>NW_028258327.1:21877567-26677567 GCF_053883595.1 Heterocephalus glaber
TTCAGATATGCAGTTTCAGGTGTAATCATCAGAGCTGGTTAGTCAGGCATTCCAGATAGTGGTTCTTTTCAGAACCTTTTTTAAAGGGTTGGTTAACTACCTCAGTAGCAGAGGATTGAACTATACCCTGTCTGTACTGTACATAGAAAATCTTTGTAGATAAAAGCAAGGCTTGTTAAATATGATATGAGGGTAAGATTTTAATATACCAAATGTAACATTCTTAGTTGCCTTTAGTTTCAGAGGCTTGTAAGACTTCCTCATGACCATCATAACAGGCCTTGCTTTTGTCGTATTTTGTGGCTGAAAAAGCAGCCTTGCTTCTTCAGATATTGTAGTTATTTGGATGTATAATAGTTTAGCAAGATGTTACTTTTGTAAGACATCAGATGTTCAAAAAAAGTGCATCCGAACTTGTACTAAATACTGCAGTGTCCCTTTATAAAAAGTCAGACTAAAACTGACAATTGTACAGCAAAGCCTGACATTTGGATATTTTGAAGTTTTTTCATAAATCATAGAAATTAGTATATGGCTGTAGTTTAGCTTTTTAGGTAAAAGGTATGTTTCATTAGTGCATTTCTTATTGCTGGTCACTGTAAAAATGTGAATCAGCTTTCCATTTCTTATGCAGGTCATGATAACTTGTAGAGTAGAATACAGTCATTTGTGCTATGTTTTTAATTTTCTAAAGCACCTTGATGACAGTGAGTGTTCAGTGGTGAAGCATCCTCTATTGAATCACCCTCAAAAATTTTTTGCCAAGTCCTAAGTTGATAGCTTAAAGTCAAAAGTAAAATTATGGTTTATTAGGACTTGGTGTAAAGAAGTCCCTTCTCCCCTTCCCCAAAGGGATACTGCAGTTATATCACATACCCAATAGGCACCACAATGAAGATCAGAGCTTATACTTAATTAAGGTTTTATACACACCAGTTCCCCAGTAAATGCAAATTTAACAAGAAAATTAGACATGTCATATGTTCAAAATGCTCATGGCAAACAATCATTTTGCATTCCTGCAAATAAAATTGTTTTATACTGTAAGCTGGAGGCGAGTGTAACTTATTTTTGTAATAAAGTTTTTATTTTTTTTATGTGTCATTAATATAAATGTGTGTTAGTAGAGAAATCTTCTGGTTTAAAAACTTAGAATTGCACACATATCAGTATGTTTATTTGTACTTACATAATTTTAGACTAGTGGTTGCCAATAGCCTGTATGTTTCACATTAATTGGTTTTTTTGTTACCTTAATAAACCATTTTAGTATGTTGTATGTCAGTTACTGGGATAGCTGGGACATAGAGTGTAATTTAAAATTTGTCAATAAGTATTCATTGGAATATATGTAAATGTGCCTTGCCGGTTATTGAAACTTACCTACAAAATGAGTATGGGGTGACAAAAATTTGTTCCTGGTGCTTAATGAAACTTTCTGCCACTGATTTTATATATTACCCTGTGCTTTTTTAAAGTACATCTTTCAAATCTTAGTGTAAGTTTGAGGGCTACACAAAAAACATTTACATTTCATTGACATAGTGAGTATAATAGGTTGTGGAAAGTGGGTAAACTAAATGTAGCCTTCAGTAAAATTGAATCTCAGTGTAATCCTTGGTGCTGGCATTCCCAGGTCCAAGGATTTAAATGATCCCATCTAAGAGGTCATTGCCATGCCTATTGCCACTTAACTGTCATACCATTTTTTTAAGGGACACTGTCAAGGTGTTTTAAGTTAATTCTCAGAATTATTTGTTGGGCAGGTTTGTTTGACTTTAAAGTAAGAACTGCATTGTCAGAGTTGAAGATGAACACTTTTGTGATTTCACAAATGTGTTCTTTAAGAAAATATTAAAATGTGGAGCTTTGTGGGTTTCCAAGACTATTTGGCATTCTTAGCTTGGGGACTTGGGAGGGAAAAATGATGTTATAAAGAAATTGTGAAGAATTGATGGTTATGCTTAAAGAAGGGTAATGTAAACAGTGGTAATGAAATATATACACACTCAAGTGAAATTACTTGACAGTGTTCATTTGAATAACTGAATTCAAGCCATTATAATTTTAAAATTAAATATCATTTGCACTGTTCTGATAATGGGTGCAGTTTTTGAGCAATATAATCAGAGCTAAATATGCATGTAGTGATTAGTGATGTGAACAATTAAGTTCAGAAGAAATACTAACTGGTATTTTCAAACTTAAATTTCTATAGTAAAATCAGTATCAAACTTATCAGAGATCAAGGAAAACAGGCAATGCATATAATTTTGAATGTTGTGTGGCCTATAAAGCAATAATGCAATTTATATGGAATGTCATGGGATATGAGAAATGGAAATGCAAAAATAACTAATCCTTTAGTGAAATGTCAACATGTTAAAAGGGGGAATGTTAACTAATGTAGGTTATTGCTATTTGTGATTTGTCAATGGGTTCTTGGCTTTGACAGCTTCAAAGAATGGACAGATGACAAGTTAAAGAAACTTTGTATATATTATCAAGGAAAGGGTCTTAAATCCATTAGTTGAGGCCTTTCCTTTGGGTGAAAAGTGTATCCTTTAAAGTATTCTAATTGTTTAAAAGAACTTAGTTAACTAACCAAAACAGACGCAAGATTTTGTTTCTGCAGACTACTTGGCAATCAAAAGTGATCATTAATTTAGTTTTTCAGGTTTCAGAAAGTTGCTTTGTGGGAAAATTGTGTTATTTATATTCTCCCAAACATGGTTTTTGTGGAAGATTTTTTAGCCATTGCAGCTGAATCTTTGTTAAAACGAAGGGAGAATTGAACAGAGTTATTGCACACTCATGACACTTAGGTCATGAAACATTTTTTTAATGCTTACTGCAAATCTGACTTAAAATAGAAACTTTTTGTAAAATAACAACATTGAAATGGATTGATGGGGTGATCTAGATTATTCATTTGTATATAAAATATTTTTAAATGTTTATTTAACATTAGGATGAACATGAAACTACATGGACAGAATGTCTTTTTTTTTTGACTGCTAAGCTAAAAGTCAGTATTGATCAAAAACAGCAGAAGACCGCCATGTTACTACAGAATATGACAGTCTGTATTTCATGGGGAGAACTTAGAAAGTAGAAGGTCTTCAAGCATTAAGAGGGAGCGCTAACCCTAGAGTAAAGGATTGCCCAGATTCCTAAAACTTCAAAGAAAACCCACCGAGATTTTTTTCTCCCCAGTTATGTATACTATCAATTTTTTATCTAACTATAGGAATTCAATGGTGGGTATAAACTTAATGAATAAAGAACTTTAGCAATGATACATGAAAGTAAGTTGTGGGTGTGGTGTTAAAGGTCTCTTAGTCACTGATCATACCACTTAATAGGGCATGCCACTACTTAAGATATTAAGAACTAATACTCATAGACATTTTTAGGCAAATTAGTAGATGGACTTTTGGGGTCTGTCACTTTTTCAAGGTACTTAAATTAGCACCACAGTCTGCCTTCAGTAATACACCTAAAGTATTTTTCAGAAACAGAAGCATTCAGTTGGTAAAACAATGTTTTGCAAATGCAAATCAGTATTATTACTAACACTCTGGGTCAAAGATTAGATTTTTTAAATGATATTAATAGTAGTCTGGTAAACATTTAGAAGTCTGGCATTGAGAAACAAAAGCTTGTACCTGACTAGTATTTTAATTTAAAAATTTATTCTGTTAGCTTATTTAAATTCTTTTGCATTTATTTATCCATAGAATTTATATTTATTTCATTTCTTTCATCTCACTGAAAACTGTCTGCAGGCTCTTTGATTTGGATTAGATGTGTGAAGTACTGTCTTTTGCCAAAAACCTCAAATTACCTGGTTTTTTTTTTTTTTTTTTTTTTTAAACGTAGTGGGTTTGTGCTTGTTTGGAGATCAGTTCAAAAACTATCTGTACTATCCTGTACTGCCTCTGATGTTAAGATTTTATGTATAGCATAAGGAAGCTAGCTCTGACTATATTTTCCTAAGAATAAAGACCTATTTTTGTAGCATGTCTTAGGATCTCCAGGAGTCCAAGAATTATTGTGGGTGTCCTCCATTTCATCATATTCCACTTACCAGCTTATAAAGAGACACTTGTAATCTTTTAGAGATCTGTCACCTTTTGATAATGGATACATTCAAAGTAACTAGCCACAATGGTAAAAACAAATTCCCCAAGATACCCCCAATTGCCAAGTATATACACCCGGGAGAGGTATAGAATAAACATGTTGGGCTGGTCTTCATTTAATTTTAATTGTTGATGGAAATATTCTGTGGTCTTTTACATGCCATTGGAGTCACTGAAGTTATGATAATTTAGTTCTTCTCTGGGAACATAACTTGACCATAAAGTGTTTTCCATTCTCTGGTCTTTTATCATTGGCAAATAAAATTTCTTAGATGGAGGTTTGCAAGTAAACTCAGAGGAGAAGAAACAAATTGACCTGTCTTAATAAAATGCAGATTTACATAACTACAAATGAGATTAAGTCAACTCAGCTTAACGTGATTATTAAATTGATAAATCATTATCAAAGAATCGGACTTGTAAATATGTACAAGATATTTTAGCTCATAGCTCTAGGTTGGGAAGGAAATAGTAATACTGTTTTGGCCACTTCATCTGGGTATAACTTTTTAAGTTTTGTCACTTGGTGCAGATAACCTACTTAGGGTTACCAAGATACATGCTGATTAAAAATAAGCTTCCATCATTTCAGAAGTCATGGGAGTTTGAATAAGACTTTTTGGTGTGGGATAGGCCAATAAACTATTGGAATTAGCATCTTAAGGTGTTAGAGCTTTCTAGAATGTGTTTCTAAACACAAGCAATAAAGTTAGAACAAAATAAGTCATTTTAGAATAATACATCGTATTATTCTTTTTTCTTTGTTTACGAAGTAGTTTAAGTTGATAAGAATCGTAAAGGCTGTATCTGCAATGACCTGAGTTGTCATTTCTTGCTTTAGGCTTTCTGCTGTATTCTAAAAAGATTTATTTTGACAAAATTTAGAATTTTAGGATACCCAAGGGAATTGACATCTGTTATTTATGAACTAGTGCCAGTTTCTTTTTTAGGGCACAAGTCAAAGGACTTGGTATGGACAAACCATTGTTACAGATTAAAGAATAAATCAGGACAGGGCATGGTGGTACATGTAATCCCCAGCACTTGGGAGGCTGAGGCAGGAGGATCGCCATGAGTTCAAGGCCAGCCTGGATTACACAGTGAGACCCTGTCTCAAAAGCCCAAAAACAAAAAAATCAGGGTTTGTGAACAATATAAAATCTGTAGGAAAGAGTTTTGTAGATTCCACATGATAATAATCTGGTTTTACAAGGATAGAACCATGACATAGCAGAGGAGTTCTAACACACCTTGTCCTATTTGGTGGCTCATTTAATGGCAGTAACTTAAACTGAAATGAAATTCAAGTAATCGTGAGACTTAATGTAACACCTGAATGCAAAATTACTAAAACTAAATGGATCTGTATCATGACTAAACTGTTTAGACTTCACTGCTAAAATATCTTTGGTTGTTTTAATTGGAAGATTCAGGAATTAGTCCTATAAAATAACAACTTATTTAACTTGTCATAAAGAATTAGGTAAGCATATGCGCTAATCATGTATTTATTATCTGGAACGTGGTTGGAGGAGAACCAGAAATGAGCAATGTATTGTCATAGCTCATCTATAAAAACAATACATTTTCAGGTTCTATTCAGTAACACAACCTGTAGTAGAGTGTACTTAGGCAAATTTAGTTCATCTCCACTCCCCAACACTGGGAATTGAACCTAGGACCTTTGCACTGAGCTACATTTCCAGGCTTCAAATTTATGATCTTGCCTCAGATGGGATCACAGGCATGCGCCACCACACCCAGCAGTGTTAACATTTTAAATGAATGAATGTAAGATTCTCAAGATCCACATTTAAATTCTCAATCTGACACTTAAAACAGTTTTTCAAGTTAAGGGAACAGTTGGCCTTGTAATTTATGCACTGCCATATGGATTTGTTAATTGTTAAAAAGAAAACTGGAAGCTATTGTTTACATTTTCCTTAGAGAAAGAAGGTGTTCATAAGGTATCTGTAGGGAATCCAGCCTATCAGTTTTCCTTTATGCTGTTCAGTTTATTTTCATGTTGCTGAAGAAAAGTCTTGATAATATAAAGCCCATCTGTATTTCTTTATGAGGAAGTAGCACTACATGACTGAATTGTTATTTTGATGATTGAGTCTAGTTGGTTTTGAGTCCACAGGTTTTATAAGGTTCTTTTGCATAGCAATTTCAAGAGGAGAAAATAAACATGCAGGCTAGGTAAATAAAAGTGTAGTTCTTGAAAGCACCCATTTCTAAGTAATACACATTTATATTTTAAAGTAAGAATAGTTAACAGTTATATGAGTAGCTTTATACTTAACTACCAATTGGCAGGTAAAGTTACGTCATCTCAAAAGGAAATGGAATTTAAGGCATCCTCCCACTACCACATGTATCTAGTTTGAGCAGTGATTGGTAAATGTTATTCATGGTTTTGTGTTGTTAGCTGACATTTTAATTTCAAGTACTTTTTAGCTGTTTGTTTTTTGATGCTGGGGATTGAACTCACTGCTCAGCACGTGCTAATAAGCCAGTCCATGCTCTACCACTGAGCTACTCACCCAGCCCCACTGATAGCACTTTAAACAAAAAAAATTTTTTTGAGGTAAGGTCTTGCCATGTAGCCCAAGTTGCCCTTGAACCCACAGTTATCTAATTGCCTCAACCTCCCAAGGTTTGGGAAACTGGTGTGTGCCATCATGCCTGACAAAACAAATGTAAAGAACCTTTACATAGAATACATTCAGAGAGCACAAGATAGGAAAGTGCATATATTCCAGTCCATTCACAGAGGTAACTAGTTCTAGTGGTTACTTGTACCTGTTCCTAAGCTTAAGCATTTTGTCACCCATTGTGAAGAGTTTAATTTACACGAATCCTGTTTTAAATTCTTTTGGCTACATTTACTACTTTAAATACACATAAACCTTTCCTTTGCTTCTAACTCTTGTTGGCTGTTTTTTCTTTTTCTTTTTTTATTTTTTTGGTATCAGGGATTGAAGTGCAGGACCTTGTGCTTGCAAGGCAGGTGCGGTGCCATTGAGCTAAATCCCCAGCCCTAAATATTAAGACTTTCTCCCCTCACCACTCCCACCTTGTGCCTGCAAGGAAGGTGCAGTGCCCCTGAGCTACATTCCTGGCCCTGGCTGTTTTTTCGGATAGGTTTTTAACTAGCTTATACCTTGCCTCTATACCAAAGATGACCAGAACAACTTTTTTAGTTTCTGCAGTGGGGATTGAACCCAAGGACTTTGAGACAGGGTCTTGCTGAATCACTCAGGTTTCCAGGGCTAGACTGGAACTTGATTCTCAGTATACATTCTGATTTGCTAAAACATGTGCCTTTTAGAGGGCTCTTTATGTTCCATCACTTGCTTAAATTTATGCTGTTACTGTTGCATTTTTTAGGTCCACTGTTTCATAGATTCCTTTTGGTTTTGCTGCTCCATTTTGTTTCTGGTAGTTTCCAAGGCTATATGAACTGTAAACAATTATGCACACTTAGGGAAATGTCTCATCTGTGCTCTTCATTGACAGTTTGGATATAGGATTCTAGCTGCATTGTTAGTTTTCAGTCAGAACTTTGGAGGCATTGCTCTGTTGTTTGTAAGTGTCCAGGGTTACCAGTAAGTGTGATATAAGTACAGTTTTCTTTGTAAAACTTTTGCTGTTTTCTTTTGAAACTGTAGACAGCCCCCCCCCCAATTTGGTTTTCTAAAGTTTCACGAGACAACTCTACATAGGTTTTCATTTATTTTGGTTTGAAAGTCTAGTACTTTTGTTTCTAAGAATTTTGCTTTAAACTGTTTTCTAAATTTTCTCAAATTGTTATGTTTGGATTAAAAGACTTGGGCTAGATTTATTATCTGATGTTTAAATGTCCCCATCCAACACCCAGCTTTCATTGTATGTAATGGCTTTACATTTCAGTAGTTTTTTCTCTAAGCACTATCTTGGTAAGTTTTTTCCCCAAATTAAGAGGTCTTCCCATGTTGTCCAGGCTAGTGTGCATCAGCTATTCATCCCACTTTTTTTTGAAACAGGGTCTTGCTATATATAGTTTAGGCTGGACTTTACTCACTGTAGACCTGACTGGTCTCAAACTCAAGGCAGTCCTCTTGCCTCAGCCTCCGTAGTGCTGGGATTACATGCATTTGCCACTATGCCCTGCTTGACAATTTTTTTTTTTTAATGAGACGGTTTCACTGTGTTAGTTCAGACTGGCCTCTTAACTCAGCGATCCTCCTGCCTCAGTCTCCCAAGGGCTGAGATTACAGGTGTATGCCACCAAATTGCTCGCTTGGCAATCTTTTTGTGCACCTCATATTTCTAAAATGTTTGGTGGTTTATATTTGTGAAAGGCTATTTAGTAACATTTGTTACTGAGCCATCTATATGAGATGATGGACTGCAAGTTCTGTGTTAGAACATGGGGACTAATGGGCTTCATTTTTGGCAAAGTAGAGAGACAGGGTAAACTCAGAAGCACTCATTTGGGGGAGTTCTGATTTCACTTTGAGGGAGTTACACCTTAACTGCTGTTACACAACCACTGGTCACTTAAAATTTTTTCCCGTCACTCATTACAAACCAAGAGTGGGCTTTTCCACTTATTCCTCCCATGGACAATGCCTCTTGTTCTTTGTAGCCTGGTGAATGTGCTAGTTTTTTAATAGAACTGGGGAGTGGCACATTGTCCCTGAATTTATTAGGAGAAACCATCTTTATTGGTCACTTTTGTATTTTGTATCACTGTTTAAAGTAGTCTAGGAAAAGTTCTGAGGAAATCTTAATTGAAAACAACACCTATTATGCAAAACTACATAGAGGATATTTAGTGACTGAGGTTGCAAGTTAAGTACATTATTGACTGTGCAAAGCAGTTTTTTATTAGTACATGTTTGCAGTACATGATTACATTCATGGTGGGGAGTTGGTACATGTACATAAAACATTTTAATTCTTTTTTGGCCCCCTTTTTCCTTCCCTCCATTTCTTGGTTCCCTTAAAGCAGTATATTTTGAAAGATGTCTTTGGGAATAGGAATTTACTTTCATGTCTTCCTATTTTGCTAGATAATGAGACTTCATTTTTATCGTGGCAGTGATTTCTCAAAACTGATTTCCAGGTTTGATGAGTCCCGTTTAATCTTGTGGAATCTACAAAATATATGGTGTTGTCTTTGTATAAAGGACATATATACTGTTGTCTTTGAGGAGTATAAATCCTCCAAAACTTTTCTACTTAAAGGCAAATCAAACATCTTGGCATTTTGGTAGACCTAAGTACCTCTTCCAGCCATTAAAGCATTATTTCTTAATTAGGTGCTATGGTATTAAATATTAATTGGCTATATTGATATTAAAATTAATGATAAAAAGGTAGAAACACACCAAGGTTTTTGGTGCCAAAAACTGACAGATTTTTTCTAGTGGTATTAGTATTTATCCTGTTACACAATACATATGTACATATACTCATAGATCTTAGTAAAGTAGTAGACCTAGATCTTTAGTTTAAAATTGATGGGTATCTGGTACTATGTGGTTGCAGTTGTCTATTTTTGTATTCATAAGGATTTTTCATTCTGGTAACCTGATTTGGCCTGTGTTTCCATTTTTGACATAATCTTGGAAAGATACAGATTCCTGAAGTAAAAATCCTGCCTGTGCTCTAATGTAGTCCCATAATTTCAATGACAGGTTCCACCCCCCTCCCCCTTGATGTTTTTTTAGCTCTCAACATTGAGATACAGTTGTCTTTATAATAAAATGCCTAGAGGGGTTGTTTGTATCTTTTTTGCTTCATACTTTTTTGTGAAAGCTTTCACAAAATACAAGAAATGCTACATTAAAATACTGCTTATTCACACTAATGCCTTACATGTGTGAACAATCTGGTACATGATTTTGATGTTACTACTTAATTACTTTTTTAGGTCAAGAGTAGAGTAAATATTTCTTATAGGCTGATACTGGAACCTCTACATTATGATGAAATCTATCCAGCCTTCATTATAGACAGTATACAAACCATTATTGCAAGATCCCTGAATTAATGTGTTAATGTACTAGGTGGGAATAAACCTGAGTGGTGTAAGATGTCAACTAACATGGATCTATTTCTGTGGTAGTAATTTAATCTTTAGATATGTTTAGTTTAAGTATTCTGAAATTGTACAAACAGCTTAGTTCATGTAATATGCTAATATATTAAATCTATCAGGAAATATAAGGCAGTCTTAACTGCTAAACTAGCTTCCTATATTTTGTCAATTCAAATGTTCTCTAAAAGTTAGTTAGCATGTAACCCAAAAATAGCATAGATGTTTTCCTAAGTTCCAGTGATTATCCTCTATCCTCCCCCAAAAATAGGATGAAATCCTACATATTTATCAGAATAAAAGCACTTTTTCTGTACCTTTTTCTAGTGAGCTTGGTAGTTTCATAATCATAAGTGGGATTTCTTATCACATATAAAATTTTTATTTTAAAGCTTTAACCTTTATGGTATGGACATTACATCAGTCTTCTTAACTCTTGGCACTTTACTGGTTTTCTAATGTCTTGACTGCTCCATTCTTTCTTGTCCTTATTTTTTCCTTTGCCTCTTTATACTTGTCTCCCTTGATTCTATCTGCAATATAGCTTCATGTTATGTCTACATGTGTTCTCTTTTTGTCAAGGTTTGCTTGATCTATTGTGTGTAGTTCTGCATTTCACCTGTCTACTATACATATTAAGGGGCTCCTCTCTTAGCAGTTATGTCCTGTTAATTTACCTTATCACAGTGATCATTCACTATTTCTTTTTTTTGGTACCAGGGATTGAACTTGGGACCTTGTCTTGTGCTTGCGAGGCAGGTGGTGGCACTATTGAGCTAAATCCCCGGCCCAAAAGTAGAATTTTTTTTTTTGGTACTGGGGATCAAACTCAGGACCTTGCGCTTGAGAGGCAGGAGTGATCATTCACTTACCAAACAGGTCTGAAATTTATTTTGTATCCAAGTCCTACTCATCCTTTAGGAAGTACAGATCTGGCTAAATTCCTTATTTACAAATATGTTAAATGGTTCCTAAAGACCATATTTTTAAATGGCAATTTAGTTATGTTTCCAGATCTACAATCTATAACTGCAGAAATAAAAAAAATTTACTCAGTATAAAGTTTTCAGTTTGACCCAGTTCATCATTCTAGCTTTCTCTTTCATAAATACTGTCTGAATAAACTGCTTCATCTTGTCTTCTCTTTGTCTCACCTCATATATTTGATGTCTTAAAATTCTACCACACCCTAAGCTAACCTCTTAAAAATTCTCTTCAACCAAAATAGGTAAAACCCTACTGTAGCCACATTAAAACAATCAACAGCAAATGTCTGAGGAACATGTACAGTTTGGTGAATATCAAGGTAAAAGATCTATTGTTGCCTTCTAGGGGATTAAATAAGGCTATTAGCTGATATTTCTCCATTACTGTTGCTATATGTTTTGTGATCTAGTTAATTATGAGTAAAAAAACAATTTACACTGGGTGTGGTGGCACACGATTGTAATACCAGCATTTTGGAGGCTGAGGCAGGATGATTTGAGGCCAGCCTGGGGTTTATATAGCAGGACTCTATCTAATATAAAGTAAAAAAAAATAGTGTGGTGGTGCAGGCCTGTAAGCCCAGCACTCAGAAGGCTGATGCAGGAGGATTGCTGTTTGACTTTGAGCCAGCCTGAACTATATATAATGAGACCCTTCCTCAAAAGAAAAAAATCCAAACATAAAAATAAACTTCTGTTTGAAGGTAACTTTGGGAACAAAGGTACTGTTTTGATAATGTGGCAACGTTTGACTTGCAAGAATATTCAGAACCATTTATTACTGCTACTATTCCAATTCATTTTCTTGCTTAAGTATTCATTATAACCTTTACCAGTTTCCATCGTGATAAATAATAGTTTTATATTGCTTTGCACATGAAATAAGCATAATAGTGGGTAAAAGCTATGAAACTTGGCAGAGGCCACATACTTAAATATATCAATTTGGGCTGGGGAGTCTGCTCAGTGGCGCCGCGCCTGACTTGCAAGTGCAAGGTCCTGAGTTCACTCTCTGGTGGTGGTGGTGGGGAATCAATTTAAGAATAATGTGTGATGGGCCGGGGATTTTAGCTCAGTGGTTTTGCCACCTGCTGCACAAGCGCAAGGACCTGAGTTCGATCCCTAGTACCAAAAAAAAAAAAAGAATTATGTGTATTAGCAACAGTTGAAAACAGGTTTTGTTTTGAGTTGTGCTGTGCTGGGGATCAAACCCAGGGTGCTGTACATGCTGGGCAGTGGCTTTACCATTGAGCTGTATCCCTGCCCAGAAACTCAGAATTTGAAAGGTCCTGGTTACATAGGGAAATTTGCATTGTTAGGGGCACTTTATTTTTAAGCTCAAGAAATAAAGTTAGTCTTTTATAAGGTTTTTTGTTTTTAAAAAGAATGATAAAACTGCTCTCTGATCATCTGGAGATAGTGGAGTTCTTAATTGAATACTTAGGGACACCTTTAACTTTCATAAAATAGAATATAGGCCTTACGGTTTTTTGGTAATGCAGAAAATTGACTACTTTAGAATCCTTCATGTGAGTTAAACCAAATTTAAATGGTAATTGTTTTTGAATATGTAGGGGAAGTTTTTCAATAAAAATTTCCAAAATTATTTTACTCAAAATTTCTACTGGGAAATACTGTATTGAATTTTATTTTCTTATAGCTGGAATCAGCTTTTCAAATCAAAATCAGCTTTTTAATGAAGGTAAAACTGATTTTAATTATATGATGGCAACCTTACTACTAGAATTAGAATTGAAATGCTAGCATGAGTGATGTTCACAATTCTGAACAAAGCCCAGTTGCATGGTTTGTGTCACATCAAAGTGTTTTAATTTTTGTATTTTTGGAAATAGAGGAAAGAGGAAGAATTGCAGAGCTTTTCTAAAATATTTTCAGACGTTACTGAAGTGAGTATATCTGAAATGATAAATACTATTCTTTTTGTGAAAAGAGGCCATGTCTAACATAAGAATCAGAGTCTTAAGCAGTAACTTAGTGGATAAAAAGCATTCGCTATCTCTTACTGTTCCAGTGTAAATCAGGTGGTATGAGCACATTTTCAGTTACCAAGCCATAACTAATAATTTACATTTTCTGAAGAACAATAACTGCCTGCTTCCATAAAAGATTTGAAAGGCTGATCTATCATAACTTAGGAATAAGTTGACAAATGTGAAATGCTTAAATTTTTGGTGCTCAGAGTACTCAATTTCATAGTGATAAAATAGATTTTACTCAGGGAAAATCTGCACTTGAGCCACAGATTTTATAAAGTTTAGTTCTTTGTGTTTTCCTACTGGAGCTTTTACCTCATGGCCACAGAAGTAAGAGTTAAACATGAAACTAATATATCAACTGCATTTTAAACATCTCAGACATCTATAAAAACTAAAGTGTTCCTTTTCTGTGAATTAGGTATTGTTCATTATAATGAGTTCCTTTTTTTTAAATGAAGGACAGGCACTTTTCTTGAGGTAGGAACAGCCTCTTTTACAGGCACTATATATTCAGATATATAGGCCTGGCTTGCAGGGAGGCTATAAAAATAACATGAATGCCACGAATGGTAAAATGTGGACCTTGATTTTATGAAACAGGATAAAATGAGGGCTTTGAAAATGTATTTCCATGCTCCACAAATTATGAGGAGTGCTGCCAGAGGAAGGGACTGAGATTGCTCCCAGGGGTAGTGTATGTATGTATTTTTCCTTTTCTTCAAGCAAATGTGTGCCTCAGGCCATACAAGTAATAGACCTCAAAATGTTAAAATCTAGTTAGAATAGGAGAGGGAGAGAGAGAACGTATTTGTTGTGGGAATTGAATCCAGGACCTCCCTATTCCCTATGCTAGGCACACTACCACTGAGCCATATATTCAGCCCATCGTTAAGTAGGCAAAATACCCAGATTCAAGTATTTAACCTTACCTTTCAAATTTCTACAGCAACATAAAAAGCAATTTGTGCAGTTTGCTGATGGGGTGGAGAAAATAAGGTTGAACTAAGTGGAAACATTTTAGATACTTAAACATTGCCTAGTCCTGCATGACTTCTGAATTTTAAGGAAAGTGGAGATAAGTCCTTTTGCTCAACTTCTTCCCACAGGCCTTTCCAGATCCTCACTGGCTGAAAACTTCCCCTGTCCTCCCCTCCTTTTTTTGGAGACAGGATTTCATTATGTAGTCAAGGCTGGCCTTGAACTTACTATGTACTGTGTAGACCAGGCTGGCCTCGAACTCAAGATCCTCCTGCCTCCCAAGTGCTAAGGGAATACAGGTATGCACCACCACTTATGTCTTAATTACCTGTCATTTAAGAATACAGTCTATATATAAATCTCCCCTGTATTAAATACATTATTTCTATGTGTGACTTGTCTCCACTAGATTGTAAGCCTTTGGAGGTCAGCAAAAGACATCTAAATTAATTGTATCTTCCACCACATCTTGCACAGTGCCTTACACTTGCTATTCAATAAATATTAAAATAATGGACATATTACTGGGTTGCAGTTTGATATCTATGAGGCCTTTAGACAATGCATTACTTTTTAAAAAAAAATTTATAGTTTGTAAACATCTGGCATACGATAAATGTAGCATTTACAAAAAATGTACACTTAATTGTTCTAGCTCAACAGATGAGTCTAGAACAGCACTAATAGAAATTAATGTAAGCTACATGAGTAATTTTGAATTTTCTAGCCACATTAAACTTATTTAGCCCATTTGCAAAATAATATATAATCAAGTTGTTAAAAATTGAGATATTTTCTCTTCTGGTTGTCATGTCTGATGTGTGATGTGTATTTTACATTTAGAGCATGTGTCTGTTTAGACAAGCCACCTTCAAGTGCTCAACAGCCACAATGAGGCTAGCGGCTACAGTACTGAACTATAATAGCACGTCAGGGCAGGGCACAAACTTCTTAGGACTTCACTTTTCTGTAAGGCATCTTAATAGTTTGGGTTCAATATCATTTTCATTTTAGATTGTTATAATCCACATAAAAGCTACTTGGTTCAGCTATTTTCTGTCCTGTTAATAAAGTTTATTTTTTAAACTAAGTGTTGTATGAGGCACTTTACACTCAATTTAATCTTCCCCCAAACTTATCAGGAAGGTAACTGTTTTAGAAGTGAGACTGTATGGGCAGAGACACTGTAGAGTTGAGCTTGATCAATAACCTGTTAGTGGGAGGTGCAGGTGGCTCTAGAACCAGAATGTGTTGTGGATATTCCATATTCCACAGTACTTCAAAACTTAATACAAGGTTGGAAGAAAACTGCAAGCTCTGTATCCGAGTGTAAAAATGGATGACTGTAAGACTAGTTATTTCTGCTAAGAAATGGAAGAAGTCTGGCTATGATGTAAAGATGTAATTTGAACAGAACTGAAAATACTTTGTCTTATACGATATACTGGCTCTTGGTAAAAGTTGAACAGTAATTTCAGAAAAAGCCTTTAAGGGTTCAGATGTTTTAAACAGGATAAAATAAAATTTACCAGACAAGTTCATAAAGTAACAAGTGTAAAGCACTCAAATCCATAGTAGCACATGAAACAACATACATCTTTTAAATTTTAATACAGCCCTAACTATAGCTCTAGCAGGTTCATAGAAAAAAGTTTTAGATAATTGAAGGAGCGCAGAAGTAAAATTAGTGTTACATATGTACCTCAACTTTTTAAAGTTTAGGCTCTCCAATGATGTTACACTGGAGTTTTAAAAAACTGATCACATATAGAACAATATATTTGTGGTGTTACTGTGAAAAGTAAAACCTAATGGTGAGGATCAGTGAAATGTACACTCCCATAATACCATTGCGGAATTGGTACCACCAGTCTACAAAGAAATTTTACAATATGTATCAACGATGTTAATGTTCCTCCTTTGACCCAGTAATTCTATTTTAAGTTGATCCTAAAGAAATTAAGAGGCCGGGCATGATGGTCCACCCCTTAGGCGGCTGAGGCCGGAGGATGGAGGAGAGTTGGAGGCCAGCCTGAGTAACAGAGGGAGACCCTGTCTAAAAAAAAAAAAGAGTTATGGTCAAGGACGTTGTGAACTTAAGCGGTTAGCGATAACTGAATAAAGGATGGTACATTCTGAAAAGGAAAATAACATTGATGATCTGTTTTTGGAACATGAGAAAATATCCGTGGAACCATACATCATGTTTTTTGTTTTCCTAAAAAAATTCCTTTCTGAGCGTGTCTTCCCCATTTTGAAGGAAGAAGAACCTAGGGAACAGCTATGACAGGCAGCATGAAAGTGCCAGCTCTGGTGTTAGAAAGGTTTCAAATCCTTGTTTCAGAAACCAAGATCTCTCTCTCAGTAATGTGGGTGTACCTACACCAAGGGGGGGGGGTGTATTAAAAAGTGCTTAGCGCCGCCTAAATAAATTTTAGCTATTAATAGCAATGTCTTCCTGCACCTCAGAATTGCAGAGAATATGTAAGTTTAAATTTAGAAACATGACCAATTAGTAAACAAGAGTGGAATAAGGGACTTAACCTAGCCTGCCAACTTGCTTCTTCCTCCAAACATGGATTTTGCTTAGGCTCCTGGGGGCGCTCCCGGAGCTGAGCTGCACCTTGCTTGTGAGGCGCACCTAAGAAGCTCTCTTCTAGGGGTGGAGGCCGGGTAAATAAAATCCCTCGGCCTTCCAGGGCTATTTCACTCGCCACTCCGCAGCCCCTAGGCTTCCCCTTTTAAACTGAGGGCTCTAAAACGTCCCTGCCTCCACTATCTTGGGCGCTGCTCTATGAGCTTCAGTCACCTGGAGCTGGGTGACTGGACGAGGCGGGTGGTGGGGCCCGACCATGGGCTCCACCCCACCACGGGCTTGCGTCGCCGACTACAGTTCCAGGGTACCTCGCGAGTGTCTGGCGCCCCGCAAGCTGCGCCGGGCGGCTGCATTTCTGCTGTGTTCCAACAACCATTTACGCTGGGCAGGAGGCTACCGCGCGCTAGGCTTCCCCTCGATTTCCGGCACAGGCTGGGCCTAGTACAGTCCAGTCCTCCACGGAAGTCCCGCGCGGCTCTGAGCAGGAAGGCGGAGCTGCAGGATGTGGAGACGCCGCGTGGGGTGGTGACCTCGGGCGCGTTGTGCGGCCTTCCTGGCGGGGACAGCGGCCGCGCACGCGCTGGGGGTGGGGGACTTCGGGGGCGGGGCCTAGGGCGACTGCAGCTGGCTGCGACGGTCTGCGCTGGGTGGCTATGTGGGTCCGCCGGCCGGCGGGGCGGGAACAAGGAAGTTTGACCGGGGTCGCCTCCCCCTCGGCCTCAGCGGGCGGTGCCGCTTCAGCTGCGCAGACTGAGATGGTGTCGTGGGTGCGGACGATGGGGGAGAAGCTGAAGCAGCGGTTGCGACTGGACATGGGACGTGAGATCTGCCGCCAGTACCCGCTTTTCTGCTTCCTACTGCTTTGCCTCTGCGCCGCCTCTCTGTTCCTCAACAGGTACCGCCGCAGAGCGGAGCCCAGCGGGCGGCTTCCAGGGTGGAGGCGGCAGGTCCGCGCAGCTGCAGGCCGCGGGCGGGATTGCGCTCGGGCTGTGCCGCCCGGGCAGCCGGAAGTGCGGGCCGTGCGGGCCGTGGGGGCCCAGGGCGTCCAAGTTACCTGCCCCCATTCTTACCTTTTTTTCATGCCGTTCTCAAATGTGGTCTTCTTCATCGATGTTTTTCTGGAGTGAGGCCTGTGTGCCCGGCTCTGTCTGCTTCGATGCAGAGGCGGTCCCGTCAGCTGACGGAGGAGGGTTCAAGGTCCAGTCGCTGTCACAGCTTTGGGGCAAAGCTCCTTGCCGCGGCGCTCACCCACGCCCGCCCTCCCGCATTCTTAGCTCGCAAAGTTTCTGCAGTTGGTTTTAAAAAAGGTCATAAGGATTTCTTGAAGTGAGAAAGCAAAATAATGCCCATCTCAGTATCTCTAAAGGACTGAGGAAAAAAAAAGCTGAAATATTGTGAAAAGTTAAAATTGACGAATGTAGTTGACATTTTGAGATCGGAGGATTTTTGCCACTGAAAGAAGGTTGTGGATTACCTTCATTTTGATATTTCAAGAAATGGTCTGCATAGAGTATATTCCCATGGTGTTTTCTCTGATGTTTGGAACATAAAACTATTTTTACTCTTTATCTTGTGATGATTGATCCCCAAGGATAACAGGAAAGAATGCTCAAGGAATTTGGTAACTTAATTTCACCGTAACGGTAACCGTTTTTTGTGACTATGCTGTAGTTGGGCTTTTTTTTTTTTTTTTGGTTCGGGGGATCGAACTCCTGACCTTGCGCTTGCGAGGCAGGCTTCGGAACCACTGAGCTAAATCCCTAGCACCTTGGTTTGGCTTCTTTCTTAATTGAGGCTTTGCTTTCTTTTTGATTCTGGGTTTGAACAATAATTGTTTTTTGTTTGTTTTGTTTTTGAGACAAAGTCTCACTAAATTCAGACTGGCCTTGAACTGCCTGTGTAGCCCAGACAGACCTCGAACTCCTGGTATTCCTCCTGCCTGAGCCTCCTGAGTGCTGGGATTACAGGCATGCAACACCACGCCTGGCTTGAACAATAATTGGATTTGAATAGTGAATGATAATTTATTGAGAAACATGCTTTGATTGTGATGGTGAGGTGTTTATAAGAGTATGAGAGAAGTGGGGTCCTAACGAGTAAAAACTGTTTGCAAGGAGCCATCAGACTATATGTGGAGAATGTTTAAACTTGAAAAATTTATTACAGTACAAGACACATTGCCATTAAACACCTTGAAAATACTCCCCCTCACTTTGAACACACTTATATTGTTCTTGCCACTCTCTGAAGCAGTTCTGGAAGTCTTTCCTGGGTTTACAAGGTGTGATTAAAAATACAGTGACTGCTGCTGCTGAGTGCCATCCAGTGAAAAGGCAGGCTGCTAAGGACATCATGATGTGTCTTTACGTATACCTTATTCACTGGATCTGGCCCTGTGACTGTTCCCAAAATGATCACGGAAGGTAAATGTTTCCAATCAATTTAGGACATGGATACAGCCACAGCAGTGCAACTAAAGACAGCTGATTTCCAGAGCAGCTCCAGAAAGTAGCAATAATGATGGGATAAGTGTGTTCAAATCAAGGGGAAATGTTTTGAGGAAAGTTCATGATAATGTGCCATTTATTGTAATAAATCTTTACACACGTATGTTTTCTGGACTCAGCTCACTAAGTTATCACTTTTTGTTATCTAGGAGGTATTCCAAGCTAAATTAATGTTCATTGTGAACAAAATAGAAACTTTATATGTTTATTAAGTTTTGTGCAGGAATTGTATCTCTTTGGGAACTGGGTCACTTTAGGTCTGCAAGGTCAGACAACCATGTAGTAGAAGCAGGTTGAACTAGAATTCTGAGGTCACCAGTCTACAAAATCATAGCGTCTAGTGTTAGGTGTTGTTAAGAGGTCATAGAATGCCGTCTGATTTGTGTACCATTTGATCTTTGTCATGTATTTGTATTATGCAAAAAAGGAAGGAAATACAGATAAATTTTATACCTTGAGTGGTTAAGTTTATGAGTGAAATTATTTTTCGCGTACAATTTTTGGGTATTTTCTATTTTGGCATTTTGGAGTTATCACCAAAAGTTATTTTAAAACATAATAGAGCTGTCTTTGAATAAAAGAGTGGTTAGATACACCTTTTCTAGGAAGATTATTTGTGAATGTGCAGAACATTGTGCTTTTTAGTGTATAGGTGTGATTTTCTTTAAAATATATGTTTGTATTCACACACATGTAAGCATACATTTTATCATATGCTTAAACTATTGCTGGAAGGTTATACAAGAAAACCTAATCCCTTATGGGAATAGAGGTAGTAGGTACATCAATTATGAAATTTTAAAAAAAGATATGTGTGTGTATATATATATATATATATATTTGTATGTCTATATGATGTGCACAAATAAGTAAAAATTATTGAGAGCATACCAGTGGAATTAGAAGACATGAGAGGAAATGCTTAATAAATACTTTTAGTGACCTCTGGACAGGCATTTCACCAGTTAACTTTTAGAAAAAAAAGCTTTAAAAGATATTTTCAGTTTAAAATCTCCTCTGATTATTATGGAGTCTATATGTGTTTTGTTTTGTTTTGCTTTTGACAGGGTCTTGTTATGTAGTTCAGGCTGGCCTTGAATTCACTGTGTAGCTAGGTTTGCAGCACTGTGCTGATCCTCCTGCCTCAGCCTCTCAAGTGCTGGGATTATAAGCGCCACCAGGCCTGGCTAGTATGGAGTTTTGAAGCTTTCACTCCATGTGGTTACACTTAGAATAATATGCTTTTTGGAAATTATTTTTTGCTTTGTGTAGTCTTGAAATATTTGATTCCTAAATATTTTTCAAGGTGTTATTTAGTATATACATTTTATTTCAGCTGGTGAGGTGGTACACAGAAGTAATCCCAGCACTGTGGAGGCTGAGGCAGGAGGATTTAGAGTTAAAGGGTAGAATAGGCTACATAGGAAGTTCAGGGCCACCCTGGACTGCATAACAGATCCTGTGTCAAAAGCAAAACAGAACAGAACAAAACCAAAAAAATTTAGGGGTTGGGTGATGCAGCTCAGTGGTAAAGCATGTGTTTAATGTGCATGGAGCCCTGGGTTCTGTCTAGCACCAAATCAAAACAAAACAAAAACAGAAACCTAAAACCTCATGCAAAGTAATAGTTACTAACTTTATTAATACTTATCATCCAACTTCAAAATTATCTCAAAAAAGTAAAATGTTTTCTCCCTCCTAGAATTTGAAGCAAATCCCATATGACATTTTATCTATAAATATTTCAACATGTACCTCTAAAGGATAATTTCTTTTTCTCTTTCATAACCACAGTACCAGTTCACATTAAAAAAACAAAAACTTCTTTTGGTGATACTGGAAATTGACCTCAGGGAATGGTAAACTACAGCTCCCATCCTTTTATTATTTTATTTTGTTTGAATTTATTTTTGGTACCAGGGATCAAACTCGGGACCTTGCTCTTGCGAGGCAGGTGCTGGAACCACTGAACTAAATCCCCGGCCCTATTCTTTTATTTTGAGACAGAATCTTTATAGTTGTCCATCCTGGCCTTAAACTTGCAGTCCTCTTGGTTCAGCCTCCTGAGTAACTGGGATTACAGGTAGGCACAACCATGCTTAGGTCCAGCTTCCTCTTTTTTTTTTTTTTTTTTTAAAGTTTTTTGGGACAAGGTCTTTCTGTGTACTCCAGGTTGGCCTTGAACTCACTATGTAGCCCAGGCTGGCCTCAAACTCACAGTAATCTTCTTGCTTCAACCTCCCAAATGCTGAGATTACAGCCATGCACCACCACCCCCGGCATACAACTTCCTTTAAAAAAATTTCTCTCCTAAAATCTTTGGTTTATCTATTTGAGAAGTAAAAATTATACATATTTATTTTGTACATGATGTTTTGACATGTGTACATCATAAAATGGTGACTCAAGGTATTTAACATACATATCACCTTATATTTTTATCATTTTTTGTGGTAAGGACACTTAAAATCTAGTTTAAGCAGTTTTCAAATATAAAATATATTATGAACTGTTATCTGATATCCATTTAGTGTTCAGATTTCTCTGAATTTATAAGAAGTCCCCTAGCATTTTATAATAAAAAAATTTCAAATACACAGCAGAGTTGAATTTTATAGTAAACACTTGATTATGTGATGCCTAGATTTAACCATTAACATTTTTACTGTTTGCTTTTTTTTTTTTTTTTTTCCTGAAGACTCAACAGTGGTCCTCCTGCATCAACTTCCCAAGTGCTGGGATCACAGGCATTCGACGCCACACCTGGCCTGCTGTTTGCTTTGTTGTGTGTCTGTCTGTCTGTTACTCTGTTCCTCAAATGACATTTTTTTTTCCAGTATGGGTCAAATTCAGGACCTTGCGCTTGCCAGGCAGGCAGGGCAGCCTCATCAAACTACGGGGCAGTTAGCAGCACCACTGAGCTATATCCCTGGTCCTACATGACTTATTTTTCATAGTTGCTTACAGTTAATCAAATTAACGTCTAAATAGGATCTTTAACCTGAAAGTTGCCCTTCCTTTTTTTTTTAACTTGTTTATTTCTTGAAGAAACTGTCATTTGTCCTGCAGAGTTTTCCATAGTCTGGTGTTTTGTTTTGTTTTGTTTGTTTTGAGACAAGGTCAGGCTGGTCTAGAACTCACTGTGTAGCTAGCCCAGGCTGGCCTTGAACTTGGAGTGAGCCTACTGCCTCAGCCTCCTGAGTGCTGGGATTACAGGCATGTGCCATCATGTCCAGCCTCCGCAGTCTGCCTTTTGATGATTGCATCCTTTAGTGTTTTTGGACATCTTTTGCCTCTGTACTCCTTCTAAACTAATAGTTGGCTCAACAGGCTTCATTTTTAAAAAAAGTTTTCTCCATTATGATTATAAATATAAAGATGCTGAACTATTTTAAATGTACTTTTTTTTTTAAATAGGGTCTCCCACTGCCCTTGAACTCATTATATATCCCAGGCTGGCCTCGAGCTCATGGTGATCCTTCTGTCTCAGATTCATGCCTGGCTTAAATATATCTGCCTTATGATGTTTTTTTTTTTTTTTTTTTGGTACCAGGGATTGAGCTTGGGACCTTGCGCTTTCGAGGCAGGTGCTGGAACCACTGAGCTAAATCCCTGGCCCTGATGTATTGTTATTTTTTAAATTTACTTATTGAGGTATTGGGAATTGAACTCAGACTTGCACATACTGGGCAAGTGTTCTTCTATGGAGTTATATCCCATGCCCCATGATATATTTTTATTTTATAATATACTACTGGTTTTAGTTAATGTTTTATTTAGTATTCCCTATCTATAGTTACAAGTAAAATAAACCTAGTGATTTTCTTATATTGTCTGTCTGATTTAGGAATTAAATAATTTTTTTTTGGTGCTAGGAATTGAACCTAGGACTTCTGGCATGCTAACCATGTGCTCTACTACTGAACAACATCCAAATCCCTGTATTAGTTTTTTAAAAAAATAAGCAGTTTTTTGTTTTTCTGAAACAGATTGTAAAAGGTAGGCATTATCTGATTCATGAAAACTTGGTAAAATCCTTTGGGCTGGGAGGCCTTTTTTTTTTTCTAGCTGAAACTATGATTGTTACTTTAGTTTCTTTAATATTTGTTCTATTCAAGTTCTGTAGTTCTTTATTCACTAATTTTATTATCTATTTTTTTCTAAAAATGTTTTCATGTAGTTTTTCCAATTAATATATAGTTGTTCTTTGTCTCACTGTTTCACTTACAGCTGTTGTTTTTTATTCTGTATTTTCTGTATTTTGTGTCCTGTCCCTTTTTTTGTTGTTTTTCTATGATCTGTCCTGCTAGAAGTCAGAAATTTGCTTTTGTTGTTGTTGCTGATGTTGCTACTGGGGATTGAACCCAAGGCCTTCACACTGAGTTACATCCTTATTTTTAATTTTTTACACCCTTATTTTTAATTTTTCATTTTGAGACAGGGTCTCACCAAATTGCTAAGTTGCCGAGGCTGGTCTTGAACTTGGAATCCTCCTGTCTAAACTGGGATTAAAGTGTACACCTCTGTGCCCAACTGAAGTTTGTCTTTTTTTTTATTGCCTGTGATTTTGAAAATTTCCAAGCATATGTGGAAAGAAGAGTATTACGAACTTTCATGTACCCATTGTTAAACTTCAACAACTATCAATATTTTGCAATAGTTTTTTGGTCTGACTTTCTTCCTTTGTAAAAAAGTTTCTTTACTAAATCATAATGTTTTATTTAGTTAGTTTTTGTGGTAGGGATGGAACCTAGGGCTTTTGCATTGAGCTATACACCTATCCCTTTTTACTTCATTTTGAGACAGGGACTCATGATGTCAGTAAATTTTCCAAGCTAGGTTGAACTTCCAGTCCTCCTGCTTCAGCCTCCTAGACTGCTGGAATTACAGGCCTGCAGCAGCACACCTAGCACCAAACCATAATTTTACAAATTTAGCAGTAATTGGTTAATATCACTTAATAATTAGTGCATTTGGCTCATAGTTTCAGTCCATGATGGCTGGCTCCAAGGTAGAGATGTCATGGCAGGAGCTGTTTTCTTCCTAGTGGCTAGGAAGCAGAGCAAAAGAGTGTCAGAGAGGAAGGGGCAAGGGGGCAGACATAGATATCAAAGCCATGCTTCTATGATCTACCCCAGAGACAGCTAGAAGTATGCTCTACAATTCCCAGGTAGACCCAAAGCCAGTCAACTTGGCGCTCCACCTTAACCGACACAAAGGCCACAAAGTTTCAAGAGGCATTCTGCAGCTATAGCAGTTTTTTGAGTGGGTGGCAATGTTTATGTTTTAAGTGCTGAGGATTTTTAATAATAGGTGTACAGTGCATGTTTCTCAAGTGTGGGATTGTCCTGAGAGCCTGGTGACCAGGCAGTTTCATGTTTCTGAATGACTTGGTTTTTGCCTCACAACTTTTCTTCTTATTTAGTCCTTGTTTATAAGATATAAGCACCTTTTCATTTGTCTTCTAATTCTCTTATGGTTGAACTCCCTTCCCCAATTCTGAACTCTCAAGTCCTCAGTTTCTTCTACACTTGGTAATATATCTGGGAAGAATCTGAGATGGATATGAAGCTTTACCGGTGGGCTTCCCTTTTCTCACAAATTGTAGCCCTGCATCTCTTGTCAACCATTGCCTGGAAATAGGCATGCATATGCCTGGAAATGCTGCATATGTTTTGTCCACTTATGTTATTGGTGATGGAAAGGAAAATCTGGTACTAAGGTACCAGAATACCTCTGGTATTCTTTGAACCATGTGCCATCTGTCTGTTTTTCTCACTGATAGTAATCTCTAGGTCAGTTGTGCTTTAAAGAAAATTGGCTCTTGGCCTGTAGACCTCCTTTTTTCTTTTCCCCAGTCCTGGGGAGTGGACTTGGCACCTTTCCACTGAGTTACATCCCCATCCCTGTTTATTTTTTATTTTGGGAGAGGGTCTCACTAAGTCTCTAAATTGCCCAGACTTAACCTTGCAATCTTCCTCTGAGATTATAGGCATGTACCACACTCTCCTCTCTTTGCAATTCTGCCATCATTCTAGGTGATCTCGGTACTTATGGGAACAACCCATCAGGTAATCTGGTCTATCTTTAGGTGATTCCTCTTCAGCTTCCCACTTGTATTGTCATAATCATTTGTTATCACTAAAAATTGCTTCACCTCTGAAGTCTTAAGAATCAAATATCCCACTTGCTGACTACCGTCTACTTCCCTCAGTCAGTCACACTGTACCAGTTACACTGTACCTGCAACTGTACCTGGTATGTGTGTATGTTGTATGTATGTATGATACTGGGGGTTGAACCTAGGGTCTTCACTCTGAGCTACATCCCCAGCCCTTTTAAAATTTTTTTATTTTGAGACATGATCTCTCTGCTGCTGTGCTTGACATCTCAATTTCCTCCTGATTCCTCTGCTTTTTTTCCTATCTGTTGTCCCTCTTTGGTTGTCAGCTACTCTCCTACAAAATTTGGAGTCATTCTAGCTTAGATTTCATGATTGACTGCTTTATTCATTCTACGGTATCCTTAACTCCCTTCCTTGCTACTTATCTGAGAAAAGCCAGAATTGAATCGGTGATTCTGTTTGTGAAAACTCAATGCTGCTGGAGAAAATTCCACAACTGAAAATTCACTTTTCAGCTTCAGTACTGCTCAGCAGTTACTGAGGATAACCCTCTTCTCACCAGCAGCTATTTCAGAACTTTCCCGTTCTTGTAGAACTTATGATCATGCTTTCTTTGCCCTTTACTCTCAACATCTCCTGTTTTCATAAAAGATCTGTTCTCAAATCTATCAATGTAACTGCATCCTGATCTATCTGTTCTGTGATGTCAGGGAAGAGGCATTTTTCCCTTTTATTTCTTCCATTTAGGTTCTGAATCCCAACTCTTTTCCTGTCTTCTTTAGGATGTTATTCAGTATTATTTTTATTTGTTTGTATTTTCTATTTTATCTCCTTTTCTCTTATGAGTATTTGTGAAAGCCAGGTGTGGTACACACTTGTAATCCCAGGGAGTCTGAGGCTGGAGGATCTTGAGTTCAAGTCCAGCCTTGGCTACTTAGTGAGTTCAAGGCCAACCTTAACTACATATCAAAAACCTTGTCTCAAAAAAACAAAACAAAAACAAATATATATACATATATATATATGAGATCAGATTTTTACCAAAACCTTTTTCTTATTCTTTGAACTCACTATGTAGTCCAAGCTGGCATTGTCTAGTACAAAGTAGGTACTTTGTGCAAAAAAAATTTGTTTTTGCTGATATATAGTCAGAATTTTGTTGGAGTGTGACTATAATGCATATCATTAAAGGTATTTTGAGAGAATGTAGTATGGAGTAGTTAAAGCATGACAGCATAGGTACTAAATTATGAAATGTTGAGAATTTATATTTATACTTTAAATGAAATTGCGTATTTGCTGACATATATTTCATGATTATATTTAATAAAACATTACAGAAAATGAATCATAATTGGAAAAATTGCATCTGATTGGTAGGTGCTTAATGAATGCCTACTAAATCAAAACAGGGATGATTTAGTGTTATGCATTTTCTTTGGTTCTAATTATTATTTTTATTTATTTCTAAGGTATCTTCATGTTTTGATGATATTTTGGTCATTTGTTGCTGGAGTTGTTACATTCTACTGCTCATTAGGACCTGATTCTCTCTTACCAAATATATTCTTCACAATAAAATACAAACCCAAGGTAAAATTGTGTTTTTCTTTTAAGTTAGTATGTGTGACCCTATGCTTTTTAATATTTACCATGAAAGCATATTAAAGCAATGATTTTTAAAAGTCTGTTTACTGTTATTTATTAATAGAAGACATAAAGTCCCTCAGAAACTTTTCAAAATGAAATTTATTTGTGTGAATATGTATTCCATCACATTCTTGCCCTCTTTTTCAGGACTACAGTTATAGAAGGAGCTATAAAAAGAAAATATAAACTTGTCAGGGACTTGGGAATCTATCATTTTAGAGAGTCCTCTGACTATATATTCACTGTTCAGACAGTAAGTTAAAACAGATTCCCAAGCCTAGTTGTACAGTAGAATCGCCTATTGAGTCTTCAGAAATATAGAGGCTCAGAGCGACCCTGCATCACTATAAAAAATGGGCTGGGGATTTAGCTCAGGGCAAATGCCTTGGGTTCAATCCTCAGTACCACAACAAAACAAAACAAATTCTTGGTCCCTGCCACCAGATTTTGATGGAATAGTTCTAGGTTAAAGCCTTGTAATTAATAGTTAAGACCTTTGTAGGTGATTCTGAGGCATTCCACACAGTTAAGGAATTCTGGATTAAATAATTTAACTCTGTGTTGTCTTTTTTATGGTGCTAGGGATTGAACCTAGGGCCTTGCACAGGTAAGGCAAGCACCCTATCACTCAGCTACACTCTGTTAATTTCTTAAATATCTCTGTGTACCATAGAAACAGAAATAATTAGCCAATTTATGTAACCAAAATAATTTGTATTTCTGAAATTTAATAAAGGTAGTAGTATATGGAATTGTCAAAAGGCAAGGTTTTGGTCATAAATCAGGACTTTGTGTGATCTCTCTTTTTCTTTTTTTCTTTTTTTGTGCTGAGGGCCTCACTCATCCTAGGCAAGTGTTCTAGTTCTGTCCCTACCACTAAGTGGAATGTCTTGACATCTTACTTGACTAAGTTGCTCCAGTCCCTTGTCTCAGGTTTGTTAGTATTTCTACTCATAAGAAACACAACTGACAGTATGCAGGGAATCTTGCTAGTTATGTATCTTCTTCCTCATTCAAAGTTTTGGAGAAATAGAAGATCATTTTTTCTTATTGTGTTTGTAGTAGAGTCTCTCATTCAGTTTATAAGTACTCATAACGTGACTTTAATCGAGCTTGGAAATCGCTTAGGTATTGTAAAATCATCAAGTGGTTTTTTTCTCTGTTAGAATCGTAGTTTAGCAAGTATTATTTATTATAAAGAATGATTTCATTGTTAGAGCAGACCAAAAAATATCCTCTGGATTTCTTTTTTTTGTTTTGTTTTGTTTTGAGAGGTGAGGTCTTTATTATATAGTTCAGACTGGCCTTGAACTTTATGTAGCCCTGGCTGACCTTGAACTCTGTACTCCAGCTTCAGCTTCCCAAGTGCTGGAATTGCAGGCATGTGGCACCACACCTGGAATGAATTTCTATTAAAGTGAAAAAACTTTTGAAAAGTTGACTCTTTTTTTTTGGTACTGGGGATCAAACTTGGGACCTTGTGCTTGCAAGGCAGGCGGAGGAACCACTGATCTAAATCCCTGGCCCTGAAAAGTTGATTCTTTGTGGCAAAGATAATATGTAAAGTTATGACAAATTTCTCTCTCTCCCTCCCTCCCTCTCCCTCCCTCCTGTTTTTTAGCAGTTGGGACTTCAAGAATTATTTCCTCAAGGTCATAGCTGTGCTGTTTGTGGTAAAGTGAAATGTAAACGACATAGGTAAGTTAAGCATTTCTTATTTGTTGATCTTTCTAGTTACATTTTGTATTACAAGTTATTTAATTGTATGTGTGTGTCTTTTTTTTAAGGCCATCGTTACTTCTTGAAAACTACCAGCCATGGATAGACCTAAAAATTTCTTCGAAGGTTGATACATCTCTCTCAGAGGTGACTGGTTTAATTAATATTGCCAAATAGAGTCATGTGTTATTTAATTATGGGGATATGTTCTGAAAATTGCATTGGTAAGTAGTTTCATTCATGTGAGAACATCACAGGATTACTTGATAGTTCAGTGGAAATGGACTCACGTTGTCGTCAAGAGCTGTGGTAAATATGAGCTCTGTGCGGCTGCTGCCAGCCTGATGCGGCAAACTGTTTTGTAGTAAAGTGGGTTTTTTTTTTTTTATGAGTAGACTGTTTCAGTATTTATCTAAAGTAACAAAAAGTATAGTAAATATATAAACCAATAATAATTGTCACTTATTATTATCATGTATTAATATAGTATGTATGATTGTATGTGCTGTACTATTTTATGACTGGCAGGTTAGTAGGTTTGTTTATACTAGCATCACAATAAACATGTGAACATTGCATTGTACTATAGCAGCTACGACCGCAAAAGGTGATAGGAATTTTTCAGGTCTTTTATAATCTTTTGGGACCACTATTTTGATGTCCATCATGATGGAAATGTCATTTGGTGCATGACTGTATATGCAAACAAAAAAATGTTAAATACCTATGAAAAATTTTTCTAGATAGTTTTATTAAAAAATTTAATCATGGAGTATCTCAATGCCACCTAATAAGTTCTGAGCTAGGTAGTTGACTTTTGCAAAATAAGTAGCTTGAATAGTAAGCTATTCCTGATTAACCTTGGATCCCAGATTTAAATAAGCATTTTTACCTGGTTACTGCTTACTTCCTATAAATACTGTAATACATATCTTTATGATAGGCAGGAAGAAATAACCGCTTTTTAATTCCCAAAGAAGCATTGTATTTCTTACTGAATTATGACCCCAGTTTTGACACTAACTGAAGATAGAACAAAGAATGGGGTAATTTTCACTATTTCTGCATAATAATAGGAATAGAACATTTGTTCTCTGATCTTTGCTGTAGTCACATTTTGTATATTCTTTTTTTTGGTAACATACGTGTGTTAGTTATTTGTTCTAGAGACTTGTCTTTTTCGTGAACTGAGGAACCCTCAGATTCTTAGAGGTAGGGAATGGGGGTCTCATTTGTTCCCAGCATCAAGTTTAGGGTCACATGTATTATTGGTAGCCGATAGATATGTGTTAAATTAAACTGAATGCTAAGTAGTTGAAGAGCTGTATTTGGCATCTGAATCCTGCCTAAGTGTCCTTTATCCTTATTTGACTAAAGGTAAGCTACATATAATGCCATTAATGCTTGGCATTTTTCTTCTTCATTCATTTTCCAAGGCCCTTTTCATCTCCAAGGTTTGCTGATTTAAGATAATACTGTCTAGTATGGTAGACACATGGTCTGGGCACATGTGGCCATTAGTGAAAAATTGAAATGTGCTAGTCCAAATTGAGATGTCATATATATATATAATGTACATATATATCAGAGAAGGATGACTACATTTGCCAGTCTGAGACTGGGAAAGTGTATTTCAGGATGGTAGAGCTCTTGAGAGGAAAGAAACAGACTCTGTGTCAAAAAAAGGCAATAGGAAAGGAATGAAATAATAAATATTTTTAGATCACTTTGCCACCTCTTTGGAGGTTGGAGGAGAGCATGTTTGGAAGCAGGGAGATTAATTTAGAGGATATTGTGGCAACACGAGTGATGAGATGATGACATGAACAGTGGTGCTGTAGAAGAGAGTGGCTTAGCATGTAAAACTAGTGAGTTGTTGATTGATTGGATGCAGGGTATAAAGGAAAACCAAATGTTAAGAACTTTCCAGTTTCAGTATCCTATTAATTGTTTTAATGTGTTTGTCTAATGTGTCTAATGTTTGTCTAATGTGTTTTCTTTTCCCAAGAAATAAAATTCTTAATTTTTGTATTAAAAACCCAAATTATTGCTTCTTTAGTATTTAATTAGAAAATCTACAACTTTTATTACTGCTACAAGATAAAGCTTAAGTTTGGCAAACATATTGGTAAGATACATTGTTTCATTCTCTTCCTTTTAAAAAAAATTTTTTTTGAGGCAGGGTCTCACTCTGTAGTTCAAGTTAGTCTTGAACTCACTCTGTAGCCCAGGTGGGCCACTAATTTTCAGTGATCATCCTGCCTCACCTCAGCCTCCAGAATGTAGGAATTATAGGTGTGTACCACCATGCTTGGCCCTGTTGCTTTTGTTTTTTGAGAGAGGGTCTTGCCTGTAGTTCAGGCTGGCCTTGAACTCACTGTGTAGCCCAGGCTGACCTTCAACTCATGGTGATCCTCTTGCCTCAGCTTCTCAAATGTTGGGATTACAGGCATGCATTACCTGTTGCGCTTTTTTTGGTACCAGGGATCGAACTCAGGACCTTGGGCTTGTGAGCCAGGTGACGGAACCACTGAGCTAAATCCCTGGCCCCCTGTTGCTTTTTAAAAACACATAGGGGTTGTTTTCCTTTGTTGTTACATTTTCACATTTAACTTATATACTGATTTTAAATGTATAGCTTAATTTTTCATGTAATTAGCGTGCGGATCATGAAATAGAACATTCCTGGTACCCTAGAATTTCATGTTCCCTTCCAGTTGCAGTTTTTCCTTCAAAGCTGACCAGGGACATCTAATTTTTACACCTTGGAGAAGTCTGTTTCTTCATTTTTTTCCTAAGAATTCTGACTTACAGAGAAACTTAAGAATGGAAAGAATCGGGCTGGGCATTTAGCTCAATGGTCCTGCCGCCTGCCTTGCAAGCACAAGATCCTGAATTCAATCCCTGGTACCAAAAAAAAAAAACAACCCAGAAGAACAAAAACAAAAAAAAAAGAATGCAAAAAAATCAACCAATTATTTTCTTTTATCCATAGAATTTTTTTGCTTCATTAAAGCTTTAGAATCAGAAATAATTTATTTGTGTTTTTATTTGATTATGAGAATATTTAGAAATAAATATGTGTCATTCTAAAAGAAATTGTTCCTTTTTATGGAGTTTTATGTTTTTCCTGGTATTTTTTCATGTGTTCTTTTTGATCTTCAAAACTATGTAAAGTTGGAATATGCATTTTGTTATGAAAAAAGTATGATATTACTGTCAATATTTGGGATAATAAAATTTTTTTGGTAATACTATATATTACTAAGTAGTACTGTTTATTTTTCCAGAATTAATTTTATTTTTCTTTAAAAATGATTTTTATTCAGGTTCTTGAATTAGTGTTGGAAAACTTTGTTTATCCATGGTACAGGTATGTTCTTCCTCTGCGATCTTTTTTCTTTAACACAATTAATACCATAAGTGTGCTCATGATGTGTTTTCAGAATAAGTGAGGATTTGTCAACATTTTAGGCCAAGTCTTTGTTGTGCGGGGCTGTGTTGTGCATTATAGGACCTTAAGCAGCACTCCCAGCCTCTTTACATTTATGCTAGAAGTTTTGCTAGAAGTTATGTAAGTTATGCTAGAAGTTATGCTTCCTTCCTTTTCCTCATCCCTGTTCTGACTACCAAAAAACATCCTCAGAGATTACAGAGTATTACCTAGAAGGCATAATTGCTCTAGTTGGGAATCATTGATGTAGGCAGTGTGATGTAGAGAGTTAACCAATAACTTAGTGATAGTAAAGAGAAGACACCTAGCCTGCTTTTCGAAAGAACACTAACTTGAACTTGTTTTCCCCCCTCTGGTAATCCTTTTTTTTTTTGACACAGGGTCTTGTTAAGTTGCCTAGACTTAGGTTTGAACATGTGAACCTCTTGCCTTAGACTCCTAGAATGCTGGGATTACAGGCATGTACCACCATACCTGCTGATTTGTAGAATTTATCATTTATAAATGTATTGGTTTAATAATTTTATACAGTTTTTACATTTGAAATAATTGTGCTTTTGAGAGGAATATCTATATTTAGATGTTTCATTAAATTGAAAAATAATTTCACTTGGGTTTAGTGGTGTGTGCCTGTAATGCCAGCACTTTGGCGGGGGAGGCAGGAGGATCACCATGAGTTCAAGGCCAGCCTGAGCAGCAGAGTTCAAGATAAACCTGGACTAGATGCTGTCTCTAAATAAATAAATGAATAAATAAATAAATAAATGGTAATTTCAATAGATTGTAAAGTTAATACTTTTTTTCTAAAATAAGTCTAAATATGTCTTGCATTTGTAATTTAAGGCAAGCTAATGGTGAAGCCTTTTGTAAAATGAGTCCTTTTCTAAAGATACCCTTATTTCACCTCACTACTGAATTATGATTATTTAGGTACAAAATCAGGTTATATTTCTAAGAGGTAAGTTACATAATTTCTCTTCGATCTAGTTGGGTTTTTTTTGTTTTGTTTTTTCCTGGAACTGAGGATCAAACTCTGGACTTTGGGTTTGCCAGACAGGCACGGTGCCACTGAGTTAATCCCAGCCCTTGATCTAGTTATTAATGCAGTCTGCTTTCTTGGGAAGCATGGTTGATACAATTGTCTTTATTCTGACAAGAAACTTAGTGGTTTGGCCTGTCTTCAAGTTCAGGATGTTGCCACTACACGTATCTTTTTTTTTCTTGGGCTTGATTAGGGAGATAAGCTAATTCTTCAGGGAAATGCAAAGTACCTCCTCAGATGAAGTTTGTAAAAATTTTGGTTTAAAAATGTTTGAGTTTCGTTCATTTTCTTTTTCAAAAGGAGCGTGCTTATACCCACACTCACAAACACTTACATACATATTTACTTTTAGAATTATATTATTTCAAATATTTCGAGCTAACTTAAAATTTTGTATTTTATTGTTTCTCCAAAATTATTGTTTGTTTGAGATTTCTTTGATGATGGTTGGAAAATAAACTTAGTTGTAAAAATGACTGTTTGCATACATATGCTTGCAAGATAATATATGCTACAATTTACTTAATGATTTATGTTCTGGTACTAGAATTATGAGAGATGTTTCTCTTTTATACAGTAATTCTAGTCTGCAATGGAATGCATTATTTATGAATTTAAAAATAGCATAAGTGAATGGAAAAAAGAAAAAATTCTTTTCTTGTTTTCAAGAAGGTGAAACTGTGTATCTCTAAACTTCTGAGTGTTTTTCTCCTCATTTGAAGGGATGTTACGGATGATGAGTCCTTTGTTGATGAACTGAGAATAACATTACGGTTTTTTGCATCTGTTTTAATACGAAGGATTCACAAGGTATATATTTATAATGAGAAGTTTGGAGATTTCAGGCTGTTTTATTATGAAAGATGATTTTAAGTCTTATTTTTTCCTATACTGCATATATTTGTTTTTACTTTTTTAAAATTAAAAATTCATGAATCACTTTTGACCTATTAATCAGTTTTGCTTTCTTTAGTACTTATTTATATTGGTTTATCAAAATGAGAAATGGAGACTTTAGAAAAAAGTCATGTTTCATTTAGATGAATTTATTGATTAACTGGCAGTTGTAATCCGCTTTTAAAATTTTGAGTTACATTTTGTATATGTTTGTATCTTTTCCTTTATATTGTAGTGTGCTGCTTCTAGACATATATTTATCTACTGCTTTGTCAGTGCAGTAGGACTGAGCATATTGACAGTGAATTGATACATGCTTGCCATTAATTAATGAGTTAAAGATTATTCATGTTAAATGTTTCTGTATCCGTTTGAGAAATGAACAGTATATTCATCCAGTTCACAAAAGAAAAATATGAAATAGCCAATGAACAATTGAAAATATATTCTCTTACGTTAGATAAAAGTTGTTAAGAGATATTATTCTTTTACCTATTAGATAGGGAAAGATAAAAAAGAATGTTCATATCTAGTAATGATAATTAGAGGAAATAGCAAAAGAAGTGCAAATCCAAATTGGTATCTTATACTTGGCAATCTTTAATGTACTTAAATATACTTAAAAGATGTTCCTGGGTGTGATGGTGCATGCTTGTCATCCTAGCTGTTTGTTTGTTTTGGTAGTGGAGATCAAACTCAGGACCTTGCGCTTATGAGGCAGGTGAGGCAGGCACAGGCTGCCACTGAGCTAAATCCCTGATCCAGTTTCTTTGTTTTTTGCATTTTTGAGACAGGCCCTTGCTTTGTAGTTCAGACTGGCCTTGAGCTTGCCATGTACATTAGGCTGGGCTCAAACTCACAGTGATTCACCTGCCTTGATCTCCCAAGTGCTGGAATTGTAGACATGCATCACTGTGCCCGAAGTAGGTGGGAAGCTGAGGCAGGAAGATCGTAAGTTTGAGCCCAGCCTGGGCAATTTAATGACTTAGTGAGACCCTGTTTCATAATAAATTTATTTATTGATAAATGAAAACAGGAGTAGCTCAGCACTCCCCAGGTTTAGTCTCCAGTTTAAAAAGAAAGAGACTTAAAATTCTTATACTACCAAATTCAATTCCATTTTTATAAAATATTTTAAGGAAATAATAAAAAAATTTAAACAAATGTAAAGTAATTCAAATATGTGTATAAAACTCAAAGTTTTATTGCAGCATAATTTGTAATAAGGAAAACTGCTATCTGGTGATTGGATTATTAGTTGGGTAAATGTAATAATGCATCCTAACTTAGAATTCTACAAAATTGTGAAAAATCATTTGGTAGAATAATGCTTGTTTACATGGGAAAATATTTATTAAGTGGAAGAGACAAAAATATTATGTGTGGTGTTTTTCACTTTGAAAATAAAGCTCAGACATATTAAACTTGTTAATATTTAAGGACATATATATATGTCCTTAAAATTGTTAACATTTATTGTGTTACAATAATGGTGAGCTCTTGCTGAATTTGGATTCTGAATTTTTTTTTTTTTTTTGGTATGGGGATCAAACTCAGAACCTTGTGCTTGTGAGGCAGGCAGCAGAACCACTGAGTTAAATCCCCAGCCCTGGGTTCTGAATTTGGATGCTGACTTTGTACTTCTTTCTGTTTGCCATGTTTTATTTTTAGTTTGCATTATGTATTTATGATTTTTGATAAAAGTTGATGTTTTAAAAAACTTTCTGGGGCAATTGTTTCATGATACACTAAGTGCAATAAATAATAAGTAATATCAATATGGTTGATGTAGACATGGAAGTAATGATTTAAGATAAATTGTGTTCTTCGTAATAAATTAGTTAATAGGCATTAGTTAATAGAACAATTCTATGTTAGTCTTTGAGATAGCCTAGTGGATTCTAAAATAATAGCACCTCATATTTGAAGTATTAACATTTAGTTGATAACGTTATTTGATATGTTATTACATATTGTTTGATAAGAGCTTTACAGTAATTTTATTTAGTTAGATACAGAAGAGCTAAACTTTGAACTTAGGTATAAAATAGTATTGAGCCATACTGTAGCCTAAAACATCATTCATTTTAGTTAAATGCAATATTTGGTCCCTGAGTTTCTTTATGGGAATATGAAAATGTGTAAGTGAGGCATTTACCTCCTAAGAATCTATTTTTAAGAGATATGTATCAATTAACCAATTTAAAGTATATATTTTAGTGGTTTTTAGCATATTCACGTCACACAGCTATGCAGACATCACCACAAACATCACAGAGCTATGTAGATAATCACCACAATCAATTGTAGCACATTTTTATAACTCAGAGACTTTATACTCTTTCACCATAAACTTCACCACTCCTATCTCACCCCTAGCCATTTATAATTCTACTTTCTCAGCCCTAGCCATCCACAATTCTATTATCTTTTTTTAAAAAACAACAAAACAAAACTTGTATTTATTTATTTTATTTTGTACTGGGAATCGAACTCAGGACCTTGTGCCTGTGAGGCAGGCTGTGGAACCACTGAGCTAAATTCCTGGCCACAATTCTACTTTCTGTCTCTATGGATTTGTCTATTCTGGACATTTCATAAAAATGGAATCATACAACATGTGGCCTTTTGTGACTGGTTTCTTTCATTTACCATAATGTTCTCCATGTTTTTAATCTATGTTTTCGTGTTGTGGCATATATTAGCATTTCATTTTTAATGGCCAAATAATATTCTCTTGTGTGGATATACCATAATTTGTTTATCTACCCATTCTTAAATTGATGGACATTGGATTATTTCCACCTTTGGGCTATTTGTAACGTATGAGCATTTGTGTACAAAGTTTTTTTTTTTGATGGGTACATGTTTTCCTTTATCTTGGATATATGCTTAGAAGTATAGTTGCTAAGTCAAATAGTAACTGTATATTTAATACTTTGAGGAACTGCCACTGTGTTTTCCAAAGTGACTGCACCATTTACATCCCTTTCAGCCATGTATGAAGGTTCCAGTTTTTCCACATCATTGCCAGAATGAGTTCCCCTCTGACTGTCTGCTCATGCTCTTGCATATCCTGCCCCCCCGCCTCTCCCTCTCTCTTTCTCTCTGTTTCCTTTAATTCTAGCCATCTTATTGAATGTAAGTGGTATCCCTTTGTGACTGATTTTCAGTTACCTGGTACCATTTTATGTTGAGCATTTTTTCACATCCTTTCACATATATCATATATATCTTCTTTGGAGAAATCTCTTTTCAAATCCTTTGGCCATATTTTGCTGGGCTGTCTTTCAGTTATTGATCTTTAAAAATTCTTTATTTTAGATAACATGTCTTTTACCAGAAATACAATTTGCCAATATTTTCTTCCATTCTGAGTTACTGTGTTATATATTCCTTGTTCTCATTTTATCTGCATCTGTCTTGGGGGATGAGTGGGTCATTCATCATATCAATTTTATATATAATTATGTCAGTATCAGAGGTAGTAAATGGTCGTCTTAATACTATTATGATCTATCTTTCATATCCTTGTTCAGTAAGGTAATTTGGAAGTTTGACCATATCAAAAACAAAGCATCATTTAAGGTCTATATTTTTTATATCAAAATTTAGTGACAAATGCATTAGTTTTTGACTCTGACCTGAACACTTTAAAATGAAACTTAAAGATGAAATCTTCATGAGTATTCTCAGATAAGATTTTATAAAGTGTTTGAAAGTTATTTGATAAATTGAGACTACGATAATTTATTATCATTGAGAACCAGGTGACCAAAGATAAGTGAAGAGTAATGTTATTTTAAAATGAGGTGTTAAGGGCCGGGGATTTAGCTCATTGGTTCTGCCGCCTGCCTCACAAGCGCAAGGTCCTGAGTTCGATCTCTGGTACCAAAAAAAAAAAAGGAGGCATCATACTAGCAAAAATATCCCCATTTATTGAACGTGTTTGATCTTGTGCAGCAAACTCCTGTGGGTTTCACCAGCAGATCACCAAAATGCGAGGGCTTTATGAGCCATCACACCTAGCAGGTTCATCACCCTGTGGTTTTCTCTTTTTCTTAATATGAATTTTTCCTCATGACTTTGATAAGGGAAAAATACAGGTTAAATTTATGGTGGAAGATAAACCTGCTAAAGCCTAATAAACATACGTTTTCGTAATTTATTTCCAATTTCTAATAGGGAAGACAAGTAACTGGTGATTTTTTTTGGAATGTATTTAAAACTAAGACTGTAAAGAAATAAGATAGAAATAAAGATACTTTGTGGGAAAAATTTTGCTTTTTAAGATATATTAAGGTAAAATTTTCAATAGTGTGGTAGAAAACTGTGATGTTATAGTTGGTATGATCTCGGAATACTTACTGCTTGTAAATTATATTTTTGAAAGATTCTTATTAATGCTTCTAGTTTTAAAATTTTTTATTGTAAATTTATAATTTATAATTATATATTTATGGGATACAGTGATGTTCTGATTTATGAATACTGTATGGAATAATTAAAGCAAGTTGACAATATCCATCACCTCCAATATTTAACATTTTCTATGGTTAAAATTTACTTAAAATTTACTCTTAGCAGTTTTGAAATGTGTATTGCTTTATTATGAGTTATATTCAGTAGATTTCAAGAAAAGCCCACATTCCTCCTAATCTCTAAATTTTAAAATATGTTCCAGTACTTTACATATAGTATCCCTGCCATTGCAACTTAGTGGCAATTTTTTAAAAGTTTTATTTTAATATTGACTTTTCTAGGTGGATATCCCATCTATTATAACCAAGAAACTCTTAAAAGCAGCAATGAAGCATATAGAAGTGATAGTTAAAGCCAGACAGAAAGGTAATACAGTTTTCTACTGCAGTTTATTTACCTACTAAAGAGCGTCTTGATTGCCTCTATTTTGTAGCAAAATAAAAAAATAAATAAAGCTATTATAGATATTGTGTACAAATTTTTTATGTAGGAAAATACTTATTTTTGCAGTATTGGGAATTGAACCCAGAGCCTTATGCATACTAAGCAACCATTCTACCACTGACCTACACCTCCAGCCCAGAAAATGTACTTTTAATATATTTAAAATTTTGTGTGAAAGACCAAAAGCAAAATAAAATATCAGGCTTAAAGTAAATGGAGCCATCTTTTTAGATTTTGTTCATAAATTTCATAAAATACCCACATTATTTTCTCTGACAGTGATGTTACATAATAGAAACAGAATAGTTTGAAAGTTTTTTTGTTGAACCTTTGTAAGAAAGGCGTTGGCCACTATTCATGTCAAAAATAATCCTCAGTTATAAACCTCCATGAAATACAAATTAGATTCATTAATAGCTCTGTAATCAGTCAAATCCATAGAACTAAACTACTAGAGAATTAGAAGGGCTAATTTTATCCAAAGATTCTGCTGTTCTACATATGATGTCGCTAGGTAGGTTTGTGAAAGTTTTCAACTTTTTGATTTTTCATTTGTTTATGAAATTGTTTTCTGAATTCTTCGGCCATATAAATATGCATAATTCAGGAAATAAAAGACTCCTTTCTTCATCTTTACTCAATTCTCTTTTTAATCTGCCTCTTGAGAATAGAAAGTATATAGAAGTTTTCTATGTACATAGATGTTTTCCAAGGCTCTAAGACATGTTGAATATATATGAAGCATTGGCTTAATTTAAATTTAATAATGATTGTATATGGTCTGCAGACTGCCAACAGATAAGACATTTGAAATACTGGTGATTAGTGGGTATTTTTATTCTTTTTGTGTGTGTGTGTGTGTGTTTTTTGAGACAGGGTTTCACTATAGTTCAGGCTGGCCTTGAACTCACTGTGTAGCCCAGGCTGGCCTTGGATTTGTGGCAATCCTCCTGCCTCAGCCTTCTAAGTGCTGGGATCACAGGCATGTACCACCATGCCCAGCTGATTAATGGATTTTATTCTATGCTCTGTTTTTCAATTAAGCCCCCAAACCCACTTTAAAAATGTTTTTCCTGATCTGTTTAATTTCTCATTACCTAGGACTGTAAAAATTTCTCATTTCTGACATATTAAATAGATTCCAGTCTCATAATTTAATCTATATTATATGTGAATGCTTAATTACATCAAATACTACATTTATTTACTTGTTTTATATGATGTTAATAATTGTTTGATAACTGTTTACTGATATGGACCCTGAAGCTCAAAAGAATTGTATCAGTTGTTCATAATTGTATCAGTAACGGGCTGGGGATTTAGCTTAGTGGTTTCGCCGCCTGCTGTCCAAGCGCAAGGACCCGAGTTCAGTCCCTGGTACCAAACAAAACAAAACAAAACAAAACAAAACAAAAAGACTAAGTTGTGCTAAGTCCCAGATTTGCTTCTTATTGATGCAATTTTTTTTTTTTTTTTGGTACCGGGGATTGATCTCGGGTCCTTGAGCTTGCACAGCAGGCGGCGAAACCACTGAGCTAAATCCCAGGCCTCAACTTAGTCTTTTGATTTAATTTTTATTTTTGCTTTCCCATTGCTTTGTATTGAACCCAGAGCCTCACACATGCTAGGCAAAACACTCTACCATTGATCTATATCTCTAAAAGTTCTTTTTTTTTTGAGACAGGGCCTCACCAAGTAATTTAGGCAGGTCTTGAACTTACTGTGTAGCCCAGGCAGGCCCCAAATTCATGGTGATCCTCCTGATTTAGGGAGGGGTTATCAAATAAAAAATGGACTAGGGATGTTGTTCAGTGAGAAGGCTTTGAGTTTCAGTACCGGGGGAAACAAATCCTAAAAGTGTCAGATTATGGAGCATTTCATATTTTGAATTTTTGGAGTAGAGATGCTTGGCCAGTATTTAAAGTTTGAGCTGGGCATGGTGGCACATGGCTGTAATGACAGTACTTAGGAGGCTGAGGCAGGAGGACCACCATGAGTTCAAAGCCAGCCTAGGATACATAGTGAGCTCAAGGCTAGATTGAACTATGTAGAGAGATCCTATCCTAAAAAAAAAAATAGTTTGAAAATATTACTTTGGAGCCTTTTCTTTAAAAAGAAAACTTTCTAGTAATATAACTTTTATCATCGGTTAATATTTATGAAGAAATCTGTATGTTCATGAACTTCTGCCTCCTAGAGTTTTAGACTTCTTACTGGTCTATGTTATATCTAAAGATGCAGAATTTCCCAAGAAATTCTGTAACTGTTTTAAAATTATTGATGAATTTAATGTATAAGCAGGTCAATTAGAAGTTTTTGAGCAGGGTAATTATTGTTTTTGTAGAAGATGAATAAGATATAATAATTTGATAACAAAAGTCTATGTGCTAGAAGACACGTTCTGTAGTTTTTCCCACTAAAAGAAATCATTTGCCAGTGGATGTGGTAGCTTACATCTGTAATCCAGCACTCTGGGAGGCTGAGGCAGTAGGATTGCAAGTTTGAGCCCAGCTTCAGTAATTTAGTGACTTAGTAAGACCCTGTCTTAAAATAAAACATAAAAAGGGCTGGGGATGTAGCTCAGTGATAGGGCTCTGGGTTCAGTCCTGAGTACCAACCCCTCCCAAATCATTTGGTCTTATTTAATTTTTGTAGAGACCTTGAGTTTAAATTCTTGATTGTCCCAGGGGTGAAGAGTCCAATATCAATTTATTGCAGAATAAACACATTTCCCACAAAGAAGAATTTCTGTCATACACTGTTTCTGAAAAATTTTCCTGTGGAATACATACTAAAAAGAGGGGCCAAGAAAGGAATGACTAGAGTAGATGTTCTTATTTGTTAGTAGAAATGCTGAAATTATTTACTGTCTCAACTTGTTTCAGTGTTTAATTTTTTTATATTATAGTAAAAAATACAGAGTTTTTACAGCAAGCTGCTTTAGAAGAATATGGTCCAGAGCTTCATGTGGCTTTGAGAAGTCGAAGAGATGAATTACACTATTTAAGGAAGCTCACTGAATTACTTTTTCCTTATATTTTGCCTCCTAAAGCGACAGACTGCAGGTATAAATAGATTAGAAAATATCATAGTGAATTTATATACTGTGCTATATGTATATTGCTGTGCTTGATCATAATATTCTTGATTATATAAAACTTAGTGTTATTTTATGATGTGAAGAGTTTTTCTTTTTTCTTTCTTTTTTTTTTTTTTGTCGTACCAGGGATTGAACTCGGAACCTTGTGCTTGTGAGGCAGGTGGCAGAACCACTGAGCTAAATCCCTGGCTCAACAGTTTTTCATTTAAAGAAAATAGTTTATCAGGTCTTAAAATGCCAAATTAGATGCTAAGTATTTGTAATATATTGCATTGTTTAGAATTTTTTCTTGAAACCTGATCTTGGAAACCGAAGACAAATATGAATAAAATTGATATTCTTATTTGAGATCATTACATTTTATTTCTTTTATGTTCTTTTTTTTTTTGAGACTGTAGTTCAGGCTGGACTTGAACTCGCTGTGTATCTCAGGTTGACCTTGAACTCTTGGCAATCCTCCTGCCTTAGCCTCCCGAGTTCTACAATTATAGGCATGCACCATCATGCCAGGCTATGTTCCTTTTTAAAAACATATACATTATGGACACTTATAGACAGACTCTTATTACAACTCATTTAATGGAAGACCCTGAGTTCAATCTGTAGTATTACAAAAAACAAAAAATAACCTGTATCCAAATGCTTGGTGTACTCTTGCTTTATGTCTCATTTTAAATTGAGCATTAAGGGAATGCAGTATTTCAGTTCTAACTCTGGCAGTACTTCTGTCTTAGAGGCCTGTTGGCATTTTTGTCTTCAGTGAAATTTTTGTCTCCAAGAAGGCATTATTACAATTTTTTTCTAACAGATTAAGTTGTAGTGTACTGTTGATTATCAAAAGTACTCTTGTAGCATTTGAATTTTGAATTGAACATTTCATAATGTGTGGAAAAGCATGACACACACTGTACAATCTGTGACAGAAAATGGCATGTTGTATTTGTACATGTGGGACCTTAAAGGACATATCCAACTAAGCTGCTTATTGACTGTGAATGACTTTGTTCTTTGCTTCTTGTGCTCTTGTTTCCTGTAGTGCACATATTAATGTTAAAAAATAAAGTTAAAACTCAAAAAAAAATATTCTGTATTTTAGGTTAATTTGTAATACGAATTTAAATATAAGGTGATTGCATTATACTATTAAAATATTATTCTTAGACACTAATTTAAAATATATTAAGCACTTTGATTTTAAAAATTTATTTATTTTAACATTTTAAATATTTCTAGGCAGAGCAGGGCATGGTGATGCACACTTGTAATCCTAGCACTCAGGCGGCTGAGGCAGGAGGATAGCAGGTTTGAAGCCAGCCTGGGTTACATAGTGAGACTTGGTCTTTAAAAAACAAACAAAAATCAAATATTTCTAGGGAGGAATCATTTTAGTACCATGGGAATCACTTGTGAGTTTGATTTAAATGTAGATTGTTGGGGCCCATCCCAGACCGATTGCATTATGGTGTGCATTTTAACAGGGTTTTTAGGTAGTTCATATGCACTTGGAAATTAAGAACAAAAATAAATTAGTAAATATATGTAATTTTTTTCCCCAGATCCCTGACCTTACTTATGAGAGAGATCCTATCTGGTTCTGTGTTCCTTCCTTCTTTGGATTTTCTAGCTGATCCAGTAAGACTTTTTTCTTTTTTTAAAATTCTTTTAATTGTAAAATACACTGAACAGAAAACTATTTTAAAATTTTTGTGGGTACAATTCAGTGGTAGTAAATAAATTCTTATTGTTCTATAACAATCACTCTCACCCATCTCCAGAACTTTTCATCATACAAAACTGAAACTCTAGACCTGTTAAATAATAATTTTTAATTTCTTCCTTTATCCCCTGGCAGCTACCATTTTACTTTCTATCTATGAATTTGGCTACTCCAGCACCTCATATAAGTGGACTCATAGAGTATTTGTCTTTTTTGAGTTTAGGTTATTTCACTTAACATAATATCCTCAAGGTTCTTCCATGTTATACTATGTGTTAGAATTTCCTTCCTTTTAAGGCTAAGAGTCTGGTGTGTGCGTGCGTGTGTGTGTTTGTGTGTGTGTATGTCTCTATCTGTGTGTTACTTACCAGTTTATCCATGGTTGCCCACTTAGGGTTCTCCATCTTTGATACAGTAGTATTTAAAAGAAACAGGAATAATTTATAAACATTTGAAATGTCAAAATTGAATAGCTTTTCTTTGCCTCCTTTTATAAAAGTAATACGTAAGTGTAGAACCTTAGCTACTGCTCCATTTATTTCTGCATTTTTCTAGAGAATTTGATAATATAAAGTTCTGAAAATTCTGTGCAGAATGTGGTAATGGAATTTATTTGACTGTGTTTATTATTTTCCACTAGGACACTGTAAATCATTTGCTTATCATCTTCATAGATGACAGTCCAGTGAGTATTGAACATTTAGAAAACACTTCACATTTCACTGGATTTTGATTCTGTGTGTCAAATCAAGTGGGGATTTTACTAAGCAAATAATTCTCTTTCTTCAAAGCCTGAAAAAGCAACTGAACCACCTTCTCCTTTGGTTCCGTTCTTGCAGAAATTTGCAGAACCTAGAAATAAAAAACCATCTGTGAGTATTTTTAGCAATATCATTATTTTTTATATAAACAATTTTAGAACACATTTTTAAAGCTTTTACTTACTCTTCCTTCCATATTGTATCAAGGTGCTGAAGTTAGAATTGAAGCAAATCAGAGAACAACAAGATCTTTTATTTCGTTTTATGAACTTTCTGAAACAAGAAGGAGCAGTGCACGTGTTGCAGTTTTGCCTGACTGTTGGTGAGGCTTACTCACGTCTTTTACTAAAATCTCTACAACTTCTGAGTGATCTGATATTGTAGTAGCCATCTAACAGTGTACTCGATTTCATTTACTAGGTACACTAAGTGATAGATTTTCCTCCAATTTAGGGTGGCTGCTGTATATAATAGCTACCTTCTTTCCAACATGCCCCATCTCCCACCAAAAGAGTAACCTAATACTTGCTCTCCTCCTAGCAACTAGTAATGTCATAGGTTCCTCCAGTCCCTAGCCACTACTTCACTCAACTCCACCTCAGCTCCTACAAGCCCCACCCCCACTCCTATATGGCCAGGACACTTCCTGTCCTGGCCATATTGCTGTTGTCTCTCTTTTGTTCAGAGACAGCCCAGCAGATTGTCCCTACAATAAAAGCTGGCCTGGTCTGGTCTTGGTTTTTGGCCTGGTCTAGTCTTGGTTTTCGGCCTTTTACCTGACACTAAGAGCAACTATGAGTTTCTCCCATGTGTCTACTTCTTTCCAGATTGGGAAATAATGTATAACTGATGCCAGTCAAATCCTAGTAGCAGAAAAAGCCACTAAAAATTCAGTATAATGTATATATGTTAAAGACCCCATTAGTAGTTCAAATCACTGGTAGCAATTTGTCATAGTTTTTGTTAAGGATTATTTTAATTAAACAAAAATGTTTTATTTTTATATAAACTCTTAATGTGGATATTGAATTTGTGAGACTATGGACTGTATTATTTTCTTAATGCATTTAATTACTTTAAAAAATATAACTTAAAAATTGAGGCATAATTTACATAGTGAAACATGGAATTTCAATGTATATTTGATCAGTTTTACACATGTATACATCCTTGTAACCTATATCTTTTTATCAGGTTAGAGAACATTTTCCATAGCCTAGAAGTTCCTTTAGTGTACTTCCCAACAAATCCATCTTTGCCACCACTCTTGCCAAAGCAATTACTAGTTTCATTTCTCTCACTAAATATTACTTTGCTTGTACAATTCCTTGTGTAAATGGAGTCACATAATGTGTACTCTTGTGCTTTGCTTCATCCATTCAGAATAATGCTTTTTATTCATCTTTGTTATTATGTAAATCAGTAGTTTGCTCTTTTTTATTGCTGAGTAGTTTTCCATTGTATGTATATACTACACCTTTATCCAGTTTGCCTTGTAGATGAGATGAACTTCTTCCACTTTGGAGCTATTTTGAATAAAGCTGCTATGAACATTCTTGTAGAAGGCTTTTGGTGGGCATATATTTAATAACTAGACATAGAATTGTTGGCCATAGGATAGATATATGTTTAATTTTATAAGGAAATGCTGAATTGTTTTTCAAAATGGTTGTACTATTATTCCCGAACAAATGTGTGTAAGCTCTGGTTGCTCTACATCTTTACCAAAATTTGGTAGTGTTTATCTTTTTAATTTTGGCCATTTCAGTGGATGATATCTTGTTGTGGCTTTAATTTGCATTTTTCTAATGACTAATCATGTTGTATACTATAGTATGCTTATCAGTCATTTGAATGTCTTGTCAGATATATGTATTGTAAGTATTTTCTTCTATACTATGGCTTCTCATTTCATTTCTGGAATGTTTTTGCTGAGCAGAACTTAACTTTTGGTAAAATTCAGTGTATGAATTTTTAATTTTATGTTTAATGCTTCCTGTGATTTTCATAAGTCTTTGCCTTCCCTAAATTGATATACTCCTATGTTTTTCTCTAGGCTTATTATAGTTTCTGAATTTACATGTAAATATGTGCTCTAGCTTAAAATATTTTTTTGTGTTGGTATATGTTAGTTAGGGTGTAGGATCTTTTTTTCCATCATAAGGGATTTGGTGTTCAGTTTTTCAGTACCCACTTTTTAAAAATTAATTTTATTGGTACATTTTAGGTATACAATACAGTTACATTCATCATTGGAAATTTGCACCTTTACATAATCTCTCTTGGTTCTTATTTTTCACCTTGCCCAGCCCTCACTTCAACCCCTCCATCCCTCCGTATTTACAAAGACTTTGTTTCCATTTTTTCATTTTCTCATATTGATTACATTCCCTTCTTTCCTTTCCCCTATCCCTCCCACTTCCCCTTCCCCTTTGCCCCTTTTCTTCCTATTTCACATTATCTGTTATACCTTTTAGTCCTTATTTACACTTTCAGTTTCTCACATGAGAGAAACTATTTGGTATTTAAACATGTGTCCTATTTACTTCACTGAAGAGTATCTCCTCAATGTGCAATAAATTGGCAATAAATGTCTCTAATTTCTCTCTCTCTTTTTTTTGTGTACTGGGGATCGAACTCAGGACCTTGTGTTTGCAAAGCAGGCAGTGGAACCACTGAGCTAAATCCCCAGCCCCTAATTTCTTAGTTTTTATGGCTAAGTAGTACTCTATTTTATTTAAAAAACCCACATTTTCTTTGTCCAGTCTCCAGTTAATGGGCAGTTGGGCTGCTTCCAAGTTTTGGGAATTACAAACTGTGCTGCTGTGAACAAGGGTGCACATATATCACTGTGGTATGATTCTTTTAATTCTTTGGGGAAGATACCCAGCAGGGGACTAGCTGGGTCAAATGGGTCTTCCAGTCCTAGTTCTTTGAGGTATCTCCATACTGATTTCCACAGTGGTTGTACCAGTCTACACTCCCACCAGCAGTGGAGAAGTGTTCCTTTTCCCCCACAACCCTGCCAGTGTTTGTTACTGATTGATTTCTTGATAATAGCCATTCTTTCTGGAGTGAGATGGAATCTCAGTAGTTTTAATGTGCATTTCTTGAATGACCAATGATGTTGAACATTTTTTAATGTATTTATTTGCCATTTGCACTTCTTCATCTGAGATGTGTCTATTCATTTCAGATGCCCATTCTTGGATTGGGTCTTTAAATTAGATATTAGTCTTTTGTCTGAGGAACAGCTGGCAAAAACTTTTTCCCACTCTGTGGGTTGTTCACTCTTTTGGTGGTTTCTTTTGCTGTGCAAAAGCTTTTTAATGAGATGAAATCCCAGTTGTTGATTCTTTGTGATAATTCCTGTGCAATTGGGGTTTTGTTCATAAAGTCTTTGTCTACACCAATGTCTTCAAGAGTTCTACCTATTCTATCTTCCAGCAGATTGTTTCTGTTTTTATAGTTAGATATTTGATCCATTTTGATTTTAGTTTAGTTCATGGTGAGAGACATGTATCTAGTTTTAGTCTTTGGCATGTGGAGAGCCAATTTTTCCAGTACCATTTATTAAAGTGGCTATTTTTTTCCAGTGAAGGCGTTTGGCCCTTTTGTCCAAGATAAGATGTTGTTTGTACATCTTCTAATCTGTTCCATTGATCCTCAAGGTTATTTGTTGTTGTTGGTGGTGGGTTTTTTGTTTGTTTTTTGTGTTTTTTTGCCAGTACCATGCTGTTTTTATCAGAGTAGCTTTGTAGTATAATTTGAAGTCAGGAATTGTGATGCCCCCTGCCTTGCCTTTGTTGTGTAGAATTGCTTTTGCTATTCTAGGTCTCTTCTGATGAAGAGTTGTTGTGTTTTTTTTTTTTTTTTGAAATCATGAATAGATACTGCACTTTTTGGAATGCTTTTTTTTTTTTTTTTGTACCAGGGATCAAACTCAGGACCTTGTCCTTGAGAGGCAGGTGTGGTGCCACTGAGCTAAATCCTGGCCCTGGAATGCTTTTACTGTGTCTTATAGAGAGCCAGAATGGGAATGTTACCATAGACTTCTGTAAGTAGTGGATCCTGTGATCCACTACAACACAAGCTGATAAGAGTGAAGAAAGAAGTGAGACTTAGAGAGAACTGGATCTTGGGCTGATCATTGCTGCTCTGGGCAGCGAAGACAAGGGGTGCAAGGACATCCAGTATTTTATTGACTAAGCATGGGAAGGTGGAAAAAGAATGCTTTGAAGACATCTAGTGGCACAGTGTGAAAGGTCCAGAAGCATCTGGCTGGCAGCATCTGGGGATGGCTGATATGCAGGCAGGAATATTTGATATGCAGACAGGGATAGCTGATATGCAAACAGGGATGTAAAGGGGGAATACACTTTTTATCTTGCTTGGAGAGATCAAAGCATGCTGAGACTTGGTTGCAATTAATCAGAGTCTGCTAATACTGGGCAGAGATGTCTGCTCCAATGTCTCAGCTATATTATTGTCTTGATCAAATTGTTCGTAGTGTTCCATTATGGAGCTAGAGTAATGTCCCCTCTGCATTGTTTATTTGTATTTGATTTTTTTCTTAATCTGTATTGCTTGCTAGGAATTTATCAGTGGGGGGCCATACTAGGATTAAACCAAGTGCCTTTGCACTGACCTACTCCTACCCATTTTTTATGTTATTTTGAAACAGGGTCTTGCTAAGTTAGTTGTCCGGGCTGAGTTCAAACTTAGGATCTTTTTGTTTTGTCTCCCAAAGTGTGGTATTACCTTGTGGACCAACATGCCTGGCTTATTAATATTTTTTATTTATTGATTTTTTTCTTTTAGTTTTTTAACTTTTACTAACTTAGAGTTTAGTTTTTTCATTGTTGTTGTTGTTGTTGTTGTTGTTGTTGTTGTTATTTGTTTTTTGAGACAGGGTCTCACTATGTAGTTCAAGCTAGCCTTGATCTCACTATGTGGCCCAGGCTGGCCTGGAAGTCATGTCACTCTCCCAAGTGCTGGGATTACAGGTGTATGCCACCACACCTGGGTAGAGTTTAGTTTTTAACTTTTTCTAGTTTCTTAACATGAAAGCATAGGTGATCAATCTATACATTTTTCTTCTTTTGCATGTAGGCAGTAAGTTGTAAATGTCCTGTGGATTTCTATTGCTGAATTCCAAAATTCTTGATTAATTGTGGGTTTTTTTACATCCTTTTATTGGTACATTTTAGGTGTACAATATAATGACATTCATCATACATACATACTTACATACTCTCTTGGTGATTGTGCTTTTGATGGTCATTGAATTTGAAACATTAAAAAATGTCCTGTGGCTTTTTCTTTGACCCTTCAATTATTTTAGAGTGTATTGTTAAATTTACAAATATTTGAGGATTTTTGAAAATGAGAGATCTTATTGTGATTGATTTTTTAAAAAAATTTTTTATTGGTACATTTTAGGTATACAATATGTTTACATTTATCATTGGGTGCTTGTACCTGTACATGATGTACATTATTTTCTCCCCCATTACCTGTGGACCCTTCACCCCCCTCCACGCTTCCCCATCATACCACAGCGATATATATGCACCCATGTTTATAGCGGCACAGTTTGTAATAGCTAAAGCTTGGAAACAGCCCAAGTGCCCATCAACTGGAAACTGGATAAAGAAGTTGTGATTGATTTTTAATCTAATAGTTTTCTGACCAGATAATATATTCTATGTGATTTTTTTTTCTATATGATATTAGGCCATTGAAATTTATTGAAACTTGTTTTATGGCTCATTCATGTATAGATTGTCTCAATGAATGTTCCATGTGTGTATGATAACATCTGTTCCTTTGTGTTGGATAGTGTTGTAAAATGTCAGTTAGGTTAAATTGATATGTTGTTCAAATATTCTGTTCTTTCTGATTTTTTAAAAAAAAATTTTTGAATTTTTTTGGAGACAGGGTGTTGCTGTGAAGTTCAGGCTGGCCTTGAACTCACTGTGTAGCCCAGGCTTGCCTGGAACTCACAGTGATCCCCCTGCCTCACACCTTCTGGGATTACTAGGAGTGTACCACTACACCGGACTTTTTTTTTTGGTACTGGGGATCAAACTCGGGACCTTGTGCTTTTGAGGCTGGCGGCAGAACCACTGAGCTAAATCCCCAGCCCTTCTGCTTATTTTTTGATTGGTTCACTATTTCTGTCTTTAACTTTTTAAATTTTGTTTTTATGTATTTTGAACTTTATTAGTAGGTACAGACCCAAGACTGTTGTATCTTCTAGATGAAATCATCATCTTGTTATAAAATACTCCTTTAAGCTGGGCATGGTGGCACATGCCTGTAATCCCAGCACTTGGGAGGCTGAGGCAGGAGGATTGCCATGAGTTCGAGGCCAGCCTGGGCTACATAGAGAGACCCTGACTCAAAAAACAGCAAAAGGGCCGGGGATTTAGCTCATTGGTTCCGGTGCCTGCCTTGCAAGCACAAGGTCCTGAGTTTGATCCCTGGTACAAAAAAAAAAAAAACATGGGCCGAGGATTTAGCTCAGTAGTTCCGGCCCAGCTTCGCAAGCCCAAGGTCCTGAGTTCTATCCCTGGTACCAAAAAAAAAAAAGAAATGAGAAAAAACAACAAAAAACCCCTCCTTTATATCTCTGGTAATTCTGTTTTGAAGTCTATTTGTGTAGTATTAGTAGAGCTGCACCATCTCTTTTTTTATAACTATCTCTGTATTTTTAATGTCTGAGTAAAATGTTTGCTATTTCTTGTAATCAGCATTTAGTTTAACTCCTTTAAAAGTCTAGTTTGATCTTTGTTTTCTAATTGGTATATGTAGGACTTTTATAATTATTTCATGTTTATGGTTATGCTTTCTATCTCTACAATCTAACTGTAATGTCTAGTTTTCTTTTAATTTATTCTGCTTGCATTTTGTAAGAATCTTGGATATTTGGGTTGGTGTCTTTTAGCAATTTTTTGAAAATTGTTGGCTGTTATCTCTTCAAATATGCTGCCTCATTTTCTCATTCTTTTCCTTTTAAAATTCCAGTTTTGTCCATGTTAAGTCATAAAGGAATGGCAGCTTAATGCTCTTATCCCACAGGTTTTGTATACTTTGTTCTAGTATTTTTAAAACCTCTCCTAACTTTTATATCAGTTTGAATAATTAAGAATAAAAGGTTAAACTCCTTAATAATACTTCTTGAAAAAATAATTCAAAACTCAATATTTTGACTGTGGCTGTCATCTCTCAATTTAGAAAAAAGATTCATATATTCAGACGTACTGGTGCCATTAGTGTGCAGCCTCTATGATGGAGGGAATTATTGTCTAAAAACGTTGATTGGAGATCAAAAGAAATTGTATCATTTTAATTTAGTGAGTCAGATTTCAAAATATTAAATGGCCTTTGGTATAGGAAATTAATCTAGTATATTCTTTAAAAGAAAATTTTAGAAATATGTTTACCATTTGAAATTTTAGCAAATTTGTATTGCTATCCATTTATGACTTATATTAATATATAAAAATTTAGTTGACTCTTTTATATGAGTAGTTGTTTTACTTGCAACCAAATGTTTTTTAAAAATTAAAATGATGAGTTAGATTTTTATAATTGCTGCTCTTACTTATTTTTGGCTTTTTGAGGCAGGCTCTTGCTATGTAGTTCAAGCTGGCCTTGAACTCACTGTGTACCCAGGCAGCTCTTGAACTCATGGCAGTCTTCCTCCCTTAGCCTTCTGAGTGCTGGGATTACAGGCTTGTGCTACTATATCTGTCTTATAATTGCTACTTTTAATATTGACTACAATTAGAATAGGAATATGAAGTTTTCATGAATAGTTTTATATTAAAATAAACTATTGTTTTCTTATTTTTTCTTTGATTCATTAGAGGAATTTAATGATAGAATTTTACGACCAGAGTTATCAAATGATGAAATGTTATCTCTTCATGAAGAGTTGCAGAAGATTTATAAAACGTATTGTCTGGATGAAAGTATTGACAAAATTAGATTTGATCCTTTCATTGTAGAAGAAATTCAAAGAAGTAAGTCAAAGATGACAAGAGAATGAATTCTGTAACTCTTTTACAGTTTTCAAAGAGGTTTTTAAATATATTATTGTAACAGCTATGTGAGGTACATGGGTAGTTTAAGTTATTGTTATTTTTTAATATTTAGTTTAAAAATGTTTAGCAGTCTTTTGTTAACTTCCAGCTTAAAACTTAAAAAAAAATTTTATTTTTGTAGTACAGGTATATATTTGCAATACATAATAATTGCATTCATCTTGGGGTTGGTACATATACATATCACATCTTAATCATTTTTAAAACCTTTTTGAATATTTACTAGTGAGCTGAAGGCTTTGAGGAACTTATTCACAATTCATATAATTAGTATTTGGCAGAATTGGTTGTTACAATTTTAAAATCAAGTGTGATTTCTTAAAGTGGAGTTGTGGTAAAATACAGTTTTAACATTATTTGTATGCTCTTTCACTGTACAGTAATGAATTTTAAACTAATATGTAAGGTATTTATGCTGTTCATAAATAATTCCTACAATATAATTTTTTGAATAGTTGCTGAAGGCCCGTACATAGATGTTGTGAAACTTCAAACTATGAGATGTCTATTTGAAGCATATGAACATGTTCTTTCTCTCTTGGAGAATGTGTTTACCCTTATGTTCTGCCACAGTGATGAGGTAAGTCAAAATACTTACTGTGTTTGAGGATTTTTATATCAATTTAATAATGGTTATGATACTTAATTAGATAAATGATTCAAATAGGAAAATAAAGATTAAGAAAGTGAATACTTTTCTACTTTATAACTAAATGGGAATTAAAATTGTAAATTTGTAAATACAATTTGTAAATTTGTAACTACAATTCTTAATACAGTAAGTCCCAACTTTTGAACATTCAAGGGTGTACTATATATATAAGATTCAGAGGCCAGCTTAGCTGCGCGGTCAGAGCAGTTGTGGTTAACTGCACCCTGCTCCATCTGGCTCGCTCTGCCCACTTGTGACCAGGAGACATGAGGATCCCCCCGCGCATGCCCACCAGCCGCCAGCTTAGCTGAGTGGGGGCCTGGAACAACAGAGCTACAGAGCCCCCCTGCCCCACATCTGGCCTCTTGGCTGTGCAACTACTTGGTTCCACACTACAGAGGCCCAGGGGGACATAAAAGCCATTGTCCTGAGCTGCAGAAGTGAACAACAGAGAGAGGGCCTCTCAGCCTCCCTGATGAAAACTGAAGCCTACTGGAAAAGTGAAGAGAATCTCTGCAATAAAAGCACACTAGACCACCGTGCTTGGTAAGTTGGAGGGGTCATCACCTCCCATTGGAACCTGGACTATCTTCACAGAAAAGGCAGCTGGAACCTGCAATACAACATTGCAGAGTTCAACCCTGCAGGAGGACAGGGAGCTCACCTTGGGATTTGCAGCCACAAATCTGCTTGAATCTCACGGGTCTGTGACTGGCTTATTGAGACTCATTGACTTATAACTGCATACTCCTGCCCACGTTGTCTATTGTAACAGCAGAGACATACCCTGAAGGAGGTCCTTCATTTTTATCTTTTGTTATTTTCAAAATTATCACTTTTTTTTTGCTTATTTTTAATTTTTTTCTTCTTTTCTACTCTTAAAATTTTTATTTTTCTCTTTTTTCTTTCTTTTCTCTTTTCTTTCTCCCTCTCTCTGCCTCACTCCCTAGCTGTCCCATATTATTCTTCATCTCCCCTTTGTGTTCCTGTTCTGGCCCTAATTCGTATTACTTCTTTATTTTTCTTTTCTTCTCTTTCCTTCTCTTGCCTGTGCCGTCTGGCCTCACTGCTAACCTTCCCCTATCCTTCTAAGACCTACCTATTTCTCCCTCTCCAAATCCTTCTAACTTGCCATCCCAAAGGGTTAAGTTGCTATATTGAAGAGTTTATTCACTATAAACATATGTTGGGTTGGTCCTTGATTTTGATTTAATTCACACAGTTAAAGGTGATAGATTAATAACTACCACAAACTGTCATTTTCTAAGAGGTACTTGATACTTTTGTGTTGCAGATTGTATCACTTGTGCTAAGGTGTGGTCATTGATCTAATCAGTTGTCCTTCCTGGTATAATGAAAATGAGATAGCCTCAGAGCCCTTAGAGACTCAAAACCTAAAGACCAGCTATATCTGGAAGACACTTCTAAGAAGCAGTCTTTCCATAAGGGTTCTAAATACATCAACAAAGATATTTACAATAAGCAACTTAAAAGTATGAACTCAGGAACTAAACCAAGGACAGTACCAAAAACAAAAATGAGAAGACATTTAAGGAAGGCACAAACTTGGACTTTCACCCCACAAAAGGCAAATTCTGGGGTAAACGAGGTGGAAAAGCCTGATAATCAACCACCTGGACACCCTGAACTGATAGCACAGGAAGTAACAAAACAGATGAATGAGGCGCTAGAAAAATTCAAAACAGAAATAGTTTCCCAGAAAACTACAGAGATGGTGAGCAGAGTGAAAGACATGTTTAGAGGCTCTAGAACAGAAACAGAAAAAAAAATAGATGAGCTCAGAATCATGCTAGAAGCCATGAATGCCCAGCATAAAATGGAAATGGAAACCATGATCATCCAATATAAAAAAGAAATGGAATCCATGAAACAGATTCAAACAGATATTCAGGAGATTAAAAACCATTGAAGAGCCAGGGATTTAGCTCAGTGGTTCCGGCAGCTGCCTCACAAGTGCAAGTTCCCAAGTTCAACCCCAGGTACCAAAAAAAAAAAAAAAAAAAAACTCCATTGAAAACATGCACAGCAGATTAAGGGAATGTGAAGATAGAATATCAGATATAGGAGACAGGATTACGGTTAAGGACCATCAAAACAGAGATTTCTTAAAAATAGTACAGGACTATGAGAAATCAATCCAGCAGCTGCTAGATGATGCAAAGAAGAATAACGTAAGACTGATAGGGAGTCCACAAGAAAACAGGAGAAAGTACAATTGACAAAAAAAAACTTCACAAAAGTAATAGTAGAAAACTTCCCAGACAGAGGTGGAGAATTGGACATACAGATAAGTGAGCCATATAGAACTCCAACTAGCCATGATCAAAAAAAAAATCTACACCTAGACATATAATAGTCAAGATCCCAGAAAGCCAAGAGAAGAATAAAATCCTACAGGCAGTTAGAGAAAAGAAACAGGCTCAGTGGTTTCACTGCCTGCAGCACAAGCACAAGGACCCGAGTTCTATCCCCAGTACCAAAAAAAAAAAACCACGTACAAAGGAAAGCCCATCAGAATCAAGGCAGACTTCTCAACCCAAACCCCCAAATCAAGAAGAGCCTGGAGTGAAGTATTTCAAGCCCTAAAAGAAAATAACTTCCAACCTAGAATATTGTATCCTGCAAAATTATCCTTCAAAATTGATAGGGAAATTAGATACTTCCACGACAAAGAACACCTGAGAAATTTCATGAACACCAAACCAGCACTCCAAACAATTCTAAGCAATATCCTAGAAAAAGACAATGAAGGTCACAACTCCATGAGGCCCAACAGAGGGAAGCCACCAGGCAAGGTAAGAAACTAAATGGAAAGGGAAAAAAAAAAGAAATAAAAGAGCCAACAACAGTAAAACATCATGACAAGGACGAGTCATTATCTATCAGTTATAACTATCAATGTTAATGGCCTCAATTCACCAATCAAAAGAAATAGACTGACAATGGATTAGGAAGCAAAATCCAGCAATATGCGGTATACAAGAAACACACCTAACTCAAAAGGAAGTTCATAGACTGAAAGTAAAAGGATGGAAAATAGTTCTCTAAGCCACAGGAACCCAGAAGAAAGCAGGGGTAGCAATCTTATTTGCAGACAAAGTAGATTTCAAACCAAAACTAATTAAGAGAGACAAAGATGGTCACTACATCCTTGTGAAGGGAACAATCCAAGAGGAAGAGATGACAATCCTAAATATATATGCACCAAATATGAATGCCACCACCTATACAAAACAAATATTAATGTACATGAAAAACCAAATAAACACTAATACAATTGTAGTGGGAAACCTCAAAACCCCACTATCACAAATAGACTGATCATCTAGACAAAAAATTAACAATGAAATTCTAGAACTGAACTAAGCTATTAAACAAATGGACTTAATAGATGTTTTTAGAGTGTTCCACCCGACAAAATCAGAATACACATTCTTTTCAGCTGCACATGAGTCATCTCCAAAATAGACCACATGCTAGCTCATAGAACATGTCTAAGTAAATGTAAAGGAATTGAAGTTATCCCCTGTATATTATCAGACCATAGTGCAATGAAATTGGAGATCAATAACTCAAGAAACTGCAAAATTCCCACAAACACATGGAAATTGAATAACACCCTCCTGAACAACCAATGGGTCACAGAGGAAATTAAGAAATTAGACAGTTTCTACAAGTAAATGACAATGCCAGTACAACTACAGGAATCCGTGGGACACAATGAAAGCAATTCTACATGGGAAATTCATAGCAGTGAATGCCCATATTAGGAAAACAGAACTTAGATAAATAACCTAATGCAGAACCTCAAACACCTAGAAAAAGAAGAGCATAACATACCCAAAGCTCGTACAAGAGAGGAAATTATAAAGATCCGAGCAGAAATCAATGCAATGGAGTCTAAGAGAACGATACAAAAAATTAATAAAACAGAGTTGGTTTTTCGAAAGAATAAATAAAATTTATACACCTTTAGCCAACCTTATCAAAAAAAGGAAAGAAAAGGCTCAAATCCATGCAATTAAGAACGAAAAAGGGGAAGTCAGAACATACCCAGCAGAAATCCAGATGATCATCAATACCTACTTCAAGAACCTGTGCTATAATAAAATGGAAAAATGTAGACGATGGACAGATTCCTAGATACATATGAATTGCCAAAGTTAAATGAAGATACAGAAATTCTAAACACCCCAATTACAATGAGTGAAATTGAAAATTTAATAAAAAATTTACCAACAAAAGCCCAGGTCCTGATGGCTTCACTGCTGAATTCTACAAGACATTTAAAGAAGAACTATTGCCATTACTCTTTAAACTCATCAAGGAAATTGAAAGGGAAGCAAGGCTTCCAAATTCCTTCCTGGAAGCAAGTGTTATTTTGATTCCAAAACCAGGGAAAGACCCAACCCAAAAAGAGAACTACAGGCCAATCTCCCTAATGAACATAGATGCAAAAATCCTCAACAAGATACTGGCAAACAGAATACAAAGTGCCATCAAGAGGATCATATATCCTCACCAAGTTGGATTTATCCCAGGGTTGTAAGGATGGTTCAACATCCATAAATCAATAAATCATACACTATATTAACAGTCAAGGACAAAATCCATATGATCATCTCAATAGATGCAGAAAAGGCATTTGACAAAATCCAGCACCCATGCATGATAAAAACTCTACAGAAAATTGGAATAGAAGGTCTTTATCTCAACCTTATTAAGGCTAACTATGAAAAACCAACAGCCAACATCATACTAAATGGTCAAAAACTGAAAACTTTCATGCTTAAATCAGGAACAAGACAAGGATGCCCACTATCACCACTCCTGTTCAATATAGTTCTGGAAACATTAGCTATAGCAATTAGAAAAGAGAAAGAAATAAATGTATTGTAGATAGGAAGTAAGAAGTTAAACTGTCATTATTTGCTGATGATAGGATACTTTACATGGAAGACCCAAGAAACTCTACCAAAATACTTCTAGACTTAATTGACAGATTCAGTAGAGTAGCTGGATATAAGGTCAACACTCAAAAAACAGTAGCCTTCTTATACACAAATAGCAGACTCACTGAGAGAGAAATTAGGCAAACAATTCTTTTTACAATAGCATCCAAAAAAATGAAATATCTAGGAATCAATTTAACAAAGGAAACAAAAGACCTCTACTCTGAAAACTACAGCACTCTGAAAAAGGAGATCAAGGAGGATATAACAAAATGGAAAGACATCCCTTGTTCCTGGATAGGAAGAACCAATATAGTGAAAATGGCCATACTTCCAAAACTGCTATATAGATTCAATGTAATCCCAATTGAAATTCCAACAAAATACTTCATAGAACTAGAGAAAACAATCCAAAAATCCATTTGGAACCAGAAGAGACAGAATAGCAAAAGCAATTCTAGGCAACAGAATCATGGCTGGGGGTATCAAAATACCCAACTTGAAACTATACTACAAAGCTACTGTTATAAAAACAGAATGATAATGGCAAAGAAAGAGACCTGAGGATCAGTGGAATAGGGTAGAAGATGCAAAAAGAACTGCAGACTTACTGAGCCACCTCATCTTTGACAAAGTAGCCAAACACCCTCATTGGAAGAAAGATAGCCTATTTAATAAATGGTGTTTGAAAAGCTGGATTTCAACCTGCCAGAGATTAAAACTAGATCCATATCTATCACCATGCACTAAACTAAGATGGAAGTGGATTAAAGATCTAAATATTAAGAAAGAAACACTAAACTTGCTGGAAGATAAGTTAGGTAGAACACCTGAAGACATTGGCATAGGGAAAGACTTTATGAACAAAACCTGAGTAGCATGGGAACTAGAACAAAGAATCGACAACTGGGATCTCATCTTATTAAAAAGCTTCTGCACTGCAAGAGAAACCACCAGAGAGCTAAGAGACAACCTACAATGTCAGAATAAAATTTTAGCAGCTCTACCTCAGACGAAAGGCTGCTATCTTGAATATATAAAGAACTGAAAAACAGAACCCCCAAATTCAAATACCCAGTTCAAAAATGGGCATCTGAAATGAATAGACATTTCTCAGACAAGTAAAAGCAAATAAATACATGAAAAAATGTTCAACATCACTGGTCATTCGAGAGATGCAGATGAAAACAACACTGAGATTCCACCTTACCCTGGAAAGAATGGCTGCTGTCAAGAAATCAACCAATAATAAATGCTGTCGGGGGTGTGGGGAGAAAGGACCCCTTCTCTGTTGTTTGTGGAAGTGCAGACTGGTGCAACCACTGTGGAAATCAGTATGGAGATACCTCAGAGAACTAGGCTTAGAGGTCCCATTTGACCCAGCTGTTCCCCTGCTGGGTATCTTCCCGAAAGAATTAAAAGAATCATACCACAGTGCTATATGTACACCCATGTTTATAGCAGCACAGTTTGTAATAGCGAAAGCTTGGAAACAGCCCAAGTGCCTATCAACTGGAAACTGGATAAAAAAGATAATGGGTTTTTTTTTATAAAATGGAGTACTACTCAGCCATAAAGAATGAAAAACTATAGAGACATTTATAGCTAAATGGATGCACATTAAGGCCATCCTCTTAAGTGAAATAAATAGGACACACATGTGTAAATACCAAATAGTTTCTCTAGTGTGAGAAACAAAGTGTAAATAAGGATTAAAATGATTAAAATGAATAATTGATAATATGAGATAGTAAAAGTTCCAAAGGGGTAGGATTGGTGGGAGGGGAAGGGGAAAGGAAAGAAGGGAAAGGAAAATTTATGAGAAAAGAAAAAAAAATGGAAACGAAGTCTTTGTAAATAGGGAAGGGTGGAGGGGGTGAGGGGCACACAAGTAATGGGGAAAAAAATAACCAAGATACATCATGTACAGGTATAAGCACCCAATGATCAATCTAAACGTATTGTATACCTAAAATATACTAATAAAAGTATTTTAAGAAAAAATAATAACGAGTCACAGATGTAGTGAATAAGACTCACTTTGTCGGATTATGGATGAATTGACTTAGGAATGTTCTTCCAGAATGGAATTTGTTCAAAGTCAGAGACTTACTGTATTAAAACCATGTTTGTGTTTATGTGACTAGGTAGACTGGGACCAAATTGTTCTACCTGATTTGACATGTAATAGTGCGATGATTCAGAATCCCCATTCTCATATATACATTATTTGTAGACTAGAGGGAATCAAATGGCCTGAATATCTCTATTTGCAGTATTTTAATCCTTATTGTATTGGACTGTGGTTGTATTCACTTCATTTAAACACTTTCTTGATATGCCATAAAAAATAAATAGCTTTTTTTTTTCTCCTCTCTCTCCTCTTTCTTCTCTCCTCTCTTCTCTCTTTCCTTCCTCTTACTTTCCCTTCTTCATTGTTAAGTATTTAACCTAGGACCTTGCAGATGGTAGGCATGGGCTGTACCACAAACTATACGTGCTCTAGCCCTTAAATGTCTTTTCTTTTTCTTTTTTTTAAAATATCTTTTCCTTTAAACTAGAGAGTAGAGACATAAAATAGCATGTTTCAAAGTCAAATATTAATTTACTAAGTTATAATTCTTATGTATTATTTTGAAGTATTTCAGACAACTTTTAAGAGGTGCAGAATCACCAACACGCAATTCAAAATTCAACCGGTAGGTGCACTTAACCCGTACGTATGTTTTGTTTTTGAACTTGCTGATGCTAATCACTCTGTGATAGTGTCTTTGTCTTTATTGACTTTTTTTCTGAATGAATATGTAACTATTGGTTCATGAGTAAATACCTCATCAGTGATTGTAGAATATATTTGTTGTAGTTCAAAAGTAAACTTTTAAGGAATATTTTTAATTTTGACCTGTTTCATTGTATATTCAAAGTATAACTTTTTAATATTTAGTAATCTTTTGTTAACTTTGCTTCTTAGCTTAGAACATAAACTGTTTTTTCTCCAGTGTTGGGGGTTGAACCCAGGGCATCATGCATGCTAGGCAAGCACTCTAGTACTGTACTACACCCCCAACCCCAAAATAATCTTTTTAAAAATCCTAATGCTAAGTGTGTGAAGAAGCACATATGATTATATCTAACATGGACACAGATTCTATGTTGGAAAATAATGAGTTTGTTTTTTGTGCCAAGTTTTTGGTGGCTTAGTCTCCACATATTTTTCTACTATGTCAAAGAAATGGTATGCCTAAGTAGAAATAAATACAGAATTATTTTCTAACATATTCCATTTTTAAGAACTTTAGTGATCTGTACTTTTTATCCCCACACCCAAATGCAACCATCTGCTTTGTTTCTCTTACTTTTGTTAAACTATTCTTAAAGATGTTTACTTTTTTTCTGGCAGTAGTGGGAATTGAACCCAGGGAGCACTGAGCTAAATCTGCATCCCTTTTTATTTTATTTTGAGGCAGGGTTTCACTAAGTTGTCCAGGCTGGCCAGCAACTTGTGATCCTCCTCCCTCAGACTTCTAAATAGGATTACAGGCGTATGCCACCATACCTAGCTGGATTTTTTAACTTTTACAAAGATGAGTGCTGTCCTTTTGTGTAACTTTTAAATTTTGTTTTGTATTCTATAGTGAAACTTGTTTAATACCTGGGCTTTCTCTCTTTCTTCTTGTATAATTTCACATATCTGATATTGCAGAGGTAGCCTAAGTTTGGATGACTTTCGGTAAGTCTTGAGCTTGTGATTCTTTTCAATATAAGGTATTTGTTTAAAGTCCAAAAAGTATACTCCAAACAATCTTAAGTACAACTGAAAAGGAAAAAAAAGAAGCACTGTGCAATTACTGCCTTTCTATCAGTTGTGTAGAATAACTTTAAAATGAATCTCTACTTTGATTCTAAATATCTCCTTTTTGAACATGCTGTTATAAAAATAAACATGTTCTGATACTTTTAAGATGTTGTAATTATTTATTTTACCAGTATCTTGCTTTTCAAGGATACTGCCCTTTTTTTTCTTTTCTTTTTTTGGTTGTGGATTTTGCTAAATTGTTCTTAGGATTTTTTTTTATGTTTATAGAGCTTTTTAAAAAATAGGTATAATGATACTTCTGTGATTCTGGGCATACCATATTTTAAAAACCTTCGTTGTTTTATACTCTAGATTCTAGAATACTAGAACAATCTGGGTTCTAGAGATAAATATTTAGTAATATTCTGTCAATTTGTTTTTGTTTGTTTTTTGACACAAGGCTTCACCGTATTTCAGGCTGGCCTTGAATTCAGTATATAGCCCAGACTGGCATTTTACCCATGGAGATTCTCCTACCTCAGCCTCTCAAATACTGGGATTACAGGCATGCATCACCATGCCTGGCTATTTTGTCAACATTTGTTTTTTTGGTACCAGCGATTGAACTCAGGACCTAGGTGGCAGAACCACTGAGGTGAATCCCTGGCCCATTGTCAACATTTTTATATTTATCTTTGTAAAAACATCTTCTTTCAAGGACAATTGTATCTACAGCTCTGAGTTTTTAAAAAAACACTAATTGAATGCTTGTTTAGATAAAATAATTTAGTTTAAGTACTTTTAAAATACTACTTATAAATGGCTTTCTAGTTTTAAAATGTTTGTTTTGCTCCTCAGCCATGTATAAAATATACATGTCATGCATGATATACCTGGTGTATTTGAAACTCGATCAGTTTCCTCTTGTTTCTGTAAATGCACCATTATTTCACTAGATAAATTTTGCTTGTAGAGTACTAGCTATCCAGTAAGTTAAGTATTAGAAACAAAGTGCCAGGTTTTAAAATAGTCATTTTATTTGGATACTTATTGTAAGAGTTAGTAGTATTTCATAGTGAAATTGAGTTTTAGATTGGGTAAAAGTTAGGATTTTAGTTACTGAGATACCAGCATTAGGCCCCAATGGAGGACGTTTTTGCTCCTTTTAGCCCCTTTTTCCCCCCTTTTCTTCTCTGGAATTTCTGCTTTAAGAAATTAACTGCTGAAAAAATTTGTAAAACCAACCTTCCTATTTATTTATTTAATTAATTTATTTTTGGCATTTTGAGACAGGGTCTCACTATCCAGTTCAGGCTGGCTTTAATTTGAAGTAATCTTCCTGCCTCACCCTCCCAAATGCTGGGTTATAGGTGTGCGCCACCATGCCCAGCAAAACCAATGTTTAATGTTTATGGGAGAGCAGGCTGTTTCCTTGGGCTGTATTTGCTTTTATCCATATCCTCATTGTTACCCCTCCCCTTTGGCATTTTCATTGCTTTGAAGTTAAATAAGATATTTTATGCCTCATTCCTCTTTTGAGTATTTATATGATTATAAGGTTGAATTTTGCTTGAACATTTGTCAACCACAGAGGGTCTTACTTTTTGTTGTGTTTTTTTTTTGCTAAGTTTTATCTGAAAAAGAAGTACTGAGAAGTTTTATATATGTGTGTGTGTGTGTGTGTGTATATACAGTTATATATATTTTTGTTGCATTGTTATACTCGATATTTAAAATTGTTTTATTTGTACGTTTGCAGTACATAATGATTACATTCATTGTGAGGTGTTGGTACATATACATAACACACTTAATCCCATTTACATCTTCCTCTCCCCTTGCTCCTCCCTCCATCTCTTGGTCCCATCCCCAATTACAGAAGATTTATTTCCCCATTTCCTATTATCGGTCTTTTATTTTGCTCTGTAAATTATTTATACTTTGAGTTTCTCATATAAGAGAAACCATGCAATATTTAAGCATGTGTGTTTTATGTATTTCACTTAACATTGTGTAAATGGATGTTGTTTTGAACATTGATTTTGTGACACATTTTTGTTATTTCAAAACACATAAGGCATTAGGAATTATGTTCCACTAGGGGGCTCTTATCTTTAAAAATTTTTAGTTGTTAGTGTTTTGAAATTAGCAGCTAATTTAAATATTTATTAGTAAATTTTGTCTCATTTACCCATACTACAAATTTAAACTTTGAATGTTGTATCATTTTTGGCTTCTGAGATGTTGATACTTAATCTGTGATAGAAAAACTCCAAAGATTATACTAGCTATACTTTCAGTTTGTCATTTCCAGAAGTATTTTTGTAACTATATTTTCCTAACAATATATAATATATTGTTTGTTTATAGTAGGTTAGACTGCTGTGATACTTTGCTATGTGCCTGATAGGTTTTTGTTTAATATTTAGAAGCACACAGAAAAGGGGAGAATCATTTGGAATCAGCAGAATAGGCAGCAAAATTAAAGGCGTATTCAAGAGCACCACAATGGAGGGAGCTATGTTGCCTAATTATGGTTTGGCTGAAGGTGAAGATGATTTTGTAAGTAAAATTCTTTAGTTTGGTATAACCTCAGACTCACTATAGCATAAAAAATTAGATATGCTTATTTTCCCTCTCCTTTATCTTATTTCAGATTTCCTTTATAGTATTCATTCTTTCATCAGTTATATAGTTTCAGGATGCTAATCTAATTTTTAAAAAATTTCTGAAAACTGATTATTTATTAAAGCAAAGTGGTTTCTTTTTAAGGTGAGCTATTTCTAGTATTCAAACAGTTTGCCATCTTTTCATTAGGCTTTTACTACAGTCCTGATTTTACCTCTTTCCAACCATGTGTTTCAGGGATGCTTGGGTGTTCATAGATGCCGTAGCTGCTTATTACTTACACTGTAGTCTGTGGACTGGCAATATTGGCATTACTCGTGGAGGTGAGGTGAGGGAGTTGAGAGGAGTTGTGATAGATACAGAATCTCAGGCCCCAACCTACCTACCTAGACCTGGTGAATTGATTTGCATTTTAATAAGATTCGCATTTTATTTATATGCACATTTCACTCACAATGCAGTTTTGTTTCTCTTTACTTTTGCATATGCAGTCCTGTTTGAAATACTTTTCTTTCCTTTACTTACCAAAGTAATTCATATTTATCTTTTAAAACTCAGTTGATCCCCTTAAACCTTTGAGTTACCAGGTAGAATTGAATGTTCCCTTTTTGTTCCCCTGTTGTTTTAAATATTTTAAAAACATTTTATGTTTTCATTTGTTTGTTTTGCTTTGGTTTTGTTTTTGTTTTTTTTGAGACAGGGTCTCACTAGGCATTTCAGGCTGGCCTTGAACTCACTATGTTTTTGTGGTTTTTTTCCCATTAACTTTATTGGTACATTTTAGGTATACAGTACAGTTCCATTCATCATTGGGATCTTGTACCATTACATGAGTCTCTTGGTTCTTATTTCTTTTTTCCCCTTCCCTTGCCCTCCCTTCACCCCCTCCACCCTTCCCTGTTTGCAAAGACCTTGTTTCCATTTTTTTCCTCTTCTCATATTTTTTCCTTTCCGTTTTTTCCCTTTCCCTACCCCTCCCAATTCCCCTGCTGTTTTAGACCTTTTCTTCCTGTTACACAATATCAGTTATACATTTTTAAAATTACAATATTAAGATCTAGGAGACATTACCACACATTTTACAGAATTTAAAAGGATATAGAAAGCATATTACAAAAATCTTTTTTGAAATAAATTTGACAACTTCTAAGAAGTAACTTAGAAGACAAATTAATGAAACTAACTCTGGAGGAAATATAAAATTTGAATAGCACCTATTAAAGAAAGTATATTCCTAGCTTGAAAACCTACTTATATGACAACAGCAGGCTCATAAACATTTTAACTGATAAATTATATCAAACATTTAAAGCAGAAAAAAGAAGGAACACTTCTCCCCTCATTTTAGGAAATCAACATTGTGCTAATCCTAAAATTGTATAAAGATAATAGAAGAAAAAAGTATGAACATAGATAGAAATTGGTTTAACAAAACGAACTATTAGAAGTCAGATCTGGCAGTATGTAGAAAGCGGTTTTGTTATAGGGATGGCAGTGTTGGTTCAGCATTGGAAGATCCACCCCCAAAAGTCATCATTTTAGCAGAGGAAAGGAAAAAGCCATATGATTCTGTCAGTAGTTGGAGAAAAAGTATTGGACCAAATTCTACAGCTGTTCATGGTAAAAGCTATCAGGAGACTAGAAGTAGAACAGAAACTTCTCAACAAATTAAAGACATGTACTCTATACTTCCAGTGAGAACGCCTTGTATGAATGGAGAAGATACAATGCTTTCTCCTTAAGGTAGGGAGCAGGGCAGATACGCTTACTCTTTATCTGTCCATTAAACTTTGAAACCTAGTCCCCACCAAAATAGTCTGGCAATAAAATGACACAACTAGGATAGAATTGGCACGGCAGAAGCAAAATCTTTATATGTAGATGAAGTGATCATCTACAGAGAAAAAACTCAGAAATCTCTAGGAGGCCCTGGAACTTGTATTTGAATTTAGCAGGATTAGAAAACACAAAGTATATATAAAAATTCAGGTCTGTGTATACTTGCTATAAATGAAGAATTGGATATTGAAATTTAAAAGTTATGTAGGAGTACAAAGGACCCAGAAAAGCCAAAAACAAAAACAGTGGTTCCGTATATAAAAAATTAACCTCAACCCTTTTTTTCCACACATAAAAATAACTTGAAGGGATCTATGAACCTAAATATGAAAGCCTAAAAGTATAAAACTTTAAGAAGAAATTATAAGGGAAAATGTTTATGAATTCAGGGTAGGCAAGGACTTCCTAGGATGCAAAAGACATGATGTATAAAAGAAAAAAATTGATAAATGAGATTCCATCAAAATTTAGAACTTTAAATGACATCGTTAAAATGAAAAGTAGTCCTTAAACAGACCATATTTACAATGCATATAACCTGTGACCAGAATACAGAAAGAATTCTTAGAGCTCATTAATAGACAACCCAATTAAAAAGTAGACATAAGCAGATGATAAATAGCCAGTGCAGCACAAGGAAAGGTGTGCAACTCTAGAATCAGAAAAATACTAATCAGTACAATAACAAGATTGAATTATACACTCATTAGGGAGATGAAGTTAAAAGTTTTAAAAGCCTTGTCATGACCTTTTCTTTTTGTTGGATTCTCCCCTTTTGCGTTTAATTTGTCATGCCCAATGGATTTATTCTGCTGGGTTTCCTGGGGTTGTGATCCTCATTGTCTTTTCCTAGGGCATTGTCTAAAATTTTGTGGAGTGCCAGTTTGATATTCATGAAGTTCCTGAGATGCTCTTTATCATGAAAGTATCTTATTTCTCCATCAATTTTGAAAGATAGTTTTGCAGGGTACATCAATCTGGGTTGGAGGCTGTTTTCCTTTAGGGCTTGAAATACATCACTCCAAGCTCTTCTTGCCTTGAGGGTTTGTGTTGAGAAGTCTGCTGTGATTCTGATGGGCTTTCCTTTGTATGTGATTTGTTTCTTTTCTCTCACTGCTTGTAGAATTTTGTTCTTCTGTTGGATTTCTGGAATCCTAACTATTATATGTTTATGTGTAGATTTTTTTTGATTAAGGCTAGCTGGAGTCCTATATGCCTCACTTATCTGTATGTCCAGTTCTTTTCCCCTCCTTGGGAAGTTTTCTGCCATCACTTCTGTGAACAGTTTTTTTATGTCATCTGCACTCTCTCTTCTTTCTTCATTGACTCCAGTCAGTCTTATGTTATTCTTCTTTGCATTGTCTAGCAGCTGCTGGATTGATTTCTCATGTTCCCTTACAATTTTAAAGCAATTTTTCTTTTCCTGGTCACTAATTGCAATCTTATCTTCTATATGTGAAATTCTATCCTCACATTGGTTCATTCTGCTGCACAGACTTTCGATGGAGTTTTTAGTCTCTTGGAAATCTGTTTGTATGTGTTTTATGGATTCCATTTGTTTCCTATGTTGGGATTCCATCATGTTCCTCAGATCCTCTATTTTTTTATCTGTGTCCTCTCTAGATTTATTAATCACGTCTTGCACCATGAGGAAAATCTTTGCTGTTATCTGAGTAATTATTTCTGATTTCATTTTTCCCACATCCTCTTTTGTTGCCAGTTCAGAGAGTCCAGGTGGTTGAGTATCAGAATGTTCCATCTTGTTTCCCTTTGGGGTTGCTGTAGGTGATCTGGAAGTCTGCTTTTGAGGCTTGTTTATGTGTCTTCTCATTTCCACGGTCGGGGGGGGTGCTTCTGGCACCCACATGGCTCACCTTCTCAACCCTAGGAGCTTGGGATGGCAGCGGGGGAGCTTCCTTCTGGGTGCTGGGACTGGCTCAGCTTCTCTGCCCTAGGAGCCTGGGATGGAGGTGGGGAGCTTCCTTCTGGGTCCTGGGACCAGCTGAGCTTCACTGCCCTAGGAGCCTGGGATGGCGGTGGTGGAGCTTCCTTCCGGGTGCTGGGACCGGCAGAGCTTCACTTCAGAGATTCAACTGTGGCATGCGTGTAAATCTTTCCTCCAGGATTTTTCTTCTGTGGGCTATTCTGGATTCTAGGCTTTTGAATGACGAATTTATCCATCCTTAGGGGATGCCAACTACCTTCCCGTGCTTCAGGGTATTCAGCATGCTTGGCGCTCAGGACGATGGAGCTCCTTGAACTCACTATGTAGCTCAGGCTGGCTTCGAACTTGGAGTGATCCTCCTGGTGCAGCCTCTCAAGTGCTGAGATTACAGACGTGCGCAACCCTAACCTTAATGTTTAAGGTGTATGCTTGTAGTACATGATTACATTCATTGTATGGAATTGGTACATGTAGATAACACATCTTAATTCTTTATTTTCCCCTTTCTTCTGCCCTACTCCCTCTATTAGTCCCCTTCCCATTTGCAAGTTTTATTTATTTTGCTCTTTATTTATATTTTAGGTTTCTCATAGGAGAAAAACTGATATTTAAACTTATGTGTCTTGATTTATTTCTCTTAACATTATGGTCTCAAGGTGTAACCATTTTCTTATAAATGACTTATAAATGACTTATCCTTCTTTATGGCAGAATAGTACTTCCTTGTGTATAAATATTACATTTTCTTTATCCATTCATCTTAAATATATTTTATGTTTTTAATTTATTATTTTTGGAGGTTAAGAGTAGGAAAATTTATTGGAGAATAAGAATAGCTCCTGAGAGATAGGAGGGGTCCTAAATGGGTTGCCAATCTATATTTTTAATTGAAACAGTTATTGTACGTATTTATGAGTTACAGTGTGACATTGCAGTCCATTTATACAATGTATAATGATCAGAGCAGGATAATGACATTTATCATTTATTTGTGTTGGAAACATTTAAAATCCTCTCTACAGGCTATTTTGAAATAATTATCATCAACCATAGTCATTCATCTGTGCTAGAGAACATTAGAAGTTACTTTTCGTATCCAGTTGCTCCTCTGAACCTACCAGCATTAACCATCCTCCTTCTATCCCTCCCATCACTACAGCCTTCCTAGGCTGTAGTAACCAATAATCTGTTCTCTATTTTGAGATCAACTTTTTAGCTTCCACATTTGAGTGAGAACATGTATATTTGTCTTTCTGTGCCTAGCTTATTTCTCTTAACATATATTCTCCAGTTCCATCCGTGTTGCTGTAATTCCATGACAGAATTTCATTCTTTATTCCTTTGTGCCTCTATTATATGTTAAAGTGTATACCATATAGTGTTTGAAATTATGTTTATAATTATGTTTAATTATATGTCTAGGTGAGTCCCATAGAGGTAGGTATTATCTCTTTTATACCTTTTTTTGTGTAGCCATTCTTTTTTTCTTTTAAAGGGCCAAAGATGTTGCTCAGTGCTTCACCAACTCCAGATTATTGGAGGGAATATATTAATATGATAAAATTTACATAAGTAAAATAATTCAGTAGAATATTTAATCTGATAGGCAAGTTTAAAAGCTACTTTTTTATTCTTGGTACTGGTAATTACACAGGACCTCGTAATTGCTAAATAAGCACTCCACCATTAAGCTACATTCCCAGGCCTCTTTTCAAAATTAGGGTTTAGCTCTCCTCTCCTCTCTTCCCCTCTTCTATTCTCTTTCCCCAGTACAGGGAATCGAACCCAGGGTCTTCACACGGAACTCTTGTGTACCAGTTCTTTATGGAACAAAGATCTTGGATTCTCATTTTGCCTGTTAATGACAAGGGCACTAGGGATAAGAAGATGATTAAGGCATAGACTTTGTCATCAAGAAATTCGCTATCTGATATTGTATACCTAAAATGTACCAATAAAATTCATTTAAATTAAAAAAAAAAAGAAATTTGCTATCTGAAAGTTTAAGAGATAGTAGTGATTGGATTGAGAATGACAAGAAAGTGAAGTAGACAAATTCCTTTTTTTCCTTTTACCTCTTCCCTTCAGCCTCTATCCTGCTGCACTGATGACTTTTTATGAGGTTCCCCAATTCTGTGTAGTAATTTAAATGGAAGAAAATATTAAATAAGCCTTTAGGGGGAGTAATCCAAATGTATTATTTTCCCCTATTTCCTTGTTTTCCATAAGAAGTATAGATAAAAATAAAAATAGATCAAAGGGATAAAGGAATCTTTTTCAAAATAATATTTATGTTTTCTATTTATTTTTTGGAACGGGGATTGAATCCAGGGAGTGTTGGGCCACATCCCTAGTCCTTTGTGTGTTATTTTGAAATAGGGTCTTGCTAAGTTGCCTAGGCTAGACTTGAACTTGGAATCCCCCTGCTTCATTCCTTCAACTAGCTGGGACCATATGCCTGCACTGCCACACCTGGCCTATGTTTTCTAATTTTAAGCACATTATACAATATCAGTTTATTTTTTCTGTGGTGCTGGGAATTCAAGCAGGGGTCTCATGCATTTTAGGCAAGCAATGTATTACTGAATTTTTTAATAATGTAGAAAAGAAAGATTTTTAAGTACCATTGATAATCCTACCACTCAGTGGTCACTTCTGCTAATATTTTGATGATTTTCTTTATTAAAAATTTCTTGCCTCCCTACCCTTGTAGACTAGACTAATATTACATATATAGTTTCTTGGATTTTTTTCATACAGGGTCTTATTCTGTAGTTCATGCTGGCCTTGGACTCACAATGTAGCCCAGGCTGGCCTCGAACTCATGGCAGTCCTCCTCAGCCTCGTAAGTGCTAGGATTACAGGCATGCACCACCACACCTGGCACAGTTTCTGTCCCACTATATCCTTACTTAATATTAAATTTTTGTGACTCTTTATAAACGTGTATTGATAAAACACCTTCCTGAAGGGTTATGCTAATATTCCTTAAAAACAGCAGTATATAACAGATTCAGGTCATCTGTATCCTCTCCATTAATGGCTGTTGACATTTATAAAATTTTATATTCCTCAATGAAAAATATCAGTACATTAACTTTTATTTTTTATTGCCGAGGTGGAACATTTTTTATATTGCTTGTTTTTATTATTTTACTATAATCTCTAAAGTGTCTATTCTTTAGTTTCTAGTGTATTTTCATATACAGGTGACATAACTAAACCTGAAGTTCACATTAGTAATACTTAATTTTTTTTATTTATCTTTACTTTTTCAGGAGAAAATTTTATATCATGTAATTTGCTAAGTCTTACAAATTACTAAATTAATATGGGCATATTACTTTACAGTTGTATCTCTTATGCTGTAGTTCTAAAGGTGCTAAAAATACTAAATTTATCCTGATAATGCTTTTCCAGATTGAAGAAGGAATTGTTGTGATGGAAGATGATTCTCCAGTAGAAGCTGTGAGCACACCTAATGCTCCCCGAAACCTTGCTGCATGGAAAATTAGCATTCCATATGTAGACTTCTTTGAAGATCCTTCCTCAGAGAGGAAGGAGAAGAAGGAGAGAATTCCTGTGTTTTGTATTGATGTTGAAAGAAATGATAGAAGAACAGGTTGGAAGATTTATGAGTACCTTTTTAAAAAGATGCCCACAAATCTGTCTTTGTCACATATAAGATTTTGCGATTTATAACTATTGAATATGACTGCAAATCCAAAGGATAAATGTCCAGAACAGAAAATTGAATGAAAGCTATCTGCGTTATCTCTGTTTTCCATTATCTTATTCATTCAACCAGCTGTTGAGTAGATGTATATCATACTCCTGACAGCCCAACAGTGTTGTGTGTTTTTGTTTTTTCTTTTTTTTGGCAGTACTAAAGATTGAACCTAGGGGCATTCTTACACCCCAGTCCTTTTAATTTATTTTGGGATAGGATCTTTTTAAGTTGCCCAGGCTGGGCTTGAAATTATAATATTCCTGGTTCAGCCTCCTAAGTAGCTGGGATTACAGGCAGTACCATCACACTCAGTTTGTGATCTTTTAATGGCTTTGTTGACATTGTCATTAGCCATTATGCCTACACAAATTTAATTAAGCAGGATTTCTCCTCCCCTTTTGTTGTGGACTAATTAGAATTGCTAAAAATATGATCAAACACAGCTGTCCATGTTGTCTTCATGTTTTACTATATTTTTTCTTTTGGTTGTTTCAGGCATGGACTGTAATAAAGACAGGAATTAAACAGCATTCATAGCAGAATAAACTTTTATCATTCTGGACTTTGTCTAGGAGGAGGGCAGTCAGTGTAAGCAAGAGCACAGTTGAAGTCCCTGCATATTTTAGGAATTGTGAAGAAAGGAGAAAAAAGTGATAATGCTAGGAAATGGTTTTAAGACTAAAAACTAAGTGATAGTATGAAGATCGGTGCTAATCATTCTCCTTATTTTTCAAAAGGTATTAAATTTTTTGATTTTTTTTTAGAAGCAAATCCTATTTCAAGAACATAAAGCATAGGAATATGGAAGGAAGGTTGCCCAGAGCAGCTAGCTATGGTTTTTCCTTTTAGAACTAAACACTAGCAAGGGTCTTACTGAAATGGGTCTGAGGCACCAGTACTTGATTTTGCAACAGTTGCCATTCTCTCAGCATCCTAGGTGTGCAGCAAATAGATGTGCAGCAAATAGTTGTACAGCAAATCAGTTGTCCGTACTTCAGTCTGATTTCAAGTTTTTTCGAGAATATACTTTTGTTTTTGTATTTTAGTCAACATCTCTAATTTTGGTGCTTTATTTTAAAAGATTTGACTTAAAAATTTATACCTAAAATTAAAATTAAGTCTTAAAATTTGTATTCTAAAGATAATTTTTGTTGGCATTGCAGATTCTGCTGTCAGTGTAACATGCTGTTAGGAAATTGGCCTGTGAGGGAGGAAAAAAAATAGCATTTACTAGGTTGATTTTATATGTATGGTAAAATAACATTTTCAGGATTTTATTTTTTTATTTTTTATTTTTTATTTTTTGGTACCGGGATCGAACTTGGGTCCTTGTGCTTGCGCAGCAGGCGGTGAAACCACTGAGCTAAATCCCAGGCCCCTATTTTCAGGATTTTAAATGCCAAGACTAAATATACATAGATCTTTTAAGACCACTTGTTGAAGAAGAAAACTAGGATTTGTTTTATAGGTTGTGTCTACATCAGATTTGTTTTTTTCTGAATAGAAGTATTGTTTTGCAGTTGTCCTGGCTTTAGTTGATTTGATCAGTTGCATTCTCAGATCTGTGCTGGAAAGGCATGAGTTGCAAATCATATCAGTTATATTTTGGGGGTGCTGATTCTCTGCTATGTACTATATAAAGATACTTTATGTCAACTATTTTTTATGTGATAGGCAGTTATTCTTATCACACATCTAAGCAAATTTAGGATTAAATTATTTAAGGCCACATAGCAAATGAGGGAACTAGGATTGGAAGAAGCAATCTGACCTGATTCATTCTTTAAACTGTTACTTTGTGCTGTCCAGTTTGGTAGCTAGTGATTATCGTATGTATCCATTTAAATTAAATTATATTAAAATTTCAGTTTCTTAGTTGCACTAGCTACATTTCAGAGGCAGTATATGACTACTAGCAGCTATTTAGTACAGATATATTGAATATTTACATATTCCAGAATGTTCTATTGGACAGTGCTTTCTGTATTCTTAGATGAGGACAATTTAGTAAATATTTAAGAGACTCAGAACTGATTATAAATTTTTATGAAATACACCATTTTGGTGACATGTAAAAAATAGTAATTGTGCTGGGCATGCTGGCACACAACTATAATCCTACCACCTGAGAGGCTGAAGCAGGAAAATCACAAGTTTAAGGCCAACCTGGACAACATAGTGAAACCCTGTCTCATTAAAAACAAAACACAACAACAACAAAGTTACATAAAAATTTTTCTTTAATTTTTTTTTTTGATCCTTTTATTGGTAACAAAATTTTTTAAAAGTTTCAGGTCTCTGATTCTCCTGTAGAAAAATTTGCTTGAGATAGCTTCATAAATATATGACATTTATCTTCCATATAAGATAAGAAATATATGAAATGCCACTTCTATGTAGTAATTTAAAATTAAAAATAAGGTAAAATATGTTAATATGTCCAAAATAATAAATTATTAAGACTGTGGAATAATGTCCTACTTTATGTTTTAAGTATTGTATCTTTTTAGTAGTGGGTTGTAAAATTATTTGTTACTCAGTGTGTATTCAATTTGCAGTTGGGCATGAGCCTGAACATTGGTCTGTTTATAGAAGATACCTTGAATTCTATGTTCTTGAATCAAAACTAACAGAATTTCACGGTATGTTGTGCTTTTTTATATAAAACATTATAATTCAGCATTAGCCTTCTTGAAAGCTGTTGTACCAAGTTAAATTTTTGTTCAATTTAAGTAACTGTACCAAAGAAATGTAATAATGACAGTTGCATATACTTGGATTGTTAATAGGAGTGTACTATTTTTATTTTTTAAATTTTTGATTATAAATTTTTTGAAGTGCACATTGCCTTTCTTTTTAAAGGGAAACTCCATGGAAGAATCTTCTTTTAAAATTTGTACATGTCTGTAGTACATCATGTTTACATTCCTTGTGGGAAGTTGGTACATGCACATAACATCTTAATTCCCTTTTCCATCCCCTTTCCCTTCCCTCTCTCCCCCTTCCTCCCTTAATCCCCTTCCTTATTTTGAAGGATGTTTACTTAATAATAAAATTAATTTTAAAAGATAACTTTCTTTATACTTTAGAAAATGTCCTGTATTCAATTTTATTTTTGTTTATCTTGATGTGGCAGATTTACTTACTTTTAATTTCTTTTTGGCAGATAATTTATTAAACCAGGCATTTCAGAGTTATTTTGTTCTTTTACTATCATCTTCCTTGATAAACATGTTTAGAAACAAAGCCAATGAGAACATTACTATTATAGAAAAGTGAAGAATACAAAGTCTTGTTCTATAGTTTTTACATTTGTACTTGTTTTCAAATGGTATTCTCTTTCTCTCTGCCAGTCTGGTGGAGCATGGTCTGTCTTGTTCTTTCAGAGTTTTTCTTTTTTGTTTAAGACTAAGATAATTTAATCTCCGATTTTTAAAATCCTGGATTTACCAAAGATGGTTGGATTACAGCTCTTTGTTACTAAAATTTTGTCTATTTTAAATTATTGTCTTTTTGTTATCACAATTTCCACTGTCAGCCATATTTAAGAAGGCATGTTCATGGCTTTTAAATTTTGTTTCTAAGCATATATAACATTGACAGAATGCTGCCCATTTTCCTCTCATGAGAGAATATTTCTGAGATTTTGTCTAATAGAATCCCATCAATTTCTTGATAATTTTTTCAAGCTGTTTTACTACTGTAGAAGGCTACCAGTTTTGTCAATGAAGAGTGGTTATAGAGAGGCGTGATATTTTGGTTTCAGTACATTAAAGTTTTTTGTCTGACTTTCTGATCTGAAGCTCTCTGATTTTGTAAAGATTAAAAGATAAGATGGGCCGGGGATTTAGCTCAGAGGTTCCGGCGCCTGCCTCACGAGCTCAATGTCCAGAGTTCGATCCCCGGTACCAAAAAACAAACAAAACCAATAAAACTCCACAGAGGTGCTGCTTTGGCTAGGTGCAATGCTGGCTTTGTATCTCTAGGGCCGGAGTTTTAGCTCAGTGGTTTTACCGCCTGCTGGGCAAGCACAAGGACCAGAGTTCAATCCCCAGTACCAAAAAAAAAAAAAAAAAGATAATGTCACATTTCTACAAAGCAGTGTTATGAATTTGGATTTGCCATAGTAAATTTATAATTAGGTTTTCAAAATACTAGCAGAACATAGTAAGAACTTTAATATGTACAAATTTTAGGCACATTTCCTGATGCCCAGCTTCCATCCAAGAGGATCATTGGCCCCAAAAATTATGAATTTTTAAAGTCAAAGAGAGAAGAATTTCAGGAATACCTACAGGTATGCCACCAACTTATTACTTAATTTAAAACGTTGCTAATCATAGTATTTTCAAGTTTGTCTCTTTGCTTTGATTTATAAATAACTGTCCATGTCAATTCTTTTTAAAAAATTATTTTTATAGTTGAGCATAGTGGCACATGTGTGTAATCCCAGCACTGAAAGGGCTGAGGCAGGAGGATCACCATGAGTTTGAGGGCAGCTAGAACTACTTATTGGATTCAAGGCCAGCCTGAACTACATAGTGAGATCTTGTCTCCAAAAAAACAAAAAATAAAAAAAACCTTGGTGTGGGAGATTTAAAAAAAGAACTGTTGATTAAAAGAATGTATTCTAAGAACGGGTAGCTTTTGTTATTTCAGTTTGTTTTGTTTCCTGTTTGATTTTGTGTGTAGTACTTTATGAACTTTGGAATCTTCTTTGTCATTGTATTCTTTAATCTCTTTGCATTTGCAGTTTATATCATAGATATTTTATCAGTTTCCTAGGATCAACCATTTGAAATAAATTCTATTTTTGTTAGTGTATTTACATCATTTTGGGTAAGCAGTGTAATTGGTGTATTATTTCAGTGGGTGGTACAGTTAACTTAAACATTACTTGAGATATCTGGCTTTCCAAAATTAATGATCATATTTCTAAGTGCATAAGAGCAAAGAGAAAATATTTTTCCTACTCTTTTGTACTGGGGATCAAACTCAAGTCCTTGCTTACAAGGCAGGCGGTGGAACCACTGAGCTAAATCCACGGCCCAAAGAGAAAATATTTTTACTGGATTAAAGAGTCTTATTTGTGCATGCATTTTATAATTTCAAGTATTAATTCAGTTAAATTTGCATGCCTCCTTACCAAGAATAAATACTTCTTGAATTAAAATTTTTCAACAATGTGAAGAGGTCTTTATATTTAATTTCTTGTATCTGAATCGTTGAATGCTTTCAACTCAGAAGTATTTTCTGTATAACTCTTTGGTGGTGTGAAAATTGAAATGTGAAATAACTGTTAACTAGTGCAGAGATTTATTGATATTATTAACCATTATTTTAAACAGCTAATTCTTTCTAAGAATTAGAGAACCTCATTCTAGAAGTGATATTTTCTGTAATAAGAGCTTAGAGGTTGCTCTACTGGTATTTTGTTTATGTAGATTTCTGCTCATAAGCATTTCTGCAAAACTGTTAGGTAAGACTGGGTCAAATCTGGCTTTTAAAAGTTAGTTTATCTTGCTAGAAAATAGTGTTTGAAGAATAGAAGGCAGATTTTCCAAGTTTTTTTTCACATTGTACATTTAATTTTCTTTTTTTAAAGTACATTTAATTTCTGTGAAACTCTTTATACTAACTTCTTAATTATCAAGGAAGGAACCTGGAAGTGGTGGCACGTGCCTATAATCTCAGCAATCTGGAAGGGTGAGGCAGGAGGATCAAAAGTTCAAATCTATCTCAGGCAATTTAATAACAGACCCTGTCTCGAAATAAAATATTAATAAAGGGCCAGTGATGTAGCTTAGTGCAGAGGTCCTGGATTCCATTTTAAAATGTCAAGGGAGTTGTATTGTATTGTAATACTCATTTTATAAATGAAAACTGAGAAATAGTATTTTACTTCCTTTGTATCAATACTATAAATGCTTTATATAACAACATTATAGATAGTATTGTCATCCACATTTTACCGGTTAGGAAACTGACTCTTGGGCAATTTGTAATTTTTCTAGGCTCATCTAGCTAGCAAAGAGAAGAGCCAGAATTCAGACCCAAATGTTTCTGACTGTAAACACCGAGGTTTTACCTACCGTGCAATACTATTTATTGTATACATGCAGTCATTTTGTTATTTGGAATATTAAACTAATAGCTTTATTATTTTAAGTTGTTTTGATATAAAATTGTTTTTGTTTTTATTTATTTCAAAACTGTACATTACTGTACAGTTTTGAATACCATTCTAGATCTCTAACCTATTCTTTTATTCTTATTTATTTAAGAAACTTCTACAACATCCAGAACTGAGTAATAGTCAACTTTTGGCAGATTTTCTCTCCCCTAATGGTGGGGAAACACAATTTCTTGATAAGATACTACCAGATGTAAATCTTGGTAAGTCATTTGAAAGGAAGATATATGAGAATGAACTAAAACTGAATCAATATTTTCTTTTTTTTTTTTTGGTACTGGAGATCGAACTCGGGACCTTGCACTTGCGAGGCAGGCGCCAGAACCACTGAGCTAAATCCCTGGCCCAGTATTTTCTAATTAATTTAGAAAAACAGTTTCTATGGTATGGCCATGTGGTAAATTGTAGATTTATTTTTCCAGTTGGAGACAGGTTGTCTGTTGATGACTTTAACCTGTCCATTTTGTGAGTTCTGATTATTTTAAGCAGTCACTTCTGATCATATAATTAAGAACATTACTATTAGCCAATATATTTTTGTCTTTATTTTCTAAATGTAAATACAGTCACATGCCATGTAATAATGTTCTGGTCAGTGACAATGTATATGTAGGTAGTCATATACAAATATATTACCTAGTGACTTTGTAGCCATCTTAATTTGTGTAAGTGAGGGCCGGGGATTTAGCTCAGTGGCACTGTGCCTGCCTCACAAGCACAAGGTCCTGAGTTCAATCCCTGGTACCAAAAAAAAAAAAAAGTGTTTCATTTGTGTAAGTGCATTCTGTGATGAACTCACAACAGCAAAGTCACCTAATTTCACCCACATTTCTCAGAACTTACCCTTGTCATTAATCAGTGTATAACTAGGTAAGAAAGTGGAGAAGGTATTTTTAGCATATATTGTATTAATAGATATGGTATTTGAAACTTCTCATAAAATGTGAAAAAAGACCAGATCTTTGACTTAATTTAAGACTCATCTGCTTTTTCCTTCATCTTTGTTATATCTTTCCTTCTTTTGTATTTTAAATGTTATAAATATTTCTTAAAGCCTAATCTTCTTTGGGTAGTTTGTAGTAGTGATTCCGGTAAGCAAATTTTTTTCCCAAGATACTTCAGTACATGAATTTTATTTAAAGTTTATCAAATTGGCTAGAAGACCCTGGCATGGAATGTACACATGGGATAGGGTATATAGAAACATTTCTGCTTTGAATCATAGTATTTTTAAATTTGTTTTTCTTTCATTGATAATTTAAAAAATAATTTAGGTGAATACAATTTTGATCATTAATTTCAAAATTTTTAAATTTGTAAAACCATTTTGTAGTATGTAGATTGCAATATAAATTGGAAAAATAGTTTAGTAGAAAAACTGAATGGCCTAGTAAGACTCTGAAATGTATACTCTGGAAAATCTTGTATCTATGTTTAAAAATGTTCACAGCACCTTTGTAGTAGCTTAGACTAGAAACGGCACAAATGTTCATTAGTATAAGAATGGATAGATAGAATGGTTATAAAATTGAATACCTGCAGCAATGAATACCTGTAGCTTAATGCAACTTGCAAGAATGTAGTTGAATTTTAAAAACATAAAAGCCAAATGAAACAAGCACAGAGTAATAAATATAGCATGATTTCTTTTATGTGAAGTTCAAAATAGGCAAAACTAATATAAGCTGGAAAGCTTTGAATACAATTGTTAAAATGAGACAAAAAGCAATATTTTCCATATATTTTACATAATATAAAGTATGCATGTGAAACTTAAGTCAGTGGATTAGATATTACACATAGGAAAAAAAATGATATTACACATAGGTGTTTGGCTTCCATTTGGTCCCCATAAATTAACACATTTAGTTAATCCAAAGTATTTGGTATGTGTGGCCTTTTTTTAAGAAAAAAATTTTATTTTTTGGTATTATGGATCAAACTCGGGACCTTACGCTTGCGAGGCACGCGGCGGAACTGCTGAGCTAAATCCCTGGCCCTGTGTGGCCTTCTTATCAGGGGAAACAGAACATTTTGCTGTAATTTTGGTTGTGTATAGTGGTTAGGAAATAGAATTGGGTAGACGTGGGTACTAAGTAGGTTTGATTGAAGGTGAAAAATGATGAAAGATCATTCAAGTTTCTGTTTAAACAACTAGATGGATGTTACTCCTTGCTGAGATGAGGGTAAATTAAAAGTCATGTTGAACTTACTGAGTTTATGGTATCCAGTCAAAGAAATTTTGTAGGACATGAGAGGCTGGGAAATGAGTAAAGATTAGAGATTTGAGTTTTACTTGCTATCACATTGAGCAAATAATTAAACTCATAGAGAAGGGCATAGATAAAACCTGTAATATAAGGAATTTGGAGACATTCCGAGGGGATAAGGAGTATTACTAGGAGTATGAGAACCAAAAATAGCCAAGTAAGAGATTTGGGTAGTTTGCATGAAATAGTAGTTTTACTTTTTATTATTAATGTCTCCTACTATTGCTATATCTACTTTTTGCTAAATTTAGCTGAAAGAAATTTAAGTTGTGTTTATCAGTTTTGATTTGTTGTTATGTCATTTCTAAACACTTGAGAAAATCTTAAGATGTTTGGTATTTTATAATAAGGGAACCTAAAGATAAGATTAAGAAGCTGGGGATTTAGCTCAGTGACACCATGCCTGCCTTGCAAGTGCAAGGTCCTGAGTTCAATCCTCAGTATGGAAAAAAAAAAAAAGATTAAAAAGCCAGATAAACAGGATTAAAATAGAAATTTTTCTTCTGAAAATTTGGAATAGAACCTATTAAAATAGTTTAAATGTTTTATAAATTCTTAACTTTTAAAAAAGCTATTGTATGTTTTTAGATATCATTATGTATTCAATGTTATTTAAAATCTTTTGAAAATATTTATCTATCTATCTATCTTCCAGTACTGGGAATTGAACTCAGGACCTTGCGCTTGCTAGGCAGGCGAGGTGCCACTGAGCTACATCCCCGGCCCTGAAAATTTATAAAATTGAAGTTTCAAATATTCAGAAAAGTAGAGAAAATTGTGTAATGAATTCCTCACTCTACTTCAACAGTTACCATTACTTGGCTTGTTCCATCCCTTCTGTCACTTCTTACTTCACTAGATTATTTTAAAGTAAATCTCACATGTACGTATAAACATTTATTATAAATTTCTGTTGAGTGTAAAAAGTCAATTATAATTTTTTTCATAGCTTTACATTTCACTGGCTCTTTACTATTTAAAATTACCTAAGGAAATATTTACATAAGCAATTATAAAATATATCGTCATAAAATTAATATTTTATTTTTAATTGCAGGGAAAATTATAAAGTCTGTTCCTGGAAAACTAATGAAAGAGGTGAATAAATGATTTATGTGTATTTATAACATGATAGTCATAAATTTTGGGTTATGTGATACTAAAATTCTTAATCTTGATTTTCAATTTCCTTACAATGATCTGTCACCACAGAAAGGTCAGCATTTGGAACCTTTCATCATGAATTTCATTAATTCTTGTGAATCTCCAAAGCCTAAACCAAGTAGACCAGAACTGACCATTCTCAGCCCTACTTCAGAAAACAACAAGAAGGTACTGCCTGTTGTATTAAAGAGCCATTAAGTCAAGAGCCAAGCCCAAAACTGCGATGGAGGAGACTCTACAGGAATGTAGCTATGGAGAAGGATGGTCATCAGAGTTACTTTATTAGTCTATCTTATTTTTTTTTAACCAAAGTTTTAAAAATGTTCAGCTGTTACCTTTATAGATACTGCCTTTTCTCTATTCTATGCCTATCATCTAAAACTCTAATTTAATTTTTTTTTTCTGTTTTCCTTATCTTTTAACCTTGTCCCATATTTTTTGTCTTGTCTCTTTCCACTACTTCCTGGTCTATCTCTATTTTTTTTTTCCTGATCTCTCTTCAGCTCTACCTGCTTCATAACGTGTGGTCTGCTGTTTAAACTTATTCAGACTTTTTAACTTTAGAATTTTCAAAAACTTTCTGCCAAGTGTACTATTTTTTTAGGTTGTGGTTTATTCTACAGACATTTTTAGGCACAACAGCAAATAGGTCTGATCTATTGCATTATGAAATACTGCTTGGTACTAAAGGTTTTTGAGCAGTAAGTGTGTACACAGGCACAGGCCATAGGGTAGGGAGGAGCCAGAGAAGGTAACCTATCTAGTGTTCTGAAAAATATAATCGTTAAAGGATTTGTGGCCCATCTTGTTTTTGTATTGTGCAGTGTCTCTTTTAGCAGGCATTTTGTTTTCTTTAGTGGTCCTTTACATTTATCTTCACTGAACACAAAAATTCCATTAAATATAATTATTAGTAAAAAATTAGAAGAAATTGATATTTGGGCTTTAATTTTTTCTCCCCTCTGCTCAAGCATCATCTTAAGTGGATCTTGAAGTCTCAGAACATTTCAATAATAGCTCTGTCTCCCAAGAAATAGACATAGATGCAATTCATTTTAGTAATATTTGTCTTGTGTTTCAGGACTGTTACGAATATACCTTATGTTGAAATTTAGAACTGTTTGAAAAGATGTAAGAGGTACTTAAATTCTTTAGGTGGCCTTTAGTGTATATGCATACTTTTTTTGTGAGTGGTGGAATTTTAAAGATCTGGTGGGTAGGATTACCAAGATTACCCCCAGGGAAATGTAAGGAAAGAAGAATTATACTAGAGTGTGAATTTTAGTACATAAGAACTGTATCTGCAAAATATTTTTGAAAGTTTGATCAAAATGGAAATTGACTTTGCAGATGGCTTGTAAATGAGCCCAACCTTTAGGGAAAGGAATTTGGTACTCTATAACAAATTATCAAGTCTTTAGACTCCTTGAGCTGGTGTACCAAGTACTAGGAATTTGTCAGAAAAAAATAATCTAATAGAAGTACCTGTACTATATGAAGGTATTTATTAAACTATTGTTTATAGAAATAAACAGTTGAAAACAACGAAACTAATATAGAAATGATTAATTATCTTGAGTATCTGCTCAAGGAATATTTTACAGCATGTAGATTATACTTAGGCAAACTGTAAAGTAAAATAAATATAGTTGTGCTTCTAAGTGAAAGAAGTAGAAAATACTATTTTTGAACCCCATTGATTATAGCTATTTAGGCAGAGACTAAAAGGGAATACACAAAAGTATAGTAGCTACAGAATTAGGTGGTTAGGTTGTTTTTCTCTCTTTCTAGACTACTACTGTTCTCTAATGAAAATATTAAAAGCATACGAGAATAGGGGTACTTATCAGGAGAGAGAGCCCTTTTCATATTTCTTGGGTTGAGGAAAATGTTTTAAATTTATACCTCTGGGTAAAGAATATCTAACACAAGAGCCTATAGAATATATGTTTTTTGTTCTTTTGAAACTTTTCTAGGAAGCTTGCTCACTTCCTCTCTCTCTCTCCTCTCACCTCAAACTCATGGCAGTCCCCCTGCCTCAGCCTCCTGAGTGCTGGGATTGCAGGCACGTGCCACCACATTCAGCCTTAGAAACCTTTTTAAAAACTTTTTCTTTAGATAAAATTAAATACACTTTCTTCTACAGTCTCCTGTACTTTTATTTCTCTTACAGTGCGTGTTTTATGTCATTTCATTTGTTTATTGGCCTCTTTCTATTAGATGTTAATTTTCTGCCTTATCTTTGTATTCCTTGCCCTTTACATGCTATCTTGCACATAGAAAATACTTAATACGTGTTTACTGAATTTATGTATGAATGAATAAAATAATGCTTTTCTTAAAATTAGTTACCGAAGATATATTTGGTTATCACTGGTAATAAACTGCATATTTTGGGGTAAGTAGGGCTGAGAGGGCTGAGATTTAGTTGTATTTCATCATTTTTTACTATGAATAATTCTTCATATGTTGCTCTTTCACATTGATTAGGCCTTTCTAAGCTTTGAATATTATTTCCCAAATATTTTTTTTGGTACTGGGGATCGAACTCAGGACCTTGCACTTGTGAGGCAGGCATGGTGCCACTGAGCTAAATCCCTGGCCCCAGTGACCTATAATTTTTAAGTCATGTTGGTATTAAAATTAGGTATGAATATTTACACATTTTAATAAATTATTTTGCTTCTTTTGGTGTATAAAAACAAAGGAGAGGATTCTTTATGCATAATGAATTATCTGTTGTGTCTAAAGTGAATGCAAGTTTTTATGTAGTATTTTGGGAGGAATATGTATGTTTTATGAAATTTGGGGTATAAATGAGGAATTTTGGAAGCAGATTTTAACCTGTTACTGCTTTAATTGGTAAACAATTAAATGCCCTTGTTCTGAATTACTTTAGCCTTAAGTGATTATCATCAATAGATGCAATAAACTATGTATCTCTTTATTATTTCAACTTTTACTTTAGCTTTTCAATGATCTTTTTAAGAATAATGCAAACCGTGCTGAGAATGTAGAGAGAAAACAAAATCAGAATTATTTTATGGAGGTGATGACTATAGAAGGAGTCTATGATTACCTGATGTATGTAGGTAAGATCTAAGTGGTTTATGTTAAAACTTGTTTTTCATTTATCTGTCTTACTTCTTCTGTGATGGAAATTGCTTGATTTCTCCTTTTTTAACTTGGAAGATACTACATTTATAAGAATTGAATACAGTTGGTCGTGAACATATTCAGATTACTAGTGTTTACAAATAAAACATTGACCATTGTTATTTGTATTTTCTATATTGCAAAATACTGAAAATATCTATTTATCTTGAACAAGGTATTCAATTGATTCTTCTCAGGACGGGTGGTTTTCCAGGTTCCTGACTGGCTTCATCATCTATTAATGGGAGCTCGAATCCTCTTTAAAAACACCCTGGAAATGTATACTGACTACTATCTTCAGTGTAAACTAGAACAGCTATTTCAGGAGCATCGTTTGGTTTCACTCATAACACTGCTCAGAGGTATTTTATCACATCTTTGTTTCATGTTTTTGTATACTTAGTGGTTTTCATTGGGTTTAAAACAGTAAGAAGTCTTGTTTTCGGTTTATTAGCATTTCTATTATGAGGAAATACAAGTAAAAGAATATTTCAGAAATATTTGTTTCTATACTTTTTTTTTAGATGCTATATTCTGTGAAAACACCGAACCTCGCTCTCTCCAAGATAAGCAAAAAGCAGCAAAAAAGACTTTTGAAGAAATGATGAATTACATTCCAGGTGCAGTATTTAAGTAACTTAATAAATTAGCTGCTCCTTTGAGGTACAATGTATAGTAATTAAAGAAACTAAGTTTTACTGTGAGATTTCATTTTTGAAATAGTTATATTGACCAATTAAAATTAACTCACTAAATACAATTTTTCTTTTCATGGTGCCACTAAGAACTTTAAGACAAGGCTGTTTCTTCTCACACTATAGCCAGATTCTTTCAACAGTAACTTACAAGGGCTGGGGATTTAGCTCAGCAACAAAGTGCCTGCCTGGCAAGGGCGAGGTCCTGAGTTTGAGTCCCCATACCAAAAAACAAACAAACAATAACTCATAATCAAATTGGTTAAAGTGACATGTCATGGGATGATTGGAGTCATACCGCCCGCTATACCATGACAATAGCTGTATTAGTGTACATGACTAAAAGTTTAGAATTCATTTATTCCAAATTTATTGAATATTTTCTGTGATCCAGGAACTGTTCAGAATGCAATGCAAGGGTTATAAAAAATGCACCTGAGTAGCTCAGTCTACTAGGAAGACAGACATTTAGATAAAACACATATGTTAATGCAAGCACATTCAGGTTATAGAGATAACACTAAGGAAGAATAGGGTTTCCTCTCTTTTAAAGTTGGTACATTTGAGCCACTAAGTAAACTGGTGGTAAACACTGTGACGTGGGAAATACAAGAGGGAAATAACAAGGAGTTGGTCAAAGCAGAGAATACTTAATTTAGGACATCTCCCCAGCTCAATAACTTTGAAGTTCTAGGACATTTTAAATGTGAAGTGCCTGCAAGTTATCCAAGAGGAACTGTCTTATAAATAACTAATTATCTAGCTGTGAAAGAGGGAGGAAATGTAGTATAGGGTAGATTTGTAGAGGTAGGAGAGTCATATATGAGTAGACACTAATGCCCAGGGAGAAAAGTATAGAGTAATTGGAGAAGAGAGTGACTTGAGTTTTTAGTCCATTATGCAAGAATCTGGAAGTTGCCACTCTGTCCTAGTAACAAGTAAAAAGCTGAACAAACTGAAAAAATCAACACTTAGGTCATAGAGAGATGGGATCACAGGGCAAACCTCCACTGTCCCAAATTTGAGAGACCAAAGGGTAAATACAGAGTGTCTTAGCTAGGTGCAGTAGAAACACATGAACACAAACCTCTGTGGGAACCAGTGCTAAAGTAAGGAAATCTGAACTACAACTGACAAATTGAACTGTACTGACAGGTCTTATAGATTAGAAACTGCACAAGAACCAGATCAACAGAGGGCCCCATACTTTTGTGAATTTTAACTCTAGGGTCTTGACTAAGTTCTCAAAGTGAGAAAGAACTTACCAGAGAAAAGTCCCCTTATGGCAGAGGGGGAAAATAACCATTTCAATTATGTTAGAGCATTCTTTTTTTTTAGAGAAACTAAACAGAGTATAATTGACCTGGAGGAAAGGAAATACCTAACTCCATCCAGCCCCAGCCTTCTTTGTCCTACTCTAGCTGTTCTGTCCTGCTTAAGGGGATGAAAAAAGCATGTAAAGTTCAAAGTCCAGTGTTTCAAACTCAGAAGACTAACCCCTATTCCTAGGACTATAGAACCCTTGTTCTTCCTTCAAAACTTATCTCCACTTTGCTAAAGGCATGTTTGCAGCAAGCAGTTTCTTATGCCCAGTGTGTCTTGTCCAACTAGTAAGACAAATTCACAAAGGATACTGTTAAGGCAAAAGAAACAAAAGCAAGCATCAGAACCAAACTCAGCTGTGGCAGGGATGTTAGAATTAATTGACGAGGAATTTAAAAACAACTATGAATAAGATTCTAAAGGTTCTAGTGAATGAGGTAATTAGCAATAGGAATATAGATGGAGAGTGTAAGCTGAGATTAAAAACACAACAGAAATAAATGCAGAAAATGCCCTTTGTGGGCTTATTGGTAGATAGGAAAATCAGTGCAGTTCACCTCAATAGGCAAAAGAGGAAACAATCACATTTCAGTAGATGCAAAAAAAGCATTTGACAGAATCCAGTATCCATGATAAAAATTCACAACCTATTTATGGTAAAAAACTGATTAAGTTCCTTAACTTGTTCAAGAGTACATACAAAAACCCAACAGGTAACATTCTTAATGGTGCAAAACACTCAAAGCTTTCATTGAAAGACCAAACATGGGGAAAAATATCTCCTCTCACCACTGCCTTTCAACACGAAAAGTCTTTGCTTATGTAACAAAACAAGAAAAGAAAGTAAAGGGATATAAGTTGTGAAGGAAGAAATAAAACTACCTTCATTCCTAGGTGACATGATTGTCTATATAGAAAATCTGAAAGAATCCACAAAAATGCTGGATTTTAGTAAGCAAGTATAAAAGGTTTGAAGGATACAAAATTAATACATAAAAAGTTCACTATGTACTAGCAATAAATAAGTACAATTTGAAATTGAAAACAGTATGTACATAAGTACTCCCAAAATGAAATATTTAGGTATAATTTAACAAAATATATACAAGATCTATATGAGAATTGAATTTGGCCTTTGCCTCTTTAGTTTTGCCTTATAAAACGAAGCATAAAGTGAGGATTTTCCATTAATAGCATTAAGAATTTAGTTATGATGAGAAAGGACAAATATTTGAGCACTTTGTTTACCTAAAAATAATCTTTTCCTTCTTGGGGAAAACAGAGATGATGATAAATGATGACTATTTTTTGGTAACAGGAATGATACGAATGATGTAAGACAGATGTACTTTAACATTTAAATTCATTAAATTCTTTAAAAATCATATTAAGACTATGAAAATATACAGAATAAAAAGTAGAAAGCATCCTCTCCGCTGTATAGAAGTGGACTCATGCTCCAGTTTGGTGATGTTATGTTTTTCTGTGTATTTCTGTGTATGTATGTGTAAATGTACAAACATTATTTTAGAGTTTTTTGCTGCACCTTAATGGGATAATACCTTGTGTATTATTTCTTGTTTATTTTTCAATTCATAGTAGTGAATTTATTATTGCAACATTCTTCCCAGTATCCTTTGTGCATAGTGAATCTCCAAAAGGGGAAACAGTGGACTCCCAAAATTCACATTCCCAGAGCACGTGTGAATTGTGAAAAACCGCAAATTTCAGATATGGTCAGAAAAATGCCTATTTTTATAGTTTAAATCTTAAATATGCTGTGTCTCCCACAGTTATGTAACTTAATTTAATAAAATGCTGTATTAATAAAGCCTTAGAGGGGGAAGGGCATCTTGGCGGCATCTTAGGGATCTTAGGGCTTTAAGAAGAACAAAACTGAGAACACTCAATAACGACATGTGGTACAGCAACCTGTAATGATGTCGGAATGCTGGTACATCTGCCAGAGATAGGTTACAGAGCAGCATCCAGACATCAGCAAGCAGAACTGAATAACACTTTTGGATTAGCTACTTGCAAACCTCCTGCCAAAATATAGTTCCGGAGGATATTTGCAATTTCCGTGAACAATTATTAGTTAGGTTCTAAGGAAAAATCTGCAAATGACTGAGACCACAAACTCTGAACTGAAACTTCATGGGGGTATACTGTACATGACACAGCATTTCTCAACTTGACCATAAAACTTTTTTCCTAGGAGCCTCTTGCAGAAACACTGGTTTGGGAAATAGACCATTTTTGCATAGTACAGTATCTGGGAAACAAGGTGGTGATTTTGCTTTATGATCCAGTCACTTTAAAAATTGCTTTACGTGTGGCTTTCTTCTTTAGATCTGATAGTCAAATGTATTGGTGAAGAAACAAAGTATGAAAGCATCAGACTTCTATTTGATGGTTTACAGCAACCAGTACTCAACAAGCAGGTAAAATTAATTAAAGCTGGTAAAGTAGTGTTGGCTAGATTTGTTGAATGACATGGTAGGTGTCTAGTATGTTTGTGGTTGTGTAAATGATACTATACTACATAAAGGCAATGAAATTAAAACATTCAGGTATTAAAAGATTTTATTTTTGTTACTCTTTGTTGATTATCTTTTTTGTTGTTTTTTATGACAAAATTTTAAATTTAAAAGTAACATTCATTGTAGAAAGTTTGGGAGATACAGATAATTTAAGAAATGAAGTAAAAGCTTAAAATGTGGTAATTCTGTCATTTAAAGTGTGTAGAATAACCGTAATTAACATTTTTTGTGTATAGTCTATATATTTTGTTGACGTCTGTTGTTGTTGTTGCTGTTTTTTCCACCCTATATTGGGGATTGAACCCAGGGATGCTCTGTCACTGAGCTATATCCTCAACCCTTTTCTATTTTTTATTTTGAGACTGAGTCACATTAAGTTACCCAGGAAACTTATGATCAAACTTGGGATCCTCCTGCCTCCACCTTGCAAGTACTGAGATTACAGAAATGTGCCACCATAGCCCAGACAATTTTGTGTTCTGCTCATTTCTTTAAGGTTTTTGTTAACTATAAACTAAAAGAGTTAATAAAAATAAAAGAGATAATAAAATGTGTACATGCAAGTACATGTGTGCCTTCCATGCCTTTTAAGAACAGAACATTATTGATACTATTGAAGCTACTTACGTGCTTGTTTTACTTTAGCATTCTTAGTCCTTGTCTTTCCATGTAAAGATAACCACCATCTTGAATTTTGTGTTTGTCATTTTTATTTTGTAGTGTCTTAAATTGTATTATTGTTGTTTTTTGATGCTCTAGCTTACTTATGTTTTATTGGACATTGTGATACAAGAACTGTTTCCAGAGCTCAATAAGGTAACTAAAAATCAATAATTTTATTATTCTCTTAATGATATACTGACATTTATTTTAATTAGGGACACAAAAGTTAGGGAAACCTTGTGACTGTCACCCTTTAAAAATTGAACAGACCTAACAAAGTCACTTTTTATATTTCATTTATTCAGTGTGTCCAAACACAGAGTGGACTTCAGGGGATGGGAAATAAATAGTCTCTGTCTTGACTTCATCCCTTTGTAATTACAAGCAGATAGGGACCATTTACAGTCTTCTCAGAGAAAGATGTGAGTTTAACTCTTAGTATTAGAATGGGCCAAGTTCTTCAGAGTGTCATCTGAAATTTTATGCTAAGTTAGAAACTTGAGTATTTTTTGATGCAATTGAGTCTGAATCTAAGAGCACAAAATGAATTGGATTTAGAGCATGATAATATTACTGGGCCGGGGATTTAGCTCAGTGGTTCTGCCACCTGCCTCGCAAGCACAAGGTCCCGAATTCCCTGGTACCAAAAAAAAAAAAAAAATAATAATAATAATTGTTATATTTAATCTTGATTTGGGATTTTGAACAGACTCATTATTTTCTATTCTGGCTAATCCCTTTGGTTGGATAAAAAACTTACTGTTTAAAGCTGTGGTATCAATGAAATATCACTTTTGTAGAGTAAAGGAAAAGAGATTCTTGACTAATTGCCTACTAATTATAGCTTTCAAGTTCAGTAATATTAAATTTGTAGTTTCTTTTAAAGATGGCAATTACAGAAATTTTATGTTAAACTACATTGGAATCAGTAGCAGGAAATCTTCAACTCAGGGTTACCAGATTTTGTTTTTGAGACAGGGTCTTTGTGTAATTGAGGCTACGTAGCCCAGGTGGCCTTGAACTCATGAGTATCATCTTGCTTCAGCCTCCTGAGTGCTGGGATTATAGGCATGTGCCACCACACCCACCCTAACATGTTATATCTATTACTATATGTTGCTGCATTCTCCTCTTAAACATAGATATTATCTGCTATATATATATTGTACCAGCAAATTTCTTGCTTTATAGTATATGTATGTTTCAGGTTAAAAGTTTAATACCCTATACAATTCACAAATGAACCCTTCCTATTGTCATCTATATTTTAAATGAATTTATTTTTACTTTAGGTGCAAAAGGAAGTTACCTCCATGACGTCCTGGATGTAAACATTTAGATTTGGTATAGAATAACTATTTGAAATTTTATCATACTAGTGTAATAGAAATGTACTTGTTTTTCTTTTACTATTGTATATTCTTGTATATATTATGTACTTCAGTGTCCAAAATTGGCTATTTTTTGTTTTAATAAAGACTAACATAAACTTAATGGTTAAATGTGATTAGGTTTAATAGCTATTCATTTTATACCTATTTTCTAAATTTTACAAGAACATATGTCACTTATTGCCATTTTTTAAAGAGAAAATTGATAATCTCTTTAGGGCAAACAGATAAGGTTGATAATCTTTGTATTGTATCACTTTGAAAGAAATTGTTTAGTATGGAAAAAGAATAAGAGGTGACTTTCCAGTTTTATGTTAATACATTAGATTTGTTTTTCTGTTTTTTCATGTTGTACATAGTTAATTATGTCTGTAAATAAATTTCTTGTATGAGATTTCTATAATACAGAGAATTTCTCCTTATTCTTGCTGGGTGACTGACAAATGTTAGTCCTGTGTGACAACTGAATACTTAGATATTTGTTATTGTGTAGTTATAACTAAAGTGAATTGAATTATATGTTACTATATTTGAAAATCTTATATATACAATTTAGGCAGGTAGAGTTTTGGTTTATGTTGTTTATTGTCTTCAAAAGAAAAATGTAGAATTAACTTTTTTTCTTGAGGAAAATTAAAAAAAAAAAAATATATATATATATATGTATGTTAGTTTAGGCTGCAATCCTTCTGAATACTGGTATTACACATGTGCACCACTGTGCCTGGCTTTTATTTATTTATTTATTTATTTATTTATTTATTTATTTAATTTTTTGAGACAAGGTCTCACTATGTAGTTCACCTGGCCTTGAACTCACTATATAGTCCAGGTTGGCCTCAAACTCATGGTGATCCTCCTGCCTCAGCCTCCCAAGTGCTGGGATCACAGGCATGTGCCACCACACCTGGCCTGTGTTTGGCTTTTAAAAGATTACTTTTTAAAGATTCTGTGTTTAAGCTGAGCTTGGTGGTACATGTCTGTAATTCCAGTTGCTCAGGAGGCTGAGACAAGAGGATTCCAAGTTTGAGGTCAGCCTGGCCAACTTAGTGAGACTTTGTCTCAAAATAAAAAATAAAAAGGGCTGGAGATGTAGCTCAGTAGTTTGGCTCTTGCCTATCATGTGTGAAGCCCTGAATTCAATCTCCAGTGTTACCAAGAAATAAAAAAGAGGGGCTGGGGATTTAGCTCAGTGGTTCCAGTGCCTGCCTCACAAGTGCAAAGTCCTGAGTTCGATCCCCAGTACCAAAAAAGAAAGAAAGGAAAAAGAGACAGGGTTTAGAATTCTACTTGGAATTCTTTGCTATGTTATACTTTCTTCCTTAAAGCAAATTTGTCAAGATTGAGCATTTTTCATTTGGTTATTGGTTGTAGTGTTAATTCAGAATGTATTATTGTATTATTGAGCTATCGGCATGTATTAGACACTAAGCTGTGTCATGTGGGAACTGAATATTACTTGGAAAATGAACACATTCAGTGATAACTATTCATTTTTTTCCCAAAACTTCAAAAAATGCCCCTGAAGTGTTACAGTTTTTTGAAAAGGCTTTGTTAGTTCTATTATTTTTTAAAAATACTTGAAAGCTTTAGAATACACATGATTTTCTATGACCAATGGTTTAATAGCCTTAAACATTCACTAATTTCTCAGGAATGGAGAAAAATTAATCAGGCCAATCATTCACATTTAAATCCATAGCAATTTGAACATTATTTAAAATGTAATGAATAAACTGGAAAATAAAATGTTTTAAAGCTTTTTAATACCATCCTTACCTACTTGTCTTTAAAAAAATTTTTTTCACTTATTCTTAAAATTGTGGTATTGTTTATTTTGGTAAGAAAGAAGTGTATGCTAGAGTCCTAAAGTGGCAGAACAGTGAGTGTTAGCAACTCAGCTTGTTCAGGACAAAATATCTACAGAATCTGGAAAACAATAGCTTGGAGAGGAACCAAAGTGAGTGGAGTTTACCTGGTAACCACAAGGGAACAGACTGAGGAGAAGAAAGTAGGGTAAAGTGATACCGAAGAAATAGATCATATGTGGAGGAAAGACTGCAGTGCTGCCAGTGGCTGGCTAACTACCAGCTGGAAGGCAAAGTGAAACTAACAACTTGTGCTCATGGAGAACCAGAGAACTGCATCAAGACCAAAAGAACCACCTGCGTTTGGAACCAGCAAGGAAAGTGTGGAACACTGCTTCCAGTGTAGCCTTCCACATCAGCAGTTGGTGAGTGACCTCTGTACAAGAGCCTGTAGCTACAACTGGAGCAAGAGTTGTCAGGAACACCATTGTAGGGAAAGGCAGAGTGTTTGAACCTGGGTCCCAGAGCAGTCCCTTGGCTGCTTCACACTACCAAATTCCCAGAGTGGATAAGGGAAAGACAGTCATGGGAAACTGTTGGCAGTTGGAAAGCAGACTGGGAGAGGCAAGCACTGGTGAATACAGACTTGGCTCCCATGGTCAGAGGCCAGGTTCAGCCACAGTTACACAGGATTATACATTGGTGCCTTATCTTCACTGTAAGCAGATCTCTACACCCAGCACTGTTCTGGGGACAGACTTCCACCTTACACTTCAGCATGAACAGGGACACAATCCTGGCTTGAGCTCTGCTCCTCAGCCTTAGGGTGAGGAAAAGAGCCATACATCCAAAACAATAAAAAAACTTTCTTAAATTAATCTTTGATTGTATTATTTTTTCATTTTTGATTTTTATTTTAAAAAATTTATTCTTTGCTCTTTTCCTCCTTCTGTACATTTTCCCCCCACACTTTTATTATTTTACCCCTTTTCCTTTCATGAACATGTCTATGTATGTGTTCTTCTCTTTTCCTTTTTTCTCCAAATATAGTTTATAAAGGGTAAGGGAATTCTCCCTTTATTTTATTTTATTTTTTTTGTTACCAAGGATTGAACTTGGGACCTTGTGCTTGCAGGGCAGGCAGTGGAACCACTGAGCTAAAACCCCGGCCCTCCCTTGTCACTTTATATCCCTCATACTTTTATCTATATCTCTTCGCCTCACTTCTTTGTCCTGGGTCTTATTCATTCTGTTTTTCTTTTCTTTCCTCTCTCCCTTTTGTCTCCTTTTAAGTTTTTCTCTACTATTAAGATCAGTCATAGAATCTTTGTTGTTTATTTTAGTATATCCTTTTAGGTGTACAATATAATGACATTCATCATTGAGTCATAGAATCTTTTTGCATCCCCATTTCTCACTACCAATTTTATATCCAATTTTCCATTATCCGCTTCTGAATATATAACATACCCTTACCATCATTTGGATCCTTTGCTCCCCTTCTATTTCCTCCTTTCCCATGGCACAGAACAGAGGTCTTAAACTTTTTTTTTTTCCTTCCACCATTGGGCATTACCCAGTCCCCAAATCCCTGGGCTTTAGATAACTGATGCTGTAAAATTACCATTGAATGCTGTTTTTCACCATTAGAGGAGATAACACCCATTGCATTTAGTGCACAGTAACTATTGATCAAGATGTGGGTTAAGATGCTTGCACTATAACCATAGATTTCTTCTCTAGGCTAAAGGAAGAACCAAAACAGGGTTTCTTGGTATGTTATTTCTCAACTAGTCCTGATATCACTGTAATGGATTAGCCTGTTATTATTGTAATTTATTTGATTGCATAGGAATAATCCTGAGTGGATAATTTTGTACCACTGAACCTGTCTGCCAAATCCACCATCATGCCAAGGGAGAAGGACAGCAAGAGTTCCTAACGCAAGAACTCGACTCTGTCAGACTCTGGAAGAATGCCTGCAACCTGTTAGAAAAAGTCCTGAGTCTGAGTTAGCTTCAGTATTGCAGTGGAGGTATCAGAGGAGTTACTGGGGCATGAGCACTCAAACTCTGGCAAAGAAGTTCTTTTGGAATCACGTATACAATATCTCATTGGAATATTTTATTATATGTGCTGCTGAAGCAAGCACATCTCATTGGAATATTTAATGTCATTGACATCTTACAGGTTTAATTTAAAATTTGAGGGCCAGGGATTTAGCTCAGTGGCACTGTGCTTGCCTTGCAAGTGCAAGGTTATGAGTTTAATTCCCAGTACTTCAAGAAAAAAAATTGAAGGGGGGGGTATGGTTTTTGATTTACTTAGAAATAAGGGGTTGTGTTCTTTTATGGTTTCCTGTGTTTATTAGGTTGTTGGTTTTGTGTATTTGTTCTTTCATTAGCTGAGATTTAATAGATGTCTAAGTTTTCTCCCTTGTCTCAGCTTCCTAATTTCTTTATATCAAATTCTTCAGACAATACTATTAACATTTATTTTTCCAAACATAAACTCCTCCTCCTACGTTTTTAAATTCCCCATATTTAGGTCCCTCACAGTTACTCCTACATTCTTTAGTATTATTCCTTGGTCCTCTCCATCCTAAGCCTTTGGCTCTTCCGTATCTTACCTAGCTTATTGTCCTATCAGCAAATTCTGGCAACCACATAGCTTTCCTTAGTCACAAAGTAACCCCCCCCCCCTTTCTTATATATCTCAACCTTACCCAACAAAATATCTTCTGAAAACTCAATACTAAACCTTCCACACAACTAAAAGGACTCCAGTAAAATCAGACCCCATATCAACCTCTCATCTACTACCATTCTCCCCTTGAAACCTCCTTATCCAATCACCTCCCTTTCTCATTGCAGAACAACCACAAACAATAAAATGCCATAGTGTACATAAATAACTGTAAGGACTATCATAGAATTGTAAAATTGAATCTCTGAATGCTGTTGTAACCAGAAATAATTGTTTTGGCAAAACATAGGGACAGAATTGAATTCACTTAAATAACGGAGAAAACACTAGCACTGGACATACAAACTGAAAATTACTCACTGGGAGGCAACATCCTGTGAAAAATCTCCATATAAGCCACAAACTCATAACTTTCTGTAGTCTCCAACCGTCAGAAACCACCCCTCCCCAAAAGAAGGACAAAAAACACATACACATAGGAGAATGTGAAAGCAAGGAAATAGACGATCTCTGACCCCTCCCCCCAAAAATTCTCCCAAGGCAGAGCAAGGGGTTACAAGGGAGAAGAACACAAATGCCAGGTAGCAGAAGTCTGTCAAAAGTTTATAGAAGGAATGATGAAAGTAGACGAGTTCAAAGAGGAACTAAAAGTTCAGAGCAGTTTCACTCAGTATGTCCATAGTGAAATTTGGGGAAACAAAAAACTGGATGAGCTAACCAAAATGGTTCAAAATTTGAATGATAGATTCAACAAGGAAATTGAACCCTGGACATTCATACATTGCAGAAATGACCAATGCAAAGACAGTGTCTGATATTGAAGACAAAATAGTGAATTATGGTAAAGAGCTCAAAGAAACCAAAAAGAAAATTAGAGCAAGAGAAGACTATCAAGCAGCTACTGGATGACAAGAAGACCAATCTAAGGCTCACTGAAGTTAGAGAAAACTAGAAGATAACACAAATGGATTCACCAGCATACTTACACGAATCAGGGAAGAAAATTTCCCAAATATAAGAAAAGAATTTAAAACACAAGTAAGTGACACAATACCAAACAATTATGATGAAAAAAGAAGCTCACCAAGCCATGTCCTTATCAAATTACCAAATATCAAAAAAACTCAAAAAGCAACAAACCACCCAAATTTTAAAGGCAGCCATAGAAAAACAAAACATTTGGACTAAACCAGTTCAAATTACAGCTAACTTCTCAACACAAACTGTAAAGTCCAGAAGAGCTTGGAGTGGAGTATTTCAAATCTTAAGAGCAAATAACTTCCAACCCAGATTAATTTACCCAGCAAAGTTCTCCTTCAAAATAGATGGAGAAATAAGGTATTTCCATGAAAGACCAGCTCAGGAGGAGTATGAGTGCTAAACCAGTTCTAGAGAAAATACTTGAATATTCTTGACAGAAACAATGGGTTGGACACAGCAAAAAACACAGGAAACTAGTGCGGTCAGTGGATAAACAAAAAAAATCAAGAAAAGAAAAACAAGGCAACGGATGAAGCCAATGATAGTAAATAACCAACCCATCTCAGTAATATCTCTCAGTGTTAATGGCCTTAACTCTCCAATTAAAAGACACAGATTGGCAGACTGGATCAGAAAACAATCCAACAATCTGTTGTGTTCAAGAAAGGAAAAAATGAGAAAAGGGAAAAATGGAAACAAAGCTTTTGTAATTGAGAGGAAGAGGGCTTGAAGGGAGGGTAGGGGAATGGGAAAAAATTAGAATCAAGATATATCATGTACAGGTACAAGCTCCCCATGATGAATGTGATTATGTGTACCTAAAATGTACCAATTTAATTATTTAAAAGCATTAAAAAATCCAAAAAGATATTCATAGAATAAAAAAGGATGAAAAACATTTCATGCACTAGGACCGTGAAAACAAAAGAGATAGCAGTTCTAGTATCAGACATGGTAAACTTCAAGCTGAAATGGACTAGAAGAACAAAGAAGGTCACTCAGTACATACTAGTTAAGGGAACAATCCAACAAGAAGTGATAACATAGATAAACATATGCACCAAATACTAGAATACCTGTCTTCATAAAGCAAAACTGCTGGTTTTGCTTTAAAAAAAGCAAAATTAAAGCATCAAACACACTAACGCAATCCTAGTAGGGGATTTTAACACCACTTTGCAAAGTCATAGATCAACTAAAAAAACCAGTAAAATTTCAGAGCTGAACTACACCCTTGAACATATGGGCTTAATGGATATATACAGTGTTCCACCCCTCTACAAGAGTATACATTCTTTTTAGCATCACATGGTAATTTTTCCAAAATAGATCATATACTAGTCCACAAAGCCTGTTTAAGTAAATATAAAAGAATAGTAGTTATCCCATGAATACTGTTAGACCACTGCAATGAAAATAGAAATCAACAACAAGAAATTTTGGAAAAGGCAAAAGCTCCTGCAGGTATAGTCCTTTTATACCTGTTTTCATCAGGGATTTGCACAAACAGAAGCAAGTTTAAAATCCATATGATCATACTAATAGAGGCAGAAAAGGGTTTCAACAATCTAAGACTCCTTTATGATAAAATCCCTGATATGATAAAATACCTGAATATGATAAAAGCTATATATGACAAACTTAACAACCAGCATCGTACTAAGTGGGGAAAACTACAAGCATTCTCCCCCAAATCAGGAACAAGACAAGTTTGTCCACTGTCACCTCTTCTATTCAATGTAGTACTTGCAACATTAGCCAGAGCAATTGGGCAAGAAAAAGAAAAAGAGATTCATAGAGGAAAAGAATTCAAATTATTATTTGCAGATGACACGATAGTCTACATAGAAGACCCAAAGAACACCAAAAACTTTCAGAATAACAAACTTGAACAGTGTATCAGGATAGAAGATCAAGACGAAAATCATTAGCAGTTGTGTACATGCACAATGAATTGGATGGGAAAGAAATTATGAAAGTAATACCATTCAAGAAAAATGAAATACCTAGGAATTAACCTAACCAAAGAAGTGAAAGGGTTCTACAAAGAAAACTATAGCACTCCGAAAAAGGAGATTGAAGAGAACATCAGAAAATTTAAAGATGTCCCTGCTCCTGGATAAGCAGAATCAGTATTGTCAAAATGTAATAGTCCCAAAACTTATACAGATTCAGTGCAATCCTAATCAAAATACCAACACCATAATTTACAGATCTAGGAAGAACAATCCTAAAATTCATATGGAACCAGAAGAGACCCAGAATAGCAAAAGCAATTTTGGACATGAAGAGCAAAGTAGGAAGCACTGCAATACCTGACTTCAAGCTATATTACCAAGCAGTAATAAAAATGGCATGGTGCTGGAACAAAAATAAGTGGGTCAATGGAACAGAATTGAAGATACAGAAAATTCCCCAGACAAACTCAGCTATGTGATATTTGACAAAGGGGCCAAAAGCCTATGTTGGAGGAAAGATAGCCTGTTGAACAAGTACAGCTGGGAAAACTGGTTGTCTGTATTCAGAAGATTGAAACTGGACACTTACCACCATATACTAAAGTAAAATAAAAGTGGATCAAAGATCTAAACTAAAACAGAAACCTTAACCCTACTGGAAGATAAAATAGAGAAAACACTTGAGTACATAGCTGTAGGAAAAGATTTTTTAAATATAACTTCAATTGCAAAAGAAATAAAAGCAAGAATCAACAAATGCTATTGTATCAGACTGAAAGCCTCTCTGTACAGCAAAAGAGTCAATCAGAGTGAAGAGACAACCTACAGAATGGGAAATATTTTTGCCAGCTACTCAATATCTAGAGCAAAGAACTGAAAAAATTAAACCACCTAAAATTAAAGATCCAGTCAAGAAATCGCCAAGAGAAATGAATGGATCCTTCACAGCATGAAATACAAATGGTCAACAAATACATGAAAAAATGTTCAGCATGTCTGGCTATTAGAGAAATGCAAATTAAAACAATGCTAAGCTTCCATCTTACTCTGGAAAGAATGACAATCATTAAGAAATTAAATAATAACAAAAGCTGGTGAGGTTCTCGTGAAAAAGCAACCCTCCTTCATTGTTGGGAATGTAGACTAGTACAACCATTAAGGAAATCAGTATTCAAATTTCTGAAAGAATTGAAATTAGAAATTCTTTATGACCCAGCAATCTTCCTGCTAGGTATTTTCCTCAAAGAGCTTAAGACTTTGTCCTACAGTGATACATGCATACCAGTGTTTATACCAGCACAACTTGAAATAGCTAAATTTTGGAAATAAACAATTATATCCATCAGCAGATGATTAGATAAAGAAAATGTTATCTATATTTAATAGAATACTACTCTGCTATAAAGAATGACACATTTGAGACATTTGTAGGAAAATGGATACATCTTGAAAATATAATGTTGAGTGAAATAAACCAGACACAAGCTTAAATACCATATGGTATCTCTTATTTGAGTGAGGCAAAGTACAAATAATAATACAGGTTGTATAGAAGGGAACAAGGAGATGAATCTCTTACAATAGGAAGTGGTCCAAGGGAAATATTATGAGGGGCAAGGAGGAAGGTAAGGGGAAATAGGTAGAATAAAGATATGTACAGGAACCTAATAACCTCAATTAATATAAACATCATATGCCATAATATGAGCTAAGACTAATAATATCAACAAGAATGAAAAATATAAAAGGAGAATTGGAGGTGAGGGGATTTTAAAAATAGGCTGTGATATGTACATGTCACCCCTCTCCAAGATGATTGTAAACTATGTGAATTGCAAACATTTACTAATAAAATTATTAAAACATTAAAAGTTAGTTTATCATTTTGCTTGGGTTGCCAAAACAATATTACAGACTGGGTAACTTATACAACATAATTTTATTTCTCACATTCTGGAGGCTTGGAAGTGCAAAATGATAACGTGAGCAAGGTAGGTTCTGTTAGTCCTGTTCTCTTGGTGTATTGCTGGCATATTTTGTCTGTTTATGTGACCTCTGTGCACACATGCAGAGACAGAGAAATCTCACTCTTCTGCTTTTACAAGGGTGCCAATCCTGTTGGATTAAATTACCATCCTTAAGACTTCTTTTAACCTAAATTACCTCCAGAGAGGCTTTGTCTTCAACTGTAGTCATGTTGGGATTTATGTTTTCAAGATACGAATTTGGGGAGGATGCAGTTCATTCCATACGATGTATATGCCCTATTTAAAGAAATGTTATACATTAAAGTCTATTCATACAAAATTATAAATCATTCACCTTATAAATGTAATCCCTATTTGCCAGACTTTTTTGTTTTTTGGTACTGAGAATCAAACTCGGGGCCTTATTGTTTGCCTGTGCTGCTGAGCTACATTCCTGGCCTTGTGAGGTATTTTTTATACTGCATCACATTTCATCTAAAATGACAACTTTATGATAATACTATTCCTGTCTTACAGATGTGGTTATTGAGGCCAAAGAACTGTGAAGATAAAAATTCAAACTTGAGTCACTCTAGTCTTCATTGTTTTTGTTACTGTTGCACTAGAAGCTTTTGTTTCTGTTACAGTTAATCATGATTGTCAACTTGATGGGATTAAGAGATGCCTAGCAGATTAGTAAATCACGCTTCTGGATGTGTGTGTGAGTCATGGGGGTGTGACTTTGGGGACTACATCTGGCTCCTCTAGTCCTTTCCTCTTAGAAGCTCTTTTGAACCTGCTCTGATTCCCAGCCACCATGAAGTGAGCATCTTTCCTCCACCATGGCCTTCAGACGTGATACTTCTTTCTGCCTTGTAGCCACCCAACCATGGACTGAATTCCATGAAACCATGAGCCAAATTAAACTTTTCCTTTAAATTGTGGGTGTCTAGTATTATGTCTTAGTGATAAAAATGCTGACTGGTACTTTCCAAAAGTAATTCCTGTAACCAGTGTGATCTTACACAGACGGTCTGCACTGCAGGATTTTTCAACCTTATGATGGTGCAAGTGATATACATTTAGTAGAAACCATACTTAAAATTAGGAATTTTGAAATTTTTCTGGGCTAGTGATATGTGATACAATACTCTGGAGATGCTGAGAAGCAGCAGCAAGTCTTAACTCTGTCAGCCACATAATTAAACAATTTACAGTGCACTGTGTTGGTAAATTATATTTGTCAGGTTTGATGTGTTAAATGCATTTTTAAACTTTTAAGATATTTTTAACTTAAAATGAGTTAACAGAATGTACTATAAATCCTCTGCTGTATTTAGAATACAGAATAAACTGGAGCCAAAGTAGAGATAAGAAGGTCTTTCGAAGTAATTCAGTTGAGATGACAATGATTTGGATCAGTAGGAGTTTTGGAATTGTTGAGAAGTTGAAGTCTGGTTATTTTTTAAAGTTAGACAACAAGGTTTAATAATGGGTGGGATGTGAGTTTAAGAAAAAGTGAACAGGTAGGGATAACCTCAAGGTTTGGCTTGAGCAATAGGAAAGATGAGTTCATTAAATGAGATGTTAATAGCATATGCTTTGAAAGGGACAATCATGAATTCATTTTGGGACAGGTAATGTTTGAGATGCCTGTTAAACATCCCAGCTAGAAATGTCAAATAGGCAGATGTCTTTAATCAGTCTGGAGTTTAAGTTATCCAAGTGGGTGATCAAAATTTGGGAGTCATCAACTTAGAGATGTAAATTATGAAACTAAAGCAATTAAATTACATATGATCACCAAGAAATTAAGTAGAAAAGAGATGGTTCAAGGACTGTGTCTTGGGACTCTCCAGTGCTTGACAGTAAGGGAACTAAGGAGGGACCCCAAAAGCGATTCCATGTTACGAATTTGACCAATGTTAAGAAGCATTGATATTCTTACATTGGGTTTTTAGGTTTTTTTCATTGCAACTCCTTCCAGTTATGTCCACTCATCAAAGCTTTGTTTTACTACCACACATACCAGCTGCTCTTGGGAGGAAGAGAGTACTGTATCCCAATTTTGGGCCAGTGCAAAGTGGAGAAAACTGGTACAACATTGTAACCATTTGTCATGATTGTCAACTTGAGTGGATTGAAACATTGAGATTTGTACAGCACATTTCTGGGGGTGTTTCAACATGTATTTATACCAAGTATGACTCTCCAGGGAGCTTCAGTCCCTGATTGTTGCTGCATCCTTTATCCCTTTTATTCTGTGGCTTCCAGATTCTTCAAAAATTGAGCAATTATTGTATCCTCTGGTGTTGCTGAACCTCCCAGCTGGCCTTGCCCAGGAACTTAGACCCACTATGTTGTTCCTCCCTGACCCAAGGGCAAACAAGGGTGAATGACAAAGAGACATGGAGTCAGCACAACATGCAGGCAGCCAGGGGGCTCTTGCCTCTAGCAGGCAGAGGAGCCCTTTGGCTCACTTTTATTCACCAAAACACCGGCACAAGCAATAAAGGTAACACAAGATTCATCTGGTTTCCAATATCTCTTAGTACATTCTCTAACCTCAGTCTTAACCTTTCCCTAATATGCAATCAACCTTGAGTGCAACCTTTCTCCTTTGTGCTCACAGAGGCCAGTTAGGCTTAATTCCCTTGTCGAGACTGTGGCTCCTCAGTGTCCAGATTACTGTGGACTATCCCATCTCTGATCCTATAGGCCTATCTAGAAGATCCCCTTGCAAAAATGTAAAATATTTTTGCCCTCTCATTGATTCTGTTCCTCTAGAGAACCCTAACAACATAAGCATGGAGGGATAACAAGATTACCTAAAAAAATTGCAGAGAAGCCCTTGTTACTTAAGAGAAATGCATATCAATAGGACATGGAGGAACCTCACCAGTGGGGAGGAGTTGCCAAGGTATTTCATTTCGAGATTTAATTTTTATAAAGTGGCAAAACAGTGTGAAAAAGTGATATTGAAATTTGATTTGTAAGGAAGTGTGTCTTAGATAATTTTCTAGTTTGTCAGATTTATCTTAATAGTTTAAGAATGAAAGGCATAATTTATTTGAGGGATTCTATATTTGTTACTTAATGGTTGGCCCAAGTGAAGCTTTTTGACATTTTCTTCTAGTTTGGACTAGTGTAGACTCTTGATTGTAAGACACAGAACTTCATCTTGCTGAGAGGGGGGGACAGAACCCCACAAAATATTTCTTCATGTAATCATATTATGAAAAGGCCCTAGTGGAGTTAGCCTTAGCATGACTTACCCATCACTTCAGTAGCATTGGGTCTCTGGAGATTCTGGGAGACAGTCAGGGAACCAATTCTTCCTCATTTTTTGGAGTATATGTATGTGGGGGAAGGTGGTTAACATATGGCAAGGAGCTTATGATCAAGAGAAGCGAAACCAGTGAAAATTGCCCAGAGTTTTTCTTCAGTCATATTGTCAGGTTACAGTGTTTAAGAGAAGAAATAACTACTAAAGACGAAGGAGTGTATCTTCAGTTTTATTCTTTGGAATCTATAATTGCAAAATCATCCAAGGTTATTTCTCATGCACTGCACAATACATATACACATATTTAGAAAACTTACAGAAATGTTCTTTAAAAATTGTGCTCCAATATTTATCCTAGTTTACTGGCCAAGCATTAATATAACCCAATTGCACCTTTCTGTACTTTTTTGTACAGTTTTACTGACATTTGTTTATTTATAGAACTGAAGGCATTTTTCTGCAGACAGCTTTCCAAAAAGGTTATGAAATTTGAAAGTATATTTTGTATCAAGAGTACTTCATATTTGTAAACACTATGAAACATATTCTCTCTCCAAACTTCTAGCTGTGGTTTGCTTTTTTTTTAGACAGGGTCTCACTGCATGGTTCAGGCTTGCCTTGAACTCATTGTGTAGCCCAAGCAGACCTCAAACTTGTGGTTGTCCTCCTGCCTTGGCTTGTTGAGTATTGAGATTATAGGTATGCACCACCATGCCTGGCTTGCTTACTACATTTAAAGTGAAGTTTTCAATTTCTTATTGAATTACTGATGTAATGCTGAGTAGGTGCATCTGGTCCCACTGCCACTATACTATTGATTTTTGATCATAAATCATTTCATCAGTCAAGTATTTCCTGAACATTTAGGGACCCACTCCCCTGCAGGTGTTCTCATCTCTAGATTTGAGAGTGTCTTACTGTGATGTTTGGATTTTGAAACAGAGTAACTTCAAGTATCTTATATATACAACTTCTTAAAACCAATGCCTATCTTCCATTGGATTTTCCCTAATGTGTATGGTGGGACTACTGGTAGCATAAATACAGTGTTGGCATCTTGGTGGGGGACAGGTATAGAATTAGTTACAACTTATTTTAGAAGGTTTTCTTTTCATGATATCTTCACGTTAGGAAGAAGACCAAAGGAGTGCAGAGGAAGAGCTAATGGAATCTCATAAAATTAATAACCAATACTGTGTGTCAGGCACCATGCTGCAAAGATTTATTTAACTCCCTTAGCTCATTCTCTTCCATAATGTAAACCAGTCCTGGTGTCTCATCTTCCTTTTCTCCCCTGCCCCATAACTGCTTTCTGCAGACTGGCCTTTCCCATTATCTGCTTCACAGTTTGTTTGCTGACTCAAAGTCTTATGGTAATGGAAGAGAGAATGCTATCCTGTGCTTAGTCCATTAAACTTGCTGTTACAACAGGAGTCAAAAGAGGAAGGAAAAAGAAAAAAATAGAGACTAGAAGTAGAGATTTGTTATCCATGAGCTTGGGCCACTGGTAGTCATGAAAAGTGACTATTAATTACCATTCTGGAGAGCAACTTGATGTCGATGAAGGAGTGGTGGACTTGATGTTAAAAGACCAGGTCTTGATCTGGACTTTTAACTGTGAATAGAACTGAACAAGTCAACCCTTTCTGAGTTTCAGTTTGGTCATGTGTTGAATGATGAAAACAACACCTAAATTACTCACCAAAGAATGTTATGGCCATTAAATGAAGCAATGTGCTTGATCTGTGTAAACTTGTAAGTTGTTTCATGTATTAGAAATAGGATAGGTAAGAGTAAAATTATTTCTGTAGTTTAAAGTTGTTAATAAAATGTCAGGGAAATTTGGATATATAAACTAAACATGGTTGGCTATCTCCTCAGAGGACCATATTTATTATCTATCTATTCACTAAGTTGCTGACCTTGAGTGATGATGTCAGTCTCTTCCTTTCACAGTGCCCTAAGCTTCAGCGCTTAGGAGTCTGTGAGGATGGTCTCTGATATAATGCCAGGTGCTAAAAGGCAAATTGGAATCTCACTTGGAAAAAAATACAGTTTTACATTAATGGCAAGGAGAATTTTTGGTTATTGATATAAAACAAGGATCACTGCCCAAAATGAAAGAAATATTAAAGGAAAGCTTCCATGGCAGTAACTTCCTGCAGAAAACTTGATCCGACCTTCAACTGATGGGTAAATTACTTTCATTTTTGATATGTATTGAGAAACCACGTTGATATCTTGGTCACCTAGAAAAATGCACATATTTAATTTTAGTTACAGAAAAAGTAATTATCAGTTAAAAGTAAGAAAGGGGGAAATAAACAATGCATTTCTCTAAAGTTAATTTTAAGGGAAAGCATTTCTTTTTATTCCAGGGATAAAATGGTCATAGAAGACAAGAACACTGGTGATCATAAGTACAAAGGATTTTTTTTTTTGTCTTTTCATGTTCTAGATATGAAACATGCCTGTAGTTCATTTTTGGGTAATTGGAACAAAGAAATTTGTCTTAGGTCTTAAGATGTCTCAATAAAGGGTGTTAACATCATAGACTTTGATCTACTCTAGAACCAAGGCCATTAGGGAACTGGGTCAGGAGTAATTAGTTGAGATGTAAAACTGGCTTCTTTTGCTTGCCTGCTCAAAATTATTTCCACTTTATTAGTGGTAAGACAATGCAGGTTTCATTTACAAAAGAGAGGAGCGGTGATAAAGAACCACTTGCCTATAGCTACAACAAATCATGGAGACTCAACAGATTTTTATTTTATTTTATTTTTTTCCTTAAATTCTTTTATTGGTACATTTAGGTATACAATACGTTTACATTTATCATTGGGTGCTTATACCTGTACATGATGTATCTTGGTTCTTATTTTTTCCCCATTACCTGTGCGCCCTTCACCCCCTCCACCCTTCCCTATTTACATAGACTTCATTTCCATTCAGAATTTTATTTTATAAGTGTCACTCCAATACTTAAAGAACTCTCTGCAGTGATCTCACCCATGGATGTACCTTAGAATTATGAGAAGATATTTAGCCCCAACCTAGTTAAATTAAAATCACTTACACCAGGTCCACAGTGTGATGCTGCTGTTTTCCAGTGGTAAAAACAGCAGGGAGTTAGCAACATAGGACTCCCTGTGTTTTCTGGCCAAGACACTGGTATTTAATATCACATTACCCCCCCCCCATTCTAATTTGTAGACAGAGCTCAGAGCCTTAAATCCAGGGTTCCTCTGCCTTTTGCATGAGCCACTTCTCTCTAATACCCACCAGTGTGGCTCACATTCAGCTTTAAAGCCTGCTCTTCCATCTTCTCTCATGGAATGGACAGAAGTGGTCAGTGCCTTTCCTCCCAGCAAGGGCTGCCTCCTCTGACCTGGATCTGCCATTAACAGCTAAAATGGCAGCCCACTATAACAAGGCTGAAGAGGAACCTATTGAACTTCCAGAGATTCAGAGAAGTTGTGTATGTGTCCCTCTTGTGAGTGTGCTGCTTTCGGTTCTAAGAAGAGGAAGAGAAATGTGTACTATACCAGTGGACTTTATGCATTTGCCTGACATACATGAAGCTCTGGGTTCAATCCCCAGTACCCCCATTAAAGTTGGATTTTCTCTGGGGCTGGACAGATGGATGATACATATCCTGTGAAAGCGGCAGGGTACTATTTATTCCTCAATGCAGTGTTTCTGTTTTCCAACAAGCAAAGCAGTAGGGAATCAGCAACAGGGACTCCCTGTGGTTTTCTGATTTTGCTCTCCTGACACCCCAAGTAGTTTCTCTTAGCCCAGTTTTGTTCCTGAATACATTTGAGATAAGGAGAGGAAGAGATACATGTGCTTACCAGAGTCATGTTTTAATAATTCGTCTTTTATCATCTGGAATCCATCTCCACCACTGGCCAGGTAGCTCGGAAGAGTCACCTTATATATCCCATCCATTTTGAGAGGCTCGTAACTAGGCACTCGACACTTGGTACAAAGAACATCTAATTGGACCACTCTGTCCCCTGGTTTTCGGGAAAGATCATATACCACATGGATTCCTATAAAAGAAATGAGTCTATATTTTCACTGGATCCAAAGGAAGACTTGTTACCTACTAATGAGATTTTTGCCAAGATGTGGAATTCAGATACTAGGCTTGGGCCTAGTTTGAGTTTAAATGAAATTTCATCAAAGTAATGGAGGTAACAATGCCATTGCTCTTTCTTGGTTAGCTTTTTCCTTCAACATTCCAGGAGATGTGAGAACCACTGGAAGGAAAATGATCTGGACAACACAGGGTAAAGGTGATCTTACAAGGGAAAACTACATGCCCCACCCCCTCTTTCCCTTTTTAAAGGCTTCAGTTAATTGGTCCAGTAATTTGGTGCTGTTGCTTTAGAAAATGAGAAATAGAGATGAGAAGCATATTGGATTTGTAACAATTGTAACGAAAATATAATTTGGGATAGGGTGACTCAAAAAGCATGCAACTGCCCAGAACTTTGCTCAAATATCAAAATAATGCTGTTTCCTCAGCTCCCTCTTGAGGAAATGCTGGATGTTGGGGTTACCCCACAGGTGGCAGCCAGGGCCCCACGCTGTCACTGCTCATTCCCAACGTGTTCTGCAAAAGGAGGACTTGCCAAAGCCATTACACCCAAGTGTGAGTGCGGCCATGATCTAATGTCAAAAAATGAGACAAGAATATGGTTTTAGAGTAAAATAAGATTATCCAGTTAAGAATTAATTCAGTGGGTTGTGAAATTAATTATTTTTTAAAAATTTTGCTCATATGGCAAATACTTGCTTCTACTGAGTCTTCACTGCAACCCAAGAGATAACCAGGACAAATTTTCCCACCACACTCAGAAAGGTTGAGGACTTGCCCTCAGACACAGTGGGACGCAGAATTAGCTGTTGCAGGCTGTTTGTGCAGCAGACCACCTCTCCCAAAATCATCCTTATTAATATTGATTGGGCACTGTGTTTCTTTGAACCTTGCCATAGTTCCAAGGCAATCAATGAGTAGAACTTTTTTTTAAACAAAGAATACCAAGTGCTTAAAGATTTTAGTAGCACTCAAGGAAGCTGAGCTGCTTAGTGTTTAGAAGGCCAGCTCCTTTGGAGGGTCCATCTGATGCCAAATCAGATTTTGCAAATATTGTTCATTGCCAGGGGCTTGGGGCTTTGACTCCAACCTAATCCCATGGCTCTGGAGTCCACAACCATTGGAAGTTGGGTGAATGGGTGACTTACCGCTCACTTGCAGGAATTCTCCAGTGGACTGGCCATAGCGATGTACACTGTGCTCAAAAGCCTTCTTCAAGGTGGAACCTTTTAATTGGACCAGGTCAAATGTGCCTCCAAAGGGCAACACAGCAGCCAGGTTCTCCCAGGTAATGGTGCCTGAGGGTATCCAAAGATAAGGCAAGCAGGAAAACATCCTAAGAAAATGCTTAGTGTAAGACCAGTTCGATTCCCTCACAGTGAAGGGAGATGAAGGAGTCTAGGGAGCTGAAGGAGTAGTATCCTCTGTGTCTAGTGATTCCTGAATTTAGAGAATGGATGGAAAATGTGGGCCTGGGTTTTTATCACTTGGCAAAAGGGTGGAGCTCAATAATGGCTTTCATATACTCAGCCTCGAATGTCCTGGTTTAGGGCTGGATCCTAAGTAGGAAAAGCACTGCTCAGTTCCTTCAGACAGTGTCTCCCTGTCACTTGTCCCTTTTGTCTGACATGAAATGAACTTGGAGGCTTACTCATACTGATGGATTTAACCTTATTTTGCAGAGGGCTACAAGAGGGTCTTGGATATCTATGTAGTAGATTTGTTGTACCATATGATATAATCTTGGGTATCTATAAAAATACTAAAATAGTAATTTAATCCAGTGGTATCTTTTTCTAGCACAGAAGATTGGTGATTTTGTCTTTCTCTTTTCAGATGGATGCCAAGGTGGACACTGTCAATATTTTGCATAAATCAGGAACAGTTGTTAACTTTGCAAGTCAGAAATTTAGACCAAGCTGCTGCTTTTATGTGTGACTACATGAGAATGTATGTGTGTGTCCTTTGGGCTAGACATTGAACTTCATTAACAACTAACCCAAACCTAAAGGACTGACATTTTGGTACATGACTGGCAGAAGAGATGAGTAGAAGCTGCCTACGGACATGTTCAGGGTAAGAGTTCCAAAGAGAATGAGACTGAGGATGCTGGGCTAGGGAGCATACCATTGTTCCGCTCATCTATGGGTGATCGGATGCCACCGCCATTTAAAATGCACATGGACACAGGGTTCCAAAACATTTCATCTGGGTGTCTAAGGTTGTTGTTAATCTGCAACAGTAGCACAAATTTTCATGAGTTATTCTGGGTCTTCCTCACTGGGATCAATTCTAGGAATCTAGTTAGCTCTACTGAGAAAATAAAACTGCTCTTCCTTTGCTGCTTTGTTCCCAGAGATTTCTCAACCATAATCAGAACTAGTTCAATGCTCAATTAGTCAAAAAACAATTATTATTAATTTATCTTCCACTAGTCTGTTTTCCTTCTATTAGAAGCAAAATTATGATATTGTGACCAGTCCTGTTTCAGGCCCTTAGAGACGGGAGCTCCGTTCCCCTCTCCTGAAACCTCCATTCTCTCAGGCTAGTGGGCCTTAGCAACAGGCTCTCAGGATATGGTCCTCATGTTGAGCCTGGAAGCCGGCATGGAGTGGCCTGCAGTGCTGTCCCTCACAGGCTCCTCCAGGGCAGGCTGGGCCCTCAACATCAGACCTCATGTCAACTGGAGCCAGTCTCCTTGTCTGTGTTCCCCAGCCAGCTCCCAAGTTGGCACTTTTGGAGGCACAGAGACAGCCTCCTAAAATTGGGGAGAATCAGGTTCATTCTTGTTTTTCTTTTAATTACAATAATGTGTGTAATTATCAACAGAAAATGAATACATTCTCATTTTTTAACAAATAGCACAAAAAGTAAATGTTCTATATTTGCCCAGCTTCTTTAACAGAGAAGTATACACTGCTAATTGACTGAGGGGTTTCTTTCTAGAACTTTCTCTAAATATGTACATACTGACTTCTCTTTGGCTACTTCTTTCACTGCATGATGCAGAAGAGCCAGTGTGGGCCTCATCTTGGAAAGCATGGATGTCACTTACGTGGCAAATGTTCACTGAGTGTGACTGTATTCCAGGCACCACATGCCCAGCATGTAGGTGCAGACTGTGAACCCATAGGATGACTCAGCCTGATCCCCAGACAATAACCACAGCACTCTGCCCCAAATAAGTGCTCCTCATGGGTTATCTTGCTCTGGCCAGGGACTTCTTATAGTGATGGAATACCAACATTGTATGCTTGGGAAAGAGGCTCAGTCACACAAGGCCAAGATTCCCTGGAGACAAGTGGGTAAATTGGGGAAGGCCAGTCTGGCCAAGTTAGGTCTCAGGAGATAAGTTTTATCTATCGTCAGGGGGGCAGAGTTTGTCTGTGTCTTTGGATTGTCTTATAGAATGAAAGTAATATCCAAAATTCAGATATCCAAGAAGCATACCTTAAATGTTTAGTTCCTTTGTAGTAACAAAGTGATTGTCACCCAGTATAGTTCAGGCACCATGCCAAGCTATTCAGTAAAAAAATCAGCCAAGTTTTGGTCTTGGCACCAAATCTGTAAAAGTCTCCAATTCTGCCACTCTGTTCCTCATTCTCTGCTTTCTTTCCTCTCCCTAGGCAGACTCTGCTTCTGTGGGTGACTTACTGCAGCATCACAGATAAGGTTGCCCATGTTGCATTCTCTAAAGCGGCATGCCTGGGTGGAACCATCCAGATAGACAATTGTTTTCCCCAGTTCCTGAGTAGAATAATTAGCTAATTTTATCCTCCATTTGTTAATGTCTGCTTTTATTCTTGGATCTAGGAGAAAAAGGAAAGAAAGGAGAAAAGGAAGAAAAGAGGGATGAAGTCTGTAGTTAAAGCAGATCTCGCTGGGCTAAATTTAGAGAAGGAATCAAAAATTAACTAGCTTACCTGTCATGAGTACAGATTTCTTTATGACAATTGTGTATATTTTTGTTTCATCCATGAGATTTCATTAAGGATTTCTATTTGTTTCCTGGCAGTAAGACCTGGGCTGTCTGTTAATGCAAGGGCATGCTGAGCATCTTAACATCAACTCACCAGACCTGGGTGAGCACCTGTCAGCCTATCTGGGATGGCACTGGTGGTGGCATGGGATCTGAAAGGCTCAGGGTGGGTACGAAGGGCCTGCTGGGTGTGTGTTCCTGGGCCCCACCCTCACTGGCTATAGAGAGGTTGTGTTGATCATAGCCTTTCCTGGCTCTGTGTCACCTCAATGCCCAACCTTCTTGAGCTGCTAATGGCAAACAGGGAAGGTCTAGTGAGAGAAGCACAGGAGTATGTTCACACATATGATAAAAATAACAATGTAGTTTTACTCTGAGTCCCAGAAAAAAGTAAGCAAGGGATTTCTCTACCTAGTGAATAAAGGAACTGAGGAATCTGCCCATGACATACTGCCCCTGGAGAGGGGACTCATGATTTCAGCCCTGTTCTGCCCAGTCTAAACTCCCTTGTTTCATTAATCAGTTCTGTCCTGGATGTGGGCCGAGAGTAGCCCTGCCCTGTTGGGATCATGCTTTGAAAAGGCAGGAACAGCAGTGATGTACAGTCGAATGTTAAGAAAACCTGGAGAAGCAAATGGGGATTTTGGCAGTTGGGAGTTTTAAATTTCCTTATCCATGAGGACAGAAGCTAAATTCTTCATAAGTATTATAATTTTTTTCTCAAACATTAAAAAAAAGAGGACAAGAAAAAGAAAATCTAGCCACCTAATTTTTGAATGGTGGAAAATTCCCCTGAACATCACATACCTTCCGGAATGCTGCTGTTTAGAAGAATGGGATTCCCAGATGAAGTGATGACATTTCCTTTTTCATCAAACTCGACCTTCAGGTAGCCTAGGTATTTGCCAAAAGCATAGGCCTGGACCACAGGCACCTTCCGCCCATCGTCAGAGGTGACTATGAATGGATATTTCCCGGCAGGCACTTCTTTGGAAGGTGGGATGCCTGAAATAAAAAAGCCAAAACTGATCAAGTCAGCCCTTATACATAGCTGGCTGCAGGCCAGCGGGTCCCTGGCTGGGTGACAGCAAGTTTTAAATTGATTTGCCAGCTGCTGCTCTTCATAGCTGGTCTTTCAGAGCCCTGTTTGGGCATTTGCTTCTGTTTCTGAATGCCTTTCTGGCACATGAATCCTTCCACTCTCAACTCAGTAGGCTTTTACTAAGCTCTTCCTAAGTACAGGGCATTATGCCTGGTGCTGTGTGGCACACAAAGATGGAACACTGCTAAGATTATCCTATCTCCATCTTGTCTCTGGCTCCATTCCCCCCTAGCTGGGTGGAGTAGCAAAGCCACTTTGCTTTTCTCTACTTCATTTTCCTTGGCTGTAAAATGGACAAAATAATAATTCCTATTCTACAGGGCTACTGAGACAATTAAACACCTAAGCTTCCTAGCACAGTGCCTGGTAAGATAGTAGGTATATAATAAATGTATACTTCTTTCCCATATAAGGTGATGGTGACCTCTAGAAACCCTAGACACATACTCAAGAGCTTAGCATTGTTAATTGAAGATGAGCAAAAATGACAAAGAGCTGTCCTTGGGTTTTGTGCTAAATTCTCCATCCTATTAGGTGTCTTTTGGAAGAGCCACATTCACCACAGGGCTCACTAGCATGCCCACTATCTTTCCCAACCAGGTTCTGCTGGCTTTTGTCTCAAAGGGGGCCCCAGGGAGAGCCCCGGGAGCTGTTCATCACCTAGAGGCCTCCTACACATGCGCCTCATGAGGGCAGAAGTGTGGCTGTATTGGGAGCATGGAGCCTGGTGTCTCTTCACTTGGCATATTTAAGTTCTTTATCTGTATTTCACGCATACTGTGGTTCATGGTTTATCACCATAGAGACAATGACATAGTTTGGGCTGTTTGGTATCAGAGACTACAAAACATTGGACTGTATATCATTGCTGTTCCTGCCTTTTAAAGGCGATGGGGCAAAAGCCTGCAGGCTCTGTGAGGAATGAAAGAAGTTTAGATTAGTGAAGCATGTTGTGTTTGGCTGTTGTCCCTCCCCTTTCCCCAAGAAAACTGTCTAGCCTTGAGGCAGCACCTTGCCAAAACTGCTTTTCTTCTGCTTTTTTTCTCTTACACTGATATTCTAAATAAAAGTTTGAGAGTTCACGGCTTCTCCTGAGAGTCTCCCTAACTATAGGTGCTCTGAGTTGAGACAGCCCCTCTGGGCCTTCTTGGTGACTGACCTAAGTTTCACCTCTGAGTAATCATTTATTCTTTACGCTGCCATGGTCACACACTGCGACGTCTTGTCACCTCCCTCACCACATCCATGATTACTTCTTCCTATTGGTTGTTTACAGAGGGTTCGGAGAACTTCAACAAACATTAGTTATGTACATGAACCAGTTAGGAGAGGTAGCCATGAATCTGGCCTGAGCTTTCTCTCATTTAGTTCTCCAAGCTTCCCATGGAGCAGGCCTTATTATTAACCATACTTTACAGAGTAGAGAAGACTGACAGTATCAGGCAAAGTGCTCAAGGTCCCAGAGCTCGTATGTCATGGGAAGCAAGTGAAAACCAGAACTGTAACACACTGGATCTTGTGTTCTCTCCACCAACCAATATGGCCTACTGTGTTAGTCCCATAAAGTGTGTAAGCTGCTCCCCAAAGGCCACTTAAAAAGTCAAATGCACACCCAGAGTATGGACCTTTCTGTCCCAAGCTCTTTCTGGGCTTCTCTCTTCACCTAAGACGAGCTAGGGTGGCATGCTGTGAAGAGGCCAGTCCTGCCCACCTCGTGCACCAAGTCCACCTGCCTTATGGCACAAACACCACAGAATACAAGTACTGCAAATACCAGCACCGCACAAGCAGCCCACAAGTGTTGCTAATGTTAACGTCCTGCTTTCAAGCTTCCTCTAAAATAAAGGAAGTCTCAGAACTGTACTTTTACAAAAGCACCAGTTTGAGATCCAGTGAAAACCTTGTTCTATTTCCCTTTGCAATACTGTGTATGGCCTCAAGGGCTACTGGCAGAGGTTGGCTGACGGTAGCAGATGACCTGATGCATGGTAGAGTAGCAGGTAAGATGGACACACTGATCTTCCTTGTTCTGTTCTGGGCCGATTCTCCTTTGGGCAAGGCTGGAAACTGTTTTTCACTTCTAGGGCCCCAGTGGTTACAGTAGGGCCCCTCAGCGTCCTCTCAGCATGTTCATCTGACCGCAGATATTTGGGAAAGTGCAGTTCCTCAAATTTCCACAAGGTGGCGGACAACACCCCATCCAGGAAAGAGAAAAACAAGGAGTTGTTGCAGAAACCAGGAGTCTGGGAGTTTCCTAGAAATCCAAGAGAATGGCAAGTCTGGCTTTTAAAAGCCTTTTCCCCGCTTCTATAGACATGTCTACATTTGAAGAGAATGTAAAAGCTGGAAGATAACAATCCAGTTAAATAGCTTACAGCCTAGCATGCGTTCTGCAAACGGGAGTTAGCAAATCCAGCTCCCATCTGACTGGGAATATTTTCTAGTTCAGAAAGTCCATGGCGTTCCTTTTATTAAAACAAAAAATATGTCACTGGCATCTTAAAATGATTAAATCAGGAACAAGGAGGATGCTTCCTATGTGGCTGAGGCAATAGCTGGACTCAGGTGGCTAATCCCAGCTGCCTCTTCCCAGCCAAGTCTTCTCTACACCCCCTTTCCATTTGACAATCCAAGAAGAACACTGGTGGGCTAAGTAATCCAGGGATTCACACTTTCCATACCATTCCATGCTGTTCAACCAGAGTGTTATGCTCAAAATATTCTTTCTACACAGAGCCATACCTTTGTCTTTAGGTGCCTGACTCATCACCTGGGCAGGACAGAAACTGTCCAGACTCTGTTCCAGTCATCTAGCCAACAATGTCTCCAGGAACCAAACCTGGGGGGCGGGGGGGAGGCTGCAGCTGTGGACTGACATCCGGAGTTGGCAAGTCAAGTGCTCTACAACACAGTGCTGGTCTCTGGAGAAATATCACAAGCCCTGCCCTTGGAGCCCAGGAATGTGGTGATCCCAACTGTGGCTCCAGACAACTGTCCTCCCAGCATCATGGGGTGACAGACAGAAGTACCAGGGAGAAGGCTTCAACTACAGTGGTTTTCAACTGGATGAATTATAGAATGTTTTGAGATAGCCATACCATGATTTTAACCCATATGGGAACCAGTTTGAGAACTTCAGAACCAGGGTCTTTATAAGAGCACTAGATAAAAATAACTGGAGGTGGGCAGAGTGGTGCAAGCTTGAATCTCAGCACTTGAGATGCTTCTGATAGGTCATTCCTTAGAAGAGCTCATTACTTGAGAAGCAAGGTGAACAAGAGATTCAGGCCAGCCTGGGCTACACAGTGACAGCCTGTCTCAAAAACAACAAAAAGAAATTTAATAATTACTTTCTTGTGGCTGAGATACAATAACTTACACCCACAAGTTAAAGGAGGACGTTTAATCTGGTTTATAGCTTTGAGGAATTCAGTCCATGGTCTACTGGCTCCAAGGAAAAACATCATGCAGAAGGGTGTGGTATATGGGAAACAGAGCAGGAGGAAGAGACCACATACAGTATAACATCCAATACTGCACTTCCTTGACACACCCAGGAGCATGCTTTACTAGTCTTCTAGGCATATCTTAATCAAATGAGGTTGACATATCAGGATTAACTGCCATTCTCTATTTCAAAATCATTGCTCTTAAGGGATCTGAGTCTCTTTAAAATTCCTTGGAGGAGCTCATTACCACCAGACACCACTTCTGTTTCTTTCTGTCTCCTCACACAAGCCACAGTCACAGACACCTCTAACTTGTGCCTGGGTTACTGCAGTGGCCTCCTAACTGGCCTCTCCCACTTTCTAATCCAATCTCCACACAGCAGCCTGAGTGATCTTTCTGAAGCATAAATATGATCATATACATCCTGGGCTATTTATGGGGCTTAGGAAAAACACAATATGGAACACCATATCACAACCTGTAAGACCTATGTGATATGGCCCTTTCTTATTTCACCAGCTTCATCTAGAGCAGAGGTCTACAACCCCATGCTTCTGGTCTATGGCCTGTTAGGAACCTGGCTGCACAGCAGGAGGTGAGCAGTGGGTGAGGGAGTGAAGTCTCATCTGTGTTTATAACCACTCTCCATCGCTCATATTACTGCCTGAGCTCTGTCTCCTGTCAGATCAGCAGTGTCATTAGATTCACAGGAACTGAAACCCTACTGTGAAGTGGGAATGCAAGGGATCTAGGTTGTATCTTCCTTTGAGTCATCCTAAGATTATTCCCGCACCATCATCCCCTTCATAGAAAAATTGTCTTCTGGAAAAAACCAGTCCTTGGAGCCAAAAGAGTTGAGGACCACTGATCCAGAACATCTAACTTGTCTTCTAACAGTCTTGATCTCTTCCTATTCCTATACCACACCCACTGCCCAGGAACCTTCTCACATGCAATAAGAACTTGTGGAGCCACACTTCTACGTGTGAATTGTTACATATTTTTACCCTCAATTCATTCATTATCAACAAGGTGGGAAAAATAGTAACTATCTTACAGTGTTTGGGGAAAGATTAAAGAAGTTAATGCAGGAAGTAAAACCTGACTCAAGTAGATCCTCAATAAAGATGAGCAATGATTATTTACCTAATTAACTCCTGGATGTCTTTGTAATCTTGACCCTAACATCAGTCTCTCAGGGAAACATTCACCAATAATCCCTGAGATTTGGTGAGTTCCTCTGAGTGTATGCTCCTACAGCATCTTGTGCTTTGGCCTTCACAGTATGCTTTGTAATTATAGAAACTATGATTTATTTGTTTGCATAATTATGCAATTAAAAACATCTGATCAAGGTCAGTATGTTTTTCAAGATCACAAGTTCCATGAGGTTAGGGGTAGCTGTGTCTTTCGGGTCTGTGTAACACAGAGTTATTTGTTGAGCGGCTGCTATGGTTTCAGTGTGTTTCCCAAAGTTCATGTGTTGGAAACCCAATCCTCACTGTGGCAGTATTGAGAGCTGGGACCTTTATGAGTGGCCTAATGCACTTATTGCAGGAGTAGTTTCATTATAGTATAAGTAAGTCTGGCCTTTCCTGCTCCCTCCTGCATGTTCTCTTGCATGTAATTCTTTCTATCATGTTGATAGAGCAAGAAGGTCTCTCCAGATGCAGCCCTTCGATCTTGAACTTTCCAGCCTCCAGAACCATGAATCAAATAAACTTCTACTGATTTTAAGTTACTGGTGTGTGACACTGTGTTATATGACAAAATAGACCAGAACAATGACTAACCTTAACTAATTTAGCAAATACTTTTTCATAGAACACACAAATATTTATGCTTCCCCTGTGGTGGAAACCATGTGTAGGGCCAGCGGTGCCTCAGTACTGACCTTTCTCCCTAAAAATTCCCTCAATTCAGTTTTTTCAACTAATGGAGCCTGGAGTAGCTAAGGAATAGATAAAAACTTGAGCTGAGAATGGGGCAATGAGAACTGGTTTAGGTGCTAGTTTCAATCTGGTCTCTTCTGGCCTTGGAAGAGACATATAGCACCTGGGGCCTGACTTTGTTTCAATTTATAAAGCAAAATATTTGATTAGTGGTTTAAACCAACAATGGTTTACTTTTCTTTTGGTAGTACTGAGGATTGAACCCAGGGCCTATGCACTGAGCTATATCCCTGGCCTATTTTTTTTTTTTTTAGACAGGGTCTTGCCATGTAGTTCAGGCTAGCCTTGAACTCACTATGTAGTCCAGACTGGCTTTGAACTCGTAGCGATCCTCCGGCCTCAGCCTCCTGAGTGCTGGGATCACAGGTGTGTGCCACCATGCCCACCCCTGCCTTTTTTTTTTTTTTTTTTAATTTTGAGAAAGGGTCTTGCTAAATCACTAAGTTGCCCATGCTGGGATTGAACTTTTGATCCTGCTGCCTCAGCCACCCAGAGTGCTAGGATTACACCATGCCCAGCTTAACTTTTTAAATTTCTTAAGCTATGAGAGTCTTTTGCACACATAATCAATGATCCTTGTGTCTCAAGGCAAGCCATCAAGCATGAAAGCTGAGCCACACAGATGGAGGCCACGGCTGGGGGCTGTACAGGAACTGTTCTGGGCATAGAGTGGAAACCAGTGGTCTCGAGGGCCTCTAAGCCCAGACTCTAGTTTCTTATCACCCTGCTGCCCCTTGTCCAACAACCAGAGGACTGAGTCACTGTTACTGCAGCCATCTCTGTATGAACCTCGAGCATATGCTGTGTGGCCTCCTTCAGGGAACTCAGGACCATGCCTTAGTGCCATGCCTGTGTCACTTGGTTTTACACATGCTGTGATTTACTACTCAAATTCTTGCTCTTGGCCTTCAACTAGGATGTCACAAACAGATGATGCACCTTTCAGCACCCAGAGTGGGCACAAACCCCTCATGAAATCCATTCTAGGATGCCTGTCTGGAGTGAAGCAGGGAGCCCTGCCAGTACAAAAGTCCAGCACACATGTAGTCTAGTGCTTAGAGCTCCAGTGAGGGCTCAGAGCTGTGAGTTTCCACTGCCTCACGGGGCCAGGCCTATGGTGCTTTCTTCATCTTTATGAGGCTAGGAGATGCTGCCTGGTGCAGAGAGGGAAGAACAGTAAGGACCCCGCTTGCTTTCTGCCACCCTCTGTTCTTCACACTGACTCTGCCTATCCCATGGTTCAGTATAATGCCAGACACCAGATTCCTATTCACTTTTCACATTATAAAGTAGGTTTCTTTATAACAAGTAAAAAAAAATATTTTTTTCTTTATTTTTTGAGACAGGATCTTGCTATGTAGTTCGGGCTAGCCTTGAACTCACAGTGATCCTCCTGCCTCAGCCTCCTGAGTGCTGGGATTAAAGATGTGTGCCACCATATCTGGTTTAACTAAATCGTAGCAACACGAATATCCTCTGGTTCTATCACCATAGCCTGTTAAAATGCAGAGTCAAGGGAAAAGAGTGGAATGACAGGATTTTCACTTTGATATGCTTATGTAGTTCAATTTACTAATAATGCTCTTTTCAGAAATAGTTAATTTTATTTCTTGAGATTAAAAAGGTGATTATAATCATAAATTGACATCCTTCAGAAAATAAGCATTTAGCTGGAGAAGGCCAGAGAGGCCATCTGCAGTGTCAATGTTGTGTTAGTCACTGATCCCCAGCATCACTCTGGCCAGTTGCACTCAAGCATGCGCCAACTATTCCCTGGAGACCCTGGAGGCCTGGGGAGAGGAGGGGGGAGCCTGGGCTCCCAGGCATGGCTGAGCACTAGAAATTCTCTCACCGGTGGCATTACCAATCCCAGCTCTCAATGTTTCCAGGCTTGGAGGAAGTGATAAACTGAGGGGAAGAGAACTGACTGCCATATGGCCAGGCTGTATGGGTTAAACCACCATATCTTTGCTTTCTCACTTTCCAGGCATAAGAAGTTACATTTGACCATTTGTGAAATTAGCTCAGATTCTCAAATTTGAGAGAAATTATTTTTTATTTAACAAAAAATTTACAACATAGTAGTTTAAGTTTAGGATTAATGGAAGTTTATAGGGTTTAGTTTTTTTTTTTAAAAGCTTTATTAAAAAAATAAAACTAGCATTACAGAGTATTTGGCAAAAGGAAAAGAAAACACCCATAGACCCACCACCTTAAAATTTTGCATCTTTAAAAAATATATATGTCAGATGTGGTGACGCCTGCCTGTAATTCTAGCACTCTGGGAGGGGGAGGCAGGAGGATTGCAAGTTTGAGCCCACTCTGGGCAGTGTAGCAGTTTAGCGAGACCCAGTCTTCCATTGGTGGCAAAATACATTTTAGAGAGAAACTGTTTTATTTAGTAGAATGCCTGTATTAGTGTTCTCTAGAAAAGCAGATTCATAGATAGATAGACACTACATAGACGTTATTAGATGACTGAATAACTGACATATCTGTCTTGGATCCATTCTGTTTATCACCTCACTTAATCCCTACAACAATTCTCCGAGGAAAAAGAATATGTGTTATATACATGTACCAACTCCATACAAGGAAAGTAAAATTATGTACTGAAAATATGTAGTAATAAAAACCCCCAATTCTCTAAGGTAGTTATATCACTGTCAATCATTTAAAAAAAAAAAGAAAAAAACAAGAAAGAAAGCAAAGAAGAAAGAAAGAAAAGAAAGGAAGGAAGAGTGAGCAAGCCAAAGCTCAGAGTGATTAGATAACCTGTGTGCCAGTAGTGGCCAAGCCAGGGAGGAAACAGGATCTGCCAGAGTCTGAAGCCCTTTCCAGCAATTCCAAGCCACTTTCTAGTGAGAGTCTGAGAGAAATGAGATCCTTTGGGGAAGACCATCAAGCAGAAAAACTAAGAAAGCAAAAACTTCCATCCTGGGAAGTCGTTAGTACCTTCTGGTGTGTGTGGCCTTAAGATTTTACAGTAGCTGGTCATTAGCTTTCTTAAATTCAGCTCTGCAAGTGACCCTGCCATTTGTTTCATAGTCTTTCTTTGCTTATTTTGGTACTGGATCAGTTGCTTTCCCTTCACTGGGACACAATACCTACTCACCAACTTAGAGGAGAAGTTTAATTTGCTCACTGGCAAATGATAATCATAATCTGGTGACCCCAAGGCAGAGACAGCATGGCCCAAGAGTGTGGCAGAGCAAAGCTGCTGGTTCCTGGCAGCTGGGAAGCGCAGCTTGGAAAGAGAGGCAGAGAAGAACTAGTAAGAGACCATGACCCAAGGGTGTGTGCTTTACTAATTCGCTAGGCATTTCTTAATCCAATAAAGCTGACACTGTCAGGATTGATGGCCACAGTCTCATTTCACCTTGGAAAGCAGCTTCATGACGCAGATAAAACTAAGCAGTGTTACAACACTATAAAAATCACTAATCAGAAGTCTCTGGCTCTGTTCTTTTTGAGACAGGGTCTCGCTATGTTGTCCCAGGATGCTTTTGAATTTGTGATTCCTCTGCCTTTGCCCCCTTAATACTGGTATTAAAGGCATCTGCCATCGTACTCGGCTTCTGGCTCTGCTCTGTAAAGGAAATGGGGGCTGAGGCTGTGCCACACTGTAAGTTTACTGGAAGGATCCAAGTTGGTGACTGAAGGAGTCTGACCGCCACCATCATAGGCGGAAAGAGACCATGTTAAGCCTGTCCATCCCACTATGCTTTTATACCCAATCATGGTTAATAAGGTCAGGAACTGCGGCCCGGTAACTCCAGCCATTGTTCAGCCCTGCTCCCAAAGGCAGCCACCACTCTCGGTGCTTTCTCAAACCTTGTCCCTGGCTGGGAGCTGCAACTGCTTTTCACTGACTCCCTCCCACCCCACAGCCATTTTGACTTTCTCCTTTCACAGTCCTCCTGTAGGATTACGACCCTATAAAAGACCTTATAGCCTATATAAGAGTTGCCGGTCTGGTCGAAGTGCCAGAGTGGTCACACTCAGGTTTGTTCTCAAATAAATCTGTCCTGTTGAGCTCATACCTTTGGTTTTTTCCTCCTTTTTTCCTAACAGTGACTACTGGAACAAGCAAGTCCCTGTGCTTACTATGTTCAAAAAGACCAAGGGAGGCCCAGGGATTTAGCTCAGTGGTTCTGCCACCAGCCCCAAAAGCATAAGGACCTGAGTTCGATCCCCGTACCAAAAAAAAAAAAAAGAAAGAAAGAAAAAAGAAAGAGAAACAGAGAAAGAGAGAGAGAAAGAAAGAAAGAAAGAGAGAAAGAAAGAAGGAAAGAAAGAAAAGAAAGACCAAGGGAGCCAGATGTGATAGTATCCCATGGGAATACTTGGGAAGCTGAGGCAGGAGGATCTCAAATTTGAGGCCAGTCTGGGCAATTTAGAAGACAATCTCAAAGAACTTTTGTTTGTTTATTTGTTTTTTTGAGACAGGGTCTCACTACGTAGTCCAGGCTGGCCTTGAACTCAAGTGATCCTCTTGCATTGGCCTCCAGAGTGCTGGGGTTATAGGTGTGTGCCATCACGCCCAGCTTCAAAATAAAATTTAAAAAAAAGGGAAGGATACCATCTTTGAAGCTACTGGCCTACTAGCTATATACCACCACCTTTGGATGATTTTCCAGTTTACTCAATAAACCACAGATGTCAACAGTCCCAAAGGAAAAGTGTTTTGTTGGAGACTGTTTCCTAGTTCCATGAATATTGTCATTACTAAGATTGTTTTCTTCTTCTAAATTGCAAGATTATCTGAACTGCAGTGTGCAAAGGAGTAAAGAGATGAGCAAGGACTGCAAAGAGCCTCCTAAAGTCATTTGTCCTCGCTTCTCCCTGCTCTAATTCAGTCCCAATGCTTCCACTGCAGCCTACTGTCCACCCACAATTATGCTGTGAACTCTACTTTTCTTTTCCTTCCTTTTTTTTTTTTGAGACAAGCTCTTGCTGTGTAGTCCAGGCTGGCCTTGAACTCACAGTGATCTTCCTGCCTCAGCCTTGTAAGTGCTAAGACTACAGGTATGTGCCACCATGACTGGTTCCATTTTTTTTTGTACCACGAATCAAACTCAGAGCCTCAAGCTTGCCAGGCAGGCACTGCACTGCTGAGCTATATCCCTGACCCTCCATTTGTTTTTAAGAGAAAAAATTTGTAGTCATTAAGGTCATTTCTGTTCTTTAAATAAAAAGTTTTGAATTCCATACACAACAAACTTAGGCCTAAATCCAGAAGCAAAGAAAATTAGGTAATTAAAACCTGATCAAGCTGAGTATAGTGGCACATGCCTGTAATCCCAGCACTCAGGAGGGTGAGGCAGGAGGATCACCATGAGTTCCAGGCCAGCCTAGGCTGCATAGTGAGTTCAGGGCCAGCCTGAACTATAAAGTGAGACCCTGTCTCAAAACACCAAACCAAACCAAACAAAAAGCCCCAAATACTAGATCAACCAAAAAAAGAAATCTTATTTTTTGTTTTGTTTTGTTTTTGACACAGGATCTCACTACAGTACGCAGTCTAGGCCAGCCTTGAACTTGTTACATAGCCCAGGCTGGTCTTGAACTCATGATTTTCCTGCCTCAGCCTCCCAAGTGCTAGTATTACAGGTGTGCACCACCATGCCCAACTAGGAAATTTTATTTTATTTATTTATTTATTTATTTATTTATTTATTTATTTATTGGTACTGAGGATTGAATTTGGTACCTTGCACTTACAAAGCAGGTGGCAGAGCCACTGAGCTAAATCCCTGGCAGGAAATTTTATTTTTAAATTTTTAAATTTTATTTTTAAAGCTACCCTTGTTAGTATTCATTCAGCAACACTGGACATCTGCCTTCCATGTGTCCACCATGACATGGTCAAGTGGAGAGTACAACGAACGCTTCCAGGCTAGGAGCAGGGGGCCGACTGACAGGGAGGGAGAGGCTCAAGGGACAAGAGGAGGCCTTACTTGTGGGGGCCAGCTGTGAGGAGGTAGAAAGGCCCTGGGTCTAGAAGCCTACTACATGTGAGCTGGAGAGCAGTTCTGGAGATGACCGAGTCTCAACTGCAGGCCAGAAGTGGAGCTGTGAAGGGAAGTACAGGTGACAGTCCCTGGGGCCAGGGGATCAAGGGCTCTGAACCTTGGGGACTGGGTCACTCATCCACATAGACACCCTGCCAGGACAAGAACAGGAGCTGTGGCAAGAAGACAGGAAAGCTGAGTTTAAAACAGGATGGGATAGCTACAATATAACGAAACTAATTTAATAGCTGGTAACTGCCACTAAAATAGTTAAATAACATAATAGGCTATATCAGAGTGCAATTCAAGTGTTTTGAGAAAGTTTTCTTTTAAGTATGTATGTGTATGTTAAAATGTTTCAAAACCATGTATTATTTTAACTATATTTATTAACTAATAATGTTTAAAGGTTCATTATTTTAACTTCATGCTAAATCCGTAAGATGATTTTTAAATCTTTTAAAATCAGTTTATTTATTGATTGGGTGATTATTTGTGATTGGGTCTTGCTATATATAGCCCAGGCTGGTCTCAAACTCATATTGATCCTCTTGCCTCAGCTTCCCAAGTGTTTTAAACTTGAGGAAGTTTATTTAAATAGGCAAATATACTCATCCCCTATTGCGTTCTAGCATCACCTTTTAATTTTTTTCACTGCTCACAACGGAAGACTTTCACAGGAACAAGTTTAATCTTGGTCAGCCATTATGAAATGTGAAGTAAAAGATGAAACTCATCTAGTTTTCTCAGAGATTCTATCTACCTTCAAGACTTACAGATAAGCACAGTGTAATTTTTATCCTTTAAGTTTTCTTTCATCCTGTGTGCAGGACTTCACTGGTTGGAAAAACCATGACAGGAGCCAAAGGACAGGCAACAGAGTTCACAGAAAGCTCAGCACTGTCACCCAATGCTTTCAGGACAGGAGGGGACGCCATCAGTGTGGGTAACCAGTTGTTGCTGCAAGGTGACATGGTGTAAATGACAAATGGTGTGAAGATAGATCAAGGAACACGGGAGACTCGCACCTGAGTGAAGGCGTAAGACTCCTTGGACTGTTCATGCCCTATTTTGGTCACGCTTCATCTAAAGCTGAGCTTTTTAAAAATAATTAATTAATTAATTAATTATTTTTGGTACTGGGAATCGAACTTGGGACCTTGCGCTTGCCAGGCAGGTGGCGGAATCACTGAGGTAAATCCCCGGCCCTAAAGCTGAGCTTTTAAAAACACTGGTGAATTACATTACAAAAAAATTTAAGATGCAACTGGTATTAAAAAGAAAAAAAGGAGGGCTGGGGATTTAGCTCAGTGGCACTGCACCTGCCCTGCAAGCGCAAGGTCCTAAGTTCGATCCCCAGTACCAAAAAAAAAGAAAAGAAAGAAAAAAGAAAAAAAAAAAACAAATGTAGAACAGAAAAATGTCAGAATGCATTCTGGTACTTTATGGAAGTATTATTTCATTTATGTGAATGTGTGTTGGGTCCTTCTGTGAAATGTCATTCTTATTATGGGTCACAGCCAAAAACACTTGAAACTTCTACCTGTCACTAGCTCCCACTTTGTGTCCTAAGGTTCTGACACTGCCTCAGTGTAAAGCTAGGAAAAGCCTTGGAGAAGGGCTTTATCCACAGGGCTGGCACATAACTGGAATAAGAACAGCTAAAGCATGAGGCCTTGTTCTAAGGATACTGTCACTGGGACATGGTTTGTCCCCTGGAGGTTCATGTGCACCGGTTCTGGTGTGGTAGCATTGAGAGGCTTTGGAACCATTAAGAAGTAGGGCCTATCAGGGTGTGTGGTATATGCCTGTAATCCCAGCACTAATTTTCTTAGTGATAACTGCTCTGGACACTTCCAGCTATTCCCTACTGTTTGAAGTATTTCTGAGTTTTGCTTTTAGAAAAACAGGATGGCCTTATATAGCCCACCTCAGTCCTTTTCAGGGGACCTGAACCACCCTACCAAAGCCTTCCTTCCCACTGCTGGGGGACCTGTTGCTCGCCAGCCAGGCCTCCTCTTCCTCGTTTTCTTATGTACTCTTCAAAGATACATGTACAGCAAGGCAGGGACAGCGGGAAAGAGGGACTCAAACTCAAACAGGCTGGGCCATTATGAGTTCAACTGAGACTAAGCAGTAACAAGCTGGGGGAGGGGGCAGTAGGTGGGTGGGGAGAGTGCATCCTCTCCTGTGCATCAGAAGCCCTGTGGCTTCCAGGACATTGTAGGCCTAGGTGCAGGAGAGCTAGAAGCAAAGTGAGTGAGTTCCAGCTTCTGCAATCCGTGCAACCTACCAATCAAATCCTCTCACCTTGAGCTATATAAACTCTATTCACGTTATTTTGTTTATGCCTAAGATTTTTAATACGATGTGGTGCTTTTTGCTTGTGTTTTTGTTTTTGTGGTACCAGGGATTGATCTCAGGACCTTGTGTTTGCAAGGCAGGGAGTGTGCCACTGTGCTAAATCCTGGGCCTGATGTGTTGCTTTTTGATATGACTCTATCATAAACTGGACTTTGGATTGGCACTTAGTAATCTTTCATTATATATATGTGCATTTTATCTATATGTTCTCTATATATTTATAAATAAATAGAACTGACTTATAATCATGAAATTCACTATATTACATATATAGACACCATATTATAGATTATATAATATATATTACATAATAAACAGTGATAGAAATAATAATAAAACATTTACAAAGGCAAAAGAAACAAAATAACTTACCTGGATATCCTTGCCTGTGTGATTATTTTGAAACAATTACCTGTGTAAAGAAATGTATTGGTGTGTCCTCCCACCACAACGTCCACACCCTTCACTTTCTGAGCGATGAGTTTATCCATCTCAAATCCAGAGTGTCCCAGTGCAATAATTTTGTTCACATTTAGAGTTTTTAGCTTGTCTACTTCAGGTTGCAGGGCAGTAATTTCATCTTCAAATACTAAATTTGTTCCTAGGAAACAAGATAAATAAAATATATTTATTAATAACTTATTGTATTGCTTATTATACATGTTAATAAACCAAGAATAAACCTTACCTTAATTTATTAAAGCTGTTTAATTACTAAGACCAAAACGTATTTGTAATTAAATACAAAACCTCCTAGGAAGCCAATAAAACTTAAAATCAATAACTTCAGTCACATTCACTTAAAGTTGTACTAGTTTAAGGTTATAGATAATATTTTAGGGCTGGGGATTTAGCTCAGTGTTGCCACCGCCTGCCTCACAAGTGCAAGGTCCCAAGTTTGATCCCCAGTAAAAAAGAAAAAAAAAAATATATATATAAAGAAATATAGATAATATTTACTTTAACTCAATCGCAAACTATGAGAAGACTTCAGATATGACTTGTTTTTTAATCTCTTTTTATATTTAGACTTCCATAGTAGCAATGCAGAAAATGCCTGAACTATAAACATGACATACAAAAGAGTATTAGTAATTTCAATGCTTTGTTTGAAAACATGGGATAATTAGTCTGCAGGCCTAAAAGAACCACCAAGCAGTACTTGAATGCCAATTTTAACATGGCAGTTGATAACTTTGTGTATTAGTCAGCTTTCTCATCTCTGAGACAAAATACCTGACACCTACAACTTAAAGGAGAGGTTTTGTTTGGCTCAGTTTCCAGTGGGTTCAGTTCATGGTCAGCTGCCTCCAAGGTAGAAACAGCATGGTGAAAGGGTATGGCAGAAGAAAACTGCTCACTCCATGGCAGTAAGGAAGCAGGAAGAGCAGGAACAAGAATACACACTTCTAGGTCATGTCCCTAGTGAGCCACCTCTTCCAACCAGGCCCAACCCCTGAACACATGACACTTTTGGGGGACATATTAGATCTAAACTGTAATACTCCATTTGCTTGACAATAACGTTGGGATTGAGCTCTGCATCTAAACATTGTTGGCACCAGAAGCGTGTGGGCTTTTCACTGGCTGCCTGCTCCCTTGCTTAGTGGCAATCATCCATCACCTGTACCAACAGGCAAGCGTGGGTCTGGCTGCACTCCAGGTGGCAGGTGAATAAGTATGGCCTGTTGTTCCCAGTCCCTGTAGCCAATTTGCAGCAAATGCTGAGATTTTATGAATTTAACTGGCATGAAGGTAATTGGCAATACAGAAGCACGCTGCTCAGAAGTCGCATCCAGTATTGTGCCACAAAGCAGTCTCCAGTTGATTCAGACTCCTATATGCTAATTTCTAAGAACTAGCCACAAATGAAAATGTTAAAATATGAACAAGATCTTATAAACAACTTTCAAAATGCAAGAGTCTGTAAATTCCAGTTTGAAAAGTTCAAATGTCTCCATAGAACAACAAAAACTCATCCTTGTCACGCAGTGATGTCAGGAGTCTCTTGTGTGCTTTGCTGGTAGAACTCTTGAGTCCTAACTCCACCTGTCCACTCCACATGAGAAAATGATAATGGGAGATAAACAGCACAGCTGACATCACAGCCAGGGAGGTTCCAGACTCACAGCCTGGAAATCAGCATCACGCAAATGGATTGGACTGGCCCTCTTGCCAGTAACTTAACGGGCAACATTTAAAAATCAAAAGTTGCAACAGCTTTGCCACTATGGTCTATCAAGAGAACATTAAGGGTAATTTTCATCTTGTTGATCACCCAAGAAGCCTCAGGCTCTGAGTTAGCCTAGGCACCAAGTTTCCTCTGCAATAAGCCTTTCCTTTCCCTATATGTTTTTTAATTAAATTTCTGTTATTGGTACACGTTTGCAGTACACGATTACATTCACTGTGTGGAGTTGGTACATGCACAGAACACATCTTAATTCTCTTTTCATCCCCTTCCACTCTCCTCCTTTCCCCATCCCTCCATCTGTTGGTCTCTTGCCCTTTTGCTAAAGATCTAAGTCCCTACTTCTTTATCTTTTTTATTTTGCTCTTAATTTATATTTTGGGCTTCTCATATAAGAGAAACCATTTGATAGTTAAGCTTGTGTATCTGATTTATCTCTCCTTTTGCCACACCTACACTTAGACCTGCTTCTTAATCCTTCCCCAAAGCACTCACCACCTTCTGACCCATCACTCACTAAACATGGAAGCTCCAGGGGAAAAGGACTTTTGGTTGGTATCCCTGGTGCACAGAAAAACTCCCAGCACAGAGATAGATCCTTGGGGGAATGAATAAGTATGGAGGGAGCTAGCATCCTTTATTTCTGGTAGGCTGGCAGGAAGGAATGAAAACATTCCGAAAAATTCCTCTGAGGACAAAAGAATGCATTCTCCTAATACATCAGAAACCTCATAGGGCCAGGCATGGTAGTGCACAGCTGTAGTCTCAGCTCTCAGGAGGATGAGGCAGGAAGATTGCTCTGAGTCTGAGGCCAACCTGGGCTACATAGTAAGATCCTGTCTCAAAAACAAACAAATCAAAAGAACAAAGAAAAACAAACCAGAAAAGAAACCTCACAAGACTGGGCATCACACACATAGAAAGCATGAGATGTATTTCAGGATTATCACAAGAAGGCTTATAAATTCACAGGAAATTCATTACTTAGCTAAAATAAATTAAATGTGCTAGAAATACAACTTATACACTTGTAGTGCCCGGGGTACTAAGACTGGAAAAATTGGCTTGATTAGGGACCAGATATCTATAGAAATAGCCCACACCAGTTTTCACTTCCAACTTTCAGGTACCAAATTAAACAAAGACACTCCATGTCATCAAAGAGGTGCACTGAGAAGAAGAGGGAATGTCTTAAAGAAGTAACCCAGAAAGACCTAGAATCCACCAGACTGGTTCCATCAGTGTCATCCTAAATACACCATTTGTCCAGTTCTTCCTACTTTTGCTTATAGCCCATACAAATAATGCCAAACTCTGTCTTAGTGCCTGTATTTTCAAGGCACACATGCTATAAAAGTAAAGAATACCTGGATTTGAGAGAAAAGGGGTTTCTTTTGAAGTATATCCAACAATTCCCACAACCTCGCGACCAACAGAAAGAACTTTGTATGGCAAATAAAGTCCTGATATTTGAGATGCTAGTGGTCCCTTTGCCTTAATGTTTGCACTCAGAATTGGGAATTTGGCCTCTTGGAGGAGTGGATCGATCAGTCCTTCTACACCATTATCAAATTCATGATTTCCCAGTGCCTAGATGAAAGGGAAAAGAGAAAAAAGAATTAGGTACTCTGGAATTTCCAACAAAATTATACTTTAAACAGCATTTTATTAGGCCAGTGACTCACCCAACTGGCTAAGGTCTATGAGAGAGGTCTCATCGCCTGGTGGCTTTCTCGTCTCCAGAGATTTTACTGTGGGACCTGGGCTGGATCCAGGGACATCAAGGTCATAGGTTGGTTGAGTATCATTATCCCAGATCTCAGTCACCCAGTGAAGCCACAATCACAAGCCCTAGGTTCACCGGAGAGCTGCTCAGGGCTGCTGTCCCACTCTCCCCATCTCTGAGGCTGCTTCAGAACCCACCTTTGCCCGGCTTAGCCTTTTCATGCTCCATTTTCTCCTATAAACTCACATTTCATACCTAATCATTGAAATCACTATCCTCTTGGGAAAACCATTAAAATCAACAGGACTTTAACAAAAGGCAACCTAAATGCACTGTTAGCAGAGACCAGAGGCCTCCCTCCTCATGGCATTTCTTGGTCATTATTCCCTAGATTCCCAAAATTATTTCTAAGGACTCTCATGGTCTTTTAATTCTTCTGGGAAAATAAAGAAGGGAAAGGAGGTGCTGGTGTGCCCACGTTTTACAGGGTGGCACTGACTTTTTCTTCAGTCAGCTCTGGGCCACTCCTAGGAGTCTCTCACGAAGAAGAACCTCATGGTGAAATGATGGTGAGACCTCCACAGCTTCTGGATGCATTCTGTGCTCAGGGCTCTGTGAGGAGTGTCCAGCTTCAGCAGCGTGATCCTCTCACACCAAGAAGTCACACTTACAAATACGACATGCTGGCTGCTTTCCCAAGAAAACCTTCTATCCTTCCTCCATTGTCTCCTGGACACATCCACCTTTTCTAAGCACTGATGATTTGCTCTGGCTGCCCAGACTATTTTGCTTATTTTGTACTAACACCAGTCGATCTCAGACTTCTAAATAAATATGCATCCAGATTTGTTTCACTTTATGGATCGTCTGGGGCAGCCTGGGGCACTGGCTAGTGATCCCTTAAGCTCAACGAGGGCCACAGTGTGTCCCTTTAGCCTCAGCCCCTCTTTCCTAGCACATTCTACACTCTTCCATGACATGTGTATAGGGTTACTCATTTGTCTGTCTCCTGGCTAGGATGGGTGTTTCTGAGCCCCACGTCCTGCCACCTCTTTCCCTCTCAGCAGCCCCCCTACCTGGCACCTGTGATCTGGGGACTGTGAAGATGTCCTCAGGTACACACACTCAAGCAGAGAAAGCCATATGATGCCTGTACATGCTCACATACCTGTCTTCCCATTCAATTCAGATTTCCTGAACTTGCCTTTCTCCCCATCTCTGATGATACACCCATTTTCATTTCTTCCTCTTACCTAATTAACTTCCTCCCCAAAGGCTAATCTCTTAAGGGGACTCCCAGTCTCACATAATGTGTTTTCTAAATGTGCCATTTTAGAAGGGCAAAGTTTTTTCCTGTGGTGAAACAAGTTTCCTTTATGATGTTATAATAACTATCTTGCTTAAATGTAAAGTTGTTTTGTTGTAATGAATCTCTCTACAGTTCTTCCATAAATTATTATCCAATTTGTCAGTGACATTCTTTTCCCAGTATTTGCTGACAGCAGAAGTTATACTTTTCCTTTATTTGCTGTTTAATGTCTTCCCCCTTCTCTACCCCAACTTTAGTACAGTGGTACCTTGGTTCAAGAATTTAATTCTTTCCATGATTCTGGTCACAAACCAAATTGGACAAGAACTGAATCAAATTCAATGGTAAGGTTCAATGTTGATCTTATGGAGAAATTTGAATTAAGTTCATGAACTGAAGTGTCACTGTATAAGGCCCTGAGAGTAGTGGTTCTGACTGTTTTTTAACTTCTTTATTCCCACGGGGAAAGAAGCCCTGATCCATGGTGCTCAATGCCATGGACAGACTGACTAAATGATCTTATTCACACTCACACCTTCAATTCCAAACTTGAAATCCCCAGCCTGACATTTCTCCTGACCTCTGGTTCAGTCTGTCAGCTGCCTTGTTCATACTTCCCCTCAGAAGCTCCAGAATACCCCAAGCTTACCATGCTCAAAGCTCTTTCCTCTGTGATTTGCCACCTGGACATGGTGCCACTGTGTTTTCAGTCAATAAAGCTGAAACCCTCCAGCAGCTGAATCCTCCTACTCTTGCCTCTCCATCACCATCCACCGGCATTGCTCGCCTTCCCCTTGATGCTCCATATTCTCCCCATCTTCCTGCTACTACCTTATTGCAGGGAATGCCTCCTCTTTTGGATGACTGCAATGGCTTCCTAACAGGCTTTCAGTAATCACTATTCCCTTCCTGAAGCCATTGTCTGTATTGCCACCAGACTAATTTTTCTAAAATGCAAATCTTGCCTTGTCACTCTCCACTGAAATGTCCTAGAGAAGCACTGCCTTCTTGATAAAATCCAACATCCTAAATAGGCTCCACAAGGCTCTTCGAGGTAGGTCTCACCTTACTCTCCAGCCTCCTTCTGACACCTACCCCTCAGGAATGCGGCCATAAGGCAGTGCAGGCTATATCAGTTGTGAGAGGTGACCTGGCACACGTTTCTACACTGCAGTTCCCTTTGAAATGTCAGTGAATGAGTAATCAAAAGTGGCAATTAAAATAAGTCAGCATTTACTAAGTACTTGCTGCATGCCATCATTATGAAAAATGATTTGGCTGGGGACAGACCCATGGCAGAACTCTTGCCCAGCATGCAGCAGGCCCACTTAATTCCCAGCACTGGAAAAAAAAGTGATTTTGTACAGAAAATCTGGTTTTGCCCTATTATTCATATTGTGCTCATTACTACGCTCATTTTACAGATGAAAATAACGAGACTTACAGAAGTGAAAGGAACTGTTGAAAGTCACAAAATCAGTGAGTAGTGGACTCAGGCTAGAACCACTTCTGCTAGACTCCAAGTTCTTAACCTCTATGCTTGGCTATAAAGAAATTTGATAAGGCCTAGCCGATAAGCAATCATTAAAAAAAAATTCTAACTGCTCCAACCATGCTCTCACACATCTCTGCTCCTTTGTATGTGACATAAAAATAACACACAGACAGAATAGGATATTATTTCTTCATGTCATGCTTTTAATTCCTTACTCAACTAATGGCCTTGGCCCCTGAAATCTGGCGATGACTCTAGGAAAGATGTGCCAAGAACCCTCCACTGGGCTTCCTGCCTGAGTTACATGTCCTTCCTCGCTCTGATGGCTCTCACCTTCCCCTGGGTGTCAGCTCCTTCCAATGTATAGTAGTCTCTGGAATGCAGCAGAGTGCAGTGTTGAATAAATAATGATGAGGAGAAAAATCACTGACAAGCAGCTTTCCTTTTTCCTATAATCATCTAACTTTCTTATAGAAAGTAACGCAGAAAATTTCCGTTGTAAATATTTATTGTCTAGACACTCACATTTTCATTTCCTCACTTTGACTTTCTCCTGCCTGCTTTTTTCCTCTAGCACTTATTGGAACCTAATGATTCATAAGTGCTTCAGAAGGATGGTGATGCCCCTCACCTCCAGCACCCAGCTCCCTGCTCTCCTGGAATACAGCAGGCACTCACAGATTGTGCTAAATAGATGAATATTATTTATTCATTGCAATTATTTTTCTTAACATGAAAGTATCTCGGGGAACAGGGAGAAGAACGGGGAGTTAAAAATGATGGAACAACAAAATAGAGCAGATACACTCATCCTTCACTATGCATGAGAGGATTTGCCCAGGACACCTAAGGATACCAAAATCCCTCGTATATTTATACAAACTGGTAAAATATTTGCATATAAATTGAACATCCTCCTGTAAACTTTCAATCATCTCTAGATTACTTATATTACCTAAAATAATGTAAAGGCTATGTAACAGTTATTATAACATATAGTTTAAGGAATAATGCCAAGAAAAATGTCTGTGCCAGGCATGGTGGCACATATATGTAATCCCAGCTACTCAAGAGATGGATGCAGTGGAATTACAAGTTCAAGGGCAGCTTAGCAAATGAGTGAGAACTTGTTTTAAAATAAAGTATAATTTTTAAAAAAAGGCTGAAGATGTAGCTTGGTGGGAGCTGCAGTATGCACAGACTCTGGATTTAATCCCCAGTATTAAAAAAAAAACAAAAGGAAAGAACACATTCAGTACAAACACATTTTTTTTCCCAAATAATTCTGATATACTGCTGTTCAACCTATAAATTTAGGACCCACAGGAGAAAGGTACAATGAGATCTGCGCTCTGAACCCTAACCAAAGGAACTCCATCTTGCAGTGGCCCATTCAGCTGTCCAGAGGGCCCCACCAGGTGCTGAGGCTGTGACCAGACTACAGCACAAGGCCACCCACCACCACAGCCAGACAGTGGTTGCTGAGACTGGTGGAGTTCCTAATAAGGATGTGATGTGAGCAGGGTACGCACATGGCTTTTCCCAAGGACCCTTCTTGGTTTGGATCTGTGTTTGTCGTTTTAATTAAAGCCCCATAAAGTCAGTAGCTTCACAAAAGGGGTTGGTGACCTAGGTAGTGCTGCAGCCTTCAAGTCATCCAATGCCCTGGAATAAACTCATGCACTTGCCAACTTGGACTTGTCTGAGTCATTGTTTGGACTGTTGGCCCTCTCTCAGTTTGGAGGAAGATGTTTCTTTTACAACCTTCTGGGAAATGTATGCAACATCTGGCACCTGAACAGGGACCCAACAGATCCAGAGAAGAGTCAGGGAAGAGAATCTGTAGGGGAAATCCCAGGGTGGCCATCCTCCTCCATGTGGTATGGGGTGATGCATCTCTTCCATGAGTGTGGTCTACAGTGTGAGTCTGGGATAACCCCCAAATGCCCGACGGACTGGGAAAGCACTCTGCAGTCCCTGAAGGTAGTCCTTGTGGGATGGGAGTGCAGCAGAGCTGTAGCCACTGTGCACTGCCCATGGTGGGGGCAATAAGATATGCTCCGGAGGCTGAGGTGTCTGTCTCCCAGGCCTTAATTTGCTCTTCTTTCTGATTTTTGTTTGCACTAAGATACTTTTGCTGGCTGGAGATTTAGCTCAGTGGTGCTGCACCTGCCTTGCAATCATAAGGTCCTGAGTTTGATCCCCAGTACCAAAAAAAAAAGGACATTTTTGCTATTCAAGGTTACTTGGAAGCCTGTTAGTCAGCCAGTCCTAATTGGAATGTAAAATCTGTGTGCTAACTACGAGATCAAAGGGAAAAAATGTACCAGGAGCATTTTAAAATCCAAACACCCATGGAATTTATGACAGAAGGGGACCAGTAAGTAGGACAGAGAAGGAAATATATATAAAAAGTTATGAGTATGAGGATATATTTTTGGTAAGGAAGGATTTTTGTATGGTAAGATTTTGCCCTATCAGAAAGAAAGAAATGAAGAGAAAGAGAACAAAAGCAGAAAGCTAAAATAAATCTCAGAAAGGCCAGAGTAAGCTAAAAAAGTTTCATAGAGGATGAGGCTCATGAAAGGACATTTGTAATGCCTAAGAGCTACTCCTTCTCAGCCTCCTCATTGCTCAAATGTGGCTCAAAAGGCTATGACATTGACTCTCAACTGTCACACACTTCCCCTCCAACATGAGACTAGATATGAGTAACAATCAGAACAGCATTCTGGTGACTAAGGACAATGTAATGATTGATTGTTGGGAGAAACTCTCACAAGGAAAAGAGGAATATAAGTGAAGCAGGAAAGTTGTGAATACCTTGATGGAGTCATTTGTGTCAGCCCTTCCAAGAGGTAAACAGAGCCAGGAAAAGGAAGGATTCTTTGCGTAAGTACTTGATGATAACTATTACAAAGTTCTCTGCCATTTTTTCCTGAGCCAACTTAAGCCTAATCTAACACATATGTCATTGGAGAATCTGGAGATGTTCACAGGTAAAGAAGACCAGGCTTATACTAGGGGTGGGTATGCTGCTAAGGCATACCTTCACATTGTAAATTATATATTTTTGGTAAAGAAGCTAAGATGGCTCATGGAAAATGACTATGGGTTATAGAGAGTTAAATAAGGTGGTGCCCTGCCACCATGCCACTGCCCAACATGGATTTCCTGACTGAACAATTGACGTAGGCTATGGGATCTTATCATGCTGTTTTGGATATTGCAAATGCTTTTTTAGTGTTCCTTTAGCTGCTGAGTCCCAGGGCCAGTTTGCATTCACCTGAAATAGACATAATGGACTGTCTGAGCATTCCCTCAGGACTACCTGCTCAGCCCTGTCATTTACCTTGGGATGGTGGCCTGGGACCTTGATCTGTTATCTTGCCCACCTACTGTGAAAATGTTTTATTATATAGATGGCATCATGCTAACCTCACAAGGTGCAAGGGACTGGCACTGCAATAAAGTTATTTTGGGTCTTATGGATGGGTAGGACATGCATGATACCTTAAAAGGCTTTGCAGCAGCCTATACCAATGAAGGCAAAACAACTGCAGGCTTTTCTGGGTCTCTTGGGGGGTACTGGCACATTTTTACACTCACTGTGCTTACGTACCTATCCCTCATATAATTTGATAAAAAGAGGGAACATATGGGATTGGGCCAAAAGAAATCAAGAGGCTTCTGAACAAGAAAATATACTTGTGGGGCAGGCCAAACAATTATGTGCTCTAGTACCCCAATTCCCATTTGTTCTAGTTACCAAAACCTGAGGGCTCCAGATGAGGGCTTATAGTTCCAGTAAGATTCTGGTCCAGATCATGGAAAGGGGTAAAGCCTCGTTTGCAGCACTGGTGCACAACTGCAAGTGGTATATAAAGCCCTGCAGTAGGCAGACTCCATCACTTAATCTGCTTCAGTGACAGTAAAAACAATATATCGAATAAAGGGCTGAATTCAGGGGCTTTTGTCAAGCCCTTTTCTGGGATATTACAAGGTCAGACTTTACAAAGTGGCATGCATACTTATGGCAGCATGGATCTCTATCTGCCAGCCTTGTGATAAAGAGCATGAAAGCCATACCAGGGCCAGTGTCACTGCAAGCTGCTAAACCACCCTCCATGATTAAACTAACAGCTGATCTAGATAAGGTGCTAGAAGGGACACTGTCTATCCTGGAAGGTGCTTAGGACTCTGTTGGCACTAACTGGAGCACAAAGCACGAGTAAGTCGGTGGTGATAGCAATACAGACGAGTAAGATACCATCTGGTTATAGAATGGAAAGAGGAAACAGCCAGTGCCTAAGCTAAGAGCAGTATGGATGATGGTGACTCGTGAAAAGTGGTCACCATCTAGCTATAACAATAGTTGGTCTGTCTTAAAGACCTGTGGATGGCACAATGGGAAAAGGAGCACCGGCAGGGGACTATCAGGATATCAGATTATGGAGGGGGATGGATAAAACATAAAAAATAAATCAGAACCACTGATAGTCTTCCATGTGGCTGTCCACTAAGTCTCCTAGATAACCAAGAGGCTGATGCCTTCATGAAATGGGGACCATTTGTCCCCACACACCCAGAGAAGCCAGCCACGGGGCACACATGAAGTCTGGCCAACACAGACTGAAGGACAACAAGGGCTGCAGACATTCCCATAAAGCATTCTGACTTTTTACATGCTGTACAGGTATGCAAGGCCTGCTCCTGGCTACAACCTCGCAGGATGGACCCACTAGCTGGACAGGTGCACAAGTGACATGACCAGTACAGGACTAGCAAGTGGATTACATCAGGGCTACACCTGTGAGTGAGAGCTACAAGTATGCACTCACCTGTGCAGACACTGCCATGAGTCTCCTGTAAGCCCTCCTCTGCAAACGGACAACTCAGGGAGCTACTGTGAGAGGTTTTCTTCAGCTTTGTGTAATGCATGGAGGCCATGGAGAATTGACAGTGACGTGGGGCACTCATTTCACCAACACTGATCTGGAAAGTTGGGCTAAGGACCATCAAGTACAATGCTGTCACCTATCCTACAACCCCACAGGGGCTGGCTTGAGTGAAAAGATAAATGGTTTAAATGAAGGCACCCTGTGTGGGTGAGAAAAAGTACTTCCAGAAGGCTTAAGGTTGTTAAATGAAAATTCCAGTGACAAGGGTGGGCTACCTGTCTATGTGTTATTGGCCAAGGAGGCTCCTGAGGTCCCCCATAGCATACAGGCTTTTGCCAGTGCAGTTGGTTGAATGCTAGAACTGGATGGTAAGTTGGCAAAGCCCAACCGACCTCCATTGCTGCTTGACAAAGTTCCAGCTGGGGGAAAGAAAGGGTGGAACACATTGTACCTTCATGTTTTATTTTTTCTTGCCATAATGTTTGTAATTGTTACTCTGATCACAGGAGTCATTGTGTTTGTGACTAACAACAAACTCTATGAGGCAAATTGGTAATAATATATTAAAATCTGATATGGCTCACAAGTCCCAAATTCCAGTTTCTCTTAGTTCTATTGCCACATCCACTCCTAGGGAAACCTCTCCTAAAACCCCTTCTGTTTCCCCCACTACTATAACTCCCCCTCTTATTGCTGACATTCTTTTTACTAAAGGGGTCTTATAAAGAGATTGAAAGGACAGATTTTAGACGTAAGAAATAGTGGAAAATGGGAAAAAGAAAGAAAGTTAAGACAGGTAAATGCATTAAGGAGGCAAGTTACTCAGTATTTCTCAAAGTGCTGTAAATATCTCCTGCTCATGGACTATGAACTTAAATGACATTTAGTTAAGATGAATAGAGGTAAAGAAAAATAGAGAGCTAATAGCAAACTATATTAACCATTGTGCAGTTTCTCAAGGGCCAGCTGGTGACCACAAGTTTGACACTTAGTTGATTAAATCTTGCTTGTACCCCCGCTGATATAAAGATTTTGATTAAGTTACTTTCTGTTTTGTTTAGGTGTGGGTAAATAAAGGGACACTTGTAATTTTTAAATATGTATTCGTGATGTTCAATAAAATAAAACAGCTTAGAGGAATTGTACTTTGTTTAACAAAAAATAACCTTTACTTCAATAGAAATTGCTAAGGCAACTTAAAATGTAAACATGTTCTGCCCAATGCCTCCCAGCTATTGCTTAAAGATATAAAAATAAATCAGACCTTGAGACTTATTAGAGGGAACCTGAACATTGCTTGAGAAGGTTCTTTTCTCATCACCGGCCCAGGACATCTCCCCTTCCTACCCTACATTGACAATGACTGCAGCTGATCTGCGGCAGTAAGTCCCTACTGCTGAAGATAATGTGTGCTTTGGCTGCAGGACATGGAGAAATCAAGCTGGTACTGGACTGGAAGCTTCCTTCCTATTGGCTAGCATTAGTAATACCAGAGGGAGGGACCTGCAGGGAAAGAACTGTTAGCAATGATCTTGTGCAGCACCACCAGGATGTGCCTACTGCTGCAGTGTTGGCATGAATGGTCTGGGTACAACCATTGGTTGCTCCTCATTCCATACTTTCTTTTTGCAGAAGAAAACCTAAAACACTTAATTTTTATTTATTTTTTGGTACAAGGGATCGAACTTGGGTCCTTGCGCTTACGCAGCAGGCGGTGAAACCACTGAGCTAAATCCCTGGCTCCAAATACTTAATTTTTTAAAAAGAAGAAAAGGAACTGATGGTCTTACATGAAACTTTCTACACTGTGTACCTACTTCAGTCCACTGTGTTTGACACTCAACTCAGTGAAACACTGCCTGCCGTTTAAAGTATAAAATGAATTAAAACGGTAAGGAAAATGGAGATTTGCCTTTTTGCAACACAGAATCCTGTTATTGTTAAATGAACTCTGAGGAAAACAGTTTGATGCTTCTCACACCTTCTGCATGTAATTGTCAACATTTACACTGGCTGTGGGTGGTTTATGAAAGTCCCCTGGCTTTGAGGAAAACTTCTGTTGGCTAAGGGTAAGGCCCAAAAGGTCATATGAGTCAGCAATGGAAGAATAAAGAGATTCTAAGACTTCTGATGCCAAGTTTCTTGTTTTGATTATTAAAAATAGCTTGCAACTAGAAACGATAGAAAACTTGTGTCTAAATTTTGGCTTGTAATTGACATTAATTCTATTACAGCCCAAAGTCTACCTTCCCTTTGGGATAAGCAATGTCCTCACTTAGAAAAAGTTACAAGTAATTGTGAGGTAATCAGATTTCTTCATGCTTTTATTTCCAATACACTATTACTAAAAAGAATTCAACGATTATATTTTGGATACCAAAGTAAATGGGGAGTACCTAGTACCAACTGTAGTTGAAATGCAAAGAAATGCAAAATGTGACTCTGGCATCCCTTTCCCTATCCATGGGAGATGTGAATTATTTTCTATCCTTTCACTAACATAATTATAACCATGGAATCTATTTATTGGCTTTTAAAAATAGTAAGATATATCATTGCAAGTAACAAATGCTAAAGGTAACAGTTTTAAATAAGGAAGAAATAATCCTTCTGCCTTTTCTCCATGTAGCACATTTGATCCACAACCAGTGTGGACAGAATCTGTACCCAAACTCAGTTGTGACCTGAAACTGCTGCCTGACCACACTGTCCTCTGAGACAGTGCCTATTCTCTCCCACAGCTCTGCATAGGTGGAGGTGCCATTTATTCATTTACCTTTTTTACCTGTAAATAAATGCTCCCATGGCTGCTGAGTAAATGGATGAGTGGGAGAGATATGTGATGAGAACACTGATCAGGGTGTAAACAAGAGAAAAGCACACACACCTAGTGTGAGAGCAGTCAGAGCGGGTGGCTAACACAGGACAAGGATCAGGGCCTAAGCTTTGATGTGGGTCCATGTGGCCTGCAGGAGGGGACACCTATATCAAGGGCTATCTGATGGTCTCCCATGAAGTTCGCATTACTCTGGAATATTTTAGCACAATTTTCCATTTTCTGATTTCCCCAGTTACAGCTCACTAATCAAAGCAATCCCTTTTTTACTTATAAATAATTAAACTATGCATTAATTCATCTCTAAAATCCACCTAAAATGTATCTAACAGAGGGAATAGTGAATATTTACCAGAGGGAGAAATAAACAAATAGCTGGAAGGAAGAAAAGAAGAAACAGAATTCATTCCCAAGACTGGAGTTATTGGTCTTTAAGCCCAGGTAGAGTTGCTGCAGCAAGGCTTTCCCACAAGATCTATAATTCTGTGTGTTAGGTGTCTCCCCAAAGTCTCATACAGTAACAGGTGGGGCTTTCAGGAAGTGATTGTATCATGAGTGTGTGTGATACTGGGTTAGTCCACTGATGGGTTTATAGCTGGATGAGATGTTGGGAGGCGAAGCCTCTGTGTCACTGTGGGCATGGCCTGTTAGGGTGTATATTCTCATCCTTCCTCTCCCTTGATGCTGCTTCTTGCCTGTCACACCATGAACTGTTTCTCCGCCATGCCCCTCTGCCATGCCACCTTGCCTTGGAGAGAGGAGACTATGGACTGAAATCTCTACAAACTGAGTCAAAATAAACCTTCCTTAATGTGTGGGTGTTGAGTATTTTGTCCCACCAATGAGAAAGTAACTAAGACATTGTACAAGTTTTATTTTCTGTGTGTGCAATAATAGGGGGAAAAGGTGACAAAGCAGTCTTTCTGGTCTGAAGTATCAAATTAAATATAAAATTCTACTTGGAAAGCTTTAGATTGAGCCAGGTGTGGTGGTGCACACCTATAATTCCGGCACTCAGGAGGCTGAGACAAGACAGAGGCTGCAAGTTTGAGGCTGTCCTGGGCTATTTATTGAGTCCAAGGCTACCACGAAGTACACAGCGAGATTCTGTCTCAAAAAGAAAAAAGAAAAAAAGAAAGCCTTTGATAATGAGTGTAGCAGCCACAGAGCAATAATTTTATCAGGAAACTAGGCTGTAAAAGGCAAGCAAGCCACAAAGCCCTGAAAGCTAGAAAATCAAGAAGCAGTTGCTTTTTTCAGCTAAGAAATATATGCTTCCAAATAAATAACAGCTTAGAGCTGGTCACAGTGACTCTGCTCTGACGACCTCCTGATGCAGCACCATTGGTTTGCCCTGACCTGCAGCAGAATTTTTATTTCAAGTGTTACCACCAGAAAACTTAAACTTTTTCTAAATGTTGCGATGACTCCCCTCTCTGTTTTGGACCTGGCCACCTTCAGTCAAGGAGTCAAGGTAGAGTGGGTTACAGACATTGTGAAAATGGTCAGCCTGGGAGAGGACAGGTGGAGCCAGGGCCTGGCCCTCTCTCATTTCTTCTTTCAGAAGGCACTTTATGAAGTTGATTGCAGCAATGTGGTGATCACTGTTCCTTCTCCCCCATCTTTTCCATAGCTCCTGGCTCCCCACTATCCACTAGCCAGAGAGTCCCCTGCCAGGTCAACAATCAACAGAGAAGGACACTAGGTCACTTACTGGCTAGCGATCCCAATGACTGAGTAGCACAGGAGAACATATATGGCCCCCAGATGATGGGAACACACAGAACAGATGAACGCTGGATAGGCCCAGTCTTTATCCCTCTGCTGCCCTAAAGCCCTTGCTTCTATTCCTACCCCACCCCTTTGGCCTCCATCTCTACCACACTCCCATGGCCTGCTCTGCACAGCCCTGCTCAACTAGACCACTCCAGTGTCAGCCTCAGGCCTACCCAGCTTTCAGTTATTCACTGCAGATGCCAGATGGAGCTTTTTATTTTATTTTTTATTTTTAATTTTTAAAATTTTTTCCCATTAAGTTTATTGGTACATTTTCAGTACAAAATACAGTTACATTCATCATTGGGATCTTGTACCATTACATGAGTTTCTTGGTTCTTATTTTTTTCCCTTTCCCCTGCCCTCCCTTCACCCCCTCCACCCTTCCCTATTTGCAAAGACTTTGTTTCCATTTTTTCCTTTGCTCATATTTTCTCTTTTCCCTTTTTTCCTTTCCCCTACCTCTCCCACTTCCCATGCACCTTTAGACCTTTTCTTCCTGTTACACAATATCAGTTATACATTTTTTAAATTACAATATTAAGATCTAGGAGACATTACCACAGATTTTACAGAATTTAAAAGGATAGAGAAAGTATATTTCAAAAATCTGTTTTGAAATAAATTTGACAACTTCTAAGAAGTACCTTGGAAGACAAATTAATGAAACTAACTCTGGAGGAAATATAAAATTTGAATAGCACCTATTAAAGAAAGTATATTCCTAGCTTGAAAACCTACCTATATGAAAACAGCAGGCTCATATACATTTTAACTGATAATTTATATCAAACAATTAAAGCAGAAAAAAGAAGGAACACTCCTCCTCTCATTTTAGGAACTCAACATTGTGCTAATACTAAAACTGGATAAAGATAATAGAAGAAAAAAGTATGAACATAGATAGAAATTGGTTTAACAAAACGGCCTATTAGAAGTCAGATCTGGCAGTATGTAGAAAGTGGTTTTGTTATAGGGATGGCAGTGTTGGTTCAGCATTGGAAGATCCACCCCCAAAAGTCATCATTTTAACAGAGGAAAGGAAAAAGCCATATGATCCTGTCACTAGTTGGAGAAAAAGTATTGGACTAAATTCTACAGCTGTTCATGGTAAAAGCTATCAGGAGACTAGAAGTAGAACAGAGCCTTCTCAACAGATTAAAGACATGTACTCCATACTTCCAGCGAGAACACCTTATATGAATGGAGGTGGGGAACAAGGGCAGATATGCTTACTCTTTATCTGTCCACTAAACTTTGAAACCTAGGCCTAAACCAAAATAGTCTGGCAATAAAATGACACAATTAGGATAGGAATGGCAAGGTAGAAGCAAAATCTTTGTATGTAGATGAAATGATCACCTACAGAGAAAAAACTAAGAAATCTCTAGGCGCCCCTAGAACTTGTATTTGAATTTAGCAGGATTAAAAAACACAAAGTATATATAAAAATTCAGGTCTGTGTATACTTGCCATAAATGAAGAATTGGGTACTGAAATTTAAAAGTTATGTAGGAGTACAAAGGACCTAGAAAAGTTAAAAAAAAACAAAAACAAAAACAGTGTTGGAAGATGTTTAGTACCTAATTTTAAGACTTCTTCTAAAGCTACAGTAATCAAGGCAGTGTTGGTGTAAGGAAAGACATATAGATCATTGGAATAAAACAGAGAATCTAGAAACAGAACCACACATATATGGTCCACTGAATTTTCAAAGATTATTTAACATTAGCATTTTATAGAATATAAACTCAATTCAGGAGCCGAGGAAGAGATAGTGTTTTCAGTAAATGGCACTAGAACACCTGGTATCTGTATATAAAAAATTAACCTCAACCCTTTATTTCCATACATACAAATAACTTGAAGGGATCTATGAACCTAAATATGAAAGTCTAAAAGTATAAAACTTTAAGAAGAAATTATAAGGGCCGAGCACCTGGAAAGAAGCCTAGGGCAGAGAAGCTCAGCTGGTCCCAGGACCCGGAAGGAAGCTCCCCGCCTCCATCCCAGGCTCCTAGGGCAGAGAAGCTGAGCCAGTCCCAGCACCTGGAAGGAAGCTCCTCCACTGCCATCCCACGATCCTAGGGCAGAGAAGGTCAGCCGCGTGGGTGCCAGAAGCACCCCTTCCCGTGGAAATGAGAAGACACACAAAGAAGCCTCAAAAACAGACTTCTGGATCACCTACAGCCACCCCAAAGGGAAATGAGATGGAACAATCTGATACTCAACCACGTGGACTCTCTGAACTGGCAACAAAAGAGGATCTGGGAAAAATGAAATCAGAAATAATTTCTCAGATAACTTCAAAGATTTTGCTCATGGTGCAAGACATGATTAATAAATCTAGAGAGGACACAAATAAAAAAATAGAGGATCTGAGGAACATGATGGAATCCCAACATAGGAAACAAATGGAATCCATAAAACAGATACAAACAGATTTCTAAGAGATTAAAAACTCCATTGAAAGACTGCGCAGCAGAATGAACCAATGTGAGGATAGAATTTCACATATAGAAGATAAGATTGCAATTAGTGAGGAGGAAAATAGTTCAGATTCTTATATTCCATGGCTAGGCCTATTCACATACTAACTCATTTTAATCCTCACAGTGCTACCAAGTAGGTGCTATTATTTCCCCTTTTTATACATGAGGAAAGTGATACAGGGCTTCTATAACTAGTAAGCTGGAGACCTTGAGTCTTAACAAAGGTAGTGAGGTTTTATCAGTATGACCTTAAAACTTCTGTCAAACTGTTGCTAATAAACTTGCTAGTTTCTTACAGGGTTCTAGAGTGCCAAGTGCAAGGCCACAGTTCTTGTCCCCAGGAAGCTGGAAGGACAGACAAGAAGCAAGCATCATTTTAGCACAAACACCTGTCTATCCATCCAACCATGCATGGACGCATCCATCCACCATCTGTGCATGCATGTGGGAAGCACAGCAAGGGACATGTGTGAGGATATAGCCACATGCTGCCTATCTATCCCTGAAGAAACTCAGAGGGCAAGCTTCACATACATGTGGCTAGTCAGGGAGAGCTCAAAGGAAAGTAACATCAATAGTGTGAAAAAACTGAGTGAAAGAAAACAAGAGGTGACAAAGTATTAAAAAATGTTCCAAGTGAAGATAAGAGGTCAAACATGTCAAAGGAAAATCAATGAAAGAAAAGTTGATTTGTGGGGCTGGGGATTTAGTTCAGTGGTTTCACCGCCCGATACGCAAGCACGAGGACCCAAGTTCAATTCCCTGGTACCAAAAAAAAAAAAAAGAAAGAAAAAAAAGTTGATTTAAGAACAGTGGAGTGTGTGTGATGCAGAAAAAAAGAATTTTTTTAATCCACTGACATCAACTGTAATAAAGTCTAAAAGCTGTTTGTGAGGCTGGCCAGGCTCCTGGAGGCAGGTGAGGTTGGTCGCCACTGTTGCACCTGGGGTCGTTGGTGTCTGGCTTACATTATTCTTATCAAAGCTGACTTTCAAGTGATTAAAACAGTACAGGGAGAGGTCAATCTTCTGGGCCACCATACCACTGCCCCCAGCACTGAGGAGGTGAAACTTCCAGGCCACCATACCACCACCCCCAGCACAGAGGAGCAGAGGTGCCCCCAGCACAGAGGTGAGTCTTCTGAGCCACCATACAATTGCCCCCAGCACCCAGGAGGTGAGCCACAAGGACACCAGCAACACACATGCTCCCCTCCATTGAAATGAGAAGACTTCAAAACAAGTCTCAAAACCAGATTTCCAGAGCAACTAAAGTAACCCCAAGGGGAAACAGGATGGGACAGTCTGATACTCAACCACGTGGACTCCCTGAACTGGCAATGAAAGAGGATCTAGAAAAAAATGAAATCAGAAATAATTTTTCAGGTAACAGCAGAGATTCTGCCCACAGTGCAAGACATGATTAATAAATTTAGAGAGGACACAGACAAAAAAATAGAGGAGCTGAGAAACATGATGGAGTCCCAACATAAGAAACAAATGGAATCCATAAAACAGGTGCAAACAGATTTCTAGGAGATTAAAAACCCCATTGAAAGTTTACACAGCAAAATGAGGAATGTGAGGACAGAATTTCAGATATAGAAGATGACTGCAATTAGTGACCACGAAAAGAAAAATTTCTTTAAAATAGTAAGAGACCATGAGAAATCAATCCAGCAGGTGCTAGACAATGCAAAGAAGAATAACATAAGACCGACTGGAGTCAATGAAGAAACAGGAGAGTGCAGATGACATAAAAAAACCCTTTACAGAAGTGGAGGTGGAAAACTTCCCAAGGAGGGGAAAAGAACTGGACATACAGATAAGTGAGGCATATAGGACTCCAACTAGCCTTGATCAAAAAAAATCTACACATAGCCATATGATAGTTTAGATTCCAGAAACCCAACAAAAGAACAAAATTCTACAAGCAGTGAGAGAAAAGAAACAAATCACATACAAAGAAAAGCCCATCAGAATCACAGCAGACTTCTCAATGCAAACCCTCAAGGCAAGGAGAGCTTGGAGTGATGTATTCCAAGCCCTAAAGGAAAATAGCCTCCAACCTAGACGGATGTACCCTGCAAAACTATCTTTCAAAACTATGGAGAAATAAGATACTTTCATGACAAACAGCACCTTAGGAACTTCATAAATACCAAACCAGCAATCCAAAAACTTTTAGACAATATCCTAGGAAAAGACAATGAGGATCACAACCCCATGAAGCCCAGCAGAATGAATCCATCAGGTACAACAAGAAATTAAATGCAAAGGGGGAGAATCCAACCAAAAGAAAAAATCATGACAATGATAAGTCAATATGTATCAGTTATAACCATCAATGTTAATTGTCTCAATTCACCAATGAAAAGAGATAGACTGGCAGAATGGGTCAAGAAGCAAGATGCAACAATATGCTGCATGCAAGAAACACACTTAATTCAAAAAGAAACTCAGACTGAAAGTTAACAGGTGGCAAACAATACTCCATGTGACAGGAACCAAAGAAAAACACAAGTAGCTATCCTCTTTGCAGATCAAGTGAATTTCAAACTAACACTGATTAAGAGAGACAAAGAAGGACACTACATCCTTGTAAAGGGAAAAATCCAACAGGAAGAGTTGACAATAATAAACATATGTGCACCAAATACCAGTGCCCCCAACTATATAAAAAAAATACTAACGGACATGAAAAAACAAATAAGCACTAATACAACAGTAGTGGGGGACCTCAATACCCCACTGTCATAAATAGATAGATCAACTAGGCAAAAAATAAACAACAAAATACTAGAACACAATCAAACTCTTGAACAAATTAACTTAACATGTTACACAGTGTTCCACCCCACAAAATCAGAATACACATTCTTCTCAGCTGCACATGGGTCATTCTCCAAAACAGACCACAAATTCGCTCATAGAACATGTTTAAGTAAGTGCAAAGGAATTGAAGTTATCCCTTGTATATTATCAGACCATAGTGTGATGAAATTGGAGATCAATAGCAAAAGAAATCACAAGAATTTCATAAACACATGGAAATTGAACAACACACTTCTGAATAACCAATGGGTTACAGAGGAAATTAAAGAAGAAATCAGAAAGTTCCTACAATTAAATGACAATGACAATACAACATACTGGAATCTATGGGACACAATGAAAGCTGTCTTACGAGGGAAATTCAGAGCAGTGAATACTCATTAGGAAAAGAGAGCTAGCCCAATTAAACAACCTGACGGTGGACCTCAAGCTTCTCGAAAAAGAAGAGCAGGACAAATCCAAAGCTCATACAAGGGAGAAAATTATAAAGATTAGAACAGAAATCAATTAGAACAGAAATCAATTCAATGGAGACTAGGAGAATGATACAAAAAAATCAATGAAGCCAAGAGTTGGTCCTTTTTAAAAGTAAACAAAATTGACAAATCCTTAGCCAACTTTATCAGGAAAAGGAAAGAAAAGGCCCAAATCCATACAATTAGGAATGAAAAGGATGAAATGACAATGGACCCAGGAGAAATCCAGAGGATCATCAACACTTACTTTGAGAATCTATACGCCAATAAGATGGAAATAAGATGGAAAACACAGAAGAAATGTACAAATTCCTAGATATGTATGAATTACCAAAGTTGAATGGAGAAGACCTAAAAATTCTAAACAACCCAATATCAATCAATATCAATATCAACCCAATATCAATCAATGAAATTGAAAAGTAACTAAAGTAACTAAAAACTAGGAAAACTAAAAACTAGGAAAAGTCCGGTCCTGATGGCTTCACTGCTGAACTCTACAAGACATTTACAGAGGAATTACTGCCACTAATGTTTAAAGTCTTCAATGAAATTGAAAGGAAAACAATACTTCTGAATTCATTCCTGGAAGCAAGCACCACCTTGATCCCCAAAGCAGAGAAAGACCCAACTGAAAAAGAGAACTATAGGCCAATCTTATTAATGAACATAGATGCAAAAATCCTTCATAAGATACTGGCAAGTAAAATGCAGAAGATCCTCAAGAAGATCATACACCCTGACCAAGTGGGATTCATCCCAGAGATGCAGGGATGGTTCAACATAAGCAAATCAATCAATGCAATACACTATGTCAATAGAGCCAAGGCCAAAAACCATATGATTATCTCAATAGACGCAGAAAAATCATTTCACAAAATCCAACATTCATTTATGATAAAAACCCTACAAAAATTGGAATGGATGGTTTCTACCTCAATCTGATAAAGGCCATCTATGAAAAACCAACAACCAATATCATACTAAATGATTAAAAACTGAAATCCTTTATACTAAAATCAGGAACTAGACAAGGATGTCCACTATCACCACTCCTGTTCAATATAGATTTGGAATCATTAGCCACAGCAATTAGACAAGAGAAAGAAATAAAAGGAATAAAGATAGGAAAGGAAGAAGTCAAATTGTCATTATTTGCAGATGACATAGTACTCTATATAGAAGATCCCAAGAACTCCTCCAAAAGTCTTCTAGATTTAATAACCAAATTCAGTAAAGTAGCTGGATACAAGGCCAACACACAAAAATCAGTAGCCTTGCTCTACACGAAGAACAGGGTCACTGAGAGAGAAATAAGGCAAACAATTCCTTTCACAATAGCATCCAAGAAACTGAAATACCTAGGAATCAACCTAACAAAAGAAATCAAAGACCTCTTCTCTGAAAACTATAGCACTCTGAAAAGAGAGATTGAAGATGATATCAGAAAATGTAAAGACATCCCTTTCTCCTGGGTAGGAAGAATCAACATAGTGAAAATGGCCATATTTCCAAAACTGCTATATAGATTCAGTGCAATCCCAATAGAAATTCCAGCAGCATACTTCATGGACCTTGAGAAAACAATCCAAAAATTCATTTGGAACAAGAAGAGACCCAGAATAGCAAAAGCAATTCTAGGCAACAGAGGCATGGCAGGGGGTATCACAACCCCCAACTTGAAACTGTACTACAAAGCCACCATGATAAAAACAGCGTGACACTGGCAAAGAAACAGACCTGAGGACTAGTGGAACAGATTAGAAGATGCAGAAACAACTCAGCCACCTCATCTTCGATAAAGGAACCAAATACCCTCCCTGAAGGAAAGATAGCCTCTTTAATAAATGGCACTGGAAAAATTGGGTTTCAATTTGCCAAACATTAAAACTAGACCTACGCAGATGAAAACAACACTGAGATTCCACCTCACCCCACAAAGAATGGATGCTATCAAGAAATCAACCAATAACAAATGCTGGCGGGGGTGTGGAGAGAAAGGAACCCTTCTCCATTGTTGGTGGGAATGTAGATTGGTGCAACCACTGTGGAAATCAGTATGGTGATACCTCAAAGAACTAGGACTACAGGTCCCATTTGACCCAGCTATTCCCCTACTGGGAATCTTCCCCAAAGAATGAAAAGAATCATACCACAGCGATATATGTGCACCTATGTTTATAGCGGCACAATTTGTAATAGCTAAAGCTTGGAAACAGCCCAAATGCCCATTGACTGGAAACTGGATAAAGAAGACGTGGTTTTTTAATAAAATGGAGTACTACTCAGCCATAAAGAATGAGAAACTAGAGGCATTTATAGCTAAATGGATGCATATTGAGGCCATACTCTTAAGTGAAATAAATAGGACACACATGTGTAAATACCGAATAGTTTCTCTAGTGTGAGAAATTGACAGTGTAAATAAGGATGAAAATGATTAAAATGAATAATTGATAATTTGAAATAAGAAAAGGTCCAAGGGTTTGGGGATGGTGGAAGGGAAAGGGGAAAGGGAAGAAGGGAAAGAAAAAAATTATGAGAAAAAAAAATGGAATCAAATTCTGTGTAGCTAGGGAAGGGTGGAGGGGGTGAAGCGTGCACAGGTAATGGAAGTAAAAATAAAAACTAAGATGCATCATGTTCTGGTACAAACACCCAATGATAAATATAAATGTATTTTATACCTAAAATGTACCAATAAATACATATATTTTTAAAAAACACCAAAAAACTAGACCTATATCTCTCACCATGCACTAAACTAAAATCAAAATGGATTAAAGATCTAAATATTAAAACAGAAACCCTGAACTGGCTGGAACAGAGGTTAGGTAGAACTCTTGAAGACATTGGTGTAGGAAAAGATTTTATGAACAAACCTCAGTTGCCCACGAAGTAGCACAAACAATCAACAAGTGGGATCTCTTATTGAAAAGCTCCTGCACAGCAAGAGAAACCACCAGCAGTGTGAAGAGACAACCCACAATGTGGGAAAAATTTTCACCTGCTGTTCCTCAGACAAAGGTCTACTATCTAAAATATATAAAGAACTGAAAAAAATCAGACCTCCCAAATTTAAAGACCCATTCCAAAAATGGGTATCTGAAATGAACAGACATTTCTCAGACAAAGAAGTAGAAATAACAAAAAGCATATGAAAAAATGTTCACTATCACTGGTCATTTGAGGGATGCAAATGAAAACGACACTGAGATCCCACCTCACTCCAGAAAGAATGACTGCTATCATGAAATCAACCAGTAACAAATGCTGGCAGGGCTGTGGGGAAAGAGGAACACTGCTTCACTGCTGGTGGGAGTGTAGACTGGTGCAACCACTGTGGAAATCAGTATGGAGATACCTCAAAGAACTAGGACTGGAAGTCCCATTTGATCCAGCTATTCCTCTGCTGGGTATCTTCCCCATATATTTAAAAGAATTATACCACAGTGATATATGTGCACCCATGTTCATAGCAGCACAATTTGTAATATCTAAAACTTCGAAGCAGCCCAATTGCCCATCAACTTCAGACTGGATAAAGAAAATGTGGTTCTTTTTTTAAATAAAATCCAGTACTACTCAGCTATAAAAAATGAGAAATTAGAGACATTTATAGCTAAATGGATGCACATTGAGGCGATACTCTTAAATGAAATAAATAGGACACTTGTGTAAATACCAAATAGTTTCTCTAGTGTGAGAAACTGAAAGTGTAAATAAGGCCTAAATGGTATAATAGATAATGTGAAATAGGAAGAAAAAGGGCAAAGGGGAAGGGGAAGTGGGAGGGGTAGGGGAATGGAAAGAAAGGAATGAAATTAATATGAGAAAATGAAAAATTGGAAACAAAGTCTTTGTAAATAGGGAGGGATGGAGGAGTTGAAAGGAAGACAGGGGAATGGGGCAAGAATAAGAACCAAGAGTGACTATGTAAAGGTGCAAATTTCCAGTGATGGATGTCATTGTACACCTAAAATGTACCAATAAAATTAATATAAAAAAAGCTATTTGTCAGAGATTTGAAGCACATTTATTTAGCTAGTCACTTACACACCATCTTATCTTGTTAAGGACTGAAGGTTTCATTAAGTCCTATAATTTAAGGCTTAAGGAGACAGCTTTGTTTATTACATAATTTGACTCAATTACAAATCACTCAGGGACACTCAACAACATCCTGAATATTGGAGGATTACAAATGCTGAATGGTTGACACACTTCTGGGCTCACAGACCATTTCTGATGTTGGCTGTCTTCCACTCCCACAGTCCTGGACCAGGGCATGTGGGCCCCAGTAGATGAATGTGCCATCTCACTGAAGCGGGGAAAAGATCTTGGGCTCAAATCAGCTCACCACCATGTCAATATTTTATTTTTTAAAAAAATGAATGAATGAAGAAGTATTGAACAGATAGAATTTCATATTTTCTGTGTCATTTTGAAAAATGTGCACATCACACATGCAGACTATGCACATCATTGTTACATTTAGAATTAACTACTTAACTAATATGGATCCAAGCAGGTATAACTACAACCCTGAAGGATAGAGGGTGCCAGGTAATGTTGAGATTATACATAGAACCAATTATTCAAGTAAGGGAAAGGAAATGTCAGAAGAAATTTCAAATTCTGCTTATGGAGTTGAAGACAATCAATACTAAGGAGAATTTCAGAGCATTCAGACCTCTGTGAGTGAACTATGAAAAGCTGCCAGTATGATATATAATTTGTTTGGTTCTTTTCAGTGTTCAGTTAGTAAAACACAGATTGGACAAAGACAAGATGAACTAAGAAGCTGCCTGTGCCACCTCCCACCCCCTCCTGAGGCCAGTCTCAGCCTGACCCACTGTAGTCGGGAACTCAGACTGGAACAGAGGAAGTAGAGGTCTGTGGCCAGTCCCCACATGGGGTGGGGGCTATTCTGAGACTGGGTTTGGTTCTAACACTGAATGTGCATGTGTGCGTGTACACACATGTGCACTCATGTGTATATGTATACATTACTGCCATCTGGATTGTTTTTAAGTTTCCCAAATTAGCACTGCTAATTTGCCTTCCCTCACACAGGGCTTTGTCATTGAGGATAAAGTAATTTTGAGAGTTTCCTTAACATGAGAGAACTTGTAAGCACTTGAATAAGGTGACTTACCTTTTCTTAGGGATTAGTCTTCTGGGGAGGAGAAGAAACATGCTCCCTGCTGATGTGGGCATAGATGGTAAATATGAGGGCCTAATATGTTTTCTACAGAGCTAAAGAATCCCCATGTATAAATGTTAGAATTTCAGTCACTTTTGCTATGCTGGTTTTTCTGTCTCCTTAGCTCTTACTTAGTTTCTCCATATGGTTTAATAAGGTCTTGAATGGCGCAGCCCTTCTACTGTATTTACCATACAGTAAATTTCACCCTAGCAGGTTTTGTTCACTGACTTTAGCACTTTGCACAAAGCTTGGCACATGGTAATGCTGAATGAAGACTTACAGACTAAATAAATAAATGAGCCTCAAAGACAGGCTCAGTAGTGTGGGGTGCACATCTGTAATCCTGGCACTCTTGGAGACTGAGGCAGAAAGATCACATGTTCAAGCCCAGCTTGGACAATTTAGCAAAGCTCTCTCAAAAAGGAAAAAAGTTAAAAATGGGGGGGGGGCTGGAGCTGTAGCTCAGTGGGAGGGTCCTGGGTTCAATTCCCAATACTGCCCCCCCCCCCAAAGACAACAGGCTCCAAACTGGGCTGCTCCTGCTCCTCCTATTCCTTAGGGTATCATTTCAGTTACTAGGAATGTAATTCTCCACAGAGCATTCCAGGGATGGCTTCATCTGGAAATAGTGGCCAACTAGAGGTCCCTTGGAAAAGATTCAAGCAAGGAAATAGCTGCCCCTTTCAAGTAACCAAGGAAAAAATTGAGAATTGTCAAACAACCTTAGACTTGTGTGTAAAATTAAGTTCAGATGACAAACCAAGTTATGTTGGCAGATTAGAAGCAAGAGAGAGGACTAGACAAGGGTTGAGGTGCTGAGAAGTGACATGGAAGAGACCACCCTGACCCACCCTGCCACTTTATAGGTGAGGAATCACTGCCAACTCCCACAGCTAATGAGTCTAAGAGCTAAGACATAAAATCTGGGTGTTCTGATTCCCTATTCAAATTCCTCCCTGTTGTTTCTACCATAGCCCTACACAGTCCAGACACTTCCAGTAAATCTAGGATATTTCCAGTAAATGTAATCTTGCGATTACATTTCAGTGCATGGAATAGCAGGCCTTGGCTGTTAGGGGGTGGGTGTGGTTTGAAGGTGCCCACCAAAAGTCACATTGAAATTTAATCTTTGTTGTAAGGTATTAAGAGGCAGGACCTTTGCAAAGTGATAGCCTTCATAAATATATTATTCTACTCACAGATTAATGGGTTATTTTGAGATTGGATCTGTTACTAAAGCCAGTTTGGCTCTGTCTTTTATATAATCTCTTCTGCCATGTGATGCCCTGTGCAGTCCTGGTACCCTGCAGAATCCCTACCAGATACAGCCACCATATCTTGGACTTCTCAGCCTTTAGAACCATGATGCAAAGTAAACTTCTTTTCCTTACAAATCATTTGCTTTCAGGCATTGTTATATTAACAGAAAACAGACTAAACCCAAGGAATAAGCTTAGGTAGAAGAATCCTTGTTCCTGTGTGGTTTTGTCAAAGCCTGCTGACTCTCCCAGTGGCCTACATTTGAACTCTTTGTTCATCTTTCAGTCACACCACCTCCTGAGCCACCCTGCCAACAGCAGATGCACACAACCACTTATTGACCCTTACCGAGGACTGCACTGTACGAAGCACTTTGCATGCATTATTTTCTCTTCCCAACCTTACGGGTTTTAGATGCATAGGGTGGACCCACCATTACATATCATCACACGTGGAAGTGCAGGCTCTGTGACACTACATAACCTGATCACAGTCTGTAGATGCTAAGCAGTAGGGAAGGGGCTTGACCTAGACAGTCTCACATCCAAGGTCACTCTCTGAGCCTGATGCCACATCACCTGCCTACTGATACTGCTTCCCAGTGGATTCAGCCTTTCCCCAATACTAGAGGGCAGTCTCCTATCTCACACCTGGATCACTGCTCTCCTATTTCCACACCCTTTTCTCTATTGTCTTCACCTTCTCCCTCATTTCCACTCATTTTCCCAAACTAATCTAAATAGCTGGGATTTTCTGTTTTGTTTCTTTCATATCAACCAATTCTCCAGTTCTCGGAAAACACCAAGTGGGTGTCCAACAATTCAATTCTGACATTGTCTACCTGGACTTAGAATCATATTCCACAAGTTACAGGGCTTAGTCACACAAGATGCTCCCGCTTCAGACAGCAGCCGAGAGGCCTGGACCACTTGCACTTCTAACTTACTAGCTATAAAACTGGAGATTCCCGTTGCCTCATCCTCAAATTTGATAACTAGGTAAAGCAATATACAAAACTAAACTATTGCTGGATACAACACAGGATCAGCCAAACTGAAGATATGCACAAGGCAAGGTATGGGGCATTGGGGTATATAGCTTTCATGCTGTCTTTGGGCATGCCACCCTCCAGGAACCTCCATGTGCTCAGCAACTTGAAAGCTGATAAGAGTTCTATAGAGCTTGATATCTAGCCCTCCTTCCTTTCCTGGAGATCTGAGAAGGTTGGAAGTTTCAACTTTCTAATCGTCTCATTTCGGTCTTCCAGGTGACCTGGTCTCATCCTGAAGCTGTCTAGGAGCCCCACACTAAGTAACCTGAGCTTAGACTCAGATCTTATCAGAGGGTCTCTTTATGAATCACAAATGACACTTTCACCACTTAGGAATTCCTTGGGTTTTAGAGCTCTATGACAGGAATTGGGGATAAAGACCAAATAAGTTTTAATATACCACAGTCAGCCTCTACTCACAATCCCCTCAGATCTCCATGACAGCACAATCACTGAATTTCTGGGGTGGCCTGTACAACACAGACAACCTTATCTCTCCTGACTTCCACCTCTTTACTCTGGTCCAGGTTCCTCCATCTTGTAGATTCCTGCCTCTGTAATTGGTAGAGCAAAAAGGAACTTTAAAAGTTAGAACCTTTGGTTACTGTGCTCTCTCACAGTACTCTGCTCTCCCTTGTGGAGTGTACTTATTTTCCTACTTTTACTTGGCTCAAACTTGCTCTGCAGATCCTGTATCTTTTCCTATCTTTAATAATTATAAAATGTTATGCAGGGTGCAGTTGCGCATGCCTATAATACCAGCAGTTGGATCTAGCAGGAGGATCACCATGAGTTCCAGGCCAGCCTACACTACACAGTGAATTCAAGGTCAGCCTGAACTACAGTGAGACCCTGTCTCAAAAAACAAAACAAAAACAAAAAAACCCAGTAAAACCTTATTACTATTTGCTCTCATCTCGCCCAATTCTTTGTTCAGGATAGAAAGAACCCAGAAATCACCTCTAGAAGACTTAAGCACTCTGAAACCCAGTAACATATTTGGCACAGCCAGCCAAGAGCAGACAAGGGCCTTTTGGGCATGATTTTTGTTGTTTCTCTCTGGAATCTATGGCCAAGAAGGTGTTCTTCTTTCCTTCTCTCTCTCCCAGAAAAGCCCCTTTTCATCCTTTCTCATGGAGGTTGAGGTTTCATTCTTCAGAAGGCTTGAATCCTTTTTGGTTATCAGGGAGAGGCAGAGAGGTAGAGGGTAGTAGAAATTAACTGAAGCTGGGGAACTCAAGAAGTTTTCTCATGCCCCTGAGAAGAGCTTCCCAGGGTGTTTCACCATGTGGGATTGGAAAGGGAGAGCACAAAGCCTCTGTGTTCTTCCTTGCCAATAAAAGGCCCACAGGCCTGCCTCAAATTTATATCCCCTTTTCTTTCCCATTTTCAGTTACTCATTGCAGTAAAAAGCAGTCAAATGAGCCCGTAATTAACCAAGATGCAGAACAGACTGCTCAGGTTCCATGTGTGTGACATAGAGTTTAGCATGCTCTTTTTTGTCCTCATGTTTCTGTTCGCCATACGTCATTCAGATTTCTCGTTGTTTTAGGAAAAACAGCTGTTGGTAACTTGGTCCCCTGCCTGAGTAGCTGCTTATTCTAGTTTACTCTTTTTTATGCTCCAAGCCTCATCTCCACTTTCCCCCTAGATGGCCTTTTATCTCTGGGGATCATGAATGAGTCTTCTAACAGAAATTCAGGAAACTTAGAAATATATGCCTGATGTCTGAGCAGGACAAAGGGATAGCCAGTAAAGCTTGACTCAAGTGGCTATGAGAATGGACAGGTAGAGCCATCCTAATTCTTAAAACTTTTAAAAGGTTTTTTTTTTTTGGTACTGGGGATTGAACTCAGGTCCTTGTGCTTGTGCAGCAGGCAGTGAAACCACTAAGCTAAATCCCTGGCCCTTGTTTTGTTTTTAATCAGAGTAAATTTAAGGGATATTGTTTCTCAAGTGGCCAAGGGATCCCTGAGCCCCACGTTGGGGAGCTCCACTCTGATCTTACGGGAGTTTCTAAAGGAGCCCCTGGGGAGGTTCTACCCTCCAAGGAGTCAGTGTGCCAATACTGCAGATCCCAGTGACCTCACCATTAGGACCCTGAAGGAGTCATAGTGGGTGACAAGGTATGGAGAGTTCTGAGGAAAATAAATAAATAAGAAGGGACCAATGTTGCTTGCTTCACCAGAGACATCACAGTACAACTGAGTATCATGGAGGGTGCTCTGAGGATTCAACAGGTCCGCATCCTTCTGGGGGGACGCCCTCTGAAGGATCCCAGACCCAGTCCTCTCTCTCTCCATAGGCCCCACACAGGTAACTAGTTGGAACCCCAAGGGCTCCACCCTTGTCTCTAACTAGGGAATGTCAAGAGGTGAGTAAAGAATACCAGACTAAATTCTTCAGTTAATTTTTTTCCCAAAAGGCAAAGAAAGTGCTGTGAAATCCCTTATGCTCAGGTTTTTATAGCTCTTTATCTCTGTAAAAGCCCAAGAACCACAGTATTTAAAGAGGCCTCAAAGGAAAAAATAACGTCTTTGATGATCCTGGCTTCAGATGCCCACCTATCTTTCAGGGGAATATGAGTTTTTCCTGTTTCCTATCACCCTATGGAGACCAAGTATTTTCAAAAGACCCTGGTAGATTAGCATATGGGGGGACCCTATGACCAACTGCTGGACACAGCCTTTTCTGTGTTCAATAACTGGAATCCAGATAAGGACAAAAGGAGAAGGGCTGAGAAAAAAGACACACCAAAATTATGGCTGTCACAATTGGCAATGCTTTAAGCACACCCAAGTTGTCCTAGGGAAAACCCAGGACCAATCAAGGACTGCCTGGGCCCTACTCCATGTAACAGATAGCTGATGTATTTGACTCATAGCACTGGATAACTGACCATCCTCCCTCCCAGAGAGGAGCTAGGTCAGCCAACAATCTCACATCCTCCCCTCCCCCCATAAAGAGTACTAAAGAAGCTCAGGGCAACTTGCAATGACCCTGTCCATGGACATCTCTGTCTCCTGCAAGAAACCCTGGGTGACCCTAGACATCACAGGTAAGCAATTTCAATTCCTTTGGCTTCTGTCTTAATTTCCTTCTCTAGAAACCCTCCTCTAGATCTATAGCCATAATTAGGGTCAAGGAGACCCCTAGCTGAAGCTTCTTTACTTCTGCACTGACATGTCACTATGAAGGCCAAATGTTCAACCATAATTGTCCCACAGTGCCCTACTCCCTTAAGGAGATCTACTAGCAAAATTGGGGGCAATTCTCCAATTCTCACAAAGGGCAAAGCAGATTTTACCTGTTGGAATGATGCCAAGCCATGCTTCTGGACACCCCTGAGATTATCATAAAGATGTTCACTATTCTTAAACCTGTCTCTTTGATGCCTCCAGGCTCAGAAGTTAGCTACTCTTATGAACAGGTGATTTTCCAGACCCATACAAAAAGGGAGGACATCAGAGACCTGCCCCTTCAAGATCCTGAGGAGGTGTGGTTCACTGATGAAACTGTTCAAGAAGTAGACTGAAAGGCAGGCTATGCAGTTATCAGTTCACAAAAGGTCACCGAGGCCAAGTTTCCCCCAGGACCTCTGCTGAAAGAGCAAAGCTCATAGTCCTTACTCAGGCATCACTATTAAGCCAAATAGACCTTTCTGGTACTACATGCTCATGCAGCAATCTGGAAAGAAAAAGGTTTGCTAACTACTATGCAATCATCTATAAAAAAACAAACAGGAAAGGCCGGGGATTTAGCTAAGTGGTTCTGCCACCTGCCTTGAAAATGCAAGGTCCCAAGTTTGATCCCTGGTACAAAACAAAACAAAACAAAACAAAACCCACCAGGAAATTCTACAATTATAGGTAATCTATCTTCCCAAGCAGGTCAATGTCCCTCATTGCAAGGGACTTCAAATCTAAAGTCTAAAGTCTCTTTGAGAAATCAAAAAGGTGGTAAAGAGACAAGAGGGGTAGGCTACAGCTCCTTAAGACCCTAGCCTTCTTCCCAGTTCTAGAAGAACCATTAAAGTAGTCCTTCCTCAAGGAATGCAGTGGAAAGCTATAAAAAGCCTACGTGGGAAATGGTCACTTGAATTTTTACAGGACTAGGAAGAAAGCTACTCATGCGAACCACTAGAAGATCTGAGGCTCCTCTTTAGAAAGCAAGACTTCCAGTACTGCTCCAGGTATAGATAAGTAAATGGGTACCTGAATTGAGATTCCTGTTTTTAAGTAGATTCATAATATGGGTGATCTTGCTAAGATTATGGCTCTCAGGCTCTTGATAATTTATCTAACATCCCTCTTTGCAATACTTTCTCCTCCACAGGAAGCATGGAACTCTAACATGCTATTTCACATATTTGGGGTTCTACATTCCCAATCTAACAGTAAAGTTCATGATGCTTTCTTCCATTGAATAGGCAGCCCAACAGTCACTAATTATTTTCTCATTGTCTTCTGATAGTTTTTTATTTCTTCAACCCAGCCTGTGAGCTACAGCACCCAAAGGTAGTTGGAGACACATAATCCCCAGTAGGTAAAGCCTACAACCCCCTTCAGCAGGAAGTAGCTGTATGAAGACAGAAACCACCACTCCCTCAGCACCCCATGAAGAATTATGGGGATATGTGTCTCTCAGGAAGAAATGAGGTAGGAGATAAGGGCATGGCAAAGCTGGCTGGGGAAGTAGGTGTGAACTGTTAATTAAAAAATCACAGGACACATGTTCAGAACAGTTCCCAAAGCCCTGCATGTGGACTTCTTCTGAGAACTCAAGCAAGTTTTTGATAGGATGGTCTAGACCTGATATCAGCCTGAAAAGCGCAGATACAAAAAGGGCAGTCCACATTGAATTTTTGCCACTGTGTTTTTTCACTGTAGCCTGCTCTCTCCTACTTTTACTTGGCCCAAACTCACTTTTCAGAGCCTTTTCCCTGTCTTTAGTAAATGTAAAACCTTATTTAAAAAAAAAGTCAGAATTTTTCTTTTAGAGACAAGCCACTTCTCCAAGCCTCAACAGGTCAAAGGTGTAACAGTCAGCCCTCCTCTCTTCACATGCTAACCCCAGGAAGAAAAAGTCCAGTTTCCTTTCTACAGGGAAGAGAGGGGAGCAAAAGGTGGCTGGAAGGCATAAAGCAAGGGTAGAGTTGTCTATCATCTCATTGTATTCCCTCTCCCCTTCCCTCTGTTCCTTACTATAAAACAGAGGTTTCCAATCCCCAGGCCACAGACTGGTACCAGTTTGTGTCCATGTTCTGATAGGTCCCTGGCCTGTTAATCAGGCCACACAGCATGTGGTGAGTAAAGCCTCATCTGTGTTTATGGTTGCTCCCACTGCTCACACTGCTGCCCGAACTCTGCCTCCTGTCAAATCAGCTGCAGTTATTAGGAGCACAGACCCTTCTGTGAACTGTGCTCACAGTGGCTCTAGGATGCATGCAACTAAGGAGAATCTAATCCTAAAATACCACCACCACCACCTCCATCCAACCTTCTCCAACTGTCTTCCATGAAACCAGTCCCTGCCAGAACCAGCCAAAAAGGTTAGGGACTGCAGCTATAAAAGACCACTCACTGCACACCAGTAAGATAGAAGCAAGAGTAAGATGGGCAAGAGGAGGCCCCTCTATCTCCTCTGAGCTAGCTTTGAATAAAAGCTTTTTCCTTGTCATCAAAAATAAATGGCCTCTTATGGTTTGTTTGGTAGCACTGAGCAAATGGACCTGAGCAGCCAGTAACAGTTTTGGCACAACCAGCCAAGAGCTAGGTCCCCACTCCTGAAAGGCATGAGTCTCCAGATTCCCAGCCAGGGAAGAAACAGAAAGGTTAGAAAAAGAACTGACTGTTCCTGGCTAACTGAACCAACAATCATAACTCCAGGAACATTCTAGTAGCTGCAGGGGACACTGTTGTAACCTGGAAAGTCTCCCTTCTTTCCTGGCTTGGTGACATCAGTTGCTTATCAATACTTTCACAGGTGAAAGGAAAATTTTGGGGGGTGGAGTGGGAGGGCTGATGGGCTCTGTCTGGTTTCCTGTTGGAAAGTACATTCTAAGAATGTACTGTCTCAAGCATTCCACCAGGCTAATGGAATAGCCACTTGGAACTTCTCTTAGGTCACTCAGGTGTACCAGTAGAGGTGAAGATGCCTTGTTGTTTGTGGCCATGTGGACTTATTACAGGTCATTTTTGGGTGCTGACTAGTGTGAGAAGAGACTTAGAAGTAGAAAACATTTCAAGTAATTTGGTTTTGTTGGTTTGGCATACTCATTTGGTTTGATTTGTTATGGGCTGATTTTGGTATGACTTGGTTTATGATCTAGAAGGCCTGTGGGGCACATACTGGTTGGATGGGTTGTAGCCAGGATTCTGTAGTGAGGTGAGTTGCTGAAGCTCTCCTCCTACACCATACGAATGTAAGGCAAGAGACAGTCCTGCCCCCTTGTGACTCAAGAGAGCACTCAGTTTGGCCAGGTAGCTTCCCATTTCAGGGAAGCTGGACAAGGTCCTCTAAGACAGTACCTGTCGGAGGTTTACTCTGATGGGTTCATCAGAGTACAGAGATACCAGGCCACATCCTTCCTTTGGCTCATCTTTGGAGGTTCTTGTGAACTAATATGGAGCTTTTTGTAAGCCATTCTGGGCCTTCTTCATGAGCCAATTTGAAGTTTAAGGTTCTTGAGCTATTTAACAAGGAAGTTTGGATCAAGGACACTAAGTCCTTAAGGACACCAGAGTCTAAAGATGTATTAAAAATTTGGGACATAATATTGAGTAATATAGCCAGGGATTTAGCTCAGTGGTTCTTCTGCCTGCCTTGCAACCACAAGGACCCGAGTTCAATCCCTGGTACCAACAAACAAACAAATATATATATATACATACATATATATACATACATATATATATATGAAAGTTTATAATTAATGTGTTGCTTAAAACATGTTATTGAAATGTTTAAGAACAAAAAGTTTGATTTTATTTGGTGTTTTTTTTTCTCAATTCCCAGACTAACATATGTCAAAGCACATAATTTTTAAAACTACTGTTAATCTATGTATGGATGGCACAATTTGGTAATGATCTAAAAGTTGTGTTTTTGTTGTAAATAGACCATATATCCTAACAATGTATTTTTTTAAGTAAAATATTTCTAATTAGAGACAGTCTCTTTTAAGAAAAAATACTTAAATAAGAAAAGATTAAAACTGTAATACACAGGGATAAAGTTAGAGTCTCCAGTTGTTGGTTTAAAACAACAAAGCTTTTAAAAATATTGATTTGTTCTTGATAAAATTTAAAACAGAACTCACTTAAAGAAGAGAGGTTTTATTTTGTCAAATATTTTCTTAACTGAGTGAGGTACACACTGTATAAATCCCAAAACTCTACGAGGCTGAGGTACGAGGATGGAAAGTTCAAGCCCTGGACAACAGAACAAAATCTTATCTCAAAATAAAAAAGAAAAAGGGTGAGAGTGCCACTCAGTGTGAAGGTCCTGTGTTAGACCTCTAATCCTGCCAATAATAACAATTTCTTGTGTTCTTTACTATCTTTTATTAGGTTTTGATTGTTTATAAAAATTAAGTCTTAGTGAGGTAGGGTTATTTAGGCACCTGTTTAAAGTTTTGTTTTATAACTCTGGTTACATAAACTACTATTATATGTGACATGCCTTGTTTTTAAGAGTCTAATTGTCCTTGCATAATAATCAATCATGATTGTTGTCTTAATAGGTTGCAAAGGTAACTAAATGTGCCATCCTTTTGCTGAATTGCTACTTTGTGAGTTGCTGATGGTCACTTAATTGGCAAGAGCCATGTTCCTCTTAGTCCATAAGAGACAGTGTTGCTTTATTACAAAACGTAGGAGGGCTCCTTCCTACGTGCTGACCCCCCCCCCCCCCCGTACTATCAAGGCAGGAGATTAGAGCGTGGCAAAGCTGGCTGGGGAAGCAGGTGTGACATATTAATTACAAAATCCCACGACACATGTGTAGAACAGTTCCTAAAGCCCTGCATGTGGACTTATCGAAAAAACTCAAGCAGGTTTTCAATAGGTTGGACTAGACCTGGTGTCAACCTGAGGAGTAAAGAATATAAAAAGGACAGTTGACATTGAACTATTTGGTACTGTGTCTCTTTGTGGTAGCCCGCTCTCTCCTGCAGTGTACTTACTTCCTACTTATACTTGGCTCAAACTTGCTCTGTAGAACCTGTTTCTTTTCCTAAATTTAATAAATACAAAACTCTGCTACCATTTGCATTTGTCTTGACTAATTCTTTGTTCAGGACAGAAAGAACATAGAAACCATTTCTAAAAGGAGACTCGAGTACCCCCAAACCCAGTAACATTTGGCATAACCAGCTAGGAGCAGGTAAGGCCATTTGGGCATGCTTTTGTTGCTGTTTCTCTCTAAAAGCTATGGCCAAGAAGGTGTTTTTCTTTCCCTTTCTCTCCCCTGAGAAAGCAGGCCCCATTAAAGACTTGCTTTTTTATTCCTGTAAAAAAAAGTATGTTCTTTGTTAATAAATAAGCATTAATTCTTACACTCTGTATTCAAAATTTTTAAAGTTCTATGTGTATATCTAAGACATTCCAAAGGTGTTTGTAAATTGTAATTCAGGCATGACTAAATGATAATTTACATTGTTTTATAGGAAAAGGACACTCTTATGTACCATATATGCTTAATGTACCTGTCTGACAGAATTAATCTTAGTTCACAAACAAATTGGTTTCTTTAATTTGTTTACTATGTTTCTTAGTTCAAATCTACTATAAAGGCTGGATTTGCTTTGCTTTTATTAGCTGGTTTTACATCTGCATGAATGCTTTCTATGTCAAATTCTTATGTTTTTGGTTATGGGAGAAGCTCACTGTCCAGACCCCCAAAATATAGACTCAGACACGTGAAGTATAGCGAGAGCAAGACTTTAATGGCAATTATGCACAAACGGGTGTCTGTCTGGGGGCGCAGGCACACTCCAATTCAATTCAACCAAGCATGGATCTTTATATCCTCCAGCTCACAAGGCCCGTTCCCCTGTCCCTCATTAGCTGAGGGGGTACAATCTGCTCCATTACAATGTAGGCAGGAAAACCCACCCTTCTTTGTGTATTCTTTTGATTGTGAAACCTTGCTTGCTTAACAATTATCTAGTTCTAACATCTCATTCTGAGACTTTCTGGGTATTTCATTCGTTTGTGGCCAAGCCCTCTTGTTGAAGGTAACTACCTTAACTGTCTGTAGATGAATATGGATCACCTATTTCTCTGTTTTTTACAAGGATACTATTCCCTAAAGAATAGATGAGATTAAACTTTGTAATGGATTCTAAATAAATAACCTAAGAGGCACTCTTTCTAAATTTCTGATATTGTTCAAACTTGTCAAGAAAGGTTATATGATACTGATTCTAATGTCTGTCACATTCCCTCCAACATGGGACATGTTCTGACTGACCATCACTGGAGAAAGCTACCCTGGCCCAGAGGAACACAAATTGTATATAGTTCATTGGCAATATCTTCAGAGAAATAAAATATAGATTCAGAGAATGGGGTGGGGGGATTGTGAACACCAAAAAGAACACCTGTGTCAACCCTTGCATAAATAAACAGAGCTACAGAAGTTATGGGAAAAGGATTCTTATGCACGACTGACAAAAAGCAAAAAGCCCTTCTAGGAGGTGTAGCTATTAAGCATTTCCTAACTTTGCTTTTCTTTTGTATTTGGTCTCACAGTCTTTAGTGATACTTTTTTAGTCTCAGGCATCCAGCTTCCCTGTGCATATGCTCCAGCTGATTTGGCAGAATCCACAAATCAATCCAATAATAGACAGACAGATGATGGGCCATCTCAAGGCCCTCAAGATTCAGGGCTGGACTAACACAAGTAGGGAACTGTTACTGGTAAGGCAAAACAGAACTTCAAAATTAGAATTTTTTCTTTTAGAGATAAGCCTTTTTTCCAAACTTCCTCAGGCCAAGGGCATGGCCACCACCCTCATTAGATGCTGGTGCCAGGAGCTCAAAGTCGAGTTTCCTTTCCAAAGGGAAGGGAGGGAGAAAAGATGGCCAAAAGGAAAGAAGCAAGGGTGGAGTTGTCCACTGTCTCATTGTATTCCCTCTCCTCTCTGCCTTACTGTAAAAGACCGTGGCATACCTAGACTCAGAGATGGTGGTTTGTGGTCATAGGAGGACCCTCCATCATCTCAGAATAAATTATCTTTTTATTAAAAGTAAATGGGGCCAGAAATTTAGCTCAGTGGTTCTGCCTCCTGCCCTGCAAGCTCAAGGACCTGAGTTCAATCCCCAGTACAAAGAAAAAAAAAAAAGGTAAATGGCTTCCAGTGGTTTGTTTGGAAGCAGCAAGCAAACAGACTTGAATAGCTAGTAATACCTTTATATCCATGTCCCCTCCTCCTGTCCCTTCACAAGATCCAAACACATAACTGAACCAAACAGTTCAGGACTGTAGGAATCCAAATGATCAGAGATATAGAGAACCTTAGAGGCTCACCTATTTCATTATAGAGATGAGGAACTGCTGGTCCCAAGGAGGTGTGAGTTGGGTAATGGCATAGACAAAGAGCATAGGTCTGTGTCTTGAAAGGCAGAGAGATTAGTAGCAATCTCGAATATCCAATGAGGAATGCTGGAGATACAAGCCTCAAAGTAACTAGCTATTACATAAACTTTCTTTTTCGTGGTACCGGGGATTGAACTCTGAACCTTGTGCTTGCGAGGCAGGCACAGTGCCACTGAGCTAAATCCCCAGCCTCTACATATACTTTCTTTTTTTGTTGTTCTTTTATTGGTACATTTTAGGTATACAATTTGTTTACATTCATCATTGGGTGTTTGTACCTGTACGTGATATATCTTGGTTCTTATTTCTTTTCCCCATTACCTTATACTTTCAAAAGCATAAACCACAAAGCAAAAAAAAAGATGAATTTGATTACAACAAGTGAAGGATTTCTGTTCAATAAAAGATAATATAGGCAAAGTTGATAAACACATCACCAGAAGATATTTACAATGCTTAAAATTAATCATAGATCAATAGCTAGGACTTCTGAAAATTGAGACAATAAAGCAAACCCAATTTAAAAAAGGAAAAGATGTGAACATGCAATTAGGGAAGAAGAAACTCAAAAAGTTAACAAACAAATTAAAAGATGTCCAAAAAAAAAAAAAGATGTCCAAACATACTGGTTATTAGAAAAATACAAGATAAAACAATGGAAAGCTGGATAACGGTATGAAGAACGGATCAGACACAGGGATTTACATGTCCAGTATGGCGAAGGGTGGGGGAGAGTAGAAGCCACCAGTCAGTCATTTCGCAAGATAATCTGGCAGTTTGTTGTTGTCATATAGGTAGGTTTTCAAGCTAGGAATATACTTTCTTTAATAGGTGCTATTCAAATTTTATATTTCTTCCAGAGTCAGTTTCATTAATTTGTCTTCCAAGGTACTTCATAGTTGTCGTCAAATTTATCAAAAAAGATTTTTGTAATGTGCTTTATGTATCCTTTTAAATTCTGTAAAATCTGTGGTAATGTCCTCTAAATCTTGATATTGTAATTTAAAAAAATGTATAACTGACATTGTGAAATAGGAAGAAAAGGTCTAAAGGGGTAGGGGAAGCAGGAGGGATAAGGGAAAGGAAAGAAGGGAAAGGAAAAAATATGAGAAAAGGAAAAAAATGGAAACAAAGTCTTTGTAAATAGGGAAAGGAGGAGGGGGTGAAGGGAGGGCAGGGGAAGGGGAAAAAAATAAAACCAAGAGACTCATGTAAAGGTACAATATCCCAATGATGAATGTTACTGTATTCTATATCTAAAATGTACCAATAAACTTAGTGGAAAATAAAAGATAATCTAGCAGTCCTCAGTCGATGTAAATCAATACACACCTACTCCATGACCTGCTCTTGGGTATGGATCTCAAAAGAAATTCTCACAGTGAGACCTGAAGGAGGATATTCAAAGCAACGCAGTTTGTGAGTCAGGGAGTTGGAGGCCATCTCCAAACCTATCAGTAGATGGGTAAAATATGGAGATCACTTCAAAGCACAATGCACAGTGCTGTCTAGGTACATAGCAGATACAGAGCAACATGGATGGGTCACAGAAACAACTTGAGGGCAAAAGCAGAATAAGCTTCCAGGACTACCTACATATTTAAAAATATAAGCACGTAAAGGTTCTACAAGTACAAAACCATATACATCAAACACACTGGAATAGCTGTCTATGTAGGAAGTAGGGGATGGCTACCAAAAGGGCGTTATTGTTCTGAGTGACTTAAAGGCAGGGGTCATGGTTCCTTCCCTGGCTGCTTGGTGCTGGCTCAGGCATTTAGGAGCAATCTGGACTCAAACTGGGATCAGCAGTGTCCCACTGAAAACAATCTTCCTCATATTCTGTCTCGGTCTCGAGAATCTCACCTCTAGAGATGAGTCCCTTTGGTTTTATGCTTTGGAGGATGTCATACATCCACTCAACGAGTAAATTTTGTTTTGTTTTTTTGAGACAGGGTCTCTCTATGTAGTCCTGGCTGGCCTTGAACCACTGTGTAGCCCAGGCTGGCCTCTAACTTGTAGTAATTAATACTAGTTTATTAGACAATGGGGCTAGAAAAGATGTGGAGGGCAGGTGGTAGCCTGCAGCAGGCTGTCAGAACTAGGTAAAGTGACAGCCAAATCCAAACTTTCCTTCCCTTCCTTGAAGCCTTTTTTTCTTCAGGGTATATGGAACTAACCTTCAGGGAGCACTTACAAGAGGCAGCAGCAGGACACAGACGTTTACATTTATGATCTCATGTATGGCTCAGAAAAATCTTAGTCAGCTCTGTTTTACAGGTAAGGAGCAGAGGCTCAGAGAAGTAACCAGGTCAAAAGCACATCGATGGAGGCATCCTTGCTCTTCCTCCTGCCTCAGGGGACACCATTCCTTCCACCACAACAGCTACCCTTCTCCCCAGTTTTCTACCTAGTACCTGGGCCCAAGATGTCCCCAAGCTTGCCCAGAGGCCTCCACACCTATCAGAACTGCTTCAGCAGCTCTCCCAGGGACACTGAAGTTGGAGTCCCTTGCTTTAGGAAACTCCTGGAGTTAAGCTAGTTTCTAAGGGCTTCCTTTTTATCCTCCATACCCTTCAGTTCTAAAATGTGGCTCTTTTAAACCAAGTGCAATGAATTCCCCAAGAGTTAGTGTAATATACTTGAAATGACAATGAGAAACCTCAGTTGGGCAGAAGTACTACAGAGCTGTTATCCCATGCCTTAGCACTCCAAGATCTAGGATTTTAAAAGGTCAAATCCTTTGTCAAACCCCAGACAACTGATGAGATGGAATGAGGAAGGTGGCCATCAAAATTGTCATTCCCTCTTCTCCCCCTCTTTCTCTCCTGCCAACTTTATGTAAGTAGCCTATTTTTCCTCAGGCCCCAATCCAATTACTTTGAACAAAATGTGAAAGAAAGTAATTCTATCCTACAAAAAGTATTTAAAACAGTCACAGAGGAGATGGGCTGAGACTTGTAGCAGATAGCTTGAGCCTCAGTCAACCGTCTTGTCAAAGCAGTTGATATGATGATTAACACCACGAGCTCATTTTTTGCTTAAAAAGGGATAAAATATCATGGGGGAAAATTAGGAACTTTCCATTATTTTAACAAGAAAAGTTTATGCAATGGTGGAGAAAGGGATGCCATAAAAAGAAAATGTTACAAAGTTGTGTTTTATGTATGAAATCCAAACAAACTCACATAAGGTTTATTCCACCCTTGCAGGAGGAAGTAGAAGCTTAAACTAGTAACAATTCAATGATATAAATATTTATGTTGTCATCATTGCTTGCAAAGCCACAGGCAGGTCTAGCTGTGGAAACAGGAAAGCCAAGAGACCACAGAGTTCTTCAGACTCACAGTTCTTCCTTCTGCGGAGTCCAGATGTGGTAAGCATGACCCCTCCCCATGAGCTTGGACACTTAGTGGCCTGTTTGAACTGCTGTGGCTGCTGCTTTAAGCATTGCTGCTAACCCCTAAACCAAATGTTGGAATGGAGGGTGCCTCCTCTCCCTTCATTTCTCTAAAATAAGATTTCTTGTTGGGGACCCCAAACAACTGAATCCTCTTGTTGCCTTTTACAGTCCTCCCTTTTCCAAGTTTCCAAAGGGGGAAAAACACAGGACTGTGCTGTCCTGACCTCTGAGCTTTGAGCTCTTCATGTACAAAGTACAGTCAGTCTGCAGCAGACCCGCCAGGCCACATCTTCCAGCCACGTGGACCTCACAACTCCCCTCTGTTTCTCTTCCAGAGTTCTTAAGTTTTCTTATTCCCAGTTTTTCGACATCTGGCTGAATCCTTTTACTCTACACCTTTACACGGGGTTAAACTTGGGTAATGGTTTGATTTAGACAGCCACCAACACACACAAATATCCATTATATTTATTTGTTACCGTGTAATCCCTTTCTGTCCCATTTACTATCAGCCTAACAAGCAAGAGACATCACGTTTAATAGAATACTGGGAGCTTGGACTAAACTCTTCATGTGTTTTAAGGCCCCTGTCTTTTAAATTGGGCTCTCTTCCTAAATCTTTGCTGTCAAACTTATTTTACCGAAATTCTTGGAAATCCTGGTTTCAGCATTTTGGTACTCTGGAGTTTCTTTCTTTTGAACATATCCTGCAGTGTCTGGTAATAATAAGAACTAACATTTAAAGAGAACATACTATATGGGGACTAATGCTATAAGGTAGATAAAATTATTAGCCCCATATTACAGATAACCATACTGAGGTACAATGAGTAAATAACTTGTTCAAGGCCACACAGAAACAGTTGAGCCAGAAATCTACAAAGGCTCTGATTTTATCAGGCTTCTGTGTCAAAAAGATCCGGTGTCTATTCTTACTGTGTTTTCCTCTTTGGGGGCTGGTTGATTCGGATTATTTGCTCAGCGTTTTTGTCCTTCAGTTTCCCTGATAAAATCGAGACTATACATTCTTTGGAAGATCCACCAGGAAGTAAAAGAGACGCATGAGGGACCTAATTCAGTCCTTGCCCCTAAATAGTGGTCAATGTTCCTATGCATCCCAGCTGAAGGCCCTCGTAGGCAGAGCACGGTCCCGCTCCTTTTAAGCACCCGCCGCCCACTGTAAGGTCCCAATAACTTCAGTTTAAAACCATCATCCAAGGTACTTCTGTGATACCTGCAGGCATTGACCTGGCAACCTGGCCAGCGAATACCTCTGCCCTCACTTCTCTCTGCGTCCCGGTCCCAGGCCTGCCAGGACCATCTGCTGTGGCTTCTCTCCCAAGCTGGGACTCCTACCCCCAGAGCTCCAGTCTTACCATAGCATCGTATTGCAGGGCGTTCATGAAGTGTGCGACCTCGGCGCCCTTGTACACGGTGAACCAGATGGTGCCTTGGTACTGGTCGCCGGCGTCCAACAGCAGCACGTTGGGTTCGGCTTGTCGGATCTGCTGCACCTTGGTGAAGAGCCGCGCCACGCCGCCCACGCAGAGGCTGGCGTTGCTGCACTTGGTAGAGTCCTCGCTGGTTTGCTCCAGCCGGCTATGAACGTCGTTGGTGTGCAAGATCGTGAGCTCCCAGGCACCAGCTGGGGGCCACAGCAGCGCGCCCAGCGCGAGGAGCAGCAGCGCGGGCACCGGCGGGGCCCCGGGACTCATGGCGGTGGCGTGGGTGCGATCGTTCGGTGCGAGTGCGGACGAGCTAGGCCCGCAGCTGGCCGGCCTGGGCGCCCAGGCTCAGGGGCGGGGCTCGGGCGGGCCGGGCCCTCCTCTCCCCCCGGAGGCCGGCCTGGGCCAGCGAGGTTACCCGATGCGACCCTGGAGCCTTGGTGGACCGGCTGGCTTGGCAGGAACGGCGCGGAGGTTGTTCCCGTGCGGAGCCGGCCCCTTCCTTACCCGAGCGCGGAAGGAGTTGGGGGCGGCTCCCGGGGTGCGGTTCCTCGCAGCTTCTCGCCTCTTACGCCGCTCGGATTTCTCTCCCCGAAGAATGTATGGGTTGCAGCGGACTTGGGCGAGGTCACCACTTTAAAGAGCAAAAGAGGGAAAAGAGAGCGGCTGGAAAGAAAGATGAGCAGGACGAGGGGAAGAGAGCAGGAGTCAACAAGGAGCTAAACGCGCTCTCCGCGCTCTGACGCTCTCGGGCACTGAGAACGCGCCAGTCCACGTTGCGTAGATTTGGAACCTCAGGCGGTAAGAAACCACTGGGATGCAGCCCCTCGTTCACTGACAATTAAGGCTTGGTGATATGATAGCAACAGTGTGTGCAGACAGCTCTCAGAAGCTAAAGGGGGAGGGGTAGACATGAAGGCGTGCTTTCATGTCTACCGTCTCTGCTTTTGCAATCATCTTTCTGTTCTGATTTTGAGGTTTTGAGGAACGGGGGGGGGGATTCCCCCCACGTCCGTCTTTAAAGTAAGGTTTTTTAGCAAAAGAGCCAAGGAATCATCGTTATCATCGAATTAAAATTGCTGCACAGTTTCCCCCTGTTTAATAGAGTGATTCCTGAATCTGAATTACATGTAATCAGTTACCTAGCAGCTTTGGCCAGAAAGAGAACGAATTCGTTTTGGTCCCCACTAGGTGTTATGTACATTGTGTAAAAGAGCATCTGTAATCTTCACTCTTCTCCAGAACGCATCCTGGCAGTCTTGTTTTTCCATAAAGTTTCTTTTTCAACTGTGGTAAAATACCCATAACAAAATTTGCTACTTTAACCGTTTTTAAGGGTTCAGTTCAGGGTCACTGAATACATTCACATTCTTGCGCCCCCACCATCACCTCCGTCCATCTCCAGAATCTTATCTTCACAAACCGAAACTGTTGCACTAAACAGTCGTTCCTCATGTCCTTCCCCAGGGCCTAGCAGCCTACATTACTTTCTTTTTTCTTTATTAAATTCTTTTATTGGTACGTTGTAGGTATACAACACAATTACATTTCTCATTGGGAATTGTACCTTTATGTAATGCATCTTGGTTCTTATTTTTTCCCCATTCCTAGCCCTCCCTTCACCCCCTCCACCCTTCCCTATTTACAAAGACTTTATTTCCATTTTTTCCATTTCTCATCATTTTTCCTTTCCCCTGCCCCTCCCACTACCCCTACCCCTTTGGACCTTTTTTTCCTATTTTGCATTATCGATTATTCATTCTAATCATTGGTACATTTTAGGTATACAATATAATGACATTCATCACTGGAAATTTGCACCTTTACATAGTCTCTCTTGGTTCTTATTTTTCACCCTTGCCCAGCCCTCCCTTCAACCCCTCCAGTCCTCCCTATGTACAAAGATTTTGTTCCTATTTTTCCATTTTCTCATATTAATCCCATTCCCTTCTATCCTTTCCCCTAGCCCTCCCACTTCCTTCCCCTTTGCCCCTTTTCTTCCTATTTCACATTGCCTATTATACATTTAGTCCTTATTTACACTTTCAGTTTCTCACACCAGAGAAACTATTCCGTATTTATACATGTGTGTCCTATTTATTTCACTTAAGAGTATCGCCTCAATGTGCAACCACTTAGCTATAAATGTCTCCAATTTCTCATTTTTTATGGCTGAGTAGTACTCCATTTTATTAAAAAACCACATTTTCTTTATCCAGTCTCCAGTTGATGGGCATTTGGGCTGTTTCCAAGTTTTAGCTATCACAAATTGTGCTGCTATGAACATGGGCACACATATATCACTGTGGTATGATTCTTTTAATTCTTTGGAGAAGATCCCCAGCAGTGGAATACCGGGGTCAAATGGGACTTCCAGTCCTAGTTCTTTGAGGTATCTCCATACTGATTTCCACAGTGCTTGCACCAGTCTACACTCCCACCAGCAGTGGAGCAGGGTTCCTCTTTCCCCACAGCCCCACCAGCATTTGTTATTGGTTGATTTCATGATAGCAGCCATTCTTTCTGGAGTGAAGTGGAATCTCAGCGTTGTTTTCATTTGCATCTCTCAAATGACCAGTGATGTTGAACATTTTTTCATGTATTTATTTGCTATTTCTACTTCCTTGTCTGAGAAATGTCTGCTCATTTCAGATGCCCATTTTTGGATTGGGTCTTTAAATTCGGGAGGTCTGATCTTTTTAAGATCTTTATGGATTCGAGATAGTAGACCTTTGTCTGAGGGAGAGCAGGTGACTATTTTTTCCCACATTGTGGGTTGTCTCTTCACACTGCTGGTGGTTTCCCTTGCTGTGCAGAAGCCTTTTAATAAGAAGAGATCCCACTTGTTGATTGTTTGTGCTAGTTCACGGGCAACTGAGGTTTTGTTCATAAAATCTTTTCCTACACTGATGTCTTCAAGGGTTCTACCTAACCTCTGCTCCAACTGGTTCAGGGTTTCTATTTTAATATTTAGATCTTTAATCCATTTTGATTTTAGTTTAGTGCATGGTGAGAGATAATAGGTCTAGTTTTAATTTTTGGCAAGTTGAAGCCCAATTTGTCCAGCACCATTTATTAAAGAGGGTATATTTCCTCCAGTGAGGGTGTTTGGCTCCTTTGTCGAAGATGAGATGGCTGAGTGTGTGTGGCATTGTTTCTGCATCTTCTAATCTGTTCCACTGGTCCTCAGGTCTGTTTCTTTGCCAGTACCATGCTGTTTTGTCACAGTAGCTTTGTAGTAGAGTTGCAGGTTGGGGATTATGATAGCCCCTGCCATGTCTCTGTTACCTAGAATTGCTTTTGATATTCTGGGTCTCTTCTTGTTCCAAATGAATTTTTGGATTGTTTTCTCAAGGTCCATGAAGTATGCTGCTGGGATCTCAATTGGAATTGCATTAAATCTATATAGCAATTTTGGAAGTATGGCCATTTTCACTATATTAATCCTTCCTACCCAGGATCAGGGGATGTCTGTCCATTTTCTGATATCATCTTCAATCTCTCTTTTCAGAGTGCCATAGTTTTCAGAGAAGAGGTCTTTGATTTCTTTCGTTAGGATGATTCCTAGGTATTTCAGTTTTGTGGATGCTATTATGAAAGGAATTATTTGCCCTATTTCTCTCTCAGTGAGTCTCTTGTTTGTGTAGAGGAAAGCTATTGATTTTTGTGTGTTGACCTTGTAACCAGCTACTTGACTGAATTTGGTTATTAAGTCTAGAAGACTATTGGCGGAGTTCTTGGGGTCTTCTATATAGAGTATCATGTCATCTGCAAATAATGACAATTTGACTTCTTCATTTCCTATCTTTATTCCTTTTATTTCTTTCTCTTGTCTAATTGCTGTGGCTAATGTTTCCAGAACTATATTGAACAAGAGTGGTGATAGTGGACATCCTTGTCTTGTTCCTGATTTTAGTGTGAAGGATTTCAGTTTTTGACCATTTAGTATGATATTGGCTGTTGGTTTTTCATAGATGGCTTCTATCAGTTTGAGGTAGAGACCATCTATTCCAATTTTTTGTAGGGTTTTTATCATAAATGCATGTTGGATTTTGTCAAATGCTTTTTCTGCATCTATGGAGAGAATCATAAGGTTTTTGTCCTTGGCTCTATTGATATAGTGTATTTCATTGATTGATTTTCATATATTGAACCATCCCTGGATCCCTGGGATGAATCCCACTTGATCAGGGTGTATGATCTTCTTGATGATCTTCTGCATTCTGTTTGCCATTATCTTATTAAGGATTTTTGCATCTATGTTCATTAGTGAGATTGGCCTATAGTTCTCTTTTCAGTTGGGTCTTTCTCTGCTTTGGGGATCAAGGTGATGCTTGCTTCCAGGAATGAATTTGGGAGTATTGCTTCCCTTTCAATTTCATTGAAGAGTTTCAACAGTAGTGGCAGCAGTTCCTCTCTAAATGTCTTGGTAGAATTCATCAATGAAGCCATCAGGGCCCGGGCTTTTCTTAGTTGATAAGTGTTTAATTACCTTTTCAATTTCATTAGTTGCTATTGGGTTGTTCAGAATTTTTAGGTCTTCTTTGTTCAACTTTGGTAATTCATATGTATCTAGGAATCTGTCCATTTCTTCTGTGTTGTCCATCTTATTGGGGTATAGGTTCTGGAAGTAGGTATTGATGATCCTCTGGATTTCTGCTGGGTCTGTTGTCATTTCACCCTTTTCATTCCTAATTGCATGGATTTGGGCCTTTTCTTTCCTTTTTCTGATAAGGTTGGCTAAAGGTTTATCAATTTTGTTGATTCTTTCGAAGAACCAACTCTTTGCTTCATTGATTTTTTGTATCGTTCTCTTAGTCTCCATTGCATTGATTTCTCCTCTGATCTTTATAATTTCCTCCCTTGTATGAGCTTTGGGGTTGTCCTGCTCTTCTTTTTCTAGAAGCTTGAGGTTCAGCATCAGGTTGTTTAATTGGGCTCACTCTGTTTTCCGAATATGCGTATTCACTGCTATGAGTTTCCCTCGTAAGACTGCTTTCATTGTGTCCCATACATTCTGATATGTTGTACTGTCATTGTCATTTAATTGAAGGAACTGTCTGATTTCTTCTTTAATTTCCTCTGTGACCCAATGGTTATTCAAAAGTGTGTTGTTCAATTTCCATGTGTTTATGAAATTTTTTGGGTTTCTTTTGCTATGGATCTCCAATTTCATTGCACTATCATCTGATAATATACAGGGGATAACTTCAGTTCCTTTGCACTTACTTAAACATGTGCTATGTGTGAGTATGTGGTCTATTTTTGAGAATGACCCATGTGCAGCTGAGAAGAATGTGTGTTCTGATTTTGTGGAGTGGAAGACTCTGTAAACATCTGTTAAGTTCATTTGTTCAAGAGTTCAATTGAGTTCTAGTATTTCCTTATTTATTTTTAGTCTAGTTGATCTTTTTATTTGTGACAGTGGGGTGTTGAGGTGCCCCACTACAATTGTATTAGTGCATATATGACTTTTCATGTCTGTTAGCATTTGTTTTATATAGTTGGGTGCACGAGTGTTTGGTGCATAGATATTTATGATTGTCATCTCTTCCTCTTGGATTCTTCCCTTTACAAGGATGTAGTATCCTTCTTTGTCTCTCTTAATCAGTGTTGGTTTGAAATCTGCCTGATCTGCCAAGAGGATAGCTACTCCTACTTTTTTTCAGGTTCCTGCCGCATGCAGTATTGTTTTCCACCCTTTAACTTTCAGTCCATGAGTTTCCTTTTGAATTAAGTATGTTTCTTGTATGCAGCATATTGTTGGATTTTGCTTCTTGACCCATTCTGCCAGTCTATTTCTTTTGATTGGTGAATTGAGGCCATTAACATTGATGGTTATAACTGAAACGTATTGACTTGTCATTGCCATGACTTTTTCTTTTTGTTGGGTTCTCCCCCTTTACATTTAATTATCCTTTTATTGGTAAATTTTAGGTGTACAATATAATGACCTTCATCATTGGAGATATGCACCTTTACATACTCTCTTGGTTCTTTTTTTTTTTCTCCCTTCCCCTGCCCTCCTTTCAACCCCTCCACCCCTCCCTATTTACAAAGACTTTTTTTCCATTTTTTCATTTTCTCATATTAATTCCATTCCCTTCTTTCCTTTCCCCTACCCCTCCCACTTCCCCTTCCCCTTTGCCCCTTTTCTTCCTATTTCACATTATCTATTATACCTTTTAGTCCTTACTTACACTTTCAGTTTTTCACACTAGAGAAACTATTCGGTATTTACACATGTGTGTCCTATTACCTTTTTTATTCTTTAAGCTTTGTGAAATGTGTTCTGTTTTGCAAATATTTCATAATTTAATGGCATTTAATACTTACTTATTAGGCATTGAGGATTTGCAAGTTTGAATATTTAATAATTTGACTTGGCTTTTAAAAAAATTAAAAGAATAGAAAAGTGAACACATATGAGCTTCATCTAAGTACAGCAGTTATTCTTTTGTGACCTTTGATTTAGAATGGATATGTGCACCATCTTTCCAAACCACTTGACACTGAGTTTTGGAGGTCAAGAATATCCAAGATATTTAATGTTATACAATATGATTATCTAACATGTAGTTCTTTATCAAATTTTTCCTGCTGCCATTTCATCCAGGGTCCAGTCCTGCTCTGTCCAGGAGCACCAGTTTGGTTATCATGATGTCAGTTTCCTTTAATTTGGACCAGGGTCCTTGGCATAATTTCCTGTGACATTAACTTTTTTTTTTAAGTGGTACTGAGGTACATCCTTGTCCTTTTCATTTTTCTTTCCCTTTTTCTTGATTGACAGGGTCTTTCTAAGTTGTCTAGGCTGCATTTGCACTTGGTATCCTCCTGCCTCAGCCTCCCAAATTCAGGGTGGGGGTGTATTTAGCCAGGCTTGACATTACTATGTGTAAGGAGGCCAGTTAGTTGTCTAGCAGTCTCTTCCATTTGTCTGTTTCCTCGTGATTAGATTCTAGTTAAACCACAGGAGAGTACTTTTTACTTTTGAAAACTTGACAAGTATCAGCATGAGAACAGTGTGGGTTTTACAAAGCCAATGTATCACCTCCAGTCACTACTGAATACTAACAGAATTTGGTTTTGCAATATGTATTATCACAGAGCCAAAGAACATTACTTTAAAAGGAATTTTAGATTTTATCTCAGGAAGTCACAAGTTACAGAAAATTAGCAGATTAAGCATAGTCTTTAAATAAAGTAGAAACAGCTGAATTTTGACACCAGTAGATAGGGACTGTGTTTTTGTATTTGATCCAGTCCTTAGTGCCTCTCACCATTATTTGAATGACCCGTGCTGTCTCTGAGGCTTTTGAGCATATAACCACCATACTCTCTTCTCATTATGAGGCTAAGGAAACTTAGGCATAGGTTAAGTTGCTGAGGAATGTGTACTTAGTATGGGGCAGAGAGGTCCTGGGATTGAAGTCTTTTTTGGGGGGTAGAGGGGAGTTTTTGAGATGGCATTGCTCTGTAGTTCCAGCTGCCTTGGAACTCACTGTAGTCCTGGGTGGCCCTAACTATTCTTGCCTCAGCCTCCCAACTGCTACAATTATAGGCCTGTGCCACCATGCATGGCTAATCAGTCTCTGGAAGACTCAATTGATTTCCCACACATGCTCCAGTGATTTGCACTCATGGGACAAGCAGAAAGCCTATACTTTTAGCACCTTTCATGATTAAGGAAGGTGAGGGAATCAGAGATACCACAGAATGAAGTTTGTTATAAACTGCTTTTTAGTGCTGGGAATCATAAGTTTGCACATGGTAAGGATATATTCTGCCAGAGACGCATCCCCAGCTTCCAGAATTAAGTTTTATCTTAAGTGATATGAGTAGTTTAGCATTTTATATATTTATGGCATTTTAAGATAATGAATTTCTTTTATTTTTTCTACTTTGTACAATAGCTTTCTTTCATTTTTATAGCTATAGGTTTTTGTCTGACCAAGTACTTACCATGCTGCTATTGTCATCTTCCATGAAGTCTTTTCATGGAATCTGCTGACAACTCCAGTGTTGACTGTGTATGTCTTGCTGAACAGGGTTCTTGTTTATCAGAGGAGGAGAGAAGTCCTTAGGCATCCATCTCTGGGTCTTATGTCTAGGGATGTGTTTGGGAGCAGCTCTTAGTGCGGATTTGTTCTTTTGACTTGTTTCTGTGGTGGTGTTGTGAATCAGTTGCAACGAAATACCTCATTGTCCATTTCTGGGTAGCACTGCACTCTCACTGAAGCAGAGTAGGGGTGCTATTTATACAAAGGAACTACATATATTCAGAAAGGTCTTCTAGACAAACTATGGGAAATAATCACCAAGCATTGTCGAAGTTTGTGTTTATGTGCTTGTTAATGGGCTTTGACTTCAGGACATAATATATGAGATGAATCTGTAAGTGCATTGTAACTGTAAAAGTAATAATTATAAAAATGTCCACATTTCTGTTTTCGGTAGATTATGGCCATTTCTTCAGATCCTGTGTTCAATTTCTCAGCTTGAAATTGGATGTGTAATGTATAGTGTGCCTGGAAGGAAAAGAGGTGCCAAAGAAGAGATTGGGGGTGCAGATTTTGGGTGCTTAATAACTATTTAACACTTAATTTTAATAAACACTTTTACATTGGCCTTAAAAGGGGGGGGTGTCATAAAATTGAAACTACCTTTCCCCTCAGCAATAAAATAAAATAAAGAACACCCATAGCCCTGCAGCTAACCGTGACAACTACCTTCATCCATGGCTTTATATTTAAGCCACAGTGGGGGAAATTAATTAAAGCAGAGGGTCACTACTTTTAAATGTTTCACAACAATCCAAATGATACTTCTAGCTTTAGCTCATGCTTTACAACAGTGAACCAGGCAGGACAAGACATAGATTTGCTAATGTGCATTTACTCACCAAAGGACTGAAAATATCTGGGCTTTTATTCTGTAATGTTTCTAAGACTGTGTCCATTAAATGCAAACAAAGAAGGAAGAAGTCTTGGCAGAACAGAAGTGACACAAACTTGATGATTGGTATTGACTTAAATACTATTCATGGCACATAGCCTAGTCCATGCTCCAGCTGTTTCTATGGCTTGGGTTTTGTTGGTCTTCCACTACTCTGCTACATCATTTGCTAGTGGGTCGTCTGGATTAGGAGCACTTAACAAAGCCTGGACTGAGGGCAGAACTATGTGGATCTGCAGTGCTGGGGACCACTTATCTTTCAAAATATCTAAACGTATTCTTCCCAAATTGTCTACATTATGATGATAAAGTTTGCTCATGAAACATACTTTTGATGCTGGTATTGGGTATTCTTCTGGAAGAAATAGTTCAAGTTTAAAAGTCTCTTTCTCAAAGGGAGAATACTGGGGGACAGCAATGACCATAGGAAAATAACTGGTGGTGCTTTCATCTGGTTCTGCTTTAATGCCAGGACCTGGTTCTGCCAGCAAATGCTAAGTTTCCTTGATGATCCTGCAGGGCAGCCTGGCCATCTTGTCTGATCCCAAGTTCAGCCTCTGGTCGCACCTCTGGCTATGTTCACCTCACACACAAAGTCTTTTTTTATTTGATGCAGGGTCTCACTTTGTAGTTCAGCCTGGCCCTAAGCTCACTCTATAGCCCAGGCTGGCCTTGAACTCATGGCAATCCTCCTGCCTCAGTCTCCCAAGTGTGGAGATTATAGGTGTGCACCACCATGCTTGGCTTTGGGAGGTTCTTTTGAGGGTGAATCCTAGATATTTATATCCTAGCTCTTCAGAGAAACTTCAGATTCTGTTTTAAGCTTCTTGTGACACACATTGGTGCTATTTTTCAAGTATACCAGGGCCAGAGATTTAGCTCAGTGGCACCGTGCCTGCCTTGCAAGCACAAGGTCCTGAGTTCAATGCCTGGTACAAACAAAAGCTACACTCAAGTATACCATCACTCATGTTTTAAAATTATTTTAAATAACTCTAATTAGAATTTAAACATGATTGATGAACAAAAGTGTATTCAGTGTTTGCCTGAATCTGTACACAGCTCATCTTATTTGATTTGAGGAAGAGGAACTGAGAAGATCACTACTGTGCTTTGGGTCTAGAATGTCCCCCTAAGACTACCTTTTAAGAGTTTGGCCCCCAGCCTATGGTGAACTAAAGGTGTGGTGAAACATTTAAGAAATAGGGTCTACTGGAAGGGCATCAGGTCACTGGAGAGTATGACACTGAAGGGGCTTTTGAGGTCCCAGCTCCTTTCTCTCTCGCTTTGCTTCCTCAGCCACTATGGGGTGAGGAGATTTGCTCCACCACACCATGATGTTCTGCTTTACCACAGGCCCCAAAACCATGGGCTGAAGCCCCAGAAACTGAGCCAAAACAAATCTCTCCTCCTTGTAAGTACATTTTCTCAGGTATTTTGTCACAGTGATGGAAAGCTAACATTGTCACCTACTTGACTACTGAACAAATATTTATTGAGCACTTGTTTATGACAGGCATTCTGTAAAGTTCTGGGCCTAGAATAGATAACCAGATAGAAATGCTCTCAAAGACTCATGTGCTCAAGTTCATCTGCTCACTGCTGACCAAGTCAAAGGAGGCCATATCTTTGGGTTAAAAAGGCAAAAGGATTTATTCAAAGCTAGCTCCAAAAAGATGGAGGGGCCTATTTGCCCAAGGGTCTTTTATAAAAAGAAACAGAAGGGAGGGGGAGAAAAAGGGTCTGTACAGAGTCAACCAAGTTAAAATGGGGCCATTGGGGTGAGCCCTAACCCAAAATGACTGATATCCTTGAAAAGGGGAAATTTGGACTCAGAGACAGACACATGTAGAAGGAAGATAATGTGAGGACACACAAGAATAGCAAGTGAATGTGAAGGCAGATATCAAGGTGAGGCATTGACAGGCCAAAGAATGCCAGAGGTTTGCAGTAGATCACTAGAAACTAGGAGAGGCACAGAAGAGATTCTACTTCTTAATTTTTTTGTAGGGGGTGGGCAACCTTGCCAGTGGCTTGATCTTGGCCTTCTAATCTCCAGAACTGTGAGGCAGTAAGTTTCTGTTGTATATTTGTGGCATTGTGTTATGGCAGCCCTAGAAAACGAAATATGAAGGTAAACAGAACCATTGTGTTGACATGGTCAGAGACCACTGAAGAGACAGAAGACTAATTCCTGGGCCTTTAATTTGTTATTCATTAAAAGCATGATTTGTGTTTTCTTTTGAGGCCTTCAGGGACTTAGAGTGATTTTTACTATAATGGTTTAGGAAAAGTTGGCAAAAACAAGGTTTATTAGATTTAAGTTTGCCTAGCCTATTTCACACCCCTTCATAGAGATAAGAGTAACTAAAGTAATTTTCAAGATTTAGAGGAACAGCGAGGCATGGTGAGGCATGTCTGTAATACCAGCAATCTGGAAGGCTGAGGCAGGAGAGTCGAAAGTTTGAGCTTAGCCTGGGCAACTTAGCAAGATCCTTTTGTTGTTGTTGTTTGTTGTTTGTTTTTTATTTTTTAAAAAGATTTATGAGCTAGGCAATCCCAGCACTTGGGAGGGTAAGGCAGGAGGATGGCTGTGAGTTCAAGGCCAGTGTGGGCTACAAAACGAGTTCAAGGACCGCCTGAACTATACAGCAGGATCCTCAAAAAACCAAAAACCAAAAACCAAAAGATTTACAAGGACATCATCTGTTAAAGTTAATCAACTTTTACAACACCTCATTCCAGACCCACTTTCTGGAGAGATGCCTAAAAGTTTTCAGCCATGATAGCTATTTTCCTAAACCTATAATATTCTGGTTTTAATAAAAAGCCTCACAGACCACCCCTTGGTGAGGTCACCCTTCCAAGCAGAAACAGTTATCTCACAAGGACCAATTTTTCTGTCAAGAAGATTCCTCCAGAGCTACAAAACTAGGACTGAGATAATAATCCACCAGACTTCATATAGATAGTAATACAGAAAATACAACTGGGACTATGGGACCAATCTCCCCCACTCACTGGAATCTGGACAATGTCCCAGGGACAGCCTCCCTAATCTTTGTCCTAAGGCCTACAATTTTGAGGCAGAGATAAGAAAGATAAAGACCCATGGCCCTGCCTTTCACCTTCCAAAGTCCCAAACATTTCAATTTGCCAGACATTTCAATCTGACCTGTAGTAACCTTTCTTCACTCAGAGCTTATTAAGGGTTCATACATATGGACTGCATCTGCCATACCTAATTATAATGCAGAGAATTATGGAAAATAACGTAAATAGTAGATATAGCTGACATGACTCAGCACCCTGTTAATCACATTGTCAATCATACTATGAAAGACCCAATCGAAGTTTCTTTAGACCCAGCACAACATTTTAAATTCTTAAACCCAGCATATTCAGCACTTGTGCCTTTTTCCTTTCTGCTGGCATAAGCCCACTCACTCTGAGTGTACCATCACCTAATTAAACTTTGCTGCTCTTTCCTTATTATCACGTCATGTCCAGTTCTTTGTTCATTGCAGATAAGAACTTATAAACCTGTCCACCCACAGCAACAATAGCACCATATAAAACTGATCTCTGTTAGTTTGTAAATGGGTCATTCTGATCTATCTCTTCAGATTTATGACCCCTTCAGTTTCTCATACTGAACCTTTTCCCCCCTATATTCTATTACTTTCCTTTGTTAAGGGACTGACTTGATTTTTGTCAGACCTATGCACCCCTTTATTTTCTCTTGCTTTACAATTAAAGTTTTGCCTGTAAATTTATACTGTTTATTTAGTTTTAACTTCTATTATCACTAAACCAAGGGCCCATGCTAGCCTGGTGATACTATGAGGCCAAAGGCCCTGTATGAAGCCACTGGGGTGAGCCATGTCATACAGGGCATGTGCAAGACACAAGGAGTTGAGATTTGACCCTGTGTCAAAGCAGTAAAATATCAGAGAGGGAAGGCAGAAGGGCCATGACAGCTGGCAAGGCAGGGGGCTTTTTATTTTTATCAACCATAGAAGAGGATATATTTTTTCTTCTCCAACTGTTCAGAGATAGAGAAAAGTCCTAGAGTCTTTGGCAGCAAAGAGAAAGCTAAGGAGGAGGACATGGAAGTGATCACTCAGATGAATCCTCAGGCAGCTTCCCTCCAACTTGTATTGCTTGTGCAGCATCTCATGCCAGCCAAATGTTGCAGAAAGAAGGCCACATACAAGGATATCTGCTTTCATGTACTTGCTGATTTTTAGTCAGAATGTCTATGAGTGAAATTATAAAAATTATATGAATTCAACTGTTCTTAGACCAATAATTCTTTTTTCTACCCAGTACAGTTTAAAGCTCAAGAAGAATTACATTTAGGCTAATAAGAAGAATATATTCCAGCCAACAATTTGATAACAGCCTAGGGTGGAAGGCCAAGGTCTTAAATCTCCAAAGGCAAATCCTAGATTCTAGAAAGAATCAGTGAATGTGAGCCTGCCCAACTTTTAGTACTGTAATGTGTTCCTTTTTGAGTGTTACTGCTTTTGTGCTAGAAATATTTTTTCTAAATTTGAGAATTTTGTATTAAATGCCTTTTAAATTTTACAAAGTGGGACACTGGAACATAGTGGTGTGAGGAGGAGGGAAGTGGGTCCCTGGGACCCAGGAAGGATCTGAGGCAAGAATTGAAGGGCCTGGGGAGATTGAAGATAGAGACTTCAATGAGAGGAGGGAGGCCGCAGGTGGTGATTTCTCCCTGAGCCCAGACTCACTGTGTGGGAAAGGCAGCTCGAACTTGCAGATGCGTGGTGACTACTGGTGACCCCAGAGGCTTCCACACACAAATGCACCAGTGGAATGGAGCAGTGGATGCAACAGACTGCAGTGGCTGGTGAGTTATTCCAGTTCAGATGTCCTCCAGGAGCGCATGATTGGCTGATAGTCATCCTTGAGAGGGACCAACTGAGTGTGGAACTCAGAACAGCTGCAGGCTGGCTCCATCTAGTGACTCCCAGTGTTGTAGTGATGGTGCCAAGTTCAAGTTGGCAGGTCATGTGGCCAAATTCAGGCCAGCAGGTAGCTGAGTTCAAGCCAGAGGCACACAGACTGTTGCAGGCTCAAGAAATCCAGTTCTAGCCTCACAGCCAGAAAACAGCCTGAACTTCAGTGGAACTAAAAGTGCAGACTTGCTTGGATTATGCTCTACCTCACCATAAAGCCATGCCTGGCTTGCTGGGATTAATCAACATGGACCTGGACTCTGTCTGCCCATATTGTCTACCAGTGACAGGAGAGACACACCTTGAATTGGACTTTTTTTTTCTCATTTTCTTCTTTTTTCTCTTTTCTGATTTTTGTTTTGTTTTGTTTTTTCTTCATTGTTTGTTCTTTTTTTATGATTGTGAATATAGTTTTTAGGGTTTTTAAAAAAATTCTTTTATTGATACATTTTAGGTATACAACACAATCACATTTCTCATTGGGAACTTGTACCTTTACATGATGCATCTTGGTTCTTATTTTTTTCCCATTCCTAGCTCTCCCTTCACCCCCTCCACTCTTCCCTATTTACAAAGACTTTATTTCCCTTTTTTCCATTTCTCATCATTTTTCCTTTCCCTTCTTTCCTTTCCCCTACCCCTCCCACTACTCCTACCCCTTTGGACCTTTTCTTCCTATTTTGCATTATTGATTATTCATTCTAATCATTGGTACATTTTAGGTATACAATATAATGACATTCATCATTGGAAATTTGCACCTTTACATAATCTCTCTTGGTTCTTATTTTTCACCCTTGCCCAGCCCTCCCTTCAACTTTAGGGTTTTTTTTGTTCTGTTCTGTTCTTTTGTTTGTTTGTTTTTTGTTTTTTTTGGTATCGGGGATCAAACTTGGGTCCTTGCACTTGCACAGCAGGCAGCGAAACCACTGAGCTAAATCCCCCACCCCTCTGTTCTTATTTTTATTTCTTCCTTCTCTCTTGCCCTCCTGTCTTCATCAGTTTCCCAAAGTTTGCATGATCATTTGTCTTCCAGCTTTGCTATTAATCTCTTCCTCTTCTTCTATTTCTCCATTTTCCCCTCAAACCCATTTAAATCTTCTCTCTAAGGGTAAAAATCACCATATTGTGGGCTTATTTACTGCATACAACTTTCTGGTTCATTTTAGATTTTGTTATATAACCACAAATCTAGTTCAAATTAATTAAATCTAGTGGTCAAATTAATTAAATCTAGTGGCAAAATTAATAGTTACCACAGTTTGTAATTTTCTAGGTTATGTTTGATGCTATTGATATTGCTGATTGTATCACTATAATCAAGCTAATTGAGCTAATCAGTTGTTCTTCCTATTATATCAAGATTGAGATTGCCTAGGGCCTTTAAAAATACTATAGGCCAGTGCCAAAAAACCAGAGGCTGGACCAAGTAGGCAGCAACTTCTCATCCTCAATAAATTGAAGAGGTAGGATCTTGCAACAGACTCAAAGCACAAAAGCCAGCCACACCTGGAAGATACCTCTGAGAAGTAGTTATTTCCTAAGGGCTCTAAATACTACCTATAAAGCTACTTGCCATAAGCACTTTGTGAGAATCAACCCAGGAATTAAACTAAAAAAAAATGAGGAGACATTTAAACAAGATGAGACCCCAGACTTTCAGCTCACCAAAGGCAAACCCAGGGGGCAATGAGGTGGAACAATCCAAAAGTCCCCCACCTGGAATCTCTGAAGTGGTAACAGCTGAAGTAACAAAGCAGATGAATGAGGCTCTAGAAAACAAAAAGCAAAATAATTTCAGAGATAACTGCAGAGATGGTGACCATAATGAAAGTCATGCTTAGTGACTCTAGAGTAGATGCAGATACAAAAATAGAGGAGTTCAGGAAAATGATGGAAACCATGAACACCCAGCAAAGGAAAGAAATGGAATCCATGAAACACATTCAAACAAATATTCAGGAGATTAAAAATTTAACTGAATGTATATGTAGCAGAATGAGCCAATATGAGGACAGAATATCAGATATAGAAGACAGACATATGGTTACTGATCATGAAAAGAAGGATTTCTTTAAAATAGTAAACAACCAAGAGAAATCAATGCAGCAACTGCTAAATGAGCAAAGAAGAACAACGTAAGATTGAGTGGAGTCAATGAAAAAGCAGGAGATAGTAAAAATGACATTAAAAACCTGTACACAGAAGTAATGGCAGAAAACTTCCCAACTAGAGAAAAAGAATATGACACACAGATAAGTGAGGCATATAGAGCTCCAATTAGCCATGATCAGAAAACTTCCCTATGGCATATAATATCATGATTCCAGAAATTCAACACAAGAACAGAATATTTAAAAGTCATTAGAGAAAAAAAAATCACCTATAAAGGAAAGCTCATCAGAATCACAGCAGACTTCTCAACACAAACCCTCAAGTCAAGGAGAACTTAGAGTGAAGTATTTCAGGCTCTAAAGCAAAACAACTTCCTATCCAGACTGATGTACCCTGCAAAACTCTCTTTCAAAAGTGTTGAAGAAATAAGATACTCCCATGACAAAGAACACCTGAGGAAATTCATGACCACCAAACCAGCACTACAAAATGTTCTGAAGGGTATTCTAGAAAGAGATAACAATGATTACAACTCCATGAACCCCAATAGAAATTAAATAGAGTAAGAAAGAAGGGAGCTTATGACAGGAAAATAGCATGGTAGGAATAAGTCAATCCACATCAGTTGTAACCATCAATGTCAATGGTCTCAATTCACCAAACAAAAGAAACAGACTGGCACAATGGGTTAAAAAGCAAGATCCAACAATATGCTGCATACAAGAAACACATTTAATTAAAAAAGAAATTGATAGACTGAAAGTCAAAGAATGAAGCACAATACTTCACACAACAGGAACCTGGAAAAAAAGCAGGGGTAGTTATTCTATTTGCAGACAAAGTGGATTTCAAGCCAAGACTGATTAAGAGATATAAAGAAGGGCCAGGGATTTAGCTCAGTGGCTCTGTGCCTGCCTTGCAAGCACAAGGTCCTTAGTTTGATCCCTGGTACAAAGAAAAAAAAAAGACAAAAAAGGTCACCACATCCTTGTAAAGGGAACAATCCAAGAGGAAGAGATAACAATCATAAATATATATGCACCAAATATTGACATACCCAACTAAAACAAATATTAATGGACATGAAAAATCAAATAGGTATTACTATATTTGTAATGGGGGACCTCAATACCCCATTGTCACTAATAGTCAGATCAACTAGATAAAAAACCATCAATAATGAAATATTAGACCTGAAACAAACTTTTGAACAAATGGACTTAGTAAATGTCTACAGTGTTCCACCCCACAGCATCAGAATACACATTCTTCTCAGCTTCACATGGGTTGTTCTAAAAAATAGACCACATATTAGCTCATCGAACATGCTTAAATAAATGCAAAGGAATTGAAATTATCCCATACATACTATCACACCATAGTGAAATGAAATTGGAAATCAATGACAAAAGAAATCACAAGAACTTCATGCACATGGAAATTAAGTAACACCCTTCTGAACAACCAATTGGTCACAAATGAAATGAAAGAAGAAATTAGACAGTTTCAATAATTAAATGATAATGCCATTACAACATGGCAGAACTTATGGGATGCAGTGAAAGCAGTCTTATGAGGGAAATTTATAGCACTGAATACCCTATAAGGAAAAGAGAGTGAGCTCAAACCACCTAAGGTTGAACCTGAAGCTCCTAGAAAAAGAAGAGCAAGTCAAATCCAAAGCTTGTACAAGGGAATACATTATAAAGATCAGAGTAGAAATGAATGCAAGACTAAGAAAACAATACAAAGAATCAATGAATTGAAGAGTTGGTTCTTTGAAAGATCAAATAAAATTGACAAATCAGCTAACCTTATTAAATGAAGACTCAAATTCATGCAATTAGAAATGAAAAGGATGAAAGCATAACAAATCCTGCAGAAATCCATAAGATCATTAATACCTATTTTGAGAACCTTTATTGTAATGATGGAAAGCACAAAAGGAATGAACAGATTCCTAGATCCATATGAATTACCAAAGCTGAATCATAAAGGTATAAAAATTCTAAATAACCCAATATCAGTCAATGAAATTGAAGATGTAATTAAAAACCTATTAACAAAGAAAAGCACAGGCTCTGATGGATTCACTGCTGAGTTCTACAAGAAATTTAGAGAAGACTTAATGCTGTTACTTCTCAAACTCTTTAATGAAATTGAAAGGGAATCAGTACTCCCCAATTTTTTCCTACATGCAAACATTAACCTGATACCAAAACCAGAGAAGGATCCAACCAAAAATCCTCAATAAGATACTGGTAACCAGAATGTAGCAAATCATCAAGAAGGTTATATACCATGACCAAATAGGTCCTAGGAATGCAGGGATGGTTCAACATATGCAAATCAATAAATGTAATATACTATATACAGAGCCAAGAACAAATACCACATGGTCATCTCAATAGATGCAGAAAAAGCATTTGGCAAAGTTCAACACTGATTCATGATAAAATTCCTACAGAAAATTGGAATAGATGATCTTTATCTCAACCTGATAAAATCCATCTATGACAAACCCATAGCCAACATCATGCTAAATGAACAAAAGCTGAAAGCTTTCACTCTAAAATCAGGAACAAGACAAGGATGTCCACTGTCACCACTCTCATTCAATATAGTTCTGGAAGCATTTGCCAGAGCAGTAAGACAAGAGAGAGAAATAAAAGGAACAAGGATAGGAAAAGAAGAAGTTCAATTATTATTATTTGCAGATGACATGATATTCTACATAGAAGACTTCTAGATTTAATAACCAAATTCAGAAGCATAGCTGGATACAAAGTCAATTCTCAAAAATAAATAGCCTTCTTGTACATGAATTACAAACTTATTGAGAGGGAAATTAGGGAAACAACACCTTTCACTATAGCATCAAAAAAGTGAAATAGGAATCAATCTAATGAAGAAAGTAAAAACCTCTACATTGAAAACTCCAGTACTCTGAAAAAGGAAATTGAAGAGGATATCAGAAAATGGAAAAATATCCCTTGTTCTTAGGTAGGAAGAACCAATATAGTGAAAAAGGCCATATTTCCAAAATTGTTATAAAGATTTAATGCAATCCCAATCAAAATTCCAACAGCAAGTCTCACAGAATGAGAAAAAAACCCTAAAATTCATTTGGAACCAGAAGAGTCCTAGAATAACAAAAAATTCTGGGCAAACAGGGCAAGGCAGGGGGCATCACAATCCCTGATGTGAAATTATACTACAAAGCTACTGTGATAAAAACAGCATAGTACTGGCAAAAAAGCAGACCTGAGGATCAGTGACACAGATTAAAAGGTGCACAAACAACTCCAGACATATTCAGCCATGTCATCTTTGACAAAGCAGCCAAACATCTTCACTGGAAGAAAGATCTCTTTAATAAATGGTGCCAGGAAAACTGGCTTTCCACATGCCAAAGATTCAAACTAGACCCATTATCTCTCACCATACAGTAAACTAAAATCAAAATGCATCAGAGATCTAAGTATTAAAATAGAAACACTATATCTGGTGGAAGATAGACTAGATAGAACTCTTAAGGATATTCATGTATGTAGGCAAAGACTTTATGAACAAAACTCCAATCACACAGGAACTATCACAAAGAATCAACAACTGAAATTTCATCTTATTGAAAAGCTTTTGTACAATAAAAGAAATCAATAACAGAGTGAAGAGGCAACCCAAAGTGTGGGAAAAAATTTTGTCTGCTGTTTCTCAAACAAAGGACTATTATCTAGAATATATAAAGAACTAAAAAAAAAAAACAACAAAAACCCAGACCCCCCTCCAAATTAAAAGACCCAATCCAAAAATGGGCATCTGAAATGAATAGACATTTCTCAGATGGAGAAGTAGAAACAACAAATAAAGATATGAAAAAATGTTCTACATCAATGGTCATTTGAGAGATGTAAATTAAAATAATGCTGAGATTCCATCTCCAAAAAGAATGGCTATTATCAAGAAATCAACCAATAACAAATGCTGGCAGGGCTGTGGGGAAAAAGGAACCCTTCTCCACAAGGAGAAGGAGTGGGAGTATAGACTGGTAGAACCACTATGGAAATCATTGTGCAAATTCCTCAAAAACCTAGGACTAGAGGTTCCATTTGACTCAGCTGCTGGGGGCTAATCAGACCCTTGGATACCTGTAGGGAGGATGATGGAGAATAAAAGAAGTTGGAGACAAAATTCAAGGTATAAGGGGACAGGAAGAAACCTGCTTCTAGAGGATAAGATTGACAGTCTCTGTGGTTGATGATACACTTTTGTTAGCCAGCAAGAAATGCAGAGGGATGGGTAGTGTACTTTTCCTAGAACTATGGCTGCAGTGAGATTGGGGCAATAAAAAATGAAGAACAAATTAAGCCTCACAAAGGGAACAAGTTAATGGGGACTAGGTCTTTCCCCATACTTGGATTCCTGCATTTTTTTGTACTGTCATCAGCAGATATTATTTTGCCATAGGAACACTGTGATTATGAGCTTTCCACACACAGCCAGGAAACATGTAACCTTCTGCATACTTCCCTATTTCTAAAGCAAGTTGTACTGGACTCAAGACTGTGGGACCTAAGCCATGTAGCCTGGTCCCCAAACTTTTCTGCACATAGCTTGGTCCCCAACACCTAGCTATCCCCCTTCTTGTTATCTTCCCAAAGAATTTAAAGCATCATACCACAGTGGTATATGCACATCCATGTTTATAGTGGCACACTTTATACTAATAAAATCTTGGAAATAGCCCAAATGCCTGTCAACTGAAGAATGGATAAAGAAGATGTGTTTTTTTTTTTTTAATACAATGGAGTACACTACCCTGCCATAAAGAAGGATACACTTTGAGACATTTCTAGCTAAATGGATGTGCACCTTGAGACCATATTCTTAAGTGAAATAAATCAGGCACACATGTTTAAAAGGCACATTTTTTCTCTGGTGTGAGAAACTGTTAGTGGAAATAGTTAGGTGTTAGTGGAAATAAAGACTAAAATGTATAATAATTATTGGGAAATGAGAAGAAAATATTCAAATGAGAAAGGTGAAAAAGGGAGGGGAGGGGGGGAAGGAAAGAAGGAACAAGAAAAAACGAGAATAGAAGGAAAAAATAGAGGCAAAGTTTTTATAAATAAAAAGGAGAAGAGGGGTCAAAGGGAGGGTAGAAAATGGGAAAAAAAAAAGCAAGATATATCATGTACTGGTACAAACTCCCTATGATGAATGTAATCATTATGTATATCTAAAATGTACCAATAAATAAATAAATTTCAAAAAGTAATTTTTAAAACTACCTATGAAATTATTATAGATGGGCCAGGGGATGATGATAAGAAACTATTTTATAGTAACAAAGCAGCTAGGATTTTCCCATTATCTGAAAACAGAAGAGATTCTTCTACTGGTAGCCAAAAATAGCTACCTTTTGATACCAAGAGGAATTGGAATAACAAATTTCAGATATATTCAGAAATGATATTTTATATCGATACTGTAACAGGGGCCATTTTTTTGAGCATTGTACTTGGCAGTTCTTTTCACTTTTCTTCCCTTTGTCCAACATTCTACTTTTTTTTTTTTTTTTTTTTTGAGATAGGGTCTCACTATGTAGTTCAGGCTGGCCTTGAACTCACTATGTAGACAAGGCTGGCCTCAAACTTGTGGTGATCCTACTGCCTCAGGCCCAACCACCATTCCAAATTCTAAAGAAAAGTCGTAGCTAAAATATTTAGATGTTAACTGCTGAATAATCTTTCTTTAGATTCATGAAACGCAGAACATCTGGTGATCTTCAGAAAACACCAGCATATATAATTACCCTTCTTATTCTTTAATTATTCTTTGCATTAATTAGCCAACTACAAAAAGTGTGTACATTATTGTGACACTTAACTTGCAGAAAAGTTATTTGTAACTAGCCCCAAAAGGTCAAGGTCTACTTTGACTTTCCTGTCAAAGAGGAGGAAAATAAAAGAAACCACCCTCCCTTAATGAGGAAGACCCCACTCACCTTTTGGCCCATTGTTTCCTGCTCCTCCTTTCTCCCCCTGTAAAAGCCTTTGCATTCCTGAGTTCCTGAAGATGGAACTTTGAGGACACTAGTCCCTCCATTTTCTCAGGGTAATGGCCCTTAAATGAAACTGATTTCCTTCCCAGCAACTCTTGTCTCCTGGGTATTGGCTTTCAAATGGCAAGCAGCCAGATCTGGGTCTGGTCACAATATGGTATTTTTAAAAATTTGAATTGTGAGAAAAAATAGTCATCATATTAATGTTGTCAGGAAAAGGATCAGTATGAGTTATTCAGTTTCTGTGAAACCAAGAAATGCAGTAGATGCCCTAAGTATGAAATCATTCTTTCATGAGAAAAACCTTTTTAGCTCTTCCACTGAAATAGCTCAGGAGCCATGTGACTCCATCACACACTTAACTCTTCAGTTTGTCTCATAATACTTTCTTTTCCACTGAAAGAAACCAAAGATTTTTAGAGAAATGGCTCATCAAAGTCCCAACCAAGAATGCAGGTGTGACACAGGTGATTAGAATGCAGCAGAGCTGGCTGGGAAAGTAGGTGGACCTGTTAATTACAAGATCCCAGAACACATGCACAGAACAGTTCCCAAATCCCTGTACCTGGACTTCCTGAGCAGGTTTTCAATAGGATGGCCTAGGCCTAACATCAGCCTGAGGCATCAGATTCCAGCACGATCTCTCAGGACCCATATTAGTTCAAATCCATGGAAGTTCTCATGGATTTCCTCAAGATTTGGACAGTATAAAAGGACATAGATGCCAAGAACAAACTGTTATCCTGGCTTTCCTCAAAACCAGCACACCCTGCTTTCTCCAGGGTACACTTTATCTCGCTTTTTCTTCTTTTACTTGGCCCAAGCTCACTCTACAGAGCCAGTTTCTCTCTTACTCTTCACTATCACTTTTTCAAAGAAACTTTCCACTGCTTTTTGTTCACTGCTTTCAATTCTTTGTTCAAGATGAGAAGAACCTGGAATCCAACTCCAGAAGGAGGGGTGAACAACCCAGGTAATATTTAATTGGTGAGCCACTTTTAGAAGGAGCTACCCAATAAAATAGCCAGGAGATTTCAATAACAGGTGGCTCCCTGACTTAAATCATGAAGTAACTTGTTTTTAAAAAATTGCAAATATTCTTCCAATTTCTGTGATGAGAAACCCAGACCACAAACTGTCTCATGAGATTGCCCATATTTTTTTCCAATGTGTGGAAGGAATATTGTAGTCATGGTCAGAGACTCAATTACTTTCTAACTTCTTTTTCCAAAAAACCATGAGCTCTCAAGCTATACTGTTTTAAACACAAACGTATCTTTTTCATCTTGCAGGTTCTGAAGATTTTTTATGCAATGCACCTTTGGCATTCTGGTGAAGCATATGGATACCTCTCAAAATAAAGTTATCTATCATCTATCTATCTATCTGTCTATCTATCTATCTATCTATCATCTATCTATCATCTGTAAGATCAGACCAAGGCATAATTGAGACCACTGAAGCAGGCAAAGTCTAAGCAACATGTGATGAGTTTATTGCCAGTTGGATGCAGATAGGCCAAGGGCGAGAAGGCCTTTGGCACTGAGAGAAAAGTGCTCATTGTTGATATGGGGCATTTTAGGTAGGGGAGGGGGCACTGGTCAAGAGGGTGGAAAATTTTAGCATCCTATGGGGATGGGCCTGGGGCTGGCTGATAGACAGGGTGGTTGTGAGAGCAGCAGGGTGGCTTCTGGCTTTTTGTTATCTCTGTGCTCCTGTAGATTCAGGTAGAGGGTCTGCTTGGGTAGGGGTCCAGCTTGGGGAACCTGTCACTATCTATCTCTATTTATACCATACTTGGGATTGAGCTCAAGGCCTTGTGCATGCTAGGCAAGCATTCTGGCACTGAGTTAAAATCCAGTCCTTATCATTTTATTTTTCATTTTGATACAAAGTCTCACTAAGTTGTTAAGGCTGCCTCAAACTTGTAATCCTCCTGGCTCAGACTCTCACATAGCAGAGTTCACAAGTGTGCACAACTGCACATGGCAGAATGTTTTATTTTTAAATTTTTTCTTATGTTCAAATGGGAAGGGGAACAAGGGAGGGGGAGGGGGAAAGGAAAGAAGGGACAAGGAAAAAGAGAATAGAAGGGAAAAAATGGAAACAAAGTTTTCATAAATAAGGAAGGGAAAAGGGGTTGAAGGGGGGAATGGGAAAAAAGAAGCAAGATATATCATGTATAGGTACAAATTTCCTATGATCAATGTTATCATTTATGTATATCTAAATGTATCAATAAATGTTTTTCTTCAAAAAAATTAATTTTTTCTTGTTTTTGAGACAAGGCTTTACTATAGAGTTCAGCCTGGCATTAAATTTACTATATGGCCTAGGCTGGCCTTGAACTCACAGCAATCCTCTTGCCTCAGCGTCCTGGTATTACAGGTGTGCACCACCAAGCCCAGAGGCAGAATGATTTAAATGAGTAAAGTAAATTGATCTAAAAAATAAACTAATTGTAGTGATATACAGTAATTGAGGCAAGAGATTAGGGCATGGCAAAGCTAGCTGGGGAAGTAGGTATGACCTACTAATTACAAAATCCCAGGACATGTGCACAGAGCAGTTCCTAAAGCCCTGGATGTGGACCTCTCATGAGAACTTGAGTAGGTTTTCCATAAGACAGCCTAGACCTGACATCAGCCTAAGGACTGGGTGATACGAAAAGGACAGTCCACACTGAGCTTTGCCACTGTTTGCTCTTTCATGTGGTCTGCCCTCATACTGTAGGATGTACTTCTTTTCCTACTTTAACTTAGCCCAAACTTGCTGTGCAGAGTCTGTTCCTTTTCCTACTATTGTAGATAGGTAAGTTAATTAGATATCTCATAGGCAGTTAGACAGGGTTGGCCCTCGAGGAACCAACATGGAGGACATACCAAGACACATTTCCTGAAGACTAGCATTGTAAAAGAAAAGAAACTACCACATCCACGCGCGCTTTGCCTAAGGATGAATAGCAGTGATTGATATTCTAAATAGGTATCAATCACCTGGGTAGGGGACCAAGATCTTCTGAGAAAGATCCTTGACCCACCCATTACCGCCAAAAATCCTTGCTCATTCCTTGTACACCTGCTACATGACTTGTTTCCCCATTGGATCCCCATTTAATCAATATTACCTAAGCAAGTGTACTTCAATCTTACTAGTTGACTATAGTTTTGTCCCACCTTGAACCCGCCTCTTCTGGTGGCTTTGTCCCATAAAATAACTGAGAAGCAGAATAAGAGGGCAACCCATTTTCCCATCCCCCTTCTGTCTCTCTTAGACAGAAGCTATCTTTCTCTCAATAAATTTTCCTACTCTTAACCTCCATTGTTCCTACCTAGCAGGTTTGGGAGTTAACATCTCTTTCCCCTATATCAATACATTTTTTTCCTTTTTAAAATTTATTTTTCGTTATCAAAGAGAATGTCCAGAAACATTGAGTACTAAAGAATTTGCTCATGGCATTGTTTTACAAAAGTTCCTAGTGGAGAGTGAATTATTTTATTTTCTAAAGTATCCTTCACTTATTAATGATGAGGTGGATGAACTGATGCAATTACTTAAAAAAAATCCAGACAATCCTATAAAGGAAAAAAATTCATTCTCATTTTGAATCTGTTGATTGGAGTGAATTCAGTGGTCACAACACCACCACTGGCTAAGAATCAACTTCTCCACAGCAGGGAACTGGTTCAGGTCTTCTCAATAAGTCATATAGATCTCTCAGATATAGGCGCCATGTTTGAAGTCTCACACAAAATGCCTGTGTCACTTAAGTTACACAGTGCGGCAGTGTTTGGTTCATAGGGACTTAATATTTAAAGGGCAAAGTAGAAAACAATCTGCTTGCATGTTATGTGTGAATACATCATTGTATTGTGTATGGGTTTGAGGGCATCAAAGTCCTTGTTAAAGAGTAACTCCACCAAGAAAGTACCTGTCAGTTCCCAGTTGCTCACTGTTAGGTTAGGGCCTTCTTCATCTAGTGGTTGACTGAAGTGGTTCGAACTAAGTTTGGTTGTTCATCTCTTACACCTGAGCTTTATTTCTCAGCCTCAAGGTATGTGGGGTACTTCACTGTTTCTATTTTCTCTTGGACTTTGTAGGAGGGATATAAACCTGTTCTTCCCAGCTTTCTGTTGACACCTTTAGAAGAGCCATCCCAATAATTTCCAGCCACGCCAATGATATCTCCAGGTTCCATGGGGATTTCCTCTTCAGTTCGAGGCTGGTGAGGATAAATAGCAATCTGGTTGTGGGCATTTTGGCCCCCAAAATAGTAGATGTTATCTAAAGAATGAAAGTTTGCAGAGGCATCAGGATGCAGTGTTTGCATGATTTCATAAGCAACTCGACAGACCTGGGATGAAAAAGTACACACGAGGAAGTCTGCCTGGGACAGAAAACGTATATCCAGGATCACACCCGGAAGGGAATTTTCTGTGTACTAATTGTGCAGTCCAGCTGACCAAGAGATAGAGTTATTACTAATAAATTCATAATTGGGGTACTTTGTTTTTGCTTCCTTTAATAAAGAGGGGTCATCCGTGGCCAAATACACTCTTTTTTTTATCCACTTGCATTCTACGTGTGAGAAGCTGAAAGTATTCTTCAACATGCACCATGTACTCCTCAATGGGATGGAAGGCTGCTTCTATTCCCACTTTGTCTGTGCGTCTAACATGGACTCCAATAACTGGATGCTTGAAGCCAAGCTTCTTGGTGGCCTCTTCTATTTCCTCTTTCAGCCAAGGTTGTGGGTGGATCAAATATTTGACAAACTGAGACACCCACCACACTGCAGGATCACCATGGACTCTTAGGAGTTGATCTTCGAGATCTTTTGGCACAGCCAAGGGTAAATAAGGAGGATGGGGGTGAAGACTGTCAACAATGGGGAGCTCAACCACTTGAACATTTTTGTCCTTCACTTCACCTGACCAGTGTCCACTGGAGATGCCAGATCTGTCTGTGCACGTCTCACTTACAGGTCTAAACACTGTCTCCCATCCATCAGTAGCATAGTGCTAGTTCTGAGATTCCAAGATTCGCTGGGTGCCATATGCAATCATAAAGCAATAGTCCACATGATGGAGTTGACAGCCATAGCCACAGCCTTTGTTGATGTTACACACTAGCTTCTTGGCTTTGCTGCAGTCCTTGGGATTCTGGAGATATGTTATTCTCCGCTGGACCAACTCAGTTAGATCTTTGGCTTCTTTTTCCCGCCAATCACCTGCTCCATCTGCTTGACTAAGGTAGTATAGATCTGTCATTATAGACCTTTCACGATGTCCTAAATCTGAAAGAAATTCATCTGCATGTCTTTGGAGTTCACTTCCTTTCAAATTCTTTAATTTCTTCAATTCACTCTGTAGAAAAAACCAGAGCTCTTTAGCTCCATTTTCAATTCTCCTTCTTAGGACTTCATGATCCTTCCCCAGACAATTTCTGGTTTGTTTCTTGTAATTTTCAATCTGTTCTTTGGCCTTAACAAGCTGCTCTTCTAAAACACATACCCTTCCTGTAGCTGGTCCCTGATCAAGAGAGCCTTCTGGTATCCGGAGAGATTCAGCCATTTGTCTCAATTCATCATTCTGCTGCTTCAAACGTTCCAGCTTTGCCAGAATCTTAGACAGTTCTTAACTAGAATGATCAGGGTGGTCATTATCTTGAACCAAGTGACTACCTATATAAAATAGCAAGGTCCCCCAGGCAAAAAGAATGAGCATAATCCAACGCCAGGAAACAGTCCATGGCCGCATTTTCAGATTTTCAACTCAACTCTCCTAGCTTTCTGGAACTCAAAGAATTGAAAACATCATAACTATTTCTAGTTAGTACACAGATGAAAAACTTTGGTTGCTTTAACACATGATGCTTCAGAACAATTAGTCTCTCTGGTAGTCCTGTGATGAATCTTTCAAAGAGATCCTTCTGGTGATTGAATAGGAAGCTTCATGGACTCTATGTGCTTCTTCCTCTAGATCAGCAGACACAGGCAAAACCATGTGATATTTCCAGAGGAAGGTATTATTGTTTGAATCTGGGTCACTAAAATTACTAGCTGAATTTGTTCAATCGATGAAGGAAATAAAGTACTTTATGTTGAATGAAAACACCATCAGAGTCATGGATGTCCCCTTAGCCAAAACAGCAGCAACCCGAGGCGGGAGCAAGGCTATCACACCGTCCCCCGTCGCCGTGGCCACAGCCCGGCCACAGCCCAGCCACAGCCCAGCCGCGGCTGCCCGGCTCTGGGGAGTGGGAGGAGTGTCTGGGTGGAGGATGCTTCTCCCTACTCAGAAGAGAGGAAGAAACGGAAACGGGAACTGGCCCCGTTCCGCGAGGAGAGGGAGGGGACCGGCCGGCTGGGGGCCGGGAGGGAGGCAGTGAGCGGGCGCCTGGAGCCGAGGAAACCTGGCCACTCCCAGCGGCCGGAGATAACGCGCGTAAGCGCCGAAGCTGCTCAGAGGCGCGCGCCCCTCATCACTACCTTTGATAAACCCTTGCTGGGCCGGGGATTTAGCTCAGTGGGTCCGGCGCCTCCCTTGAAAGCGCAAGGTTCCGAGTTTGATGCCCGGTACAAAACAGCAACAACAAAAAAACAACTTTGCTACCATTTGTGCTTGGCCTGACTAATTCTTTGCTCAGGACAGAAAGAACCTGGAATACACCCGCAGAAGGAGACTCCAGCACCCCCAAACCCAATAATATATTTGGCTTTAGTCAGCCAGTAGAGCAGGTAAGGCCCTTTAAGGGATTTTTTTTTCTCTCTAAAATGCCATGAAGATTTTTTTCTTCTTTCCCTGTATCTCTCCCCTAGACTAGGGAGCCCAGAGACTTTTCTCTTGGCACTAGGAACAGCTTCCTGGTGTGTCCCAACATATGGGATGGGGGACAGGGAGCACATAGCCTCTGTGTTTTTAAATTTTTTTATTTTCAGCCAGTAAGAGGCCTACAGGCTCACTTGAAGTTTATCTCTTCTTTTCTTCTGTTCCGGATACTTAGAAAAGAACAGCCAGAGAGCCTGTTATTATTATTATTTTTTTCAGTACCAGGGATCAAACTCAGGACCTTGCACTTGCCAGGCAGGTGCAGTGCTGCTGAGCTACATCCCCAGCCCTGGGGAGTCTCTTATTAATCCAGTTGCAGAAAAGATTGTTTAGGTATCATTTGTGCAACCTAGAGTTTAATATGCATTTCTTACCTCATGTTTCTGTTCTCTGTGATACTTTGCTCAGCTTTCTCTTTCTTTGAGGGGAAAAATAGCTGTTGGTAAAAAAAAACAACAGCTGTTGGTAACTTGGTCTTCTGACTGGGTAGCCACTTACCTGAGTTTACTCCCTTTGAGCTCAAAAATCCCATCCGCACTTCCCCCCTACATGGCCTTTTCTTTCTCAGGGTACTATCTTAATTAGGTTTGCAGTTTTTTGTTTTTTGGTTTTTTTTTTTTTTTTTTGCGGGCGGTCACGTGACTGGCGGCGTAGTTTAAATCAGCCGGATGGATTCCTTCATCTTTGCTTTCAACTGACCTTGCAGTCCCCTCAAAATCTCACCCTTGTAGATAGAAGCTAATTACAAAGAACATGTGGTTTTTCATCCTCTTTTCCTTTGGATTGAGCTAGATCTCTTCCTTGTTTCTTCTAACAAAATGCAGGTAATTTAGAAACATATGCCTGGTGGCTTGAGCAGAACAAAAGAACAGGTTCAAAACCTTAACCAACCCAAGTGACTGTGACTCATTCTTAGGATTTTAAAAGATTTTCTCTTAAAAAATAAGTGTCCTAGAGGAGCCCAATATTCCTCAGCCCCCTCATCGTTCTTCTCCGGCAGCCTTATGTCCCACTGGCTGCACACCGAAAGCTTTAGTCTCACAGGATGAACCCAAAGTGATGCTTCTTACTCCTAACAACTTGTTCTGCCCCTGAGAGAGGTCCCAGGAATAAAAAAAAACTACTTGAGTTCAGGTCTTTTTTTCAGTTGAAGATATCCAGAAATGCAAAAAATGGCTAGGCCAACTATCAGAGGATCTTAGTAAGTTTGCAGAAGGATTTCAAACTTTAACCTTTGCTTTTGACTCATCATGGTGAGATGTCTAATTCATTTCAGCCACTTGCTGTACCCCAGGCGAAAAAGAATCCTACAAGAGGCTAACAACTATGCAGATGAGTAATATGCTTTAAAAGGGGAAGGCAACCAACCTGGAGAGGCTATTCTCCCTTCAATGGAACCAAATTGGGACTATAATACTAGTGAGGGACTACAAATGATGTATAATATGATAGGTGCTCTTACTAAGGGGATAAAAATGTGTATTAAAAATCTGTTCATTATAATAAGGTGAATGGGGTCATACAGGGCAAAGAGAAAAATCCACCTGTCTTCCATAATCAATTAGTATAAGTCTTTCATAAATATATTAATATAGATCCATCTTCCAGGGAGGGAGAAACACTAGTGGGACATCATTTCATTTGTCAATCAGCCCCAGATATTTATCATAAATTATAAAAACTTCAGATGGGGGCTGGGGATTTAGCTCAGTGGTTTCTCTGCCTGTTGCACAAGCGCAAGGACCTGAGTTTGATCCTTAGTACCAAAAAAAACCCAACTTCAGATGGGCCCACAGACACCTATGACCCAATTGTTGGACATAGCCCTTTCTGTGTTCAACAACTAGGTTCTGGAGTATAGTCAAAAGAGAAGTTTTTTTTGCAAGTACCTGTGTCAGATTAAGGAAGTTCTCATTCATTTATTTAGCCTATTGAAAGGATTTGATAATAAGAATTTCTTTGAAAAGAAAACATTCAGAGCACTTTAGAAGTTTGTCAAAATTATATTATGTAAATGACATTAAAGTTGAAAGAGACTCGCAGTATTTTCCTTGATGATATAAGCTGTGTCATACAGCATTTAAAAGGATCAATAACATACTAGAAAATTGAATTTTAAGAGGTATGAAAAGAATTATACACCATAACCAAATGTGGTTTATCTCAGGTAAGCAAGCCTGGTTCATCATTCAAAAATCAATTAATGTAGTTCTCTACACCAATACATAAAAGAAGAAAAAAAATCATACAATTGTATTTGACACAGAAAAAAAGCATTAAAAATACACAACTCTTTTATAATTAAAAAATCTCCAGATCCTAGAAATAGAAAGGAACTTCCTCAAGTTGCTGGACATGTATAAAAACACCTTCGGCTAACATACTTAATGGTGAAAAACTTGAAACATTACCATGAAAATCAGGAATAAGGAAAGCATGTCTCTTCTCATTACTCTTTTTAACATCATATTGGAAGTTCAAGCTAATTTAATAACACAAAAAGAAACAAAAGGGAGACATATTGTGAAGAAAAAAATAAAATTGCAAAAAAAAAAGAAATAAAACTGTCCTTGCTCATAGATGACTTGGTTGTTGTATCAGTCAGGATTCACTAGAGGAACAGATAATACAATATGATATGATATAATGAAATGTATTATATGATGTGATGTGATGTGCTGTGATATGATATAGTATAGCATAATGTAATATAAAATGTAAAGACTTTTAGAGTGGGCTTACAATGGCTACTGCAGAGTGAGGGGTGGAAGAATGCAAAATGGCCACTTGCACACTGGAGAGCTGAAGGATCCAGTAAAAAGTTAATGACCTGCAGCTTATTGCAGAGTCCAGTGTGAGTTTGTATGGGAAAGTTGAAGGGTCTGTAATAGAAGGGTGAAGAGTCTGCACTGGAATCCTGAAGGAAGTGGAAACAAATATTCAAGGGTGATTGTGCAGATCTCCTCCAAAGAAGCAAAAAAGGATAGTTTTTCTTCTTCCTTCCATTTTTATTCCATCCATGCTACAACCCTATTGATTACTGTCACCCACATCCAGGGTGGGTCTTTTCTCTTCAGTTTGAAGCTTACATATCACTCATCCAGACACATCCAGAACTGTGCTCCACTGATCTGCTAGGCATTTCTTAACCCATTCAAGTTGACATCACAATTAACTATCACAGTTGTTTATGTAAGAAATCTGAAAGAATTGACAAAAACATTTTTGGAACTAGTAAGAAATTATAGCAGGGTCATAGGATACAAGGTTGATATACAAAATCCAATCACTTTTCTATATATCAGAAATGAAAATTTGGAATTGAAAACATTATTTACATTAGCACTCCATAAAAATGAATTTCATAGATATAAAGCTTAGGTATACCTATTCTCAAAATATGTACCAGATTTATCTGAAGGAAACTATGAAACTCTGATGAAAGAAAAGAACCAACTAAATAAAGATACTCCATGTTTACCTATAGGAAAACAATATTTTTAAGATATGAGTTCTCCCTATAACCTATAGATTCAATGCAATTCTAATCAAACCAGTAAGTTATTTTGTAGATATTGACAAACTGATTCTAAAGTTCACACAGAGAGGCAGAATAGAGAACTCGATATTGAATGCCAAGAAAAAAATCAGAAGACTGGCACCATGTGACATCAAGCATCAGAAAACTACTGCTGTGGTTTGGTATGGTTTATCTCCCAAAGGTTCATGTGCCGGCAGCATGGTCTTCAGTGTGGCAGTATTGGGGTGGTTGAGCCTTTAACAAGTAGGGCCTAGAAGAAGATAATTATATCCTAGATGTTCCACCCTCATGAATGGATTAATGTTTTGGAGTGGGTAAGGTTTTGTGGGACTAGCTTACTTGCCACAAGAATGGTTTGTTATAAGTAAGCCTAATGCCTCTTCTGAATTCCTTTTGTACATATACTCCCACATGATGCCGTCCATCATGAAGCTCTAAATTGATCACACAATTGACAAAGAAGTTTTTCTAGCTTTCTGCCCCAAGATATTGTAGGATTTTAGAAACCTAACATAATTGTGCTGTTACTGTATGGCAGATTTAGAAGCCAGAGACTCAGTGTGCTTTGCTAGTCTGTGGACACATGTAGACCAAGCTGCTTAGCAAAACTCTTTGTAATAGACTCAACAATTATTATTTAAAAACAAATTTGCAGGTTAGGCTGCCCCCAGAGCTGTTGCAGAAAAATAATTATCCACCTGCTCTGGGGAGAAGTGTCAGGAGTCCTGTGCTCCAAAGACGGACCAAGCTACTGTCACCATCAATGCTTGTTCCTCTACTCTTGGCTCTGTCTCCAGTGTCTACAAAATGTGCTTGTATTTTTGGTTTTATACGTGGTCATTTCCTTGCCTTTTACAAAGATGAGTGCCTGGGATTTTGTGAAGCTGTAGATTGTCTTCACAATGTGTCTGGAGTTTTTCCTCACATTATAATATTAATAGTTACCAGTACTCCAGTTCTCATCTCTAAGCAAAGCTGTCTTTCATTCTAACACCTTTTTTTTTTAAATTTAATTTTTTTTTCTTTTTTAGGTTTTTTCTTTTTGTGACTGGATCTTACTAGGCAGTTCAGGCTATCCTTGAACTCACTATTTAGCCCTGGCTGGCCTTGAACTTGTGGCAATACTCTTGACTCAGCCTCCTGAGTACTGAGATTATAGGTATACCCCACCATGCCCGGCTTGAAAAAAATATAACAGTGAAATACATTGCTGTTAATCCCCCCCACACTTGTCCTATCATTTCTGCCACTGTCTGAAGCAGTTCTGGAAGTCTTCCTTCATGTCCTTAGTTGCTCTGTCATAACACCATTAAAGGGCTCCTTGACATTGTGTGCGTATTAAATCTCATTGCATGTTTTCAACCCTGTGAAGAAGATACCTTGTTTATCTCTGTTTTACAGAAGGAGCAACTGACGATTTGAGAGTTTATGTGTCTTAGTCAAGATCACACAGCTGGTAGGTAAAGAAATCACCCTCCTTAATTTACTAACCCATTTGTACTGCTTCCATAAACTTCTATGTGCTTCTACAAAATTGTGGAGCCTTGGATTTTTCTTAGCCGACAGGCTTTCAGGTTCACAAGCTTTAAAATAGGCCAGGAACATAATCCTACCTTCATGAGAATTACTAATAGAAGATTAACCTGATTTTGTTGTCTCAGCCCTATAACCACCAAGCTGTACCAGAACTGATCTCCAGAGAGTGCTATTTCCACTGTGCCTGTCAGGTTGGTCCTTCAGAAGAGACGACAGTGTTGTCTAGCACTTACTAAGAAATCCATTCCAATAGGAATGGAATATAGGAATAGGAATTTATTGGAATGAAATTCATATACTATAAAAATCTAATTTTTAATGTACACAATTCAGTTGTTTTTAGTATTCCTCAAAATTGTAAATCATCAATTTTATAACATTTTCATCACTGCTCTCCATTTGGATCATTTCCACTTTTTGACTTATGAAAAATGCCGTTATGAACATCTTAGACATGTGTTTTCAATTTTCTTTAGAAATAGAATTACTCAGTTTTTGGTAACTTTATATTTAACATTTTAAGGAATTGCCAAACTATTTTTCAAAGTACTGTACTAGTGGGCATAAAGTTGTGTTTCATTATGGTTATGATTTACATTTCTCTAATGGCTAATAATGTTGACTATATTTTCATGTTTATTGCCCATTTGTATGTCTTATTTGGGGGCATATCTGCTCAAATCCTTTCTTTATTTTTAAATTGGGATTTCTTTTTATTTTTGAGTTGTAAGAATTATTTGTATTATGCTGGATACAAATTTCTCATCAGATGAATGATTTGTAAATATTTTCTTTTATTACATGGAGAAATAGGAATGCTATTTTGTCACTTTCTTGATGATATATTTCAAAGCACAAAAGTTTTTAATATCCTAAGGTAGAGTCATGTCTAAAAAACTATTATTTGGCCCAAGGTCATGAAGACTTATGCCTATGTTTTCTTTTGAGGTTTTTATAGGTTGGTCTTTTAGTTTGGTCATTGATCCATTTGAAGTTAGTTTTTCTATGTGGTGTGAGGTAGGGCTCAAAGTCATTCTCTTGTATATCTAGTTGTCCTGACATCCTTTGTTAAAGACTTTCTTCCCTATTGGATTATTTTGGTACTCTTATTGAAAATCAGTTAACCTTAAATATTTTGTTTTTTTCTCTTAGATTCTCAATTCTATTCAGTTGGTATATGGCTAGTCCTATGCAGGTACCAGTATCTTGGTTATTGTAGCTTTGTTTTGATAACTGTGGCTACTTTGAAATTGGGAAGTAATGTATAAGTCTTTCAATTTGTTTTTCATGTCAAAGATGGTTGTGAAAATACTATCTTTCATTTCCACTGTAGCTTTTAAAATTAGTATTCAAGCTATTAATTTTATATTTTAATTTTGCACTGAGTCTTAATGGTTTATTTATCTTAATGTTCCCAATATTTGTTTTATTTCCAATTAATCCTTTTTGGTTTTCATAAATAAAATCTTATTATCTGAAAATAAAGAAACTTGATCTCCTTCTTTCCAGTATCAACAATCACATTTAATAATATTAATAACCATTTCATCTAATTAATGAATATACCTTCAAAATGTTAAATAACAGTGTTGATAACAGCATCATTGTTTCAGTGTAAATCTAAAAATATTAGTCTCATAATGATAGTTTTTCACACAGTGATGTATTTGGTCATGACAGAAGAGAAGCCTTACATTCCTGTTTTTCTAATTAAAAAAATTGATGTTAGCTTTTTTTATATTTTTGAGACAGGCTGCTCAGGCTGCCCTTGAACTCCTGGTCTTAGCCTCCTTTGTAGTGCCACTACAAGTGGCTCTTTATGTTTGATTTTACAAATGTCTTTTTATCATTTATTGAGGTAATTAACTTTTTCTCCTTTGACCTTTTAACACAATGATTTGTTGATATTTAATCAAGTTTGCATTCCCAGACTAAACTGGTTTGGTCACAATGTTGTGGTTTTTAAAAATATTGCTTGATTTTATTTTCTAATATTTTTATTTAGGATTCTTTGTTTTTGGAGACAGGATCTCACTATGTAGTTTTGGCTGATCTCAAATTAATGATCTTCATGCCTCAGCCTTCTGAGAATTGGGATTATTTAGGATTTTTTAAACAATATTTGAGTGAAATTGAAATACAGTTTTCTGTGAAGTTTTGGAATCATTGTTACATGGTTTATACAAATACTTGGGACTCTATTTGTTCTGGGAAATTTAATGAATATTTAAATGTTTATTCAAATGTTTATTCTTTTAAGATTTGAAAGAATTCATCTGTAAAACTCTCTAGTGTCTCTCTCTTTGGGAGACATTTAGTCTTAGGCATTTTAAAAAATATTTTTCAGATCTTGATTTGTGTTTTTTGTTCTTTTCTTTTTTTGGAAAAAGGGTCTCACTCTGCAATTCAGGCTGGTTTTGAACTCACTATGTAGTCCAGGCTGGTCTTGAACTCATGGCAATCCTCCTGTCTCAGCCCCCCAAGTGCTGGTATTACAGGTGTTCACCACGACATTGGGCTGTTATTTTCTCTTAAATATCACAAAGTTTTTAAGAATCATTTTTGTCAATGGAGCTATTTTCTCCATTTTCCTTTTTTTTTTTTCTAATATGGAATAAAGCTATTTGATAATATGATAAAATCTTTTCCAGAGTTAGGAGTTTCCTTAGATTGCCTACATCTTTTTGATTTATTTTTGGTAATTTATATTCTTATCAAAAGTCATGAATTTTTCCTAGATTTTTAAACTTATTAATGAGGAGTCTAATTTACCCCACTACTGGTATTTTCTTTTTTTTTTTTGGTACCAGGGGTCAAACTCGGGACCTTGTGCTTGTGAGGCAGGCAGCAGCACCACTGAGCTGAATCTCTGGCCCTAGTATTTTCATTTTTATTCTTAATTATGTGTATTTATACTTTCATTTTGCCCTTTTCCCATTTTATCATAATAATATCAGGTAATATTATTTTTACTATTTTAGAATTTATTGAGCTTTTATCTGTGGCCATCATAGGACTGATTTTTGTGAGCAAATGATTTAATCTTCTTGCTGCAGAGTATTCCTGTTTGGCATTAAGTGAGCTGAATGCTTCTGGAAGCAGACTGAGTTCTCATGGACACATATTATTTTTTAACCAATGCAGCTTAGAGTCCTGCAGTAAGTATCTCAAGAGCAGCACCAATGACTGAGCCAGAAAGCTGATCTGAAGTGCGGAATCCCAGACCTCTCCCCAGACTTACTGAATCACAATGATCATGTTTACCAAGATCCACTACTGACACATGTGCGGATTCAAATTCTAAAGAATTTCATATTTTAAGTTATAATATTTTATTTAGTGGCTAATATCCTCCAAATCATATATTATTTGTTACTGTTGCCCTTTTAAATGAACCAAATCTTTCATCGAAAAGAAAACAAAAAGTTTTATAAGGCACCGAGAACAGTATAAAATTGCTACCACTTTTTGAAAGATGTAATTACAGCTGGGGCTGGCTCCTGACCGCACTCTGATGTCATTCTTTCCTCCATCTCCCTTTCCTTCATGCTGTTTGGAAACTGATTAGGACCTAGGGATTTTGGCTCTGCAGCCCCTTAGGACATGTTTGCACCCCCCTGGACTGCAAACTCAAGTGTAATAACAGTGTTTTGTGTGTTTTTCTGTGAGGCGCAGGCTTGGCTGAAGCCATTAGGCAGTGATGCCAATCCTTGGGCTGAGCATCAACTGAAAGAAACAAACAGTACATTCTTCTCTTCTCACAGCATGCAGAGTTAGGCAACCATAAGAAAGGAAGTGCAAGAAAGAGCAACAACCTGGTAATCACTGAGGAGTTTGACAGATTAGGATGGGCATGAGTCAAGGCAGTTGTATTATGTCTCAGGAATCGGGGCTTTTCAGGAAAACTTCATGAGAATGTATTCAATTCTCACTATGCCAAGCCAAGGGCCTCTCTCAAGGGAAATGTCTTAGCATCTAAATATCTGGCAAATATTCTAGGTTTTCTAGGCGGTGACATTTTATTTTTGTGAAACTAACATGTTGGGGATATCTCTGGCAAGGAAGAAAGGAGTAGATGAATCACAGAAGCCTCTCCTTTCAGGTCCTGTTAAGATATTTCAGTTGGGCAGCTTAATCATACTCAGGAGCAGAAGCACCTCTAACAGGAGTATAATTTTTGATTATCTCAGAAAAAAGAAAAAGAAACCTGGTTCTTGGTTCAGCTAATTCCCTGGTTGAGCCTGAATCCTCATACTGATGATAATTGTCATGAAAAATATATGCAATTGCAAACAATTGCAAAAGGGTGTGAGAAATCAACAATGCCTTGCCCACAAACATCTGAAAAATTCTGAGAACAAGTTTTGATTGATATAACTCCTTTATGTTTTTATCAATTGTTTCTTAGGTTGTTTTATTGCCAGACTGTATTAGTCAGCTTTTCCTTGTTGGGACACAATACCTGACATATATGGCTGTGACAGTTAACTGATTGTGTCAACTTGAGTAAGAAATGCCCAACTAAATTGGCTCAGCACAGTTCTGAGTGTGGAAGATTCACCCACCTTAGGGAGGGTTGTCTCTAAAATGGTATAAAAAGGAAATGAAGAAGGAAGGCAGGCTTTTGTTTCTTCGGAGGAGCACCAGTCTTCATCTGCACCTTGGACAGTGTCTCCTGGCTTCCAGCACAGACTCTTTGACCTCTAGCACAGACCCTTCAGCCTTCCATTGCACACCCTTTGGCCTCCAGACATGGACTCTCATGGGACTCTATAGTGAGCTCCAGGTCTTCTATTGGATCCTTTGAATCTCCTGGGCATAGGCAGACCTTTTGCACTCTTTTACATCTGACTCTGTGCACGGCTGTTGTAGGTCAATCTTGTAAATTCTTACATATATTTTTGTATATCCTGCATTAAGTCTGTCTAGTAAGCACCCACTGATACAATGGCTTAAAGGAAGATTTATTTATTTTTTACTTTTGGTACTGGGGATCAAACTTAGGACCTCACACTTGCCAGGCAGGTGCTATACCCCTGAGTTAAGTCCCCGGCCCAAGGGGATTTTGATTCACAGATTCAGAGATTTCAGTTCATGGTTGGCTTGTGGGCAGAAGCATCATGATAGAAGGGTATGGCAGAGGAGAACTGCTAATCCATGGCAAGCAGGAAACAGAGTAGGGTCCGAGGCCCAGGAGGTAAGGGGCAGGGATCAGATTTAGTTAGTCCCTAAGATCACACACTCATGAGCTACTTCCTTCCTCTTGTTCCTCTTTCCTTCTTTGGTGTCCCACTTTTTTCTCTTCACTGTATTTCCCTGACTCCATCTCTGGGAGTCCTAGGAGCATTAATCATTCATTATCCAAAACATCTCTTATGCACCACACACCATGCTGAGTGCTGTGGAGGTTAGAAAGATTAACATAACATGAACCTAAACCTTAGCTAGGGGAATGAGCTTATCTATGCACATATAAAGATGACCACACACATGTATACTATGCTATAAATGTAAGTATTATAAAATTCAGACAGATAAGGATCACTTTTATTTTGGATGGTCAAGGAAAGACATTCCAGGGAATATGGATATGAAGACCGGGTAGAAATCAATAGCTAAGATATTGACATTTCTTGAAGCAAAGCAAATGTTGCTAAACCCAGGACGAATTCCTCCTGGATCTATATTTCTTTTAAATTCTTTCTAGTTCAAAGTGAAATACTTGATATCTTGAACAGATTTTGATTATGTTTACAATTTTTTTCTTAATACTATCTGTGCAGAAATATTGCTTTTTTTTGGAGACAGGGTCTTGCTATACATTCTAGGATGGCCTTGAACTCACTATCTATTACAGGCAGACCTTGGACTAATGGCAGTCTTCCTGCCTCAGCCTTTCTAGTGCCAGGATTACAGGCATGCACCACCACACTAGCATGTACAAAAATATTTCTGAGAGTGCTTTATGTATTAGTAATTTTTATTGCATATTGAGTATCTAAAATTTAAATTTCCAAGTTATCTATTAATTCACTAGAATTTCTCATATTGGCCCACATAGGAAGCATCTTTTCTAAAGTTCTAGCTAATTCAATCCAATAACAAGTAGTGAAATTGAGGCAGTAATACCCCTACCAACTAAGAAAAGCCTAGGACCTGATGGATTCACTGCTGAATTCTAAAGACCTTTAAAGAGATTATAACACTAATACTCCTCAAACTCTTTGATGAAATTGAATGGGAAGGAATGCTTCCAAACTAATACTCTTATCCCAAAACCAGACAAAGACTCAACTAAAAAAGAAAGGTATAGGCCAATCTCTTTAATGAACATAGATGCAAAGATCCTCAATAAGATATTGGCATCAAAATTATCATACATCATGACCAAGTAGGTTTCATCCCAGGGATGCAATGATGGTTTAACATACACAAATCAGTAAATATAATATATTGCATAAACAGAAACAAGAACAAAAACACATGATCATATCAATAGTAGATGCAGAAAAAGATTTTGACAAAATTAAACATCTATTCATGATAAAAACCCCGAAGAAAATAAATATAGAAGGGCCTTACCTCAATTTGATAAAAGCTGTTTGTGACAAACCAATGGCCAACATCATATTAAATGGGGAGAAGCTAAAAGTTTTCCCTCTAAAATTAGAAACAAGACAAGGATGTCCACTATCACAACTTCTGTTCAATATGGTGCACAAAACATTAGCCAGAACAATCAGGCAAAATAAAGAAATAAAAGTGATATATATATATGGAATCAAATATGAAATAAAAAATCAAATATGTATATGATATGAAATTATCATTATTTGCAGATGACATGATCCTTTACATAGAAGACCCAAAAAATTCCACCTAAAGATTTTTAGAATTAATAACCAAATTCAGCAATGTAGCAGGATAGAAAATCAACATGCAAAAATTAATAGAATTCCTGTATACCAATAATGAATTCATTGAGAAAGAGATTACAATACCATTCTCAGTAGCATCAATAAAAATTGAATTCTTAGGAATTAACCAAGGAAGTAAAAGATCTCTACAATGAAACTGTAAAACTCTGAAAAAGGAGATTGGTGAGAGTATCAGAAAATGGAAAGATATTCCCTGTTCCTGGATAGGCATAACCAATACTGTCAAAATAACAATACTCTCAAAACTGATATACAGGTTTAATTCAATCCCAATGAAAAAACTGATAACATTACCCACAAAACTAGAGAAAACAATCCTAAAATTCATATGGAATAAGAAGAGACCCCAAATAGCAAAAGCAATCCTGGGCAACAAGAGTGAATCAGGAGGCATCACAATACTTAACTTCAAGTTATACTACAAAGCTATTGTGATAAAACAGCTTGATGTTGGCACAAAAGCAGGCATATGAATTAATGGAACAGAACAGAGGATGCAGAAACAATTGCAGACACATTCAGCTACCTGATATTTGACAAGGGAGCAAAAAACATACACTGGAGGAAAGAGAGCCTCTTTAGCAAATGGTGCTGGAAAAATCAGCTATTCACATGCAGAAGATTGAAGCCAGACCAGTGGTGAACCTATGGGACACATGCCACAGCAGGCTGTTCATATCATTGAAAGCTCTAAAAGGCTCACCATCAGTGAGCTAGACCCATATCTCTCACCATGTATTAAACTAAAATAAAAATAGATCAAAGATCTAAATGTTAAAACAGAAACACTAAACCTGCTGAAAGATAAAATAGGTAAATCACTTGAAGTCATAGATACAGGCAAGGACTTTCTGAACAGAACACCTTGATGAAATAACTTCAAGAGTCAACAGATAGGATTATATCAAATTAAAAACTCTTGCATAGCAAAAGAAACAACCAACAGAGTGAAGAGACAACCTACAGAATGGAAAACATTTTTGCCACCTATTCCCCAGAGGACTAATATTTGGTATATATATAAAGAACTAAGAAAAAAATAACTTCCCAGAATACTACACTGTTATAAAGAAAGATAAATTTGAGTCATTTGTAGTAAAATGGATGCACTTTGAAAACATAATATTAAGTGAAATAAATCAAATGCATAAGCTTAAATAGCATAGAGCTTCTTTCATATGAGAAATTCAAAGAATAAATAAAGCAAAGAGCAAAATGAAAAATAGATAAAAGGAAACAAGAAGATATATCTTTTATAAATAAGAATGAGACCAAGAGATGAGTTAAGGGGGAAGGAGAAAGGAATATAAAATAACTAAGCTGTGTTATGTACATGCATCAACTGTCCACAAGGAGTATAATCATGTGTCACAAATATGAATTAATAAAAATGAAAATAGGGAAAGGGAATCTAGAGATGGAGAGAAGTGGGAGGAGAGGGAAACTGGAACAAAAAGAATCAAGATATGCCATGTACATGTACCTACTCCCAAAATCAAATGTAAGCATTATGAACTCAAAGATGTACTAGTAAAAAAAATAAAGTCTTAATTATACAATTGATCCTCTTGGTTTTTTTCTCATCTAAACCAAATATATTTAAGTTGTGGATACTATACCATATTAAAATATTGGGGGAAATTATTTTTCTTTAGCTGAGTGTGTGTGTGTGTGTGTGTGTGTGTGTGTGTTTCTGGGGATTAAACCCAGGCAACACTGAACTATATCCCTAGGCCTTATTTATTTACTTATTTATAGGCATGGCAACAATGTTACCCAGGCTGGCCTTGTAATTACAATCCTCAGCCTCCTGAATAGCTGCGATTATGGTTGTGTGCCACTGCACATGGCCTGAATATCTTTTTTAAAAATTTAACTCTTTAAAATTAGTTCATGTATGTAATACATAACATTTGCATTCTTTGTGAGGTGGTGGTACATATACATAACATATCTTTTTTTTTTTAAGGAAGTTAAGGGTTTTTTTTCCCCCATTAACTTTATTGGTACATTTTAGGTATAAAATACAGTTACATTCATCATTGGGATCTTGTACCATTACATGAGTCTCTTGGTTCTTATTTTTTCCCCTTCCCTTGCCCTCTCTTCACCCCCTCCACCCTTCCCTATTTGCAAAGACCTTGTTTCCATTTTTTCCCTCTTTTCATATTTGTTCCTTTCCCTTTTTTCCCTTCCCCTACCCCTCCCAATTCCCCTGCTCTTTTAGACTTTTTCTTCCTGTTACACAATATCGGTTATACATTTTTTAAATTACAATATTAAGATCTAGGAGACATTACCACACATTATACAGAATTTAAAAGAATATAGAAAGCATATTACAAAAATCTTTTTTGAAATAAATTTGACAACTTCTAAGAAGTAACTTAGAAGACAAATTAATGAAACTAACTCTGGAGGAAATATAAAATATGAATAGCACCTATTAAAGAAAGTATATTCCTAGCTTGAAAACCTACCTATATGACAACAGCAGGCTCATAAACATTTTAACTGATAAATTATATCAAACATTTAAAGCAGAAAAAAGAAGGAACACTTCTCCCCCCATTTTAGGAGATCAACACTGTGCTAATCCTAAAACTGGATAAAGATAATAGAAGAAAAAAGTATGAACAGAGATAGAAATTTGTTTAACAAAACAAACTCTTAGAAGTCAGATCTGGCAGCATGTAGAAAGTGGTTTTATTGTAGGGATAGCAGTGTTGGTTCAGCATTGGAAGATCCACCCCCATAAGTCATCATTTTAACAGAGGAAAGGAGAAAGCCATATGATCCTGTCACTAGTTGGAGAAAGAGTATTGGACTAAATTCAACAGCTGTTCATGGTAAAAGCTATCAGGAGACTAGAAGTAGAACAGAACCTTCTCAACAGATCAAAGACATGTACTCCATACTTCCAACAAAAACTCCTTCTATGAATGGAGACAATACAATGCTTTCTCTCTAAAGTGGGGAACAAGGGCAGATATGCCTACTCTTCATCTGTCCATTAGACTTTGAAACATAGGTCTAAACCAAAATAGTCTGGCAATGAAATGACACAAGTAGGATAGGATTGGCACGGCAGAAGCAAAATCTTTATATGTAGATGAAATGATCATCTACAGAGAAAATACTAAGAAATCTCTAGGAGCCCCTAGAACTTGTACTTGAATTTAGCAGGATTAGAAAACACAAGGTATATATAAAAATTCAGGTCTGTGTATACATGCTATGAATGAAGAATTGGATATTGAAATTGAAAAGTTATGTAGGAGTACAAAGGACCTAGAAAAGTTAAAAAATAAAAACCAAAACAGTCTTGGAAGATTTTAGCACCCAATTTTTAGACTTCTTCTAAAGCTACAGTAATCAAGGCAGTGTTGATGTAAGGAAAGACCTATAGATCATTTGAATAAAACAGAGAATCTAGAAATAGAACCACATATGTATGGTCCACTGAGTTTTGAAAGATTATTTAACATTAGCATTTTATAGAATATAAACTCAATTCAAGAGCTGAGGAAGAGATAGTGTTTTCAGCAAACAGCACTAGAACACCTGGTATCCGTATATAAAAAAATTAACCTCAACCCTTTTTTTCCCTACATGAAAATAACTTGAAGGGATCTATGAACCTAAATATGAAAGCCTAAAAGTATAAAACTTTAAGAAGAAATTGTAAGGGAAAATATTTATGAATTTAGGGTAGGCAAGAATTTCCTAGGATACAAAAAACAATGTATAAAAGAAAAAATTGATAAATGAGATTCCATCAAAATTTAGAACTTAAACAGACATTCTTAAGAGAATGACAAATAGTCCTTAACCAGAATATATTTATAATACATATAACCTATGACCAGAATATATAAAGAACTCTTACAGCTCGTTAATAGACAACCCAATTAAAATGTAGACATAAGAAGATGATAAATAGCCAGTATAGCACAAGGAATGGTGTGCAACTCTAGAATCAGAAAAATATTAATCAGTACAATAATAAGATTGAATTATACACTCATTAGGGAGATGAAGTCAAAAGTTTTCAAAGCCTTGTCATGACATTTTCTTTTTGTTGGATTCTCCCCCTTTGCCTTTAATTTGTCACACCCAATGGATTCATTCTGCTGGGTTTCCTGGGGTTGTGATCCTCATTGTCTTTTCCTAGGGTATTGTCTAAAATTTTTTGGAGTGCCGGTTTGGTATTGATGAAGTTCCTGAGGTGCTCTTTATCATGAAAGTATCTTATTTCTCCATCAATTTTGAAAGATAGTTTTGCAGGGTACATCAATCTGGGTTGGAGGCTGTTTTCCTTTAGGGCTTGAAATGCATCACTCCAAGCTCTTCTTGCCTTGAGGGTCTGCATTGAGAAGTCTGCTGTGATTCTGATGGGCTTTCCTTTGTATGTGATTTGTTTCTTTTCTCTCACTGCTTGTAGAATTTTGTTCTTCTGTTGGATTTCTGGAATCCTAACTCTTATATGCCTATGTGTAGATGTTTTTGGTTAAGGCTAGCTGGAATCCTATATGCCTCACTTATCTGTATGTCAAGTTCATTTCCCCTCCTTGGGAAGTTTTCTGCCATCACTTCTGTGAAGAGTTTTTTTATGTCATCTGCACTCTCTCCTCTTTCTTCATTGATTCCAATCAGTCTTATGTTATTCTTCTTTGCATCGTCTAGCAGCTGCTGGATTGATTTCTCATGTTCCCTTATAATTTTAAAGCAATTTTTCTTTTCCTCCTCACTAATTGCAATCTTATCTTCTATATGTGAAATTCTATCCTCACATTGGTTCATTCTGCTCTGCAGACTTTCGATGGAGTTTTTAATCTCTTGGAAATCTGTTTTTGTATCTGTTTTATGGATTCCATTTGTTTCCTATGTTGGGATTCCATCATGTTCCTCAGATCCTCTATTTTTTTTTATCTGTGTCTTCTCTAGATTTATTAACCATGTCTTGCACCATGAGCAAAATCTTTGCTGTTATCTGAGAAATTATTTCTGATTTCATTTTTCCCAGATCCTCTTTTGTTGCCAGTTCAGAGAGTCCAGGTGATTGAGTGTCAGAGTGTTCCATCTTGTTTCCCTTTGGGGTTGCTGTAGGTGATCTGGAAGTCTGTTTTTGAGGCTTCTTTATGTGTCTTCTCATTTCCACTGGAGGGGGTGCTTCTGGCACCCATGCGGCTCACCTTCTCTGCCCTAGAATCTTGGGATGGCAGCTGGGGAGCTTCCTTCTGGGTGCTGGGACCAGGTGAGCTTCTCTGCTCTAAGAGCCTGGGATGGAGGCAGGGAACTTCCTTCTGGGTGCTGGTACGGGCTGAGCTTCACTCTACATAACATATCTTGATTCCTTTTTTCTACCCCCATTCCCTTTGATCCTCCCTCCTCCATCCATCTCTTGATACCCTTCCCTTTTTGTTTTTTGGTCTGTCTTTTATTTTGCACTTTATTTATGTCTTGGGTTTCTTATGTAAGAGAAACCATGTGATATTTAAGCTTGTACTGTATGTCTGATTGACTTCACTTAACATTATGGTCTCAAGGTACACCCATTTTCCCACAGATGATTCAAGTTTATTCTTTATGGCACAATAGTATTCCACTGTATAAATATCATGCATTTTGTATCCATTCATCTGTTGATGGACATATAAGTTGCTTCCAAGATTTATCTATTATGAACTGCGTTGCTATAGACATGGGCATGCACATACCACTGTAATATCATGTCTTTGACTCTTTTGGGAAGATACCTAGAAGGAGAATATCTTCTAGAAGAATAGGTCAAATGCAATTTCTATTTTTAGTTTTTGAGGACTTTCCATACTTGCTTTCATAGTGGTTGTACCAGTTTACACTCGCACCAACAATGAAACTTTTCTTTTTCATGCAGCCTCTTCAGCATTTATTTTTATTTGATTTCTTGAAGATAGCCATCCTTTCTGGAGTAAGATGGAATCTCTCTGTTGCTTTAATCTATATTTCTCGAGTGTCCAGAGATGTTGAAATTTTTTCATATTTTTATTGGCTATTTGTACTTCTTTACCAGAGAATTATCTATTCATTTCAGATGCCCATTTTTTGATTGGGACTTTAAATTTGGGGGTGGGTATTTTATGTGAGTTCTTTGTATATCCTAGATATTAGTTCTTTGTCTGAGGAGTAGTTGGCAAAACTTTTTTCTCATCCTGTATATTGTCTCTTCACTCTGTTGGTGATTTCTTTTGTTGTGCAGGAACTTTTAAATTTAATATAATCTCATTTGTTGATTCTTGATATTGTTTCCTGTGCAACTGGGGTTCTGCTCAGAGAGTGTCTATGCTTATGTCTTCAAGAATTTTACTTATCTTGTCTTCCACAGGCTCTGAAGATCTTATTAAAACTTAAATCCAGTGTAAAATCAGAGCCATTATGTTCCTCTCTAAAGACCTTTCAGAAATAAGAATAAATGCTGTGGTAGTAGCTGAGGTGAAAAGTTGATCAATGATAGCATTATAAGGAGGGGCCATGAAGAGTTTCTCAGAAGTCAATGATCATTTTTTGCCTTTCTGTGTGTCTTGACACTATCTTTGTATCCTAGAGGTTGGACTCAATTTTGAAAGGCTTCCTTTTCCTTGTTCCTGCTTCTTCTGACTTTGGCTTGTATGACTTCCTCTTTGTCCATTGCTTTGCTTCCTTATTCACAGACCTCACTTCACTTTCCTAAGAAGACAGACTGGCCAGTTCGAACATGTTGCTTTTTGTCCTAGGCTCATAACTATTTTTCCTGTACTTCTGTTGAGGTTATCTGCTGACACATGCAACTACTGGCACAGTTGAGTTTGGTCGTTTAGGTTAATCTCTACCAATACAATCACCCTCTTTTCATATCTGCAGTTAGGACTATTTCTGTCTCTGAGGTCATCAACGACAATATAAATATTTTAAAAATTTTAATATGAACTATTTTAACTTACGTTAATCCCCCCCCCCCTTTTTTTAAAGACAGGGTCTCATTATGTACTTCAGGTTTACATAGAACTCACTGTGTAGCCCAGGATGGTCTTGTATTTGCCATCCTCCTGCCTCAGCCTTTCAAGAGCTGGGATTGCTGGTGTATATCACCATGCCTGACTCACAAATCTCTTGATATATGGTAAAATTCTTTTCTTTCCCATGGGTCCATTGCATATAGTTTTGTGTCATCTTTCTTACATTAAAATACCTATAATGCAATTTCTTTTGGTACCAGGGATGGAACTCTGGTCCTTGTGCTTGCAAGTCAGGTGGCAGAACCACTGAGCTAAATCCCTGACCCTATAATGAAATTTCTTTATGTTTATCCTTCATTTCTTTAAAGTAGAATAAGACAAAAACCAAAAATCCTTTTAATGGTCATTTCATTTTTATCATATGAGTATCATAATTAAATCAGAAAAATTATTTCTGATGACAGGTTCTGTTACACATAATTCCTAGATCCATGAGATGAATGATGGGGTGAAGGATCTCTGGTAAAGTCTGAGTTTTCGTGCCCTACACCCCTGCAAGTTTATATACTAAACCTAATTCCTGATGCAGTAATATATTAAGAGTTGGAGCCTGCTGGGCAGTGTGGTACATGACTGGGGTCCCAGCTGCTCAGGAGGCTGAAGTGGGAGAATTGCTTAAGCCCAGGAGTTCCAGAGCAGCAGGATAACATAATGAGACCTCATCTCAAACCAAAACCAAATAAAAAAAAATAAAACCAAAATAAAAAACAAACAAAACCCCAAAGAGGTGAGGTCTGCAGGAGGTGATTAATCATGAGGGTTCCACTTTGTGAATGGAATTCATGTCTATATAAAAGAGGACTGATTTTTGCCCCTCTACCATGTGAAGGTGCAGCAGAAAAGTGTATATTTACATGGAGAGCAAGCCCGCACCACATACCAAATGTGCTGGCACCTTAATCTTAGACTTCCTGTCCTCCAGAACTATGAACAATACATTTCTGTTTTTTCTAAGCAATCCAGTTTAAGATATCGTTATAGCATCCCAAATGGACTAAGAGCCAAAAGTAACCCTTTTCATCCATGTAGTCTTAGAGCTCCCTCCTTGTGTGGGTTGTGTTCTTGTTGACTTGGTAAATGAAAATCCCCACCTTGAATTTGTAGTAATATTTCCACTTCAAGCTGGATATTCTCTGTTTAGTTTACTTAACTTCTCTCACTGTGTCATGATCTTTAATTATTATCGGTGTATCAGAGTAAAACCCCTTGTTAATCCTAACTGGGAAACAGGACTAAACAATTCTCCTAATGTCAACCTTCTTTTTTCTTTTGGTCCCCCAGTTCTGCTTTATTGTTGGCAGCTGCTGTCTGAAGAGTAAGAAGATGGTTGGCATTAATCAGTGTAAAGTTTGCTGATCAAGGACAGTTTTGGCACCCAAGAACTTGGAGACTTTTTGAGATAGCTTGGAAAGGAAAGCTCTGTTCTCCTAGGCCTCTCTGTTCCCCCAAGCTTATCTTGTCCAGTGTGACTTCCCCTTGGGAGTTCTCCTGAATAATGTTATTGTTTGTTCTTGGTGTTCCCCCCCCTGCTTTGATCAGTTTCCTCCCTGCCTGCTGAATAGTATTTTCCTGAAGTCAGCTTCTAGCTGACTGGACACTAACCTCAACAGCAGAAAGTGCCCAAACAGCCTTTTCATTAAAGGTCCTTAAAACATACGCTTGAGGGACTGAAGTTTTAAAATTGAATGCAAAGAGAGGTTGACCACAAATTCTTGTCATGGATGCAGAGCTTCACTTGTTTTTCCGTGTGTGTGTGTGTGTGTGTGTGTGTGTGTGTGTGTGAAAGAGAGGATCTGCATGTAATATCTGTCTTTTATGCTATATTTGTTTCCATTCATTTTTATCCTGTCTTCATGGTTTCAAAATATTTTTTCTATTACTTCTGCCATTAAAATACAGCCAGAACTGATGATCAAGTGGTCCACAATAATACAGCTATGATGATTGCCAAATATTAAAACCCTGCTGTACCTGATAGCAAATAACATTTGCCACAAGCCAATCCGAGTGCTCCTCAGTTGCCAGGGGATCCCCCACTAAATCCTTGGCCTTTACTGATCCATTCTGCTTAGATGGTGCCCCTGTCCTGTATCCTTATTATATATTTTGATTATCAGCTTCTTAAAATAAAAATACTTAATTCAGAGTACATGGCCATTGAGCCAGTGTTAGTTCTAGAAATCAGCCATGATTTGGGAAAAAACCCAAGAAATCCCTGAGCAATGAGAATAGATTCTGCGAAGTCCAGACACCAGGTCATAATACAGAGCTGGCTATCTTACTGATGTGTGAGCTTCCTGTTACTAGACACAGTGGTGAACACTTTCCAGGGTCCCTTCCAGCCAAATGATATTTAACATAGTGAACTATTTCACAAAGTGCCTTCCTAGCATGTTACGTGAGTTATGTAGGGCTAAATAAGTAAAGAATGAAGTGCTATCACAAGGCCTCTGTTTGGCTGCCGGGATTTAGACTTGTGGTAGCTTCAAGAGCCAACTGCAGATAGCATAAATCTGTAATTATGAAGCTTTACTCTGGAGCGTGGGTCCTCCAAAGCAACTAAGAGAACGTGGGATGAAATGACAAGCATGTGTGTGGGATATCAGGATGTTTTGGAGGGAAGTGGTTTCATTTTGGGGATAAGCAGTTGAGCTTTAAAAGTACAATGACAACAAGGAGGGGAGGATTTATTTTCTGGGACTAAACTGAAAGGAATTCTTGGCCTCATGAAAGTGAGAAGGCAGTCATTCCTATGGGTAACTGGAATGCAATTCCCCAGCACTTCAGCTCTCTTAAGTTTGGAGTCTGTATGAAGTGTCTTCTATAGCACAAGGTTAGTTCTCTGAAGAGGGTTGCAGGCTAGACCTATTGAGAGTAAAGGTTATAAAAGCTGGGTAATGGGCACAGAGAAACTCAAGTGGATCTAGAGCACCAAGGTGGCTCCTGCAGCAGTGTGCTTCAGTGTTTTTCCTCATAAAATGGGGAACAAAATATTGCCCTCTTGTACTTTTTCTTAGCAATTATTGTCAAGTGAGCTTCTTGCTTCAGCTTTCTAGAATGCTGAGATTATAGGCATGGGCCACTATACCTACCTTAAATAATTCATTTCTCACAAAAATATTTTCATTTTCCTATTTAATTACCAAAATATAAATTTCCACATGTAATAATTGTTAATCCAGTAGTACTCGACACAGAATCAAGAATCACATTTCAGAGAAAGTTCCCAGAATGGTATGAAATCAAAGCATTGCACTTTTCCACTATGCTTCTTTAGTAGATTTCAGTCTAGAGTGGCTCCCTTCTTCATCTGTGCTTTCTTATTGAGTCTTCAGAGTGTTCAGGCCAGATGTCTTATAAAGCATTCCATGGAGTTCTGTCACTTAAGTTTCTGTTGGATATTTCTGAACCAGTTTGTCTATCCCTAGTCTTGTGAGTCACAGAGTAGGCTTTGGTGCTGTGGACTAAAGACCTGGTTAAATGTTTGGGGTAAGCGCTTACAGAGGAAGAGAAAATCTGTGCACATTTGAAGGTGAAGCCTCATTAATATGCTGCTGGAGGATTCCAGTTCATTCAGTCCCCACTCATCACCATTTTGACATACGGTTACTGGAAAATCAGAATGCTTACTATGCCACAGCCTCTGGGGCCTGTCCTTCCTTCCTTCCTTCCTTCCTTCCTTCCTTCCTTCCTTCCTTCTCCCCCCCCCCCCTTTTGAGACAGGGTCTCCCTGTATAGGTCAGGCTGGCCTTGAACTCTATGTGGTAGTCTAGACTGGCCTCAAACTCTTGGCGATCCTCCTGGATCAGCCTCTCAAATGCTGGGACTACAGGTGTGTGCCACAATATCCGGCTTCTGGGGCCATTTCTGAAATGAAAAAGGTAAAAGAAACAGGCGTTTGATTCATTTTTTTCTCCTTTGCCCTAATTATGTGAATGCAATCTCAAGTTACCAAAAGTAAAATAGAGCTTGATAGTGGGTTTGTTTTTTTCTGCCTTTAGTATGAGGAAACCTCAGCCTCCACCTTTGTCATAACAAAATGAAATTCAGTTGGCTATAAATTGAGTAAGAGATTGTGTTGTGAAATGCTTCATGGGTGGGATGCATGAGAAAATGGGTTCTCCTTGTTACAAGCCAACCTGGCATTTAGGCAGCTCTTATTTTTCCAAGAATCTATGATCATGGAGACAGAAGAGATGAAGAAATGGAGGCCAAGAGATGTGTCTCCAGTGCCACCCAGCTTGCCAATGGGCTGAACTTAGACTAAGTCCTATCTCTTAAGTTCAGCCTTGAATTTTGCCTGTTATCCATAGTAATGAAATCATTAGATTTTGTATGAAGATGCCTGAAGAAATAGTTTTAAATGGCTAGTGCTAGGGAAGAAATTACAATCAATTCAGCAGAAAGAAGAGATTCTTAAATAGTTACAATCAGAGCAGAGTGTTCTGTGGTCTATCCTTGAAGGCCTGGTTCCCCCCTACCCCCCAAGGCAGAATTCTTTGCTTCTTGAAAGCATTTTCCTTTACTGGTCTGATAAAATCATACTTTTTTTTTGACTTTCAGAGTTTGAGTTAAGACACCATGTGTAGGGTCAAGTAGCATTTTTAGGCTGACATAATTGATTGTTTGTCCTTTAAGTTGCAGACTGAATCACTTTTAGAACTATATCCTGTTTTACCAGCATTTTTCTAAAGCAATTTTGCAAAACTCTCTCTTCCTCCTCCATGGTCATATAAATACCCTTGCAATTACCAGGTATCTCACTTCACCTGTTTATTACAGGAGGAGTTTTCAGAAATTCCAATTATATATCAAGTTTATGTTCTAGATTGTACTTTGATCTTAAAAATAGAATTTAAGGGGGTTGGAGATTTAGCTCAGTGGCACCATGCCTTCCTCGCAAGTGCAAGGTCCTGAGTTTGATCCCCAGTACCCCCCCCCAAAAAAGAATTTAAGGTAATTTTCCTTAACCAGTTCCAAATATCACTGTAGTGTTGTTTGTTGTATATAAAATATATTTTACAATTTTATTTCCTTTTCTAAAAAAGAAATATCATCATTGCTTTTTAGAAAGAAAGATAAAAAGAAGAGAAAAAAGAATAGAAAATTTACCATAAGCTCCCTGCACTTAGCTACAATTCAGTCTTTTGGCAAATTGTCTAGGTTGTACATTTCTCTTTTAAATGTTTATGAAAATCTCCAGAAATTGTATAAGAGGGGAAAGTCAGTGAGATGTACATCTCTATCAATCATATGTTGGCTATGTGGGCAGCAAAAACAAACAAAAAAGAAACCTTCAATCTGCTTTAAATAGTGAAGAATTTCCTGGCTCACATAAGGAGAGATCTAAGAGGGAGGTTGTCCTCAGGGTGTGCTGAGCTGGTGATGCAGTATCATCAGGACTCAGGTGCTTTGCATCTCAGCATTCTGCTAACCACAGTGTATGCTTTGCTATAAGGCTGATTGTTTCTGGGGTCAAAATATGCTTATGTCAGTAGTATTGGGAATGGCAGGATCCTTTGTTCAGGTTTAGTTTCAAAGAGAGACTATCTTATCTATAGTTTTCTCTAGATCCAGGAAAATTTCCCAGAAGGTCCCAGAACAAGTTTCCTCATATCATATTAATCTGAATTGAGGGATGTGCCCTTTTCTGAACCAATTCCAGTCACAAGGGGACACCATGCTTCCAGTGAGTATTTGAGGTTGTCCATTTGAAGCAAACTCAGACAATTTGGGAGCAGATGGTTCACTGGGGGAGTGCCCTGCAAAATTTGTGAGAAAGTAGGATTGGACAAAGGAAAGAGTTAAACGGAATATTTGGCTTATTCCAAGGGGATCTCTGGAGCTGAGATGACCCTTCAGAAATGTCCTTGCTTGCATTAATACTGCCCCAGCTTTGTACCTCCACCTCAATCAGTCATTGGATGGAAGCTGACTCTAAGGATATGATATGGCCTTGGGCAGGGTGGATTTCTTTGGCTTTCTTCTCCAGGGAAATGCCTACAGAGGGAATCATTTGGGAGAGCAGAGAGCTACCAACTCATCTAGCATGGGACAGTGGTAGTGGTGGTGAGTGTTTCAATTTTGAAGTAGAGCGGAAGCTGGCCAGCACACCACAACATACACCGTCTTTCATCTCTTGACTCATTTGGTTCCACTTTCTCTGTATATGTTCTGGGAATAGCTCTTCCAGGGTCCCAGTTGGTTTGTTTTTCTCCAATTTACAAAGGAAATGTTAGCAGTCAGGATGAATTGCTGCTCCTTTAATGGTTGACAAGGCTAAATAAAGTCAACCTGCCACTAAAGTGTCTGATTGATCTGTTCAAATGATAGTGCCACTGCCCTGCTCCCTGGAGTAGTAAGGACACTGGAAAAAATTAACTGAATTTGGAATATTAGCAACTAGCAATGAGTTTATGGCACTTTTTTTTTCTCAGTGTCTCCAGCCAGATTTTTTAATTTATATATTAATTGGTACATTTTAGGTATATAATACATTTACATTTATCATTGGGTGTTTGCACCTGAACATGATGTATCTTAGTTCTTATTTTTTTCCCCATTACCTATGCGCCCTTCACCCCTACCACCCTTCCCTATTTACATAGACTTTGTTTCCAGCCAGATTTTAAGATGGAAAAATATCTGGGAATAAGCACTATGGAATAGAAAAAGAGATGGGGAAGTCCTAATTCTGGCTTGAAGCTAGACAAGAAAACTCTTAAATCTTGGAGTAAGAGAATCACTTGTTTGTTTTTATTCCCCTTCCTCTCCTTTTCTCTATTCTCTTTCATTCCATTCACCAAGCAATCTTATGGACAGTGGTGGCAACAGCAAAACAATCAGGTTGGAAAATTGTCAGAACTAAAGTTCAGAGGAAGGGGAGATTTCATTTTTAATTTCATGGATCTGTAATTCCAAGATCCCTCCCCTTTTAAAACCTGCCTCTCCTCTGGTCATTTGGGCCCCAGATGTGGCTCAACCACAAGAGTAAGTGATTTTTGGGTGATGGACTGAAATAAAGAAAATACTGTTACAATAGCAGAGAAGGAAGAGCTCAGGAAATGAATCCCATTAGCCTGTTTATGAATATCTGGCCTGAACTCCAACATATGGATGGGTTGATCCACTCCTAACTAGCATCCCAAAGATTATGAGAACTGAGCTAACAGAGAAACCTCTTCCTAGAGCCCAGACCATCACTGGGTGACACAATCAGGACAGATCTGGATAGCACTGAACCCCATTGAAACCTGAACTGATACAGGAGACACAACTCATGTAAAATGAGTTGTTTCTTATGAATGGAACCTCCTAAAACAAAAATATCAACATTCTTTTGTAAGATTTAAATAAGACTCAGATGCTCTAAAAGTAATGTTTTAAATATTCAGGTTATAATCTAGAATTATTTAGCATACAAAGAACTGTGAAATTCTCAATTTGCATGCAGACACAATCAATAGATACCAGTGATGGATGATACAAATTTTGGAATTATTTGGCAAAGATTTTGAAGTGACTGTTATAAAATGTTCAAAGGAGCAAAGTTACAATAGAGAAATAAAAGCTATGAACAAATGGAAATTTTGGAGTTTTCAGCTTCATAATTGACAAAATTAAAAACTCACCAGACTCAGTAGCAGAATGAAGATGAGAGAGGAAAGAAAATAGTGAACTTTCCCAGAGAGCTGAGGAGGTAAGCAGCATGGGAGCCAGCACCTCACGCCTTTGGCCATTACCTGGATCCACACCACAGAGTTGCAGGGGTCATAAAGGACATTGTTCTGAGCTTGAGAAGATAGAGTAGAAGTGAACAACAGAAAGAGGGCCTGCCTCTCTGAGGCTCCTTGATGAAAATTAAAGCTCACCAGAAAAGTGAAGAAAATCTCTGTAATAAAGGCACACCAGACCACCTTAGTTGGGGGAGCAGCTGTGTGGACCAGAGCAGAGCAGCTGCAAGCAGATCCCAGCCAGGGCTCCACCCTGACCCCAGAGGCTCTGGGGCACACCAGCCCAAGCCAAGGGCCTTCCTGGAAAAGAGCTGCACAGGCCCACAAGTAACAGCCAGAGGTTCACGCCAATACCATCAGTAAGTGGATGAGGCCCTAGCCAGAAGCTTGCTCACACGACAGGAACTGGGGTGCACAACCCCCAGCAAAGACCCTCTCAGAAAACAGTTACATAGGGGCTCTAGCCAGTGGCACACCTAGATATTATCCCAAGTGTACACAGGCCTTGGATAGAAGCCCACCCAGACAACAGGTCAGCTCAGGGATCCTGAACCCAGGAATTAGTGTACTGGTGAGCAGCAGAGAAAAGACAGCTCTGTGGCTTGCTGAGAATTGAAGACCACTGGGTGAGCAAAAAGTTGCCTCATCAAAAGCACTGCAGGCTGCATCTGTTGAAATGAGAAGACACATAAATAAGTCTCAAAACCAGACTTTCAGATCACCTAAGGAAACCCCAAAGGGAAACAAGATGGAATAATCTGATACTCAACCACTATGACTCCCTGAACTGGCAACAAAAAAGGATCTGGAAAAAATGAAATCAGAAATAATTTCTCACATATCAGCAGAGATTGTGTCCATAGTGCAAGACATGATTAATAAATCTAGAGAGGACACAGTTAAAAAATAGAGCACTTGAGGAACATCATGGAATCCCAACATAGGAAACAAATGGAATCCATACAACAGATGAAAACAGATTTCCAAGAGATTAAAAACTCCACTGAAAGTCTACACAGAAGAATGACCCAATGTGAGAACAGAATTTCAGATATAGAAGATAAGACTGCAATTAGTGACCAGGAAAAGAAAAAAAGGGACCATGAGAAATCAATCCAGCAGCTTCTAGATCATGCAAAGAAGAATAACATAAGACTGATCAGAGTCAATGAAGAAACAGGAGAGAGTGCAGATGACATAAAAAAAAAATGTTTACAGAAGTGATGGCAGAAAACTTCCCAAGGAGGGGAAAACAACTTGACACACAGATAAGTGAGGCATATAGGACTCCAACTAGCCTAGACAAAAAAAAGATCTACACACCGGGATATAATAGTTAATCAGAAACCCAACAGAAGAATAAAATTCTACAAGCAGTGAGAGAAAAGAAACAAATCACATACAAAGCAAAGCCCATCAGAATCACAGCAGACTTCTCAACACAATCCCTCAAGGCAAGAAGAGCTTGGAGTGAAGTATTTCAAGCCCTAAAGAAAAACAGCCACCAACCCAGACTGATGTACCCTGCAAAACTATCTTTCAAATTGATGGTGAAATAAGAAACTTTCATGACAAAGAGAACCTTAAGGAATTTCATGAATACCAAACCAGCACGCCCAAAAATTTTAAACAACATCCTAGGAAAAGACAAAGGGGATCACAACCCCAAGAAGCCCAGCAGAATGAATCCATCAGGCATGAAAAGAAATTGAACGCAAAGAGGAAGAATCCAACCAAAAGAAAAAATCATGACAATGATAAGTCAATATGTATCAGTTATAACTATCAATGTTAATGGTCTCATTCACCAATCAAAAGAAATAGACTGGAAGAATGGGTCAAGAAGCATGATCCAACACAATGCTGCATACAAGAAACACACTTAATTTAAAAAGAAACTCATAGACTGAAAGTTAAAGGGTGGAAAACAATACTCCGTGTGATAAGAACCTGAAAAAAAAGCAGGAGTAGCTATCCTCTTTGCAGATCAAGTGGATTTGAAAATCTGAAACACTTCTGGCCCAAGAATTTCAGATAAGAGACAGTCAACCTGTATATACAAATCTATTGTGAACATGTGTTTTCATTTCTCTTAAGTAAAAACTTAAGAACAGAACTGTTGGTTCTTAACAGCAATACAAGAAATTTTTATATTGTTTTTCCAAAATGGTTTTATCATTTTACATTCACATTAGCAGTATTAGGAAGTTAACTGGTTCACACCTAAGCTGACATTTCTTCTTTTAAAACCTTTAATTTAATCTCCCTAATGAGTGTAAAATATGATCTTGTTATTGTACTGATTAGTATTTTTCTGATTCTAGAGCTGCACACCTTTCTTTGTGCTGTACTGGCTATTTATCTTCTACTTGTGTCTACTTTTTAATTGGGTTGCCTATTAATGAGCTGTAAGAGTTCTTTATATATTCTGGTCATAGGTTATATGTATTATAAATATATTCTGGTTAAGGACTATTTGTCATTCTCTTAAGAATGTCTGTTTAAGTTCTAAATTTTGATGGAATCTCATTTATCAATTTTTTCTTTTATACATTGTTTTTTGTATCCTAGGAAATTCTTGCCTACCCTAAATTCATAAATATTTTCCCTTACAATTTCTTCTTAAAGTTTTATACTTTTAGGCTTTCATATTTAGGTTCATAGATCCTTTCATTATTTTTATGTATGAAAATAAAAGGTTGAGGTTAATTTTTTACATATGGATACTAGGTGTTCTAGTACCATTTGTTGAAAACATTATCTTTTCCTCTGCTCTTGAGTTGGGTTTACAGGCTATAAAATGTTAATGTTAAATAATCTTTCAAAAATCGGTGGACCACATATGTGTGGTTCTATTTCTAGATTTTGTTTTATTCCATTGATCTATATGTCTTTCTTTACATCAACATTGCCTTGATTACTGTAGCTTTAGAAGAAGTCTTAAAATTAGGTAATAAATGTCTTCCAGAACTGTTATTTCTTTTTTTTCTTTTTACTTTTCCAGGTCCTTTCTACTCCTACATAACTTTTAAATTTCAATATTGAATTCTTCATTTGTAGCAAGTATACATACACCTGAATTTTTATATATACCTTGTGTTTTCTAATCCTGCTAAATTCAAATACAATTTCTAGGGGCTCCTAGAGATTTCTTAATATTTTCTATGTAGATGATCATGTCATCTACATATAAAGATTTTACTTCTACCTTGCCAATTCTATGCTATTAGTTTATTTTTATTGCCAGGCTATTTTGGTTTGGGCCTATGTTTCAAGGTTTAATGGACAGATAAAGAGTAAGCATATCTGTCCTTGTTCCCCACCTTAGGGAGAAAGCATTGTAACTTTTCCATTCATATAAGGTGTTTTTGCTGGAAGTATGGAGTACATGTCTTTAATCTGTTGAGAAGGTTCTGTTCTACTTCCAGTCTCCTGATAGCTTTTACCATGAACAGCTGTAGAATTTAGTCCAATACTTCTTCTGCAACTACTGATAGGATCATATGGCTTTTTCCTTTCCTTTGTTAAAATGATGACTTTTGGGGGTGGATCTTCCAATGCTGAACCAACACTGCCATCCCTATAATAAACCACTTACTACATACTGCCAGATTGGACTTCTAATAGTTTGTTTTGTTAAACAAAATTTTATTTATATTCATACTTTTCTATTATCTTTATCCAGTTTTAGTATTAGCATGATGTCGATTTCCTAAAATGAGGGAAGAAGTGTTCCTTCTTTTTTCTGCTTTAAATGTTTGATATAATTTATCAGTTAAAATATATATGACTCTGTTGTTGTCACATAGGTAGGTTTTCAAGCTAGGAATATACTTTCTTTAATAGGTGCTATTCATATTTTATATTTCCTCCAGAGTTACTTTCATTAATTTGTCTTCCAAGTTACTTCTTAGAAGTTGTCACATTTATTTCAAAACAGATTTTTGTAATATGCTTTCTATATCCTTTTACATTCTGTAAAATCTGTGGTAATGTCTCCTAGATATTGATATTGTAATTTAAAAAATGTATAACTGATATTGTGTAACAGGAAGAAAAGGTCTAAAAGAGCAGGGGAATTGGGAGGGGTAGGGGAAGGAAAAAAGGGAAAGGAAAAAATATGAGAAGCAGAAAAAAATGGAAACAAGGTCTTTGCAAATAGGGAAGGGTGGAGGGGGTGAAGGGAGGACAAGGGAAGGGGAAAAAAATAAGAACCAAGAGGCTCATGTAATGGTACAAGATCCCAATGATGAATGTAACAGTATTTTATACCTAAAATGCACCAATAAAGTTAATGGGGGGAAAAATTATAAAAATGAAAAGAAGTACTACTTGCCCTAGAGATAGATAGCAGTGATTGACATTCTAAATGGGAAATTCCTTGTATGTGACTTGTCTTCCCATTTGATTCCCATTTAATCAATATTGCTTGGGTGACTGTCCTTGTAATCTTATTGGTTGGTCATGGTTTTGTTCCACCTCATGCCCACCTTGTAAATTTCCATCGGGTCTTATAGTTTTGTCCCACTTTGTACCCGCCTCACCATATGGCTTTGCTGTATAAAGCTTCTTTGAAAAGTGGGGTGGGTGGGCCCCCCACTCTCTGGTCCCCTTTCTGTCTCTCTTAGGCAGAAGCTTTCTTTCTCCCAATAAATTTTTCGTACTCTTAACCTCCATTGTTCATAGAATTCATTCTTCAATTTTAAAGAACACGAACTCTCATTTTGGATATCTAGTAGGTTTGGGAATTACATCTCTTCCCCTATATCAAGACAATTGCTTAAACATTTAAAAGATACTAATGTCACAAGCAGAGGAAAAGTTTGTTAGGATAATGATCTTCATGTGTCAGCTGTGCAAGAAAAAATTAAATGAAATCATGGAACTAATAAAGTATAAGAGAAGATGAAAGGAAAAAAGATAGGGGAGGGGAGAGGAGGGAAAGAGGGAACAGAAGGGAGAGAAGAAGGGGAGGAGAGGAGGGAAGCAAAAGAACCTCCCCCCCCAAAAAAAATTCATCCATGGCATTACTGTAAAATTGAGAATTTCTTAAGTTGAAAGGCAAATTCTGATACAGAACTCTTAAAAATTAGAAACAAATGGACAAAAGGGAGCAAGTAGGAGAAAATGAATTAGTAGGACAAAATAGCTAATTTAGCAGATAATAATCTTGACAAGTCTAACATCCATTCTTGGAAGATGCTAGAATCCACAGGAGGGCAGGTGAATTCTTTTTTTCAGGAAATAGAAAAGAGGAAGCTGAGGATAAGGATGATCAGCCTATAGTACTGATCATTTTGAGGGCAACTCAACAGTGGCTCATACCCCGATGTGTAGACAGACTTCAATGTCACAGCATATGTAACTACAGAAGTTGTTTGAGTTTTCTTTCCTGGTTTTTTCCAAAAAGAAAAAGAATTTCAGAAGAATATTCTGATAATTTGCATTACTGAACTTAATAAAGTGACTTTAAGAGTTTTTCTAAAAGAGTAGAACAACAGCAAGAAAAATTGTATACAGCCCTACTCTTCTCCAGACCAAATAGATTCAGTTGCCACTATTTCACTGGGACACAGGACAGTTTCATTGCCCCCAAAACTCCCTTGTACCTTCTTTTTATCTTTTACAGCCTCCCTCAACATTTGCCTGTAACAAATGTGGGTCTGTTATTCATCACTGGAGTTTTGTATTTATATACCTGATCTTAGCCAAAAGAGCAAGATTAAATAGTTTCCACTGATCTATCAAGTTCACTGTTTTCTTTTTTTTCCATTAAGTTTATTGGTACATTTTAGGTATAAAATACAGTTACATACATCATTGGGATCTTGTACCATTACATGAGCCTCTTGGTTCTTATTTTTTTCCCCTTCCCTTGTCCTCCCTTCACCCCCTCCACCCTTCCCTATTTGCAAAGACCTTGTTTCCATTTTTTTCTGCTTCTCATATTTTTTCCTTTCCCTTTTTTCCTTCCCCTACCCCTCCCAATTCCCCTGCTCTTTTAGACCTTTTCTTCCTGTTACACAATATCAGTTATACATTTTTTAAATTACAATATCAATATCTAGGAGACATTACCACAGATTTTACAGAATGTAAAAGGATATAGAAAGCATATTACAAAAATCTGTTTTGAAATAAATGTGACAACTTCTAAGAAGTAACTTGGAAGACAAATTAATGAAAGTAACTCTGGAGGAAATATAAAATATGAATAGCACCTATTAAAGAAAGTATATTCCTAGCTTGAAAACCTACCTATGTGACAACAACAGAGTCATATATATTTTAACTGATAAATTATATCAAACATTTAAAGCAGAAAAAAGAAGGAACACTTCTTCCCTCATTTTAGGAAATCGACATCATGCTAATACTAAAACTGGATAAAGATAATAGAAAAGTATGAATATAAATAAAATTTTGTTTAACAAAACAAACTATTAGAAGTCCAATCTGGCAGTATGTAGTAAGTGGTTTATTATAGGGATGGCAGTGTTGGTTCAGCATTGGAAGATCCACCCCCAAAAGTCATCATTTTAACAAAGGAAAGGAAAAAGCCATATGATCCTATCAGTAGTTGCAGAAGAAGTATTGGACTAAATTCTACAGCTGTTCATGGTAAAAGCTATCAGGAGACTGGAAGTAGAACAGAACCTTCTCAACAGATTAAAGACATGTACTCCATACTTCCAGCAAAAACACCTTATATGAATGGAAAAGTTACAATGCTTTCTCCCTAAGGTGGGGAACAAGGACAGATATGCTTACTCTTTATCTGTCCATTAAACCTTGAAACATAGGCCCAAACCAAAATAGCCTGGCAATAAAAATAAACTAATAGCATAGAATTGGCAAGGTAGAAGTAAAATCTTTATATGTAGATGACATGATCATCTACATAGAAAATATTAAGAAATCTCTAGGAGCCCCTAGAAATTGTATTTGAATTTAGCAGGATTAGAAAACACAAGGTATATATAAAAATTCAGGTGTATGTATACTTGCTACAAATGAAGAATTCAATATTGAAATTTAAAAGTTATGTAGGAGTAGAAAGGACCTGGAAAAGTAAAAAGAAAAAAAAGAAATAACAGTTCTGGAAGACATTTATTACCTAATTTTAAGACTTCTTCTAAAGCTACAGTAATCAAGGCAATGTTGATGTAAAGAAAGACATATAGATCAATGGAATAAAACAAAATCTAGAAATAGAACCACACATATGTGGTCCACCGATTTTTGAAAGATTATTTAACATTAACATTTTATAGCCTGTAAACCCAACTCAAGAGCAGAGGAAAAGATAATGTTTTCAACAAATGGTACTAGAACACCTAGTATCCATATGTAAAAAATTAACCTCAACCTTTTATTTTCATACATAAAAATAATGAAAGGATCTATGAACCTAAATATGAAAGCCTAAAAGTATAAAACTTTAAGAAGAAATTGTAAGGGAAAATATTTATGAATTTAGGGTAGGCAAGAATTTCCTAGGATACAAAAAACAATGTATAAAAGAAAAAATTGATAAATGAGATTCCATCAAAATTTAGAACTTAAACAGACATTCTTAAGAGAATGACAAATAGTCCTTAACCAGAATATATTTATAATACATATAACCTATGACCAGAATATATAAAGAACTCTTACAGCTCATTAATAGACAACCCAATTAAAATGTAGACATAAGAAGATGATAAATAGCCAGTATAGCACAAGGAATGGTGTGCAACTCTAGAATCAGAAAAATATTAATCAGTACAATAATAAGATTGAATTATACACTCATTAGGGAGATGAAGTCAAAAGTTTTCAAAGCCTTGTCATGACATTTTCTTTTTGTTGGATTCTCCCCCTTTGCCTTTAATTTGTCACACCCAATGGATTCATTCTGCTGGGTTTCCTGGGGTTGTGATCCTCATTGTCTTTTCCTAGGGTATTGTCTAAAATTTTTTGGAGTGCCGGTTTGGTATTGATGAAGTTCCTGAGGTGCTCTTTATCATGAAAGTATCTTATTTCTCCATCAATTTTGAAAGATAGTTTTGCAGGGTACATCAATCTGGGTTGGAGGCTGTTTTCCTTTAGGGCTTGAAATGCATCACTCCAAGCTCTTCTTGCCTTGAGGGTCTGCGTTGAGAAGTCTGCTGTGATTCTGATGGGCTTTCCTTTGTATGTGATTTGTTTCTTTTCTCTCACTGCTTGTAGAATTTTGTTCTTCTGTTGGATTTCTGGAATCCTAACTCTTATATGCCTATGTGTAGATTTTTTTTGATTAAAGCTAGCTGGAGTCCTATATGCCTCACTTATCTTATCTGTATGTCAAGTTCATTTCCCCTCCTTGGGAAATTTTCTGCCATCACTTCTGTGAAGAGTTTTTTTATGTCATCTGCACTCTCTCCTCTTTCTTCATTGATTCCAATCAGTCTTACGTTATTCTTCTTTGCATCGTCTAGCAGCTGCTGGATTGATTTCTCATGTTCCCTTATAATTTTAAAGCAATTTTTCTTTTCCTCCTCATTAATTGCAATCTTATCTTCTATATGTGAAAACCTATCCTCACATTGGTTCATTCTGCTGTGCAGACTTTTGATGGAGTTTTTATCTCTTGGAAATCTGTTTTTGTATCTGTTTTATGGATTCCATTTGTTTCTTATGTTGGGATTCCATCATGTTCTTCAGATCCTCTATTTTTTTTTTATCTGTGTCCTCTCTAGATGTATTAATCATGTCTTGCACCATGAGCAAAATCTTTGCTGTTATCTGAGAAATTATTTCTGATTTCATTTTTCCCAGATCCTCTTTTGTTGCCAGGTCAGAGAGTCCAGGGGGTTGAATATCAGACTGTTCCATCTCGTTTCCCTTTGGGGTTGCTGTAGGTGATCTGGAAGTCTGTTTTTGAGGCTTCTTTATGTGTCTTCTCATTTCCAAGGGGGGGGGGGTAGGGTGCTTCTGGCACCCACACCGCTAGGAGCTTGGGATGGCAGCTGGGGAGCTTCCTTCTGGGTGCTGGGACTGACTGAGCTTCTCTGCCCTAGGAGCCTGAGATGGGGGTGGGGAGGTTCCTTCTGGGTGCTGGGATCAGCTGAGCTTCTCTGCCCTAGGAACCTGGGATGGAGGCAGGGAGCTTCCTTCAGGATGCTGGGCTCATTTTTATAATGTTAAACAGTGAATGTGCCTCAACTGTTCTCCTTGTTGGTTCCTTGCTGTGTTGGCTCCTGGAGGGCTGGTGCCTTAAGGGAGGCCCTTTCTACCTGCCAACAAGTTATCTAATTAACTTATTTATCTATAATATTCCCTCCTCTGAAGAAGTACCCCTAACTGTTGTGAGGGGGCAAAGGGTGATGACTGTTCTGCAACTTTCAGCTGAATAGAGTTGTAATTATGATCAGCAGTTAAGAGTTACTCTACAGAGAGTCAATCTAAAGGCCTTGATAGGTACCAGGCATTGTCCTTTTGGTAGCCATATAGCTTTGAGTCTGGAGGAGACAGCCAAAGAAACAGTTAATACATGAGCCAAATTTTAATGTCAGCATGATTGCTATTAATATAGCCAATAAGGGTTTTCACTGGGAGGAACTAGTAGTAGCCTCCCACAAAGAGGATAAGGAGAAAGTCCAGGAGACTTCAGAATCCAACATAGAAGTTGTATTGTATAGTTTATTAGTTATAAGCTGTTTACAAGGTTGATCTGTTGAATCCCAGTAAAAGAAGTCTAGCACATTTGTCATTGGTTCCATTTGCATGACTACTTGGAGTTTGGCAGCCTCTAGACAAGAATAAACAAAACTTTAAAGAAATTAGAGCACGTATAATCTAAGCATGAGCACACTAGAATGGAAGGGCAGGTTGGGGAAAAAGTTGCACTTAGAAATTGAAATAATGATTGTAAACTGCTGGTTCTTAGATTCTTTCATTGATAAAGTTTATGTATAAGTCTGATACTTTGTTATAAATCTCTCTAGTTTTAACTGTAAGAAGATAAGAGACAATTTGAAGAATAAATCTTGCTTAAGAAATTTAAAACTCTAGCTGAGCTCTTATAGATTCTACCATAGTTTTTCCTAATGATCCATAACTATGGTCAGTTACTGGTGTAGCTGGAAACTGCCAGAAGGGGTCAGTGACTGGAGCCCCTTTTTATATCTAGCTTTATTACTATGGAATTATTTTATACCTCTTTTGGTTATTCTTTTCTGCTGGATGTTTAAGATCAAGTAAAAGTGAGACCTGTGTCAATCAGTATGAACCTCTTGCTGTCTATCAAGGTCAGTTAAGTCTCCTCAGGCATTACTTTGGAACCATGCATAGAGCCTCTCATCTCCTCTGTCAGTGTCAGCTGTCAGGATGGGTTATGGCCTTCTTTGACCATGTTGCTTTCAGTGAAAGCATGGGAGATTTTCCCCTCTTTGTGACCTCCTCTGGCACATGGTACATTTGTCCTCTGGTGCCCAGCAATCTCCCTGCTCAGGAGGTTGAGTGACTTACCAAAGATGTAGGATCCTGTATGAAATGTTCCTTTGACTTGGATCTTTGTTGACCTTGAGGAGCCAGGGCCAAAATATTGGCTGTCCTCATAGCCCAGATAACTTTCTAGTTTTGGTCTCCAAACTTTAGTTGTTCAACACCCAGAAGAGAAGATCAGTGACATAAGTATTTCAGTAGGAGCAGTGAGCTTAACTTTTATAATTTCATCTGAACATTAAGCACTTTTAAAATACATTTTATCAACCATGGTAATTTTAGTAGTTGAAATGAATCCCTGCAGAATGTTAACAGACAACAGTTATACATTATATGGAAAAACTTAAGATCAAGGGCCACACATAGTATTTTAGCATGACAATCATGATGACATCTTTTTAACATTTACATGTCCATCTTAGTATGGAATAGTCTTTCAGTCAAACACCTCTATCTCATCCCAAGACATTAAATGACATAAAGAAAACTCTTATTTGCTATCCTTTAGTAGGACACCATCTAAAGAGAACATACATATTGGCCTATAAATACACCTTAGGGGTTCATAATGTTTAGCCTCTAATTTGAGTGTGGGACATTGTTTCAACTGTTTGGCAACTAAACATCCCTAAGTGCGACACATGTAACATACATCACATAAGTTTTTAAGAAAACTACTATTTGACTAGTTTTCTCATGTTGGCTTGACATGTACCTCTTATCACAAGTAGCTGGAGTGCAAGAGAAAGGCAGACACCTGAGTCAAAGATCATTACCATAAACAATACCTTAGAAGACCTGTACACCCAGAAGGCATGAATGATATTTCGTACACCATGAAATAACAATGAATATGAGTTACACAAAACCCCTTGTCATTTAATTTTGTTTTATACCAAAAACATTTTAAATAAAACCTGTTTTCCCACTGAAAACTTAGACCATGACCAATGTATACATATCACAATAATATGTTTAGCAATGTATTTTCCACAAGGTTATGGAAATTATTGGGGTCCTCTTTGTGAACAAAACCCAGAATAAATTATTTTCTAGGCAGACACTACTTTATTTACCAAAGGGAGTCCTGTCCAGTAGTTTTCCTAAGCCCAAGAGTTTTATTATTATCTTAAATTTTTAGATGAACTGTGAGAGCCAGATCATACCAATTAACACATTATTTTTGACCAATGAAAGATTCCTGAGTTATTATATATAGACAACAATATGTACTGTATTTGTAAAACTAGTTGATGTTATTTGGATAATCTGGCAACCTAGGAGAAGCATGTCTTTAGTGACATTTATCTATAGTAACAGGCAAACATCTTAAAAAATCCAAAATGCAAAAAGAAAAGAGCTCAAAAACAACAGCTATGTGTGTTGTAACAAATTGAACAGACAGACAAACACACACATAAGACAACTTGTTTATAAACCAGAGTGCACTCAGATGTATTTGGCCAAGTTGAATTATAACAACTTTTATAATTTTTAGGTTTATAATTATAAAAAAGACTAGTCAAAACTTTGTAAATCAATTCACAGTGATCTCTTGTAATAAGAATCAAAAGGAATAAAAATCTTCTACACCTATGAAAGTAAGGACCATTTTAAGATGGGCCCTAAGCTGATAGTTTATCTGACTGGAATACCCAGGTTTCTCATGACTGTTTTTAGCCACATATAACAGTTTCCTCTAAAGGGACAGACTGTTAAAGGTAATTTTAACTGTCTTCAGTGGGGGTCTTCTCAGGCCAGGTTTGCATGTAGGAGAGACTAGGTGGCACTCTTTGGAGCTAAGTATGAATTTCAAACAGTGAGGGAAGAAGGCCTGCCAACACTCCAACCTGCTGTGCTGTAGATGTCTACCTATGACAGTTTTTCCCATTTTGAAAAGAAACAAAGGGAAAGAAGGTATCCGTGTCTATCTCTCTTGTTCTGTGCCCAATCTAAGGTGCCCCTTAGACTTTATCTCATCCAGTGCCAGTGGTGGCTGACTAGAAGTGCAAGGAAGTAGCCAGAGCCAGGTTAGCTGTTCTTACCATTTCTCTAATTTTGCCTGAGGGCTGAAAGACAGATAAATATGAACTAAAACTTTTATATTTATATTTTGAGAGTTTCTGGATTAAACCCAGACCAGTTTTCTATATGGCCCAGTGATAAATGAAGGTCAGCTTTACTCTGGAAGGATTCCAGGGAGGGAAAACTCACCATTCTGGAAGCTTTGTCTTGAAATCCAGCAGCCACAGAAAAGCGAAGCACCTTGAATCAAACCGTGTTATTTCTCAGGGGCTGGGCAGTGGAAAAGGAACAAAAGAGTGCTTTTAAGTATGGCACAGGAACAAAATCTTAATCATCTCAGATGTAGGACAATTAAGATCAGGAGCTTTTCCAGAGTGGATCTGCGATCCTTAGCAAAACATGTCTGCAGAGACAAAAGCTATGATTGACTCCCACTGCATTGCCAAGCAGAAAAATCAAACCAATAAGCAAAGAACCCAAATGGCTTTTTGCCTCTTGAAAGAGAATGAAAGTATTCTAACTATATTGTTTAGGGCTTACCCTTTTAATGAATTACTCTGAATCTTTAATATCTAATTTATGATTGAAATACCCTACAGAAGGTAGAGCAGCTCCCTGATGTAGAAACACTCCCAAAGCCATGATTAACATACAAACTAAAACAGTGTCCTGTAGGTAGGCAGTTAGAAGTGCTTGTTTGAACTTCTAGAGTGCAGTGTGGGAATGAGGTCCCCAGGTGTCTGTATCTTGGGTTTTTCTATAAGCTAATAGAGGGGTCAGGAAATCTCACTATATCCTGCTATCTGAAGGCCACAAAAGTCTGTAATTTCCAGGAATCTCCTTAGCTGTTAGCTCCTTAGTCTTGGACTATGGAAAGGAAAAAATTGGTTTAATTCTTTCTTCCTCCAGTCTTTGGGTTCCCTTAGATATAATAAGGGCTAAATATTTTACCTCAAGGTTGTAAAGCTGTGCCTTAGATCTAGAAATATTATAACCCCTGCCTGTTAGAAAATTCAGCAGAGCAGATTCTTGGCTAGAAAGTTCTTCTGAGGGGGCACATACAGCATACCATCTACATATTGCAAGACTGTGACTTGGGAAAAACTACAATATTTTCTTTTTATCAAATCAGGATATAGGGTTGTCCTATTTTTCCTGATAAATAGTTGACAATTTAAAATAATTGAAGGACTTAGTTCTCATGTTTTTAGACCCTCAAGAATACATACCTGAAACTGTCTTCTATTTAATTTCCTATCTAATTGGCAGGCCAGTGGGGGTCTTGTATAGGAACTGCTTGTGTCCCAGTAGGAACCAGTTGTTCCCCTGGCTGCCTGTCTTTTCAGCTTCCAAAATTAAGATAACATTTATCTGTACATGCAGTAGCAGCTTGTAAATACTACTTGTCTCTCATTAGAAATCAATATTTGATTTAAGAGCAACATAAAATCTTTTTAATCTAGTCCATAGGTCTAAGTAAGTCCTCTAAAGACCTCAATGTACATATCAGGGTCATCTGAAAACTTTTTTAGGTCTCATTTAATGTCTTAGATCACTGAGCGAAAGACACATGAACACAGGTAGTCCCATATTTGCCATTTACTTCCTGCAAGAGATGCTGTCTTTGAGGGACCTGAACAACTTAGCTAAGGATGGATATAGCCTCATAGAAATTAATTATGGCTGGCCTAGAAATTCCACCCTCAGTACCTGGTGGTCAAGGCTTAAAGTTGTCTTGGAATCTTTGTTCTCAGGTCCTAAAGGGCAAGGAGTAGCCTCAGGCTTAGAGGTACTAAATGTTTTAAAGGTGAGATATCTCTCATTTTTCTATGTCCCATATTTACATTTGAATATAAGCAAGAATTACTTCTTAGTGTAAAGAAAATCTCAACATAAGATGATTTTGACCATTTTCTCTCTTTTACAGTATAATTGTGAGATAGATCATAGTACTTTCCTCTGTGTACTTGGCTTTAGGAGATAAGTACACCACTCATGGGTGTAGAGAAATACTAAATTGCTCCTTAATATATTCCAAAGGAGTAAGAGGTTCAGATATGGAGTTTCTAATCTGAAACAAAAGAAACAAATATGGCATTCCATAAGTCTCTGCTTGATTCCTGTGTCCCCTAGGGTGTCCCCCAAGGTTTATACCACTCCAGGGTAGGTAGCTACCATCTGGAGAGAGAACCAGAAAATAAAACCAGACTGGACTATCTACCCTTTACTAGCACATGATCTTACCTTCCTCAGGTAACTCGTATCCTTACTCCAGTAGGTTCTCTCAAAGCACAAGGTACAATTGACTTTAGCAATAACAATCATGTTTAGAGAAGGAAGTATTGCTAGCAAAACAAGAGTTTTAAACCACTGCTTCCTAGTTCCTTGAAAGAGAGAGAGGAAAATAGGTCAACAGTCATATTAGGGCACTTTTTCTGCAAAAGAGATCACCTCCAGAGATTGTTCAGAGATTCTGCCCTGGGCCCTAGGGTAAGAGAAAGCTCTGAGAAATTTCTGTTATCTATCCAGTCATTTAGGCAACTTTTATTAGCAAGACAAGACTACTCCTTTAAGGTTCATTTTAAATTCACTAAGTATTTGAAACTCATAGGTCTTTCTAGCAGCCACAATCTACATAGTAAAGGCACCTTTATCAATTTCCTATGCACATGCATGAAGGAAGAGAAAGGCTGACCAAAATAGTCCCATATTTTATTTAGCATGTAAAACACAAATGCAAGTAACTGATTGTTATTTTCCCTAGTGCAAGAAAAAAACAGTTGTTTTTATTTGCCTTAGTCTGACTTTCTGGAAGGAGGAGTGGTCTGACCACTAGGGATTCAGAAATGAACTCCCAACAAGTTGGAGAAAAGTTTAAGGGGAGTTTTTAACTCACTAGCAGAGAGAAAAAGTCCAAATAAGGCTCAAGCTGGTTAAACATCCAAAAAAAAATCACCATATAGCATTTTATAAGTCCACAGTGAATGTTCCAAAGTCCATAACCTATAGGAAAAGGCATTTCCCCCCTACACACATACATGATGAAGACCATGCCTGGGGAGTGTTGGGGAGAAAAGGTTCAGGTAGCTTTTAATCTATTAAAGATTCATTTTCTACATTTGTCTAGAGGTCTTACTAGTAGTAGAGAAGGCAGTCCAAACCTGTAGCTGAACTTTTTTTTTTTTTTTTTGGTGCTGGGGATCTAACTTGGGTCCTTGGGCTTGCGCACACAGCAGGTTGTGAAACTACTGAGCTAAATCCCCAGCCCTGTAGCTCAACTCTTAATGGAGGGTTAAGAAAGGGCTCTGATGGCATCTCTTCAGATCACTCTGAGACAGAGGATATCTTATGATCACTGACAGAGTTCCCCTTTCACCTCACTGAGGAGTCCAGATAGGGACAAGATGTGGAAATTTTCTGCTGATTACCCAGATGGGGTGTTGGGAGCTAGTTTCTTCTGAGGAACCTTTGGGTATCTGCCAGAGAGTAGCTCTGGCCATGACCCCTCAGTTGTCACCTCAGTTTCTGCTAGTTCCACACAATCGGAGATCTGTCTCTGAAAGGAACCCAATTGCCTATCTGGTCAACGTTCTACCTGCCAATGGTGTCAATGGGAGTGGGGATCCACCAGAGGACAACTGGAGAAATCTGTCCTCTGCTTTGAGAGTGGGAGCTGCCCTAAAGGCAATTACTAGCTAACAGAGTAACCACTGTTTGGCAATCTATAAAGGACAGGTAAAAGCCTGAACTGTTTTTATCTGAGATGATTTCATAAGAGACCCATTTTACAGCATTTTAAAGCAACAAAGTCCAAATGCAACACATACAAAACAAGAATAAAACATAATTTTAACAAAAGACAATGCATAAGAAAAACAAGAAATTTGCAAACATTTAAAACACACAACTTAAAATTAAGAAACTTTTGAAACAAAAGCCAAAACAAAGGCCAGAATTTATGAAACAAAAACCAGAATCTATGAAACAAATAGCCAGAGCCCATGAAATGAAAAGTAGCAATCTATGAAGCAAAAAGTCCAAAGTTAGAACGTATGGAACAAAAGCAAACTCTTACCTCGAACTAGTAATCTCAGGGGAAGACCTCCAAAATGATATAGGGGAAGAGATGTGACTCCTAAACCTACTAGATATCTGGAATGTGAGTTTGTGTTTTCTAAAATTGAAGAATGAATTCTAGGGACAATAGAGGTTAAGAGTAGGAAAAATTTATTGGGAGAAAGAATGCTTCTGCCTAAGAGAGACAGAAGGGGGATTGGAAAGTGGGTCCCCCCCCCCACTTTTCAAAGAAGCTTTATACAGCAAAGCCATGTGGTGAGGTGGGTACAAAGTGGGACAAAGCTATAAGACCCAGTGGAAATTTACAAGGTGGGCATGAGGTGGGACAAAACCATGACCAACCAATAAGATTACAAGTACAGTCACCCAGGCAATATTGATTAAATGGGAATCAAAGGGGAAGACAAGTCACATACAAGGAATTTCCCATTTAGAATGTCAATCACTGCTATCTATCTCTAGGGCAAGTAGTACTTCTTTTCATTTTTATAATGCTAACCAGTGAATGTGCCTCAATTGTTCTCCATGTTGGTTCCTTGCTGTGTTGGCTCCTGGAGGGCTGGCTCCTTAAGGGAGGCCCTTTCTACCTGCCAACAAGATATCTAATTAACTTACCTATCTATAATAGTCTCACTTTTCTTGAGATAATACATCATAAATGGGAAAGCTTTTTTATTGTTTGCAATAAACCAAACAATATTTTGACTGTTTGAGAGTATTTTGGAGTTTGCTTTTGTCCTGGCCTTAGACATTACAGACCAGTGAAGCTGGTTGGATCTTCTGATAACACTTAGCAGGATATAGACACTTGAAGTACCACTGAAGGAGACTGTGGAATCAGAATAATCTATTTACATTGTGGAAGGCTGGTTGTCAGAAGGGATGGATCACTGTGGAGACAAGCTATGAAAGAGTCAGACTAGATGACTCCAGAGTTTCTAGCTGTGGCACTGTTCCCTGCTGTGAATTATCATCATGGCTGTGCTGTATTATCAATTTTTAGTGCTGCTTATGATTTTAATTTTATGCATCCAGTATTTTGGTAATATTTTAAAACACCACACAAAAGTAGAATTCTTATTATTTCAGCATTTATCTATCATTGGGTGAGTTCTGAGGTAAGGAAAGAAAACTTTACTTTTCTATTATCATGACCATTCTGGATACAACTAATTCACTTCAGAAGCAACAATATCCTCCACATGTTAAGATTGACCATTTATAATCTCGCTGTGCAAGTATTTTTTTTTTTGAGTTGGAAAAATTTATTGAAATATAGCTTTTGTCTGAGACAGAAGGGGAACTAGAGAGTGGGTTGCCTGCCCATCCCCACTTCTCAAAAGTGTTCTATGGGGCAAAGCCATGAGGTGAGACAGGTCAAAATGGGACAAAACTATAAGACCCAGTGGAAAATCACAAGGTGAGCATGAGGTGGGACAAAACCCTGATCAACGAATACGATTACAAGTACAGTCACCCAGGTAATATTAATTAATGGGGATCAAATAGGAAAACAAGTCACACAGGAGGAATTTCTGGAAAGGAAATAGGCTAGGGAGATTGATGTCTATTTAGAATGTCAATCACTGCTATTCATCTCTAGAGGAAGTAGTACCTCTTTTCTTTTCATAATGGTACCAGTGAAACTGTCTCAATTGTTTTTCTATGCTGAGGGTCTAGCTTTGTCTAACTGCCTTATAATAATTTCTAACTAACTTACATATCTGCAATACCAGCACTCCAGAGTCTGAGGCAGGAGGATTCCCACCATTTTGAGGCCAGCCTGGGATACATAATGAGTTCAAGGCCAGCCTGAGCTACACAGTGAGACCTTGCCTCAAACAACAAGAAAGATACAATTATTATGAGTTTTAAGGCTGCGGAGCACTAAACCAAGTTCGAGGGTCTTCCCAAGGAGGCGAGGTTCTCCCAAGCCCATAGAATGTATGGGGGTCAGCAGGGGAGAGGCGCCCCCTTGTGTTGAGTCTGGCTACACATTGCTTGTAAATGGAAAGAAAGGAACTGGGGACTTGAGTGGAGAGTTTAGGCTGTGTGTGTGCCCTTGGGAAGGTTGCTTTTCCTCTCTAGGCCTTGGCTTCCTTATTTATACTAAAAGCACATAGCCCTGTGTCCCTGTTAGCATCCTGGCTTTGAGCATTGTACCCTGGCCAAGCAAGATGTTAACTTTAGGGAAAGCCAGGTAATGGATTATTAGAAACTGCTGCTGGTATGTGTGCAGCTTTTCTGGAACTATGAAGTGTTCTCCTCAGCAGTTGATTGGAAAGGAAAGGAGGGCAGCACCCTGTGTTGGGATAAGATGTGCAGGCAGGAGCTGGAACTGGCTACTACTCCAGGTTTGTTTTTGTTTTGATTTTGTTTTTTGAGACAGGGTTCACTATGCAGTTCAGGCTGGCCTTGAACTCACCATGTAGCTCAGGCTGGCCTTGAACTCATGGTGACCCTCCTGCCTCAGCCTCCTGTGCCACCACTCCTAGCTCAGAGTGATAATAAAAGTCCCAGTCAAGAGAACACCCAAGTGCATGTTGCCCCTCCTGGAAGTTAAGACAGTGATGGTGTAGCATTTACTTAAGTTTAGTGTGCTTGAATACGTGCATATCTTCAGTCTCTGGGAGGTTGACTTCCCCAGGACAGAGAGTGGCTCTGGAAGGGATTCTCCCATCCAAGGTTTTGAGGTGGGAATGATGGATTTTGCAGGCAGCTCCTGGAACCTTGATGGCTGTGAGGGAAGAGACCAGTACAGAGACAGTCCTCTCAGAAGTTAACCACTGACCTTGCAGGCCTCCCCTGCAGGTGCTAACAGAGCTAGAGTTTTAAGCTTTTAAATATAAGAGGGGTCCAGTTAGGCCCAGCAAGCCTGGGCTCCACAGTGAGTTCAAGAAGGTGTCCCCTGGCATTTGTTCACAAGGTCCCATTGATGTTCGTATGCCAATAAGGGTCAGAAACCAACTGTCTAGGACAGGAGTAGGAACAGAATTCAGTTCCACTGTGGAGGGGAAGTCTATGGTCTTCCCTGCAGTGTCCAGTGTCAACTGAGGCCCCATCCCACTGGTGGGGATCTGGCCAGCAGGAGCCTGGGGCCTGCTTATTTCAGAGACAATGCCTGGGGCTCTGCACTGGGCTTCCTCCAGGCCTTGGGAATGGTGACCCTCAGTGACCCATTCTGCCACATTCAGGGAAGGAGACTGAGGAGGCCACCTGCAGTAGGGCAGTGTCTTCCAGTGGCATCTGCCAGCAGGAGTGAGACTTAGCAGGTAGCTCTCTTCTGGGGGAGGAGCTGGTAGGAAACACTGAGGGCCTCATAATGCAGCAAGAAGACTCATGCTCCTCGGACTCTTCTTGTCTCTTAATCTTAGCTTGTTTGCCTCTTTGTTCCTCCTCCGTACTCTGTAATCCCACCATTCTGGGTAGCTGAGGCAGGAAGACCACAAATTCCAGCTCAACCTGGACAGCTTTGCAACTTAACAAGACCCTTTAGTAAAGGTCAGCTATAATTCAATCCCAAGTTCATCTTTTAAGTTCAGGCACAGGGGCCTGGTGAGTGGGGCTTAGTTGTAGAATGCTTTCCTAATGATATAGGGCATGTGATATAGGACCTCCTAATAATGTAAGGGAAATATCATAACTCCATCCTGCTAAATACCCGAAATGCCGAGTTCATATTCTCTAAAATCAAAGAATGAATTTTAGGAACAATGGAGGTTAAGAGTAGGAAGAGTTTATTGAGAGAAAGAAAGCTTCTGCCTAAGGAAGACAGAAGAGGGACTGGAAAGTGGGTTGCCCCACAAATTTTATTTCTTGATTCATTTGTATTGCCTCTAGAATGTGATCTACCTCAACATTTAGGTTTGTTGTGCCTAAATTTAGCTGTGCCTGCCATTTTCTCGGTGCTCATAGGAATAGAGATATGAGGGTGCAATTCTTCCACTGGGCCCCTGCCTTCAGAGTCCCCTAGTCTCCTTACCTGGGGATATTTCTACCTAGGCATATAGAAGGGTTGGTGGAGGTACAGTGTGGTGTTTTAGGAGATTTAATGTCAGTGGCCCTGGTGAAGCAAATTCATGACCAGTCAGTGTAATAATACTAAAGAATCCTGTAGTGGTATAGGGGAAGGCCAGCTGCCATGACCCCACAAAATGTGAGGGGTAGAGGCCCTGCAGCTGAGTTCTGTCTGTCAATTTAGTGGATCCAAATACAAGATACTAAGTGGACTCAAACTTGACCTGATTATCTACAGAAGAGGTTATTTGTAAATCAGAAAATTTCTTTATCTATCTATAGTAGAATACAATTTTGTACTCGGATCCTTATGTCTGTTATCCAGGCTGAATCAGCAATGATGCAAAGGTTACTTGGTGAGTTTGGAATTCAAAGTATCTGGTACCTGCTCTTAGGAGTGAACCCACCCCTTGGCCCTGCTGACTGATCTAGGTGCTGCCATGTCAAGGTGCCCTGCTCTGTGACTTCAGGTCATTGTGCAGGAAGCTACTACACCCAGATATCCTGGCTAAGTGCCTGGCTTTGGAGCCAGTGATTCCACCACTTACTGCTGAGGGACCAAGGAAAGGTCAGCTTCCTCTTCTATAAAATGAATACAAGACTAATCCTACCCAATAGTATTATTGTGGAAATTGATAGGAGTTCAGTAAATGCTCAAAGAGGGATCTGGGAGAGATGAAAGTGAAAGGGAAGGGTACAAAACAGACTGTGAGCAGAACATGGGAGGAAGAGTGGGGAAACAACAGTGCCTAGTATTTGGGAGGGTAAAATGTGAGAGATCAGTAGAGTAAAATGGGCCAGATCAAGGATACTAAGAGGTTTCGGTTTTATACAATTTACATCATGATCAGTGAGAATCCTGGAAACATCTAGAATTTCTGGGCAGCAAAGTGACATGCTCAGGCTTGAGCTCTAGCCGTGGAATCTAAAATTCCCTGGCTTTTCTAACCTGGACCACCAGTGATTTAGTGATTATACCAAAGGATAGGAGACTTTCTTTCTGCCCCAATTCAGACTGTATTTGGGGACTTCTAAGTTCCTGAAATGTTCTAGGTGCTGTGCATGAATACTGATAGATGAAGTTCCTCTTGTTTTGAGGAAAGCAGATGACAAACAATTTCTTAAAGCATTTTCAGGTAGAGAGGGGTGACCCAGCACATGGCAAGTGACAGTGGGCTTGTGGACCAGCAGCTGGGGCATGGATGCAGCAGCACTGGCTGGTCACTTGTTCTCCACCTTCAGAACATGTCTTGTCAACTTGCCTGGCTGGAAGCAGAGCTGTACACCCTCAATGGCATTTCTGGTAGACTCCCTGTCAACAAAGCAGTATTACACTATGCAGATGGTCTGAAGGAAGGTATTTCACTAGATTCTTCTTTTCTTTTGCATTCTTTCTCAACCTTACCCACCAGCCCAAGGAAGTGATGACAAATTGGAATCCTGTGTTAAATAGGAGTTCCCCAAGGCAGGAGATGAAAAGGTCATCTCAGGCAGGAGGATATACCTAAGTTGCAGTCTGAGTTCTAAGAAGCTAGGTCAAGTTTAAAGAAGGTGAAAAAGTTGAAGATTATGCTTTGGTAAGATTTTGGGGAAGGGAATGAATAGAAGTCATTTTAGATACATTTCTGATGGCAGGACAGAGAATGATTTGAATACAGGAGATACTGAAGGCAGAGAGAATAGTTAAGAAATTGGGGGCAATAGTAAGGAGGGAAGGGGAGCCCAAGGAAAAAGATGAATAGAAATAAATGGAGGATTGGTCTTAGACATTGCTATGAGATCAAAGGGAAGGCAGTATGGGAGAGGAAATGAAACAGCTACAAAAGAGGGACATGTCAGAGAGTGGGAAATTGGGGTTTCTCATGTGAAACTTATGAGGAGGAAGAGTCATGGGTGATGAAAGATGAATGGTATGACTAAGCTGAGGTACCAAACTCTAATGAAGCTAAGAGATGATGATGAAGATGATAATGATTATATACGTGTGTGGTTGTGTCTGTATGTATCTGTCTTGTCTTTAGTCTCATGCCCAAGATAAAAAGGCAAGATTGGAAGTGAAATAATCTCTTAAGAAAACAGTCTAGTGCATAGATGTTATTGGTAAGTGCTCAATAAATATTTATTAGTTAGCTGTGGTGGTGCATGTCTATAATTGGGAGGCTAAGGCAGCAGGATCACCATGAGTTCAAAACCAGCTTGGGCTATATAGTGAGACCCTGTCTTCAACAACAACAAGAAGAAGAACAGCAACAATATTAAAATCAGTAAATATTTATCAAATGAATGGATAAGGTGCTGAGTTTCATGTATCTCCCCTTGGCATGAGTTGTTTGGTTGCTGGAATAGGCTGTGAGTAGCAGGGGAATATGGTCAGGGTTGCTTTGACCCAGGTGAAGGCTGTCTTATGCCACTGAAATCCTCCCCACCTGGAGAGATGTGGCCTGAGGGGTCTTTCTCCTATGGAGCTCCTCACATTGCTCTTTTTCCTTCCTGAGTGCTTTTGAACCACATTCTCCCATCAATAAAGCACATATCGTGACTCATTTTATGACTGTTTTGCTAGTTTGCTTCTGACTTTCATGGTAGAAACTCAAAGTACTAGCAAGAGCAAAATGATCTGTGAGACATGTGACAGGCCCTACTTGTAGGTGTACTGCACAGGCTTGCTATGAGTAGAGGGGCTCTTGCATTCAGACATTCTTGTGCTGTCAAGGCTGCAGAAGGAAACAGAATAGGACAAATTTAAGAGAGTTTAATCAAGGGACAAAGGGCTGGGCTGGCCTTGGGAATACAGTGTGAAACTAGAAACTGTCTGGGCCAGAAAAGACCTTGGAGAGAGTTAGCAGGATAGGGAGTCATATGGAGAGGCTGATTTGAGCGAAGATGGACAGGAGGAACTGTGCCTTTTGTTAGAGGCCAGCACACAAGAAGAAAGCTGGGGGACTACTCACTCCACCTTCCTGCTCTCCTTCTGATCTCCAGCTCCCTATTCACTAAGCTCACTGGCAAGCTCATTAGAAGTTCCCTCCATCAGTGATACTGTTAGGTCTGTTTTTATATTTCCCACAAAGGGCTGAGTGGCTTCCTTAGAAGGGAGCGTCTTACAGAGGAGATTTGGCAGCCAAAGATCCATTAGAGTGGGTGACTCAAAGAGAGGAGGATCAGACAGTAGGAGAGATGTTGGGGACTGTCTCCAAAGGGCAGGACTGCCCAGGTCTCAGATTTCCCTTGCCAGAACTAAGGCTGCCCTGGTGGGAGAAGAGCCCTATCCACCTAGCATTGATCAGCCTCTGCCCTGCACTTTGCATACCCTTATCTCTCATTAACTTATTAAGACTAACCTCTCCTTTGAAAGAAGTTTTCAAATTTTAAACCACTTGGATTTTGGCCCCACCTTCCCTCTGGCTTGAGTCAAAGGTAAGTGTAAATTTTTCCCTTAATTATGCAACTATTTAAAACAATTTTCACTTATAAAGCCTGTGGCTCCCCAAATCAGCTCTGTTAATTTTGAATTCATAGGTACATGCTTGAATTGGACAGCAAGCACATAGATTGGGATTGAAATGGAATTTTAGGGACTGTACCCTGGAGGGATGTATTGTATTATTTTAGCTGAGCAAAGACAATGACCTTTTTCTCCTGTGACTTGGTATGAGGTTTTCTTGAGCTCAATCCAGACTGATGTCTGTGAGTCCCTTCCATCAACTTGGAAACACCAAGCTCTTATTTGTGTCCTGCTTTCAGAGAGCCCTTCACCCAAGTTTGTCATCAGATCCCTTTTGACTGATGTGAACAAAAGGTACAAGGAAGTAACTGGTTTATGTGATCTGCCTCGGATCATGCTGTGACACTTTAAGAGTTCATTGCAATTTTGGAAGAGAAATGAAAAACCTGCCAGTATCAGGGAATATTATTTATTTGCATAGAGAAAACAGGTCTCACACCAGATTTTTGAATCATTACTACCAACTTGACCCACTCACCCCAATGAGGTCCAATTAATTATTCTCTTGAGGCTAGAACACAGGGACAAATAGTGTCAACATAAAAGGATTATACTGTTCCTTCTTCATCTTTCTCCCAGGACTCATGGTATTTCCTAACGCTGGCTTCCCACCCTGCTCTGGTGAAGCCTTGGAAGTGTTCCCCAGGACTGATTTATTAGGTAAAACTCAATAGGCAAGGATTTAAATGAGCATTGAGTAAGGGCTTTACACTAATTTTACTTGCTTTTACTGGGACAAACACCTGGTTTCCAATGTTGCCTATCTTGAATCAGCAATAGGGCAAACTGCTTTCAAGGCTTAAGTGCGTATTTTTATGTTTCATCAATCCAGTGAGTCAACTGAACGAACTTCATTTTAATACTTTCCAGAGTTCTGAATTATGCAGCTAGTTGTATTTCCTGAGGATGTGATTCATTCATGCCCAGAAGAGTGACTTGCATTCCCTGACTGGGAGGATTTACAGCCAAAGCCCCATCTCTGTGCCAGGGGTTTTGGTGATGCAGGGAAGGGGACCTGCTCTGGTGACAGCACTCCTGTCCATTGTCTCCTTTCTTGCTAAAAGCACTGCTGTCTTACCTTCTTTACCAAGGAAAGTTCCTTGGCTTCTGGCTCCAGAGTTTTATGGCATCTATATTCCTTTAGAAATGCTCAAGTCTGCATGTTGCCTTTGTGCTATAGTTTTTTTTATCTCTTCTGATAAGGAAGTTTGTTGAGAGCTAGATGCCTTATGCTGACTTGTGCTGTCCATTTTCATGCATGCTGCAAAAAATGCTTGATTCTATCTCAACCTGGAATTCAGCTTGATTCAGTAACACAAACAACTAAGTTTTGTTTAAATTTTGTTTACTTAATTAATTCATGTATTTATTTGCTCCCTTACTTATTCCACCAATATATATTAAGTGCTTGCTATGTGCCAAATGCTCACTTGATTATTTATTTGTATAGAGAACTTTTATTCACTAGGGTTTTGCAAGAGACTGGAATTCCAGGGGCTGCTCCCAGGAGAGAAGCAGGGAGAGAACAGCAGGGCTGGAGTGGCCTCCATAAAAGTGCAGTGTGCAGTGCACAGCATGGTGGCTGGAACTAGGAGTTCTAAAAGACCAAGGCCTCTATTTGGGGATGGTTCTGTGAAGAAGCAAAGGGAGTGAGCTTTACTAGGAAAAGTGCTCCCACTTTCAGGCCTCTTACCTTCTACCCATCGACTATTACTACAATGTGCCAGTGTGAGTGGTTTTTCTGAAAAATGAGAGAGGAGGATTTTCTTCTAGGTTGGCTGAGGGTGGAGGCCCTGTACAGAAGCAGAAACAGAGATCATAGTGTCTGGAGGATGTCATTACTCCCACAGAGGATACAACACTCGTAGGATGATGTCATTGGGAAGTTTGAACATGGTTCCCACAATTTTTTGTGTCTTATAGGGCAGAGGAACCACAGAACTTTTTCTCCTGCATGTAGCACAGCATACTCTTTCATGCAAAGAAAAAAAGAGGCTGCAGTTGCAGTCACTGAGCTAGGGTCCTGCCTCAGGGCATCATGAAGAGTGGATTTCAGTCTTTGCATGTCTCCTCCACTGGGTGACCTTGATCTAAGCAATGTTGCTTATTAGTCTGCTTCTTATCACTAGTTGGTTGGTAGACACTGGTAATAAAAGAGATGACTCCAAATTTTTCCTGTCTGTATGCCAACCCCCTGTAAAGTTGGCCTTATTGGGAATTCTGGTTTCAGAGTCTTAAAGAACCTTGTCTGTGGCCATTGTAGCCTGATGGCAAATAAAAAACATTTAATTTGTGAGGCATCATATCCTGAAGTACAGTTTACAATGGAAGGAAAGTACATTTCAGGTCAGACTGGGACACATGGGGCATTATCCTACCCTCCAGAAAGTTCTTGTAGGATGATACTATGAAGGAGACAAATAATAATAGTGATGATAATGAATAAAAGTAGTTGCTCAGCATTTTCACTGTCCTATTAACTTTATAAACTAAAACTCCTGACATTCTAGGTTCCTAAGAAATGGAGCGGTGGAGTCACTGATCAGGAAGCAGAGGCCATTTCCTCAGAGGTTTGGCAAAGACTTGGTAAGCCTCTGATTCCTCCTCCGCTCCAGGCCATGTTCACTTTGCAAGTGCTGCCTGCAAAAATTACTTTCAGGGGTTTCATTTTCTTTTTCTGAAAAATCAAGCAAGTCCTACATTAAGCTGTAATGCTTTGATAGCCAGGACAAAAATGACTTATTGGATCCTAGGAATCTGAAAATGAGCCCTAGTATCCAAGCCTGTGTGTACAAGGGCTTGGATATTCAGTGCAATTTTCTTCCCACAACAGGTGAGGACACATTTGTCTTTAAGAACCTGAGACCAAACTGAGGGCTTCACACATACTACATGCATGTTCTGTCACTAAGCCACAATCTCAGCCCACACAATTTCTATTTAAGCACTCCCAAAGATCCTGTTACTGAGGATCATTCTAAATGCTTACCTGGATAGTGCTTTCTTCCCTTAGGCCTTCCTGAATCTGTGTCTGTTATACACTTTTACTTTTTGGTTTCTGTTTCCCTCTTTTTGTGCTTTTGGATCCTTCTCTTTTTCATTTTTGGTTCTTAAAAAGTTATCCAAGAAAAAGTTGCAGCTTGTAAGTGCTTTGCTTGAGGCTTCATGGCTTTTGTGGGTTTGAAAATTATGCTACCAAAGGTAGCTATAAAACTTTGGTACTGAGAATATTTGGCATCACTTAGGTGGTTTTGTTTTTGTGAATAAAACTGGTAGGAGCTGACAGTTTACCTGAATAAAATGATTTTTTTTTTAGCTTAGCTTTGTAATCAGGTTAAAAAGAAAGAAAGAAAGAAAAAAAGAAACAAAGAAGAAAAGAAAGTTCAGGCAAGAATAATTTTAAAAGTCTATTCCTAAGCACAAACTTATCATATTTTACATTAGAAAATTTGTTCATGAAGATTGTTTTTTTATTGAGATGTCAGTTTTGAGAGCATACACAATTTTCCCAGAGTTGCCCATATTCATGATAGGTTTTCTCCTGAGCCAGTCTGTGCTCAGTTCTGGTCAAAATGTAATGCATCCTTAAAGATTTGAGTCTGATCTGAGAATCTTTGCTCTAATTTAAGATATTACATAACAATAGGACCAAATTTCAGAAGAATTAATAAATAACTCTGGATTTATTACTGCTCTTATATTTATTAGTTGATTTTAGGCTAATAATATCATACGTGTGGAAAAACATAAGATGTAAAGCTTGAAATCCTTCCAAGAAATTTCTTTGTGAACTGTGTAGCTGAATTAGAAATAGTCCATGTTGGCATTAAGATTACATTCCTCTACTTTTTCCACCGACAGTGTTTGGGAAATGTAGTGAGGAATAAAGAGGAGCTGTTTAGAATCATGGAGTTGTTTGTTCTGCCCCATGGCCCTCCTGGAATAAATGGCTCTGTGGAAACATAAAGTCATGGTGTTTGTAGAAGAAAAGAAAACACAGTGGGACCATGGATGGAGTGCTTGGTTAGGTGGAGCAACCAGGATGTGGGCTGTGTGAGTAATCCATTACTTGTCTCTCTCGATTGGCTTTCAGAAAACTTGAGAAATTCTGAATTGTTTTTTCCATACTGAGAGCTGAATTACTACTTGAATCTGGACGAGGCACTATACATCTCATAAAGAATATTGGGAAATGGTTGAGAAAGGTTCTTAGTAGCCATTTGCTCCTACATCCCCTTTGTCTTTTAGACTCAAGGGCTTCCACGGTCTCCCAAAAAGAAACAGAGAGTAAAATATCCATGGTATCTATTCCAGAACACTTCAGAACTGGGCCATAGGACACTATATGTTAAATAGAATAGTGGTATAAAAATATAGGTGTAACTGTTTAGATAAGTGACTCTGAATTAAGATATAGGCAGAATTTCTCTCATACTTATCTTTCCATTCATTCAATACTAGTTAGATTTTTATTTATTTAGTTTTATAACATCAGCCTACTGATAATGGTGTGGATGCCCCAATCCTGAGTTTACCTGCAGCAGAGACCTCTAGTTCACACCAGCACCTTTCTACCTGGCTTGGTATGTCCCCTGCTTTCTGTTTCTCCTCCTTCAAGCAAAGGGCTTGCTCAGCCATGTGCAAGGGTGCCAGAGGTGTTGACACTTGATGCTCTGGGAAAACCCTTAATCAATGAGGGTGAGAAACAGTGAAAAAATGCTCCAAGTTTCTCTATTTCTTGGTGGGAGAATTCTGCAGGGTGCTCAGTGGAGTTGAAATCTAGAGACTCACATTGGCAGCAATCCTTTATTCCCTGCTGTAATGTCCCCACTTGTGTTTCCTGGGATCATTTTCCCAATAAGCTACTGAGCCAGAGTTGCCTCTGGGTCTACTTTCAGAGGGTCCTAGAGGCAGAAAGGCACATATTATGACTCAGGTATCACACCAGATCAGAGAGACTCTCAAAGATCTAGTAGTGCAGACAGGGGACCAAGCACAAATGTAACCCCAGCAGAATGTGCCTATGTATTACTAATAGGAAAAAAATCTAGCTACAGGAGAAGTCAGAATAAAGAGATAGATGGTTTCAATATGGGATATTTAACCTCTAAAGTAAAAATGAGAAAATTGTCATTATCCATAGTTTACAGATCAAAACTTTGAGGCTCGGAGAGTTTAATTGGTTGGTTCAAAGTGGCATAGCTAGTAAATGACAGATTTAGGCACACATCTATATTGAGCCAAACCTGGAAAGAGGATGCAAAGACTTGGCTGAAAAGTGAAAAATTAAATAGTGTTCCATGGGGCTATCATGCCCTAAATAATGTTTATTGTCTCCTTGATGCACTCATCACCTTTTGCCATGCCTGGCTTATTATCTGGGCATATCAAACCTGGAGACAATTTTTATCATTCCACAACAGGAGAACTCAGGACCCAAGTAGTTCCAGAATGCTGCATTATTCTTGAGATGGAGAGATAGCTCATCTCTGTCTCACCAGACATTACAAAAGACATTAAGACTTAAATTTATATTTATTTTAAATGAAAGTAAGAAGCTTGCATTTGATCAGTTAATGTAGATGTTAAAAAATATTCTTTCTCTAATATGCTGGTTTATCAGTTGTTAGAGCAGACTTGATTAAAGTGATTTATTTAGCTGAACTTTACCCTCAGATCTGATGTTGTCCTAGGAACAGAAAAGAATGATGATTGCTACATATTTGGAAAGCAATTAGAGTAATTCTCAGGCTAGGTATGTAGTTAGTGCTATTAAGATGATGTGAATTTTTAAATAGGCATTAAATAGACATGAAAGGCTAAGCTTTTCTCTTTTTATTCAGAAGCCGCCAAGAAAAAAATCAGGAAGGAGAGCAATAAGTACTAAATAAGGATGAAAGCCAGAAACCTTTGTACTTCAACTGGGAATTTTATGCTTCTTTGGGCTTATTTTCATTTGCTTTTAAGTAGGTTTAATCTGGATAATCATTTGTTTAGAGACTTCAAAATTCAAAGGATTATACTGAACTAAAAATGAAAGAAACTACTTGAAAAAGTTAGAATATCACTCTACACTCTTTCTCCATTCTTCTTTGGTAAAAGCAAAATGAAGGTGAATGGAGAAAAGAAGGGAGAGAGATAAATGGTTTACTATAGCATCTTGACAACGCTAATGAAAATTTTAAAAAATAACAGTTAACATCTATTAAATTCTCCCATGGTTTTGTAACTCTTCTAAGCACTTTATGTATGGGAAAACTGAGCAACAGGACAAGTGCTTTTGCCTAAAGTGGTTCTGGAATGAAACCAAGTATTCAGCCTCAAAGTGTACACTCCACTCCACCTCTGTACTTGATTGCTTCAGTGTAATTAGTAAGAGTAGTTAATAACTCTTACGTGTTCTCTGTGAAAAGTATTATTATCATCTCAATATTATAGGCAAGAATGTTAAGTCTTAGAAAAATTAACCAAATAGCTCAAGATCAGACAACACAGATGATGAAGTATGAATTTAAGCACAAGTCTGTCTAGTTTCAAATATTTGTCCTTCATGGGCTACACTGCTTAAAGCTCAAGGCCAAAGCAATTACCAAGTGACTTTTCAGAGGGAAGTTTCACTTTTCTGTAGTAAGAGTTGGCCTTAGTGTACAGTGCCAGGGCTAGGACACCTAGTATGTCAACTTTCTGGTACTATCAATAAATACCTGAGATAATCAAGTTGAAAAGAGGAAATATTTCAGCTCAGTTTTAGAGGTTTCATTTCATGATTATTTGGCTGGTTTCTTTTGTGCCTGTGACAAGGCAGTACACTGAAGTTGGGAGCTTGTTGAGGGAGAAGCTGCACACCTCACTGTAGCCAGGAAGCAAAGAGAGGAAGAGAAAGTGGGTGGGTGCATGTCCCCAGTGACCTAACTTCCTCCAACTAAGCCCTACCTCTTAAAGTTTCCACCACCTTCCTATAGCACCAAGCCTTTAAAACACTTTTGTCCACTGGAGGCATTTCAGACCCAAACTATAGCACCCAATTAACAGAGCAGTCCCTGTGTGCTCGTGTTCAGGTCAGCAAGTCCATCCTATGGAGACTCTGATGAGCATGGGGTTCCAGGTGCACAGAGTTGCCTTGCCACTACAAGACCTAGTGCTAATTGCCAGTCTTACAATTCTGGAATTTCCCCTCATGGATCTGAGACCCCATCTATTTAAATAGTAATTCATTAGAGAAGGTAAGGCTCTGTTTCCCAATCTCCTGCTGAAAGATGGGCCTAATTTCAACTGTTCTCTGACTCCAAAAGAAAAACTGGACCTCCAGTCACAATGTATAATAAATTTAGCAATTTTAACTTGAAAATATGGGTGGATTTTGTCCATTCATCTCTGTAAAAGATTTCTTTCTGTCCTTGCAATCTATTTAGAGAATTAGTTGGTATACACATCACTTTCAGGTTCAACACTTACTCAATGATAACATTTTTTTCTGTCTTACCTTTGTGAAGACATTTTCTAGACCAGGATCAGATTTTGTTTTTAATTATGTTTACTCAACACTATATTATGTGACCTCTTCTTGGAAACTATAAAGCTACTTTTAGGAAGGCCTCAGGGAGCAGGGGAGGAGGAGGGGATGCCAGATTTGCTAGAAAACCTCTTGGGGTTGAAAGACTTGATCGAGCTATTAATTTAATAAATATTCATTGAGAACTTTCTGTGTGCCTGGCCGTGTGCTAGAGTCAGGACATAAGTACAGTTCCTATTTCTTTTTTTTAAAAATAATTTTATTGGTACATTTTAGGTATACAATATAATGACATTGAACATTGGAAATCTGCACCTTTAGATAATCTCTCTGCATTCTTATTTTTCCCCATTCCTCTGCCCTCCCTTCAACCCCTCCATCCCTCCCTATTTACAAAGACTTTGTTTCCATTTTTTCATTTTCTCATGTTCTATTCCCTTCTTTCCTTTCCCCTATCCCTCCCACTTCTCCTTCCCCTTTGTCCCTTTTCTTCCTATTTCACATTATTTATTATACCTTGTAGTCCTTATTTACACTTTCAGTTTCTCACACTAGAGAAACTATTCAGTATTTACACCTGTGTGTCCTGTTTATTTCACTTAAGAGTATCACCTCAATGTACAACCATTTAGCTATAAATGTCTCTAAATTCTCATTTTTTATGGCTGAGTAGTACTCCATTTTATAAAAAAAACCCAGTTTCTTTATCCAGACTCCAACTAATGGGCAATTGGGCTGCTTCCAAGTTTTAGCTATTACAAATTGTGCTGCTATGAACATGTATGCACATATATCACTGTGGTATGATTCTTTTAATTCTTTGGGGAAGATACCCAGAAGGGAAATAGCTGGGTCAAATGGGACTTCCAGTCCTAGTTCTTTGAGGTATCTCCATACTGATTTCCACAGTGCTTGCACCAGTCTATACTCCCACCAGCAGTGGGGCAGTGTTCTTCATTCCCCACAGCCCTGCCAGCATTTGTAATTGGTTGATTTCATGATAGCAGCCATTCTTTCTGGGGTGAGGTGGAATCTCAGTGTTGTTTTCATTTGCATCCCTCAAATGACCAGTGATGTTGCACATTTTTCATATGTTTATTTGCTATTTCTACTTCTTTGCGTGAGAAATGTTTGTTCATTTCAGATGCCCATTTTTCGAATGGGTCTGTAAATTTGGGAGGTCTGAGTTTTTGAAGTTCTTTACAGATTCTACATAGTAGACCTTTATATGAGGAACAGCAGGTGAAAATGTTTTCCCACATTGTGGGTTGTCTTTTCACACTGTTGGTGGTGTCTCTTGCTGTTCAGAAGCTTTTTAGTAAGAAAAGATCCCACTTATTGATTGTTTGTGCTAGTTCATGGGCAACTGAGGTTTTGCTCATAAAATCTTTTCCTACACCAATGCCTTCAAGAGTTCTACTAACTTCTGTTCCAGCTGGTTCAGCATTTCTGTTTTAATATTTCGATCTTTAATCCATTTAGATTTTAGTTTAGTATATGGTGAGAGATATAGGTCTAGTTTTAATCTTTGGCAATCTGAAATCCAATTTTTCCAGAACAATTTATTAAAGAGCCTATCTTTCCTCCAGTGAGGGTGTTTGGCTCCTTTGTCAAAGATGAGGTGGCTGAGTGTGTCTGGAGTTGCTTCTGCATCTTCTAATCTGTTCCACTGGTCCTCAGGTCTGTTTCTTTGGCAGTACTATGTTGTTTTTATCACAGTAGCTTTGTAGGGTAGTTCCAAGTTGCGGGTTGTGATACCCCCTGCCATGTCTCTGTTACCTAGAATTGCTTTTGCCATTCTGGGTCTCTTCTTGTTTCAAATGAATTTTTGGATTGTTTTCTCAAGGGCTGTGAAGTATGCTGCTGGGATTTCAATTAGGATTGCATTGAACTATATAGCAGTTTTGGAAGTATGGCCATTTTCACGATGTTGAGTCTTCCTACCCAGGAGCAAGGGATGTCTTCCCATTTTCTGATATCATCTTCAATCTCTCTTTTCAGAGTGCCATAGTTTTCAGAGAAGAGGTCTTTGCTTTCTTGTGTTAGGGTGACTCCTAGGTACTTCAGTTTCTTGGATGCTATTGTGAAAGGAATTATTTCCCATATTTCTCTCTCAGTGAGCCTGTTGTTTGTGTAGAGGAAAGCTATTGATTTTTGTATGTTGAATTTGTATCAAGCTACTTCACTGAATTTGGTTATTAAGCCTAGAAGACTTTTGGTGGAGTTCTTGGCATCTTCTATACAAAGTATCATGTCATCTGCAAATAATGACAATTTGATTTCTTCATTTCCTATTTTTATTCATTTTATTTCCTTCTCTTGTCTAATTGCTGTGGCTAATGTTTCCAAAACTATATTGAACAGGAGTGGTGATAGTGGACATCCTTGTCTTGTTCCTGATTTTGGTGTGAAGGATTTCAGTTTTTGGCCATTTAGTATGATATTGGCTGTTGGTTTTTCATAGATGGCTTTTATCAGATTGAGGTAGAGACCACCTAGTCCAATTTTTTGTAAGATTTTTATCATAAATGCATGTTGGATTTTGTCAAATGCTTTTTCTATATCTATTGAGATGATCATATGGTTTTTGTCCTTGGCTGTATTGATATGGCGTACTACATTTATTGATTTTCGTATGTTGAACCATCTCTGAATCCCTGGGGTGAATCCCACTTGGTCAGGGTGTATGATCTTCTTGATGATGTTCTGCATTTTATTTGCCAGTATCTTATGAAGGATTTTTGCATCTATGTTTATTAGTGAGATTGGCCTGTAGTTCCCTTTTTCAGTTGGGCCTTTTTCTGCTTTGGGGATCAAGGTGATGTTTGCTTCCAAGACTGAATTCAAGATTATTGTTTCCCTTTCAATTTCATTGAGGAGTTTAAACCGTAGTGGCAGTAGTTCTTCTCTAAATGTCTTGTAGAATTCAGTGGTGAAGCCGTTAGTACCCAGGCCTTTCTTAGTTGGTAAGTTTTTAATTACGTTTTCAATTTCATTGAGTGATATTGAGTTGTTTAGAATTTTTATGTCTTCTTTGTTCAAGTTTGGTAATTCATACTTATCTAGGAAGCTTTTTATTTTTTCTGTGTTTTCCATCTTATTGGCATATAGGTTCTCAAAGTAGGTATTGATGATCCACTGCATTTCTGCTGGGTCCATTGTAATTTCACCTTTTCATTCCTAATTGCATGGATGGGCCTTTTCTTTCTTTTTCCTGATAAGGTTGGCTAAGGGTATGTCTATTTTGTTTATTCTTTTGAAGAACTGACTCTTGGCTTCATTGATTTTTTGTATTGTTCTCTTAGTCTCCATTGCATTGATTTCTGCTTTGATCTTTATAATTTCCTCCCTTGTATGAGCTTTGGGTTTGTATTGCTCTTCTTTTTCGAGAGGCCTGAGATTCAGCATCAGGTTGTTTAATTAGGCTCACTCTGTTTTCCTAATATGAATATTCACTAGTCTGAATTTCCCTTGTAAGTGCTTTCATTGCATCCTATAGATTCTGATATGTTGTGTTGTCATTGTCCTTTAATTGTAGAAACTGTCTGATTTCTTCTTTAATTTGCTCTGTGGCCCATTGTTTATTCAGAAGTGTGTTGCTCAATTTCCATGTGTTTATTAAATTCTTGTAGTTTCTTTTGCTATTGATCTTCAATTTCATTGAACTATGGTCTGATAATATACAGGGGATAACTTCAGTTCCTTTGCACTTACTTAAACATGTTCTATGAGTGAGTATGTGGTCTATTTTGGAGAATGACCCATGTGCAGCTGAAAAGAATATGTATCCTGATTTTATGGGGTTGAACACTGTAAACATCTGTGAAATTCATTTGTTCAAGTGTTCGATTGAGTTCTAGTACTTCGTTGCTTATTTTTTGTCTAGTTGATCTATCTATTTGTGACAATGGAGTATTGAAGTCCCCCACTACTGTATTAGTTCTTATTTGATTTTTCATGTCTGTTAGTATTTGTTTTATACATTTGGGTGCACTAGTTTTTGGTGCATATATATTTATGATTGTCATCTCTTCCTCTTGGATTGTTCCCTTTATAAGGATGTAGTGTCCTTCTTTGTCTCTCTTAATCAGTGTTTGGTTTGAAATCCACTTGATCTGCAAAGACGATAGCTACTCCTGTTTTGTTTTCAGGTTCCTGTGGCATGGTGTATTGTTTTCCACCCTTTAACTTTCAGTGTATGAGTTTCTCTTTGAATTAAGTGTGTTTCTTGTTTGTGGCATACTGTTGGATCATTCTTCTTGACCTATTCTGCCACTCTATTTCTTTTGATTGGTGAATTGAGACCATTAACATTGATGGTCTCAGTGATTCCACTGCCTGCCTCGCAAGCACAAGGACCCGAGTTTGATCCCTGGTACCAAACCCCCCCCCCAAAACAAAAAACATTGATGGTTATAATTGGTATGTATTGACTTATCATTGTCATGGCTTTTTCTTTTTGTTGGATTCTCCTCCTTTGCTTTAACCTCTTGTCCTCCCCGATGGATTCATTCTGCTGGGCTTTCTTGGGGTTGTGATCCTCATTGTCTTTTCCTATGATATTGTTGAAAATTTTTTGGAGTGCTGGTTTGGTATTGATGAAGTTTCTAAGGTTCTGTTTGTCATGAAAGTATCTTACTTCTCCATCAATTTTGAAAGATAGTTTTACAGGGTACATCAATCTGAGTTGGAGGCTGTTTTCCTTTAGGGCTTGAAATACATCACTCCAAGCTCTTCTTGCCTTGAGGGTTTGCATTAAGAAATCTGCTGTGATTCTGATGGGCTTTCCTTTGTATGTGATTTGTTTCTTTCTAACTGCTTGTAGAATTTTGTTCTATTGGGTTTCTGGAATCTTAATTATTATATGCCTATGTGTAGATTTTTATTTTTTGGTCAGTGCTAGTCATAGTCCTACATGCCTCACTTATCTGTATGTCAAGTTGTTTTCCCCTGTTTGGGAAGTTTTCTGCTATCACTTCTGTGAACATTTTTTTTTAATGTCATCTGCACTCTCTCCTGTTTCTTCCTTGACTCAGCAGTCTTATGTTATTCTTCTTTGCCTTGTCTAGAAGCTGCTGGATTGATTTCTTGTGATCTCTTACTATTTTAAAGAAATTTTTCTTTTTCCTGGTCACTAATTGCAATCTTATCTTCTATATCTGAAATTCTGTCCTCACATTGGGTCATTCTTCAGTGTAGACTTTCAGTGGAGTTTTTAATCTCCTGGAAATCTGTTTGCATCTGTTTTATGGATTCCATTTGTTTCCTATGTTGGGATTCCTTCATGTTCCTCAGCTCCTCTATTTTTTTTATATGTGTCCTCTCTAGTTTTATTGATCATTTCTTGAACTATGGGCACAATCTGTGCTGTTATCTGAGAAATTATTTTTTATTTCATTTCTTCCAGATCCTCTTTTGTTGCCAGTTCAGGGAGTCACAGTGGTTGGGTATCAAATTGTTCCATCTTGTTTCCCTTTGCCGTTGCTTTAGGTGATCTTGAAGTCTGGTTTTGAGATCTGTTTGCATGTTTTCTCATTTCAGGGAGATGAGTGTATGCTGCTGGTGCCTGCAAGGCTCACCTCCTTGGCCTTGGGCGTGGCTCTGCTCCTTGGGGCTTGGGGAGGTGGTATGTTGACCTGGAAGCCAGTTCCTATTTCTTAACCCAAAGTGGACATAGTGAAAGTATGCTCACTCCCTGTGTGGCTGGGGATAGAAATTAGCTGGAACCCTGGGAGATTAATATTGAAGAACTCTTAAAGAAGATTTAAGTGTGTCTTCTTGAGATTGGACCTTTAGGGAAGTTGACTGGCATTCTTAGATACTATAGCACCTACATCTATCATATTCATGTAACTAGATAGTAGTAGCTAAGACACAGGAGGTAGCCTATAAATAGTTGTCAACTAAATGAATAAAAGAAAATAAATCTTTTCATTATGGCAGGGGAAGGCTCAGTGACAAAATTTATCATGACCTCTAAAGGTATTCCTTATCTCTGTCCTAGAGAGGCTGTTTCCTAGTAATATCATTGTCTTATGTACTTCTGTTATGAACCACTCTCTAGGTTAAGGTGTGTGAATTGCATTTCATGTATTCCATTAAGGGCTATTGCTTTCATCTTTTCGAATGCCTTCCTTTCTCCTAGTCTCACTAACACTTTGATATCCCCTCCTACTTCTGAACTCTTTTCTTTCTGCCTTTTTTCCCTCAGCAAATTTCCCCCCCAACAAGTTTGAACAGAGTGAGACTTAATTAAATGACCATTTTAATGGAGACTATTTTCATCAGAAATATCATGTCTCCTCATGACACAAAGGACTCTTTAAAATGTCTTCTTACGTAGGAAGGTACATTTATTACTCTGTGTAGGCTGCTATAACAAAGTATCACTGACTGGGTGGATTCAACAATAGAAACGTATTTTCTCACAGTTCTGGAGACTGAAAGTGCATGATCAAGGTGCAAGCAATGTTGGTTTCTTCTGTAGCCTCTCTGCATGTCTTGTGGATGGCCAATTTCTTGCTGTCTTCTCATGATCTTCCCTCTGTGACTCTGTGTCTTAATTTCCTCTTTTTATATGGACACAGGTCAAACTGGATTAGGGGCCACTCTGACGTCCTTATTTCAACCCAATTACCTCCTTAAATACTATTTACAAAATAGTTCCATTCTGAGATGTTGAGGGTTAGGAGATTAACATGTAAAATTTGAAGGAACACAATTCAGCCTATGATAACACACTCGGAGTATGTTTTTACATTTTTTCTTTAAAATCACTGTACTGGAGCAATAATTACTAAGAGTGGCTTAGCATTAAAATAAGGAGAAAAGTAAGGAGGAAACTGATATAGTGAACCTCTGATTTGTGACTGGCCTGACATACAAACAATTTGGGTTATGACTGGAATTTTAGTTTTAATTTACAAATGAAGTATTGAGTTACGACCCAAATGCTGGCCACCTGTGCTTCAAGATGGTCTCAGATACAGATTTAACCCTTAAAGAATTCTGGAAGGAACATTACAACATCCTTTCCTGTGTGGGGTTAATTGAGAAATCCTGGGCCAATGTCTCTCTAAGGACACTGAGATCTGTCTGTATACAGGAGGGAGACTTTGAAGGCTGTGTAGAAGAGCCTGAGCCTTCGTTGACAAACTTGAGTTACAGCCAGCCCTTGAGAATGAATTGAATTTGTTAGTCGAGTGTCCACTGTATACAGATTCAATGCAGTCCCAATCAAAGCACAAGCAGCATTCCTCACAAAACCAGAAAAAAAAATCCTAAAATTTATATGTAATCAGAAGAGCATTTCTGCAAAAGAAATTCTGGTTAACAAGTGCAAAGCAGGAAGGATCACAACCCCTGACTTGAAGTTATTACAAAGCTACAGTGATAAAAGCATCATGTTACTGACACAAAAACAGACCAGAGGACTAATGGAACAGAATAGAGGATGCAGAAACAACCCCAGACACAGTTAGCTACCTGATCCTTGACAAAGGGTCCAAAAATATTCATTGGAGGAAAGATTGCTTCTTTAGCAAATGGTGCTGGGAAAATAGACCCATTCTATTCACCATGTACTAAACTATAATCAAAATGGATTAAAGATCTAAATATTAAAATAGAAATATTTAACCTACTAGAAGATGAAATAGGTAAAACTCTTGAAGTCACAAGTGTAGACAAGGACTTTCGGAATAGAACCCCAATTCCACAAGAAGTAACACCAAGAGTCAACAAATGGGATCATATCAAATTAAAAAGCTGCACAGCAAATAAAACAACCAACAGCATAGAGAGACAACCTATAGAGTGGGAAAATTTTTTTTGCCATGAACAGAGCACTAGTAACTAGAATATATAAAGAATTAAAAGGGAACGTGGTGAGGCAAGATGGCGGCAACCAAGAGGAGGTGGTGTGGGGATTTGCTGGTTTCAGCAAAGAAGCCAAAAAGAAACAAAAAAGATGCTGAGCCTCCAGCTAAGTCATTGGTTGTGCCAGAAGAGATGGAGGAAGCAGAGAAGGATTGTTTGCCAGGCCCCATTTTCAAGGGCAAATGGAAAAATAAGGAATATATTCTCATCTTTTCCAGAGGAATAAATTTCAGAACAAGACATTTAATGCAAGACTTGAGAATGTTGATGCCTCTTTCTAAAGCAGATACTAAAATGGATCATAAAGATAAATTATTTGTGATTAATGAGGTCTGTGAAATGTACAACTGCAATAAATGTGTCTATTTTGAAGCTAAGAAAAAACAAGATCTTTACATTTGGCTTTTGAATTCACCTCATGGGCCCTCTGCCAAATTCCTTCTTCAAAATATTCATACCCTAGCAGAACTGAAGTTGACTGGAAACTGAAAGGTTCTCAGCCGATTTTGTCTTTTGACCCTGCTTTTGATGAATTGCCACATTATGCTTTGTTAAAAGAACTCCTAATTCAGATTTTTAGTACTCCATTATATCATCCCAAAAGCCAGCCATTTGTGGACCATGTATTTACTTTCACCAGATAATAGGATATGGTTTCTGAACTTTCAGGTCATAGATGAAGATACTCAACTTGTAGAAATAGGACCTTGTTTTGTCTTAAATCTGATAAAGATTTTTCAGGGAAGTTTTGGAGGACCAACTTTAAATGAAAATCCTCACTACCAGTCACCAAACATGCATCGGTGTATCATATGATCCATCACAACTGCAAAATACAAAGAGAAATAGCAAGTAAAAGATGTGCAGAAACTGAGAAAGAGCCAAAGACTTCTTCCACACGATGCCACTGAAGATGTTTTTGTTCCAATAGAAATAAAGTGGGTAAAATCAGAGCCAAAAGTCAATTTGAAAGCAAGGAAAAAAAGGATTTACAAAAGGCAAAGAAAATTGAAACAGAAGATGAACAGTCGAAATGCAAAATGAATCAATGGATAACTAAGTTTTCCAAATAGTCTATATTTATTTTGTATGCAATGTGTAAATACATCTATTATCCTGGACTACCTTTTGTTTAATTAGTGTGCCATTTGAAAGAAAAAAAATCTTAGAATCAGTGGTGTTTATCTTTTTTTAAATAAAGCACTGTGTCACCAAAAAAACACACAAAAACACAAAAAAACAAACTGAAAAAATCAGACTCCCCCAAATGAAAGACTAAATAAAAAAATGGGCAACTGAAATGAATAGACATTTCTCAGATGCAGAAGTACAAATGGCCAATAAATACATAAAAAAATGTTCAACATCATTAGCCATTTGAGAAATGCAAATTAAAATGACACAGATTTCATCTTACTCCAGAAATAATAGCAATTATCAAGAAATCAGATAATAATAGTGCTGGTGAGGTTACAGGGAAAAGTAATTCTTCTGCATTGTTGGTGGGAATGGAAACTAGTACAACCACTATTGAAATCAATATGGATATTCCTCAAAAAAACTAAAAATAGAAGTCCATTCAATCCAGCTAGATACCTACCTTACTAGGTATCTTCTTGAAAGAGTTCAAGTCATCATATTACAGTGATTTATGCATATCCATGTTTATAGCAGCATTATTCATAATAGTTAAATCTTGGAGGCAGCTTATATATCCATTGACAGATGAATGGATAAAGAAAATGTGGTATTCATACACAATGGAATACTACTTTGCTATAAAGAAGGATAAATTTCAGTCATTTGTAGGAAAATGGATGCACTTTGAAAACACAATGTTAAGTGAAATAAATCAGTCACACAAGCTTAAATACCATATGGGTTCTTTCATATGAGAAATCCAAAGTATAAACAAAGAAAAAAGTAAAAGATAGATGAAAGGAAACAGGCAGCAGATCTTTGTTAATGGGAAGGGGACAAAGAGATGGAGGGAGGGGAATAAAGTGGGAGGGGAAGGGGATACAAAAAAAGAATTGAGGCGTGTCATGTATGTTGACCAAAGAGTCGAATATGTGCTAAGAAATAAAATAAAATAAAAATTTATGGGGGAGATTAAAGGTACATATTCCTGGGCTGTCCTTCAAAGATTCTCATTCAATGAGTCTGAAATGGAGGTAAGAATCTCTGCATTTAAAAACACTATAGGTTATCAGGTTGTCATCAAGGTATGGAGAATCATCCAGTGAAATCCTGGGATTGCTTATTATTGTTCTAGGTAGATCAAGTCAAATGAAAAAATGTAAATGATCAGAAAGATCTCATCAAGAGACAAGTACCTGTTGAAACTTTGCTTTTTCTTTTATGTGTTTGCCTGTATTCATTGGTTTTCATTTCTTCATGTACTCATTAATGTCAAATCTTAAAGTATTCAGCCAACTCTGATCCAAATTTTATGATTTAATTAGAGTCACCTAATGGACTTAGGTTCTGAATAATTTCTGACGCACAGACTGCTATCTCATCTACAAACATTAGCCAGGTACCTAATGCACTACAAGCATGTCATGTCAGGGTATTTGTTGAAAATGACCTAAAGAACCATGTAGTGAGATCTGCCCAAAAGGAATTCAGGGACTTTGCTAGATTATCATGAGCATCATCTCCTCATGCCACCATATTATTATTTTAAACAAAATGCAATTGAAAATTTTTTACAGTTTTGGTTGTTTTGGCCAGGCTCTTTCATGAGTGTCAGCTCTGAGGACACCCATGTACCGACAAATACTGAGTTAGAGGTCAGTTGCCTACTACATGTCCTCAACCACTGCCTGTGGCTGCTATCTTAAGGGCTGATGTGAGGTCCCCAGTACTCCTTCCCCCAGAACAACTGCAGCAAGGGTGGTAGAGTTATGACTTAATTTTCAAGTCTTAGCTAAGTGTGACTCTTTCTAGATAAGATTTAGTACCTGAATAAAACCAATTGCAGAATATGTTCAGGATTCCAGTGAAATTACACTCCATTTCAGTTGAGGAAAAACCAACAGTTATTTTCAAAATAGGAGATAACATTCCAGGATGGCCTAATAAGAGATAATTCAGACTTTTAAGCACAAAATGTTATCTCTTGGTTTAAAATATCATTGCAAAATTAAAAGTACAAATCTTTCTTCTTATAGAAAGTCATTGATTTAATTCCTTGAGAGTAACAAAAATTGATTATAGTTTTTTTCTTTCTTTAACTTAATTTTTTTATTAATACTTATTTGTCATACATATTGCTCACATTCTTCATAGGGAATTTGTGCCTGTACATAACATATCTTAATTCTTTTTTTCCCATACTCCTCCCCTCACTTCAACCCTTCTCTCCCTCCCCCTTTACATAAGCTTTGTTTCCATTTTTCCCTTCCATTCTCTTTTTTCCCTTCCTTCCTTTCCTCCTCTCCTTCCTTTGTTCCCCTTCCCATTTGAACATGTTCTTCCTACTTCTTAATATCTATCCTCCATTATGCTCCTATTTACCTTTTGGATTTCTCACACAAGGAAAACAATGGGTTATTTAAACTGTGATAGCCAACCCGACTCCATCTTGTGCCTCAACACCAGTTTGTACCTGTGTTTGGACAAAGTGCTTGTGGTTGAACAAAGCACCCCAAACCCCCACATACTGTTTGACAGTAAACTTGCTGCAGTTGCAGAATGTTTTGTAGCTCACCTAGTGTGTGAAACTACCTTGCATGGTTCTGCTTCTGTAAGATTCTGCTTGTTCTCCCCTGAGCCCTCCCCAACTGAAAGCATGATTTAAAAGGAGAAATCAAACCACTTCCCATTGATGAGAGAACTTTCTGGGTGCTAGCCCCTCCTCACCTGCCAACTACAATAAATGGGCTCAAATCTGACACAGAGTGCAGTACATCACTATTGTTCTAACTCACTCATCCACAACAAAACTTGTGTGTATGATTTATTTCACCTAAGTGTAGGGTCTCAAAATGATTCAAGTTTATCTTTCTTTTGGAAGAGTAGCAATCCATTGTATATAAATACTACATTTTCTTTATCCATTCATCTTTTGATGGGGCTGTGGGCTGTTTTAAAGATTTAGCTACTATAAATCATGCTGTTATAAACATAGGTGTGCATATATTACTGTGGTATGATGCCTTTAACTCTTTTGGGAGAGTTGACACCTAGAGTGGGAACAGCTGGGTCAAACAGAATCTCTAGTTTTAGTTTTTTGAGGAGTCTTCGTACTGATTTCCATAGTGCTTGTGCTAGTTTATACTCCCACCAGGAATGGAGAAGGTTTATTTTTTCCCACACAGTCTTGCCAGTATTTATTATTGGTTGATTTCTTGATGATACCCATTCCTTCTGGAGTGAGATCGAATCTCAGTGTTGTTTTAAGTTGCATTTTTTGAATGACCAGTGATGTTGAGCATTTTTTTCATATATTCACTTGCCATTTTTTCTTCTTCATCTGAGAAGTGTCTATTAATTTTAGATGGTTATTTTTGGATTGTTCTTTAAATTTTGGGGAGTCTGATTTTTTGGAGATTTTTTATATCCTAGAGGTTAGCCCTTTGTCTGAGGAGTAGTTGGTAAAATTTTTTCCCCATTGTCTAGGTTGTCTCCCAACTCTGTTGGTGGTTTTCTTTTCTGTGGAGAAGCTTTTTAATGTGATATGATCTCAGTTGTTGATTCTTTGTAATATTTCCTGTGCTATCAGGGTTTGTTTATAAAGTCTTTGCTTATACCTATTTCTTCAAGAGATTTACCTATTTTATCTTCCAGCAGATGAAGTGTTTGTTTTTATATTTAGATCTTTGATCTATTTTGATTTTAGTTTAGTGCATGATGAGAGATATGGATCTAGGTTCAACTTTTGGCATGTGGAATGCCACTTTTTCTAGCACCATTTATTAAATAGGCTATTTTTCTTTCTGTGGAGGTGTTTGGTCCCTTTGTCAAAGATAGGTAGCTGAGTGTGCTTGGAGTTCTTTCGGGATCTTCTACTCTATTCCATTGATCCTTGGGTCTTTTTTTTTTCTTTGCCAGTACCATGGTAGCTTTGTCAGGGATTTCAAGTTAGGGATTGTGATGCGCCCTGCTTACCCTTGTTGCTCAGAATTGCTTTTGCTATTCTAGGTCTCTTCTGCTTCCACATGAATTTTAGGATTGTTTTTTCTCATTCTGTGAGGTATGCTATTAGTATTTTGATCTGGATTGCATTAAATCTGTATAACACTATTGGAAATATGGCCTTTTTCACTATATTGGCTTTGCTTATCCAAGAACAAGGGATATCTTTGCATTTTCTGATATCCTCTTTGATCTCCTTTTTCAGAGTACTGTAATTTTCAAAATATAGGTCTTTCCCTTCCTTTGCTAGATTGATTTCTAAGTATTTCATTTTTTGATGCTATTTTAAAAGGTGTGGTTTCCCTTATTCTCTCTCAGTGAGTTTTTTCTTTATGTACAGGAATGCTATTGATTTTTGAGTGTTGACTTTGTATCCTACTATGCTGCTGGATTTGGTTAGTGATTATAGAAGTCTTTGGTGGAGTTTTTGGGGTCTTCTATGGAGAGTATCATGTAATCTGCAGATAATGATAATTTAACCTCTTCCTTTCCTATCCTTGTTCCTTGTATTTCTTTCTCTTGTCTATTTGCTCTGGCTAATGTTCCAGAATAATATTGAAAAGGAGTGGTGATAGTGGGAATCCTTGTCTTGATTTTAAACTGGAAGATTTCAGTTTTTGACCATTTAGTATGATGTTGGCTGATGGTTTGTTATAGATGAATTTTATCAGATTGAGATAAAGACCTATTCCAATTTTCTATAGTTTTAAAAATCATGAATGGATGTTGGACTTTGTCAAATATTTTTCCTGTGTCTATTGAGATGATCAAGTGGTTTTTGTCCTTAGTTCTGTTCATATGGTGTATTACATTTTTTGATTTGTGTGTGTTGAACCATCCCTTCATCCCTGGGATAAATCCTATTTAGTCATAGTGTATAACTTTCCTGGTGATTTGGTGCATTCTGTTTGCCAGCATCTTACTGAGGATTTTTGCATCTATGTTTATTAAAGAGATTGCCGTGTAATTCTTTTTTCTGGTTGAATCCTTCTCTGATTTTGGTATCAGGATAATGCTTGATTCCAGGAATAAGTTTGGAACTATTGCTTCCCTTTCAATTTCATGAAAGAGTTTGAGGAGTAGTAGCATTAGATCTTCTCCAAATTTCTTGTAGAATTCAGTAGTGACTCTGTCAGTACCTGGATTTTTCTTTGTCGATAGTTTTAAAATTACTTCTTCAATTATGTATCTAGAAATCTGTTCATTTCTTCTGCATTTTCCATCTTAGAGTACAGGTTCTCAAAGTAGGTCTTGATAATCTTCTGGATTTCTGCAGAATCCATTGTAATCTCACCCTTTTCATTACTAATTGCATGGATTTGAGTATTTTCTTCCCTTTTTTGGGGATAAGTTTGACTGTATATTTTATTTAATCTTTCAAAGAGCCAACTCTTCAATTCATTGATTCTTTGTATTGTTTTCTTAGTCTTCATTGCATTAATTTCTGGTCTGATCTTTATAATTTCCTCCCTCATGTGCACTTTGATTTTAACTTGATCTTTTTTTTTCTAGAAGCTTGAAGTTCAACATTAGGTCATTTATTTGAGCTCACTCTGTTTTTCTGATGTGGGAATTCAGCACTATAAATTTCTCTATAGGACTGTTTTCATTTTATCCCATAAGGTCCAGTATGTTGTATTGGTATTGTTACTTAATTACAGGAACTATCTAATTTCTTTAATTTTACCTGTGGCTCAGTTTTTCATTAGGGTGTTGTGTAATTTCCATGTGTTTATGCAGTTTTGTGGTTTCTTTTGCCATTGATTCCCAATTTCATTACACTATGGTCTGATAATATGCATGGATAATTTCAAATCCTTTGCATTTACTTAAGCATGTTCTATGAGCTAGTATGTGGTGTATTTTATAGGAAGTCCTGTGTGCAGCTGAGAAGAATGTATATTTTGTTGTTATGCGGGTGGAACACTCTGTAGATATCTACTAAGTCCATTTGTTCAAAGGTTTGTTTTAGTTCTGATATATTTTTTTTGGTCTAGTTGATCTGTCTATTTGTGACAGTGGGGTACTGAGGTTGGGGGACCTTACAATTGTACTAATATTTATTTGATTTTTCATATCTATTAATTTTTGTTTTATGTAGTTGGGTGTGTCAGTATTTGATGCATATATATTTATGATTGTTATCTCTTCCTTTTGGAATGTTTCCTTGACAAGTAAGTAGTGACCTTATGTGTCTCTTTTTATCAGTCTTGGCTTGAAATCCACTTTTTATGCAAGTAGAATAGCTTCTCCTACTTTTGTTTTCCATGCTTTGACTTTCAGTCTGTGAATTTTTTTGAGTTAAATATTTTTCTTGTATGCAGCATATTGTTGGATTTTGTTTCTTGATCCATTCTGGCAGTCTGTTTCTTTTGCTTGGTGAGTTGAGACCATTTACAGTGATGGTTATAACTGATATGTATTGACTTATCCTTGTCATTTTAGTTTCCTGTTGTTGATTACCTTTCTTTCCCTTCTGTTTAATTGCTTGCCTTGCCTGGTGGATAAATTGTTTATGCTAGGTAGCTTTATTACTAGTGTCAAGACCTCTTTAGGAAATGACTACTTTTCAGAGATGTCTTCTAGGTGTAGCTGGCTTTTAAGTCTGTACCAATTTATTAGGGATGAAAGGTTGCTGTCTGTTTGGCCTAGCACCCAGTTCTTTGGTACTGGACTATGGTATTGTTTATGGCCCCCAGATAATCTAGGTATTGCCATACAAGGAAGATCAATTGATCCCAACTATGTCACCTTGGGTAAAGTAGAACAACCAGTAATAACAATAGCATCAAGCACAGACTATAATATGACAAACTGTGAAAACTATTAATTTTCCAACTTTGACCATAGGTACAAGATTTATAGCTATACAATAAGATCTAAAACAAATCAGACAATTATATATAGTAAATAGCCACTCAATAGAGTGCTTTTTACCTTAAGGGTCAAAAATTTAAAAAGAATTAGAGGAAAGAGTAGGTGAATAAAAGAAGAGAAAGAGATTAGAAGCAAGGCTGAAGGACAAATGAAGATTGCCTTAACCTTGGGAAACTGGTAAAGAAGACAGCAGGAAAAGAAAGAAGGAAAAATAAAAACAAGAACAAAACCAAACAAAACCTCCCTAAAAACAATGTTCACACTCATGAAAAAACAAAAAAAATAAAAAATAAGACAAAGCCAAAAACCCCAAAGCAAAGACAAAAATTTTCTCTGTGATTTCAAGCCTGATTATCTTCTGGTGTCCACAGTTTTGTGGTAGTGTCCAATTCTGGGTGTGACCGTGCTGCCACTGGCAGACAAAGGAGGCAGTCAGAGCCCAGATCCATGCTAGATAATCCCAGCAAGCCTGCAGTACGATTAGGACCAAGTGCTGGTTTTGGTACTTTCAAATCCACAGAAGTTTTGTCTGATCATGGCCTCTGATCATGGGGTTGGGGCCTGAGTCATTCAGCCTACTGTACTCTGGGTGTCTCTTGCCAGCCTGGCTATGGCTTCCTGACCCTGGATATCCATCAGGGTTAAACCTCACCCAGTTACTGTGGGATTTCAACACTGGCAGCCTGAGATGAAGCCAACCCATGGCTGCTCTGAGTCCCAGGTTCAGTTGACCCCTCCCTAAACTGGTGTCCATCCAAGCACCCTCTCCAGTAGATACAGAAGTCACTTTGACTGGAGTTACTCACCAGCCGTTGTAGCACCCAGCATCCACTGCTCTGTTCCCCTGGTGGTTTTCTCCCTAGAGGCCTCTGGAGTCACCCACCCTCACTGTGTCTCTGTAGATTCTCTGTGCTTTGTCATGTCTCTCTCACGCTACAAGCCAGGAGCCCAGAAGAAAGTTCAGATTACCTCCTCCTTGTTCTGTATTGAGGTCTATCTCTTCACTTTCTCTGTGGGCTCACTCTGTATTTCCCTTCAGATTTTTCCTGGGTCCTGGGGATCTACCTCCCTCCTTCTTCCTCGAGTTGTTGTTTTCTCATGTCTAGATTTAGAATCTTAGAGAGGCTGACTTGCTGTTGCTTACTGCTCTGCCATCATCCAAGAAGCCTATAGAGTTTTAAATTTGAAGCAAATTTATTATTGGAAGAAAAAATAAGGGTGACAGACAAAAGCAATTGAACTCTGTTGTTCTGAATGAGAGGCACAGGCCAGCTTGTATGGTGGGCTTCAAAGCATTAGTGCCAGCCAGCTAGTGCTCTTTAGCTTCTTATCTATTTGTTTCTTCTTTCAATTTTTTTCTTAAATCACTTATCAATCATTCATGGAGCATTTACCTAGTATTATTAAGTAATAAATCATGTTGGTTCTCAGTTTCAGGAGCTCAAGGTTCTGCAAGCCTTGACATGTAAGCCAATAGTAACTTCAGGTGTGATGGACACTTGTGGAGATATGCCCAGGATCACAAGGAACCTGGGATGGATATCAGCCCCAACTTGGCTTGGCTAGGGTGTAAATTCAGAGAGGACACACTGACTGAGACTTAGAGAATGTGTTAAAAGGGAAAATCAGGCAGGAAAGAAGAGAAAAGCATTTTCTTTGAAAGCAGAAGTATATGTGAATGACCTATAATTCTGAAAAGTAAAGGAGCTGCTCACATCTTATTCATAGCTCTTTACTGAAGAGTGAAGTACTTGGAGAAACCAATTCTGGTTGGTGTAATTCTTGATACTACAACAATAAGAATAGTAATCAATGTTCTGTACTTCCAGGATCTAAACAAACTTCCTACGTTGGGCTGGGTATAGGAAAAGCACACACTATTGTTGAATGCCATTTTTATTTCCAGGAATAAATGTTTCTGGTACTAAATTGACATTAAATATATATTTATTGAATTTGATTGAATTTATTTGACACAATTTTTTAAATTTATGACAATGAGAGGGTAATGCAAATAGAGAACGATGCTTATCTGCTATGGGTAAATCAAAATTTTACCTATGATATTTCCCTTATAGAAATGTAACTCCCTTTAGAAAGGTGTTCTTAAAAGGCCAATATTCCATGCCAATGTGTTTGATATCCATTGGTCAAAGAGAAATGACACATCAGCTGAAAACTAAAGTTAATGCCCCCACATTGCCTTCCATGGTGAAAACCAGAGTTTGTTCTGAACAGTGTCTTAGCTGATTCCCCACTCAGAAAACTTCTAATCTATACCTCTGTTACTCTCTCCTAGGAGGGAAAATAACTCAACAATGTTCACAGGGACATATATCCTTTAAAAAAGTATTTACTGGGTGCCTTCTTGTTGTGACTGAGTGTGGTCAATTGTTCACAAAAATTCTTCCCCTGCCCAACATACTCCCCTTTTCAGTGTGACTCTGCCATCTTCTGTGAACTGAAAGAGACTGTTCTGCACTCCTCTCTGCCCTTGAGTCTGGGTTGGCCTTTTGGCTTGCTTGTTCAATAGAATGCAGGAGAGTGAACGACAACATTCAGTATTCAAAACTATGCCACAAGAGATCCAGTCCTTTAGGAATGCTGTCATTAAAGGAAGGAGCTTTGACTAGCCTGATAGAGACAGGACAATACCACAGACAGTATCAACTTATAGAAGTGCAAGTTATGCTGTCTGAAAGCTTACAGCACAGATGAGGTCATGGATGAAAGCAACTGTGTGTCTCTAGGCAAGTCCAGCAGAAGAACCATGCAACTAAACACATAATTGAGCAACTAAAATGGTTGTTGTCTTAAGACACTAACTTTTGGGGTGCTTTGTTATGCTTCAAGAAACTGATACACTAATGATTTTTCTCTGTGCAAATCTCAGTGTCTTATTCTGGAATCAATCTAGAATCAATGACCTCACCTTCCCAATACTTTGCCACACTGAGTGGGGTGAATAGACAGCTGCTGCTCATTTATTCTCGCTGTAATGTTTATTATTTGCACTTGGACTGAAAGAAGCTCTGTTCTCTGGGACAGAACTGCTCTAAGGCTCTTCAAGACAAGGAAAAGGCATTGATCACACATGGGGATCCAGACTGAGAGCAGAAGGGATCTGGGAAACTACTTAATCTCACTCCTTCATGTTTCACTTAGAGAGATGAAAGGACTTGCTCAAGCTCTCACAGCCCTTTGGTTGCATGGTCAGGACAAAAGCCCTGATATTTTGATTACTAATATTAAGTGTTTTCAACATACAATTTAGACATACAAATATGACAATTTTAAAATTGGTTCCTTGAGCAAGGGAAGAGACTGATCAGTATGACGTACAATTTTGGGGTTCCAGAAAGGCCTTCAAACACAAAAATTCTTCCAGAGCCCAAATACTTTGTCTCTGCAATTATCTCTCATAAGTGGTGTAGCTGTTTGTCTTCAGGCAAGTCTAGCAGAAGAAATGTGCAGCTAAACTCACAGAACTGTGAGAAAATAAAATGTTTGTTGTCTTAAGATACTAACTTTTGGTGTGATTTGTAATGTCTAAAAAAAGCACCTGATACACTAATGATTATTTCTCTGTGAAAACCTCAGTGTCTGAGTTTTCTGCCTTGGAGTCAGTCAACTATAGACTGAAATGTCTGAAACTATGAGCAAAAATACATTATTCTTTTTTTAAGTTGTGTATGTCAGGTATTTTGTCCCTGCAATAGAAAGATAGTTAATACTGTACATGTATATTTGTATGTTTTTATAAAAATGAATTTTATTGGTACATTTTACGTATACAATATAATGACACTCATCATTGGAAATTTGCACCTTTACATAATCTCTCTTCATTCCTATTTTTCCCCATTCCCCTGCCCTCCCTTCAACCCCTCCATCCCTACCTATTTAAAAAGACTTGGTTTCCATTTTTCATTTTCTCATATAGATTCCATTCCCTTCTTTCCTTTCCCCTACCCCTCTCACTTCCCCTTCCCCTTTGCCCCTTTTCTTCCTATTTCACATTATCTATTATAACTTTTAGACCTTATTTACCCTTTCAGGTTCTCAAACTAGAGAAACTTCAGTATTCACATATGTATGTCCTATTTATTTCACTTAAGTGTATCGCCTCAATGTGCATCCATTTAGCTATAAATGTCTCTAATTTCTCATTTCTTATGGCTGGGTAGTACTCCGTTTTATTAAAAAACCACACTTTCCTTTTTTTTTGTATAAATTCTTTTATGGGTACATTTTAGGTATAAAATACATTTACATTTATCCTTGGGTGCTTGCACCTGTACATGATGTATTTTGGTTCTTATTTTTTCCCCATTACCTGTGTGCCCTTCACCCCCTCCATCCTTCCCTATTTACATACTTCATTTCAATTTTCTTTTCTTTTCTCATCATTTTTCCTTTCCCATCTTTCCTTTCCCCATCTCCTCCCACCACCCCTACCCTACCTGTTTGGACCTTTTCCTATTTCAAAGTATCAATTATTAGTTATTAATCCTTTTAGTCCTTATTTACACTCTCAGTTTCTCACACTAGAGAAACTATTCAGTATTTACACATGTGTGTACTATTTATTTCACTTTAGAGTATGGCCTCAATATGCATCCATTTAGCTATAAATGACTCTAGTTTCTCATTCTTTATGGCTGAGTAGTACTCTATTTTATAAAAAAACCCACATCTTCTTTATCCAGTTTCCAGTTGATGGGCACTTGGGCTGCTTCCAAGCTTTAGCTATTACAAACTGTGCCGCTATAAACATGGTACACATATGTCTCTGTGGTATGATTCTTTTAATTCTTTTGGGAAAATATCCAGTAGGGGAATAGCTGGGTCAAATGGGACCTCCAGCCCTAGTTCTTTGAGACTTCTCCACACTGATTTCCATAGTAGTTGCACCAGCCTGCACACCCACCAACAATGGAGGAGGGGTCCTTTCTCTCCACACCCCCACCAGCATTTGTTATTGGTTGATTTCTTGATAGCAGCCATTTTTTCTGGGGTGAGGTGGAATCTCAGTGTTATTTTCATCTGCATCTCTCGAATGACCAGTGATGTTGAGCATTTTTTTCATATGTTTATTTGCTGCTTTTACTTCTTTGTCTGAGAAATGTCTGTTCATTTCAGATGCCCATTTCTGAATTGGGTCTTTGAATTTGGGGGGTCTGATTTTTTTCAGTTCTTTATATATTCTAGATAGTAGCTCTTTGTCTGAGTTACAGCTGCTAAAATTTTTTTTCCCACATTGTAGGTTGTCTGTTAGCTCTGTTGGTGGTTTCTCTTGCAGTGTAGAAGCTTTTTAATAAGATGAAATCCCAGTTGTTGATTATTTCTACTAGTTCCCGTGCTACTGAGGTTTAGTTCATAAAGTCTTTCTTATGCCAATATCTTCAAGAATTCTACCTAACTTATCTTCCAGCAAGTTTAGTGTTTCTGTCTTAATATTTAGATCTTTAATCCACTTCGGTCTTAGTTTAGTGCATGGTGATAGATATGGGTCTAGTTTTAATCTCTGACAGGTTGAAATCCAGTTTTTCCAACACCATTTATTAAATAGACTATCTTTCCTCCAATGAGGGTGATTGGCTCCTTTGTCAAAGATGAGGTGGCTGAGTGTGTCTGAAGTTGTTTCTGCATCTTCTAATCTATTCCACTGATCCTCAGGTCTCTTTCTTTGCCAGTACCATGCTGTTTTTTTTTTTTTTTTTATCACAGCGGCTTTGTAGTATAGCTTCAAGTTGGGTATTGTGGTACCCGCAGCCATGTCTCTGTTGCCCAGAATTGCTTTTGCTATTCTAGGTCTCTTCTGGTTCCAAATGAATTTTTGGATTGTTTTCTCTAGCTCTGTGAAGTATATTGTTGGAATTTCAATTGGCATTGCATTGAATCTATATAGTAGTTTTGGAAGTATGACCATTTTCACTATATTGATTCTTCCTACCCAGGAGCAAGGGATGTCTTTCCATTTTCTTATATCCTCCTCGATCTCCTTTTTCAGGGTGCTGTAGTTTTCACTGTAGAGGTCTTTTGCTTCCTTTGTTAGATTGATTCCTAGATATTTCATGTTTTGGGATGCTATTGTAAAAGGAATTATTTCCCTAATTTCTCTCTCAATGAGTCTGCTATTTGCGTATAAGAAGGCTATTGTTTTTTGAGTGTTGACCTCATATCCGTCAATTAAGTCTAGTAGTCTTTTAGTAGAGTTTTTTGGGTCTTCTATGTAAAGTATCACATCATCAGCAAATATGTCAGTTTAACTTCTCCTTTCCTATCTTTATTCCTTTTATTTCTTTCTCTTTTCTAATTGCTGTGGCTAATGTTTCCAGAAATATATTGAACAAGAGTGATGATAATGGGCATCCTTGTCTTGTTCCTGATTTTAGCGTGAAAGTTTTCAGTTTTTGACCATTTAGTATGATGTTGGGTGTTGGTTTTTCATAGATAGCCTTAATCAAGTTGAGATAAGGACCTTCTATTCCAATTTTCTGTAGGGTTTTTATCATGAATGGGTTTTGGATTTTGTCAAATGCCTTTTCTGCATCTATTGAGATGATCATATGGTTTTTGTCCTTGACTCTCTTAATATGGTGTATTACATTTATTGATTTACGAATGTTGAACCATCCTTGCATCCCTGGAATAAATCTGACTTGGTCAGGATGTATGATCTTCTTGATTACCCTCTGTATTCTGTTTGCCAGTATCTTGTTGAGGATTTTTGCATCTATGTTCATTAGGGAGATTGACCTGTAGTTCTCTTTTTGGGTTGAGTCTTTCCCTGGTTTTGGAATCAAAGTCACACTTGTTTCCAGGAATGAGTTTGGAAGCCTTGCTTCCCTTTCAGTTTCCTTGATGAATTTAAAGAATAATGGCATTAGTTCTTCTTTAAATGTCTTATAGAATTCAACAGTGAAGGCATCAGGACCTGGGCTTTTCTTTGTTGGTAAATTTTTTATTAAATTTTCAATTTCAGTCATTGTAATTGGGGTGTTTAGAATTTCTATATCTTCTTCATTTAACTTTGGCAATTCATATGTATCTAGGAATCTGTCCATTTCTTTTGTGTTTTCCATTTTATTAGAGTACAGGTTCTCAAAGTAGGTATTGATGATACTCTGGATTTCTGCTGATTCTGTTGTGACTTCTCTTTTTTCATTCTTAATTGAATGGATTTGAGTCTTTTCTTTCCTTTTTTTGATAAGGTTGGTTAAAGGTTTATCTATTTTATTTATTCTTTCAAAAAACCAACTCTTTGATACATTAATTTTTTGTATCGTTCTCTTAGTCTCCATTGCATTGATTTCTGCTCAGATCTTTGTAATTTCCTCTCTTGTGTGGGCTTTGGGTTTGTTATTCTCTTCTTTTTCTAGGAGCTTGAGGTTCTGCATTAGGTTATTTATCTGAGTTCTCTCTGTTTTCCTAATATGGGCATTCACTGCTATGAATTTCCTGGAAAAACCACACTTTCTTTTTCCAGCCTGCAGTTGATGGGCAATTGGGCCACTTCAAAGTTTTAGCTATTACAAATCGTGCTGCTATGAACATGGGTGCACACATACCACTGTGGTACGATTCTTTTAATTCTTTGGGGAAGATACCCAGCAGGGAAATAGCTGGGTCAAATGGGACTTCCAGTCCTAGTTCTTTGAGGTATCTCCATACTGATTTCCACAGTGGTTGCACCAGTCTACACTCCCACCAGCAGTGAGGCAGGGTTCCTCTTTTCTCCCAGCCCCGCCAGTGTTTGTTATTGGTTGATTTCATGATAGCAGCCATTCTTTCTGCGGTGAAGTGGGATCTCAGTGTTGTATTCATTTGCATCTCTTGAATGACTACTGATGGTGAACATTTTTTCATATGTTTATTTACTATTTCAACTTCTTTGTCTGAGAAATGTCTGTTCATTTCAGATGCCCATTTTTGGAATGGGTCTTTAAATTTGGGAGGTCTGATTTATTTAAGTTCTTTATAGATTCTATATAGACCTTTGTTTGTCTGAGTAACAGCAGGTGAAAATTTTTTCCCCCATTGTGGGTTGTCTCTTCACACTGTTGGTGGTTTCTCTTGCTGTGCAGAAGCCTTTTATTTTATTTTTTTATTTTTTTTAGTCTATCAAAAAATTGGGGAGATTTTTATTTCATTGAGTCAGCAAGGCATTTTGTTGTTTTTAAAAAAATCTCATTTCCTTACAGAAACAGTTTTTAGTTTTTAATGAACTTGTAAACAAAAAAGCTCCCATTTCAAAATAAAAACAAAATCCCAGATCATATAGATGTTTACAGTGATTACATATCTAAGCAACATACATACATGTTCAGTTGTAAGATGTTAACCAAATTTGTAACAAATATGCTTTTTTTTTAATACCAAGAACATTATAGAGTTAATGCAGAGTCCTAAGGATAATCTAGTAGTCACTAAATTTTTCTTAAGTCTTCACTTTAGATGCTGTTATTTCTAGCACAGGTAAGCAGGCAGTCTTTCATATGCTCAAACACTGGAATTTTTGGTTGCTACCATATCAGCTGGCTTGCAAACAAGAAGTCAACCATTTAAAGAATGTTTTAAGTGAACAACTTGCAAACCCCAGGGATAGAAAACCTTAAGAATGCACAGTTGTGAGCATTTACAACCATCACAACTGTGGCTGAAGACTGTTCATGCCATTCTTCTGAAATGAGATCTCAAAGCAGGATATTTCAAAATAAAAGGTTTTAACAAAAAATTGGCATAGGCACAATTTCTCCACCAATTTGTGAGGGTCAACCATTTGTTAACTTTTCCACTTGAAAAAATGCAATAAAAAACCGGACACCATGTTTCACTATCTCAGTTAATATTCACAATTACAGTGGCTACAACTCCAGACAAAGCATCAGCAATGCTGCCCAGAGCCAGTTTATACTGAAATTAAGTTCTTTACACCAAGTAAATGGTTGTCCACAACCACTGGCTAGTGTATATATGAACTAAAATTTCTAGATTTGGGGAGAAACAAATGCTGCTCTGATCATCTGCTCTGCTTCTTCTGTTCTTCAATTCATGCTTAGAAGCCTTTCATGTTACTCTTGGTTTTGTCAGTTTGCTTGCCTGTGGGGGTTTGGGCCTGCTGACCCTGCCCACTGGAAGAGGCTGCCTGCTGTGCTGCTTTCTGCTTTAACATTGTCCAATCAAATGTGTAGTCATATTGGTGATTCAAGGTCCTGAAAAGGATGCAAAATAGCTGCCTTAGGTACATGTAATCTGGGGCTTCCTCAAAGTGTAGCCCATGACAGTAGTTTAAGTACATGGCAAATTCTGCAGGAAATCCCTTACATAAAACTTCAACAGGAGTGGACATCTTCTTTTCACATTTTTGTTTTTTTGTTGCAGCCTTGAGTCCTTGCCATGGCAGGCTGGTTCTATTAAAATACATCAAAACATAACCTAATGATTCCATGTCATCTCGACGACTCTGCTCAATACCAAGATGTGCATTGATGCTACCATATCAGGCAGTGCCAGTGAGGTTTTTAATCTTCTCTGTATGGTATGTGTTGCCTTGTCCTGTTGTCTCTATACTTTTTGGCCAAACCAAAATCGATAAAGAATAACTTATTACAGTGATGCCCAATACCCATTAGAAAGTTATCTGGCTTAATATTTCTGTGCATAAAATTCTTTGTATACACATACTCAATTCTACTAATCATCTGGTCAGCTAACATAAGCACAGTTTTCATTGTGAACCTTCTTGAACAGAAATTGAAGAGGTCTTCAATGCTGGGTCCCAGAAGATCCATGACTAGCACATTATAATCTTTTTCCTGGCCATACCACCTTATATGGGGGATGCCGACCCCACCTTGAAGAATCTCACGGAGTTTGCTCTCTTACAGCAACTGGGGATGCCTGGCCTTCTGAGACTCTAGCTTCACTGCCACTTCCTTGCCTTTGGTGATGTTAATCTCCAGGTAAATGTCCCCGAAGGAGCCAGACCCGATCTTCCTCACCAGTTTATATTTCCCTCCGACAATGAATTCGGCCTTGGAGCTGCTGCCGCTCGCCATCCTGGGAGACGAAGATGGAGCCTGGGGCCAAGCCCTGACTCCTGAGGGGAGGACGAAGGCCCTGGGACTCGTCCACGGAGCCCGGCTACGAAGAAGGGTGCAGGAACTGAAAAACGGAGGCCTTTCCTGGCTCTACAGGGTCCAGAATCGGCCAAGAGAAACCCGATTGCCTTCGCTCAAGTCAGATCTTTTTTTTGCCAGGCCGCAGTCTGTGAGGCGTTTCTCGCTGTTACATAGGTGAGGTTACTTGTTTCCGGGCGGCAGCCGCTGCTTCGCTTTCACAGCAACCTAGCGGGCTGTAATAAGGGCGTGGTGAGTTAGGGCGGCAATAGATATCGCTGCCACCACTGCCACCGACTCCAGCCCGGTGAGACCCCTGTCAATCCGCCGACGCCGCCATCTTGTTACTCCGGCTCCAACCAACACAAAATCCAGAAGCTTTTTAATTAGAAGAGACACCACTTGTTGATTGTTTGTGCTAGCTCACGGGAAACTGAGATTTTCTTTTCCTACACCAATGTATTCAAGAGTTTTACCTATCATCTTTTCCAGCCAGTTCAGCGTTTCTGTTTTAATATTTAGATCTTTAATCCATTTAGATTTTAGTTTAGTATATGGTGAGAGATATAGGTCTAATTTTAATCTTTGGCAACTTGAAACCCAATTTTTCCAGCACCGTTTATTAAAAAGCCTATCTTTCCTCCAGTGAGGGTGTTTGGCTCCTTTGTCGAAGATGAGGTGGCTGAGTGTGTCTGGAGTTGCTTCTGCAACTTCTAATCTGTTTCACTGGTCCTTAGGTCTGTTTCTTTGCCAGTACCATGTTGTTTTTATCACAGTAGCTTTGTAGGATAGTTCCAAGTTGGGGGTTGTGATACCCCCTGCCATGTCTCTGTTACCTAGAATTGCTTTTGCTATTCTGGGTCTCTTCTTGTTCCAAATGAAGTTTTGGATTGTTTTCTCAAGGGCCATGAAGTATGGTGCTGGGATTTCAATTGGGATTTCATTGAATCTATGTAGCAGTTTTGGAAGTATGGCCATTTTCACCATGTTGAGTCTTCCTACCAAGGAGCAAGGGATGTCTTTCCATTTTCTGATATCATCTTCAATCTCTCTTTTCAGAGTGCTATAGTTTTCAGAGAAGAGGACTTTGATTTCTTTTGTTAGGTTGATTCCTAGGTATTTCAGTTTCTTGGATGCTATTGTGAAAGGAATTGTTTGCCTTATTTCTCTCTCAATGAGCCTGTTGTTCGTGTAGAGGAAAGCTATTGATTTTTTTTGTGTGTTGACCTTGTATCCAGCTACTCTATTGAATTTGGTTGTTAAGTCTAGAAGACTATTGGGGGATTTCTTAGGGTTTTCTATATAGAGTATCATGTCATCTGCAAATAATGACAATTTGATTTCTTCCTTTCCCACCTTTATTCCTCTTATTTCTTTCTCTTGTCTAATTGCTGTGGCTAATGGATCCAAAACTATGTTTAACAGGAGTAATGATAGTGGACATTGTTGTCTTATTCCTGATTTTAGTGTGAAGGATTTCAGTTTTTGACCATTTAGTATGATATTGGCTGTTGGTTTTTCATAGATGGCTTCTATCAGATTGAGGCAGAGACCATCTATTCTAATTTGTTGTAGGGTTTTTATCACAAATGCATGTTGGATTTTTGTCAGATGCTTTTTCTGTATCTATTGAGATGATCATATGGTTTTTGTCCTTGGCTCTATTGATATAGTATACTACACTTGTTGATTTGCATATGTTGAACCATCCCTGCATCCTTGCAATGAATCCTACTTGGTCAGGGTGTATGATCTTCTTAACGATCTTCTGCATTCTATTTGCCAGCATCTTATTAGGGATTTTTGTATCTGTGTTCATTAGTGTGATTGGCCTATAGCTCTCTTTTTTGTTTGGGTCTTTCCCTGCTTTGTGGATCAAGGTGATGCTTGCTTCCAGGAATGAATTCAGGAATATTGTTTGCCTTTCAATTTTATTGAAGAGTTTAAACAATAGTGGCAGTAGTTCCTCTCTAAATGTCTTGTTGAATTCAGCAGTGAAGTGATCAGGACCTGGGCTTTTCTTAGTTGGTAAGTTTTTAATTACATTTTCAATTTCATTGATTAATATTCAGTTGTTTACAATTTTTAGGTGTTCTTCATTCAAGTTTGGTAATTCATATTTATCTAGGAATCAGTCCATTTCTTCTGTGTTTTCCATCTTATTGGTGTATAGGTTCTGGAAGTAGGTATTGATGATCCTCTGGATTTCTGCTGGGTCCATTGTAATTTCATCCTTTTCATTCCTAATTGCATGGATTTGGGCCTTTTCTTTCCTTTTCCTGATAAGGTTGACTAAGGGTTTGTCAATTTTGTTGATTCTTTCGAAGAACCAACTCTTGGCTTCATTAATTTTTTGTATCATTCTCTTAGTCTCCACTGCATTGATTTCTTCTCTAATCTTTATAATTTCTTCCCTTGTATGAGTTTTGGTTTGTCCTCCTCTTCCTTTTCTAGAAGCTTGCGGTTCAGCATCAGGTTGTGTAATTGAGCTCGCTCTGTTTTCCTAATATTAGTATTCATTTCTATGAGTTTCCCTCGTAAGACTGATTTCATTGTGTCCCATATATTCTGATAGGTTGGCTTGTCATTGCCATTTAATTGTAGGAACTATCTGATTTCTTCTTTACTTTCCTCTGTGACTCATTGGTTATTCAGAAGTGTTGTTCAATTTCCATGTGTTTATGAAATTATTGCAGTTTTATTTTACTATCGATCTCCAATTTCATTGCACTATGGTCTGATAACATACAGGGGATAACTTCAATTCCTTTGCACTTACTTAAACATGTTCTATGAGTGAGTATGTGGTTTATTTTGGAGAACAACCCGTGTTCAGCTGAAACGAATGTGTATTCTGATTTTGTGGAGTGAAACACTCTGTAAAAATCTGCTAAGTTTGTTTATTCAAGTGTTTGATTGAACTCTAGTATTTCGTTGCTTATTTTTTGTCTAGTTGATGTATCCATTTGTGACAGTGGGGTATTGAGGTCCCCCACTACTATTGTATTAGTTGTTATTTGATTTTTCATGTCTGTTAGTATTTGCTTTACATAGTTGGGACCACTAGTGTTTGGTGCATATATATTTATGATTGTCATCTCTTCCTCTTGGATTGTTCCCTTTACAAGGATGTAGTGTTGTTGTTTGTCTCTCTTAATCAATGTTGGTTTGAAATCCACTTGATGTGCACAGAGGATAGCTACTCCTGCTTTTTTTCAGGTTCCTATGATATGGAGAATTGTTTTCCACCGTTTAACTTTCAGTCTGTGGGTTTCTTTCTGAATTAAGTGTGTTTCTTGTATGTGACATATTGTTGGAACTTGCTTCTTGACCCATTCTGCCAGTCTATTTCTTTTGATTAGTGAATTGAGACCATTAACATTGATAGTTATAACTGATACATTTTGACTTATCATTGTCATGACTTTTTCTTTCTATTGGATTCTCCTCCTTTGCTTTAACTTCTTGTCATGCCAGATGGATTCATTCTGTTGGGCTTCCTGGGGTGGTGATCCTCATTGTCTTTTCCTAGGATATTGTTTAAAAGTTATTGGAGTGCTAGTTTTGTATTGATGAAGTTCCTGAGGTGCTGTTTGTCATGAAAGTATCTTATTTCTCCATCAATTTTGAAAGATCATTTTGCAGGGTACATCAATCTGAGTTGGAGGCTGTTTTCCTTTAGGGCTTGAAATACGTCACTCCAAGCTCTTCTTGCCTGGAGAGTTTGTGCTGAGAAGTCTGCTGTGATTCTGATGGGCTTTACTTTGTATTTTATTTGTTTTTTTTCTCTAACTGGTTGTAGAATTATCACTTATCTGTATGTCAAGTTGTTTTTCCCTGCTTGGGAAGTTTTCTGACATCACTTCTGTGAACATGTTTTTTATGTCATCTGCACTCTCTCCTGTTTCTCCACTGACTCAGATCAGTCTTATGTTATTCTTCTTTGCATCATCTAGCAACTGCTGGATTCATTTCTTGTGGCCCCTTTTTTTCTTTTCCTGGTCACTAATTGCAATCTCATCTTCTATATCTGAAATTCTGTCCTCACATTGGCTCATTCTGCTGCATAAACTTTCAATGGAGTTTTTAATCTCCCGGAAATCTGTTTGTATCTGTTTTATGGATTACATTTTTTTTTCCAATGTTGGGATTCCATCATGTTCCTTAGCTCCTCTACTTTTTAAAATCTGTGTCCTCTCTAGATTTATTAATCATGTCTTGCACTATGGGCACAATTTCTGCTGTTTTCTGGGAAATTATTTCTGATTTTATTTTTTCCAGATCCTTTTCTGTTGTCAGTTCAGGGAGTCCAATGGTTTAGTATCTGATTGTTTCTCTTGTTTCCCTTTGGGGTTGCTTTAGGTGATTGGGAAGTCTGGTTTTGAGACTTGTTTCTGTGCCTTTTTATTTCAACTGCAGGGCAGCTGTGAGGAGGTGTGTGTGTTGCTTGTGTCCATGCAGCTCACCTCCTTGGTGCTGGGGCAGTAGTACAGCAGCCCAGAAGGTTCACCCCCTCTGCACTGGGGGCAGCTGTGCTCCTTGGCACTGGGGATGGTGGTATGGCAGCCTGGGGTGCTCACCTCCTCTGTGCTAGGGGCGGCTCTGTTCCTTGGTGCTGGGGTTGGTGATTTGGTGGCTCTGAAGGTTCACATCCTTTCATTTATATTTTTATTATAAGTGTATCACTTTTAGACAATGTATTGTTGTGTCTTGCACCTGATGTACATGAGGATTAAGGGCTCAATTCTTTTCTCAGAAAGGTATGAGCATGCCAGCCCTTGACATACATGTCTAGCCTAGTTTCTCCCAAGGTCTATATAGTTTCAAACACTGCTTATCATTGTGGATATGGATCACTTGTTTAGTTCTACCATATAAAGATGACTATTTCTTTCAAGCCCAACTGTGCTTTTACCATATCTATATTTATATATGTACAGTCCATATATATATATATATATATATATATATATATATATAATTTCTCTTGTATTTTAAATAAGGGTAGAGATTCCTACATTTAATTAACTTCCTTCTTGAAGTAAGTGCCAACAGACTTTTTTATATCATTATTTTCCCTGAAATGTCCTTCTTGTCACTTCTCTATATACCCATGCTCTCACCCTAGATATATCCTCATCTTTGTGATTTTATTTCAAACATAGGTACTCAAAGTTCCACAGATCAGAGGCACATCTATTGTTGTTCATGATAGTACCCTCTACTAGCTCAATGCTTGGCATATGGCAGATGCTTAATTCATATTTGTTGAGTGAACGAATGGACAAATGAATATTTTGCTCTTGTAAATAGAAGAAAAAGTGTATTGGAAAAAATTATTTTTTTCCCCAGTACTTGGGATTGAACCCAAAGAAGGTTCTTGCAGACAGGGTCTTGGTAAGTTGCCCAGGCTGGCCTTGAACTTGTGACTTTTCTGCCTCAGCTGGGGTTATAGACAGTTGCCCCTGCATCCACCATACAAAAAATTTTTAACTTATCACAATTTTACTTGATCTCACATAAAATTCCTAGGACAGGAAATGTTTCATATGTTAAGGGCTAAGATAAAAAAATGAATAAAATTTATTGTTAATCCAGGGCTAGATGTTATACTTTTTGTTTCTAAATACTTCATACAATTGTGAAAGAACTAGATAATGTTTATGAATTGTATTGTCAACATATTTTTAAACTAGATTTAATTATAGTGCTTAGGAGAATTACATGTGATTCAAATCTAACAGCTTTCAGCTCCCTAACCTGAGATTGAGGATTAGCCAATCTATTCTAGATTGAATTGAGTGATCTCTTTGCAAAGGGAATATCTCAGAACTAACTCACAAAATCAAAACATGAGAAAGTCTAAGAACATTCCTACACAGCTCTAACAGCTTTTTAAAAAATTAAACCAGAGAGACAACAGGTCTATATAAACCCATGATAGAGGTGGTAAGCTGCAATGTAGATTCAGAATTGCATAAAAATAGCTCTTGAGAAACATGTTTTCAACTGAATAATGAAAAAGTTAGGTTAGCTTTGGAGCAATGAAAGATGCTACAATGATCTCCTAGAATATACTTACATAGTCTAATTAACTTAAGTACCTGTTACTCCAATTAAGTAATTATTGTTGAGGACATTGGATTGCTTACCCAGGACAAATATTCTCATCTTATGCATGGAAGTCCCCCTTGACCTTCTTTGACTGAAATTTTTTCAATAAGTGTCTGTTGAGCAGCAAGTGTGAGGAATGCATCCACTTACTGCTATAGAGGGAAAGAGAGATCAGAGTTCAGTTCCAGCCCTCCAGGAATTATAAGGTAGTCTGGAAACAAGCCATAGCATAAAAAAATGAAAATATTTACCTGTGTAATATACCTACATAGATGACAGCACAGGACTAAAAAAGCCCAAGACTGCTTGTGTTTAAAAGCTGAGTGTTTATACAGCATTATGGATTTTACCACCTTGGGAGTCACAAAGTTATTCCTCCTTGAAATGAGAAATCATTTTCTTTTCTGGTTGGTACAGCTAAGTTTACTGCTCTGCCATGAAAATCTATTCCTTTGAATTCTCTGCCAAGGGAGTAAATGAGATGATGCTCAGAAGTGTGTGACCTAATACCTGGCACATAAGAGGCCCTTAGCACATGTGTTTACATCTCTTAAGCCTTTCTCTACAGTCTTTCAAGTGAAGTAATTACAACTGGCAGCCCATGGCAAGACTTTTCCTGGGCAGGGACTTGAGTTAATGTCTAAAGCCTGAGAGAGAGGCTGGAAACCCAAAAAGGTGATGTGGTTAGGACTGGGGGTTACATAGCAGCAGGGAACTCTGTGAATTTAGCATGCAAATGAACTCATCGAGTAACTGGCAATTGATTAGTAACCTAGTACAAATTTAAGAACATTATTTGTACCTGGTCTATACATAGGTTTAAGAACAGAGAATTAAATCAATGGCTAGATTACAAGGAATGCACGGTTTCAGAATGTAGAATTATGACTGAGATTTGAAGGAATTAAAGTGAAATCTTGCCTTTAAACAAGTCTTTTAATTGAATATGTCAATTAGGGCTCAGAGGCTTCAGTAGAGAATTTATTTAATGGTAGTATTTCAAAGTCATGTCAAAAAATAATGGCAATATTGCTGTTTTGATGTAAGTTCTTAATTGCATTTAAAAATATTTTAGTTTGGCCAGACCTGGAGGTCTAGTGAGTGTCCGATGTTTCTTCTTTCTTTCTGGTCTGTTATTCTATTTCAGGCAAAGAAAATTCATTTTTTGATGTGTTACAATTCTTATGTACTAGTTACTTGGGATTGTTTGAAAAAATCTATATATGACCTAGTAAAATACCAGGAAGTATAAAAGTAAGTTACTTTGGACAAGTTGCTTTATCTCTCTGAGTCTTGATTTTAAACATTGATAAAAAAAAAAAGGATTGGATTAGATGACTCACCCCAAAGTTTCATCCACCTGTAATCTTCTTTAAAGAATATTTCCAGTCAATAAAATAATGGTCAGAAATTGTAATGGCTTTTGGAATCATGATATAGGCTAATTTCATTCATAAGTACTGAAAGCTTTGAGAACTCTATTGAAAATATCAGTGGTGCCAGAAACTTCTACCATTGTCCTTGCCTTTGTTAAGAAAGATAGAAAGGAGGGCGGGATCCGGAGGTTTGGGGGAGAATCCAAAAGCGGAGTCAGCGGTGGGGTCCCGCCTTCCGCCCCGCCCGAGTCACAGAAGGAGCCCCGCGGCCTGCCGCCCCGGTCCTCCAAGAGGCCTGAGTGTGGCACAAAAGCCTGCACGCCGCGCCCCCGCCCTAGCCAGGGCGCAACTGCAGCGGCCCAGGAGGAGGGGGAGGGGGAGGATGATGATGTCGGACGGTTTCTATCGGGCTCCAGAACACACGAGTGCCCTGAGAGCTCCACCTAGCTCACAGGATAAAATCCCCCAGCAGAACTCAAGGTCAGCAATGGCTAAGCCCCAAGTGGTTGTGGCTCCTGTGTTAATGTCTAAATTGCCTGCCAACGCCCCCGGGGTTTTACCCATCAGGTTATTCTGCTTATACAGAATCTTATGAGGATGGTTGTGAAGATTATCCAACTCTATCAGACTATGTTCAGGAGTTTTTGAATCATCTTGCAGAGCAACCTGGCAGTTTTGAAACTGAAGTTGAACAATTTGCAGAGACCTTGAATGGCTGGGTTACAACAGATGATGCTTTGTAAGAACTTGTGGAACTCATCTACCAGCAAGCCACATCTATCCCAAATTTCTCTTACATGGGAGCTCGCCTGTGTAATTACCTGTCCCATTCTCTGACAATTAGCCCACAGAGTGGCAACTTCCGCCAGTTGCTACTTCAAAGATGTCGGACTGAATATGAAGTTAAAGATCAAGCTGCAAAAGGGGATGAAGTGACTCAAAAACGATTTCATGCATTTGTACTCTTTCTGGGAGAACTTTAGCTTAACCTGGAGATCAAGGGAACAAATGGATAGGTTACAAGAGCAGATATTCTTCAAGTTGGTCTGTGTGAATTGCTGAACACTCTCTTCTCTAATCCAATGGATGACAACTTAATTTGTGCAGTAAAATTACTAAAGTTGACAGGGTCAGTTTTGGAAGATGCTTGGAAAGAAAAATTAAAGACTGATATGGAAGAAATTATTCAGAGAATTGAAAATGTTGTCCTAGATGCAAACTGCAGCAGAGACGTAGAACAAATGCTCTTGAAGCTTGTTGAACTAGGGTCAAGTAACTGGTGTAGAGTCCATGCAACGTCAGCATACAGAGAAGCAACACCTGAAAATGATCCTAACTACTTTATGAATGAACAAACATTTTATACGTCTGATGGTGCTCCTTTCAGTGCAGCCGATGAAGATTACCAAGAGAAATATCAAGAGTTACTTGAAAGAGAGGAATTTTTTCCATACTATGAAGAAAATGGAACAGATTTATCAGGGGCTGGTGATCCATACTTGGATGATATTGATGATGAGATAGACCCAGAGATTCAAGAAGCTTATGAAAAGTTTTGTTTGGAATCAGAGCATAAGCAAAAACAATAAAGTTAAATTTCAGCGTATCAATTTTATAAAAGTTTAGGTATGATGATTTAGCAGAACACAGGAAAGCAAGAACGTGTGTCATACTTATACCAAATTAAGGATGTTGAGTTATGTTACTAATATATGCAACTTTAATTTTGTTTAACACTATCTGCCAAAATAAACTTTATTCCCTATAACTTAAAATGTGTATATATATATATAAAATAGTTTATTATGTACAGTTAATTCTACTGTTTTGGCTGCAATAAAATCAATTTTGAAATAAATGAAATGTTGAAAGTAAATTTTGCTAGCTGGTTAGATGCTTATCCTTTAAGTTTTCTTTCCTGAAGGAAAAAAAAAGTCAGCCTAGAAATACATATTACTGCAAAAATGTAGCATTCTTTTTTAGATAGGAATATTACAGCATTTATTTTGGTTTGATACTTATGTCTCAATTAATTGAGTTTCAGATATTGCTGGTTGTGGTGGCACATACTTGAGAGGCTGAGGCAGGTGGATCAATGTGAGTTCAAGGCCAGCCTGAACTATATAGTGAGACCCTGTCTCAAAACACAAAGCAAAAAAAAAAAAAATCAAATATTAATCAGAGTCGTGAACATCCTTAGCACTAGTCTTGGAATATATCCACAATTGATTAACATATGTAGATGCTTATTTGATTCAAAGGATTTGTAAAATACCATTATAGGGGAAAGAAATTTAGAACTCCCAGCTAAACAGCCAAGACTCTTCACTGAGGATTTATTTCAATTCAAGGATTCTTTTTTTCTTTTACTTGACTAACTTCATTACCCTAAAGCCTAGACATTATTCTGCTTTATTTATATGGTTTTCTCACTTTTATTTTGTAACATGAGTTATATTGACTATTTTACCAGGGAATTTTACTAGATATTTATCATTCAAGTTTTCATCTGCTTTATAATTGATAGACCTTGAGAATCACTTTTCTAATACTTTTACTATAATGTGGTACCACCTCAGCCCAATCTAATATTTTTACCTAATGTCAAATGTTTTTCCAACTAAAAGTAAAACTTATATATAAAAGGGTTGCCTATAAATACGCATGTAAATAGTTCTGTTAATAATCCAGTGTTTTACATTTGGTACATCTGTGTTTGCTAATACAGTTAGCTTTCTCACTTTTCTGCTTGTTTGCTCAGCCTGAATTAAAATTAGACTTTGAAAATAAAACTTAAATAGTTTTGTTTCCTCTAAAAAAAAAAGAAAGAAAACTCAAATTAACTATCTGTACCCAGAGGGAAATGTAAACAGAAAGGAGAGTTGGAGTGAGGTGGGGAGTGGGAGTGATTTACCTCTAGCTAGTTTTTGCCATGCAGGAACATAGTTTTAGGGTTTTCAGATTGTATAAGTTTTTAAAATGTGCTGAATGTACTGAATTTCTATGAAATCGAATTTTTTTTTACTTGGGATTGCACTCAGGGCCTCATGCATGCCAGGCTAGAAGTCTAATACTGAGATGCATCTCCAGCTTTTTAATTTTGTTTTAAGACAAGATCTCCCTAAATTGTTTGAGTTGGCCTCAAACTTGAGATCTTCCTGACTCAGTCTCCTGAATAGCAGGAATCACAGTATGATTGGCTTCTCTTAATTTTAAAATGTTGGATCAACATCTTTCTGGACAGACAAATATCATTGACCAAAATTGCTTCATGGTCTGTCTGTTTCTGATGTGTACTTGGAACAACAGGCTAAGATATTTGCTATATAGTGAATGTTTGTGTCTCCCCCAAAATTCATGTTGAAGCCTAATGTCCACATAAGGTGGTTCAAGCAGGAAGAAAGAAGTAACAGCAGCAGCAGCAGCAGCAGCAAAAGGACTAATTAACAATAGCTTACTTTAGATTAATCTAAAAGTTGGAACTATATCTTGACCACAAAGGACAAAATGAAAGCCAACCTAGACTACTAATTACCTGCTTAGTAGGAAAGGTATCACAAAGCAGAATGGGAGTAATTTCCAAGTGGATTGTAAGGACTATAGTTATAAAAGAATGAAGAGAAGAGAACATTGATGTGAAAGACTAGCCTTGCACTTAGCGAGAGGTTCGTTTTGTCTCTTTCCACATGTGTTGAAACAAGGACACGGGGATCAATAACTCTTAACATTTTTCTCAGCATTACCACTTTTTAATTTAATGATTCCATGAGAAGGCTTTATGAAGAAAGTATAACACAGATAAGATTTGGTTACGGTGGGTAAACTTTTGGAAATAATTCCCACCCATTCTCAACGTTCTTTAAATAAATGATGCCGCATCTACCATGATCATTTCATCACTTAATTGTTGCCTGTAGGATGTCTGTCTTGGGGATGAGAAAAGATGTTACTTCATGTCCATGTGGCTGCAGGAGAGAGATTTAAAAAAGTCAACATTATGGCTTTCATTCTGCTCTGCAATGCTTCAGGTTACTTTGTTTGTTAAGAGCAAAAGCAGAAGGGACTCGCTTATTATGCTGGCTAAAACTGGCCTCTGGGGATTTGGCTACTAGCTTGCTCCCAATTTCTTGCAGGTGAAACTACTTACTTTCAGTTTGGTGCATTCAGAGATGACATTATTTTCGTTCAATCTACTGGGGTCTAAGCAACAGCTCAGCCCAAATTAATAGATTCCTGTAATTTTTATTTTATCTCCAGTACTTAAAATGGGAAAGTGGGTGCTCAACTGTAGGGTGGTAAGATGATATCAGTAGACCAAGCCTGCCTCAGACTGGTGCCTCGTGTTGGCTCTGCCCTAACCTGAGGAATTTGGTATAAAATGGAGGGCCTACTAGTCAAAGAAAGTGATTTATACTTTAAGGAAATTATTTCAGGTTTTCATTATTTTCAGTTTTCTTTTTTTTTTATTAGTACATGTTTTCCATTCATGCATTTTATAATCATTTTGGGAAGTGGTTACATGTATTCGTCACAGCTTGTTTTCTTTTTTTAAAAAAAATTCCATCCCCCATCTTTTCCCCCCTCTCCCTCTTCTTCCAATTCTCCTATTCCATTTTTTATTCTTATTGATTTTATTAATCTTAGCTCATGTTATGGCATATAACCTTCACATTAAGGTCATTAGGTGACTCTGCATGGCATATCTTTATTCTTCTTCTTTCCTCTTCCCTTCCTCCCTACTCCTCACACTTTTCTCTTGGATCACTTCCCTATTGCAGGAGATCCATCTCTTTGTCCCCTTCTGTTCAGCCTTTATTATTCTCTTTGTTTGTACTTTGCCTCACTCAAATGAGAGATACCATATGGTATTTAAACTTACGCATCTGGTTTATTTCACTCAACATTATATTTTCCTACAAATGTCTTAACTGTGCCATTCTTTGTTTGTTTTTTTCTATCTGGTACCAGGAATTGAACTCAAGACCTTGCACTTGCCAGGCAGGTGCAGTGCCACTGAGCTACATCCTCAGGCCTAAAAGTGTCATTCTTTATAGCAGAGTAGCATTCCATTATATATAGATACAGCATTTTCTTTATGCAATCATCTATTGATGGGTATACTGGCTGTTTCCAGGACTTAGCTATTATGAGTTGTGCTATATAAACATTGGTACGCATGTATCACTGAAGAGAATTGGTGATATGACATCCCTACATGTTTTGTAGAATTCAGAAGTGAATCCACCAGGTCCTGGGCTTTTTCTAGTTGGTAGAGTCTTTATTGCTGTGTCAATTTCATTGCTTGTTATTGGTTTGTAATCATATTTATTTCTTCTTGGGTTAGTTTTGGTTGTTTGCATGTGTTTAGGAATCTGTCCATCTCTTCAAAATCTGCTAATTGGTTGGGATATAATTTTTTGAAGTAGTTACTATCTTCTGGATTTCCACAGGGTCTATTGTGATTTTACCTTTTTCATTTCTAACTGCATTGATGTGAGTCTTTTCTCTCTTTCTCTTGGTAGGTCTAGCTGGGAGCTTATCTGTTTTATTTATTCTTTCAAAGAACCAGCTCTTCAATTCAGTGATTTTTTTGACTATTTTTTTTTAGTCTCAATTTTATTGATTTCCACTCTCATCTTTAGAATTTCTCTCCTTAATTTCAGTTTGGGACTGATTCATTCTTGTATCTCAAGTATCTTAAGATTTCTCATAAGGTTGTCTATTTGCACTTGCTCTATTTTCCTAATATGAGCATTGACTGTGATTAATTTTCTTCTTAGAATTGCTTTCATAGTGTTCCAGAGGTTTCAACAAGTTGTACTGTCATTGTTAACTTCCATACATTTTAAAATTTCTTCTTTGGTTTCTTCTGTGACCCATTTGTTGTTTAGGAGTTGTTGTGGTCAGGGTTTTGGCAAGGGATTATATACAGGACACATAATTTATAGGATTATTTTATGATAATTACCCAAAAAGTGAAATGCAAAGGAGTGCAAGAGAGATTAACCACACACTAGAGGCCCAAAGAATCCAGCTGAGGGACTGGATTCCAGAAATTTCTCACACAAGTCCAGCTAAAGGCTTAGAGTCCAAGGCAAATGTTCTCCACAAGTCCAGTCAGTGGCCTAGAGCCCATGGCAATGTCTCATGCTTGTCTGTATTGAGGATCTGCACCTGGAAGGCCCAAAGGCCAGTGATGGAATCCAGAAAAGCTACGCCAGTGAGATGAAGGATTTGTGCCACCAAGCTGAAGGATCCACATTGGAGCCAGGAAGTTATGTTCACAGTGAAGATCAGAGCTCCCCTGATGAAAACAGCAGCCATTCCCAGCGACAGTGAGACTCTGAGCTCCTCCTCTGACAAGAACAGCCTAGTTTGCATCAGGAAAACCATCCGCAGCAAGCTTCTCCTAGGAAATCAACAGGCTGTGATCTTCCCCTCCAGTTCTCTTTTTATGGCTATTGGTAACAATCCTCAGATGTATCTTCCACACCCAGACCACGCTGATTCATTTCAGCTGGGTGGTACAAGTTGACCATTAGTTAATCTACTACAGGAGTATATTGTTAATTTTCGAGGAGTTTTTTTGCCTTTTCCAAAATTTCTTCTGTCATTGATTTCTATTTTCATTGCACAGTGGTCTAACATTGTGCATGGGCTAATTTCTATTCTTTTATATTTACTTAAGCAGGCATTGTGGACTAGTATATGATCTATTTTGGAAAAACTACCACGTGCTGCAGAAAAGAATGTATACTCTTTTAGAGGGGTGAAACACTCTCTCTATATATCCATTAAGCCCATGTGTTCAAGGGTGTAGTCCAGCTCTGAAATTTCTTTATTGGTTTTTTGTTTAGTTGATCTCTTTGCAAAAGTGAAATGTTAAAATCCTCTACTAGGATTGTGTTAGTGTTTATTTTATCTTTTAATTTCAGCAGTTTTGCTTTATGAAGATAAGTGCTCCAGTATTTGGTGCATATATGTTTATCAATGTTATCTCTTCTTGTTGTATACTTCCCTTAACTTGCAGTATGTAGTGACCTTCTTTGTCTCTTCAAGTCAGTTATAGCTTGAAGTTTACTATGCCTGACATTAGAACTGCTACCCCTGCTTGTTTTGGGGGTCCTGGTGTATGAAATGTTGTTTTCCATCCTTTAATTGTTAGTCTTTGAATACCTTTTTGATTAAATGAGTTTCTTGAATGCAGCAGATTATTGGATTCTGTTTTCTGATACAGTCTGCCAGTCTGTGCCTTTTAATTGGAGAGCTGGGGCTACTGACATTGAAATATATTACTGAGATGTATTGATTATTTACTATCATTGCCTTCTTTATCTATTGGTGTATCCTTTGTTTTTCTTTTCCTAATTTTTTTTTGTTGATGTTTATCCATTGACCTCACTAGTTTCCTCTGTGCTTTTAGCTGTGTCTGATTCATTGTTTCTGTGGAAAATATTCTTATATATTTTCTCTAGAGCTGGTTTAGCACTCATATGTCTTCTGAGCTGGTCTTTTTCATGGAAATACCTTATTTATCTATTTTGAAGGATAGCTTTGCTAGGTAAGTTAGTCTGGGTTGAACATTATTTGCTCTTAGGGCTTAAAATACTTCACTCCAAGCTCTTCTAGTCTTTTGGGGTTTGTGTTGAGAAGTCTGCTGTGATTCTAATTGGTTTACCTTTATATGTGATTTTTTTGTATTTCTCTTGCTGCTTTTAAATCCTGCCTTTTTTTGGCTGGATATCTGGTAATTTAATATGAGTGTGGCTTTGTGAGCTTCTTTTTGTCATAATTGTTTGGTGTTCCATAAGTGTTGCTTACTTATATTTTAAACTCTTTTCGTATATTTGGGAAATTTTCTTCCATGATTTCTGTAGGCATGTTAGTGAATCCAGCTGTACTATCTTCCATTTTAGTAGTTTTCTTTGACTGCCAGAACAACTTTTGTACCTTGTGACTCTGATACAAATATTTGAAACATTGTAGGTGGAAGTGTGTGGCAGCCAACCCAGAAGGCTGTGTGATCTCTTCCCTCCAGGACAACCCCTGGCTTGGGCCATAGAGATCATCTGAGGCAGGGATGAGAGCTTGTTTTAGTTCCTATTTTCCTGTAAGCTAGAACATTTTCCTTAACTTTCACAGGGGGCAGTATTTCACAACATTAACATTTTTGAAGAGCCAAGACCTTCACCTCCACCTTTATTCATTGTTTGAATCTTACCTAATAATCACTACCAGTTGATTGATGATCTTTGCATCCCATATATGACTGGGAACAATGAAGATGTCTTGGGAGACAAACTTCTGGGTTCTAATTCCACTTTTCTTTTCTGACCTTGGGCAACTAAAACACTCATTAATGACCTTAAATTTAACGCTGATATATTTCTATTATCTAAAGTGGACTCTTAAGTCCAAATTGAAGTCTTTTCAATTATCCAGGTAATGTCCTTTATTGTTAGAGGAGTGAGAGATCCTCTCTGCTGCCAGTTAGTTCTTGTGTAGGCTCTTTGGCTGGATCTAGAAACCATATTGGTACAAGAGCTAACAAACAAGAGAAAAGCATACAAGTTTTATTAATGTTGCATGTACATTGGGATCTTCACAGAGGGAGAAGTCCAGAGAAATGAGCAAGGTGTGGTGCTTTTATAGTTTTTAGACAAAGAACAATAAATTTGTGAGGGGACAAAGGACAAATTGGTGTCTGTACTAGGGAAATAAATGATAGGAATGTTACTAAGAGATACATGGGGGATTTAGAAGATACTGGAAGATAAATTTTACTTCAGTGACTTTGTTGATTTAGGTCATTACAGGCTCAGTTATGAGTCTCTGATGATCACAGCCATTTTGGGGCCTTGGTATATAAAGGTCATCCTTTCCAAAAGAGTCTTAATGGCTTTCTGTATAGGGGGGAAGACAGGCCAAATGGCCCTTTCTAAGGCTACAATTTCTCAAATGACTTTAGCTTGAAACAATCAATGTACAAAGTTGACATATTTTGAAATAAATCCTTACCTCTTTCACTGTTGTTTTTCAAATCAGCTTCAGTAAAATATTTTGCATTGCTTTTCCTTTAATCTAATCTGCAGTTAGTCTAGTTTATGTAGCTTCCTCCATAGTGCTAACTAGTGATAGAACAATAATTCTGCCTGATTTTTTTCATTCTTACATTAACATTTTTGAGTAGTCCACTCCAATGAATTCACATAATCCTTCTATTTGCTTTGTCTGAGTATGATTATTTGACTTTTTTGACATCTCTGAATTCTGGAAGTTCTTTCTATAGAGCTAAAATTTTGTCATTGCTACTGATTGACACCAGTTTTATTCTTCATAGTAATTTTTGCTGAAAAACTTAATGAATGTTGAGCTTTTGGCTGAAAAGTAATGTGTAATAGACTTGGTATCTGGGAACAGGGGGACATGGTCTTCTTCTGAGGCAAAGTACTCATTAGTTACATGTCTGGTCTAGCCAACCACATTGGTAGAAGGTAGCAGTTTCATTCACAATGGGGAAAACCAGCACAACTTAAAAGGAAAGTAGCCTTTGGGATGTGTTGTAATTTTCTTCTAGTTGAGACAGATCCTAGCTTTGCTTGGAAGAATGAGAGAGGCTTATGTGATTCATAGTGACTGCTAATACTATCATGAGAATTTAAAAAAAGGTTTAGTTTTATTAGTTGTTTGTTTTTATTAGAGTCAAATCTTATTCTTCCAAATCTGCATTTCTGGAGTGCATTATTGGCAAACAAGTAGCTTAGTGATCTACATTAATCAGAAACTATCTAAAAGTGTAGAATTCTGAATCTGTTCTTAACAAAAACAAATGCTCCATGTACTTGGCAATTTATCAAGAGTTGGGAATTTAATCTAGCTAGTACACAGTTGCTGAATGCTCTGGGCAAAGCTGTCAGAGAACTTAATTTAAAAGTCAAAACTGACTTAATTATGGAGGATGAGATAAAAATCAAATTCCCAAGTGCCTACTTACTAGAAAAGGTGTCACAAAGCAGAACAGGAGCAATTTCCAAGTGGTTTGGAAAGACTATAGTTTTAGAAGGATACAGAGGAAGGGAACACTGGTAAAAATGGCTAGCCCTTTTCTCATAATTTTTCCTTTCCCTTCTTTCCTTTCCCCTTCCCCTCCCATTTCCCCTATCTCTTTGGACCTTTTCTTCCTATTTCAAATTATCAATGATTTGTTTTAATCATTTTAATCCTTATTTACACTTTCAGTTTCTCACACTACAGAAACTATTCGGAAACAAAGTCTATGTAAATAGGGAAGGGTGGAGAGGGTGAAATAAGGACAGGGAATGGGGAAAAAATAAGAACCAAGATCATCATGTACAGGTACAAGAACTCAATGATAAATGTAAATGTATTGTATACCTAAAATGTACCAATGAAAGAATTTAAGCCAAAAAAAAAAAAAAAAAAGCTAGCCTGCCCTTAACTCTGAGAAAGTTCATTTAATCTCTTCCCACATCTGTTAAAATAAGGGTCATGGAGTCAATGACTTCTAACATTCCTTTCAGTGTTAACACTTTTTAATTTTATGGCTCTGGGAGAGAAAGCTTTATGAAGAAGACATTTCACGTGAATAAGATTTGGTTGGGGTGGGGAGATATGTGGAAATAACTGTCCACCCACTCTTGATGATGCCACCTCCAGCACCAGCATTTCTTCACTTAATTGTTGCCCACAAAGCATGTGTCTTGAGGATGAGAGGAGATGGCAGCAGCCCATGTCCATGTGACTGCAGGGATGAGATATGTAAAAAATTAGTGCCACGGCTTTTGTTCTGCTGTACAGTGGGAGATGTTGAGAGTCAACATATCAGCACTTGAATCTGAGCAGCCCATCTTCCTGAATCACGAACTGGATTCTCAGTATGGTCCAAACTCAGATTTCTTTACTATCAAAAATCCTTTCTGGATTAGCTGAAATCCTTTTCCGTAATAGTTCAACACTACAGAACTAGTTGATAATGTGCTACCAACTAGCCACTAGTTTTCTTACCATTCACAGGATTGCCTCTCAAAGGATTACTTCAGCTGCCAAAAACGTTAGCTCTCCTCATTCATAACTTTTTTTAGTAGTACTAGGGATTGAATCCAGGGTTTTCATGCTGAGCTACATACTCAGCCCTTTTTTAGTTTATGAAACAAGGTCTCACTAAACTGGGCTTGAACTTGTGATCCACCTGCCTTAGCCACCATGCCCAACCCCTTATTAATATCTTTTGCAGATGGAGATTCACCAGTTTATTTCCAACTGTCACCAGGGATTGTCACCTTTTTTGAACTCATTTGAAAAGATGTTTTGAAAACTATGAAATCTCACTGCAGGAAACAAACAAAAAACAATATATGTGCTTATTACAATAATTTGTATGACATTTCAAAGACTTCTTATTAATTTTTACTATAATCTGCACATGAAGCTAATTTTTGTTAAGACCACTTAAAAAGAATGAAACTTCATTAATATATGATTCATTTGAGTAATATTCCTTTCAAGCCTGTTCAGAGTGTATAGTCTCAGGGATACGGTTATTTCACTGGGATTTCTGTCTGGGTGAATTCCAGGTATTCACTTACAAAGTACATATTAAAATTCTTTTCAAATTTAATCTGAAGAATTTAAAACACATATTCTTGAAATAGGCTATAATTCTTATTCTATGTCACATAGCTTCTCAGTCATTTGCTTTTCTTTCTTTCTTGTAATGCTTGTAATTGCTTCCTTTGCTTGCACAACTTTATCTGTCAGGTACATTCCAGTTGTAGGGCAGGGACCTGATATACCCATCTTTGCTCCACTCTACAGTAGAAGGTCACCTCTACCCTGGGGGTGTGGCCATGTCTGTCACTGATGCTGCCCTGTGATCTGTCATGAAGGCCATTTTGTGGATCAATTTCTTTTGGGACTGTAGGTATGGAGAATCACCCACCTGAACTCTTTTACACAATTGTGCTAGTACTATATATCTTTTGCTTTTTGCTGGTGAAAAGACAGATTAAGTTATTCACTCATGAATCTAAGTCGATTATTTTCTTTGGTTTCTTTCTCAATTACACTTTTCTCTCATAAAATGAATAGCACTTAGTTATCCCTTTTCACTCATTTTCCAGTGTAGCCAGAGGCCAAGACCAGGCTTAACCACCCCTTTACTGTGTCCTAGAGGAGTAGGTCCTCCTGCAGCCAGAAGGGACAAGCCCTGAAGTTCAGAAGCTGAACTGAATCGAGAAGGGATTGTAATTCTTCCCTCCCACTTATTTGCTTTCTCCTGAGCTCTTCTAACTTTTCTATTTATAAAGATTATCTGGGGAAATTTGGAAACATTCAATGCCTAGGCTCTTCAAAAGCCTAGAAATACATTTTTTGGTAGTCTGTGTCCATTAACAAGATGAATTTATCATCCAGTTTTATCTGAGAATTTTAGACTCAAAGCTTGGAAGTTTATTTAACCTGTAATGAAGACTTTGCCCAAAGTTCTAAGCCTCAAAGAGCAGAAAACCTAGAATTTCAGGATTGGAGGCATCTGAAATAACACCTATCCAGCCTTGACAGGTTACAGATAAATAATTTGAGACCTTGAGTTCAGATCACGTGGTTAAGACTTAAAAATGCAAAGTGGTTTCCAAAAATGGTATCATATCAGTTGGCATTGTTTAAAAAGAGTAAAATTAAAGCATAATGAGTCTTATGGGAAACAGTTGTTTTCCAGAAAAAATAACATTGTCTGGGAATTGAAAGCCTTTAAAATGTTTTTACTGTAGCATCTGTTCAATGGAAATTCCCAAAAATGTTACGCAGAAGTTGTTCAATGATTTGTGATTGTTTGGGAAGACCTGCTTTGCTTCCCAAGACTTAGTCTGGGGAGGACAATCAAAGCCAGGAATGACAGTCACAGAAGCTCTAGAAACCAACTAAGTCCCATCTCAAGGGAATCAGCAAGGCCACAAACTATCTCTGGTCCTCTGGCAGGTTTCCACTGTGGCTCACAATGGGCAGCTGCTAGTGTTTTGTTGTCGTTTTTGTCTCCTTCGTTAACACTGTCAACACCATGGCCCAGTGGACTGTTGCTATTGTTGCTTATCCTGCTGCACTCAGCATTTTCTTCATAAATGTAGAACTGCTCATTTCTCATGGCCACATGAAAGGTATCTTGAGATTTTTTTCTTTCAGCTTTCTCCCTTAGGATTTTGATGAAGCCTGAATGGTGTTAATTAGGGTAAACTTAACGTAATGTCTCCCCACCAGCCACTAGCAATGTCAAGGTTCTTTGTACCAGGAAATTTATTCTTTGAGGTCAGTGACTCACTGCATTGTTTTGCCTTCTGCTTCTTCCACCCTAAGAGGGAGCATGCTCGTGAACTTGACACACAAAGTCATCGCAACATGTTTTCTGGTCTTTTATACACCAGACTAATGAAGCATGTTACCATTTACTCTTTGTTCCAACTGTAGTTGATGCTTATTATTCAAGAATTCCATATTTTTTTGTAATCTCAAATCACTACTGTGCATGTGTGGAATGTTGAAAACTTTGAGTCAACTGATGTACACATTTGCTAGCTGAGGTCAAACAAATTTGACTCTGCCTTATTTCAGTCTTTATACTATAAACAAATGTCCTCTTTGAGCTCTATCTAGTGACATGTTTCTTTCTTTCTCTTTCTTTTTCCTTGGTGATTTTGCTGCTTAAAATATGCCTACGGTGCTGAATGCTGTGTAGTGCTTTGAAGTGTAGGGAGGCTGTGATGTGTCTTATAGAAAAAATAAGGGTGTTAGAAAAGGTTGATGGAGGCATGAGTTATAGCACTGTTGTCTGTGATTTCATTTTTTATGAATCAAATACATATGTATATATATGTTAATTATGATGTCTTTAAACATAAACACACATAAAGAAAGGTTACAGATTGACTGGTTAATGATAATGTTGTCATGGGAGGCTTTCATGTACCTAACTTTTTCAGAAGCAATGGTTCAGTATTCACTAATTCAGTTTTTTTTTTTGTACCGGGGATCAAATTTGGGACCTTGTGCTTGCGAGGCAGGTGGCGGCACCACTGAGCTAAATCCCTGACTCCACTAATTCAGGCTTTTTTTGAGACTTCAATATAACTACTGTAAACACCAAGAATTTATTGTAGGTGAAACGACTTGTAATTTTTTAAACATGCCAGTGCCAACTCGAGAGTAACATGTTGGGGTTTTCCAGCTCCTCAATCTGCCAGTCCTTTTCAGCCTGTAAGACATAATACATTAACTCATTTGTCCTTTAACTTAGTGTGCTTCACCCACCACTCATTGTGCATATTCACATAATTTCTATCCTATGACATCAAAGGATAATTTTGAAGCAAAATCTCAGAAGTGTGGGTGCTGCTAACATGGAAGGGAGGGACAGTCCTACCACTTTGCTTTGGTGATGAGCAGGTCTCATGGGGAAAAGAGGAATAGTGTGACACAAATAGTTTGCTCTTCTTGTCCCTTCTGTTTGGATTAATACCCCTACATCACATAGTTCCTTCCACCTTGCTTGGGAATGACTGATTTTGGGTAACCTGAGTGATTTATGATGGAAAATACTTGATGAAAAACTAATGTATATATATATATATATACACACACATATATAATATTGTAATATAAATCAACAGCAACAAATGGGAGGGGTTGAAAGAACAAATATAAGGGGGCTTGTTGAGAGACGCCCATTTCTCATCTTCCTGCTTGAGTCCTAGAGGAAAACAAATCCTTTGAGGTGTAGGATTCAAGAACAGGTGTGCGTGTGAGGGTTGCCCTGCCTTCCTCCTGGAGCCTGGAGGTGGCAGAACTTTCGAGTAGAAACCACCACATTCACTGTTGAGCTCCACAGAGTCATTCCAGCTGCACTGTGGGAAGTAGCTTTTGATTGCCAGTTAATAGAGGGATGGAGAAAACCCTGTAATGTCCTTGCAGCTGGGAATGAGGGCTGTACCTTCACTAAGAGGGGGACTGATGTGGTCCAATCTGAGTTGATCCTGCTGTGTGCAGATGCCATCAATGGTCAGGCTGTTCACTCCTTCACAAGGTGTCTCCTCACCCCCCAGACCTAGGCACCACTCTACAGAACCACAAATTCACTGAGACAAAGTTTCTGCTGCCACAGCAGAATGAAATTTCTATTTACATAGAAAAATAACTAAAGCTCTAGCATACTTCTTATACATTGGAGTCACTGAGACTTGTACCTACTAGATTTAAAAATAACCATCCAGAAGAACTGTGCTTATGAATATACAGTAAATGTCATAGAAAGAAAGGTCACTCAGGAAGAGCTTTCAGGTTAAATGTATAGAGGCTCTTAAGTAAAAATGTAAATGTGTGCCTTATTTTATATGTCTTTGCATTATTTGATAAAAACTTCCATTTTTAATTTTACATAGACTTTCCATATTCTAGATGAACATGTCCAGCCTCAGTTTTGTCTGTCTATGACAGCTGGCCCAAGGTGATTAGCAAGTAATACTTGAATTAAAGAGTAGGTAGAAGGAACACACACCTATTTATGAAATCTTGGAAAACTAACATCAGAGGACATCCTTGACACTTAAGGTTTACTATAACTGCCAGACATGGCTAGGTGTCTACCCAATATCCTCATCCCCTTCACAGGGGCAGTGTCTCCGTCCTACGTGACAGCCGTGTTGGTCTCTGCCAGTGGGTTCCTGCTTCCTCAGCCTCCCAAAGCTCGAGTAGTCGTATGCCCAAGAGCTAGTTGTTCTTAGAAACCAACAAATTAAGAGTTGTATGTGGAGTCTCTTCTGGGAAATCTTTCATTTTTCTGATGAAAAGGAGAGAGGCATTTTGTGCAATACTTAGTTCTGTTTCTTTTTGTCTTAAATGTGGCAGCAGCCAGTTTATAACCAAGACAGCAAGTTCCAGAGGTCTGTAAGAAATATCAGCTTTGACCTTGTTGAATGGAAGCCAGAAGCTGCTGACTTCCAGACTTCTTGTTATGTGAAAAAAACAGACCTCACTGTGTAGGCCACTGTTAGGTGTTCTGCTACTTACAGCCAAATGTTTCTTGTATCCTAAATGATACACTAGTGCAGATTAGAAAGTTTTGTTATTATTTTTTTCTTTTTTATAAGAATATTTTTGGTTTATGTCTTGCACTCTGTGTAACTACTTGGAAGATAATGATGCATCGTGTATTAACTATTGTTGTTATCTTATTTTGATATGAAATTTTTTATTTTTAAAAATAAAAAAAATTAAAAAGTGATAAATATAAGCACAAATAATGAGATACAACTTGTATGAGATAATTCTTTCCCTCAGAAAAATTTTTGAGTTATGGTCTTTCTAAAGGAAGTGGGCATTGCAGGAATGTATAAGTCAGGACAAGACAGTTTATGCTAAAGTCAGAAGGAAAGCCCAACATTTTAGTACCTTAATACTATAAAGCAGGGGTCAGGGACATACGGCTTATGGTCAGTCTGTCCCATAGCCTATTTTTGTGAATAACAGAGCCTTAGAAGTGTGGGAAACCAAGAGATTGACAAATGCCATTAGATTACCAGTTCCTCGAAGTTCCTGGTTACCTAAGTCTATTAATTAAATGAAAAATTCAGTTCCTCAGTCACTGTCCAATGTAGTAGTCAATTTTAAGTGTTCAGCAGCCTCATATGGCTAATGGCTCCATAGTTGACAGTGTACATACAGAACATTTCCATCATCACAGAAAATCCTGTCGGGGTGGCAAGCTTCTCCTATAAAGGACCAGGTAATACTGCATATGTTTGAGGCTTTGGAGGCCAAGAGGCCTGTTTGAAAATATCATATGTCTCTAGCAACTACTCAGCTGCCACTGTAGCTCAACAGCAGGTACAATTAAGACATTGTGTATGCAAATGGGTGTGTCTGTGTTCTAATAAAACTTCAGTTGCAAAAGCAGGTTCTGGCCATGTTCGCTGACCTCTACTTTATAGTGTTAATTACTGAGAGGTTGGACTTTCAGCATAAACTATTATAATCTCAACTGAGTACTCAATAGGATGTAACTTTGATACCGTTCTAAAAATTTCACACAAAATATTATCAACATATGATTAGAACAAACATAAAGAATTATAGTTTATACTTCTTTTGGATTAAAAATACACTTCAGCACGATTTTATAATTTTTAACATTATTTTATCAGTATGCAAATTCCTCAAGCTTTAGTTAACATCTTCATAATAACTAATGCACCTAGTTGAGCATGTTGGGGGCTTAAAACGGACACAAAAATCATAATAAATTTAATAAAAAGTGTAAATATTATCCATGATCTGATTTAGACCAATTTGATTCCGTACAAATGCTGAGTCATTAGCAGGGATGCTAAAAGACCTACCACAGCACAAGACCAGAGGGCAGAAGTATTAAATATTAACTAGCATTGTGACCACAGGCAAATAATTGACATGATCAGGCTTATTTTTTCTTTTTCTTTCTTTTGATTTTTGGAGATAGGGTCTTGCTATGTACTTCAAACTGGCCTTTAAACTCACTGTGTAGCACATGCTGGCCTCAAACTTGTGGCAGTCTTCCTACCTCAGCCTCGTGAATGTGCCACCATGTCCAGCAAGGTTTATATTTTCTAATTTTACCTTCTTAGTTGGGTTAGAGATGTATGGTAATCAAGTTATCCAAAGCTACTTACTTGTACATATGTACTTTTTATTAAACGATATCGCCCTCTGCCGGATACTTGATGTTTTTTCATCGTAAATTCTCCCCCTGCACATCTTTCTTTCCTTCCTTTAAGGTAGCCCTGCCACAGCTCTTCTCTATGTTGTGTACTTCATTCATGATCTTTGAGACACAAGTGAAGAGAAGGAATTTTTAAAATCCCTTCTCGATGGGTGTCATGGAACATACCTGTAACCCCAGCTACTCAGGTGGTTGAGGCAGGAGGATCGCAAGTTGGAGGCTGCCTGTACAACATGGACAGAGCCTGTTTTGAAAGAAAATAAAAAGGGCTGGGATCTCCTCCTCATTCTCTTTGTTCAGTATCCAAAACCAGATGAAAAAGGTCCCTTCACTTCTATTATTTTATTAAAATAAAAAAGCCAGACTATGCCATATTAATTATAATTGAAAAGAGGCTTAGACATCTTATAAAACATTTAAACAAATGTTATATACTTTTGCAAATATATAATAACATTTTAAGATTTGAAAACACAGGAAGGTACTGCACCCACCAATTTCAGGACAGAAGTTGCTAAACTGAATGAGAGGAAGGTAAATCAGATTGGGAAGGGAGAACTTTTAATGTGTTGGCAATATTTTATTTATTAAAAAGAAAGAACTAAGATAAATCTGGCAGAATATTTATGTAGCACTTGGTCTTGATGGGGCAGGTATTGCAAAACAATTTTATGTTCTCACATTTTGTTTCCACAGGTGCCTTATGGAAAACTCCCTTCCCTACCCCCGAGTAGTATTATGTACAGATCCCATAGATTTTAGGCATTGATTCCCTTAAACGTCCTTAAAGAGTTGAGTCTAACATAAACAAAAGTTGCAGTTGCTCAGTTAGCTGAAGTATCCTCCACCCTCCCTGGCTGGCACTTGCAGGGCCAAGGGAGCTGCAGTGCCAGTCTCCTCTCCACTTCTCTGCCCAACACTGTGCTGTGCTCTGATCTTCAGGGCGCTGTTGGGTGGGAAGGAGTGGGCAGGGGGAGAAACTTCTCTCTTGACCAGCTCAGTCTGTAGTTGGGGTTGGTGCCCTCTGGCAGTGGCCATGTGATATAGGTGGGTATCTGGGCTGTCTGGAGGCCTGTGGTCCACATGGGAACCTTTCCTCTCTCCGATGCTGCACTCTGCTCCCCTCATGCCTGGTGGGGTGTCCACTTGGTCCTCTCTGTCGGTATCACTGAACACAGGCAGATAAATCTCTGGGGGAGAGGTGTCCAGATGCTGCTGGTGTGTTATTTCCCTTGAGATCCCTTCTTGCTCTAGGACACAAACTTATTGTCATTAGAGGGGTACAGCCCATACCCATAGACGTCTCCTCTCCTTCCTTGCTATAGAGGAGCTCTAAGAATTGTATCCTTTATCAGTCCCTACATCCTCCAGATTCTGGGGGTCATGTCAAGTGGCCTTCATTTGGAATGAGTTAGTGTGGGCATCCACTACTCATAGCAAATGTGGGGAGCTCAGCACTCTGAGAGTGCCCTCCAAAGACCACCTCTCTCTCAATTTTGGCGAATATTCTGGCTTTTCCTTGATAGCCTGGAGATGGATGGGTATAAAGTGGGAGAACATGTTTCGGGTAACCTTTAGCAAGCACTGCCTCAGTGACTTTGTATCTATATTTTAGAATGGGTAAGAGCAAAACATCTTTTGTTCTACTCCCGGGCAAGTTTCTGTGCCCTTGTAAAAATGTCATCCTAAATGGGAGATCTGTCTAGACTCCCATGTTTATGATCCCAGCCACAGTGTGGGTGTCCTTGCTTCTCAGAGCTGGTTTCACCCTGGGCCTCTCTAATAATAGAGAGCTTTTTGGATGAGTGTGGTTCCCATGGTTACCAATACATGCATCAAGCTTGAGCCTTGGGCACACAGTGTTGGTTATATTACTTTTTTGCAATATAGAAATATTTCTTGTGTAATTTAAGAAGTCATTCTAATCCATTACAGAGTATTCTATGAGGAGACAGAATTAACACCCAAAGTCTGAGATGTCCAACCTTAGCCATATTGCCTTGAAATCTGTTATATCATCTTCCTAGGGCACAGAAGTGTGGTGCTTGGAGTTCTTTTCAATTTACATAAGTGTGATGTTAAAAATAATCTTATCTTACTTAACAGAAAGGGGAAAAGTTATAAAAATGTTCTTAAAGTTAGGGTCAATGATAAGAATGGGTCTAAACTGTGATGACAAGTGAGCATACTCTTTGGTAATTTAAAGGTGCACTCAAACGTAATTTCCACTAAGTAGTGGGTTTAGATGAAGTTTCATTCTGCTGTCCTATTACTCTATACTCTTCTTTTTTTTTTTGGTACTGGGGATCAAACTCAGGTCCTTGGGGTTGCGAGGCAGGCAGCGGAACCACTGAGCTAAATCCCCGGCCCTCCTATTGCTCTATATTTGTGACCTGGTTTCATTGGTTTCTGATTTGACACACCATGTGTGTCTTTCTACTTGTACACAGGTGTGCTCAGAAGTGAGGAGGCAAGTGTGGTACCTGGCCAAGAGCATAAGGGGTGTACATGTGTGTGAGTGTGCGTCGGTGTGTGCACAAGAACCCCAGAGTTATGACTGTGAAATGAGGTATATGTAGAAATCTCTTTTACCTTCAGTAAATAGTAAAAGAGGTGAAAGTTCAGAATGCTTCTGATTGTCCTATTTCCTATTTTCAAACACCCTTGATGATCTCATTTTCAAACACTCTTTCTAGGACGTTTATGTTATTTAAGAAATTTGTTGTATAATTTGAAGTATATGCTATAATTTAGTTACAGAGTAGGATGAGTAATATTCCTTTAGTAGAACAACTGTTTTCTTCACCTTAATGATGGAAAGAGAACATTGTAAAATTTTCAATCTCTTTTTAAGATGCTGTAAACATGTGTGCGTTTTGCAGGAGTAGAGGGAGGGGTTAGGGAGATAAAGCACAACTGGTCCAAACCACTGCCCATTAATAGAGACAATGGGGAAAGAACAAGTTCTCATCTTATCTTCTCACAAATCTAATTTTGTGAGTAGGAGCACAAAACTCTATGTGCATGCATGTGAGCGTACATGACACACATAGAATTAGTTTTCAGTGTGTGAGACTGGCCCACATAATTGCTGAGATTTAGAAGATATCCTTCTCCCTAAAAGAGATAGCAGAAACTCCTCATTCTCAATGGGAGTAGGGAATGCTTCTGTAGTTGACTCCTTTTATTTTCATATTTATATTTGTAGAGTGAGTGTGTCTCTTCCACAGTCATTTCTACCTGAAACCTTAGAAAGAGTGTGACCTTGTTTGGAAACAAAGTCCTTGCAAATGAAAATAGAAATCTTGAGAGAAATCATTTTAGACTGAAAGTGGGCTTAAATCCAATAGCTGGTGTTTTTATAAAAGAAAAGAAAGGGAGCTTTGGACAGGGGTGACTCGTAGAGACATGCAGCCATCTGAAGACAGTTGGAGTGATGCAGCTACAAGTCAAAGAATGTCAGGGATTGCTGGGAAGTGAGATTCCTAGAGGTGGGAAAAAATAAGGAATGATTCATCTCTAGAGGCTTTGGAGAATGTGTCTCTGCCTATACTTTGATTTTAAACCTCAGGCCTCTAGAACGTGAAATTTTTGTTGTTTTAAACCACTGAGCTTGTAATTTGTTACAGTGCCTCTAGGACGCTAATGAAAAGGTAATATTTCTTATTGTTTTTTCTCAAATTATTATCTAGGTCATCACTCATTAACTACCTTTAAGGGGTCTTCCACTGATGAACAAGTTGTGTTCCAGACTATATTCAGAAGTTAGCCTACATTTTACAGTAGATTATTAATAAAATTATGGTAACTATATTTTTAAGACATTCGCTTTTTCACGTGAAATATGCAGCATCAGGCAGGCTACAGAAAATACAAGATGTTCAGAAGACACTTACCGAGATCCAGAGGTACTCAGAAATGGGGCAAACAAAAACCCAACCATGAGAAAGTATGATAACTTGAAGGAGAAGCCCCTAAAATGAATCTTAGTAGGAAAGGAATAGGGCTACACCTTGATTCCAGCCCAGGTATAGCAATCATGCCATCTTGGGAAAAGATCTAACCCCATGAGGGAAGAAGCTTAATGTAACAGTGGTTTCTCAGCTTATAGGTGCCCAGCCTTGCAGCCACCACCTGTAATGTCATGGTGGGGATCTGGGGACTTTGGGGTCTCCTGTGTTATGACCTCCATTACTCAGATTCTTGCCCTCATCTTGGCAAGGAATGCAGGGGTAGGGCAAGGCTGATTCAAAGCTGAAGATCCCAAAGTGGAAAATGGAGAGGTCAGGTCCATGAAGAACAGTGAAGTAAAAAACAGAAGTAATGAGAGGCAAAGTTTTATCTATAAGATGGCGAAGGGGGACACAGTGCTGTCATGTGACAAGTGACATGGCAAGGAGAAGTTCAAGTGAATTTCTCAATGCAGTGTGCTTGCTCTGGGCATATGTATAGGGGTTCTAAGCCAATCAGTGTCTTAGCCTTTGATTAAGAGGTATGGGGTCTTCACTGACGGGTATGTTCTAGGCCAGTCATGGTCTTAGCCTTTGTTGCTGGGATAAGCTGTTGATGGTGTGAGCTGTTGCTAGGGTGAGCATGGGGTTTTGAAGACTTTCCAGTGAATGCAATTGGTCCCTAAAAATAACTGTTCTACACTTGCAAAGGTTTCACAAAGGACAATTTCTAGTAAGCAGGTGATTATTTCTTTAACCGTCTGCCACATGAGCCATTTCATGTCCTGTGCAGGGTATGCCCCTCTAACTGTCCCTACATACCAGTGTCCATTTGTCATAACTCTCCTCCCACTGGGAGACAGAAACTAACAAGCGAGATATTTCCAAGTGAGGCCATCTCACATCAGGACACCAAGGAAAAATGCACAAGCCAGAGAATCACTCAGAGGGGAGTGATTGAATTAGTTGAATTAGGATCAGTGAGTCCTAGGGACAGAGAGGAATAAAGGGCAGAGTCCTAGTTAGGGCGCTGGAGCCAGGCACTGAGGGATCCACAGGACACTGAAAGTCACAGGGGCCTGCAGTCATTGTGACCAGTGGGATCCAAGGGTGCAGAAAAGACACTGGAGTAGTGCCATGGTGGGCACTCTTCCACCTTCTCCCCCAAATGCCACAGGGCTCTGTGTTCCTGTGGGCTCCCTCCCACTGCCCACTTTCCAAATGCTGCTAATCTCAGCATCCATGAGGGATCCCTCTCACCACCCACCAAAAGATGCTGAGCTCTGTGCCCATGTGAACTCCCTCCCACATCCCCCAAATGCTACTGAATTCATGCAGAAGGGCCCTCTTCCACTGAGCCTTAAAGGCCACTGAGTTCTCAGGCTGGAAAGAAAATTTTTGTGTGTCTCAGACAGAAGAATTTGTATTGGCAGGAAGCTAGAGAGGAGTAGCATGCTCAGAAGGTTTGGCACAGCATGCTCATGCAGAGTGGTGTAGAAAGAGTAAGTGTAAGCAAGTGGAAGGGATTACCACAGGGAGAAGGGGATGAAAATTGAGGCAGCCCCCCAAAGATCAGTGGAAGACTAGGCACCAGACCAGTCCCTCTGTGCCCTCCCTACCACCGAAACAATTGAAGGTGGTAAGACAGAAAAAAACCTCTAGCTACTCACACTTACAGGAGACAGCTGAAACCTAGTGGCGCTGTTCCTTTAAAGGAAATGAGAAGCAGTCTCGGTGATTTACCTGGACCCCCCCCCCCCCTTCACTCCCTGGTAGGGAAGAAAACGAGTTTTTGGAGGGGAATTAGCTAAAGCTCCACTTGACACACACAACCTCCCAGAGACCCTGACAAATGGTACAAGAGAAAGTCTCTCCATTTTCAAGTTAAGGGGAAAGAGCACACTAAATTCTGACTGTAGTATAAATAGGACTGAAAGGTTTCTTTTATGTATTTGAGTGTGTGTGTGTGTGTGTGTTTCTCCCTTTCATCTGATACTGTATTTTGAAAGAGCCAGGAGGAGGGTGCTCTTGAGTGCTAGTAAGAACTATTGCTCTTACCAAGTTACACTATGCTTTCCTAGGCCAACAGTCATTTCATAAGGTTAGCTAAATTATCAGTCTCATCATAAACTGATCTCAATTTTCCTTCTGCAATGTTCCATTTCAACTCACTCCTCCTTTTTATTTACTTCTCTCATACTCTCAATTTCTCCCTCTCTCCCCTCTTTTGTTTTACACAAATACTGTCAACATAACATACTTTTTATTCTTTTTGTTTTTCTTTTTGTCTTTCATTGGGTATTGCTTTTAGTAAGAGGTACGGGGTCAGTAGTATATAACCTCTTACACCACCTCCTCCCCTCATTCTAGATATGAAAATAATACTACCAAAATCCTATCTCTTTTTTCTTTCATTTGCTGCTTGCTTGCTTGCTTGCTTGCTTGCTTGCTTTCTTTCTTCTTTCTTTTTCTTTCTTTCTTTCTTTCTTTCTCTCTCTTTCTTTCTCTTTCTTTCTTTCTTTTTTCTCTGGCTTGCTTGCTTTCTTGCTTGCTTTCTGAGCTATTCTTTTCATATTTATTTTTCCTTCCTCATCCTTTATATCCTAGCATACCTCTCATCAATACCACTTTATTGTCTTGCTAGGTTATTGAAAAGTGAAATTTTGAAAACAAGTTTTAAATTATGTGTTAATATATGGTTTGTTCTGCAGATGCTGATACAACCTGTAATTGTTTTCTTCTTGCAACATAGTGATCAGGGCTGATCATAATTTACTGAGTGTGAAGAATAGGTGCGCAATCACCAAAACAAAATCAAAGCCAAGGTCACATTATAGGGAGACATACACTAAGAGACTGACAACATTTTCTACCCTAACTGATCATCAACCCTCAAAGTAAAAACACTAGAAACATGAGACAACAGGTAAGAAGCTGCCTCCAAAAAGTCTTAACTCCCCAAAAGCTGATCTCATGGGTACTAAAATGAAGGAAGTTTCAGGCAAAGAACTAAAAAATCGAATATCTAAAATATTTTTTTCCTGGCTTAAATTCTTTTATTGGTATATTTTGGGTATACAATACATTTACATTTATCATTGGGTGCTTGTACCTGTACATGATGTATCTTGGTTCTTATTTTTTCCCCATTGCCTGTGTGCCCTTCACCCCTCCACCCTTCCCTATTTGCATACTTGATTTCCATTTTTTTTCTTTTCTCATAATTTTTCCTTTCCATTCTTTTCTTTCCCCATCTCCTCCCACCACCCCTACCCCTTTGGACCTTTTCCTGTTTCAAAGTATCAATTATTAGTGATTAATCCCTTTAATCCTTATTTACACTCTCAATTTCTCACACTAGAGAAAGTATTTGGTATTTACACGTGTGTCCTATTTATTTCACTTAAGAGTATGGTCTCAATATGCATCCATTTAGCTGTAAATGACTGTAGTTTCTCATTCTTTTTTTGTTTTTGCTTAAATTCTTTTATTGGTACATTTTAGGTATATCATACATTTACATTTATCTTTGGGTGCTTGTACCTGTATATGATGTATCTTGGTTCTTATTTTTTCCCCATTACCTGTGCGCTCTTCACTAGTTTCTCATTCTTTATGGCTGAGTAGTATTGCATTTCATAAGAAAAACATGGCTTCTTTATCCAGTTTCCAGTTGATGGGCACTTGGGCTGCTTCCAAGCTTTAGCTATTACAAACTGTGCCGCTATAAACATGGTACACATATATCTCTGTGGTATGATTCTTTTAATTCTTTTGGGAAAATACTCAGCAGGGGAATACCTAGGTCAAATGGGACCTCCAGCCTTAGTTCTTTGAGACTTCTCCACACTGATTTCCATAGTGGTTGCACCAGCCTGCACACCCACCACCAATGGAGGAGGGTTCCTTTCTCTCCACACCCCCACCAGCATTTGTTATTGGTTGATTTCTTGATAGCAGCCACTCTTTCTGGGGTGAGGTGGAATCTCAGTGTTATTTTCATCTACATCTTTTGAATGACCAGTAATGTTGAACATTTTTTTCATATGTTTATTTGCTGCTTTTACTTCTTTGTCTGAGAAATGTCTGTTCATTTCAGATGCCCATTTCTGAATTGGGTCTTTGAATTTGGGGGGTCTGATTCTTTTCAGTTCTTTATATATTCTAGATAGTAGTTCTTTATCTGAGTTACAGCTGCTAAAAAATTTTTCCCACATTGTAGGTTGTCTGTTAGCTCTGTTGGTGGTTTCTCTTGTAGTGCAAAAGCTTTTTAATAAAATGAAATCCCAGTTGTTGATTCTTTCTTCTAGTTCCCGTGCTATTGAGGTTTTGTTCATAGTCTTTTCCTATACCAATAGCTTCAAGAGTTCTACCTAACTTATCTTCCAGCAAGTTTAGTGTTTCTGTCTTAATATTTAGATCTTTAATCCACTTCGATCTTAGTTTAGTGCATGGTGATAGATATGGGTCTAGTTTTAATCTCTGGCAGGTTGAAATCCTGTTTTTCCAGCACCATTTATTAAATAGGCTATCGTTCCTCCAATGAGGTCGTGATTGGCTCCTTTGTCAAAGATGAGGTGGCTGAGTATGTCTGAAGTTGTTTCTGCATCTTCTAATCTATTCCACTGATCCTCAGGTCTCTTTCTTTGCCAGTACCATGTTGCTTTTATCACAGTAGCTTGGTAGTATAGCTTCAAGTTGGGTATTGTGATACCCCCAGCCATGTCTCTGCTGTCCAGAATTGCTTTTGCTATTCTAGGTCTCTTCTGGTTCCAAATGAATTTTTGGATTGTTTTCTCTAGCTCTGTGAAGTATATTGTTGGAATTTCAATTGGCATTGCATTGAATCTATATAGTAGTTTTGGAAGTATGACCATTTTCACTATATTGATTCTTCCTACCCAGGAGCAAGGGATGTCTTTCCATTTTCTGATATCCTCCTCAATCTCCTTTTTCAGGATGCTGTAGTTTTCAGTGTAGAGGCCTTTTGCTTCCTTTGTTAGATTGATTCCTAGATACTTCATTTTTTTGGATGCTATTGTAAAAGGAATTGTTTCCCTAATTTCTTTCTCATTGAGTCTACTATTTGTGTACAAGAAGGCTATTGTTTTTTGAGTGTTGACCTTATATCCAACTACTCTACTGAATTTGTCAATTAAGTCTAGAAGTCTTTTGGTAGAGTTTTTTGGTCTTCTATGGAAAGTATCATATCATCAGCAAATAATGAGAGTTTAACTTCTTCCTTTCCTATCTTTATTCCTTTTATTTCTTTCTCTTTTCTAATTGCTATGACTAATATTTCCAGAAATATATTGAACAGGAGTGGTGATAGTGGGCATCCTCGTTTTGTTCCTGATTTTAGCGTGTCTAAAATGTTTGAAGAGATCAAAGAAGAAGAAAATACATAAAATGTTCAGTGAGCTCAAAGAGGATGTAAATAAAGAGATAAAGGATTTAATTGATAGCATGTTCAAGAAGCTTAAAGGAGACACAAATAAACAGCTGACTGGATTAAAGAAGACATTGTAAGCTATGAATGACCACTTTAATAAAAAATTAGAGGTTATAAAAAAGAATTAAACAGAAATACTGGATATGAAAAACACAACTGAAAGCCATGGCAGTAGACATGATCAGTCAGAAGAGGAAATATCAGGACTTGAGGACAAGAGTAATGTAGTAAATCATTTATTCAATGGTCCTGTAAAATCAAGAAGAAATCACAAGAAGCTAATTCAAGAGTTTCTAGATAACTTTAAAAGAACTAATCTGAGAATTATAGGAGTCAAGGGAAGTCTAGAGAAGGAAACTAAAGGTATAAAAATGTACTCAATAAAAATCATTGAAAACTTTCTAAATTTAGAGATTGAAATGTATAGCCAGGTAAAAGAGGCATTTGAGACCCCAAATAGACATGGCCAGAAACAAACCTCTCCACACTACATCACAGTCCAAATTCCAGAAATATAGAACAAAGAGAGAATACTAAAAGCCTTTAGAGAAAAATGTTAAGAGATTTATAAGGGCAAACCTATCAGAATTATAGCAGATTTCACAAAACAAACCTTAAAAGCCAGGAGAGCTTGGAGTGAAGCTTTTCAAGCCCCAAACAAACAGACAAACAATTGCCAATCCAGATTAGTATACCCAATAAAATTATCTTTCAAAATTGACAGATATAAAAATCTTCCATGATGAAGAGAATCTAAAGAAATTCATGACTACCAAACAAGCATTGGCAAAAATATTCAAGAGAATTCTAAACAAAGACAAGGAAACATAGCCAAAAAGCTCAAATGAAAGAACAAGTTTAATTGCAAAAGTAGTTAAACAAAAGGAAAATAAAAAAGAATCAGCTCTGAAAAAACAATGCAATGACAGGAATCAGTAATTGGCTATTAATAAAAATGCTCAATGTAAACGATTTTAACTCCCCAAGCAAAAGACACAGATTAGCATGTTAGATCAAAAAACAAAATCTAACCCTTCACTGCCTCCAAAAGACACACTTCATCCACAAAGAAACACAGACTGAAAATGAAAGAAAACAATACTCCCTGAAATTGGAGCCTAAAAGCAAACAGCAATAGCTGTCTTAATTTCAGCCAAAATGGACTTTAAGCCAAAAGTAATCAGAAGGGATAAAGAAGGTCACTACATACTGGTATAAGGGCATAATTCAATAGGAAGTGAAAACAAGTGTAAATATATGTGCTCCAAATATCAGCACACCCAATTTCACAAAACAAACAAAAACTACTGGACAAAAAGGACAGATAGGCAACAATATAGTCACTCTCACAAATAGGTCAACCAGATAAAAAAGTTAACAAAGGCAGTATCAGAGTTGAACAATACCATCAAGCAAATGGATTTAATAGGTATTCATAGAGTGTTTCAATCAACAACAGAATAAACATTTTTTTCTTAGCAGAACATGAAACTTTCTCCAAAACAGACCATATCTTAGGTTTTAATATAATTTAAATAAATGCAAAAATAATTAAAATAATCTCTTACACCCTATTGGATTGTCATGGAATGAAACTAGAAATCAATAGCAAAAGAAACCACAAACACTATGTAAATCCAAAAAGATTAAATAATACTCTCTTGAATAATCAATGGGTCACAGAAGAAATCAGGAAACAAATTAAGAAGTTCCTAGAATGAAATGACAATGACAGTATAACATAAAACCCATAAGACAAAATGAAAGCAGATCTAAGAGGGAAGTTCATTGCTGTCAATGCCTGCATTAGAAAAATAGAGTGTTCCCAACTAACCTAATGATATATACCTTAAGACCCTGGAAAAATAAAGAAAATGCAGATCCAAAACTTGTGGAAGGAAAGAAATCATAAACGTCAGAGCAAAAATCAATGAAATTGAGGCAAAAAAGGATCAACGAAGCAGAGTTGGTTTTTTGAAAGGATAAATAAAGCCTACAAACATTTAGTGAAGCTTATCAAAACAAAGAAAGAACAAATCCATACTGATGTACCATAGAATGAAAAAGACAAAATCAAGACAGACAACATTGAAATTCAGAGGATTTTAAGAAATTGCAGTATTTTGAAAACATATTCCAATAAATTGGAGAACTTAGAAGAAACAGATAAATTCTTAGACACATATGACTTACCAAAATTGAACCAAGAATGCAAAAACCCCGAATAGAACAATAACAGGCATTTTCTAGAATCTGACTAATCAAATTACTTTTAATTTATATTAGTGGATAAAAATTTGACTCTTGAAATCCAGGAACATCACCATTTTAAGAGAATATTTCTATATTTGCTACCTGCCTTACTTTCATCAGAGAAAATTAGACTACTACTTAATGCTCGGTCTTTAATTATGCTTTATCTGGTATGTATCCTTCCACATACCATAGCAACATAAATACACATATTGATTTTACTATTGATTTTTGGGGGCTTATGAATTGTACTATAACCATTTCACCAAAGTGCTGCAATATGTTTTCAGTGCTGAATTGGTTGCCTGGGCCCTTAGTTGCATTGTCCCTGTGATGCGGTATGTTAGTGAATAGTTCCAGGGTCTCATCTGCGAGACCGAGGCAAGGGGGAACAAAGTCTAATTTCAAGGAATTGAGGTAAGTATGTGGGAGTGGGCCCTCCAGATATGCTGATTGAGAGATGAATTTCAGAGTGTTGAGTTGAATACTGGGGACTCAGTGAAGTTGGGCCAGTCACTCAGCATCAGTTGTAGTGATGAGAGGCATAGAAAAGACAACCCTAGGCAATTAACCATACAATCCTTTCCTAACAATCTAAATTAATTTTTCAGATCTCAAAAAGAAGTGGGGTTATCTCAATATCTACAAAGAGCAAATGAAAAATAGCGTGTTATCCTCTGCTTTCTCATCTCTTTGGGGGTAACAAATCAATCAATAGTTGGTGTGTATCCTTCCACATCCCATGTGAATATACAAATACATTTGTTGTTCTTACTGTTGATCTTTTTGGGCTTGTTTCCACAAAAGTGAATTATACTATAAACATTACATGAAACCTTTTGCTTACTCATTTATACCTCATGGACCTCTCTCTGGGCAACATGGATATGTATCTTTCTCACTCTCTTTAATAGTTACTAACATTCCATTGTATGGACTGATTGAACTTTATTTGATCATTTCCTGATTAATACACATTGGTCCCCTATTTTCCTTTCCAGATTTTCTATACTAAAATATCCTTGTACATATTGGTACCATTAGTTTTCATAACATTAGATTTCCCCAAAGTGAGATTTCTTGGCAAAAGGGCACGAGTACTTTAAGATATTTCAAGATACATTCCCAAAATATTGCATTTTACATGCCTGTCCCCAGTGGAAGAGTGTCTGTCCTGCCAATCTTGCCAGCTCTGCATGACAGCACTCATTTTTATTTTTGCCAATCACATGTGTGAATGATGTTTCCTCATTGCTGGTTTTACTTTTTCTCATTTTTAGGCTTTAAGGACTTTCCTGGGTCTCAGAAAAAGAATCTCCTGGGTTCTAGTTTACAAGCACAGGGTGTTGAGACTGATAGACTTGTTTTAAATTCTGGCTCTGCCAATTCTTAGCTTTGTGGACCTGAGAACACTAGTTAACTTTTCTGTCTCTTAGTTTTACCATCTATAAAATTATTGCAGCTATTAAATAAAATAATGTATGTAAAATAATGTGTGTAATGTAAACAATGTATTATAACAATCTCTAGTAGCTAAGAGAACTCAACACAGGGTAGTTATTATCATAACTATTAAATAATGATATAAAGAGCTAGAGATAGAACTGCAAATTTATTGTTTTATTATGCTCTTGATCGCCTCAATTTACAAACAAAGTTTAACCAAATTACCATTGTATTTAAAATTTATCTATTTGATTAAATCTTTTAGAGCTAGTGTCTTAGTTACTTTTTCATTGCTGGGACATAATTTGTGACACCCACAAATTAAAGGATAAAAGGTTTATTTCAGCTCATGTTTTGTAGAGGTTTCATTCCATTGTCAATTGGCTTCAAGGCTGGCTGTGTGGCAGAAGGGCATGGCAGAGGAGAATTGCTCCTGGCATGACTGGCAGGAAGCAGAGAGAGGGATCAAGGGATGAAGGAGGGGGATAGACCCTTCCAGGCCACGCCCCCAGTGACCTACCTCCTCCAGCCAGGTTTCAGCTCCCAAATGATGCTTAGCTATAAGCTCCTCAGTGGACCATTCTACTGGTAAGTATCATGACCTCATGATCCAGTCACCTTCCAAAAGTCCCACCTGTGAGCACAAGAGGCTTTAGGGGAACATTGATATATAAACCATAACAGATAGCTCATTATTTATGAATTTATTAATCAATTTTCCTTTTAAAGACATTTTTCTAAGTAATTGCCATATTATAACCACTTTCTAAGCAGTAGGGATTTATCATTCAGGATAGGGTGAGCTAAACTGTGGTATGAAAACAATTCTAAAATCTTGGTGGAATAAAATAAAAGAGGTTTCTTTTTTGCTTTCACTGTGAGACATCCAGGGACAATCAAACAAACCTCTGGATGTAATAAACCCTTGTCTTTTGTCTCATGGCATGTTGCTGCTTTAACCTTCTGCTCTTTTTGCAAACCTATCATGAGACTTTGATGAAATCACAGAAGTGTAAGTTTGGACAAAATGACAGAATTGCTACTGAGAAAAAAACTTAAATAAAATCTCTTGCTTCATTTGCTCTTAGTAGACATAAAGATTGCTAATTTTGGAAGTCACACATCTCGGTCATATATTATTAATTTCCTATTAACTTTGTTGTAGAAAACCTCTTGGATGTGTGGGTTATGATAACATTTGTGTAGGTTACTTCTCAGGGAGTTGAGGGACACTTTTGGTGAGAACACCAACTCTTTACTTGGGCCTGCAGGTGTTTGATAGGTGACTAGAATGGAAGAAAAAGACATGGCACATTTTGTCTCCATATTTTGTCTGTTCCCTTTGTAACCTTAACATTTGGATCAGATTCTACTCTGCTCTGTGGATAGATATGTTGATTACCTGTTGGAGCTGGTATGTGTTTTCATTTTCTCTTCCTGTCTTCCTCTACGCTTGTGCTGCTTAAGTAGCTGAAGCAGCCAAACTACCTAAAACCCTTCAATCTTATCACAAAGACCAGGCCCATAAGGCTGCAATACTTCTTTGTATAGGATGATGGTACCAGCCTCACAAAGAAAACACAACAGCCTCTGGGACAGATTGATCATGATCATCTGGTGGTCCAAGTGTCATGGAAAAACATCTTTTAGAACCAATCCTACCTCTATATAAAGTCAAAAAGGGAGCAGCAGTTTCTTGTGTTTAAAAGACCAAGTAGTGAAGGCATTTTTGGCATGAAGACTTGGACCACAGGGTGGAGGCTCAGGAGCCCGCCTTTGACCCTATAGCTCTTGGTGATCCTCTTAAATGTCGGGTGAACATATGATCTAGAAGGTCCATGAGAGCCCTTCCAAGAGTCTGAATGATTTTTCCTTAACCAATCCATTTCGAATAACTTAAAAACTGTCTAGCATATTGTTGACATTCAAGAAATTACTTAATAATGGTTGTTTAAATAGAATAGAGGAGAAAATTTCTATGATCTCTCCACACTTTTGATTTTTTAAATGCCTTCTCAAAGTTGCTGCATCCTTTTCCAATTAAATAAATAAAATATTAGGCAGCTGTTGTCAGGAGTGGCCAAATTGCTTTTATTAAGTAGTCACATTTATAGCCCACCTGTTTGTCTGCCAGACAGAAATGTAATAGCCCTAAGTATGCTCAAACAGAATAAAAAGTAAATAAAAATTTCCTATAGTTGCTAATTTTGGACCACTAATATGTAACACCTCCCATGCCAGTTTGTTCACTCAGAGGTTCTGGGGACTTATATCAGGAAGATTATTAAAATACTTACAAAGGGAAAAATGTGTGATGCAAATATAATGTCAGTGCCTTATTCAGAAACAAATAATTTGCTAAACGTATACAGTGTAGTAAAGGTGCTTGTAAAAACCAGTTGCTGAAGACTGAAAGAGAAGAGGCTGTACACACTTGTTGTGTTCCGTAAACTGTGTTGTCTGAAATGATACAGCATTTCTTTCAGTCTTTTTCTTGAAGTTCAAGAATTTGATGGACCTTCCAAAACCATACTTTCAGGGCCCTGTAATGGTAAAAGACAATGTCTGGGTTGTCTTCAAAACAGACTTGAGAGAAAGCCAAGTGGAAGAATCTCTGTTTCAAATGAAACCGCAGAAATATGTTTATATGATTTTACCCCAAATGACAGGAAATGGGTACATCAGAATCATCTTTAGGAAAGGCAGGATACTGGGAAAATCACTCTGTGTCTTCCCCCAGTTCCCAGTACTTTACTGGAGGTGAAATCAAGTCTAAAGAACATTAAAGCAAGGTTGATGGAGAGAAAGAAGACATCAGAAGTGTGCCTTTAGTTAAAATTTTTATTTTAGTGGTGGTGACTGGATTTTACAGAGCATGTGCTTTTAGTTTCTGTTTTTTGTATCATTCTCTTAGTGAAAGGAAGGTCAACACTCTTTTTCTGACCTAATATGTGTTGAGGAGAAAATTTTGTTTGTGTGGAATTCATCCTTGTAGCCACCTCTATAAAGTCAGAAAGCCTTTTACTTGGGCCTGATTACAAAGATTAGTAGGAATTTCACCTTTGTTGTTTATTTGATGGGGGTAATGTAGAGAATGATGACATGCCCCTATGTCACATTCTTCAATTAGTGTGTTGCTATGTTGCCCCTTCAAGTGTGGATCAGAGAAACTTTGTGTTATTGTAACGCAACATCTACAAAAGCAAACACAAAATGCTGATACCTGAGAAATTAAGTCATTACTTTGTTTTATGTTGCTTACTGTCCATGTGTTAAGCATGCAGTTGTCCAGGATTTCGTTTTTTTTATTGTTTATTACTATATTTTTAAACTAATTTTATTGGTACATTTTACTTATACAATATCATGACATTCATCAATGGAAATTTGCACCTTTACATAATCTCTCTTGGTTATTTTTTCCACCTTCTCCTGCCCTCCCTTCAACCCCTCCAGCCCTCCCTATTTACAAAGACTTTGTTTCCATTTTTTCATTTTCTCATATTAATTCCATTCCCTTCTTTCCTTTCCCCTACGCCTCCCAATTCCCCTTCCCCTTTGCCCCTTTTCTTCCTATTTCACATAATCTATCATTTAGTCCTTATTTACACTTTCAGTTTCTCACACTAGAGAAAATATTCAGTATTCACGTATATGTGTCCTATTTATTTCATTTAAGAGTATCACCTCAATGTGCATCCATTTAGCTATAAATGTCTCTAATTTCTCATTTCTTATGGCTGAGTAGTACTCCATTTTATTAAAAAACCACATTTTCTTTATCCAGTCTCCAGTTGATGGGCAATTGGACTGCTTCCAAGTTTTAGCTATTACAAATTGTGCTGCTACGAACATGGGTGCACATATATCACTGTGGTATGATTCTTTTAATTCTTTGGGGAAGATACCCAGCAGGGGAATAGCTGAGTCAAATGGGACTTCCAGTCCTAGTTCTTTGAGTTATCTCCATGTTGATTTCCACATTAGTTGCACTAGTCTGCACTCCCACCAGCAGTGGAGCAGGGTTCCTCTTTCCCCACAGCCCCACCAGCATTTGTTATTGGTTGATAGCAGCCAATCTTTCTGGGGTGAGGTGAAATCTCAGTGTTGTTTTCATCTGCATCTCTCGAATAACCAGTGATGTTGAACATTTTTTCATATGTTTATTTGCTATTTCAACTTCTTTGTCTGAGAAATGTCTGTTCATTTCAGATGCCCATTTTTGGAATGGGTCTTTAAATTTGGGAGGTTTGATTTTTTTAAAGTTCTTTATAGATTCTAGAAAGTAGACCTTTGTCTGAGGAAGAGCAGGTGAAAATTTTTTCCCACATTGTGGTTGGTCTCTTCACACTGTTGGTGGTTTCTCTTGCTGTGCAGAAGCTTTTTAATAAGAAGAGATTCCACTTGTTGATTGTTTGTGCTAGTTCATGGGCAACTGAGGTTTTGTTCATAAAATCTTTTCCTACACCAATGTCTTCAAGAGTTCTACCTAACTTCTGTTCAAGCCATTTCAGTGTTTCTATTTTAATATTTAGATCTTTAATCCATTTTGATTTTAGTGCATGGTGAGAGATATAGATCTAGTTTTAGTCTTTGGCAAGTTGAAATCCAATTTTTCCAGCACCATTTCTTAAAGAGGCTATCTTTCCTCCAGTGAGGGTGTTTGGCTTCTTTGTCGAAGATGAGGTGGCTGAGTGTGTCTGGAGGTGTTTTGGCATCTTCTAATCTGTTCCACTGGTCCTCAGGTCTGTTTCTTTGCCAGTACCATGCTATTTTTATTACGGTAGCTTTGTAGTATAGTTTCAAGTTGGGGGTTGTGATACTCCCTGCCATGTCTCTGTTGCCTAGAATTGCTTTTGCTCTTCTAGGTCTCTTCTTGTTCCAAATGAATTTTTGGATTGTTTTCTCAAGGTCCGTGAAGTATGCTGCTGGAATTTCCATTGGGATTGCACTGAATCTATATAGCAATTTTGGAAGTATGGCCATTTTCACTATGTTGATTCTTCCTACCCAGGAGCAAGGGATCTTTTCATATTCTGATATCATCTTTAATCTCTCTTTTCAAAGTGCTATAGTTTTCAGAGAAGAGGTCTTTGATTTCTTTCGTTAGGTTGATTCCTAGATATTTCAGTTTCTTGGATACTATTGTGAAAGGAATTATTTGCCCTGTTTCTCTCTCAGTGAGCCTGTTGTTCGTGTAGAGGAAAGCTATTGATTTTTTTGTGTTGACCTTGTGTCAAGCTACTTTACTGAATTTGATTATTAAGTCTAGAAAGATTTTCGTGGAGTTCATAGGGTCTTGTCTATAGAGTATCATGTCATCAATGGCAAATAATGACAATTTGACTTCTTCCTTTCCTATCTTTATTCTTTATATTTCTTTCTCTTGTCTAATTGCTGTGGCTAATTTTTCCAAAGCTATATTGAAGAGGAGTGGTGATAGTGGACATCCTTGTCTTGTTCCTAATTTTAGTGTGAAGGATTTCAGTTTTTTACCATTTAGTATGATATTGGCTGTTGGTTTTTCATAGATGGCATTTATTAGATTGAGGTAGTGACCATCTATTCCAATTTTTATAGGGTTTTTATCATAAATGCATGTTGGATTTTGTGAAATGATTTTTCTGTATCTATTGAGATGATAATATGGTTTTGTCCTTGGCTCTATTGATATAGTATACTACACTTGTTGATTTGCATATGTTGAACCATCCCTGCATCCCTGGGATGAATCCCACTTGGTCAGGGTGTATGATCTTCTTGTTAATCTTCTACATTCTATTTGCCAGTATCTTATTAAGAATTTTTGCATCTATGTTCATTAATGAGATTGGGCTATAGTTTTCTTTTTTGGTTGGGTCCTGCTCTGCTTTGGGGATCAAGGTGATGCTTGCTTCCAGGAATGAATTTGGGAGTATTGCTTCCCTTTCAATTTCATTGAAGAGTTTAAACCATAGTGGCAGTAGTTACTCTCTAAAGGCCTTGTAAAGTTCAGCACTGAAGTCATTAGGACCTAGGCTTTTCTTAGTTGGTAAGTTTTTAATTATGTTTTCAATTTCATTGGTTGATATTGGGTTGTTCAGAATTTTTAGGTCTTCTTCATTCAGCTTTGGTAATTCATACTTATCTAGGAATCTGTCCATTTCTTCTGTGTTTTCCATCTTATTGACATGTAGGTTCTGGAAGCAGGTATTGATGATCCTCTGGATTTCTGCTGGGTCCATTGTAATTTCATCCTTTTCATTCCTAATTGCATGGATTTGGGCCTTTCCTTTTCCTGATAAGGTTGGGTAAGGGTTTGTCAATTTTTTTATTCTTTTGAAGAACCAACTCTTGACTTCATTAATTTTTTGTATCATTGTCTTAGTCTCCATTGCATTGATTTCTGCTGTGACCTTTATAATTTCCTCTCTGAATGAGCTTTGGGTTTGTCCTGCTCTTCTTTTTCTAGAAGCTTGAGGTTCAGCATCAGGTTGTTTAACTGGGCTTGTTCTGTTTTCCTAATATGAGTATTCAGTGCTATGAATTTCCCTCGTAAGACTGGATTCATTGCGTCCCATCAATTCTGATATGTTGTATTGTCATTGTCATTTAATTGTATGAATTGTCTGATTTCTTCATTTTCCTCTGTGACCCATTGTTTATTCAAAAGTGTGTTGTTTAGTTGTCATGTGTTTATGAAATCCTTGTGGTTTCTTTTGCTATTGATCTCCAATTTCATTGCACTATAGCCTGACGATATGCAGAGGGCAACTTGAATTCCTTTGCACTTAAACATGTTCTATGAGAGAATTTGTGGACTATTTTGGAGAAAGACCCAAGTGCAGCTGAAAAGAATGTGTATTCCGATTTTATGGGCTGAACACTCTGTAAACATCTGTTAAGTTCACAATATCAAGAAAAGGTCTAATGGAGGAGTGGAAATGGGAAGGGTAGGGGAAAGAAAGGAAGGGAAAAGAAAAAATATGAGAAAAGGAAAAAAATGGAAACAAAATCTTTGTAAATAGGGAAGGCAGGAGGGGTAAAGGGAGGGCAGGGGAATGGGGAAAAAATAAAAGCCAAGATACATCATGTAAAGGTACAAGGTTCCAATGATGAATTTAACTGTATTGTATACCTAAAAGGTACCAATAACTTAATGAAAAAAAATCTGTTAAGTTCATTTGTTCAAGAGTTTGAGTCAGCTCTAGTATTTTTTTTTGCTTATTTTTTGTCTAGTTGATCTATCTATTTGTGACAGTGGTGTATTGAGGTCCCCCACTACCATTGTATTAGTGCTTATTTGATTTTTCATGTCTGTTAGTATTTGTTTTATATAGTTGGGTGCACTAGTGTTTGGTGCATATATGTTTATGGTTGTCATCTCTTCCTCTTGGATTGTTCCCTTTACAAGGATGTAGTGTCCTTCTTTGTCTCTCTCATTCAGTGTTGGTTTGAAATCCACTCAATCTGCAAAGAGGATGGGTACCACTGCTTTTTTTCAGGTTCCTGTGGCGTGGAGTATTGTTTTCCATCCTTTAAGTTTCAGTCTATGAGTTTCTTTTTGAATTGTATTTCTTGTTTGCGGCATATTGTTGGATCTTGCTTCTTGACCTATTCTGCCAGCCTATTTCTTTTGATTGGTGAATTGAGACCATTATCATCGATGGTTATAACTGATGTGTATTGACTTATCATTCTCATGACTTTTTCTTTTTGTTGAATTCTCTCCTTTTGTATTTAATTTCTTGTCCTGCCATATGGATTCATTATGCTGGGCTTCCTGGGGTTGTGATCCTCTTTGTCTTTTCCTGGGATATTGTCTAAAATTTTTTGGAGTGCTGGTTTGGTATTGATGAAGTTCCTAAGGTCCTGTTTGTCATGAAGTTATCTTATTTCTCCATCAATTTTGAAAGATAGTTTTGCAGGGTACATCAATCTGGGTTGGAGGCTGTTTTCCTTTAGGGCTTGAAATACATCACTCCAAGCCCTTCTTGCCTTGAGGTTTTGTGCTGAGAAATCTGCTGTGATTTGGATGGGCTTTCCTTTGTATGTGATTTCTTTTCTCTAACTGCTTGTAGAATTTTGTTTTTCTGTTGGGTTTCTGGAATCTTAACTATTATATGCCTATGTGTAGATTTTTTTTTTGATCAAGGCTATTTGGAGTCCATATGCCTCACTTATTTGTATGTCAAGTTGTTTTCCCCTGTTTGGAAAGTTTTCTACCATGACTTCTGTGTACTAATTGCATTCTTATCTTCTATATCTGATATTCTGTCCTCACATTGGTTCATTCTGCTTCATAAACTTTCAGTGGAGTTTTTAATCTCCTGGAAATCTGTTTGCATGTGTTTTACGGATTCCATTTGTTTCCCATGTTGATATTCCATCATGTTCCTCAGTGCCTCTACTTTTTATATGTGTTCTCTCTAGATTTATTAATCATGTCTTGCACTATGGGCACAATCTCTGCTGTTATTTAAGAAATTAATTCTAATTTCATTTTTTCCAAATCCTCTTTTTTTGCTGGTTCAGGTTGTCCAGGTGGTTGAGTATCAGATTCTTCCATCTGGTTTCCCTTTGGGGTTGCTTTAGGTGATCTGGAAGTCTGGTTTTGAGACTTGTTTATGTGTCTTCTAATTTTTGTGGAGAGTGGGGGAATACTGCTGGTGCCTGTGAGGCTCTCCTCCTTGGTGCTGGGGGCAGCTTGGCTCCTTGGCACTGGGTGTGGTGGTATGGTGACCCAGAAGGCTCCTCCTCGGTGCTGGGGGCAGCTCTGCTCCTTGGTTTGTTCATGAGTTCTAAGTTTGAGTCCATATTCAGGAGCTCTAGGCTCCAGTTATAATCCTGCTACCAGCTTGAGTGAGAGGATCTGTCTCTGCATCTCTAAATTAGAGCAGTGAAGCCTGAGGGGCTCACTTCAGAATGTCATTGCTCATGTCAAATATTTGTGAATGATGAAGTCTTGTGTTATGGCTTTTATCTCTAACCCCACCCCCAAGCCCCATGTGCTCATAGGTAGGGATATAGGAGTAAGTGGATCATGGGTGTTTGATACTGGTTCATGGGTATATCATTCTGGATTAGTCCACTGATTGGTGTAATATAGTTCTGGGTGTGGATGTTGGATTTACTGAAGAGTGAAGACTCACCTGGGTGTGGGTGGCACCAACCAATAGGCTTATAGCCTGGATAGAATAAAAAGGAAAAGAAAAAGGAAGTCTTTCTGCCTCTTGCCTGCCACACTATGAACTGTTTTCCTCTGCCATGGGCCTCTGCCTGCTGTTCTACCTTGGAACCAGCTGACTATGGACCAAAACCTCTATAGACTGTGAGCTGCAATAAACCTTTCCTCCTTTAAATTTTGGTGTTCAATATTTTGTCCCAGCAATGAGAAAGCAACTAAGACTATTTTATTAAGGAAGTACCATTATTATTGTTTCATAAGAACAAAAAGATAAGCTTTAGGTTAATGTTGCTGGGAAGAAAAGAGGAAGCTTAGATATACTTGCTGAATATTATTACACCAGATGTGAAGAAATTTTTAAGGAAGAGTGTTTCTTAAATTTGAAGGTAACCTCCTTCTTGTCTGTTAGACAACTGACTCACTGTAGTGTGTGAATTCCAGAACTTTCTGAGGTGACTGCATGGGCCTCTCTTTGCTTGGAATTAGCTTCTCTTGCTTTGGTCTTTTCTTTGCCAAATGTGAAGGCCTGGACTTTTGCCCCTCCTCTGATTCTGCACCTGGACTCAGTATTTTTATTTGGTGCCTACAGGCTTGACTCTCCACTCTCCCAGCTGAATTTAACTTAAGCCATTCCCTGAGCAATGCCTCAACTCTCCTGCAGACAACTGGTTTAGGTCAGCCACAGCCTCACCCTGAGTGGGGAAGTTTAAAAGTCAAATGATGGAATCAGATTTCTGTGAGATAAGCCAATAATACTACATTACTCATAGACTAGTCCCACAAGATCAGTGTGACTGCAAGCCTTGATTTTCTCCATTTAAATGATTTCCAATTCCCTTGTGAGTCTATTTAATCTCACCATAGTTGTGTCATGATGAAGTGCAGGTGCACATGGACTCGTTTGGCCATAGGTGCAACTTAAAGTGCTAGGCAAATGCAAGGAGATTTTCTCCGATGGACCAGCATTTTAGACTTTAGCTAATTTCACCTAAATGTGAGTGCCTCTGTAGATCTTCTTTTGTTCTTGGATGCTATTTTGTGGCCACTCATGTTATTGTTCTGTCTTTTTGCCTCTGCTTCAGACTTTGTTCCAATTTAACCTGATTCACTTGGCATGTACTGAGTACCTTGTCTGTGTCAGGTACTGTGAAGAGGTGGGTGAGTTGGTGGTAGAAGAGGAGGCATCTTCTTCTGTCTTTGCAGTGCTCACATTGTTGTCACCAGAGCTTCTAGGACATGTTTAATGGCCGAGAAAGCGGGAAAGGAGTATATTAGAGGGAGAGGATAAGAGTCCACCCAGTTTTTGTGTGTTCAAGGATTCAAGAAGCTGTGGGACAGTGCCCAAGATGAGGTATATTAGGTTGTCAGGGTCACTTTCCTCAGGGGATGGTGTGATTTATTTTCTAACCACACTTGTCCTCACTTGGGGCTCCAAAGGAAATTAGGGGACTAGAGTTTTGAGGAAGAGCAGTGGATTCCAGGGAGCAGATGCAGTAATACTCACTTTATTAATCAGGGAACTCTGTGAATGTACAAAACCACACAGTGCAATATGATATGTGATTTGCACCCCTGGCAAGGGCCCTATATCCCTTGTGTGCTTAGGCTTGATGACCATGGAAGAAGCATTCAGGGCCAGCACATTTGCTATGGGGAAACATGTGACTTCCTATGTTCTCTGGTTACCTCCCTTAAGGAGTTCTTTATTTCCCTATATGAAATCAACAGGAAAAACATTGCTAAACCATTGGGCAAAATATCCACCATATAAACTGGAATCCCAAGGTGAATTTCTTCCATAATTGTAGATTTAGGAGAGAGTTGAACTTGGAAAAGAAAACAGTGTTCCATTGCCCAGGGTCACTGTGGAGAGGCTGCCCTGGGGACCAGATTTAATCTTTGATTCAGTGAATGCTGCTCTACCCCACCCATTGTCCTTCTTCCAGAGAAACTGGTTGCCAGAAAGCCCTCCACTCTGACTCTACCTAATGGTGGCACCATGAACAAAGGAGCATGGAAGGGGGGAGACAGAGATTCTTAAGATACTATAAGTCACTGGTACTATCTCAAGTACTCATTGAAATAGTATTTTCTTGCTCCTCAACCCTATAAAACATGATATATCCTTTTCTACCAATAAAGGAACAAGTCTCAGACCAGTAGGACTATTTTGCAGAGTCTCACAGCTAATAAGGAGTGGAACTAGACTAGAAAGCCAAATTTATTTTGGTCTTCCCTATCTGTTGATGGGGACAAACTGGAACCTGAAAGTCAGCCTGTGCTCCAAAGTACACATATTCCAGTCCTGAAGCTAGACTTGGTGACTGCATTTGGTTGATGCTGGTTGGAGGGAAGTGTGGAATTGTTGAGTATCAATAGCAAAGAAGTAGAAAGCCTTTTAGTAATAACATTTAATTACACCTGTTTGCTTGGGTAAGAAAGAAAAAACTATTCTACCCTTTCAAATTCCATGGCTGGGGCCTGGGATTTAGCTCAGTGGTTCTGCCACCTGCCTTGCAAGCGCAAGGTCCTAAGTTCAATCCCTGGCACCAAAAACAAAACAGAAAAACAAAATCAAACTCCTTGGCTGGAATCAGTTTAAGCCAACAAAAGATAGATTAAACTAACAAAAGATTAACAAGAGAAAAGCATACAAATTTTAATTGCTATCTATACACCCATATATGTATAATATATACTTATATATGTTTATGTGTATTCAAAGGCCTGTAAATATATGTGTACACATGTATATGTATTATATATATATATTTTACACACACATATACATATGTAAGAGGAATAAAGACTTCCTCCAAAAGTGGATATGCCTCATAGCTTATATTACCTTTCTTTTGGGGGTGGGTGGGTGTGTGTTGAAACAGGGTCTCACTTTGTAGTTCAGGCTGGCGCTGAACTCACTATGTAGCCCAGGCTAGCCTCAAACTCATGGTGATCCTCCTGCCTCTGGCTCCCAAGTGCTGGGATTACAGGTGTGTGCCACCACTCCCAGCCCTTATATTACCTTTTCAACAAGAATGATAAATTGTGGACATATGACAAGACAAAGGAAAAAGGGGTTTGGGCAAGAAAGTGAGTAAGAAATATATAGGGTAAATTAATGGAAGAGAGGTGTTATTTTAGAAGGTTTGTTAGTACAGACTCATTTCAGTGTTGACTCCCCCATCTCCAATGATGAGAATAATTTCATCTTCCTGGTATAGGGAGAGCACTTTTCTTATGGCAATTTATGTCTTACTTTTGGGTAGGAAGGGGGCAGTCAAAAGTCCTTTTACTGTATCTGTTGCTTTTCAACTGCCTTCAGTTCAATATAATCAATATACCAAAGTAGCATATTTTGGGGTGACATGATCTGATCATTTTTATTTACATGTCCATCTTTTCCTTCCAGCCTTTTTTTCTAAGTCAGAAAAGATTTTGTCCTTAATGCCCTAACTCATGTAATGAGTTAACTTCTCTACATCGGTAGGTAGCACTTGCTATGTGTCATCCTTGAGGGAATTGAGAACATAGCTACTTAAATCATTTTCTGCAGGGCATCTGTAGGATCTTGGTTGAGGAAGCATATAAGCTGCTCAAAGTCAGGAGCTAGGTCTTTTTTTCTACCAGTGACTTCAAGTACAACATTGGGTGGAGAGTCCATGTTCAATGAATGTTAAGTAACAAGAGAATAAGTGAATAATTGAACATGAAGAATACACTTTATGCTGATTTGTTTGCTTTCTCTTCTTCTTAAAGTCTCTGCTCATGCAGCTTTTACCTGTGGAATTTCTTCTCAAAGCTTTTGAAAGCTGAATATACACACAGACAATAACCCAACTAAATAAAAGCAGAACTCAGACACATAATATGTAGCAACCATCCCAGGAAACCAACTGTCCATGACTCAGACTTATAGGGAGTCAGACTATTATCTCCAGAAACTGGTCAAAGGAGCACAGCAATAGCCCCTATGACAACTGGACTCAAACAGTCAGGACTTGACTAATAATTGGCCTAATTTGACCCCATTCTCACCTTAGGGCCAATTGGAGAAAGTCAAATATGTTCCCCTAACCAATCACACAAAGATGTTCACTTTTTAGTTGGCTCACCTACAGCGTTCCCATGCCAATAGTTTTCAATCAGGGCCTATCTGAGGCCCTTTTTTATTCTAGCAAAAGCTTTCTCACTCCTTGCTTGCTTTAGTCTCTGACAAAAGCAAGTGATCATGACTGACTGACTCTCTTATTATAGCAAGCTCTGAATAAAACAAAAACAAACACAAACAAATAAACAAAAACCCCAAAGCTTTGTTGTTCTCATTTGAGTAGTCCTCATTTATTTCCATACTTTTTCAGTAAGACTTCCTACATGAAGTTTTCCCTATCTCCTAGTCCACAATGATATGACCAGCTCTTTTAATAATGATATGACCACCTCTTTTTATATTGATATTTTTTGGTGTGTCTTGTCTACTCAAGCTTTTTGTTATTTTTGTTTTTGTATCGGGGATCAAACTCAGTACTTTGCACTTGTGAGGCAGGCACGGCACCACCGAGCTATATCCCCTACTTAAGCTTTTTGAAGGAAGGAAACTCAAATATTTCCTGCAACCTCTTCTCGTAGACCAACACTGCCTATATACTTCACTAGCACCTACTCATATGTACTTGGTGGATTTATTTTATTTCTGTGGAAACCAATAGTTTCCCTGGCAAAGTCAGACTGGATGTTCATCAGTCCATTGGCTTTTCTTAGGCATAGAAGAAAAATATATTTCTCAGCCTCTAGGGAGGTCTGTTGGGAATACTGGGTTGAGTTCTGGTCAATGAGAACATGAGCATAGATGCTATGACACTTCTTATATAAGATAGTTATAAGAGGTTGGCTTTCTCTCCTCTCTCTAGCGCTTCTTTGTGACTGGGTGCCAAGAACTCCAAAATAGTGGAATTTTAAAATAGGTGCACCCTGGGGTTCTTGGAGAACAGCTCATAGGTTGTTGCCCAACTCACCTCTAAGAGTAACATGCTCACAAGGTAAGTTTTGGATAAGCCTCTGAGCTCAATAATCCTCTATAACAAACCAAATTGTTAGCATAACTTTGAAAATAGTACTGTCTCTTTCTTTTATAGGTCACTGTAGATGTTTGTCAATTGTTTCCTGAACTTTCCATGAAAATGTTCACTGCAGTAAAAAAAGTCACAATATTTTTTTTTGAATTAAATTCTTTCATTGGTACATTGTAGGTATACAACACAATTACATTTCTCATTGGGAATTGTACCTTTATATAATGCATCTTGGTTCTTATTTTTTCCCCATTCCTAGCCCTCCCTTCACGCCCTCCACCCTTCCCTATTTACAAAGACTTTATTTCCATTTTTTCCATTTCTCATCATTTTTTCCTTTCCCTTCTTTCCTTTCCCCTGTGCCTCCCACTACCCCTACCCCTTTGGACCTTTTATTCCTATTTTACATTATCGATTATTCATTCTAATCATTGGTACATTTTAGGTATACAATATAATGACATTCATCATTGGAAATTTGCACCTTTACATAGTCTCTCTTGGTTCTTGTTTTTCACCCTTGCCCAGCCCTCCCTTCAACCCCTCCAGCCCTCCCTATTTACAAAAATTTTGTTCCTATTTTTCCATTTTCGCATATTAATCCCATTCCCTTCTATCCTTTCCCCTAGCCCTCCCACTTCCTTCCCCTTTGCCCCTTTTCTTCCTGTTTCACATGACCTATTATACATTTAGTCCTTATTTACACTTTCAGTTTCTCACACCAGAGAAACTATTCGGTATTTACACATCTGTGTCCTATTTATTTCACTTAAGAGTATTGCCTCAATGTGCATCCACTTAGCTATAAATGTCTCTAATTTCTCATTTTTTATGGCTGAGTAGTACTCCATTTTAGAAAAAAACCACATTTTCTTTATCCAGTCTCCAGTTGATGGGCATTTGGGCTGTTTCCAAGTTTTAGCTATTACAAACTGTGCTGCTATGAACATGGGTGCACATATATCACTGTGGTATGATTCTTTTAATTCTTTGGGGACGATCCCCAGCAGTGGAATACCGGGGTCAAATGGGACTTCCAGTCCTAGTTCTTTGAGGTATCTCCATGTTGATTTCCACATTAGTTGCACTAGTCTGCACTCCCACCAGCAGTGGAGCAGGGTTCCTCTTTCCCCACAGCCCCACCAGCATTTGTTATTGGTTGATTTCATGATAGCAGCCATTCTTTCTGGAGTGAAGTGGAATCTCAGTGTTGTTTTCATTTGCATCTCTCGAATGACCAGTGACGTTGAACATTTTTTCATGTATTTATTTGCTATTTCTACCTCTTTGTCTGAGAATTGTCTGTTCATTTCAGATGCCCATTTTTGGATTGGGTCTTTAAATTTGTGAAGTCTGATCTTTTTAAGTTCTTTATAGATGCGAGATAGTAGACCTTTGTCTGAGGAAGAGCAGGTGAAGATGTTTTCCCACATTGTGGGTTGTCTCTTCACACTGCTGGTGGTTTCTCTTGCTGTGCAGAAGCTTTTTAATAAGAAGAGATCCCACTTGTTGATTGTTTGTGCTAGTTCACGGGCAACTGAGGTTTTGTTCATAAAATCTTTTCCTACACCAATGTCTTCAAGGGTTCTACCTAACCTCTGTTCCAACTGGTTCAGAGTTTCTATTTTAATATTTAGATCTTTAATCCATTTTGATTTTAGTTTAGTGCATGGTGAGAGATATAGGTCTAGTTTTAATCTTTGGCAAGTTGAAGCCCAATTTTTCCAGCACCAATTATTAAAGAGGCTATCTTTCCTCCAGTGAGGGTGTTTGGAGCCTTTGTCAAAGATGAGATGGCTGAGTGTGTCTGGAGTTGTTTCTGCATCTTCTAATCTGTTCCACTGGTCCTCAAGCCTGTTTCTTTGCCAGTTCCATGCTGTTTTTATCACAGTAGCTTTGTAGTATAGTTGCAGGTTGGGGATTGTGATACCCTCTGCCATGTCTCTGTTACCTAGAATTGCTTTTGATATTCTGGGTCTCTTCTTGCTCCAAATGAATTTTTGGATTGTTTTCTCGAGGTCTATGAAGTATGCTGCTGGGATCTCAATTGGAATTGCATTAAATCTCTATAGCAGTTTTGGAAGTATGGCCATTTTCACTATATTAATCCTTCCTACCCAGGATCAGGGGATGTCTGTCCATTTTCTGATATCATCTTCAATCTCTCTTTTCAGAGTGCCATAGTTTTCAGAGAAGAGGTCTTTGATTTCTTTCATTAGGATGATTCCTAGGTATTTCAGTTTTTTGGATGCTATTGTGAAAGGAATTATTTGCCCTATTTCTCTCTCAGTGAATCTGTCATTGGTGTAGAGGAAAGCTATTGATTTTTGTGTGTTGACCTTGTAACCAGGTACTTGACTGAATTTGGTTATTAAGTCTAGAAGACTTTTGGTGGAGTTCTTGGGGTCTTCTATATAGAGTATCATGTCATCTGCAATTAATGACAATTTGACTTCTTCATTTCCTATCTTTATTCCTTTTATTTCTTTCTCTCATCTAATTGCTGTGGCTAATGTTTCCAAAACTATATTGAACAAGAGTGGTGATAGTGGACATCCTTGTCTTGTTCCTGATTTTAGTGTGAAGGATTTCAGCTTCTGACCATTTAGTATGAAATTAGCTGTTGGTTTTTCATAGATGGCTTCTATCAGTTTGAGGTAGAGACCATCTATTCCAATTTTTTGTAGGGTTTTTATCTTAAATGCATGTTGGATTTTGTCAAATGCTTTTTCTGCATCTATGAAGATAATCATATGGTTTTTGTCCTTGGCTCTATTGATATAGTGTATTACATTGAATGATTTGCGTATATTGAACCATCCCTGCATCCCTGGGATGAATCCCACTTGATCAGGGTGTATGATCTTCTTGATGATCTTCTGCATTCTGTTTGCCATTATCTTATTAAGGATTTTTGCATCTATGTTCACTAGTGAGATTGGCCTATAGTTCTCTTTTTTGGTTGGGTCTTTCTCTGCTTTGGGGATCAAGGTGATGCTTGCTTCCAGGAATGAATTTGGGAGTATTGCTTCCCTTTCAATTTCATTGAAGAGTTTCAACAGTAGTGGCAGCAGTTCCTCTCTAAATGTCTTGGTAGAATTCATCAGTGAAGCCATCAGGGCCCAGGCTTGTCTTAGTTGGTAAGTTTTTAATTACATTTTCAATTTCATTGGTTGATATTGGGTTGTTCAGAATTTTTAGGTCTTCTTCATTCAACTTTGGTAATTCATATGTATCTAGGAATCTGTCCATTTCTTCTGTGTTGTCCATCTTATTGGGGTATAGGTTCTGGAAGTAGGTATTGATGATCCTCTGGATTTCTGCTGGGTCTGTTGTAGTTTCACCCTTTTCATTCCTAATTGCATGGATTTGGGCCTTTTCTTTCCTTTTTCTGACAAGGTTGACTAAAGGTTTATCAATTTTGTTGATTCTTTCGAAGAACCAACTCTTGGCTTCATTGATTTTTGTATCGTTCTCTTAGTCTCCATTGCATTGATTTCTCCTCTGATCTGTATAATTTCTTCCCTTGTATGAGCTTTGGGGTTGTCCTCTTCTTTTTCTAGAAACTTGAGGTTCAGCATCAGGTTGTTTAATTGGGCTCGTTCTGTTTTCCTAATATGAGTATTCACTGCTATGAATTTCCCTCATAAGACTGCTTTCATTGTGTCCCATAGATTCCAGTATGTTGTATTGTTATTGTCATTTAATTGAAGGAACTGTCTGATTTCTTCTTTAATTTCCTCTGTGACCCATTGGTTATTCAGAAGTGTGTTGTTCAATTTCCATGTGTTTATGAAATTTTTTGAGTTTCTTTTGCTATGGATCTCCAATTTCATGGCACTATTGTCTGATAATATACAAGGGATAACTTCAATTCCTTTGCACTTACTTAAACATGTTCTATGTGTGAGTATGTGGTCTATTTTGGAGAATGACCCATGTGCAGCTGAGAAGAATGTGTGTTCTGATTTTGTGGGGTGGAAGACTCTGTAAACATCTGTTCAGTTCATTTGTTCAAGAGTTCGATTGAGTTCTAGTATTTCATTACTTATTTTTAGTCTAGTTGATCTATCTATTTGTGACAGTGGGGTGTTGAGGTCCCCCACTACAATTGTATTAGTGCATACATGGCTTTTCATGTCCATTAGTATTTGTTTTATATAGTTGGGCACACTAGTGTTTGGTGCATAGATATTTATGATTGTCATCTCTTCCTCTTGGATTCTTCCCTTTACAAGGATGCAGTGTCCTTCTTCATCTCTCTTAATTAGTGCTGGTTTGAAATCTACTTGATCTGCCAAGAAGATAGCTACTCCTACATTTTTTCGGGTTCCTGTGGCATGCAGTATTGTTTTCCACCCTTTCACTTTCAGTCTATGAGTTTCCTTTTGAATTAAGTGTGTTTCTTGTATGCAGCATATTGTTGGATTTTGCTTCTTGACCCATTCTGCCAGTCTATTTCTTTTGATTGGTGAATTGAGACCATTAACGTTGATGGTTATAACTGAAATGTATTGACTTGTCATTGCCATGACTTTTTCTTTTTGTTGAGTTCTCCCCCTTTACATTTAATTTCTTGTCATGCCAGATGGGTTCATTCTGCTTTGCTTGCTGGGGTTGTGATCCTCAATGTCTGTTCCTAGGCTATTGTGTAAAATTCTTTGGAGTACTGGTTTGGTATTCACAAAGTTCCTAAGGTGCTCTTTGTCATGAAAGTATCTTATTTCTCCATCCATTTTGAAAGATAGTTTTGCAGGGTACATCAATCTGGGTTGGAGGCTGTTTGCTTTTAGGGCTTGGAATATGTCGCTCCAAGCTCTTCTTGCCTTGATGGTTTGTGTTGAGAAGTCTGCTGTGATTCTGATGGGCTTTCCTTTGTATGTGATTTGTTTCTTTTCTCTCACTGCTTGGAGAACTTTGTTCTTCTGTTGTGTTTCTGGAATCTTAACAATTATATGCCTATGTGTAGATTGTTTTTGATCAAGGCTATTTGGAGTCCTATATGCCTCACTTATCTGTATGTCAAGCTCTTTTCCCCTGCTTGGGAAGTTTTCTGCCATTATTTCTGTGAAGAGATTTTTTATGTCATCTCCACTCTCTCCTGTTTCTTCATTGAGCCCAATCAGTCTTATGTTATTCTTCTTTGCATCATCTAGCAGCTGCTGGATTGATTTTTCATGTTCCCTTATAATTTTGGAGCAATTTTTCTTTTCCTGGTCACTAATTGCAATCTTATCTTCTATATCTGAAATTCTGTCCTCACATTGGCTCATTCTGCTGTGTAGACTTTCAATGGAGTTTTTCATGTCCTGGAAATCCATTTGTATCTGTTTTATGGATTCCATTTGTTTCTTATGTTGGGATTCCCTCATGTTCCTGAGCTCCTCTCTAGATTTATTAATCATGTCTTGCACTAAGGGCACAATTTCTCCTGTTATCTGAGAAATTATTTCTGATTTCATTTTTTCCAGATCCCCTTTTGTTGCCAGTTCAGTGGGTCCAGGTGGTTGAGTATCAGAGTGTTCCATCTCATTTCCCTTTGCGGTTGCTGTAGGTGATCTGGAAGTCTGGTTTTGAGACTTAGTTATGTGTTTTCTCATTTCGACTGGGGCGGGGGGGGCTGTTAGTGCCTGCACAGATTACCTCCTCTGAGCTGGGTGAGGTGGGACAGGGGCCGGGAGCAGCGGTAGGTATGGTGGTCCAAAAGCCCTTTCCTTTGGGCTGGGAGCAGCCGGAGGGATGGTGGCCGGGAAACCCCTTCCTCTGGACCAGAAGCAGTGGGATGGTGGCTCTGAAGCCCCTGCCTCTGGGCCGGGAGCAGTGGGAGGGATGGTGGCCCAGAAGCCCCTTCCTCTGGGCCAGGAGCAGCAGGACAGAAGGTGGCCCAAAAGCCCTTTCCTGTGGGCTGGGAGCAGCGGGAGGGATGGTGGCCCAGAAGCCCCTTCCTCTGGACCAGGAGCAGTGGGACAATGGCTCAGAAGCCCCTACCTCTGGGCTGGGAACAGTGGAACTCAGTACCTTGGTCTGGTGGTCTGTTGTCCTCTGCGCCTTGGTAATGTGGAATCAGGTGGCTGCCTGTCTGCAGTGGGGTGATTCGGTGTCTTCCGCGTGACTCAGGACCTTGGTAGGGCGTGCATAGACCTGCCTGTCTGCAGCGGGCTGATTCGGCATGTGTTCTCCGTGACTGGGGACCTCGGCAGGTTGTGGGCAGACCTGCCTGTCTGCAGCGGGGTGATTTGGCGTCTTCTGCGTAACTCAGGACCTCGGTAGGGCGTGCACAGACCTGCCTGTCTGCAGCGGGCTGATTCGGCGTCTTCCACCAACAATATTTTTACTATTGCAAGAACATGTACTTGGTACACTTACCTCCAAGGGTACTGAGTTTAAAACAAGCTGGCTTTACGAATAGGAAGCTGTGCAGTTGCACAGGGCCTGTATTTAGAAAGGTCCCGTGGTTGGTTTAATATTGTGATATTATTGTCTTAAAATTCTAATTTTTGAACGAAAGTCTTACGTTTTAATTTTGCACTGGACCTCACAAATTATATAGCCAGTTCTGACTGGGTGACATGACAGTAGAATTAGAAATGGGCATCAGCTGTGCTGAAGGTAGCTAGATTTCTCTTTCAAAGAAGGATAATGTGCACCATTTAAAACTTAGAACTTAAAAATGAGAGTAAAACATCCATGTTAAAACTTTTCCATGGCCTTCCAAGGCACACAAGATCATTCTACAATAAACAATCACCCAAAAGAATCAAAGGAAGTTATCCTGCCTATTTCTTTTGCAGGTAGGAGGTGCTCACCTCCTAAGTATCTTTGCTGCAAATTCTGTGAATGTGAGAAAAGCTGGCTTCTTTTGTAGGTAAAGATATTTTCTAAATTTACTTTTTATGATAACATACACATACTAGATCCTCCTTAAAGTGAAGTAAGGTATAAAAATATGAATGTTACTTGGGTCTGGTCTCTTTTGGCTGTTCATGGAGGGTGGAGATGAATGTTAAATAAAAATTAGCTATCAAAAATATGATCATGTTATGTGTTATGTGTTGAATTGGTTCATTCCCTCAAGACTTTCCCCCACAAATTCACATTGGATTTCCTACTACCTCAGAATATGATCTTATTTGGAGATAGGGTATCTATAGAGGAATTCAAGATAAAATAAGGGTAAAAAAATGGTCCTAATTCAAAGTGATTGTTATACTTACCAAATAGACAAATTGGAGCTGGGCATGGTGGTGTACACCTGTAATCCCAGCACTCAGAAGGCTGAGGCAGGAGGATCGCTGTGAGTTCAAGGCCAGCTTGGACTACCGAGTGAGACCCTATCTCAAAAAACAAAGCAAAATCAACAAAACAAAAACAGAGAAATTTGGACACAGACAGGCATGAATGAAAGGAAGAGGATGTGAAGAGACAGAGAGGCCAGGAGTAGATTCTTTCCTCAGAGCTCTCAGAAGGAACCAACCTTGCCAATACCTCAATTTCTGTCTTCTAGCCTCAAAAACTATGCAACAAATTTCTAATGTTCAAGTCCCATAGGCTGTGGTTCTATATACGTAGCCCTAGCAAATTCACATGGTAGGTATCTAAACATAATAACATAGTAATTGTTCTCACTGCATATTTATTTAGATTATCCAAGATGAAATTTTACTAATCCCATAAGGCACACCTGAAAAACTTGTTTTATTATTTGTAAACACATAAAGAAAGAGTTATAATTAGTGCCATGGAACCCACTGACCTCCAAACACTGAATTATGGCATGAAATAACTACAACATTTTTACCTCTATACTTTTCTGAATGTTTGAAGACATTTTCTATAATCAAAGTTCATAAGTTGGCTGTTTTGCTGAAACCTTAAGATGAATGTAGGTATTACAACTTCCTCAGACTCTTTCATTTCTTCTTGTTTTAGTTGTGGCCTGCGTTTGCAAGTTAATTTTGTTATGCATGGAACAAATTGGAAAGAGCAGTTTGGATTGTCTTCAACCCAGATTTCCCTTTGAAGTATTGGGAAAGGTGATAGATACAGTAGTTACAAGACAATTGTTGGCATTTCATTGTATCCCAGCACTTTCCCGTATCACACCTCTTTGGGTAGTTGATCTTAATTGTTCAAACTGACAATGCATAAGTCCCTCTTTATGTAAGTAAAAGAGAAGAGGGAAATTCAGAAACAGTGGGCATCCTTAAGGAAAGGAAGAAATCTTCTAGTTATAAAGTTAAGTGATCCAACAGCTATAGTAAAAGAGATCCAAGCAAAACTCTAGTTGTTGGCAAAACAAACTGCATTAGGGTGAGGATGTTTGGCTCTGAGGTACATGATAAATTCAGGAGCTGAAATTTTGGATGTCATGATGTTTGGTTTTACTTTAAAGATCTATAAATGTAGGGCCAGATGAACAATTTTAGTTACTTAAGAATTTGGAAACTTCATTTTCTACTGGCATCAAATAAGAAGTAAAATCTCAATTGGGATGATGGGGTCCAAACTAAATTCAAATGTGAGAAGTCTATAAATCATAATGCCAAGACCTGCAACCCAGGGGATGCTGGCCATAGGCTGTGGTTTGGGACTTCAAGCCGATGTCAGGACTGTGGCCACAAGACAGGAAGTCTAACAGGGGTTTAGCCATTCCTGCTGGAAGAGCAGCCACATCCATAAGCCAGGAGTGACACAGCTAAAGGAAGCAGCCCCAGCCTGCAAACCCATCAGAGACAGAGGAGGAACTGATGCCTTGAAAAACCAGTGAGTCCCTCTCCAACAGTCTTCCGGGTGTGTCTTCCCTTGTGCCAGAGCAGCCTGAGGGATAGGGAGTGGGTAAACGCGGCACGGGGAACTGAAACTGTCTGTCCTTGTCTAGAGGACCAAGAGCAGGTAAGAGGCCAGGAATATCCTTTTCCAAGACACACCAAAGTTAGGGATTTCTAGGCTGCCAGCCTTTAATATGAACTATATGGTTATGGGATGTTGAAACTAAGCTAGATTAAGGCAAAGTCCAATTAGCTGCCTTGACATAGTTATTAGTGGTGGCATAAGTAGCGGGGGGACTTCACATTTGACAAACTCTTATTAAATATCTCTTGTGGCCCAACACTGTACAAAGGTGTATGGGTACAAAGATCAAAAACGAGCCAGTGTCTGCCTCCACAGAGCTCACAGACTAGAAGGGCTGGCAGACAGGAGGCAAATAATCACAGAGCTCAGGATGTGCAAGCTAGAGATGGGAACTCACTTGTGACTCCAGAGCACGTGGAGGGAGCAGTCTCACTGACTAGAAGAGGACTTGTTCTGAAGCTGTGTGTGCACTGAAGGACCCTAGTTAGCAAGACAGACTCCATATTGCTGCTCGACCCACCTGCCTGTCCTTTAGATGAACTCAAAAGGAGGAAGCTTAGAAACCTCCTCCCCTTAGAGAGTCTCTTAGAAACAACAATTAATCAACTATTGTTTTACAAGTGTTCTAACAGCAGGACGTTCTGCTTCTGTACCTTTTGCTTGCTTTACTAGTTCTATTGCATAGGGGGGCCTAGAAACTGTTGGCCTCAAAGGTGTATAAAACATGTTAGTCTCCCCACAGTCAGGGCTCGAGTCCGATGCTCGGCTCGGGTCCTGGCTGGTAATAAACTCCTGTGTGGATTTAATATCGGTCTCTGGTTGTTTTTTTCTCACTGGATGTAACATGCATCAGCAGGTTAGTTTGTATTCTGGATGTATGCTTACTTGGGTGGTAGAAGGAAGGGATTTGGCACCACCAGGGTACATGAGCCTCTAGCCTTGGAAGAAAATTTAGTAGAGTGACAAAAAAATTAAGTAATCAAAATTAATAATATTTTAATACATTTTCTAAAAATCAAAATTATGGAAATAATTCCATGGTGAACAAAATATCAAAAATTTCAATAAAGACAGGATCAGTGGTGAATTGTACCAGCACCCAAGGGGAAAGGAAAAAATCAGTGATACTGAGCCTACTTTTGTATTAAATTTTGATGTTTTGTTCATCATAATTTTTGGCATTATTTCTGAGTTTTAAAATATTACATAAAATATTTATTTTTATTCTGTTAAGTGAAATAAATTGTCAGTAAAAGACAAATACCATGTGATGGTACTTATCTGATGTCTTAGTCACTCCCAACACTGAGACATAATACTTGACACTTACAACTTAGAGAAGGAGAATTTTATTTTGCTTCACCATTTCAGTCCATACTTGGCAGCTCCAAGGCAGAAACAGGATGGCAGAGGGCATGGTGGAGGAAAAGGAGCTGAACTCAAGGGAGGCAGGAAGCAGAGAGAGGAGGGGACAAGAGTCACCCTTACAGATCACACCCCCAGTGACCACCTCCAACCAGTACATTCAGCTACTGAACCCAGAATGGATGAATCCACTGTTAAGTATAGCACCCCTAGATCCAATCACACATGAGGAATCCAGGGGACATTTTAGATCTAAACCATAACACAAGTGGTTCCTGGAGTAGGCAAATCTAAAGAAACAAGCAGAGTCATGGTTAGGTACCAAGAACTGGAGGGAGAAGGAGTGGTTTGGAATGCTTGTGCTTGCTCAGGGATCACTCTGAAGGTTGCCCACGGTGCTAGTATATTGTCAAGGACTGGGGAGATTGAAAAAAAACCAAAAAGTTGATTTTCCACCTCCGCTTCCATAGTTTTGTCTCACATCATTAGTTGGGACAAATGCTATGGAGATGTCATCAGTTTTAATGTGGAGGGCTATATTAAACTTAGAAATAATAATGGAAGAAGTCTGAGACTCCCTTCATGACAGGATGTATTGCTGAGGAAATGAAGAATACCGCATGTAAAAGCTTCATTTGCCCTTTTAACTACAAGGGATTGCAGTCTCAAAGGACCTTCAAACCCAAATTTTTCATCTCGTAAAAAATTCAGTCTGCAAATAAAGCCAGCAGGGGGCACTGCTACTCTTTGTAAGAACAATTTGGTTCTCCCTTGAAGACAGAGACATCTAGATTGTAAACCAAAGATGATGAAGTTTGACGTTCACAACACTGTAGCTACAGACCTAAAAAGAGAAAGGTTTATAATGGTGAAATTTATATGCCTTATTTAAGAGCTGCACAAAACTAGTTTGTTTAAGTAATCTGTTTGCCAAAAATATCCTCATTTAGTCTGAGAAAATCACCTTATGAAAAAAAAGTATGACCTGAGCATTGGAGCAATGATTTAATGTGATCCAAATTCACATGTCAGTTTAGGGTCATCTGAGCTCTTAGGGGGTCACAGGAACTTGGCTGAGTTTTCTCAGTGAATGTTGAAACAAGGAAAGGAGGTTGAAAGATGATTATGATAAATGAGTGAGGAGGGATTGATAATTTTCACTCTGAATGTCAAAGTCTGATTTTAGTTGAAGCAAGGCCTTCGGAGAGAGACTACAATCAACAGAAAGTTAGAGTACTAACTGCCTTTATCTGTAAGCACGTAGCTGGTTTATGTTTTTCTCTGGGATACTTCTCTGAACTTGAATTGCCTTGATTTTTAAAAATTGTCACACCTGAAGAGAGTTTGACCCTGACAGCCCATTATTCACCTGGACCTTTGGTTTCTCTGAGGATCATGTCATTGTAGACCGGAGTGACTAGTGACACCAGTAACCCCATGCCAGTCTGCACATCTGAAGACCTGTCTTAGTTACTTTCTCCTTACTATGACAAAACACCTGACATTGACAGTTTAAAGGAGAAGAGATTTATTTGGCTCACAATTTCTAAAGTATCAGCCCGTGTTCAGCAGGCTCAAATGTAGAAAACTGCATGATGGAAGAGCCTGGTGGAAGAAAGCTGCTCATGTCATGGCAGTAAGGAAGCAGAGAGAAAATGGAGGAGTCGGGGAGGAGATACACCCTTCCAGGTCACACCTGCAGTAACTCACCTCTTCCCACCAGACCTATCTTCTAACAGCAAGTCTGCTATAGGGCCCAATGATTCAATCACCTTTGCTCTTGGGGGACAACTAGATTTAAACCATAGTGAGGCTGTTTGGCTTCCATTGCTGAAATTGAAGCAGAGGCTCAACAAGGACTCAGCCTCTTGCAGTGAGGAGATAGCCCTTCATTTCTGGGTGGCTTGTATGCTGAAGGCTGAGGAGACTGGTCTCCTGTTCATCTTAACACAAACAGGTGCTTTGATATGCTTCAGATAATCCTCTCTGTGTCTCTCAGAACATTTGACCTTCAACATGGAAGAGTACTATAAACACTACCTAGGAAATGGAGGAGAAGATGGAGGAGAAGACACATTCAGGATCCACTCTGAAGCAGAATGACAGAAATGAGGAGAGCAGGCATTTCCTGTGATACTCATTGAATGTCCTCATTCCTGACTTAGGTTTCTGAGTTTCTACAAACATTTCCTGGAAAACATCATTCTTAGTACCTGCTACTTTTATTCTGGGGCTGCTTTTAGCACCTCACATTCTTTCATATAGTAAAGGGGAAGATTTACTCTCCTGCTATTTCAAGCAAGCAGAGTAAGGATTTTGTTAGAAGTTGGTCCTGCAAACTTTGAAGGGTAAATGGGAGTTTAACTTGGGGTAGCTGAATTATTAATTCCCTATAAGAAAGGAAAATATTTCATGTTAGGTGTCACAGATACATGGAGCCTCCCTAATAGAAGATCTAGGAATCCTTTCTTCTCGAAAAGCTCCTGAGTATTTAGGAATTTGCCTCTCTTCTCACAAGCCCTTGGAAGCTAGGGAGCTGCCAGTGACCATGTGGAGGCTGGAGGAGGGGATTGGCTGACTGAGATCTGCACTTATGTCTTAGTCTCAACAGAAATTACCACAGGTGTCTGCTGGCTTGGGGGCCAGATTGAGGCAGCACTACAAACATCAGCTGTAGACAGATGTTGGGATATTTAGAGTAGAGGGAAGGGCACTATTCTGAAGACCTGGGTGGGACTGATTAATGTGGGTAGGGCCAATACAAATTCAACAAGCCAAGTTGGCTGCTAGCAGGAGAGCTGGTGTTTGAATACTCTGGAAGACTTCATGGAGGTCTTTAAACAGGGTAAGTCCCCATGTGTCTGGAGAGTTAGTAGGAGGTCTTCATTGAGTCTTGGATGTGGATTTGATGATCTCAAAATCTTTTCAGTGTTCTGATTCTATGGTTGAGATTAGACAGACACATCTGGCCACAAGTGAAATAAAATTGGCATCTAATGCAACGTTTTATGTTCTGTATCTTTAGTTCCTGCCTGTTTCTAAATGGCAGCTAATCTGTTGTATGCTACAAGGTTGATCCGGTCCTGTCTTTATTTCAAAACCTAAGTAGAATTGATTCTCTTCATCTTGGCTTTATTTTTCTACCTCCACAGAAAAACATTTATTTTTGAATCTCTAGTAAAGACCCACAGGAAATGGCCTGAGAAAATGTACTATTCAAGGATATTACATTCAAGGATATTAGAGTTCATTCATTTAAATCCCCACCCACAATTTCATCAACATGTTTGTTTTCATGTTAACATTTAAAATTCTAAATCGAGTCAAAAATCCAACAGATGTCTTACAGAAACTGGTTTTTTTTTTCTTTGTAGGTGCTTCTTCCTTGGAACAAGAGGATCTCATGATTTGACAGAATATGTTTTGAATACCCAAGGAGGGCCTCCTTTTGAAGGCTTACACTGCAGCGTCTCTCAAGATTTGAGTTTACTCAGAAAAGAAAGGTGAACTGCATTTGTTCCAAGTAAAATACACATCTGTATTATTCACTATTTCACCCCCGTTCCATTACAAACAAATATTGACCTTGTTCTTCTGATGTGAAGCCAGAGGGGGTGTGAAATATAGCAAGGAGGACAGTCTGATGCAGGAACACAGACATTCCAAGCAACAGAAACACAATATTTAAAAGGAGTAGAGAAGGGTCCCAAGTTGATCTTTCTAATTCATACTCTGCAGCTGACCTTGGGGAAGGTAACTCAATAGTTATCAGTCACTTTGGGAAACTTGCCATGTTATTTCTGATTGCCAGTTAGATCTTTTCCCCCTAGGATCTATTTCTTGGAATTCCCCGTTTCTTTCTTTTAGCCTTAAGAACTTTTCTTGAGAATTGTGTGTGTGTGTGTGTGTGTGTGTGTGTGTGTGTATGTGAACTTTTGACCTGAATACTAGAAACTAATTTTCATTTGGATACTGAGCATGTTTCTCCTTTCAGTGGGTTTGCAAGCTACTCCCTATTTGTGATTTCTCAGCATGATATCCTAGGAAAAAACTTGAATGGTGGAGAAACCTGTTTAGCACTACATTAAAAGGGGAACACAGATTGGGAGAAGATAATCAAGGTGTGGGATTTTGATGTCAAATGATATCCATACCCAATGTTCTCACTTGTAAAATGGAGTAAGAAGAGGATTAAATGAGATAAGGCACTTGCTTCCCCTACAATGTAATAATATGTATTCTCCTAAAAATGAAGGCATTATAGAATTTTGTGCAATAAAAATTACATGATTACAGGAAAAATCAATTTGGGTGGGACACTCAATACCTTAAAGTAGAAATCTAGCAATTGTTGTTTTCCTATTTTTTTCTTTTATTAAGAGGCTGTATATATGACCCGACATGAGCTGGAAGGCTATGAGGTGCTGGATGTTCTATTTGTCACTGGGGTTGACACTTTCAATCCAGGATGGTACCCTTCAGTCAGAGTCTAGAGGACAGCTATGGCTTGTTCAGCTCTGTGGTCAGCCTCTGAAGTTCATCTCTATCTGTGGCACCATCATGATTTACCACCTCTCCTGCTTTTTCAAGAGACTTTGCAGCCCTCACAGTTCTTGTTAAATAGCTTTATTTTTGCTCCATTGTAACTGATGAATTCTCTTAGGCCTTTGAATTCTCACAATAAGTCAAATTCTCCTTGTTTCTTTCCTAAATATTTTATTGTTTTAAATTTTGCAATATTTATAGCTTTCTCTTCTCATTTGCTACTCAGATTCATTAACTCAGGTTGCTTATTCATTTTTGAGTTGTTGTAGTAGATAATTTTACGAAGAAAATGACACAAATGTGGGAGGACATACAGGGCAATACATGTCAGTCAAGGAAGGTAAGAGAGAGAAGTGGAGGGGGTCAGTGCATTCAAGGTCTTGAAGGTCTTGCATTTACTTGATTCTTTAGATGGTATGTCATAGTCAGCTTATGAAAAATTGCATATGAGCTATTGTGACTTGGAAGTGTACCCCTTATTTATCCACTTCATATGAATAAATTCACACACGACCAACAGATTTTGTAACTGAGACTATACTTTAAACATGCTCATGATCATACCAGACACATAACATAGTAAATACTCAATAAATGTCAACAAACAGCATATAAATGAAGAACTTTTGAAAATTAATAGCTCAGGTGCTTTCAACAGAATGGTAAACACAGCTATACCTTCCATGGCATAGTGAGGAAAGACAGGGAAATCTCTGTGGAATGAAGTTCATTGATGCACATGAGTCCTGGCTCTGAACCCTGGCTTTGCCACATACTAGCAATGTGCCTGCAAACAAATTGCTCCACAGTCTTAACTGCCTGCTTTCATATCTACAAAATGGAGCTATTAAAATCTACCTTTCTTTTATATCTGCAATAGGAATTCCTACCTGTGACTTCTAAATGAGAAAGTGAATGAGAGGCTCTTTGAAAACTATAAAGCACAGTGGAAATATTCAGTATTAATACCATTGTGGAGCTAAAAGGAAGGTGAAAATTGTTTGCAGGTGTAAAAAGGACATTAACCTCCTACTCATAGACATGTCTCATTTGCTTTCTCATTTCCACCTTAATGGATAGCCAACCACATGCCCTGTGTAGTTTAGTAGACACTGCACAATTTCTCTATGTGTGTCTGTTCACTTTTGTTTGTGTCAACAAATCTCTACCTAGGGCCCGTCTTAAGCTAAAGCAGGACAGAGTTGATGAAGCAATATCAGCTGTGCCTCTTCTTCCCAAAACTCTACCCTGTGAGATTATGGATAATGCCTCAAATTCCTCTAGGAGTTTTTATTGTTTGTATTTGTTTTAGTTTTTAATTTGAATAGAAGTGCTGGTAAGGTGGTCATAAAGCAGTGTCTTCTGCACTGTCACAGGGAACACTCACACTGAGGTTTCCACATTTTAAGGAAGCCTTAGCCAAGTTGAAAGGCTATGTGAGGTTCTCTAGTTGAAAGTCCCACCTGAGCTTTACATCCCAGAACTGGTGCCAGACATGTAGGTGAAGGTATTTCTTGATCATGCCTGTCCCAGCTGTCAAGTTACTACCAGTGTAGGAGTCTTCCTAGCTGAGGTCATAGAAATCATGGAAAAAAAGATTAGTATACCTCTTGTGCTCTATGTAAATTTTTGAATCACAGAATCTATCAGCATAGATGAGTGTTTGCTTCATACCCCTAATTTTGGGGTGGTTTATTATATAGCAATATTAATCAGAAGGCAACCACAAATATGGACCTCAAAAAAAGATTACCCTATTTTCTCAACGTGTTAATCTCATCCCAAACAACAGACAGATTTCAAGTTGCATGCATATAAAATAAATAAAATATCCTTGGTTATCAATTAATAAAAATGATAATTGAGTCATGTTGTAAAGCATTTATATCTGCAGCTAGGTGTGAACAAAAGTTTGAGGTAGCTATTTAAAAAGGACTCCAGTGCCCAACCTTAGACCATTCGGTCACCCTGTCCAGGTGTGAGTACCTGCAAATTAATGTTCAAAAGTCTCTGGGCCACTCAGAGGTATGCCCTGGCTAGGAAATATTTGGTCAGAAATTCTACAAGAGCCATAAATATCAACATGTGGTTGGTGCCAGGCTGATAAATTATTGATGAGAATGCACAATGTGAATGTATGAACCTTAAGCATGGATTAAAAGTTGAAATTGGCCTTGAACTCAAGTCTTTCAAAGCATGTTTCAAATATGTTAACACATTACCAATTCTGCATGATTACTTGAGTAGGAAGGTCAGAGCATGGCATAATTTGGACATGTTTAATTTTCACATGTATTCATTGTCCCTAATGAATTAATTTAGAGTGTTATGTTTTAAAGGCTAATGGGCTCACAGTCATCAAAAGTGAATTAGGAAGCTCTAAAAAAGATTTTGAAAAATAATATGTTTTGAAACTGAGTCAACAGGGGCCAAACATTTAGCTCAGCGGAGCCGCCACTGCCTGGCAAGTGCAAGGTCCTGAGTTCGATTTCCAGTACTGTAAAAAAAAAAAAAGAAAGAAATCCAATCAGCACAGAGTATCAGTATCCCATTTGGAATTTTTCTGAGGCTCAAATACACAGAATATTACAAGTTGGTGTCACCTCTAAGACTCTTACAAGCTCCATCTTGAGCTTTTTCTCTCCATTTGGCAAGCATGGCTGGGCACATGGAGGCCATTCCCAGCCACACGTGGTCCTTGTTAGCACTTCATTGCTCTGCATCACAAAGTCTAATACTGAGTTGATTAATTGGATGCTATCAGCAGCCTCGGAGTTGACTTAGTGAGAACGTGAGACCACTAAATGAAGGCTGAAGGTGCTATGGTGTAGCATAAAAGTTCTGTTTACAGTACTTCTGTTTTATGGTGACTAGAGTTGAACGTGTGGACTTTTCCCAGAGTAGTAGGTGCCTGTTTAATGATTCCCTATGCTTAATATAATTGGGAAACACCTTCACCATTTAAAAATCCACGTTTTGAGAATTTTTAGAGTCTGTCACAAAAAGGTAAATGCTGACTTTATTTTCTTTGAGTGGTGAGTGGAGAGCTGAAAAAAGCTAGTGTGAACTCCCATTTTTGCCACCTTTACCAACAATTTGACAGTTGGTATAGATTGTGAAAAAAAGTTTAGAATTCAGCAAGTTTTGAGAACTTTATATGAAGGAGTACTTCAGGGAGCATATATTATTTTAAAAATGTCTGGAATAGGGCTGGGGATTTAGCTCAGTTGTTTCGCTGCCTGCTGTGCAAGCGCAAGGACCCGAGTTCGATCCCAGCTACAAAAAAAAAAAAAAAATGTCTGGTATAAAAAGGGAAATTAGATTTTCCAGTTCATGGGGGGAAAAAGTGATTAGATTGCAGTGTTCTGGAGAAACTCTCTGAATATTTAAATATATTAATGTGTAGTAGTGGATTACATTTGAGCAGTCCCCTGTGAACAAAACAAAACTGGATATTGTTTGGAGATATATGCCAAGCAGCAGCCAGCTGTATTTGGGGATGCATGTGGATATGATCCTAGCTGTGTACATGGGATGTTTTAGACACTTGGGGGTTTATGTGCTTCTGGCTCCAGTAGGTGATAAATTGGGCCTCAGATGGGCCACAGGCTTGTGGGACTAGGTCCTAAGATGCTGTGAAAGTGAAAAAGTACCTGAATCTTGTATTCTCCCCACTGCTAGATAAGAGTATCAAGAGTATCAATACCACCATAAGGAGGAGCAAAAATCTTACTTTTTAAAATGTATGAGGTATACATACAATACATTGTAGGGAACAGGGGAAGAGGACGTTACCAGAACCTCTGCAGTGAGTCCTGGTCTCCTGCGAGCCATGGGAGCACACGATGAATTACAGGAAAGGTAGAAAAATGAGACTGAGAAGAAGCTGAGCTTTGGGTCTGATCAGTGCTGCTCAGGGCAGCAAAGACAAAAGCCCCCAGATTACTGCACCTTTTATTCAGTACATTGGGAGAAACAAAGGTAACAAATGGCTTGCAGAGAGTTCAGTACATCCGTGTAAACAAGATGGTAAAGGTCTAAGAACAATGAGGAACTGAGTGGATGTTTTGTTCCTCCCAGGAAGTTTTCAGCTCCCAGGATGTTTCTTGTCCTGGAGAATCACAGCATCACCGGATCATTGAGGTCTCAGCTGTGACCGGAGGCCAAATTGCAATTATGTCTCGGAATTCCATAGCTGGGCTGTAGGCAGGAGAACTAGGCTAACCAAATGATTTTTCCTTAAAATTATGTAGCATTGCTCCCGACAGTACATAAACAGGTATGCAACACTACATTAATATTTCACTGGAGAGGTGGTAAGAAAAAAAAACTTAGAAAAGCTTGCTTAGAGAACAACAATGAAAAAAATTAGATATGCTGCTCTAAATGGTGGGAAAAAGTTACCCTTGAGGTTACATCTGAACATGTCAAGGCATTTTCACTGTGTGGAATTTTTTTCCCCAGTTCAGATCAAGAGAGAGGCACAGCTTCATTGAAGGGGACGTGACCCGACTCTCATGAGCAGCTCTGCTCTTTCCCTCCTGACATCCTCAGTGATGTTCAGTGTGTGTTTAGAGCAATGACTTAGTTAGAATGGGCCTTCATTTGGGGCCTTTGTGGAAAAAAAAAAAAAGTATGTGCTAGATCCTTCTACTTCACTGCTTCCCAGGAGATTATGAGAAATAGTGAGAGTGTATGAGCATATTAACTTGGGAGTGATTGGGCAAATAAAAGCCAGAATACTGTTCCCAAGCCTCACTAACTTCTGAGTGAACTGAGGCCACTGGAATAGCCAGAATCTCAGATGGAGGCAGCACAACTCCTCCTCAGTTCTTTCTGGGAGGCCCTGGACAAATTTCTTTGTATACTAATGGGACACAGGCACTTCATATTGCCCTTCTCCAGAGACTTTGTTGGTGTCCACTGCTCACAGGATCATAAAGGGAGGGGACTTATCCCTGCCCTGTTGCTGGTGTTGTCCACCCTAAAGGGTAAATGGGCTCCCCACCATTTGTGGCAGTACCACAGCTACCTTAGTAAAAAGGAGAAAGTCTCACCTTCCTTAGGGGTCTGATGGAACCTGTAAGGTAGTGCTGACACAGGTACTATGTCCTTCCCTCCATTGTCCTCCTCTTCTCCATTGATCTTCCAAATTCTTCATATAAGATGACTTTCTCCTCGTAGGACCCATACATCCCCCTAGCAATTAGAGACTGGGGCTGATTCCATTAGACATACTGGTTTCACCCCCATCCCCATATAAAGTTAGGCTCCACAGAACCCTCAGGTGCACCCGCATGCCAACCATCAGTCAATGGGTCATGTAGAATTGAGCAATGGTTCACAAGTACTGTGATGCCCTTTCTTTGAAACAAACTCCTTCACTAACCTTTAGCCTCAAATTCCTTGGATTTTCAAGTATTAATCTGTATCCTGTTTCATTTACAAATTGTAAGCATCCAGATAAAAAGAATAGGAAAATGAATTTTGGGGAATTTTAGTAGAGTATGAGAGACATTTTTAAGGAATGGCAGTGTGAACCTGGAAAGGTAGAGGAGAATACTCTGGAAAGGGCTAGTGAAGGAAAATGAGCAACCTCACAGCATCAGAAAGTTAATGTTACAAATGCACAACAGGGCCCAGCACATCTTCTTACATTCTTCTCTATCATCGATTTTCAACTTTACAGCAAAGACTATTAGAAGATTTTCTTTGATTTAATAGGGAAGTAGAAAGGATTAAGAAGTGATGTGTACATGTACCAACTCCCCACAATGAATATATTCATTATGGACCACGAAAATATGTTCTAATAAAAAAAGACAATTACAAGTTGGTTTATCATTATACTAGACTTTTGCTATAAGAGATTTCTGTGAAAAGTTAGTTACTTTAACTGTGAAATTTATCTATTTTCCCAGGAGCTAGAGAAAACTATGATAAGTCTAAAGGGACTGAAGAAGTAGTTTCTAGAAAGAAAAAGAATGTAGTTTTCCTGTTTCCAGGAGCTATCTTTTATCCATCTATATCATCTGCTGTGCTTTGAATATGGTTTGTAGCAACCAAAACTCCTGCTGCGGCTTAGTTCCTCAGCACAACAGTGTTGAGAGTTGGGGCCTAATGAGGGGTGTTCAGCTTGTGGGACTGGAGCCCTCATGAAGAGATTAATGCCACCTGTCAGGAATCAGTTCTGGAATAGTTAGTGAGACTGAATTAGCTACTGGGAGAATGGGTTGCTAGAAAGTGGGTGAGTTCCTTTCTCCCTTCCCTCTCTTTGCATGCATCTGCTTGCCCTTCCACTTTTCTGTCATGCATGGAGCATCATGCAGCCTTTTGCAGAAGCTGAGCAGATGTGGCTGCCTGACTTTGAACTCCCTAGGCCCCAGTACTATGAGGTAAAATAAACTTTTTTTCTTTATAGATTTCTCAATTCAAGTATTCTATTATAGTGACAGAATATAGACTAAAGATACGATCTGTCTCTAATCAGCTCGGGCACAGATTAGGCACTGACAAGTCAAATTAATGCCTATGTAGATGCCAGTCACCAACCCTTTATTTGATAGATTATGGGAGTTAGAAGGGCACTCAGGTGGTTTAGAAATATTTCAACTTTTTAACAGCTGGTTCAATCATTTTGGTGAATGCTAACTTATTAGCTTTGACTTTTCCTTTAATTAGTTTTTGACTTGTTTATCATAATTTTGTAAGAGACAGGAAAAAGGAGATAAAAATCACAACAATTTTGGTGAAAAAAGACACTTAGAGAGAGCTTGGATTACTGAACATTACTAGAGCCAAGGAAACCTTTATAAGCCAAATGGTACTGTTAGTGGAAGCGTCCTGATTCTCAGAAGCTGTTTGCAAGAGTGATTTATTTGCAAGGAGGTACTGCAGGAACTTGAAAAAACATCTCTACTGTTGAAAGCCACTCAGTTAAGTGTAAAATTTCCTAGGATCCTAGGCTAAGGCCTTTTTACACCCCATCTATTTCAAGCAGACCAGCTATGCCAAGAAAACATTCTCAAGTTCGTGTCTTACACTGGTGGACAGATGTGAGCTTGCTGAACCTGTAATGTTTATTATGTTGCTGCTCCTTATTGTTGGGGAGTGTCATTGTTTTTCCAGGGTAGTAACTCAGAGTTATTTTTCATTTCTAAACTTTAATTAAATCTGGGAAATTAGAAAGTATAATAACATTTCTTTTCTCAGAATTGTACTGTGAATTCCGGTACCTAGGAATCTAGCATGTGTATGTTTATGGGTTGAAGTAGGACAGAAGTATTATTCATGGTTCAATTAAGGTAAGAAATTGTATTTCTTTGCTGTAGTAGAATATGGCTACATCCAGCCTGCGAAGAGGGGTTTCAGTAATAACCTTTCATTTTGTGGGCCATCCACACCTTAATTATTCGATATATGATCATGATTTCTCTCCAAATTATTTGTCAAAAGTTAAATCCATTTGAACTCTTCTTACTGAGTGCCCACACTTGGAACCTTTTTTGCGGAGTTGTAATCATAGACAGATTTTGTTGTTTAGAAATGAGCCCTCCTATGGTGCTTCATTCATTCACCTATGCATTTGTTTATTCATTCAGGAAATACTTATTGAGTGTCTGTTACATAAACCATGCCTCTCATACTGTGGGAACTGAATAATTATTGAGTCAGTGAAAGAATAAATATAAATCTCTTGATTATTGCTGAACATCCAGCAATGACAACTTACTGACTGTAGAGCTTACTTTACTTTCGTGGGGAAAGAAGACAAATATTAAAAAACTATATATAAGCAATAATTAATATTTTATGTTACATATTTGATAATCATATAAGTAATTTAAGGAAAAGCATATGATATATTAGGAATGTGTAACAGTGGAACCTAGCCTAGTCTTGGGAGGGAGGACAGGTCTTCCTTAGTGTCATTTTAAAATGAGAACTGAAGGATGAGTAAACATTATACTGATAAAATATTGGTGGGGATCATTTGTAGTTCTCTAAATTATGAGACATTTTTGCATCTATCTCTTGAGTATCTTAAGATTCTCACACTTCCACACTCCCATTTCACACTTCCATGCTTTGAACTTGTATTTGTTTCTGTTTGGTAAACTGCTTGTTTTTTCTACTATCATGTAAAGAATTTCTCCCTTCTTAAAATTTAGTGCAAGAACTGAGCTTTTCTAATGTGGCAAGGTGTATTAATATCCGTATGTGTGAGAGGTATATTTTACATTCATATACACACAGAACACAAACCACTCAACTAATAATTAAGGGTGAAGAAGGAAAATGTACATAATACTCTTGGGGGTTTTTGGTATGTGTCATCCTTATTTAATTGTTGGGAAGAGAAACATAAATGTTCTAATACAGTGATTAGGAATTATTCTCAAACATTTTAGTAGATACTCAGTAAAAACTAATGGTTGATCAATTGTCTGACACCCAATGTAGCAGGTTAAAAGGTGTTTATAGCTTAGTGCTTCAAGAATGAGAGTGGGGCGGTGCTGGAGAGAGTGCTATGCACAAATTTGTGAAATAGGCCCTCTCCCAAAGAGTAAAGGGTTTGTCATTGTCTCATCATTCAATGTCTTAGAATACTGGTAGTAAAGTGACACCTAGCCATCAAGTGGCAAATAGCTATAATGTCAAGGCAATGAGTGGAAATTGGGTCTTTCTGGCTATTTTGTGTCCTTTATTTTGGTAAAGTGAACCTGTGAGAAAAGGAACAGTTTTATCCTTAAAGCTACCTCCTTGCTATCTTTCTAGTTCTCTTACTGTAGATGAAAAAAGAGCACAAGAAAACACATAACATCTCCAGGTCTGAGGCCACACAGGTTCCTGCAAAAAAGTCTGTTTACTGACTTTGATAATGCCTGCTAAATCTCAATAAAGCCCCAGAAATATACTTGTTGTTTCTTTCTAGTTGGCAAAGTAAAGACGTTTGGGGTACAGATGAAAGCCAGTGTCAATAAATAGACTAGAAGGCTTGACCCTTTCTAAATGTGCAGGGCAATTTGCAAATAAAACCATTTATTTATTTTAGCAAAGCCATAGGTTTAGGCAGACTTAAGTTTTATAGGTTTAATATAATTTCAACATCATTTATTGTAATCTAGCTCTTAAAGTTTTTGACCTTAAGAATCTTGAAAAGAAATAAAGTAGGAAATATATTAGGTATATATAAAAGTGTAGATGAAATTTTCAGTGGAAATCTATCAGTAAAAAGTAAGTTGGAAGAAGATTTTAACTTTGTTCTCAAAATAATTTTAGTCTGGGAGTATTTTGAGTAACAAACCTATTTGCTTGGATATGTAAAATGTCAAACTCTAGGCAGGCAATCAAAATCCTTAATCCTGTTGAGTTTCCCCCTTTGAATAGAAAAAAAAAGTTAGAGTATTTGGTAGGGCTGCTCTGGAGAATAATTGTAAATTAGTGTAACTTTGAAGCAGAGCTCCTGTTGATCCTACTAAATCTCCACTAGAGAATAGACACCACCTAATTGCAGAGGTTTAGAGCATTACACCATGCAAGTGCCATTCACTGGAATGACTTTAGAAAATCTGCTCTTACCATGAAGGCTCCTTCTTGGCAGCATGATCCTTGGATCACTTGTATGATGGGCTCTAACTTGCCCTGTTGTAGGGATTTCCTCTAATTTATGCAAGATTTCAGAGAATATTGCATGTTGAAGGAATTTCGGAGGTCAGTAGTCTACCTAGCTTCTCTCTCAGGAGTCCATTTATAGGTCTAGAAAAACCAACTATTTCCTCATCTCTGGTCTAAAACATTATAGGCTTTCCCCACATCTTTGCAGACATGAAACCACATTAATTTGATTTTATGGTTTCTAATCTCCCTTAGACATCCAGTATGGCTCATATTCAGTTTGAGAGGCCTAAATAGCACTTGAACCTGTCTCTCCTTGAGCCTCATGGGAAGGCAGTGCAGGGTTTGTGCTCAGCCATTCAGGCCTGGTGACTGTATTCTCTATGGTCTACAGACTGATGTGTACATCACAAATTGGCTGGTTTGCTTTTAGTGAGAAATATCCCCTTGGAGGCTGGATACTTGAAAGCTGCCAAGTGGTTTCACTCTCAAATGTTGCTTGGTCAATACAAAAGCAGAACCACGAGAAGGACCATCTTGGAGGATTTGTTTTGCTAGGCCAAGGGGCATCTAATCCCACAATGGGGAGGATGGCTCATTAGTCCTCAGACTTACTTTTTTTCATGTCAGTTCTTTCTGTCCTTGACAGAACTGAATAAACCTTGACAGATTCTTACTCTTTGATTAAAGATTTAGTTCACATATACTTTTTTCAGGTATGTAGATGTCACTAATAAGACTAAAAGATTTGTTTACATTCATCATGACTGAATTATTTTTTCCAGCTCTTCCTTTCTGTTTTTGATGTGGAGACATAAGCCCTCTGCAAATTTCAGATGTCATCTACCATGTGTTGCTTTTAACTAGTTTAACCCTTGTGATTCTGGTGTTCTTATATCCCCATGTACTAACTACAGCATGTGGTTGCAATTTTTAATTAAAATGAATTACAGTATATTTTGTTTTAACAATTTTACAACACAATTGGCAATAGAAGATGTCTACTTTAGAGTAATTACAAAATGATTGCAGAACTTTTCATTTGGGAAACTGTAAAGGGATATTGAAGTCTGTTAAAAGATATAATGGAAGAGAATATTGCATTTATAGTAATAAAATAAACAAAAAAGAAGTGTCAAAACACATGAGGAAACTATAAAACATCCAGAAAAATGAAAAAAAAAATGGACTTGATCAGATGGAAATACACATCAAGTTTTGAGTAGAAAGAGTAAATATCATAAAGAAGTCAATCCTCTCTAAGTTAACTTATAAACATAACTTGATTCCTATAATAATATCACATGTTCTAAGAAGAAGAAAGCAAGACTATGTAGGAAAATCTTGGAAAAGAAGATAAAATGGGCATGGAGAATATGATACAGGCAGCATCTGGGTTCAGTGGAGGAAAAGAGAATTAAAATTTTTGTTAATCTGAAATAATTTCAAATTTACAAGAAGACTTGCAAGAATAGTACAAAGAATTTCCCCTATATAATCTTTACAAAGATTGGCCAATTTTTAATATTTTGCCACAGTTACTTTATCTTTCTTTTCCCCTTCCTTGCACAATTTATGCATACAGTAAATCCTCAACTTATGAACATTTGAGTTGCGAACTTTCAGATACAAATGGACCTCACATTACAAACACTGGTAGATGTAAACAAATCATGGAAGTAGCTCATATGTCTGCTGGATGTTGTCACAGTTGTCCTGTTCTGTGCTTACTGTATAGTGCAATAGTGTAAAGTAGTAGAGTGCTCAGCCAGAGGCCAGGATGCCTGGAAGCAAGAGGAAAAGCAGTGCTGATGTGGAGAGGACTGCTAGGAAGCACAAATCAATATCCTCTATGTTTGTGTCGTAGGTGTGTAAGACTCACTTTGTTGGACTTTTGAATGAATCTAACTTACGAATGTGCTCCCAGAATGGAACTTATTGTATACTATTTTTTGAACCATTCGAGAGGCCATATATTATACCTTTTTACCTGGTAATATTTCAGTATATATTTTTTGAGAACAAGAATATTGTCATATACATTTACAATATAGTTATCAACTTTTGGATATTTAATATTGATATAGCACTTTAATATATAATATGTATCTCAGATCTGTCAGTTCTCCTAAAAATGTCCCTCACAATAAATTTCACCCCAGTACATGAAAGCTGTAAACACGTACTGCTTTAATTTTTCTGTTCCTTTAGTTGCCTTTCTTTGACTTTTGTGCTATTATTATATTGATGTATTTTGAAGATTACAGGCCAGTGGTACATCTAGAATATGGAATATTATTTAGCACTGCAAAGAAATAAGCTATCAAGACATCAAAAATGTGGAGAAACCTTAAATATACATTACTGAATGAAAGAAGCCAATGTGAAAAGCTTACATACTGTGTGATTCCAATCATGCAACATTCTGAATAAGGCAAAACCAGGAAGATATCAAGAAAGAGAAGTGGTCATAAGGGTTTGAGAGAGGGAGAGGAATGAATATGAAGAGCACAGAGGATTTTGGGGGCAGTGAAATTATTTTGCATGATACTACCATGGTAGATCTGTGTCTTTACACATTTGAACAAACTGTAAAATGTAAAATAGAATTCACTCTAACTTAAATTATTGGCTTTGAGTTATAATGATGTGTCAACATAAATTTATTTATATAGAGGTATAGAAAAATTTACTTTGAGGAAAAAAAGCTACGTACTCACAAGGGAGTTCAGGCATTCAGAGGATGAAACACATTATTTTCTGGAGCTGGGAACATTTATGTTTTTTTTTTTTGAGGGGGTGGAAACCTATGGAGTTTGTGAATCTATAGGAAATTCTGTCTTGGTTTACAGGAAACAAGAATGGCCTGCACACAGAAAGATAATGGCCCATTTTGCAGTCAAAAGGTATGGATACAGTCTATTCATTTTTTAAGATGGATGATTTAAGATGTTTTGCCTAAAAACATTGTTTGAACTCTCTCAATCTGTCCTTTTACCTCAAGATCAGGTTCCTGTCCTTTAATTTATTAACTGAGCTAATTTATGGACTTATGTTACCTTCAAGGAATTTGGAGTATGATGGGCCTGGAAGAAAAAAAAATAAACAAACCTAGGCAATACAAATTATATTCTGAAATATAGTCTTTTTAAAAGTACAACTTTTAAATTATGATTTCCTTGTCTCCTTTCTATAGATCTTTGTTTCTTCTATTCTACCTCATGCCCTCCTGAGACTTTGATCCTTTATCCTTAAAGGATACAAAAGGGCTAAATGTCCATCTTCTTATAGCTTCTTCAGGCTAAGGAGGGGCATTGACCCTGCCAGGGACTGAAAATCTCCTCCTGACTAATTATAGGAGACAGGAATATCTGGTTCTGTTGTTCAAAGAACCATCATTTTTTTGTAGTCTGAAAAAGAGAGCAAGGCTATAAGAGACATTAACTCATAACAACAGTAGGTCAGGCAACATAAAAGAATTTTTATGCATAGTTTCATAGTTTAAAAAGGATATTTCCCCCACCAGGTTATTCCAGAGAATCAGGACACCAGCAAGTCACTGAAGCTTAAGGCAGAGTCTGACAGCACATTACTAGTGAATGTAGGTCTTGTAATGCAGAAGATACATTTGCAGACTTGTCAGGAATGTATACACAATATTCTGTTTTAGTAATAGCACATGTTCCAGCTTGTGCTGCAGTTAGAATATCTAGGACCATTCAGTAATATAAGTTTATTAGTGGTAAAAAGTGCATCACTCTAGTGGGCCAATGCTGGGAGGGAGTTGTGTATGTACTAGAGCATGGTATATACATGGAAAAATCTCTGTTCCTTCTCACTTTTGCTGTGAATCTAAAGTGGCTTTTAAAAATAAGACCATTAAAAATTAAATACAGGCCATTAATTTAGAGAATGACCTTCAATGTTTGGTTTCTGTTATGTTTCCTTATGATTAGATTCAGATTTTACTTTTTTGACTGAAATATAAAACAGACTTTAGCATGAGTGGTGTTAGGATAACAGGATAATGATGTGGAAAATGATACTATATATCAGAATTAAATCTATTAGAGATTAAATATAAAGTGAAACTATACAACTGTTAGATGAAAACATGGATGGGAGTGAAAAACAATTTTTTTATGTTTCAAAATACATGTGAGTTGATAAATACATAAGAAAAAATTGGGGCTGGGGATTTAGCTCAGTAGTTCTGCCACCTGCCTCGCAAGTGCAAGGACCCAAGTTCGATCCTCGATACCAAAAAAAAAAAAAAAAGAAAGAAAAAATTATTAAATTATTTTATGTCCCCCAAATAAAGTAAAATGTCAAGCCTGAAAAATGTTTCCAATTTCTGTCACAATAAAGGATTGACATCCTATTTTTTTTTAAAGTACTGGGGGTTGAACCCAGGACCTTTGCAAATTTGTCTTTCTATTTTGAGATAGTCTCTCTGAGTTGTTAAATTGCCCAGACTAGTCTGAAACTGGAAATCCTGCCTCAGCTATCCAGAGTACTGAGATAACAGGTTATTTAAAGGGCTTTTAAATATAAAAAAGACTGACAATTACATAAAAAATGAGATTTTCACAACTCACAGGAACAGAAATTCAAATAGCCTTTAGAAATGTGAAAAGATGCCGGTCTTATTTAGAGTAAGAAAGATATAAATTAAAGCAACACTAAAACACAACTTCTTGGCTATCACACTGGCAAAAATTCAAAAGGTTTGGGTCAATACGTCAACTTGTGGAGAAATAAATAACTAGACATTACTAGTGAGAATTCAAACTATTACAAGATTTTGATAATATCTAGCAAAATTATATATACATTGATCTTTTGGTCAAGTGATCTTACATCTAGGAATCAATCCCAGAGACAAAAATCTATCCCAGAGACAAAAATATACCCCCAAGTTATGCACAATTTATTAAAGTAATATTTGTAATAGAAAAAAACAAGAAACAAGCTGTGTCAATCAACAAAGGGCTGGTTGACTAAATAATAACTATGCAGTTATTATAAATAAATGAAGAGTATTATGTAACTATAAAATATTTAAAGACTATGTCTATATATTTTCATGAAGTGATCACCAGGGCATGTTGTTTAGTAAAAAAAGCAAGAATGAGAAAAGTGATCAAAGGGAATATACCTATATTGTTATTGATATTGATATTGATACATAGAATATGAATTCAAATAATGAATAAGGATACTCAAAAACTGAAAATATATATTATATATTTCATATATATCCCTATATATGAAATATAAGGCCTATTATTGAATAAGAAGGATACTCAAAAACTAAAATAATCACCTAAATTATGTCTTAATTTGACATTGGAATCATACATATATTTATATAGGTATAAAATGAGACAAAATTTAAAAATAAATCTGTAAAACAGCAAATAAAAATGAAACAAATGAATCCAATTGAGTATTAGGGTGGTGACTCTTAGTCACTTTTCTCATTGTTGAGACGTGATACCCAGAACTTGCAATTTAAATGAGGAGAGGTTTATTTTGGCTTACCTTTTTTAAGGTTTCAGTCCATGGTCAGCAGGCTCTAAAGAAGGCATAGCATAGCAGAGGGGCCAGGAGGAGGAAAAGCTGCTTACCTCATTGAAGCAAGAAAGCAGAGTGAAAGGAGGATCAGGGAGGGAGTTTTTTCTTTTTAGGTCATGCCCCCAGAGAGCCAACTTGTCTGTCCAGACACCACTTCCTAATAGCAAGTCAGCTTTCCTGCAACCATAATCCCATCACCTTTCAAAAGCCCCACCTATGAGCACATGAGGTTCTTGGAGCACATCTAGATATAAACAATACTGGTGACATAACCACAAAAAAATGTATTCCAAGGGCCTTTAAAACTTAATATTTTCAAATACATTCCTAGTATGTATATTCTAAAGACAAAAAGATTGTACAAAACCTAAACTAGGTTATCCTATAATTAGCAAGAATAGTGGTGTTGTTATTCTGGAACTACTATGCAGGTGCATTAGAGGAAACAGGTAATAAATATTTATGATTAAACAGAATTTTAGAAGAAGAGAAAGGAGGTACAAATATAAAATCAAAGAAGTTGAATGAAAACCCTATTCTACATTTAAGCTGAAAATACCAGTACAAATTCCTGTGTGTTTTCTTTTAAAAATATTTTTTTTTGGTTTTGGTTGCTGAGAAGCCTTGGGGGAAAAATGATCAATTCAGTAGCACTAAACACTTCTAACAACCAAACCATGGATTTTGATTCCATTTCCTGGTGAAAGGAACCAGGACTCCTTATAGAACCAACTGACTCCAGGTCAGCAGTAGAAAATATATACAATTAGCCTGAAAAATCTTATTGTAACATAAAGGAAGGAAATCATTAAATACTATAGGACCATGACCAAAGACTTTCCTCAACTTGAGAGGATTCTTATTTCTTACAAATGAGACAATCTGAGCATCAATAAATAACAGACCAATAACTGAAATAGATTGAATTAACAAAATGCTTTAAAATTTATCTTCATAAGGACACTTAAAAATTAAAAACAGAGAGAAGGTGAGCTGGTCCCAGCACCTGCAAGGAAGCTCCCCCAGAGCCATTCCAAGCTCCTAGGGCAGAGAAGGTGAGCCGCACAGGTGCCAGAAGCACCTCCCCACCCCCCGCCCCGTGGAAATGAGAAGACATGTAAACAAGTCTCAGAAATAGACTTCTGGATTACCTGCAGCAACCCCAAAGGGAAACGAGATGGAACAATCTGTTACTCAACCACCTGGACTCTCTGAACTGGCAACAAAAGAGGATCTGGGAAAAATGAAATCAGAAATAATTACTCAGATAACAGCAAAGATTGTGCTCATGGTGCAAGACATGATTAATAAATCTAGAAAGGACACAGATAAAAAAAATAGAGGATCTGAGGAACATGATAGAATCCCAACATAGGAAACAAATGGAATCCATAAAACAGATGCAAACAGATTTCCAGGAGATTAAAAACTCCATTGAGAATCTTCACAGCAGAATGAACCAATGTGAGGACAGATTTTCAGATATAGAAGTTAAGATTGCAATTAGTGACCAGGAAAAGAAAAATTGCTTTAAAATTGTAATGAGAAATCAATCCAGCAGTTGCTAGACAATGCAAAGAATAACATAAGACTGATTGGAGTCAATGAAGAAAGAGGAGAGTGCAGATGACATAAAAAAACTGTTCACAGAAGTGCTGGCAGAAACCTTCCCAAGGAGGGGAAAAGAACTTGACATACAGATAAGTGAGGCATATAGGACTCCAAATAGCCTTGATTAAAAAAAATCTACACATAGGCATATAATAGTTAGGATTCCAGAAATCCAACAGAAGAACAAAATTCTACAAGCAGTGAGAGAAAAGAAACAAATCACATACAAAGGAAAGCCCATCAGAATCACAGCAGACTTCTCAATGCAAACCGTCAAGGCAAAAAGAACTTGGAGTGATGTATTTCAAGCCCTAAAGGAAAACAGCCTCCAACCCAGGTTGATGTACCCTGCAAAACTATCTTTCAAAAGTAATAGTGAAATAAGATACTTTCATGATAAAGAGCACCTCAGGAACTTCATGAATACCAAACCAGCACTCCAAAAAATTTTAGACAATACCCTAGGAAAAGACAATGAGAATCACAACCCCAGGAAACCCAGCAGAATGAATCCATTGGGCGTGACAAATTAAACTCAAAGGGGGAGAATCCAAGAAAAAGAAAAAGTCATGACAAGGCTTTTAAAACTTTTAACTTCATCTCCCTAATGAGTGTATAATTCAATCTTGGTATTGTACTTATTAGTATTTTTCTGATTCTAGAGTTGCACACCTTTCCTTGTGCTGTACTGGCTATTTATCATCTTCTTATGTCTACTTTTTAATTGGGTTGTCTATTAATAAGCTCTAAGAATTCTTTATATATTCTGGTCATAGTTTATATGCATTGTAAATATGGTCTGTTTAAGGACTACTTTTCATTTTAATGATGTCATTTAAAGTTCTAAATTTTGATGGAATCTCATTTATTAATTTTTTTCTTTTATACATCATGTCTTTTTTATCCTAGGTAGTTCTTGCCTACACTGAATTCATAAATATTTTCCCTTATAATTTCTTCTTAAAGTTTTATACTTTTAGGCTTTCATATTTAGGTTCATAGATCCCTTCAAGTTATTTTCATGTATGGAAAAAAAGGGTTGAGGTTAATTTTTTATATACGGATACCAGGTGTTCTAGTGCCATTTGCTGAAAACACTATTTCTTCCTCGGCTCTTGAATTGAGTTTATATTCTAAAAAATGCTAATGTTAAATAATCTTTCAAAACTCAATGGACCATATATGTGTGGTTCTATTTCTAGGTTCTCTGTTTTATTCAAATGATCTATATGTCCTTCTTCACACCAACACTGCCTTGATTATTGTAGCTTTAGAAGAAGTCTTAAAATTAGGTACTAAATGTCTTCCAACACTGTTTTTGTTTCGTTTTGTTTTTTAACTTTTCTAGGTCCTTTGTACTCCTACATAACTTTTAAATTTCAATATCCAATTCTTCATTCATAGCATTTATTCACAGACCTGAATTTTTATATATACCTTGTGTTTTCTAATCCTGCCAAATTCAAATACAAGCAAGTTCTAGGGGCTCCTAGAGATTTTTTACCATTTTCTCTGTAGATGATCATTTCATCTACATATGAAGATTTTGCTTCTACCTTGCCAATCCTATCCTAGCTGTGTCATTTTATTGCCAGACTATTTTGGTGGGGCCTAGGTTTCAAAGTTTAATGGACAGATAAAGAGTAAGCATATCTCCCCTTGTTTCCCACCTTAAGGAGAAAGCATTGTATCTTCTCCATTCATATAAGGCATTCTCACTGGAAGTATGGAGTACATGTCTTTAATCTGTTGAGAAGGTTCTGTTCTACTTCTAGTCTCCTGATAGTTTTTACTATGAACAGCTGTAGAATTTAGTCCAATACTTTTTCTCCAACTAGTGACAGGATCATATGGCTTTTTCCTTTCTTCTGTTTAAATGATGACTTTTGGGGGTGGATCTTCCAATGCTGAACCAACACTGCCATCCTTATAACAAAACCACTTTCTACAGCCTGCCAGTTCTGACTTCCAATAGTTAGTTTTGTTAAACAAATTTCTATCTATGTTCATGCTTTTTTCTTCTATTATCTTTATCCAGTTTTAGGGTTAACACAATGTTGAGTTCCTAAAATGAGGGGAGAAGTGTTTCTTCTTTTTCTGCTTTAATTGTTTGATATAATTTATCAGTTAAAATGTATATGAGCCTGCTGTTGTCATATAGATAGGTTTTCAAGCTAGTAATATACTTTCTTTAATAGGTGCTATTCAAATTTTATATTTCCTCCAGAGTTAGTTTCATTAATTTGTCTTCCAAGGTACTTCTTAGAAGTTGTCAAATTTATTTCAAAACAGATTTTTGTAATATGCTTTCTATATCCTTTTAAATTCTGTAAAATCTGTGGTAATGTCTCCTATATCTTGATATTGTAATTTAAAAAATGTATAATTGACATTGTGTAACAAGAAGAAAAGGTCTAAAGGTTCAGGGGAAGTGGGAGAGGTAGGGGAAAGGAAAAACAGGAAAAGAAAAATATGAGAAAAGGAAAAAAATGGAAACAAAGTCTTTGCAAATAGGGAAGGGTGGAGGGGGTGAAGGGAGGGCAGGGGTAGGGGAAAAACAAAAGAACCAAGGTACTCATGTAATGGTACAAGATCCCAATGATGAATGTAACTGTATTTTATACCAAAAAAGAAACCAATAAACTTAATGGGAAAAAAATTGAAAACAAAAAACCCTTTTAAAGATGCTAGGGACCATACACATTATTTTGAAAAATGATAAAGGGAAAGAATCAATTATTTTATCTTCTTACAATCTTATGATTATCAAATAGTTGATGAAGGAATATTTCTCTCTATAGAAGTATTGAATGAGAACATCATCATTTTGTAACCATTAATGAAACAATTCAGAATAATCTGTGATGTTTGTGAACACCAGAAAACAGACAACCAGATAGAAAGTGCCTCCTGGCGGCTGGTATTTAACCACTCATTGTCCAATTTCAAACCTGAATCCACTCAAGCCTCTAGACCTAAGTTTGTAGGAAAACTAGGGGATGAGGGTCATGTTAAATGATACCATGAGATACAACTAGCAAAATTTAGACTATGAGAAATTAGTTAGGAAAAAAAAGCCCGTTTTCCTTAACAACAGATTGTAGGGATGTGGGAAACAGAGAGAACCTTATAGATTGAGATATGAACCAAATTAATTGCAATATACGAAACTTGGTTTGAACAATTAATAAAAATGTGAGAAAAGCAAGTTTGATGAATGGCAGGATATTTGGTAATAGTATAGAATTATTTTAGAATAATAAAAATCTATATCTTTAAAAAGGCTTTATCTTTTATTTTTGTAGTAATGGGGGTCACACCAGGGGTGCTTTACCATTGAGCTTCATCTGCATTTTGAGACTAGGTCTAACTAAGTTGCTCATGCTGGCCTTAAACTGGCCAGCTTCAGCCTCCTGTGTACTGGGATTACAGGCATGTATCACTTCACCTGGTAAGGCTTTATCTTTTAAAGATATAGGTAAGCCTGGGGGCTTAGCCCAGTGGCAGAGCACTTGTCTGGAATGCATGAGTCCCTGGGGTTCCATCCCTACGGTGCACATGTGCGCATGCATACACACACTTGGAATAGCAGAAATTTGTCTTATGGAACACAGTGTTTTTCACAGTGTTAAATGAGAAACTGAACTGATATTTTCGAATTTCAGAGTACAGTGAGGAGGGCAGGTGCATTCTTAGGAAATATTCCAGAGGCCTTCTTGGAGATGTTATATGCACTTGGTGACTTATACCTCATTTTTTTCTAAAAGAAGTCTTCCCTAGGGCACTGCAAAGAGCATTGAGAATTTCAGATCCAAGGACAGCTCTTTCAACTTGTTCCTGAGGGCTGCACCAATGGAGTATGCAGAGCTGAGGAATTTCACTAGGCCTTGTCTGTGAACTCAGAGTGTGAAGGGTGTGTAGCTCTCTCAGCCTCCATTCCAAGGGTATTTCTTTTTTTAATTATCATTTTTATTTTATTAGTATATGTTTGTTATTCATAATAATTACATTGTTTTTGGGGAATAGATACATATATTTATATGCATGTAATCTGTATCATTTTGATCCCTCTCCTAGATATCTTTCCCCATCTCCACAGGAATACTGACTCCCCTCCTAGGGGCTGTCAGTGGCTGGTCAGGTGCTGAATGTCAGGTGGACCCTTTTTCTGGAGCCATGCTAAGACTTGCATCTCACTTTTCTAAGTGAGGCTGTCATTTAGAGTTGGTTTCCTGAAGGGAAAAGTGTATTTCCTTCTACCATTGCCAAAACCAGTTGTTTCCACACAACAGTACGTTAATTGCATACCAAGCAACTGTGCATATTTTGTTGCCCAACATGTCTTAATTTGTCCCCAAATGATTCCAGTGCATTTTCTCTTTGAGCAAAAAGGGTATTTTAAAGAAGAATATGTTGCACAGATATATATCAGGCTGAGGTCTCTAATTGTCTGGAACTGATAAAACAACTCTAACTTGTTTTGACATCAAAAATTAAATAACTTGAATTGGTATGGCCCCTTCTTTTGCACATTTGGAGGCAATGTTAAGATCACAAGATATATAAATCACTGCTATAGCATAGTTGAGAAAATTCATCAACTTTAGACTATTCTCTGTTTTGACTATATAGTCTAGAAATAAAACTGAGTATGTTTTTCTTACACTAGTTTATTGCCTATTCCCATGGGCAGCTGATGGCATATTCCCACAGATATGGGTTCTCAATATGTCCTCTGGGCTTGACTTGAGAAATAGGCTAAAAGTGATCAGATTATTGCTAGGTTGGGGGGACAGGGAGTTGGTACAGAAACAGAATCTAATTCTTTTCTATACTTGTGCTGGTTGAATATGTTGATGTTGGGCTGTGCTTGTCTCTAGCTCTGATACATGTTCAGAGCTTTTTAACTCTCAGTAAGTAAATCCAGAAAGCACAGTCACTGTGGAATGCACAGTTACTGTGGAATGCAGGACAATGGCCTTACCAAAATGTGTGGGTGGTCCCTTCTCAATACCTGCATCTGGACTTGGGGTCAGAGCTGAGCCCACTGATGTGTGAGGAATTCTATTCTGAGCTTGTGGTATTTGAGGATTTTCTGTCTAAGACCGCAACATTTTGACTTGGAGAAGGAATAAGTAAAAAGAAATTTTCATTGATCATACATTTCTGTCTTGAAAGATGGAGCAACTTTATCACCAGAACACTTCAAAATATGATTTAAAAAACAAAAACAAAAACACAACAGAATTTGATGGTCGAAAGTAATGAAAGTGATAGAAGTTCCAAGCATTTGTTTAGTTCACGTACATAGTGGAGGTGTTAATACTTTGAACATTGGGACAGGTATAGGGAAATAGTGAGGGAGACAGTTTCTATCTTCCAAGAGTTCTTGTCAAAGGGAAACTGACTGTGATAAAACTGGATCTTGGATGCAGGTGTCCTCAACCTTGGGCCATAGGTGGTATCAGTGCATGGCTTTACTGGGCTGCACAGCAGGAGGTGAACAGGGTAGTGGGGAGCCAGTGAACCCTTTCCCATTGCTCTCATTACTACTTGAGCTCCACTTCTTGTCAGGACAGTGGTGGCAGAGATCTCACATGAGCACAAACTACTGTGAGCTGTGCATTTGAGGTCTCTAGGTTGTCTACTCCTTATGGGAATATAATTTCCAAATAATCCATCTACCCTCCACCTCCTCTGACCATAGAAAAATTGTCTTATAGAAAACCAGTCCCTGGTGCCACAAAGGTAGGTTGCAGCTTTGATGTTTATGGGTCTGATATTATACAATGTGACTCTTCTCATATTTTCCTCAAGGCCTGACACTGAGCCATTTAGAATCTGCAGGGTAGAGCACAGTCATGGGAGGGGCCTTGGACCCAGTGATTGCAAAATGCTCTGGGGAATAGGTATGAATAGGCCAAGGAAACACATAACAGGCAGTGATGGAACATTTGTAATGAATTTTGGATTTTGTGCAGAGGAAAATAGTGCATTCGGAGGGCTGGAGTTTGGGTGACAATATCTAGTGCAGTCATTCATTTGACAAATATTTATTGAGCACTAATTACATGCTAGACTTTGTTGTTGAGGTTGGGGATGTAGTGGTAAACAGTATTTCTACAGAGCTTGGGGAGGAGAACAGTAATTACACAATAAGTAAACAAAGTCCAGGCAGATATAATACAAGAGGATGTGTCAGAATGACTAGGAGGAGTTGGATAATATTTTAATTATTATTAAATCATATTAAAAGCCAAGTCTTTTACATTAAAAAGGATGACTATTCAGAGGATTAAATGCCCAATTATAATATTTTAGAGGAACTTTTACATCATGGCAGAGGAGTTCCTTTGACGGTCTCTCAAATCATCAAATATGCCATAGGTCTTGCTCATGGGCATGAGTGAAAGTACAGGTAGGTGATAAAGGAAAAGAAGGGAGAAAGCAAAGGTGTTAGGGAAAGAAAGAAGAGGAAGAGCATGGTAGAAAGAATGAGTAGAAAGACCAAGGTACCTATGATGGAGTGGGTTAATAATAATAATTGCTAGCAGCTTTTGAGTATTCATCATTGGCACAGCCTTATGCTGAGTGATCAGATATATTAACTTATTTTATCTTCACTCTAACCCTGTGAGGTAGTAGTTACTTTTTTCACTTTCACACATAAGAAAAATGAGGCAGAGAGAGGTTTGATGATTTGGCCAAAGACATAAAACCAGAAGTAGGACTCAACCCTAGATAGCCTTTCTCTGCTAATTATAAGTCTTATTGCTGCCTCAATAGCCTTGGGTATGACTGTGGCTCCTTGGTCCTGCACTCATTTACTGTGCACACAGGACTGAGACTCACTCTGGCTTCTGGAGCTCACTCAAGCTTGCAATTTTACAAAAACAAGTTCAGCTTTGCTACTGTCATAGCGTTGTGCTTAATTCTGTTGCCTCTTTGGGTTGTCACCTCATCAAGCTTTAAGAATTCTGAGAAAAAAATGAAACCTAATACAGGATATTATCAGAATCTCTGTTCTGCTGCCCAAAAGATAAAGCCCTCAGTGGGTTGCAGATGGTTCTCCTGATATATTTTTCAGCCCATCCCTGAACCCCTGGGATGGCCTCTGAAATCCTGGTGGTTCAGAGTCATGGAAGGCTAGACAGGAAATGCCAAGGCTCCCCCAGTAATGTCACATTGATGAAAATCTAGAGACAAATTATAATGACCTTCAGGAAAGGCGATTTCACAGCATGATTGGGTCATTCATTGCTGTGTTTAACCACCCTATGATCAGCACATTCTTTTCTTCCCAAGTCTTGTACTTTGACTTTGTTGTAAGTAAAAACCCTCATTCTCATTCTTAATTTACTTGAACCCTCTCCAGAATTTTCAATTATTTAGGCTAAATACTCTCCCTCTTCAAACATAGAGCTTATTAATATTGTTATCACAAATCTAAGCAGACCAGGGAGGATTATGTGATGGCCATCATTTTTCTTTGTCTTGCTCAATTCATAAAATATTTCTGGAATTGTAATTTGATGTTTGTAAAATTAATTACTACAAAACTGCTTTTTTGGCCTGGAAATGAGCATTTGGATGATGACCGACAACTAAAACCATGAGAGTATTACCGATATATTGCTACACTGAAGACAGAGCTGGTTTTGGGCAGAGAAACCTGTCCTGGATCCATTGCTCCTCAGCCACCATGGGCTGGTCCCTTAAATATTTCACAACTCAGTTTACCCAGCTGAAAAGGGGAAGTTTGGTGTAGATGGATGTTTTGACTTTCTTCCAGTTTTAAAAGGTGGGAATCCTTAAGTTTTTTTTTTTAGTTTTTATAATGTTGTTTTTCGTTCTCTCTTTCTTTCTTTTTTTTATTAAATTCTTTTATTGGTACATTGTAGGTATACAACACAATTACATTTCTCATTGGGAATTGTACCTTTACATAATGCATCTTGGTTCTTATTTTTTCCCCATTCCTAGCCCTCCCTTCACACCCTCCACCCTTCCCTATTTACAAAGATTTTATTTCCATTTTTTCCATTTCTCATCATTTTTCCTTTCCCTTCTTTCCTTTTCCCTACCCCTCCCACTACCCCTACCCCTTTGGACCTTTTCTTCCTATTTTACATTGCTGATTATTCATTTTAATCATTGGTACATTTTAGGTATACAATATAATGACATTCATCATTGGAAATTTGCACCTTTACATAGTCTCTCTTGGTTCTTATTTTTCACCCTTGCCCAGCCCTCCCTTCAACCCCTCCAGCCCTCCCTATTTACAAAAATTTTGTTCCTATTTTTCCATTTTCGCATATTAATCCCATTCCCTTCTATCCTTTCCCCTAGCCCTCCCACTTCCTTCCCCTTTGCCCCTTTTCTTCCTATTTCACATTACCTATTATACATTTAGTCCTTATTTACACTTTCAGTTTCTCACACCAGAGAAATTATTCAGTATTTACACATGTGTGTCCTATTTATTTCACTTCAGAGTATTGCCTCAATGTGCATCCACTTAGCTATAAATGTCTCTAATTTCTCATTTTTTATGGCTGAGTAGTACTCCATTTTATAAAAAAACCACATTTTCTTTATCCAGTCTCCAGTTGAGGGGCATTTGAGCTGTTTCCAAATTTTAGCTATTACAAACTGTGCTGCTATGAACATGGGTGCACATATATCACTGTGGTATGATTCTTTTAATTCTTTGGAGAAGATCCCCAGCAGTGGAATAGTGGGGTCAAATGGGACTTCCAGCCCTAGCTCTTTGAGGTATCTCCATACTGATTTCCACAGTGGTTGCATCAGTCGACACTCCCACCAGCAGTGGAGCAGTGTTCCTCTTTCCCCACAACCCCACCAGCATTTGTTATTGGTTGATTTCATGATAGCAGCCATTCTTTCTGGAGTGAAGTGGAATCTGAGCATTGTTTTCATTTGCATCTCTCGAATGACCAGTGATGTTGAACATTTTTTCATGTATTTATTTGCTATTTCTACTTCTTTGTCTGAGAAATGTCTGTTCATTTCAGATGCCCACTTTCGGATTGGGTCTTTAAATTTGGGAGGTCTGATCTTTTTAAGTTCTTTATAGATTTGAGATGGTAGATCTTTGTCTGAGGAAGAGCAGGTGAAGATTTTTTCCCACATTGTGGGTTGTCTCTTCACACTGCTGGTGGTTTCTCTTGCTGTGCAGAAGCCTTTTAATAAGAAGAGATCCCACTTGTTGATTGTGCGAGTTCATGGGCAACTGAAGTTTTGTTCATGAAATCTTTTCCTATACCGATGTCTTCAAGGGTTCTACCTAACCTCTGTTCCAACTGGTTCAGAGTTTCTATTTTAATATTTAGATCTTTAATCCATTTTGATTTTAGTTTAGTGCGTGGTGAGAGATATAGGTCTAGTTTTAATCTTTGGCAAGTTGAAGCCCAATTTGTCCAGCACCATTTATTAAAGAGGCTATCTTTCCTCCAGTGAGGGTTTTTGGCTCCTTTATCGAAGATGAGATGGCTGAGTTTGTCTGGTGTTGTTTCTGCATCTTCTAATCTGTTCCACTGGTCCTCAAGTCTGTTTCTTTGCCAGTTCCATGCTGTTTTTATCACAGTAGCTTTGTAGTATAGTTGCAGGTTGGGGAATGTGATACCCTCTGCCATGTCTCTGTTACCTAGAATTGCTTTTGCTATTCTGGATCTCTTCTTGTTCCAAATGAATTTTTGGATTGTTTTCTCAAGGTCCATGAAGTATGCTGCTGGAATCTCAATTGGAATTGCATTAAATCTATATAGCAGCTTTGGAAGTATGGCCATTTTCACTATATTAATCCTTCCTACCCAGGATCAGGGGATGTCTGTCCATTTTCTGATATCATCTTCAATCTCTCTTTTCAGAGTGCCATAGCTTTCAGAGAAGACGTCTTTGATTTCTTTCATTAGGATGATTCCTAGGTATTTCAGTTTTTTGGATGCTATTGTGAGAGGAATTATTTGCCCTATTTCTCTCTCAGTGAGTCTGTCATTCATGTAGAGGAAAGCTGTTGATTTTTGTGTGTTGACCTTGTAACCAGCTACTTGACTGAATTTGGTTATTAAGTCTAGAAGACTTTTGGTGGAGTTCTTGGGGTCTTCTATATAGAGTATCATGTCATCTGCAAATAATGACAATTTGACTTCTTCATTACCTACCTTTATTCCTTTTATTTCTTTCTCTTGTCTAAGTGCCGTGGCTAATGTTTGCGGAACTACACTGAACAAGAGTGGTGATATTGGACATCCTTGTCTTGTTCCTGATTTTAGTGTGAAGGATTTCACTTTTTGACCCTTTAGTATCATATTGGCTGTTGGTTTTCATAGATGGCTTCTATCAGTTTGAGGGAGAGACCATCTATTCCAGTTTTTTGTAGGTTTTTTATCATAAATGCATGTTGGATTTTGTCAAATGCTTTTTCTGCATCTATGAAGATAATCATATGGTTTTTGTCCTTGGCTCTATTGATATAGTGTATTACATTGAATGATTTGCGTATATTGAACCATCCCTGCATCCCTGGGATGAATCCCATTTGATCAGGGTGTATGATCTTCTTGATTATCTTCTACATTCTATTTGCCATTATCTTATGAAGGATTTTTGCATCTATGTTCATTAGTGAGATTGGCCTATAGTTCTCTTTTTCAGTTGGGTCTTTCTCTGCTTTGGGGATCAAAGTGATGCTTGCTTCCAGGAATGAATTTGGGAGTATTGCTTCCCTTTCAATTTCATTGAAGAGTTTCAACAGTAGTGGCAGCAGTTCCTCTCTAAATGACTTGTAGAATTCAGCAGTGAAGCCATCAGGGCCCAGGCTTTTCTTAGTTGATAAATTTTTAATTACATTTTCAATTTCATTGGTTGATACTGGATTGTTCAGAATTTTTAGGTCTTTTTCATTCAACTTGGTAATTCATATGTATCTAGGAATCTGTCCATTTCTTCTGTGTTGTCCATCTTATTGGCGTATAGGTTCTGGAAGTAGGTATTGATGATCCTCTGGATTTCTACTGGGTCTGTTGTCATTTCACCCTTTTCATTCCTAATTGCATGGATTTGGGCCTTTTCTTTCCTTTTTCTGACAAGGTTGGCTAAGGGTTTGTCAATTTTGTTGATTCTTTCGAAGAACAAACTCTTGGCTTCATTGATTTTTTTGTATCATTCTCTTAGTCTCCATTGCATTGATTTCTCCTCTGATCTTTATAACTTCCTCCCTTGTATGAGCTTTGGGGTTGTCCTGCTCTTCTTTTTCTAGAAGCTTGAGGTTCAGCATCAAGTTTAATTGGGCTCGTTCTATTTTCCTAATATGCTTATTCACTGTTATAAATTTCCCTCATAAGACTGCTTTCATTGTGTCCCATAGATTCTGATATGTTGTATTGTCATTGTCATTTAATTGAAGGAACTGTCTGATTTCTTCTTTAATTTCCTCTGTGACCCATTGGTTATTCAGAAGTGTGTTGTTCAATTTCCATGTGTTTATGAAACTTTTTGAGTTTCTTTTCCTATGAATCTCCAATTTCATCTCACTATGGTCTGATAATATACAGGGGATAACTTCAATTCCTTTGCACTTACTTAAACATGTTCTGTGTGTGATTATGTGGTCTATTTTGGAGAATGACCCATGTGCAGCTGAGAAGAATGTGTATCCTTATTTTGTGGGATGGAAGAATCTGTAAACATCTGTTAAGTTCATTTGTTCAAGAGTTCGATTGAGTTCTAGTATTTCATTATTTATTTTTAGTCTAGCTGATCTATCTATTTGTGACAGTGGAGTGTTGAGGTCCCCCACTACAATTGTATTAGTGTATATATGACTTTTCATGTCCATCAGTATTTGTTTTATATAGTTGGGTGGACTACTGTTTGGTTCATAGATATTTATGATTGTCATCTCTTCCTCTTGAATTCTTCCCTTTACAAGGATGTAGTGTCCTTCTTCATCTCTCTTAATTAGTGTTGGTTTGAAATCTACTTGATCTGCCAAGAGGATAGCTACTCCTGCTTTTTTTCAGGTTCCTGTCACATGCAGTATTGTTTTCCACCCTTTAACTTTCAGTCTATGAGTTTCCTTTTGAATTAAGTGTGTTTCTTGTATGCAGCATATTGTTGGATTTTGCTTCTTGATCCATTCTGCCAGTCTATTTCTTTTGATTGGTGAATTGAGACCATTAACATTAATGGTTATAACTGAAACGTATTGACTTGTCATTGTCATGAGTTTTTCTTTTCGTTGGGTTCTCCCCCTTTACATTTAATTTCTTGTCATGCCAGATGGGTTCATTCTGCTTTGCTTCCTGGGGTTGTGATCCTCAATGTCTGTTCCTAGGATATTGTGTAAAATTCTTTGGAGTGCTGGTTTGGTATTCACAAAGTTCCTAAGGTGCTCTTTGTCATGAAAGTATCTTATTTCTCCATCAATTTTGAAAGATAGTTTTGCAGGGTACATCATTCTGGGTTGGAGGCTGTTTTCTTTTAGGGCTTGGAATATGTCACTCCAAGCTCCTCTTGCCTGATGGTTTGTGTTGAGAAGTTTGTTGTGATTCTGATGGGCTTTCCTTTGTATGTGATTTGTTTCTTTTCTCTAACTGCTTATAGAACTTTGTTCTTCTGTTGAGTTTTTGGAATCTTAACAATTATAAGTCTATGTGTAGATTTTTTTTGATCAAGACTATTTGGAGTCCTATATGCCTCACTTATCTCTATATCAAGCTCTTTTCCCCTGCTTGGGAAGTTTTCTGCCATTATTTCTGTGAAGAAATTTTTTCTGTCATCTGCACTCTCTCCTGTTTCTTCATTGAGCCCAATCAGTCTTATGTTATTCTTCTTTGCATCATCTAGCAGCTGCTGGATTGATTTCTCATGTTCCCTTATAATTTTGAAGCAATTTTTCTTTTCCTGGTCACTAATTGCAGTCTTATCTTGTATATCTGAAATTCTGTCCTCACACTGGCTCATTCTGCTGTGTAGACTTTCAATGGAGTTTTTCATGTCCTGGAAATCTATTTGCATCTGTTTTTTGGATTCCTTTTGTTTCTGATGTTGGGATTCCATCATGTTCCTCAGCTCCTCTGTAGATTTATTTATCATGTCTTGCACTAGGAGCACGATTTCTCATGTTATCTGAGAAATTATTTCTGATTTCATTTTTTCCAGATCCCCTTTTGTTGCCAGTTCAGTGGGTCCAGGTGGTTGAGTATCAGAGTGTTCCATCTCATTTCCCTTTGCGGTTGCTGTGGGTGATCTGGAAGTCTGGTTTTGAGACTTAGTTATGTGTTTTCTCATTTGGGCTGGGGCGGGGGCCTGTTATTGCCTGCGCGGATTACCTCCTCTGAGCTGGGAGAGGTGGGAGAAGGGCCGGGAGCAGTGGTAGGTATGGTGGTCCAAAAGCCCTTTCCTGTGGGCTGGGAGCAGTGGGAGGGATTGTGGCCTGGAAGCCCCTTCCTCTGGGCCAGGAGCAGCGGGACAGAAGGTGGCCCAAAAGCCCTTTCCTCTGGGCTGTGAGCAGTGGGAGGGATGGTGATCGGGAAGCCCCTTCCTCTGGAACAGGAGCAGTGGGAGGGTGGCTCAGAAGCCCCTACCTCTGGGCTGGGAGCGGCAGGACTCAGTACCTTGGTCTGGTGGTCTGGTGTCCTCTGCATCTTTGTAGTGTGGAACCAGGTGGCTGCCTTTCTGCAGCAGGGTGATTTGGCATTTTCCGCATGACTGGGGACCTCGGTCAGGCCAATTCTCTTAATTCTTAAATGTTGCTCCCAAATTTTCAAATACACTTCCCTGGGGCTGGAACGCGGTGCTCCGGGCTCCCCTACAGAGTGTCGCCCAGGCCTTCCCAGCCAGCAGCCCGGAGGAGCCCTGCCACCGCCTGTGCCGCTCCTGCCTCCCAGGAATCCTTAACTTTTCGAAAGTAGGATAATACTTCCCATGTAGTTCCCAGAGTCTAGAGACAGAGGGAAAAGTGAGTTATTGTTCAAATAGTACAGAGTTTCAGGTTGCAGGATTAAAAAGTCCTAGAGATTCATTGTACAGCAATATGCATATAGTTACTACTGTTATACACTTAAAATGATTAAAATAATACATTTTATTATGCTTTTAATCACAAAAATAAGTCAAGGACTCCAGTGCACTTCCATTTTTTTTTGGTATCTCAATGAATATCTCTACAAAAGTATATTAAAATTATAAGTTGTGTTTATCTTGAGGTCCACTTGAACTAATGGACACAACTGACTAATTAACCCCCCGCCAACATATAACCATGCAGTTTATTTTTTCTGGAGACTCTCTATTGAATTGTTCCTTTCGAGTGCATTTTAATGATGAGGAGGTAGTCTCAGTGCTCCTAAAATGAAGATTGCTTGGCTGGATTCATTTATGTTTAAGAACTTTCCTTCATAATGTCCTGAAAGAACAGTTTATCTCCAACATGGGAAATATTTTCTAGCAATGGTCTTCCTTAAAGTGTGTTCTCAAAGGCAGGGAGTTGGAAGGGCTCACATTTGGTTTCTGAGCAAAGAGAACAGAGGTTATGGCTGACTGTTTACAGCGTGCGACTGAAGGAGGACCTCCACATTGCTTTTCAACATTTGCTCGGGTCCCAGTGTCAACATGGTGACTTGGAGGAGAGAAGGGCTGCTTTGTGAATATCAGACAGCACCAAGACCCAGCAGGGGTGGGGGGTCCTTCGAGGTGGGCTGAATCAAATGCTATGAGCAGAAGCAGATGTCAGCTTCCTTCCCTGCAACCCCCCACTCCTTTTCTTAAATATCCTTTATTTATTTATTCGGTGCCAGTAATATTTCTACATTGCACACATTGATATAGAATACCTTAGAATCACTGAAGATCCAGAAACTTTTAGAAAAAAAAATCTGAACATTTTTTCTAGTGAACATTTAGAAAACTAAAACCTGGCCAAAAGCAGAATAGATATTCTACAAAAGGACAAATGCCCTTAATAAAGATGAACTTTGTTGGCCTGTTGTTTCTTTTACGATGTTGCTCTCCCCATCTTATCTCTTCTAGAATGTGGAAAGCTGTGGGCTAACTTTAGGTACAAATTGACTCCATGTGTTTTCCCTGGGTGGACTCTTGCTTTCTGATCTCTTCAGGGCAGGAGAAGAGAGGCAGTCTTTGGTGGGCATGTGGCTTTGTGCTAGTGGGGTGGGATAGATTCTCCAGCTGAACTCAATAAATTTTACCTCAGAAGAATTCTTCACAAAGTTAGATGAGGGGTTGACAGTCCCCAAATGCTCACACAATTGCTGCAGCTGTGCAGTCCTTTAAAAAAATAAGATAAATTTCATGGAAAAAATAGACAATGGTTCTGAATTCATTCCTCTTTCCACCCCCACTCCATGTCTGTTCTGGGAACATGATCAGAAGAGCTCATCTTTTAGTGATGTTAATTCATCAATCATTGTGTATACCTTTGTTCAATCATCTCTGAAACTGCCCATAACATTTCTTTATTTCTTGGCAGAAGTGTGGTCAGTCAGTTTTATCTCCATTAGTTTTATCTGGGTCAGTAGGCTTCCTGTTAAGTATGTTCAAGTGCCAACATCAGCCTCTAGAGTCCCAATTTGATATGTGGCTGAGAAACATTCAGATTTTTCTCTTTTACTTCATTTGGTCTATCTCCCAAGTTTGTGCTACTGTACACTTTGCAACATGTGGAAGCATGGATACTGCGTTGCTACTTTAAAAATGTTATTTCTTTTCTTTTGCAGGTACCGATAAACGGTGTTCTCACTTCTCAGAAACTTGTATACATGTATTCATAGTAGTATTGTAAGTAAGGGCCAGAAGGTAGAAACACCTCAAGGGTCAATTAATAGGTGAGTGGATAAACAACATATAGTACATATATAAAATGTAGTAATTTTTTAGCCATTCAAAAAAGAATGTAGTACTGATACCATGTATAATTTGGATAAACCTTGAAAAGATGATACTAAAACATTAAGTCGAAGAAACCAGACCAAAAGGTAACATTGTGTGATTCCTTTTATGTGGTAAATCCAGGCAAATCTATAGGTTCAGAAAACAAATTAGTGGCTGCATGGGAGGTGGTGAATGGGAAAGGAAAACAAGGAATGATTACCCAATAGGCATAGGATGTTCTTTTGGGACAATGAAAAAGTTTTAAAAGTAGAGGAGGTGGTGGTTGCATAACATTGTGAGTTTGCTAAAACGTACACTTTAAAATGTCACCTCAGTTAAAAAACTTGAAAAAGTAATGTTTATTCCTTTTCCTTTTAGCAGTATTGAGAATTGAACCCAGGTCCTTTACACTAAGGTACATTCCCAGTCCTTTTTATTTTGAGACAGGACCTTGCTAAATTGCTAAGTTGTCCAGGTTGGGGTTCAATTTGCAATCTTCATGCTTTAGTCTCCGAGTACTGGAATTACAGGTGTGTGCAATCACAGTTGGCTCCATTTTCCTTTTCTATTTGCCGTATTTTTGTTCAGATGTATGCTTCTCCTTACATCCCAGCCCAGAGAGCTTCATTGTTCACATTCCATCTAAATGAACTATTTCAAGGCCAAGAACTAGGTACAGTTACTATTCAGCTCTTCTTTTTGTATTCTCCTCTAAAACTTTACTGTACCTCAAGTTACCTCTTTGTCTTTGTGACAGACATTCTCTTTTCAGACTCTGTACATCCATCTTCAGGGTTAACCTTGATTGCAAAAGACAAAATCTCTGGAAAACTGTTGGAATTGCTGAATCTGACATCTGGAGATGAATCAGGTGCTAGCTTTTCAAAGCCAAGGGGATCAGAGGGCATCAAGTGAAACTTAAAAAAACCAAACCAAACCAAACACCTCCTTTGCTTCTGGTCTTTTATGCAATTTCCTTGGCTGGTTTCCTCTCTGGAATGTTTTAATAAATGGAGTTTTTCTCCTACTTTTTCTCTACTGGAGCCTCAAAGTAATGAGAGATTCTAAAATGAGTCTATTTGTGAAAGTAGAATCTTATAAATCCTGGTGTCATTGGGTAAAGGTCATCCATATTTTGGGTTTTGAGGAGAACGTGACTGTGAAGAGGTAGCAGAGAAAGATGGAGAGGATGAACTGGGTGACAAGTCAAGGAGGGCCCATTAGAAGCAAAGGAAAAAGAACAAGAGTGGGTTTAAAACACCAGCACACACTTTCCATGTAGTGTGAGGGCCTGCAATGTACTTTCCATTTGTGATGCTACAAGAATCTCTGGATAGAATTATTCCTCAGTTTGGTGACCTTTCATATCTCCTATTTGTGTGAGACATAGAAAGCAGTTTATCCTACTTAAAACAAGGACAACTGATCCCAGGATTAAATTTAGTGTTGAATTTCTTGGGGACCATTTTGATCAATCAGGCTCAAGATGAAGAACAACTGGGTTCAAGTTCCACACACAGAGGGTAGAAATTAGTCCTTTGTCTAAACAGAAAGGACTGATAGCTTCCTAAAAGGTACCTGGACTTCAGATAACTTGTTCAATATTAAATGAGCTACATGAAAATTAATTAAAAACACACACATTTAATTTATGAGATTTAAGATGATGGAGATTAGGTATAGTAAAATTTTGAAGAGATTGAGCAAAAGCTTTTGGGTTGAGTTTGTAGATACAGAAATTCTTTAGATAAGACTTCAGGTAACTCAGAATGACCTATGATGAACCAATCAGATTTTATCACTGGGGAAATGTGAAATTGGAGCACGGAGACTCTATCAGTTCACTGTAAGTATCTGTTTAGTCAGATTCATTTAGAAGGTAAGATTGCAATTTCTAAGGGGATGATTAAGTTGTGAAGCTAGTCTCTGTCTCTATCTCTCTGCATCTGCCTCTTTTTCTCTCTCCTCCCTCTCAGAGAGAGAGAAGGAGAAGCAGAATGCTTAGTCTCAAAGAGAGAGAAAAGGTAGGAAGGAGCAAATGTACCTGGAGACTTTCTAGTTTCTAGTTTCCCTAAGCTCCAGCTTTGGGTCCTCTTTTTGGCTTCTTTGAGATCCTCTCATGTCTCACAATAAACTTTTCATTCATGCTAATTTGAGTGGCTTTTATTTTCTCATAATCCTCAAATGATCGATCCCCAAATAATTCAATCCTTTGCCTGCTGCCCAGGCCAGCTCCTCTAGGGCAAATGGTGATCTCCATTTAAAAAGTTTTTAATGGATGGTGAGCCCAACTCTCATAAAAGCTTATTTCTGTGTTTAGAAACCTTTAATTAGAGTCTTATTCAGCACTAAATTTTACACAAAGAGAGTCCATTTACTCAGTTTTTTTTGTTGTTGTTCAGTGAGATAGGTTACAATTTATGTCTTACTCAATGGAGACTTCAGATCCTTGGTGTTTCTCAACTCTCTTCACTATAAGAATTACTGAGGAGGTGTATGTTAAAAATTCAGATTCCTTGTCTCCTCTCTGGATCTGATCCAGAGGTCTGGGGTGGAGCTAGGAATCTGTATTTTTAACAAGTACCCTTAGTGATTCCTATAATAAGGAAAGTTGAGAAACATTATACTTAAGCATAGTTAAATGTTACCCCTGTGATTTACTGTCTCCAAAAAATGTCCTCACCTCTAATTGCCTCCCCACCTAAATATACAAGTTCAAATTTGTCCTTCTCTTCAAGGATCAGAACAAATGCCAGTATCTTCATAATCCCTGATCATGAAAGGAAATGGGAGAAATATCTTTCTCCATTTCAAATGTAAGAAAATGGTTACTGAGCAGTTTTTGGTATGGTACAATCTATCCTTAACTTTTATGTATTCAACTTTTTCATTATGGTTAGTGCAACTATTTGTCTAATATCCCCTTTCAGACTATACAAGTGAGGTTCGGTATCCTTTTACTCAGGAATTCTTTGGAGAACCTGGCAGAGCATTTGAGAATGTAAACTTAATGTGGGCTTTATGTAGGGACTGGCAGAAATCTACCTGGAGGCCATTTAGCAGTAGCTCATGGGTTATGATAGTGTTTGCTTTGATGGGAAAAATTACTGAATTCTCTAGGCCCAAGACCATAGAGACTTTGCTTCTTAAGATGAGTCTCTCCCACTCTACCCCCTGGGGAGGGCCTCAAGAATTTCCAGACATTTCTCAAGAAAAGATATAAGAAGGTTACTGGAAGAAGCAGTTGATTTGGGGAAAATTCAGTTTGTTAATTGGCAATGGTATTTTACTCCCTTTTAAGAGAGAGCATCTGATATTTTTCTTATAGTTCTACAAGATTGGGGTGTTTGGACTACTTTCTCTGTATGGGTAGGAACAGATGATAGTCTATTCTCTGAATTTTTGCTTTAGCCCTAAACCTGAACCCATCAGAAAGTGTGCCACTGCCTGCAAGGGCAAGAGCAAGACATAGAGGGTGGAAATGAGGAGGGCCTTTGGGCTGGCATGGGGGGCAGTATGCATTATTATCTGACTTGATGAGGTGGTATAGGGGTTCCCTGTAGTCAAGTAAAGACCACCAGTGGGGGCCAGGATTATCTTGCTAGGAGCATCCAAGAACAATATCTATTTAGGTGAGGGGATCAAAGCCAAAAAAAATAAAGGGGTATAGATCTGGCCACTCATTTTGGTGGATGGAGGTGGGGAGAAAGAGAGCCTCATATCTGTATTGGATTTTCACATTGTGGGCTTGATGCAGGGAGTTTTCTGAATGTTCTCTGTAGAAGAACAAATGTGCCCCCAAAAGACAGAGGCAGTATTTGAATACTTGTCACGGGGAGGGAAGCAGCAACCAGAACAGAAAAAGAGACAGTGGATTTGCTACCCATGACTTATAACCACTTATGCAAGAGGATGCAAAACCTCACCCAATGCTTGCTGCTGAAGCATATCCCAGGGGTAAAACAGGGAGAAGAAAGGACAAGAGTAAGGGAAGTATGGGAGGAGAGACCACTCCTCACCTCCCAGCCCTGGCAGCTTGGATCAATAGTTCAATTATAGGTTAAAAAAGAGAGAAAGTTTTACAAAGACATAGAAAAATTTAAATTACCAGCATACCTGAAGAAATTATGGTCCCAAGTTGAAACTTTTACTAAGGAAAGTGGCTTAACAAAAGAAAAAAGGGAATTTTGAGAGGGTAAAATTACTAGCTATTATTTATAAATGTAAAATGATTTAATGCTTATACTGTTTAGTCAAGCCAATTACATATGCAATGAATAGATTCTGTGTTCAATTTCATTATATCATTTTTCAAATATGGACTCCAGATTGACCTCTGTACTTGAATAAGGAAAAGACTGGGGTAGTTATAATGGAAAAATTATTTGCCAGCTCTTGCATGACAGTAGCATGTTGCTGTTCTAACAATAACATTATAAAGATAATGCATAAGCACATTGTTATCTGCTATTATGCCAATAATTTTTTTCATTTGTACTTTTCTACTGAATTTTTTGTTTTTGCAGTTTCATTATAAAAAAAACATACAGTAAGTGACATATTTTTAATATGCATATTTGAAAATTTCAGCAAATGTATAAAACAGCGAAACCTGCAACCTAAGCAAAATAATGAACTTATCTCTCACTTTGAAAGTTTCCTTGTACTCTTTTATAAACTCTTCCCTCCTACTGTCCCTTCCTACCCACATCATGTCCCTACCCTCCACCTTCTAAATCCTCAAGGCACTTCTGATTTGTGTTCAGTCATTTTTGGATTAGTTTTAATTTTCTAGAATTTTATAAAAATAAAACTATTTAATACAAATTCTTGTTTGGCTTATTTTGGTACAATTATTTTGCAATTCATCTATGTTGTAGTCTGTGTCAGTGGTTCACTCCTTTTTGTTTCTAAGTAGTATACTCTTGTATGCATATACTGCAGTTTCTTTATCAATTCACCTGTTAATGGACAGTTGAGCTATTTTTGGTTATTAAAAATAAGGTTGTTATAAATACTTGTGTACAAATCTTTGTATGGACATATACTTTTATTTCTTCTGCTAAGTACCTGGGAAGTAGAATGACTGGATAATGTGGTAAATGTATGTGTATTTTAAGAAATTGCAAAATTGTCTTGTATTCTTACTAGTAATGTCTGAGAGTTTCACTTCACCTATATCCTTTACAACACCTTCTATGGTCAGTCTTTTTAATTTTAGGCATTCTAATCAATATGTAGTGGCATCATTTGGTGGTCTTAATTGGTATCTCCTTAACTAAATCATTGAATATTTTTTCAGGTGCTTATTTATCATCTTTGGTGAAATATTTGTTCATATATTTTGCACATTCAAATTCAGGTCATTGTTTCTTTGTTGAGTTCTTTTGAGAGTCTTTATAGATCCTAAATGCAGATATTTTATCAGCCATATGATTCACCAATATTTTTTCCCAATCTGTGGCTTTTCTTTTCATTCTCTTAACAGTATTTTTTGAAGAGCAGATTTTTTCTTTTCAAAAAAACATTTTGATAAATTCTAATTTATTTTCTCATATTTAATTTTTTAAACAAATCATGCATTAGATGCTATATCTAAGAAATCTTTGCTTAGCACAATTATGTATTTGTTTTAGATGCATATACACCCCTAAAGAACATAATTTTGGCTGGTTACTTGGGTTATACTGAAGTTAACAAATTCTGTTCCTCTTTCATAATATTCCCTTTCTGTCCAGTTTGTTGCTGAGCATTCAATGACATTGGGCTGTATCCTGTTGGCTAAGTTTGTGATAAACCCATTGGTGGATGTCAACCATGTCATTTGGTGATAACACTTTGTCTGACGCTGCACATGGCCAGATTTTAGATTTAGCCTTCTAGTCAACTATGTTCTCACACATAAGAAAGAGGGTCTAGACCATGTATTCCTCATTTATTAATAAGAATGTTGGATTTTTGGAAATTATATTCTCTTGAGTTATTGATGTAGCCATTGAAGAAGACTAAACTGACATGGGAATTCTTCCTGTTGACTCCTTAATCATTTTACATACACTTCTATGAGCTTACTCCTTGTTTAGGCTCCCTAATGTAGACACTGATCTAATACTAAGCATAAATAAACACTGGCGTGAATGAGTATATTTTCAGATATAGTGACTATTAAATACTCTTTGAACTTCTTTTAGATTTTACTCAAATTAATTTCATTCTTTGGTGGCTTTCATTTTCATTGAGTGAAACACTTCATTACTTTTTTCACTTATCACCCTCTAGGGTCCTCTGCTGAATTTACAGCTCTTCTGCACCTCCTCTAGCTGCCTCTCACCAGGTATAAAAAGGGCTCACATTCTATCATGAGGAATTCACCACTCCACTCACCCTTCAGTTTTTCCTAAGCCCCTTATTTATGGCTCATAATCAGTCTTCCTGGGTGTCTTGCTTCCAGCTCCACACATGTCTGAGAACAAAGTTCATCCATATTATTTTCAACCACAATTTAATATGCTTCCCTTTATGTTTCCTGCCTGGCTGTTTTCCATCAGATTTCCAATTCTTATCTCTCTCTTCTTTGACGTATTAGCTCTGCCAAAGAGGCTCAGCCTTATTGACTTTGTAGGACAATCAGAGCTATTCTTCTGTGCATCTGTCCACCATCTTGCTACAAAGATGATCATTTTCTTGACATGCCAGTTTGTCAACATAAAATTATAAAATATTTTATGCAAGTCCTCTCTGTGGCCCCATTATATGATTTAGAGATTTGAAAGTATATTCTTGCATTTAGCTTCAATATGATTTTAAGAGTACTGGAAATTCTTGTAATTAAAAAAGAACATTTTCACCCCCATAATGGTTTCATAGAAGAAATATCTTTAGCAGAGTCATTAATATTCACTGACCTTATTCAGTAATGAGTAAACCTGGTGTTTGACAGCTGTCAAGACAGCTTGCTTGGGACTCTTCCTCTACCTCCTTTTACTGGGGTCACTGTTATAGTAGCTTTGAAGTGAGGATTTTGGATTGATTTGAAGTAACATATGAAAATGTGGTTGAAAGTTCCTTACAGTCTCCAGTAGAAATTTGTCCACATCAGAGACCCTCTACATGAGGGGCATGATTGGTTTTGTGTTCCAGGGAGGCCTAGTATTTGACAAGCTGGGAATGTTTTAGATTAAAATAGAAGCACATTGGCAGAATGATGTAGGGAAGCTTGCATAATGTATAATGCCTGTCAGCACCCTGCCTTGATCGAGCCAGTGCTTATGAGTACCCCAATTTAATGAGTCCAATATACACCTATAAGTTTTTATAAGCTAACACCAAAGCAAGTTAGAAAAAGTTGAAACACATATGTTTTTGCCCAATTGTGAAATTTTTCAGGTACTCACCCATGAGACTTTTAAATGCCTATAAAATTTCTACTGGAAACAGTTTCTGGAGGCAATAGCAAGCTTGGGGTTTAAATTTACACAGCCTCATGAAGGTGCTATTACTTTCATGATCTGAAGATCTGTCTTACAGCAATTTTTTCTTCCTTATTTTCGGTAGTCTTTAATTCATAGATTTTGGCCACAGACTAAAGCTTCTTGCTTAATCTAATCCCCCTTGATTCATACCATTATTCAAATAAAAATGTCTTGGAGCTACCAAAAGGGTTAGAGAACGACAGAGTTGGGAGAGGAAAGAAGTACTTATTATGGAATTATCTGATTAACTAATATTTGATAATAAATCCATTTTGATTTTCTATTCCCTTATTGATGAAAACCTTTGGAACATTTTCCTAACCTTAGTAAATTCAATATATAGAAGCATAATCTCATTTTAATCATTGAGAATATTGTTCCTGAGGTTTGTATTTATAAATATTGATTCTCACTTGAAATAGTTCTTAGCATACAATAAATGTTCCATAAATATTTGCTGAAAAAATGAATAAATTGTGTAGAACTGACATTTAAGAAAATGTGAGAAAAGTTTTTCATTTATCTCAGGGTAGGTACTGTCTATGACCTATAAAATTACCTTCTCTTTTATTTTTATAAAATTGAGATGCAGAAAAAAATCATTGTTAGGTAATGTTCTGATTAACTGAGCTTTAACAATGTTTTGTTTTCTTTTCTTCTTTGTAGAGAAAATACTGGAATATACTGACAGAATTATTAAGAAACAGGTTTGTTCAAATGTAGCTTCGGACATTGTGAAGCTGTGTTGAGCATTCAGGAATGTAGTGGGTTTTGTGTGTGCCAAAACCTTTTAGCTTATACCATCCAAAACCAAGATCAGAAAGTTCAATGATTCACAGAGTCCAAAGAAGCACAGCTCAAGCCAAAAACAGTGACAGGATGCACAGTATATATTGCATGTTGCCCTCTTTTAAGAGACGCTTTTCAAAGAAGACATGAAATGAAAATTCCCTAGCCAGACTCTACTCCCATCATTACAGCATAATTGGCACAATGGCTTCCCTGACATCTGTACCAAAGATGTTCCTGATTGCTGAATGCATGATATTGGCAGTGGTTGTCAGCTGTTCTGGGTTAGTGCAGCTGATGTAATCACCAAAGTTTCATTCATAACAAGCACTCATCTTATATGGCCCTTTAACCACTTGAATATGGGTTTGTGCTGCACAGGTCAAAGTTTGAGCACGTATGCAACACAAAGCAGTCCAGAATGTTCTGGTGGATATTTTATTTGCCAACAATGTTTCTTTCAGTTATGTCCAATAAAAATAGTTTGAGTGGATGGATGGTGTGGAAAGACAAGGTTCTTATACCTATAGTTCTCTCTGATCTTTCATCTTCCCCCTTGAGATCCCTACTACACTTTTCATCAAAAGTATGAGAGACATGCTTCTTCAGGATTGATTCTCATGCCCATTCTTCAGCGATTGATGATGTGTGCTTTCCTTGTGTAGCCATGTGGATAGTGTAACTGATCTTCCTTGTTCAGCAGTTAATGAGAGCTTTTCTTTGCCTGGCAGGCTCCTGTTTCTCTTTTAAGACTTGGCTTGAGGATCTCCCTTGTAAGGGTTATTTCTTGACATCCTCCCCCACAACATCTCTGCTTCTGCTCTCATAGAATCAAGTGTTTATGTCTGTCAAAGCATTCAAAACACTGTATTGAAATTTTGTGTCATATATCTGTCATCTTCTCCAAAGTGTAAACTTCTCTATGACAATGACTGGATCTTACTTATCTAGATACATACAGCATGTCACCCAGCATTTGATAGGAAAGAAGTAACCTCAAACCATAGCATTTTTAGCTAATTTAGGAGTTTCATGAATGCAGCACTTATTTACATTCAATGGCATATAAGAAAGTTATTCCCCTTATAATTCTTTCACAATTCTTCTGATAAGACAAGAAGACATTCTTAGTTGGTTCTAGTATGTTATTACTGTGTCCATCTCACTTGTTCATATTGTATTTTAATGAAGAGAGAGCGACTCCAAGGCTCAGAGCTTTTAAAACAACAGTATCCAGCCAAGATTTCATGATATTTTTTGGTTTTGTGGTGTTTTATTTTTGGTTCTAGTCTATCTATAGTAAGTGATACTTGTTTTCATTTATTATTATGATATGCAATACCTTGTTAAAATAGACTTTATTTCAATAAAAATAGTCAATTTAAAAAAGAAAAATGTGAGAGGATATCTGAGGGTATCTCAAAAGTCAGATTGTCATGTATTATGCAATTTAAAGCAGGTTAGCACACCTCTAGGTCTTCATGTTCTTTGGCAGTAGAATGGAAATAATGAAAGTACCTCTTGGATGAAATCATATGAAGCATAAATGAGAGAAAGTGCTTAGTTCAAGGCATTACACCAGCACTATGAAAATCTGCTATTGTTACCATTGCTTGCCATCTGATGATGCATATAAGGGGTAAGTATGGGTTGCCTCTCTGCCCAAAAAGTCTTGGCCTTCTTCCCTAGTCTCTTAGGGCTTTATTTTAGTCTGCTGTAAAAGGAACATAATACCATCTCTCGTGTAAGAGTGTTGTGAAGAATACAAGCATAACTCAAGCCTCTGCCTTTCTACCTGGAGGGTACTTGGGAAGTAGAAGATAAAATGACAAAGGTTTCTGGAATGTTAGTATTAATAGATTAATTCAAAACCACTTCCATATTAAAACACACATATATAAAAATAGATGTAATCATTATTCGTACAAGTATCTGAAATTGATCATAAGGTGTAAAAATTCTCTTTTAGAAACTTTCTCCTATTCCTTAGAGGATGATGTTTACTTTTCTCTGTCATTAGCAGTTTTGCTGGGAAACACTGAGAAATACGAATGAAAATAAAAAGTACTTTGCTCAAAGCAAAGGGCTGTAATGGCTGAATAATCATACAATTTATATAGCAAAACATTCTAGGAGATTCACAAACATTATATCTCATCCTTATAAACAATCCTTAACAGACACTCAAAACTTCACCTCTCCAACAGGTAATACCAGAAGTCAGTGGCTGCCTGGGATTTTAACTCAACTTTTCTGATTCCCAAATCTTTCAAACTCTATACTTTGACGCATCTGGGTTACAATGTGAAACTATGAGGACCTGAGGTCAAGTAATAAATAGATAAAAACAGTACATCTAAATGTGCACACAGTAGGTACACAATTGCACATGATCAAATCTTTCTAAAGAGAAACTGTTCAGTAGCTGAGGCTCTAGAATATATATAAATTAGTGGAGACCAAAATAAGACTTGTCTGCTCCACATGTGAAGTGAAGTTTTACAGTAAGCATGGGTTTATCATAGAGAATTGACTAGAAATGACTAAGCTCTGTGCTCCACTTCCTTTTATTGTTGGTTTTGTAAGAAGGTGTGAATCTAAAATAGTCTAACAAGTAGAAAGAAGGACGTTGGCTGAGAAGGGGCAGGAGAGATCCCACTATGTTTGGAACTGAGGAAGACCTCACCTCTGTCCCATGATAACTGTCAGAGCAAACACCACTAAGTGGCCCCAGAGAATCCACCCAAATGCTCAATTCCTCTTCTGAATAGAGGATAGTAGTATGGAGGCCCAGGATTAAAAGGTACATCAAAGATTATTTTAACTTTTTGGTGAAAGATAAAGATAGATGTTATAACTTTCCATATCCACAGTGCTCAAGAATTGGAGATAAAATCAACTATTAGCTCCTTTTCCATACAAATGTTTTGCATTAGCACAAGATGGAGATTCTTAGATTTACTTGCTCCCTTCCATTGATCCATTATACATACTACTTGATTCAATATTTTCTGCTGTGATAGCTTGTGCCTCATGAGGTCATAGGTGGGGCTTTTTCAGAGGTGGCTGGACCTAGAATGTGTGATGTTGGAATTAAGGGTGTGTGACTACTAAATCAGTCCACTGATGGGTTTGGCATAATTCTGGATGTGAGTGCTACCCACCCTAAGGGGAGAAGTCCGGTAGCCTAGATTGAATATAAAAGGGACAGGAAGAAGCTGCTATTGTCGCTTGCTTTGCTACTTTTTGCCTGCCGTGAACTGTTTCTCCTCTGGGATGCCTGTCTGTCATGCCTTGGAGCCAGCAAATTATGGACTGAAACCTCTACAAACTGGGAGCTAAATAAATCTTTCTTTCTTTAACTTGGGGTGTTGGGTATTTTGTCCAACGATGAGAAAAAGTAACCAAGACATTTGGTGATTTTTATATATCTCAATGGTAAAATTAAAAAAAATTATCAATGTATAAGTGTAAATATCTTACTTACATTCAAATGTTTAAAAAAAGAACTCTTTATTTTCCTATAACTCAATTTTATCTCTATTTGGCATTGATCTCAGTGAAAAAAAATGAAATCTTAGGAAATGCCAAGCAAACACAGTCATTTTAAGTTAAAACCCAGTGCATTTGAGATTTTGCCTTCTATTTCTTTTTCCTTTGTCCCAGACCATGATATTACCATACAGGTTTCTATGCAGGAAGTTTTAGACCTCAATTCTTATTGGGAAGCATTCTGTATCCCTACTGATTGGAGCTAAGAATGTTGGGGCTATTGGCTCAAGGGTACTAAGAAGTTGTAACCAACATCTTACTTTGGCACCCCTCTAATTCTTCTCAAATTTCACTGTCTCTTGGAGTCTTGATTGAGCCTGAACCTATGAAAGTGTCACCAGTGTTACTTGCTTCTGTGCTTATTTTTTATGTTAAGATTCAAACAATGGACCAAAAAAACAAAAGATTCAAACAATGGAAAAGATTCAGAGTTTTGCAGCTCAAAGCCATTGTCTCTTTCAAAGATTCAAAACTCTATTTTGAAACTCAAAAACTCAGCTTGGACCACTGAATGTTGGTCTGATATATATATATATATATATATAAAATATATTATATTATATATACAAAATACATATATACACTGTATGTATGACATTTTTAACAAAACCAACCAGAGCAGTAAGTTTCTGCATTTCTAAAGTTATACTATGACCCTGAGGACATGAAGCTAGAGCATCCCAGCTGCCCAGGCTGGTGGCAGGAACCCTGGGGAACAAGGATGTGCAAAAGACTAACTATTGTAAATTCTTCAAATACATCCTCACATGTATAAGAAACCATTCATTTTTATAAGTACAATGGGGCATTAAATATGTTCTTTCTAAATCTAATCATAACAAAAACTTTTTCCTATGTCTACTGAAGGGTTCAATCAGTTTTTTTCTTTTAATATTTCTATATCACATCTTGATATAACAGTATAGTCATTGATTATATTCAATCTGAATGAGAAGAGTATAGGTAAATTCTTAAGTCCTTCAGCAGAAATTGCATTTAAATATAATGATTTTAATTGTACATATTTGTCATATTTGTTGGTCTTTTGAGATGAAGCTATTTTTTTTTTTTTTGGTACCGGGGATTGAACTCTGGTCCTTGCGCTTGCGCAGCACGTGGTGAAACCACTGAGCTAAATCCCCAGCCCAAGATGAAGCTATTTTTTGAGGATGGGGTCAGAGTGCTTTCTAGCTAGTGAAATTTAGAATTTAAACAAATGAATAATAATTATGAGTGTTCAGTAGATGGCACCAATCACCCTGGTCCCTGAATAGCAGGTCCCATGAGTGCTGGGCAGAGCAGAGGTTCTGGAGCAGGTTGCCTAATTTCATAGCCTGGGTTTTCTCATAATGAGCTTCTGCAGGTCTCTGCTGTGCTTCAACATCCTCAAGTGTGATATGCAACAATAACTCTAACTCGGGCGGTTGTGGTAGAGATTAGATAAATTAAGGTATGCAGGAGTCAAGCCAGGGTATGATATCTTATCCATTAAATCTCACTTTCTATTCAAATCTAAATGCGCATTTGTTTTCTCAGGAAAATGATGTCTAGGAGACATTGTAGTCATTAGACAGAATGACTTTAAGAACAGATGAGAGCAGTTGTTTCAAAATTCTCTCATTGGTAGATTTTGTCTCCTTACACTGCTGGGCAGTTACTAAATATTTACTCTGTGTAAAGTACTGCACTTCACAGACAGCAGGAATATGAAATGGCCTAAAACTGGCATGCCTCCCAGGAATTTAGAAATATAGCAATAAAATGGGTACATAAAAAGATAGTTTTCAGAGCAAGATAGTTTATGCAAAGGATCACTTGAAACTGTAATTCTTCAGGGGTGATTAGCTTAGGCTGACATGAGCTGGCTACCCATGAATTTGTGAGTCAGTTTCTGTTTCATACCTCCTTTGGTAGAAAGTTTTTTTTCTCTGATTTTATTTCCAACCTCCGTTGGGACCACTGGGCAAAGAGTGTGGGGAGGGCATTCCATGTGGGAGGAAAACAAAAAACCCCAAAACAAATGAAACAAAAAAGCAACAAAAGGGCTTGAGAATAAGGAAAGCATGTAGGAATTTGGTTCCATGAAACTATAAAGTAAGTCATGGGAAATGATGTGGATGTTACCGAAACAGGTCAAGTAAGAGCCATCAGAAGCTTTTGGGCAGGAATTCACATAAGTGGGTGTCATGTGTTAGGAATAACTCCATGTCAGTGTGGAGGATGGAGTTCCTAGAGTCAAGACCAGAGTCAGGGAAATCAGTAAAAGTGAGGGTTACTGTTGGCACCCATAGAAGGTGGCAGAGAAGAGAAGAGAGGGTGGATTCATGAACTATTTGGAAGGAAAAACTTCTGTAATTAGTGATTAGAGAACAGAAGTGATTTGTGTGATTCAGACCCCTGAGAAGTTGTCAAATTGGAAAAGGAGTAGATAGGATCAGGGTGGGTAGGAATCATAAGTGTGAGGAGCCTGTGAGACATACATGTGTAGATGGCTGTGAATTGGGAGCTCAACAGAGTCTGGACTGACATAGAGACTTTGGAGTCATTGGCATGTGTGGTTGAGATGGCCAGGGAGGGTCAGGGGGAAGCCCTGGGAAACGCTTGTACCTAAATCTTGGAAGAGGAAAAGCAACCACAAAGGTGCGTGAGAAGGAATCAACATAAGGGCAGGAAGCAGAGTGCAGGACAGGGAGGTTAAGGGGAAAACCCCAGCAATGATTACCTTTAAAAGATTTGGCTAATTCAGTTTGGGAAGAATAACAATCATTAGAAAATAATGAGCAGAAGGTGGGAACTGATTAGATGACCCAACCTTAAGGCTGTGACTGCACAAGCCAGAGAATGGTAAGGAATAGGAAGGAAGACAAAGATGTTGGGGAGACAAGGCAGGAGGGCTCTCTGAAGATGGGAGATGAGGCAACTGATGACACATGGTCAGGAAGAAGGTGACCTCTGGTCAGGCTGTTTCAGGGGCATGTGTCTAAGCTGACCATGGCATGAGAATTATGAAATAGAGCAGAATGTAATTCTGTATATTGTTGAAAGAAAAAATTCTACTTGTATGTATTATCAAAAAGTGTTAAAATGATGCTTTTCTTAGGCATTCACTTTTTATTTAAATCTGCTGAGGTTGTTCTCTAGACTGACAAATCAAAATCATACTAGTTGCATTTCTTGGCTGGAGGGTAGGTAGCACTGCATAATGTTTAAACATCTAGACTGTTAGTTCCTGCTGATGTTAAAACAGGTGTGGATAGAATGCTTCCTTAGATGTTGTTCTGATGATTAGATGAGATCATAACATAGCTGCAGTGGCTGGCACATAATGAGCACTGAGAAAAATGAAGCTATTATTCTTATTCCTATTTTGGTAGTTATGTTACAAATTATTTTCATGCAAATTGCAATTTATTGAATAGGGCTTCAGTAGTTTGAAGTTGATGACAAATATACCTAAGTTTATGTTTACTATTAGCTATTAGTAGAAACTATTCTTAGCAAGATAAAACTTATCAAAATTATTAAAAGAAAATATTTACTAATTTAAGGCAATTATGCTTTTCACTAGGAATTCTTTCCATGTGCACAGAATAGAATTCTGGGTAAACTAAAGCTAACAGGCAGACACTTTGGGCACTTTACAGATATTAAAATCAGTCTGAGAGGGTGAAATGTCTGCTAAACAACATTTAACCCAATGTAGCTGTCATGGCACTTAACCTTCAAACTGTTTTGTATATATACATATTGTATAGCATAAAAATTACTGTGAATTCAGAAAATGTTCCTCTCCAATAGGTCAGAATTACTGTGGGGTTTACATAACTTTGAATTATTTTGTGTGTGATTATATTGCTGATACTAGAAGGAAATTTATCTTATACTCCTTTTTAAATGTAATATTCTCTTGGACTATATTCAGTTTGTTGTAGTAATTCAGTACGTACTACCAGCATGCATTCAGTATAAACACTTTTATAATAATTCCTGAAGTTGGTTTATTGCACAGTAATTGGAAGACTCTAGTATTTATTTTAATTACCTTATATTAAGATGAGAAGATATATCACTTTGTTTAATGGAACTCTTTTGTCCTGGAGTATGTAGTTACAGATTTTTTTCCCCTTTCTCTCCAAGAGAATAAACTCATTAATTATGGATAGAATACCTTGGAAATTTGATTTTCATCAGGCTGAGGTTACTATATCCAGAGAAAAATAAGTCATATTTTTCTTCTCATGGAGGATTTGCTTTCATATGAAGGAGAATTCATTTATTGATCTCATTTCCGTCTACGGCCATACTACCCTGAACGTGCCCAATCTCGTCCGATCTCATTTCCTCCATAAAACTCTGAGAGATGATCTGCTTTAAGCTTGATTTGAAATACACTACCATTTGTAACAATATTGAAATAAGATTGGCTCTTAAGATGATTTTTCAATTAGCAATTGACTTCCTTTTCTCTAATGCTGATGTTGACTTTCATTATAGAATAAAAAAAGAGAGACATTTTGGCATCTCTATGCCACGGTGCCTGTTGAAGCTCACTTGCAAATGGGAAGATGCCAAGTTATCCATCCTACAGAACAGACTTCAGGGTTGCTTGAGTTAAGTTAAAGACTAAACTATCATGTATAATCTTTTCACTTTCATTCGGAGAATATTTTTCATTGATCTTGACAAAGTTTGTTTTCCTATTTTCTGTTTCCTTTCTTTGGAGAAAAAGGATACTTTTTCAGAAAAAGGCTCTGATGTGATTTCAGCATGGCCACCATGGTCTCATCTGATTGGAGGCAGAGGTTTGTGCGAGCACAGGCATCAGTAAAGTACTTGGAAAAGAGAACTGCAAGATGTCAAAATCCCATCTACACAATGTTTCTCCTTTGAGATCTTCTCTAAAATATGAATTTCTGTGGGTTATTCAGAATTCATTTGATACTCTACATCATTCACAGCACTTCACTATTTCTGATAGCTTATGTATGTTTATAGCTGTGCATCTAATAATTAGTGAAAGGACATAACTATAGTGTGAAATTAGATAAATCTAGTTTTTTCAAATCATTGTTTTAGTTTCTCTATTCTAAAATGTGAGTTGAAAAATGTGCACTTACCCAAGAGTAAAACTAATAACACTTTTTGTAGCCTGATGTTTGATAGAAGAAAGAAATCCTTCAATAGTTCCTGTGTTTATAAGGCTAAGGTGTCACTAAAGCTAGTATTATCAGCAGTGTACGATTAAAAGCACTCCTGGTAAATCTTTTTCTTAAACATAGTCTTCTTCCACATACACTTCATCTGTTCATAAGGTTTCAAATTCCCTGAATTAGTAGAAAAAAATCTTTTATTCCCCAATTATAAGTAAGTTTTCAAAAGGAAATAGAGTGTAGGGTTTAAATATTTCAAATTCATATTAAAGTGTAAAGGCCTAACACCAGAGTCTTTCCACAAAGCAGGAATCCTTTGCTTCTTACTCAGGGGACTTGAAAATGGTCTGTTTTATAAGAAGGCCTAGTGAAAATTTGATCTGTGGTTCACTGCTTTCTTTCTGTGTAACTCTGTTTGTGTCTTGAATTAACAGATTGACTTTATATATCATCAGTAACACATTCATCACTTCTGCGTGTTATCTCTTAGATTTTGGATAATGTGTGGAATTGAAATAATTATAACTCAGGCTATTTTGTTAAAGATTAAAAACACATGATTTGAAACTTACCTTAAAAAAGACAACATTTGGAACTTGTTATCTTTGTATGCAGAGTTTCTTTTTAAAAAGACAACCGTATGGGACTCAAATGCTCTGACTGACCTAAGAGAGCAATAATAGGCTTAATGCTGTTCTTTCCTCACATGGCTTTCCTGGCCAGAGCCTGTGTTCACAGGAAAACAAATGACTTCATAGATGGAGCGGCTCCACATTAAGAAGTGCAACAAGAGTTATGAAATGCAGTCAAAACAGGGAAAGAAATTTGTTTGAATTTGGATGACAACCTTTTGTTTCTGAGGTGCACAGGGTGGGTCAGGTTAATAAGTGCTTTTATTATGGTCCTGTGGGTAAATACTGGCCTCCCTGCCATCAGCCTCCTTTAATTCTTTTTGTTCTTGGTTTTTGGCAGGATCTCCAAGTCATGTGATATGCCTGAGGCTACCAGGTGAGTATGCTTTTTGGCCTGTGTTTGATTCCAGGAAGCAGGACTTCCTGGTTCTTTTAGAGAATTCACTCCTGAAGCCTCCTCAGTGGTTTGTAGCTATTTGTCTGTGTCGAAGTGATGTATATTGTTTCTGATATTGTTAAAGGAATTCAATAAGAGTGTAACTAGTACAGCCTTTACATCTTCATCTTGTATATTCAGGAAGCCATAGGTAGTGGGGAGAAGCAGAAACTCTGTTTCTGGAGAAGGGCTTGTTCTGGGAGGGGACCCAGCACCTGGAAGGAGAAGTCTCAGCAATACTTTCTTCAGGTTTACTAGTGCATCTGGTTATCCTGAACACATTCAGTTTTGTAACCTTGACTGAGTGGCCTCCATGGCCTGGGTGGGAGTGTTCCCCAACTGAATTCTCTTGCTATCCAAGGGGTCTGAAGATTCTGTTTTTATCTCTCCATTGTCAGCTCCTTAAGTGCTATCCTGGACACCCCAGGCTCAGAAGATGATAAACAAAGATGACTTTTCTTCCTCCATCCTCCTAGTCTCATCTCCAAGCCCATCCTGATTTCTTCCCCCATTTCAAGTAGACTGTTATTTTAGAGCCATGTTAGATTCACAGCAACATTGAACAGAAGGAATAGCATTCCATATGTAATTATCTTTTGTCCTTTGTATTGCCTTTGCTACTTTGTCAAATGTCAGTTAAGTATATTTATGTTAGTCTATTTCTAAACTCTCTATTCTGTTCCATGGATCTGTGTGTGTATCCTTTTGGTATTATGAAACTGTCTTGATTACTACAGCTTTAAAGATAAGACCTGAAGTTAGGAAGTGTCTGCCTTCTAGCATGATGTGGCTGTTTTTCAAAATTGTGCTGACTGCTCTCAATCTTTTGTCTCTCCATAAGAGCTTTACAATCATTTTATCCCTAACTACAAATAACTTGAGATTTTAATTAGGTTGAGTTGAATCTACAGATAAATTTGTTAAGAACTGACACCTTGACAATATTGATTTTGATTTACTTTTAAATTCTGATTTGTTTGAGCTGGAACAATCTCATTTATGCCTTATTATAATCCTGCGAGATGAGCAAAGTGTAGAAACAGGCTTAGAGCAGCTGAGTAATTAAGTTATAGAAGTAGGAGGCGGTAGAGACAAGATTTGCATACCAATCTTCCAGGCCATGGAGTCCTTGCTCTGAGCCGGTTTCTAAGGAGGTGTTGTGGAGTGCTTCAGAGAGAGAGGTCTGGAGTTAAGCCAGTAGGGTTTTAACCTTGGCTCAGGCACATGCTTGACATGTAACATGGCATATAGCTTAACTTTTTTTGCTTCAATTTCTTTATATCTGAAATTCAGGTGATAATAATAATACTTGCTTCATAGAGTTGCTTTAGGGATTGATATGCTTGCCACATACAATGATATGAACAGTACCTGGCATAGAGTAAGTGCTTATCACATGTCTACTCCTTAATGGTCATAATGCCCTTTGGAGCCTGGGTCTTGGCACATTCAGACAATGAAATCTAAATACAGATAGTCCCTGAGTTATGATTTTCTGACTTACAATGGTGCAAAAGCAATACACATTTAGTAAAAACTTTTCTTTGAATTTTGATCTTTTCCGGGCCTAGATGATTGTATCAGTCAGTGCTTATTAGAGAAACAAATTTAATACAAAATATACAAATATGTAAGAATTTACAAGATTGGCTTACAATGGCCACCCACAGAATCAGATGTGTAAGAGCGCAGAAGGTCTGTCTGTGCACTGGGGATTCAAAGGATCCAGTCAAAGGCCTAGAGCTCACTATAGTATCAGAAGGCTGAAGGATCTGTGATAGAAGCAAGGAGACAACATCCACAGTGAAGATGAAGACTGGAGCTCCTCCAAAGAAACAGAGGCAATCTTTGCTTCTTTTTTCCCTTTTATATGATTTTGGTGACCATCCTCCCTAGGGTGGATCTTTCACACCCAGAACTATTCTGATCCCATTTAGTTGGGTATTTTTTACTCAAGTTGACACAATCAATTAATTATCACACCGATACTCTCTGATATTCTCTGACAATGCTAGACCAATGAGTACAACTCCCAGACAGCTATGCATTACAAGGAGAAATATATGATACTCTGTAGTTACTGACTTGCTAAGGTATGATGATAGTCAGTTGAGCATATTAAAAGCATTTTCAACTTATGATAGGTTGATAGGTATTGTAAAGTCAAGGAGCTTCTCTTTTTCAGAAAAGGCAGTGACTGCCTTGTGTAATTGGGAGAATTCGTTCTCTTTCTTATAAAGAGTGTTTTGAACCCAAAAGGAATCAATCTATTCATTGATGTAATAATTATGAAGATTAACAATCTCTTCCATTTGTGATTAAAGCCTTACAATGTCAATATGCCTGTAAATAGCACTTTTCTTAAAGTTTACCTATAGATAATTCATATGACAATTTTTTTCCTGAGTACAAAAGATTGTGTACCAAAACTTGAGATTGGGGAGATTGTGGGGAGGAAAAAGAATGGTAAAATTAGAAGCCAGAGATATTAAAGCCAACCTTCATTTTTTAAAAATTAATTTTATTGGTACATTTAAGGTATACAATATAATGACATTCATCATTGGAAATTTGCACCTTTACATAATCTATCTTGGTTCTTATTTTTTCCCCATTACCCTGCCCTCCCTTCAGCCCCTCCACCCCTCCCTATCTAAATTAATATGAGAAAAAGAAAAAATGGAAACCTTCAGTATTAAACCTGTAAATGAGATACTAGCAAAACAAAGTCTGGCGTTACTTCTAGATCCAGATCAATGTTTCTCAAACTCTTTTTAATTATTGCTTCTCTAAGGATAAAAATTAAATAAAATTTAAAGTAATGAATTAGTTAATTTAATTAAAATTAATTTTCCCTAATAAGAGAAATTAAATACTAAGAATTAATATTTTCTCATGTAGGTTGGAATTTTAGGGTCACAAACTATGGTAATGACTTTTCACAGATGCCTCTCTCCAAGATGACCACTCTCTTGAGGGTGATATAGCTCCCTCTGAGACTGCATAACTTGAGCTATGTTGAGATTATGTCTTACATGAATGACCCTGATAAACACAAAACTGGGCTTGATGCCTTTAAAACTTTTAAGTTGATCTGCAGGACAAGAAACTTTTGATGGGAGTTTACTTTTAGTTTGGGACTTGTAGCAAAACATTTTCATCATTGTAGCTATTTCCTTGCCCCATCATTCATGGTAGGAACTGACACTTGGGTTGAACGTGATAGCCATTGATCTGCCAGGAAGGTACATCTAAATTCCAGAGCCCATTTTCAAAACCTTCTTCTAAGAGGTTCTGGGTGTCTACTTCCTCCTGCATCTCAGTACCTGTCCACGGTAGCTGAGCCTGCCATTTTGTTTCCTCCTCATCTACACCACCACTCTTCATGAGTTTTTTTTTTTTTTTTTTTTGAGACAGGGTCTCACTGGGCAATTCAGGCTGTCCTTAACTTGCTATGTAGCCCAGGGTGGCCTCAAACTCGTAGTGATTCTCCTGACTCCACCTCTCAAGTGCTGGGATTACAGGCATATGCCACCATGTCTGGCACTTCATGACTTTTTTAAGGCTTTTCAATCTACTTAGAAAGCACCTGGTAGCTTTTTAGCTAACATAAAGCAGTCCCTTTAACAATCAGCTCAAAAATAATTTCTCTCCACTCAGCCTCACATTAACTTTTGAGTTTCAACAGATCAGTTGGTTTAATCTGTGTACATAATCTCACTCTTGGCAATACTTGAGTGTGTGTGTGTGTTTCCTTTCTACTTTGTGTAAGTGCTTATTGTTTTTCAAGTAGACTACATACTTTGCCTGAAGGGACTAGTTTTTTCATTCTTCACTGGGTAGTCTTAGATCTCTTTTGAATACACAGAATATGCTAGGAAAACACTTCTAGCCTTCAGCACCTAGTATCCATGAGTAAATCATTCATGTTGGAGTTAAAAAAACCTTGCATTCATATTCTATTGTCATATTTAAACTACTAGTTATTGGAAAGTTGTTGAGCTAGTTTTATGTCTCCTAGATGTTAGATTTCATGGACCAGCAGGATCTCAAAAACATAATTTTGGGTAGAGAATCAAATTGATAATTTTTTTTTTATTTTTCCAAATATGTATGGACAGAATGCTAGCAACCACAGTGACACCTCTATTCATGAACACAATTCTTTCCATGATTCTGGTTGCAAATCGAGTTGGATGAGAACTAAATCAAATTCAATGGTTAAATTCATTACTGACCTTATGGATAAATTTGTTTTGGTTTTCATCCAGTTTGATTTGCAATAAGAATCATGGATAGATCTGGGTACATGAACCACTGTATTCCATATACTTATGGGTATATCATTTTGTAATTCCAAAAAAATTGAGATGACATAATCTTAGAATTATGAAGTATTTTAAATTGAATAAATTTAATTTTATGAAAGCCCACTGCATTTTTCTTATTTTTTCTAACATTTTAGGGCATGAGTAAAAATTGGCATGAAACTAGCATTCTCCAAGGGTGATCAGCTCCGTCATTCTAGTATCTCCTTCTTACTTATGAACTCCAATAATATGAAATTAACTGAAATAATGTAAAAAAATCCTTCTCAGTGGTAAATAAAATGAACTTTGAAATGAAAAGCCGATCTCTTGGCTTTTCCTCCATCTGTATTATTACATATAATTTACAGTCAAAGACAGAGTACATTCTAATGCTATAGCTTTTTAACCTTTGGTCATTTGTGCCAAAGCTCCATACTGGGTCCTTTTCATGTTTTACCTAAAGAGTTTGAACAATGATATGATCAATATTAATATTTACAGTAGTTGATATTTTGTTCAAAAACACAATTTATAAGATCTAAGAACACTTAATTCCTCTTACAAGATTTAGATGGCAACAGTTATTTGTAACCATTGAGGCCACATTTTTATTCAGTGATGGCTCTTGACTCCAAAATGTTCCTTTGTCATTGATGTTGGGGCCCTAGAGTAGCAAATGTCTTGGGGAATATGGAAACTAAAGGCTGAAGCTGGCATGAATTCTTACTCAAATGGCCAGATATTACCTCTGATGTCCTTGGAGAAAATATGTTTATGAAATTACTGCAACGACTTCATATATTAGTTTTGTTCAGCAAGGCAGAGGCAGGAGTCAGAATAAGTGGTAAATTTTCTTTCCCACTTATTTTCTGGAGTCAGTTGCAATCTCAGATTTTAAATTCCACTTGATATGTGAAATGTACAACACTCTTCATGGATTACTCCATGCATGTGTTCATTTCTATGGTCTGCATGGAAGAAGTTTCAGGTATAACATGTTTATTTCTCCTCTACATGAACTGTCTTTGATCGAAACCATTGGAAAAAACATCTCTTTTGTAAGAGGCCATTTTAAAGTTCTGAGAACTTGAGTGGGCACTTGCAAGACTCAGTTACATGCCCTCAGTTCACAGGCTTTCCTGTCTTGGTCAGTTTTATTGGATAAATAAATTAGCTCTCAGCCAATTGGTCTGTCAGAATGTTAAAGAGAACATTCTGATTTGTAAATCATACTGGTTATCTTGGTACTGCTGTGCATTATAGAAATATTTGAACATTACAGTATATAACTTCCAAATGAATTTTACAGTTATATCCTCATTTATGGACATGATGTAATATTTTTGTAATATATATGGACATAATGTAATATTTACATTAATGTAAATATTCTATAGCAAAATTTGTAGTGGTTTTCTTGCCAAATTTCTGTAATATTTATTTAATTGTGTTTGAAATCTATTTTATCTCACTGTCAAAGATCTATTAATAGGCAGTTTGTTGTTTGAGAAGCGGACATAATAGCTAGAATAAGACAGAAAGTTATGGCTGAGCTGAGAGAGATGCATTGAATATGTTGTTATGACATGCACTTGCAGGGGTGATGGATCCAGTAGGGGTATGGACTAAGTACAAGAAGGTACCCGGCAAGTGGAATATTTACATCAGTTTGTGAGAGTGATCACCCAAAAGAGATTAGAGGCTTATGATTTAGAAGCTCTTTTAAAGCTTATGATTGATTTTGAGGAATAACATGATACCTAAAGTAGATGTGGCTCCAGTTCAGATCCCTAACTGCCTCTTATTATCTAAGATTAACTTCTCTGTGACTCCATTTTCTCTCTTGTAAAATTGAGATAATAATAAACCTATAATGTGGAATGGTGAGAAGTCTTCAGTGTCATTCAGGGTGCAGGAAGACAAGGCTCTGCAAGCATACATGTGTCTCTATGCTCCAGAGACTGTCTTCATCTCAATCAGCTGGAAGAGCCTAAGTACAGACAGTTTCATGAAGGAGACACAGGGGTGGCTTATACCACTTCCACCCATTGGAGATTGGCTAGATCTCATCTCAGGGCCACATCTATCATGTGGGAGGCTGCAAAATGTAGATTAGCTGTGTGTTCAGAGAAAAGAAAACATAGATTTGGTGAAAAGTGAGCCCACTCTATCAGATGTAGTAGCATTTAAGAGAGTGTTTTTGTTACTATGACCTCTCAACTTAATGAACTCTATGCTCAGAAAATATTCATTCATTTATTTATTCATACCATACATATTCCTTAAGCACTTACTATGTGCTATTCATTATGCTATATCTGGTAACTAAAATGGAGATGACTTTGATTTTTTTCTTTTGTTTTGGCAACAAAAGAGGAAAACTACAAAATTTCAAAACATATATGTGTTGCATTGCATCATAACCTGTAATTGAAAGCAGAAGTCATGTGAAACCATTTTTTCATCTGCAATAGTCTTATGCATCTCCCAGATCTCCTTTCTGACTAAATGCAATTCTGACTGAGCACACAGTAAATATTCAAACATACCTGTTCATAAACAGTGTATTTATTTAGTCAAGAAAAAGGTTGCCTGCAACTCATTAATAAATATGAGTCACCCTATCCAATATGTTTTCTAAAAAGAGTTAAATTCTCAAAGTATATTCTGGTTTTTTTTATTAGGGATTTTGGCTAAAATTAATCAATGACTTCATTTAGTACTGTGTAGGCAAGACCTTTAGTTCTTGGGGTAATAGATCTTATGTGACCAATTTAGTTTCATCCAGGAAAGCAAATTTTCCTGTTTTGAATGAGATCTGATTTTCATTAGATGAACTTGTTGCAAGGTTACTTAGTAAGCAATGTCCAAAAGCTTCCGACTCAATTTAACTTTAGCTTTATCTCAGCCACCTGTGTCCCTGTGGCACCCGTGTCTGAAAGCAGGCTGGAAGTCCATCTAGGAAGCTACCATTAACACAATTTGGGTGGAAAGCCTAGATCGTCATAGAATGAATGAAAGGATGCTTGGGCATAACTTTCCTCGGAAGAATAAATTAAGGATTCTTACTTTATTTCAACTAAAGTTGGCTGATGATGATTCTCTGTGCATGGTTTCTCAAATAATGTAACTGCTGGGTGAATCGGAGAAATGAAAGGGAGAAAGGAAAGCAATGGACTGGCTCAGGGGGGCAAGTTGCATGGGAAAATATGCTAAACTATCTAAGGCACATTTTAATTAACTTCAGTGGGATAAGCTCTAAATTAACTATGCTTTGTGCTCAAGATACCTTGAAGCATCTAGAAGGACTTGAGGGCTGAATAGCTTTAATTTTGTCCAAAGAAAATCACCATATAACACATCTGTTGGTGGTTAACAGATCTTCAACATGTCTGAACAACTGAAAATATTGTATATTTAAGCGATATAATTTTGGATTCTTTTTCATGAATTCAGTGTAGAAAAGAAAACATTAGGAATAGAGCTTCCAGACTTACTTATGAGAACTTTTAACATTATTCTAAGAGAAAAAACCCATCAACATTCATAGATCCTGGACAAAACCCAACAATTTAATGACCATTTGGCATATCCCTTAGCTTAGGCACTATGTAAGTAGAGGAGTATGCTTTAATAATCATGTTGAACTTTAATGGCTCTGAATTCTGTAGTATGCACTTTCTTTTCTCATATAAGGCAATGGTCTTTTTAGCAGAATGTACAGGGACTGGAGCTGGGAAGAAACTTTTGCACAAATGGGAAATGGGAGTGAGTGGTAACTCAGGATGTTGAAAGGCTTGCTGTTTCAGTAAAGAAGAATCTAGAATCAGTTTTATAACTGCTGGAGCTGTTGCCTGCATTTATTCTGTAAATTATTTTCATGTTCTTTTTCTCCCACTTGGGGATTTTGGACATTGGAAAGTCTCTGGAGGAGATGCCATGGTCTCTATTCTGGCTACAAATGAGACTACCCGAAAGATATTTAAAGAAACAAAGATATGCAGAATCTTTCTCAGATACTAGATTTAATTTGTCTGGATTGGGGCCTGCCATATTTTATCTTAGAGCTTTGCCTCTGAAGATAATTGTGCAGCCAACATTGTAAACCAGATAGACACAGCTCTATTTACCAAGGCCCTACACTAGACACACTAGACAATTTTCTGAAATAAGTCACAATGGGCTCTTATTAGGACCCAGTTAACTTTTCTCTGATGCATTGAATTAGTCTATGTTTCAACTGGTTTATTGTCAGCCAGTGATATGCAGCATAAAATGTGGTATGTATTTTATACAGTGTACAATAGTAAAATCTAACATAGAGTTCAGTGATTCTACAGTGAAAATATCCAAACTACATCGCTACCTAATTCTTTCTCAAGTAATACACCCATTTCTTTTAAGCTGAATATACATACCCACTTATATAATATAGTTTATGAAAACTCTATTATGGCAATAAAAGTAGAAATGATCCTATACAATGACAAATTAGTTTACTGGTCCAATTGTGTATCTTTATATTAGGCTATAGTCTGAGGTGGCTCTTAGTTCCCTATAGAGTCACTTCTTTACTAGATCTGAAGTTGCAGAAATCTTAAGAAAAGCCAGTAAGGAAACAGAAATGATAAGTAATAAATTGAATAAACTTAGATCTTGTTATTTGCTTGTTAAAGGGATTATAATAGATTTTCTTTAGAGAATACAACTTATCTAGATATTGAGAGTAGATCACACTTACTAAGAACAATATGGTAGCTTATGGATTCTATTTTACAAGTAACACCCATGTGGTATCCCATCAGAATCTTTCATGCATTTTTACATAAAGCAAAAACAGATTCACATGTGTCCTTATCATGACTGATGGGTAAAATGTTTGGCTGGTTTGTATCCTTCTGAAGATAGCTGATCTCATGAGCCTGAGGGTAGCAGAAAGAATACCTAGAGAGTATCCAAGATGTGACTAAGATGGGGAAACAAAGTTGGGGATGGTTTTACTACTTACTTCATCTGAACAATGACCTGGTTGAGTTAGATAATGCCTCAGATTCTTTTTAGTCCTAAGAGCTTATGTATTTTTATGTCAGATGATCACTTTACAGGGCTCAAGACCAGCATTTATGTCATCTTAAGTGTCCATGGCATTTAAGGCAACACTTCTCATTGTCCTTATTAAACTCCTTGATGGTCTCTAAAGGATTTTGATTTTTTTTTTTTTTTTTACAAAACATGCTTCTTTTAGTCTTCTTAGGACACCATAGAAAGGCTGGTTACTGAGTGATTTAGAGGTAGCAGTTGTGAGGGGAATTTTAAAGGAAGAAGGGAATTAGTGAGAAGTGGATGGTGGGTTGGAGGTTTCCAAGAAAGAACATGGGGATATGTATAGAGGAGGGAAGGAGTGGGGGAGACTTTATTTAAGGGTTTCTTTCCTTGTCTTTGTTTGTAATTGAAATCTGCACAGATGCCAAATCTGTATTATTATTTTTTTCAGAAAAATTCATGAATTTTAGATGTTACTTTGAAGCATTTTTCAACCGTTTGAAAATAAAGATTACCAAGAACAAGTCTTCTAGAAGTTAATCTGCCTGATTCCAAGTGCCAGCTTGTGCCAACTGTCTAGGCCATAATTCTGGGCTGATGTCAAGTTGGAGAAGAGTATGAACAAAGACTTCTGTTTTCCCTAATTCCCTACTGGCCGTCCTGGGCCCTACCAAAGCCAAATTCAAGGAGGTCTTAGGGGATGTGGCTCCAGGGCTGACCTGACTGAAGAATCCTTTGAAATGTCTGTGGGTTTTCTGTTGTTTCCACTCTGTGGAGGTCCAAGGTGAACCTTGCCCCCCTAAAGAAGCAGGTAAGAAGACAGGTTAGCTCAAACTCAAGACATGACTGTTCAGTCTTCAGTGAGACAGCAGGTCAGGGAACACAGTCATCTGAACCTGTATGGATGTTGAGCTGAATTTTAAAATTTTCACTAAGCTGGAGAATGTTGTCCTGTGTTAAAATGAGATGTTGGCCCTTTGGATTTCTTTCTCTTCCTTCCTTTCTTCCTTCCTTCCTTCCTTCCTTCCTTCCTTCTCTCTCTCTCTCTCTCTCTCTCTCTCTCTCTCTCTCTCTCTCTCTTTCTTTCTTTCTTTCTTTCTTTCTTTCTTTCTTTCTTTCTTTCTGGTACTGGGGGTTGAACTCAGGACCTTGCGCTTTTGAGGCAGGTGGTGGAAACACTGAGCTAAATCCCCAGCCCTTTTGGATTTCTTTTTGAAAATACTTCTTTATACATGACTTTTCTTATCAGTTTGTTTACTTTAATAAAACATTAAAACCACTGGGCATGTTTATAGTTTGAGGAAGCTGGGCCTAATTCAAGGAATACTTAAATTTTGTTTTCCATTTTCTTCCTTCCCCTTCTTTTTTTTCACTGACTGCTTCTGTAGCAGGCAGCCTTCTCCCAGGTTCATGGTGACTCCTCCCAGTTCTCTGAGACACTTTACTGTCACACTCCCTGTTCTCGCTCATGCCTAGTATGGATTGTTGTCAGAGAAATCCACGTAAGTATCAAATGGTCTTTTTTCACAATGAGGTGGTTATAGTTACCTTATATGTTTTGTATGCTTTTCAAATGTTATTACTAATTTCATTAGAAACAAATTTTACTTTTTTAAATAAAATAAATACATGCTTTAATGTCAGAAGGTATAAAGCCTATAGGAGAGAGAAGGTCATTTTGGAAAGTGCCCTTATCTTTCCTCCTCTTGTGGTGCTGGGGATGGAACCTAGGGCCTCACATATTAGGCAAGTGCTCTGCCACTGAGCTACACCCCTCACCCCTAAATATTTGTTAAAATGTAGACTGTTGAGTCAGTATGTGTTTTTTCAGGTGGATTTCGTTCCTGTTTGCATGAACCTTTTTTGTTGTTGTTGCTCCGTTAGTATTTAATAGTCTGTTTGCAACCAGCTTAATTGTGAGGGCATAGAGCCAGGAAGAGATGTGACACAGATGGACATCAGGGGATTGAACATAAGAACATCACAAAAATCACTGTGCATCTGAGCTATATGTGGAAGTCCTAGGTCGCTCATCCACTTGATTCCCTTGGTTTATGGAAGAGGTAGATCATCAGCAAAAAAATACAGAACAGTGCCAGGGATTTAGCTCAGTGGTTCCACCACCTGCCTCGCAAGAACAAGATCCCGAGGTCGATCCCTGGTACCAAAAAAAAAAAAAAAAAAAAAAGTACAGAACAAACACTCTCTGAAAGACTGACAGAAGACGGAGGGCCATGTTAGCGATGTCGGTTCCCAGTGAGCACTGGCACTAGTAACCTGAACACTGTCACAAAGCCTGTGCTCTGGTCAAAGACAACCATCTTGTCCCAAGGCTGCCAAGGGTGGGCAAGAGGCGAACCCAACTGACCAATCAACTGTCTGTCCTGAGTTCTCTGTGGAATGAGCCCTGTGGTATGCCCACTGAAAACTATGCATCAGAAATTCCAGGGGCAACTTGGAGCTCACTGACCAAAGCAGGGTTTGAAAAACTACAACCTGTAGTCACACATAGCCAGCTGTCTGTTCTTGTAAATAAAGATTTTTTGAAACATAACCATGTTCAGACAGGCATGTGTTATGTGGCTGTTTTTGTAGTACAACAGCAGAGTTGAGAAATAGTGACAGAGATATTATGGCTGATACAGCCTAAAATACTTTCTCACACTTTACACAAAAGTTTGCTAATTTCTGCTCTTAAAAAGCTTCAGAGATACACTCATCATTAGGACCAAGGGCAGTCAATTTACAATCAAATCCAGTATTGTGATTGATATGAGAGCAATATCACTGAAAGTCATGAGTTGTTCTGGCTTTGATAACACAACCCCTAAGAAGTATGCAAGTTGTATGTTCTTCCATCAGATCACCCAAATCTAGAAGGATGGAATTTCCTAATATTTGAGTGCGCTTGTTTTAGCAACCCCTTCCTGGATCCAGGCAGCGAGATATATGTTGTCTTTGACTTTCTTCCTTGTGTCCTCTAACTCCATTGGCACAAATGTAGTTCAGTTGTCAGGACCTGCGCTATATTTGTCCAGCCTGTGTACTCTCGATGGTTCTACTACAGGTGCATCTGGAACTGATTTGTTCTAGACTCTGTGGGTCTTCTCAAATGTTGTTTGCATTTTCTTCTTAGGGAGAAAGATCTCACACCTTACATCCCTTCTTTTAGAGCAAAGTTCCAAGCTCTAGTCTTAGGTTTTAGTTTTGTTTTTAAAGTCAACTGTAGTTTATCTGTGTTAGTGACATGTAAACATGCTACAGGATAATTTAAAAATGAAGGATAGTAATCACTCATTTGAAATTGAAATTTGAAATTCTCTCTCTTCCTCACTTTCTTCCTCATTGAAGGAGTACTTTAGTCAAATAAATGCTCACACTTAACTCACTTTAAAAATTCACTTGTAAAAAGTCTTGCTGGGGAAGTATTGGTCAAAGGGCACAACATTTCAGTTATGGAAGATAAATCCTGGAAAGGTACTGTACTGTACCGAACTGGCATGCCTATAGTTAGCAAAACTGTATTAGTATACTTAAATTTGCTAAAAATGTAATTTTATGTTAAATACTCATTAAAAATAATAAAGAAAGTGGGAAGTGACTTTTTAAGACAACAGATATGTACATGGCATTGAATGTGGTGTTCATTTCCCAGGTATATGCTCACTTTTAAATTTATCAAGTTGCATACATTAAATATGTACAGGTTTTTGTATGTCAGTCATACCTCAATAAAGCCTCAATAGTGTTTTTTTAAAGCCTTTCTGTAGGAAGTTCAGGGTCACTTTTCAAATTTTCTCCCTTCTTGCTTGTTCCCTCAACTTCTTTTACTGTCTCTTCCTTCTTCCCTCCTTCCCTCTCTCCCTTCCTCACTCTCCCCTCCCTCCATTTTGCTCTGTAATGACAGGGCTTATATTCATTCATATCAATGGCTTGGACTCCTGAGAAGGATGCTGTGCCCTCATTTACATCATGGGTTGAAAACTTAAGTCCCTCACACCTTAGCCCATTACCCCTTTTTTCAATGGCTGCTGGTAACAATAGTAGAAAGAATGGTGGCTTTATTACAATAGGCATATGGTGAGGGAGGGGGTGGAGGAATTAACAACTTGGGCACCTGGGTTTTGGGGAAACATACTCACTCCAAGATGTGACAGACTGTAAGATGATGTTGGGAGGTTCTTATCAGCAAACACAGCTAATCCTATGCTCACAATCAGGGACCATCTTCCCTTACAGATAAAGCCACCTTGACCAACTTGAACTACTAATGATCCAGGCTGTATCCAAACTACCCTGATGTTAATTCTCTGGAGCACTTTTTGGTACATTAGCCCGATTGAGTTTGACTAATTTGTATCTTAGTGTCATAAAAATTTCAATTCCCTCTTTAAAATACTAAGTGCATTACACAAAATACCTTTGCCTTGGAAGAGCTAGCTCTATCCTTAACCCTTGGTATCTTTATCAAGGACTTGAGCATGAATATTCAGTACATCCTGAGTATAACATTTTATAGAAAAGCATACAAGAGCAGAAAAATGGCATATGTCTTGCCTCAGGTCTCTGAAGCCTTACAGCCTATGGGTCACAACATTCCTTTCTACCTTCCTTGTTCTCATTCTGTCCTTCCCCCATTAGCTGCATTTCTCCATTAGTCACATTAGTCTCCAGGCCAATGCCTATGATAGACCTATGGTTTTCAACTCTATGTGCTAAAGCAGCTGGTTTCTGTTCTTCCCTTACACAAAATCTCCTATGCTGCATTGTTCTATACATATTAGGAGAATATTTGGTTTCTTATCAGTTGTCAGCAGTCATTTCTTAGGGAGGCTCATTTTTTGGTGTCTTTTTGCTGGATAGCATCAAGGACTCAAATTATAGATAAAGCTACTCTGTATGAGACTGAAAGGGGGATTTGTGGACTGTTGACAATTGTGGAGGACTGAGAATGAAGGTCCATGGGATAGTGGGAATGTTGTACAGCAGCAATGGGACACATCCCTTGACTGTGCACATCGTCAGAGAATTGCTAAGCTTATGTTATTTTTCAGGAATATAAGAACTAAAGAAGAAACTGAGTTTCTGGCTGGGATAGTGTGAAATGAAAGAGACAATTTTCTCAATTTTGAAGGTAGAATTGGAAAGGACCTGGTGGAAGCAAGCACTGGTCCAAACTTTAGAAACCTTAGGAGGGTTTCAACTGATATTGAGAGCTCAGATCAAGTGCATTTAGGCCTTTGAGGGTTGGGAAAGTCTAAAACATCACCTGGGGTACATTGGTCAATCTTTGTGAAGTATTATGATTTTTTTGAACTATTGAACAAATCACACCTGAAGCCCTTAATTCCTTTAATAGACTTTGAAAATGACAAGGAGAGGGACTCAAGTTTTCAAGCACTTCTTTCTTGAAACCTAAGTTAGGACATTCTTGAGTGAAGTTAGTAGAGAGAGACTTCTCTGATCACCCAATCCTTAGAAGGAGATGCAGAGAACAAGGCCAGTGTATCTAGTAGGGACTGGGATAACAGATCTGCGACACTCTGTGAAGCATGATGTTAACTAGACCGACATTCTTCCTGAGAGAAGGTGCTGTCTGATCTGCTGTCCCATCTTTCTCAACCAGACTTGAAATGCCTTGATCAGGTATCAAAGAATTCTATCTGCCAGTTAGAAATTAAGCCACAAAATAAGGACTCTTGAAAGAACTTGCTCCTTGGTTGAAAAACCCACTATAATTCAATGGCCAGAATGGGGAAGAAGCAGAGCATGGGAAGGGGTGGAAAGTAGGAGAGGCTGTAATAACTTCAGAATATCTACAGCTTAGATATTCTTCTTGTGTATTTTAAGTGCTACAAAAATTCAGATGAAGACAGTATTATATGCTTAATTTTACAAATGTGAAGAAGTCTTTTGTACAAATTAAGGCATAACATGATTTTTAAATCTTTATTTTTCAAAATTAATTTTACTGGTATATTTTAGGTATACAATATAATGATATTCATCACTGGAAACTTGCACCTTTATATAATCTGTCTTGGTTCTTAGTTTTTTCCCATTCCCCTGCCCTCCCTTCAACCCCTCCACCCCTCCCTATTTACAAAGACTTTGTTTCCATTTTTTCAGTTTCTCATATTAATTCCATTCCCTTCTTTCCTTCCCCTACCGCTTCCACATCCCCTTCCCCTATGCCCCTTTTCTTCCTGTTTCACATTATCTATTATACCTTTTAGTCCTTATTTACACTTTCAGTTTCTCACACTAGAGAAATTATTTGGTATTTACACATATGTGTCCTATTTATTTCACTTAAGAGTATCACCTCAATGTGCATCCATTTAGCAATAAATGTCTCTAATTTCTCATTTTTTATGGTTGAGTAGTACTCCACTTTATAAAAAAAGCACATCTTCTTTATCCAGTCTCCAGTTGATGGGCATCTGGGCTGCTTCCAAGTTTTAGCTATTACAAATTGTGCTGCTATGAACATGGGTGCACATATATCACTGTGGTATGATTCTTTTAATTCTTTGGGGAAGATACCCAGAAGGGAAATAGCTGGGTCAAATGGGACTTCTAGTCCTAGTTCTTTGAGGAATCTTATCTCCATACTGATTTCCACAGTGGTTGCATCAGTCGACACTCCCACCAGCAGTGGAGCAGTGTTCCTCTTTCCCCACAGCCCTGTCAGTATTTGTTATTGGTTGATTTCTTGACAGCAGCCATTTTTTTCTGGGGTGAGGTGGAATCTCAGCGTTGTTTTCATTTGCATCTCTCCAATGACCTGTGATGTTGAACAGTTTTTCATATGTTTGTTTGCTATTTCTACTTCTTTGTCTGAGAAATGTCTGTTCTTTTCAGATACCCATTTTTGGATTGGGTCTTTAAATTTGGTAGGTCTGATATTTTTAAGTTCTTTATAGATTCTAGATAGTAGAACTTTGTCTGAGAAATAGCAAGTGAAAATTTTTTCCCATATTGTGGGTTGTCTCTTCACACTGATGGTGGTTTCTCTTGCTGTGCAGAAGCATTTTAATAAGAAGAGACACCACTTGTCGATTGCTTTTGCTAGTTCATGGGCAACTGAGGTTTTGTTCATAAAATCTTTTCCTATGCCAATGTCATCAAGAGTTCTACCTAACCTCTGTTCCAGCCACTTACTTCAGTGTTTCTGTTTTAATGTTTAGATCTTTAATCCATGTTGATTTTATTTAGTGCATGGTGAAAGATATAGGTCTAGTTTTAATATCTGGCAAGTTGAAAGCCAATTTTTCCAGCACCATTTATTAAAGAGGCTATCTTTCCTCCAGTGAGAGAGTTTGGCTCCTTTGTTGAAGATGAGGTGGCTGAATGTGTCTGAAGTTTCTTATGCATCTTCTAATCTGTTCCACTGGTCCTCAGGTCTGTTTCTTTGCCAGTACCATGCTGTTTTTATCACAGTAGCTTTGCAGTATAGTTTCAAGTTGGGGGTTGTGATACCCCCTGACATGTCTCTGTTGCCGAGAATTGCTTTTGTTCTTCTAGGTGTTGTTCCAAATGAATTTTTGGATTGTTTTCTCAAGGTCCATGGAGTATGCTGCTGGGATTTCAATTGGGATTGTATTGAATCTATATAGCAGTTTTGGAAGTATGGCCATTTTGATTATGTTGATTCTTCTTACCCAGGAGCAAGGGATGTCTTTCCATTTTCTGACATCATCTTCAGTCTCTCTTTTCAGAGTGCCATAGTTTTCAGAGAAGAGGTCTTTGATTTCTTTTGTTAGGTTGACTTCTAGGTATTCCAATGTTTTGGATACTTTTGTGAAAGGAATTGTTTGCCCTATTTCTCTCTCAGTGAGCCTGTTTGTCATGTAGAGGTAAACTATTGATTTTTGTGTGTTGACCTTATAACCAGCTACTTTACTGAATTTGGTTATTCAGTCTAAAAGACTTTTGGTGGAGTTCTTGGGGTCTTCTATATACAGTAGCATGTCACCTGCAAACAATGACAGTTCGACTACTTCCTTTCCTATCTTTATTCCTTTTATTTCTTGCTCTTGTCTAATTGCTGTGGCTAATGTTTCCAAAACTCTATTGAACAGGAGTGGTGATAGCGGACATTCTTATCTTTTTCCTGATTTTAGTGTTATGAATTTCAGTTTTTGACCATTTAGTGTGATATTGGTTGTTGGTTTTTCATAGATGGCTTTTATCAGATTGAGGTAGAGACTACTCCAGTTTTTTGTAGGGTTTTTGTTTTATCATAAATGTGTGTTGGATTTTATCAAATGCTTTTTGTGGATCTATGGAGATAATCATATGGTTTTTGTCCTTGGTTCTATTGCTATAGTGTACTATACTTATTGATTTGCATGTGTTGAACCATCCCTGCTTCCCTGGGGTGAATCCCACTTGGTCGGGGTGTATGATCTTCCTGATAATCTTCTGCATTTTATTTTCAAGCATCTTATTAAGGATTTTTGCGTCTATGTTCATTAGTGAGATTGGCCTATAGTTCTCTTTTTGGTTGGGTCTTTCTCTGCTTTGGGGATCAAGCTGATGCTTGCTTCCAGAAATGAATTTGGGAGTACTGCTTCCCTTTCAGTTTCATTGAAGAGTTTAAACCGTAGTGGAAGCAGTTCCTCTCTAAATGTCTTATAGAGTTCAGCAGTGAAGCCATCAGGACTTTTCTTAGTTGTTAAGTTTTTAATTACATTTTCAATTTCATTGATTGATATTGGGTTGTTTAGAATTTTTAGGTCTTTTTCGTTCAACTTTGGTAATTCATATGTATCTAGGAATCTGTCCATTTCTTCTGTGTTTTCCATCTTATTGGAGAATAGCTTCTTGAGGTAGGTATTGATGATCATCTGGATTTCTGCTGGGTCCGTTGTAATTTCATCCTTTTCATTCCTAAATGTGTGGATTTGGGCCTTTTCTTTATTTTTCTGATAAGATTGGCTAATGGTTTGTCAATTTTATTTATTCTTTTGAAGAACCAACTCTTGGCTTCATTAATTTTTTGTATCATTCTCTTAGTCTCCATTGCATTGATTTCTGCTGTGATCTTTATAATCTCCTCCCTTGTATGAGCTTTGGGTTTGTCTTGCTCTTGTTTTTCTAGGAGCTTGAGGTTCAGCATCAGGTTGTGTAACTGAGCTCGCTCTGTTTTCCTCACGTGAGTATTCACTGCTATGAATTTCCCTCGTAAGACTGCTTCCATTGTGTCCCATAGATTCCTATATGTTGTATTGTCATTGTCATTTAATTGAAGGAACTGTCTGATTTCTTCTTTAATTTCCTCTGTGACCCTTTGGTTATTCAGGAGTGTGTTGTTCAATTTCCATGTGTTTAGGAAATTCTTGCAATTTCTTTTATTATCGATCTCCAATTTCATCGTACTAAGGTCTGATAAAATACAGTGGAGAACTTCAATTCCTTTGCACTTACTTAAACATGTTCTATGAGTTAGTATGTGGTGTACTTTGGAGAATGACCTGTGTGCAACTGAAAAGAATACGTATTCTGATTTTGTGGGGTGGAACACTCTGTAAACATCTGTTAAGTTCATTTGTTCAAGAGTTTGATTGAGTTCTAGTATTTCATTTTCTATTTTTTGTCTAGTGGATCTCTCTGTGACCGTGGGGTATTGAGGTCCCCCACTACTATTGTGTCAAGATAAGGTCTAAAGGAGGAGTGAAAATGGGAGGGGTAGGGGAAAGAAAGGAAGGGAAAAGAAAACGTATGAGAAAAGGAAAAAAATGGAAACAATGTCTTTGTAAATAGGGAAGGCTGGAGGGGGTACAGGGATGGCAGGGGAATGGGGAAAAAATAAGAACCAAGATACATCATGTAAAGTTACAAGGTCCCCATGATGAATTTAACTGTATTGTATACCTAAAATGTGCCAATAAACTTAATGAAAAAACATCTGTTAAGTTCATTTGTTCAAGAATTTGAGTTAGCTCTAGTATTTCTTTGATTATTTTTTGTCTAGTTGATCTATCTGTTTGTGACAGTGGTGTATTAAGATCCCCTGCTACTATTGTATTGGTGCTTATTTGGTGTTTCTTGTCTGTTAGTATTTGTTTTATATAGTTGAATGCACTAGTATTTGGTGCATATATGTTTATGATAGTCATCTCTTCCTCTTGGATTGTTCCCTTTACAAGGATGTAATGTTCTTTTTTCTCTCTCTTAATCAGTGTTGATTTGAAATCCATTTGATTTGCAAAGAGGATAGCTACTTCTGCTTTTTTCGGATTCCTGTCACATGGAGTATTGTTTTCTGCCCTTTAACTTTCAGTCTATGAGTTTCTTTTTGAATTAAGTTTGTTTCTTGTATGCGGCATATTGTTGGATCTTGCTTTTTGACCTATTCTGCTAGCCTATTTCTTTTGATTGGTGAATTGAGACCATTATCATTGATGGTTATAACTGATGTGTATTGACTTATCATTCTCATGACTTTTTCTTTTTGTTGAATTCTCTCCTTTTGTATTTAATTTCTTGTCCTGCCCTTTGGATTCATTCTGCTGGCTTTCTTGGGCTTGTGATTCTCTTTGTCTTTTCCTAGGATATTGTCTAAAATTTTTTGGAGTGCTGGTTTATTGATGAAGTTCCTAAGGTGCTGTTTGTCATGAAAGTATCTTATTTCTCCATCAATTTTGAAAGATAGTTTTGCAGGGTACATCAATCTGAATTGGAGGCTGTTTTCCTTTAGGGCTTGAAATATGTCTCTCCAAGTTCTCCTTGTCTTGAGGGTTTGCATTGAGAAGTCTGTTGTGATTCCAATGTGCTTTCCTTTGTATGTGATTTGTTTCTTTTCTCTAACTGCTTGTAGAATTTTGTTCTTCTGTTGGGCTTCTGGAACCTTAACTATTATTTGCCTATGTGTAGATTTTTTTTGATCAAGACTATTTGGAGTCCTATATGCCTCACTTATCTGTATGTCAAGGTGTTTTCCCCTGCTTGGAAAGTTTTCTGCCATCACTTCTGTGAACATTTTTTTTTGTGTGTGTGTCATCTGCACTCTCTCCTGTTTCTTCTTGAACTCCGATCAGCCTTATGTTATTCTTTTTTATACTGTCTAGCAGCTGCTGGATTCATTTCTCATGGTCCCTTACTATTTTAAAGAAATTTTTCTTTTCCTGGTCACTAATTGCATTCTTATCTTCTATATCTGAGATTCTATCCTCACATTGGCTCCTTCTGCTGCATAAAGTTTCAATGGAGTTTTAAATCTCCTGGAAATCTGTTTGGATCTGTTTTATGGATTCCATTTTTTCCTATGTTGGGATTCCATCATGTTCCTTAGCTCCTGTATTTTTTTGTCTTGTCCTCTGTAGACTTATTAATCATGTCTTGCACTATGGGCACAATCTGTGCTGATATGTGAGAAATTACTTCTGTTTTCATTTTTTCTAGATCCTCTTTTGTTGCCAGTTCAGGGAGTCTAGGTGGTTGAATATCAGATTGTTCCATCTCATTTCCCTTTGGGGTTGCTGTAGGTGATCTGGGAGTCTGGTTTTGAGACTTGTTTATATGTCTTCTCATTTCAATGGGTGGGGGGTGGGGGATGTGTGCTGCTGGCACCCACACAGCTCACATCCTAGGCACCGGGGGTGGTGGTACAGAGGCCTGGAATGTTCATCTCCTAAGTGCTGGGGCCTGCTCTGCTCCTCGGTGCTGGTGGTGGTGGTAAGGTTGCCCAGAAGGTTCACTTCCTCTGCCAAGGCATAAAATGATTAGGTAACTTGATATTATGGTTTAAAACTGGATATACCCCAAGAGACTCATGCACTCATAGAAGGATCTTGGAATTTGGCAGTTTACAGCTGAGTTGTTAGGAGGTCCAGTCCACTCAGGAGTGGCGAGTTCCTGGGGACCTGCCCTACAATTGTTTATCTCCCTGCCTAGTTCTTCCCTTCCCTCTGTGCTTCCTGCCTGCCATGTTATGAGCAGCTCTCCCACACTATACCTACTGTGCCCCTCTGCCATCTGATTAAGGACTTAATAAACCTCTCCTTCTTTAAATTGTGGGTGTAGGATATTTTGTCTCAACAAGGAGAGAAGTGACTGAGACATGTGACTAGTGGTAGATAAGGATTCAGATATTTATCGGATTTCATCACACTTTATTAGGTACCTAAGACTTTGAAGTGGGAGGACAAAAGATGCATCATGATATGCTGAGTAACAGATTCTCTCATGTCCTGATTGTTTTGGGGCTTTCCATGTGGTTATTGTGGGCAGAGGATGGAATGGAGAAGGGAAAGATGAAATAAACCAGGGAGGGAGACAAATAAGATCGTTGAGAAGGATTGAGAAGGGCCAAATATAAGACATAAGGGAAAGGAAAACAAATACACACACACACACACAAGCACACACACACACACACACATGCACAGCAGGTGTGAGTGTTGCAGAAAGAAGCAAAGAGAACAAAGGATTTGCATCAATCTGATTCCTATGCTTCCTTAGAGAACATGAGGAAAATGGACAGAATTAAGAAAAGATATCAGCTTTAGAGCAACAGATATTACCACTGAGAATGAATTTCCCTTTATGTTCATCTAAGCAAAATAAATTCAATAGGATGTCATAACTGAAATTCAACCAGAATATTGTATATGGTCTGGAATTGGTTTTAAAAAACAGGAACAGTCTTAGGGAGATTCCATATTTTTCTGACTTTAAAAAAGCTGCAGATAAATGTGCTTCTGATCAGAGAGGAAGCAAGGAGAGGGCACTGGGCCAAATATGTGTAGGCAGGTGCTGTACAACTTCTCCACATAGCTCTGCCAAAGCACTCGTGGGTGACCTTGGCATTTAATGGAAAATGTGTGTTTCTCTGTGTACATATCAGAAGGAAGATGAGACCTCCAAGCTTATCTGGATTTGATATTGAGGTGATATTTGAACACATCACTATGTGTGTGCCAGAATAGGCAATACCCTGTGTGTTTCTGGTCCTGTCTCCACCCAAACTCACTCCTTTTTATCTCCTAGAATAATGAGGTTACTGAGGACCAATAGTAACATCATCTGCAAAGCTGGCAGATTTTGAAAACATAGCAGAAAATAATTCTGTCTCCTGGCCTACTTCTTTATCCTTAAAGTTAGTAAGATTTTATGCTTTGCCTCTTAACTTTCTGTGGTTAGGAAATATAAATGAAGAGAAATGAAGGATATGGAGATGAAGTGGATTTATACCTTCACAGAACAGGTATGGTGGAGGGTCCTGCTTCAGCCAAAGTAGGCATAGTAGTTTCCTAGGGTATTGTAAAAAATTACTATAAATTTGATGGCTTAAAACAACAGAGCTCTTTTAGAGTTCTGGAAGGAAGAAGTCCAAAATCCAGGTGTCAGCAGGGCCATGCTCCCTGTGTGAATGGATGGAATACTTCCTTGCCTATTTCCAGATTTTAGTGACGGCCATCAATCCATAGTGTTTCCTGGCTTGCAGCTATATCATTCCAGTCTCTGTCTCTGTCATCACATGGCCTTTTCCTCATGTGTCTCTGTCTTCACATGTTTTTGTGTCTCTTCCTATGACTTCTGTTATACTTGACTAAAGTCCACCCTAATGATTTCACTTTAACTTGAATCCAGTTACAGACTCTATTTCTAAGTAAAGTCACACTCAAACTACCATGTGTCAAATATATTTTTAACACAATTCAATCCATAAAAATAGGTGTCAAGGTCTGATTGCTGGTGGTGCAGGGTATAATGGGATCTAGCTAATTGGCATAGCAGTGGGGAGCAGGAGCCTGGGCAGGAGAGAATAGGAAGCAGGAAGTACAAGGTTGGTGTGAGTTCTCTTCTATCCTCTGGTTTGTGCTAAGGAAACAATCTGAGGCCTGGAGAGAAGGGCTGGAGACTGTTGTCAGCTAATTCTGGGAGACAAAAGCCATAGCTGGGCTGCTCTGGGGCCCAAGTATTAAAGTATGTAGACATGGAGAGGGAGGGAGACTTTCTTTGTCATTTCAAGAAATACAGGGGACATTGGCAGATGGAGGGTCCCAGGCATACAGAATTGCTTAGTATTTGAAGAGGTGGCAGCCTTAAGGTTGCTGGGACACAGCAGAAATATTGATAGGGACAAATGGCAATAGAAGTAGGCCTTTTCAGGATTGTTTCAAATAACAGTGAAAGACTATTATGGTTTAAATCTAAAATGTTTCCCCCAAAGTCTCATGTGTTCAGAGGTGAGGCTTCTGGAATGTGATTAGATCATAAGGGCACTATACTCATCAGTGGACTAACCTATTAATGAGCTCATAGCTGAATGTACTGTTGAAATTTGGGATTTGGCTGGAAGTGGCTGGTTACTGAGGGCGTGACCTAGAAGGAGTATTTTTGTTTCCATTTCTCTCTCTCTCTCTCTCTCTCTCTCTCTCTCTCTCTCTCTCTCTCTCTCTCTCTCTCTCTCTCCTCTCCTCTTCTCTCTTTTTCTTCTGTGCTTCTTGGCTGGCATATGTTGAACAGCTTTTCTCTGCCATTCTCTCCACTATGCTATTTTTGCCTTGCAGCCAGCCAAATGCCATCCATGGGCTGAAACCCATGAAACCACAAGCCAAAATAAACCTTTGCTCCTCTAAATTGTGGGTGTTGAATATATTTTCCTAGCAACAGGAAAGTGCCTAATACAAAAGTGGGACTGATATTGTGATTACCCTGACCATGTGGTTCATAAGTCTTTAGAACTGGTTTGCAGGAGGGGTTTAGCATGTTTGGAGGTATAGGCTAGAGAAACCCTAGAGTACTATAAGCAGAACCTGTAGAGTATTTCTGGCCAGAGCTCAGAATACCAGAATGCTGACAGGAATGTGAACAACAAAGGCCATATTCAGGAGGTTTCAGCTGAGAGCTCTATTGAAAAATGGACTAGATGCTTTGCATGTTATACTCTGTGAACATATTCTGTCCATCTATACTTTGCCCATGTCTGGATGTGGTGGAAGAAATTTCAAGGTAGCCCAATATTCAGGTAGTGGAATGGGTACTATTGCTCTTAGGCAGATGTACAGTGAGAATTGGGAGCAAAAAGCAGACCTGAAGTATTTGAAAAACTTAAATTTTGCCCAGAAAGATACTATATGTAAAGTTGGTACAAAGGTCACATATGTGATTGCTGAAAATATTAGTGTCATTAAAAGCAGCCAAGTATTTTGCACTGAGACAAGAGGAAATATGGTGTGAGGGGATTTCAGGAATCAGCCAGACCCCACCCATTTCAGAATCAAGGATGCAGAAAGGTAAACTCCTTTGAAACACATTGTTTTGAGAAGAGATCCCCAGGATACCCTGCTCACTCAGAACTACCTATGAAATAATACCCCAAGTTCACCAATCCAGGCACTCAGAGGCTGTTGGAGATGGAGTGGCTGGGAGAGACCAGCCAACCACTTTGAAGTTCACATCTCACCACAAGCTTTTCTGGGTGTTGGACTTGTAGCTACAGGATTTAATGTTTGCTTTGCCGTTTTTTTCCTTACTTCTGTCTGATTCCTTTGTATTTCCTTATTCCTTCCTCTTGAAATGGGAGTTTACCCTGTGCCATTGTATTTTGGAACTATTTAAGTTTCTTTTTTATTTTTATAGGGGCCTACAGGTGAGCTTCCTTGAGTTTCAGAGGACACTTTGGGCTTGGACTGTTCAGCAGTGCTGAAAGAGTCAAGTTTTGGTGACTGTTACAGGACTAAATGCAGTTTGCATAATGAGGTAGACATGAGCCTTTTGGGAGTGAGGGGCAGAAAGTTACAGTTTAGATTTAGAATATCCCCCAAATATCTCATGTATTCATAAATTGGTGATTAGATCATGGGGGCACCACACTCAACAGATTAATTCATGATGTGTTCATAGCTGAATAGTCGAATAGAAGGTGGAGTTTGGCCAGAAGACATGGGTCATTGGTGGCCTGAATTGGAAGAGTATATTCTTTTCCCCTCTCACCATCCTAGCTGCCATGGTTTTAGCAGCTTTCTTCTGCCATGGCCTTCCATTACATAGTTTTGTCTTGGAGCCAGTCATGGTCTGAACTCTTTGAAATCATGAGCCAAAATAAGCCTCTGCCCCTTGCAGTTGTAGGTATTGGGTGTTTTGTCTGAGTAATGAGAAAGTGACTAATACAAAGAACAAGAGAAAAGATAAATCCCAAGGGCCAGCAGAATTATTGGTTCATTAGTAAAATGTCCATATAGAAAATTGTCTGAACTGGGAGAATATGAGAGTGGAAGGGGGAACTATCAACAATTATCCTAAGACATTTGGGACTTCTCAGGCAAACCAGACTAATGAACACTCTAATCTTATAAAAATTTATAGAAATTGCCTATCTTATGATGTACAGCATGATTTTTTTGTGATACTGGGGAAAATATATTTTGATATACAAATATATAGTGAATTGATTATTACAGTCAGGGTAGTTAACATATATACATTATTCACATAGTTACAATTTTTGTGTAGTATAATGAGGACATTTAAGATTTTTAGCAAGTTTAAAGTTCATAATCATTAATATTAACTATAGTCATATGCTGTTCATTAGATTTCTAGAACTTATTTGTGCTATTTAACTAAAACTTTGTACCCTTTCCCTAATTCCTGCCTTTGCCAGCCCCTAGCAATTACCAGCAATCTACTTTATGCTTGTATGAGCTGGATTGTTTTAAAATTCACATATGAGTGATATCATGTATTTATCCTTTTGCCATCATCTATTTGGTTATCATTTGATAGTTATGCTTGAAAGAGTGCCAAGTTTATTTTCCAGACATGCCAATTTTGTTCAGCTTCTTGTATGTGTGGGTTAATGTTTTCATCAATTATTTCAATCATTATTTCTTCAAACATATTTTTGTACTTGCCCACTCTTTCATCTCCTCTTAGGATTCTTATTGAGAATATGTTGCTACATAATGGTGTCTCACAGGCCTGTGAGACTCTGCTCATATTTCTGTGAGGTATAAAGTTAAAATTTTGTCCCCTGTTAACATTGTCTCAAAAGTGCAAACTTCTAGTCTGATTCCTTCATACATCAGCCCTGGTGGGTAAATTAGAACAAAAATAACAGGAACAAATATTTACATATCTTTCTAAATTTAAAAGGCTGGGTCTTTTGCATTCATCCATTTGCAAGGCTACCCTCTTCTCCACCGGATGAACTTAATCTCCAGCCTCTTAAGGGCTCCTATTTTATACCAGCGACATTGTAATGACTTCTCTGCTGTTGGATGCAGTCCCCAGCCACCCTTTTAGCCTCCCTTTTTGGCTCCATCATTTCTTTTCCCTAAGGTTGTTCAGAATCTCTGCTTATAATAGTTTGCTTTGGGAGAGTAGATTTGTTGATGATGTGGTGCAAAAAGAAGGGATATTCAGAATCCCTGCTTATTATATTAGTATTCACATTGCAGATACGAATACACAGAAAAACTCAAATGTGACCTTTATCCCCTCCAAACTTCAATTAATATAATATAATGGGATGCTACCCTCTCACAGGACTATTGAGTACAAATGTGTAATGAATCCTGGTGGTCACCTGTGAACAAATGGATATATCCATGTGAAGCTTTTAACACAGAGATTGACCCTCAGCAGTCTGTGGGGCAATGTTATGGATAATGGTGATAATCAGAATGACTGTGGTGGTAGTAATCATGTCTAGAGTAAAATATCCACTTGTGCGCACATACACTGAAACTTACTGGAGGGGTAGTTCCACCTGGATGTGGTCCTCTGTCACTTCAGACTCAACATACAAAAAAGCAAGCTCACATTATTCCACTCTAAGCCAATCTTTCTCTTCATTTTCCTATATCTATAGGACAACTGTTCCTTTAGTCATTCTATTTCCCTTTTGCTTAGACTTGAAAACAATTATTTTAAATTAGCAAACAATAATTGTATATTAGCAAATAATATGTATTAATAAAGTACAATTTGATGAATACATGTCTATATATAACATAGGCTAGGCATGGTGGTGCTTGCCTGTAATCCCAGCACTTGTGAGGCTGAAGTAGGATGATCGTTGTGAGTTCAAGGCTAGCTTTGACTACATAGGGAGTTCAAGGCCAGCCTGAACTACACAGCAAGACCTTGTCTCCAAAAAAAGAAAAAAAATAGAAAGATAAATCAAGCCAATTAACATATATCACCTCAACTACATATCACTTATTTATTGTGAGAATGTTTGGAGTTTTTAGTGATTTTGAGATATGCAAAATATTATTATCTATGGTCACCACACAGAGCAGTAGATTCCTAAAATTTATTCCTACTGTTTAACTGAAACTTTGTACTCTTTAACTAACATCTCTCCATTCCCTATGCTCCACCCATCCCTAGCCTTCAGTAAGCACCATTTGATTCTCTGCTTCTATGAATTCAACTCATGGATGTACAGTATTTGTCTTTCTGTGTCTGGTTTATTTAACTTAGCATAGCGTCCTTCAGGTTCATCCATTTTGTTCCAAAAGTCATTCAGTTTTGATGCTTCTTCCTCTACTCCTGTCTGTCTGCAGGGAAACTGGGGTCTAGGAGCGGGATGTGTTTGCTCACTATTGTATCTCCAGGGTCTATTTCACTTGGATAAAGGAAGGCTGTTTTTGAGCAGTTGGCAAATAGAGTTGCCTCAATTTCTACTTCTCCACACATGATTTTATGAAGTTATGATGTAAAATGTTCTATGGAGAGTACAGCTTGCCTAAGTGAAGACTCAGAAATGGCAGCTGAAATTCTGTGTGCAAAGAGAATTCTCAGTCAGTCTAGCCTGAGTGAGATAGTCTGAGTGCTTGCATTACTGACATGGAGAACGAGTAGATAGAAAGCATTAGGAAGAAGCCAACAGAATTTGGAAGTTCATAATTTTGTAATGCTTTGACACAATTTAATTCAGAGCTTCAGTGGGTTTCTGCCCAGAGAAACATCAGCCTGATTTTTGCAAATGAAAATATGGTTAAAATTTGTGAAACACATTGTCTATGGGGGTGGTTGCTGTCAAGGAGATAGAGCAGTGTGGGGAGAGGGTTGGAGAGGAAGAGAAGGAGATTGAAGACAACAAACCAACAAAAGCATCAAAATAAAATTCAAGGATCTCCATAGTAGACTCTGTTGACCACCTACCTCAGTACCATCCAGTCTTATCATTACTAACAGAATCCCAATTCTTTCCAGGTTCCCATGTTTCCTTTGGGAGTTTCTGAGGAGGTTTCCTCATCAATAAGTGAACCAGGGTAAACCAACACTGCCTATATGGCTAGTCATGGTACCGCTCTGGATAGGAAATTGTTTCTGGCCAGAAAGGAGAGGTTAATCAAAGAAATTCTGGCAAAGTTTTTCTGTTTGTTGTTGATTTTTTTTTTTTTTTTTACTTTTGAAAGTTTGACTATGATGCATCTAGGTGTCTGTCTCCAAACTCATTCCATTAAAATTTTGGTGTGCATCATGTGTGTTCATCAAAACTGAAAAGTTTTCAGTTATTATTTCTTCAAACACCATTTTTGTGCTTGTCCACTCTCCCATCTCTATTTGGGATTTCTATTATGAATATGTTGTTACATATTCTGAGATTCTTTTCATTTTTATTTATTAATTTTTCTTTCTGACTTAAGACTAGGTAATCTTTATTAACCTATATTCAATTGTGCTGATTCTTTGCTGTTAGCTCAAATCGGTTGTTGAGCCCCGCTTAGTGATTTTTCATTTCAGTTATTTTTCACTCTAGAGCATTTATTTGGTTTTTGAATTTTTATTATTTCTACCTCTTTATGGATATTATTTATACAATGAGACACAATTGTCATACTTTTCTCTAATTCCTTGAGCATGGTTTCCTTTACTTAAACATATTTATAATAACTTATTTAAAGACTTCTCTTTAGTCAACATCTGTGGCCCCTCAAGATAACTTTTGTTCTACCTTTGTTTAATGACTTCTCTGAACAAATTACAAGGCACTTGGGGTGAGGATTTAGCTCAGTGGTTTTGCCACCTGCTGTGCAAGCACAAGGACCTGAGTTCGATCCCCGGTACCCCCCCCCCAAAAAAACCCCATAAATAAATAAAAAATAAAAGGGACTGTATTCTTTGCAATGTGTACACTAAAGTCTCTGGTTTGTTGTTGCTATTACTTGATTTGTTTTTTAATAATTTATTTCTAGGAACTGTTACCTTTATTTTTGAACCTGGCTTCTCTGGAATTGGCTTTGGTCCAGTCTAGCTTATTTGTGAGCAAATGATTAGTCAAAAGATTTCTTTAAATGCCTTCACCCAGTAAATGTTCTTATTTTGAAAGGGTGTGTGTGTGTGTGTGTGTGTGTGTGTGTGTGTATGTATGCATGCACTGTGGGCAGACCTTCAACTTTCAAGTAGGATACAGGTCTTCCTTGGCCTTCATTTCCTGCTTGCCCTGGGCCTCAATGTTGGCCAGAGGAGTTGACTGGCATCTCTGTTCTTTCTTGGGCGTGAGCACAGCTCTGAGCTTGTGTATGTTTTAGATCCCCAGGATTATGTCAGAGTTTTCAGTCCTTCTTCCCCCTGTGGAACTCTTATTCTACAGATTTTTCTTTTTTTTGTTTTGCCAAACTTATTTATCTGCACTGGCACTATATCTTTAGTCAGATAGAAAGTTAAGCAATTAAACAGATTAATTTCATCAATGCCTATGGCAGGGCTTTTCCTGTAGAGCTGAGCTCTAGTAAACAGACAGCACTCAGCAGATGAGGCTGTTCTAGAGAGCTGCTACCATACTTGGGTCAAATAGTGATTATGGCCTGGGGAAAGGGCTTTTTGAAGAGCTCCAAAATCTCTTTGCCCCTCTGCTGGCTGTAATACTGGTGCATTTAAATACTACTGCCATGGACATGGGGAGGGGGAAGGTCTAGGAGTAACCTAAATTAAACTTCATATATTCTTATCAAGGTTCAGCAGATTGTTTTAAGTCTTTGATAATTTGCAGAACTCTAAAAGAGTAGATTTTGATAACTTTGCCAATATTTTTCATGGCTTTTATAGAGATACTAATGCTGCTGTATCAGAAGTCCTGCTTCTTCTAAGGGTTGTTTTTCTTTTTTGGTTTGTTTTTTAGTGTTTTGATTGTTTCCCTCTTCATGGGCAAAATGACCAGGAAGCATCATTTCTCAGTCCCATAAATTTAGGTTAGAATTTAAGTGTAATTCTGGCCAATGTACTCTATTTACTTGCACTAAAATGATTATAGCTCCATGTCATTAAAAGAAACTATCCATAGTGTGTATGGTTGTGATCAGAGGTCCTTATTTTCTCTATCTACAGTTTCAGAGTGGGTATAAACATTCCAAACATTCTGGATACTATTGAGCAATATGAAGTTAAACAGAAAGAATTTAAAACAAATATTAGTGGGAGAGAATCTGACATTTATTGAGCATTTAGTACATGCCATTTCACTGGAAAAATATTATTTTAGTTATTTAATGTCTAACATTTAAGCAGTGAATTCTTCTATTGGATTCTTATACCAGTAGAAGGGAGAGATAAGCAACAATTACTAGGCAAGAAGTTGCTTAGAGGCCACTTGAAGATACTGTTCCCTCTCCATATAATTCTGGCTTATCTCTATGTGTAATGGACGCTGTTGTGTGTATGTATGGCAAATAGTAAATATTAATGAAAACGTTAATACATAATAACATTTGAGTTTTGCTTTTTTTTGCTTTTGTAGATGCTGGAAATTCACTTTTAATCCTCCTTTCCTATTAGATTCTAAGTTATTTGCTTATTTATTTTCATAAGTAATGCTGCTATAGCTCATCAATGCATATTCAGAATGCTGCTGACTTACTGATAGTCTACTTTGAAATCCAATCTGAGGCTATTCTCATGAAAAGATTTCATTCTAGTTCACAAAATGTAAAATTTCTATCATTCTTGTCTACAAAAATTGACTTTGCATAATAAACAAGAAGATCAGTACCTAAAATAAGTAAGAAATAAAGTCAAGATGAAGCAAAAATGTTATTCTTTGCTATTCATAACAATCAAAATTGCATGTGAAAACTTAAGCATGTGTAATTACCTAGCCAGGAGGACCAACTTCTATTGTACATCAAACATCCTTTACATTTCTCTTTCTTATCCTTTGACTTAGCTCCTGTCTCACTGTACCCCAACCTGAGGGAGTGTTGCATTACATTGTGACCAGAGGTGGGAAGGAGGTGAATGGCAAACAAAGCCTGGGACACAATATCTTGAGGAAAACAGGTGCCAGGTAAGGCAGAGGATGCAGATAGTTTTAGGGTTGCTTATTTTCCCAGTTACTCTAAGAATGTGTGACAGTCTTTACTACCTACTTAGCAACATCAGGAAACTTTGAAGAAAAGTGGAGAGATGATAAAGGCTTTTCCTGATTTTGCTTTGTCTTTCTTACTAACTCAGAGTTACTTTAGGGATGGCAGTGAAAGTTTTTCTCAATATCAATAGATTGGCTGCTGTATGAGCTAAAGGTTAGTTTCATATTCAATGTCCTGGGAGCTGTGCCTATGTTCAAAAGTGAACCTCATGTTCTAGCAGGTTTTCGAGCTTCTTTGGATGACTTTGGTCATATTCACCTTCTCCAGGCTGGGCTTCAGACAGACTCTAGTTTGGAGCTATTACAGATCTGCTTTGGATTTGTGCTGGAACCTATTATACAATCTAATTCTAGTCATTCTTATCAGCATAGGTGATAGTAAGCCTGCAATATAGTTTATTAAGTCAAATTATAATCTCATGTGAACATTTGGATTTAAAGTTTTAACTGGTAAAATTAGAAGGAAAGGATTCAACTGTCTTTCATAATCTCTGTGACAGCTTGTCTCTTGTGCATATAAGAATAAATGTTAGGTTAAGCACAAAATTGAGTTAGATGTATCAAAACTTTATAGTAGTAATAAACATTAGAAGACAAATTGGTTCCAAATTTGTCCTTTTATGCTTTATCTTTGCTTGTTGCATTATGTGGAAAATGAGTGAGATATGAAGATGTAAATTAAGAATTTAAATATTTTTTCTGGACAAAAATTATAGATTTGACTTTTCATAATTTAGCCTCTAGATCTATGTTGAACTGTGTACATTTTTTTCCTACTCCGGGTCCTACTAAAAGTTTTCTTGTGTGTGCATTCAATATCTTCTAGTTTAATTTTTGTTTTGAATTTTAATTATTTTTAAATAAGTGTCATAAAATTGAAGAAAAGGAAGGTTTTACTTGATTGCTAATTTAAGAAGCTTCAGCCAGAGTAAAAGAATTCATTTGTATCATCTGAAGCCATGGTAGCTGAAGTTCATACTCAGGGTACAGGTAGCTTTCTACATTATGTAGAAAAATGTGAGAAATATGGAAATGAATATGAGATGAAAAGTGAATCTTCTGTCTTGACAAAATCATGGTTTTGACTATTTGTATTTAATCTTATGACCTCTGCTAATCTTTGTTAATGTATTAGTCTTTTCTTTTTGCTTCCAAAGCATGTTTTAATCATCTTATCAGCTTTATAATATCACATACCATACTTTACGGCATCCTACCTGCCTGTACACTATTCTTTCCACTTCATTTTTAACTGGATCTTGGAGTTAGCTAGCACAAAGCCAGGTCCAAGGAAGTGCTTGAGAAATATTTAGTGACCAGAGTAAAATAGTGGCCACCCACACATAAACAAATTCTTTTCCCTGTTATCTCATCTGGCCTTTTCTGTTTCACTCCTTCTACTGCCTGGCTACCTGTTCTAATTACTCCATCAGGAATGTATTTACAATCATTGCTTCTCTTGCTGACTTTTAGCTGTTGTTTTTATTCCTATTGAAATGATAAGATTAGAGCAGGAGAACATTTATAAGTGTCCAGATATTTCTTGTTTTGCATAGTCACCCATATGAAGCTCCTCCTATAGATTTTAAATGTTTATTGAAACCATATTCCCCTTGTGCTTTCTGTCCAATCAGAACCAAGGGTAGTATATGACAAAACTACCTTCGCAAGTCCCAGTGAAGGACTGTGATTTAATATTTTGCCATAGATGCCATAGTACTTAGGGTAACTAGCTGCTAGTTACTAGTAAAGCCAACAGAATTAACAGACTTTCCAATTCTAAGGTTATTGTACTACATGGGGCCTCCAATGTCCCTAATTTATCATTAGAAATTGATCATTAGAATTTATCATTTCTAATTTATCGTTAGAAAACTACAGAAAGAAATGAAGTCAGACCCTGACTTAATACCTGGGTTTTTCAAAGTAACAGCAGTTTTATTTTCCTGTAAGATGTCTCTAAAACCTAGAGTTGTACAGATGGAAAGATCATTTTTTGATGCTTCCTGATCCTGGCAAATCTAGTTGCTTCATTTTTGGAACTTTTGCTTCTGGAATCATATATTTCTTAGCATCATGTTTCACCATATTTCTTTTCTGTAAACATGAAACCATTTTGTGTAAGTATTGAAATAGTGCAGTGTTACATTTTATATCTAAGACAAATGCTACCAGATGAAGTTTCTCTCTACTCTTAACAGAAGCAGTAGTTGTAATTCTTATTTTCATACAGCTAGTTGGATGAAATATTTTAATAACTAACTTCACATTTAAATAACTTTTCTTACAAAAGTGAATTTACTCAATGGGCTGTCCATAGACAGACTGTACACTGTAGTGGAGTAGTTTTCTTTGCACTTAGGGAAAAAAAGTGTCAGTGCTGACTACATAGGCCTTTAACTATCAGACCCTTTGGGAATTTGCAATGCCACATATATTTCAGCAAGGCATTCAAATAGTCTCTCAAGATTTTAAACACTCCTAGTTGTGAAACAAATTTTCATCTGTATTTTTCAAGGCTGTTTCTTTACATATAGCACTTTAAAAAAATCACCATTAATGGTTTTACTGGCTGATTGCTTAAGAGTTAATTGTTTCAGCACCTGGGCAGAAAGCTATTTTGGCAGAAACTGTGTTTTCTTCAAGTTCTAACCATAAAATTCTGGATAGTGAATTGTAATCAGGCACTTAAAAAAAACTACATAGCTCACAAGAACATTAATGTGTTAGCTGAAGAAATTACAATGAACTCTTAAAATATGGAAAACGTTTCTTAGCTATGACTTGGCATTAAAAGTGCATATTTCTCCCTGGGTTTGGGTATATAATTCTAATACTCACTTAAAACATATTAGTTAATCTTATTAATTTTCTTCTTATTATAAATCCCCCTAAATGAATTATTTAATACCTTTAGATAAGGTGGGGTTGATCTCTTAACTTTTGTCCTTAAGTTTCCTAAATTAATATGGAGAGGGAAGATGAGAAATTTGACTAGTGTGTATTAAATAAGGCCACACATGACCAGTTTCATACTCACAGTTTTCAGGATAAGTGTTTGTCATGGGTGTGGTCATATCTCATGAATGCTGTGGTTACATCTTTTATATAATTTCTATTAAATTGTGACAATTTATAAGATGGCAGTGTTCCAGCAGACTTCTTCCTGCCCTCAGTCTGACAAAAAGATGTCTAATTGTTAACCTAATAGTTGGTGTGGTAGGAGCTTCAGGAACTGGTCAGAAAGGAATGGAGATTTAAGAAGTTATCCAACACTCTGTATTGAACTCCTCATTATGGTTTTCTAGAAATACAATGGAGAATGGAATTTCTTTAAATTGCTTTTGGTTATTGGGCTATGCTTCTTGAATATATTACATCTCTTAGACTGAATGACATGGGGCCAAATTCCAGGAGGTTTACATGTTTGTTCTAACAAAAGACAGCATCTGACCTTTACTTAGATTTTTATAATTATCTGTCCATTCAACTCTTCTCTTGTTCTATGAAAGACCAGAGTACTGACAGGCTGCACTACAAAAAATCAGCAGAGCTCCATGTGTTTACCTCAGCTTCAACAGGAGTACTGTTCTACCCAGAATGAAATAACATTACTCTCACCTTTGAAATTCCCTGTATGCCGTTTTCTAAACTCATTGCCTTTAATCCCTGTCAAGGGTGAACATCATTCTAAAGTGTATATTTTCCAGTCTTTGCTTTTCTTTATAATTTTACTGTATGCTGTGTTTCTAAACAATATATTTAATTTTGCATATTTTAGAACTTTATATAAACTAATTATGTATATATCCCTTTAGGACTTAGTTTTCTTTTTTTCTGTTTATTTTTAAGTGTAATTTATGTTCTTATGGCATTCTATGTGTTGTTTGCTATACAAGGTATAGTGAAATGATTATTACATTGAAACAAATTAACACATTATCTCCTCATATAGTTAATATTTTTTGAGAGAATTGAAATATAATTTATTAGCATATTTTCAGTATGTAGTACCACCAACTGTAGTCCTCATACTATATATTTGATCTCTAGATTTATTTGTTTTACAAAACTGCAACTTTGTACTGTGACTTGTTTTCTCCACTCAATCTTATGTTCCTGCAATTGTTCCATACTGTACCTTGTAGCTGAAATAAGTTTATTTTCATTATGTGTATTTCTCTATATGAATATTCCACAATTTATTTGTCATTTTTACTGTTACTATGCCTGAGAAAGTATTCTGACAACTTTGCATTGTCTAGAACTGTCATTTAAAGAAACTTTCATGCCTGATGAGTTAAAGAAAAACACTCTCACACTTGATTGTGTTTGACTGGAGATAGAATTTTAGGTTGGGAATAAATACCCTAGTGCTTTCAAGCTTCCAGTGATAGAACAGAGAGTTCTGGTAGCTGTCAAGTTCTCATCTGTTGTAGGAACCTGTATTGCTTGGAAGCTTGCTATTCCCTTTGATCACAGGACTCTGAAGTGCATCACAATGATGCACTTTGGTGGGTTTATTTTCACCCACTGTGATGAACACTGGTGGACTTTTCAAATTAGGAAACTCTTATCTTTCATTTCTGCTTTTATTTAGATATTGAATTTCCTAGGATATTCTTTAAATTGTCTTATCTCTTCTTTGTTATTTCCAGTTTTCAACATTTCTATACTTTCTGAGAAAAGATTCTCAAATTTTCCTACCAACATTTTAATGGGGATTTTCATATTCTGTTGTTAATTTCCAGGAGGTCTTTTCTTATCCTCTGAATGTTTCTTTTGGAAGTTACAAAAGATATTGTCCTGTTCTTGTTTTATAATTGTAATATGTTTTCTTATCTTTTTGATAATACTTATTCCAGTACAGTGATACTTTGGTTCATGAATTCAGTTTGTTCCACAATTCTGGGGAAGATGGTTGCAGCTGTGTTAGTCACCTGATCTGAAGCCAGTGAACAGAAACAAAATTTTGATCTGGAGTTAATGAACAGAAACAAAATTTTGCCGAATGCTTCTGTTTGTGAACTGAATTGTTTGTGAACAGAAGGGTTCGTGAAGTGAGTTGTTACTGTATTTTTCCTTCTGTTTTCAAAGTCTTTACTCCACTCTAGTTGCCCTTTTTCATATTTTTTTGTTTGTTTTTTGGAGGGGCACTGTATTTTATGTATTAAATTCTTTTTTTTTTTGGTACATTTTAGGTACACAACACAATTACATTTCTCATTGGAAATTGTACCTTTACATAATGCATCTTGGTTCTTATTTTTTCCCCATTCCTAGCCCCCCGTTCACCCCCTCCACCCTTCCCTATTTACAAAGACTTTATTTCCATTTTTTCCATTTCTCATCATTTTTCCTTTCCCTTCTTTCCTTTCCCCTGCCCCTCCCATTACCCCTACCCCTTTGGACCTTTTCTTCCTATTTTACATTATCGATTATTCATTCTAATCATTGGTACATTTTAGGTATACAATATAATGACATTCATCATTGGAAATTTGCACCTTTACATAGTCTCTCTTGGTTCTTATTTTTCACCCTTGCCCAGCCCTCCCTTCAACCCCTCCAGTCCTCCCTATTTACAAAGATTTTGCTCCTATTTTTCCATTTTCTCATATTAATCCCATTCCCTTCTATCCTTTCCCCTAGCCCTCCCACTTCCTTCCCCTTTGCCCCTTTTCTTCCTATTTCACATTACCTATTATACATTTAGTCCTTATTTACATTTTCAGTTTCTTACACCAGAGAAACTATTCAGTATTTACATGTGTGTGTCCTATTTATTCCACTTAAGAATATCGCCTAAATGTGCATCCACTTAGCTATAAATGTCTCTAATTTCTCATTTTTTATGGCTGAGTAGTACTCCATTTTATTTAAAAAAATGCATTTTCTTTATCCAGTCTCCAGTTGATGTGCATTTGGGCTGTTTCCAAGTTTTAGCTATTACAAACTGAGCTGCTATGAACATGGGCACACATATATCACTGTGGTATGATTCTTTTAATTCTTTGGGGAAGATCCTCAGCAGTGGAATAGCAGGGTCAAATGGGACTTCCAGTCCTAGCTCTTTGAGGTATCTCCATACTGATTTCCACAGTGCTTGCACCAGTCTACACTCCCACCAGCAGTGGAGCAGGGTTCCTCTTTCCCCACAGCCATGCCAGCATTTGTTATTGGTTGATTTCATGATAGCAGCCATTCTTTCTGGAGTGAGGTGGAATCTCAGTGTTGTTTTCATTTGCATCTCTTGAATTACCAATGATGTTGAACATTTTTTCATGTATTTATTTGCTATTTCTACTTCTTTGTCTGAGAAATGTCTGTTCATTTCAGATGCCCATTTTCAGATTGAGTCTTTAAATTTGGGAGGTCTGATCTTTTTAAGTTCTTTATAGATTCAAGATAGTACACCTTTGTCTGAGGAAAAGCAGGTGAAGATTTTTTCCCACATTGTGGCTTGTCTCTTCACACTGCTGGTGGTTTCTCTTGCTATGTAGAAGCTTTTTAATAAGAAGAGTTCCACTTGTTGATTGTTTGTACTAGTTCACGAGCAACTGAGGTTTTGTATCTAAAATCTCTTCCTACACCAATGTCTTCAAGAGTTCTACCTAACCTCTGTTCCACCTGCATCAGCGTTTCTATTTTAATATTTAGATCTTTAATCCATTTCAACTTTAGTTTAGTGCACAGTGAGAAATATAGGTGCAGCTTTAATCTTTGGCAAGTTGAAACTCGATTTTTCCAGCACCATTTATTAAAGAGGCTATCTTTCCTTCAGTGAGGGTGTTTATCTCCTTTACTGAAGAGGAGATGGCTGAGTGTGTCTGGTGTTGTTTCTGCATCTTCTAATCTGTTCCACTCTTCCTCAGGTCTGTTTCTTTGCCAGTACCATGCTGTTTTTATCACAGTAGCTTTGTAGTATAGTTTCAAATTGGGGGTTGTTACCCCCTGCCATGTCTCTGTTACCTAGAATTGCTTTTGCTATTCTGGGTCTCTTCTTGTTCCAAATGAATTTTTGGATTGTTTTCTCAAGGTCCATGAAGTATGCTGCTGGGACTTCAGTTGGGGTTGCATTGAATCTATATATGAGTTTTGGAAGTATGGCCATTTTGATTATGTTGATTCTTCCTACCCAGGAGCAGGGGATGTCTTTCCATTTTCTGATATCATCTTCAATCTCTCTTTTCAGAGTGCTAACAGTTTGCAGGAACAAGGTCTTTGATTTCTTTCATTAGGTTGATTCCTAGGTATTTCAGTTTTTTGGATGCTACTGTGAAAGGAATTGCTTGCCCTATGTCTGTCTCAGTCAGTCTGTTGTTCGTGTAGAGGAAAATTATTTATTTGTGTGTGTTGATCTTGTATAAAGCTACTCTATGGAATTTGGTTATTAAGTCTAGAAGACTTTTGGTGGAGTTCTTGGGGTCTTCTATATAGAGTATCATGTCATCTGCAAATAATGACAATTTGACTTCTTCATTACCTATCTTTATTCCTTTTATTTCTTTCTCTTGTCTAATTGCTATGGCTAATGTTTCCAGAACTATATTGAACAAGAGTGGTGATAGTGGATATCTGTGCCTTGTTCCTGATTTTATTGTGAAGGATTTCAGCTTTTGACCATTTAGTATGATATTGGCTGTTGGTTTTTCATAGATGGCTTCTATCAGTTTGAGGTGGAGACCATCTATTCCAATTTTTTGTAGGGTTTTTATCTTAAATGCATGTTGGATTTTGTCAAATGCTTTTTCTGCATCTATGGAGATGATCATATGATTTTTGTCCTTGGCTCTATTGATATAGTGTATTACATTGATTGATTTGCGTATATTGAACCATTCCTGCATCCCTGGGATGAATCCCACTTGATCAGGGTGTATGATCTTCTTGATGATCTTCTGCATTCTGTTTGCCATTATCTTATTAAGGATTTTTGCAACTATGTTCATTAGCGAGATTGGCCTATAGTTCTCTTTTTTGTTTGGGTCTTTCCCTGCTTTGGGGATCAAGGTGATGCTTGCTTCCAGGAATGAATTTGGGAGTATTGCTTCCCTTTCAATTTCATTGAAGAGTTTCAACAGTAGTGGCAGCAGTTCCTCTCTAAATGTCTTGTAGAATTCAGCAGTGAAGCCATCAGGGCCTGCACTTTTCTTCGTTGATAAGTTTTTAATTACATTTTCAATTTTATTGGTTGATATTTAGTTGTTCAGAATTTTTAGATCTTCTTTGTTCAACTTTGGTAATTCATATGTATCTAGGAATCTGTCCATTTCTTCTGTGTTGTCCATCTTATGGGCATATAGGTTCTGGAAATAGGTATTGATGATCCTCTGGATTTCTGCTGGGTCTGTTGTCATTTCACCCTTTTCATTCCTAATTGCATGGATTTGGGCCTTTTCTTTCCTTTTTCTGACAAGGTTGGCTAAGGGTTTGTCAATTTTGTTGATTCTTTCAAAGAACCAACTCTTGGCTTCATTGATTTTTTGTATCATTCTCTTAGTCTCCATTGCATTGATTTCTCCTCTGATCTTTATAATTTCCTCCCTTGTATGAGCTTTGGGGTTGTCCTGCTCTTCTTTTTCTAGAAACTTGAGGTTCAGCATGAGGTTGTTTAATTGGGCTCTTTCTGTTTTCCTAATATGCATATTCACTGCTATGAATTTCCCTCATAAGACTGCTTTCATTGTGTCCCATAGATTCCGATATGTTGTACTGTCATTGTCATTTAATTGAAGGAACTGCCTGATTTCTTCTTTAATTTCCTCTGTGACCCATTGGTTATTCAGAAGTGTGTTGTTCAATTTCCATGTGTTTATGAAATTTTTTGAGTTTCTTTTGCTATGGATCTCCAATTTCATGTCACTATGGTCTGATAATATACAGGGGATAACTTCATTTCCTTTGCACTTACTTAAACATGTTCTGTGTGTGAGTATGTGGTCTATTTTGGAGAATGACCCATGTGCAGCTGAGAAGAATGTGTATTCTGATTTTGTGGGGTGGAACACTCTGTAAACATCTGTTAAGTTCATTTGTTCAAGAGTTCGATCGAGTTCTAGTATTTTGTTCTTAGTTTTAGTCTAGTTGATCTATCTATTTGTGACAGTGGGGTGTTGAGGTCCCCCACTACAATTGTATTAGTGCATATATGACTTTTCATGTCTGTTAGTACTTGTTTTATATAGTTGGGTGCACTAGTGTTTGGTGCATAGATATTTATGATTGTCATCTCTTCCTCTTGGATTCTTCCCTTTACAAGGATGTAGTGTCCTTCTTCATCTCTCTTAATCAGTGTTGGTTTGAAATCTACTTGATCTGCCAAGAAGATAGCTACTCCTGCTTTTTTTCAGGTTCCTGTCACATGGAGTATTGTTTTCCACCCTTTAACTTTCAGTCTATGAGTTTCCTTTTGAATTAAGTGTGTTTCTTGTATGCAGCATATTGTTGGATTTTGCTTCTTGACCCATTCTGCCAGTCTATTTCTTTTGAGTGGTGAATTGAGACCATTAACGTTGATGGTTATAACTGAAATGTATTGACTTGTCATTGCCATGACTTTTTCTTTTTGTTGGGTTCTTCCCCTTTACATTTAATTTCTTGTTGTGCCAGATGGGTTCATTCTGCTTTGCTTCCTGGGGTTGTGATCCTCAATGTCTGTTCCTGGGATATTGTGTAAAATTCTTTGGAGTGCTGGTTTGCTATTCACAAAGTTCCTATGGTGCTCTTTGTCATGAAAGTATCTTATTTCTCCATCAAGTTTGAAAGATAGTTTTGCAGGGTACACCAATCTGGGTTGGAGGCTGTTTTCTTTTAGGGTTTGGAATATGTCACTCCAAGCTCTCCTTGCCTTGATGGTTTGTGTTGAGAAGTTTGTTGTGACTCTGATGGGCTTTCCTTTGTATGTGATTTGTTTCTTTTCTCTGACTGCTTGGAGAACTTTGTTTTACTGTTGTGTTTCTGGAATTTTAACAATTATATGCCTATGTGTAGTTTTTTTTTTTTTTTAATGAAACATGTTTATTTTCCCTAAAAATTTCTGTAAATTACAAAGACAAAATGCTAAACTATAGCATATACCTTTTCAATATTTAACTAGAGTACTTGTAAGAAATATGCATCCTGAAACAAGATTAAAGGCTACACTTTGTCAGGCATCCTACAAAATGTCTCAAGTTTTATACTCTGCAGCATTCTGTGTGGGGGTATGTGGATGGTTGTTCTGAATTTTTTTAAGTGCTGTGACAAAAAGTCCTTTCACATTTCTTTGGAGCATCTTTGACATTGCTTAGTTATAATTAACTCAAGAAAAGAAACAACATCAAGCTTTAAAGCCATTTTTGTTTTGCTGTCATTGGTCCTCCTCCAATGCAGATTAATTTATTATTCAGTTCAGCCAAGTACCCTCCAAGCCCAGGGATCCCTTGTGATATGTGGTCCCTGTCAGAGTAGGCCTCTACATTTAACTTCATATTAAAATTATATTGTTTCTCTCCCTCAAGATCAATACCATAAGAGAAGCTGCAAGCAAGTTAGAAACATTTTTAAACTGAAAATAAAGGGAACAGGGATATTTCCCCCAAGACTTTTGCTATGCACTATTTTACCATATCATGATTTTTAGTCTCAAAGTTTAAAAAAACTGATTAATATTAGCAATCCTTCCAGAGATGATGTATGGCTGCTTTTTGAGTGGGGACATTTGAAACTATTCAATGGGTAAAAAGAGGATTTGCTATATTCAGAAATGCACTACAGTTCCAAGAACACTGTGGCAGAAAGTCCTAGGGGGTATAAGCGGCAGCTTATATTAAGATTTGAATACATAACTACTTTTTCTATAGCTGAAAACTTTGAGGAAAATGTTCTATTTTTAAAAAGTCTTAAGCATGGTTACCTAAAAATATTTTGTTAATATAATCTAATGCAATTTCATGTATTTAGGGTTTAAATGTGAAAATGTCTTTGAGAGCCAATAAAAATATTATAGAGAAAAAACACTTTTAAAAAATCGAGGTTAAAAATTATGAGGCATTTCTTTTGGCTGTAAACATACAGTTTACTGTCCCTTGTTGAAACACAAATATTTGGATTTCCTGAGCTTCATGGATAATAGCAGGAGCCAAGTTTGCATAGGAAATTTGTAATATGTTAATGATTTACTTTTAAAACTTCATATTTTAGTTAATAGTGCTCATCAAACAGATCGATAAGTAGGGTGATGAGTTACATAAGGCAGCTGGGGAGAAACTATGAATTAGCGCTTTTAACTTTACAACAGGCTGCTGTGATAAAGGGTCTTAAGCATGCACTTCACAACTAGTGCCTTACTAATTTGATTAGAAATTAAATCATGTTTTGGGATTTGAAGCCAAAGGCAACAAAAAGCTCTCCTATGCTGAACGGCACAGGTGAAGGGCAGACCTGAAGCAGTATTCACTGCATATAGGCCTCTGCAGATCACTTGGTAGTGATAAAGCCACCAGCTATTCAGGTACCAAGCAGGATGGGCAGCTGCCAATACCAGGATCAGACCTCTAGGTGTGCCTAATCCCAACTGTGGAATGTGAAAGGATGCCTGGGACTGTCACCTCTGCTGGTCTGAAGTCTAGCCAGTTCTGTGGAGGACAGCCTTGTCCTTGGACTAATCCCCAGAAACTTTGGAAAGGAAAGAAGCTATGGTGGTCACATTGCATACCACAAATGAGAACAATGGCAGTGGTCGCCACCAACTCCAGATCTAACACAAAGATGGACAATAAGGGGCAGTGTCTTGCCAAGGAATCCACTTTACTTCTTCTGGGACTGGTTTTTACACATGGTCAGGATTTGTGTCAGTACTTTCTGGACATCTTCATCCATCTGGCCCTGCACAGCATACAGAAGATGCATTCTGTAAACTGATATGACTTCCTGGTGATGTTTCTTGCATTCAGCCAGCTGATTCTGTAGCTGTTTGACCTGCTGCTGCAACACTTCCAGTTGCTGATTCTGTCTTTTGGATGAGCTTGTTGAGTAGGAGAGCTGTGAGAGGCTGTTCAGGGCCTCCTTCAATTTCGTGACTTCCTTTGACATCTCATTTATCTTTTTATCTTTATCTTCCTCCAGTTTTGAAGAGCTCTCAGAATATCTTTTCATTTCTGCAATCTCTTCCTGAGCTTGCTGGAATTTTTGCAGAAGTTCATTTATTTCTTCCTCTTTGGATTTCAAGAGAGTCTGAATGTTTTCCTTTTCCCTTTTCACCTGTGAGACTTCACTCTGAACCTGGGAAACCTCTGAATGGACTTTCTCTTTCTCTTTTACTGACTCCTTTAGTTTCAATGTTAGCACACTCACTTCACTCTCTAGGGATGACTGGAGCTTTTCGTAGGAAGACCTGGGTACCATTGCATTGGTCATAGCAGCTTTCTCCTCTAGAAGTTGCTTCTCCAGCTTTGCCACTTCCACTTCCTTGCTTGCAAGGTGCTCTTTAAGCCTGCCTATTGTTTCTTCCATCTCTTTCCCAGTTGTCCGAAGGGTGGTTATCACTTGCAAATGTTCTGTGATGGACACAAAGTTCTCTTTCTGTGTATCTACCAGTTGTTTGAGCTGGGTCAACTCATTTAACACTTTTGAATACTGAGACTTCATTTCAGACAGTGCCTCTTCTGCTTTAGCCCTGGATACGTCTGACACTTGCATCAGTTTCTCATGTTCTGCTTTGTGAATATATTCAGCTGTTACATCCTCTAAAGACTTCCTCTTCCTATAATCCTCCAGCTCAGCCTGGGCTTCTTTGTACAGCTGCAACAACTCACTTACCTGTTTATTAAGTTCATCTATCATCCTGTTCATGGCCTTTTTCATGTCTCCAGCTTCATCACTAGCTTCTTGTGTCATCTGAATTTTTAGTGTATCTTTCAATTTCATTATTTCTTCTTGGGCCTCTTGGTATTTCTCAAACAAAAACACTTTCTCCTTATTCATATTCTCAATAACAGAGCAATATGAACTTTTCATTTCCTCATACTCTTCCACAGGTGGCTTAATCACTGCACCTTTCTCTCTCTTCACAAGTTTTTCTTCTAACTCTCTCACTTTCTCTTTATTTCTTTCACTTTCTTCTAATGCATTCTGCAGATCTCGCTTTAGCACATCTATTTTCTCATCGGCGACCCTCAAGTCATAGAGACATGAATAGCTATCCACACTCTCATGTGACACACTCTCATCCACACTCTCATCTGCTTCTGCACACTGAGGACTTCTTTCATGGCCTCTTCATACTTACTCTGAGTTTCTTTAAGTTTCTGACTGAGGTCAGAGCCATTCTCTGAAATGTCTGTGTTATTCAAGCACACTAGTTCCATCCTTTGGGTTTGGAGCTCAGTCTGTAGCTGTTTCCTCTCTGTCCCAGAGCTCTCCAATCTCTTCTGCAAGTCTTGCAAACTCTCTTGTAGTTGCTGAATTCTGATACTGCTGTCTGCAGAATGTGTCACACCAGATGGAGATGATTTGGAGTCTGGGGGATAAGCATCACTAGGTTTGCCCAGGGAAGGGGCCAAATCAGACTGAGTAGAATGCAAAGAGCCAATGCACAGATCTCCTTCCGTGTCCTTGGGTGATTTGGCTTGTAATTTATCTTGTAACTCCTTATTGTGTAAGATAAGGGAAGCAACTTTTGCTTGCAATAGGACAAGAAGATCTTGTTGATCAGCTTCAGAACTTATATCCAATAAACTATCACCACCTGTAGTACTGTCACTTAGTCTGTCTTTGTTTTCTTGTATGGAACTAATCTCAGCCTTAAAGGGTGGTTCAGCAAAAAATAGTGATTCCTTTCCCGAAAGTGGTATTGAAGTTATTGATCTTGGGGAAGATACATCACTCAACTGGGTAGGACTGATAGGAGGTGGTGGAGCTTTGCATTTTTTTTGGAGTTCCACTTCTTTCTGAGCTTATTTTAGAGACTTGTTCATGCTGCTTTGGTTTTGTTGGGGTCTTTAAATCAGCATCCTGAGAGATTTTTGATAATAGAGGGCTTTGAATTCCTGCATTTTCCGAGAGTTTGGAATAATGTAAGGCATTGTGTCCAAGAGAATCTACAAGGTTTATGTCTGTACCCTTTTTAATTAAGGCTTCCACAATGTTCGAGTTGCCAATCTCACAAGCCAGCATAAGAGCAGTTCTTCCATTTTTGTCCCTGGAATTGACATCTGCTCCATGATCCAGGAGAAAGCAACAGACTTCAGTATGGCCATTTTGTACTGCAAGAAGCAGTGGTATATTCCCATCCAAATCCTTGAAGTTTACAGGGCTCTTGTGCTCATAGAGGACCTGCACAGCTTGAAGGCAGCCCCCCGCCATTGCATAATGTAAAGCTGTTTTCCCAGAGCTGTCAATATCTTCAGCTGGGCATTTAGACTGAAGGAGCTTCCTGATGCACTCATGATGGCCATTTTTGGCAGCAAGGTGTAAAGCACTGTGTCCAGTAGTGTCTTGGACAGTCACATCCACACCATGTGTAAACATGACCCGGAGATATTCCACATATCCTTTCGCAGCAGCAAGATGAAAAGCGGTCTTGCCCTCGCTGTTCTGCTTGGTGGCGCTGGCCCCCTTCTTGCCCAGCAGCGAGGCGACCTTTTCCACATCGCCATTCTCCACAGCCTGCAGCAGGCGGTCATCATTCTTGTTCCACTCATTGGTATCACTCTTCCTGAACTTTGCTTTCAGACTCTTCATGTTTAGTCCATTCAACCTTCCAAAGTCCTAGGAGACTCTTCAACACCCCATCGAGGCGGCCGCTCCCCAGCCCTGCCGGCCGCGCCATCCTGCCTGCCGCTTCCTAGGAAAGCGCGGCCTCTGAGCTCGCTTCCTGGTCTGCTTCCTGCGCCTCGTCCCTCCTCCTTCTCCTCCTCCTCCTCCCGCCGCGGAGTCAGTGGGCGCCATGGCTCCCGGGCTGGGCCGGCAGGGCTTGGGCAGCGGCAGCACCACCACGTGGCCGCCGTGCACCGGCCCCCGCCGACTGTGTAGATTTTTTTTGATCAAGGCTATTTGGAGTCCTATATGCCTCATTTATCTGTGTGTCAAGCTCTTTTCCCCTCCTTGGGAAGTTTTCTGCCATTATTTCTGTGAAGAGATTTTTTTTATGTCGTCTCCACTCTCTCCTGTTTCTTCATTGAGCCCAATCAGTCTTATGTTATTCTTCTTTGCATCATCTAGCAGCTGCTGGATTGATTTCTCATGTTCCCTTACAATTTTGAAGCAATTTTTCTTTTCCTGGTCACTAATTGCAATCTTATCTTCTATATCTGAAATTCTGTCCTCACATTGGCTCATTCTGCTGTGTAGATTTTCATTGGAGTTTTTCATGTCCTGGAAATCTATTTGCATCTGTTTTATGGATTCCATTTGTTTCTTATGTTGGGATTCCATCATATTCCTGAGCTCCACTCTAGATTTATTAATCATGTCTTGCACTAGGGGCACAATTTCTCCTGTTATCTGAGAAATTATTTGTGATTTCATTTTTTCCAGATCCCCTTTTGTTGCCAGTTCAGTGGGTCCAGGTGGTTGAGTATGAGAGGGTTCCATCTCATTTCCCTTTGGGGTTGCTGTAGGTGATCTGGAAGTCTGGTTTTGAGACTTAGTTACGTGTTTTCTCATTTCGACTGGGGCGAGGGGCTGTTAGTGCCTGCACAGATTACCTCCTCTGAGCTGGGAGAGGTGGGACAGTGGCCGGGAGCAGCGGTAGGTATGGTGACCCAAAAGCCCTTTCCTGTGGGCTGGGAGCAGCAGGAGGGATGGTGGCTGGGAAGCCCCTTCCTCTGGACCAGAAGCAGTGGGATGGTGGCTCAGAAGCCCCTACCTCTGGGCAGGGAGCGGTGGGAAGGATGGTAGCCCGGAAGCCCCTTTCTCTGGGCCAGGAGCAGTGGGACAGAAGGTGGCCCAAAAGCCCTTTCCTGTGGGCTGGGAGCAGCGGGAGGGATGGTGACCGGGAAGCCCCTTCCTCTGGACCAGGAGCAGTGGGAGGGCGGCTCAGAAGCCCCTGCCTCTGGGTTGGGAGCAGCAGGACTCAGTACCCTGGTCTGGTGGTCTGGTGGTTTGGTGTCCTCTACGTCTTTGTAGTGTGGAACCAGGTGGCTGCCTGTCTGCAGCAGGGTGATTCGGCGTCTTCCGCGTGACTCAGGACCTTGGTAGGGCGTGCAGAGACCTGCCTGTCTGGAGTGGGGTGATTCGGCGTGTTCTGTCGCGTGTACTTGCAGGTTAAGATTTCAACGTATAGAAAACCAGATGTGGTGCCCACATCTATAAGCCCACTATCCAGAAGGCTGAGGCAGAAAGAGTTCAAGGCCAGCCTGGACTGCACAGCAAGACCAGTTTGTAGAGGTTTCAGTCCATAGTCGGGGCACTGTATTTTAAAGCTAGAGGTCTTCCCCAGTTGTTAGCTGATCTGTGTTTGCCTAGTCAAGTAAAACAATGGGGCCCTCAAATGCTAACTGGGATCTTTGTGCTGATGGGTGTGTCTTGTTGACAGACTTTACTGCAAAGTGACTGGGTTGTTTTGTTGGGAAATCCCTATGGCTTTCCTATTGGGTACCTTTAGGTCTTGTCTCTTGAGATGTCTAGGTTCCCCAGGGAACTGCAGTCTGCAGTGTAGAGCTTTATATTTCTGGCTACCAGGATTTTGGGGGCCAAGGTAAAACAGCAGGTTGGGAGTTTCAGCTTTCAGAATGTAAGAGTTTGCTTAGGCTTCCTGTTTGCTTTCAGTATTAGCTGCTCTTTTTCTTTGTTGTTGTTCTTTTATTGGTACATTTTAGGTATACAATTTGTTTACATTTATCTTTGGGTGTTTGTACCTGTACATGATGTATCTTGGTTCTTATTTTTTTTCCCCATTACCTGTGCACCCTTCACATCCTCCACCCTTCCCTATTTACATAGATTTCATTTCCATTTTTTTTCTTTTCTCATAGTTTTTCCTTTCCCTCTTTTCCTTTCCCTTTCCCCTCCCTTCACTCCTTCATCTTTGGTTTTTTTATAAAATGGAGTACTACTCAGCCACAAAGAATGAAAAACTAGAGTCATTTATAGCTAAATGGGTACATATTGAGGCCATACTCTTAAGTGAAATAAATAGGACACACGTGTAAATACCAATAGTTTCACTAGTGTGAGAAACTCATAGTGTAAACAAGGGTTAAAATGATTAAAATGAATAATTGATAATTTGAAATAGCTGCTCTTAATTGTAGCTGAAATTCTTTAGTCTAGATTTTTAAACAGTTTTTCGTAAGATGAAATTCATGACTATTGCTGATATGAGGGAGGAAATGGAGGTTCATCACTTTCTAAATGGATGTTCAACTAATCTTCCAGTTTTTGTCCTCTATCCCTGATGCCACCTTTCTGAAACACCTGATGTCACCAATTCTTGATACTTTTGGTGTAAATTGGACTGAGTTAGGGATCTTCCATCTGACTTAGCCCTTTCACAGGTCTTCTATCTACCACAAATCTGCTCTCTAACATGCATATTTTTGTTGGTTGTACCTGTTATCTGTCTTCACCTCCTCCTTCTATTCTACCTCCTCTTTTTGCCCCTCTTTCTCCTTCTCATTCATCATTTCATATTTAACAACAAAAGAATCTTTAAAGAGGGAGGTAGGAGAGTGTTGGTACTTGTTTACACTAGACTTAGGAACACACTCTCATATTGCTTTGGAGTTCCATAGTAGAGGGTGTTAGTATAATGATACTTAACACACTAGTTGGTAACTTGGTTTCTTTTACTTTTGATTGTATTGATTAGAAAAGGTAAGAAAAAGGGAGGGATTAACCCAAATTTTATAAATACACAAAACCAAAATTTATTGTGTAATGTTTTGACATGGAGAATAAAACAAATGAAACAAAGATTCTATCTTAGACATTTAGCATAGAGAATGGTATCCATTTTTCAAATTTTAAAGGAGGAAATATAATGAAAGAACATGCCCCAAGAGTCAAAGTAACAAAATCTGCAAAATTTCAATGGAAGGGCCAAGTGAGGGTGGAAGGAGAGAAAACTCTGCAGTTGGACAGTTTTGAATAAAAGAATAAGAAAGTTCTCTTGGGATCAAATCAATTGTGGGCCAAATTTTAATCTCTACTCTTTTCCAAGTTGAGAAGTGCCTTGTTACACATGTGCTTTGGATGTTATAATTGAAAGCCTTTTTTTGCCTGCCAACTCACTGCCTGCCTGATTTTAATGATCAAACCATAGAGAAACTCCAGTTACTCTGGGTTTAAAGGAAAAGATGGAAAATGGGTAAGGAAATTTGCTAAGAGAAGAGAGAACCAGGAAGGGAAAGTTATTTTGACTTAAAATTTGTAGAAAATTTTGGTTTTCTGGCTAGTTTACAGCTGGTAAAAGGATTGGGACTATTGTTGAGTCATGAGAAGTTTGAGGAGGCTTATACAGAAAGTGTGGTACTAAAGAGCTTGAGATCTTTCTCATAATTTGCTTCTCTAGTTCTTGTAGGGTAGAGATATAGCCTTTACTTTTACTTTACTCAAGAACCTGTACTACCTAGGCAAATCAAGGGAATGTAGGTACCTCAGGATGTCCAACCATCATTCAAGAATGGAAAGAATTCAACCTCAAATGTGAAATCGGGTTTAGAATCTTTTGTACTTGCCTTGTACTGTCCACCCATTATGGATGGCTTTCCATATTTTTAGCCTTCCTTCCCTATGGAGATAGTCAGAAGCTTGAGGCAAAGTCACATTCATTGTTCATTCACTCAACAATTATCTCTTGAGAATCTGTGATATTGTATTCAATTTATCAGTGATGAAGAATTTGATGACTAAAGGAACTTAGACTACTTTTCAACATTTTATTGTTTACAAATGAATACTCCTACATGTTAACTATTAAATAACAATGTTTAATCAATTATTTAATGTTCCCTTAAAGGAATGTTCTGTTAACTCTTCCCCTTTCAGAAGTGTAGCTCCACCCCTCTGCTTCTGTGAACATGCTCACTCGATATGTGTTTCAGGAATGCTCTGTAACTCTGCCCCCCTGCTTCAGTGAGTATGCTTACCTACCCTCTAGATCCTTATATAAGGAGGCTCCCATTTCTAGTTAGGCATTCAGACTTTGGAGTATGAACTCCTCTGAGCCCACTGGCATAATAAAAGGTTTTTCTTACCCTCTTTGAGTGACTTTCAGATCCACAGATCTTCAAATTGCTGTAGCTTCGACCCAGAGATGTAACTCTGAGCTGTAACACTCTGCGACTCAGAGTTGTGGCACTTGGCTGTAACAATGATCTGTGACACTTGGCTATAGCACTGAGCTATTCTGTTTTGCTACAGCACAACCTCTCCTGAGGACAAGTTTGCAGCTTCTGCTCTTTTTGATCCTTAAGAGAAAGTGTTGAGGAATACTGGGCTGAACTACTTTTACGTTGCACAATTTCTTCGTTATATGATCTAGAGTTTCTCTAAGAGTTCAAGTTTTCCCCAGCTTGGGGATGAAGGGGAGAGAATTCAAGAGGTGGCTCTTTCTAAGCTGTGTTTGCAAGTTGGAGACTTTAAAATAAAAATTTCATCCTATTAAAGTTGAAAAGTTCTGAAATAAAAATAACATGGTCTTTTTGAGCTGCCAGCATTTTCTGCATTTCAATCAAATTACCTCAAGGTTTGTCTTGAAGAAACCAAGTTAAAGGGGAGGACAAATCATGTTATTGTTTATAATACATTTGAAGGGTTTTTAGTAATATGAGGAAGAGCAAGTGAGGGAGAGAGACAGAAGATAGACAGAGAAGTTTTAATTTTTTCCCTCTCATTTCTGTAACTCAAGTAAGTATAAGAAGATTCTAAGGATAAATCATTTTGGTCAGTAGATTGTTAGATTAAGTATTTGACCTTTGACTAAAGTTTAAGGAATATGGGGCTGGCTGTAAATGTTTTAAATATACTGGGGTAGGAAGAAAAGTATAATTTTGTTCTTTTCTCTAAAAACAAAATGATTAAATAGCTTAATCTGGGTTTAGGGTAGAACCTAAGCCACACCATATAATCAAGAACAGGAAATCTGCACCCATGTGGACATCTCTGAGCCCTCCATTTTCTATATTAAAAACAAACCTGTTCTCAATGAACCTGTAGTGGACGTTTATTAAGACAGATACTTCCAGTTTGGCTAAAACCTACCCCGATGGTTACGAGTAACCAAAATTTAAAATAAATTGAGTACACAAGTAATAGTTAATAAGAGATAGAATAAAAGAATTAAGAGTGTTTATAGCATTAGAGAACTTACTCATTTCCTATTACTTCCATCACTTAGCTTTTTCCCTCTTATTTTATCCTCTGTAGCAAACTGTCAGTTTCAAGTGAGGCATGCATGAAATTTGTAGCTCCTGTAGGGAAGTCCAGATTAAAAACATTGAAGAAAAAGCTTTAAGGTTTTGTGCATTGATTCACTGATCTTATAATCTCCCAGGGGCAATTTTGTTTTTGTTGAAATAAAATTTTGTCCATTAAATTATGAGAAAAGAAAAAAAAAAAGGAAAAGAAGTCTATGTAAATAGGGAAGGGTGGAGGGGTGAAGGGCACACAGGTAATGGGGAAAAAATAAGAACCAAGATACATCATGTACAGGTACAAGTACCCAATGATAAATGTAAATGTATTGTATACCTATAAAATGTATCAATAAAAGAATTTAAGCAAAAAAAAAAAAACAACCAAAAAAACCTTTGGCACTTAGTTGACTGTCACATCTGGGGGACAAGCACTGCTACTGCTCTTGGATCAGCAACTCACCAGGATCTAAACTCCATATCAGTAAGGAATTAAAGATACAAAGTTTAGAAAGGAAGAGACTTTATTGGAAAGAGGTAAAAAGGAGAGGATATATAGCCACTCTGATAAGAATCAGGGTACCCGTCCCCCTACTTGGAACTTGCTATAACTTGATTGGCTTCCAGGCATCCCTGGGCATGCATTTCTTCCAGTCTATGTGTAACTTCTTTCTGTCTGTTTATGTCCTTGACGGGCCCTATCTCCAGAGTGGGCAGCTGGTTGGCAAGCGGGTGCCTTATTCATGATTAGTAAGAGGATGTGTGGCTATCTATTGTAGTAATATAGTGACCCTAGAGTGGGTAATATAGTGACTTTAGAGTGTAATATAGTGACATGCGTGTGTGTGCCTGAGTGTGTATGTGTATGTGTGTGTGGGCATAGGTGTGAATACATACTGAATAAGAGCTTTTCCCAAAGTTAGCTGCCTTCCCTGCTTCCCCTACATTCCTGTATTCTATTGGAGGTGGGGAGGGACAGATATCTCAGCTTTGTGCCTTTGACTTTCTCTGTGCCCTGTTAGCTTCCTCTCTCTGGAAAGTGTCTAATGCTACCTGTGCTACCTTGTGTCTTTTTATCCATGTTTTTCTTTTTCTTCCTCTGTTCTTGAAACTGCTCCCAGGGGAATTTCTCTAGTAAAGTTTTGACTTCTTCTAGTCAGGATTAGCTAGAAAACTAATAAGGCCCTTATCCTATTTTCTCTCTGACTACAGACTCCTTTCCCATACACTGACCAACTTTACCCAAATTAAAACCTAGGCATATCTTGTGAAGGTTTGAGCGTCTATTTTATTATTATTTTATTTATTATATTTGGTTTAATTTCTTTCCTGTCACAATTTTTATTTGTACATATTTGCAGTACATAATGATTACATTCATTATAGGGGAATTGGTACATGTACATAATACATCTTAATTCCTTTTACCTCCTTTTCCTTCCCCTTCTGCCTCCCTCCCTCCCTTTCTTGGTACCCTTCCCATTTACAAAAGATCTATCTCCCTGTTTCTATTATCTGTACTGTATCTTGCTCTTTAAATTATTTATATATTACTGGAGACCCCTGCAGTTAGGTTCCAGTATCCTTCCCAGTATATGACGCAGGCCTGAGAAATAAAACTAAAAGACCGAGCTAGGAGAGAAAATGGGGTACTAGGAGGACCAATGCTGGTGCAACCAACAAAGGCCCTGGCCAGGTCCAAACACTGACTTTTATTGACAATCAATTGGGATAAAGGCAAGCTACATGCAAGGGCAGAGCTATGTGTGGTTTCTATGGAAATTAATGTAAAGAAGGCTTGTAAAGGACAAGAGAAAGCATTCTCAAATTAAGATCAGAATAGACAAAATACATGGTTGTAACTAAAACATTGTCCTTCTAGTAATAAGGTTTTAGTTGTGGGAATGGAATTTGGATGTGAATTACTCTGATCTCACCACTTAGGCTTCGGCCAGACTCACTTCTATAAATGAGCCAATTGTGGGGTTAACTCTTTACAGCCTGGACTGCTTACAGACTGCTTTGGGAGTATAATCAATATTACAGACTACCACAATAGATAATTTGGGTTTATTATATGAGAGAAGTCATGTGATATTTAAGCTTGTATCTCTGATTTATTTCCCTTAATATTATGGTCTTGTGGGAAATAAGGCCCCAAACTCAAATTGTCAATGCCAGAAAGAATGTACTCAGACACCAGGAAAGAGGTCTGGACAAGGCAAGTTTTTACTCCAAAGGAAGGTACAAGCACCAGTTAGCAGGTTTGTGCACGAAACAAAGAAGAGTGGGCTGTCTTTATTTCTAACCCAGGAGAAGCAGCTGACCTATTTCCTATTGGCTGGTTGGAGGTTTACAATCTATCCTGATTGGCTAATTTAGGAGGCATGAGGGCAATCCGAAGGGTTACTGGGGGAGGGGAGCAGAGTCAGAGGGGATGTGGAAAACATAGTCTTTGGCTCCTGATTAGCTATCTTTGGTTTGTAGCTGTGTTCCCAGGATTTGAACTGAGCAGTCATTTACTGTAACTTAGTGTGTTTAGGAAAGGATATCTAGGGTGTGCTAGAGTCCAGGATGGAGGCACTCCTGCTTGATAGAAGAGACAGAACTTATTGTTTCCCACAGTCTTAAGGTGTATCCATTTGCCTACAAATGATTCAAGTTTATCCTTCTTTATGGCATAGTAGTACTTCATTGTTTATAAACACCACATTTTCTTTATCCATGCATCTGTTGATAGACATATAAGTCACTTCTAATATTTAGCTATTATGAAGTGTGCTGCTATAAATATGGCTATAATATGATGTCTTTAACTCTTTCAATAAGATACCTAAAAGGGGACCATCAGGGTCAAGTGGAATTTGTATTTTAAGTTTTTTGAGGAATGTCTATAGTGGCTGTACTAGTTTACATTCCCACCAACAATGTAGAAGGGTTCCTTTTCCCCTTAGCCTTATCAGTACCTGTTATTATTTGATTTCTTGATGATACTAGTCTTTCTGGAGTAAGATAGAATCTCAGTGCTGTTTTAATTTGCATTTCTCTAAGGGCCAGACATAGTAAACGTTTCATGTATTTATTAGCCATTTGTACTTTTGATAATTGTCTATTCATTTCAGTCATCTGTTCATTGATTGAGTCTTTTGTTTTCTGGGGTCTAATTTTTTTTAGTTCATTTTATATTCTAGATATTAGTACTCTGTCCAAGGAACAGCTGGAAAATATTTTTCTCATTCTATAAGTTGTCTCTTCATAGTTTTCTTTGCTGTGCAGAAACTCTTCAATTTGGTATAAACAATTTGTTGATTATTGATGTTATTTCTTCAGCAATTGGGGTTCTGTTCAGAAGCATATGTCTTCAACAGTTTTACCTATTTTATCTTTCACAGATTAAATGTTTAAGTTTTAATATTTAGATTTTTGATCCATTTTGATTTTAGTTTAGTAGATGGTGAAGAGTAGGGGTCTAGATTCAATCTTCTGCACATGCTTAGCCAGTTTTCCCAGCGCCATTTATCAAAGAAGCTATCTTTCCTCCAGCATCTGCCCCTTTGTCAAAGATCAAATGGCTTAAAATGCCTAGGGATTTTTCTGTACCAGTTATTCTGTTTCATTGAACCAAATGTTCTTTTGCTAGTATCATGCTGATTTTATCACTGTAGCTTTGTTGTCTAAATTGAAATCTGAGATTGTAATGCTTCCTGCTTTGGTCTTGCTACCCAGAGTTGCTTTTGCTATTTTGAGTCTCTTCTGGTTCCATACACATTTTAGGATTGTTTCCTCCAGTTCTTTGAGGAATGATGTAGGTATTTTGATTGGGATTGCATTAAATCAGTATTTTTGGAAAGTGGTGCTGCACCTGGCTTCCAGGTGCAAGGTCCTGAGTTCGATCCCTGGTACTGAGGAAAACAAAAAACAAAAAAAACACCTCTAACCCCAGTTTGGAAGCATGCCCATTGTGACAATGTTTATTCTGCCTATCCAAGCACAAAGTATGTCTTTCTATTTTCTGATGTCCTCTGTGATCTCCTGTTTCAGAGTAATATAGTTTTCAGTATGAGATCTTTCACTTCTTTGGTTAGGTTAATTTCTAAGTATTTAATTTTTATTGAAGTTATTGTGGATGGTATTGTTTTCTTAGTTTCTTTCTTAGTGGGTTCATTAGTGGTGTACAGGAATGCTATTGGTTTTTGTGTGTTGATTTTGTATCCTGCTATGTTGATGAATTTGTTTATTAGTTCTAGGAGTCTTTTGGTAGAATCTTTTAGGTCTTTGATGTAGAGAATCATCTGCAAATAACAATAATTTGACTTCATCTTTTTCTATACATATCCCTTTATTTCTTTTCTCTTGCCTGATTGCTTGGGCTAAAGTCTTGAGTGCTATGTTTAAGAGGAGTAATGATAGTGGATATCTTTGTCTTGTTCCTAATTTTAGAAGGAAAGCTTTTAGTTTTTCCTCTTTTAATATGATGTTGGCAGTAGGTTTGTCATAAATGGCCCTTATCAGATTAAGATAAGATCTTTTGATACCTATATTCTTCAGGTTTTATTTTAATCATGAATGGATGTTATCCTGCCAGATCTGACTTCCAATGGTTCATTTTGTTAAACAAATTTCTATCTATGTCCATACTTTTTTCTTCTATTATCTTTATCCAGTTTTAGGATTAGCACAATGTTGGGTTCCTAAAATAAGGGCAGAAGTGTTCCTTCTTTTTTTCTGCTTTAATTGTTTGATATAATTTATCAGTTAAAATGTTTATGAGCCTGCTGTTGTCATATAGGTAGGTTTTCAAGCTAGGAATATACTTTCTTTAATAGGTGCTATTCAAATTTTATATTTCCTCCAGAGTTAGTTTCATTAATTTGTCTTCCAAGGTACTTCTTAGAAGTTGTCAAATTTATTTCAAAAAAGATTTTTGTAATATGCTTTCTATATCCTTTTAAATTGTGTAAAAAGTGTGGTAATGTGTCCTAGATCTTAATATTGTAATTTAAAAAATGTATAACTGATATTGTGCAACAGGAAGAAAAGGTCTAAAAGAGCAGAGGAATTGAGAGTGGTAGGGGAAGGGAAAAAAAGGAAAGGAAAAAATATGAGAAGAGGAAAAAAATGGAAAAAAGTCTTTGCAAATAGGGAAGGGTGGAGGGGGTGAAGGGAGGGCAAGGGAAGGGGAAAAAAAATAATAACCAAGAGACTCATGTAATGGTACAAGATCCCAATGATGAATGTAACCATATTTTATACCTAAAATGTACCAATAAAGTTAATGGGGAAAAAAACCCCCCAAAACAAAAATGAATGGATGTTAGATTTTATAAAAGTTTTTTTTCTGCATTTATTGAGATGATCATGTAATTTTTGTTTTTACATCTGTTTATATGATGTATTACATTTATTTATATGTGTATGTTGAAGCATACTTGCATTCCTGGGATGAAGCCTTCTTAGTCATGATGTATGATTTTTGATGATTTGTTGGATTCTGCTTACCAGTATCTTAGAATTTTTGCATCTATGTTCATTAAAGAGACTGGTCTGCAGTTTTCATTTTTAGTTGAGTCCTCATCTAGTTTTGGAATCAAGGTAATGCTAGCTTTCAGGAATGAATTTTGCCAAACTCCTTCCCTTTCAATTTCAATAAGGATTTTGATAAGTATTGGCATTAGATCTTCCTGAAGTTTGTGTAGAATTCAGTGGTGAATTCATTACATCCTGGGGTTCATTTAGTTGATAGATATCAGAGGCCGATCAATTCTCTGACTGCCTAGAAAGGGGGACAGTGAGGTCTAAAGAAAGACAATAGAGACTTGGATAATTTCAAAGTACTTGGGGGACTGGGAATCAGTGCCTCAGAGTGGGTAAAGACAAAAACACTCAGAACTAGCCACTATTTATTGGGTGTACACAATAATCAGAGGGAGTATCAAGTGACTCAGAGAGCAGTGGTAATCCTATGTTGGTGAGGATCTCAGGTTGACTAGGATTTTAGGTCAATGAAGATCTTATGTTCATGAGAGCGTTAAGAACATTCTTAGACTAGTAGGTGGAACGAGATAGCAGGCTAATAAGAAATTTGTCCTTCCTCAGGTGAAAACTTTCTCTTTTCTATTACTGCTCAGTTCCCAAAGAACCAAAATATCTTCAGCTGATGTAATTTTGCCCTTGAGCATAACAGTATCACAGGACCATTGAGGCCTCAACTTGTGACTGGAGGCAAAACAGAGTTATGTTTCCACATGGCATAGCCAGCCCTCAGGCAAGAAGATATTGGGCCTTAGACAGTCCTGTAATTTAATTATGAAATGATCCCCCCCAAATTATGAAAAATAGCCCCTGACAGGTTGAGTTCTTATTATTGCCTCAATTTCATTACCTCTTATTGCATTGTTTTGAGTTTTAGATCTTCTTCAGTTTTTTTAATTCCCATGTATCGAATCTATCAATTTCTTCTTAATTCTCCAATATATAGGTGTACCAGTATTCAAAATAGTTACTAATAATCTTTTGGATTTTGGCAGTGTCCTTTGTGATTATGTCTTTTTTATTTCTAATTGCATAGATATAGGTCTTTTCTTTCCTTTTTTGAGTAAGATTGGCTAAGGGTTGGTTTATCTTTTCTATTGTTTCAAAGAACAACCTTTCTGATACATTAATTCTTTGTATTTTTTAAATCTCAGTTTCATCAGTTTCCACTCTAATCTTTATACTTTCCTTCCTTTTACTAGTTTATGATTTAGAATTGTTCCTATTTATCTAGGACCTTGAGTTGCGTTGTTAGGTTACTTATTTGGGCTTACTCTGTTTTTCTGATGTGGTCATTGACACATATACACTTCCCTTTTATGAATTCTTTCATTGTGTCCCACTGATGCTGGCATGTAGTATTAACATTATTGTTTGATATTAGAATATCTAATTTCTTCCTTGATTTCTTCTGTAATGCATCGATTACTCAAGGGTGTATTGTTTATCTTCCATGTGTTTGCATAGTTCCTGTGGTTTCTTCTTCCATTTATTTCTAGTTACATTGGACTATAATTTGATAATATGTATGGGAAATTTTAATTCATTTGTATTTATTTAAGCATGTTTTATGGGTTAGTATGGAGAAAGTTGTATGTGCTGCTGAGAAGAATGTGTATTCTGTTGTTGTTGGGTGGGACACTCTGTAGATACCTATTAAGTCCATTTTTCAAAAGTCAGGTTCAACTCTGACATTTATTTGTTAATTTTTAAAATCTGGCTTAACTATTTGTGATAGTGGGGTACTGAAGTCCCCCACTATAATTGTGTTGATGTTTATCTGATTTTTTATGTCCAGTAGTGTTTATTTTTTGAATTTGGGTGCAATGATATTTGGTGTGTATATATTTATTTTATTTGTTTGTTTTTTTATTAGTCATACATATTGATCACATTCATCATAGGGAATTTGTACCTGTACATAATATATTTTCCCCATTCCCTTTCTCTCCCTTCAGCCCTTCTTCCCCTCCATGCTTACAAAAACCTTGTATCCATTTTTTCTTCCATTCTTTTTTTTCTTTTCCTTTTCTTCCCTTCCCCCTCCTCTTTCCATTGTTCCTCTTCCCATTTGAACATTTTCTTCCTACTTCCCAATATCTATCATCCATTTTGGTCCTTATTTTTGCTTTTGGGTTCTTACACAAGAGAAACAATACAATATTTAAATGTATGTGTCTGATTTATTTCACTTGAAATTATGGTCTCAAGGTGCACCCATTTACCTAAAAATGATATGTATAAATTTGTAATTGTTATCTTTTCTTATTGAAGAATTTGGATTCGAAGTTCACTTTGTCTGAAAGTATGATAGCTACTCCTGCTTGTTTTAAAATTCTTGTTGCATGGAATATTATTTTCCAACCTTTGATTTTTAGTCTTTTTTTTTGGAATAAATATGTTTCTTGTATACATCATACTATTGAGTTTTACTTTTTGATTCAATCTGCCATTCTGTGTTTTTTAATTGAGGAGTTGAGACCATTCACATTGAGAGTGTTTTAAAATAAAAAACAAATTTCCTAACCATATAATAAAATAATAACTAGTTATTACACTGTGCATCATTAAATTTAAAGTATTACTCTGAGTACAAGACATAAATAAAAAATTCTTACAAAAAAGGACAAACAAATAATAATACAAACTTTTTTCAATGAACTAAGATTAACTAGTAGTATACATGAAGCCAATTAGATACATATTGAAATATTTTTGAAACAATAGGATTTGTAACATGGGGAAGTATTTGAACCTTTCCCTACTTCCTATTTATCTCTCTTATATTTTGCTCTTTTTTTGCATACATATAACTTGGTTCACAAACTTAATTTGTTTCACAATTTTGGGGAAGACAGCTGTATTTGTGTTTATGTGGGAAAGATGGCCAAGGTCATGTTCCTCACTCAATGTGGAGTTGGTGAATGGAAGCAAAATTTTGCCAAATGCTTCTGTTTGGTATAAACAGAAGCATTTGTGAATATATATATATATATATATATATATATATATATATGAATGATATACAGTCAACTAAATATCTAAAGATTAATAAAGCTTAATATTAATACTAATAAAAATGAAGGAGTTGGAGAAGGAGAAAATGAAAGAAATAAAATTTGAAAAATAAAGAAAAAGAAGGTGAAGAGGAGAGAGAAGTGAGATAATCCAATTAAAGAGTAAAAGAAAATTAATAGAATTAGATAAAAGTAACAGAAAAGAGTAAAGAAAAAAGAAATTTAAAAGTTTAAAAGATAAAACAGAAACAAAACTACCCCCCAAACAATGAAGAAAATGAGAAACAAATGTAAAAACTTCTTCCATGTGTTTGAATGAGTGGTTTGTCCCAGGGTCTGCAGTATTAGAATCCACTGGATATGGCAGAGGGCTAGTTAAGTCATGAAGTCCTGTTTTGTTTTCATACTTTTGTTTTTTGTGTGTAAATACTAAATCTTGCCCCCTTTCCTGCTGTGCATGGTTGGCTAATGGTGTCCTCTTTTGGGCTTCCAGCTTCCCAGTTTCCATGTCCCCTGTGTAACCCAAGTCACTACATTCTCTGCCTAGCTTTATGGCCTATAGGTTTGTGAGGTATTCACCCTGCTCCTGAGGCTGCTCTGTCCATACACCCCTGGGCATGGTAACTGTTCAAACTAAGGCATATCCTGTATCATGTTGGCAGATGGGGAAAGCTAACAGACCACACTGATTTTTGTGCCTAGATATAGGCAGCAGAGATGGGGCCAAGAGTTAAGCAGTTTGCTGGACTTCGTACTAATGCTTTCAGACCCAGCCCTCTCTGTGATCAACTTGGGTTCTCATAATGGAGGGCAATATTCCTGTGTCCTCAAACTAAGCTTAAACTTCTCAAGGGGTCTGACTTGTAGAAATCACTGGCTAACTCAAATGCATTGGTGTTCCTATCAAACCCTTGGTATTATTATTTTAGAAGTTCTCAAATGAATATTATAGATTGTTATTGGTACATTATTGAAATACCGATGTTCCTAGAAATAATTTATATTGAGTACTAAAAAAACCCCCACAAATGGGCAATTCTCCAAAGTAACACACTGTACTCTGTGCCTTGAAATGTGGACATTTTTCTTCCTTTAGGTTTGCTATCAAATCATAGGCTTCAATAAGTTAATGTACACTAATGATTTCACCAATCACTATCTTCAGATGGAGTTGCTTGATACTGAATGTTTCCACTGCAAAAGGGAAGGTGACAGTCTGCATTGAAAACATCCTCAGGAAGATTCAACATGGCTGAATAGAGGAGGAGCCATGTTGGAGCTACTCACAGAAAATCAACTAAAAATAGGTAATTGGAAGAAAGGGCAAGACATACATCCTGATGCCAAAAGCAGTCTGAAATAAGAGACTTGTAGGTCAAACAAAACATAGGCATAGGACCTTATAAAACAGAGAAGCAGCCCACAGGGCTGCTGGTGGTGCTGCTACTGACATGCAGAAGAGGAACTGGCATTTTCGGAAGTTTCCAAAAACCGGTGAACTGCAAAAGTGTGACAAACTCAATCCACAGGGGATAGATCTGGGATATAAGGCCCCTTGGCCCCTTTGCCCTTCTGCAAACAGAAGACACTGCATCCTGGAACAAATTTCACTAGCACAAATTTCACTAGGAAAGGGGAAAGTGACCAGGAACTGCTCCGTCCCTGCAGGGCTATTTTTAATTTTTTTTTTTTTTGTCGTGCACCATAGAGGCTAACTGGAACCTCTAGAAAACATGCTCATACCCTCAGTCAAAGGGGAGGACAGAAACTGACTGATAAGAAATTTTGCTTTTAGGCAGGGAAGATGCTATAATCTCTCAAAAGTAGCATAAAATATGTGACTTTTTCCTAGTTAGTGTTCCAGTGTGGCCCAAAGAGAAAAGAAGAACCAAGATCATATTTCTTGAAAAGAACCATGATTTGAGTCTCCCCAGTGTGAGGCTCCCTGGGACTTGTATCTGGGTCTTTTATGTATGTCCTGTTGTAATGCTGTATTTTGCAACAAAAAGGTGTTGAAAATGTCTCACAGGAAATTTGAATTTTGATCACGAATTTCTGATGGGTCTCATTCTTATAAATTTATGTTATATTAATATAATTTTATATTTTGTACTAGACAAGTTGAAATCCAAAAATTTATCCTGAAAGAATAACATTCCAGAGATGCAGAAGAGTTTTCATTGTGTCTAATGGATGGGCAGTCTTCAAGCCATAGAATAATGTAGTTCATTTCCCCAGGTTTCAGTTTCACCGCCCTGTATGTTCAGCTAAGTACCAAATTAACCAAGGCTATTAACCCTCACCCAGTGAAAGGGCAGGCTGCTTACATCTGCCTTGATGGGTTGGTGATTCTGGGACATTTTGATGAACCATCTTCACACAGATAACATTGATCACTGCAAGAAGCACACTGCCAACTCTTTTTTTCTTTTTTCTTTTTTTTTTGCTTTCAATGAAGCGGTGTTTGCAAACTGCATTTAGAATTGTCTTTCAGATGTGAACTGACAGTAAAGTAGGATTTACATGGTGTGCATGCTCAAGTTGAGTCTCTTTCTACACTTCCATGTCCTGCCTGAAGTATGAGTCATGGTATCTAGTTCCAGGCAAAGAACTCTTTTTCTGAGATTTGAAGCAGACTCTTGGGTTCATTTTCTTTATTAAATTTATGTCTTGTTTGTTTCCTTGCTTCCACCCAAAGCCCCGAAATATAGGAGTGCTTAAGAAATATCTTTCCAGGGAAGATGCTGGTTTTAAGCTAAGTGTGTGTACCAAAGGAGTATTGCTTTTCCCAGTTATTTGCCTGCCTAATGCTCAAAACCAGACACTTTTTAAAATGTTGATGAAATTTTCTTTTTTAATCATTGAAGGGCAAGAGGATACATAGGAACACAAAATCTTCAGAAATTTTGTGTCAAGTTGCTGATTTCTGAATCTATAAGTAGTGACGACAAGAGCAGAGATGCCTAGAATATGAGAGGATGAAGTAAGGGGTTTTTACTAAAAATGTCTCGTAGCACTTCTGTTGGACATAATTCATGTTATCTTCTGCTTCTTTACACTATTCTCCAGCCTGCTTTCTGCCTGTATGCTGCCTGTTTGTACTACAATGATGGGCTCTGGAGGCTTTTGGCTCCCTTTGAACAACAGTGGGGACCCCTAGAAGGAAACTGGAGGGAAGAAAGAGCCTTGTCTCACATTGTTCTGGACTGCTTGGTCCTTCTTGATGTGAAGTAATTTCTCCTTTCAAGAAGCCAACTCTGTGTGACTCTACTTCTACATTCTAATACTCTCTTCCTCCCTTTGGTTTTTTGGGCCTAGGGATTTTGGCTGCTCTGATGCTATTTGTTCATTCATGACTTTGTAATTAGTTCTTGGATTATCTGAATTTGAACATATTTTGTGCTCTCTGATAGGACCCTAACTTATATCACCCCTTTGAACTTACCAGTAAATGACTTACTTGTTTGATATGTTCCTCATTTACAAAGTATATACATCCTGAAACAGTTAACCCTATATTCACAACAAATTGTGAATGACCAATCAGGTTTTAAAGAATCTGAGATTTTTTACGTTGGAGGTTTAAAGGGATGAAAAAGAAGGAGGGATTTTTGGGTGGGAATAAAAGGAGGTAGGAAGCTACAGAAATGAAACATGGGCCATCTTAAAATGTTTTAATTGTGTTTATCATTGACAGTTATCTATGGCATGATGAAGAGGGATGAAGAATGCCTATTATTTCTCTACCTAGAAGTTTTTCTCAATAAGCATTGTTTCCCTGGAATGTACACCATCAGAAATATAGGTGCCATGCCCTGAGCAAGGGCGTTGTGCAGCTTCTCCAAGGGCACACAGTTAGAAAACAATGAAGCCAGGCTGTGAACAGAGAGAATCTGTCTTCAGAGTCCAGGCTTTTAACCACTAAATGTATGCCTTTAACTGTGAGTGGCCTTTGGTGGCCTCTATGTGTCCAGACCACAAAAGAAATGGAGAAGACATTCCTTTGGTTAGAATCTTGGGATTTCAAACATTCAAACCTGTGGGCCGAAAAGTTTAGCAATCTATGAAAACTATAGAGACTTACAAGAAAGCAGAACAAAATCCATTTGGAGTTTGTGACCAATATTCAAATGTTCCTCAGAGACATTTTTATTGTTTTGTAGTTGTGAGACTTCTTGTAAAGGGACCTAAGGAAGGAGCTAGAAGCCATGGGGAATGATCAGGCAAAAGAAGACCTGTAAGGAAGTAATAATGACTTTCACACTCAGCATCAACCAGGATTTTCACTCACTATCAAGCAAATTTGTCACTGACTCAGACACCTAGAGCCAAGAGAACTCTTTATCCTCTAAGCCACCTAAACTCTGGATTTAAATATTTTTTAGCTGCTTTCCAGCCAGGTTGTGCCAAAAAGCTGTTTTGAAATGAAGGTAGCAGGAGTTAATATATAGGGGAAGCAGCACTCTTGGGTAGATTGCCTGCATAAACCCAAGGTCATGATCTTAGGGTGGTGCTGGGCTTTAAGCCATCAGTCAGGCAGAGCCAGCACACTGGGGGATGTCTGGAAAATCACTGCTAGGAAAACAAAGTGCTCATCACAGTGGTCTAGGTGCTGCCTACGGCATCCATGTATGTCTGCTGAGCATACAGATTATGTTGGGGTGAGGGGGGTACAGTTCTCTCAAGCTTCCTGCACACCAGAATATTAATGCTGCAAAGAAAATGTGTTATCAGTAAAAAAGCATCTGGGTTAGACTTAAACAGGCAGTGGTTCAAAAGGTGATGCACAGAATTGTTTAGACTGACAATTGTGAATTTGATATTTAATTTTAACTAAAACTTGATGATATGTGAACTTGAAAATTTATTAGCTGTAACAGAATGCAGCTCTTCCACTTCACTGAAATCTCTGACATGCTTTAAAGACTACACCTGGTTTATTAATTTAGTCAACCTACTTGAATTCTAATCATGTCTCAGTCCTCCAAAAAAAAAATCTTAAAACTAGATGTACAAAAATAAGGAACAAGTAAGTACACTGATCATTGCTTCTTAATGGAATTTTGGTGAATGTATTGAATGGATGTCAAAGATAATGTACATTTTTTGGTTTTCAAAGGACAAAGAACAAACAAAAGCAAAACCTCACTATATTCTGAGTATGTTAATCCCCAGAAGTTGGGCCTGAAAGTTCTTAAAGACCTGAATTATCCTACTAATTTAGTTCTTTTGTGTTTAAAAAAAATTTTTTTTTATTTGTATATGTTTGCTATACATAGTGTTATAGTTTGTGTCTAGTTGTCCAACCAAAGCCTCATCCAGTCATAGGTGGGGCTTTTGCAGAGATAGCTGAACCTAGAGTGTGTGATGCTGGGATTAAGGATTCGTGATTACTAAATCAGTTCACTGATTTGTTTGGCATCACCTTAATCCCAGTAGCCTAGATAGAGTATAAAGGGGCAGAAAGAAACTGCTAAGGTCTCTTGCTTGCTTTGGTACCTTCTGTCCAACACGAACTGTTTCTCCTCTACAATGTCAGTCTTCCATGCCACCCTACCTTGGAGCCAGCCGATTATGGACTGAAACATCTACAATCTGTGAGCTAAATAAACCTTTCCCCCTTTAACTTTGGGTGTCAGGTATTTTGTCTCAACAATGAAAGAAAAGTAACTAAGACACATAATAAATACATTCATTGTAGGGAATTGGTATGCATATATATCACATTTTGGTCCTTTTTACAGGCTAGTTTTTATTTTTTAATGTGATAATTTAAGGGCGAAAAATTATTCTTTAACAAAATTTCTAGGTGTAGGCCAAAATTTAGCATAGTTGAAAAGTGGCTGAGAAAGAATGTTGGGAGAAAAAGTCTTTAAGCCATATCTGTTAATTTTTCCTTTCTCCCTTTCCTTACTGATTTTTAAACCATTAAATCTATGTTTCATCTCACTGTCTTTCTTCATATAATAGATAATAATTTATTTAGACCTTTCTAGATTAGACATTGTGGCATTTCAGAGACAGAAATTCTGATATTTTCTTCTTGTATTCATTAAAGGATTATTAAAAGAATAAAGAATGAAAATATGATTTCTAAAGGGAGTTTTAACATTAATTAAGATAAAAATCCTCTGTGGACTTTTCTATATTAACTGTATATTACTATAGACAATCGAATCTTTCTAGGCAATAGTCTGTTGAATTGCCTGGAAAGCTTTGCTGCATGTCCCATTTGACTCCTTGGGTACTATTTGTTAGTACTGGTATATTTTAAGAGTGTTTCATACATGTTAAACTTGAGCCCTGGGATTAAAATGTTCTGTTTGATAGATGGAGAGTGAATGGTTTATTAACATTCACAGAAAATTTGAAGTTCCAGTCAACAATCAGCTTTACCATTTGTTTTTTCTGGTACTGGGGATCAAACTCAGGACCTTGGGCTTGCCAGGCAGGCATGGCACGACTGAGCCACATTCCCAGCCCTCCTTCAACAATTAGTTATTCCCTGTTAAACTCCTATCAGCATCCTAGGTACTGAATCTGCTGTCACAATGACAGAACAACATCTAGTGGGGAGAATCACGAACCAAAGGATAGTCACTGTATGGGATAGTAAGGGTTCAAGTTGAGGGAAATCCAAAATGCATGGGTGCTTGTGAGCACTTGCCCAACCAGTCTGGCATGAGGGCTCAGGAGGTTCTGAGAGAGTTTTGCATAGATGATGTCAGACTTAGTCTTGAAGAAGAATTGATCAGGAAGAAATCTAAAAATATGTTCCTTTAAATGCTGTGTTGCTGTGAAATAAAATGTTGCACACGAGGTCACAGAAGATCCACAGATTCCCTAACTCTGTAGCATTACAATTGTGCAGTAGCTTTGCTAAGAGGTAGGTGGTGCATAGGTGTAATTTCTTAAACTTAAGGTTGAGAAAAAGGAAAAATCTTTTCTGCCACAACCTGTTCTCCTGAGTACCAGGTTTTATGCAGTTCTAAATCCTCAGGGATTATTACACACAGTTCCTAACCTGACATGGGAATTTGGTGGTTAACTTACATGGACCAGACATCCATTTGGGGCTATATTTCTGAGGAGCAAGTAGGGGCCACCCAGGAAGAACTTTCACAGTGACTGCTTAAATGCTCCTGAGAAAGACCCCCCCAACTTCATCGTGTTACTCAATCCAAAGTCTGAAAGATTTACAAATGTGTGAATCAAAAAGTTCACTTCCGCCTGAAAACAATTTTATGTATTTTTTTCCTTAATTTCTTTTATTGGTACATTTTAGGTATACAATACATTTACATTTATCATTGGGAACTTGTACCTTTACATGTTGCATCTGGGTTCTTATTTTTTCCCCCATTCCCTGGGCTCCATTCATCCCCTCCACCCTTCCATATTTACAAAGACTTTGTTTCCATTTTTTCCATTTCTCATCATTTTTCCTTTCCCTTCTTTCCTTTCCCCTATCCCTCCCACTTTCTGTACCCCTTTGGATCTTTTCTTCATATTTTGCATTATCAATTATTCATTTTAATCATTGGTACATTTTAGGTATACAATATAATGACATTCACCATTGGAAATTTGCATCTTTATATAATCTCTCTTGGTTCTTATTTTTTCCCCCTTCCCCTGCACTCCCTTCAAGCCATCCATCCCTCCCTATTTTGTTTCCATTTTTTCATTTTCTCATATTAATTCCATTCTCTTCTTTCCTTTCCCCTACCCCTCCCAGTTCCCCTTCCTCTTTGCCCCTTTTCTAGGAAGAAAAGGGGCATTATCTATTATCGCATTATCTATTATCACATTATCTATTATAAGTTTTAGTCCTCATTTACACTTTCAGTTTCTCACACCATAGAAAATATTCGGTTTTTACACATGTGTGTCCCATTTATTTCACTTAAGAGAATTGCCTCAATGTGCATCCATTTAGCTATAAATGTCTCTAATTTCTCATTTTTTATGGCTGAGTAGTACTCTATTTAATGAAAAAAACCACATTTTCTTTATCCAGTCTCCAGTTGATGGGCATTTGGGCTGCTTCCAAGTTTTAGCTATCACAAACTGTGCTGCTATGAACATGAGTGCACATAAATCCCAGGGAAATAGCTGGGTCAAATGGGACTTCCAGTCCTAGTTCTTTGAGGTATCTCCATACTGATTTCCACAGTGCTTGCACCAGTCTACATTCCCACCAGCAGTGGAGCAGGGTTCCTCTTTCCCCACAGCCCCGCCAGCATTTGTTATTGGTTGATTTCATGATAGCAGCCATTCTTTCTGGAGTGAGATGGAATCTCAGCATTGTTTCCATTTGCGTTTCTCGAATAACCAGTGATGGTGAACAGTTTTTCATATGTTTGTTTGCTATTTCTACTTCTTTCTCTGAGAAATGTCTGTTCATTTCAGATGCCCATTTTCAGATTGAGTCTTTAAATTTGTGAGGTCTGATCTTTTTAAGTTCTTTATAGGTTCAAAATAGCAGGCCTTTCTCTGAGGAACAGCAGGTGAAGATTTTTTCCCCATTGTGGATTGTCTCTTCACACTGCTGGTGGTTTCTCTTGCTGTGCAGAAGCTTTTTAATAAGAAGAGATCCCACTTGTTGATTGTTTCTGCTAGTTCACGGACAACTGAGGTTTTGTTCATAAAATCTTTTCCTACACTATTGTCTTCAAGAGTTCTACCTAACCTCTGTTCCAGCTGGTTCAGAGTTTCTATTTTAATATTTAGATCTTTAATCCATTTTGATTTTAGTTTAGTGCACGTTGAGAGATATAGGTCTAGTTTTAATCTTTGGCAAGTTGAAACCCAAGTTTTCCAGCACCATTTATTAAAGAGGCTATCTTTCCTCCAGTGAGGGTGTTTGGCTCCTTTATTGAAGATGAGATGGCTGAGTGTGACTGGAGTTGTTTTGGCATCTTCTAATCTGTTCCACTAGCCCTCAGGTCTGTTTCTTTGCCAGTACCATGCTGTTTTTATCACAGTAGCTTTGGAGTATAGTTTCAAGTTGAGGATTGTGATACCCCCTGCCATGTCTCTGTTACCTAGAATTGCTTTTGCTATTCTGGGTCTGTTCTTGTTCCAAATGAAGGTTTGGATTGCTTTCTCAAAGTCCATGATGTATGCTGCTGGGATTTCAATTGGGATTGCATTGAATCTATATAGCAGTTTTGGAACTATAGCCATTTTCACTATGTTGATCCTTCCTACCCAGGAGCAGGGGATGTCTTTCCATTTTCTGATATCATCTTCAATCTCTCTTTTCAGAGTGCTAACAGTTTGCAGGAACAAGGTCTTTGATTTCTTTTGTTAGGTTGATTCCTAGGTATTTCAGTTTTTTGGATGTTTTTGTGAAAGGAATTGCTTGCCCTATTTCTCTCTCAGTGAGTCTGTTGTTCATGTAGAGGAAAGCTATTGATTTTTGTGTGTTGACCTTGTATCCAGCTACTTTATGGAATTTGGTTATTAAGTCTAGAAGACTTTTGGTGGAGTTCTTGGGGTCTTCTATATAGAGTATCATGTCATCTGCAAATAATGACAGTTCGACTTCTTCCTTTCCTATCTTTATTCCTTTCATTTCTTTTTCTTGTCTAACTGCTGTGGATAATGTTTCCAAAACTGTATTCATCAGGAGTGGTGATACTGGACATCCTGGTCTTGTTCCTGATTTTAGTTGAAGGATTTCAGTTTTTGACCATTTAGTATGATACTGGCTGTTGGTTTTTCATAGACGACTTTTATCAAATTGAGGTAGAGGCCATCTATTCTAATTCTTTGTAGGGTTTTTGTCATAAATGCATGTTAGATTTTGTCAAATGACTTTTCTGTATGTATAGAGATAATTATGTGGTTTTTGTCCTTGGCTCTATTGATATAGTGTATTACATTGATTGATTTGCATATGTTGAATCATGCCTGCATCCCTGGGATGAATCCCACTTGGTCAGGGTGTATGATCTTCTTGATGATCTTCTACATTCTATTTGCCAGTATCTTATTAAGGATTTTTGCATCTATGTTCATTAGTGAGATTGGCCTATAGTTCTCTTTTTCAGTTGGGTCTTTCTCTGCTTTGGAGATCAAGGTGATGCTTTCAGAAATGAATTTGGGAGTATTGCTTCCCTTCCAATTTCATTGAAGAGTTTAAACTGTAGTGGCAGTAGTTCCTCTCTAAATATCTTGTAGAATTCAGCAGTGAAGCCATCAAGACCTGAACTTTTCTTACTTGGTAAGCATTTAATTAAGTTTTCAATTTCATTGATTGATTTTGGGTTGTTTAGAATTTTTAGGTCTTCTTTGTTCAACTTTGGTAATTCATATGTATCTAGGAATCTGTCCATTTCTTCTGTGTTGTCCATCTTATTGGTGTATAGGTTCTTGAGGTAGGTATTGATAATCCTCTGGATTTCTGCTGGGTCTGTTTTAATTACATCCTTTTTATTCCTAATTGCAAGGATTTGGGCCTTTTCTTTCCTTTTTCTGACAAGGTTGGCTAAGGGTTTGTCAATTTTGTTTATTCTTTCGAAGAACCAACTTTTGGCTTCACTGACTTTTTGTATTGTTCTCTTAGTCTCCATTGCATTGATTTCTCCTCTGATCTTTATAATTTCCTCCCTTGTATGAGCTTTGGCTTTGTCCTGCTCTTCTTTTTCTAGAAGCTTGAGGTTCAGCATCAGGTTGTTTAATTGCACTTGCTCTGTTTTCCTAATATGAGTGTTCACTGCTATGAATTTCCTTCTTAAGACTGCTTTCATTGTGTCTCATGGATTCCGATATGTAGTATTGTCATTGTCATTTAATTGAAGGAACTGTCTGATTTTTTCTTTAATTTCCTCTATGACCTATTGGTTATTCAGAAGTGTGTTGTTCAATTTCCATGTGTTTATGAAATTTTTCCAGTTTCTTTTGCTATGGATCTCCAATTTCATCACACTATCATCTGATAATATATAGGGGATTACTTCAATTCCCTTGCACTTATTTTAACATGTTCCATGAGTGAGTATGTGGTCTATTTTGGAGAATGACCCATGTGCAGCTGAAAAGAATGTATATTCTGATTTTGTGGAGTGGAAGACTCTGTAAACATCTGTTAAGTTCATTTGTTCAAGAGTTTGATTGAGTTCTAGTATTTCATTACCTATTTTTTGTCTAGTTTATCTATCTCTTTGTGACAGTGTGGTATTGAAGTCACCCACTATTATTGTATTAGTGTATATGTGACTTTTCATGTCTGTTAATATTTGTTTTATATAGTTGGGTGCACTAGTGATTAGTGCATAGATATTTATGATTGTTATCTCTTCCTGTTGGATTGTTCCCCCTACAAGTATGTAGTGTCCTTCTTTGTCTCTCTTAATCAGTGTTAGTTTGAAATCTACTTGATCTGCAAAGAGGATAGCTACTCCTGCTTTTTTTCAGGGTCCTGTGCCATGGAGTGTTTTTTTCCACCCTTCAATTTTCAGTCTGTGAGTTTCATTTTGAATTAAGTGTGTTTCTTGTATGCAGCATATTTTTGGATTTTGCTTCTTGACCCATTCTGGCAGTCTATTTCTTTTGATTTGTGAATTGATATCATTGAAATTGGTGGTTATAACTGATATGTATTGACTTATCATTGTCATGACTTTTTCTTTTTGTTGGATTCTCCCCCTTTACATTTAATTTCTTGTCACGCCTGATGAGTTCATTCTGCTGTGCTTCCTGGGATTATGATCCTCATTGTCTTTTCCTGGGATATTGTCTAAAATTTTTTGTAGTGCTGGTTTGGTATTGATGAATTTCCTAAGGTGCTGTTTGTCATGAAAGTATTTTATTTCTCCATCAATTTTGAAAGATAGTTTTGCAGGGTACCTCAATCTGGCTTGGAGCCTGTTTTCCTTTAGGGCTTGGAATACTTCCCTCCAATCTCTTTTTGACTTGATGGTTTGCATTGAGAAGTCTGCTGTGATTCTGATGGGCTTTCCTTTGTATGTGATTTGTTTCTTTTGTCTAACTGCTTGTAGAACTTTTTTCTTCTGTTGGGTTTCTGGAATCTTAACTATTATATGCCTATGTATAGATTTTTTTTTTTGTTGAAAGCTATCTGGAGTCCTATATGCCTCACTTATCTGTATGTCAAGTTGTTTTCCCCTGCTTGGGAATTTTTCTGCCATTACTTCTGTGAACACTTTTTTTTATGTCATCTGCACTGTCTCCTGTTTCTTCCTTGGCACCAATCAGTCTTATGTCATTCTTCTTTGCATTATCTAGCAGCTGCTGGATTGATTCCTCATGGTTCCTTACAATTTTTAAACAATTTTTCTTGTCCTGGTCACTAATTGCAATCTTATCTTCTATATCTGAAATTCTCTCCTCACATTGGCTCATTCTGCTATGTAGACTTCCAATGGAGTTTTTGATCTCTTGGAAATCTGTTTGCATCTGTGTTATGGATTGCATTTGTTTCCTATGTTGGGATTCCATCATATTCCTCAGCTCCTCTCTAGATTTATTAATCATGTCTTGCTCTATGAGCACAATCTCTGCTTTTATCTGAGAAATTATTTCTGATTTCATTTTTTTCAGATCCTCTTTTGTTGCCAGTTCAGGGAGTCCAGCTGTTTGAGTATCAGAGTGTTCCATCTCATTTCCCTTTAGGGTTGCTGTAGGTGATCTGGAAGTCTGGTTTTGAGACTTGTTTACGTGTCTTCTCATTTCTCAGTTGGGGATGGGTGCTGTTGGCACCTGCATGGCTCACCTCCTCTGAGCTTGGAGTGGTGGAACAGTGGCCCAGAACCCCCTTCCTCTGAGCTGGGAGCAGTGGAACAGCAGCCCAGAACCCCCTTCCTGTGGGCTGGGAGTGGTGGAATTGTGGCCAGGAAGCCCCTACCTCTGGCCTGGTGAAAACAGTTTTAATTCTTTTTTTTTTTTTTTTTTTTTTGGTACTGGGGATCTAACTCAGGTCCTTGTGCTTGTGCAGCAGGCAGCAAAAACACTGAGCTAAATCCCCGTCACTTTTAATTCTTAACAGCACTTGAATAAAGAGAGCCTATGAGTAACTTGATCAAGTAGTAAAAAAAAGTCTTCTGTAGCAGCAATTCTCATTGGGTTAAGAATGCATAAAAACAGGATGAGACACTGTCCTTGTGTAAAATCTTTTACTTGATTGATTTAAATTCTAGAGCCTTTCTTTTTTTTTTTTTGTACCAGGGATCAAACTCCGGACCTTGCGCTTGCGAGGCAGGCGCTGGAATCACTGAGCTAAATCCCCAGCCCTAGAGCCTTTCTTATAGCCAACACTCTAGCAGTATTTTCTTTAGTTCATGCCAGGTATAACATAATTCATCATTGACACACCAGTATATTGTAAAGGTTTATTTGACAGCAGACCATGATGTGGTCAAATAATATCTGCTCTTTTAGTCCAGGCATTGCTCTTAAGTCACCAATCAGTAGTCCTTATTGTCCTGGGAGCTTGGCTGTGATTACTCATTTTTTTCCTACCTAAGTCAAACAAGATTGCAATCCCATTTACCCCTCTTTGTGATTCAACTATCTTATGTGCATAATGGAATAATATTAATATCTACTTTTAGGGCTTTATAGGGATTAAAATATTAATATAGGATAAGGCTTCAGAGTATATCAGAAGTGCTCCATTGTTACTCGTTATTATTGTTATGATTATCATCATTGTTAATTTTTCTTGAATAATTTGCTTTTGTAAGTAAGCAGAACAGACTTTTCCAACTGTGATATGTGAGAGGAACAAGCAGCCCCTGCCTTGCGCAGTTATGTTTCAGCATGAAAAAAAAATCTATCTACAGGTTCCTCTTGGACTGCCAAGACACCAGAGGGCAGAGGAAAGGAGAGGCTGATGGTCTCCAGCTCAGGACCCTCAAAGTGTCTTTGGAGACAAGAGATGCCCCAAAGCAACAAAGTTTCATTAACTATGGTTTTGGTCTTTGTAAAATTACTGTAATAAAAATGATTAGGTTGAAAGACTTGGGCCTGGGTCCATGTCCTGAAAGCAGTGAACTCAGTGATCCACACAGTGATACTGACGGGCAATTTCCAGGTCCCCTGGGAAGTCTATACTACAAATATCTAAGCTGCAAGAATGTAGGTTACCTTCAAGATCTTATCTCAGTAAAGAGTGTTCTGAATTCAGCTGGCAATTCTTGAAAAGCAATAAAAATTTTAATCATGAGACTTTCTCAAGATTATTTTACCAAGATTATTTAGCAAAAATCATATTTTAAGTGAAGTCACAGAATGGTTTCACAAGCAATAGGATATGTACTTAACATCACATGTAACTGTACTAATAAAATGTCAAAGATATATATTTACATGAATCCAACATTTTAAATGAAATGCCATTTTAATTAATTTATTATAATATAATTTGATAATTGTAGATCATATATTTTCACTTATGTTTAAGCTGCTAGGCACCTTACCACTTTCTTTTTTCATTTTTTTTGGTGCCGGGGATCAAACTTGGGTCCTTGCACTTGCGAAGCAGGTGGTGGAACCACTGAGCTAAATCCCTGGCCCTACCTTACCACTTTTTGAAAGAGCATCATTATACCTGGAGAAAATGCAGTGCCTTTTAAAGCTGCTTCTTGAGATCTTTTAGATTTGTGTATCAAAGAAATAAAGTTGTAGTCTACTAGATGAATATAGTAGACAAAAATACTTTTACTTGCTAGCAGTTTTGATATTGTTGCATTCATCCAGTACAAAAATGTAATCTTTATGTTTCCAATAGATTGTTGTGGTTTATATCTGGAACACCCACCCCCCATGCACTCTTAGGTAGGGCCTTTGAAAGGTGATGGAATCATGGGGGCACATTAGCTAAATGTGATGTTAGGATGTGGGACCTGGTAGAAAAAGGCAGGTCACTGAAAATGTGACCTGAAAGGGAGTATCACTCTCCCTGGCTCCTCCCTTTTCTTTCTGCTTCCTGGCTGCCATGGAGAGCAGCTTTGTTCTGTCTGACCCTTCCTCTGTGCCTTCTGACTTGGACCCAGCCAATTATGGACCAAAATAAACCTCTTAATTTAAAAGTTAACCTCTTAACTTAAAACCTCTTAACCTAAAAGTTGTGGGTGTCCCAGGGACAAGGAACGTGACTAACAAATAGATCAACATAAATTGTATATAATATAATATAATTCTCACCAATTTGCCACTATTAGTATTTTGTGCTTTAGAATATTGTAGCTAGGTGAAAAAAGGGTTCCTTTCTTGACTTGAACCTTAAAAATGATAAAGGATTAAATTTCTTGAGTTTCCAGAAAAGAAAAAAAAAACAGTAAAAAAAGAGATTGCTATGGTTTATATGAGTATCCCTCAAAGGTCCATATGTTAAAAGGCTTGGTCCCCAGGTAGCACTATTGGGTGAGGGTGGAACCTTTGAGAAGTGAGACCTAGTGGGTGGTCTTTAGTCACTTGGACCCTTGAAAGCACCCTTGAAAGGGATTGTGAGGTCCCATTGTCTCAGTCTCACTCAGATCCTGGCTCTGGACGTGAGGGGTTCACTTCACCATGTGCTCCTGCCACGTGCCCTCTTTACTAGAGGCCCAAAGTAATAGTGGTGCTCGATCTTGGAGTGGAACCTCTAGAACTAAGAAATGAAACAAATCTTTTCTCCATATGCATTAATTGTCTCAGGTATTTTTTATAGTAACATGAAGCTAATTAGTACAGGGATAATATCCTTTAGCTTTCTGTTCCTGGCTTTGATGATGTTTACAGACTGCTCATTTGGGAATTATCTTATATTAATATAAAAGACTTGTTAAGAAATGAATGATAAACAGCCTTTCTATGAATCATTAAGAACTCAGTCAGACAAATGGAGTTTCTCTTTTTCTAAACAAGTTATGATTGGGAAGAATGCAGTTAAAAATCCCCAAATGACTCCTAGGTAATCTGCCAGAATCTTGTGAAAATATGGCATCATTTTCAAGGTTGACTCTCTTGGAAATGGGGCTAGGAGAAAGCACAGTCTCTTCCTGTCTCATACTTTAGGCAGATAAAATTTAGCTAAAATGAACCAACACCTTCCTGTTTCATATTTTAGGCAGATAAAATTTAGCTAAAATGAACCAACACCTTGAATATCTGAGAAAGGTCTTGTCAGGAGTCAGTATGGAAGAACATAGGACTGTTGTCAAAAAATATTGTATGAGCCTTTTTTTGTCCTTTAAAGAATAAGTTAATTGAAAAAATAAAAGTTTTTTGTTTTTTCTGTCACCTTATTATATAATTCTCACAGGGGGATAGATTTCCCTATGATTCCCAAGAAAGATACTTCATTTGGGGTACTATTTGGAGGCATTGATGATGACATGGCCAACTTCAAATATTCGTTGCAACAGAGATTACTAATACATCACAGTGTCAAGGGCATTAAAATGTATTTGTTTATTCATCACTACATTCCATGACAATCTATATAGTAAGTTATATCTGTATACAGCTGGGGGGGGCAGGTCCTAGTATTCCCATGGATGCTCAAATCTACAAATGGGCAAGTCTCATATAAAATTGTATAGTGTTTTCTTATAACCTCCTATATGTTGAAAATCATTTCTAGATTAGTAATAAATAATATTAATACAATATAAATCAAAGAAAACAGTTCTTATACTGCATCATTTAGGAAATCCAAAATATTTGCATATTTTCAGAATAGGTGCATTTTTAAAAAATTAAATTTTTGATTTGTGGTTGATTGAATCTTTGGATTCAAAACTTGAAGGGACAGAACCCATAGGTACAGAGGCAGGCAAGGCAGTAAGAGTGGGCTTGAAACAAAAATCAAATGCAACCGCTGGCACACGTGTAAATACTGAATAGTTTCTCTAGTGTGAGAAACTGAGAGTGTAAATAAGGACTAAAAGGATTAATAACTAATAATTGATACTTTGAAATAGGAAAAGGCCCAAAGGGGTAGGGGTGGTGGGAGGAGATGGGGAAAGGAAAGAATGGAAAGTAAAAATTATGAGAAAAGGAAAAAAGATGGAAACAAAGTATGTAAATAGAGAAGGGTGGAGGGGTAAAGGGTGCACAGGTAATGGGGAAAAATAAGAACCAAGATACATCATGTACAGGTACAAGCATCCAATGATAAATGTAAATGTGTTGTATACCTAAAATGTACCAATAAAAGAATTCAAGTAAAAAAAAAAAAGAAGAAACAAAAATCAAAATATGACTATGACATCTAAATGGTTTTAAGTAAAAGATTGATGTTCAGTAAGTATATGAACACATCAATAAATGAATTTATTAAAAATAACCGGTTGTGCAGGGGTTTGTCAGAAATCATTTCCCCTGTAAGTCTTGTTGGATGTGTATCTTTAGCATCTTTCTGATTTTAAGTCCCATATTCTCTTTTTCTGGAGTTTTTCCCATTCAAAGAAACATAGGAGTATATTGTGTTTATAATGGTCATGTGTTATAGGAATAACAGGACAGCTAGAAATATATAAAAAATCCCTAACACAAAGTTATAGGATGACTTGAAGCTCTTTCTTGCCTCTAGGGTTTTACTGAAACCAAAAAGAGAGGCACAAGACAAAACTATGGAATGAGCTATGTATAGTTTAGTATATGAAGGGTCTTGAGAATAAGTAACTATGATCTTTCCCAAATTGTAAGGCATTTTATAAAGCATTTTAAAAATCTGGGAAGAGTAGAGATATTGTAAACCAACTAATACATAGGCTGGCCTCAGTAAGAGTTTCCTTCAAATCATTAAACTCACAAACGTGCAGGAATCTTTCCCACACTTATCAGTGTTACATTTGTTATTTTTTTCCCCATTAAGTTTATTGGTAAATTTTAGGTATAAAATACAGTTACATTCATCACTGGGATCTTGTACCATTACATGAGTATCTTGGTTCTTATTTTTTTCCCCTTCCCCTGCCCTCCCTTCACCCCCTCCAGCTTCCCTATTTGCAAAGACTTTGTTTCCATTTTTTTCCTTTTCTCATAGTTTTTCTTTTCCCTTCTTTCCCTTCCCCTACACTTCCACTTCCCTTACTCCTTTAGACCTTTTCTTCCTATTACACAATATCAATTATACATTTTAAAAATTACCATATCAAGATCTAGGAGACATTACCACAGATTTTACAGAATTTAAAAGGATATAGAAAGCATATTTCAAAAATCTGTTTTGAAATAAATTTGACAACTTCTAAGAAGTATCTTGGGAGACAAATTAATGAAACTAACTCTGGAGGAAATATAAAATTTGAATAGCACCTATTAAAGAAAGTATATTCCTAGCTTGAAAACCTACCTATATGACAACAATAGGTTCATATACATTTTAACTGATAAATTATATCAAACATTTAAAGCAGAAAAAAGAAGGAACACTTCTCCCCTCATTTTAGGAAATCAAAATTGTGCTAATCCTAAAACTGGATAAAGATAATAGGAGAAAAAAGTATGGACATAGATAGAAATTTGTTTAACAAAATGAACTATTAGAAGTCAGATCTAGAAGTATGTAGAAAGTGGTTTATTATAGGGTTGGCAGTGTTGGTTCAGCATTGGAAGATCCACCCCCAAAAGTCATCATTTTAACAGAGGGAAAGAAAAAGCCATATGATACTGTCACTAGTTGGGGAAAAAGAATTGGACTAAATTCTACAGCTGTTCACTGTAAAAGCTATCAGGAGACTAGAAGTAGAACAGAACCTTTTCAACATCAAAGACATGTACTCCATACTTTCAGCAAAAATGCCTTATATGAATGGAGAAGATACAATGCTTTCTCCTTAAGGTGGGGAACAAGGGCAGATATGCCTACTCTTCATCTGTCTATTAAACTTTGAAACATAGGCCTAAACTAAAATAGTCTGGCAATAAAGTGACACAATTAGGATAGGGTTGGCAAGGTAGAAGTAAAATCTTTATATGTAGATGAAAGCAATTTTTTGTTTCTTGGTCACTAACTTCAATCTTACCTTCTATATCTGAAATTCTATCCTCACATTGGTTCATTCTGCTGTGTAGACATTCAGTGGAGTGTTTAATCTCCTGGAAATCTGTTTGCATCTGTTTTATGGACTCCATTTGTTTTCTATGTTGGGATTCCATCATGTTCCTCAGCTTCTCTATTTTTTTATCTGTGTCCTCTCTAGATTTATTAATCATGTCTTGCACTGTGGGCACAATCTCTGCTGTTATCTGAGAAATTATTTCTGATTTCTTTTTTTTCAGATCCTCTTTTGTTGCCAGTTCAGGGAGTCCAGGTGGTTGAGTATCAGATTGTTCCATCTTGTTTCCCTTTGAGGTTGCTGTAGGTGATCTGGAAGTCTACTTTTGAGACATATTTATGTGTCTTCTCATTTCCCCAGGGGAGGGATGCTTGCTGGTGGTGACTGCTTGGCCCACCTCCTCTGCCCTGGGAGTGGTAGAATATGGGTCAGGGAGCTTCCTCCTGGATGCTGGGATTGGCTCACCTCCTTTGCCCTGGGAGTGGTGGAATGGCAGCCAGGGAGCCTCCTCCTGGGCACTGGGATTAGCTCACCTCCTCTGCCCTGGGAGTGGTCCATTTGTTATTTTTAAGAATTTTGTTCATAGGAAGATAAAAAAAGTCTCCTTGCAAATGACAACCATAGTTTTCACATAAATATAACTTACATGCTCAAACTAAACACTGGAAAGGAGAGAAAGAATTGGTTGCTGTCGTACCAGCCCCTTCTTTATGTGTGTATGGACAATATTATAGTTTATTTCTAAAAATATACCCCCAAATTCTCATGGGTGTGGGAGGTGATTGGGCCATGAGAGGGCTATACTCCTTAGTGGATTAACCCATCGATGAGTTTATAGCTAACTATGCTGTTAGGAAGTGGGACCTAGTTGCATGTAGGTCACTGGGGGTGTGATCTGGAAGGGTGTACTATTGTGCTTTGCTCCTGCCTTCTCTGTTCCTTTCTTTCCCTTCTCTCTCTGGCCACCATGTGTTGAGCACTTTTTGCTCCACCATGCTTCTCTGTTATCCCCATCCTGCCATGGGGCCAGCCAATCATGAGCTAAATCATGAGTCAAAATAAACCTCTTCTCCTTTAAATTGAGGGCGTTGGGAATTTTGTCTTCATAATGAAACAGTGACTAAAATAGGCAGGTTTGTATTTTTTTTCCGTGATGGCACAACTAGAGACAAGATTCTCAGAAATAGTCATCTTCCCTTTAAGTTGCATTATCCATAGAGCTTGTGTTGGGCTATCAGGAACTGACATGTCAAGGGTTTTGTCATCATGGGGTTTGGTGAATATATCACATCTCTCTACCACTCCACTCTGGTTCAGGTGCCCCACAGCATAATAGGTCTTCACTTTTCCTCCATTTAGTTTCCTTTGGTTGCAGATCTTGTCCAGGAGTTACTGCCAAACCATAGCTCCATTAACAGGTAGTCTTCAGAAAGGAAGTTTTGTTCTGTACAGAAGTAAAACTGGGTAACTTTAAGGTGTTTAGCTGTTTACTGGATCTGAAATTCTCACTTTACAAGCAGAAGCAGGAAACATCCTTAGCTTTTTTCATGTTGATGGCTTGGATGACTACCTAAATCACTAAGGCTGTAAATGATTTTCAGTGAAACTAGCTAATGGAAACAGCCAAAGGGCTTCACATTCTTTTTATTTTTTTATTTTTATTTTTATTTTTTTTGGTACGGGGGATCAAACTCAGGTCCTTGTGCTTGCACAGAAGGCAGCAAAACCACTGAGATAAATCTCTGGCCCCCTTCACTTTCTTTTTAAAGGACAAAACAAAGCAAATAAATGGTAACACAAATTTTGTAATTAATTTTGTAAAATTGATAATGTAAAACATCACATTCCTTTTTTTTTTTGCTTAAATTCTTTTATTGGTACATTTTAGGTATACAATATGTTTACATTTATCATTGGGTGCTTGTACCTGTACGTGATGTATCTTGATATATCTTGGTTCTTATTTTTTCCCCATTACCTGTGCACCCTTCAGTCTTCCACCCTTCTCTATTTACATAGACTTCATTTCCATTTTTTAAATTTATATATTAATTGGTACATTTCTCATATTTTTTCCTTTCCATTCTTTCCTTTCCCCATTTCCTCCCACCACCCCTACCCCTTTGGACCTTTTCCTATTTCAAAGTATCAATTACTAGTTATTAATCCTTTTAATCCTTATTTACACTCTCAGTTTCTCACACTAGAGAAACTATTCAGTATTTACACATATGTGTACTATTTATTTCACTTTAGAGTATGGCCTCAATATGCATCCATTAAGCTATAAATGTCTCTAGTTTCTCATTCTTTATGGCTGAGAAGTACTCCATTTTATAAAAAAAAAACACATCTTCTTTATCCAGTTTCCACTTGATGGGCACTTGGGCTGTTTCAAAGTTTTAGCTATTATAAACTGTGCCGCTATAAACATGGGTGCACATATATCACTGTGGTATAATTCTTTTAATTCTTTTGGGAAAATACCCAGCAGGGGAACAGCTGGGTCAAATGGGACCTCCAGCCCTGGTTCTTTGAAGTATCTCCACACTAATTTACACAGTGGTTGCACCAGGCTGCACTCCCACCAACAATGGAGAAGGGTTCCTTTCTCTCCACACCCTCACCAGCATTTGTAATTGGTTGATTTCTTGATAGCAGCCACTCTTTCTGAGGTGAGATGGAATCTCAGTGTTGTTTTCATCTGCATCTCTCAAATGACCAGTGATGTTGAACATTTTTTCATATATTTATTTGCTGTTTTTACTTCTTTGTCTGAGAAATGCCTGTTCATTTCAGATGCCCATTTTTGAATTGGGTCTTTGAATTTAGGGGGTCTGATTTTTTTCAGTTCTTTATATATTCTAGATAGTAGCCTTTCTCTGAGTTACAGCTGCTAAATTTTTTTCCCCACGTTGTAGGTTGTCTGTTATCTCTGCTGTTGGTTTCTCTTGCAGTGTGAAGATTTTTAATAAGATGAAATCCCAGTTGTTGATTCCTTCTGCTAGTTCCCGTGCTATTGAGGTTTTGTTCATAAAGTCTTTTCCTATGCCAATATCTTCAAGAGTTCTACCTAACTTATCTTCCAGCAAGTTTAGTGTCTCTGTCTTAATATTTAGATCTTTAATCCACTTCGATCTTAGTTTGGTGCATGGTGATAGATATGGATCTAGTTTGAATCTCTGGCAGGTTGAAATTCAGCTTTTCAAACACCATTTATTAAATAGGCTATCTTTCCTCCAATGATGGTGGTTGGCTCCTTTGTCAAACATGAGGTGGCTGACTATGTCTGAAGTTGTTTCTGCATCTTCTAATCTATTCCACTGATCCTTGGGTCTGTTTCTTTGCGAGTATCATGGTGTTTTTATCACAGTAGCTTTGTAGTATTGCTTCAAGTTGGGTATTGTGATATCCCCAGCCATATCTCTGTTGCCCAGAATTGCTTTTGCTATTCTAGGCCTCTTCTGGTTCCAAATGAATTTTTGGATTGTTTTCTCTAGTTCTCTGAAGTATATTGTTGGAATTTCAATCGGCATTGCATTGAATCTATATAGTAGTTTTGGAAGTATGGCCATTTTCACTATATTGGTTCTTCCTACCCGAGAACAAGGGATGTCTTTCCATTTTCTGATATCCTCCTCAATCTCCTTTTTCAGGGTGCTGTAGTTTTCAATGTAGAGGTCTTTCGCTTCCTTTGTTAGACTGATTCCTAGATATTTCATTTTTTGGGATGCTATTGTAAAAGGAAATGTTTCCCTAATTTCTCTCTCAGTGAGCTGCTATTTGTGTATAACAAGGCTATTGTTTTTTGACTGTTGACCTTATATCCAGCTACTCTACTGAATCTGTCAATTACGTCTCGAAGTTCTCCAGTAGAGTTTTTTGAGACTTCTATGTAAAGTATCATATTAATGAGAGTTTAACTTCTTCCTTTCCTATCTTTATTCCTTTTATTTCTTTCTCTTTTCTAATTGCTATGGCTAATGTTTCCAGAACTATATTGAACAGGAGTGGTGATAGTGAGCATCCTTGTCTTGTTCTTGATTTTAGCATGAAAGTTTTCACTTTTTGACCATTTAGTATGATGTTGGCTGTTGGTTTTTCATAGATAGCCTTAATCAGGTTGAGATAAAGACCTTCTGTTCCAATTTTCTGTAGGGTTTTTATCATGAATTAGTTTTGGATTTTGTCAAATGCCTTTTCTGCATCTATTGAAATGATCATATGGTTTTTGTCCTTGACTCTGTTAATATGGTGTATTATATTTATTGATTTACAAATATTGAACCATCCTTGCATCCCTGGGATAAATCCAACTTGGTCAGGGTGTATGATCTTCTCAATAACCCTCTGTATTCCATTTGCCAGTATCTTCTTGAGGATTTTTGCATCTATGTTCATTAGGGAGATTGGCCTATCATTCTGTTTTTGGGTTGGGTCTTTCCCTGGTTTTGGAATCAAAGTAACACTTGCTTCCAGGAATGAACTTGGAAGCCTGGCTTCCCTTTCAATTTCCTTGATGAGTTTAAAGAGTAATGGCATTAGTTCTTTAAATATCTTGTATAATTCAGCAGTAAAGGCATCAGGACCTGGGCTTTTCTTTGTTGGTAACTATTTTACTACATTTTCAGTTTCACTCATTGTAATTGGGGTGTTTAGAATTTCTATATCTTCTTCATTTAATTTTGGCAATTTATATGTGTCTAGGAATCTGTCCATTTCTTCATTTTCCATTTTAATAGAGTACAGGTTCTCAAAGTAGGTATTGACAATCCTCTGGATTTCTGCTGGGTATGTTGTGACTTTCCCTTTTTTGTTCTTAATTGCATGGATTTGAGCCTTTTCTTTCCCTTTTTTGATAAGGTTGGCTAAAGATTTATCAATTTTATTTATTCTTTCAAAAAACCAACTCTTCGATTCATTAATGTTTTGTATCATTCTCTTAGTCTCCATTGCATTGCATTGATTTCTCCATGGTCTTCTGATCTTTATAATTTCCTCAGTTGTGTGAGCTTTGGGTTTGCTATTCTCTTCTTTTTCTAGGAGTTTGAGGTTCTGCATTAGGTTATTTATCTGAGTTCTCTCTGTTTTTCTAATATGGTCACTCACTGCTATGAATTTTCCGTGTATAACTGCTTTCGTTATGTCCCATAGATTCCTGTATGTTGTAATGGTATTACCATTTACTTGTAGAAACTATCTAATTTCTTCTTTAATTTCCTCTGTGACTCAGTTTTTCAGGAGGGTGTTGTTCAATTTCCAGGTGTTTGTGGGAGTTTTGCAGTTTCTCATGTTATTGATCTCCCCAATTTTATTGCACAATGGTCTGATAATATGTAGGGGGTAATTTCAATTCTTTTGTATTGACTTTGCCATGTCCTATGAGCTAACATGGGTCCATTTTGGAGAATGACCCATGTGCAGCTGAAAAGAATGTTTATTCTGATTTTGTGGGCTGGAACACTGTGTAAATATCTATTAAGTCCATTTGTTCAGTAGCTTGGTTCAGTTCTTGAATTTAATTGTTAATTTTTTGTCTAGATGATCAGTCTATTTGTGATAGTGGGGTATTGAGGTCCTCCACTGCCATTGTAATAATGCTTATTTGGTTTTTCATGTCCATTGATATTTGTTTTGTATAGTTGGGGGCATTCATATTTGGTACATATATACCTAGGACTGTCATCTCTTCCTATTGGATTGTTTCCTGCACAAGGATGTAGTGACCATCTTTGTCTCTCTTAGTTAGTTTTGGTTTCAAATCTACTTTGTCTGCAAATAGGATTGCTACCCCTGCTTTTTTCTGGGTTACTGTTATGTGGAGAGCCATTTTCCATCCTTTTACTTTCAGTCTATGAATTTCTTTTTGAGTTAGGTGTGTTTCGTGTATACAGCATATTCTTGGGTTTTACTTCTTAATCCATTCTGTCAGTCCACTTCTTTTGATTGGTGAATTGAGGCCACTAACATTGATAGTTATAATTGATAGATACTGACTCATCCTTGTCATGATGTTTTACTGTTGTTGGCTCTTATTTCTTTCTCCCCCTTTCCCTTTAGTTTCTTACCTTGCCTGGTGGCTTCCCTCTGTTGAGCCTCATGTAGTTGTGACCTTCGTTGCCTTTTTCTAGGATATTGCTTAGAATCGTTTGGAGTGCTGGTTTAGTGTTCATGAAATTTCTCAGGTATTCTTTTTCATGGAAGCATCTGATTTCCCCATCAATTTTGAAAGATAATTTTGCAGGATATAACAGTGTAGGTTGGAAGTTATTTTCTTTTAGAACTCGAAATACTTGACTCCAGGCTCTCCTTGAGTTTAGGGTTTGTGTTGAGAAGTCTCCCATGATTCTAATGGGGTTCCCTTTATAGGTGGTTTGTTTCTTTTCTCTAACTGCCTGTAGAATTTTGTTCTTCTGTTGGGTTTCTGGGATCTTGACTATTATATGTTTATGAGTAGATATTTTTTGATCATGGTGCCTGAGTCATGAGGAAGACACTAAATCAGCCCGCTGCAGACAGGCAGGTCTGTACACGCCCTACCGAGGTCCTGAGTCATGTGGAAGACACCGAATCACCCCACTGCAGACAGGCAGCCACCTGATTCCACATTACCAAGGCGCAGAGGACACCAGACCACCAGACCAAGGTACTGAGTCCCACTTTTCCCGGCCCAGAGGTAGGGGCTTCTGAGCCATCGTCCCACTGCTCCTGGTCCAGAGGAATGGGCTTCCTGGTCACCATCCCTCCCATTGCTCCCAGCCCAGAAGAAAGGGCTTTTGGGCCACCTTCTGTCCTGCTGCTCCTGACCCAGAGAAAGGGGCTTCCAGGCCACCATCCCTCCCACCACTCCCGGCCCAGAGGGAGGGGCTTCTGAGCCACCATCCCACTGCTCCTAGTCCAGAGGAAGGGGTTTCCCGGCCACCATCCCTCCAGGTGCTCCCAGCCCATAGGAAAGAGCTTGTGGGTCACCATCCCTACAGCTGCTCCCAGCCCCTGTCCCACCTCACACAGCTCAGAGGAGGTAATCCGTGCAGGCAATAACAGCCCCCCGCCCCAGTCCAAATGAGAAAACACATAACTAAGTCTCAAAACCAGACTTCCAGATCACCCACAGCAACCGCAAAGGGAAATGAGATGGAACACTCTGATACTCAACCACCTGGACCCACTGAACTGGCAACAAAAGGGGATCTGGAAAAAATGAAACCACAAATAATTTCTCAGATAACAGGAGAAATTGTGCCCTTAGTGCAAGACATGATTAATAAATCTAGAGAGGATCTCAGGAACATGATAGAATCCCAACATAAGAAACAAATGGAATCCATAAAACAGATGCAAATAGATTTCCAGGACATGAAAAACTCCATTGAAAATCTACACAGCAGAATGAGACAGTGTGAGGACAGAATTTCAGATATAGAAGATAAGATTGCAATTAGTGATCAGGAAAAGAAAAATTGCTTCAAAATTGTAAGGGAGCATGAGAAATCAATCCAGCAGCTGCTAGATGATGCAAAGAAGAATAACATAAGACTGATTGGGCTCAATGAAGAAACAGGAGAGAGTGCAGATGACAGAAAAAATCTCTTCACAGAAATAATGTCAGAAAACTTCCCTAGGAAGGGAAAAGAGCTTGACATACAGATAAGTGAGACATATAGGACTCCAAATAGCCTTGATCAAAAACAATCTACACATAGGCATATAATTGTTAAGATTCCAGAAACACAACAGAAGAACAAAGTTCTCCAAGCAGTGAGAGAAAAGAAACAAATTACATACAAAGGAAAGCCCATCAGAATCACAGCAGACTTCTCAACACAAACCATCAAGGCAAGAAGAGCTTGGAGTGACATATTCCAAGCCCTAAAAGAAAACAGCCTCCAACCCAGATTGATCTGCCCTGCAAAACTATCTTTCAAAATTGATGGAGAAATAAGATACTTTTATGACAAAGAGCACCTTAAGAACTTTGTGAATACCAAACCAGCACTCCAAAGAATTTTACACAATAGCCTAGGAACAGACATTGAGGATGACAACCCCAGGAAGCAAAGCAGAATGAACCCATCTGGCATGACAAGAAATTCAATGTAAAGGGGGAGAACCCAACAAAAAGAAAAAGTCATGGCAATGACAAGTCAATACATTTCAGTTATAACCATCAATGTTAATGGTCTCAATTCACCACTCAAAAGAAATAGACTGGCAGAATGGGTCAAGAAGCAAAATCCAACAATATGCTGCATACAAGAAACACACTTCATTCAAAAGGAAATTTATAGACTGAAAGTTAAAGGGTGGAAAACAATACTGCATGTGACAGGAACCTGAAAAAAAGCAGGAGTAGCTATCCTCTTGGCAGATCAAGTAGATTTCAAACCAACACTAATTAAGAGAGATGAAGAAGGACACTACATCCTTGTAAAGGGAAGAAGCCAAGAGGAAGAGATGACAATCATAAATATCTATGCACCAAACACTAGTGCACCCAACTATATAAAACAAATACTAACAGACATGAAAAGTCATATATGAACTAATACAATTGTAGTGGGGGACCTCAACACCCCACTGTCACAAATAGATAGATCAACTAGACTAAAAATAAGAACAAAATACTAGAACTCAATCGAACTCTTGAACAAATGAACTTAACAGATGTTTACAGAGTGTTCCACCCCACAAAATCAGAATACACATTCTTCTCAGCTGCACATGGGTCATTCTCCAAAATAGACCACATAATCACACACATAACATGTTTAAGTAAGTGCAAATGAATTGAAGTTATCCCCTGTATAGTATCAGACCATAGTGCGATGAAATTGGAGATCCATAGCAAAAGAAACTCAAAAAATTTCATAAACATGTGGAAATTGAACAACACACTTCTGATTAACCAATGGTTCACAGAGGAAATTAAAGAAGAAATCAGGCAGTTCCTTCAATTAAATGACAATGACAATACAACATATCGGAATCTATGGGATGCAATGAAAGCAGTCTTATGAGGGAAATTCATAGCAGTGAATATGCATATTACGAAAACAGAAAGAGCCCAATTAAACAACCTGATGCTGAACCTCAAGCTTCTAGAAAAAGAAGAGCAGGACAACCCCAAAGCTCATACAAGGGAGGAAATTATAAAGATCAGAGGAGAAATCAATGCAATGGAGACTAAGAGAATGATACAAAAAATCAATGAAACCAAGAGTTGGTTCTTTGAAAGAATTAACAAAATTGATAAACCTTTAGTCAACCTTGTCAGAAAAAGGAAAGAAAAGGCCCAATCCATGCAATTAGGAATGAAAAGGGTGAAACTACAACAGACCCAGCAGAAATCCATATGATCATCAATACCTACTTCCAGAACCTATACGCCAATAAGATGGACAACACAGAAGAAATGGACAGATTCCTAGATACATATGAATTACCAAAGTTGAATGAAGAAGACCTAAAAATTCTGAACAACCCAATATCAACCAATGAAATTGAAAATGTAATTAAAAACTTATCAACTAAGAAAAGCCCGGGCCCTGATGGCTTCACTGCTGAATTCTACAAGACATTTAGAGAGGAACTGCTGCCACTACTGTTTAAACTCTTCAATGAAATTGAAAGGGAAGCAATACTCCCAAATTCATTCCTGGAAGCAAGCATCACCTTGATCCCCAAAGCAGATAAAGACCCAACTGAAAAAGAGAACTATAGGCCAATCTCACTAATGAACATAGATGCAAAAATCCTTAATATACTGGCAAACAGAATGCAGAAGATCATCAAGAAGATCATACACCCTGATCAAGTCGGATTCATCCGAGGGATGCAGGGATGGTTCAATATATGAAAATCAATTTTTTGATCATGGCTAGGTGGAGTTCTATATGCCTCACTTATCTGAATATCAAATTCTTTTGCTCTGTTTGGGATGTTTTCTGTCATTAATTCTGTGAATAATTTTTTTTATGTCATTTTTATTTTGTCCTGCTTTTTCATGGACTCCTATCAGTTTTATATTATTCTTCTTTGTGTCATCTAGGAGCTTTTGGATTGATTTCTCATTGTCCCTTAATAATTTTAAGAGATATCTTTTCACAGTCACTGACCTCCATCCTGTCATATATAGCTGATATTCTGTCTTCAGATTGGCTCAGTCTCCTGTGTACATTTTCAATAGAGTTTTTAATCTCCTGCATATCTGTTTGAATCTGTTTCATGGATTCCATTTCTTTCCTATACTGGGCATTCACAGCTTCCAGCATGGTACTGAATTCATCTGCTTTTTAAAATCTGTTTCTGTTCTAGAGTCTCCAAACATGTCTTTCATTCTGCTCACCATCTCTGTAGTTATCTGGGAGATTATTTCTGCTTTTTATTTTTCTAGAGCCTCATTCATCTGTTGTGGTACTTCCTGTGCTATCAGTTCAGGGTGTCCAGGTGGTTGATTATCAGACTTTTCTACCTCATTTCCCCCAGAATTTCCCTTTTGGGGGGGTGGAAGTCTGAGTTTGTGGCTTTCTTACATGTCTTCTCATTTTTGTTTTTGTTACTGTCCTTGGTTTAGTTGCTGGGTTGATATTTTGAAGTTGCTTATTCTAAGTATCTTTGTTGATGTATTTAGAACCCTATGAAATGATTGCTTCTCAGAGGTGTCTTCCAGATATAGCTGGTCTTTAGGTTTTGAGTCTCTAATGACTGTAAGACTATCTCATTTTCATTATACCAGGAAGGACAACTGATTAAATCAATCACAACACCTTAGCTCAAGTGATACAATCAGCAACACCATAGCATCAAATACATCATTAGAGAATGATAATTTGTGGTAGTTATTAATCTATCACCTTTAAAAATGAAGGACCTCCTTCAGGGTATGTCTCTGCTGTCACAATAGACAAAGTGGGCAGCAGTGTGCAGTTACAAGTCAATGAGTCTCAGTAAGCTAGTCCTAGACCCGTGAGATTCAGGCAGATTTCTGGCTGCAAGTCCCAAGTTGAGCTCGTTGTCTTCCTGCAGGGTTGTACTCTGCCAGGTCCTACTGCAGGTTTCAGCTGCCTTTCCCCTAAGGAAAGTCCAGGTTCTGATGGGAGCTGATGATGCCTCCAACTTACCAAGCACACTGGTCTGGTGTGCCTTTATTGCAGAGATTCTCTTCACTTTTCCAGTGGACTTGTTTTCATCGTGGAGCCTGAGAGAGGCCCTCTCTCTGCTGTTCACTTCTGCAGCTCAGGACAATGGCTTTTATGTACCCCTGTGCCTCTGCAGTTTGGAACCAAGTAGCTGCACAGCCAGAAGACCAGAGCTGGGGGGTGGAGGGGCTGTTGTTGGAGGTGCCCACTTGGCCAAGCTGGGGCTGGTGAGTGTGCCTGGAGGGGTCCTCCTCACCCTGTTTTGGCCACAAGCCTATTGGTCGCAAGCTGGTGGAGCAATCCAGAGGAAGCAGGTTCCAGTCAGGCTGCAACTGCTCGGTCACACTTGGCCCCACTCGGCCTTGCTCCGTCAAGCTGGGGCTGGTAGGCGTGCCCGGGGGGGTGGTCCTCCTCACCCTGCCTTGGTCCCAAGTCTTCTTGGTCACAAGCTGGTGGAGCAAGCTGGAGGAAGCAGATTCTAGTCAGGCTGCAACCGCTCGGCCCCACTCAGCACTGCTTGGCCCCACTTGGCCAAGCTCAACATCACATTCTTAAAAATACATATAGCTGAAAGTTTGTAAGTCAAAACTGATGGTAACTATATTAAAATGTACTGTTTTAGCAGTCTCATTACTAAACTTTGTGGACTGTTTTGACATAGCTTTCAGAAAAGTTTATATGATTGTCCTTTTAATTGGTTTTTCTTTTTAAGATTAATTTTACTGGTACAATTTAGATATACATAATGATCACATTCATCATAGGGAATTTATACCTGTACATGATGTATCTTGATTCCTCTTTTTTTTCCCCATTCCCTTCCCCTCCCTTCAACCCCTCTTCCCTTCCATATTTATAAAAGCTTTGTTTCCATTTTTCCTTCTTTCTCATTTTTTTCTTTTCATTTTCTTCCTCCCCCCAGTATCCTTTCCTTTTGAACAATTTCTTCTTATTTCACAATATCTGTTATACATTTTGGTCCTTATTTACACTTTCAGTTTCTTACACCAGAGAGAGTATGCAATATTTACACATGTGTGTTTGATTTATTTCACTTAAGAGTATGGTCTCAAGTGGATCCATTTAGCTATAAATGTCTTGAGTTTATCATTCTTTATGGCTGAATAGTACTACATTGTATAAAAAAGCCGCATCTTTTTTATCCATTCATTGGTCAATGGGCATTTGGGCTGTTTCTAAGATGTAGCTATTATAAACTGTTGCTATAAACATGGGTGTGGATATATCACTGTGGTATGATGGTTTTAATTCTTTCAGGAAGATACCTAGAAGTGGAATATTTGGGTCAAATGGGACCTCTAATCCTAGTTTTCTGAGGAATCTCCACATTGATTTCCATCGTGGTTGCACCAGTCTACATTCCCACCAACAGTGTAGAAGCATTCCTTTTCACTCTTTCTGGAGTGAGATGGAATCTCAGCATTGTTTTAATTTGCATCTCTCGAATGATCAGTGATGCTGAACATTTTTTCATATATTTATTTGCCATTTGTACTTCTTCATCTGAGAAGTGTCTATTCATTTCAGATGCCCCCTCCCTTTTTTTTGTAGCAGGGATTGAACCTGGGTCTTTGTGATTGCGAGGCAGGCAGTGGAACCACTGAGCTAAATCCCTGGCCCACAGACGCCCATTTTTGAATTGGGTTTTTAAATGGCAGGGGTGGGGTGGGGGTGATTTTTTTCAATCCTTTGTATGTTCTAAATATTAGTCCTCTGTTTAAGGAACAACTAGCTACAATTTTTTCCAACTCTGTGGGTTGTCTCTTCACTCTGTTGGAGCTTTTCTTTCTGTGAAAAAGCTTTTTAATAGGATAAGATCCCAGTTGTTGATATTTTGTATTATTTCCCATGTGACTGGGGTTTTGTTCATGAAGTGTCTGCCCCACCTATGTCCTCAAGAGTTCTACCTATTTTCTCTCCCAGTTTTTTTAGTGTTTCTGTTTTAATATTTAGATATATGATTCATTTTGATTTTAGTTTAGTGCATGGTTAGAGACATGGGTCTAGTTTGTCTTCAGTATACAGAAAGCCAGTTTTTCCAGCACCATTTATTAAAGAGGCTATCTTTCTTCCAATGTTTGTGTCTGGCCCCTTTGATAGAGATAAGTTGGCTGAGTGTGTTTGGTGTTGTTTCCATGTCTTCTAGTCTGTTCCATTGATCCTTAGGTCTATTTTTTTTTTTTTTTGCCAATACCATGCTGTTTTTTAATCACAGTAGCTCTGTAGTATAATTTCAAGTCAGGAATTGTGATGCCCCCTGCCTGCCTCACCTTTATTGTCCAGAGTTGTTTTTGCTATTCTAGGTCTCTTTTGGTTCCAAATGAATTTTAGGATTATTTTCTCTAGTTCTTTGAGGAATGTTAATGGTATTTTGATTGGGATTGCATTAAATCTGTATAAAAATTTTGGAACCATGATTGTCTTTCTCATTGTAAGGAATACATTTGTTAGTTAAAAGTTAATAAATAGGTTACATGTTGTAACACATTTCAACTAAAATCAAAAGAAATGATTGGTTCACATATGAAATAATTAAACATGGGAAGAAGTACTATATGCTAATAAAATTAGCTTTACTATTTTCCAAGGAAACTCATTAAAATTCTCCCTTAATTCTTTTTTTATAGTTATTTTGGCCACAAAAATTTTTCCTTTTGTTTTTAGGGGAAACAGAAAGAGACGTTTCATTTGAATAAGAAAATCAAATAGGAGTTGTGAAGTGATGCTTTTTTACCTTCTTTGGATGTATTTTAATTATTATGAAAATGAATTAATTTTATCATACATTAAGATGCTTAATTGGAACATACACACATTTCTGGACTAATAGATAATCCAAACTTCAAGATTTTCATTGAATTCAAATGATTTGAGCCTTCTCATGGAATCTAGAATGTAGGGTAAGCAAGCTATGAAAAATGGAAATTTTCCTTTCACTACTTCCTATCACATAATGAGTAGACTTGTGTATTGAGTATATTTGCCAAGGTGACTTTGCCAGGTAAACCTGTGGGGAGATGCAGCCCCTCCATAATGTTGACCAAAAAGCCCTCCAGGTAATTTTATCCACCAAAGAAATCCTATCTTCCTTGAAGTGAGGAAAGGTTTTCTTCAGATATGGGAGCTCTTAAAACTGATACAGACACCTGGAAATATATTCACTGCCTCTGCAGGAATAGTAGACCCTTGCCCAGGTGCCTAGTGTTGCTTACTAAGGCATCCACATTTGTGTTCATTGTGATAGGCATCTTCACTGGGACTCTGCTTTGTAAAGCTGGTCAGTCCTGCAGAATAACTTGTGATCACTAACCGTGGCTGTTTTTGATTCTGTGCAGATGTTCCTGGAGGTGCCGGGTAAAGCAGGTACTAACTCTTCCTCTCCCTTTGCTTTTTATTCTTGATCTGCATGTGCAAGCCTGGTTCCTCAGGCAGAGTCAATGTGTAATCCATAGTTTATTGTTGCAATGTGCTACCATGGCTGAGCAAAGGATGAAAATGATTACTCAGAAACAAGACTATTAATTCCATCACCAAGAGGATTACTTATTGTATCTCAAGGACACAAGAACAAAGATGTAGAAGAAAAGCACTTGCAACATGTCTTTTTTTTTTTTTTTTTTTTTTTTTTTTTTGGTACTGGGGATCAAATTCTGGCCCTTGCACTTGCAAGGCAGGTGGTGGAACCACTGAGCTAAATCCCTGGCCCATTTGCAACATTTTGTATAGGAGTTTTGGTTAGTGGACAAGGTCAGAATGGGATGGTTTGTTACATTACACATATTAAACTAGTTTAAGCAATCTTACCAGGCACAATGACCAAGGCAAACATCTCTGAGATCAAATTGCTATTAATTCTGCTGACTATTGTTCTACAGATTCTTCTTTAAACTCTAACCATGCATTCCAGGAGTCCTGATCTTTTGTCTGGAAAGTCCCCTCCTTTTTCAAATTCACTTCAACTGCTCCTCTGGAGATGATCCAGAGTAATATTGAAGTTTTTGGAGTTTATGAAGTTGGGCCTGAAGCTGGCCTTGGAGATTAGTAATATCTCTGTCCATATTTTATGAAAGGCACTATGGAGATGTTGGACCTCTTCCCAAGATTCAGAATAATTGAAAGGGTACATCGAGTGAAACCCAGTGTCACAACTAAGATGATTATGTGTCCATAGGCTTGTTGGTGTTCACTGAGCTAGTTGACAGCTGCCTAAAGGACATCAAGTTTTGTAGAATTTCTTTATCAGTATTAGTTTGAATCAATAACTCTGAGGTAACATTTTGGAAATAGTGCTTCATGGTTTGAGCAGTTTGGATGGAATGAATTAGAGTGACCTCTGCAATTGCTGCTATGGTGGCCAATGCAATAGTTTTAATAATAGTTGCAATTAGAAATGCCCAGAAAACATTTTTGTCTGATATGTTCAAGTGCTGAGGTGATTTATTCAAGAGCAGGTTTTCCCATCCACTCTCAAGTGAGATTGGTGGGGAGTCATGTTTTGGTTTTCTGTCTGAGTATCACAATGTCTGTAATATTTAGTTGAGAAGTATTATTATTATTTTCTTGTACCAGGGATCAAAGTCAGGACCTTGCACTTTCAAGGAAGGGACTGAGCCACTGACCTAAATCCCTGGTTGAGAAGTATTATTTTTAACACAAGAAGTTAACCAGGTGACATCAGTGGGCTAAGAGATATTAAGTGCTTTAAGGGGTCTGTAATGATGATTAGAGGAATTATATTCATTTATCTTGGGTTCCTGATTAACTAGAGCTAGAATATATGGATAGGAAGTCCAGATCATAACACGATCAGAATTGTCATGAGCAATCCACCTGAGCTTATCTATGTTTATAATTACAAATTCTAATAATACAAGGGAGAAAGAGAATAGCTAAATGCCAGAGGGATTTCTTGTCAGGGGAAAGTAAGTGCCTAGAAGAGGTATAACAAGGGTCCAGCAAGCCCAACATTGAATAAAGGTAGGCTGCCATAGTAATTAAAAGGTAAAGCATAACTCCAAGTAGAGTTAGACTGTAGTACCATCAAATTATGGGGTCCTCAGTTTTCTAGGGTTAGGTTACAAGCAAGGTGAATAGTGGAGAGACTGGTGGACTGACATGAAGTTCATAACAAATCTAGAACATTTTCTATGAGCATCCATGGATGAGAACATATGGGAATGTTAGGTTTTGGAAGGTGCTTGTCAGACACAGAAGAACCTGGGACTCTGGCAGTATTAATAAAGACTTGATGGCAGGTTTCCTCAGTATGGTTGGGCCCAGTGAATTTTAAAGAAATTTTTCTTTTCCTGGTCACTAATTGCAATCTTATCTTCTATATCTGAAATTCTGTCCTCACATTGGTTCATTCTGCTGCATAGACTTTCAGTGGAGTTTTTAATCTCCTAGAAATCTGTTTGCATCTGTTTTATTGATTCCATTTGTTTCCTATGTTGGGATTCCATCATGTTCCTCAGCTTTTTATCTGGTTCCTCTCTAGATTTATTAATCATGTCTTGCACTATGGGCACAATCTCTCTTGTTATCTGAGAAATTATTCCTGATTTCATTTTTTCTAGATCCTCTTTTGTTACCAGTTCAGGGAGTCCCGGTGGTTGAGTATCACAATGTTCCATCTCATTTCCCTTTGGGGTTGTTTTAGGTTATCTGGAAGTCTGGTTTTGAAACTTGTTTATGTGTTTTCTCATTTCAATATGGGGGCCAGTGTGCTGCTGGTCTCTGTGTGGCTCACCTCCTCTGTGCTCATGTTGGGGGGTATACGGGAGCCCAGAAGCCTCCTCTTGTGCATTGGGAGCAGCTCACCTCCTCTGTGCTTGCGGGGGTGGGAGGTGTGGCCCAATGAAAATATAATTCGTGTACCATTGGGAATGAAAGGGAACACAGTAAGAGCTATTAGTGACATTAGAAACTAAACAGAGGGGAAATTCTGGCAAAAAGTAACATTCATGAGATAATTAATGCCAGCCACAATCCTTACCCCAATCTGTTAAAGGGCCAGAAGGGAGTAGCCAGGTTCTGCCAGTAAAAGAGGTATAATTGGAAGAGAGGGAAGGCCCCAGGGTCTCCCAGGTAACTATGTCAAAAACAGGAAGTGTCAGTGTATGTGCCCAATATATTATTCCATTTACTTTTGATGTGTAGCTAAATAGAAACAGAATTAAAAAGAACCCTTTTACCTTTGCCATCTTAGAATTAGAGGTGACTTGTGCTATTATTCCCAGGAAGAGGTTTTCTGGGGTGAAAGGAATGCCAATACTTTACAGTGTTTGTTCAGATTGAGCAATAAGTTGTTTAATCTCTCACCAGTTGGGTCCTGATGATTGAGCTGTAAAGGGAAGCAGACTCATTTTCATCCTCTTATTGATCATTCCCAGAGAAGGATGAAGTGCCACCTTCTGCTCTTCAGAGATGGGGTTGCCTCTCACCCGTTGCCACATGATACAGACACACAGCCTTTTCAGGAAGCTAAATAAGGCCTGTGGATGACAAAACAGATGTATATCCTCTCCCTTAGGTTAACAGTTCTGTTGGATGCAGCCAATGTGGGCCCAACAATGGGTGGCAGTAAGGACCATTTTTAACCTGTCATTTTTGGAATAAATGTTTCTCCACTGCTATAAAACCTAAATCACAATTTTAAAAAATTACGTTACATAATCCTTTAGATACTTGTTCATTGTGGAGGGAGCTTCTCTGTAATTCTCTGCCCCTTTTGATTTAATAATTAGGTCTTAAGGAGCTCATTATTGTTTGTCCTGTAGGATTATGAGATATATCTGTGACATGTTTAATATATCAGAATTGAAAGAAAGCCTAAAGAGAATTTGAAATATAGGCAGGGCCAGTATCAGTCTTAATTTGTGAGGACAATTCCATTACAGAAAAACATGAGAGTAAATGACATTTAAAATGTTTTACAGTTTCACCTGATTGTAAATTTGTAAATATATATAGTAGGTATCAACAGAAACATGAACATATTTAAGTTTATCAAAAGATTCATAGTGAGTTATGTCCATTTACCAATTTCATTATGTTTTAAACCACAGGGATTGACACCTATATAAGGAGCAGATCGTACCTCTTTTAGGCAATCAGGGCAGATGGGAATGAATTTTGGGCCTGTTTATGTGTAAGACTGAGAGAATGAATCAGTGCTTTAGCACTTTGATGATAGAATTGATGTGAAGCCAGAGCCTCTTTTAAAGAGGTAGAAAGCATAAGCAGAATGTCAGCATGAGTGTTGCTCATCATTAAGGGGCCAGGAAGATTGAGAACATATGAGAGTAATATAAAAAGGTGCAGTGCAGTGTCTAATCAATTGTTGTAGATGTCTAAACATGTGTAAAAGTATTTCATCTTTACCATTATGAATAAGGGCTGTTTTAATAACCTGTAGTGTGCTTACATCATAAGCTGAATCAGCAACAATATTGAAGGATTGCTTAGGGAACTGTTATTTATTATCAATCATGGTTGTTTTAGAAGTTGAATCTCTAGAATGTTAACATAAAAAAATTATAAAGTTTTATAGAGAAAACTTGAGATCAAGAGAAACATAACATATTAGCATAACAATGATGACATCATATTAAATGATATGAAGAAACTTTCATCTAAACTTGTTATTTTTAATAGAGTGTCATCTAAGAAGAATGCTTTTGTCTATGATGTGTTTTTATGTGACATTGTTTGGAATGTACGGTGCATTGTTAAGTATTGTAACAAATGTATGTAACATATATGTTTTATTTATTATTTATTATATAAGTACAAACCAGGAAAAATTATTTATACACTTTGGCTGGGCTGTCATACATTAGATTGGCATGAATATATATATATATATATGTATATATATATTCTACATCTATATCTATATATTCTCTCTCTATATATATTCTATATCTTTATCTATATATGATATATGTATATATAAAATCACCAATAGCTGGAGCACAAGTAAGGGCCAAGATGGCCAAATAAAACATCTCTGAGACCAAACTGCTTTTAATTCTGCTGACTGTTGTGCAGATTCTGCTTTGAACTCTAACCATGCATTCCAGGAGTCCTGAACTGTTGTCCAGAAAGTCCCTTCTTTTTTCACATTCACTTCAAACACTCCTTTGGTTAGAGTCTCTGCAAAGTTTATATTAAATTACATTCTGTGTTGTATTAATTTTTTGTTTTCCTTCAATGTGTAATGTCATGAACCTGCTTTTACAGCATCATACAAAATTGTTTCACTACCCTAAAAGACCCCTGTGCCTCACCGGTTCATTCATTCCTACACCCTTCAGGCTCTTGACAACTACTGACCTTTTTACAGTCTCTATAGTTTTGCCTTTTCTAGAATTTCAAATAATTGGAATCACATGTGTAAGACTGTAAGACTATGTTATGTAAGACTATGCTATGTGTAAGACTGTAAGAGTATGTTATGTGGAATCACATAACATATAGCCTTTTCACTGCTTTTACATGGGGATTTGCATTTAAGATTCTTCCATGCTGCTGTCTGGCTTGATATCTTATTTCTTTTTATCATTGAATAATGTCCCATTGGATCTGTGTGCCAATTTGTTTACCCATTGACCTTTTGAAAGACATCTTGGTTGTTTCCAAGTGTTAGAAATTATGAGTAATTGTGCAACCAAAAAATAACCCCATTAGCAAAAGCTCCAAAAATGAAGAAATTTAGAAGTAAGTTTAACTAAGGAAATGAAATATGTGTATACTAAAAAGTATAAAACATGGAGGAAAGAAATCAAAGAGGACATAAATAAATGGGAGGATAGCCCATGTTCATGGATTGGAATAATTAATACTGTTAAAATATAGTTTCTGTTAAAAGTGATCTTCAGATTCCCTTAAATCTCTATCAAAATCCAAATGACATTTTTCACAGAAAAGAAAATCCTAAAATTTATATACCACAAAACATTTCAAGATGACAAAGCAAGTTTGAAAAGAAAACAAAGTTCAAGGCTCTATACTTTTAAACTGTATTACAAGGCTATAATAGTTAAAACAATATGGTACTGGCATTAAAAGAGACATTTTATGTAGACTAATGGAACACAATAGAGAACCCAGAATTAAGCTCATCCATTTAATGGCATTATGATATGGATTTGAATGTCCCTCGAAACTTAATGTTTACAGGTGTGGTTGACAGATGATGGAATTTGGGGAATCGATTAGACAATAGGGCTCTGACTTTATTAAGTGGAATAATTCACTGATAAGATCATAATTTGATGGGATTATTGGAAGAAGATGAGAGCAGAAGGTGATATTTTATGAAGTATTATGGAGACATAAGCTTAGTGGCAATATGTGATCCCCAGCCCCCCTCCAGCTGCTCTGAGATGACCACCTTTCCTCTACCAAGCCATTATGGTATTTCTGTCTTGCCACACCTCTAAAACCAAAGGAGTAAGATGTCTTTGACTGAAACTTCTGAAACCATGAGGTAAAATAAACTTTTCCTCCTTTAGATTGGCTTTCCCAGATATTTTTTCACAACAATGAAAAGGTAGTAGCACATACTGTAATCACCTAGTCTTTGACAAGAGCATCAAGAATTTACAAAGGAAAATCTCTTCCTTAAATAGTATTGAGAAAATGTTTATTTACATGCAAATGCATGAAATTGGACCCTGTCTTACACCATGCACAGAAATGAAGTAAAAATGGATTAAAGACTTAAGTGCAAGACGGACAATGATAAAAGTCTCAGAAGAAAATAGAAAAAAAACCCTTGTTGATATTAGTCTCTGCAGTGATTTTTTGGATATGACACTAAAAGCACAGGCAATGAAAGCAAAAATTTTAAAACTGGAACATCAAACCGAAAGCTTCTGCATAACAAAGAAATAATCAACACAATGAAAAGACAATCCATAGAATGGAAAAACATATTTGCAAACCAAATGTATTTAACAAAAACCAAATATTCAAATTTTAAAAATCTCTTACAACTCAATAGCAAAAGCAAAGCTCATGTTCTATGAGCAAGTATATTGTCTATTTTGGAGAACAAACCGTATGCTGAAAAAAAATGTGCATTCTGATTTTGTGGGGGTGGAAAACTCTGTAAACATCTGTTAAGTTCATTTGTTCAAGAGTTTGATTGAGTTCTAGTATTTTGTTGTTTATTTTCTGGAAATCAGTGTGGAGATGCTTCAAAGAACTAGGACTAGAGGTCCCATTTGACCCAGCTATTTCTCCTGCTGGGTATCTTCCCAAAAGAATTAAAAGAATCATACCACAGTGATATATGTGCATCCATGTTCATAGCAGCACAATTTGTAATAGCTAAAACTTGGAAGCAGCTCAATTGCCCATCATCTGGAGACTGGATAAAGAAAATGTGGGTTGTTTTTTTTTTTTTTTTATAGAAGAGAGTACTTCTCAGCCATAAAGAACGAGAAACTAGAGTCATTTATAGCTAAATGGATGCACATTGAGACCATACTCTTAAGTGAAATAAATAGGACACACATGCGTAAATATCGAATAATTTCTCTGGTGGGAGAAACTGAAAGTGTAAATAAGGATCAAAATGTATAATAGATAATGGGAAATAGGAAGAAAAGGGTCAAAGGAGAAGGGGAAGGGGGAGGGAAAAGGAAAGAGGGAATTGGAATTAATATTAGAAAATGAAAAAATGGAAACAAAGTCTTTGTAAATAGGGAAGGGTGGAAGGGTTGAAGGGAGGACAGGGAAATGGGGAAAAATAAGAATGAAGATATATTATATAAAGGTACAAATTTCCAATGATGAATGTCATTATATTATATACCTAAAATGTACCAATAAAATTTTTAAAAAAGCAAAGTTCAGTTAAAAAATGGGCAAAGGACATAATAAACATTTATCCAAATAAGACATACAGATGATCAACTATATATGAAGAAGTGCTCAATCATAAATCATTGGTGAATGCAAATCAAAACCACAATAACATATTTATTACCTCACATATTTTAGAGTAGATAACATCACTAAGACAAGAGATAATAAAAATTGTTGAGGGTGCAAAGAAAAAAGAACCTTTGTATGCTTTTGGAAGGAATTTAAATTTGTATAGCCATTGTGAGAAAGACTATGGAGGTTCCTCAAGAAATTAAAAATAGAACTAGTGTATGACCCAACAATCCCTCTTATTGGTATATGACAAAGGAAATGAAATCAATATCTGAGAGGTATTTGTAGTATCTCAGAGATATCTTCATTGCAGTATTATTCACAATAGCCAAGATATGGAAACAATCTAAATGTCTAACAGTAGATAAATGGATAAAGAAAATGTGGTATATAATGCAATAGAATATTATTCAGCCTTAAAAATGAAGATAAAAGACAGGCATGGTGGTACACACCTGTAATTCCAGCACTCAGGAGGCAGAGGCAGAAGGATGGCCATGAGTTGAAGGCCAGCCTGCGCTACACACAGTGAGACTCTGTCCCCAAAACCAAACAAAAACAAACAAACAAACAAACATGAAGGCAATTTTCTCTTTCATGACAATGTGAATTCCCCTCAAACACATTATGCTTAATGACATAAGCCAGGTGCAGGAAGACAAAAAACTGGAGGGGAAGATTATGGCCTGTTGATTTTCTAGGAAAAGCTTGCTGCAGATGGTTTTCCTGATACAAACTTGGCTGCTCTCATAGGAGGGAAGAGCTCAGGGCCTTGCTGTCAGGGCCAACAGAAATGGCTGTTCTTTTCATCGTTGGAGGAGCACTGATCTTCACCATGAACATCACTTCCTGTCTCCAATGTGTATCCCTCAGCTTGGTGGCACAGATCCTTCATCCCAGTAGCATAGGTATTTGTGGCTCCCACCACTGGACTTTTTGCCTTCTGGGTACAGATCCTCAGTACAGACAAGCATGAGACATTGCCATTGGCTCTATCCCACTGGTTGAACTTGTGGAGGACATTGTCTTGGACTCCAAGCCTTTAGCTGGACTTGTGTGGGACACTGCTGGGATCTAGGCAATTGGCTGGATTCTTTGGGCTTCCAGTATGTGGTTAGTCTCTTGCACTGCTTTGCATTTGAATTTTTGGATAATTATCATAAAATAATTCTATAAATTATGTGTCCTGTATTTGTGTGTGTGTGTGTGTGTTTAATGTATTCCTTTGCCAAAACCCTAACTACAACAACCTTCATCTTGGATGTTCCTCTCCTGGTTTCCAGAGCAGACTCCAGCCTTTCAGCATAGACCCTTAAGACTTCCACTGCAGGCTCTTTGGCCTTCTGATAAGGATTTGCATGGGACTCCACAGTGAGCTCTAAGCCTTCAAGTTTTGACTGGAGATATATACAGTAATATGTTGATTCACAAATGGTTTTGTTTGCAAACAAAAGTGTTCAGCAAAATTTGCTTCCATTTGTAAACTCTGCATCAGGTGACAAACATGACCATAGCCATCTTTCTCACACAAACACAAACACAGCCATCTTCCCTATAATGGAAAAATGAACTAAGTTTGTAAACATATATATCTAGTGAGTACTGACTGATACAGATATTGGTACCAGGAATAGTGAAAGAAGGAAGGGTTGCTGCTTCCTGTCTGCCATGTCATGAACTGTTTCTCCTCTGCCATGCTGCCCTGGCTTGGAGCCAGACAACTATGGACTGAAACCTCAACAAACTGTGAATTAAAATAAACCTTTCTTCTTTTAACTTGCGGGTATGGGGTATTTTGTCCCAGCAATGAGACAGTAACTAAGACACAGGAAGAAATATAATTCGGCAATTTTCTAACCATGACATATTAGGCCAGTCTAATTGCTATAGTAAATGACTCCAAAGCTTTAATGGCTTAACATAGTTCACACTTCCTCCCAGGTATGTCATGCCAGAATATGGTTGTAGAGACCATGTGGTTGAGTTTACTTCACATGGTCATTGAGGCCAAGAGTCATTCATTTAGTGAGTTCTCCACTGCATAAATTTTGGAATTCTTTTTACTTGTCCTGAAATACAAGAAAAAAAAATTATGGATCAGATTCTGTAGTGAATAGTGTCACTCTGGCTCATGCCCCGCTAGCCAGTAACATAATTACAGTGCATATCTATGAGGATCCTTGGAAATATAGTCTCAGTGTATGACCAAGAGGAAAATAAAACAGGATTTAATGATTCAAAGTTCATTAAACACAGTTCATGTTAAACAAAAAACAATAGTTATGAGTACCTAGAGATTTATTTAGCCTCTGTATATACTTTTAGAAAGAACTAACTTCACAAGTGTATTATTGTGTTTTTTGGAAGCCAAAAATGCAAACTGAAAGCTCTCTCCTGAATAAATGGTCATCCATTCCTGAAGAATAGGAAGACTGACATTGTTTTTGTTTAATAATATTGATGTCATTTTATCTTTAAGGAACATAGATGTGGGAAATGTTTTATTATTTGTTTCTTATTTGTGTTATTACTCTGTAGTAAATGGCTCCAAAACATAGTGGCTTAAAAGACCAAGAACCATTATTATTCTCTCAAAATTTAGAAATTTTGGAATGACTCTTCAATATGGTGGAATCAGATGGTACCTAGATTAATAGTGTCAAAAATGCTGAAGCAGCTGCAGGTAGAGAGAGACTGTATAGAAAAGTATTACTTGTACAATCTGAGCTTCTCTCCATATAATCTCCCTGCACAGTTTAGTTTGGGCTTTCTGTCAGAATATCATAGTGCCCTCAGTCCAGTCAGACTGATGACATAGATGTTGAAGTTTTCAGGAAATATTTTTCTATCTTTAAATCTTCTGATTTAGATTGTTAGGTTCATTAGACACATTTTCTATTTTCCATGTTGCATCAAATGGCAGCGTTACTAAACTTTCCATTTCAACATAACAGGACTCCCTTTCCTCCAACTTCCAAAAACATTTTTCTTTAAAGCTCATACTGGGTGCCCTTTCAAGAATCTTTAGAGTTTTGCTTGTATTGTTCTTGAGGCCCTTTAGGCTTTCAATCACAACCTCCTTGGCCCTCTTCCACATGCCATCCTCTTTCCAGACCCAAAGCCAATGCCATGTGGTCTAGCTTTTTGTGACAGCAGCATCCTACTCCAGGTAACAACATCTGTTTCATTTATGTATTTCAGCATAATAAATTATGACAGTTGTTACTGTCATAGAAGAACAATAGCCCTATTATCTCCTTCTGTTTCTATAGATAAGGGCCTGAGGAGGGCTCTCACAGTTGGCCAGTCTGAGTTCTGAGTCTCCTATGGTTGCAGTCAGGTTATGCTGGAGCTGAAACCACCACTGGCAACCTCAGTTGAACAAGATGCTTGGTATTATGCTTTTCCTATCAAAAATGATAGCTCTTATTCATTTTTCTTTATATAGGCAGAAAAATTTATATCTAGAAATCTTTTTTCTTAATCAAAGACTAAGATAAAAACTTATTCTGTATATCTACACTTACTATTCAGGTATATATGTGCAGACAGATGTGAAAACTTGATATAAAGTACTGATATGATTATAAAGATATCACACCAATATCATACACTGATATATCCTCTATTATATACCAGCACAGTATTATCACACCATACATAATATTTTATACCTGATCTCAAGACAATACATTAAGAGTACTTTTCCAATTTCAATAAATTTAACTAATTTTTAATGACTACACAGTGCTCTTATTGCAAAATTTTTTCAAATGACCTCCACTATTGAATACTTAAGCTATTCTCAAGTTTAGGCTATTAGTGCTATAGGTAATCATTTTACGTACCTTTAATTATTTTGTTTAATTTCTATAAGTGCAACTTCTTCATCTCAAGGCAGGTATGATTTTATTTCTTATTCATATTTGTATTCCCCATGAAACCTAGCTTGGTGTTTTACATATCATAATTTTTTTCTAATGATTATTGAGTAAATAAAATAAGATAGTGGAGTTTTAGGAATCACAGTCTTCATTTTATTTGTAAAATATAAAGAATGTTTTGGGTATAATTTATTGATTAGCAGTTAGTAAAAACTAGCAATTTAAAGATGGCACTGATTTTCAAAGATAGAAAGGAAGATATTGCATTCTTTTAAATAAGCCTTTCTTTTTATCCTATAAGCCTATTTCTAAAAAAGTGTAACTTAATACTTGTGTTAGTTCATGTTATATCAGAATTGGCTCATTTCTCAGAGGACAGTCCTGTTATTTTCTGTTCTGCTTTCATTCCCCATCTGAGCAGAGTAGCTTCTCAACTGGCTAAGAGAAAAACGTAGACTTGCCTGTGTATTTACAAGATTGACCCTTCCTGTATTTGAAGTGAATGCTTTTCATCATGTTAGAAGAGTGGTATTTTAAGGTCAACCGAAGATCTGAAAGATTTGGGGAGTTGAGGCAAGAAGTCCTTTGAGTATGTCCCACTGACAGATGGTGCATATACCTGCCCTCTGTTGATTGGATTTTGAGGTGTGGTGGAGAGAGCAGACAGAAACAGATTATAATTGAAAAACATAACAATGGACTTGAACTCATGTTTACTTTTGGCATATGCGATAGCTGGGGAATCCTCTTGATGACAAACACTTTTGAAAAGCTAATATCTGACCGAGCTATGGATTGCTGTTATTGGGGACTAGTCCAAATGGACACCTTGAAAAAAGTCTATGGTCAGGAAATTTCCACAACAGTTCTTAGAGTGATTCTCTTGGCGTCTTGTAGAATCTTTTCAGAAAGGAATGATTGTTCAGTGCAGATTTCTTTCTTTCTTTTTTTTTTTTTTTGAGGTAAAGTGATTTGAGAATATATTACTTATATGGACCCCCCAGTCCACTGAAGTCAGTCTTTAAGTAGGAAGGCAGCCGCAGGACTAGGGCAACAGTTTCTCTGCTTGCTGGATTAACAGCTTTATTTCAATGCCCTGCTGTCCTGAAAAGTGAAAGAGCAAGTCACAGGTCCAACACTGGTGAATGGTTTCCAGCAAATGAGGAATAAACAGACTTCTGGAGAGAAGGTGTGTTGGAAAAGTCTCGGTGTTCATCACATTAGTTTCGGTTCAAAATCCCAACATGCCCAAATTATCCTCCTGGAATTGTTCTATATTCTTCTTCTTATATTGACTAGACATTTCTATAAGGAATGAGATGAGTTGAAAGCTGTGTGCCACTTTAGAAATAAAATTAGGGGGGCCAGGGATTTAGCTCGGTGGTTCCAGTGCCTGCCTCGCAAGCGCAAGGTCCCGAGTTCGATCCCCAGTACCAAAAAAAACAAAAACAAAAAAAGAAATAAAATTAGGTTGAATCTGGATGTCAAAAGGAGTAAATGAGGAGTTGCATTTAATAAACAGTTTCTTATTTCCTCTCTCTCTCTGTCTCTCTCCCTTCTTCTCTTTTCCTTCTCTTCTCCTTCCTTCCTTCCACCTTTATTTTCTTCAATCCACTTTTTTTGATACAGGGTCTCACTATGTAGTTGAGGCTGGCCTTCAACTCCCTATGTAGCACAGGCTGGCCTCAAACTTGCAGTGATCCTCCTGCCTCAGCCTCCCAAGTGCTGGGATTACAGGCATGCAGCATCACACTCCAGTCCACTTTAGTAAAAACTAGCCAGAACAGTAATTGGCAAGGTCGGAACACTGGAACAGCTGCTGTGAAGTATTTTACACCAATCTAACATTTACTAAATAGAAAAAAAGAAGAGAAGCTACTTCTCTGCATTTAGCAAGTATAAGAATTCACTTGTCTCTTGTGACACTATTGGGAATTTGCATCCACCAGTAAGATTAAGAAATCCTTCTAAGATATAAGGCCACATTTACAGAGATATTTTTCTAGCAGATAAATTTGGAATCCTAGAATCTTAGGAACTTGCATTTGGTTTTAAAATGTCTTCTTAAAAATAACATGTCATACATTATTTAATTGCAAGCCTCTTTCTTATTTGAAATGAGCTGTATGGGCTAATCTCATTAATGGTTTACCCTCTTGATTCTAATGTTAAGTGTATTGGCTTCAGACAGAGCCCTGTGTTTGAGAAGTACACTTCTATTTGTATTCTCAGATCATTCATTAGAGGCATTGAACGTGAGCAATTTCTAAAAATATATGGGATACTTTAAAATAGGTCCCCCAATCACAGAAAGTTCTGGAACTTTGAATCTTTGATTATGAATACAGAGGATGGGTACATGTACATGTCTGGCTGTCAAGAAGCCATTTGTCATCTTAGTGTTTCCAGAGTTGATCATGGAGTGAAAAATGAAAATGATATTTTCATTTGAGAAAGAACATTTGAAAACTTAGAGGAAAAATGTAAAGTCAACAATGCCAATTTGGTGATGTGGGCCCCATTTGGACTGTAGAAAGGTTTGGCCTTTAGTCTTGGACCTCCTTAATTTGGCAGGGTGTTCCATTTTTACAGGTTAAGTCATGTCTTCTCATGTATAATTTCCTAACTTTTTACACACCCTTTGGCAAGAATATAGCTTATTTTAAGAGTTACTGTTTTATAGGTGCAAGCTTCATGGTTTCATAGGGATTTTTTTTTGTATAGTCTATGAAGGAGGTGTAAATTTTAGCTTTTGGATCTATTAACTTATTTCTCCATGAATCAGTGACAAACTCTAATGAGAACTGCTAACCACAAATAAATAAAAATTTTCTTTCCAGGTGAATGTTACAATATTTACCCAAGTCAGGCTGACTAGCAACACAGAGTACTGGGCAAACTTCTAAACCAGTTTTTGAGTAGTTCTGGCTAATGCAGAGCTATTATAAGATCACAATCTATATAAGATCTTTGGTAGTGTTTAGTTTTCAGTTTTAAATTAAAATTAGAAAACCTGTGAATTTCAAGATTGCTTTTCAAAGATAAGGAAGAAAGTTAAAATTGTCACATAGTGAACAGTTTCTACTGACAAGCATTCAGTTGTGCCACTAGAAAACATCTGCACAGTGAATTCCATATTCCAGCGAGACATTTTTCCTTTCCTTGCACACATGCAGTATGGAACCAGTTCCACAGGTAGTAACTCTTCCAACAATAACCGTCTTAATTTTTCTTATTATTTTAGAGGTTTTCTTATTACTTTGTTACTTATTTCTTATTAATGGTAAGTAGGAAGCTATTTCTGAGGTGGAACAAAGGAGATTGTTTATGTGTTTGTATGTGTAGCTAATGGTTTCATGAGTCTAATGAGTATTTAATGATGTAAAACAGCAACCTTTTTGTTGTATTAATCAATGCTTGATAATGCTAAAGAAATGGGATTCTAATGCTTCTTATGCTCAGAGGATAACAATAGGTTTCTCAAAGCACTGTTGGGAAAGTATAAGTATAGAATGTGTTTGTCTTTCTTTTACCAGGGATCGAACTCGGGTCCTTGCGCTGAATGTGTTTGTCTTTCCGTCTAAGGTTCAAGTAGAGTTAGAGCTGATCTGCATGATTTCAGGTACTGGTTGGCTTGGTTGGTTCACTTGGTTGTTCACTTGGTTGGTTGAGCTATCTCATTACCATGACACTTCCATCTTTAAATCATGTGTCTCGGGTAAATCTTCATGAAAGCATCCCCTCTTATCTTCAGAAAGGCATAATTTGTATTATTTATACTTTCTTATGTTTCCTCAGAAATACAGTACTTTCTTATGTGAGTATCTAATGGCAGAGAGCAAGAAATTCTGTGCTTTCCACATTTCCATTTTGTCAATCAAACCCAAATGACCATTTCAGTAACTCATAATGATCATTAACTGTACACTTCACATCTAATGTGTAATCAACAGAGACACTGGTTCCATAATTAGTCTCCTGACAGACCTGGACAGGAAGTATAACAATGGAGAGGGGCATGTTGTGTAGGCCCATTGCCAATGCTATCGGCAAGTCAATCCACTCTTCCTTGGTCCAGAGAGAGAGACCTTATCAACTCCTCCCATCCTTACTAATAAAACATGCATCTGCAAGTATTCAGATTGATCATGACCATTTCAGTGCCTAAAGAATAGTTATCTCTGGGTTTGTATTAGAAGAGAGCATTCCCACAGTGCAAAGTAAAAAGTAAATCACAGGATATGTGACAATTGGAAGTGAGAAGAAAAGAATACAATTTGTAAATTCTTGGGGGTTTTTAGAGTGACAAGTTAATTTTAAATATGCAGATATCATCTTGGACAAGGAAGGTCAGAAGTTTTCCCTTAGATTCCAGTGGTGTTTACACTGAGACTGAGGTCACTTTGCATGGGGAGCTCTGAGCTGACAAGGAGACTGTGAACCAAAGAGACTGTGTGGGCAGGTGGCCAGGTATGCCTGACCCAGGTGTTTCAACCTCTGGTACTAATGCTCAAGGCTTTTTATGACTAGGACCACTTTCCTGCTGAGTAGGGGTTTGGGTTCCCCAAGAGCTTCTCATCTCTATATCACCCTTCCGGGGGTGCTCCTTCCACCAAATATAGTCACTATACTTCACCTTTCTCTCTTCCTGTCACTGATCCATCCTTCCATCCAATGTATATTTACTTAGCTACCAACAAGACCTGTGCTATTCAGTAAAGATACAAAGATGACAGGGCACAGTTTCAATTCTCAAGGAGTTCATGTGGAGGACACACATATGCAGATAAACAGTGTCAACACACAGTCGAAAAGAGACATACACCAAGTACTGTTGAGGCACAGAGAGGATGTGATAACTTTTCCTGAGAGGGATGGAAGCGAAAGGCTTAGTTTGGTAGAAGAGGATGCTTGAGTTGGGTCATGAAATAGTAGGAAAAAGGAGGACTATGAAAGAGCTTATAGGGCAAAGTTCAGAATTTATTATGAAGGAAACATAAACCATTTTAAGCAGGAAAGGGATATAGTTAGACTATTAGAAATATGACTCTTAACAGTAGTTGTTTATAGGACATCTCAGGCGACAGTAAGACCAGGAGAAAATGGCAGGAAAAAATGAGGGATTGAAGTAAGGTAATAATTCCATGAGTATATGAGATAGTAAATAAAAGAGGCTTCTCAGAGGTGGAGTTAGGCTTTGGTGATTGATAAGGTTTGGATCCCAGGGCTTCCTGTTCAAGTGTCTGGGTAAATGTTGTAATTGTTCATTTATTCAACAAATACTTTTAAAGCTTCCGAGTTGTGTAACATACAAAGATAATCAAGATAAAATTACTCTCTTGAATTCCAGAAAGTCCCAATTATAATAATCATCTAGGGAAACTAAAAAAGCCCAGTGCTCAGGCTGTCCTCAGTCCAATTACATTAGATTCAGGGATGAGGGTGAGGGATAGAGTGGGATGCAGGCAGTACTAGTTTTAAAGTACCCTAGGTGATTCCAACACGCAGCAAGGGTGGGAACTGCTGTTCTAAGGGATCACAATCTAGCCAATTAGCACACAAATGCAGAAGAGTGTGAACAGAGCTCTAACCAAAATCAGGATATGGTCTCCCAGAAGTAGAGAGAAGGACAATCTAGCTCTGCTCTCCAGTGCAGGGTGACCATCTGAGAGAAGGCTGTGTTTTAACTGGGACTGTTTCTAGGAGTTGAAGGTGGGGAGTAGACATGGCAAAAGATGTTGCAGATACAGAGACCAGCTGGGGAGAAGCAGAGTAAGTGAAGAGCAGGAAACCAATATATTTTACTTTCAGAGGTTCTGGGCCCTTGAACTATCTAGGTACACATGTTAATATCAGTTGAAAATATGAACCTGGAGCTCAAAAGAAGTAAAGGATGAAAAATGTAGATTTAGGAGTCTCAACTTGGTAGCCAAAGAACAGGAATATATACAATAACTCAGAAAAATGGTGGGGTTGCAACCTTCATGAGTGTGGACACTGCATTGGGGCCAGCTTCAGAAGAGCCATGCTAAGAAGAAGGAGCAGGGAAGAAGTGTATTTACCTTGGGAAACATCTTTCCCTCTACATCCCTATTCTCCTGCCTGTCATTAATACTAGCAGTTTCACAATTTCTCGGTATTCTTTGTTGGTGAGGAAATATCCAGAAAAACCCATTCATTTATTATTACTATTATCTTCATTATGAGAAATTTTCTTTGTTTAGACAAAGTCTTACTCATTTTACAAGGCATTAAGAAGTGTACCTTCCTTGCCTTTAAGAGCTTATAAATGTCAAACCATCACATATAAATACGCTTCTTAACCACCAAAGTGCTCAAAGTATAAAGTATCTCTTTTCTTAAATTTTTGTCTTCATTTTCAGTCTTTTTTTCTATAAGTAGAAAGTCTTTAGTTACATTTGGTGAAATAAATTTGAAGGAATAAATGGAGGAGGAGTAAGAATGGGATTAAGAAAGATTTTTGAGTGTAAGAGGCACTCTTTTGCATGACACATTTATCAATCACTTTTGGTCACTAGAGTATAAATTCTTTGGTGACAATAAACAATTTATACTCACTACTGAATTCCTAGTTCAGTATTTGGTACATAATTGATGCTCAATAAAAGTTGAATAGATGAATTTGAGAATGCAGGCTAGCCTGGACTCTGTTTTGTCTGGTAAGGGAAAGACAAATCCAATACAGACACAGTCTCAAGCATTTTATAGTCTGAGCATGGGTGAATAAGTCCCCAAATTGTTATAATATAGTTGGTGTATGACAAATTCTTTGGGGTTGACCCCAACCCTCAAGGACTCAGAGAAGTAAAATATATATTAGAGTGGGCCGGTCATGGGCCAAGATCAAGATATGCTTGATGGAGGAGGAAGCATTTAAAGTGACCCTTAAAGGTGAATGGACTGGAACAAATAGGAATGGATAAGGAGGTCATAGCTTGGATGAAAGCAAACTACAGTGTATTAGAGAGGAGTGTGTGATTTGTGGGACTTCATGCTTGAGAGATAGGTGAAGGGCCATAGGTTACAGAGGACTTTGCTTTTCTGAACACGTAATACTCTTCTGTGATTGGAGCAGGAAGCAACTCTGAACTCCTCTTAGACCTCCACAGGTCAACGTATCTCCAGAAAGATGAACTATTCAACCCCAAATGTGTAAAAAAGGAAAAAGGGAACTTCCATAGTAATTCCTTCATCCTTCCCACCAAAGTACCCTCTGCTCTCACTGTCTGTCCTATGGAACACTGGGGAAACTTAAGTGGGGCAGACCATCTATCTAAGTGAAGAGGGAGGAGGACATACCTAACACCTAGGCATCCTAACCTTCAATACTGTGAAGACCTGCAGTATGGGGATTGTGTTTTTTAGCTTTGTGCCCCCCTCAGGGTATGACATAGAAAACTTTTAATAAATATTTATTAAATGATTTTGTTTGACTAAATTTCAATGAACTTTTGTGTGCTCCCATTGAAGTTCATTTTTAATATAGTGAGGTTAAAGAGACAGATACTAGATTAATTTCTGCATAGCACATATACTGAAAGCTTAGCCAAGATGGTTTAGGCTTCATGTGTTGGGATTAGGTGCTGCCAGGTATGAGTGTGTGAGTGATGAGCCAGGTAGGAGTCCATGTTTAGTGTTTATTTCAGTAATCCTGGAAATTATATCAGGAGATGATAAGTTTACTCCAGTCTGACATCTCTAAGTTTAAATACATTTTCAAGATTGCTGTTACTTGCTCAATATCTTTTCAGAGATGAATTTACCTTTTTAAAATTAATTTAAAATTTCTATTGGTAAATATAAGGGCTTTCCATCTTTAAAAGGTTTTATCAGTGAGTAGCTATAATGTCTCTTATCTGTTACTATTAAGTATGATTTTTTGGTAGATAGTGCTTTAACTCTTTTAACTTCTTGCAAGTCAGGCATCTAGATAATATAAGCATTTTTTTTTTTTCTTTTGGTACTAGGATCGAACTCAGGACCTTGCGCTTGTGTGGCAGGCGGTAGCACCACTGAACTAAGTCCCAGGCCCAATATAAGCATTTTTATTATTTTAGCTTCCTTCAGAGTTCATTCATTTGTGTCAAGAAGGTATGAACTATGAGTATTTAAAATATATTTGTTAAGCACATTATTACCTTTAGTAATTCTAGGTATATATTTTCTGTTTAATATGATGATCAGAAAATATGTAGACTTTGTGGTGTTCTTTGGGGTTCTGAATCTTAACACTAAAGGCCATGACAGTGATTCTTTTGAGCAGCTCAAGCCCCTGAGAGTTAAGAGAATTTCTACACTTGGTCAGGTCTCTGTGGTTGGTTGGAATAAAGAGCGGTTTGAAAAGACCTGCTGCCTGGTCCTTGGTCCTGGCTGCACCCAGACTTTCATCTCAGGTTCAGATGAATGGGATAGGCCAGAGCTGGAGGCTTGGGAGCATTTCTATCAGGCAGTCGTGGTGCCACTGAACTAAATCCCTAGTCCAACTTCGTATTTCTTTAAAGGCCTATATTGATTTTAAAGTCATGGCAACTAACAGCTTTGCTAAAATATAAAAATTCTAAAAGAATTATTTGTTCCTTTCATTGGAAATAAGATACACTCACAACTTTAATTCTTTTGCGTGTGTTTTTTTCTCTTGTATTATCTCTGGAAGGCTTTGCATCTTTTTTTCCCCCAAATTAATCTAGAACTGAAGGTAGAGAAACCACTTGAGGGTAGAGGAAGCCCCAGCATGGTAAGCATACTGGATTCCTCTTGTCTCCATGAGGGCCTGCTGCTGTGCTTTGCTTCCTGTTTTGTTTCTGTTAATGCTATGCTAGGATACAAATTTATCTACAAATGTTTTTTATTAGATTCTTCTGAGAGTCATTGAATAAACTGAAAAGTAGCAACATTTCTGCATCTATAAAACAGGTATCAGAATGCTTATCAGTTTATTTTCTTAGTTTTATTTCTACTACCTTTTCTACCCACCTCCCCTTAATTCAGAAACAGAACTCAAAAATCTTATAATCAACTATTTATTATTAAATATAAAAGGATTACTAGAAAAACAAACGTTAAAAATGTCTCTGAAATCTGACAAAAATCGCTTACACATAATGAGAATCATAACTCAGATTGCTAAATTATGAGACATGCAACTTTCTCAGAAGAGATATTTTGAAATTACTTTTACTTTCTTTCCTTCTTTCTTTCTTATTAGTACATGTTTGTTGTACATAATATGTACATTTATTGTGAGTAGCTGGTACATGCACATGACACATCCTAATTCCTTTTACATCCCCTTACCTCCTCTCTTCCCTCAATCTCTTGGTCTGCTTCTCATTTGCAAAAGATCTATCTCCCTGTTTCCTATTATCTGTCTTTTATTTTGCTCTTTATTATACTTTATTATGCTCATCTAAGAGAAACCATACAGTTGAAGCAATTGAGATTTCAGGCAATCAATTGGTTTGCCTAAGGTAAACTAGTTGTAATACATGTAAGATATGAAATATAGCTATTGAATTTTCATGAGTTTTTACCAACTAGCCTCTCAATGGGGAAAAAACATAAACTTTTTCATTTTTTACTTATGACTATTTTCCTGTTTTAAAATGCATAATTGCTTCTGATTCTCTTCCTTCCTACCACATGTCCATAGGGATTCCTCTGCCCTCACCTTTAAATCTTAGCCCCTCAGGCAGTCATCTTACCCCACTTAGAGGTCATTATCCCAAATATGGTGTTTTGCTGCTTTTAGTAAGTGACCAACAGCCCACCTGGGAGTCACAGCTGTCTATGACTCAATATTATAACCTCTCTCTTATCTCAAGGGGACTGAGAAGCATTTCACAAAATCTTTCAAAATCGGTTATACTGGTGACCATTAAGATCACCAGATCTATTCATGACTATCTTGGACTGTTTCTCCACCAGGAAGGAAAAATTTCCACTCCTTTGGCATGTCATTTGTGGCAAGGCAGACTGTTACTGAGGAGAATTGTGACATTCTGCTTTCCGGTTTTGGACTAGTGAGTCCTTCCTTCAACCTTGTCTTCTGAGATTCTAAATGCATCATTTTCCTCCTGGACAATATCTCAACATTGTTCTGTTTCTGGGATGCAGGAGTTTTTGCCTGTTTGTTTGGTTAGAGGACAGCATGAATCCTTATATGTCTGGCCCACTGAGGCCACTGTGCATATTTCAGTGATAACTCAGAGTGACCAGTTTTCTCCCATTGGCCTAAAACAACATAGCTCTTTATTCTGGGGTTATAATTTCTATCTGGGATTGTGGCACATTTTGGAGCCCCATAATGCATGTTCAATAAGATAAAGATTCTGCTTCTCTGGTAGGATGCCCTAGAGTGTGTCTCAGTTAGGACATGGCCATCAGTTTTAATCATAATGTTTTCCCTGGGAAGTTTCTGTGGATGTCCTACAGTGATGTTGAAATTTCTCCCAGGTATCTACTGTGATTTTACTTCTGAGAACTGTAATGAAGAGATTATTAGAGCTCCTTGAAGGTGAGTACTTGCTGGTTTCACCATCCATGTTCTGGCTTTTGGTACCTGTGAACTCCTCTTCTGGTACCTATGCTGCCTCAAATTCTCTCTGGATAGTCATCCTTGCCCCTCCTCCAAGTTGTGTGCCTTATGTGGGGTGGAACCAGAATGGATATAGGTCTTATGTCTAAGCTAACAAACTGTGACAAAACAGAATTAATACATTGAGGGGGAAAACCCATGTAAGAAAACAGGGAAAAAAGACTTCTAAGTACAAAAATCACAGCAGAAGTCCAGCTTTTATTTTTTATTTTTTTATTTATATATATGTTTATACATTTTAGGTATAAAATACATTTACATTTATCATTGGGTGTTTGTACCAGAACATGATGTATCTTGGTTCTTAATTTTTCTCCCATTACCTGTGCACCCTTCACCCGCTCCATCCTTCCCTATTTACACAGAGTTTGATTCCATTTTTTTCTCATAGTTTTTCCTTTCTCTTTTTCCCTTTCCCATTCCCCTCCCACCATCACCACACACTTGGACTTTTTCTTATTTCAAATTATCAGTTATTCATTTTAATCATTTTCATCCTTATTTACACTTTCAATTTCACACAATAGAGAAACTATTTGGTATTTACACATGTGTGTCCTATTTATTTCACTTAAGAGTATGGCCTCAATATGCATCCATTTAGCCATAAATGTCTCTAGTTTCTCATTCTTTATAGCTGAGTAGTACTGTATTATATAAAAAAACCCCACAACTTCTTTATCCAGTTTCCAGTTGATGGGCACTTGGGCTGTTTCCAAGCTTTAGCTATTACAAACTGTGCCGCAATAAACATAGGTGAACACATGTCGCTGTGGTATGATTCTTTTAATTCTTTTGGAAAATACCCAGCAGGGGAACAGCTAGGTCAAATGGGACCTCTAGTCCTAGTTCTATGAGCTTTCTCCATACTGACTTCCACAGTGGTTGCACCAGTCTGCACTCCCACCAACAATGGAGAAGGGTTCCTTTCTCTCCACAACCCCGCCAGCATTTGTTATTGGTTGATTTCTTGATAGCAGCCATTCTTTCTGGGGTGAGGTGGAATCTCAGTGTTGTTTACATCTGTATCTCTCAAATGACCAGTGATGTTGATCATTTTTTCATAAATTTGTTTGCTATTTTTACTTCTTTGTCTGAGAAATGTCTGTTCATTTCAGATGCCCATTTTTGAATTGGGTCTTTGAATTTCGGGGGTCTGATTTTTTTCAGTTCTTTATATATTCTCGATAGTAGACCTTTGTCTGAGCTACAGCTGCTAAATATTTCTTCTCACATTGTAGGTTGTCTCTTAGCTCTGTTGGTAGTTTCTCTTGCAGTGCAGAAGCTTTTGAATACGATGAGATCACAGTTCTTGATTCTTTGTGCTAGCTCCCGTGCTACTGAAGATTTGTTTATAAAGTCTTTTCCTATGCCAATATATTCAAGAGTTCTACCTAACTTATCTTCCAGCAAGTTTAGTGTTTCTGACTTAATATTTAGATCTTTAATCCACTTCAATCTTAGTTTAGTGCATGGTGATAGGTATGGGTCTAGTTTTAATCTGACAGGTTGAATTCCAATTTATCCAACATCATTTATTAAATAGGCTATCTTTCCTCCAATGAGGGTGGTTGGCTCCTTTGTCAAAGACGAGGTGGCTGAGTATGTCTGGAGTTGTTTCTGCATCTTCTAATCTATTCCACTGATCTTCAGGTCTGTTTCTTTGCTAGTACCATGCTGTTTTTATCACAGTAGCTTTGTAGTATAGTTTCAAGTTGGGGCTTGTGATACCCCCAGCCATGTCTCTGTTGCCCAGAATTGTTTTTGCTATTCTAGGTCTCTTCTGGTTCCAAATGAATTTTTGGATTATTTTCTCTAGTTTTGTGAAGTATATTGTTGGAATTTCAATTGGCATTGCATTGAATCTATATAGTAGTTTTGGAAGTATGGCCATTTTCACTATACTGGTTCTTCCTACCCAGGAACAAGGGATATCTTTCCATTTTCTTATATCCTCTTCGATCTCCTTCTTCAGAGTGCTGTAATTTTCAGTGTAGAGGACTTTTACTTCCTTTGTTAGATTGATTCCTAGATATTTCATTTTTTTAGATGCTATTGTAAAAGGAGTTATTTCCCGAATTTCTCTCTCAATGGGTCTGCTATTTGTGTATAAGAAGGCTATTGTTTTTTGAGTGTTGACCTTATATCCAGCTACTCTACTGAATCTGTCAATTAGGTCTAGAAGACTTTTGACTGAGTTTTTTGGGTCTTCTATGTAAAGTATCATATCATCAGCAAACAATGAGAATTTCACTTCTTCCTTTCCTATCTTTATTCTTTTTATTTCTTTCTCTTTTCTAATTGCTATGGCTAATGTTTCCAGAACAATATTGAACAGGAGTGGTGATAGTGGGCATCCTTGTCTTGTTCCTGATTTTAGCGTGAAAGTTTTCAGTTTTTGACCATTTAGTATGATGTTGGCTGTTGGTTTTTCATAGATAGCCTTTATGAGGTTGAGATAAAGGCCTTCTATTCCAATTTTCTGTAGTGTTTTTATCATGAATGGGTGTTGGATTTTGTCAAATGCTTTTTCTGCATCTACTGAGATGATCATGTGGTTTTTGTCCTTGACTCTGTTAATATAGTGTATTACATTTATTGATTTCCATATGTTGAACCATCCTTGCATCCCTGGGATAAATCCAACTTGGTCAGGATGTATGATATCCTTGATAACACGCTGTATTCTGTTTGCCAGTATCTAGTTGAGGATTTTTGCATCTATGTTCATTAGGGAGATTGGTCTGTAGCTCTCTTTTTGGGTTGGGTCTTTCCCTGGTTTTGGAATCAAAGTAACAGTTGCTTCCGGGAATGAATTTGGAAGCCTTGCTTCCCTTTCAATTTCCTTGATGAGTTTAAAGAGTAATGGCATTAGTTCTTCTTTAAATATCTTGTAGAATTCAGCAGTGAAGCCATCCGGTCCGGGGCTTTTCTTTGTTGATAAGTTTTTTATTACATTTTCAATTTCACTCATTGTTATTGGGGTGTTTAGAATTTCTATACCTTCTTCATTTAATTTTGGCAATTCGTATGTATCTAGGAATCTGTCCATTTCTTCTGTGTTTTCCATTTTATTAGAGTACAGGTCCTCAAAGTAGGTATTGATGATTCTCTGGATTTCTGCTGGATTTGTTGTGGCTTCCCCTTTTTCATTCTTACTTGCATGGATTTGAGCCTTTTCTTTCCTTTTTTTGATAAGGTTGGCTAAAGGTTTATCGATTTTATTTATTCTTTCAAAAAACCAACTCTTTGATTCATTGATTTTTTTTGTATCATTCTCTTAGTCTCCATTGCATTGATTTCTGCTCAGATCTTTATAATTTCCTTTCTTGTACAAGATTTGGGTTTGTTATGCTCTTCTTTTTCTAGGAGCTTGAGGTTCTGCATTAGGTTATTTAACTGAGTTCTCTCTGTTGTCCTAATATGGGCATTCACTGCTATGAATTTCCCGTGTATAACTGCTTTCATTATGTCCCATAGATTCCTGTATGTTGTAATGGTATTACCATTTACTTGTAGAAACTGTCTAATTTCTTCTTCAATTTCCTCTGTGACCCATTGGTTGTTCAGGAGAGTGTTGTTCGATTTCCATGTGTTTGTGGTTTTTCTGCAGTTTCTTATGTTATTGATCTCCAATTGTATTGCACTATGGTCTGATAATATACTGGGGATAACCTCAATTCTTTTACATTTACTTAGACATTTCCTATGAGCTAGCATGTGATCTATTTTGGAAAATGACCCGTGTGCAGCTTAAAAGAATGTGTATTCTGATTTTGTGGGGTGGAACACTCTGTAAACATTTATTAGGTCCATTTGTTCAGTAGCTTGTTCTCTTCTAGAATTACATTGTTAATTTTTTTTCTAGTTGATCTGTCTATTTGTGATAGAGGGGTGTTGAGGTCCCCCCACTACAATTGTGTTAGTGCTTATTTGGTTTTTCATGTCCATTAATATTTTTTTGTGTAGTTGGGGGCATTCGTATTTGGTGCATATATATTTAGGATTGTCATCTCTTCCTCTTGGATTGTTCCTTTCCCAAGGATGTAGTGACTATCTTTGTCTCTCTTAATTAGTTTTGGTTTCAAATCTACTTTGTCTGCAAATAAGATTGTTATGTCTGCTTTTTTCTGGGTTCCTGTCATGTGGAGAACTGTTTTCCATTCTTTTACTTTCAGTTTATGGATTTCCTTTTGAGTTAGTTGTGCTTCTTGTATACATCATATTGCTGGGTTTTGCTTCTTAATCCATTCTGTCAGTCTATTTGTTTTGATTGGTGAATTGAGGCCATTAACATTGATAGTTATAATTGACAGATATTGACTCATCCTTGTCATGATGTTTTACTGTTGTTGGCTCTTTTATTTTTTATTTTCCCTCCTTTCACTTTAGTGTCTTACCTTGCATGGTGGCTTCTCTCTGCTGGGCCTCATGGACTTGTGACTTTCATTGTCTTTTTCTAGGATATTGCTTAAAATTGTTTGGAGTGCTGGTTTGGTGTTCACGAAATTTCTCAGGTGTTATTTTTCATGGAAGTATCTAATTTCCCCATCAATTTTGAAAGATAATTTTGTCGACTACAACAGTCTAGGCTGGAAGTTATTTTCTTTTAGGGCTTGAAATACTTCACTCCAGGCTCTCCTTGATTTGAGGGTTTGTGTTGAGAAATCTGCCATGATTCTGATGGACTTTCCTTTGTAGGTGATTTGTTTCTTTTCTCTAACTGCCCGTAGAATTTTGTTCTTCTGTTGGGTTTCTGGGATCTTGACTATTATATGTCTAGGTGTAGATTTTTTTTTGATCATGGCTGGTTGGAGTTCTATATGCCTCACTTATCTGTACATCCAATTCTCTACCTCTGTCTGGGAAGTTTTCTACTATTACTTCTGTGAACAGTTTTTTTTATGTCAGTTGTACTTTCTCCTGTTTTTTCGTGGACTCCTATGAGTCTTATGTTATTCTTCTTTGCATCATCTAGCAGCTGTTGGATTGATTTCTCATAGTCCCTTACCATCTTTAAGAAATCTCTGTTTTCATCATCCTTAATCACTATCCTGTCTTCTATATCTGATATTCAGTCTTCAGATTCTCTTAGTCTGCTCTGCATGCTTTCAATGGAGTTTTTAATCTCCTGGATATCTGTTTGAATCTGTTTCATGGATTACATTTCTTTCTTATGTTGGGTGATTATGTTTTCCCTTTCTTTCTTACGCTGGGCATTCATGGATTCCAGCATGTTTCTGATCTCATCTATTTTCTTATCTGTTTCTGCTCTAGAGCTTCTAATCATATCTTTCACTCTACTCACCATGTCTGTATTTATCTGGGAGATTATTTCTGTTTTGAAATTTTCTAGAGCCTCATGCATGTGCTTTGTTACTTCCTGTGCTATCAGTTCAGGGTGTCCAAGTGGTTGCTTATTGGATTTTTTCACCTCCATTCCCCCAGAATTTCCTTTTTGTGGCATGGAAGCCTGGGTTTGTGCCTTGCTTAAGTGTCTTCTCATTTTTGTTTTTGGTACTGTCCTTGGTTTAATTCCTGGGTTGTTATTTCAAAATTGCTTAATGTAGGTATCTTTGTTGCTTGTGTTTGAAACCCTTGTGGAATGATTGCTTTTCAGAGGTGTCTTCCAGACATAGCTTGTGTTTGAGTTTTGAGACTCTAATGACTCTGAACCTATTTTATTTTTCTTATACCAGGATGGAAAGCTAATTAGATCAATCATAACATGTTAGCCCAAATGACATAGTCAGCAATACCATAGCATCAAGCACAGCTTAGAAAATGACAATTTGTGGTAGTTATTAATCTATCACTTTTAACTATGTGAGTTAAATTAAAACCGAGGACCAACCCAACATAAGTTTATAATGAATAAACTCTTCAATATAGCATCTTTCCCTTTCAGGGTGGGGAGTTAAAAGGAGTTAGGGAAGGAGGGACAGGTAGAAAGAACAGGTAATATTATCAGTGAGGCCAGAAGACACAGAAAAACCACACAAACTCTAAGAAGTTGTTAAAAGCAAGAGAAAAGGGCAGAATGAAAGAACAAAGATGTGAATAGAATCACCTAACAGCAACAGGGAGGCTAGATACCGAATTTACTTTCCTTTAAACCTAATGATAATCAAGAGAAGGAAAAAGAGAAGAAAAAAACAGTAAGAGAGAAATCCGAATTCAGTGCAGAAAGGAACAAATAGGGAGATGAGGAGCAATGTGGGACAGCAAGAGAATGAGTGAGAGAGAGAGAGAGAGAAGGAAAAGATAAAAGAAAGGAAAGAAAAGCAAAACTTTGAAGAGTAGAAAAAAAGTAAAACTTAGGAATTAAAAATAAGAGAAAAAAAATTTCTTTCTTTTTTGGAAATAGCAATAGAAATTATGGGCCTCCTTCCGGGTATGTCTCTGCTGTCACAGTAGGCAAGGTAGGAATCCCTGTGCATATAGGAGTCAATGAGTCGCAGCAAGCCAGCAGCAGACCAAGTACAGTGGTCTGATGTGCCTTTATTGTAGAGGTTCTCTTTACTTTTCTGCTGAGCTTCAGTTTTCATCGAGGAGCCTGAGAGGTCCTCTTTCTGTTACTAACTTCTGCTCTATCTTGTGGCGCTCAGGACAAGGGCCTTTATAATCTCCTGTGCCTCTGTAGTGTGGGACCAAGTAGCAGAAAAGCTGTAATGTAGGAGGCGCCTGGGGCGGGGGGGGGGGGGGCTTGTCCTGGGCGTGGCCTGGGCCCGTTGAGGAGCTTCAAGGTGCTCATCTCTCCTGGCCGGTCGCAGTTTAGAGAGCGTCTCCAGCTTTTAAATGTATATTTATGCCACTTAGTTACTCTTATCCACAAGTCATCCCAGGTCATTTTCATCATTTGATCCTTTTTATGTCAGCTATTAAATAACTTGGGACAAAGTATAGTTCAGTGCATTAAGTAGATGTTGTTTTGAAGTGTGGTTAGTTCCTTGACCTTGGGCATGTTTTTTCACCTGAACATCTTGTTACGGAGCTAATGTACTGTATATGAAATGCCTAGATTGGGACCTTAGATAAAGTATGCCTTTAAAAGTAGGAGCAGCTACTATTGGCTACTCCTATGGCTGCTTGATGGAATCATGAGTTCCCTTCCAACTGTTCTTCTTTGTACTAGTCCTAGTCATAGAGTTACCTACGGCCTCAGCCTCCTTCTCCATTGTTGGTTTCTCCTGATAATATAGAATTGTAGCTGGCTTTCATATTGATTATAGCTAGCAACAAAGTGTCCATTCCTGGAAATTCTGGATTTCTCCATACCTATTCATAAATCTCTGGATTTATAATCTTTGTTATAAATAAGAAATAACATAAAACATAATTACATTATGCAGACCTCAGTGATTAAAAGAAAACAGCAGAAAGGAATGGGTCATAAATCCTCTGTGTGCATACAGCTTATTTCCATTTGACCAGTGCCAGAAATGTGAAATCACATAGAACTAGTAGTATTTTTCTTTTATGTATTCTACCCAAAGGATAGCAAATATAGGGCATCTTCCACTTTCCCAATTAATCTTAGCAATTTTTTCCCGTGAGCTTTAGTTTAGCCTCAGAGCCCTCAACTCAAAGCACCAAAAGACATAATAACGGAGGGTTGGTCTTTAAACAGAAAAATTTCTTTCCTCTCTCATCCCTGGGTTGTTGTATTTTGAGATTTTATTATTGATATAGTGTACATATTTTGAAGTATTTTCAATTTTTCTTTTAATTCTCTATGTTGGATTTGTAGGAGGGATTATTTGTAGTCATGAAGAAGGAAGCTTTGGGTTTCATGATTCTATTTCCCATTTTTTTTATTGAAAAGGGACTACTTTTCTTAGATTGCCTTTTATGTTAGAACAACAGGCAAGAACAAGTGCAAAGAAAGAAAAAAGAAAGAAACCTCCACATACAAAACAGCAGAAAAAGAATATAAGTGCAAAGAAACAATAGAGCCAGAGAAGAATCAGAGAGAAATCAGAGAAGCAATGTCATAATCCAGAATCCTAGACTCACATTGAATTCATCAATAATATGTTCTGGGATTGCTGCTAAGTGAAGCTCTGGGACACAGAACTATGTAAGAATAACACTTGCCCTGAGGAGCTCCATGTCTGTTTGGGAGACTGTTGTGTACAACAGTCTAAGGGCTGGAATATGAATGAAGAGAGAGGTATATGGGAGGACTGATTGTCTGAGCTGGCCTGGTAGCATAAGCAGAATCCTATTTGACACTGTCTCACATTCCTTGTCTTATAACCTAAACAATGAGGATACAGGAGTTGTTACTTGACTTGCTTTACTGTTTTGCTCTGTGTGAAGCCATAGTATTCCTGAAAAGTTTGAATAACCATGTAATAACCCTAACAGTCTTGGCCCTGAATCCTAACCTGCTACTTACTGGCTGTGTGACCCTGGGAAGGTGAATATCCACTCTGAGCCCCAATTTCTGCACTTAGTGGGTTGTTGAGGCAATTAAAATAGAAATATTTCTGAAGTACCTGGGTACTTCATGTTAGGTGATCAGTAAATTAAACTTTATTGTTAATTAATTTCATTGTCATTATTATCAGGCCAATAATTTGAACTGTTTTAACATTTCTTTTTATTTGTCTACTTGTAAATTGGAATTTTGTTGTTTCAAATAAGAAAAAGTTGAGCTCAACTTGTTATAAGGAGAAAAGGATTGAGGACTTAGGTGGTGTTTGGGGGCAGACTTCTGGGGTTTGTGTTTGGAGTGGGGAGAAGGGGTAGAGAGATACAGATCCCGATGGAAAGAAAAGAACAACTTGTGTGGAGAATGGTAAAATCCAGAGAAGGGGATGAAGGAAACCGACATGGAGAAAAGCTGGCTCCTAAGTGTTCTCCAGAGAGTTAGAGAAAACTATCTTAGAGTTTGAGAACAGTTTTTTGATGTGCTGACAGCAAAGGTTAGAATGACATTTCCTTTAGAAAATCCCAAGTGTGCAGAAAATGAACTTTTAACAAGTATTTTAGTTGCTTTTTGGCTTTTTCCTTCCTAACCTAAATGTTGGTGTTTTTTCGGGGGGAGGGTTTATTGCTAAGCCTGTTTGTTTTTTGGCTATGTGGTGTCTATCAAGTCAATTACATTATGAGGAAGGAAAATCTGACAGAGCAGAAGAAATGATACAGTAGGGAGCAGATAGCCACAGCAGAATTTGTTTGTTTTATAAGCAAGAGGTAGGCAAAGTCCAACACATTTGGTTGAAGGTGGTAGAGGTAGCTGTAATGAAATCAGTGTTTCTTAGCATTTGATATAATCACCCAACTGGTAATAGAAACTCAGGATTGAGTAAAAATTTTGAGAAAATGATAGATGCCATCTGACAAATCATCTCCAACCTCATAAATTTCAAATAAGTGGTTGAGGAAGCATCTGACAGTTGGTATTTTTACTTAATCATACTTAAGTAATAAGAATATCAATTTATCAAATGAGATGATTAGACAGGAATATAAAAATACTAGTTAATATTTCATTGTGTCTTTTAATCTTCACAGCAAGTCTCTGACTTTCACATTTTTATCTTCATTTTAAAGAGAGGTTTTGGGTAAACTTGCCCAAAGTCAATAGCTGGTCAGTGATCAAGCTTGGATTAGAATCAGGTCTGACTGATACCAGTTGAAGAAGCTCTCACTCCTTTAACTGTTGGATTAGAATCAGGTCTGACTGATACCAGTTGAAGAAGCTCTCACTCCTTTAACTGTGCAGCCTTAAAAAAGATTCACCATAGTGGTCATCAAATAGCAAATTAGGGGTTGATAGCTGAAGTAAGATTGAAAGATATCTTTTTAAGCATCATATCTATTGTATAGAACAAATGCCACTCTTTCTAAACTGTATTTTTTCATTATGTAGATAAAAAGTTAACCTTATTAGCTAGTTATATAATCTAATCTTGTTGTGAAACAACTCAACTCTGTATTAGAGTTTCTGTTACTAAAGTGTGTTTGGCAACTGTGATAGTTAATTATGGTGTCAATTTAAATGAGAAATGCCTAGCAAACTGGCTTAGCACAGTTCTGAGTGTATCTGGATGACTGACTTACTGAAGAAGGAAAACCCACCCTGGGTGTGGGTGGCATCAACCAAAACACTTATAGCCTGGATGGAATAAAAAGGGAAAGAAGAAGGAAGTCTCCCTTTTTTTTGGAGGAGCTCCAGTCTTCACCATCTGCCTTGGACATCCATCTCCAGGCTTCCAGTGCAGAATCTTCAGCCTTCCAGTGCAGACCCTTAGACTTCCTGATAAGGACTCACATGGGACTCTGCAGTGAGCTCCAGACCTTCAACTTTTTACTGGATTCTCTGGCTTTCCAACATGCAGAAGCCCAGGCGGACATGGAAAGCCTACCCTTTACATCCTTATGTATCATATATAAATATAGTTTTTATATTAAATCTGTTCCTTTAATGAGCCCTGATACAGCAACTCAGGCCATAATGACCTCATGTGGCAAGCAGTAAGTTAAGACCCTTTTTTTCTGCATGTTTCTTAGTCACTTTCCTTGTTGTCAGGACAAAACACCTGGCTCTGCAATTTAAGATCTGGCTGGCTCCAAGGTAGAATGGAAGGGCAGAGGACCATAGCAAAGGAGAGCTGTTCACCTCATGATAGGAATCAGAAAGTCAAGAGAGGAGCTGGGAAGGGAGATATTCATTACCTTCCTGATTCACACCCACAGTGGCCCACCTCTCCTTCTAGGCTCCACCTTTAAATAGTAAGTCAACTATAATGCCCCTATAATCTAGTGACCTTCCAAAGATCCCATGAAGCTGTAGGTGGACATTTAGATATAAAACATAAGAGCATTATTTATGGAATGCCACTTTCAGTCAAGCTCATTGTGTGTGAAGCAACATAAAGATATTCTAGGAACAGATCTGCTTACAAAGTGTGAAGAGTATTTGTGACATGGGTAGGGAGATTACAGTAGCCCTTAGACTGTCATTGATACAAGACACATACTATAGGGGAATTGTAATAATTTTTAAGGCAGGGTATTTGTATCATCTATCAACAATCATTTAAAAGTCTGTCTTACTGAAGCAAGAAGTTTTCATTAAAAACCAGAAACTTGGAAAAATAAGAACCAAGATACATCATGTACAGGTACAAGCACCTGATTATATACCTAAAATGTACCAATAAAAGAATTTAAGCAAAAAAAATCAAAAACTTGGAGGAGAGGAGCAGAAGTATTCCAGGGTCTTCTTAAATACACTGAATTTGCACAATGTTGGTGTCTTTAAGTGTAGGAAATAGAGTGGACCCTTGACTTATGAACTTAGCTTGTTCTCAAGGGCTGGTTGCAACTCAAGTTGGTCAGTTGAAGGCTCAGGCTCCTCCACACAGCCTTCAAACTCTCTCTCAGCATCCTGGAAGATCTCAGTGTCCTTAGAGAGACATTGGTCCAGGATTTCTCAATTAACCTCACACAGGAAAAGATGCAATATTCCTTCCAGAGCTCTTTAAGGGTTATATCTGTATCTGAGACCACTGGGAAGCACAAGCAGCCTGCATTTTGGTCATAACTCAATACTTTGTTTGTAACTTGAAACTAAAATTCCAGTTATAACCCAAGTTGTTCATATGTCAGGCAGGTTATAACTCGAGGCTCCACTGTATTGTTCAGTACCGTCAATTCTAAGGGACTGTAGGCAGTCCCTTAGTACTTTCAGGTACTGACCATCACAGAAGCTATGAACCACTTGGGAGTAAGGACCTGAAGCATGTAGGCCTGGAATGAAGCCTGATTATTGTCCCATTCAGCTTTGGCACAGGCTGGTTTTTGTGACCAAGTGGGTCAGTATCATGGAGCATGACTGAAAGAGGCCTCTACTTAGTCTTGGACTTGAATCTGGGGCTGAATGAATGAAGTTCCCTACAGAGGGACAACTCTGTGTCTTCAGAGAACTCTGACTGCTAGCTAGAGTCTGTCGGCTGTAATGTGGCTTCTGCTCTCTTACAGAAGCTGCTTTCCCACCAGTCTTCCTGAGCCCTACCCCGCCAAGGGAGAGGCAAATCACAAATATGGATTTCTTATGAAGCATGACATTTGCCCCCTTCTTTACGGTAATTTATAGAACATGTCATCAGTTTAGTTTAGATATTAAAAAAAAAACTAAACACTTTTTTGTTATTTGTTCTGGTTTAATAAATACCTAACTTTTGTATGTCACATAATTCTATTTTATATGTGTGTGATATGAATTTGTAAATATGTATACACATACACATGTAAATATGTGATATCCTTTAATCTCCATAGTAATATCATCAAATATGACATTAAAGGAGAAACTGGAACTCAGAGAAATTGATGAGCCTGAGATGCAAGGGCTAATGAGATACATAGTGGAGAAGAACAAAGGGCTCTGACTACGGATCCAGGGTGTTCTATTCCACCACAGTTGCTACTCAGTGTGAAGGCCACTGACTACCCTCAGGATGCTTAAGTCATGATTTCCTGGAATATTTAGCCACCTGGTGCAAATCATCAATATAAGAAAGTGAGAGTATCACAACAACACACACACACAAAACATGTGACACCATAAAAATGTTCTATTTCACTGTGCTTGACTTACATTTTATAGGGTGTGGGGTAGACTTTAGGTGCTTAACCTTCCATAGTGAAGTTTAGTCAAGTGATCAACCGCCTATGAAGCATTGTAGTATAGCATAAAGAATAGGGAGACTGCATCCAAACTGACCTGGATTTGAATCCTGGCTCTAGCACTTCTGTGACTTTTGTAAATTACTTTATTTCTTTGTAAACTTAATTTCCTAATCTGTAAAATGAGAATGACAATATCTTTTCACAGTTGTTTTTAATATAGAGGCAGGTGATTAATTGGCACTATCGTTAGCCTCAAAAGCAGAGGGTGGGGCCCTGTAGAATCACTGGGTAAGGGCCTCAATGACCACTTTTAGAGACCAGGATTTCTAAATCCTGGGTGTTTCTTCTTTCTTTCCTCAGCTGTGAAGCCTCTGGCTTTCTCTGCCTTGCTTTCCTTCTTGCTTATAATTGGGTAAATGGGGAGATGAGAGAACAGTGAGGCTCAAAGAGGTTGTCAAAGTTTACCTGCCGCTCCCAGGTTCCCAGTGGTTGCTTCTAAAACAGTTATTTAAATATATGTATTTGAATTGTGTGGGCATTCAGGGCACCCAGAGCTATCCTGGGAGGATTTTGGCTGTGGCTCTTCAGCACCACAGACCAATGTCACTTCAGTGGAAGGAATTTCCAGTCACACCACTGCTCCTTGGACTCACCTTGGAGAACCAGCTGCAAGTGTCCTGGTGCACTGTGACTGGAAGACAGCAGAGGGCACCTCTAGCCTGCAGTGGAATGAAACTCTGACCCTGAGAGCACAGAGATGTTACATAACCCACCCATGTGCTGGGTATTCTGCTGCCTCCGCCTTCTCTTATTTTATAAAACTATATTTGTTCCACCAGCATTTGTCCCTGACTTCAGCTCCTCCCTGTCTACTTGGGACAACCAGTTGGTCTTTCATGACTTCTGAGTAAAGAAGGAGCTTTGGACTTGGAGGGGGTTATTTCCCCTGAAAGCTAGGGATTGCCGGCAGTACTCCACCAGGCCTTTGTTGAGCGAGGCTTTCCGTTCGTGTGTGGAACTTTGTTTTATTAAATCTGATGAGTTCTATATTTTTGCCACATGTCACAGATCACCCACGTTGACTGAGCCCCCTGCCAGAGCAGGGCTGCTGTTACCCTGAAATGAAGCCAGATTTTTTAAGTGGGTGGGGGTAATTCCAGTTTGGTGCAATAAATTATATGGTTTTGCTTGATTTATTTTGCTCTGGGCCGAGAGAACTCTTGACGGAATGTATCTTGCAGTGTGTATGTATGGGTTGGGGAGCAAGGCAGGAGCAAGGAGGTGGGGAGAAAGAGAGGGAATTAAGAGTTTCTGTAGTGAATGGGTTGAAAAAATTGATACAAACATGGCCACCTGCTTTTTCTTTTCCATCCCTTTACTCAATGTCACCTGTCCTTCCTGGTTCTTATACTCTCAAAACTTGGAACTAGGCTTCTGAAATTCCAAAAAGAAATTTGGAAATGCATATTTTCCAAAAATGGTTATAGAATCCCTGTACTGTTATTCATTTCCCTGTCATAGAAGGAAACTCTGGAGACTCAGATTTCCAAGAAATATGCCTCTAGAAGTTTCTTTCTTTTCTTTCTTTTTCTTTTTTTTTTTTGTTGTTATGAGGCTGTTCGTTTTGAAGGAGGATGCTGGTACTGGGTTATCACTGATTCATGCCATACAGTTAAATGCAGTTGGTTTTATGGGAAGATGAGCCCAGAACCACATAGAAAAGGAAATAATATTTAAACTATATGTTCTCATCTGGACCTTAGGACCAGGAGAGTAGTATATAAAATGCATTATAGTAGAGCCCAGGGAGGGCTGATGTTGAAAAATCTCTGCTCAAGTCCATATTCTGCCACAAATTCCTATTTTCTCTGTGACTTGCTTTTTCAATCAGTAAAAGTAGGAATGCAATCTACCTTCCACAACTGTCCAAGTGAAAAAATGTGGATGAATTGTGTGACATGAGGAGAGCTCAACAATAAACATTTTTTTTTAACTTATAAAACAATTCTAATGGCATGTGGGCAGACTCAGTTGTAATCAAAGGAGACCTCTTTGTCTTTGAGACTTTTCTTTGAAGAGGCAGGGCTAAGCAGCCAGAACTCAGTGGTATGGCTTCCCTGGCCTCACAGCTTGAGCAGAAGAGCCCACAGATCTAAGAAAAACTGCTGAAGAGAAGCAGAAAATCTATTTGGAAAGCATTCCATATTTATAGATGTGTCCTTCATTTCTTTCCAAAGCAAATAGATTTAAATATGACCAGATTTTTATTCCTTATTTAGGATCACTGTGGATATAATTTCAGATTTGGTATCTTTCAAATGAAGTTTAAATTTTTTTCGATGAGGTCCAAAAAACATCAGAAAAATTCCTAAGTGAAAAGGATACTTTTTCCTTTGAGTCCAGAGAATTCTAAGATACATACTTTATTAAAAATTTTTGCTTTAGGAAACCATCCTACTGGAAAATCTAATCTGACCAGAGAGATGAAGACTTTTTTATTGTGACATTTGTTTGCACTTGTACCCACATGGGAATGAGTTGAATGGAAGATGATCTCATCAGAATGACAGAAGGAAACATTGATTTTTAGTCTCCACTATTATCTGCTTTTGTGAGAGCTAAGACTCATGAGAATCATTGCTATAGAAATAAAAGTGAATCCTGACTCTCTTCACTGATCTGTTTGTCTTATTTTTGGCAATAAGCTCTCTGCTGTCCAGGGGGCATCTGTGTACATTATTGGATCACCTATCTTATTTTAAAAAATATTCTCAATATTTCTTCCTCATAAAATTGTAGGAAGAGGGCCGGGGACTTAGCTCAGTGGTTCCACTGCCTGCCTTGTAAGCACAAGGTCACAAGTTCGATCCCCGATATGAAAAAAAAAAGTAGAGTTTTCATGGGGCCGGCAATTTAGCTCAGTGGTTTTGCTGCTTGCTGTGCAAGTGCAAGGATCCAAGTTCGATCCTCGGTACCAAAAAAAAAAAAAAAAAAAAATTTGTAGGAAGAAATCTTAAGCAAAAATGTAAAAAGCTTCTAGATTCCAATTTTGAAAATCCTTGTAATCTTTAGCATTCAAATCTAGAGTTGAGGTTGTCTTTTGGAGAAACCTCCCTTTAGCATGGAATTTACAAAGTCTTTCTGGAAGCACTTTACTTTAGAATATCACATATATTTCTAATGGAAATCTCAAAACTGTACTTTTAGTAGGAAAACATACATAATTTATGATTTTTCAAAGAGAGAATTGGTGCTAAAATAAACAAAATTGTTTACAAAATGAGAAAGAAACTAGGCAAACTTTGAGGACAATTGAAGAACAATTATAGCCATCAAAAGGAATTGGAATCTCTCTATCTCTCTCTGCTTTTTGAAATAGCTCACTGCTTTTTCTCATAGCCACAGGATTTACATTATATAATCCCTTGAACACTTAATGTATTTCCTTTATACGCTATTATTTTTTTGCATCACTATAACTCAGTGTATTGAGCTCTCTCCATGTGCTACAGGACACTGTGTATTCCAGGGAAGTTGACATCTTCTTGACATTATTTAAACTGTATACAACTATATTCTAACTATATTTTTGTCTTCTACATATAATTTTTGGCAATGAGCAATTGCTTTCCATCATCACCAAAGAACTTCTGTTGTGATTCTTACACATCTTCCTATTCATTCAATACACACTCAGTGAGGAATTTTTTAAAAAATTTTATTTTATTGGTACATTTTAGGTATACAATATAATGACATGCATCACTGGAAATTTGCACCTTTACATAATCTCTCTTGGTTCTTATTTTGCCCCCTTCCCCTGACCTTCCTTTAACCCCTCCATCCCTCCCTATTTACAAAGACTTTGTTTCCATTTTTTCATTTTCTCATATTAATTCCATTCCCTTCTTTCCTTTCCCCTACCCCTCCCACTTCTCCTTCCTCTTTGTCCCTTTTCCTCCTATTTCACATTATCTATTATACCTTTTAGTCCTTAATAACACTTTCAGTATCTCACACTAGAGAAACTATTTGGGATTTATACATGTGTGTCATATTAATTTGACTTAGGAGTATCACTTCAATGTGCATCCATTTAGATATAACTGTCTCTAATTTCTCATTTTTTATGGCTGAGTAATACTCCATTTAATAAAAAAACCCCACATTTGCTTTATCCAGTCACCAGTTGATGGGCAATTGGGCTGCTTCCAAGTTTTAGCTATTACAAATTGTGCTGTTATGAACATGGGTGCACATATATCACTGTGGTATGATTCTTTTAATTTTGTGGAGAAGATACCCAACAAGGGAATGGCTGGGTCAAATGGGACTTCCAGTCCTAGTTCTTTGAGGTATCTCCATTCTGATTTCCACAGTGGTTGCACCAGTCTACACTCCTGCCAGCAGTGGAGCAGGGTTCTTCTTTCCTCACAGCCCTGTCAGCATTTGTTATTGGTTGTTTTCAGGATAGCAGCCATTCTTTCTGGAGTGAGGTGAAATCTCAGTGTTGTTTTGGTTTGCATCTCTCCAATGACCAGTGGTTTTTTTGAACATTTTTTCATATATTTATTTGCCATTTCTACTTCTTTGTCTGAGAAATAGGTGTTCATTTCAGATGCCCATTTTCAAATTGAGTCTTTAAATTTGGGAGGTCTGATTTTTTAAAACTCTACAGATTCTAGATAGTAGACCTTTGTCTCAGGAATAGCAGTTGAAACTTTTTTCCCACATTGTGGGTTGTCTCTTCAAACTGCTGGTGGTTTCTCTTGCTGTGCAGAAGCTTTTTAGTAAGAAGAGATCCCACTTGTTGATTGTTTGTACTAGTTCACGAGCAACTGAGGTTTTGTATCTAAAATCTCTTCCTACACCAATGTCTTCAAGAGTTCTACCTAACCTCTGTTCCACCTGCATCAGTGTTTCTATTTTAATATTTAGATCTTTAATCCATTTCAACTTTAGTTTAGTGCACAGTGAGAAATATAGGTCCAGCTTTAATCTTTGGCAAGTTGAAACTCAATTTTTCCAGCACCATTTATTAAAGAGGCTATCTTTCCTTCAGTGAGGGTGTTTAGTTCCTTTATTGAAGATGAGATGGCTGAGTGTGTCTGGCGTTGTTTCTGCATCTTCTAATCTGTTCCACTCTTCCTCAGGTCTGTTTCTTTGCCAGTACCATGCTGTTTTTATCACAGTAGCTTTGTAGTATAGTTTCAAGTTGGGGGTTGTTACACCCTGCCATGTCTCTGTTACCTAGAATTGCTTTTGCTATTCTGGGTCTCTTCTTGTTCCAAATGAATTTTTGGATTGTTTTCTCAAGGTCCATGAAGTATGCTGCTGGGACTTCAGTTGGGGTTGCATTGAATCTATATATCAGTTTTGGAAGTATGGCCATTTTCATTATGTTGATTCTTCCTACCCAGGAGCAGGGGATGTCTTTCCATTTTCTGATATCATCTTTAATCTCTGTTTTCAGAGTGCTATAGTTTTCAGAAAAGAGGTCTCTGATTTCTTTTGTTAGGTTGATTCCTAGGTATTTCAGTTTTTTGGATGCTACTGTGAAAGGAATTGCTTGCCCTATGTCTGTCTCAGTGAGTCTGTTGTTCGTGTAGAGGAAAACTATTTATTTTTGCGTGTTGATCTTGTATAAAGCTACTCTATGGAATTTGGTTATTAAGTCTAGAAGACTTCTGGTGGAGTTCTTGGGGTCTTCTACATAGAGTATCATGTCATCTGCAAATAATGACAATTTGACTTCTTCATTACCTATCTTTATTCCTTTTATTTCTTTCTCCTGTCTAATTGCTGTGGCTAATGTTTCCAGAACTATATTGAACAAGAGTGGTGATAGTGGATATCCGTGCCTTGTTCCTGATTTTAGTGTGAAGGGTTTCAGTTTTTGACCATTTAGTATGATATTGGCTGTTGGTTTTTCATAGATGGCTTTTATCAGTTTGAAATAGAGACCATCTATTCCATTTTTTTGTAGGGTTTTATAATAAATGCATGTTGGATTATGTCAAATGCTTTTTCTGTGTCTATGGAGATAATCATATGGTTTTTGTCCTTGGCTCTATTGATATAGTGTATTACATTGATTGATTTGTATATGTTGAACCATCCCTGCATCCCTGGGATGAATCCCACTTGATCAGGGTGTATGATCTTGATCATCTTCTGCATTCTATTTGCCAGTATCTTATTAAGGATTTTTGCATCTATGTTCATTAGTGAGATTGGCCTATGGTCCTCCTTTTCAGTTGGGTCTTTCTCTGCTTTGGGGATCAAGGTGATGCTTGCTTCCAGGAATGAATTTGGGAGTATTGCTTCCCTTTCAATTTCATTGAGGAGTTTAAACAGTAGTGGCAGCAGTTCCTCTCTAAATGTCTTGTAGAATTCATCAGTGAAGCCATCAGGGCCCAGGTTTTTCTTAGTTGATAAATTTTTAATTACATTTTCAATTTCATTGGTTGATATTGAGTTGTTTAGAATTTTTAGGTCGTCTTCGTTCAACTTTGGTAATTCATATGTATCTAGGAATCTGTCCATTTCTTCTGTGTTGTCCATCTTATTGGTGTATAGGTTCTGGAAGCAGGTATTGATGATCCTCTGGATTTCTGCTGGGTCTGTTGTCATTTCACCCTTTTCATTCCTAATTGCATGGATTTGGGCCTTTTCTTTCCTTTTTCTGACAAGGTTGGCTAAAGGTTTGTCAATTTTGTTGATTCTGTGAAGGAATCAACTCTTGGCTTCATTGATTTTTTGTATCGTTCTCTTAGTCTCCATTGCATTGATTTCTTCTCTGATCTTTATAATTTCCTCCCTTGTATGAGCTTTGGGGTTGTCCTGCTCTTCTTTGTTTAATTGGGCTCTTTCTGTTTTCCTAATATGCGTATTCACTGCTCTGAATTTCCCTTGTAAGACTGCTTTCATTATGTCCCATAGATTCCGATATGTTGTATTGTCATTGTCATTTAATTGAAGTAATTATGTGATTTCTTCTTTAATTTCCTCTGTGACCCATTGGTTATTCAGAAGTGTCTTGTTCAATTTCCATGTATTTATGAAAGTTTTCAGTTTCTTTTGCTATGGATCTCCAATTTCATCGCATTATGGTCTGATAACATACAGAGGATAACTTCAATTCCTTTGCACTTACTTAAACATGTTCTGTGTGTGAGTATGTGGTCTATTTTGGAGAATGACCCATGTGCAGCTGAGAAGAATGTGTATTCTGATTTTGTGGGGTGGAAGACCCTATAAACATCTGTTAAGTTCATTTGTTCAAGTGTTCGATTGAGTTCTAGTATTTCATTACTTTTTTAGTCTAGTTGATCTATCTCTTTGTGACAGTGAGGTGTTGATGTCCCCCTCTACAATTGTATTAGTGCATATATGACTTTTCATGACCGGTAGTACTTGTTTTATATAGTTGGGTGCACTAGTGTTTGGCGCATAGATATTTATGATTGTCATCTCTTCCTCTTGGATTCTTCCCTTTACAAGGATGTAGTGTCCTTGTTTGTCTCTCTTAATCAGTGTTGGTTTGAAATCCACTTGATCTGCAAAGAGGAAAGCTACTCCTGCTTTTCTTCAGGTTCCTGTGGCATGGAGTATTGTTTTTGCCCTTTAACTTTCAGTCTATGAGTTTCTTTTGGAATTAAGTGTGTTTCTTGTATGCAGCATATTGTTGGATTTTGCTTCTTGACCTATTCTGCAGCCTATTTCTTTTGATTGGTGAATTGCGACCATTAACATTGATGGTTATAACTTAAACGTATTGACTTATCATTGTCATGAGTTTTTCTTTTTGTTGGATTCTCTCCCTTTTTGCTTAATTTATTGTTGTGCCCCATGGATTCATTCTGCTTTGCTTCCTGGAGTTGTGATCTTCATTATCTTTTCATAGGATATGCTGGTTTGGTATTCATGAAGTTCCTAAAGTGCTCTTTGTCATGAAAGTATCTTATTTCTCCATGAATTTTGAAAGATATTTTTGCAGGGTACATCAATTTGGGTTGGAGGCCATTATCCTTTAGGGCTTAGAATACTGCACTCCAAGCTCTTCTTGCCTTGAGGGTTTGCATTGCAAAGTCTACTGTGATTCTGATGGGCTTTTCTTTGTATGTGATTTGTTTCTTTTGTCTAACTGCTTGCAGAACTTTGTTCTTCTGTTGAGTTTTTGGAATCTTAACTATTATATGCCTATGTGTAGATTTTTTTTGATCAAGGCTAGCTGGAGTCCTATATGCCTCACTTATCTGTATGTCAAGTTCTTTTCCCCTGCTTGGGAATTTTTCTGCCATCACTTCTGTGAACAGATTTTTTTTTTTTTTATGTCATCTGCACTCTCTCCTGTTTCTTCATTGACTCCAGTCAGTCTTATGTTATTCTTCTTTGCACTGTCTAGCAGCTATGGGATTGATTTGTCATAGACCCTTAGTATTTAAAAGCAATTTTTTTTTCTTGGTCACTAATTGCAATCTCATCTTCTAAAAGTGAAATTCTGTCCTCATATCAGCTCATTCTGCTGTGTGGACTTTCAATGGAGTTTTTAATCTCCCAGAAATCTGTTTGCATCTTTTTTATGGATTCTGTTTTTTTCCTATGTTGTGATTACATCACGATCCTCAGCTCCTCTCTAAATTTATTAATCATGTCTTGCACTATGAGCACGATCTCTGCTGATATCTGAGAAATTATTTCTGATTTCATTTTTCCCAGATCCTCTTTTGTTTCCAGTTCAGGGAGTCCAGGTGTTTGAGTATCAGAGTGTTCCATCTCATTTCCCTTTGGGTTGCTGTAGGTGATCTGGAAGTCTGTTTATTTTTGGTACTGGGATCAAACTTTGGACCTTGTGCTTACGCAGCATCAGTGAAACCACTGAGCTAAATATCCGACCCTGGAATTCTGGTTTTGAGTCTTGTTTATGTGTATTTTCATTTCCATGGGGTGGGGGACATGTTTGGGGTGGGGTGTGTGGGGTTTGGTGTGTATGCTGCTGACACCCATGTGGCTCACCTCCTCTGCACTGTGAGTGGTTGTACAGCAGCCCGGAAGCCTCCTTTGTGCTGGGATCGGTGCTATGGCAGCCTGGAAGCCAGTGAGGATCTTAATGTTCTCAACACCAATTTAACCATGAGGGGAAGAAAAATCATAGAAAATAGTCATTTTCTCCTCAGTTTGTTCAGTTTTATCTGTGTTAAAGAGATACAGAACAGAAAATATTAGGTTGGAGTCATACCCATGATTCATCTCTTTTGCCCTTCCTGAGTCTTCACAGGGAGACCTCCATGGATTGCCTCACCCATCTCCTTTGCCCTCTTGCCTTCTGTTGGCAGTGATAGGGACTAGGAGGTGAGTGGAGGCTGGGCTATTTCTTCCTCTGATCCCTTCCTGCTTGCCTAGGAGTTCAGGAGCAGCTGAATGGTTCCCTGTTTTTGGCTATGGCTCTTGTCAGAGAGCCACTCTTCCAGATAATATTGTTCTCTTTCCTTGATGTTCAGGTTAAGAGGCAGCAAAAGACTTCCCTGTGATTTCCCAAACAGCAACTACACCTCTGTAAAGAGTTTGTTATGGGTTTTTAGTGCCTTGGTGTGTCTGCTGCTAGAACTCTGACACAAGGATCTTTCTTGGTGAAGGAAAAATTTGCAGAGAGGCCAAGAGGGGAAATACGTTGGCAAACTTAAGGTTTGTGAGAGGATGTGCCAGATAAGGTAAGTTTAGGAGAAATGATAGAGATTACATAAAGAGAGACATCAAGGCATTTGCAATGAAAGCAAAAATAGGCAAATGAAATCACATCAAACTAAAAAGTTTCTGCACAAGCAAAGAAAAAAAATCAGTAGAGACAAAATGCAGAATGGGAGAAAATACTTGTACAGTACAATATGATGTAGTTTATACCCAAGATATATTAGAAACTCCAAACACTCAACAGCAAAACAGCCTCATTTAAAAAGATGCAATGGAACTAAGCAAACATTTATCAAAGTAAGACTTACAAATGGCAAGAGGTATAGGAAAAATGCACACATTTCTTATTGTCATGTCATACAAGTCAAAACAACTATGACATGCTATTACCAAAAATACTAAAGATGGCAAGGGCTGTTGAGGATATGCAAAAAGGAACCCTTGTATACTCTTGGTACCAATGTAAATTGTGGAAAACAGTATGGCAGTTCTTCAAAATATTAAACATAGAATTTCATATGATTCAGCCATACCACTTGTGGACTATCTGAAGGAAATGAAATTAATACAATGAAGAGACATCTACATGATTCATTGCAGCACTAGTCACAATAGCCAAGAATTAGAAAAAACTGCAGTTTCCATCAAGTGATGAGTGGATAAAGAAAACATGGTGCATATACACAATAGAATACTATTCATCTGTAAGAAAGAATTAAATCTTGTTATTTGTTTCAGCACACATGAAACCAGAGATGATTATGTTAAGTGATTTAAATAAGCTAGGCACAAAGACAATCACTGCATGACCTCACTCATATGTGGAACTTCAAAAATTTGATTTTATAGAAGAGTAGAATGTTGAATACTAAAGACTGAGGAGAGTAGGGTGAAGTGGCTATGGGAAAGGTTAATCAATGGGTACTAAGTTACAGTTAGGATCAAGAAATTCTGGTGTGCTATTGCATGGTAGTTTGAATATAGATAACAATAATGTACTATGCATTTCAAAAAGTTATAAAACAGGATTTTGAAAGTTTTCACCATAAAGAAATGATAAAAGATATAGACATACAACTTGATTTAAATATTATGCAATGCATACTTGTATTAGAACATGAAATGTCATCCTATTAATATGTACAAGGTTATGTATTATATATCATTTAAAATAGATTTAATTTAAATTGTAAAACAAAGACATGTTTGCATTCCTTCTGTGTAAAGGGAAGTCATAGAGGATTCTCATTTTCTATAAACTCAAAAATATTTTAACATTAAAGATTGGCTTTTATAAATAAAAATTTTCCCCAAGACTGACTTTATTCCCATATTTTTAGTTTACTAATATGTTTATATTCCTTGTGTGGAGTTAGTACATGCACATAACACATTCTGTTTTCTTTTTATCATCCTTCATCCCTTGTCTCACTACTCTGTCCCTTTATCTCTTGATCCTCTTCTTTGAGAATAATCTATCTCCATACTTCCTAATATCTATCTTTCATTTTGCTCTTTAGTCATAAAAGAGAAAATCCCATAGTAAAATTAAAGAGCAAAATAAAAGACAAAATGTAATATTAGTACTCCATAGAAGGATCTTGAATAAAGTAGTTATATGATAAAACAGTGGTTGAATATGAATTGGAATAGAGAGGGAAGAGTGTGGTGGTAGGAAAATTATTGGAAAACCATGACAGAAATCTGGGAATTTTTGTTGAGGTGACTCCATCTGTCATATAGACCACATGTTTGAGTACTTGGTATTTCAGCCCTGAACATTAAGATATTGCAGTTTGGGTGACACATACATATAGGAAATAAATTTTTGGCTTATTCTGCATGATCCTGTGAGTTGGAGAACAAGTTAGCCATTGGTAATATAACTCTGCTCAGTGAAAATGACTAAACAAATGACCCAAGCACTGTGCATTAAGGAACATTTTAAAGAAGAGATGTTCCCTACTTGGTAACATGTTTTGAATGAAACATCCAAATATGACATTTCTTCCAGATGTTGGAATAGCATCGACATTTCCTTGGTTGGTTTCTGGTTGCTGCAACTATGCCCCATTGTTAGATAGATGTTTGGGAGCCTAGAATTTGGATGATGCAACTGGTGAAGCAGTGAGGTTGTTGGGCTCTGTGTGCACATAGTTTGGTGGAGAGAATGGGACGGTTCAGGGGTAAGTCTCGACTATACTGAGTCTAATTTGAAGTCCCACAGGCAGGTGATCTGGAGCAAAATATTTCTGATAGTTGTGGCTTTTCCTCCTTTTTTGTTTGTGCATATTTGGCCTTTAGTTTCGGTAGGCCTAATGAAGAAACAAAATATATAAATATGTTAAAAAACAGGAGTTCTTAACAATGGAGCTATTAACATTTGGGGCTGGAAATTTTTTTGTCCTGGTCAAGGGTGTGTCCTTTGCATTACAGGGTATTGGTCATTACCTTTGACCTCTACCTTCTAGATTCTAGAAGCACTCCATCCCTTTCTACTCCTATATGGGTTATGACAACTAAATGTGTTTCCAGACTTTGTCAAATGTTCTAGGGGCTGCGTCGGGGATGGGGGCGCATTGAGAAGTGCTGCTCAGAGAAAGCAATAATAAAATATTCTAAGAGAAAGCAAAAATAAAAGAACTCTCTGTGGTAAGTTAAAATAATTCTTTGCAAATGACCAGTGACATACATTTGCAAGAAACTGAAAGAGCTAAGGGCTTTGGTGTGGTACACATAAAATAGAGGAAAATTAACTGACCGAATGACTCCAGCCACAGAAGAATGATTATTTCTCTGTTAATTGGTCAGATAAAGATAATGGGAATTGATAAGTGTTTCTAGCTATGTAGTGATTTGATTATCAATAGGACTATCTATGGGTATTTCACTCCAGCTTGGACTACCTTATTGACATCTTTATACAGGCCACTAAATTTGCCTGTTTGCTGTTATATTGTTTAGTCCTAAACACCTAGGGCAGCAAAAAGAAACTAGACTTCTCTGTTTTTATAAAGTTTTAGAGATTCTACTGCAGCTAGAAATGTTTAGGAACTCCTAAGTCAATGCTTTTAAAACACTGACTCATTCGTTGATTGTGTCCAGTATGTAGGCATAGAAAAGTCAGTGGGGCATGGTTAGTATTTTTTAATGAGGCATAATGAAATGATAAATATTACATTAAATCAGGCAAAATACAGGTAAATATTAAATTGAGAACTGTAGATTTTAGTTATAAGTGTGTGGATGTGTTTGATTTCTAGGCTGTGATTTCTTACGGGTCATTGTTAAATTTTAAAGATACTTGTCTATATGGATGGATAAAGAGAACTTCTGATTATTCATTGCTGGAAAAATCATTTGGTTTCCAGACTTGGGTGGAATAACCTTTGGGTGGATTTTATCTATAAATTAAAAACTATTATCTGGCATATTTTAAAGTAAAGCAATAAAGTATTTGATGATTTTATTATGAGCAAGGCATGATGCCAAGGGCTGTGGGAATTTTAAAGATGAAGAGGATATAATTTATATTTTTGAAATTTAAGAAATCCAAATTTCAAATACTAGTTCTTAATGGTAATGAAGGTTTATAAAGACTAGTTGAGAAAAGTGTGGAAGAGATGCCCCCTTGTGTAACAGCAGAGATTTCTGCCAGTTGGGATTGCTCATGTAAGCTGTACAGAGGAGAAGAATTGGGCTGTGCCTGAGCCCATAACCAAGGAGATGTGTTGGCTTGTGTGGGAGTTGGGGAGGGCAAGTCAGTCTGATGATATATATAAGAGAACTATTTTACCAGGTTTTTTCTTTTTAATCCAGGTAATTTAGAATGATTTCTGAAGATGTGTTTGTTTGAAGGGTATTGAATGGAAGTTTAGAGTTTTGTCTTCATTCTTAATTGAAGTAGAATCAAGGAAAGCTTTGGAGCAAGGCTGCTGTTGGTAATGGTGGGGGTTCCAAAAGTAAGCATCACTGGACAGCACATATCAAGCACCTGTTATGCAATAGGGAAGGTTGGGTAAAGCGAAAAGGTGCATAATAGCTGGTTCTTTATTCAAATTTCTTAATGTCCAGAAAGAGAACCATACACACAAGTAGTCTGAGGTGATTCAAATAAAGGGCTACAGTAATCAGAGGAGGGGGAGGTTGATTTTGTTTGATCCTTAAAAGATTTTTATTTGTAGATATGGGCAAAGATTTCATGAAAAAAGTCATAGAAGTGGGAAAGAATAACTGGTAATTAATTTGGTGGGAATGGGGCATATGCACATGGAAGAGAAGTGAGGCTGATTGGAACCCCAAGGAGGGCTTGAACACCACTGTGTGTGTGTTTTTTTTTGTGTCAGGCAGTGGTACCTGCCAAGACCTTGTCAACCTGGAGAGATGCAACCAAAGCTCTGCTTTAATGTGAGCAGTCCAGGTATGCAGAATGGATTAGAGTGGAAGACTGGATTCTGTAACATTGAATTACGAAGCTTAATTTCACCCCATTCCTCAACATCCTTTAAAGCCTCGGGTGAACCAGGCCTTTTTTTGTACATGAGATTGTGGGGCCCAGGTGACTGTCAGTAAACTAATCAAAAATAAACTGAGTTATTCACTACTAAGTGTATTTTCATTGATTAAAGACAAATAAAAACAACAGATGGTTTTGAGGGGTTTATCTCCTTTTTCTTTGACCATTTTCTTACTTAAATATTTAAAATAAAAACAATGAAAGGGAAATATATTAAAACAGCTCCTAAAACATGACATCATCTCCACTTTATTTCTAGAGCTCAGAGGCCTGGAAAGCAGTTTGTACAACACCATATTTCTAGGGTCATTGTGTTTCCTTCCCTCTGTGGATCAATAAATTAAGTAACACATCAATACTGAGATAGCAGATGAACATCTGTCAGGGAGAACTGGGCCTGGGGGCTTTGAGCTCTGGGATGGAAAGTGTTTGATCTCTGTGTGTCTTCATAAAAGATGGGAGAGAGTTTATTATCTTTTATGATCCCGACGTACTAACAATACCTGACAGGGTGATTGTGTTTTGGCCTCCAGTTGGAACTTGGGATGTTCTCTTTGGTTTGTCTCTGTATGAGGTACAGAACTTGCTGGTGCAACGTCAAAACAAGCCATAATATGCCTCTGGCAATGGGATCCAGAACAGCTGCAGGGCTTTCTCCTGTAGGAGGCTGGCTGGAAGAAAAAAAATGAAAGTAGAGCAATCAATCTTTGTAGTATTCTATATATTAATAATATTTGCCAGCTCCAGACATTGTTTAATCAATGCTGGATGAAGAGATCTGCAATGGTTTGTAATACTTGGTATGCCTTGTGGAAAAGCCTGAGCCCATGGTCCTGGGGATGTGAGGAGGGTTCACAAATGCCCACACTGTGTCCTCTGGTGTCTAAGCAGCAGAAGGTGCTACAGACCTTGAAGTAGTGAAAAAAAGATCAGATTTCTCACACTCAGCAAGTTAATTCTTGTTTTGTGAAAAGGACTAATCCCTAAAGCAACTGGACAGCACAATATTTTTCTACCTCTTTTCTCAGTTCTCCCTGTTTTCAATGAGTCCGAAGCTCACAAAGGAGAGACATGGTGCAGCCGCCAGCGGGCGCCCATACAACTGAGCCCACCGGATGCTGAGAGCCTCTAATGCCCCTCAAGAGTAAAACTGATTTCCTGGAGTTCTCGGATTGGAGAGGATTGTAAACACTTGGGAGACATAAAAGTACAACAAAAGTCATCTAATGCCATTGAAGAGAGTTATTTAGCTTCAATTTGAATGACAAAGGAACAGAGAAAGCTTTTGCTCTTTGGAAGGTTTAATTGCTGGCAGGCAAATGTGAGCCTCTTAGCTAGTCTGGTTTATCAGAGAAAGTGGGAGATGGTGTAGACAAGGTGCCTAGAGGGAGGCGTTTCAGATTCCATCAACAAAACCTGCAATGTATTAACTGTATGGATTGATCTTGATGCCATCAGATATCATTGACAACCTTTTCATGGCTCTTGGTCTAGGACTGTGCCCCATATACATACCCACGCGTATGCACACGCACACGCACACACACACAGACACACAGACACACAGACACACACACACACACACCCTAAATCTAGCCTTTGCTGCATGTAAAAACAAAACACTCAGTCTCCAAACCAAACTTCAGCCCTTCTATTTATTACAGCTCCTCCTCCTGTCCTCTGCAAGTTTGCAATATTATTTAAACCCCGAGTTTGGGGGAGGTTTCCATGGAAGCTGAGTGTGTGCACACATACATCTAACAAGCTGAAAACTGAAGCTGAGGTGGCAATTTGCTCATAAACCAGATAATTAAGGATGTGCCAAACTACCTGTGGGGGATCTGGGGTTTATCAGTGGTTTTTATTTACTGTTTAATAGTATGGCATGTTACATAAACCTTCAAATAAAACAATTTGATTATAAAAATAGCCTTTTCAAAGTCACAGCACCTCCCCTACAGAGTTCTAAAATCGGTGCAAAATGGGCAGCATCAATAAACACAGTGACTAATGCCAATAAATGTTCTGCCCACCCGAGCACTTTGTTAAGCAAGAGGTATACGTGGTCAAGGAGTAAATATGAAAATTACCTCAGTTTTCTTTTCATCACTAGGATTTTAGAGATGTGGATGCCATTACCCATATGTTTGAAAACTTATTTCCTTCAGTGGATGTAGTTCAAGGGTAGTTAGCCTTTTTTCTCTATATTTCTTATTTAAATATGTTTTTTAAAAAATGTATGTTTTATTTTGAAAATGTGAGTGAAACTTCAGTGGTTCTAAAACTTGGTGGTATATTAACTCTTCTAGAGAGATTTAAAAAGTATATATGGATATCTGGGCTCAAGAATTTCTGACCTTGGGTTTTCTGTTTAATTGGCCTAGGATTTAAAACATGTTCTGTCTTTAGTGTACACAGGGATGACCCAGGAATTGTTGCAGAATCTGATTTAAGAGATGAGTGTCAGGGGTTGGGTGTGTAGGATGAGATGCTACCCTTTTTTCATTGATTTTGTGGTGCTGGTGTTGAACCCAGAGCCTCCAACATGCTAGGCAATCACTTGTTATGGAGCTACACTCTTAGCCCTGCTTCAGCACTTTTAACAAGCTGTTGGGTGATACTGCTGCTGCTGAGATCACACTGGAATAGTGAAAGTCTGGAGGAAGGATTTCAAATATGAATTCTTGCTGAAAGAATCTTTGACCTATGAAGGATAACATGGAAAGGAGATAGAAGGGCAGGGAAAGTTTCTTTCCATCATTCACATGAGTCTTACATGTGTAAAATTTCTGAGCCTATTGGCTTAGACCTTTTTACTACTTCTAGTTTAGGTAAAGCCTATTAAAAGGTGAGATTTTTCTTAAGTTCAAAACAATCTGATCTCCAGTGCATCGTGCTGAGTGATGGTTTGTTTGCTCATACTAAGGTGTTTCTAAGGAAGGCTGGAGACAGGCAAGAGAAGGGAAGCACATGTTTGAACTTTGAGCTCTTATTATGTGTTGGTGCTAGCCAAGTTCTCTGTACACTTTGTGTGATTCAATTTGAGAAGGTGAAAGTATCATTCCCTTTTTACAAGTGCGGGAATCAATTCTAAAGGAAAGAAGTTACTCTGTGAACCACAGAATTAGCAACTGAAAGGAATGGTATCTGGTTCTTTTCAGAGTTGCAACTGTTCCCCTGCTGTCACCTAGGTACCTGTAGGTTGACTGCAAGCCAGTGTTTTGTTTGGATGTTTGACTCTTCTCATGCTTTGGCAAGACTGTGAAGTCTTCTCTTTTGCTGGGTCATAGCTACTCTGATAGCCTAATTTATGTTCAAATATTAATGAGTTTTTCAGCTACTATCATCATCCTATGACATAATTATTATTTTATCTTCATTTTAAATGATAGGGTTCTTTTAACTGAGCTGCATGCCTTGTGCTCTTAAGTATTGCCAAAATAACCAGTCAGTTCATTAAGAAAACAAATTTGTGAAGTAGTGTGTTTGAGGTCCTAAGGAACAAGCAGCTGCTTGACTGACAGTGTTTTCTTTCCTGGACTTTGGGTTTGGTTGGCTTCGGATCGACCTGACCACAGAATCTTAAGTACTTATTTTTAAAAACCTACCACTGACAGGCATACAATCCAGGTGGCATTCACAGCATGCACAGTAACAGCATTCATCCCTGCTGACTTTGAGGAGGACACAGAGCAGTCGGGGTTTTAGAGCCTGGAGTCTTGCATCATGTGAGCTTGACCTTATACCTCTTACTGCTTTGACTCTCTCATCCCCAGAGCCCTCTAGGGAGCAGGATGGGCCTTCCTTTTTTTTTTTTTTTTTTCCTATTTACCCTTTCCAAAGCTTAGGGTACCTATTGCTCTGAGTGCTTATGTTAGGTGGAAGACAGTGGTCATGGTGGTGATGGCCACATGATACAAGTAGCAGGGACTTTGGCTGCTTTGACTGCCACTCTCCACTCAAGCTGCCTCTTTTCACAGCTGCAACTGCTAAAACAATTTTGTTCTTTTGTGTTCCACATTTAAAGAAAGGCCTTCAGCCAAACTGTCGCCCCTGACCTTGTTTTATAATTCCAACGTGCATTTTATTAACTCCTTTTTCATATGGTACATATGGAGCCTGCCACCAGATGAGAAAGAGGCAAATTTTGCAATTCTGATGAAAAGAGCAGCAGTGAGTAACAAGAGAGGCTAGGAATAATTTCTATAGCAAATATCTCTCGTGTTGATCTGAGCTCTATTTGTATAAATGAACTCCCTAAATAGGTGATAAAAAGCATTGAAAGTGCACAAGTCACTTCATTTAAAAAGCAAATGCAAATACATCTACAAGTAACCATACATTTGAAGCCTTCTTTGAAGGAAAAGAAATCATTTTGGCCAGAAGATAATTGCATAGACCTAAAGGAATATACTCTGTTGTGATGGTGTAAGTTTTATTCTTCAATGTGGCAATTCACTATGGTTAAATTAGGAAGAAGTTGGAGTACATGTAGCTTTAAAAAAACTAATCCAAATAAAAATCCATCTTGCATACACTTTCATTTATTTCTAAAGTCCCTCTTCTTTATAGAACAACAGCCGGGAAAATCATTTCTGTCTATGGAAGAATGATATACTGCCAGTTGTTTTCAAAACCAAAGTTAACCCTCCCTCTTTTTCTTCCCTCAGGAGCATGTGCCTATGTGCAGGGGTGTCTACCTAATTGGCCTCAAGAGGGAATTAAACTAAATAAAATCACTATCCACAGGGGGCCTGTAAATATGCCTTTTTAATTTGAAAATTTTTGTGGGTTATAGTGTAATTCAAGCTTTTCAAGGTTTATTAGTGCATAGTTGTTTGTGGAGCTCACAGAGCTCAGGACTGCAAGTCTGATATGCTTGCTGCTGCAAATACAGAAAGCAAAAGTGCTTTTCATTTGCCAAATGCAGGAAGTAATACAACCTTAAGAAAGTCTCCCTCAAATAAAACACATTAATAAAAGTGACTGAAGGGAGTTGAAGTTGGTAATTTGTGCAGCTGACTTGTCACTGTGTTCCTCTTTGCCCTCCTGAGGAATTGTGACAATTCACTGCCTTCCCAGAGAATGCTTGGTGATGATGATAAAGACATGGCTTGAAGATACAAGTAAAATGCCCATGACTTGACACATTTGCTGTGGTCCAAGTCAAAACAGGCTGTTCTGCATAATTAGTTGCTGCAAGAGGAAATGGACCAATGGCGTCTTCTGCTGTGAAACTGTTAATGGAGAACTTATGGAGAGAAAGTCAAGTCCTCCCATCCAAATTGGAATGTGAAAGAAATCTGTTGGAAGGTGATGACAGAAATGAAGTAAAACAGTTGTTTCCTGATCCGCATGCCAGGTGTGTCACATACTGTGATAAATAAGATCTGCGTCTTACACTCCAGAAATTGGGGAATATTACAAGCGTTTATTATGGTGAGCTACAAAAAAAGCACTTGAAATGCTTTGTTTCTCCTGGCACCAAACAGGGAGCCAGTTATTGCACGATGCCTGGAGCTGCTAATTCCTTTGTTTAGGTTCAAGCCAGCATAGCCTATTAAAAGCTTAAATTCAATTTTATTGTTAAGGTATTTATTAACTGATTATGAAAAGACATTAAAAGACTCATAATTAGACTACTAAGTTGCTCCTCACCTTGATTAATTCCCTCCTTTTCTTACACAATAGAAAATATCCCTATGTTTTGAGGTAACCGTTCATTCTTGAACATTATTTTCTTCACCTTTCACCTTGGCTCCAGCCAAGCCCTCAATTAAAGGTATCTGTGAAAGACAGTGGGTCATGGTCACAAGTGTTTCCCCATGGTTGGAATTGTGTGCAGTGCTTGTGCTCAGCCTCAAAACCATTGCCATGTTTCTCTGAGGAGGGTGTGTGAGTGTTTTCTGACAACAGTTTTTAAAGTGCCTTCCTAACTTCTTGCTTGTTAAGATTCTGTTGCTAAAATGTGCATGTGTACATGAGCTCATACAAGTGATGTTGTCACCTGGGTACCTATCTATATCTTCTTTGTAGTTTTATCTTGGATATCCTTGACAATGTGATCATTTCACTGAAATTGGTTTCCTTTCTTACTTTTTAAAAGTTTTAAGCTATTTTAAGATACCTCATTTGTGAACTGCTTTCTCTAAAAACTGCAAGTGCACATGTAATGACCTTGTCTGCCTAAGGTAAAACAATTATAAAAATATTATTGTATACATTATTGTCATCTTTGAGAACAAATAAAATCTAAATTTATTATATATATAAATATAATCTTTTTGGTCATGGAACTTATTTAAACTTAGTTGACAGTTTTCAATATCAATAGTTACTTCTTAGATAAACTTCATTGGTTGCAATGCTGCCAGTAGTCAAACCAGGATTTAAAACTAAAATAAATAAGTAAAGGAATTTTAATAATGTTGAAAACACAGGATATCTAGTTACTGCTGAATCATATATTTTATTAAAATCTTCAGTGTCAGTACCATATCCATTTGCTACTGTTTAGTTATTTAACATTGGTTCAAAAGATGAGGAAGTGTAATTCTTAAAAGGGGTCCCCTAAGCATATTAAAAAAGTTAAGCACAACACTTAAGTAGAACTGCTTGTATTATGAATAGGACTTAAAATTATAAAATTTCAAATACAGCTATATTTCTCTGGAGGATATCAACTATAATTTTGTAGTCATGTGTATCACTAGGAATTTATAGACTTAGTACTAAAATTTTGAAACTGAGCTTGGCTTATTAAAAATAATATGAGTAGGGATTAATTTGAAGTTATTTGAAACTTGGTATCATCTACTTTTGTTTCTTTTTGAGTGATGAGTCACTGCTAATTTCTAAAATTTTAATTAAATGTTCATTAAAACTAGTTTCCTTATGTTGTGCAAAAATTTCAGTTTAAATTTATCAAAATAAGAGCTTATTGTTATTTAAAGTAGCATTGCATATTTCATAAAAATCTTACTGGAGAAACATTACTATTTTCAAAGTAAATATAATTTTTAATTTTCTCAATAATATCAAAATATAAGCAACAATGTTTAAATGATATTCTTTAGGCAGAATTTTTAGGAATAATGAGAATTATTTTACTCAAATTATTTTCATTTGAATTAATTTGTCAATTTTTTTCATTTGTAACACCACATAAAATAGAATTTTTGTTGTTATATGCATCTATAAAGTTAAGATTAGTCTGTTGATTTCTCAGTCTTTCAATAAGGAAGATATTTATTCATTCTTTTACACATTCCACAAGGATTGGGTACAGTACTTGTAATGGGCATTTCTAGATCCTGAGAGCTCACCATGGTGAAAGCACTGTCCTTATCCTTAAAATCTTGGATGAATAGAAGATTAAATGTAAAAAGAAGACTTGGGAGAAAATAGGACTCAATTATCTACTTTATTTCTTCATACTTTGAGAGGTGACCCAGAGAAAAATAATATACAAATAATTCTGATTTGGCTATGAATAAAACCATCTACCTGTTATGGCTTGTATCTAGATGTCCTCCCAAAGCCTCATGTGCTTATAGGTGGGGCTTTTTGGAGGTGGCTGGACCTAGGGCAGTAGTGGCGAACCTATGGCATGCATGCTGCAGAGGGCTGTTTATTATCATTGAAAACTGTAAAAGGTTCACCATCACTAATCTAGGGTGTTTGATACTGGGATTAAGTGTGTGTGTGGTATTGGATCAGTCCATTAATTGGTTTATCATAGTTCTGGGTGTAGATAATGGGAGGGCCCACCCTGAGTGTGGGTGTTACCTCCAGAAGGCTTGTAGCCTGGATGAGGTAAAAGGGAAAGAGAGGCTTGCCTTTTTTGCTCTCCTTTTGCCTGCCTTGCCATGGACTGCTTCTCTGGTATGCCCCTCTGCCATGCTGCCTTGCCTTGGAGCCAGCCGACTACAGACTGAAACCTCTACAAACTGTGAGCAAAAATAAATCTTTCCTCCTTTAACTTTGGGTGTTAGATATTTGTCTCAGCAATAGGAACAGTAACTAAGACATTACCTACTGCATGGTTTCCCATCCCACTGATGGCCTTTGAGGGCCTCCCTTTTGTGTCTCTGTCTATCATTTTTTCTGCAAATCTTACACCACATGAATCAGGTCAAATATACTCACACCCCACAGCTCTTCTCTGATTGTTCCTGATGCCCAACCAATGTCAAAACACAGCCTCTCTTTCTCCATGAGCTGTTGTATCCAAGAGAAAACACAATTTCCATGCAGAAGTGTATCTACTTCTGTGACCTCCTGTATAGGATCTGTGTTGTTTCATGTTTAAAGAAGACTTTTGGGCAAAGTAGAGAGTTGAAGTGTAACTCCTCTATCTCTTCAGAAAGTTCCCCCAAACCCAGAGAAACTAGAGATCCAAATGGAAAGAATGATTCAGCCATAAAGGCAGTATCTCTTTATGATACACCCTTGCTCACTACCCTAGGCAGCAGTATTTGCCAGGCAAATATTATCTGGTGCTGGGCTGCAGCCAGCCCACCTCCCACTGCCTGAGTCAAGGCTGTTGGCAGCTACAAGAGTGAGGTGTTGCTGACTGACGCATAATTATGGCAGACAAAAAAATGTAGACGTGTTAGCAAAGTCAATATTATGGAGGCCTTTGTCTTCCTAAATATTGTAAGTAAAAGATATTTCTAGGGTACAGCCAATTACATTCTCTATTTTTATGACCAGTCACAAAAGTATTTTTTATTAGCTGGTGTGTTCAATGTTTTGAATGTATAGCCCTTATTTCAATCTCATTTTAGTTTGTGGTAAGTGCAAAAGGATTTTTGCTGACTTGAAATAGTGAAGCTGCTCTCTTTCAACTGAACTGCAGGGCCTGTTGCACTGGGAGTTTATTCCACAGCTTTCTGCGACTCTTGCCTGTAAATTAGTCTGTGAAGTGGTGTTTATTGCTGAATCTAGAGGTTAAGACAGCCTAATTATATGTTTGTGCAGAAGAAAATGCCGTGCCCCACCATGAGCAATTATCCAGTCCCGCATTCATTGCTTACCCTACCTCTGGCAAGGAAGAATGAGGAGATGGCCTGTCTTCACTACAAACGTAGCTACCATGCACTTTCAGTGTTAATTAGAAATTTTGTTCACTGGAAGAGTGACTTCTTACATAACCCAGTTTCCAGCAAAGTGGAGGGCATCTGGTGAGACAACTTGAGGTGTCTTTATGGATTAGATTTCTAATTCCACCCATGAGGTAGCACGTGGGTGGGACTCCAGCCATACTCTCAACTTTGTTGCATGATGCTATTTTCCCTTTTTAAAAAGTACATTTAAAGCAGTGAATGCTATATGGCAGGAGAGAGACTGCTAGGATACTGGGGCTCTGTGTGTAGTTTTTTTTTTTTTTAATGAAAATCCTGCTTTTCCTAAGGGACTCTCTTATGCTAAAAAGGATGTAGCCAATAAAAACCAGAAAGAGATCAATAGGTCAATGTCTTTAAAGTTGGTCATAAAATGTATAACAAAGAATCTGTAGGGTAGAAATTGCATACAGAAATACCTCTGTCTTTGTTCTTGGACACTTCTCTGTCACAAGGGCAGCATACTTCTGTTTCTCTTCAAAAGCATTTGGCTCCTATTTTCATACACAGGCATATGCTGAAGTCTCACAATGCATAGGTTCAATTTCCTCTTAGGAAAATAAAAGATGCCCTTCATGTCTTCTCGCACTCATCTAGAAATGCTCATTGTCATTGAAACAAGCTGAGGGAAGAGGCAGTTTTCTAAGAAACCGCATTGCAAGCATGATCCAAGCTGCTCTGATGTGATGGGTTGCCTCTAGGGAAATAGACTTCTCATTATTAGCAAATTTCCAACCTATCACTCAGTTTTCCCATCTTTATCCCATTTCTATGAGTTTTATTTCTAAAATGAAATAATATCTCTTTGTCTCTCCATTCCATTCCCCTCCACTTCCAGCTCTCAACTTTCTTTACCTCTTGCAAAAGACTTAAGCAAGACTCCCTTTCTTCACTGGCTAACTGAATTCTTCATTAGCTCTTTTTTCTTCTTTGAAGCAGGTCATTTATACACTATGCTTGAATTACAGGCAAGAAAAGCTAGGAGCAATATAGAGAGGAGGTTGAATGTTTTCCTACTCCATTTAAGAAACTTCCTACCATGCTGCAAGTCAGCCAAGCACTCTTGAGCAATCCTTTGATGAGTCTGTTCTACCCTTATCTTCTCTGCTTCCTGCTTCCAGTTGAAAAGTGATGTGTTGATAGCAGCTGTAAGAGCTCATTATAGTTTCTTTATTACTTTTAACATCTTTTAAAAAATGCTCCCAAGACATATTTATCCCCATTGCAGTCATATAAAGGTCTCCAACTACTCTCCTTCTACTCCATGATATACCAGTGATGTTTTCTAGTTCAAAGCTATTGATATTTTGGCTGGCTTATCAGATTGCAATCTTTAATTCAGCAATTATTTGTTGAATACCTACTATGATCTCACCTTATTCTCATAAATGACATAAGCCATACTACTGGCTTCTCAGGCTTCTTTCTGCTCTGCTAGGGAACAAATTTAGTTTTGACCATAAAATTTCCCCCTCAGCCAGAATCTAAACTTCATTGAAATAAATAGTTTTAATCTCATAAAACAATATTCTGTTTTAACTTTTCAGTTGCGGGAGTAAGAAAGTGAAGAGTTGATTTAATTCCCGAGGCATGTGCCAACGTATTATTAGGGAAGCTGATGAACGCTGATCTACTAGGGGTGATGAGAAAAGGAACAAGAGTCTCCAGTTAAGGTTCTACGCTCTCTTTAAACCATGACTACCTTTGACAAATGTTCTATTTTAGCATTCCTTTTATTTCAGGGAGCCACATGAAAGTGACTAGAGGCATTTTGTTTTCAATCTTTATTTTCTAATTAATAAATGTGAAAGGGCCCTTCTGAGTTTGGAAATTCAAAATTTAGTCTAGCTGCAGAAGGCACATATTTAATCTCTGTACTATATTTCTTCTCTGGAGGCTGAAGAGTTTCCATTCCTAAGTAGATGGGTACACAGCTGGTTAACAGCAGGTCAGTACTAGGTCCCAGGGTTCCTGAGCTCTACTTCCACCCTTACACCTCACAGGTAACTTGATGGCTTAAGGTACCATCTACCATCCTACTCAACAATTTTTGCTCTTTGTGTTAACAAATGCTAAACATTTGCTCAACAGTCAATAATATTTATAAAAATTTCATAAGAATTATCAGAGCTTTCTTCTCTAAGTTTATTTGAAAGCCTAGAAACAAATATTGAAATAAAATTTTGTAGCTTGTTTTATTAAATTCTTCCTTGACTTTCATAGTATCATGTCTGCCTTAAATTTGGCTTTGTCCGATTCTTTGGACTTGTTAAGTCTGAATTAAAAGCTAGCAAAAAAAAAATCTAGCTCACACAATGCAAGCACCAATGTATAGGTACTACACTTATGTTTGAGTTGATGAGAGAGAGAATGAGTATACTTCTGCTAGAAAGTTCTATAGAATAATGAAATGGTCACTTAAGACATAAAGATTTCCAAAAAATAAGACCAAAGAAAGAAAGCTGTTTCCTTGAATTAAGACATAGTGAACTGGAGAGAAGACTTGGGGCTTGTGGGATGAAGTGAAGGAGAATATGAGAGGAGTCACTACAGGCATGGTGGAAAGGATATAGAGATTGTAGACAGAGAAATTCTGCTTTGAATACTGTCTGCCCCATATTAGCCATGTGCTCTGGGAACAGTTTTCTAGACTTTCTAAAAAGGTTGATAGAATGGTCCACATGTTTTAACAAATAAAATGGGAGAGAAAATATAAGTGCACTTTTGTGTGTGTACATGCACACATATATGTATACATAGCTATGAATGCACTGGGTTGCTACAGTACTGCATGAAAGTTCTCACTGTGGCTTGTAGTCACTAAACAGGTCATTGCTGCTCCCTTGGGTGTTGCTGGATTGACACCTCTTACTCTTCTGGACTATGCTAACAGCTTGGGTAATCTCTGCTCTCAAAAGTGACTGAGTTGGCAAGACCATCTCACCTTCCCAAATGTTAATTATTTGCCAAGTGAATGTCTGGCTTACATGAGACATATGGAGAAAGTGCTGATTTGGGCTGGAGAGCAACTTATGAGCTCATGGACAAATCACATAGTTGTGTCTGACAGCATCCCACATTAAAGTTGGGAGTGACTTTCGTGACACTGACATGAGTCAAATGTGAGGTAAACTGAGGTATATGAGAAATTGGCTGCAGCTCAGGAGCTATAGCAATGTGCATTTGGCACATGTTAGATGTGTTGCTGATAGAGTCTTATAGGAAATAAATAGCCTAAAAAATTCCAAGACCTACAGTAAATGGATTTTATATTTGCAGGTGCAGTCTGTGAACTCAGGATGAATTCTCTGAAAATGCAGACAAGACCTTCTTTGAAACAAAATGCAACTCCTTAGTGTAGAGTAAATCTAAATCCAAAGAAGGAAATAGCCAGCTAGCCAAGCCCTTAACAACAGACTTTCAACATCAAACTCTCAGCTGAGACTCAAGATCTCAGAACAAATTTTGTCAATGACACCTATGTTTTAGCATCAAGTACTGTGCAAGATTTTCCAATAATAGTATCTCCTGCAGGGGGTGGAGTGTGGGCTCCCATCCCTCAAGAACTTATAAAGTTTCAAGATCACCTTTGTTTTTCTGCCTAATGAAGTCATATAATGGCTTCTCTTATATTGCCCCGACCCAGTTTATCCTCTCTGTCTGTTAACTAGGTACATTCCTGGGTTCGTAGTCATTGCCTGGTGATTTGGTCAGGTCTTTAGGAAGCAACATAATCTAAAGGTTAGGCAATTAGGCTTTGGCATTAGACTATGTGGGTTACATCACTTGTTAACCATGTGACTCTGACAGTTACCCAGTTTCCCTGGGCTTCAGCTTCCTCACTTAAATAATTAGGATATAATAGTACCTACGTCATTTGGTTTTTGTGAAGATTAAATGAAACATCATCGAAAGTGCTTGCCATAGGGTAGTTATTATTTGTATTTTCCACTTATAGCTAAGATTGGATCATGGAAGTATAAATTTATCAATAAGAATTATTTATTATTTATTATTTTTTTACTAGTCTGAGTATAACAGCCCACCAATGGAGGCTGAGACCATACACATCCTATTCCTGTTCTCAACTTTAAAAGCTAGAGAACTCGCAACTCAGGCTGTACCTAAAGAGGCTCATGACCCTGTGATTTCCTCTGAAACATGAGGGGTAAAGGATTATGATTGCATAGTCATACAGTCAAATTCTTTCTTTACCTAAGAAAAACAAGTCTAGTATGATGAAGCAAAACTTTCTGTAATTAAGCAAGGAATTCTCTACACTTTTCTTCATTTTGAAATCATAAGATAGCCAGGGAATTCAGATATTATTATTTCTTCTGTTGGTTCTCAGGCCAAGTTACTGCATTGACTATGCCTTGAAAATCTTCAGAGCAAATAGTAAAATCCAAGCTCAACACCAACTTGGTGCATCTTTTGCACCTGTACTTTCTCTCATTTACATCCTGCTATTGTTGTGGTAAAACATTAACCAACTAGTTAAATCCACCCTAAACTTTCAAACAAACAGACAACAAGCTTAAACTTTTCAAAGTCAACAAGGTTAAACTTTAGAATTTTTTTTTAGCAACTGAGAAAATATTAAGAAATTTCTATCAATATATATGATCTTAAAATTTATAATTTAAGTAGCTTTGTCTTATTAGGATGAATTTGTCTATTAGGATCATCTTGATAATAAACTAGCTCTGTTTTGAATACTTTTTATGTTTTAAATCATTCTGTGTTCCATGCACATACACAGAAATATATATATATATTTGTGTATATATATTTGTATATATATATATGTATATGAATGAATTGGCTCACATGATTATGAGAATTGGAAAGTACAAAATCCATAGAGCCAATGATTCTGAGTCTGAAGGCCAGAATCTCATGTAGATCAAGAAGAGACTGTTCTAGTTCAAAGGCCATGAAACAGGAGGAATTCTTTCCTACTCAAGGTGAGGGTTAACCTTTCGTTCTATTCAAGTGATTGAATGAGGCCTACTCATGTTTTGGAGAGCAATATGCTTCATTCATTCTATTGATATAAATGTTAATATTATCTAAAAACACTCCCACAGAAATACTCAAAATGACTATCTAGGCACCCTGTAGCTCAGTCAAATTGATACATAAAATTAACTTATAGTTAGCTCAAGAAAAACATTGATATAGTCTTGGAAAAGTTCTAGATCAGCTAGTTATGCAGATCACTTATAAGAAAATAAGAGAGTTGGAGTTTAAAGAAAGTAAGGTTCACAAAGCTAAATTTTATTTCTTTTTTACAGTGGAGTTAATAATGTTCCTTAATTTCCTAGAGTAGAACCATTCTCCCAAATAGTTAACATATGAACTATTTAGACGTTATGCAATTTGTCCACAATAAATAGCATTTCTGTAGCTGGGGTATAAGAGGCTTTCAAAAGTTTGCTTGGTTTCTAAGCAAGGAAATAAGGATTTCAGTAAATCCTTGAGGATTTCCTCATGTACAAAATAGAGACATGTGGGTACGTGATAGTTCACCTGGGAGGACTGGTAATTGCTTGAAGAGCTGCTGCCACAGAGGGTTGATCAATGTGTCAATGATAACCAAGAAAGGAGTGGCCTGTGTAATACTATGGTCTTGTCATTGTCCTGGCTGTGAAATCCTCGGAGAACACTAGTCATGTCTGTGTCAAGAGTAGAACTAAGTGCAGCACCAATGCCAAAGAAGGACAGAAAAAATATTCAAATAACAATCTAGAGAAAGGGACCAAAACCATGGACTAAAATTGGAAGAGTCATGTATTTGTATTAAAAAGCCAGCAGCACAACTATTGAATGATGGCACCTTGAGAGCAGCTAATAATGAAAATAATTTCAATAGATTGTGATATAGAAAATAAAAATAACACCAATAGCAACCTTTGCCTGCTAAGTGCTGTATATTTTCAAGCACTCTTATGTACCTGCAAAGATCATCTCAGTTCTTTATGGGAAAAACTCATAATCGATACAAAGTAAAAATCCTACAGATAGAGGTGTCCAGAGAAGTAAGTCCTATGTCTGTACACTGGCTGTCCAACAATTACATAATCAAGTTCTGGATGCAAAATTTTAGCAAGATTGTTGTTGATAAGTCTGAAGAGAGTTACTGGTTAAAGATAGGTTTAGTTGAGCAGGGAGGACTTCTATAGCTTGGAGTAGAGATGCCAGTTGTTTAAATGAGCCAAGTGGAGGAAGGAGATGAAGGTCAACATTACAAGTTAGAAGAAAATGTGTGGAAGACTTTTCATTCTCTAATTATTGGAACTATATATCTCCAGCATATGCTATCACATGAAGCACTTAGCATTCTGGAACTGTAAAGATTCCAACTAAGTTGAATGTCCAGTTCTTAGAGATGTTAATTAAGATCATAGAATTAAACAGGAAGATTTTAATTATATCCATGATGAGCATTTTTAGTGTAAAAATCCAAAATTTGAAATGCTCCAAACATGAAACTTTTTGGGGGCCAATATGATCCAAGTGAAAAATACCATATCTGACCACATATCATGGGTTGCAGTAAAACACAGATGCATTAAAATATTTTTAAAATTAATTTTATTGAAACATTTTAGGTATACAATATGGTGACATTCATCATTGGAAATTTGTACCTTTACATAGTATATCTTGGTTCTTATTTTTTCCCCATTCCCCTGTCCTCCCTTAGACCCCTTCACTCCTCCCTATTTACAAACACTTTGTTTCCATTTTTTCATTTTCTCAGATTAATTCCATTCCCTTCTTTCCTTTACTTCTGGGTATGTGTATACGATGTATGTTGTGGTTCTGATCTAGCATGTCCCCCACAAAGCCTCATATGTTTAGAGGTGGGGCTTTTAAAAGATGATTGGATTAGGTGGTGCTATACTTATCAGTGGATTAGACCCTGATGAATCCTTAAGTGAATGTGGTGTGAGGTAGGGAATGGTTAGAAGAGGTGAGGCCATGACATGAATGGCTTTCCTCTGTCAGACCCTCCCACCATGTCTTTTCTGCCTGGAAGCCAGCTAACTATGGGCTGAATCTTCTAAAAACTGTGAGCCAAAAATAAATGTCTCCTCCTTTAAATTGTGAGTATTGGATATTTTTTCCCAACACCAAGAAAGTGACTAAAACAAAGTGAATTTTCTGTTTAGAATTTAGTACCATCATCAAGATATCTCATCATGTATATGTAAATATTCTAAAACAAAATGCAATACATTTCTGGTCCTAAGCAGTTTGGATAAGGGATGATCAACTCACATTCTTTCCGTAACACTTTATGGCTTTCAAATCACTTATCAACATAAGCTTATTTTCACTCTTTTTTCAATTTTACAATTTTGTGATTCTAAGTTTTCTGTGCAATGTGATGTTCACATTCCCTGTTTCTCTACTCTGGCCCCTCTTCCTTCTCTATTGGGTAGAAAGCAGGAGGATCAGGTCTCTCTTGTGCTCAGAGAAGAGTGTAGCATGGAGTTAGACTGAGGGGGACAGTCAGACATTCTTTCCTGATGATTTCAGTATAATCAAAGAGGCCATTATGGTGGCAATTACCCTTCTCTGTCATTTTCTCTTCTTTGTTTTTGTTTCACATTTTAGTACTGTAACTGCTTAGAATGGAACTTCCTTGTGCTTTTGTACCAAAAATATTAAGAAAAATGTGTTTTTCTTTCAGGAAACACCCACATCTGGCATCCTGAAAATGAGCATTTTATGATCATTGTAAGCTCAAGAGAGAATGTGTGGGGGCCGCAGAGGAGGATAGGGTAATTTGAGGTATTTTTATACATACCTCACAGTTAATAGCAGCAAATGTCTGTGCAAGACCTTAGCTGTTTGCTGTCTAATCCATTATCTGTCTTACCTGCTCCTCTCTGTAATGTGAAGGGCTCAGGTCTTAGCTGCCCCTAGACAGTCTCCACCCACCCACCCCCACCCAAGCAGCCTTAGATTGGGTTGTGGCTTCCTGCTTTGGGGCTAACCAGGTTCCCTTGCTTTATGCTGTTTGGCTTTTCAGCTCTCCCAGGATATTTGTTACTGTGTCTTAATATTGAAACTTCCTGACAAACTGACATGGGCTCTATTTTCCTGACTTCATTGTCCACTGATTGTTTTAATCACAATTTGTCACAGAAGAGATCAGTAAATGTCCAAGAAAGAGAGTAAACTTTAGCTTACAAATTACAAGATTATTTTCATGGAAGAACTTTCCATGAAAACATCAGGTTGGATTCTGAGAAGAAAGGGCATTGGATCTTTCTAGGATCTATGGCTAATGATAAACTTTATCAGTGGTGGAACCAAAGTATATGATAGGAAAAAACAACTAATCTGACTAAGTCAAATAGGACTTTATTCCCCTGTGTAACAAGTGTGGGTGTCAGCAATTGCTGACCCTTGTTCAGCCACTTCAGAATATCAGAGTTTTAGACTGGCATTTCTGTGTGACCCTCATTACTTCCATCAGAGTTGCAAGGTGGATGCTGTACCTGCTTCCACCTTCACGTTCAAATGAGGAAATAGAAAGGAAGGCAGGCTAGGAATGGTAGTGATGCTAGCTGCACTGGTTACTTTTTTCAGGAAAGTAAAACATGATGGTAGATTCTTCCTTATGTCCTTTCTGCCAACACTGGATTACCAGGCCATTTGTAGCTTCAAGGGAAGCTGGGAAAGTGGGAGACAAGATGACATGGTGGGTGTGGGGACAGAGAAGTGTTACGATGATTCCTTCTTTACTTTTATTTTGTTCCAGTCTCTCTCTAAAATCTTAATTATATTTTTTAATTAGCATAAAGTGAAACATTTATTCTTAATCTTATTTATTTTCTTAGGCATTAAATAATTTCTATAAGGCTATTTTTCTTGCTAGCATCATATCTATTCAGTAAACATCAACTAATTTTACTCTCAAGCAGAAGAAATTGGTCCAGGCAAAGGCTGCTTTGCTATGGTGATGAGAATTTGTGGGGTCTGGTGGACAGCATTGAATATTTCTCTCCAAAATAACCAATATCCAAATGGAAAAAAGTTCTAAGCTTAGCTAGGTATCCTGAAGAAGCCAAGTTCTGTTTGTTATGGAAGTCAGTCATTTGGATAGGAGCATAAATTAAAAAAACAGACTCTTAAATCATGGGAAGACCTGCTGCTCAAATAATGCAAGATGCTTATGAAAAGTAACCAAGTACATTAAACCAAAGGAATCAATAATTAAAATAAGAGTCAAAAATTGATTTCCATGTCCTCCCTTTTAGCTCTTTTAACTCTTCCAAGAGCAGCTGTGAACCAAGTGCAATAATGGTTGCCAGATGCCATTTCTTGGTAGTGTGGACTGTCTGCTACTGGAGGAGGGGGTACTGTGCATTATAAAATGTATTTCTTGTTTCAAGTTAGAGATAGGGAGAAGCTTTGAAAAAAATCATATCGCTTAACAAAAACAATGGAAGAAAAAATCAACACCTGTGTGTGCAATATAAGCAATTAGAAATATTTTAGGTTAAAACATTAGATGTGGAAGCCTTTTGGTTTCTGATCTTTTTAAATGGTATACTAGTGCAGTTATTGATTCCTTTCCACAGAACTCTAGAAAATTGCAGGGTATGAGGATGTAACACTATAGTGTCCTTATAGTCCCTAAAGAATTGACATTTTTGATGACAAAATGATCCTATCAGAAAGCCAGCCTTAGGTGGTCATATTTACACCAAGATTTTATTTTCTGTGTTCTGTCATTTCCTCTTTCAAACCATAGGACCAAAGATAGACCTTTTGGTTGAAGGGCTCTTAGAGGCTAGTTAACCCCACTTTTTGTCCAACAGCCTACTTTTTTTCTCAGCCCATACAATCCATTATCCAAAGCAGCCAGGAAACCCTTCTTAAAATGTACATTTGTTCCTGTCACCTAACCACCTAAAACTCCTCTATGGCTTCCCACTGCACCTTGGATAATATCCAGACATTTCTCTGTGACCTAAGACGACCTTCTTGCACTGGTCCAATTTAAACCTCCTTCTCTGTCTTGTATTCTTTCCTCTTCTACTCAGTCATATTGGATTATTTTTCTTCTTGAAACAAGCCTGTCTCATCCTACCCATAGACGTTTGCTCCTGCCATGCTCTCTGCCTCTGCTTATCGGGACCCATCTTCACTCATTGAGTTCCTTCTTGTCACCAGGAGTCAGCTCAGTTTTTCAGAGACTAAACTCCTGACTGTTCCAAGTAGGGTGTCCTAACTGACTGCATCCAGCATAGAATCCTCTTTCACTGTACTCATGCCCTTTCTCATCATCTGGAATAATATATTTTTTTTTATTTATTTGCTAGTTTATTATTTGGCTTCCCTTTTTACAACGCTAGCTTGATATAAAAATGATTCTTATCTATCTGATTTACTATTATACATTTCTGACACACAGAAAAAGAATGAGTATATTTTAGGGTTTAGTCTTATCTCCATGCAAAGGGAGAGTTGGATTCCCTAGAGGAAATTTTGGAGTCCTGTAGACTTATCTCAGAGATGTCAAAGAAGAACAAGAGTGAACTTCTAGAGGACTATCTTGAGCTGGTGCTGCTGTTGACATCACTGACAGTCCTTCTCAACTGAAACTTCAACTGAACTGCTTGCTAACCCTCATGTTTAGAGATGGGGTCAAATGGTTTGCTAATCTCTAACTGAACAGGAATAAGAATGAATCCCTTGGTGGTTTTCAATGGAGGTTGCCCTTGGCATTTTGAGTCGCTTGTTGAGGCTCAATCTCCTGAGCATCAGTGGAACATTTAAAATCCATGATCACTGTGGAAACCTTTATCCCCTCTACAAATGTCCTTGAGAGGAGTAGTGACTATTAAACCTGGTTGAGAACCTTATTAGAAGTTATTGTATAGCGTGACAACCAAGCATCTGAATGAATTAAAACAAAAGGAAAAAATGTTTAACTGAACAAAAACTCCCCCAATTATGTACATATTAGTGAGTTGTTTCTTATTCTGTCTCCAGTTCCTACAGGGCTTCTGTCTCTAGTTCCTACAGGGCTTTTAAGTACCAATGGGGAAGAGACAGTGTTGAGATAAGTGGGTTCTAGAAGGCAATCAGCTTCTACTGGGGAAAAATTGATTCCTACCCAACTCAGAATTGTCATTAGGGTATTGGGCAGAAATGAATTAAGATCTAGGCCTGCATGCTTCTCAAAAATAAATTGCCTTTAGTTCCCAGGTACTCATGAGACCATCGCTCTAATATTTTTCCTCTTTCAGAATTGTGCTCATCTATTTCCTCTATATATACCTGTGATATCTGTCTTTATACATGGTAAGGATATTAGGTTCAGAGCACTGTTTTATGTTTGGACTTCTCTGTCCTGTGTCTTACTTTGCAGTACAATTGTAATAAAAATTTTAGAATGCTTGTCCTGGATAAAAATTACCCTCAAACCATCCTTATTAATGATTGTGCTCTTGGTAGTAATTACATTGTGTTGATTACTTTATTGAAAGAATGAAGAAACAGATTGGATTGTTCCCCAAGCAGATTATAACCAAAACAACGATGGTGACAATGATGATGAAGATCAAATAATGGCTAAGTTTATTGACATTTATTATGTGTTAGGCACAATTCTTAACAATTGACATATTTTAACCAATTTAATTCTCACAGTGAGTGTTTATTATAACTAATTTTAGATTTCTTTTTAAATTTTTTTGGTACCGGGGAATGAACTTGGGTCCTTGCGTTTGCGCAGCAGGCAGCAAAACCACTGAGCTAAGTCTCCGGCCCTAAAACCAATTTTATATTAACAATAGAAAGCAAAAGGTTAACCAAGTAACCTGCCTCAAGGTGGTAAGTTGTAAAGCTATGAGTCTATCCCTCTGAGTGCAAGGCAGACAATCTGAACAGAAGAAGTAGGCCAGACTAAGGAGGATGAGGTGATGGGGAAGGTGGAGATGTGGAGCAAGTGTGTAGGGACACAGACTCCTCACATTTGGCTATGTGACCATGCAACAAACTGGACTCACTATTGCTAAACTTCTTGATTTCTTTGCAAAAGATGTAGACAATCAGCAAAATTTCTCAATTTTAAAAGGTTGACTACATTTCATGGTGTGACCTGAATGAAACACTAATTACTGCTATAGAAGAACTCAGTGTTGTTTTATGTAAGTTTTTTTTAACAAGATAAAAAGTATAGTCTTATGTCAAAACTTAAACTCTACAGGTTTTAGGTAATTAATAAAACCACATGTATCAGATTTTCTCCATTCTCTTTTGGCTCCAAGAATGTTCTCTTTCTGTTTTCTCAAGTCACAAACATCTGTTTGTGACCATCCAGCTAATTAGGCCCCATTGAGTGTTCTAATGAGGGCAAAGTGAACAAGCCAGTGGATTTAATGCCCATGGAAATGCATGTTTCTAATTGTGCAACAAATGAAGGTGGAAAGGTTAAAGTAATGAGCTGCTCTGAAGAGTTCTGACCAAGAGGGAGAGAGGGCTTTGTTGTTTCACATTCTATCTTTGTTTTTGTCACTGAGATGTGCTCTTATTTCCACCATGGCATTATTGCCAAGAGGTTCTGCTATTACATTCCATTATCGTGCCATTTCTGAAGGAGCCAAGTCTTTTCTTACAACACAATGACAGTATGCAGGCAGCCATAATTGCCCCTGTCTTTGCGGCACTCCCTAACATCTTGTATACAGCTGTGAACAGCTGCATTAGTGCCAATTAATCTGAGGTAGGTTTTCTGAAGGAGGGAGTGCTGTACAGTATAAACGGATAGTCCCTTGCTTTTCCAAGTGGCATTTCTGGACAAGGCATGGTAACTGAAAAGAGCAATCAGATGAGGGGGCTGTCAGCTTTGTTTCAGGAATTTCCATTCCTAAACTGTTCCACTTATCCTGCATTCTCAAGAAAGCGCTGGTGCAGGGTCCAGATCAAAGAACTATGTTTAGAGTCTCCAATCCAAGGGATTAGAGCTTGCAAAGTGTGGCTGTTTGAAGAAGTTACAAAGACCTGCTTTAGTTGAGTCATGCTCAGTTAGCTTGGTGACCATCACCGGTGAGGATGAGTGGCCATTTGGGAAATGGAAAGTTTATGTTGCAGGGAGTGTAAAATGCTTGGGTCCTGGAGGCACAGGGTAATTGGGTATGGTGGTGCGGGGAAGCTTTTTCTTAGATGTTGATGAATAACTTGTGTTTTTAAAATGCCATAAAATAAATTTAATTATGACTTCTGTTTCAGAATTCAAAGTTCTGACTGTTACATAAGTTTACATTATTCTTTGGAAATACTCATTTATTTCTTTATTTTCTTTGTGGTTCTGAAGATCAAACCCAGGGCCTTATGCATGCTATACAAGGGCTATATCACTTATATGCATATATGAATAAGCTAAAGTGAAACCTATTATTCTTTAAATTAATATGTACTAATAAAAAGAATTAAGAAAAAGATTAATGGAAGATGATCATACCTTTCTTTGTCCTCTGGTGCTCGACCTCTTCCCATAAAAGGATTGTCATTTCAATATTGGTAGGTTTTTGTTTTCTAATGTTACAATAATGGCAGCAGATATGTAGAGAAAACAGATTTTGGTTGATGTGGATAAAACATAAAGAAAATTTTCCATTGGTGCTTGCTTTCTCCTACTCTCTTTTATCACATTGTATTAACCAATGTCTTCTTAAATTAACAGGCTGAAAATTTAGTACCCCATTTAGATAACATGGGATTAAAATATAATACAAATCCTGGCCTTTAACTTTATAGATATTGCTCTGTAGCCATGTGTAATGGCTTCCAGGACCCCTAAAAGTATCAAAAACCAAGGATGCACAAGTCTATTGTATAAAATGGCATAGTATTTATATATAACCTACACTCATCCTCCTGTATACTTTAAATCATGTCTAGATCACTTATGATACATAAAACAATGTAAATGCAAGGAGAACAGTTCTTACGCTTTATTTCTTAGGGAATAATAGCAATAAAGGAATAAATACATATTTCCTATACATGTTTGGTTGAATTTATGGATGCAGAAACCATGGACATAGAGGGATGACTATATTTTCAAATATGAGGGAAAGCGGATGAAACTCCAAGTTTCTTACTTGCCTTACATGGCCTACATAAGAGATATACCTCTGAATGCTTCCTGATTTTGGATGCGCACTCTTGTGATTTGATCCTTGCCTAATCAGCTTTCCAGGGCTGTCTGCGACCACTTTATGTCACTCTCACGTTTTTATAATCACCATGGTCTTCTTTCAGTTTCTCGAGTCCACTAACCTTGTTTCTGTCTCTGAGACTTCGCATTTTTCTTCTAATGTGCTCCTCATTCCTAGGTAGGGAGTTGATACATCTACATGTTATTACTTAGATTCTTCCTTTATCAGTTCAGTCTCAATTTAACTTGTCTTGTTTTTATAATAAAATAATGATAAAAGCTAAATTCATTATTTGATAATAATGTGATCTTTATTTTTTTCCTCAAAGTACTCATTCCATCCTACCTAAAAACTATGAAGTAAAATTTATAGCCTAGAGCAGTGGTGGCAAAACTATGGCACATGTGCTACAGTGATCTGTTTGTATCACTGAAAGCTATAAAATGTTCACCATCACTGATTTAGACTCTAGAGCCAGTTTAAGATGCATGGGATTGCATCTTAGCTTTTTAGCTGTGTGACTTTGGACAAGTCACTTAATTCTTTGTGGTTTGTTTTCCTCTTCTGTAAAGTTGGAATTACTTTATTTATAAAAATAAATTGTAATTTCAGAGTTCTTTCAGGAATTAAATGGGATTAACAGATTAATACATGTAAAGCTTAGTGTTTAGAAAATCTTCAAACAAATGTTAGTCGTTATTATTGCTATTTGATATATCTAAAGAACTACATTTCTAGTTAGACTGGTGGTTCAGTGAAGGCTATAATGTAAGTAACATTGACATTAAATGTGAGCAAATTGCACATTTTAAGTCCCCCCAGAATATCTTAGTTGGTTAATTAATGGTGCTTTTTTCAATGTGAAGTAAACTAGCTTTTCTACATGAAAGATTCATTGCTCAAAGTATAAAGAAGAGTGGTGCCCCAGAGAAAATGGGCAGACAGAAGCCATATTCTATCCTGTGGGTTATGGCAGACAAGCCATGTTCTATCCTGTGGGTTATGGAGGGCAGAGATGTGGGCTCAGGATACTCACATATCTCAAACCAAAAAAGGTTTCTGAACACAAGTATTATAGCACTGAATGTTTCCTGGTTAGGGATGAGCACTCTTTGTTTTTTTTTTCTTTTAAACCATATTGAGAGTTCACTTCTTTTGCCCTGGTCCGATGGCCTTATCATCTAGCTCCTCAGGACAGTGGAAGGGAGAATGGAGCATAGCCATCAACAAACTTGTATCACATCCACTTAAAATGTACACTGCTGTACATTATTAGAATATGAAGAATATTATTTAGAATATGAATAATTATTCAAACTTCAAAAAAAAGGAGCTCTATTTCTGACTTTACATTGCAAATGATATTTCCGCCACAGAAGCCAGGAACACTGGCAAAGCCATTTAATAATCCTGATAGTGGCCTCCGTATAGAATGAAGTTTCTCTAGTATATGTGCCAGGAACATTGAGCTTTGGGGGGAAGTTTTAGTCACTTCCTTGCTCATAAGTCCAGCACCTAAACCCATGAGCTTTCTCTTTCCGTTTGATAGATCTCTGTTTCCCACTTTCTACACAGAGGAGGAAGGATAACAGCGTTACATTTCCTCCTCTGTAAATGTGCTCACCTTTCCTTTAAGCAACAGATGAGGAAGGTCATATACGATAGGTCTTGTACCTGCCTATGGGCCAATATCACTGACATTAATGCTGTCATTTAAAGGAAAAAAACTTTCTACTTTTGCTATATGAGAAGGTTCTTCCTAATAAATTTCTCCTGCATGAAGTTCTTATCTGAACACCACTCGCAGAGGGGGAAAAGTAGTTTCTGATAAAGAAAATTACCTGATCACAGTGCTGCACAAAAATCAACAAAATCACACTCATGGTTGGTTTCTAAGGCATACACTTTCCTCCTAGTTTTCTTTTCTTTTTCTTCTTCATGTTTCTAGTCCTACTATTCTCCCTTTTTACCCTTTTATTTTTTTAAGGAATGAAATGTGATTATTAAAATATAAACCTAACAGGAGCTAGCCTACCTGGATTTAGATACCAGCCCCATTACTTACCAGTTGGGTGCCCTAGGTTAAGTTATTTATCTTGTGCCTTACTTTCTTCACTATAAAGTGAAGCCAATTAAATGGAAGAGTGAACCACTAGCTACTCCTTGATCATGAACGGTGACCTTTCTAGGGTCAAATAGACATCCCCAAATCATCTGCAGTGAGCACACAAAATGGCATATTATGGGGAGCCCTGACATTTTACATTGCACAAAATAGCCTTTGGGGGTATACAACACAACCCTATTGTGTAGGGTTGAAGTGATGCTTAAACACGTAAAGCTCTAAAGCTCTTTGGACAGACCTGGAACAAAGTCAATACCCATCCTTACCAAACACTGGCTAGTGCTCTCATTTTCTTTCTCCTTGACACCTAGCCCTCGAATGTCCATGGCAATCAAAAATATGCTGTTTCTCAGTGATGGAGCTTTTTGGTCATCTTTTAACCCAATTAACTTTATTCTTTATCTAGGAGCTTTCAGTCCTATTGTCTATTCCTTTAGGTAGATAAAACAAAATACTTTTAATAGTAATTTACAAACAAGGGAAATTTATTGCTTGTAGCTCTGGAGGTTGGAAAACACAAGATCAAGTGTCAACATATTGGTGTCTGGTGAAGGCCTATTCTTCACAGATGGTGTCTTCTTTGTCTCCACACATGGCAGAAAAGGCAACTGTAGCTCTTTTCTAATGGGATAAATCTCATTTGTGAGGGTAGAACGTCCTGACTTAACCATTTTCCAAAAGGCCTCACTTCTTAATACTACCACATAGGGTATTATGTCCCAACACAGGAAATTTTGGGGACACCAATATTCAGACTTCAGCACCTAGCTTTTGTCTGTCTTAGAGATATGAGTTATCTAAGAATTACTTTAAAAAAATAAACACCTTTTTATTCTAGGCCTTTCCAGCTTTAGGGGGGAAAAAAATCCACCTGAGCTGCTACTTGGCCTTGGAGAAAAGTTTTTTGTTCAATTATTTCAGATTTTTAAAAAATAAATTTTGAATTGTCTACCTACACTTTTAGGTCTCTAAAGGGTGGCTATTTTAACCAGCTTTCCACTTAATAAAATAGCTGAGATAACTAACTGTTATGGTTTGGTTTGAAATGTCCCCTATATACTAGCACACTAAAGCTTGGTTGCCAGCTGGTGGCACTGTTGGGAGGTGGTGGAGCCTTTAGGAAGTAGGGCATAACAGAAGGAAGTTAGTCCCTGGGGCCTGGCCTTAAAGGGGGTTTGGGACCTCCATCCTTCTCTCTCTCTTCTCTTCCTGGGTTCCATGAGGTAAACATGCATCTTCTGCCACTCTGCACTTTGCCATAGGCCCAAAGCAATGGGGCCAAATGACCATGGACTGAAATCTCTAATATAATGAACCAAAAGAAATCTTTTCTTCTTTTAAATTGATTTTCTCAGGTATTTTGCCACAGTAGTGGAAAACTGCCTAATATATTAGAAAATGAAAGGTTTATTTTCTCACAGTTTTAAAGGTTTAAGTTCATGATATATTGGCACCATTACATGGCAGAGGAAGCTGTTCACTTCATGGTAACCTGGAAGTGAAAGACGAGGCTATGGTCCCACAGTCTCTTTAGAAAGGGAAAGTCTTCAGTGACTTAACCCCTCTCACTAGGCCCCATTTCTCAAAGTTTCCACCACCTCCCAGTAATGCTGAGCTGGAGGCCAACCCTTTAACACATGGGCCTTTCTTGGATACTCCAGATGCAAACCAGAACAGTGGCCTGGCTCTTACACCTTGCATCTGCCATTCCCTCACCCAAAATGTTTTCAGCAGCCATCAAACTCCCAAATTATAATTATCTTCTGCTTAGTTTCATAACTAAAATTTTAATGTTGTACAATTTTTTACATTTCCTTTGTAAATTGTAATTAATAGGGGAAAAAACAATATATTGGCCAAATTATAGATTGAAAGTGAATGAGAACACAGTAAAAGACACTGCATATCTTGTGCATTGTAGTATTTTGTGGTTGAAACAGCAAAAGTTTGAATTTTTTATCTTGCCTCTGTTACTTTGTGGCAATAAAACATATTCCTCCAAGGTCCCTGTAATAGTCATGAGAAACAATATGGCGTTTACCAAAAGGCAAGATTGAGTAGGGGTAGATTGAAGGTACCTGGCAATGTCTGGCATGTGGCTAGTACAAAATAGAGGTTAGTTCTCTTCCCTGGCACCAGGGGGAAGTGGGAAAATGACTGTATCTCTCAGAGGAGGTGGAAAAGGATGGGTCTGGGAGATGCTCCCTATTCGTGAGGGCCTTCTACTGTTTTTTGGAGCCCATACTTGGTCCTGTAGAATTGGTTTGTTTTCTGCTACTGTAAAGAATTCAGGAGAAGGAGGCTGTGCAAAAAAGGGCTGGGGGAGAGAGAAAGAGGGAGGGAGAAGGAGAAAGAGAAGAGAAGAGAGAGAGAGAGGGAGGGAAGGAGGGAGAGAGGATTAAAGTGAAGGATACATTGTTAGACATGTTGATAGTCCTCTGAGTAAAAACATGCACTTTTTAAATTGACCTTAAAATTAAGGAGAAAACTTATACAATTTTATTGACTCAGGTGATTATTTGGATAAAAGATTATGTATTTCTCTCCTTCTCCTTCGATCTCCTTTCTGTATGGCCTGACTCTGGTGACTCATTAGTTCTCTCACTGGAAAGAAGATGAAATCTGAACCAGTTCAGATACTGGCTAGTAACTGGTGAAAGTTGATAATGGAGAAGGCAAATGAGCTTTCTTGATCATCAGTGGGAATTCATTTGTGCCTGCCATACCTAGCCTCCACTTTTAGAGATAATCGTAAGTTGGCTGCACATCAGTTTAAAGGAATGATATGTCATTTAAATAAATGGTATACAGCTGGAAATTCCTATTTCTCAAAAAAAAAAAAAATCTAACACTGAGTTAAAAGGTTGGATCACTTTCAAAATTCTGTTTGTCAGATTTTAGTGGTCTTCAGCGAGGAGCAGAAAGAATAGCAGAGGTAATTAGTTACCTGGGGACAGAGGCTATTAAAAAGTATTAAGGTATATGCAACTTCGCCCAGATAGGAAGAAGTTTGTGTTTGGTGCTGTTCTATAAAGAAGGCTGCTCTTATCCATTATTGTCATACAGATCTCTAATTTAGTCCTCAGTTGATTCTACTCTGTACAAGTACTTTTTAAAGAAATCACTGAATGGATTTATTTACCTGGTAATAAATATAACAAAGGGGCTTGAAAATGATGGAATCCTAGAGCCAGAATGCACAGCTTATAAAACAGCCATGTATTTACTTATGAGAAAATACTTAACAAACTAGTGCTGGTATCAGTGCTGTGTCTGGTATCATTTCCAACTCCTCATCCCTAAACCGTCAGCATAACCCTTACTATGTGGTTGTCATTGGCCAGGTGTACCTAGCAGGATTGTCCTGGGCTTTGTTCAAACCAGCTTGTTCTTTCATCATCTTGTTCTGCACCATTTCTGATCCTCAGTGTCCCACGATGCTCTGCATCCGATCTTAATAGTCTCATTCTCATAATGCGGATGAATACCCTAATTGTCGCAATCCTCACTGTCACTGTGGCAGTTGCTTGGAATTCATACTTTTAAAGTGTAATCACTAGCTTTATTTCTGCAGTGAGTATCACTGCTGTTTCTAATTTGCTCAAACATGGCAGATTCCTCCAAGGCTGGGATAGAAAAGACACCCTCTCTTTTTTACCACACTGCTCTCAAACCCTCTTCAGATTCTTCACTGTCTCTGGACTCTGTCCATTCTGCCTGTGCTCAGGAGCAGTGGAATTTTTGTACATAGCCACAGCCTTTAAAAAGCATTCAAAATAACAATTTTTTTTTGCTGAAATAGCTACCATTTGGAAATTTCTCACCCATTTCATTGAAGTAACTGAGTGACGTGTATCTCTCAACTATGGAACCACAGTTTGCTTTTTAACTGTTTGTGATCTGTGTGGCCACAGAATGAGATCATAGCTTATTTAATTACTCTAGCACACAATGTGATTTTAAAAACGTGGAATATATAAAAATAACATGTGTAAGGTATGTGTACAATCCAAAGAAGACATAAGCATTCAGTTATCCACTATTTAGCTCAAAAATACAATATTATAAGTCATTTTTAACACTTTCCTCCCTTTCATTAAAGGAATACTAACTTGAATTTTGAATGAAACATTCTCTTGCTTTTCTTTCTGGCTAATATATTGGTATATATCTTACAATGTATTGTTTTTAAATATTAAATAAATGGAACTCTACCATATACATTCTCCTGTATTTTTGTCCACAGCATTACATTGGTATCATCCATATGCAGTTTATTTTCAATGCTGTATAATATTCCATTTTATGAATATATAGTACTAATGTCTTTGGATTACTAATTTTTTTCTCTCTCTCTGACACTCAGTGATCATCCTCAGTAATATTGTAAACCTATGAGATAAATTCTTGGCTCAAAAGGTACATGCATATTTAGCTTTTGTTTTAGTCAGCTTTCGTGTTGCTGGACCAAATTGCCCAACACCCATGACTAAAAGAAAGAGAGAGGTTTATTTGGATCACTGATTCGAAGAATTCAGTCCATGGTCCACTGGCTTCAAGGCCGGAAACATGATGGTAGAAGGTCATGGCAGAGCAGAGCTGCATAGTTTAAGATAGCTGAGGAGCAGAATGGAGGAACAGTGTCAGAGAGGAAGGGTGAGGGACCAGATGTGGACCCCAAGATAACAGTTCCTGAGTTACTAATCTCATGGGCTGCTCCCAAGGCAATCGAGATGACAGTCCAGCTGAAATGTCACAGGTCTCCTACCTAATCCCATTTTCCCTCCAAAGTGGAACATTTGGAGGGAATATTTGTGAGATTTTACCCTTTATCAACAGTTTACTGGAATTTCAATTGTTCATATTCTTATTCTGTAGTGGTAACAGCAACAATCTGCCTCATCATATTTTTTATTTGATAAGCCAGTGTTTCACCAAATTGTTTGTTGCTGGTTAATAAAGTTATGTTTAAATTTTAGTTTACTAGAGTTTATATTAACTGTTCAAAAGCTAATGTTAACCTTGCATATGTTGAGGTGAAAGCAAACTATAAATTTCTGAATTTGTTTTGGAACTATTCTGCTTAGGCTTTTTGAATTTATGTTGATGATAGGCTTGTAATTTTTCCTTCTCGTTCTCTTTGGTTTTACTATCATGTTGTAATAACTTCAAAAAGATAGACAAATGTTTCTTCTTTTCCTGCTCTCTGGGAGAGTGACTAAGAATGGATGTGTCATCTTCTTTCAGCATTGGATAGAAATTATGTTTGAGATCATCTGGTCATGGTATTTTCCTTTTTGTATGAAGACTTACAACTATGGATACGGTTTTCTCAATGGATAAAGGACAATTCAAGATTTCTATTTCTTCTCAATTTAATTTCTTGATATATTATTAAAGAATTTTAAAAATTGCCTACATTTTAAGAAATCTATTTGCTATAGATCCTCTGAAATTTGTAGAGATTTTATGGCCTAACACTTTTTAAATTTTTATAAATTGGCAAAAATTGTTCATAATGTCATATCTTTTTTATTTGTTACTATTTACTTTGTGTTGTAGTATTTTTACTTTTTAAAACTTTTTTGGTGCCTTTTCTATTTTTTTCTTAATAAATCTTCAAAGAGATACATCAATTCTATTATTTTTTTCCCTATTAAGTTTATTGGTACATTTTAGGTATAACACACAGTTACATTCATCATTGGGATCTTGTACCATTACATGAGTATCTTGGTTCTTATTTTTTTACTCTTTCCCTTGCCCTCCCTTCAGCCCCTCCACCCTTCCCTATTTGCAAACTTTGTTTCCATTTTTTTCCTTTTCTCATATTTTTTCTTTCCCCTTTTCTCCTTTCCCCTACTCCTCCCAAATCCCCTGCTCCTTTAGACCTTTTCTTCCTGTTACACAATATCAATTACACATTTTTAAAATTACAATATGAAGATCTAGGAGACATTACCACAGATTTTACAGAATTTAAAAGGATATAGAAAGCATATTTCAAAAATCTGTTTTGAAATAAATTTGACAACTTCTAAGAAGTACCTTGGAAGACAAATTAATGAAACTAACTCTGGAGGAAACATAAAATTTGAATAGCACCTATTAAAGAAAGTATATTCCTAGCTTGAAAACCTACCTATATGACAACAGCAGGCTCATAAACATTTTAACTGTTAAATTATATCAAACAATTAAAGCAGAAAAAAGAAGGAACACTTCTCCACTCATTTTAGGAACTCAACATTGTGTTAATCCTAAAATTGGATAAAGATAATAGAAGAAAAAAGTATGAACTTAGATAGAAATTGGTTTAACAAAACAATTAGAAGTCAGATCTGGCAGTATGTAGAAAGTGGTTTTGTTATAGGGATGGCAGTGTTGGTTCAGCATTGGAAGATCCACCCCCCAAAAGTCATCATTTTAACAGAGGAAAGGAAAAAGCCATATGATCCGGTCACTAGTTGGAAAAAAAGTATTGGACTAAATTCTACAGCTGTTCATAGTAAAAGCTATCAGGAGACTAGAAGTAGAACAGAACCTTCTCAACAGATTAAAGACATGTACTCCATACTTCCAGTGATAACACCTTATATGAATGGAGAAGATACAATGCTTTCTCCTTAAGGTGGGAAACAAGGGGAGATATGCTTACTCTTTATCTGTCCATTAAACTTTGAAACATAGGCCCCACCAAAGTAGTCTGGCAATAAAATGACACAACTAGGATAGGATTGGCAAGGTAGAAGCAAAATCTTTATATGTAGATGAAATGATCATCTACAGAGGAAATACTAAGAAATCTCTAGGAGCTCCTAGAACTTATATTTAAATTTAGCAGGATTAGAAAACACAAGGTATATATAAAAATTCAGGTCTGTGTATACTTGCTATAAATGAAGAATTGGATATTGAAATTTAAAAGTTATGTAAGAATACAAAGGACCTAGAAAAGTTAAAAAAAACAATGTTGGAAGATGTTTAGTACCTAATTTTAAGACATCTTCTAAAGCTACAGTAATCAAGGCAGTGTTGGTGTAAGGAAAGACATATAGATCATTGGAATAAAACAGAGAATCTAGAAATAGAACCACACATATATGGTCCACTGAGTTTTGAAAGATTATTTAACATTAGCATTTTATAGAATATAAACTCAATTCAAGAGCTGAGGAAGAGACAGTGTTTTCAGCAAATGGTACTAGAACACCTGGAATCCGTATATAAAAAATTAACCTCAACCCTTTATTTCCATACATGAAAATAACTTGACAGAATCTATGAACCTAAATATGAAAGCCTAAAAGTATAAAACTTTAAGAAGAAATTATAAGGGAAAATGTTTATGAATTCAAGGTAGGCAAGAACTACCTAGGATGCAAAAGAGATGATGTATAAAAGAAAAAAATTGATAAATGAGATTCCATCAAAATTTCGAACTTTAAATGACATCATTAAAATGAAAAGTAGTCCTTAAACAGACCATATTTGCAGTGCATATAACCTATGACCAGAATATATAAAGAATTCTTAGAGCTCATTAATAGACAACCCAATTAAAAAGTAGACATAAGAAGATGATAAATAGACAGTATAGCACAAAGAGAGGTGTGCAACTCTAGAATCAGAAAAATTCTAATCAGTACAATAACAAGATTGAATTATACACTCATTAGGGAGATGAAGTTAAAAGTTTTAAAATCCTTGTCATGACTTTTTCTTTTGGTTGGATTCTCCCCCTTTGTGTTTAATTTGTCACGCCCAATGGATTCATTCTCCTAGGTTTCCTGGGGTTGTGGTCCTCATTGTCTTTTCCTAGGGTATTGTCTAAAATTTTTGGAGTGCCAGTTTGGTATTGATGAAGTTCCTGAGGTGCTCTTTGTCATGAAAGTATCTTATTTCTCCATCAATTTTGAAAGATAGTTTTGCAGGTTACATCAATCTGGGTTGGAGGCTGTTTTCCTTTAGGGCTTGAAATACATTACTCCAAGCTCTTCTTGCCTTGAGGGTTTGCATTGAGAAGTCTGCTGTGATTCTGATGGGCTTTCCTTTGTATGTGATTTGTTTTTCTTTCCCTGCTTGTAGAATTTTGTTCTTCTGTTGGATTTCTGGAATCCTAACTATTATATGCCTATGTGCAGATTTTTTTTTGATCAAGGCTAGCTGGAGTCCTATATGCCTCACTTATCTGTATGTCAAGTTCTTTTCCCCTCCTTGTGAAGTTTTCTGCCAGCACTTCTGTGAACAGTTTTTTTATGTCATCTGCACTCTCTCTTCTTTCTTCATTGACTCCAATCAGTCTTATGTTATTCTTTGCATATTCTAGCAGCTGCTGGATTGATTTCTTGTGTTCCCTTACACTTGTAAAGTATTTTTTCTTTTCCTGGTCATTAATTGCAATCTTATCTTCTATATGTGAAAATCTATCCTCACATTGGTTCATTCTGCTGCACAGACTTTCCATGGAATTTTTAATCTCCTAGAAATCTGTTTGTATCTGTTTTATGGATTCCATTTGTTTCCTATGTTGGGATTCCATCATGTTCCTCAGCTCCTCTATTTTTTATCTGTGTCTTCTCTAGATTTATTAATCATGTCTTGCACCATGAGCACAATCTTTGCTGTTTTCTGAGTAATTATTTCTGATTTCATTTTTCCCAGATCCTCTTTTGTTTCCAGTTCAGAGAGTCCAGGTGGTTGAGTATCAGATTGTTCCATCTGGTTTCCCTTTGGGGTTGCTGTAGGTGATCCAGAAGTCTGTTTTTGAGGCTTGTTTACATGTCTTCTCATTTCCATGGCAGGGGATGTGTGGTGGTGCTTCTGGTGCCCATGCAGCTTACTTTCTCTGCCCTAGGAGCTTGGGATGGAGGGGGAGCTTCCTTCTGGGTCCTGGGACTGGCTCAGCTTCTCTGCCCTATAAGTGTGGGATGGCAGCAGGAGAGCTTCCTTCCGTGTGCTGGGATCAGCTCACCTTCTCTGCCCTAGGAGCTTGGGATGGCCAGGGAGCTTCCTTCTGGGTGCTGGGACTGGCTCAGCTTCTCTGCTCTAGGAGCATGGGATGGCAGTGGGAGAGCTTCCTTCTGGGTGCTGGGACCAGCTCACCTTCTCTGCCCTAGGAGCTTGGGATGATGGCAGAAGAGCTTCCTTCCAGGTGCTGGGACCAGCTCACCTTCTCTGCCCTAGGAGCATGGGATGGCAGCGGGGGAGCTTCCTTCTGGGTGCTGGGACCAGCTCAGCTTCTCTGCCCAAAGGATGCTTCTTCTCTCTCTCTTCTCTTTTTTTTTTTCAGATGTCACAGGCTGGGTCTGAGGGTCCTCAGGCTAAAATAAAAAACTTTTAACATAAATATTCAGGTTTACTGACTTCCTTTGCAGAAAAATAACTTTCACAATGCATCAGTTAAAAGAGGCATGAGGAAGATTTATTACAGGTGGACTTAGGATGCACTCAAGAGTGGAATGAGGGTGCTCATGGAAATGAGGCACTCTATCATTATTTTTTAAAACTCTAGACTTTTGTTGATCTTCTCTAATGTGCCATTGTTTTTCATATCAGTTTCTACTATTATGTTTATTATTTCTCCTGTTTTCTTTGGATTAATTATCTTTTTCTTTTTTTAGCTTCTTGAGTTGGATAAATAAGTCAGTTATTTTCAGATTTCTTTAATTTTTAATACAAACAATGATTTAAATTTCTTTTCAAATATTATTTGTAGATGCTTTCAACAAGTTTGAGAAGTGTTTTTAATGAAAATTTAAGTATTAGATTTCTTTGGTCTATGTATTATTTAAAAGTGTATTTTTAAAATTGTGTTCATAATTGCCCTTTTTCTTAATTCTTAACTTATTTGCATTGTCATAAAATGTGATCGTTATTTGTAGAATCTTTCTAAATTGTTGAGAATTGTTGCAATTTTTATCTTTTGTTTTTGTTTTCTATGTGCCTGCAAACAATGTATTCTCTAGTTGTTGGATGCCACATTCTATGTATGTCTATTTGATCAAGGTTTTGTTTTCTTTTGTTCAGGTATTGTACTGCCTTAATGTATATCATCTGCTTGACTTATGTATTGTTGATCAATCATATGCAACAGTGGCCTTGTAAGTGTCTTTTTGCAGAGGAAATTTTTGCTTCTTATATTTTTAGGCTACAAATCCACTTATTTTTGATATATTTTAAAGTAGATTTGTAAATATCAGTATGCTGTTTCCTAGACACCTAATTTTTATGATTTCATCTTTGTTATTATGCTATACAATTTTCAGAGGTATAAAAGCTTGAAATTGGTATAACATTAGTGAACTAAAATTTATAATTGTGAAATGGCTCTAATAGTGTGCTTTTCTTTATATTTTATTTTACCTAATGTAAATGTAGGTTATACTATTTTCTTTGAGTTGGGATTTGCTAAATTTAACTCTTTCCAAACTTTTTAATTTCAATTTTTTGTACACTTTTCTTATACAGAATCTTTGAACATATCAGAAAGTTTTTTACCTCTTAAAATTTGGTTTAATAATCCATGTCTTTTAACTGAAATATTTACTCAATTATGATGATGATGATACTGATATATCTTTACTCATTTCTATCAGTATTAGGTATTCTCTGGTATGCTTTGCCAATTTTTAAAATCCCTTTCTCTCTCTCCTTTTTCTTTCTTTCTTTCTTTCTTTCTTTCTTTCTTTCTTTCTTTCTTTCTTTCCTTCCTTCCTTCCTTCCTTCCTTCCTTCCTTCCTTCCTTCCTTCCTTCTTTCTTCTTTCTGCCTTTTGTTTTTCCAGTCTCTTGCCTTTGGGTAGGGTAAAAATTGTTTTCTCTTCATTCAACTTTTTTTTCTTTTTAGTATAAGTATTTATACAGTTAGGTTCTATTCATTTTGAAATTTCTATAGAAAAATTAATGTTCAGATGTAAGTAAATTCTAACATTAAAAAATAAGTTAACTCTTCTCTTGAATAATAAAAGGACTTTATAGTGTTTATCATGAATTATCCCTTCCTTCTTACATGTCACTATTGTCTAGCTTTTGCTCTTATCTTGTTTTAACCGCATATGTAATTTTAGGCCCACTTTTTATTCAGTCAGCATAAAATTTATTCACACAGTTAATATTTTTTCATGTTCCTGGTCTCTTAGATCTTCTTAGGATTTTTTATGGCTTGTATCTAGTAGACTCTTCCTCCCAAGCTTCATGTGCTCATAGGTGGGGCTTTTGGAAGGTGGCTGGATCATAAGTGTGTGATAACTGGATTAGTCCATTGACTAATTGGATCAGCACAGTTCTGGGTGTGAGTGATGGACTTACTGAAAACCTTCCAAGTTGGGTGTTGGTGGCACCAACCAATAGGCTCGTAATCTGGATGGAATATAGAGGGAGAGGAAGGCTCACTGCTCTGCTGCTTCCTTTTTGCTGCACCATGGACTGTTTGTCCTCTGCTGTGCCTCTCTACCATGCCAACCTGCCTTGGAGCCAGCCAACCATAGATGGAAACCTCTACTAACTGTGAGCCAAAATTTATCTTTTCTCCTTTCACTTATAGATGTTGGGTATTTTCTCCCAGAAATAAGAAATTACCTAAGACAATTATTTCCCTTCTTCCAGAAATATATTCTTATAACTCTAGTTTTTTTTTCTTTTACTAAAAATGTTTTAGTTTTTCCCTCATTCTCTGTACATGATCTCAATGTAGGTCGAATTCTAGTTCTCAAGTTATTTCTTTAAGCATCTTAAGGGGTTCATTTGGCTGACTTTGGCTTCCTTTCTGCTATTAAGATAATGGAGATCAGGCTAGTGATAATCATTCTTTTTGAGTAATGTATTTTCTTGTCTTTTTCTCAATATTTTATTATGATTATTTTCAAACACACCAAAAGTGATAGAATTTTATAGTGAACACCCATGTACTCACTACCTGGATTCTACCATTAACAATTTACTTGTTAAGCATCCATACATTTAACCCATCAATCTTTTTGTTGTATGTCCAAGTAAATTATACACATTTGTAACCTTCTTCCTGAGCACTTAACCTTCACTACTTAACATCTTTTCTTTATCTTTGGTGCTATTCATTTTGACTGCGATGCATCTATGTTATTTAGTTGAGTGAGATTTGATAAAAATCTTAAAATTTAGGAATGACTTTTTTAAACTGAATGTTGGTTGGAATCCAAAATGTTCCCCCAAAAGGCTCATGGTGTTGAGGTCTTGGTTGCTGATGAGTCTTTTGGATGTGATTGAATCATGAGCGATATAATATGATGGCATTATTGGGGATGTGATAGAAACAGTAGGTGGGGCCTATTTTAAAGAAGAAGATCATGAGAGTGTAACCTTTGGGACTATATCTAGTCCTTGGCCCTTTCCTGACTCTCTCTCTCTTTCCCCTTCTCTATCTCTCCCCTCTTCTTGGCTACCACAAGGTGAGTAGCTTTTCTCTACCATGACTCACAACAAGGACGTTTTTGCATCACCTCAGGCTCACAGTAATAAACTGAAACCTCTGAACCTCTGAACCACAATGAACCTCTCCTCCAGTAAATGGTTTATCTCTGGTCTTTGTCACAAGAATGGAAAGCTGACTAACACACTAAGAATCATCCTTTCTGCTATTCTGTTATGCCACTCTGGCACTCTCAGTTATAACATATTGGGACTTCTGGGTCTTAACTTCTCTTTCATATTCTCATTTACTTTTTCTTGTCATATTGTATGAATTCTCTTCAATGTATCTTCCATTATATGAATGTATTTCTTTACTTGATTTTAATCTATTACATAACTGTTGCACTTAGTTTCTAATTTCTTACATATAGTATATATTATTCATATATAGCTTCTCAATATATACTTATGTTTATACATATATATCTAGAATCACACATATTTAGACAGATATATACACATATATTAAGAAAAACAAATCTCCCATTTCCTTTAAAAATTGCTGATTTTGACAGAATTGAGGTCCACCCTCAGGTTCCTCTTCCATTCTGGAAGCCTATATGGTTCTGCACAGCCTCTGTCATTTCATGACCTGCAAGAGTGGAAGATCCACAGGGCAAACATCAGAAATCTTGGAAGTCTAAAATGTAATCCCAGAGTCCTCTATGTAATTTCCAAAGCAAAAAAATTACAGCATCTGAAAACCCTGCAATTGCCATGAGAACAAGTCTGCATCAGCCTCCTAGGAGATGAGATATCACAGGGAAGAGAATCATAGTGTCTTAGTTTATAGTCAGTTCACCCTCTGAAGCTGACACTTTGTCAACCATCAGTACTGGGGATTTGACTCAGGGCCTTAACAATGCTAAGCAAATGCTCTACCACTGTGTTTTACCTGAGCATCCCTTCACTCCAGTTTTTTTTTTTAATTTAGAGAGACCATCTTTCTAGATTGACTAGGCTAGTTTGCAATCCTCCTGACTCAGCCTCCTAAATATATGGGATTATAAACCTGTACCACCAGATTAATTTTGAATTTTTGTTTTATTTCTCTTTCTTTCTTTCTTTTCTTTTTTTTTTTTTGGTACTGAGGATCGAACTCAGGACCTTGCTCTTGCGAGGCAGGTGGCGGCACCACTGAGCTACATCCACAGCACATAATTATGAATTTTTAGAAGTATGAGTTTTGGAGTGTGGTTATGGTAGGCTAGAAGCAGCAATGTTTATGGGACACATGGAAGATGCTCACCAGGATCCACGGGAACTTGAAAACAAGAGTGAACAAAAAACCTAAATAATGGAAGCAACTAGACTGAGAAGCCCACCAGATGAATTCCAGTACCAAAGGTGCTTAGAAAAAGAAACATGGCCACCTTCTGACCATAGCACAGCTTACAGCCCAAATCCAGCAGACATACTATCTTGGAAAGGATATAATCCCTTGAGGGAAGAAGCAGAGTGCAGCAGAGGTAGCCAGGCTGCTGCATTCAGTGCCCAGCCTAGAAGTCACCTTCCAGTGCCCACTTGTCTTAGCTCTCTTCCCAAGGGTAGATTGAGTCTAGCCAGATGTTAGCAAGAAAGAGCCTCAGGTTATGGAACTAAGAAAGGCACAGGGCAGAGAATTACTCAGAGGGTGGTGACTGAGTTAGGGTTGGTGAGCCCTAGGGATAGAAAGAAATGAGGCTATGGTCTTGGATAGGGACCTGGAACCAAGCATTAAGTGATCTGTGGGGCAGTGAGTTACAGGAGCATGGAGTATTGTGACTACTGTGATGGTGGGGCTGAGATGGAGAAAAGATACTGGAGCAATGCCAGAGTGGACATTCACCAATATCCCACCCCCAAGCTGTGACTGCATGATAGCCCACCCACACTTCAAATGCTGCAAAGAGCTTGGAACCCATGTGAGCTCCTTCTTAATGATTCCAAGACTATCCTGAATTCAAGTACAATGGTCATCCTTTCCCTAGACCTACACACAAATGAATCCATGGGCTCGATAGACACTATTTGAGAGAACCTGGAGGAAAGTTTTCAAGATCTAAAAGAAAACAATTGCCAACTCAGATTAATATATCCTTCAAAATCAATGGAAAAATAGAGACACTCTATGATGAAGAAAACTTAAAAGAATTTTGTGACCACTAAACCAGCATTGAAGAAAAAATTAAAGGAATCCTAGAGAGATACAATGAAGCCACTCTCACCAAACAGCCAAAGCAAAGACTACACCTCAGTAGAAGTGTAGTTAAACAAAAGGAAAAAAATAAAAGAATCAATATTGAAAAAAAATGCAATGACAAGGTTCAGAAAATACTCTTCAATAACACAGAATATCAATGGTCTTAACTGGGTGTAGTGGTGCATGCTTGTAATTCCAGCACTGGGGTGGCTGAGGCAGGAGGATTGCTGCAAATTCAAGGCCAGTCTAGGTTACATAGTAAGTTCAAGGTCAGGCCAGCCTGAATGACCAAATTACATAGCGTGTTCTGCAGACACATGTTCATGGTAGCTTGAGCCCTTGTAGGCTGCATGCCCTCTGTCTGTGAGCTCCTTTGTGATCTGTATGCCCTCTGTTTGTAAAGTGGTTTCTTCCCTGTAGGCTTTCTTTGCCTCTGCTGTGGAATGAGGGTACATTCCTGGTATATTTAAACTTTATTTTTTGATTAGGGAGTTTTGTTTGCTTGCTTCCTTTTTGACCAAAGGTAGTATAAATCACAACCCTATTCTAGTCTCCAGAGTGTGGTTTGAGGTTTGAATAAGGGAAAACGGAAGCAGACATGAATGTGTGTTCTCTCTACCTCACCTGTAAGGGAAATTACTCCTTTGGCATCCTGACTTTTAAGTTGGTGTCTATGATCGCTGTTTGTCCTGCTCAGAGCACCAAGGCCTGGCATGTATCTCCTGGGAAAATATCAGCTCCAGAATGACTTACCCCAAGGATTTGTACTTTTTTATTATTTCTGATATCTGAAGAATTGTCTCTTGTTTCTCGTCATCTTACCAATGCATTAACACTATAATTTTGTATTTCAACTAGTATTTTTATTTGTACAACACTTAAAGGGGATTATCAATATTACATCTACAATACAACTTGACACCCCTCCCCAAATTAGAGCAACTCAATATCAAACTATAATTTCAGGTGAAAATCTCTCTGAATTTAATTTTTCCAATTGGACTGTTTCAGAATATGGGAGAAAATAGTGTAATTGAAAGGAGGAATGGAAGAAAAACAAGAGAGGATGAAGATTTTTCATTATTAAGCTATTTTCCATCTGGCAAACAAATTTAAAAGTTTCTATTTTCTCTTTTTGTATTTTTCTATATATCATGAAAATAATATTACTACTTTCTAGATTTATAAATCTTTAATGAGGTGAAGCACACAAAAGTTGAGTACATGTGATTTTACATATAATACACTCAATAAGTGTAGATTGAAGCTGACCATGGGTTTCTAAGAGGACTTAAAATTTCAAAAAATTGAGATATAATAATTACACGTGTTTATGGGGTACATTGTGACTGTTCAATACAGGTATACAACATGTAATCAGATAAGGATGATTGGTATATCCATCTTCTGAAACGTTTATCACTTCTTTGTGATGACAATATTCAAAATCTTCTTAACTAGCTATTTAAAAATATACAATTAACTACTGACAACTTTAGTTCTTCCACTGTGCCATAGAACATTACAAGTTATTTCCCCTACCTAACTGCAATTCTGTACTTGTTAACCTTTCTTCACTTCTGTTTCCACATCCTTCCCCAGCTCTGGGAACTGCTATTCTATTCTCTACTTTGGTAAAATCAAATTTTATCTTCCACATGAGTGAGCACATGTAATATTTGTCATTCTGTGTCTGACTTATTTCACTGAACATAATGTTCTTAAGTTCCATCCATATTACCACAAATAACAGAATTTTGTTTTTTTATGGCTAAATAATATCTATATCTATAACTATCTATCCTCCACATTTTCTTTATCCAATCAATTGTTTATTCTTTTTCTTAAATTATTTTATTGGTACATTTTAGGTATAGAATACATTTACATTTATCATTGGGTGCTTGTACCTGTACAAGATGTATCTTGGTTCTTATTTTTTTCCCCATTACCTGAGCACCCTTCACCCCTTCCACCCATCCCTATTTATGTAGATTTTTGTTTCCATTTTTTTTCTTTTCTCATAATTTTTCCTTTCCCTTCTTTCCTTTTTCCTTCCCCTCCCAGCACCTGTACATATTCGGACCTTTTCCTAATTCAAATGATCAAGTATTCATATTAATCATTTTAATCCTTATTTACACTTTCAGTTTCTCACAACAGAAAAACTATTTGGTATTTACACATGTGTGTCCTATTTATTCCACACAAGAGTATGGCCTCAGTATGCATCCATTTAGCTATAAATGTCTCTAGTTTCTCATTCTTTATGACTGAGTAGTATTCCATTTAAAAAAAATAACCCACATCTTTATCCACTTTCCAGTTGATGGGCACTTGGGCTGTTTCCAAGCTTTAGCTATTACAAACTGTGCCGCAATAAACATGAGTACACATATATCTCTGTGGTATGATTTTTTTAATTCTTTGGGGAAGATACCTAGCAGGGGAATAGCTTTGTCAAATGGGACCTCTAACCCTAGTTCTTTGAGGTATCTCCATACTGATTTCCACAGTGGTTGCACAAGTCTGCACTCCCACCAACAATACAGAAGGGTTTCTTTCACCCCACACCCCCTACAACATTTATTATTGGCTGATTTCTTTTTTTTGTTGTTTTTTGGCTGATTTCTTGATACCAGCCATTTATTCTGGGGTGAGGTGGAATCTCAGTGTTGTTTTCATCTGCATCTCTCAAATGACAAATGATGTCGAACATTTTTTCATATATTTATTTGCTGCTTTTACTTCTTTGAGAAATGTCTGTTCATTTCAGATGCCCATTTTTGAATTAGGTCTTTGAATTTGGGGGGGGCTGATTTTTTTCAGTTCTTTATATATTCTAGATAGTAGTCCTTTGCCTGAGGTACAGCTGCTAAAATTTTTTTTCCCAGAATATAGGTTGTCTCTTAGCTCTCTTGGTGGTTTCCCTTGCAGTGCAGAAGCTTTTTAATAAGATGAGATCCCAGTTGTTGATTCTTTGTGCTAGTTGCCATGCTACTGAAGTTTTATTCATAAAGTCTTTTCCTATGCCAATGTCTTCAAGAGTTCTACCTAACTTATCTTCCAGCAAGTTTAGTGTTTCTGTCTTAATATTTAGATCTTTAATCCACTTTGATCTTAGTTCGGTGCATGGTGATAGGTATGGATCTAGTTTTAATCTTTGGCAGGTTGAAATCCACTTTTACAACACCATTAATTAAATAGGCTATCTTTCCTCCAATGAGGGTGGTTGGCTCCTTTGTCAAAGATGAGGTGGCTGAGTATGTCTGGAGTTGTTTCTGCATCTTCTAATCTATTCTACTGATCCTCTGGTCTGTTTCTTTGCCATTACCATGCTTTTTTTTTTTTTTTTTAATCACAGCAGCTTTGTAGTATAGTTTCAAGTTGGGGGTTGTCATACCCCCAGTCATGTCTCTGTTGCCCAGAATTCTTTTTGCTATTCTAGGTCTCTTCCAGTTCCAAATGAATTTTTGGAATGTTTTCTCTAGTTGTGCGAAGTATATTGGAATTTCAATTGACATTGCATTAAATCTATATAGTAGTTTTGGAAGTATGACAATTTTCACTATATTGTTTCTTCCTACCCAGGAGCAAGGGATCTCTTTCCATTTTTTTATATCCTCCTCGATCTCCTTTTTCAGTGTAGAGGTCTTTTACTTCCTTTGTTAGATTGATTCCTAGATATTTCATTTTTTTGGATGCTATTATAAAAGGAATTGCTTCCCTAATTTCTCTCCCAATGAGTGCTCTTTGTGTATAAGAAGGTTATTGTTTTTTGAGTGTTGCCCTTATATCCAGCTACTCTACTGAATCTGTCAAGTAAGTCTAGAAGTCTTTTGGCTGAATTTTTTTTGTCTTCTATGTAAAGTATCATATTGTCAGCAAATAATGACAGTTTAACTTCTTCCTTTCCTGTCTGTATTCCTTTTATTTTTGTCTCTTTTCTAATTGATGTGGCCAATGTTTCCAGAATTATACTGAACAGGAATGGTGATAGTGGGCATCCTTGTCTTGTTTCTGATTTTAGCATGAAAATTTTCAGTTTTTGACCATTTAGTATGATGTTGGCTTGGTTTTTCATAGATAGTCTCAATCAGGTTGAGATAAAGACCTTCTATTCCAATTCTGTGTAGGGTTTTTATCATGAATGGATTTTGGATTTTGTCAAATGCCTTTTCTGCATCTATTGAGATGATCATATGATTTTTGTCCTTGACTCTCTTAATATAGTGTATTACATGTATTGATTTATGAATGTTGATCCGTCCTTGCATCCCTGGGATAAATCCAACTTGGTCAGGATGTATGATTTTCTTGATGACCCTATGTATTCTTTTTGCCAGTATCTTGTTGAGGATTTTTGCATCTATGTTCATTAGGGAGATTGGCCTGTAGTTCTCTTTTTGGGTTGGGTCTTTCTCTGGTTTTGGAATTAAAGTAACACTTGCTTCCTGGAATGAATTTGGAAGCCTTGCTTCCCTTTCAATTTCCTTGATGAGTTTAAACAGTAATGGTGATAGTTCCTCTCTAAATGTCTTGTAGAATTCAGCAGTGAAGCCATCAGGACCTGGGCTTTTCTTTGTTTGTAAATTTTTTATTACATTTTCAGTTTCACTCATTGTAATTGGGGTGTTTAGAATTTCTATATCTTCTTCATTTAAATTTGGCAATTCCTATGTATCTAGGAATCTGTCCATTTCTTCTGTGTTTTCCATTTTATTAGAGTACAGATTCTCAATGTACGTATTGATGACCCTCTGGATTTCTGTTGGATCTGTTGTGACTTCACTTTTTCATGATTAATTGCATGGATTTGTGCATTTTCTTTCCTTTTTTTTTGATAAGGTTAGCTAAAGGTTTATCTATTTTATTTATTCTTTTGAAAATCCACCTCTTTGATTCATTAATTTTTGTATCATTCTCTTAGTCTCCATTGCATTGATTTTTGCTCCGATCTTTATAATTGCCTCTCTTGTATGATCTTTGGGTGTGTTATGCTCTTCTTTTTCTAGGAGCTTGAGGTTCTGCATTAGGTTATTTATCTGAGTTTGCTCTGTTTTCCTAATATGGGCATTCACTGCTATGAATTTCCCACATAGTACTGATTTCATTGTGCCCCACAGATGCCTGTATATTGTACTGGCCTTATCATTTGCTTGTAGAAACTTCCTAATTTCTTCTTCAATATCCTCTGTGACCCATTGGTTGTTCAGGATGGTGTTATTCAATTTCCATGTTTTTGTGGGAATTTTGTGGTTTCTTATGTTATTGATCTCCAATTTTATTGCACTACGGTCAGATAATATACAGGGGGTAACTTCAATTATTTTACATTTACTTAGGCATGTCCTATGAGCTAGCATGTGGTCTATTTTTGACAATGATCCATGTGCATCCAAAAAGAATGTGTATTCTGATTATGTGGGGTGGAACACTCTGTAAACATTTATTAAGTCCATTTGTTCAATAGCTTGGTTCAGTTATTGAATTTCGTTGTTAATTTTCTCTCTATTTAATCTGTCTATTTGTGATAGTGGGGTATTGAGGTCCCCCAACTACAATTGCATTAGTGCTTATTTGGTTTTTCATGTCCATTAATATTTGCTTTGTATGGTTGGGGGCATTCACCTTTGGTGCATATATATTTAGGACTGTCATCTCTTCCTCTTGGATTTTTCCCTTTCCTAGGATGTAGTGACCATCTTTGTCTCTCTTAATTAGTTTTGTTTTGAAATCTACTTTGTCTTCAAATAAGATTGCTATGCCTGCTTTTTTCTGTGTTCCTGTCACATGGAGAGCTGTTTTCCATCCTTTTACTTTGAGTCTAATGAATTTCCTTTTGAGTTAGTTGTGCTTCTTGTATACATCACATTGCTGGGTTTTGCTTCTTAATCCATTCTGTCAGTCTATTTCTTTTGATTGGTGAATTGAGGCCATTAACATTGATAGTTATAATTGATAGATATTGACTCATCCTTGTCATGATGTTTTACTCTTGGCTCTTTCATTTCTTATTTTTTCCCCTTTACCTTTAGTGTCTTACCTTGCCTGGTGGCTTCCCTCTGTTGGGCCTCATGGAGTTGTGACCTTCATTGTCTTTTTCTAGGTCATTGCTTAGAATTTTTTGGAGTGCTAGTTTGGTGTTCATGAAATTTCTCAGGTGTTCTTTATTGTGGAAGTATCTAAGTTCCCCATCAATTTTGAAAGATAATTTTCCAGGATGCAAGAGTCTAGGTTGGAAGTTATTGTCTTTTAGGGATTGAAATACTTCACTCCAGGCTGTCCTTGATTTGAGGGTTTGTGTTGAGAAGTCTTCCATGATTCTGATGAGCTTTCGTTTGTAGGTGATTTGTTTCTTTTCTCTAACTATCTATGGGTTTTGTTCTTCTGTTGGGCTTCTGGGATCTTGAATATTATATGTCTAGGTGTAGAGTATTTTTTTTGATCCTGGCTAGTTGGAATTCTATATGCCTCACTTATCTGTATGTCCAATTCTGCACCTCTGTCTGAGAAGTTTTCTACTATTACTTCTGTGAGCTTTTTTTTTATGTCAATTGTACTTTCTCCTGCTTTTTTGTGGACTCCTATGAGTCTTATGTTATTCTTCTTTGCATCATCTTACAGCTGCTGGATTGATTTCTCATGGTCCTTTACTTTTTTTAAGAGATCTCTGTTTTCATGGCCCTTAACTGCAATTCTGTCTTGTATATCTGATATTCTATTTTCAGATTCCCCTAATCTGCTCTGCATGCTTTCAATGGAGTTTTTAATCTCTGGGATATCTGTTTGAATCTGTTTCATGGATTCCATTTCTTTCTTATGTTGGGTGATCATGGTTTCCATTTCTTTCTTCTGCTGGGCATTCATAGCTTCCAGCATGTTTCTGAGCTCATCTATTTTTTTTATCTGTTTCTGTTCTAGAGCCTCTAATCATGACTTTCACTCTGCTCACCATCTCTGTAGTTACCTGAGAAATTATTTCTGTTTTGAATTTTTCTAGAGCCTCATTAATCTGTTTTGTTACTTCCTGTGCTATCAGTTCAGGGTGTCCAGGTTGTTGATTATCAGACCTTTCCACCTCGTTTCCTCCAAAATTTGCCTTTTGTGGGGTGGAAGTCTGAGTGTTAAATGTCTTCTTATTTTTGTTTTTGGTACTGTCCTTGGTTTAGTTCCTGGGTTGATATTTTGAAGTTGCTTATTGTAAGTATCTTTGTTGATGTATTTAGAACACATGGAATAATTTCTTCTCAGAGGTGTCTTCCAGATATAGCTGATCTTTAGGTTTTGAGTCTCCAATGGCACTGAGGCTGTCTCATTTTCATTATGCCAGGAAGGACAACTGATTAGATCAATCATGACACCTTAGCCCAGTTGATACAATCAGCAACACAATAGCATCAAGTACCTCTTAGAAAATGACAATTTGTGGTAGTTATTAATCTCTCCCCTCTAACTGTGTGAATTAGATCAAAGTCACGGACCAACCCAACATATGTTTATAGTGACTAATCTCTTCAATATAGTAATTTTACCCTTCAGGATGGGGAGTTAGAAGGAGTTTGGGAGGGAGTAATAGATAAATAGAAGAATATGGGAAGGTTAGCAGTGAGGCCAGAGGGAACAGGCAAGAGAAAGAAAGAGAAGAAAAGAAAGATAAAGAAGAAATACGAATTAGGGCCAGAAGAGGAACACAAAGGGAGATGAAGAACAATGTGGGAGAGCAAGGGTGGGGGAGAGAGAGAGAGAGGAGAAAAGAAAGGAAAAAGAGAAAAATACAAATTTTAAAAGAGTAGCAAAGAAGAAAAAAATTAAAAATAAAACCAAAAAATAGCATAGTTTTGAAAATAACAAATAAAATATAAAAATGAAGGGCCTCCTTCAGGATATGTCTCTGCTGTCACAATAGACAATGTGGGAAGCTGTGTGCAGTTATGCCAAAGAGTCTCAGTAAGCCAGTCACAGACCCTTAAGATTCAGGCAGATTTCTGGCTGCAAGTCCCAAGTTGAGCTCCCTGGCCTCCTGCAGGGTTGAACTGTGCAAGGTTCCATTGCGGGTTCTAGCTCCCTTTCCCCTGAAGATTGTCCGGTTCTGATGGGAGGTGATGATCCCTCCAACTTACCAAGCAAGGTAGTGTGCCTTTGTTGCATAGATTCTCTTCACTTTTCCAGTGGGCTTCAGTTTTCATCAGGGAGCCTAAGGGAGGCCCTCTTCTGTTGTTCATTTCTACAGCTCAGGACAATGGCCTTTATGCCTCCCTGTGCCTCTGTAGTGTAGATCCAAGTAACGGGTAGGTCTCTTGGTTGCAAGTGGGCAGAGCAAGATGGACTGAGCAGAGCTTAGTCAGCCCATGCCCACACTGCCCACGTGGCTGAGTTGGCAGCTAGTGGGTATGCCTTGGGGGGGGTCTTCACTGGCTAGGTCTCTGGCTAGGTTTCCTGGTTACAAGTGGATGGAGTGAGCCATACTGATCAGGGCTGGTGGGAGAGCCTGGGGGTCCATTCACTTGTTAATGAGTACTTCAGTTGATTTCATGTCTTGGCTATTATGAAGAGACCTGCAATAAATGTATGAATACAGATATTTCTTAGTTGTATTGATTTTAGATATATACATAGTGGTGAGATTACTGGACTACATGGCCTAATAGGACTGATAAGTGCTCACTCAAGTTGGAGATATAGTTAATGCCCTTCTGCATGTAACAGTGTCAAGTAAGATAGTAGACAAAGTGTAGTAGAATGGAAAAAGGTAATTCTAGGGGGAACGATTACTTTGAAGAAAACATCTTGATGGATATTTTTAGCATATAGGTCTCAAGAAATTCGTATGAAGTTCCAAGTGATATGATCTCTTAATAATTCAAATCACTACAAAGTTGATAGACTTTAGACATCATCCTTGTACTTTTTATTCTCAACAGTGATGCTGTGCATTCATAACAGAGGTAAATGTGCAACATATTTGGGGGGGTATAGAACTGAAAACAAAATACCCCAGTTTACTACATGCACTCTAGCAATTATTTGCATTTGTTGTTTCTTTTTTTTTCCCCATTAAGTTTATTGGTACATTTTAGGTATGAAATACAGGTACATTCACCATTGGGATCTTGTACCTTTACATGATGTATCTTGGTTCTTATTTTTTTCCCCCTTCCCCTGCCCTCCCTTCACCTCCTCCAACCTTCCTTATTTCCAAAGAATTTGTATCCATTTTTTTTCCTTTTCTCATATTTTTTCTTTTCCTTTCTTTCCTTTCCCCTACCCCTCCCACTTCCCCTACTCCTTTAGATCTTTTCTTCCTATTACATAATATCAATTATACATTTTTAAAATTACTATATCAAGATTTAGACTACATTACCACAGATTTCATGGAATTTAAAAGGATATAGAAAGCATATTACAAAAATCTTTTTTGAAATAAATTTGACAACTTCTAAGAAGTGCCTTGGAAGACAAATTAATGAAACTGACTCTGGAGGAAATATAAAATTTGAATAGCACCTATTAAAGAAAGTATATTCCTAGCTTGAAAACCTACCTAAATGCCAACAATAGGCTCATATACATTTTAACTGATGAATTATATCAAACATTTAAAGCAGAAAAAAAAAAGGAACACTTCTCCCCCATTTTAGGAAATCAGCATTGTGCTAATCCTAAAACTGGATAAAGATAATAGAAGAAAAAAATACAAAAATAGATAAAAATTTTTTTAACAAAGCAAACGATTAGAAGTCAGATCTAGCAGTATGTAGAAAGTGGTTTTGTTATAGGGATGGCAGTGTTGGTTCTGCACTGGAAGATCCACCCCTAGATGTCATCATTTAAACAGAGGAAAGGAAAAAGCCATATGATCCTGTCAGTAGTTGCAGGAAAAGTATTGGACTAAATTCTACAGCTGTTCATGGTAAAAGCTATCAGGAGACTAGAAGTAGAACAGAACCTTTTCAACAGATAAGCCATGTACTCCATACTTCCAGCAAAAATGCCTTATATGAATGGTAAATATACAATGCTTTCTCCCTATGATGGGGAACAAGGGCAGATATGCCTACTCCTCATCTGTCCATTAAACTTTGAAACATAGGCTTGAACCAAAATAGTCTGGCAATAAAAAGAAGCAATTAGCATATGATTGGCAAGGTAGAAGTAAGATCTTTATATGTAGATGAAATGATCATCTACAGAGAAAATTCTAAGCAATTTCTAGGAGCCCTGAGAACTTGTATTTGAATTTAGCAGGATTAGAAAACACAAGGTATATATAAAAATTCAGGTTTATGTATATTTGCTATAAATGAAGAATTGGAAATTTAAAAGTTATGTAGGAGTACAAAGGACCTAGAAAAGTAAAAATAAGAAAAAAAACAGTATTGGAAGACATTTATTACCTAATTTTAAGACTTCCTCTAAAGCTGCAGTAATCAAGGGAGTGTTGGCATAAGGAAAGACTTATAGATCAGTGGACTAAAACAGAGAATCTAGGAAAAGAACCACACATATATGGTCCACTGAGTTTTGAAAGATTATTTAACATTATCATTTTTTATAACATAAACTCAATTCAAGAGCAGAGGAAAAAATAGTGTTTACAGCAAATGGTACTAGAACACCCAGTATACATATGTAAAAAATTAACCTCAACCCTTTATTTCCTTACATAAAAATAACTTGAAAGGATCTATGAACCTAAATATGAAAGATTAAAACTGTAAAACTTTAAGAAGAAATTATAAGGGAAAATGTTCATGAATTTAGGGTAGGAAAGAATTTCTAGGATACACAAAACATGATGTATAAAAGAAAGAAATTGATAAATGAGATTCCATCAAAATTTAGAACTTTAAATGACATGGTTAAGAAAATGAAAAGTAGTCCTTAAGCAGACCATATTTATAATACATATTACCTAAAACCAGAATATATAAAAAACTCTTACAGCTCATTAATAGACAACCCAATTAAAAAGTAGACATAAGAAGATGATACATAGCCAGTACAGATACATATTGATTTATCATTGTCATGCCTTCTTCTTTTTGTTAGATTCTCCCCTTTTGTGTTTAATTTCTTGTTGCACCTAATGGATTCATTCTGCTGGGTTTCCTGGGGTTGTGATCGTCTTTATCTTTTCATAGGATATGCTGGTTGGGTATTCATGAAGTTCCTAAGGTACTCTTTGTCATGAAAGGATCTTATTTCTCCATCAATTTTGAAAGATAGTTTTACAGGGTGCATCAATCTGGGTTGGAGGTTGTTTTCTTTTAGGGCTTGAAATACATCACTCCAAGCTGTTCTTGCCTTGAGGGTTTGCATTGCGAAGTCTGCTGTGATTCTGATGGGCTTTCCTTTGTATGTGATTTGTTTTTTTTCTCTAACTGCTTGTAGAACTTTGTTCTTCTGTTGGGTTTCTGGAATCTTAACAATTATATGCACATGTGTACATTTTTTTGATCAAGGCTAGTTGGAATCCTATATGCCTCACTTATTTGTATGTCAAGTTCTTTCCCCCCGGCTTGGGAAGTTTTTTGCCATTACTTCTGTGAACAGTTTTTTTATGTCATCTGCTCTCTCTCCTGTTTCTTCGTTGACTCCAATGAGTCTTATGTTATTCTTCTTTGCATCATCTAGCAGCTGCTTGATTGTTTTCTCATGTTCCCTTATAATTTTGAAGGAATTTTTCTTTTCTTGGTCACTAACTACAATCTTATCTTCTATATCTGAAATTCTGTCTTCACATTGGCTCATTCTGCTGTGTAGACATTTAATGGAGTTTTTAATCTCCTGGAAATCTGTTTGCATCTGTTTTCTGGATTCCATTTGTTTCCTATGTTGGGATTCCATCATGTTCCTCAGCTCCTCTTTAGATTTATTAATCATGTCTTGCACTATGAGCACAATCTCTGCTGTTATCTGAGAAATTATTTCTGATTTCATTTTTTCCAGATCCTCTTTTGTTGCCAGTTCAGGGAGTCCAGGTGGTTGAGTATCAGAGTGTTCCATCTCGTTTCCCTTTGGGATTGCTGTCAGTGATCTGGAAGTCTTGTTTTGAGACTTGTTTATGTGTCTTCCATTTTGATGGTGGGGGGCAGGGTGTGTTTGTGCTGTTGGCACCTGCGTGGCTATACTCCTTTGTTCTGGGAGCAGTGGTATGGTGGCCGGGAAGCCCCTTCCACTGCACTGGGAGTGGTGGTAAGGTGGCTCAGAAGCCCCTACCTCTGCACTGGGAACATTGGTATGGTGGCCCAGAAGCCCCTTCCTCTGCTCTGGGAAACATGTATTTTTTCTTTATAGACTGGGTTTTTAATTGTTAAAATTCAGGCAAATAACTGGGGCATTTGGGTTCACAGCCTGTGTGTCCCTGGATATCATTCTGTAGTGTAGTAGCTTCAACTTGGCACACTCAGAGTGAGCCCAGATTATTTTTGACATTTACTGGATGGTGACAATCTTGCCACAGGAATGAAATGTTTTCCATTTATTTTAAGCTATGAACTTTTCTGATAGAATACTGTGCTGGGTTTGGCAAGGCTAGTTGCCATTATGACTCTCCCATCTTGAACAAAGCTTAAAATGAGTCTGAGTCCAAGTGAAGCAGGATAAACTGAAAAAATTCCAGGGCACTGGGCTGAGGATTTAGCTCAGTCATGCTGCACCTGCTTTGCAAGTGGAAGGTCCTGAGTTTGATCCCTGGTACAGGAAAAGAAAAAGAAAAAGAAAAAACATCCAGGGCATGGCTGCCCTGCAGGTCACAGACAGGAAAGACATACAGGGCATCTGTCACTCTATGTCTCAAAGACTGAGACTGGTGTGGGAGTGAACTCCAGCTGGTCACTTGGTAGCACCCATAGCTTTCTCTCCAGCTCTTGGAATGCTTCCCAGGTTACCTAACTAGGATTACAAGAAAAAAATCCCCTCACACCTATTATAATCAGGACATACAGAGATGGATATTTAAAAAGGCAGTGAGCACAAAAGAATAAAGATAAAATGAAATATTTTCACAAGCAGTTAGGAAATTTAAAGCCAGGATGGAAAGGAGAATAGCATAGCTTAATTGACAAGCTAGGGGAAAGTTCATTAAAGAAACAAATTATGATTTCACTTGTATTTCCTTTTACCTCAGGCATATAGTATTAATTAATAAGTTGGTAATGAGAGCTACACAATATTGGGCATCTTATCAAAGCCTACCTATCTAAGCTCCTTACATTATTAGATTGGATTATAAATATACATAATTTCTGATATCAATAATGAAATCCAGAGACTATTTTAAATTACTTGTATTATTCCATTACAAAAATAACAAAAATTATTATTTCTTTGACTATATTTGCCATAAAAATACACTAATTCTTAGATTGTTATATTATCTTTCCCTATCAATAACATGTTTCTGGTATTGCATTCAGTAGGTCTTCTAGCAAGCACTTTGTTCTCTGAAATGAGCTTTTTTGTTTTTGGTAGAACTCATTAAATAATAAAATTTAACTCTCCACATAATGTTGAATTTGATTATAATCTTTAGATCAAATATTAAGTATTTTTATTGATAGTAGTTGTTCAACTTTGTAGGGTGTGATTTTTGAAACATTTATACATTGTGTAGCAATCAAACCTCAACACTTACATTAGCCACCATCTCAAACTTTTATCATTTCTTTATCATGAGAATATGTCAAATTCTCTTTCCTAGTTACTTTGAACTACATCATACAATATTGTTGATTAAAAATTGCTACTGTATAGTAGAATTCCAGGAGTTAGCCCTGCTATGTAGCTGAGATGCAATCTACCTAAAAACTATAGAAAGGTTTGTTTCCTTTTTAAAGCACAGTTTATCCCATTGGGCAAAGGGTCTTGTCCTGACGTCATGAATCCCCTGAAATGTGCAAAATTTTATGCTTGAAAATTACTGTATAGGTGTGGGTGTGTGGGAAAGAGAGATGAAGAGAGAGATGAGAAAAAAGGGGATGGGAAGGGGAGAGAGAAGAGAAGAGAAGAGAAGAGAAGAGAAGAGAAGAGAAGAGGGGGATTTGTTGATGTTACTTTTTGCTGAGGCAGACTTACAGCATTCATTAGATTCTCAAAGAGGTCTGTGATGAAGAAGCCTTGCCTAAGAATGACAATAGTTTTCTAAAGTGAGTTATTAGGTATAACCAATTCTTATAAAGAATTGTTTTCTCTAGGTGAAAGCAGATTGTGTCACATTTCTAAGCTTTTTCTACTAAACTTTGTCCTCAAAAATCAACTGTTAAATTAAACTGGGATATTCCATTAAAGTTGTAAAAACATGCTTAAACATAGATTTTTTGGGTTTCTCTAGGATTTTGTAATATTCTGCATTGATGGTCAGTTTTTGTGAAACGTTAGTAACCAATATAGATGACCCTATTTGATTTGATATCTTAAGGCTTACAATTTAGTTATTCAATCTCACATTGTCATTAACCAAGTGTTCCTATACATGGCTCTTCAACAGTGTCTAGAATTATGAAATTCAACTGTGAGGAACTTCAGAATAGCGTTCAAGTAAATTTCCCTCATCCCTCCCTTTCTTCCTTTCTTCTTTTTTACATTTCAGTTCTCTAAATATAAAAGCATTTTGCACAGAATACTGTACAATATTTAAAATAATAGTAACAACAATGACCATAATAATAAAACTTGACTCTTTAAGTGTTCTGTTATTTATTGCTTGTGATTTATTTCTTTAAGAAATGAAAAAAAGACCCTGCCTCATTAAGCAGGAAAAAAAGAGCTGTCCTCATTAAAATAACATCTGATCTACTGTAGTCCTGACTTTCATTTCAAAGCTGTAATAACTTGTCATTTGTGGAAATACTTTAAATAGTATCAGGCTTGATGGACTGCAGTGTTGTAACTCAATCACCAGCCTCTCCTGACATCGCTGTCCCCAGAGGTGCAGCTGGAGGCCTTAGGAATGGCAGCAAAGTCCCAAACCTGAATTACAACTTCGTTATTCAATCTGGAGGCAAGCTTTGTTATTTATAGCATGCAGAAAAAGAATATGGACTTTCCACAGAGGAAAACAATAAATCAAACTAACAAGATGACCAGCTCTAATATTAAAATATAAAATTCTATGATGTAGAGGTAGAAAGATTAATGAGCATATGACGTAGGGTTATTAAAGGTGTGATGGGCAGGAGAGGGGACAGATTATGGGGAAATTAAATAAAATATTTCACTGGAAGGCAATCAAGTTCTGGGGAAGTTGTTAAGTGACCAGCTAATAGAGCCAATCTTGTTACTATAGTGACCTAACACAAACAATCCTTTCTCTAATACCCTTTCTTAGAAAATCCTGACTCTTGCTTTGTGACATGGAGTAACAATAACAATGACATTGCAAACACTGTATAGTTACTGTGTCTCTACTGATGTTTTCCTGTAGCTGCTTGCTTTCCTGGGGAGGGTAATCACAACATTTGGGAAGGCCTGAACAAAGGAACAAGAAAGTGATTGTTTTTAGGATTGATTATCATGTCATCAATTTGCCATTCAAAGATTTTAATATGGTTTGAGGAAAAAATGAGAAAACTTGTGTTCTGATAGCTTTGATTGAGATAGTATACAAATCAAGTTATTTATGAGTTAATATCAGAGTATTTCAGATGATCAGCTCCTGTTCCAGTGTAACAGAATCAGTTGCTAAAACCAATTTCTCTGTGTACACCCTTTAACCTTTTCTGTGGTGTTTCTGCAGTTCATTTACCTGATCTCTCTTTCCCCTCTCCCTCATCATCCCTTCAATACTTTAAGCCTCATTTCCTGTCTAGCAGTTAATAAAAGAAAAATGTCACCCCTATAACCTCACCTAGACCACCCTCCCTTTCCTTTCAATTTATACAATAAATTTGTCTTACAGTTTTTTTCACTTTTCTTTAAAGTTTGTCATCCTGTCAAATCCAACCCATCCAAATGTTCTAAAACTGCAGGAAGGTACACTAAAACTGCTTTTTATGTTTTCTTAAGGGCATATGAACCTCAAAAGATGTGTTCAGTAGGCCGATACTCTGGTTGCCATTTTCTGTGGCTGCTCACCCTGGAGTCTTACATGGACTCCAGGTGGAACCTGCTAAGTTTTATTCTAGAAGTATATTTAGGTAAATATTCAGGGACTCTTCAACATAATTGTTTATGGAAAAGTGATTACTTTTAACTTGCATAGAAATGTTGGTTTCACTATTAAGAAATTGAGTCTTAAAATTTTTTGTTGAAAAGTCTGTTATGTATAGGACTAAAATTGCTAGTGTTACTCAATTTAGAACTGATGTGATATAATATATTTTGTAAATACATTGTTATTTTAAAAGAATATTTTATACTTTTATCCTCCTTGAGAATGAAGATGATTCCAGGATGGCAGCAATGAAGGGTCTCAGTTTACAATCTGTATTAAATTGCTAGGATTTCAATAAAAAATTGCCACAAAACTGCATGACTAAACAACAGAAATATATTTTCTCATAGTTGTAGAGGTCCAAAGCTCAACATCAAGGAGATGAGAGGCTTAGTTTTTCCTCTGGTGTCTTTCATTGGTTTGCTGATGGTTGTCTTCTCACCATCTCTTCACATGGCCTATACTCCATGTGTGTGTGTGTGTGTGTGTGTGTGTGTGTGTGTGTGTGTGTGTCTCAATCACCTGTTCTTATAAGGACATCAGTGAGAATGCATTAGCGCCCCCATTGAGGGTATCATTTTAACTTGTTCACTTCTTTAAAGAGCCCATTTCATTTTAAGGTTTTGGGAGTTAGAGCTTTAATATGCATTTTGTAGAGCAATTAATTCTATAACAGTATCATGAACTCCTTATTTTGAATAAGAAGAAACTAAGACCTGGAGAGGTAAAGTAAATTATTCTGTGTTTTGCAACTATTGGCACACTTGGTATCAGGATTTAAGCTCAGACTTTGTAATTGCTGGTATATACTATTTAAACAAAAACAAATGCAATAGAGAAGAATATGAAATACCAATGTTAGAAAAATAGACATTTAATGAATATGTGTTGAATAATTGGCAGCCTCTCTTTCATTAGAGAGAAGATGTGTTAGTTGACTTTCCTGCTGCTGGGACAAAATGCCTGACACCTGAAACTTAAAGGGGGAGAGGTTTATTTTGCTTCACAGTTTCCAACATTTCAGTCCATGGTCAGATGGCTCTGAGACAGGACCATCATGGCAGAAAGACATGGTGGAGCAAAGCTGAAGAGCATAGGGAGAAGAGTACCAGAGAGGAAAAGGCCAGGAATCAGCTATAGTTCCCAAACTCTCATCCTCATAACTCATGAAGATGTACCTACAAGTGTGTTTTACTAATCCTCCAGACAGTTCTCAAACGAATCAAGTTGAGAATCAAGATTAAGTCTCACAGAAGGACACATTACCATTTTGGTGTCTTTTAAAATGTGTATGGAGATTATACATAAATAGAAAAATAGAGCATAGAAACAAAGATAGAAGTGACCAAGAACTGTGGGAGACCGCCCTGTTGTTTATGTCCAAAGCAGACTGTAAAGAGTTAACCACACAATTGGCTTGTTTTAAGAAGTGAGTCTTACTGAAGCTGAGCTTAGAGTGATTCTTCCCCAAATTCCATTCTCAGAAATGAAACCTTCTTGACTGTAAAGACAAGGTTAATTGTTAACCACAATCTATATCTGATCTGTTCTGTTCCTAACATAAAATGCTTTGTCTATTCTTTAACAAGCCTTACTTGCATCAGCAACTTAACCCTAGCACCACATGCAGCCCCCTCACCCCAGCTTAACAAATGATTGTGTCACCAATAAATATCAGTGCTTCTGGCTTTTCAGGGTCTTTGGTGCCTGCTTAGCTCTGACCATCCTAGCTCCCCGTTCCATTTTGATTCTGTATCTGAGTCTTTCTTCTCATCTTGCATCATAGTACTGATCAGGAGATTGGGATCCTCTGTAGGAGTTTGTGGTAAAGAACTACATGTTAAGAATCACATCTTGTATGATGTTGTAGATCTGAGGAGCTATTTTTGCCCCCACTTTACACCTTCTCCCATTCACATCAGTAGGGAGTAGGAGTTTTCTGATAGCTCTGATTGGGAGATTTGGCTCTGGAAAACATCTAGCTACCTGAAAAGGAGCACAAGTAAAAAGGGTTCTTCAAATGAACTTCTTGTCTACCCTACCTCTAAGCTTTGTAATGTTCCAGATGACTCAGATGCAGTCAGGGTACTGTTGCCTCTGTAGCAGGAGTAGGAGCTCAATGAAGGCAGAAGCTAAGACCTTGTATTTGACACAACACTAGAATATGGCAGCCACACATGAATGAATGAAAGGAATACATGTGTAAAAGAATAGCCACAAAGCACTAAATCATGACATCTAAGACTGAAACAACTTGTCATATAAAACAGAGAGATATACTATGTAGAGATAGGAAGAGTATTTGGGAATGGGAGGAGATGAGAGAAAGGGGGGGCAAAGAGGAAGTAAAAGGGACCAAGATGTGGCATATATATACCAATTCTCCATGATGAATGTTTTATTACATTAAAAAACACGTACTAATAAAAAAGGAAAAAAGAAACTTTTGGCTTGTATTTAGGACTTACAGACACAGTAAGTAATCAAAGATGAGACTTACACCACAGCAGTGGAAAAAGGACCTTTGAATCAGGTTGTGCCTTTCCTTGTCTCCACACTTAAAATGTTTCTTACAGACCTAATTTTTATACACAGTAATTTAACCAATTATTTTATAACATATATGGATCATATTATTCATTATAGTTTTTAAAATATATTCTCTCCTAAATAGGAGTTGGATGATATTTTTGCATGATATTTAGCATATTATAACTAGCATATTGCAAACCTATTTGGAAAATTCTAGAAGCCTGTCTAGAGAGCATGGCTGAACACCATTTCCCTTCCTTTTTTGGTTCTGCCATTCTTTCTCACCTCTAGTCTGTTGCTCTATCTCTCTCTGTATCTTGTATTTAGATTTTGCTCACTAGAAATAATAATGCTATGTCTTTGCTATTGTCCAGAAATGATTAAACGTTGGAAATTTCCTAAAGACCTCATATGCACATAGATGAGGCTTTTGGAAGGTGATTGAATTATGGGAGCAATATACAGTAGATGACTTCCTGTTATGAAATGGGGCCTCCTCAGAAGAAGTGAATCACTTGGGGCACCTCTTGGAAGAGGACGTCTTCCTCTCTGGCCCCTCCCTTATTTCTTTGCTTCCTGGCCACCATGATATGGGCAGCTTTTTTCCATCTAGACCCTTTTATCATGACGTTTTGCTTTGGAGCTGGCCATCTATGAACTAAAAAATGTGAGCCAAAATATATTTTTTCCTTTAAATTGTGAATGATGTGTATTGTGTTGCAGAAATGTGAATGTAACTAACACAGGAGTCTGAAATAAGATATAAATCATGGAAATAATAATGGCAATTATGATTATTATTATACCATTGTGAATTAAAAGTTAAGGCTTTTATACATCATCTGATCACTTTCCCTTAACTTTTTATCAAAACAACTTCCTTTCCCTTCCCTTCCTTCCTTTTCCTTCCTTTCCCTTCCTCTCTTCTTTCCTTCCCTTTCCCCTTTCCTTCCCCTTGTCATCCTTTTTCTTCTTTTCCTTGCTATTGCATAATGCTTGTAGTGACTTTCAGATTTTGTGCATAAACTGACAACTAAAAGTATTAAATAGAAGTGTAATTGAATGTATTAGGTAGAGTTCTTTAGAAGAGTAGAATAATATAAATAAATATATTTGTAAGTATACAAAGGGGTTTGTTAGGTAGGCTTACAGTAACAGAGATGGAAATCATAATGGCTCTCTGTGAGATCAAATAAAAAAGAATCCAAAATGACAATATAGTCATGAGCCAAGAATCCAGTAGCATTTGATAGTTGGAGACCTGGAAGTGTTCTCTGCAGAGTCCGCATTAGAATGCTGAGGAAAATGGAGACCAAAGTTCAAAGGCATTGGTGAAGACTGGAGCTCTTTCAAAAAGGGAAACAGTTCCCTTTTCTTTCCCTTTTTATTCTGAAGAGGCTACAGTCCTACTGGTTGATGCCACCCACCTTCAGGGTGAGTCTTCCCTCATCAGTTTGTGGACCTTCATGTCAGTCATGCACAGATATATTCAGAACTTTTCCATTATGCTAGGTGGTTCTTACTCAAGTTGAATTGACATAGCACAATTAACAATCACACTAAACTATTAAAAATAAAAAATCTGTCTTGAGAAACACATCAGTATACTCTTGACAAGCCCAAACTGATGTCATTTCTCCTCTGACCATGTGTAGTAGTGTCACTCCCTCCTCTCGATTCTCCCTCCCAACCAGATGGCACCTGATGTTGCATAAAGTTTAACCCCATGAGACACTGCTCAAATGGAAGGAGAGGAGTAGTAAAGAGTTTGCTGGGCTTCCACCTGGTGCTCAGCTAGGTGGACTGGTAGGAACCATAATGCAGCACATAAAGCCAATTTGGAAAGCAACCTGAGGGAAAAGTCTGCAGGTTTATAATTTTTAGTAGCAGAAACTAGCGTACTGACTTGATACTCAAATTCTCATAAGGTATGTCCATGCTAATCTAACACTATGTGATGCTTTGTTTGCAATGCAGTATATCCTCTTCCTCTCCTTTAAGCCCTGTTAAGAAGTTGACTGAGAGAGAATGTCGAATATTGTTCGCAGGGAGTTGGGTGGGGAATATTGGGAGGCACATATATCAATTTTGTTGAGAGCTATGTTGTAGCCTGTTCTATTCTCCTTATTTTCTTAAAATTGTCTGGAGCACATTTGCTCATGCTCCCTAAATTTAAATCTCCCAGGATACAAGGAAAACAAATCACCCTTCCATCTCCTGTAATTGTTTACTCTCAGAGTACGTCATATGAAGGAAAGAAAAGGCCAGTCTGGCAGGCAGGTGATGTATATAATTTGTCTTTTCCCCAGTACAGTTATTTCTTTCCTATGATCGCCTTTGTATCTTTCAGTTTTACACTAAATAACCCTCCACCTTGAACTGCAATCTATTTCTTTGGTGTAGTTCTTGGCTTTCCAGATTCCAAACTCTTTAGAATGAAGACTAAGATGTAATTCTTTTCTAACCTCAAAGAATCAAACCTAGTGCTTGGTAAATATGATTCATTGATGGATGAAAGAGAAATGATAGAAAAATGAAGAGATGGAGTAAAACCTTAGGAAGATTTATAGCACTTGGTAATGCCAGTGTTCCCTTACATGTCCATATTACATGAAAACCTCAAGTCATTCGCAAGAATCCAGAAGATTATGCTAAGAGTTCTTTCTGTAGACATCTGATCAATCATAGTATAGGTTGAACATCCTTAATACAGAATCTGAAATTTTTTTTGTTTTTTTTTTGGGTACCGGGAAGGAACTTGGGTCCTTGCACTTGGCTGTAGGCGGCAGAACCACTGAGCTAAATCCCTGGCCCTGAAATGTTAAATATTTCAAAATTTAAAATGTTTTGAGCATTGACACAGGTAGAAAAATCCACACTTGACCTCATGTGATTTATTACCAAAAATACTGTGTAAAACTAACCTCAGGCTGTATCAAGTGTATAAGAAACATAAATTAATTTCTGACTTAGATTTAGGCCTCATCCCCAGATATCTCATAATGTATATGCAAATATTCTAAAATATAAAAATATCAAAGACCTGAAAAATTTCTATTTTAAGCATTTTGGATTAAGCTGCTCAACCCGCCAACTCCAACGTAGACAAGGACATGAAGTTGTTTACATGGCCATGTCACCTAATGCTTCTAAATCTTCAGATTAATAGATTTTACCCACTGGAAATTAAGAGTTAATGATGGCCAATGTTGACTAATGGCAGAAACAGATATGGTACCAGATGTTTGATACAACTTATGAAATCTTTATACTGATTCTATACAGAGTATACTAGAATATCAATTTCAAGGATGAGAAAATTGTAACTTATGCAAGGTTGTGTGGTTTATAAGTGCGAAACATTACCTGTTTATTGCAGAAGGCTGAAACTTTTAATCAAATATAACAAGTACTACTCATTGATATAGGGCTTGCTATTTTTGTTATTGTTGCTTCATTTTTCTAAGGCAAGATATAGAAATGCATTTAAAAGAAGAGAAGAAAGAGATATACTATTCCTAGAAAAACATTTAAAAAGACTCATTAAGAAATAAAGATTTCAAAAAGCTTTTTATTGATAAAGATGTATCCAGTCTTATGGTGGAAGAGTAAAAATAATTTTATGGATGAATATGTGTTAGAAAAGAAGTTATTCTACTGAACAAAAAATTCCTCTATTTCTTTAAAAATAGATCTCTTAAAATAAGATGCTAGAAAGGAATTTCTGGAGGAATGGTTTTATTTTGCTTCTTCAAACATGAATGATGTTAGAAAATTACATGCCGTACATGTTTTATATTCTACAATGTCTGTGTGCACATACTAAAGATAGAACTGAGCACAATGATAGTTATTCTCAACAATGATAATAAATTCCTTCTTACATGGAAAAAAGCCACTTTTGTAAGGAGATTTACTTTGATAATATTTCTTATTTTTAGTCAGTGTACAAGCAGATATACTTTTCTTTCTACAAAATTTTGTTTCTGGACTCAGTTTAGCTCTGGAAAGTTACTAGAACTTATTTATTTCTGTATACTATCTTTACTTGTGGTGTAGGGCATGGAGTGTTTCCTTAATATTATTGTCTTGAGGGAGAAAATTCACACATAGCATGTATGTTCAATGGAGAAATTTAGAAATGTGAATGAAAAAGATTATACCTCCAATAGAAATCTATTTAAATAGGCTTTTAGAGCTGTTTTTTCTGGTTTTAAAAATTAATAAGAATCAATGGAATGGAGTGAAAAGTCTATTAGCTTAAGAATCCCACTTACCTAAAATCTAATGCCTGTCTGTATCTCTAGGTAAATTGTACTTTTCTTTTTTTGTATTGGGGACCAAACTCAGGACTTGTGCTTGCGAGGCAGGTGGCAGAACCACTGAGCTAAATCACTGGCATCTCTAGGTAAATTATGAAACTCTGGGTCTTATTCTTCTCTGGGCGATAAATAATTCCATAAATTTATATGTAAAGTTCCTGGCTCTAGGTGAGCACTTAATGCTTTCATTTTCCTTTTTCTTTCTATCAGTCTTTATCTTTCCACTCAAACATAGAATACTGGTGAACTGTAAGGGCATTTGGGACTAAAGTTCAAGACTGATTGCTGTTACTAAAGAAATTCATTGGTTACTCCTGCTAATCTGAACCCACAGATATCCTTGTGAAATTCTGCCGGGGGGACCTTTGGAGGATGGCATTAGTATAGCATTGACAGCTCAATGGAAACAAGCCAATGGTCATAGATTGCAAATCCATTTACAATTCAAACATGTTGGAAATTATATGCCATTTTGAGAGTGATTTGGAAAGCACATGGTTTGGAGGTATTTTGATAGATAAAGTATTTTCCCTGAATCATCTACTCTAGAAGATTAAAACTTGATTATAAAATACCAAAATGTTTTTAGATATGGAAATATTTGAGTATAAATCAAATACTCCAGGTTCATGAGAAAATAATCAGGAGAACAAGTGATGTGGTATTCTTTAAAGGCTAATATTGGGACATAGAAACACTACAATAGTTTATTTTTCATGTAATAATATATTCTTATAGAATTGTTTTGGAATGCAGGCTTCACCCAGAGTTGATTGGTGTTTGGCAAGACACCAAAATAATGCCCCTGATGAAGGAAAGTTATACAAATGTAAACTTTTTTCCTTCTAGTCGCCAATGTCTTCTTTACTGCAAATCAAATAGAGGTAGTTTTGCAGTTCTATGATGGGAAGGCATTCCAGGATAGACACTCTGTGTCAGAAACAGTTGTATAATTGTCCAGAGCAGTGAAGCTTAATCTTTTGAAATACAGACTCTGTTAAACAAACTTGGTAGAAAGATTTAAGATCTACGTGACAATGTGGAGCCTCTCCAAATAACTAAATGTGCCATCACCATAGGCTTCACGATAGTTACAGGAAGCCTCATTGGATCTTGTGTGATGGCAGAAACTTTAACAATTATCCTTAGTTATTTCTTCTTTTCCCTTCAAATGTTATTCCTTAATTTGCTCCTTTTCCCACAATTTCTCCCCCTGTGCAGTCTCAGCAGAGATTCTTTTATATTCCATTGAAAACAGAAATGTTATAAGATGTTATAAGACTGAAATTTCTTAATATCCTCCCACTCTATTTCTACACATTTTTTGTTATCCTCCTCCACTTCTCAAAGCCCAACCACCCATGCTCCAAGCCCAGTCTCTTGTTTTTGACAAGACATTGGTGTATCAGTGAATTCCCTTTTCCCATAATCTTTAACCTTTGCTTTGTAATGTTTATTTTTATCCTTTTAAATATATACTCTGAATAGCATTACCTGAAGTTATGTCAAGAAATGTGAAACAAGAAAGGCACATTCAAATCACCATGGAATTTGACAGAAGGGAAGGAGTGAGACTTTTGCCTAGGCAGCCAAAATGGCAACAGCAGAGGGAATGGATGGGAGTTGATTTGAATGGATTATGACAGAAGTGTCCAGATCACTTCCAATCAGGAGGGTTGGGTTTAAGGGGGCAGGCTACCCTTGGGGATGGAGTAAGCTACTAATCTGGTAATGCCAAAATGAGACACAGAACGAAGTACTAGAGATGGGGCAGAGGAGAACAAATGAATACGAACAATACAGTGACTATATATGCCAGTCCTTGGATAAAATAAGACATCTAAGGTTGTGGATGAGGCAGTAAGTCACTCAGATGGAACTGACCAAAAATACAAATGTTTCTAAGCAGTCCATCCATAAGTGATTTAGGATATGCTATGTAATGTTTTCAATCCACAACTTTTTAATGTGTTGTTGTGCTAAGAATGTTAATTCAATAATTTGGATATACCCAGAAGTTGTGAGAGAAGGGTCAGACTAAGAAGAAAAGTGCTTAAAAGGTACAAATGAAGATTACGTGGTTTAGGTCTATAATATTTCACCCAATTAATAATTAAGGAAAATGTATTTAATAATTGCACAGATTGAATATTGCTTCTCAAGTAACTGGTTAAAAGTCATTCACTGACCCTAGAATTCTACAAAACATTATACATACAAACAACCCTGGAGAAAGAGGTACTTTTTATGCTTATATAGTTGTTTTCATTTATTATCACTATCTGCCAGGCAGGTGGGTATGCTAATCAGTTTTCTATAACTGTGACAAAATGCCTGAGAAAATCAGCTCAAAAGAGGAAAGATTTATTTTGTTTCATGGTTTTAGAGGTTTCAGTGCAAGGTCACTTGGGTCTGTTGTTTCTGAATTTGCTGATGGAGAGAATATGGTAGAACTGCTCATTTCATTGTGGACAGGAGAGAGAGAGAGAGGGAGAGGGAGAGGGGGAGAGAGAGAGAGAGAGAGAGAGAGAGAGAGAGAGAGAGAGAGAGAGAGAGAGAGAGAGAGAGAGAGAGGAATGACCTAGGGACAAAATATATCTATTGAGGTCATTCCCCTAGTGACTTCCTTCCTGCAACTATGCCCCACCACCTAAAATTTCCCCCTGACTCCCACAGCCTGTGAAGCTATAAATCCATCATAGATTAATCCACTGATGAATTTAGAGCCCTCATGATCCAACCACCTCCCAAAAGCCTCACCTCTGAATGCTGCTGCATTGAGGACCAATGTACTGGAACTTTTGTCAGATCTAGAGCATAGGAGTGAGTAAGAATAAAATGGTCTTTCATCAGACACCAAATGTGCTGGTGCTTTCATGTTAATTTCTCAGTTTTGAGAAGTGTGAGAAATAAATATCTGTTGTTTATATAACTGCTATAATTTGGATCTCGATTGTTCCAAAAAGGTTCTTGTTCTGGAGGCTTGATCCCTAACCCATTGCACTATTGGGAAGTGGTGGCACCTTTAGGAGGTAGGGCCTAAAGAAAGGAAGGTAGGCCACTGCGGTGGGGTGGGGTGGGGGCTTGAAGGGAATATTTGAACTTTGGCCTGTCTGCCATGTGCTCTCCACAGTGATGCCCTTTTTTGCCACTGGTCCAAAGGTAATAGGGCCAAGTAACCATGGGCTAAAAGTTCCACAACTGAGAATCAAAAACAAATCTTTTCTTTTTTAAAATTGATTGTCTCAGGGATTTTGTTATAGAAAGGAAAGATGATTAACATAATAAGCCATCTAATTTATGGCATTATTTATAGCATCTCAGAAGACTAAAAGGGAAAGACTAGAATTAAATCTCACTATCCAGAATGCTAGTCATTAGAGCCTAACTCTTCTCACCTCCTGCCATAGCCAAAGAATGTAATGCTAGGATTTGAATCCTCTCTGGAGCACACAGTCCCTCAGAGACACAAGTGCTTTCTCTTCTCATGTGAGCCAGGGGGAAAGCAGCAGGACCACATAGTCCTGCTGGCTATTGAAGAACAACCTCTCTTCCATTGCCTTCTGAGGAGTACTTGGTGTTCCCTCTCTATATAAGTTTCAAATAGGTTTTAGTTATATAGAGGGCTTATTAGAATAGTTTTATTGGTGCTTTAACACATTTTCTTTTTTTAAAAAACTAATTCTATTGGTACACTTTGATATACATAATGATCGCATTCATCATAGGGAATTTGTACCTATACATGACAGATCTTGATTCTTCTTCCCCTCCGCTTCAAGCCTTCTTCCCCCTCTTATTTATAAAAGCTTTGTTTTCACTTTTCCCTTCAATTATTCTTTTTCCTTTTCCCTTCCCTCTGCCCCCTCCCTTGTTCTCCTTCCCATTTGAACATTTTCCTACTTTCCAATATCTATCATCAATTTTGCTCCTTATTTACACTTTCAGTTTCTCATGCAAGAGAAACAATTCCATATATAAATATATGTGTCTAATTTATTTCACTTAAAAGTATGGTCTCAAGGTGCATCCATTTTCCTAAAAATGTTTCAAGTTTATCCTTCTTAATAGCAGAGCAGTACTTCATCATATACACATTTTCTTTCTCCATTCATCCATTGATCTTGTTTCTAAGATTTAGCAATTACAAATTGTAGAGCTGTTATAAACATAGGTGTGCATATATCATTGTGGTATGATTCTTTTCATTCTTTCAGGAAGATACCAAGAAGGGCAATAGTTGGGTCAGATGGAACCTCTAGTTGTAGTTTTTGTGGAATCTCCACACTGATGTCCATAGTGGCTGCACCAGTCTGGACTCCCACACACGGTGAAGAAGGGTTCCTTTTCCCTCACAGCCTCACCAGCATTTGTTATTGGTTGATTTCTTGATCATAGCCATTTCTTTCTGGAGATGGAATCTCAGTGTTGTTTTAATTTGCATTTCTCAAATGACCAGTGATGTTGAACATTTTTTCATAAATTTATTTGCTGTTTGGGCTTCTTCATCGGAGAAGTGTCTATTCATTTCAGATGCCTATTTTTAGATTGAGTCTTTAAATTTGGAGGGTCTGATCTTTTGAGTCCTTCATATGTTCTAGATATTAGTCCTTTGTCAGGGGAATAGCTGGTAAAATTTTTTTTTCGTTCTGTGGGTTGTCTCTTCACTCTGTTGGTGGTTAATTTTGCTGTGCAAAAGTTTTTCAATGTGATAAATATGATGAAATCCCAGTTGTTGATTCTTTGTAATATTTCCTGTGTGATTGGGATTTTGTTCATAAAGTCTTTGCCTACACCTATGCCTTCAAGAGTTCTGCCTGTTCTATCTTACAGCAGATTAAATGTTTTTGTTTTAATATTTAGACTTTTGATCCATTTCACTTTTAGCTTAGTGCAGGGTGAGAGATCTAGGTTTAATCCTCGGCATGTAGAAAGCCAGTTTTCCCAGCACCATTGATTATAAAGAGGCTCTCTTTCTTGCAGTGAAGGTGTTTGGCCCCATTGTTGACGATAAGGTAGTGGGCCTGGGGTTGTTTCTGCATCTTCTCTTCTGTTCCATTGGTTGCATCTGGGGGACGAGCACCACTGCTCTGTTATCTGAGCAACCCACCAGGACTAACTCAGCCCTTGACAGTGGGCCCGGTCTGCACAATCACTTGGAGCTCAGCAGCCTCAAAGTTGTCAGTTCCTGTAGAAAGGTCCCCTCGTGTCCTGAGTCTTTGTTGACCCTGGAGGGCCAGGGCCAAAATATTGGCCACTGGGCCAGGGCTTTAGCTCAGTGGTGCTGCCGCCTGTCTCGAAAGCGGAAGGTCCCAGGTTCAATCCCCGTGGCATTTTACTCCTTCAGCTTCACAGCATGTTTTAGAGCATCCATGATTGTTCAAAATGTTCTTTTCCATGTGAGAGAAAGACAGCCACCATGTCTCTCCTGCACTTGGAGAAATCCATTTCGAGGGGCTGTGAGGAGTGCATAGCTGGGGTGGTGGATTCTGAGCCTCTCTCTGTGCTGCATCCTTGGGCTCCCTTAGCACATTTTCTTAACTGGAAACTAGTTTAGGACCCAGTCTGAGAAGTTTGTAAATGTACAGGGCGTGGTCTTCCCTACAAATTTCCAACCAACTGTATTCCTAATGTTACATGTGTTTTAATCATTTTCCTAGTAGACATCTTCCTTGACTGAGTTAAGCCCTATTATCTTGCAGCATAAATAAATTGAAAAAGAGTACATAAGAGAAATAACTATTTTCACAAGCTTTGGAATGGTTTTGAGCCCTGGATCATGTTCTAGGTGCATGAGTACTGCACTGAACCTCTGTTAGGAGTCAAGCAGCCTGGAAGGCAGGGAATACACTTGGAGGTGACAGCCTCCCACCCCTAAGACAGAAGTCTCAGCAGGAGTAGGGTGTTTCACCCTTCCTTCTCAGCCCTGGAGGTGCATGACAATTTTAAAGTAAACTATTTGTTTTAGAATTGTCTTAGATTTACTGAAAGGTTGCAAAGAGAGTACAAGATTCTTATATTCCATCCTCATTTACCCTAATTATTCACATCACCCATTAGTATGGTATTTTTTAGAATTAATGGACTAATATTGATAATAATTATTAAATAATGTACATGGTATATTTAAATTTCCTTCATTTTCCCCCTAATGTCTTTTTCTCTTCCATAATCATATCCAAGATGTACATTTAGAAATGTGGTCATCATATCTCCCTAAGTTCTTAGCTGTGACAGTTTTTCAGACTTTCCTTATTTTTGTTGACTTTGACATTTTTGGGAGAGAATTGATAAGATATTTTCAGGCTATCTCTCCATTTGGATTTGTCTGATATATTTCTCCTGATTGATTGAGATTATGGTTTCTTAGAAAGAAGATCACAAAGGTAAATAATAACCCTCATTATGTAAAAATCAGGAGTAAAAATTATCAACATATTTACTTTTGTATGATGTAAAAATTACAGCATACTTTGATATAGCATTGATCACCTGACAAAGGCAGTGTGTATCAGAATTCTTCACAGTAAAATTTCTTCTCACCTTAATTTCCTATTTCATTCTTTTTGGAAGGAAGTCCCAATGCGCAACTTAAAGCCAAGTTGGGAATTATGCTCAATCTCCTTAAGGGCAGAGTATCTACTTTCATTATTTGTAATTCTTTTACATGGGATATTTGATTTGTCTCTTCCCAATGATTTATTTACTCAGTCACTTATTTATTTATTTTTTTCTGCCTTTATCAGTTTTTTTTGTATATCCTTTCATTAGTATATTTTAGGTGTACAATATAATGACATTCATCATTGGAGATATGCACCTTTACATAATCTCTCTTGGTTCTTATTTTTCCCCCTTCCCCTGCCCTCCCTTCAATCCCTCCATCCCTCCCTATTTACAAAGACTTTGTTTCCTTTTTGCATTTTCTCATATAGATTCCATTCCCTTCTTTCCTTTCCCCTACCCCTCACACTTCCCCTTACCCTTTGCCCCCTTTCTTCCTATTTCACATTATCTATTATACCTTTTAGTCCTTATTTACACTTTCAGTTTCAGTCACTTATTTATGTCAATACAAATTCATGGATATTTGTTTTAAACTTTGGGTTATAATCTAATACTAAGTAATTTTTTTGCTCAAATTTTGCTAGCTTTGACCACTGGGAGCTGTCCAGTTGGTTTCTGTAGCTCTGACATGCACTCATCATTATAGTTTTACTTTTTTTCTTTTGCTATAAGATACTCCAGGATCATCATGCTTAATTCCTGTCCCTGTCTTACAATCAGTCATTTCTCCAAGGAGCTTTGGTTCCTTTTATTGGGGGATGATATTAGAAACCAGGATCTGGGTACTAGATGTGCTTATTGCTACCAGCATAAGTATAGGGGGTACTTTGGCTCCATGGGCTAGAGTAGCAAGGAAATTCCAAGTCACATGTGTACACTAACTGTGCCAGTTAATTTTAATTGTCAATTTTAAGGGATTAAGAAACTCTTGGAGATTGGGTCATGGGGGTGCTGTACTTATCAGTGAATTAATCCACTGATGTTCAAAGCTGAATGTGTTGTTAGAAGGTAGGCCTAGTTGGAGGTGGGTCACTGGAAGTATTACTTTGGGGAATATGTCTCTTGCTGGTGCTATTTCCAACATAATCTGCTTCCTGGATGCCATGAAATGAGATTTGTTCCACCATATACTTTCACCATGATATTCCTGCCTTGGGGAGAACCAGCCACGGACTAAATCCTCTGAAACCAAGGGCCAAGTTAACTTTCCTCCGTTAAGATGTCAGTTATTGTGTCCCAGCAATGGGAAAACTATCTAATACACTAACCCATATATATAGAAATGCCTATAGGTACTTCTAAGCTAAATATGAATTTATACTGATTTCTCCAATTCTAGAAGTCTAAACATATGATTAAGTATTAATAGGAACTTAATTTTTATGAATGAGAGTTGGTTTCTGGTTTGTTCTGGAAAATTATGGATTTTTTCCCCCTAGTTTTCATTTTGAAACCAAAGGGGCAACAGAGAGGGATAGGAAGGGATAGGAAGGGATAGGAAGAGTTGAGAACTCAATGACAACACAAGAAGCAGCAGGGAAAAATGGAGGGAAATATATTTGGTAGAAATGGAAGCAATGTTGATTAGAACAGTATCATTTTCCAGCAGCTGTTTCATATAGAAGCAACAGTTTTAAAGGTCTAATCTCAGCCATGATGTCAAGAAAGAGTCAGAGTTGTACCATATTAGAACAGCATAGTAGTTTGGGGCTCTTAAAGAAATGGTCAACAATGTCTACACTGCTCTTCACAACAGTAGCCCTGGTTACCAAGAAAGGGTTCAAAATAGTTACTTTGTTTATCATTATTGGGTGGAACATAATACATTTTAGAAAGATTTCTAATAAAATAGTTAAAAACAGTTGTGGTGCTTTAAGTATTATTAAGTTTACATTTTCTACTTTAGAATCTACTTTTGCTATAGGACCAGATTGGTAAATCCAAAATCTCCCATTGAAATTTCTAGAAACCCAAATTTTGTATATATAAAAAATAAGCTACTCATAAGAGGATTTAAGTGTAACGAATTTCTGGACAACTTCTTCTGAAGCCCCTTAAGCTGCCGTCTTACCCTGACTGGCTTTGTGTCCGCCCTTGGCACTTGGCAGTCAGAATTCCCATTAATTAGTCTTCTCATTCCTAAGTCTGGAGAAGTCAGTCTTTTTTGAGCTGTTCACCTCTAGTTGTTAAGTGAAGCTTGAGAAAGCTGTTCCCAGCTAGGATGATTCTGAACACTTTTGGACGCCAAAAGATTACTTCAGGAATAAGAAAATTGTTTCTTCCAGCTCAGCTGCTTTAACCCCTATTTCTGAATAGTCAAGTTTAGGGGCAGCAACACTGAGAGGCAGATGGAGTTGTTTTTGACTCTCTTCCTCTCTTTGCCATTCTCTTATGTTCTTCTATTCTCCCCTACCCTCCTTATGCCTTCTCTCTCATTTATTCGAGAAATACATGACTTCCTTTCTTTGCACATCATTGAATAGAGGCATAGCCTTTGTTATCTCAAATCTCTTATTCTGTTTGGGAAAACAAACATTAAACAATTTAGTTAATTACACAATAACAGGAATATTGCTTGCTAAAAAAGTGAATTTAAGTTACTTGGTGGGAGTGAGATGAGGCTTCCCTGTTGGATTGAGATCTGAAGAATACCTTTGGTCAGCTGACACAGGATAAAGATGGCTGATAGACTCGAGCACATCTTTGTGTCAGGCTCTGTGCTGAACACATTGTTTGTGTTGTCCTATCTAATTTTTACACCAATGCATAAATATACCTACTTAACTATTCTTATCTTACTTTTATGTGAAGATCCTGAGGTTCAAAAAGGCTGAGATACTTGCCTAAGGATGCAGAGCTATTAAACAGATGTGTGAAGACTTGCACCAGTGTTCTTCTGGATACAAAGGCTGACCATTCCTGTTTGGTACCCTGCCTGTCTTTCTATGTGGCTAGTCTCACAGGGAGTGAAAAGCAGGAAGGAGTCCTAATGATCAGTATAGGTGTCCCTGCGATTAACAACAAAATTGCACTTATTTTGCAGCTGCCACTGACCAGTGATAATTATACAAAAAAGACCAAAATTTTTCTTTTTGAACTCACAGTTAAGTGATGATCCTTGCCTATATCTTTAGGGATGGACTTTACTTGGGAAAGTCTGGCCTCCAGAAGTTATGCTACACACAGTATTGATTGTTAATTCAGTTTCCTTAACACCATTGGCTCTTCTCAATTCCTAAAGCCACTTTTCCGAGTCATTATCTCTTTCCTAGGCCTTTGCTATAGAATCTTCACTGGTTTTTCTGCTCATCTTGTTCCAATCTATTTTTTTGTTCTAATTTTATTTTTTATTAGTAGTTTATTTTCTATCTGCTTAAAGTCCTTTGATAAATTGCCACTGCTGACTGAATAGAATCCTACTGTTGATCCATGAGACCTGCCCTTCCTCCCTCCTCGGCCTTATCTCCCACTAAAGCTGTTTTTCAACAGCCTCTGCTGATTCCCTACTGATTCTCAGAAGACTCCTGTTGAAGGACAGACCTCTTTGTTTCATCTCTGGCTTTACTTCTATCCCTGAGTGGTCTTCTACTCACTCCGTAGCTTACACCTAAAGCACTTCCTGATCTGTGAAGATGTTCCCTGGTAGCTCCTTCTCTCCTCCAGTTGCCTCCTATTTTACTCATCACACTTTTATTGCAGGAAACCTTTTATACATGGATCATTAATAAATATTTCTGGCTTTGTGGACCACAGGGTCTTTGATACAACCACTCAGATCTGTAGTTTCAATTAGAAAGGTATGAAGAAACAATATGTAATCAAGTGACTATGTTCCCCTAAGAGGGAGGCCTGATTTAGTTTATCAGCCCTTATTATTTTTAGATCAGTTATTTAGTTCTCTCTTTTCTTCACTAGATAATGAATTTCCTAAGATGAGTTGTTCATCTTTCTGTCTTCAGCATCTAATCTGGACCTGATACATAGGGTGCTTAATAAATGCTCCACAGGTTAATATGCAAATGAATAAATGAATTAACATCAAGTTGAGAACCAAGGATTTAATGGTGACAACAAGAAACTGACTAACTGAATCATGGTGAAAGTAGAAACATATTAAATCTGTATAAAGAAGAATGCTTTTTCACCCCTTTGTTAAACGTCAGAGAACTCAGAGATAGCACCTTCACTGTTATCTGGATCAGTGTGGCCAGAGAGGTTTGACCTTTCCATTGTCAGGCTGCCAAGAAGTAAGAGGAACCTACAGTCTTGGAGTAATGTAATTTGTACAATGCAAGTTTCTGTAAACAAATAATATTGAAGCCCAGAAAAAAGGGCTTTAATATTAAATTTGGACTTTGTTTCATGTCCACTACTTTCCATGAATAAATTCTTAGTCACTGATGAGGTTTGTTCCAGGGACCTCTCAGGGTTTAGTTAACAACCATTAGCCTTTATGCAATTTAAGATTGGAAGCTTCTAAGCCCATGATTTACTGAAACTAAAATGCTTGGTCATGTCTTATTCAGTCTAATGTAACGTAGGGATGACCAGTTCCTTGTGGTGGAGACTTTATAGACCTTTTAAGTAAAGTTCTTTGAGGATGAAGAGACTATCAGGAAAATTCACCTACTCTGAGCACCCCATTCCAGACAAAGCTGGAAAAATTACTGTACCACTAGGGGAAAGCCAGTTATCACATGCTGGGTCTTTAAGATATATTTTTAAAAGAACTCAGTATTATAGACATTTTATTGACTCAAGGTAATTAAAAAGTTATGTTGAGCAGCATTTTGGTATTCAATTTGGATTTGGTAAGAGAGAGGAAGACTGAGAGCACACAGTACATTTATAATTTTTTTCCCTTATGTAAAATGGAAGAGACGAACCCAGGAAGAAAAGCTTGATTGGAAAAGGGAACAAATGACCTGTGCTTAACTGAATTGGGTTGACTTTCCTTTTTACTTAATACTTTCTTCTATTTTGTTTCATTTTTAGTTTGTTTGGTCTGACTTCTTCCATAGAATTTCATATACATAGTGAAGAAAAAAATAAAGAGTATTTTTGTATGAATTTCAAAAACATAGCATAGTAAACCTAGCTTGTGTGTACTTTTTCTAGATCATTTCCACCTTAAATGTGTAGGTTTCTAGAACTATAAAGGTGAAAACACACACACACACACACGCACACGCACGTAGTAGACAATCAACCTTCCAGTAATGCTTACCAGCTATTTGGTGAGTGCCTTCTTCATGTCCCAGATACCATGCTACAAACTAAGAGTGCAATGGTTACTGAACCTTTGCCCATATTTCAGGAGCCCATAGTCTGTTTGAGACATATTCTGGTTATCTTTTGTTGAATGGCAAACCACCCCAGACTTTGTGACATACAACACCAACCCTTCTACTTTGTACTTTGTATTCTGGGGCTCAAGGATTCAGGCAGGACTCAGTAGAGCTGGCTTATCTTTACTCCACTGGGAAGACCTCAATGGCTGGGACAGCCTTGAATGGTTGTGGTGGAAATCATCTGGAGGTTTTCTTACTCTCATGTCTACTACCTAGGTTGGGATAATAAACTGGGGTTGTCTGGGGCTGTTATTGGAGTATTTACATGTAGCCTGTCTGCCTAGTGTAAGTTTCTTCTAGCATAGTGGCTGAATTCTAAAAAGGAGCTCCTGTGAGGGAACATCCAAGGCACCAGGGTAGAAGCTGAAAGATCTCTTGAATTAAATTTGGAAGTCATGAAGCATCACTACTGCATTGCCTAGTTAAAAGGAAAGTCACAATAGCCATTCCTAACTCAAGTGGAGAGAAATTGGACTCCACTTCTTAAAGTTTAATTTGATAAGGAGACACAGAAAAAGAGCACATGGCATGGGAGATGTTGCTGCAGGCATCTTTGGAAAATTGAGTCTTCCACAGCAAATAAACATATGTACATATAATTATAATACAGTATGTTGAATGTTTGATTACCTATTACTGAGAACACGCGCCATAGTTTAGTGCTTTGAAACAATGATTATCAGTTAGTAGCTGGACAGTTATGGACCACATGGTATTAAATGGGGCCACTTATATGGCTGCATTTAACTAAGACTGTGGAATGTGCAAGTTAGCTTGGCTCACGTCTACTGCCTCAGTTGGGGTAACTGGAATGACTTGGAACCTTTGGTTCTCCTCCATGTGGTCTTATGCCCTATTCTAGTCTTGACCAGGTTTCTTTATATAGTGCTTGGCTTCTCTTAAGGACCCATAACTGGCACAGTTTCCTTCTTCTGAGTTCCATTTAAATCACAAGGCCAGTCAAAATGTGAGTGAGAAATACAGTGGAGGAGTGACATGTGCATACAGAGGTGAGGAGAATTATTGGTGTACACTTTTGGAGACAATATACCACATTAGAAGTATCATAAATATGCTTTGGGACCTTTGATGAAGGATTATATAGTTTTGCCATGCTGCCTTTGAGTGCTTCTGAGTTAGGTTGTGGGAAGGGTGCAATTACTGGAAGGGGTAGTGGTAAATGCAGAGAACCTGTGGCATTTTGAACTCTGAGTGATTAAAGTTGACCACACGTAGAAGGCATTGTAAACAGAAGAAATTGTATAAGCAAAGACTGGAGAGTAGAAATACATGGGGAATAAACAGAGGAACAGTAGAAAATATACCTATATATGGATAAATATATATGTAGTAGATATTCATGTGTAGTTAAAATATATATTTGGGCATGGGCAGAATTGAGGTAGATGGGAATGTTTGGAGATAAACCTACACTCAGGCAGGCTTATGAGGGATTTTATGGATTCTGCTAAGATGTGTGGACTTTAATATAGTGTTCTGAAATGAGAAGTTTTAAAAGATGAAATCATGAGAGATGAACTAGAGGGAGGGAGGATTAGAGTTTGGAAGAACAGTTGTGAAGCTGTTCTGACATTCTGAGAAAGGACTAGTGAAGGCTTTTGCCATGGAGAGAATGGAGAGGAAGCTCTGTAGGACAAGGTCAACAATGCCAGTTCTGCAGATTATGTTAGGGCCATTGGGAAGGTAACTTGGCCAGATCCTCTTCTGTAATCTACTACTCTGGAATTCTGCCTTTATGCTTAGTACTTTTAAATGCATTAGGACTTACCCTATACCTCAGGAATAAAAGCAGAATCTAGTGTCCATGACTTTATCATAATTGCTTCCTTGGAACAAAAAATCTAAAGCAGAGTGCAACAGCATGGAATATTTGGAACTTTTGACTTGGACTCACTGACATTAGGAAAAAGCATATTAAGGCTACCTGGGTACTAGAGTAGTTTCATTCTGATAGAGGCTAAAACTTCTTACCATCTTAGAGGTATTTGTAATAGAAAAGATGATCCATTTATTCAGCCAATATTTATATAGTGCCTACTACCGCATAACTCAATGTCATTCTAGAGAGTGGGATATAGCAATGAGTGAAATAAAGTTCTTTCTGTCATAGTATATATGAGTTTGCCAAACTCAGAGATTTTAAATTGGAGATACAGTTTATCTGGCTAATGTAGCATAAATATTGTCCTCTCTTAAATGGGAAATGTGTATGCATATTGGTGTTTCAGGTCATAGGTTTGAATGTACTTGTCACTCATCATTAACTTGGAAAATCATTTTTTTTTATTAAGTTTACTTATTGGTACATTTTAGGTATACAATATAGTTACATTCATCATTGGGATCTTGTACCTTTCCATGACGTGTCTTGGTTCTTATATTTTTCCCCATTCCTCAGCCCTCCCTTGACCCCCTCCACCCTTCCCTATTTACATAATTTGTTTCCATTTTTTTCTTTTCTCATATTTTTTCTTTTCCCTTCTTTCCTTTCCCCCATCCTTCCCATTTGCCCTATTCCTTTAGACCTTTTCTTCCTATTTCACAATACCAATAGTACATTTTGATCCTTATTTACACTTTTAGTTTTTCACACCAGAGAAACTATTCCGTATTTACACGTGTTGCCTATTTATTTCACTTAAGAGTATGGGCTCTCAACCCCATCCGACGCTCTCTAATCTGCGACCAGCCAGGAAAGACAAGCAGCTTGAAGTTCGGCTGCCATCCCGGGCCATGCTCACCCCACAGTGAGGTCCGCTTATCTGCTCCAGCACCTCCAATGTCCAGTCGCCCCACCCCGCGTGCCTCCTACATTCCGGCTTTTTTGCTACTTGGTCTCACACTACAGAGGCACAGGAGATTATAAAGACCCTTGTCCTGAGCTCCACAACATAGAGCAGAAGTTAATAACAGAAAGAGGGCCTCTCAGGCTCCTCGATGAAAACTGAAGCTCAGCAGAAAAGTAAAGAGAATCTCTACAATAAAGGCACATCAGACCACTGTACTTGGTCTGCTGCTCGCTTGCTGAGACTCATTGACTCGTATATGCACATGGATTCCTATGTAGCCTACTGTGACAGCAGAGACATACCCTGAAGGAGGCCTGTAATTTCTATTGCTATTTCCAAAAGAGAAAAAAAATTTTTTTCTCTTATTTTTAATTCTTAAGTTTTACTTTTTTTCTACTCTTCAAAGTTTTGCTTTTCTTTCCTTTCTTTTATCTTTTCCTTCTCTCTCTCTCTCTCTCTCTCTCACTCATTCTCTTGCTGTCCCACATTGCTCCTCATCTCCCTATTTGTTCCTTTCTGCACTGAATTCGGATTTCTCTCTTATTGTTTTTTTCTTCTCTTTTTCCTTCTCTTGATTATCATTAGGTTTAAAGGAAAGTAAATTCGGTATCTAGCCTTCCTGTTGCTGTTAGGTGATTTTATTCACATCTTTGTTCTTTCATTCTGCCTTTTTCTCTTGCTTTTAAAAACTTCTTAGAGTTTGTATGATTTTTCTGTGTCTTCTGGCCTCACTGATAATATTACCTGTTCTTTCTACCTGTCCCTCCTTCCCCAACTCCTTTTAACTCCCCACCCTGAAAGGGAAAGATGCTATATTGAAGAGTTTATTCATTATAAACTTACGTTGGGTTGGTCCTTGGTTTTAATTTAACTCACATAGTTAAAGGTGATAGATTAATAACTACCACAAATTGTCATTTTCTAAGCTGTGCTTGATGCTATGGTATTGTTGACTATGTCATTTGGGCTAACATGTTGTGATTGATCTAACTAGTTTTCCTTCCTGGTATAAGAAAAATAAAATAGCTTTAGAGTCATTAGAGTCTCAAAACCCAAACACAAGCTATGTCTGGAAGACACCTCTGAAAAGCAATCATTCCACAAGGGTTTTAAACACAAGCAACAAAGATACCTACATTAAGCAATTTTGAAATATCAACCCGGGAAGTAAACCAAGGACAGTACCAAAAACAAAAATGAGAAGACACTTAAGCAAGGCACAAACCCAGGCTTCCATGCCACAGAAAGGAAATTCTGGGGGAAATGAGGTGGAAAAGTCCAATAAGCAACCACTGGGACACCCTGAACTGATAGCACAGGAAGTAACAAAGCAGTGCATGAGGCTCTAGAAAATTTCAAAACAGAAATAATCTCCCAGATAAATACAGACATGGTGAGTAGAGTGAAAGATATGATTAGAAGCTCTAGAGCAGAAACAGATAAGAAAATAGATGAGATCAGAAACATGCTGGAATCCATGAATGCCCAGCATAAGAAAGAAATGGAAAACATGATCGCCCAACATAAGAAAGAAATGTAATCCATGAAACAGATTCAAACAGATATCCAGGAGATAAAAACTCCATTGAAAGCATGCAGAGCAGACTAAGAGAATCTGAAGACAGAATATCAGATATAGAAGACAGGATTGCAGTTAAGGATGATGAAAATAGAGATTTCTTAAAGATAGTAAGGGACCAAGAGAAATCAATCCAACAGCTGCTAGATGATGCAAAGAAGAATAACATAAGACTCATAGGAGTCCACAAAAAAACAGGAAAAAGTTCAACTGACAGAAAAAACTGTTCACAGAAGTAATAGTAGAAAACTTCCCAGACAAAGGTAGAGAAATGGATGTACAGATAAGTGAGGCATATAGAACTCCGACCAGCCATGACCAAAAAAAATCTACACCTAGACATATAATAGTCAGATCCCAGAAACCCAACAGAACAAAATTCTACAGGCAGTTAGAGAAAAGAAACAAATCACCTACAAAGGAAAGTCCATCAGAATCATGGCAGATTTCTCAACACAAACCCTCAAATCAAGGACAGTCTGGAGTGAAGTATTTCAAGCCCTAAAAGAAAATAACTTCCAACCTAGACTGTTGTATCTGGCAAAATTATGTTTCAAAGTTGTTGGGGAAATTAGATATTTCCATGACAAAGAACACCTGAGAAATTTCGTGAACACCAAACCAGCACACCAAACAATTTTAAGCAATATCCTAGAAAAAGACAATGAAAGTCACAACTCCATGAGGCCCAACAGAGAGAAGGCACCACACAAGGTAAGACACTAAAGCAAAAGGGGGAAAAATAAGAAATAAAAGAGCCAACAGCAGTAAAACATGACAAGCATGAGTCAATATCTGTCAATTATAACTATCAATGTTAATGGCCTCAATTCACCAATCAAAAGAAATAGACTGACAGAATGGATTAAGAAGCAAAACCCAGCAAAATGATGTATACAAGAAACACAGCTAAGTCAAAAGGAAATCTATAGACTGAAAGTAAAAGGGTGGAAAACAGTTCTCCATGTGACAGGAACCCAGAAAAAAGCAGGCTTAGTAATCTTATTTGCAGACAAAGTAGATTTCGAAACAAAACTAATTAAGAGAGACTAAGATGGTCACTACATCCTTGTGAAAGGTACAATCCAAGAGGAAGAGATGACAATCCTAAATATATTTGCACCAAATACGAATGCCCCCAACTATACAAAACAAATACTAATGGACATGAAAAACCAAATAAGCATTAATACAATTGTAGTGGGGGACCTCAACACCCCTCTATCACAAATAGACAGAACAGCCAAAAAAAAAATTAACAATGAAATTCTAGAACTGAACCAAGCTATTGAACAAATGGATTTAGTAGATGTTTACAGAGGGTTCCAGCCCACAAAATCAGAATACACATTCTTTTCAGCTGCACACGGGTCATTCTCCAAAATAGATCACATGCTAGCTCATAGGGCAAATCTAAGTAAATGTAAAAGAATTCAAGTTATCCCCTGTATATTATCAGACCATAGTGCAATACAATTGGAGATCAATAACATAAGAAACTGCAGAAAAACCACAAACACACGGAAATTGAATAACACCATCCTGAACAACCAATAGGTCACAGAGGAAATTGAAGAAGAAATTAGACAGTTTCTACAAGTAAATGATAATGCCAGTACAACATACAGGAATCTGTGCGACACAATGAAAGTAGTTCTATGCTGGAAATTCATAGCAGTGAATGCCCATATTAGGACAACAGAGAGAACTCAGTCAAATAAGCTAATGCAGAACCTCAAGCTCCTAGAAATAGAAGAGCATAGCAAACCCAAAGCTCATACAAGAAAGGAAATTATAAAGATCTGAGCAGAAATCAATGCAATGGAGACTAAGAGAACGATACAAAAAAATCAATGAATTGAAGAGCTGGTTTTTTGAAAGAATAAATAAAATTGATAAACCTTTAGCCAATCTTATCAAAAAAAGGAAAGAAAAGGCTCAAATCCATGCAATTAACAATGAAAAAGGTGAAGCCACAACAGATCCAGCAGAAATTCAGAGGATCATCAATACCCACTTTAAGAACCTGTACTCTAATCAAATGGAAAACTCAGAAGAAATGGACAGATTCCTAGATACATACAAACTGCCAAAGTTAAATGAAGAAGATATAGAAATTCTAAACACCCCAGTAACAATGAGTGAAATTGAAAATGTAATAAAAAATTTACCAACAAAGAAAAGTCCAGGTCCTGATGGGTTCACTGCTGAATTCAACAAGACATTTAAAGACAAACTATCACCATTATTCTTTAAACTCATCAAGGAAATTGAAAGGAAGCAAGGCTTCCAAATTCTTTCCTGGAAGCAAGTGTTACTTCTCTCACATCATTCATCCACTGAACAGTCTCCAGTGGCTCCCTTCTTCTCTCACAGGAAAAAACAAAATCCAAGAAGTTCCTGCAGGACCAAGTCTCCCATTACTACTGTGACCCCATCACCTACTCTCTGCAGCTATGTAGCCTCCATGATGTTGCTCCAACAACCCAGTGATGTTGAACATTTTTCATATGTTTATTTGCTATTTATACTTCTTTGTCTGAGAAATGTCTGTTCATTTCAGATGCCCATTTTTGGATTGGTTCTTTAAATTTGGGAGGTCTGATCTTTTAAAATTCTTTATAGATTCTACATAGTAGGCCTTTGTCTGAGGAACAGCACATGAAACATTTTTCCCATATTGAGGGTTGTCTCTTCACACTGTTGGTGGTTTCTCTTGCTGTGCAGAAGCTTTTTAGTAAGAAGAGATCCCACTTGTTGATTGTTTGTGCTAATTCACGGGCAACTGAGGTTTTGTCCATAAAATCTTTTCCTATATCAATGTCTTCCAGAGTTCTACCTAACCTCTTTTTCAGCTGGTTTAGTGTTTCTGTTGTAATATTTAGATCTTTAATCCATTTCAATTGTAGTTTAGTGCATGGCAAGTGATATAGGTCTAGTTTTAGTCTTTGGCAAGTTGAAACCCAATTTTTCCAGCACCACTTATTAAAGAGGCTATCTTTCCTCCAGTGAGGGTGTTTGGCTCCTTTGTCGAAGATGAGGTGGCTGAGTGTGTCTGGAGTTGTTTCTGCATTTTCTAATCTGTTCCACTGATCCTTAGGTCTGTTTCTTTGCCGGTACCATACTGTTTTTATCACAGTAGCTTTGTAGTATAGTTTCAAGTTGGGGTTGTCATACCCCCTTCCATGTCTCTGTTACCTAGAATTATTTTTGCTATTCTAGGTATCTTCTTGTTCCAAATAAATTTTTGGATTGTTTTCTCAATGTTTGTGAAGTATGCTGCTGGAATTTCAGTTGGGATTGCATTGAATCTATGTAACAGTTTTGGAAGTATGGACATTTTCACTATGTTGAATCTTCCTACCCAGGAGCAGGGGATGTTTTTCCATTTACTGATATTATCTTCAATCTCTCTTTACAGAGTGCTATAATTTTCAGAGAGGAGGTCTTTGATTTCTTTTGTTAGGTATTTCAGTGTTTTGGATGCTACTGTGAAAGGAATTGTTTGCCCTATTTCTCTCTCCATGATTCTTTTGTTCATGTAGAGGAAAGCGATTGATTTTTGTGTGTTGACCTAGTATCCAGCTACTTTACTAAATTTGATTATTAAGTCTAGAAGACTTTTGGTGGAGTTCTTGGGGTCTTCTATATAGAGTATCCTGTTGTCTACAAAACTAAACAGATGACTTTGGTGCCAGAAGGTAGGGCCTACTTAGAGGTGGTTCAGTGGGAATGACCTGGAAGGGTATTTCTTTCTTCCTGAGTCCCCTCTCCTGTCTCTGGTTCCTGATCACCATAACACAACTTTCCTTTGCTGTGCCTCTATACCATGCCATCCCAACAGATTATGTACTAAAAGCTGGTGCCAAAATGAACCTCTCCTCCTTTAAGTTGCTGGTGTTTGGTATTGTGTCCCAGCCACTAGAAAACGACTAAGATAGGAAGATTCTGAAACTTTGGAAGTGGTGGAGGAGACTTGCAGTTTTAAATGAAGTACCTTGTTATGTCTTGCTGAGAATTTAACAGTAAAACAAAGATATAACTCAACCAGTGAGACACTAGTCATGCATAAATCTGTGCAAAGTAGGTTCTAGGTAAAGAAACCATCTGTACAAATGTCCTGCAGCAGGACTGTGGCTGGGATGTTGGAGCAACATCATGGAGGCTACATAGCTGCAGAGAGTAGGTGATGGGGTCACAGTAGTAATGGGAGACTTGATCCTGCAGGAACTTCTTGGATTTTGTTTTTTCCTGTGAGAGAAGAAGGAAGCCACTGGAGATTGTTCAGTGGATGAATGATATGACCTATCTTTTATTTTAAAGGAACCCCTCTGGTTGTATGAAGTGAATATACCATAGTGGGGGATATTAGCTTCCTTGTTTGCAAAAATGAAGTGCTACAAATTGGGTACTTAAGACAATAGAAATGTGTTGTTCCAAAAGCCTGATGATTTAAGATAAACAGGAAGATGGATGGTGCTAGGACAAGGGTGGAAATAGCTGGGTGGTGAACAGTGATCCTATTCTAGATACATTTTCAACGTAGAGGTACTGATACCCTGAAAAATTGGCTGTGGAGTATGACAGAAAGAAGAGTCAGGGTGACTCCAAGATGTTTGGCCTAAGCAACTACAAATCAGCTGAACTAGGAAGCCTATGGGAAGACTTGGCTTTGGTGAAAAAAATAAGTTTATCTTTGAATATAATTTTGAGATTTCTTTAAATTCCATGAAAAACTGTATCATAGATAAACCAAACTCCAAAATTTATTTTACTTACTAGTTATCCTTTTCTTTAACAAAATATTCTAGCTATACTCAAAAGTCAAAGTGATTAGGACTCCTTTCCCTGTGTCTCACAGAGTAGTTTTTGAACAATAAGGAACTCCCAAGTCAGATCTGGAGAATTACAGGGTGGATTTTCTGGGGCTGGGTTCACCAAAAATTAATAGTAAATGCAAAAATATATTTCACCCCTCTCATCAGATCACTGTGGAGACACCAGGTTAACACCTGTCTCCTAAACTTTCCTACGCTTATTCTGTTTCCTCCCAGCTTGCATCACATAAGCAAAACCTGAGGCCAACAAGTGCTGGGTAAGGAAGTAGAAAGACAGGGTAGTTATACAGCCACCTGGGTGATAGAATATCTGAATTCTGATGAAAAACTGCATTCCTTCAGGCCAGTAAAATATCCCTTTAGTAACCCAAATTCACTAAATAATTTTTAAAAAAATTCATCTTAAACATGCAGAGTTGTTTCAAAAATGATATTCACACTTTTCATTAATTTCTTCAGAAAATATTTTTCTGACACTCTACAAATTTCTTTTGCCACTTTCCTTTACTTTTAGTTCAGGGCACAGTTGTGCTTTAATGTGTAATTTTCTGGATGCAAATATGCCTAGTAAGTTTTGCCAACAGTAGTCTCTGGGTCAATATATTCTCTTCATTATATAGTAGCCACTGTTACCTATGTCTACTAGTAACACATTCAGACAAGATCTCAAGCATGAAGAAGACTCATAAGATTAAGAATTGTTCTAGTTGTTGGAGACTGGATAGATAAGATGTGTGTGGTTCTTTTTTTTAAATAAAATGGAGTACCACTCAGCCATAAAAAATAAGAAACTAAAGACAATTATAGCTAAATGGATGCACATTGAGGCCATACTCTTAAGTGAAGCAAATAGGACCCACGTGTATAAATACCAAATTATTTCTCTGGTGTGAGAAACTGAAAGTGTAAATAAGGATCAAAATGTATAAGAGATAATGTGAAATAGGAAGAAAAGGTCCAAAGGGTAGGAGGAAGGGGGAAAGGTAGGGGAAAGAAAAGAAGGGAAAGGAATAAATATGAGAAAAGGAAAAAACAGAAACAAAGTCTTTGTAAATGGGGGTGGGTGGAGGGGTTGAAGGGCTGACTGGGGAATGGGGAAAAAAATAAGAACCAAGATATATCATGTAAAGGTACAAATTCCCAATGATGAATGTCATCATATTGTATACCTAAAATGTACCAATAAACTTAATAAATAAAAAATGCAAAAAAGAATTGTTCTCGTTGTTTTTAATTTTTGTCTAAGATTTTAATTTTAGAATTGTTTTCATAATACACTGACAAGAAATGTATTAATTAATTTACTTAGAGAATATTTCTAAGCAGCTTGTTATTCACAGTAGTGTGGATGCATCACAATGTGGACCAAAAAATTCCTCTTTTTTGCATAGCCTTCACCTTAGTTGGAGGAGACAGAGCATTAGTAAAACATATAAGTAAGTATACAGCCTACCAGATTGTGCTGAGTGCTATGGAAAAAATGAGGCTGTGGAAATGTACAAAGAGTACTGAGGTTGTGGAACAGTTGCAGTTTTAAATATGGAGATCAGGGGAAATTTTAAAAGGAGGTAGGACTTTAAAGAGGCAAGAGAACTATCTGAAGCAGTAGAACAGCAAGTACAAAGGCCTTAGTGTGGGAAAAGGTTTTGCATGCTCAAAGAAGAATAGAGAGCCCATGTGCTTGGAGTGGAAAGAGCAAAGGTGAGAGTGTGTGAAACAAGTTGACAGAGGAAATGAGAGCCTCCGAGGCTGTTGTGATGATTCACTTTTGCTCACAGTAAGATGCAAAGGCATAAAAAGGTTTGGAATAGAAAAATGACACAATCTACCATACATCAGGCAACATCACTGACTGCATTATTGTGAATAAACTCGAGAGGGGAAGAGACAAAGGGAGGAAACAAATAAAGAGGCATTTGCAGTCATCCACATGAGGAACAGTGGACTTGGACCAGTCTGGTAACAGAAGGCAAGGATATGCTTTTAAAGCAGAATCAGCAAGATTTTTTGATGGATTGGATGTGGGTTTGAGATAAAAGTGTTAAGGATGACCCCAAAGTTTGGGGGGAAGTTCATAAATTCTATTTTAGATATGAAAACTTTTGGACACCCATTAGTTAGATGGAGATGCTGAGTGGGAGTTCACAGGAAAGGCTGAGTATTTAAGTATCATCAGCTTGTGGTTGGAGGTGGGAAGTCAGATGCACTCTTCTCAGAGTGAGAGTGTGGTGTGAAGGTGCACACACTGGATTGCGACCTTAGGGCCCAGTGTCCCACTTGGACACTCAGTTTTCTCGTCTATGAAAAGAGGGAGTTGAACCAAGCAATCTCTCAGGCTCCATATAATATTACTTTCATTTTATGAGAAGATTTCATCTCAAGTGTGCTAAAGAGCTCAGAGAACATGATAAAGTCACTGCCCACAAATTGAGAGTCCAAATGTTAGAGACAAGTGAATAATCTGCTATGGGAAGAACTATTTATCTTGGACAAAAAGTCAGAGTGAGTGTAAGTTGTGAGAGAGATGATATAGTGGGCTGTAGAGAGGTGGGCATGGTTTTCTATCTTAATGGGAATATCATTTGCATGTTTTAATGTAGTTTCCAGATCATTGGCGCACAAAGTGGAGATCTGCACAGAGCATCGAAGGTTATAATGGAACATTTTAACCCCTTATTTTCCCTGGAGCCAGATAAACACCTGGTTACTCTCACCTATACCTCCCTGAGTCAAGCAGCAAACATTGATATCAGGACAGGCAAGTTTCCAAGGATCTGGCTTGTTCCTTTCTGGGTCCCCTGTGTTTATCATAATGCCAGGTATATCATAGCTACTTAGTACATACTTGTTGAATGAATGAATGTGTAAAGAACTCTTCAGTCTCACAGACTTGCAGGAAAGGTTCATCAACTCAGTATGACAGGTGAAGGATCCTCTCACGTTTCTGCACCTGTTGGATTGGGGATAATCACCCTTCATAAATTTGTCCAGCAGCCCCTGGGAAAGCCACATTGAGTGATGGAAGGATTATGGAGCTGGTGTCTGGATCCTTGGATTCTGGTGCTGGTGCATTCATCCTAGGATGTGTGATTTAGAGACTAAATCAGGCCCAAGGCCTTGAGAGACCTCAGTTTCCTCTCAGGAAACCTAAGAAAGTGGTATCAACTAATGTTTCATCAAATTTTTAGATTCTGTTTTTCTCTATTCTTCATAGATGTAGTGAGGCTTACTGGAATACAAATGCAAGTTTCTTTCTGATAATAAATATTCTATTTGGTCCAGTTCTTATCATCATAGTAAAACTAAAATAAATTTTTTAGAATTTGAAAATTTAAAAGTGTGTTTAATTACTAAAAAAATTCTATATACGTAGGTCTTATTTTTCTTTTTACAGTACTGGGGATTAAACACTAGGCCTTGCATATGCAAGGGAAATGCTCTATTATGGAGCTACATCCACTCCTCCCATAGTTCATCTTTGTAATGTGTTGCCTTCACAAGAGTTTTAATGCTTTTCAAATGGTTGCTACCCATGAAACATTTCTCATTCTCCTAATTAGCAAAAAGTTCCCAATAATTCCAAGAACCACTGGTAACTTTTGGATGGCATGAATTGTCAGCTTCACAGCTGTTGATATCCTTTTCTTACTACCATTATGGATTTTTAGGCATCAGAGATCACTGGCTAATCTGAACATGTCTCCGGCTCCAACCTAGTTTTCATCGAATCAAATTCTATAAGCACATCACTCAAAGAATGTATTTACCCTGTAAATTATTTAATATAATACAGGGGAAGATACCTAAAGCAAAATTTAAAGCTATTAACGGAAAAGCAAATTACAATTTGTTATCTGTTGTTTTAAAAACTTGAAAATATATGAATGAAACAAATATTACATACCTGCAATGAAGGAAATATTTCTAGTAAAAAATGTAGTGCAGAATAGATATTTAGTTCTAAAAGCATGAGTTGAGAGAATTGCTTATAATGAAAACATTTGAAATAATTTACCTGGATACTAGGTTAAATTAATTATGGCACTTGTATAAAATGTATTCTATGTAACCATTAATAATGTTACAGAAGTATTCCTATAGAGAGATGTTTGACATTTTATCTGATGTGAAGCACGTACAAACAAAACTATGTGTAGTACTTCATTATCTGCAAAAACTATATGTTCAAATGTACTCATTAACATACCCTTGTATCTCAAATGTCAACCTTGGGAATTATAGTACTGATTTTCTTTCTTATTTTTGTTTTACCTTATTTTCTACATTAACAATGTGTTTAATGCACACAGAATAAGTTCACCAAAATTATAATAAAGGAACAATTCTGTCATTAAAAACCAGAAATTGTTCAAATCATTCTTGGGTCTTACCCCCTCAAGCTTTCATTTTTCTCTTAGGTTTTACACATTGACTTTTGACTGTACCGAAGCTCAGTGAAAGAGACCAGAGATCTGTGGACTGATTCTGGATCAGACACTACTCGCCTAATCACCACTGGCAAGGCATCTGATTTCTTGTGCCTATAACCACATCCACAGAACATCAAAAATATTGGCTCACCCTAAATACATGAGCATGGAGAGACAGGCTTTGGAAAACTTGAGGAAAGTGATTTATAAGTACAGCATTCCATCAGTGATCCAATCCAAGCACAGTGCGTGAAGTATCACAAACCATAAGCCTTCTTTAATCAGCCACCTGAAATGCTACAATGACAGAAATTTGTTGCCTTAGTTGGATGTGGAAAACCCCTGTGCCAGGCTAGAAATCATGAACTCACATGCTCTCTACTGCTCCCCAGATCGAGGCTGTGATCTGAATGAATTTCTTTGTCAAAAAAAGGAGAGGAACTGGAGAGTGACCATGGCATCTGGAGGAGGTCAGTAAGAAGGCCACATTCTCTCCATCAAGGAGAGGCTGGGATAAGGATGGCTGAAGTACAGGCGTTTTCTGGAAGATACACCTTCCCACCTTTTTTTGGTAGAGCTCACTCTGTCCTTATATCCTCTGTTACATTTTTTTTCCTCTCACCCATGAGAAGGTGGAAAGGGAAGCTCAATTCCAGAAAGCCAAGGTTCATACAAGAAGTCTTTCTTCACCCTGTTATGCCAAAGATCTGGATATCTTTTGATGAAGTTTCTATGCATTCCCTTTCTTTCCATTTTCTATCTTCACTATTCCTCATCCTCACTGACTTCTCTGTGCTTTCCTAGCCATTGGAGTTCTCCCCTTATGATCTTTTGTGTGTGTGTGTTATGTTGTATTGTGTATGTACTTGTAACTTCCCAAATACATGAGATTATTTTCTAAGCCTTTTATCACAGTCACTCAGGTACCTGCCTCTGTGCACTCACCACCCTATGTTTACCTGTGCCACACACCTTCATTAGTGGAGACTTTCTTGTTTTCCTTAGTCGGCTTTAAGCTCCTGAGAGTGAGAATGGTTTTCCTCACTTCTGTATTCTCAAGGACTGTGTAGCCCACAGGTACCTCATAGTTCCCATGAATCCCAGTTATCATTTTACAGAGCAGATATAAGCTGCTCCAAGATAAGGCCTTTGAATGGATAAGCAAGTATAAATCCCATTGTCTTCACTTGGAAAATAAAAGAATGATCACAATAATCTTTACAGTTTTTTTTTTATGCAAAGTCTCATTCTACAAAATTAAAAGGTCAAGAAAATGTGAAGAAATGTGATCCTAGTGCAAAAACAAAACAAACAAACAAACAAAAAAACAGTGGTTCACCAGCTAATACTATCTGACCAGTCTGGAAGTTAAGCAAAGAAAAAGATTCCAGTGAGATTTTGTTTGTGTGTGTGTGTTTGTACATGTAATGTATATGTGCTTAATGTGGCTATCTATGATTTTTTTCTTTACACGTATGTGCTGTCCATTTTTTTAAAAAGAGGGTAACCAGATCTTCCTCACTTGGGCTACCTTTTGAATCTAGTCTCTAAAACTCAAATAATCTACCAGCTCTAGGCCAACTTTCTTTTGGTTCAAGTTCTTCACACCTGGGAGAGTTTTCACAAAAATGTCTTGCTATAGCTCTCAAGATATAATGGCTGGAAGAGATTTAATGGAACATGTGGCTTTAGTCACATTAACATTGGCACCTTTGGTGCACATTTACCTTCAAGATATTGGCACATTTACCTTCAAGGCCAGCTGTTTCTGAGCTCTGTTGGTTGAGCCCTGGCTAACAAACTATAGCAGCTGTATTAACACTTGATGATATCCTGCCTCAGCTTTTATCTTTATTTATGGGAATCACTAGGAGTATGACATGAACTTTTCTTTACTCAGCCACATAAAGACATACCAGTCTCCTCTTGACAAGTCTCTCTTGCTCCAGCCCAGTCAAGATCCAATATCTTTCCACTATTTTCTTGTCTGGGAAGCAGGTTATGTGGCTTGTATTAGGACACTGCTGTTTCGAGCCATGTGGCAATCTGGACATTTGGCCTTTCTTTCCTATATCCTTAATTAGTTGCTTGTGAAGGGCATTGTTTTGCAGGTAATTATTAGAGAGGGTCAATTCTTCTAACTTGCTTTTAAGTGACTAACTTCTTTTTTAGCAACAGGATCTAATTTTAAGGCACAGGCAGAAGCAAGATTTAGTCTATCCTTAGTTTATCTTAAGTGTAGAAGGGATCCAGAAAAAGTGTCAGTGGGAGGCTCATCAACTGAATAAAAACATTTGCATATCTGGTATATGCTTGGCCCTGCACAGATGTAAAAGACATTCTCCCTGAAAGATATTGGGAGAACAAAGGCAAAATTTACAAAGTGACTCAGAGAACCATTGGGTATTATAGTTTATTATCATCTAATCAAATCTTAGTATATACAGGAATCACCTGGAGGTCTTATTTAAAACCCAGAATGCTGCTTCAGTAATTCTTTTTTTCACTGGGGATCGAACTCAGGACCTCGCGCTTGCGGGGCAGGCGCCAGAACCACTGAGCTAAAGCCCCAGCCCTGCTTGAGTAATTCTAAATTCAGGGACATAGAACCACTCATCTGTACACCAGAGAAGTTTAGAGAAGGGGAGAAACGATGCAGATTCCAATAGCTGAATATTTGAGATAAATGTATAATTTTTCTGGTTTCTTTGTGTACTGAGCTAAGTTCTTTGGAGAGTAGCTTAGATAGATATGGAAGTTGGAATTTCAATTAGTTTTGGAAGAGGATTAGAATATTTGAATAGATTATAAGCAAGGAGAGAGGTATTTTGGATCAGGGAAATTCTCTGACAACAATCACCTCCTGAAATAAGTAGGGAGTGTGTCGGGGTTACTGAGCAGACTCTAATTGGGGTAGAGAGTGTGTCCTAATATTGAAATCCATGCTGGCTGGTCAAAATCAGAATCAGGAGGTTTTTGGTTCATGGCCTCATTGTGTAAAGATTTTTGGTCCACAAAATACGGAGGCGGGCACAATTTCAAATGCCCTCTGAATTTCTGTTCACCCCACTGGAGAAGTTTAGCACAATCCAATAACAACTATAAAACTTGTCTCCCTCTCCCAGCCATATGGCCACTGAACAAGTGTCAGTGGAAGATTTATATTCGTGGGAGGGCCTGGAACAGATACTATCTAGGTAAATCCAATAAAGTTTACCCCTCTAACTTCCAAAATATATAGAAAGATGTAGATCTAGAAGATATAGAAGAAATTCAGTGTAGGTCACCCAAACCATCCCTTCTTCTCATAGTTATAAGTGATATTATCTGAATGAATGAGGGTCATATCAGATTTGTAGAAAATATCCCCTATATATATATCCCATATATATATATATATATATCTCCTACATATATATCATCCTTATATATCCCCTTATATATATATCCCACATATATATACCTATATATATATTATATATACCATCCTTATATGTCCCCTTATATACAAAGGATGGTTCTGTATTAAGGCTAATCTGTATGTGTTAGAAATCTTATGTGAGCCAGGTGCATCCCACCCACACTGTAGTTAGACAGGCTATAAATGATCACAGAGTGGACACACTTGAGCATCACCATTGTCCTCATGTATCACCCTAGCCTCCTACAGTCAGCACAAACTTGTCCACAGCATTCCCTGAAATTAGAACCAGAAACCCACAGTCATTATTATATGTTACTTGGACTCATGCTGTAGACCCTCAGATCAGCTCTGGAAATCTTTCTTTAATCATTTTTTTATAACCTGATGAACATCCAGAAAAACTTTGGGATATACTGGGCACTTGGATGCTATGGAGAACGAGATGAATAAAGCTCAAGTTTTTCATGGTTTGGCAGGGAAGATAAATGTATAGACAGGTAAAAGCAATAAAGCACAGAATAAACATTATTCAGAGAAGTGCTTCAGAGGAGAGGAGGAAAAGAGGCACTTCTGATTTGAGGTTGGTAAAGTAAGCAGAGATTTCTCATGTAGACCCAAGTCGTTGGACACAATTATTCTAGGCACAGGGATGCTACCTGGAAAGGATCAGGGCAGGGAACATGTTAAAGTAGAGGTAGAATGTTAAAATATCAAATGTGAGTATTGAGGTGGGGAAGGAAAGAGTGGTGGGGGATGGGACTAGAAGTGGGCTAAGTCTACCTCTGTCTTTGTATAGTTTATTCTTACCAGGGAAGCTAGAGTTGTCCTGGTAAAATTGAAGTCAGGTCATAACCCTCTGAATCTCCCACCAAGATATATACCTTACTAGAGTAGAGGTTTTGAATAGTTTGTTGACTGCTCTATCCCCAGCTCCTATAACAGTGCTTGATACATGTAATGCACATAATATATGTGTTCCATGGGTTAATAGTTTTCTATATGCTAAGTCAAAGAGATTGGATCTTGTTTTGAAATCATTGGAAAGCCATCAAAGGGCTTTAATCAGGAAAAGAACAAGAGGGATTTATGTGCAAGTAGATTAATCTGGAGACTACGTGGCCTTTCTTGATAGATGTGGAGAGCAAGCCAAATCAGGGTGTCTGGAAAATAGATTATTGTAATAATCTAGAATTTACCAAGTAAAAGACATTATGAAGAGTAGCAGTGACCATGGAGAAGAAAAGAGGGCTTTAAAAGATGTTCCTTTGTCTAGGGCTTCAAGTGATTTCTCTATGTTTTCTTCCAGAAGTTTTAAGGTTTTCAGTCTTATATCAATGTCTCTGATCCATTTTGGTCAGATTTAGTACAGGGTGACAGATAAAGATATAGTTTCAATCTTCTGTATGTGGATATCCAGTTTTGCCAGCACCATTTGTTGAAGAGACTGTATTTTCTACAGCATCTGTCTTTGGTTCCTTTTTCAAAAATCAGATGGTTGTAGGTGCTTGGGTTTGTTTCTGTGTCTTGTATTCTATTTCATTGGTATACATGTCTACTTTTTGTGTCAGTAACATGTAGTTTTGTTATTATAACTTTGTAGTATAATTTGAAATTGAGTAATGTAATGCCTTCAGCATTGCTCTTTTTTGCTCTGGATTGTTTTTGTTGTCCTGTCTCTGTGCATCTATATGAATTTTAGGATTTTATTTTTGCTAGCTATTTGAAAAATGTTGGCATTTTAATTGGGGCCGTATGGGGCCTGTAGATTCCTTTTGGTAATATGGCCATTTTAACAATATTATTTCTGTCAATCCATGAACAAGACTTCATGAATAGAACCCCAATAGCACAGGAAATAATATCAAGAACCAAAAAATGGGACTATATCTAATTAAAAATATTTTGGACATCATAGGAAATAGAGAACAGAGTAAAAAGAAGAGAGAAAACTCTTTGCTAGCTATTCTTCTGATAGGGGGTTATTATTTAGAATATATAAATAATTTTTTAAAACTTGATATCAAAAGAGGGGATAAAACAACCAAATAACCCAATAAATAAATGGGCAAGTGAGTTGAACAGAAAATTCTGAAAAGAAGAATTACAAATGGTCTATAAGTATATGAAAAACCATTCCACATTCTTAACTGTTAGGGAAATGCAAATCAAAAGTACACTGAGGGTCTATCTAACTTCAGTCAGAATGGCTATCAGCAAAAACCACAACCAACAGTGAATCTTGGTGGGGAAGAAAGAAGTTCTCCTACATTGTTGGTACAAATGTAAATTAGTACAACCACTATGAAAATCAATATAGGGACTCCTCAAAAAGCTAAAAATTGATATGCTATTTGATCCAGCTATACTACTCTTTGATATATCCCTGAAAGAATTAAAGACAGCATACTATAGTGATACATGCATACTCATATTTATAGTGGTACAATTCACAACAGCTAAGTTGTCAAAATAGTCTAGATATCCATCAGTTGATGAATGGATAAAGAAAATGAGGCATATATACATAATAGTGTATTATTCAGCCATAAAGAAGAACAAAATCATCTCCTTTACAGGAACATGGATGAAACTGGAGACATGTTAAATGAAATAATCCAGTAAAAAAATTACATTTTCTTTAATGTAAGAAATTTAAAAATAAATATAAATACAAAAAGATGGGAAACTAGGAGATTGTCCTTTAGAGATGGACAAAGAAATTCGGAGATGGGAGAGAAAAGGGAGAGTTGGGCAACAAGCTGAAAATAATCAAAATATGTTATGTACACATAACAATATCATCACAAATTCTTTATTTTGTATTACTATTATGCACCAATAAAAATTAAAAATACTTAAAGTGTTAGCCAAAAGAAAGAGGACAAGACAACTACTCTTAGGGTCTCTAATCAAGAGAAGAAAAACATTAATAGTAAGACCAGGATGTGGGGAGTGGGAGTTCAAGTACACTTCTTCAAGTGTCCTATGTAAATTATAAAAGCATGAAATGTTGCGTGGTGATCTTCCATGCGTGTATACCGGAGCTTAAATTTGTCAATTAAAATTCCAATGAATTGATGACTAAATTGAATGTTGATTTATGTTTATTTATATTATTTATGTTTCATCAGAAACATAATTGTTCATCACTTTGGGTACTGTGGTTTTGGAGGTAAGTGAGATAGACTCAGTGCCTAGTAACTCATCTAGATAAAAGTATGTGAACAGAAAAAACAACATCCATAACCCACTAGTGATATTATAAGGGTACCAATAAAGAGCCATGGGGGCAGAGAAGACATGTAGTAGATGTTCAGTGAATTCTACTTGAATAAATAAATAATTGTACAAATGTTGGAGAAGGAAACAAAGGCCTGAAAAATAGGAAAACTGAAGAATAGGAAAGTTGAGGGGTGAGCCAAAGAATAGAATTCAAGATAGATACAATGAAACGAACAAAGAATTTGGTATGACTGGACTAAAGGGTACATAAGTGGGAGGAAAGTGGTTGAATCTGTTAAGACCAATTTTGGAGGGTCTTGAATGCCAACATTAGAGATTTCAGCTTTGTCCTGCATCCATGGGGAATGGAATATTTAAAGCAGGGGAAAATATGCTATTAATCATAGCTTGGTGCAAAAGATAGTTGCAGGAAAGAGATTGAAGGTGGCAAGGTGCAATGTAGGTGGTGATCACAGAAGACCATGTTGGAGACAACAGGTACTTAATAAGCAATATGATATAGAAGAAGAGATGGAAATTGTTCACTGGTGGAATTTCCCAGACTCACGGGCTAACTTAAGTTTATTAGAGAGAAAGAAAAGTCCAGGATGAATCTGTTTTTGTTCTGTTTCCTTTTGCTTAAGAGGCTGAGTAATATATTACTTAGGTTTGGAGAAGGAGGAAACCAATAGGTTGACACATTGGATTTCAGATCCCACCACCTGGGGCCAGACTGCACTGGTGGATATTTTGGACCTGATTCTTCTCCTCAGACAGGTCAGTTAGGGATTAGGCTAGCTTTGGTGACTTTAGTAGGTCTAGAACTGGTGGCAAGAGAATCTTTAATTCATAGAAATTGGTGTTATGAGACCAAGGATGAATGACATCAGCAACTAAGGATCATAAACCAGACTGAGGCTATTATCAGAACTGTGGCCCCAAGGGTGTCATCTAAATAATACACTGGTAGGAAGAATCAAGGATCAAAGCCAAGGAAGCCAGAGTGAGGAAGTGTGTGTAGGAACAAGTAGACCAGACGCTATCTGTTGCTGAGCTCTTGCTGCTCCCCGGGGTAGGTTGTTGGGCCTAAGGAATCACCAGAAGAATGGAGAGTTTGACAAGCTTCCTCCAGCAAAGCTGTATCTCTGTTCTTAAAAGATCAAATCCATGCTTGTTTTTTTTTTCTTTTACTGAATTTGCTTATGAACATGTCTTTGCAATTCCAGAATGTAGTCTGGACAATTTTATGCCAAAGTTAAACTTGCATCTTCTTTCTGACTGTGGAGAGGTATAGAAAAGGAAACTTTCAGGAGAAGTCCATGTCAAATACAGAGAACAGGGTTTTTTTTATGCTTGGCCAGTTTCCTTTATCATTTTATGATGCAAGTGATAGGAATGGGACAACCACTGAATTTTCTTTCTAGCTCACTGACCCTATCTCACTCATTCATTTATTTACAGGGAAACAATAGTCAGGTAAGAGGAGGTGGGGTTTAGGAGATAGTAAATGGAAATTGCTTTAGTGCATGAAGACCTGAAAGAGAAAAAATATGGGGTCATGAGCATAAATTCCTCCCTCCCTTCTTCTCTTTTGTTTTTGTACCAAGAGAAGCATTATAAAGGTTAAGATAAAAATGAATTTTGGTTACCTTAGAAGGCACTTAGTATGTTTATTCACTGATACAAAATTTTTTAAAGTAGCTAAATCTTCATTCTGGTGTTTTTCCAACTTATCTTTTTCTTTTACTTGAGACATACCCAGCGCTTCTTCTGTAGTCTCTAATTCCATAATTAGGTGTTGTAGTGTTCTCAGTGGGAAGAAAATAGCACTTCTATTTCTGAAAATGATGAGAGGATGTCCCTTCGAGGTGAATACTACAGAAATAATCACTGTAACTAAGTGGCATGAGGCAGACTGAGGGCTGAATTTTACCCCTACTTGCCCCATTTGCTCCTTCAGCAGGTGCCTTTGTAGAGTGCAAGTATATTTTCACTGTCTTCATTTTAAGCCTCTGCTGTGATTCATTTAATAAGAAAGACACTATGTTGGTAACTACGAGGGATGTAAGCTAGGTAGATTTCAGTCCTGCCTAATGAGGCTGGCACCGTAGAATTGAAAGTGAGGCAAGTACATACACGAAGTGTTTATTCTTCCCATATAGTGTGTGTCTTCCACTCCTCATCATAGAGAATGTGAAGCTGTTCACAGAAGAACCCCCAGAATAAAATGATGTTAAATTGGAATTAGGACATTTTAAATTAAGAAGAAAGTCTAAATCATATATAAGAAGGGGAGCCTTATAATGATCATAGAGGCCAATCTAGATTCTAAATTAGAGAATCACATTTGAATTTCAAGCTTTCATGGATTTGAAGTGAAAGTGAAGCATATTCAAGTATATAACTCTCAGTATCAAAAATTAGGTTACACTGAATTGAACAGGAAAGACCAGGACATGCAAGCTCTGAATCCAAAAGGCCTATCACAACAAATGTTCATTTGTGATCCCATAAAAAGGCTACCAGCTGAGCAGCCCTCTAGGACAATGTACCATGGAGACTCAGGCCATCAAATTAATTACCATCTGAATCCAAGGGCTCTGTGTTGGCTGTAGAGAAAGAGAGAGACTAGAAAACATGCCACTTCTGCTGACAGATCATTTCCCAGGACTAGTCACATGACCATGAATAAATCTAAGGGACCATAAAACATAATATTTGGTCAGTTTACTGCCTGTGACACACACAAGGTACTCAAACTCCCTTCTAAATCTGAATTCTTAAATAACTTTTTACGTGAAATTTTATACAAGGCAGAAGAACAGAAGAATAAATATTGTGTTGAATGGATCCAAAGAAAAAGTTACTGTGTTCATTCAGGTAGAGGGATTAGGGAAGACTTCATTAGAGGAGGCTGGACATAAAGACAGGTTTAAAGGATAGTGGAAATTCTGGAAGATAGGAGAAATCATGGAGGAAGAAGGAATGAAGACAAAAGAATGTAGAAGAGCATGGCAGAACATGCTCTTTCTCTCTTGGGAACATCCAGTGGTCTGACTTGCCTGGTGACTTGGGGGGAGTTGTAGGAAGTCAGGTCAGAATTCTGAGTGGGGCCCATATTGTATGGTTCCTTGGGATTTGTGTTTAGTTCAATAAGTATTTGAAAGCAGAAGTTCCCACCACTCTCATTGTTAAGTCTTCTGCTTAGTAGAGCTGCTGAGAGGGCTTTCAGAATATCTTTAATCATGTTTTGAGGGATTATAAAAACACAGAAATCATGCAGTTCCCTTTTTTGCTCTCTTCAGACACGTACATTAGCAGCGAGGGGTGTATCCTTAAATATTTCCTCAGGAAAAGTTAATGAAGTAAATTAAAACATATCTTCTTTCAAAGTGTTCCAAATGAACTCATTTCATAGCCTTTATCATGGCTTCCTTGCCTTTTGGAAAATTTATTTAAGTTATTAAAAAAATTCCCTAAAATTCTCAGCTGAAAAATTGGCTTCTGTTTTTTCTACAAAGCTAACTCACCTGATTTGTCAGAACAGCTTGAAAATGAAGTGCTAACTGGTGGGTTTTATTGAAAGGAAACCAAGTGGAACAACATATGTATTTTCTTAGGAAACTCAAAAAGCTCACAGTCATGTGGTGTTCCTTGGGGTGAATTCTTTGTTATGAATTACAACCTGCTTACTGATGAGTTGTTAATAAAAAAGTAGGCCTGCTGAGCCATTATTTTTTTTCTACACAGTACACACAGTTTAGTTTTCCTTCCTTCTTTCTTTTTTTAAAGTTTTCATTAATGCACTGAGTGTGAATAAATCTGTTTCTAATTTGTAATTGTTTTCCCTTCATCTGGACAATAATTTATTGCCAAATCTAACACTTGTCCATTATTAACATACCTCCAACAGGAACATATTTTGATTTTTTTAAAAACTTTCCTCTCTCTTTTTTTTTTTTAACAGGGAATAGAGGCCAAAAATTGTAGGATGGCAGGGATCTTGTTTGTGGAAGTGACATCCAAAGCTGAGCTCAAGGGATATCAGAGGTAACCCAGGCACTCCTGGGCTGGTCCACATTGCCTGTAAGGAAGACCAGCCAGCTGGAGTTGTTTGGAGCTGACAAAACAGGCTAAGAGAAAACTGTTGAGGAAAACTAGAAACAGATGGTAACCTGGTGGCAGGACAACTTTATTTAGCGTGGCAGTTTAAATTTATTTATTTATTTTATAAATGCATCTGGTCACACTGGGGAGCCTCTGTGCATACTCATTATTGTGGCATTAATAGGGTATTTGATTTGCCAAGGAATATTAGCAGTTACAATCACTATGTATTCAAGTACATTCATATTTTAATGGGCTTTTGCCAGGCATGTTAGTGGTTAGGGTTTATATGTGTAAAGGGCATAGAAGCTGCTGTTTGAAGTTCTAGTGGTGTGGAAAATGTGTGTCTATCAATTAAGGATGTAAAAGTGGCTGCACAGCTAATGCCGAGTTGTCGATAAACAGCCATTTGGTTGTTAATAATCGCTGTGGATACATTCTTGATTTTAGAAATATTTAAATTTATGATATTGCTCCTTCATGGAAATGTAGACAATTGTTGTTTTCACTGGAGGTTCAGTTTGCATCTAGGGATGGGTTTGGATGTTTAATTTATTAGTTCATATCTCCTTTTCCCATCATCATTTAAAATTTTAAAAATTAGTTTTGTGGATGAGATACAATTTGAGGTGGAAGAGGTATTTTACAAAAACAAAACAAAAATTATTTTTTTAGCTTTTATTTGGTATATTTTCCATCTGTCTGAGTTTTGCCTGGCTCTTCAATTCCTATAATGTTGTGATTATAGTGTGGTAGTTTCCTAGTGAGTTGCTGAGTCTGCATCTTTGGGGCAGGTGGGTGCTTGCTTGATTTGTAGCTAATTTTGGACAATTAGGAATCTTAGCTAGATCTGGTTATCACCTGGAAATCTTATCACTGCCCAACCACTGAGATTCACTCCTAATTTGTGAAAAGAATATGTTGTCTGCTCCAAATACACTACTATCTGTCCTGACAGTTAAATTAAATGCACATGGAAGCCAGTACTCAAGGCTAAGCCTTAATGAGCAGGGCTTCCAATTACATAGTCACCTGTCTAAGAACCTTAGGCACTGTAAGTAATGAGAATTGTATTAAAATGTTGCCTAGTAAGAATAATGTGTGTATGAACTAGATTCTTTAGGTTTGTATTATTATAATGTGAAAAGTAGTATTGTTCAGATAGCTTGTGCTCCCCAGAAAATAAGGATGCTACAATATTACAAAGTGGGATCAGACACTGCTTTGATCTGTACTAAGGGACATGGGTTTCCACTGTAAACTTGGATGATGTCAAGGAGTAGTAAGTACAGCATGTATGTCACAGAGGATGGTGCTGCTGTCACTAAGCTAGTCCTGCCCCACAGCAGCACCACAAGAGATGAGGACCCGCTGGTGCTCTCCAGCACAAAATGTGGGATGTGCAAGGTGAAAGGCAAAATAGAAAGGAACAGGCACGTTAGACCAAGGACACTGATACTAAAGTGCCACAGGCTGTCATATTTTCCATCTAAGACTGGAAATGTCTGCTGAAAACATCTCAGCTATTTTCATTCAATCGGCAATTGTTTGTTTAGGACCTACAGGTGCTAAGAGTCACTCTAGCTAGTTTCTTTTCTTAGAACATGTACTTCTGCATACACAAAAACCATAATACGACTGGTTGTGACCAGAATATCATGCTCACTGCAGGAAGAACATTCTGTGGCTAGTGGACTGACAAGACTTTCTGAAAACTGCAAAGCAGAGTTTTGACTTTGGAATCAGACCAACTTGCTGCATGATAATAAACAGTTTACTCACTCTCTGAACTTCATAGAAATCTTGTTTGAAAATAGTCCTGCTGAGCTGTTGCTAAAGAAAATAGTGATTATAAAATGCAGATAGAGAGTAAGAATTTAAGCAAACAGGCAAGAAAATCTGTTTCCTCCCTCCCTTGCTCTTCATGGTAAGTATTGTTTAGGATTAAAGAGTAGGTCATATTTTCTTCTGCTAACCTGTGACCCGATGATGATGAATTCTTCAAAATTTCTTGGTCTATTCTTTTCAGAACAGCATCCAAAAAAATAAAATATCACCTGGCCAGACTCACCAGCCGCCCACAGACAACAGAGCCACCCCGCCCCCCCTGCCACTCTCCCACCCTCTGCCTCTGGCCACTTGGCTGTGCAGCTACCTGGTTCCACACTACAGCGGCACAGGGGGACATAAAGGCAATTGTCCTGAGCTGCAGAAGTGAACAACAGAGAGAAGGCCTCTCTCAGGCTCCCTGATGAAAACCAAAGCCCACTGGAAAAGTGAAGAGAATCTCTGCAATAAAGGCACACCAGACCACTGTACTTGGTAAGTTGGAGGGATCATCACCTCTCATTGGAACCTGGACTATCTTCAGGGAAAAGGCAGCTGGATCCTGCAATAGAACCTTGCACAGTTCAACCCTGAAGGAGGACAGGGAGCTCAACTTGGGACTTGCAGCCAGAAATTTGCCTGAATCTCATGGGTCTGTGATTGGCCTACTGAGACTCATTGACTGATAACTGCACAATGCTACCCACGTTGTCTATTGTGATAGCAGAAACATACCCTGAAGGAGGCCCTTCACTTTTATCTTTTATTTGTTATTTTCAAAATTACTACTATTTTTTTTGCTCTTATTTTTAATTTTTTCTTCCTTTTCTACTCTTTTAAAATTTTTATTTTTCTCTCTTTTCTTTCTTTTCTCTTTTTTCTCTCTCTCTCTCCCTTGCTCCCTTGCTCCCCAACATTGTTCTTCATCTCCCTTTGTGTTCCTGTTCTGGCCCTAATTTGTATTTCTTCTTTATTTTTCTTTTCTTCTCTCACCTGTGTCCTCAGGCCTCACTGCTAACCTTCCCCTATCCTTCTACATACTTATCCCTCCCTTCCCAACTCCTTCTAACTCCCCATTCCGAAAAGTAAAGTTATTATATTGAAGACTTTAGTCACTATAAACTTAATGTTGGGTTGGTCCTTTCATGCAGTTAAAGGTGATAGATTAATAACTACCACAAATTGTCATTTTCTAAGAGGTACTTGATGCCATGGTGTTGCTGATTGTATCACTTGGGCTAAGGTGTTGTGATTGATCCAATCAGTTGTCCTTCCTGGCATAATGAAAATGAGATAGCCTCAGGGTTATTAGAGACTCAAAACCTAAAGACCAGCTATATCTGGAAGACACCTCTGAGAAGCAATCATTTCATAGGGGTTCTAAATACACCAACAAAGATATAATAAGCAAATTCAAAGTATCAACCCAGGAACTAAATCAAGGACAGTATCAAAAACAAAATTGAGAAGACATTTAAGTAAGGCACAAACTCAGACTTCCACCCCACAAAAGCCAAAATGGGGGGAATGAGGTGGAAAAGTCTTATAATCAACCGCCTGGACACCCTGAACTGATAGCACAGGAAGTAACAAAACAGATGAATGAGGCTCTAGAAAAATTCAAAACAGAAATAATTTCCCAGGTAACTACAGAGATGGTGAGCAGAGGGAAAGACATGATTAGAGGCTCTAGAACAGAAACAGATAAAAAAAATAGATGAGCTCAGAAATATGCTGGAAGCCATGAATGCTCAGCATAAGAAAGAAATGGAAACCATGATCACCCAACATAAGAAAGAAATGGAATCTATGAAACAGATTCAAACAGATATCCAGGAGATTAAAAACTCCACTGAAAGTATGCACAGCAGATTAAGGGAATCTGAAGATAGAATATCAGATATAGAACACAGGATTGTGGTTAAGGACCATGAAAACAGAGATTACTTCAAAATAGTAAGGGACCACGAGAAATCAATCCAGCAGCTGTGAGATGATGCAAAGAAGAACATAAGACTGATAGGAGTCCACGAAAAAGCAGGAGAAAGTACAATTGACAAAAAAAAACTGTTCACAAAAGAAAAAGTAGAAAACTTCCAAGACAGAGGTGGATAAATGGACATACAGATAAGTGAGGCATATAGTACTCCAAATAGCCATGATCAAAAAAATTCTACACCTGGACATATAATAGTCAAGATCCCAGAAATCCAACAGAAGAACAAAATCCCACAGATAGAGAAAAGAAACAAATCACCTACAAAGAAAAGCACATCAGAATCATGGAAGACTTCACAGCACAAACCCTCAAATCAAGGAGAGCCTGGAGTGAAGTATTTCAAGCCCTAAAAACAATAACTTCCAACCTAGACTGTTGTATCCTGCAAAATTATATTTAAAAATTGATGGGGAAATTAGATACTTTGAAGACAAAGAACACCTGAGAAATTTAACAAACACCAAACCAGTACTCCAAACAATTCTAAGCAATGTCCTAGAAAAAGACAATGAAGGTCACAACTCCATGAGGCCCAACAGAGGGAAGCCACCAGGCAAGGTAAGACACTAAAGGGAAAGGGGGAAAAATAAGAAGTAAAAGAGCCAACAATAGTAAACCATCATGACAAGGGTGATTCACTATCTATCAAATATAACTCTCAAAATTAATGTCCTCAATTCACCAATCAAAAGAACTAGACTGGCAGAATGGATTAAGAAAAAAATTCCAGCAATATGTTGTATACAAGAAACACACCTAACTCAAAACTAAATTCACAGACTGAAAGTAAATGGATGGAAAACAGTTCTCCACATAACAGGAACCCAGAAAAAAAGCAGGGGTAGCAATCTTATTCACAGAAAAAGTAGATTTCAAACCAAAACTAATTAAGAGAGACAAAGATGGTCACTACAACCTTGTGAAGGGAACAATCCAAGAGGAAGAGATGACAATCCTAAATATATATGCACCAAATATGAATGCCCCCAACCAAACAAAACAAATGTTAACAGACATGAAAAACCAAATAAGCACTAATACAATTGTAGTGGGGGACCTCAGTACTCCACTATTACAAATAGCCAGGTCATCTAGACAAAAAATTAACAATGAAATTCTAGAACTGAACCAAGCTATTGAACAAATGGATTTAATAGATGTTTACAGAGTGTTCCACCCCACAAAATCAGAATAAACATTCTTTTTTGGCTGCACATGGATCATTCTTCAAAATAGACCACATGCTAGCTCATAGGACATGTCTAAGTAAATGTAAAGATTTAAAGTTACCACCTGTATATTATCAGACCATAGTGCAATAAAATTGGAGATCAATCACATGGGAAACCAAAAAATTCCCACAAACACATAGAAATTGAATAACACTCTCCTGAACAACCAATGGGTAACAGGAAATTAAAGAAGAAATTAGACAGTTTCTACAAGTAAACGATAGTGCCAGTACAACATACAGGAATCTATGGGACACAATAAAAGCAATTCTATGTGGGAAATTCATAGAAGTGAATGCCCATATTACGAAAGCATAGAGAAGTCAGATAAATAACTTAATGCAGAACTTCAAGTTCCTAGAAAAAGAAAAGCACAACAAACCTAAAGCTCTTACCAGAGAGGAAATTATAAGGATCAGAGCAGAAATCAATGCAATGGAAACTAAGAGAACAATACAGAAAATTAATGAATCAAAGAGTTGGTTTTTTGAAAGAATAAAATCAGTAAACCTTTAGCCAACCTTATCAAAGAAAGGAAAGAAAAGGCTCAAATCCATACAATTAAGAATAAAAAAGGTGGAGTCACAACAGACCCAGCAGAAATCCAGAGGATCATCAATACCTACTTCAAGAACCTGTACTCTAATAAAATGGAAAACACCAAAGAAGTGGACAGATTCCTAGACACATACAAACTGCCAAAGTTAAATGAAGAAGATATAGAAATTCTATACAGCCCAATTACAATGAGTGAAATTGAAAATGTAATAAAAAATTTACCAACAAAGAAAAGCCCAGGTCCTGATAGCTTCACTGCTGAATTCTACAAGACAATTAAAGAAGAACTATTGCCATTACTCTTTAAACTCATTAAGAAAATTGAAAGGGAAGCAAGTTTTCCAAATTTATTCCTGGAAGCAAGTGTTACTTTGATTTGCAAAACCAGGGAAAGACCCAGCCCCCAAAAAGAATGATAGGCCAATCCCCCTAATGAACATAGATGCAAAAATCCTCAACAAAATACTGGCAAACAGAATACAGAGGGTCACCAAGAAGATCATACACCCTGACCAAGTCAGATTTATCCCAGGGATGCAAGGATGGTTCAAGACTCGTAAATCAATAAATGTAATATACTATATTAACAGAGTTAAGGACAAAAACCATATGATCATCTCAATAGATGCAGAAAAGGCATTTGACAAAAATCCAACATCCATTCATGATAAAAACACTACAGAAAATTGGAATAGAAGGTCTTTATCTCAACCTGATTAAGGCGATCTATGAAGAACCAATGGCCAACATCATACTAAATGGTCAAAAACTGAAAACTTTCATGCTAAAATCAGGAACAAGACAAAGATGCCCACTATCACCACTCCTGTTCAATATAGTCCTGGAAACATTAGCCACAGCAATTACAAATGAGAAAGAAATAAAAGCAATTAAGATAGGAAAGGAAGAAGTTAAACTGTCATTATTTGCTGACAATATGATACTTTACATAGAAGACTCAAAAAACTCTGCTGAAAGACTTCTAGACTTAATTGACAGATTCAGTAGAGTAGCTGGATATAAGGTCAACACAAAAAATAATAGCCTTCTTATACACAAATAACACTCATTGAGAGAGAAATTAGGGAAACAATTCCTTTATAATAGCATCCAAAAAAATGAAATATCTAGGAATCAATCTAACAAAGGAAGTAAAAGACCTCTACACTGAAAACTACAGCACTCTAAAAAAGGAGATTGAGAAGGATCTAAGAAAATGGAAAGACATCCCTTTTCCCTGGGTAGGAAGAATCAATATAGTGAAAATGGCCATACTTCCAAAACTATTATATAAATTTAATGCAATGCCAATTGAAATTCCAACAATACACTTCACAGAGCTAGAGAAAACATCCAAAAATTCATTTGGAACCATAAGAAACCTAGAATACTTAAAGCAATTCTAGGGAACAGAGACATGAGAGGGGATATCACATTCCCAACATGAAACTATACTACAAACACACTGTGATAAAAACACCATGGTACTGGCAAAGAAACAGACTCAAAAATCAGTGGAATAGATTAGAAGATGCAGAAGCAACTCAAGACATACTCAGCCTCCTTATCTTTGACAAAGGAGCCAACCACCCTCATTGGAGGAAAGATAGCCTATTTAATACATGGTGTTGGAAAAACTGGATTGCAACCTGCCAAAGATTAAAACTAGACCCATCCCTACGACCATGCACTAAACTAAGATTGAAGTGAATTAAAGACCTAAATATTAAGACAGAAACACTAAAATTGTTGGAAGATAAGTTAGGTAGAACTCTAAATGACATTGGCATAGGAAAAGACTTTATGAACCAAACCCAAGTAGCATGGGAACTAGCACAAAGAATCAACAACTGGGATCTCATCTTATTAAAAAGCTTCTGTACTGCAAGAGAAACCACCAACAGAGCTAAGAGATAACCTACAATGTTGGAAAAAAATTTTAGCAGCCGTACCTTAGACAAAGGACTACTATCTAGAATATATAAAGAACTGAAAAAAATCAGGACCCCCAAATTCAAAGACCCAATTCAAAAATGGGCATCTGAAATGAACAGCCATTTCTCAGACAAAGAATTAACAGCAGCAAATAATTATCTGAAAAAATGATCAACATCACTGGTCATTTGTGAGATGCAAATGAAAACAATGCTGAGATTCCACCTCACCCCAGAAAGAATGGCTGCTATCATGAAATCAACCAATAACAAATACTGGCAGGGGTGTGGGGAAGGAGGAACCCTGCTCCACTGCTGGTGGGAGTATAGGCTGGTGCAACTACTGTGGAAATCAATTTGGAGATACCTCAAAAAAATAGGATTAGAGGTCCCATTTCACTCAGCTATTCCCCTGCTGGGTGTCTTCACAAAAGAATTAAAAGAATCGTACCACAGCAATATATGCATACCCATTTTTATAGCAGCACAGTTTGTAATAGCTAAAAGTTGGAAACAGCCCAATTATCCATCAATTGGAGAGTGGATAAAGAAGATGTGGTATGTATATATATATATATATATATATATATATATATATATATGAGTACTACTCATCCATAAAGAATGAGAAACTAGAGTCATTTATAGCTAAATGAACACATATCGAGGCCATATTCTTAAGTGAAATAAGTAGGACACACGTGTAAATACCAAATAGTTTCTCTAGTGTGAGAAACTAAAAGTGTAAATAAGAATCCAAATGTATAATAAATAATGTGAAACAGGAAGAAAAGGGGCAAAGGGGAAGAGGAAGTGGGAGGGGAAGATGATGAAAAGAAGGGAAAGGAAAAATATGAGAAAAGGAAAAAATGGAAACAATGGGAACAAAGTCTTTGTAAATAGGGAGTGTTGGAGGGGTTGACGGGAGGGCAATGGAATGAGGAAAAAATAAGAATTAAGATGTTACATGTGAAGGTGCAAATTTCCAATGATGAATATCATAATATGGTATACCTAAAGTGTACCAATAAAGTTAATGAAAAAAATTTGGGGGGGCTAGACTTAGGACAATGGGTCAGTGAAAAAAGTTTTTCTTATCACCCAACAATGTTGGGACTTGTTAGAAGAAGATATTGTGTTCATAAAGTTAATGAGATTAAATGAATCTGGGCACTTTTTAATCATAAATTCACATGAAATAATTAAACAGCTGGTTACTTCAGGAACATTGTTAAACCTCAAATCCCTTTTTAAAATGGAACAATATTACAGATTCTAAAGAAAATAGGCAGCCAAGGAGCATTTTGATTAGGTATTCAAGTGCAAGTGAGGAAAGAACCCTGAGATTGTCCTGTACTTTGAGCAAAGGCATAAAACTATCTATCTATTGTGTTCAGTCTATAACACAGTTATCTTGTTCAGTTCCTTCCCCAGAGACTTATTTAAATAGTCTCTGCATTCTCACCATAGGCAATTTAGGTTGGAAAATCTTCCTTAGACACAATTAATATCAATAAATAAATCGGCCTGTGTGTTTGTGTGTGCATGTTAAACCGTACTTAATTCTTCCCTTTGGCCCTGATTTTTAGGACTTAAGCCCAGACAAAATGGAAGCCTAGCACCTTACCATATGATCTTGTTCATGTTTTTTCAACTCTTGTAAAAAGTAAATTCTGATCTCTTGATTCCAAAACGCTAAAATATCCCACACCTTCTGAGGGACCTTCTCCAGCTAGGTCTCTTGTTGATTCAGGGAGTCAAATCCTCCTAGAGCGTCTACTTGTTTGGCAACACATATTAGCTGGTATTTGGATTTTTCATGCCACCAGGGACTCTTCAAATCCCAGAGTTCTTGTATTTGTAGTTTCCCTCTCAGTATAATTTTGTGTGTGTGTGTGTGTGTGTGTGTGTGTGAAAACTTAAGTTTTTACTGTGTCTCATCATCTCCAGAGTGAGTTCAGTCTTCCTGCTCTGTGTTTTTCACAAGTCTGGATATTTTCAGCTCCCACTGTACAACTTTACACATTCCTTGGTCTGGATATCAGTTGTGGATCTGGGAACATAATGATGCATCTGAGTATGTTTCTCAGATGAAAAAAATAAACTGATAAAACTACCAGAATTTCCATCATGTCTTCACCAAGGAAAACTGCTGGCACTCTGCATGTTCTCAGCTCTTTTTGCTCTTGGTTCTGAGGGGGTGAAATGATAGAATGTGGTGACATAGGATCTCTCAATTGGCTCAGAGACAGTTTCTCTTCATTGTGGGGCCAGATCAGTGACTCAGTCCTCATAGCTGGCAAAAATAGTTGTGATCTTATTTTGGGCAAGGTTCCCAAGGCTCCTTGTTTAAAAGCCCAGTTTCCCCATTTATCTTGGAGGCCCAACTTTTCAGATGAGTCACTGCAGCCCCCTTCTGCCCACTGGAGACTGCCATTCTTGATTTTGTGTCTGGAATGAAAACAATAGCAGGGCCAACACTCTATGCCCAGGGAGAAAGCCTTCTAGTTCAGTAGGAGAAAGGCAGTGTGATAGATTGAATATTATCCGACTTCTAGGAAGTTTATCCCCAGATCCTGGGAATCTGTAAATGTTTTACTGTGCATGCAAAAGAGATTTTGTATATGTGATTAAGTTAAGGATCTCAAGATAAGGAAATTCTTTTAAATGGTCTGGATGAGTGCAGAACATAATCACAAGGGTGACAATGGAAGTGAAAATTGGAATAATTCAGCCAGGAGTCAAGAAATGCCAATATCCTTCAGTAGCTGGATGAGGCCAGGAAGAGATTCTGTCCTGGATCCTCTACCAGGAAACAGACCTCCTGACACACTGATTTCACTAAGAGGCTGGGTTTTCCTCAGGTAAGAAAGCTGTGTGTGTGTGTGTGTGTGTGTGTGTGTGACAGGGGAATTAGTTCAGTTCTCATTCTTCAGGTCTTAGCTCAATTGTCTTCTGGTTCATCTTTCCTGACTCTTTTCTCATTTTCACCTTTGCCAGGTGACCTTTGACATATAAACACACAGATACAATTAGCTTGTTTCCCCCACTGGACTTTAAAAGCAGCTGTGTCTTGTTTCTGTCTGGGTCTTTAGTACCCAAATAATTGCATAAAGACTGACAAATATTTTTTGTATGAAGAAATAATTAACCTGGCTGAATGGGAGATCTGTAAACCCATTAGGCATATCAAGGCCTGTAACTAGATTGGCAAGATATTAAATCCTGAAGTAGATAAATTTTGTTCCAGGAATTCTTGGGGTAGAAGTACCTGCAGACATCAAAATTTCACCCTAGGCCAACTTCCTTCTCAAGGTTTACCCTCCCTATCACAATCAACTGTCACAACTGTAAGAAATACTTGAGCTAAGTGCTGCAGAAAATTACATTCAGGACCCATCCAGATCAGGGGACAGTTGGCTTTTCCTCTTATCTCAAAGGCAGGGTTGATGTATCTGACCATGCACTATGCCAGATGTGGCCAGGGTTGATCTGGCTAGACACATTGTGTATAGTTGCCTTAGTTAGCTTCTGTACATCACTGAGACACAATACCCAATACCTGCAACTTCCAGGAGAGGTTTATTTTAGCTCATGCTTTCAGTCCATGGTTGGCTGGCTCCAAGGCAAAAAACAGGATGGCAGAAGAGCATGGTGGAGGAAAAGGTGCTCAACCCATGGCAACCAGGAAGCACAGAGAGAAGGGAGGAGCTGAGGATGAGAATACACTTTTCTAGGTCGTGCCCCAGTGACCCACCTCTAACCAGACCCAATTCCTAACTCGAGTCAGCTATAGTGGCCCCATGATCCAATCATTATCCACACACATGAGAATTTGGGGAACATTTAAATCCATACAATAATAGTAGTAAATAAAGAAGATCCAAATCATGACAGATATGAGGAGGATGAAAACTGATGAAGAAGGCTCAGTATTATTGCCTAGAACTTTGTGGAAGTTGGAAATCAGAAAGTAGCTCAAAGGAAAAGCTGGATGTATTATCTCCAGAGGTCTTTCCAGATCGGGATTTTTACGCTTCCTATGATTATAAAGGTGTGAATTTCTACACATGATGTTTCTTCTTTTAGTTCTATAACAACTATAACCCTAAATGAGCTTATGTTTCCTATTCTTAAATGAAGAGGAAAAAGGTTAATAGCCAAAACTTTATTTCAAGGAACTGTTTTAAAAAGAAAGCTACTCCGATTTTATAAAAAGTTTCAGTTAAGCTGGGGATGTAGCTCAATAGTAGAGCATTGGCTTGGCATGCCCCACACCTGGATTCGATCCCTAGCATTACCAAAAGCAAAACCAAAAGACTTTCTGCTATAGACTGACTTATATCCTTTCCTCTAAATTCAAATGTTGAAGTCTTTAGTTCTCAGCACCTCACATGCAGAGAAAAGTCCAGTGAGACACAGGGGGAAAAGTAGCCATTTGGAAGCCAAAGAGAGGTCTCATGGGAAACAAACCCTGCCAGCACCTTGATCTTGGACCTGTTGCTTCCAGAATTGTGAGAAAATAAATTTGTTTTTTAAGCTAAAATTATTTAAAATTTTAATTTGTTTTTGTTATGGCTGTCCTGGAAAACAAATACATTCTCCTTAAAATAAAACCTTTAAAGGAATGCAAATTTATTTAAAACAAGTATATCTGCATTGTTTGCAGTGTTATTCCTAGAGGTTCTTTCCTCCAAAAGCTACATTTTAGTGATAAAATATAAATGTGCTAAAAATTCTTGAAAGATTATTTTCCTCCAAGTAGGTCAGATATATTCACCACTGTCTATCCTATCCATTCACTTAGTACATTATTTATTTTTTCTCTAATAATAAAAAAGTAAATTTAGGCACAGTAAGGTACATAATCATATTACAATGGAAAGAACTCAAATTAATTAATTTTCAGGTATTTTGGAGATTTAAAAACAGGCTTAGCTTGAAACACATTATCTACTAGAGTAATTGTTCTCTCTCCATGTCTTGGACAGTTTGCATGTTGATTGTCCTGAGGGTTCTATTCTTGGTTGATGTTGCTATTTGTGTTCTCCTGCTTTCTGACAGTTCAGCATAGTCTATGATTCTAGGTTATAGTAGGATTGCTCCTTAAGGCCATAGTTTCCACATTGGAAACACCCCATGGTTATTTGTCTTTTCTCTTCATTGGAAGAAGACTTCCTTGAAGTCTTCTAGTAAAAAGGCATTTAGAATGGTTCACAGGTTTGCTTCTCAAGGGCCAGGGAAGCGTTTTGTGTGAGTATGGATTTCTGCCTGATTCACATGGGGGATAAGCTCAGGAGGTTTCTCCCTCCACCTGCAGTCAAAGCTGTAAGCAGAGGAACCTTTGTCCTGTTGCCAAAGCAGCAGAGGTCTCTTTGTGAATTGAGAGTCAGAGTGGGGATTGTCTCCCAGAGTGCTGAAACGCCTCCCAGTGCCAGTGGTGGTTAGATGTTTTAGCTCATTTTCTGATGCTATTACAGCATACCAGAAACAAGGTAAATTATAAACAATAGAACTTTATTTGGCTCACAGTTCTGGAGGCTGGGAATACAAGACTGAACAGCCACATCTAATGAAGACCTTCTTTCTGCATTATAGATAATAACAAGATAGAAGACCAAATGAGCATGAGAGAAGAGGAGGCAGGAGTCTGGTTTTATAATCAACCTACTATTCCCACACTAACAATGGCATTACTCCATTTATGAGGGTTTTGCCCAAATAACCTAATTCTCCTTTTCCAGGTCCCACTTCTAAATACAGTTTCAATGGTAATTAAGTTTCAACATGAGTTTTCGAAGGGACATTTAAATGACAGGAGTAGGTAAGTATCTTTTTCCTCTTCTTTGTTTCATGATATCAGCTTCCTGCTCTCCTATAGTTTACGAGCTAAGGAAAGAATCACACAGTGGTCTGAGAGGAGGGTGAAGGAAGGGATAGAGAATAGTAATTATGGGAAGAGAGTAAAATTGGACTCGAAGAGGGGCTGGACCAGGAAATTGATCCAAATTAGGATTATTTTATGAGAAAGTTTAACCATTTCCTCTAGAGAGGAACCCAATTCTGAGAAAAGGGATTGTTGTATAAGGGATTTATTAGGAAGATTACCCAGGAAAAACCTATAGGGGGATAAATGAGGAAGCCAAGTTAGGAAGGGAAGAAGGTAAGAAAAGATGCAACATTAAGCAAAGTCCCACTGAGATCAATTGTATTAGTTATATAACATATTAGTTATATCATTTGGGCAACTGATTGTCCAAACCCAGTGGCTTAAAAGAATAAATATATACTATGTCTCAGGGTTTAAATAGGTCATAATTTAATGAGTGGCTTGCTTGGGCAGCTCAGGCTGAGGCCTCTCAGGAGGTTTTTGTTAAGATGTCATCTGGAGCTGCAGTCATCTGAAGACTTATCCAGGTCTGAAGTGTCCACTTCCAAGGTGGCTTGCTCACATGGCTGGGGAGTTGGTGCTGGCCATTGGCAGGATGCTCAGTTCTTCTCTACTATAGGCCTCTCCCAGGACTGCTTGAGTGTCCTCATGATGTGGCTTTTGGTTTCCCACAGGGTGCAGAGTTCAAGAGAGAGACAAAGCCAAACAGAAGCTATTCTTTATATGACCCAGCTTCAGAAGTCAGATAGCACTTCCCCATCTTCTATTTCTTAGCAGAGAGTCATTAAGTCTGGTCTACATTTAAGGAGGAGGAAATTAGGCTCTATATTTTGAAGAGGTATAATAAGTTGGTTCAGGCCTTCAGGAAAGATTGAAAGACACCAGAGTGCCACTCAAAGTGGTTTCCATCAGAGGCAAGGGAGCTAGGGTATTTAGAGTCACAGTAGTTTATCATGGTGAGGGGCTGAGGTGAGAGAGGATACATTCCCAGACTCATTGATTTGTGATCAATGTTGGTGCCTGAGAGCAGCTCTTTAACAAGTGCAATAGGTGCTGGATAAGGAGTGAATGTAAACCGGGAGGTACCATGCACAAACACAAATTAGCCATCCCAGGGGATCTGCTGGAGAGCATCAATAGGATCTTCTATAGCCAGAGAGCATAAAAAATATGCTCTTATTCCAGAGTGATTATTCTGTTGTATATTTATTCTATTCTATTCTATCCAAGGAGTAACTCAGTAATGTGGCTCCTTGGCAGTATTTAGTGGAGAAGTGGTGCTTGCAGTTCTTCAAACTTCTTTAAAGGGATCATCAGGTTTCAAGAATTACGTTCTACATTCCCCTTCCTGTATGGTTTCATCTCTAGGCAGAATCCACTGTTGTCTCAGAAAGGCTGGGTGCAGTTGTCTGAAAAATACATAATGAAATCAAGTACCAAAATAGAACTAGGCAGATGGCTGCCTAAAAGGGTATAGAAAGGAGATGGCTGGACACTGAAGCTTATTAATAACACTTTGTACTTTGATAGAGTCTTTCTTCTGAGCCTTGACGAGGTCCACAGCCATTTAAGTAATCCAAGGAGTTATTTTCTTGGATCTAAATTTTAAACTCAGCAGGTCTTTTGAAAGTTTGGTGCTTTGAATGTTTTATTTTCTGTATGTTCTCTAGGGAAAAATGATTTTGATTTATAAATCATATGAATGTCTGTTGTTTCTTAATAGATAGTACACTGCCTCTGGCAATATTATGCGGAATTCACACAGTCCTTTTTTTCACTTTTTTGTTTCAAAGCTGCTTTCATGAAATTATTTAAGTAAGCGATAGAATATTTCTGTTCAACAGGGAAAGTGGAACTGTAGATGCAGTTCCCAATTTTAATCACCACTGATTTTAGTCCTCTCACTCTCTGTTCAACCTTTGGTATGAGATGCCAAATGAGCAGCCTCAGAGCTCTGACCTTGCCTTTCCCTGCCATGCACAGCTAGTGAGGGGACTCGGCACAGGCCAACTCTCAGCCAAATGGTGCTAAGAACCGAGCATAGGAGCTGATATGTCTTTGACATTCTTCACCAGGGAAGTGAAGTGCTGGAAACAGACTCCATCTTGACAAAAATCAGAAGCAAGGTGTATATTGACTGGCACCAACCACGTCTGCAGCACTGCTGGGATCCTGTCACCATTAGGCTGCAGAAGATACAGTAGGAAAGAAGCTTGGGCTGAACATCTTTAACTTGTCACATCTCTTCTTGCACAGTGTGTCAGAAAGTGTTTTGCTCACTGAGTGACCACTGATTGTTTCATCACTGTCTCAAAATGAAAAGTATCACAGAATGACAAAGCCCAGGTCCACACAAGATGGAGTTCTGCTGCCAGGACTGGAACCACAGCAAAGGCATCTCCTCTAGGGTCAGGGGTTCCCATTCTGTCCTCTGTACCTACCTGCCATGCTTCTCTGGCTCAGCATGAGGAGGTTTGCTTGGCCTCACAGGTCTGCAGAATGGACATTATAATAAGGGATATTTTTGCAGCTGTCAGGATACTTTTTGCGCTGCACCACGGACAGTGTGGACTACAGTCTCTTCTGATTTATATTTTCTGTTTCTTTTCCTTTTTTTTAAAAAAAAATTCAGTACATAGTTGTGGTACATCATGAATGCATTCATTGTGGATAGCTGGTACATGTACATCACATATCTCATTTCTTTTCACATTCCTTTCCCTCTACCTTCCTCCCTCCCTCCATCTCTTAGTCCCCTTTCCATTTGCCAAAGATCTATTTCCCTATTCCCTACTGTCTGTCCTATTTTGCTCTTTGAAAGCTGGGATGCTGGAAGTCTGCCTTTGCGGGCAGTATCCGAGCAACTGGAATTACACGCTCATTCCACAAGGTGGCAGCGCAGAAGAGCGCAGCGGCCCCGCTTTTCAAGCAAAGGGCTAAAAGTGTTAACATTAGGGTATCTGAGCCATCAATTCTGGCTCTCACTTTTCTCCAAGAAAAAAATGATTAAGAGGTTTGTGGGTTTGTAGATTCTTTCAGAAGTTGGTCTAGCTTCCTCCCAGTTGGTTACTTCTTTACAGGAGGAGTGAAATAATTTCTGCCCCAAATTTATTGTGATGTAATTCAAGAATTTATAATCCATTTGTAATCACAATCTTTCTTTTTATAACATGGGGAGGTTGGTGGAAGTGAATACTTTTCTCTCGGGAAAGAGTATGTTCTCAGCTTACCCCTTCATAAAGCGTTTAATTTAGAGGATTTGTCACCTTCCCTTGGTAGGTTTGGATTCACTAGGCCCCATGTTTTGCGAAGCAAGATGGGAAGATAAAAGAAAGATGCATGATAAGGTTCTGGCCTTTCTGTTCTCCACAGAGATTCCTGTGGGACCAAAATAAATATAAAAACCTGCTTGCTTATCTTCTGTGAACCTTATTCTGGTTTTCTCTCTCTTGTTGCTTCGACATCTGGTTCCAGCACGCTCCCAAGGAAAAATTCATACAATTTAATATCAGCTGGTCAGCTTTGCTGGGCAACTTTTTAAAACCAAATATTGCTAATCCTTGAATTTATTTTTCACAGCTTTGGCTGTATGATCTCTTCAGTTTCTCAAAGCCTTCTCCACTTCCAACCAACCCCTTGCCCTCCCATGCTGCTGAGCAGACAGAGCTGCCTGGCTTCAGCTCTGTTCACTGGCCCCATTTCAACACCCACTTTGTCTTTAGCTTCCTACCATCACTGACTAGGACCACCTGGCTGGTGATACCCAGAATTTAAGATACAGAAGACAGGATTGCAATTAGTGACCAGGAAAAGAAAAATTTCTTAAAAACAGTAAGGGACCATGAGAAATCAATCCAGCAGCTGCTAGATGATGCAAAGAATAACATAAGACTGATCAGAGTCAATGAAAAAACAGGAGAGAGTATACATGACATAAAAAAAAACTGTTCACAGAAGTAATGGCAGGAAACTTTCCAAGCAGGGGAAAAGAACTTGACATACAGGTAAGTGAGGCATATAGGACTCCAACTAGCCATGATAAAAAAGAAAAGTACACCTAGGCATATAATGGTTAAGATTCCAGAAACCCAACAGAAGAACAAAATTCTACAAGCAGTTAAAGAAAAGAAACAAATCACATGTAAAGGAAAGCCCATGAGAATCACAGCAGACTTCTCAACGCAAACCCTCAAGGCCAGAGAAGCCTGAAGTGATGTATTTCAAGCCCTAAAGGAAAATAGCCTCCAACCAAGATTCATGTACCCTGCAAAACTATCTTTCAAAATTGATGGAGAAATAAGGCACTCTACCCATTCTTTATAATCTCTCACCAGAAATCATTTTTCCCATCTGATTTTGGTGACTCTCCCATGAATCTTCTGGATTTTTCCCTTCTAGTCTCTATGTGGTGCATCTCCCTCCTGCCTAAATGGTAAAACCTTACCAGTCTCAGAACCTCACCTGTGCCATCTCCCTGGGATTCTCCTCCCTGCTTCTATCATGCTTTTTATTGAATTCATTTCCACCTCCAATTATTTCCAGCTGTGCCATGCCTGAGAAGCTCCAACTCCACTTTAAAGATCTTCTGGACATTTTCCAGTCATTTTCCCCCATTCATGGTAAACCAAATATAGATATATCTAATACAAAACTGAGTTCCTCTATGTGTCAGAAAATAGACCAAATTTGTTTTCTTGTACTAATTTTAAGGTTATTTTTTGCATTAACTCAAAAAGCTTACTAGTGTCCATGATTTCTCCACCTCCCACTTCTATATATAATGGGTCAGCAATTCCAGCAGAATCCTCTTCCTTTTATAATGCAGCAGCTCTGGTGATTTATAAAGAGCTTTTCTCTTGAAATCAGAAGAATAGGGTTGAGACCTCTTGCCAATTGTGAGATGTTGAGCAAGTAACTTAATTCCCAGTGTCCCAGTGTTATAGAAAAAGAAAAGAATGACATCTAGAGATAATGGGCCTTTGAAGATCATATAGTCTATTTCCCTTAACTCATTGATGAGAACCTAAGTCCATGTAGCAAGTCATGTGGGGTTCCTGAGCTAAGACCCAACACTAGGTTTTAGATTCCCTGCCCATGTTCTTTTTTTCTGACCCACTGGGTCTTCAGGAGGAGTCCATGAAAATAGAAATGCTAGCATATGAAGAAATCACTGTTACTGAATACTGAGACCATCTCTCTTCTTACCCCCCTCCCCCATAATTAAGCAAAAGGCTAAGGTTAAAGCAGGAAAGGAAAGCAAAACCAAGACAAGGCAAGCTGAGAGCCTCAGTCAAGATGATTGGCATCCTTTCACAATCTTTTTTTCCAAATGAGTATACCTTGAGTGTACACTAAGAGAGCATTATCTATCCCTCCCATTACCTCCATGGGCTGGGTAGATGTGATCTCACACTCACCCTCACTGGTGAGCCTGAATGACCTGATCCAATCTACATAACCAATTCTCCAAGCCAGCCGCTGGCTAATTGACAGGGGAGGCATGTGATTTAGACAGTGTGTGGAACTCAGGGCTTTTGCTGAGACTGCTGAGAACTGTCTGTGATCCTTAGAACTCCAGGCATCCATCCTACACTCATGGTGGAAAATCTGCCAAACACCAAGCCAGTAATGAGAAAGGAGGGCAGAGAGACAGAGAAGAAAAAAAATCACATGCTGATGACACCATCTCAGCTTCTAAGTGAAGCCTTGCCTGAAATCAGAACTATCTTTGAATGTTTTATGAAGAAATTTTTAAAAAAATCTTTATTTAAATATCAGTTTAAATGAAGATTTCTGGTACTTACAACCTAATGGTTCTTGCTTCATATACTCTGGGAAGGGTAAGTTGAATAAAAGGAAAAAATTGAAGAAAAATATATAAATAGTAGAGAAAAGACCAAAAAGGGAAAAGTACAACCAATCCTTTTCCACTTTATTTGGAAGTTTATTTATCAGCAGATCCATCACCCAAACCCAAGTTCTGGTGTGTTCCCAGATTGCTTTTATAGGTGGAGTACCCTGAAAAGGAACCTCACCTTGTCTTCCAAGAACTCAGAGGAAATCCCATGAGAATTCAGACTTATGCAGCCTGTGATTCCCAAAGGTTTTCATGGGCTATTAAAGAAGAATGACATTTGAATAGTTGGAGAGTCACAGTCAGCAATGGAAAAGAGCGATTGTGCTCTGGTTAGGAGAATGAAGATGCAGTTTAGGAAAAGAATGGATCAAAAGAAAGTTTTTCTAATAGGCAGAGACATGTAAGGGAAGAGGAGAGAAATGAGACAAGAAATGAACTTTGTTATGCAAAATTCTGAGTTTCACAATGTAGAATTTATGCTTGATCTGAAACCAGAATGTTAGAGTATTAAAAAATATCCAAAGCACATGTAGAAAAATAAGCAGTGTAGAAAAGTATTAGGTTTGTTCTATCAGGGAGAGTCATGGTTAGTGGCTTTTGGTGATGTGTGCAGATTTTGGAAGGGAGATATTATATGATAATTAGTCTATTTTCTGTCTACTGGGCTTTCACAGTAGAACTTTAAGAATGACATGAAAGTTTCATTACATTTACAGTATCTAAGATTTGGACCACATATTTTAAGAAGTGATATGAACATCACTGAATCAGTTGCTGTGTGAAGCTGAACATGTATTTAGAACACATAGGGGGCTATTTTGTGTCTCTATACTAATTTTACCATTTTTGGGGGCGGTACTGGGGATTGAACTTGGGACCTTTCACTTTCGAGGCAGGAGATAGAACCACTGAGCTAAATCCCCGGCCAGTATACTAATTTTACTACAGACAGACATTACCTCTCTTTTATCTCTCGAGTATTTAAAAACTGTCTATACATCCAAATATACTTGAACATATATGTGCACACATGCATATATAATTGTGATATGTATCCTACAGGCATTTGTTGTAACCCTTTTGGAGTTATTGTGTCATTGCCAAATATTTCTGGCTCCTGGCACATGGGCACATGGGAGAATTACACTTTCCTGCTTCCTTGAAACTATGGTATGGCCATATGACCTGTTTAGGCTAATATAATGCACACGGAAATAACTTGGTGGGAGCATTAAAATCCAGGATGCTATCTGTATATTTTATTTTTCTTCCCTCTAGCTCAGTAACTGTCAATGGATGGTGCTGTTCTATCAATCTGATTCCCTGGGTGACTGTTGAAGATTCTACCTCTCCACCTAATTCTAGTGTGCATGTGGCTTGAACAAGAAATAAGTCTTTGTTGTTTTAGGGCAGTGAGGTTTTGGGATTTTTTGTTACTGCAACAGAACCTAACTCATTCTGACATGTAAAACTAAAAATATTCCAGCAGCTATACTTGAAATTGGGATGAATGAAATGACATTTAATAATATCTTGCCATTTAAGAACTTATCACTTTGAGAAATGATGTGAAGGAAAGTTAGCAACATGAAAAATATTAATTTCAAAGTTTAAATATTTTATAATCCACTCAATATTTTGTTAATATTATAGGATGTTAATATTACAGGTTGTGTATATATGTATATATAGTCATGATTTTATATAGTTATAATTATATTGGATAAACTTGGGGGATTTACTTATTTAGGAGTTTTGACAAATATATGCTATTGTTTTACATCCATCTTTGTTTCCATAATGCATATGCAAGATCAAATTAATTTGATTGTTAGATTTTTTTGGCAGCAGGTTACAGAAAGTGTCAACTCAAATTGGCTTAAAATGTAAGGTAGTTTAATATTTCATAAGTATGGAAGCTGAGTTTGTAAGTTGATTGATTTAGTAGCTCAGTGTTGTCATCAAGGGCGCAGGTTTTCCCATTTCTCGAACTTTCACTACTCGGTGCTGATTTCCCCTTCAGGTTCATCTTATGAGGGCTGCAACAGTTCCAGGAACCACATCCAGCTCCAGAAGATGAATGGTTCCTTCCTGTGTCTCTTACTTGGGAGAGAGGCATCTTTTTCCAGAATGCCTCAAAAAAAAATTTCCTCTCATCTTAATGGCCATAACTGAGTTGCAGAAGTATGCACTGCCCAATTGTTGGCTTGGAGTGCTCTTTAGAGGTAGAGTTATCATGGTTGACAGAGACCATGATGTTCCCATGGACTAACAATTACTTTATAACCATCTTCTGCCATTGAATATTTAGGATGCTTCTTATTTTCTCTTGCATAAATGATGCTGTTAGAAAGAACTTGGTATATGCAATTTCTGTCTCCCCAAATATGGAACTGCTGGGCCAAAGGGAATAAAAAATTTCCTTGTTCTATCGGTGTATTACTCAAATAGTCTTCAGTTTGATAGGAAATGTACCCCTTTACAGTGTTACTAGCCTTCATGAATGTTATGTTTTATGTTTTACAAATGTAGAGTAATATCCATTATTGGTTTGACTTACAATTTTAATTACACACGAGACTGAACATTTTTCCATAGTTTGTTTAGTCTTATTTGAATTTCTTCCCTCAGAAGGTAGCCCTCTTTGGCACCACAATCGGAAATGTTGAAATCTCAATCCTCCAAGTAAACTTGGCATCTAGCTTCATCTCTGACACAGCAATGTTGGAACTAGGAACAGTCTCAACATAAAGTAAACCTAAATTACCCAGAGACACAAATGATCCAGATGGAACCCATGGGAGGCCCTTAGCAGAGAAATGTCACAGAGGCGGCTGTGGGCCAAATGAAAGGAATTATAGCACTTGGAACAGAGTCCTTGGAGAGCACTTAAGCACAAATTATTTTTATTACCACGTGAAATGATTGAGTTTGAAGCATCAAAAACTTAAAATGATATTCACATGTAAAAAACTTTGAGGAACGGGTGGGTTTATCTCCAACAGAATATAAATGGAACATGGGACTATCCACACCTGAGTTTAGCACACAAGTTTTAATAGCAGACTCATTGTCTTTCATTTAAGCAAAATGATTGTTGGCAGTAATTTTGTTCTGAATGACACAATTGTCTTTTTTCTCAGTTTTCTTTTTTCCAAATAGCTTGGTTAAAGACTACAGTACACTTCAAAGATGGTGTTATTATTTACCATAGCACTCTCTAGGAGGCTCTGAGGGGGTCTCAGAACTTCTTGACATTGTTTGCAGAATATTATGTGCATGTGCATTTTTAACATGACAGAGCTCGTGGTGTTCATGAGCCTACCAAGAGTGTTCAGGTTGTTTCTCCTGCAATTTTAATCTATTTTCATTTTTTACTTCAGCTCCCTCTCATCTTTCTCATTTTCTGTAGTTTGTTTCCTTCCTATTATTTTCCACCCAATTTCCTTGAACAAAGTTTAGCTTGGCTGCCCTACTTGAAGTTTCATCTCTCCTAATTATAAATACTTTATGTGGTTCCTTGTCTTTCATATGGGATGGTCAAGGACCAGGATTTCTGGACTAATATGCTATATTGAGTCTCTAATTTTTAAAAAAGTATACTAAAACATATTATAGTATATTAGACATTGCTTATTGATTCTTTGGTTCCAAAATCTCTTCAGAATTTTTCTTTGTCTCAAGTTAGCAGCGTAAACAGTCATTTTCATTCTATGTAACAATAAATTAAGGGTCACTTTGGCATTCTTGAGTTTTCTTTGCGGTCTTTGCATTTGTAAAGTGCAGCAAAATTACAGGAAGTCTCCAATGCTTCAAAGAAATCATATATATCTTGTGTGTCCCTTGACAACTCAGTGGCATTGGCTTGTCTTAAAAGTGAGAAAAATAATAGGTGCGCTTTTTCCTTAGCTTTAAAGATATACCACATACCTAAAGATGCTCATGTTGCATTCAAGGACTGCAATGATGGTAAACCTTTTAAAGACAAGTGCCCAAACTGCAACCCAAAACCACTTGTTTATCACAAAGTGCCAAAACTGCAATTAAACTTGAATACTGAGGTATTAGTTCAGGAAAAACCAACTCAAAATAACATCTTTCATCTTAAAAGAAAAACAACACACATGCCGTAGGTTCATCACCACTGGACTATAGAATTTTGGATATCTGTTTCATTTTCACAATCTCAGAGTTATATTTTTCTGTATTCTGATATAATATGATAAGAAATAAAGTATAAAAGCAGATGCTGGATATTAGAAACATCAAATATGTGAAAAATAGTCCCCTACCATAGGGTAGAGTAAGAATTACAGGCAGTAATAAACCCTGAATGGTATACTGGATTCCAGTGAGAATTAGTGCTGTGTAATGTAGTGGGGCATCTCCCTTCCTCATTGAAGATAGGATCTTTCAAGGAACAGAGAGAGAGCAACATAAGATCTCTATCAAAAATGCCATCTGGGTGGGATAGGGAGAAGCAATAAAGGCACAGGCATTTTACATCTTACATAAATCCAATACTGAGTGCTTGAAAATGTGGAAAGATCCTTGTGGATATTTCTGCAGTTTCCACCTGATGGCCTTACTTTTTTGAGCAGCTGGGGTTCACTCTCTTGGTAATGTATGTGAACAAGTTGAGATTTTAGCAGTTGTGGCAACAGGTAACTTAATGCCTTCCTCTGATCCTTGATGGTACCAAGGAAGGGAGGACCATCCCTGACTTGGAGTGTGTGTGTGTGTGTGTGTGTGTGTGTGAAGTGTGTATTCTTGGTTTAAAAAAAAATGCGTTTGAGGAATTTGTTTCTGCAATCCACATTTCTACACAGACAAAGGACTCTGGATTTAATCCTTTTCTCTCCCCATTCACAGTATTTGCTCTGTTTCTGTTTAATACATTTAATGGTTTGCTTGTATTTACTTTTCAATATTTTTCTTTCTTTTTTGAATTCCTTCTGATCATCATTTTCTATCATATTCTTTCCTTTGGCTCTTCTTCAACACCTGTTTTCAACCTTCCTCTGATTAATTCAACAAAACCCACTTATATACTCTTTACTGCCACTCAATCGTTTAGGACCTTGCACTTGCAAGTTAGGCACAGTGCCACTGAGCTAAATCCCTGGTCCTGGGTCCTTTTTTGGATGATTAAGAAAGCTGAAAATTCTACATAAAAATCTCTCTCTTTGGGGTGACTATGGTAGTGAAGAAGTTAAGAGCTAAGGTCCACTTGGAAAGAGGGATAGGTTTCAGGTAGTTGGGAAGCTCCTTAGGGAAAGGTGTAGGGCTAAAACAAAGTTATATGCATATAGATAACTTTTAGTAATTACTCTTGCCATAATTTTAATTTTCAACTTACTTTTGAAATCTGAGAGGAGTTAAAATTAAGAGAAGGTAAACTTGCATTGGGATTTTGGGAGGCAAAAGAAAAATTAGACCCTGAAACATTTAGGCACCTATGGATGAAGGCAATAAAGAATGAAAACAGGAAGAAAAGAATGAAATTCTAGATTTTTCAGTATGCTGAATGCAGGAAAAAATGGGAGATTTGCTTCCATGCAAGTCTGGATTAGACTGTGTTTACAGCTGTGAATGTAAACAAAGAAATGGAGTACAGTGGGCTCAGCCTGAGCGCAACATTATGTTTTTGTTACAGTGACTGAAAACTATGCATAAAAATTGCAAGATTATTTGGTATTTAAATACAAATGTGAACATTGTTGCAAACCTCAAAAGATGTATTTGATTTTACAATTCCTCTTAAGGTTGGCATTTTGTAGCAGATATTTGCTCTTTCTCCAGCCATGCCTAATTTTTGACCTATCAGTCTTGTGCCTATTCAATTAACTAAGTCAGTGTGTAGGTTAAAGCAGAACGATATCACCACATTGCTAGAAGGTTACATGCCCAAGGGGAGGGGGCTGGTTCTGACAGCAGGAATTATAAATGTTTTAAAGTAATTAAAACCTGACTTGATGTACTTGATGTATGCTGTTTTCAAAATGTCTAATTGTTTGCACAATTTAAAATAAGAGGGAAAGCATGGCAGCTTTACTGAGCCAAGAGGGAGTTGTTTGAAATGGTTCAAGTTATGTTTAGATTCATGGAGGGATATTTGAAAGAGCTCTGAGGCAGCTATAAAGGATATTTTTTTCAGATGATTAAATGCAAATATTGTTTTAAAATGCTTGAGAAAATGATTTAAGAATAGGCAGGAAATAAAAAAAAAAAGACAGGGTGGGGAGCAGAGGTGAAGGGGGGATTGTTTGAGAGTGATTTCTTCTCCTGTCATGACCCAGTCTTGATCTCTCAACATCTGAAGCGTCTTTGTTCTGCTGGAATGCGCTGGCAGGAAGATGAGATGCTGAGGTAGCACTTGGGTGTGAGTGAATCCCTGGCCAAGAAGTACTCAGGGGGCACCCTCACCACCCTCCTTTCCAACCTGGTAGGCTCTTCCCACTTTCCTCAGGATACCTGAGCCTTTGGAATTTGCTCCTGTATACAGACCCTTGAACAAGTCTGGAAAATCCCCCGGAACCTTGAGCTTCACCTTTCTAGTATTTGATACTGGATCCACCCCTACAATGCCCACACTAAAAGGCCAGCTGAAAAACCATGGTTCTGATACATCCTTTTCCTCCTAAACTTTATCAGTTTGAATTTGGCTTATTTTAGGGTTATATTATGTATGAGGTAAATGGATACTATTTTAGTTCCGGCCTTCTATAGCTGATGGTTGGGCTACTTTGCATGTTAAAAAGTAGTGGGTGAGTTTGGAAAGATCAAAGGCTCTTGTGGCTTGAGAAGTTTAATGTTGAGAGGAAGTGACTGAAATTCTCCTGAAGACTTCAAGCTGAAATATCTGATAGCAAATATTGGGGGAACTGTTCCCTATGGGGTTTCAGCTGCAGTCAAGGTGGAACCTGGTGCAATGGCCATTTATATTATTAACATTCTGTTTTTGATTTAACATGATTTTGGAAAGGAGGGAAAAAGGACTTGAGCTGGAGGAAGTTTCAGGAGCATCAAGGAATTTTGTTTTCCTACGGGTTTCAACTGTCTACTTGCTGACAAGAATGTTTTATCAAGACAAGAGTTCTCTTTCAGTTCCAAGTTTAGATTCAACTAAGAGATTCTGTATTGAAATTGCATCTATCTTTGGCAAGGGAGAAAAGGCATAGGAAAGGACTTCTAAAGGCTTCTTGGATATCAACTGGCTATTTCACAACAACTTTGTGATGAGTTAAGTGTAAATGAATCAGAAGCATACAGACCAAGTTTTCTTCAAAATTCACATGGGTTTAAAAAATGAAGGCAAAGAAATTCTTGGCAAAGAGTATTTTTGGGTTTGCCAAATCCTAGCCACTTGAGGATGGTCAGAAAGAGATACTTTCTATGGCTACTAGATACTGCTGGATTCCATCTTTGTTTTTTTCTCTTCTTCTCCTATGTGTCCAGGTGCTTTGCAACCTGCAAAATTTCAGATTGGCCAACAGTAAAGTGCATATGGAGTCCTCTTGTGTTTTTCTGGACAAAAGCTCATACATTTGGGTTTGGATCCTGTCCACAGGGGTAGTGCTGACAAGAACGTGGGGCGGGGGGAAGAGAGGAATCTCACTTGTTTTGGGAAAGTGTATAGTTGAAAATAGATTCTTTTCAACACTAAGGAAGAATTTGGCTACTCAGTGGGGAGTACCCACTCTGGAGGCAGGTAGAAATGTGGGGTCGAAGAGCTACTGATTCTTTGCTCTGGGCTTGGTTTATTCCCTCTGCCAAAGAGGAAGCCTTCATAGGGCAGAGACTCCTTAGTGGTGTTATTTGGTTGCTACACACAGACTTTTCCACAAGAGAGTCTGCAATGGCTGCTGTACTAAACGAGAATGAATTGCAGAGGAAATGATTTGCAAAATTACAAAGCAAGCAGTGTCTTTTGATGAAGGGAAAATGTCACCAGAGGAAAGGGCCATTTCAGCAATCCTCAGGATTTGGGAATCACTTACTTCTTGTAAAGAGGACGTTTATTTAAATGACTTCTTGCAGTGGATGTTTCTTTAAATGGAATTTAAACTAGAAAGCTGAAAGAAGGACTGGAGGCTGGTGCTTCTGTAAGAGGAATGGGATGTGTTAGGTAGTAAGATATAATATCAATCAGGGATGTGGAGCAGTTAAAGAGAGGACAATAAAGAAAGAACTTGGAAAATTGGCATTTAGTAGTGTTAAAGAGTTGTAAGCTACATAGAGTTCCCTTTGACTACAACAGTAGTTCCATCTGCTTGACAGCATCATCTTTACTGTGCAAGGAGAACTGAACTCCTCTTTCTATCCCAGATCCAGCACAAACCCATAAAGCTGGTAATTGAAATCAGAAGAGTTAGTTCTCATCTAAGGGAAATGATCATAATACCGGGCCTGTAGTAGGTGTTCAATAAAATCCTGTCAAATTAAAGTTGAAGTTTTGTGAATGACTAATATTAATGAAGGAAAAAGCAAAGAAGGTAAGAATGAATGATTAAAGAAGAAGGCAAGGCAATAGAATCCCAAAGAGTGAAATGTCCCTAAAATAATATAGGACAGTCATAATGGATATAGAAGGGTTCTAGAGGATCATAGAGGATGATAAGCTATTTGATTTAGCTGCTTGGGAGTGTTTGATAGCCTTTCCAAGGGAGTTTTCTGAAGACAGGAAGATGAAAGAAAGAAAGAAAGAAAACTAAAACAAAACCTCAGGAGGAGTGTTTATGATAGGGAAGCAAAGTCGGTGGATGTTACCATGACCTGTGGTACTAGTTCATCTTCCATTTGATTTGTTCAGCAAACATTTAATGAACATCCACTATGAAATAAGGAATGGGAGATGCCAGTGGATACTACCTTGAAGAAACTTGTGGTCTTTTAAGAGAGAAAAAATAGTTCACAAGTAATGAATAAAAGAAAATGGAGTACTACTCAGCCATAAAAAATGAGAAATTAGAGATATTTATAGCTAAATGGATGCATATTGAGGCCATCCTCTTAAGTGAAATAAATAGGACACACATGTGTAAATGCCGAATAGTTTCTCTGGTGTGAGAAACTGAAAGTGTAAATAAGGATTAAAATGATTAAAATGAATAATTGATAATTTGAAATAGGAAGAAAAGGTCCAAAGGGGTAGGGAAAACGGGAGGGGAAGGGGAAAGGAAAGAAGTGAAAGGAAAAATTATGAGAAAAGGAAAAAATGGAAACAATGTCTTTGTAAATAGGGAAGGGTGGAGGGGGTGCAGGGCGCACATAGAATGGGGAAAGAATAAGAACCAAGATACATCATGTACAGGTACAAGTTCCCAATGATAAATGTAAATGTATTATATACCTAAAATGTACCAGTAAAAGAATTTAAGAAAAAAAGATGATTAGAATGAATAATATAATGGATGCATGAATTGGTGAAGCTGGAGAAGGGAGGAAGTCCCGTCTGCTAGTCCAGTGAGGAAAGTGACCTCAGACCCATGTGGTGCCGGCCTTGTAGCTCTCAGCCTCCCATCAGCCTCAGCTTCCTACCTTTCCACCTAATTGAGTATTTTCTTTTCCAATTACAAGGCAGGTGATAAATAGAGGCACACTGAGGCCCAGTGAGCACCAGGACAGCCCCATGCCTGAGCCTGTGGGATAACTGCCTCTCAGAGTGGAGAAAGGACTCTTCAAAGGAGATTGTCCCATTGTACCCTGCCCACCCCTCATGTCCCACCCTTGATAAAGTCACACAAATGCATGTTCCTTGCAACCCTCAGGGCTAACTTGTAGTTAATTTAAACATCTTACACATCTTATCTATCAAGAAGGCTCTGTGAGTTGTTTTCACTTCCTAGGAGAAAGCCATAAGAGACCAATGTTCCTTATTTCAGGTGTTTGCCTTTTGTGACTATTTTTGAAGACAATCTGCTGTATGTTTTCTTAACTACTGTAAGGTCATTATATTCGTAAGGTCTGGTGCCCTTCTTTTCAGTTTCTTGCCAATGTGAAATGCTCTGAGGCGCCCTCTTCCTTCATCCTGGCTCTTTCTGTTCTTTTTCTATTTCTTATCCACCTAACTGTCCATCCTCCAACGAACCTCCTCAAAATGATTTGAGACAAGGTGTATGGACCCTCCCCACACACACCACAGTCTTTTGAAAGAACGTTAGTTCTTCTTAAGGATTCTGCCTGATCTCATTGAATTTTATGTATTCCTCAAACCTGACATTCAAAATTGCTTCTTTTTTTCCACAATAATTTCTATACAATAATAGAATATTTTATTTTTATGAATTTTAAATCATTAATTAAATTTATTGGTATAATTTAGATGTACATAATGATCATATTCATCATATGGAATTTGCACTTCTACATGATATATCTTGATTCGTACTTTTTCCCATTCCCCTAAGAGAAAAGAAAAAAAATGAGACAAGAAAGATAAAATGCAAAGCTCTTATGAATAAGAAGGGGAAGAAGGGTGGAGGGAGAGGAGGGGAATTTTTATGAGTTTTATAGAGCTAAATTTATTTTAGTTATTTGAAAACAATACATGCAATGTTATCAATAGCTTGTTTCGCTCATAAAGCTATCATAGTTGATATATTTGATATGTAATATAGTTTACTCAGAAATAACTGAAATTAGCTAAAGTCAATTTCCTTTTAAATGATTCTAATTATAAAAAACAAATTTTGGGTTGAGGAATGTTGAACAAGGTAGCAGCTCTTTTTGCAATTATATGAGTTGTTAAAAAATTGAAAGAAAATACCCCAAATATTGCTAGAATCATTCTTTTTTTTTTAAGACAAGGTCTGGCAATGTAGTTCAGGCCTTGAACTCACTGTGTAGCCCAGGCTGGCCTCAAACTCACAGTGATCCTCCTGCCTCAGCCTCCCAGATGCTGGGATTATAACCACACCTGGTTAGAATGATTCTTAAGAAATGTAAAAACATCAATAACAATACACAAGCAAGTCTATATTTTCTTCCAAACTTCTCCTGGGACCATTATTGTTCTCTAGTATTCTCTTCCAATTTGTGGGTGTTTGATGGCTCCCCAAACTTTTTCTGTGCCAGACCCTGGGTGGACAGATTTTTCTCTGGCAGCTCAGATCTAACCTATTTCTTCACTGCCCTTGTGCTCTCTCAAGATCTTTTTCTACATTGATTATTCTGAAGAGGTTGAATTTAAAAATTCAGGCTTACGTATTTTTGGTTTTGTGGCTCTTTTCCAGAATTGCTTAGCTGCTCTGCACTTAGACAATCATTTGTGAGTAACTTGGGAAGCACAACTGAGATGTGTCAGTAGGCAGGCTCTATGGGATCTGAGACTGCCCTTCCTAGTCAAGATTCCTACTGAAAAAGGGAGGGATGTGGTGAAGGGTGCTTGGTTGTTGGCTGTTACCACTGTTTCTCTGTGACTAGGTGGCATAGTACTTGATGGTAGGTGTATTTTATTAATTTCCCTCTCTCCAGTGTTTGACTTTGTACCTAGGTTGTGATGAATATACAATACTTGATTAATGAAGAACAGAGTTTAAGCATCAAGGACCTTTAGTAATAGTCTCTAAACATATATGTCTATTATAAATTTTTAAATGTTTATATTTTATTATTACAAAGTATTTATAACAACTTTGTACTGATAAAGCCTAGAAAATGTTGTTATTGTATCTAAAAAGAAATAATGTTACAAAATATTTTGTTAATTTCATAATTAAAAATAATCCACAAAGTGAGCTTGAACTTCTCATGAATTTGAACATATGAGATGATCCCGAAGATATGCTCACTTAGCACAATTTTACTTCTGCCAATGAGTATTTTTTTTTAATCAAGAAAGCCCATGAATTTTATTTCTTAACAAAATATTATGTTTTATTCATCTAGGTCCTTGAGAAGCAAATGTAAGAGCAAAATTAAACATGGGCGAAGATTTCATTAAGAGAAGTGTCCTTGTGGAAGGAGAAGACTGGAAGAGACAACAGACCCCAGTGCAAGTCTGACCCTTAGTGAAACAGAAAGGAAGAGAAGGGTGGCTGAGGTTTCCTAACTGTTGTGCTTTCTGAAGGCACATCATACCTAGCTGACGTCAGAATCTCCCAGGTGTGTGACCATGTTAGCAAACCTGCCCCAGTCAGTGGTTGGCTGGGAGCAGTTGTGGGAATTACATCCTCTAGTCAAATGCTGTGTCACAAGGTCAGATATAGAAGAGTTCTGGAATGGGAGTTCTGCAGGTGTGAACTCATTGTGGTCACATCTATACATTGTTTTAAAACATGCAGGAATAACAGTGTGTAAGGAGACAATTTTTTCTTTATATCTGAAGGCAGATTCATTGATAATACTGCTAATATAAGGTATATATTTTTGCATACAATGTTACAAATGAACATTTTAACAACCTAATGATATTGATAGTATAGTGTATCATATTGGCATTGATCTCTAAATTCTGTTCCCTCCTTTTTTCCTTTATAATAGAACCTCTGAGTTTTAGATAAATTCATGACTGACCAAAATAAAGATTTATTTCCCAGTGGTCATTGTGGATGGATGTGACTAGCCTCAGGTGAAATCAAGTAGAAGTATTGTATGCAACTCACAGGAAATGTATTTCATACATATTTCATACTTTTGGAGAGATAATATACCCTTATTCCTGTTGGCTGGAATACAGATGTGATTGTTGGTGTGTCAGCAAACAGACTGAACCCTGAAGTGGAAAACTTATTGAAAAGGACAATATACCAGACTACTGGAACCCTGATTCCATGGGATGTGAGATGTGTCTCAATTGGCCACCTCCTTCATAAGTTAATGAAATAAACTTGTATCTTGTGTAAATCACTCTTATTGGGGTTTTCTATCTCTCAGCGGTAAACCTAATTTTACTAATATAGGCAGCTCTTTCTGAAATCGACCCCAGAGAGAATGAAAGTGGCATGCTCCTTATGACACAGACAATAAGTGGAGAAGCTGAGATTTTAAACAGTTCTCTCAACTTATAGGTTGAGTGCCCTTGGAATTAAATTTGAAGCTTAATTAAGTTAAATTTCATTGTGCCCCAATTAGCTAGGACCACTGAAGTCATCAAAAGATTGGTAAAATGGACAAAAACATTTTTATTCTGCCAGTACTGTAGGTCCTCTGAATTATTTCTATAAGACAATAACATAGATAAAAGTGCTTTGTAATCTCTAAGTCCTCAGAATACAAACTTTATCACCTTTCATTTACTGACCTCAGGCTTGAACAACAATAACAGAAAGTATATATTCCTTTGTACAAGATATGATTGACCCCAGAAAGCTTCAAGCAAAATCTAATCAGATTATTAAATGGCAGACCAGATGACGAGGAGGAAAAATAATAATTAATCACTAAAGTAGATAACATTTGATATCTTACACTAGTTGATTCCGTGTCTTATCATTAACTCACCCTTCTGTTAGTGAATTGGTTGGTTGCTTGGTAATTATTATAAATATTGTTCCTTATAGTTCAAGATATTGTGAGATGGACTTATGCTACCATTTTAAATTTATTTTTAACTTTTAATTTTGTTTTATTAGTACATGTCTGAAGTACATGAAGTTTACATCCATCTTAGGGAGTAGGTACATGGACCTTAACACAGCTTGTTTCTTTCCTTTTTTATTCCCCTTTTCCTTCCCATTCACTTTCCTCTGTCTCTAAATCCCCTTTCCTCATTTTCATTATCATTGTTGTTATTATTCTTATCTAATGTTTATGACATTCCCAGTAGCATCAAGAAAATTAAGTATCACTTTTAAAAGATTATATGCTTCTAGATTTTTTACCTCACCTTTTTCCTTTTCTGATTTGAAAGGGGCTAATTATATGAGTTTCTAAATTTCCAAATTTTGAGTTAATATCTTGAGTCAAACTCCCTTCTTTGTAAATATATTAACTGTAAATATATAAAAATGTAACTTTTGTAAATATATTAACTTACAATCTTGACTATGAAATGAGAGGGAATTATAAAACCTTTTTTTCTGAGATTAATTTAGAATAAATTGTTTAACTTGTCTGTATAATTTTAGCTAAGAAATATGTTTATGTGACTATTAGTATAGCATTCTATTTGACAATAATGATTAATATTGAAATAATAGAAATTTTACTATGGAAAAGTTGGTTATGTCATAATTCTAACTGGATGAATTAATGAGTAAGACATTTCAGGGCCATGATTGCTCTTGAACAAATGGCCTTATACTCTTAGACTATTCTCTGTTACTCTATATAAGGCTTGCAGTTGGAAGACAGACTTTTAAACTTCTCCCTTCATACCTTTACATAAAATAAATATGTATCTTTGTCTATTGCAAATGAGATCATATTGTCTGAATGACCTTGATTGTTTTTTCCATTCCATTCCACAAGGTAATAACAAATATATAAAATTGTTACAAAACAGAAAAAGATAATCACATATATGAGAATTCATGCAAAAGTCTCTTTAAATTTAGTGCTCATAAGAATAGGCTTTAAATATTTGTTTCATAAATCCCAAAAATGGTGAGTAGATAGGGATAACAGCTATAGTGCTTAGGTTTCAATACTACAGAGAAAATTTTTTTGATTTTTTTGGAGATTGAACTTTTTTAGTGTTTAGAAGGAAGCATTTTAGGGGGGGTTGACCTTGTTTAGATAGCTCTAAATGTATTCACAGTCAAGTGCCCCTTATTGCCAAGTAGTAATATAACCAAAATTTACTTCTGATCAAGTTATTACACCTGGGGGTAACACAGTATTATTGGTTGTATTCAAAAGTTTCAAACCTCAGCTTAGCTATTCACTAGCAAAGGGATTTTTTCATAAGTTTTATGACTTTCCTGCACATCAGTTTCATTTTTGGTAAAAATAAAATGTTTATCAATTAGAATATCCTAAATCCTACTCCCTATATGTGATAGAGATGAAATGTAAGACTTCAACATGAACAGTTGTTCAGGGAGCTGAAAGTTTGATGCGTTTGTACTGAGAAAACTCTACACAGGGGAAATATTAAGTGGAGGGAAAGCTGACATCATATCTGGGCTGGGGGCTAACTTGTAAAGCAGAGGAATGGTGGGTGCAGAGATTATGTTCCTTCATTCTATAAAAGTTTTGAGGCACAATTGCTGTGTGTACATGATTTGGATGAAATCTGAAACAATTATTAGATATTTTCTAACTACCCTGGGGTTTGTAATTGTGTTTGACAAAACACATGGTTGACATCACATTTTCAATTTTTGTCCAGATGTTAGGTGTCATATGAGCCCAGTCAAAGGCCATCCATACTTCACAAAAGCAATTGCAAGTGATGAAAAAAAATCAGTTTTTTACTTGCCTCAGAGAACATTAAAAAACCAAATTATTGACACAGGCTTGACATTAGCATGGTTAAGTTCAGCCAAACTGAACTGTGGTTTATGGGCTAACTGGGTGATTATTGGTTCAGATCTTTCTCTTTGCTGTTCATGCTATCAGTCTGGTTTTTGCTTTAAAAATACATCCCAATCCATTTACTTTTAGCAGATGACTTCACTATATGGTTTAGGATGCTTTCAACAAATAAGAGAAAACCTAACCCAACTGGATTGGGCAAAAGTGGAATTTATTGGTTAAGCCAATTGAAAAGTCCAGGAGAGAGTCTGGTTTCAGATGAAGCTCAGAGCAGACACTGAACAGACACTGAGTAGCCCCAGAACCTGCTTTTCTTTTTCTCAATCTCTCCTCTCCTCTCTCTCTCTCTCTCTCTCTCTCTCTCTCTCTCTCTCTCTCTCTCTCTCTCTCTGTCTCCTTGGCTCCATTCCTTCTGATTTAACTCCATTCTCAGAAAGACTCTTCCATCTGTTGGTCAGAATAACTTGTGTCATCTCTGGCTGAAGCCCTGAAGAAATATAGATATGCCAGTTAACCAGAAGCTCCAGCAAATGTGCCATCACTTCCCTTTTAGCTCCTTTTAGACACATCAGACAATGGAATGTGATGTTCTCATAGGGTTAGGACTAGGTTGGGTGCTCCACTCTCTAGTTACAGAGGTGACAATGTAAAGGAGTGGTTCTCCAAGGAAAATGAGGTTTTATTTACCAAAAGAGGGTGGCATGAAAGCCTGCACGGCAAAACCCAGATGTCCTCTTCACTTGGGATCTTCTTAATTTGGACAAATAGACCTCTTTCAATTTTCCAATTCATATCTTCTTCCTTGGCATGGTCTTAGGAGAACAGAATACACCTTTTCCTGTTAATGGCCAACTTATCCACCAAAGCCCTGACTCTGTCTAGTTTGGGATCTGAATTCATCAGCGTTAGTTACTCTTTCATATATTATCACTTTCTCCCGTTTAATCTGCTCCTGGGTTAGTTTATAAGTCTGCTTAGGTCCATCTAATTATAACACACACACACAAATTTTAACTTATCCCCTATTTTTTATTATTTAAATTCTTTCATTGGTACATTTTAGGTATACAACACATTTACATTTCTCATTGGGAACTTGTACCTTTACATGATGCATCTTGGTTCTTATTTTTTCCCCATTCCTAGCCCTCCCTTCACCCCCTCCACCCTTCCCTATTTGCAAAGACTTTGTTTCCATTTTTTCCATTTCTCATCATTTTTCCTTTCCCTTCTGTCCTTTCCCCTGCCCCTCCCACTACCCCTACCCCTTTGGACCTTTTCTTCCTATTTTGCATTATCGATTATTCATTCTAATCATTGGTACATTTTAGGTATACAATATAATGACATTCATCATTGGAAATTTGAACCTTTACATAATCTCTCTTGGTTCTTATTTTTCACCCTTGCCCAGCCCTCCCTTCAAACCTCCATCCCTCACTATTTACAAAGATTTTGCTCCTATTTTTCCATTTTCTCATATTAATCCCATTCCCTTTTATCCTTTCCCCTAGCCCTCCCACTTCCTTCCCCTTTGCTCCTTTTCTTCCTATTTCACATTACCTATTATACATTTAGTCCTTATTTACACTTTCAGTTTCTCACACCAGAGAAACTATTCAGTATTTACACATGTGTCCTATTTATTTCACTTAAGAGTATTGCCTCAATGTGCATCCACTTAGCTATAAATGTCTCTAATTTCTCATTTTTGATGGCTGAGTAGTACTCCATTTTATAAAAAAAACCCCATATTTTCTTTATCCAGTCTCCAGTTGATGGGCATTTGGGCTGTTTCCAAGTTTTAGCTATTACAAACTGTGCTGCTATGAACATGGGTGCACATATATCACTGTGGTATGATTCTTTTAATTCTTTGGAGAAGATCCCCAGCAGGGGAATAGCGGGGTCAAATGGGACTTCCACTCCTAGTTCTTTGAGGTATCTCCATACTCATTTCCACAGAGGTTGCACCAGTTGACACTCCCACCAGCAGTGGAGCAGGGTTCCTCTTTCCCCACAGCCCTGCCAGCATTTGTTATTGGTTGATTTCCTGATAGCAGCCATTCTTTCTGGAGTGAAGTGGAATCTCAGCATTGTTTTCATTTGCATCTCTCAAATGACCAGTGATGTTGAACATTTTTTCATGTATTTATTTGCTATTTCTACTTCCTTGTCTGAGAAATGTCTGTTCATTTCAGATGCCCATTTTTGGATTGGTTCTTTAAATTTGGGAGGTCTGATCTTTTTAAGTTCTTTATAGATTCGAGATAGTAGACCTTTGTCTGAGGAAGAGCAGGTGAAGATTTTTTCCTATATTGTGGGTTGTCTCTTCACACTGCTGGTGGTTTCTCTTGCTGTGCAGAAGATTTTTAATAAGAAGAGAAACCACTTGTTGATTGTGCTCCTTCATGGGCAACAGAGGTTTTGTTCATAAAAACTTTTCCTACACTGATGTCTTCAAGAGTTCTACCTAACCTCTGTTCCAGCCGGTTCAGCATTTCTGTTTTAATATTTGGATATTTAATCCATTTTGATTTAGTTTAGTGCATGGTGAGAGATATAAGTCTAGTTTTAATCTTTGGCAAGTTGAAAACCAATTTTTCCAGCACCAGAGGCTATTTTTACTCCAGTGAGGTAGTTTGGTTCCTTTGTTGAAGATGCAATGGCTGAGTGTGTCTGTAGTTGTTTCTGCATCTTCTAATCTGTTCCACTGGTCCTCAGGTCTGTTTCTTTGCAAGTAGTGTGCTGTTTTTATCACAGTAGCTTTGTAGTATAGTTGCAGGTTGGGGATTGTGATACCCTCTGCCATGTCTCTGTTACCTAGAATTGCTTTTGCTATTCTGGGTCTCTTCTTGCTCCAAATGAATTTTTGGATTGTTTTCTCGAGGTCTACGAAGTATGCTGCTGGGATCTCAATTGGAATTGCATTAAATCTATATAGCAGTTTTGGAAGTATGGCCATTTTCACTATATTAATCCTTCCTACCCAGGAGCCGGGGATGTCTGTCCATTTTCTGATATCATCTTCAATCTCTCTTTTCAGAGTGCCATAGTTTTCAGAGCAGAGGTCATTGACTTCTTTTGTTAGATTGATTCCAAGGTATTTCAGTTTTTTGGATGCTATTGTGAAAGGAATTACTTGTCATATTTCTCTTGCAGTGAGTCTGTTATTTGTGTAGAGAAAAGCTATTGATATTTGTGTGTTGACCTTGTAACCAGCTACTTTACTAAATTTGGTTTTTCAGTCTAGAAGACTATTGGTGAAGTTCTTGGGGTCTTCTATATAGAGTATCATATTATCTGCAAATAATGACAATTTGACTTCTTCCTTTCCTATCTTTATTCCTTTTATTTCTTTCTCTTGTCTAATTGTTGTGGCTAATATTTCCAAACTATGTTGAACAAGAATGGTGATAGTGGACATCCTTGTCTTGTTCCTGATTTTAGTGTGAAGGATTTCAGTTTTTGACCATTTAGTATGATATTGGCTGTTGGTTTCTCATAGATGGCTTTTATCAGTTTGAGGTAGAGACCATCTATTCCAATTTTTTGTAAATGCATGTTGGATTTTTGTCAAATGCTTTTTCTGCATCTATTGAGATAATCATATGGTTTTTGTCCTTGGCTCTATTGATATAGTGTATTACATTGATTGATTTGCATGTGTTGAACCATCCCTGCTTCTTTGGGATGAATCCCTTTTGATCAGGGTGTATGATCTTCTTGATGATCTTCTGCATTCTAGTTGCCAGTATCTTATTAAGGATTTTTGTATCTATGTTCATTGTTAAGATTGGCCTATGATTCTCCTTTTTGGTTAGGTCTTTCTCTGCTTTGGGGATCAAGGTGATGCTTGCTTCCAGGAATTAATATGGGAGTATTGCTTCCCTTTCAATTTCATTGAAAAGTTTAAACAGTAGTGGCAGTAGTTCCTCTGTAAATGTCTTGTAGAATTCAGCAGTGAAGCCATTAGGGCCCAGGCTTTTCTTAGTTGATAAGCTTTTTATTACATTTTCAATTTCATTGGTTGATATTGGGTTGTTTAGAATTTTTAGGTCTTCTTTGTTCAACTTTAGTAATTCATATGTATCTAGGAATCTGTCCATTTCTTCTGTGTTGTCCCTCTTATTGGCGTATAGGTTCTGGAAGTAGGTATTAATGATCCTCTGGATTTCTGCTGGGTCTGTTGTCATTTCACCCTTTTCATTTCTAATTGCATGGATTTGGGCCTTTTCTTTCCTTTTTCTGATAAGGTTGGCTAAGGGTTTGTCAATTTTGTTTATTCTTTTGAAGAACCAACTCTTGGCTTCATTGATTTTTTTGTATCATTCTCTTAGTCTCCATTGCATTGATTTCTTCTCTGATCTTTATAATTTTCTCCCTTGTATGAGCTTTGGGGTTGTCCTGCTCTTCTTTTTCTAGAAACTTGAGGTTCAGCAACAGGTTGTTTAATTGGGCTCATTCTGTTTTCCTAATATGAGTATTCACTGCTATGGATTTCCTTCTTAAGACTGCTTTCATTGTGTCCCATAGATTCCGATATGTTGTATTGTCATTGTCATTTAATTGAAGGAACTGTCTGATGTCTTCTTTGATTTCCTCTGTGACCCATTGGTTATTCAGAAGTGTGTTGTTCAATTTCCACGGGTTTATGAAATTTTTGAGTTTCTTTTGCTGTGGATCTCCAATTTCATTGCACTATGGTCTGATAATGTACAGGGGATAACTTCAATTCCTTTGCACTTACTTAAACATGTGTGAGTATGTGGTCTGTTTTGGAGAATGATGCATGTGCAGCTGAGAAGAACGTGTATTCTGATTTTGTGGGGTGGAACACTCTGTAAACATCTGTTAAGTTCATTTTTTCAAGAGCTCGACTGAGTTCTAGTATTTCATTACTTATTTTTTGTCTAGTAGATCTATCTATTTGTGACAGCGGGTTATTGAGGTCCCCTACTACTATTGTATTAGTGCATATATGACTTTTCATGTCTGTTAGTATTTGTTTTATATAGTTGGGTGCACTAGTGTTTGGTGCATAGATATTTACAATTGTCATCTCTTCCTCTTGGATTGTTCCCTTTACAAGGATGTAGTGTCCTTCTTTGTCTCTCTTAATCAGTGTTGGTTTGAAATCCACTTGATCTGCAAAGAGGATAGCTACTCCTGCTTTTTTTCAGGTTCCCGTCTCATGGAGTATTGTTTTCCACCCTTTTACTTTCAGTCTATGAGCTTCATTTTGAGTTAAGTGTGTTTCCTATATGCAGCATATTGTTGGATTTTTCTTCTTGACCCATTCTGCCAGTATGTTTCTTTTGATTGGTGATTTGAGCCCATTAATATTGATGATTATAACTGAAACATACTGACTTATCATTGTCATGACTTTTTCTTTTTGTTTGTTTCTCCCCCTTTACATTTAATTTCTTGTCTTGCCAGATGGGTTCACTCTGCTTTGCTTCCTGGGGTTGTGATCCTCAAATTCTGTTCCAAGCATATTGTCTAAAATTTTTTGGAGCACTGGTTTCGTATTCAAGAAGTTCCTAAAGTGCTCTTTGTCATGAAAGTATCTTATTTCTCCATCAATTTTGAAAGATAGTTTTGCAGGGTACATCAGTCTGGGTTGGAGGCTGTTTCCCTTTAGGGCTTGGAATATGTCATTCCAAGCTCTTCTTGCCTTAATGGTTTGTGTTGAGAAGTCTGCTGTGATTCTGATGGGCTTTCCTTCATATGTGATTTGTTTCTTTTCTCTAACTTCTTGTATAACTTTGTTCTTTTGTTGAGTTTCTGGAGTCTTAACTATTATATGCCTATGTGTAGATTTTTTTTTGATCAAGGCTACTTGGAGTTCTATATACCTCACTTATCTGTATGTCAAGCTCTTTTCCCCTCCTGGGGAAGTTTTCTGCCATTATTTCTGTGAAGAGATTTTTTATGTCATTTGCACTCTCTCCTGTTTCTTCATTGAGCCCAATCAGTCTTATGTTATTCTTCTTTGCATCATCTAGCAGCTGCTGGATTGATTTCTCATGATCCCTTACAATTTTGAAGCAATTTTTCTTTTCCTGGTCACTAATTGCAATCTTATCTTCTATATCTGAAATTCTGTCCTTGCATTAGCTTATTCTGCTGTGTAGACTTTCAATGGAGTTTTTCATGTCCTGGAAATCTATTTACATCTGTTTTATCTATTCCATTTGTTTCCTATGTTGGGATTCCATCATGTTCTTGAGCTCTTCTCTAGATTTATTAATCATGTCTTGCACTATGAGCACAATCTCTGCTGTTATCTGAGAAATTATTTCTGATTTCATTTTTTCCAGATCCTCTTTTGTTGCCAGTCCAGTGGGTCCAGGTGGTTGAGTATCAGTGTTCCATCTCATTTCCCTTTGGGGTTGCTGTAGGTGATCTGGAAGCCTGGTTTTGAGACTTATTTATGTGTCTTCTCATTTCAACCCGATGTGGGGGGGTGGTGTTGGCACTTGCATTGTTCACCTCCTCTGAACTGTGAGAGGTGGGACAGTGGCTCAGAAACCCCTTTCTCTGGCCCAGGAATGGTGGTATGGAGGGTAGCCTGGAAATCTCTACCTCTGTGCTGAGAGCAGTGAGCCGTACAGCGGCCTAGAAGCCCCTTCCTCTGGGCTAGGAGTGGTGGGACAGTGGCTCAGAAGCCCCTTACTCTGGGCCAGGAGTGCTAGGATGGATGGTGGCCCGGAAGCTCCTTCCTCTGGGCCAGGAGCAGTGGGACAGTGGTCAGAAGCCCCTACCCCCATCCCCTTTTTTGCTGTGTTTTATCAAGTCTTCTTTTTTTCTTATAAGGTTTTCCTTGTGCCACAAAAAATGTGTTCTTGGCCTGGGAATTTAGCTCAGTGGTTCTGGCACCTGCCTCACAAGCACAAGGTCCTGAGTTTGATCCCTGGTACTGGAAAAAAAAAATGTGTCCTTGTCTCTGTTTTTCATGTTTCACTCACATTTAACATGTTGAAAAATGCTTTCATTTCTACACTTCTATGACACTATACTTTCTATATAAGTGATTTGTTCATGAGCATAGACCTTAAAGATGAACATTTTGAGCTAGAAGAAATTTAAGATAGGAAATAGATTTTTCCAACCATTGGATTAATTGGGGAGTGAATTCTAAAAATTTCTAGCATCACAAATTCCCAGTAAAATGCAACCAATAAATTGCTGCCTGTAGCACAGAAGTGAGTGATTCTCAGATTAATGCCTAGATGCTTCCAATAAAACTCCAAGTCCACCCAATCCTGATGTTTAATTACATGGTCTCCAAGAACCACATCTTCTCCTTTCTCTTCTCATGTTAGCACATGCTTATAGCTCTAAATGGAAGCAGTATTGTCCAGGGACCTCAAGAGATGTAGACTTTTAGTCCTTGAAGCATAAGGGAGAGCTTAGAAGTGTGAGACCAGTCCTAAATCTTAATAGGTTGTATTTGAAACATCATTATTCATTGGCCTTTCTTTCTCCCTAGCCCATTTAATTTTGTGGATAAGAATTCTGTCTTTGAGTTACTACTTGATCACACTGTGAACTTTTCTTGAGTTAGCTCATCTATTCTTATAATTTCAATCTTGCACAGGTTGATGATGTCGTAGTCTATTATTCTTCCACCTGTTCTTTTTCCATATTGTTTCTTTTAGCTGTCTGTCACTAATCAGTCTATCACTACCTCTAATTTATCCTGTTGCCTCATCACTTTTTACCTGGGCTACTTCAGCTTCCTATCTAGATTTCTTTCTTCCAGCCTTATCCACCTTCAATCATTTATATAAATTTCTAGAGGCATTAATGGGAAACACAAACCTGCAATCATTTTTCCTTTGCTTAGAGCCCTGAATGACTATTCAAGAGACTGAAAGGGGCCAGGGATGTAGCTCAGTGGTGCCACACTTGCTTGGCAAGTACAAGGTCCTGAGTTTGATCCCTGGTACTGCAAAATAAATAAATAAATACATAAATAAATAAATACATACATAAATAAATACATAAAATTTTAAAAAGACTGAAAACAGGGAGCAAGGATTCATCCAAGTAATTCTTGATAATTCATCAAAGATAGTAGACAGATGGGCTGCAAGTATTCATAAAGGACCTTAAGAATTGGAGAGAAAAAATTGTACTCCAAATATCCTGATTTTAATTACCCGCAGTGAATGTTTCAGAGTATCAGTTGAAGATTGAAAGGGGAAAGATCTGATGAATACAAACTTTTATGTTCTAGTGTTCAGTAGGGAGTTTATTGAACAGTCTTGTTAAGTTCAAGGGCCTTGTAGTGATTCCTCATGTATTCTTAGTTTATTTCTTATTTTCAATATGTGAACTGCAATATGTAGTCTCTGGGTACCAGATAGGCTATAACATGGGAAGAAGTTGGTAAAGAAAAGACAGAGAGACTAAGGGGAAATTCAACATTGCCAGATAAAATTGAATTAAGAAAGAAAGAAAAAACCCAGAAAGGGATAATATGAACCTGCTTTCTTAACCTCCAAATGATATATGATATAATATATATGTAGGATGTTTCTTGAACCCTCAAATTCTTAGCATAACCAGATGCAGTGTTATGTGGTGTAGTGGCTGAGAACATCTGTGCCTCCATTACTTTACTCCTAAAATGAAAATAGTAGTAGATTCTAATTCATGAAGAATTAAATTGACATTAATATTTAGGTCTTGATCTGTAAGACTTAAATATAAAATGTACTTTAAGAATATATAACTGTTGAACAGCCTGAGCTATTTTTAATTACTTTATATTTTAAGGTCTTTGGAGTTTCCTTGAGTGAAGTTTTTCTATCCAAAATGGACTTCACACTTGCTCTACATTGTTATGAGTTTCTTAGCAACAAGCATTTTTGAAAAGAAAACAATGCTTCATAAAGTAGTCTGTTAGTTTGAAGTCATTAGATATTGTTCCTAGAAATCAAAGACCACATTCAAAGTAAATTTTGTACGTATTTCCTAAAAGTGTTAATTTGCAAATCTGTTGGTTCCCTGATCTAAGCAGAATGCCATAGTATTCACATAAGCAAAATACCATGGTTCTTAAAGATTTCATATAAATATTGCTCACTGTGTTTTCACATTTCCAAGTGTTACCCTTCTCCATTAAAGTCAACAACCTGGAGCAGGCACTGAGATCAACAGAATAATTTCACCTCAAATTACAACTCTTTCTAATAAGGAAGAATGAGCTGACTGGGTTATTAACTCTTTCACTCTTGTAAACATTTTGATTCTGCATTGTAACGATGGAACCATTACATGTGAGGCACACATTTTGTGCTTTTCCCCTGGAAAGCAGCTCTAAATATTTCTGGGGTTCACTGACAGTGCAATTTTGCCAGTGAAAGTGTACTTTTGATGTGGTAGGAACAGAACAAGGTAAAAAAGATATGGAGAATGAAGTCTCCATATTCAAAAAGGGCTATGAGGTCCATGAATGTGTTTAACAGGAAATAGGAAGCGGTACTTCCCTAATTTCATGGCTCCATGTCTTATTTTACTGTCTTTTTACATGCTGATGGCTTTCACTTCTCAAAACTATGTTTACTTTTTTGCCTTAGCTGAAATTGAGAGACTCTAAAGCATATAGATTATGTGCAATTTATCCATTTTATCTTCTCTGCCATAAATAAATGACTACAATTGAATGTGTTCAAGTTTTTCTTCTCTCTCACTCTCTGTTTTCTTTTTCATTTTGTCAAAAGAAACCCACCTCTTAAAAGTAATAAAGATAATTCACGCCCAATTGAGTTTACAAGGTATTCAGGAAAGCATGACACAATATGCTGTATGGGAGGGTTAACAGTGGAGTCATAGTCAGGGATTTTGATACGCCCATGAGCCTATTCCTGGCAAGTAAGTCACTTTTGCTTCAAATGCACTGTACCACTCTACGATCGGAACCTCATCATAATTCACACACTTGCACTTTGCCTCAGTGCCTTTTGTAAGAGACTTCCTTGCCTTGCTCTCTACACAGTAGGAAGGTCCTATATTCCTTTAGGCCACATATGCTTTTTTTTTTTTTTCTACTTTTCTAATTTTGCCTTCTCTATGACAAATAAAGTCATTATATTTCACAAAAAAAGAGCTGTATTTTTTTGGTACCTCTCATAGTGCTTTATATAAATTGTCTTAGATTTAGGGTTCTTTCTGTCTCCCTTAAGCATTTGCCTTCTATTTGAGATAAATGTTGAGAGGTGACTAGGTCGTACAAATTAAAGCTGTTTACAAGCTATTGAAAAATTGATGCAAGGGGCTTATATACTGGTGGGTTCAGAGTTCCTTACTATGTTGCCTCCAGAGCATTTTTGAATACTGATAACCTTTGTTTAATATAGCTTTCACTTATTATGTTTTGTTCTGTCTATAGACTCTTTCTACATATATTTAATTTTTTATTAGTACATGTTTTGCAGTACATAACATTTACATTCATCTTAGGGCAAAGAGAAGCAAATAAAAAATCATTTATCATCTCAACATTCTTGTTTAATATTTTGTTTTTCTTCCATCCTTTCTTTTATACATCCTATTTTTTGTTTTGTATTTTGAAACAGAATCTCATTATGTAGTTCAGGTTGGGCTTGAATTCATTGTGCAGCCCAGACTGGCCTCAAAACCATAGCAATCCTCCTACTTCAGTTTAAGGAGTGCTAGAATTACAGGTGGGCACCACCATGCCCAGCAGTACATCCTTTTGTAACCAGAAGTAAATTGAAACCTCACTCTTCTATCTGGCTTTGTATACTATTTTTATGCAGTTAGTATCATATGATGATCATTTATAAAGACATAAAATACTCCTCAAAAACATGATTTTTAAAGGTTATACATTTCCTTTTAACCTTTAATTTATTTTTTAAAATTTTTATTCTTATTACTACATGTTTGCAGTATGTAATGCTTACATTCATCATGGGAAATTGGTACATGTGCATAACACATCTTTATTTTTGCATCCTCTTCCCTTTCCCTCCCTCCTATTCTCCTCCATCTCTTTGTCCCTTTCCTTTTGCAAAAGATTAAGATTTGTAATATGATTCAGTTTATCAATCCTAAGTATTAAACAGTAGGTAATTTCAAATCACTCACACTTAGTAACAAAGCTAGAATAAAATTATGCCCTTTCTGGCTCTGTCAGCATCATTATGTAAAAAGGCAGCTTAGATAGTAATATAGAGAAACAAGTAACACCAGAGTACCTAAGTCCAGTGTAGACTGTTCTGTTTGCACTCCTTTGCACTAATGACCATTGCAGTCAGGAAGTGGAAGGAGCTCAGCTGGTCCCCAGATCTGAACACACTGCACGGCTCTATCAGCTCCAGGTTGCCAAAGAATAAAACCCTACAAAGCTCTCATAGGGTGGACAGTTCCAGCTCTTTCCACCTCATCTCTACCAGTGCTCCCTCCATCAGAGATAGGGGCCAGCCCACCCCATCTCTGGGCATCACAGGCCTTTTTCCTCTCCAGACTCTTGATTCTTGACATGTGCATCCCTCCTTTATTTCCCTCCTATGTGTTCTTCACATTTCAAAGTTCTCCTCCTTAATGCTTTCCTCACTTCTCTACAGTAAGTGAGTCTTTCTTTTGCCTTTCATAGAAAGTGGTCAATTTATCTTTATTGTAATTCTGTGAGTTATTTTGTTTATTTATATTTCTATATAGCTCTCACCATGGTAGAGATGGTACTTGTTTGACCTATTAACTTAACCATTCAACTCCATACTTGATCCATAGCAGGCATTTAATGAATGAGGACCAGGTAGATGGTGAATAAATGAATGAATAAATATGGTCCACTCTGGCTTCCTGCTTGCCCTGCAATAGACTGCCTCTCCTCTGCGATGCCCCTCTTCCACCCCACCCTGCCTTAGGGTCAGCCGACTCTGAACTGAAACCTCTACAAACTGGTCTCACTATGTAGCCCAAGGTGGCCTTGAACTCACTTGTAGCCTAGGCTGGCCTAGAACTCATGGGGATCTTCCTGCCTCTGCTTCCCAAGTGCTAGGACTACAGGTATGCACCACCACACCTGGCTCGGGGTCAAAGGGTTTGAAAGCCATGAATGCGAAGGACTCAAGGTCATAGGAAGTATGGCTAAGAGTGGTGTTAATGGTGAGCTATGACCTGGAAGCAGAAAGGTGCTTTTTTCTCCATGCAGTGTGTGTAACCATGACCCACAGACTCCAGGCTGACTGATCTTTTCTAGGCTTCATTTTCCTCTCCCTGCTGTATTCAATTACGGATTGTGATCTTGTGTTCCATGGCAACTATTGGCTAAACTTCAGTTTTATCCATTTGAAGTTATGTTTGCATGTCTTTCATATTGAAAATTTGTTACCTTGTTACATGATGGGTTCCAGAACTTTTTGTATTTTATTTTTCTTTTTGGTCTTAAGTTATAATATTTTTCCCAATATGGACTTACATGCTGACCTAGGGAAAAACCAAATAGTACCATTGATGATCAAGCCATTCCACCAGCTCTTTAAGTGGCCCTGGCATCTTTCTTTCTGCCCGTGTCTGCTATCTTTCTAGATATGGTATTGAGAAAGCATTTACCTTTCTGTCTCTCACTCTCCCCCACATCTCCATTCCCTTCCTCTTGGCATTGATCATAGGCAACCTCTGACAGGCACTCATTCCTGTTTATTCCCCCCTCCTTGGGGTCAGCTGGACATGGTACTATAGACAGACCAGTTAGCTAGAAGGCAGCCGGCAGCCAGAGGGGCACTGGGCCAAAGATAGAGTCAGGATGACCAGGCTTTGGTCAGAAAGCAGGACCCTGAGGTTGGAGTTAACAAGAAAAATTAAGGTGGGCAATTAGGTCCAAGGATGTAACCAGTGAGATAACAAGCAAGGCGATGGATGCCCACTATGACAACTTCTGTTCCTACCTGTCTGGAGAACATTTTTCCTTTTCATTTTGTCCTTTTAATGAACCACTTGGATAGAATAAAGACCAAGAGGCACCTACAGACATATGCTTACTATGAGCCTCTACTCCTCATAGGCTCATTTTTAGTTTAAGTCAGCTTGCTTTAGTCTTGGAGGTTGACCTTTGTTTCACTAGGAGCGTCTGAGTCCTGGTGACTTTTTTTGGTATAAAAGCTCCAAGACAAAGATTCCCCCTGGCAACCCACTCTCAGGTCCCCTCCCAACTATTGGGAGCTATTTCTCCATTTTTAAAAAATTTCTCTATTCTTAATAAACATTTTTTTGTCTGCCTCCCTTGTCCTTGAATTCATTCTTTGAATTCATGAGACACAGACCCAGATTATGCCATTACAGTAGTAATTTGCCTCTACCAAGTAGAACAGGAGCTGGGATGGGATGTCCCTTCCAAGCTCAGCATCCCAAGGGAGACTGACTTTCATCTTCTCTTTCTCTTGCCTTCACTTGGGGAAGCCAGCTGCCATGCTGTGAGTCTCTTTATGGAGTGGCCTCCTTGGGAAGCAGTCCATGACTCTGATGGATCTAAGGACCTGAGCCCTGGCTGCCACCAGATCTATGCATGGCCTGGAAGTGGATTTTCCCCAGTCAAGCCTTCAGATTACAGCCCTGGCTGACACCAAAGTCACTTCCTTGTGAAAGACATTGATCCAAAGGACCCAAGAAGACTCTGTTAATTCCAGACCCACAATTGTGCGATCAAGTGATTGCCTCACAAAAATAATATGCATCACTCTGAAATTACAGGAATAGAATTATGCTGTTTGCACTGCATAGTATTGTGAAATAAAGATTCCCTACAATAAGTGGAAACATTTTTTGTGTGTGTTTACAAATGTACAATAAAAGTTATAGATGAACTAGATACCCACAAAGGCACTGTCTCCTTCTCCAGCATCACTTTGTACTGTCTCAGTATTCATGTTCCAGCCTTTTTTGAATTTGTCCTGTGTTTCTGCCCTTCACAGGGTATTTGCACTAGCTGTTCCCCCACCTGAAACCTCATCTCTTTCTTCTTCACTATGTTGACCCCAACTTAGCCTCAGACTCCTTATCCAGTGCTCACCTCCTCAGAGACCTCCTATAGTATAGGGCCTATACCAATAGAAATGAAAGTAACAATTATAGTGGCAATAATAATAGCTAGCACTTATTGAGAACATTCCATATGGCATTTTTCTGAGCACTTGCTTTGATTATCTTATTTAGTTCTCTACAATAACCTTCTGAGGCATGAACCATCATTAATTTTGTATAAAAATAAGGAAAATAGGGCCGGGGATTTAGCTCAGTGCTTTCACTGCCTGCTGCACAAGCACGAGGACCTGAGTTTGATCCTGGTACCAAAAAAAAAAAAACAAAAGGAAAATAACCTCAGAGAAATTAGGTGGCTTATTCAAGCTCACACAGCTATAGGATATTAAACTACTAGTCATGCAACCTCTTCATAGCTCTTATCACAGGTGCAATTTGACATTTATTTGCACAAATTGCTGATTAATAACTTAATACCCCAAAAGACAAGATCAGTAAGGTTACTGTTCAGTTTAGATAATAAATATTTATTCAATTGACGTGTTCTTACTTGAGATAATATTTCAAACCTAATTTATTGAGATAGTATTTCTACTTCTCAGTATTTGTCAAATGGAACTTTATTAGAACATATTAGTATGTAATCTCTTAATTAGAGTTTTATTTCTCACATGGATATCTAAAATGATAGAAAGTTTGTGTATGATAGTGATATTAAGACAACTGGTCTTCCAGAGACATACTATTAACTACATGCCTAATCTGCCCATAAAATATGTGATTTCAGTACCAACAGCCCTAATATTTGGTTAGGGATATTGCTGTGTTTAATACTAAAACAATATATTTTGTCATTTAAAAAAATACTCCGCAACATGTTTTCCTTTTGACCCGGTGGTAATGTTATGTCGTTCCCCAGAAATGTTTCTTTTGTAAAGCAACTTTAGTTTAGAAATATTATCAGCATTCACCAAGAGGTTTAGTTGTGCAATTTGAATGGAAGAAGAGGACACAGCTTAATATTTCAGTTTGAGTCTATTAATCTGAACATTCAGGGTTTTGTTGCCCACCAAAATATACCATAAAAAGATTTTAAAAAGGTAATAATGGAGGAGATTAGAATTTGGTGTCCATTACAGACTGTGGAAAACTATTTCTTTGCTTTAGGGTCTAAATAGCTGAACTGAATGAAATATTAATCTCTACCCTTTTTATTTATTTAGCTATAAGGGTCATGTGGGCCTATGGACCCTTTTCTCATGGTATGTTGGCAACATTCCTTCACACAAAAATATATGAAAACTATAGGTAACAGAGCCTTCACTTCAACATGGGAATTATTGAACAGGATAGGGGGAGAAAACATCAAGTAAACAATGTTAAAGTTATAAATTATATGTGGGTTGCCATTTTCATTAAAAATTTAGGTGTTCCTTCTCAACTGATAATTTTGAGGGACTGCTATGCAAATATGTATCTGCAGCATCTATGTTCTGTGGCCAACCAGAGGTTTTACAGTTGTGTAGGATATGGTTTAGACACAACCTTTTCTTAAAACGTACACTAATTTAGGCAATTTTTTCTTTCAGCACCTTATTATTTATTTCTTAAAAGCTAATATACTAGTTCTCACCTAATTTCAGAAGTATTAAAATTTAACTGTAGTTTCAGAACTTTGAATCATTTTCTAGGGAATAGCCATTATATCCACATTCTTTGAACTAGAATCTTCTAGGACATTGAAATCAGATCTGAGGTCTATTCTTTGTGCTGGCAAGCATTTGAAGGCAATCTAGGGTTCATCACTTCCCTCCATCTCTGTCTCTAGAGTGTGCTGCATAATCCCTAAATTGCCCTGCTGGTGCTGATTTGAAGTAATATGTATCAATGGTATCCAATTTTTTGCCAGCATAGAGTTATTTTACTAGTACCCCTCCATTCCTTAGCACCACTGTGGCCCCAGAAAGGTGTTTTTAACACTCTATCTTAAACTAATAATCATTTCCCATTGTAATGATTTCAAGTCATAGTTCACTACATTTCTGGTAAAACAACAAATGACCTTGATGTTTTAATTGGCCTGTAAAATAATTTTCAAGTAAAAGTCTATTTCCCATTGAATTTGATCAAATAGTTTAAAAATTATTGCAGATCATTATTTAAATAACTGAATAATTCATAGATAGCCCTATCATTTCAGGAATTCCAGGTTGGGAATCACTGAGCTAAGAAGAAAGAAGTGAACTTTTATTAATGAATTAATGAATGAAATAACCTTTATTAATGAATTAATGAAATTTTCAATTCTAACAATAAGTGCATTTTTAATTACCTCAGTCCTTAGTGGTAAGGGGAAGAAGGTCATCAGAAATGCATTAAAGTTAAGCTGCTCTCTGGGAGTAATTCTTTCATTTAACTTTTCAACCAAGAGAGTAGAGAGCTTGGTGTAGAGTAGACCTTTTAGTAATGGGAAAATGAATGCTGAGGAATAAGAGGAGTGAGGTGTGGAGACAAAGTGGTCAGGACATCAAGTTTAAATGGTCAGTTACACAGTAGATCATCAGAAGCTTCTGTTGCTTTCTGCTGCTACCTGACATCTGTGACCATGGATGGCAACAGCATTAGAGTGGTTAATGGATGGCCATGAAGTTCTGAGAAGCTTTTGTAAGGCATTTAGCACCAGGGACTTTTCTCTTATAGATGTTGTCTAAAAGAGTCATTCTTGTGTGGGATTAAATTCAGACTTCATCACTTATCAGTTATAGGAATTTGGATGAGTGATATAACCTCTCTTATCCGGTTACCTGCCTATAAAATCATTATAACTACCACAGAAGATTAAAGTGAGATAATGAATATTGAAAACCCATCACACTCTAGACATGTAACAAATGTATTTTTTCTCCACTCTTCCCAGTGGATTATGTGGAGTAGGTAAGGCTACTGATTTCAGGTCTTTTTTCCCCTAGGCTTTAAAAGTGAAACTAGTAAGCACAAAAGAGATAAAGTTCTGGCATCCTATGTAATGCTGCTATAAATTACTAAGTCTCCAAATGGCTAAAACAAGATCTACTGAATAATCAAAATGAGTGGTGGTGTTTAAGATACCTGTATTATAATTCAGTCAAAACTCTGGCAAGAGTTCGGATTTCTCTAGTCCTTGGAAAATCCTATGACAATCACTCATTATGGCCAAGACCTGCCATCATCCTCCAACCTTACATTTATTATGATTGTTCAAGGTAGAGAGGGATTCCCAAAATGCCTGACTAAACTATGAATAGGACCTTTCCTTAGAAGAGTTTCTCTGCTAAGGCACCAATGGGTAGATGGTGGAAACCTATTCCACAAGTCTTCCACTCACAAAGCTAAGAGATGGACATTTTACTACAGTGCTGGTTGGATGTCAGGCAAACAGAAACAAAAAATAAACACTAGGTTTCTTAGGCAAACAAGCTTGGTCTGGTTAGCACATGGTCCACACAGAAATAACTGTCATCCTGTCTTTTCCAAGGAAGGAGCAGCTTCAATGCCACAAGCTCTGCAGAAACCTCACTGGCTCAGAAAAAAGAAAGAATGTGGCCAGTGAAGAACACATTTTCAGCAAGCTGAATAAATATGGCTTTGACGTCAGGGAGGCAGTACATACACGGGTAACAAAGGAGTTGTGCACACGTGGGTATTTTGTGGTACCTGGGTGACTGCCCAAAGCACTAAATCCTGGAGTTGAGAATCCCTTTGAAGACCCTTCACAATGCCTGGGAATTTCAAAGAACATCATCATAACTCAGAAAACCTCTGAATGTCATTTTATCTTGTTCTTATTCCTCCCCATTGTGCTGGGCTGTCCCTAGAGACAGACTGAAGCCCAGCCATTGCCTGGGGGAGGGAGTGGGTTGCAGCAGATGTGCACATCTGGATAACCTGCTGGTAACCCATCAGGCCCCAGCTATCCCATGGCTTTAGCGTTCACATGACATTTCTGAGGGTGGCTTCCTCTCTGAGATAACCGAATCTTTTAGGCCAAGAGTTTTAACTATTGATTAAAACATTTTGTAATGTACAGGCTGTTCAGTCAACTACACTTACTCATCTTTGAGATATAGAATTTTTCTCATTGCCTTACATGTGAATAATCGACTCTGAGATTATAGTCCTTATAACATTTTAAAGAGAAGAATACATAGCTGGGGATCTTGGGAAAATTATGAGCATCTTTTGTGTTCTCTTTCTATATAAGTCACTTAGGCAAAGGGCAGCTTTGATTTTGACTCTAATTCTACCTCCCCACTGTGGGATTTTACACAGTTCCTCTGAACACAGAGAAATTCAATATTTACATGGGTAACTTTCAACCTCATTCTGCCCTATGCAGTTCTCTTGTTTTTAATCATTACATAGTGAGTATACAATGACATTTCACATCTGTTTCTGGTTGGGAAGATCAGTAAGGATAGGGGTGATTGAGAGCTACATTAGGTGAAGTAATTACAAAGAAATGTTAAAAAGTGGAAGTGTACCATTTCCCCATTTTTATCTAATATGTCCAGCATTTGAGAAAGGATGAAGTGAGGCTCAGTTGATGTGGTAGGGGTTGGGGCTGGTGGCTTTGGTAATGCATTAAAGTTCAGCAAATGGCACACTTTGCAATAACCTAACCAGGTTATTGCTGGGGGAGGTGTCTATGAGTGATGGCAAAAACTATTGGCATTTGATAGTTGAGTTTGCCCTGTGTGACTTTGAGTATGTAATTGGTTCTTTATGTTTTGTCTTTAAAAACAATCTGGTATTTTAATTACAATTTGGCATTACATTTGATGACGTTCTTCTGTACAGGATTCTAGTTATCTATAAGACTCTAGGTAATTTTAAAAACTCCAGACTTATTTCAAAAAAAGTAGCTTAAGCACCAGAAGAAACTAGCATATTAAAGTTCAACCCAATGGAAATACATTTTTTAATTTGAAGAATAAAATATGTTGGGCATTGCAAAAGTCAGAGTCTTCCAAGCAAGGTTAAGTTGCTCTTTAATACATTGAGTATGCATATTTAGAAGTCTGGGGATTTACAATCAGCAAGAGGACTATAACTTTCCTTTTTTTCTGATTCAGTTTGTGTAAATTTGTAGTGCAAGTGTTTCATTTCTCTAGACATTTGCATTTAATTTGCTGCTTAATGTGAAAAAAATTAAAGGTTAAGGAAATCATGCTCCAGAATGAATGTATTACACTCTGACTTCTATGGGAATGTTTTCAGTTGCACATTGTAACAGAATGTGGCCAGTGTAATCTTAAGGAAATGTGTATAGAACCCTGCTCAGAGGATAGATTTTGTCCTTAAAGTAAGTATTCTCAAAGATTCCCAATAGTCATCAATTCTGTCTCATCAAATAATGTTTCATCTTGATCTATGTCTTATTTTATTATTTAAAGGTATAGTTTATCACTTTTTACCTTAATTTTTACAATTCTTTTAAAAGTTCCTGTTGTAAAAGATACAGCTTTCATCTTACAATAACAATGACAACATGTGTAATTTTTTTTTCTTATATAATGTAGTCTCTTACCTGACCTTTTGGTAGGTTTTTCCTTTCTTAAAAATCTTGCTATGATATACTGAATGTTTGCCTGTCCCCCTCCCTGCATTCCCAAAATTCATGTGTCAAAATTCTGACAACCAATATGGTAATATTAGGAGGTGGAGCCTCTTGAAGGTAATTAGTTCACAAGGGTAGAGCCCTCAGGAATGGGATTAGTGCCCTAGAAAGCTCTCTTGCCCTCTTTTCACTATGTGAGGATTTGAGGAGAAGTCAGTAGTCTGTAACCTTAAAAAGGGTCCTCACCTGAATATGACCAAGCTGGCAGGCTGATCTCAGACTATCAATCTCTAAAGTTGTTGGAAATAAATTTATGTTGTTTATAGAACTATGGTACCATGTTATTGAAGTCTGTACTGACTTTACTATTTTGAGAAACTTGAAATCAAATAGGAAGAAAGGCACATCATTAGAAGAAAGCTGCATAATGTTATTGTGATGATTAGATTCAGAGTGATTTAAGGGATCTTTGGGAAAATTTGGGAGGTCTTTAGATTAGAAATTTCACTCCATATGATTTTTCAGCTATAAGGGCCAGTCCCTTTGGGATGGATCTGGCAGCTACTCAAATAATGGAAATCATGACACTTGAGGCATTTTCTCTAGTTGAAGGGCACATATTCTGTGGAAATTTAGAATGAACTCTGTCAGTCAGTGGGAGTGCATGGAGTCTCCATGTACCTATTCTGGGCTCTCCTAATCCCTGTGGGGGTCCTCCAGACACAATATATACCACACAGTCTATCGTGGAGTGAGGATAAAAATAGAGAGGAAAAGGACATAATTTTGTTGCATCTGTTTACAAAACACAGCTCTTTGGTCTTCAAAGGTCTCAGACTTGTAGAACTGTAGGCTGTTCTTTTTCATTTATTCCCCCAAAGAATGTGGAGGGGAAAATATTGCAAATACCCCCTGCTTCGGTATTGTTTGATTTTTTAAAAAAAAATTAGTAAAAACAGTTCCTAACAGATGGTTGAAACAATTACGCTCTTCACGAAAACCTTTGCAGATGACACTGAATGTTAAAAAAATAATTCTTTCAATTAGTGTGTGGCCAGTGCACCTGCAAACTGGAATCATCCAAGGAAACATATCCATGAGCATCAGGGAGAACAATTCAGGAATTCATCTGCTCAGTCTTTTTCTATTGCCACATCCATACAGATGTGAATCTGAGAGGTGCACATGCTGAAAGGGCCACCCGCTTGTAATCCCAGGAGCACCAGAAGCATGAGCTCAGATCAGGAAAACTGAATTTCCAACTGTCTGCCATCAGCACCATTTCTACTTGTTCTTAGGGCCATTTTATTTTGTTGCTGCAGTTGTTTATCTGAGTAACATAAATATGCTGTAGATTTATGCTGTAAATATTCCATAGATTAAAAAAAAATTCTGTTAACTTTATTTAGTATTTTATAAGCTGCTGTGTTTCCCAGTATTTTAATAGTTCTTTAGGACTCTTTATTTTTTCTTAACTTTTTTTCACTTAAAAATTGCTAAGAAGACTACTTTCTTTATGTTCTTTCCTAAACTCTTGATAAATAATTCACTGTTCCTTGTATAGAACTAGCCATCAGGTACACTGAGAGTTTATTCCGCAAAATCATTAAGCAAGCATTCTATGCACATAGCATTGTGCTTGGTGTTAGAATATCAATGTGAGTAAAACTGAATCCTTAACTTGGAAATTCTTATAACTTTTGTTGCAAGTAGTTTCCTTCTCTGCTTAAATGATGTGGAACAGTGTATCATCAATCTATGTTCCTAGGACTCTTCATTCTTTTTTTTTTTTTTTTGCTTAAATTCTTTTATTGGTACAATTTAGGTATACAATATGTTTACATTTATCACTGGGTGCTTATACCTGTACATGATGTATCTTGGTTCTTTTTATGGTATTAAATTCTTTTATTGGTACATTGTAGGTATACAACACAATTACATTTCTCATTGGGAATTGTACCTTTACATAACGCATCTTGGTTCTTATTTTTTCCCCATTCCTAGCCCTCCTTTCACCCCTCCACTCTTCCCTATTTACAAAGACTTTATTTCCATTTCTCAGCATTTTTCCTTTCCCTTCTTTCCTTTCCCTGCCCCTCCCACTACCCCTGCCTCTTTGGACCTTTTCTTCCTATTTTGCATTATCAATTATTCATTTTAATCATTGGTACATTTTAGGTGTACAATATACTGACATTCATCATTGGAAATTTGCACCTTTACATAGTCTCTCTTGCTATTTATTTTTCACCCTTGCCCAGCCCTCCCTTCAACCCCTCCAGTCCTCCCTATTTACAAAGATTTTGTTCCTATTTTTCCATTTTCTCATATTAATCCCATTCCCTTCTATCCTTTCCCCTAGCCCTCCCACTTCCTTCCCCTTTGCCCCTTTTCTTCCTACTTCACATTACCTATTATACATTTAGTCCTTATTTACACTTTCAGTTTCTCACACCAGAGAAACTATTCGGTATTTACACATCTGTGTCCTATTTATTTCACTTAAGAGTATTGCCTCAATGTGCATCTACTTAGCTATAAATGTCTCTAATTTCTCATTTTTTATGGCTGAGTAGTACTCCATTTTATTTAAAAAAAAAGCATTTTCTTTATCCAATCTCCAGTTGATGGGCATTTGGGCTGTTTCCAAGTTTTAGCTATTACAAACTGTGCTGCTATGAACATGGGCCCACATATATTACTGTGGTATGATTCTTTTAATTCTTTGGGGAAGATCCTCAGCAGTGGAATAGCAGGGTCAAATGGGACTTCAAGTCTTAGTTCTTTGAGGTATCTCCATACTGATTTCCACAGTGCTTGCACCAGTCGACACTCCCACCAGCAGTGGAGCAGGGTTCCTCTTTCCCCACAGCCCCACCAGCATTGGTTATTGGTTGATTTCATGATAGCAGCCATTCTTTCTGGAGTGAGGTGGAATCTCAGTGTTGTTTTCATTTGCATCTCTCAAATGACCAGTGATGTTGAACATTTTTTCATGTATTTATTTGCTATTTCTACTTCTTTGTCTGAGAAATATCTGTTCATTTCAGATGCCCATTTTTGGATTGGGTCTTTCAATTTGTGAAGTCTGATCTTTTTAAGTTCTTTATAGATGCGAGATAGTAGACCTTTGTCTGAGGAAGAGCAGGTGAAGATTTTTTCCTATTTGTAGGTTGTCTCTTCACACTGCTGGTGGTTTCTCTTGCTGTGCAGAAGCTTTTTAATAAGAAGAGATCCCATTTGTTGATTGTTTGTGCTAGTTCACGGGCAATTGAGGATTTGTTCATAAAATCTTTTCCTACACCGATGTCTTCAAGGCTTCTACCTAAGCTCTGTTCCAACTGGTTCAGAGTTTCTATTTTAATATTTAGATCTTTAATCCATTTTGATTTTAGTTTAGTGCATGGTGAGAGATATAGGTCTAGTTTTAATCTTTGGCAAATTGAAGCCCAATTTTTCCAGTACCATTTATTAAAGAGGCTATCTTTCCTCCAATGAGGGTGTTTGGCTCCTTTATCGAAGATGAGATGGCTGAGTGTCTCTGATGTCGTTTCTGCATCTTCTAATCTGTTCCTCTGGTCCTCAGGTCTGTTTCTTTGCCAGTACCATGCTGTTTTTATCACAGTAGCTTTGTAGGATAGTTGCAGGTTGGGGATTGTGATACCCCTGCCATGTCTCTGTTACCTAGAATTGCTTTTGCTATTCTGGGTCTCTTCTTGCTCCAAATGAATTTTTGGATTGTTTTCTCGAGGTCTACGAAGTATGCTGCTGGGATCTCAATTGGAATTGCATTAAATCTATATAGCAGTTTTGGAAGTATGGCCATTTTCACTATATTAATCCTTCCTACCCAGGAGCAGAGGATGTCTGTCCATTTTCTGATATCATCTTCAATCTCTCTTTTCAGAGTGCCATAGTTTTCAGAGAAGACGTCTTTGATTTCTTTCCTTAGGATGATTCCTAGGTATTTCAGTTTTTTGGATGCTATTGTGAAAGGAATTATTTTCCCTATTTCTCTCTCAGTGAGTCTGTCATTGGTGTAGAGGAAAGCTATTGATTTTTGTGTGTTGACTTTGTAACCAGCTACTTGACTGAATTTGGTTATTAAGTCTAGAAGACTTTTGGTGGAGTTCTTGGGGTCTTCTATATAGAGTATCATGTCATCTGCAAAGAATGACAATTTGACTTCTTCATCACCTATCTTTATTCCTTTTATTTCTTTCTCTTGTCTAATTGCCTTGGCTAATGTTTCTAGAATTATATTGAACAAGAGTTGTGATAGTGGACATCCTTGTCTTGTTCCTGATTTTAATGTGAAGGATTTCAGGTTTTGACCATTTAGTATGATATTGGCTGTAGGTTTTTCATAGATGGCTTCTATCAGATTGAGGGAGAGACCATCTATTCCAATTTTTTGTAGGGTTTTTTTCATAAATGCAAGTTGGATTTTGTCAAATGCTTTTTCTGTGTCTATGGAGATAATCATATGGTTTTTGTCCTTGGATCTATTGATATAGTGCATTACATTGATTGATTTTCATATATTGAACAATCCCTGCATCCCTGGGATGAATCCTACTTGATCAGAGTGTATGATCTTCTTGATGATCTTCTGTATTCTATTTGCCATTATCTTATTAAGGATTTTTGCATCTATGTTCATTAGTGAGATTGGCCTATAGTTCTCTTTTTCAGTTGGGTCTTTCTCTGCTTTGGGGATCAAGGTGATGCTTGCTTCCAGGAATTAATATGGGAGTATTGCTTCCCTTTTAATTTCTTTGAAGAGTTTAAACAGTAGTGGCAGCAGTTCCTCTCTAAATGTCTTGTAGAACTCAGCAGTAAAGCCATCAGGGCCTGGGCTTTTCTTAGTTGATAAGTTTTTAATTACATTTTCAATTTCATTGGTTGATACTGGGTTGTTCAGAATTTTTAGGTCTTCTTCGTTCAACTTTGGTAATTCATATGTATCTAGGAATCTGTCCATTTCTTCTGTGTTGTCCCTCTTATTGGCGTATAGGTTCTGGAAGTAGGTATTGATGATCCTCTGGATTTCTGCTGGGTCTGTTGTCATTTCACCCTTTTCATTCCTAATTGCATGGATTTAGGCCTTTTCTTTCCTTTTTCTGACAAGGTTGAATAAGGGTTTGTCAATTTTGTTTATTCTTTTGAAGAATCAACTCTTGGCTTCATTGATTTTTTGTATCATTCTCTTAGTCTCCATTGCATTGATTTCTGCTCTGATCTTTATAATTTCCTCCCTTGTATGAGCTTTGGCATTGTCCTGCTCTTCTTTCGCTAAAACCTTGAGGTTCAGCATCAGGTTGTTTAACTGGGCTCATTCTGTTTTCCTAATATGCATATTCACTGCTATGAATTTCCCTTGTAAGACTGCTTTCATTGTGTTCCATAGATTCTGATATGATGTATTGTCATTGTCATTTAATTGAAGGAACTGTCTGATTTCTTCTTTAATTTTCTCTGTGACCCATTGGTTATTCAGAAGTGTCTTGTTCAATTTCCACATGTTTATGAAATTTTTTGAGTTTCTTTTGCTATGGATCTCCAATTTCATGTCACTATGGTCTGATAATATACAGGGGATAACTTCAATTCCTTTGCACTTACTTAAACATGTTCTATGTGTGAGTATGTGGTCTATTTTTGAGAATGACCCATGTGCAGCGGAGAAGAATGTGTGTTCTGATTTTGTGGGGTGGAAGACTCTGTAAACATCTGTTATGTTCATTTGTTCAAGAGTTCAATTGAGTTCTAGTATTTCATTACTTAGTTTTAGTCTAGTTGATCTATCTATTTGTGACAGTGGGGTGTTGAGGTCCCCCACTACAATTGTATTAGTTCATATATGACTTTTCATGTCTGTTAGTATTTGTTTTATATAGTTGGGTGCACTAGTGTTTGGTGCATAGATATTTATAATTGTCATCTCTTCCTCTTGGATTGTTCCCTTTACAAGGATGTCGTTTCCTTCTTTGTCTCTCTTAATCAGTGTTGGTTTGAAATCTACTTGATCTGCAAAGAGGATAGCTACTCCTGCTTTTTTTCAGGTTCCTGTCACATGGAATATTGTTTTCCATCCTTTAACTTTCAGTCCATGAGTTTCCTTTTGAATTAAGTGTGTTTTTTGTATGCAGCATATTGTTGGATTTTGCTTCTTGACCCATTCTGCCAGTCTATTTCTTTTGATTGGTGAATTGAGACCATTAACGTTGATGGTTATAACTGAAATGTATTGACTTGTCATTGCCATGACTTTTTCTTTTTGTTGAGTTCTCCCCCTTTCCATTTAATTTCTTGTCATGCCAGATGGGTTCATTCTGCTTTCCTGGGGTTGTGATCCTCAATGTCTGTTCCTAGGCTATTGTGTAAAATTCTTTGGAGTGCTGGTTTGGTATTCATGAAGTTCCTAAGGTGCTCTTTGTCATGAAAGTATCTTATTTCTCCATCCATTTTGAAAGATAGTTTTTCAGGGTACATCAATCTGGGTTGGAGGCTGTTTGCTTTTAGGGCTTGGGATATGTCACTCCAAGCTCTTCTTGCCTTGATGGTTTGTGTTGAGAAGTCTGCTGTGATTCTGATGGGCTTTCCTTTGTATGTGATTTGTTTCTTTTCTCTGACTGCTTGGAGAACTTGGTTCTTCTGTTGTGTTTCTGGAATCTTAACAATTATATGCCTATGTGTAGATTTGTTTTTGATCAAGGCTATTTGGAGTCCTATATGCCTCACTTATCTGTATGTCAAGCTCTTTTCCCTTCCTGGGGAAGTTTTCTGCCATTATTTCTGTGAAGAGATTTTTTATGTCATCTGCACTCTCTCCTGTTTCTTCATTGAGCCCAATCAGTCTTATGTTATTCTTCTTTGCATCATCCAGCAGCTGCTGGATTGATTTCTCATGTTCCCTTATAATTTTGAAGCAATTTTTCTTTTCCTGATCACTAATTGCAATCTTATCTTCTATATCTGAAATTCTGTCCTCACACTGTCTCATTCTGCTGTGTAGACTTTCGATGGAGTTTTTCATCTCCTGGAAATCTATTTGCATCTGTTTTATGGATTCCATTTGTTTCCTATGTTAGGATTCCACCATGTTCCTGAGCTCCTCTCTAGATTTATTAATCATGTCTTGCACTAGGGACACAATTTCTCCTGTTATCTGAGAAATTATTTCTGATTTCATTTTTTCCAGGTCCTCTTTTGTTGCCAGTTCAGTGGGTCCAGGTGGTTGAGTATCAGAGTGTTCTATTTCATTTCCCTTTGGGGTTGCTGTAAGTGATCTGGAAGTCTGGTTTTGAGACTTATTTACATGTTTTCTCATTTTGACTGGGGCAGGGGGCTGTTAGCACCTGCATTGATTACATCCTCTGAGCTGTGTGAGGTGGGACAGGGGCCAGTAACAGCAGTAGGGATGGTGACCCAAAAGCCCTTTCCTGTGGGCTGGGAGCAGAGGCAGTGATGGTGGCTGGGAAGCCCCTTCCTCTGGACCGGGGGCAGTGGGATGGTGGCTCAGAAGCCCCTCCCTCTGGGCTGGGAGTGGTGAGAGGGATGGTGGCCTAGAAGCCCCCTCCTCTGGGCCAGGAGCAGTGGGACAGAAGGTGGCCCAAAACCCCTTTCCTCTGAGCTGGGAGCAGCGGGAGGGATGGCAACTGGGAAGCCCCTTCCTCTGGACCAGGAGCAGTGGGACTCAGTACCTTGGTCTGGTGGTCTGGTGCCCTCTGTGTCTTTGTAGTATGGAACCAGATGACTACCTGTCTACAGCGGGGTGATTCAGTGTCTTCTGTGGGACTCAGGACCTCGGTAGGGCGTGCACAGACCTTCCTGTGTGCAGCAGGCTGATTAGGCATATTCCGCAAGACTGTGGACCTCGGTAGGATGTGGGCAGACCTGCCTGTCTGCAGGGGGCTGATTCTGCATGTTCTGTGCAACTCAGGACCTTGGTAGGGCTTGTACAGACCTGCCTGTGTGCAGTGGGCTCATTCGGCCTGTTCTGTGGGACTCAGGACCTTGGCAGGGCATGGGCAGACCTGCCTGTCTGCAGCTGGGTGATTCTGCATCTTCCAACCTCTTGGTTCTTATTTTTTCCCCATTTCCTGTGCTCCCTTCACCCCCTCTATCCTTCCCTATTTACAAAGACTTTGTTTCAATTTTTTCCTTTTCTCATAATTTTTCCATTCCCTTCTTTTCTTTCCCCTTCCCATCCCACTTCCCCTACCCCTTTGGACATTTCCTCCTATTTCAAATTATCAATTGTTCATTTTAATAATTTTAATGCTTACTTACACTTTCAGTTTCTTGCACTAGAGAAACTGTTTGGTATTTACACATGTGTGTCCTATTCATTTCACTTAAGAGTATGGCCTCAATATGCATCCATTTAGCTATAAATGTCTCTAGTTTCTCATTCTTTATGCCTGAGTAGTGCTCCATTTTATTAAAAAACTGGGTCTTCTTTATCCAGTTTTCAGTTTATGGGCACTTGGGCTGTTTCCAAACTTTAGCTATTATGAACTGTGCTGGTATAAACATGGGTGCACATATATTGCTGTGGTATGCTTCCTGTAATTCTTTTAGGAAGATCCCCAGCAGGAGAACAGCTGGGTTGAATGGGGCCTCTTGTCCTAGTTCTTTGAGGTATCTCCATATTGATTTCCACAGTGGTTGCCTCAGTCTACACTCCCACCAGCAGTGGAGCATGGTTCCCCTTTCCCCACAGCCCCACCAGTATTTCTTATACTGATTTCTTGGTATCAGCCATTCTTTCTGGGGTGAGGTGGAATCTCAATATTGCTTTCATCTGCATATCTTGAATGACCAGTGATGTTGAACATTTTTTCATATGTTTATTTGCTGCTTTTACTTGTTTGTCTGAGAAATGTCTGTTCATTTCAGATGCCCATTTTTAAATTGGGCCTTTGAATTTGGGGGGGTGGTCTGATTTTTTTCAGTTCTTTATATATTCTAGATAGTATTCCTTTGTCTGAGGTACAGCTGCTAAAAGTTTTTTCCCACGTTGTAGGTTGTCTCTCAGCTCTGTTGGTCATTTCTCTTGCAGTGCCAAAGCTTTTTAATAAAATGAGATCCCAGTTGTTGATTCTTTGTGCTAGTTCCTGTGCTACTTGGGTTTTGTTCATAAAGTCTTTTCCTATGCCAATTTCTTCAAGAGTTCTACCTAACCTATCTTCCAGCAAGTTTTAGATTCTGTTTCAATATTTAGATATTTAATCCATTTCTATCTTAGTTTAGTGCATGGTGGTAGGGATGGGTCTAGTTTTAATCTTTGGCAGGTTGCAATCCAGTTTTTCCAACACCATGTATTAAATAGGCTATCTGTCCTCCAATGAGGGTGGTTGGTTCCTTGTCAAAGATGAGGTGGCTGAGTATGTCTGGATTTGTTTCTGCATCTTCTAATCTATTTCACTGATCCTCAGGTCTGTTCCTTTGCCAATACCATGCTGTTTTTATCACAGTAGCTTTGTAGTATAGTTTCAAGTTGGGGATTGTGATACCCCTGGCCATATCTCTGTTGCCTAGCATTGTTTTGACTATTCTAGGTTTCTTCTGCTTCCAAAAGAATTTTTGGATAGTTTTATCTGTTTCTGTGAAATATATTGTTGGAATTTCAATTGGGATTGCATTAAATCTATATAGCAGTTTTGGAAGTATGGCCATTTTCACTATATTGTTTCTTGCTACCCAGGAACAAGGGATGTGTTTCCATTTTCTTATATCCTCTTCAATCTCTTTTTTCAGAGTGCTATAGTTTTCAGTGTAGACGACTTTTGCTTCCTCTGTTAGATCAATTCCTAGATATTTCATTTTTTTAATGCTATTTTAAAAGGAATTGTTTCTCAAATTTCTCTCTCAGTGAGTCTGCTATTTGTGCATAAGAAGGCCATTGTTTTTGAGTGTTGACCTTATATCCTACTCTACTGAATCTGTCAATTAAGTCTAGAAGTCTTCTGGCCAAGTTTTTTTGTATATTCTATGTAAAATATCATATTGTCAGCAAATAAACACAGTTTAACTTCTTCCTTTCCTATATTTATTCCTTTTATTTCTTTCTCTTTTCTTTCTTTTTTTTTTGTACCAGGGATGGAACTCAGGACCCTGTGCTTGCCAGGGAGGTGGTGGAAACACTGAGCTTAATCTCTGGCACTCTTTCTCTTTTCTAATTGCTGTAGCTAATGTTTCCAGAACTATATTGTACAGGAGTGGTGAGAGTGGGCATCCTTGTCTTGTTCCTGATTGTAGCATGAAAGTTTTCAGTATTTGACCATTTGGTATGATGTTGGCTGTTGGTTTTTCATAGATAGCCTTAATCAGGTTGAGATAAAGATCTTCTATTCCAATTATCTGTAGGGTTTCTTTCATGAATGGGTGTTGGATTTTGTCAAATGCTTTTTCTGCATCTATGGAGATGATTATATGGTTTTTGTCCTTGACTCTCTTAATAGAGTGTATTACATTTATAGATTTACATATGTTGAACCATCCTTGCATCCCTGGGATAAATCTGACTTGGTCAGGGTGTATGATCTTCTTGATGACAGTCTGTATTCTGTGTGCCACTATCTTGTTGAGGATTTTTGCATCTATGTTCGTTAGGGAGATTGGCCTGTAGTTCTCTTTTTGGGTTGGGTCTTTCTCTGGTTTTGGAATCAAAGTAACACTTGCTTCCAGGAATGAATTTGGAAGTATTGCTTCCATTTCAATTTCCTTGATGAGTTTAAAGAATAGTGACAGTAATTCTTCTCTAAATGTCTTGAAGAATTCAGCAGTGAAGCCATCAGGACCTGGGCTTTTCTTTATAGATAAATTTTTAATTACCTTTTCAATTGCACTGGTTGTAATTGGGGTGTTTAGAATTTCTATATCTTCTTAATTTAAATTTGGTAATTCATATGCATCCAGGAATCTGACCATTTCTTTGGTGTTTTCCATTTTATTATAGCACAGGTTCTTGAAGTAGGTATTCATGATCCTCTGGATTTCTGCTGGGTCTTTTGTAACTTCACCTTTTTTGTTCTTAATTGCATGGATTTGAGCCCTTTCTTTCCTTTTTTTTGATAAGGTTGGCTAAACATTTATCGATGTTATTTATTCTTTTGAAAAACCAACTCTTTGATTCATTGATTTTTTTGTATCATTCTCTTAACCTCCATTGCATTCATTTCTACTCTGATCTTTATAATTTCCTCTCTTGTATGAACTTTGGGTTTGTTATGCTGTTCTTTTTCTAGGAGCTTGAGGTTCTGCATTAGGTTGTTTATTTGAATTCTCTGTTTTCCTAATATGGGGATTCATTGCTATGAATTTCCCACATAGAACTGCTTTCATTGTGTCCCATAAATTCCTGTATGTTGTTCTGACATTATTATTTACTTGTAAAAATTGTTTAATTTCTTCTTTAATGTCCTCTGTGACTCATTGGTTGTTCAGGAGGTTGTTATTCAATTTCCATGTGTTTGTGGAGGTTTTGGGGTTTCTTTTGTTATTGATCTCCAATTGTATTGCACTACGGTCTGATAATATACAGGGGGTACCTTCAGTTCTTTTGTATTTACTTACACATGTCCTATGAGCTAGCATGTGGTCTATTTTGGAGTATGACCTGTGTGCAGCTGAAAAGAATGTGTATTCTGATTTTGTGGGATGGAACACTCTATAAACATCTATTAAGTCCATTTGTTCAATAGCTTGGGTCAGTTCTAGAATTTCATTGTTAATTTTTTGCCTAGATGATCTGTCCATTTGCAATAGCGGGGTATTGAGGTCCCCCACTACAATTGTACTAGTGCTTATTTGGTTTTTCATGTCCATTAATATTTATTTTGTATAGTAGGGGCATTCGTATTTTGTGCATATAAATTTATAATTGTCATCTCTTCCTCTTGATTGTTCCCTTTCACAAGGATGTAGTGACCATCTTTGTCTCTCTTAATTAGTTTTGGTTTGAAATCCACCTTTTCTGTAAATAAGATTGCTTTGCCTGCTTTTCTCTGGTTTCCTGTGGTGTGGAGAACTGTTCTCCAACCTTTTACTTTCAGGCTATGAATTTCCTTTTGAGTTAGGTGTTTCTTGTATATAGCATATTGTTGGATTTTGCTTCTTGACCCATTCTGCCAGTCTAGTTCTTTTGATTGGTGAATTGAGGCCATTAACATTGATAGTTATAATTGATAGATATTGAGTCATCCTTGTCATGATGTTTTACTGTTGGCTCTTTTATTTCTTATTTTTCCCCCTTTCCCTTTGGTTTCTTGCCTTGCCTGTTGGCTTCCCTCTGTTGGGCCTCATGGAGTTGTGACCTTCATCGTCTTTTCCTAGGATATTGTTTAGAATTGTTTGGAGTGCTGGTTTGGTGTTCATGAAATTTCTTAGGTGTTCTTTGTCGTGGATGTATCTAATTTCCCCATCAATTTTGAAAGATAATTTTGCAGGATACAACAGTCTAGGTTAGAAGTTATTTTCTTTTAGGGCTTGAAATACTTCACTCCAGGCTCTGCTTGACTTGATGTTTTGTGTTGAGAAGTCTGCTGTACTTCTGATGGGCTTTCCTTTGTAGATGATATGTTTCTTTTCTCTATCTGCTTGTAGGATTTTGTTCTTCTGTTGGGTTTCTGAGTTCTTGACTATTATATGTCTAGGTGTAAATTTTTTTTGATCATGGGTAGTTGGAGTTCTACATGTCTCACTTATCTGTATGTCCAATTCTCCACCTCTGTCTGGGAAGTTTTTGACTAGTACTCCTGTTAACAGTTTTTTGTGTCAGTTGTACTTTCTCCTGCTTTTTCGTGGACTCCTATCAGTCTTATATTATTCTTCTTTGCATCATCTAGCAGCTGCTGGATTGATTTTTTGTGTTCCCTTACTTTTTAAAAGAAATCTCTGTTTTTATGGTCAATCCTGTCTTCTATAGCTGATATTCTATCTTCACATTCCCTTAATCTGCTGTGCATTCTTTCAGTGGAGTTTTTAATCTCCTGGATATCTGTTTGAATCTGTTTCATGGATTCCATTTCTTTCTTATGTTGGGCAATCATGGTTTCCATTTCTTTTTTATGCTGGGCATTCATCACTTCCAGCATGTTTCTGAGCTCATCTATTTTTTTGTATCTGTTTCTGTTCTAGAACTTCTAATCATGTCTTTCACTCTGCTCACCATCTCTGTAGATATCTGGGAGATTATTTCTATTTTGAATTTTTCTAGAGCCTTATTCATCTGTTTTGTTACTTCCTGTGCTCTCAGTTCAGGATGTCCAGGTGGTTGATTATCAGACTTTTGTACCTCGTTTCCCCCAGAATTTGCCTTTTGTGTGGTGGAAGTCTCAGTTTGTGTCTTACTTAAATGTCTTCTCATTTTTGTTTTCAGTACTGTCCTTGATTTAGTTCCTGGGTTGATACTCTGAAGTTCCTTATTGTATTTTTGCTGCTTGTATTTAGAACCCTGATGGAATGACTGCTTCTCAGAGGCATCTTCCAGATATAGGTGGTCTTTAGGTTTTGAGTCTCTAATGACTCTGAGGGTGTCTCATTTTCATTATACCAGGAAGGACAACTGATTAGATCAATCTCAACACCTCAGCCCAAGTGACACAATCAGCAACACCATAGATTCAACTACATCTTAGAAAATGACAATTTGTGGTAGCTATTAATCTATCACCTTTAACTGTGTGAATTATATTAAAGTCAGGGACCCACCCAACATATGTTTATAGTGAATAAACTCTTCAATATAACAACTTTACCCTTCAGGATGTGGAGTTAGAAGGAGTTGGAGAGGGAGGGATAGATAGGTTGAAGGATAGGGGAAGGTTAGCAGTGAGGCCAGAGGATACAGGTGAGAGAAGGAAAAAGAGAAGAAAAGAAAAATGAAGAAGAGATCTGAATTAGGGCCAGAACAGGAACAAAAAGGGAGATGAAGAACAATGTGAGATGGCAAGTGAACAAGTGTGAGAGAGAGAAAGAAAACAGAAAAGAAAGAAAAAAAAGAAGAGAAAAATAAAAATTTGAAGAGCAGAAAAAGAAAAAAATTAAAAATTAAAAATAAAAAAAATTTAATAATTATTTTGAAAATAACAAATAACAAATAAAAATGAAGGGCTTCCTTCAGGGTATGTCTCTGTTGTCACAATAGACAACATGAGCAGCAGTGTGCAGATATAAGTCAATGAATCTCAGCAAGCCAATCACAGACCTGTGAGATTCAGGCAGATTTCTGGCTGCAAGTCTCAAGTTGAGCTCCCTGTCCTTCTGCAGGGTTGAACTCTGCAAGGTTCTACTGCAGGTTCCAGCTGCCCTTCCCCTGAAGATAGTCCAGGTTCTGATGGAAGGTGATGATCCCTCCAACTTACCAAGCACGGTGGTGTAGTGTGCCTTTATTGCAGAGATTCTCTTCACTTTTCCAGTGGGCTTCAGTTTTCATCAATGAGCCTGAGAGTGGCCCAGTTTCTGTTGTTCACTTCTGCTCTATCTTCTAGAGCTCAGGACAATGGCCTTTAAGGCCCCCTGTGCCTTTCTAGTGTGGAACCAGGTAGCAGCATAGTCAGGAGGCCTGAGTTGGGGTGGAGGGTGCTCCAGGTTTCAGGCTGCTAAGCTGGTCACTGTGGGCATGGCACAGGTTGGATGGTGCGGGGCTCCACGTGGCCAGGGATCTCTCTCTCTCTCCCCTGCCTGGCTAAGCTGGTTGCTGTGGGCATGGCAAGTTGGACTCTTCATTCTTATCTGTGGAAGTGTTAAGTTTAAATATTTGCCCCCCCAGAAATGTTTGTTGAAATTTAATTGCTGTTGCACTTAAGAAGTGCAACATTGAAGAATGATGTCAGGTTTTGAGGACTCTGCCTTCATGGGTAGGATTAATGCCCTTATAAAATGGCTGGTTAATCTCTTTTTTGCCTCTTGATCTTTTCACTTTGTGCCATGTAAAGACTAAGTATCCTCCTCCAGAGGACTTAGCCTTCAATGTACCATACTGGAATCCAAATTGGTAAATCCATTCCTACCTTAATATTGACCAGTATTCAGAACTATAAGCCAATGTATTTCTTTTTTTTTCTAAAAGTTGTTTTTATGTTATTTTAAAATTTATTTTTACTTTAAAACGTTTTTTTCATTTTTAAATTTGTGTAAGTACATGTTTGCAGTACATAATAATTACATTCATTATGAGAATTTGGTACACATATATAACACACCTTAATTTTCTTTTCATCCCCTTCCCTCCTTCCTCTATCTCTTGATCCATTTCTCTTTTGCAAAGGACTTATCTATTTCCTATTATCTATCTTTTATTTTAGTTTTTATTTTATTTCTAGTTTCTTGTGTAAGAGAAACTATGAGATATTTAAACTATGTGTCTGATTTATTTCTTATCCAGTCTTTGGTATTCTATTATAGCAACACAAGCCAGTTTAATACAGGAAGTAAACAAGGAGTTGCACCGCATGTATCTATTATCAAATTGCTATGCAGTAAGTAACCCCAAAACATATGGCTTAAAACAACTACCACAATTTAATGCAGGTAAGTATGTGGGTCACCTGAGAAATTATGCTGACCTGGGTCAGCTTGGCTGATCTTGGCAGAGCTTCCTCTCAGTGGATGGCTTAGCTAGGTTGGTGCCCTTTACGTATCCAGTGATTGGCTAGCTGTTGGTTGGATTAACCAGGATGACTAGGCCCTATTGCTCCTTGTCATGTGGAGGATTAGCCAAGGCTCATTCAAAGGGTGACAGCAGGTTTCCAAGCAAGCCAGCAGCAGCATAAAAAGACTATTGATGCCTAGGCACAACTGTCACAATCTCTTCTGTGTTCTATTGGCCAAAGCAAGGCCTAGCACCATTCCAGATTCAAGAAGTAGGAGAGAGACTCCACGCTTTAAGAGGAGGAGATTGAATATCAGATTGTAAAGAGTGTGGATGCAGGGTAGAGTGAAGAATTGGAACTATTTTTGTAACTGTGTACTTTATATTTTTAAGTGATTTAGAAAGTAAAGTATATCCTTCTACTTGATTGAATTTTATGAACCTTGCTCAAGAATCGGCTTTTCCCTAGAAGTTACTTGGATCTTAATATGCATACATCACAATCCCTAAGGTGATATTGTAAGTAAATGTTATAGTTTGTGTCTAGATATCCCCCCAAAGCTTCATGAAGTCTTAGATGGGCTTTTTTAGAAGTGGCTGAATCTAGACTGTGTGGTTGATTCATGGTACAGTGATAGGCTCAAGGGCACTGGGATTAAGAGTGTGAGTGCTACCCACCCTAAGTAGTCTGGATAAGAGAAAAGGGACAGAAAGACGCTGTTGAATTCCCTTGCTTGCTTTTAGTGTCTTCCGCCACCATGAACTGTTGCCCCTCTGCCATTTGCCGCCTTGCCTTGGAGGCAGATGATTATGGACTATAACCTCTACAAACTGTGAGCTACATAAATCTTTCTAACTTTAACTTTGAGTGTCAAGTATTTTGACTCCGCAATAAGAAAAGTAACTGACACAATAGATTAGGAAAAAATTGTGTTTAAGCAATGGGGAAGTTCTACAGAAGAATTTCTCAATTTCTTTAACATATTTAATGGGCCTAAGAGTGGCTTTTGTATTTCTCAATCATTCTTGATCTTTTTTCAAGAGATCACATATGTTCCAAGAAATCTTTTCTTGGAAATGCTATTTCAGGATATGTCTCCAGCCTTTGACATTCACCTATGAAATACAAATTGTAGCAAGCATCAGCCTTCTAGAAAAAAGGGATACAATGACAGAAGAAGGATAAAAGTACGGGATGGGGATTTTCATTCCTAGAAACTGCTCGAGCTTTTCTTTTTTCTTGTGAGGGAGGACCTCAGGAATAAATGCCTCTGTAAAGTGTCATAGAGTCATTGTAATTGGGATGCTTCTTAGAAATCACCTAATAAGAAATCTCAGACCGTACACTCCCACATGGTTTGCCCAATGCCAGTGACACTGCTGGAAAATGTCACTACTAGACATTACAACTTCAGCTAATTTATGAAGAGGGACCTCAATCAAAGTTAAGTTTTTTTCATTCTTTTCTTAGAACAGCATTCTTGGCTTTAGCAATTAAACTAACATAAAAGTAATTATTTTTTTTACAGGATCTCACCATGTAGTTCAGGCTGGCCTTAAACTCACTATGTAGCCCAGGCTGGCCTCAAACTCATGGTGACCCTCGTGCCTCAACCTTCCAAGTGCTGGGATAACAGAAATGTGCGAGTGATATTTTTGACATTGGGAAATGACTTTCTCATTCTGGCTTTGGTTCCCTTATTGGTAAATTAAGGTACTAAAACTAATGTAATTATTATCATAAGAGAAGTGTTTTTATCACTTGTAGTACACTGGGTAAGTTATCAAGCACTTTCAATCACTGAACCATTCAGGAAATATTTACTTCTGTGATATGCTAGCAATTTTTCCAGGAACCACTCTACAGAGGAGGTCCGTTTTCCTACAGAGCTGCCATTTTAAAGGTTTGGTAGTATCTGATAATGAAGAAATAATTAAGAAAATGTGGGTACTGATGAGTACAATTTTTCTTGATCCTTATCATGGACCAGAAAGTTACTCATTACATTCCTGTATTTTTTTAAAGTTTTATATTAGTGAATTAAGATAGGAAGAACAGCAGTGACTTAAGGACTACTTTTATATCAGAAAGTTAGAAAGGCCATGAGGAATTAATAAATTGACTTTTAAATGAGAAGAAGCTAGTATACAAAGCATGTAGAGTGTTCTAGGAAGATAAAACTAAAATAAAGGCTTCAAGTGTGGCTGAGAAACTGAAAGAAAGTGAAAGCGAGTGGGGGAACAGTGGAAAATTAGCTAAGGTTAACCTGAAGAGGCTGGATTAAAGTCCCAGAGTGAGATCGTGTGAGGCCTTGTAAACCAAAATAAAGCATCTGCATTTTATTTTAACTGTCTTGGAATCATCATAAGTACCCAGCTTCAAACTGGCAGTAGTATGCTCTAATTTACATTTCAAATATATTAATTTGTCTATAAATAGATGATATGGGGCAAGAATGGAAACAAGGAGATTTAGTCCTGGGCTATTGTGTGATTCTGGTGAGCAATGGTGCTGGTTCGCCCTAAGGTGGTAGCAGTGGTACCAACAGAGATAGAGACATGAACATATCTAAGAATTGTTTTGGAAGTAGAATTGAAGGAATCGGGTAATGAGACATTAAATGTGGGGAGTACAGAACAGAAAGATTTGGAGTTTTGAGCAACTGGGTAGAGATGACTTCATTTATTTTATTTATTCAAGTAGGTCTACTAGAAATGAGGAGTTCTTCTTTGGCCACATTGAGTTCATGGCAGATTGTGTGTTCCAAAATGGCCACAGTATTCTTCTGCAATGTAAGCTTACTGCCACCTATCAAGAAATGGAGTCTAATTCCCTTTCCAAGAGTCTGAGTTGGCCTTAGAGGCCAGTTTATACCCAGTAGAGGCTGTAGAAGTGATGCTGTATGACTTCCAAGGTTAGGTCAGAAGTAGTCTTCAGAGGAATGCTTGTCCTCTGGATGTACCATCTTGGGACTCTCTTATAGCCTAGTCTTCAAACTATAGAAAACCCACGCTACCTGGAGAGGCCTTGTGTAGCTGTTTCAACAGCTACAGCTGAGCTCAGCCTTTTGGATATCCCAACACTGTCCCTAAACATGAGAATCAAAAAACCTCCTGATTCTTCTAGCCCCCAGTTACTTATGTCTCTCCAGTTATTTAAGACTTCTAAGGAGAGACCCCAGTTATTACAGAACAAAGACAGACCAGTACTGCTCTGTTTTTTGTTTTTTTGTGGGGGTTTTTGCTTAAATTCTTTTATTGCTACATTTTAGGTATACAGTATGTTTGCATTTATCATTGGGTGCTTGTACCTATATATGATGTATCTTCATTCTTATTTTTTCCCCATTACCTGTGCACCCTTCAACCCCTCCACTCTTCCCTATTTACATAGACTTTATTTCCATTTTTTTCTTTCCTCATAATTTTTCCTTTCCCTTCTTTCCTTTCCCCTTCCCCTCCCACTTCCCCTACCCCTTTGGACTTTCTCTTCCTATTTCAAATTATCAGTTATTCTTTTTAATCATTTTAATCCTTACTGCTCTGTTTTGCTTAAATTCCTGACCCACTGACTCCTTGGACATAATGAAATTGTTATGGTTTTACTGCACCAAGTTTGGAGCAGGCCATTGCCCAACAAATAGTTGATTACAATGGTGAGAGTTGATTTCATTAGACATATAAGCAGAAATGTGAGTAGATTGTTGGATGTGTAGATCTTGTTTTTTAGATAGTAGAGATAATAGATATGAGATTATCAATGTGGTTCAAAATGAGAACAAGGAGAGAGAAGAAATCCAGGGCTTCCAGTACTCACCAAAGTACTCCAATATTTAGACATCAAGCAGAGGGGAAGGAATTGGTGAATAAACTTACCAATACAGAAACTAAACATCCCAGCTTGCTTGGGGAAGCTCTTTTGGTTTAGCATTACATCTGTTGGTTTATTTTTAACAATGTATAATTATTGTTTGCATTAGCTGTATTATTACGAGTTATACCTATTGGTTGCATTGAAAGGAGCAGTAATAGCTATGGAAGACCCTCATTTTGTTCTTCCATTGTGTGTCATGGTATTATCTGTTAGTAGATAGATGTAGGTGTGTGTTCACTCTTCAGTTGGTAATTACATCTGCAAGTTGACTAGTGACAACTCTCTTTTCCCAGACCATTCTAAAATAAAAGTACTGCTCCCTTTCTAGATAGTATTCAATGGGCTTCTAATGAAGCACACATGGAAACAAGCATCCTGGGCTAGCTAACACCCTCAGGTCTCAGTGGTGAGAGATTTATTTGTTGGCGTTGTTTCTGTCAATCACTTGGTGACCTGTGCTGTGGCCTGTAGGATTCTGTAGGCCTTAAGGCTACCACTTGAGGTCAGAAGAAAAATGTGAATTATGTATGGGAAATAGAAGCCAAAAAATCCTGTGTATAAAGATAGTAGTTCTTATAGTAGGAAAATGTTTGCGGTGCTATCTATAGCTGCTTATTTTTCTATTGTTTGATTATAGATTTAAAATATTATAATAAATGTTTATAGTAGCAATGAATCAAGTGATGAAAGTGCATATTTAATAAAAAATAAAATGACTTTATGTTGGTAAAGAAGGTGGTAAGACTGTAACTTATACAATATTTCTTTATATATATATATATACAGTATTATATATCTCTGTCTGTCTGTCTATATTATCCGTTATAAGGTAAGAGTGATACCAGTGACCACAGAACAGACAAAAGGCAAAAATGTGTTGGGGGAGTACCAGTATCTACTTCCAAAGCTTGTAGTTACTATGAGAAGGTAAATCTGCTAAAAACCATGTAATGAGCAAAGAATGTACATTTACATATCAGTATGCAGAGTGTAGCTTTCCTTTCAGTTCAAATGTCTGCTTTTCTAAATTAGTTTCACTAATTTTTAAGACAGTTTATTGAGCAATAATTGGCATAAAATAAGCTGTACATATTTATAGTGAGTATATAATTTAATAAGCTTTAACATGTATATATTCATATAACTTCCTCTACAATCAAGATAATAAAAGTACCCATCAACCCCATCAGAAGAAAATTTATCTTTTATGGCTGAGTAGTACTCTGTTGTATAGAAAAAAACACGTCTTCTTTATCCATTCATCAGTTGTTGGGCATTTGGGTTGTTTCCAAGATTTAGCTATTACAAACTGTGTCTCTATAAATATGGATGTGCATATATCACTGTGGTATGATGCTTTTTATTCTTTTGGGAAGATACCCAGAAAGGGAGTATCTGGGTCAAGTGGAACCTCTAATCCTAGTTTTTTAAAATTAATTTTATTGGTACATTTTATATATACAATATAATGACATTCATTATTGGAAATTTGCACCTTTACATAATCTCTTGGTTCTTATTTTCTTCTCATTCCTCTGCCCTCCCTTCTACCCCTCCATCCCTCCTATTTACAAAGACTGTTTCGATTTTTCATTTTCTCATATTAATTCCTTTCCCTTCTTTCCTTTCTCCTACCCCTCCCACTTCCCCTTCCCTTTTTCCCCTTTTCTTCCTATTTCACATTATCTATTATACCTTTTAGTCCTTATTTACACTTTAAGCTTCTCACACTAAACTATTCAGTATTTACACATGTGTGTCCTATTTATTTCACTTAAGAGTATTGCCTCATTTAGCTATAAATGTCTCTAATTTCTCATTTTTCATGGATTAGTATTACTTCATTTTATTTGACAAAACCACCATTTTCTTTTATCCAGTCTCCAGTTGATGGGCAATTGGACTGCTTCCAAGTATTAGATATTACAAATTGTGCTGGTATGAACATGGGTGCACATATATCACTGTAGTATGATTCTTTTAATCCTTTGGGGAAGATACCCAGCAGGGGAATACCTGGGTCAAATGGGAGTTCCAATCCTAGTTCTTTGAGGTATCTCTATACTGATGTCCACGGTGGTTGCATCACTCTACACTGCCACCAGCAGTGGACATGTGTTCCTCTTTCCCCAGAGCCACACCAGCATTTGTTATTGGTTGATTGTTTCATAGGTAGCAGCCATTCTTTCTGAGGTGAGGTGGAATCTCAGTGTTGTTTTCATTTGAATCTCTCAAATGACCAGTGATGTTGAACATTTTTTAATATGTTTATTTGCTATTTCTACTTCTTTGAGAAATGTCTGTTCATTTCAGATGCCCATTTTTGGATTGGCTCTTTAAATTTAGGAGGTCTGACCTTTTTATGTTCTTTATAGATCATAGATGTCTGAGGAACAGCAGGTGAAATTTTTTTCCCATATTGTGGGTTGTCTCTTCACACTGTTGGTGGTTTTATCTTGCTGTGCAGAAGATTTTTAATAAAAAGAGATCCCACTTGTTGATTGTTTGTGCTATTTTACAGGCAACTGAGGTTTTGTTCATAAAATCTTCTCCTACACCAATGTCTTCAAGTGTTCTACCTAACTTCTGTTTCAGCCAGTTCAGCGTTCCTGTTTTAAAGTTGAGATCTTTAATCCATTTTGATTTTAATTTAGTGCATGGCAAAAAACATAGGTCTATTTTTATTTTTTGGCAAGATGAAACCCAACTTTTCCAGCACCATTTATTTTATTTATTTTATTTTTTATTTTTAATTAAATTCTTTTATTGGTACATTGTAGGTATACAACACAATTACATTTCTCATTGGGAATTGTACCTTTACATAATGCATCTTGGTTCTTATTTTTTCCCCATTCCTAGCCCTCCTTTCACACCCTCCACCCTTCCCTATTTACAAAGACTTTATTTCCATTTTTTCCATTTCTCAGCATTTTTCCTTTCCTTTCTTTCTTTTCCCCTGCCCCTCCCACTACCCCTACCACTTTGGACCTTTTCTTCCTATTTTGCATTATCGATTATTCATTCTAATCATTGGTACATTTTAGATATTACAATATAATGACATTCATCATTGGAAATTTGCACCTTTACATAGTCTCTCTTGGTTCTTATTTTTCACCCTTGCCCAGCCCTCCCTTCAACCCCTCCAGTCCTCCCTATTTACAAAGATTTTCTTCCTATTTTTCCATTTTCTCATATTAATCCCATTCCCTTCTATCCTTTCCCCTAGCCCTCCCACTTCCTTCCCCTTTGCCCCTTTTCTTCCTACTTCACATTACCTATTATACATTTAGTCCTTATTTACACTTTCAGTTTCTCAAACCAGAGAAACTGTTCGGTATTTATACATGTGTGTCCTATTTATTTCACTTAAGAGTATGGCCTCGAAATGCATCCATTTAGCTATAAATGACTCTAGTTTTTCATTCTTTATGGCTGAGTAGTACTCCATTTTATAAAAAAACCACATTTTCTTTATCCAGTCTCCAGTTGATGGGCATTTGGGCTGTTGCCAAGTTTTAGCTATCACAAACTGTGCTGCTGTGAACATGGGTGCACATATATCACTGTGGTATGATTCTTTTAATTCTTTGGGGAAGATATCCAGCAGTGAAATAGCAGGGTCAAATGGGACTTCCAGTCCTAGTTCTTTGAGGTATCTCCATACTGATTTCCACAGTGGTTGCATCAGTCGACACTCCCACCAGCAGTGGAGCAGTGTTCCTCTTTCCCCACAGCCCTGCCAGCATTGGTTATTGGTTGATTTCATGATGGCAGCCATTCTTTCTGGAGTGAGGTGGAATCTCAGTGTTGTATTCATTTGCATCTCTTGAATGACCAGTGATGTTGAACATTTTTTCATGTATTTATTTGCTATTTCTACTTCTTTGTGTGAAAAATGTCTGTTCATTTCAGATGCCCATTTTTGGATTGGGTCTTTAATTTTGGGAGGTCTGATCTTTTTAAGTTCTTTATAGATTCGAGATAGTAGACCTTTGTCTGAGGAAGAGCAGGTGAAGATTTTTTCCCATATTGTGGGTTGTCTCTTCACACTGCTGGTGGTTTCTCATGCTTTGCAGAAGCCTTTTAATAAGAAGATATCCCACTTGTTGATTGTTTGTGCTAGTTCACAGGCAACTGAGGTTTTGTTCATAAAATCTTTTCCTACACCGATGTCTTCAAGGGTTCTTCCTAACCTCTGTTCCAACTGGTTCAGAGTTTCTATTTTAATATTTAGATCTTTAATCCATTTTGATTTTAGTTTAGTGCATGGTGAGAGATATAGGTCTAGTTTTAATCTTTGGCAAGCTGAAGCCCAATTTGTCCAGCACCATTTATTAAAGAGGCTATCTTTCCTCCAATGAGGGTGTTTGGCTCCTTTATCGAAGATGAGATGGCTGAGTGTGTCTGGTGTCATTTCTGCATCTTCTAATCTGTTCCACTGGTCCTCAAGCCTGTTTCTTTGCCAGTACCATGCTGTTTTTATCACAGTAGCTTTGTAGTATAGTTGCAAATTGGGTATTGTGATACCCCCTGCCATGTCTCTGTTTCCTAGAATTGCTTTTGCTATTCTAGGTCTCTCCTTGTTCCAAATGAATTTTTGGATTGTTTTCTCAAGGTCCGTGAAGTATGCTCCTGGAATTTCAATTGGGATTGCATTGAATCTATTTAGCAGTTTTGGAAGTATGGCCATTTTCACTATGTTGATTCTTCCTACCCAGAAGCAAAGGATTTCTTTCCATTTTCTGATATCCTCTTCAATCTCTCTTTTCAGAGTGCTCTAGTTTTTAGAGAAGAGGTCTTTGATTTCTTTTGTTAGGTGGATTTGTAGGTATTTCAGTTTTCTGGATGCTATTGTGAAAGGAATTGTTTGCCCTATTTCTCTCTGAGTGAGTCTCTTGTTCGTGTACAGGACAGCTATTGATTTTTGGTGTATTGACTTTGTATCCAGCTACTTTACTGAATTTGGTTATTAAGTCTAGAAGACTTTTGGTGGAGTTCTTGGGGTCTTCTATATAGAGTATCATATCATTTGCAAATAATAATTGGACTTTGTCATTTCCTATCATTATTCCTTTTATTACTTTCCCTTGTTTAATTACTGTGGGTAATGTTTCCAAGACTATTGAACAGGAGTGGTGATAGTGGACATCCTTGTCTTATTCCTGATTTTAGTGTGAAGGATTTCATTTTTTGACCATTTAGTATGATATTGGCTGTTGGTTTTTCATGGATGGCTTTTATCAGATTGAGGTAGAGACCATCTATTCCAATTATTTGTAGTGTTTTTATTTTAAATTCATGTTGGATTTTGTCAAATGCTTTTTCTGCATCTATTGAGATGATCATATGGTTTTTGTCCTTGACTCTATTGATATAGAGCATTACTTTTATTGATTTGCATATGTTGAACCATGCCTGATCTCTGTGATGAATCCCACTTAGTCAGAGTGTATGATTTTCTTGATGATCTTCTGGATTCTATTTCCCAGTATCTTATTAAGGATTCTTGCATCTATGTTTATTAGTGAGATTGGGTCTTTCTCTGCTTTGGGGATCAAGATGATGCTTGCTTTCATGAATGAATTTGGGGGTATTGCTTCCCTTTCAATATCATTGAGTTTAAACAGTAGTGGCAGTAGTTCCTCTCTAAGTGTCTTGTAGAATCCAGCAGTGAAACCATCAGGACCTTGGCTTTTCTTGGTAAGTTTTAAATTATTTTTTCAATATTTTTTATTATTTATATATTAATTGGTACATTTTAGTTATACAATACATTTACATTTATCATTGGGTGTTTGTACCTGAACATGATTTATCTTAGTTCTTATTGTTTTCATTACCTATGCTCCCTTCACCCCCACCACCCTTCCCTATTTACATAGACTTTGTTTCCATTTTTTTTTCTTTCTCATAATTTTTCCTTTCCTTTCTTCCCTTTCCCCTTCCCCTCCTGCCACCCCTCCACCTTTGGACCTTTTCCTATTTCAGATTATCAGTTATTCATTTTAATCATTTTCATCCTTATTTACGCTTTCAGTTTCTCACAATAGAGATACTATTCGGTATTTACACATATGTGTCCTATTTATTTCACTTAAGAGGATGGCCTCAATATGTATCCATTTAGCTATAAATGACTCTAGTTTCTCATTCTTTATGGCTGAGTAGTACTCCATTTTATAAAAAAAGAACATCTTCTTTATCCAGTTTCCAGTTGATGGGCACTTGGGCTGTTTCCAAACCTTAGCTATTGCAAATTGTGTTGCTATAAACATAGGTACACATATATCACTGTGGTATGATTCTTTTAATTCTTTGGGGGAAGATACCCAGTAAGGGAATAGCTGGGTCAAATGGGACCTCTAGCCCTAGTTCTTTGAGGTATCTCCATACTGACTTCCACAGTGGCTGCACCAGTCTGCACTCCCACCAACAACAGAGAAGGGTTCCTTTCTCTCCACAACCCTGCCAGCATTTGTTATTGGTTGATTTCTTGATAGCAGCCATTATTTGTGTGGTGAGGTGGAATCTCAGTGTTGTTTTCATCTGCATCTCTCAAATGACAAGTGATGTTGAACATTTTTTCATATATTTGTTTGCTGCTTTTACTTCTTTGTCTGAGAAATGTCTGTTCATTTCAGTAGCCCATTTTTGAATTGGGTCTTTGAATTTGGGAGTTCCGATTTTGTTCAATTCTTCATATATTCTAGATAGTAGACCACTGTCTGAGGTACAGGTGCTAAACATTTCTTCCCGTATTGTAGGTTGTCTCTTAGCTCTGTTAGTAGTTTCTCTTGCAGTGCAGAAACTTTTTAATAAGATAAAGTCCCAGTTGTTGATTCTTTGTGCTAGTTCCCGTGCTACTGAAGTTTTGTTCATAAAGTCTTTTCCTATGCCAATATATTCAAGAGTTCTACCTAACTTATCTTCCAGCAAGTTTACTGTTTCTGTCTTGATATTTAGCTCTTTAATCCACTTTGATCTTAGTTTAGTGCACAGTGATAGGTATGTGTCTAGTTTTAACCTTTGGCAGGTTGAAATCCAGTTTTTCCAACACCATTTATTGAACAGGCTATCTTTTCTCCAATGAGGGCAATTGGCTCCTTTGTCAAAGACGAGGTGGCTGAGTATGTCTGGAGTTGCTTCTGCATCTTCTAATCTAGTCCACTGATTTTCGGGTCTGTTTCTTTGCCAATACCATGCTGTTTTTATCACAGTAGCTTTGTAGTATAGTTTCAAGTTGGGAATTGTGATACCACCAGCCATGTCTCTGTTGCCCAGAGTTGCTTTTGCTATTCTAGGTTTCTTCTGCTTCCAAATGAAGTGTTGGATTGTTTTCTTTAGTTCTGTGAAGTATATTGTTGGAATTTCAATTAGTATTGCATTAAATCTATATAATAGTTTTGGAAGTATGGCCATTTTCACTATATTGATTCTTCCTAACCAGGAACAAGGGATATCTTTCCATTTTCTTATATCCTCTGGGATCTCCTTCTTCAGAGTGCTGTAGTTTTCAGAGTAGAGGTCTTTTGATTTCTTTGTTAGGTTGATTCCTAGATATTTTACTTTTTTAGATGCTACTGTAAAAGGAATTATTTCCTGAATTTCTCTCTCAATGGGTCTGCTATTTGTGTATAAGGCCTTTTGAGTGTTGACCTTATATCCAGCTACTCTACTAAATCTGTCAATTAGGTCTAGAAGGCTTTTGACTGAGTTTTTTGAGTCGCCTATGTAAAGTATCATATCATCAGCAAATAATGACAGTTTCACTTCTTCCTTTCCTATCTTTATTCTTTTTATTTCTTTCTCTTTTCTAATTGATGTGGCTAATGTTTCCAGAACAATATTGAACAGGAGTGGTGAGAGTGGGCATCCTTGTCTTGTTCCTGATTGTAGTGTGAAAGTTTTCAGTTTTTGACCACTTAGTATGATGTTGGCTGTTGGTTTTTCATAGATAGCCTTAATCAGGTTGAGATAAAGACCTTCTATTCCAATTTTCTGTAGCATTTTTATCATGAATGGGTGCTAGATTTTGTCAAATGCCTTTTCTGCATCTATTGAGATGATCATATGGTTTTTGTCCTTGACTCTGTTAATATAGTGTATTACATTTATTGATTTATGGATGTTGAACCATCCTTGCATCCCTGAGATAAATCCAACTTGGTCAGGATGTATGATATTCTTGGTTGCCCTCTGTATTCTGTTTGCCACTATCGTGTTGAGGATTTTTGCATCTATGTTCATTAGGGAGATTGGCCTGTAGTTCTCTTTTTGGGTTGGGTCTTTCCCTGATTTTGGAATCAAAGTAACACTTGCTTCCAGGAAAGAATTTAGAAGACTTTCTTCCTTTCAATTTCCTTGATGAGTTTAAAGAGTAATGGCAATAGTTCTTCTTTAAACATCTTGTAGAATTCAGCAGTGAACCCATCAGGACCTGGAATTTTCTTTGTTGGTAATTTTTTTTATTACATTTTCAATTTCACTCATTGTTATTGGGGTGTTTGAATTTCTATATCTTCTTCATTTAACTTTGGCAGTTTGTATGTATCTAGGAATCTGTCCATTTCTTCTGTGTTTTCCATTTGATTAGAGTACAGGTTCTTAAAGTAGGTATTGATGATCCTCTGAATTTCTGCTGGATCTGTTGTGGCTCACCTTTTTCATTGTTAATTGCATGGATTTGAGCCTTTTCTTTCCTTTTTTTGAGAAGGTTGGCTAAAGGTTTATCGATTTTATTTATTCTTTCAAAAAACCAGCTGTTCAATTCATTGATTTTTTGCATAATTCTCTTAGTCTCCATTGCATTGATTTCTGCTCAGATCTTTATACTTTCCTTTCTTGTATGAGCTTTGGGTTTGTTATGCTCTTCTTTTTCTAGGAGTTTGAGGTTCTGCATTAGCTTATTTAACTGAGTTCTCTCTGTTGTCCTAATATGGGCATTCACTGCTATGAATTTCCCACATAGAGCTGCTTTCATTGTGTCGCACTGATTCCTGTATGTTGTATTGGCATTATCATTTACTTGTAGAAACTGTCTAATTTCTTCTTCAATTTCCTCTGTGACCCATTGGTTGTTCAGGATGGTGTTATTCAATTTCCGTGTGTTTGTGGTTTTTCTGCAGTTTCTTATGTTATTGATCTCCAATTGTATTGCACTATGGTCTGATAATATACAGGGGATAACTTCAATTCTTTTACATTTACTTAGATTTGCCCTATGAGCTAGCTTGTGATCTATTTTGGAGAATAACCCATGTGCAGCTGAAAAGAATGTGTATTCTGATTTTGTGGGGTGGAACCCTCTGTAAACATCTATTAAATCCATTTGTTCAATAGCTTGGTTCAGTTCTAGAATTTCATTGTTAATTTTTTTTTTTGGCTGATCTGTCTATTTGTGATAGAGGGGTGTTGAGGTCCCCCACTACAATTGTGTTAGTGCTTATTTGGTTTTTTATGTCCATTAGTATTTGTTTTATATATTTGGGGACATTTGTATTTGGTGCATAAGTATTTAGGATTGTCATCTCTTCCTCTTGGATTGTTCCCTTCACAAGGATGTAGTGACCATCTTAGTCTCTCTTAATTAGTTTTGGTTTGAAATCTACTTTGTCTGCAAATAAGATTGCTACCCCTGCTTTTTTCTGGGATCCTGTTGCATGGAGAACTGTTTTCCATCCTTTTACTTTCAGTCTATGAATTTCCTTTTGAGTTAGGTGTGTTTCTTGTGTACAGCATATTGCTGGGTTTTGCTTCTTAATCCATTCTGTCAGTCTATTTCTTTTGATTGGTGAATTGAGGCCATTAACATTGATAGTTATAATTGAGAGATATTGACTCATTCTTGCCATGATGTTTTATTATTGTTGGCTCTTTTCTTATTTTTCCCCCTTTCCCTTTCTCTCTGTTGGCCCTCATGGAGTTGTGACCTTCATTGTCTTTTTCTAAGATATTGCATAAAATTGTTTGGAGTGCTGGTTTGATGTTCATGAAATTTCTCGGGTGTTCTTTGTCGCGAATGTATCTACTTTCCCCATCAATTTTGAAAGATAATTTTGCTGGATACAACAGTCTAGGTTGGAAGTTATTTTCTTTTAGGGCTTGAAATACTTCACTCCAGGCTCTCCTTGATTTGAGAGTTTGTGTTGAGAAATCTGCTGTGATTCTGTTGGGCTTTCCTTTGTAGGTGATTTGATTCTGTTCTCTAACTGCCTGTAGAATTTTATTCTTCTATTGAGTTTCTGGGATCTTGACTATTATCTGCCTAGGTGTAGATTTTTTTTGATCGTTGCTGGTTGGAGTTCTATATGCCTCACTTATCTGTGTGTCCAATTCTCCACCTCTGTCTGGGAAGTTTTCTACTATTACTTCTTTGAACAGTTTTTTTATTCCATTTTACTTTCTCCTGTTTTTTCGTGGACTCCTATGAGTCTTACGTTATTCTTCTTTGGATCATCTAGCAGTTGTTGGATTGGTTTCTCATGGTCCCTTACTATCTTTAAGAAATCTCTGTTTTCATGGTCCTTAACTGTGATCCTGTCTTCTATATCTGATATTCCATCTTCAGATTCTCTTAGTCTGATTTGCATGCTTTCAATGGAGTTTTTAATCTCCTGAATATCTGTTTGAATCTGTTTCATGTTTTCCACTTCTTTCTTATGTTGGGCAATCATGTTTTCCATTTCTTTCTTATGCTGGGCATTCATGGCTTCCAGCATGTTTCTGATCCCATCTATTTTCTTGTTTGTTTCTGCTCTAGAGCCTCTAATCATGTCTTTCACTCTACTCACCAACTCTGTGTTCATCTGGGAGATTATTTCTGCTCTCAATTTTTCTAGAGCCTCATGCATCTGCTTTGTTACTTCCTGTGGTATCAGTTCAGGGTGTCCAGGTGGTTGATTATCCAACTTTTCCACCTCATTTCCCCCAGAATTTCCTTTTTGTAATGTGAAAGCCTGCATTTGTGCCTTGCTTAAATGTCTTCTCATTTTTGTTTTTGGTACTGCTCTTGGTTTAATTCCTGGGTTGATATTTCAAAATTGCTTAGTGCAGGTATCTTCATTGCTTGTGTTTAAAACCCTTATGGAATGATTTCAGAGTTGTCTTCCACATATGGGTTGTGTCTAGGTTTTGAGGCTCTAATGACTCTGAGGCTATTTTATTTTCCTTTTACCAGGTAGGAAAATTGATTAGATCAATCATAACATGTTAGGCCAAATGTTACAATCAGCAATACCATAGCATCAAGTGCAGCTTAGAAAATGACAATTTGTGGTAGTTATTAATCTATCACATTTAACTATGTGAAGTATAATCCCCTGTGCCTCTGTAGTGTGTTGTGCCCAGATCGCGAAGTCCCCAAAGACCACCAAGGAGCCAATTCCGATGTAAACACACAAGGGTCGTTTATTCAAGCTCGAACAGGGGCACTCAACCATCACCGATGCAGCCGATCAGGATTGAGAGCCCCGAATTCCAAATCAGCAGGGTTTTTATTGTGGTTACCGCAAGGTTTGGGGATGTTCCAGTTAGCAGTTACATGATTGGTTGATATTTAGCAAGCATGGGGGGTTGAGAGGTGGCTACATGTAGAGTTTATGGGAAAAAGGAACAATCAGCACATTGTCAGAATGTTCTATAGATAATGGGCCCGGGAGCATCTGTTTTCTGGGCAGACAGAGGATTGAGTTAGGAACTGTGTCTTTTTTTTATCTGTTGTCCCACAGCAAGGACATTTTATCATTTTATGGGCACAAAGGAGACTAGGGGAATAGTTGACTTCAGTGAAGTGGAATTTATGTCAAGGCCACTTTACTGTCTTATTCTAAGATGGAGTCAAACTTTAAAATGGAGTTAGTTAGGTCTCACAGTGAGGGACCAGGTAGCAGAAGAGCTGGAAGGTGGGGGTGGGGGTGTGATATGGACTTGAGTCTTGCAGACACCCACGGGGCTAAGGCTAAGGGGAGCTCCAGATGAAGGCGGGGCTCCAAGCCACTCCCAGGACCTCACCGTGCCGTGGACACAAACCGGAACACAGCCAAGGAGCCTCAGGCTTCTAGGCTGACCCAAGGAGAGAAGCTCTGGATGAAGGTGGGGCTCCAAGCCCCTCCTGGGACCTCACTGTGCTATGAACAAGAACTGGAACATCAACTTTTTCAATTTATTAATTCATATTGGGTTGTTTAGAATTTTTATATCTTTTTCGTTCAACTTTGATAATTCATACCTATCTAAGAATCTGTCCATTTCTTCTGTGCTTTCCATCTTATTGGCATATAGGTTCACAAATAGGTATTGATGATCTTTTGGATTTCTGGTGGGTCAGTAGCAATTTTGTCTTTTCATTCCTAATTGCATGGATTTGAGTCTCTTCTTTCCTTTTTCTGATAAGGTTGGCTAAGGGTCTGTCAATTGTGGTTATTCTTTTGAAGTACCAGCTCTTTGCTTCATTGATTTTTTTGTATGATTCTCTTAGTTTCCATTGCATTGATTTCTGCTCTGATCTTTATAATTTCCTCCCTTGTATGAGCTTTGGGTTTGTCCTGCTTTTCTTTTTCTAGAAGTTTGAAGTTCAGCATCAGGTTGTTTAATTGGGCTTGCTCTATTTTCCTAATATGAGTATTCACTGCTATGAATTTCCCTTGTAAGACTGCTTTCATTGGGTCCCATAGATTCCTATACGCTGCATTGGCATTGTCATTTAATTGTAGGAACTGTCTGATTTCTTCTTTAATTTCCTCTGTGACCCATTAGATATTTAGAAGTGTGTTGTTCAATTTCATTTTGTTTATGAAATTCTTGCAGTTTCCTTTGGTATTGGTCTCAAATTTCATCACAGTATGGTCTGACAATATAGAGGGGATAACTTCAATTCCTTTGCACTTAATTAAACATGTTCTATGAGACAGTATGTGGTGTATTTTGGAGAACAACCTGTGTGCAGCTGAAAAGAATGTGTATTCTGATTTTGTGGGGTGGACCACTCTGTAAACATCTGTTAAGTTCAGATGTGCAAGAGTTTGAGTTCTAGTATTTCATTGCTTATTTTTTGTCTAGTTTATCTATCTATTTGTGACAGTGGGGTATTGAGATCCCCCACTACTATTCTATTAGTGCTTATTTGATTTTTCATGTCCATTATTATTTGTTTTATACAGTTGGGCACACTATTGTCTGATGCATATATGTTTATGACTGTCATCTCTTCCTCTTGGATTGTTCCCTTTATAAGAATGTAGTGTCCTTCTTTGTCTCTCTTAAACAGTGTTGAGTTGAAATCCACTTGATCTGTAATGACAATAGCTACTCCTCCTTTTTTTCAGGTTCCTGTCACATGGAGTACTGTTTTCCACCCTTTAACTTTCAGTCTATGAATTTATTTTTGAATTAAGTGTGTTTCTTGTATGAAGCATATCATTGGATCTTGCTTCTTGACCCATTCTGTTTCTTTTGATTGGTGAATCGAGACCATTAACTTTGATGGTTATAACTGATATGTATTGATTAATCATTGTCATGACTTTGTTTTTGTTGGATTCTCCCCCTTTGTGTTTAATTTCTTGTCGAGCCTGATGAATTAATTCTCCTGGGCTTCTTGGAGTTGTGATCTTTGTTGTCTTTTCCTAGGATATTGTCTAAAATATTTTGGAGTGCTGGTTTGGTATTCATGGATTTCCTAAGGTGCTCCTTGTCATGGAAGTATCTTATTTCTCCATCAATTTTGAAACATAGTTTTTCAGAGTACATCAGTCTGTGTTGGAGGCTGTTTTCCTTTAGGGCTTGGAATATGTCACTCCAAGCTCTTCTTGCCTTGATGGTTTTTTGTTGAGAAATCTACTGTGATTCTGATGGACTTTCCTTTGTATGTGATTTGTTTCTTTTCTCTCACTGCTTGTAGAACGTTTTCTTCTGTTGGGTTTCTGGAATCTTAACTATTATATGCCTATGTGTAGATATTCTTTTGATCAAGGCTAGTTGGAGTCCTATATGCTTCAGTGATCTGTATGTCAAGTTCTTTTCCCCTGCTTAGGAAGTTTTCTGTCATCACTTCTGTGAACAGTTTTTTAATGTCATCTGCACTCTCTCCTGTTTCTTCATCTGACTCCAGTCAGTCTTATGCTATTCTTCTTTGCATTGTCTAGAAGCTGCTGGATTGATTTCTCATGGTACCTTAGTGTTTTGAAGTAATTTTTCTTTCCTGGTCACTAATTGCAATCTTATCTTCTATATCTAAAATTTTGTCCTCACATTGGCTCATCCTGCTGCATAAACTTTCAATGGAGTTTTTAATCTCCTGGAAATCTGTTTGCATGTGTTTTATGGACTCCATTTGTTTCTTATGTTGAGATTCCATCGTGTTCCCTCAACTCCTCTATTTCTTTTTTATCTGTGTCCTTTCTAGATTTATTAATCATGTCTTGCACTATGGGCATAATGTCTGCTGTTATCTGAGAAATTATTTCTGATTTCATTTTTTCCAGATCCTCTATTGTTGTCAGTTCAGGGAGTCCAGGTTATTGAATATCAGATTGTTCCATCTCATTTTCCTTTGGGGTTGCTTTAGGTGATCTGGGAGTCTGGTTTTGAGACTTGTTTAATTGTCTTCTCATTTTGGGGTGTGTGTGTGTGTGTGTGTGTGTGTGTGTGTGTGTGCTGCTAGTGCCCTCATGGCTCACCTCCTTGGAGCTGGTGGTGGTGGCCAGGAAAGCTCACCTCCTCTGCACTGGGGGTAGCTCTGTTCCTGGATGCTGGGTGCAGTGGTATGTGTCCTTGAATGTTCACCTCCTCTGTCTTTTTTTTTTTTTTTTTTTGGTGCTGGGGATCCCACTTGGAACCTTGTGCTTGCAAGGCAAGGCAGGGAGCAGTACCACTGAACTAAATCTCTGGCCCTTATCTTATTTTTTTGAGGAATCTCCACACTGATTTCCACATTGGTGCACCAGTTTGTACTTCCACCCAAAGTAGAGAAGGGTTCCTTTTCCCCCACATCCCCTCCAGCATTTGTTATTGTTTGATTTTATTAGCCATTCTTAGTGGAGTGAAATGGTATCTCAGTGTTGTTTTAATTTGCATCTGTTGAATGACCAGCAATAGAAACATTAAATTCTGTAGCTCTATGCCCATCACCAGGGACAAATTGTGGAGAGATACGAGCTCCAAATGAATTGATGGCTCTTGGCGTGGCTCTGCTCACTGCCTGTGGCTTTCCTCAGGAGATGATCTATGTTCCTGAGATCTCCAACTTTCTGGAGTCCTAACTGAACTTTTGGCTTCACTTTCACAGCTTTATGCACTCCTCTCTCAGGCGTACTTTGCCTGGGCTACCAGGCCTTCTTCTGAAATCTTGGTGGAAGCCTCCCAGACTCCACAATATCTGCACTCTACATGTCTGTAAAACCAACACCATGTGGATGATGCCAAAGTCTGATGCTGTCTTGAGCAGTAGCCAAGCCCCTTTAGATCCTTACTGGTGAGGCCTCTGGGTGCCTAAATGACTAAGCATGGTAAACTAATTTCCAGGGAGCCAATTCCCTAAGTGGCTCTTCTCAAGCAGGGAACTCTGGGGCTCTTTTATCAAAACAAAGTCTTTCAAAGGAGTTTACCAATATCCCTTTATACTGATGAGTCAATGAAGAATGGGGTCTTGCTGATTTTTGAGATGCTTTCAAGGCATCTCTCATATTGTCCAGATGAAGAGTACTTGACTTTTCTTTGTAACTTTATTATTTTTTTATTGTTACATGTTTGCACCACATAATGTTTAAATTCCTTGTGTGGAGTTGGAGTTGGTTCATCTACATAACACATTATTATTCTTTTTTATCTCTTTACCTCCCTTACATCCCCTCTCTCTCTGTCTTTTGATCCTCTTTCCCTTGAGAAAGATCCATCTCCCTGCTTTCTATTATCTATGTTTTATTTTCCTCTGTATTTACAATTTTAGTTTCTCATATAAGAAAAAACATGCAATATTTAAGGTTGCACATTTGATTTATTTCACTTAATATTATGGTCTCAAGGTGCATCCATTTTCCTACAAATGAGTCAACACTGCATTTTGTAAATCCCACTCCTTAATCCTGATCTTCTTAGCAATCACATTCTTCATGACCCCAAGTTTGTAGGCACTTCTTTTCTGATGAAACTGTACACTTTTCTTTACACCTTTTGATTCTAATATTTTCTTCTGATTTTATTGTAGATCTGGCTAAAGGCTGCCACCAGTATATTGCCACAGTCTCAATATTGGGCTGTCTTGAAATTTCTTCCACCAAATTAATTAGTGTGCTGCTCTTAATCTGTTTCCTGCAAAATCTCATGACATGGGTAAAAGATAGACAAATTTTCTGCCAGAGGATAACACACATGGCCGCTAGTCCAACTGCTAATGGAATATTTGTTCTGAAACCTTCTGAGCCTGATCTTTACTCTCTGTATTTCAATCAGCATTCTCATATTCTGAGCTCTCCCCAGGATCTCCCATCAAACTTGGATTATAGCAGTCTAGGTCTTCATTAGCTGGCATCTCTAAACCATTCCAAAATCCTCTAATGAACCATTTTCAAAGACTTCTGAACCACATGGTCAGTTATAGTCATGACACTGACACCACTTCTCTGGTATCAAAACTTGTCTTTGTCAATTTCTCCTCACTGGGACAAAATATCTGACACTCGCAACTTAAAAGAGGAAAGGTTTGTTTTGGTTCACAGCTTTTAGAGGATTTAGTCCATAGTTGGCTGGTTACAAGGCTAGAAAAGTATGAAGGAAAGGGCTATTAAAAAAAGCTATTCAATCATGGTGGCCAGGAAGATGAGAGAAGGGAAATATATCTTTCCATGGCATGCCCCTGTGAACTGCCTCCTAACAGCACATTCAACTGTGGAGTAATCCATTGATGAGTATAGCACCCCTCATGATCCAATCACCTTTTAAAATCCCTGTCTCTGAATGCATGAGGCTTTTGCACAATATTCTAGATCTAACCTATAACAGCATTTTTTTAGTGCTATGATAGAAACATGACAATGAATAAGACTGAAAGACTTTTCCCCCTATGAAACTTATAACTAACTTCAGCATCTACAGTCATATTGACTACTTACTCAAACAATTTGCCCAAAGCCTCTTAATAGAAGATAAAGAAAATGTTTAATTGAAACCCATGCTCCTAGGTAATTATGGTTTAAAAAATTTAATTGTATATTTAAAAGCATCTGTTACAGAAAATTTTAAATGTTCTTAATATAAATAAATGATAAAAGTTTGGGGTGATGGATATACCAAATATCCTTAACTGATAATTTTACATTGTATACAAATATGGAGATATCACATTATAGCCCATAAATATGTATAATTATTTTAAGTCACTCTAAATTGTATGTTCCTTCTACTAAGCTTTTGCAGTTATTTCAAAATACTCATTTAGGATATTTATATACTTTTATAGAGACTTTCTTCTCTAGTTTCTGTTACTCTTTGTTAATTTTATGGTTTATTTTTAATTTTATTATTATACCAGTTTTTATGCATGGATTCACTACTAAGGTACACAGTGACTATTTTGAGGCCAAGAACCATGTTTAATTTCTCATCTTTTACTTTCCCACCAAATAGAAACTAATACTGTACTTTCTCAGTTGATCTGGAATGATTCCTATTCTATTCTGATTAAGATGGCAATGCATGTTATTGATTAATATTAATTGAAAAAATATATAAAATTAAAAACATAGACATTTACAAATGAAACACAGTTTTCATTAATGTTATGCCATTCCTTTATAAATGAGACATTCCTTTATTAACTGTTTTTGCAACTAAAGCTCTTTCTTCCTCTCTTACGCACAAAAGCAGATAATTCTGAGCTAAGTAGCTGAGGGTGGTTTCCAACATTCTTAGAAAGTTGGAAGGAGTTCAAAATAATGCTGGATGTATAAATATTCAATATTTGAGTAAAGAAAAATTATAGACAAGGAGACTTTGGAAAAATTCACATTTTAAAAACACAGTATATTTGCCAATTCATGATACTTCTGTCCCATTGAATCCCAAGTTTCACCACTCATCTCATCCCACTTTCCCTGCAAGAAGGAAATCCCCAGTTGCAGTGAAGAACCTCATGAGTAGGGAAGAATCTCATGAATGGAAAAAGAACTTTAAATAGGAAGCTCTATTATGAGTCCCTTGTGACAATCCTGGAGTAAAATCTACTCTTTCTGGTTGAGAACACTACTAATAGACCATGATGGGGGAAGGGATTGGAGGGTGTAGTTTCACTCTGGAGGAAGTATATTCTGCATGTACATTGCCCATGTCAGAAGAGGACCAGGGATGTGCTATGGGTGTATTTAGCTGCCTAACATACTTTTCAGTATAGGATCTTTCATACACCTGTCTCTATTTTCTTCAGCGTCAGAGCTGTAGTTTAGCCTAAGTTATCCCACAGGCCTCACTATTGAGCTGACCACAAGACCTAAGATCAAATATAATGAGAAAATTACTTAGAGAAAACACAAATATGTCCATGGAAAATTATCTCATCTTTGAAGTTTTCTTCATTGTTCACAAAACCTATGTGGATGCTCACTAATTTTTTACATCTGAAATTTGGGCAGTGGTCCTGAGGTATTCTCCTTAGTAATTCCACAATGAAATGTCATTATTAACTGAAGACAGATTATACCACCCAAAGATCTTCATATGTCTCTCATTTAGCCTCTTCCCACAGAATTATGATTAGAATAAATGGCCTGGCTCCTTCTTGGAGCTGCCACACAGAGCACAAGTCTTTGCCACATTGAGCAAGAAAAGATCATCTGTGCCTTCAGAAAAAAAGTATAAGATGAATGACAAGCTGTTTTCAACAGGAGTAGAAACCACTTCTTCCAAACTAAATCACAAAGCTCCAATCAAGGACCTTGATGACAAGTGAAATTAAATAAAACATGAGTGATGAAACACTGTAGTATGTTTAGAGTGAGCTAGCCCAGACAGCCGATAATTGTTGTCCAAAGAGCAACTTGGCAATTGGCAACTGTACCCAGGACACAGAACAGGGGTTAGTTAAAAATTACCAGTAAGATCTTTGAATCTTTGAAGAAACACTACTAACAGGAGGAAATGATAACAGGAAAATCATGCATCCCTTCGTATGCACAGGCTGCCTGTAGGTCTACATGTTGACCCCTTGATTTTTGCTTTCACATTCCTCTCTGTCTTTGTAATGCTGTTTACACAGTACAGTCCCAAAGCAAATGTCTCTGTGTGTTTTTTTCCTGGGTTACCACACACAGAACCTACAAAATCTGAAAACAAATAAATGCAGATGCACACATTTTAAATAAGTTAAAAAATGTGTTTTTATTATCTGCCTAGATTCTTAAACTTAAAATAGTTTTGGTCTGAGTTCCCTTCAGAGTCCTGCTTTCCCCCAATTAGAAAGCAATCTTGCAGAGAAGAAACATAGCATTTAAAGAAGACAAATTCCTCAAATGAATTTGAATAAAATTCACATATAAAGAAACCAAAAACTAAAAGAAGGTCCTGAAGATCCCTTCACTGATTGGAGTTTCTGTTTCATTACCTTCTAATAAGACTGAACCAGATAATCTAAAAATAGTAACTATTACAGATAGTGCATACACAAACTGCAAACTGCTTCTAAATTTTATGTGTGGTGTCTGTCTCTCTGGGTGTGTGCTTTACTGATTCTGATCATGACATAGTATTATGTTGGTTGTATATGTGATCAATTTATTTATTCATTTCCTTATTGATAGACCTTTTGACTACATTGATTTTTACCCATGATTCTACAGAAATCATCCTCATGAGTCTCCTTGGGCATCCGGATGAAAGTTGCCAGAGGACATGAACTCAGAAATAGAATTTCTGAATCTTAGAGTACATGCTTATTCAAATGCACTTATGTCTATGAGACTGCTCACCAAAAAGTATTCAGACATCCATTCTCAATCCATGGTGATGCTTACTTCCATAAAATTTTATATCATTTGACTTTCTAATTCTTGACAATTTGATGGGGAAATTTATATTTATGGTTTGAATTTGCATCCGTTTGATTACACTAGGGGTTATTATCTCTTACACTCAAATACTTGATAGAGACATTCTGAGAAGACTAAACTTTATATCACCCCTTCCTGTTTGGTCATGAAATGTGAATAAGTCCTAGCCAATGGAATGTATGTAGGAGTGAGATTAATATTAACATTTATTATATTCTGGGAGAGTTTCTCTTTTTCCTGTTTCTTCACTACACAATTGGGAGAGGTGTACTTGAGGTAGTGGTGATGGAATCTTACTCTTGACTTAAGCACACTATTAGCAAACATCAGCATCACCCTTATCCAGAGTTTGGAAGACCCTACAACAAAACTATATGATAGCCTTATCTTATGAAGCTCAACTAAAATTTGACATGTGAAATACATGTGATAATATTTTATTTGAGAAGGTTTCTTTCAACCAAGGAAGTCTTCATAGAATTGTGCTGCAATTTGAAGAGGAACAAAAGTAGTGAAGTTCTGCTTTCAAGAAAGGCTATACTATATTTTGAAGTTTTCACTGTTATGTAATCAGATTAGTGGTTTTCAGCTGACAATAGAAAACAATAAGCAGAAGGAATCTGGCCTTGGTTTTGTTACAAACATTATTTGCAGTACTCCATATTGGAGGTATACTCTTTACAGAAAGTGTCTCTTAATCTACTGTGGAACAAAATATTAGAAGAAGGTATACGATCGATCCTATGCAAGCAATTGTCCAACTTATTACCAACATTGAGTATATATCCTGAAATGTTTCTAAATAAGTTTTAGTATATTAAGAAATATAATTTTATCTACATATGATAGCAAGACATAAATTTTTTCCTTAAAATAACACTATTTTATTTATTTTCCTAGGTACACTTCATAATCATTTTCAACATCAAACACATTTTTTTGCTCTCATGGTTTATGATACCAGGCATTGCCCTAAATTGCTTTGTCCTGCATAGTTGAAAATCACTGTTTTGTTCTTGCATGAAGAATCCCAGTCTAAGGCTGGACTTAATGAATGAATAAATAGTGTACTTTTTAAATATTTGAAAATATGTAAGGCCATAATTTTGATCTTTTCCAAGGGTCTTTATACTCCACCCTGGCTCATATCTATATTACTGAGAGAAAAAAGTCACAGAAACTCTTGAACTAAAGTGTTTCCAATTCTTCAAATGATTACACTATTCTATTACTTTTGTTGTTTAGATAGAAGCCTCCAAATTTGGGTGTAAAACGCTAGTGTTTTTTTTTAAAAAAACAATGCAGTGGAATTCAGAATTCATTAAAACTTCTACTCATTTATTTTTTAATTTAATAATTCATAAATTAAAGTATTACTAACATTGAGCGTTTGTATATGTTGGCATTGCTCCTTGCTCAGCCTACTCTGCTGTCATGAGCAGGGTTTCCTGAGGGAAGAGATTGTCCACTTTTATTTTAAAGCTTGAATTAAACGAAGTCTCACAAAATGGGCAAAAATGGGTAAGTAGTTTTAAAAAGATTCTTAAAAAATGATAAAATAAAGGTAATACTAATGATGTAATCACAATCAAATTGAATGAAGATAACAAAGCTGACCTTTGTGCCATACCTAGTTCCTGGTATTCATCTGTAGCAGTCCCTTTAGCCAGAGAAACAAAGAAATAATTACCTAATCAAATCTAATGAGAGCTTGAAAAACCTTAAAATTCCAGGAAGACTATTTGAAATGTGGATTTATAAGCATTCTTATTATGTACCTTGAGATATTAGTTTATGATAGTATTGTCACCATGACTAATAAGATTATTTTAGTTGGTTATTATTTTCTTCATTATATATTAATCCTGACCTTGTTTGTTTACATGTATATGAAATAGAAATTATATATTTATATATTGGTATAGTGTAAAATATAGATAGATGTTTATATATTTATATATGAAGTATGTACTCAAAAATTATTTTAAGATGCTCAATCAAAAATACTAACAGATAACTTGGCTGCAAGATGATGTGAATGGAAACAAGCCCTCGTTATATATTTCTCATTACACCCAAGTTAATCATCGCCCCTCAAATTTTAAATATTATTTAATGCTTCTCATCTAATTGATATTGTATTAGTCTTAGCCAAGGATTGATTTTGGCTTTTCTCAAACTTCCTTTGGGGTATTCAGTGTTGCTTCCTTTGTAAAGGCCTCAAAATTTGTTTGTCTGTGTTATCCTGTACTTACATTTCCCCTGGCAAATGATATCCTTTGGAACCTGAATGATTAAGCATCAATTGACCCCTCAGAATTCTAGAAAGAGGCTGGTGAATCTTGCATTTTTAGGTGAAGGTGATTGAGAACTGTGGGAGTGAGGGACCTGATGAATTAACTTTGTTCATGAAGATGAAAGACTGGAGTTAGATGCTGCAGGAGCAAGAATCATGGTCAAGGACTATCTTGGTTTATTACAAACAAGAGTTTGGTTAAAACATAATATGAGATGTATGCATGGCAAGAAACCCAAGTGTTCTATCGGATGTCAGGCAGGTCACCTCAGAGGCTGCTGTCTAGAGGATAACTATGGAGGTTTAACAAAAGTGGAAGGAAGGAGTGTAGGGCAAGCCACGGGCCAGAAAACCAAGAGGCTGGAGGGTAGAAAAGAACAGTGAAAGTGTAGCTATTCAAAGCATTGTTTTTTAAATAGTGCAAATTCTTTTCAGTATTATCATCTGAGTCTCTCTCTTTCTCTCTGCTTTGATTTTGGGATGCCACTGAGAAGCGACAAGACCTCAGACTAGTATAGGTGCTTGCTGCTGATTTCTTGGGGGGCTCTGGCCTGTTGCATTTTTTGCCTTCATCATTGGCTCATTGTCCTGCCTCTCTGGCCAGGCATCAGTACTATTCTGTGTGAAATCCAAGTGTCACTTGGGGGCAAGCTGCCACATAAGCTGTAGACAAGTATACCTCAAACTTGTATTCTATGACTTGTGGAAAAATCAATATGGCTTTCTCCAGGATTTCTGAGAATATCAAAGTGATTTTTATCTTCTTGGTTATCCATGACTCTAAACTTCTGGTTCCTTGGAATCAATACAGGTTGATTATTCATTCTTTTGTTATGCGCCATTTCCCCAAATGTAGAACCCAGGCCTCCTTTTGTTTTATTTTCCACATTTCACGCATCTATTTTTTTAAAAGATCTCTATGTGGATAGCAAGTTGTGCGGGAAGATTAAATGGGTAGATGAGTTTGTATTATAGCCACATAACAAATTTAAAATTTTAAAAATTGAATGATAGGTCCTTTTGAAAAGTCTGCAGGGACTATCCCACTGACTATGCCTTCTCATAGAGTACCTCAGCCTTCTCTCCGATTCCCCTCTCTTTTGTTCCTCTCTGAAATAAATTCCTCTCATTTTTGTATTTCTATCAATTTGACTGTCCTTAACCTCTAAACTTCACCTCTAAACTTATATCCAAATCTTCATTTAAATATCTAAACTTTGTGGAAGATTTTAAAATTGTTTATGAGGATCCAACTTAAAATCTTAAGCAAAGGGTCACCTTTATCTTCTATCTTCGTCATCACTTAGGAATGTAGGTGGGTTAAGATTTCTTAAATTTAAAGATGCAACAAAAGTATAATTTGGATTTGTATGGAATAAAATATACTTCACCAGCCAAGGTCATCTCTATGCACAGGGACTGGGTGTAGGGTGTCAATGACTCCTAACTATAAAAGCTACTCAAAGTTCATGATGGGCAGGAGCATCACTTTAGGTTATAGAGAAGTTCTGGCACAAAGTCTTATTCAAGAGCAGCACCAGTTTAAAGGGAAATGCAGAATTATGCAAACACAGTCAAAGTACCTGCCATGGGAATATTTTCTCTCAAAATATATTTCACTGATCCTGAGAGCTACTTTTTTTTTACCCTTTAAATGTAAATATGTCTCACAATTGTTAATCAGGGAGTGGTTGTGAAGTAATTGCTCAGCCTGCACATGTTCAGTCTTGGTCATAGGTGTGCATGTTGTTGTCACTTCCCTGGAGTTCGGAATAAAGGGTAATACTAACAAAGGTTGAGTTCAACTGTTTTTCAAAATGATTATGCCATGAGTCAACATTGAAGTTTTATTAGCACGTGGAAAGACACAGAAACAGTAAATGATACATAATATATGATATATAATAAACTCTACATCTAAAATGAGTCTAAAGATAAGTTTTCAATAAGGTACAAATTCTTATACTTGTATAAGAAGTGCTGTCAGCTTGATTGAGGCATTTTTTTTTCTTCTTAGTGGAACATAAATAATGAGCATCTTAAATTCAATGAAATATAACACTACTCCTACATGGGTTTTTTCAAGGAACTTCTAGATAGTGGAAGTAGGCAAAAGACCCCATATTAATTTTTCACAGAAATTGGCTTGAAGGCTTTGGAAACTTTGGAGGAAAACGAATAACCTTGATATCACGTTATTATTGCTTTCAGATTAAATAATTACATTTTATATGTTCTATAAAAATACTCTCTCAATAGCTGTTTAGCTCTCCTCCTCTTACAGAACCTCCATCACATTGTATAAAACAGTTGTGTGAATATAAGCAGTATAATGAAAAAAGTGTGCATAGGGTTCATGACTGAAGGAGAAATTAGAGCCGACAGGTGACATGCCACCCATCCCCCTAAATGATAGTGGTTATTTGCCAAACCCCTAGGGATTAAGTCTCTAGAATAACCTTTTATATCAGCGGTAATAAACATGGCATACAAATCACAAACAGGCCTCAAGCAAATTATTATAATTCCCTCGAGATTTATGAACTTTGATTCCTCCAAAGGAATCCATCAAAAGGCAAGGAAAGGTTTGGTGCTAGTGATTTATCACAATGTGCCCTCTTCCAAACCACTGTCTCTAATCTACCTCCTGGATTAAGACTGTTCTATTTTTAAGAAGGTGAGGATAAGTATAAACTTCAGATTTAGTGAATGATTAGTGCTGTAAAAAACAATCTGGGTGTACCAGGCTTGGTTGCACATTCCTGTAATCCCAGGCTAAGGCAGGAGGATCTCCACTAGTTCGAGGCCAGCCTGAGCTGCATAGTGAGACTCTGTCTCAAAAAACCAAAAAAATAATAAAAAAATCTGGGTGTGTGTTAAGTTGAAGAAGTTAAATGTTTCTTACAGGATCCTCAGAGTGAAAAAAGTCCATATTGATGTCAAGGCTGGATAGCTTCATGGATTAATGTCTAAGAGGTATTTCCCACTTGGAACCTATACTAAATTTCACCATACAAAACACACTAATTCTTAACACAATAACAACACCTATACATTTTTATTTCTCTTTTTTAACTATTATTTTTCATCCCTAATGAAGAGAAAGGAACTAAATTTGAGATTTTTGTGTCTAATTTTTCATACCCTGAATTCCTACAGCTTTTCCCTTCCACGAGTCTTTGATAAAATGGCACAACACATTTACTGTTTTGAGCAGACTTGTCTCATTTTCTTCCTGACCACTTCACCCATTAGCCAGATTTAATTTAAGCCATAGAACATTCATTGTAGAACAGACAAACCCTGTCCTCTGACTTTCTGAGGCTTTTGTCGATCGCGTTTACGTGGTAAGGTGACATGTTGATCTCTTTGGGTGGAAAATATGTCTTTCTTCCTAAGCTAAAACTGGGAGCCAATTGGAAGCAAGAACCTTGATACCAAGTATGTCAAGACGATTTAGTCAGATAATAATTTAGGCTTTTTCTTTTTATATTTCTCCCCCCCCCCCATTTCTGGGAATCAGTCCCCTGTGCTTCCTTTCCCAAGGAATCTTTTTTCACTGAGAGTAAATTTGTTTACAGTCATTGGCTCTTTCCATCTTTGATAAGTGCCTGAACTCATAGAAAGACATATAATGTTTCTAGAAGGGAAAGGATCCAAGGAGTGTGGCTAGAGACAAGAAGAGGGGTAAAATGAATATTTTCCCTAGTTTAGGAAAGGTTGAGAGGCATATAGGTATCTCAACTAGCAGGAACTTTAATCTTAATAGCTCCTCAGGGAAATGACAGTGCCTTTGAAGGAAATGTCCAGATACATCTGATGGGCTAGGTTGGTTTAGGAAGATGTTTCTGTGCCCTAAATGTGGACAATCAGCAAATTTCTCCTGGACTTCAGAAGCACATACAAGTTTGGACAGTGGGTATATGCATACTGCCCACACTGGACTGAAGACTAGAACCATTCTTTATCCCTGAGTCTCTCTTAAGCCTGGATCTTCAAGGAAGAATAAGAAGCCTCAACTATAACCAAGACTTAACTTCTAGTTAACTCAGCCAAATGAAGACTTGATATTAGTGAAGCTAATTTTTAAAAAATCCAAAGAAATAGAATATTTCTTAGTCACATTTGATTTAGTATAATGTTATATGTGCTATAAATGTATTTTTGTAATCAGATAAATTCCTAGTGCTATGTTCTGAACCATAGAAACATTCATGCAATATGCCTATTGAGAAAGTATTCATTTTAAAAGGAGTTGGGATTTATTTCCTAATCTATTTGAGCAGAAAACTGCATGACATATCCAACAACTAGCATGATCAATATTCCCCAAAGAAGAACTTTTGTCATCCACTTGGATGGTGAAATTGAAAGTACATCATTAAAGTTTTAGATGATATAATTTTGGAAAGTAGCATCTGGCAAAAGGTATAACACTAAAATTTATTATGGCTGTGATAAAGTAGAAAAGGGTGCTAAATTCTTGAAATTAACTGGATATGGAACTGAATCATCATAGAAGAGAGGAACAGAAAGCAAAGTCTTAAAGAGTATGATCTTTTGCAAAAGGGAAGGGACTGAGAGATGGAGGGAGGAAAAAGGAAGGGGAAAGGAAAGGGATGAAAAATAAAATTAAGATGTATTATGTACACGTATCACTTCCCCGTAATGAATGCAATTGTTACGTACTACAAACATGTGGTGATAAAAAATGAAAATTTATAAAAGGGTACAGATTGTGAAAGCAGAAAATAGACAACATTTCATTCTAATGTAATTAGGGAGAAAAGCAATCTGTTACAGCCAGTTCACAAGTAACTACTGTTATCAGAGCAGGTAAAATACAATGAAAAATATCAGGAGACAATCTCATTGTGCCTTTATTTATGTACTCAGGGACTTTGCAGAAGATGGGCAACCATACAGAGGGCCTTTGGAGTTCCACTGCTGGGGTCTGAAGCCCTGGCTCAAGTGTTTAGTACCTTTGTTGTCTTTATGTATTTTTTTAACTTATCTGTGCCTTGTTATCGTTATTTGTGAAATGCTCAAATGCTTATGCCATTGGGCCTTTGTAAGATTTAATAGAAGTCAGGCATGGTGGCACATTTCTGTAGTTCCAGCTACATGGAAGTCTGAGGCAGGAGGATCACTTGAGCCAATGAGTTCAAGACCAACCTGGGGAACATAGTGATACCCCATATAAAAACCAAACCAAAACAAAACAAAACAAGGTAATGGACTTAATGTTTGTAAAACACACAGAACAACTAGAGTGAGCTCTATGTGAGAATAGTTTTAATTATTCTTTGTGTGTGTGGTGCTGGAGAAGAATATGTTAAATACATTCATTCAACATTGATTTACACTACAAAGTAAACCACCTTTTAGCATACCAAAGGATGCTAAAATGCATAAGACACATACCTTTTTCTCAAGGAATTTACAACTTTACAGAGGAAAAACTGGAATGGTCTAATATCAATTTCTCTTTTCCTTTAGGTGTTTTTTTGGTTTTTTTGTTTTATTTTTTCAAGACAGGATCTCACAGTTTAGGTTGGCCTCAAATTCACTATGTAGCTTAGGCTGGCCTCAAACTCAAGGCCATCCTTCTGCTTCAGCCTCTTGAGTGCTAGGATTACAGGTGTGCACCACCATGCCTGGTCTAATATCACTTCTTTTAAAGTGCTTGAAAAGTAGCTCAGTAGAGATACAATGCCAATTAAAGGTTAAGGATTGCACCATAGATCTTTTATTTAAATGTTTGCTTTTATGAGCTGCTCACAGTACCTAATATTACATTCACTGTGTGGAGTTGGCACACATACATAACACATCTTGATTCTTTTTCAACCTTTCCCCTCTGCTTCCTCCCAACTCCCTCTGTCTTTTGGTCACCTTCCCTTTTGCAAAAGACCTATCTCTTATTTCCTATAATCTATCTTTTATTTTCATCTTTAATTTATTTGTATTTTGGAGTTTTCAAGTAAGAGAAATCATGTGACATGTAAGCTTGTGTGTTTGATTTGTTTTATTCAGCATTATAGTCTCAAGGTAAACATTCTCTAGGGTAGAGGAAGAGTTCTGATTTAGTCTGGAGTGTAGGAAAACAGGCATATTTCTTGATGGCTGGATGTTCTCCATTCCCATGGAAGTTGAAAATAAAACAAATGGACTAATGTTGTTTCATGAGTATTTGAAACTGTTGAAAGAGAGTTCCTTGAAAGAAGTAATTGCCATGTGAAAGAATGTGTGATGTCGTGAAGAGATCTTAGGTAAACCTGTAATGATGAAGAGGCTGCCTCTCAGATTCTTGCCCAACTGATAATTTAACAAGAGAAAATTCATGAAAATATAGTGTCATATACTACCTGTGAACTTAATATTATTAGTTCATTTATGGGTCTCAAATGTTACCAATGACAAAAATTAGAGCAGAGTATAAGTTTTCATATTTTTCAACTTCAGATGCATTTTCTTGACAGGTAGTATTTCACTATAATTTTTATAAAAATTTTTATGTTGAAGATTTACAAAAGGTATACTTGGGAAACTTCATCTCCATTTTCTCTTTGAATGGACTGGGGCAGTGTAAGCTAAAGTGAAACCAGACAACTCATTATTGGAGAATTAGAGTGTACTCCAGCTTAGTTGACATAATCTCTCTGTCACTTTTCACAGAGAGGAAAAAGTGACTTATCTCCTGCCTCTCCATAAAACATTTTGATTTTTTTAAAGAACAGTGTAAGTTACTAGTATAAAACATTTTTACTAGGTTTATACTGTTAGATCTCATGCAAAGAAGGAAGAAAGAAGCAAGAATTAAAAAGACACAAAGAGGTAAATTTAGACCAGAATGTAACAGAAAATTTATTTCCACTGGAGTAAGACAAAGATAGATGAATAAGTAAAGTAAAACCTAACAGCCAAACAAATTTCAATTGTCAATTTTTTAAAACTAAAGAGGATAAAAATAAATAAGAAAAGTAAAAAAAAAAAAAGAAAGACAAAAATATTTGTAAGATGCGCTTTTAATAAAAGTGAAAATTGCAGAAATACCTTCTTTTTTCTAAAATATCAACAATCACTAAGAATAAAAATGTAGGAAGGGTGGAGGGGGTTAAAGGAAGCACAGGGAATGCTGAAAAAATAAGAACCAAGATACATCATTTACAGGTACAAGTATGATAAATGTAAATGTATTATATACCTAAAATGTACCAATAAAAGAATTTAAGCAAAAAAAGAAGAAAGTTTTGTGTTATAATGTATTTGTTTCTTTTTTGTAAGAGTCTTTTTTGTCTATGACTTCATACTCTAACATTTTGGCCATTCTTTTAAGATTATGGTACACAGTGGACTAATGTTATTCTTTAATTAATTTGTTATGAAATTTTGCTTTATTTTTTCATAGAAGTAAGAAGACTGGTTTTAAAAAGTATTTTCTTTATTAATATCTATTTGTATTACATTGAAATAAAGTTTTTCCAAAACAAACAAAAAAAGATGTAGGAACATCTGGTAGCTGCTTGGAACTGGGTTCAACTCTCTGAAGCAGGAATAGAGTGCCAACAATATTTTCCTGAGGTCTGTGAGCACTGAATTTGTTCTCCCTGGGAAGCCTAAAGCATGCCTATTTCAGCATGCCAAGAAGTTGAACTTTCAACTGCCTTCAGCAAATTATCCTGTGTTCCTTTTTAGTACATGGATTTTACTACTGGAGCCACCTAACACTAGGTAAATCCTTCTCACCTGCCTCCCTATTACCTCGCTGGCAATAAAGGGTCCAGGTATCGTCAGCCAGGTGGGCTTTTGTCAGTTGGGATAGTTTTTGTATAGCCTTCTCCAACTGTACACCTTGATGTCAAAATAAGATGACTTCTACATCTTGAAATCCCTAAGATATCTATGACAGAGCAGGTTGGAAGTTTAGAGTTGTTACCCTTCTTTTTAAAATTGGAATTCCTTGGCTATAAGCAAGTAGGACTTAGGGGTCAGATATTATTATGACCACCCTGACATCCTGGGTAGTTGGAAGCTAAGTATGAGAACAGAGAGTTGTGATGAATCCATGGTGACTATTTCTGAGGACAGGTTTCTTAATACCACATTGTAATGCACAATTTATCCCCATCACTTTTTGGACCTGTTATGGATTGAATGTTTGCCTCTCTCTAAATTTATATGTCACAGCCCTACATTCAGTGTGGCTGCCTTTGGTGATTGGGTTTCATAGGTAAAATAAAGGAATTGCATGAGTTCCTAATCTGATAAGATTGATGGCCTTATAAGAAGATGAAGAAAGAACAATCTCTTTTTCTTTCCTGCTCAACCTGAAACATCTGAAGACATAGTGAGAAGTGGCCACCTTGCTGGCCCTAATCTTAGACTTTCAGCCTCAAGGACTGTGATAAGATAAATATTTGTTATTTAAGCCAATCAGTCTTTGGTGTTTTTATGAGAGCACAGGCAGACTAAGACAGAGCTAAACTCTAACTCTCAATCAGACTAGCTTTGTGGCATTTTGCTTGTACAAAGTGATTCACCTCTCTGAGTGAGCGTCAATATTTTCATCTGCCAAGTGAGAATAGTAGTAATTCATTTGTAGAAATGTTTGGGGATTAAAGTGACACACTTAGGTTGATGATTGACACATAATAACTGAACAACAATCAGTAATTACTATGTTTATTTATTACTTATCTAAAGTTATCATAAAGCCCTTTGACTGTCTAAAAAAATATGAAACCATAAATTACTTTAGCAAAAACCAAAAGCCCTGACTTTTGTGTTTATGAGACCATATTTATTGACTTCCTGAATCATTCACTCAGTAAGCATTTAATGAGTCCTGCTGGTTGCTTCAAAAGATGAAAGAGAATTATGATAAGCTTGTGGTCTCTGATATCTATGAAGCTTCTAAAGGTATATATCTAGCAATGCAAGTTTGAATGCTAACAGGAAAAGTGCTGACAGGAAGCACTGAAGCACAGAGAAGAGAGCTCATGAAAGGCTGGAGTTCTGGTGAACGCCTCTCAATATGGATGAGGCATCATCTGGAAGTCTTGGGATGGGCAGCAGGAATACACAGAAAGAAGACAATGGGAGCCCTGGCCAGAGAACTAATCTGGTTGGGACTGGTATAAGATAATACTTAGCAAGGGCATGCTGTGGTTTAAGGGTGTTTCAAAAAGAATATCTGGTACTTTGTTCAAGATGAACTGGAGAGAGAATGAGATGACAAGGAAAGAGGTATTTATTAATAGCCATTCTAGGCACACCCCCACCCTCTGCAGGAGGGAATAATCTCTCAGGAGTAATGGGAAGCAGGACATCTGGTTGTATTACAATTTCTTGGAGGAAATGTAAATGGAAAGGAGAAGGGGCTACAGTGGGTACCAGGGAGTCTTTAGGCAGGATACACATGGCTTGTTGATTCTGGATATCAAAAGTAAAGAAGGAGAAAGTGTTGGGACAGGGCAAAGGTGACCAACTCATTTTCAGTCTGAGATACTGGGAAAGGCAGTGCTTTTTAAAAGAATAAAGAAGCAGAAAGGAAAGTTGATTTTGGAAGGGAAGTTGAAAATTTTAATATTTGTCTTATAGGATCTGCATTTTTTTGAAGAGAAAAACCCACAAAATTCTTTGAGCTAGTAAATTATTGATATATTGATTTTAAAAGGCAATTGGTTGCAATCATTTTCAATCTGTGTCTTAACATTTTTCATTACATTTTTCTTAATTTTAAATTACCTTGATTTCATTACTTATACGGCTACAAAAGCAAGGGGACCTATTTTTATTTCTTCCTTAACACATTACTGTCTCATTTTTTTTTACTCTCTCATATTTAAACTGTTAGCCACAGAAGCTAACACACCAAACCACTCACTATTAAATGTGAATAATTGTTAAGCTTTATATTTAGATGTTCCCCCAATGCCTCATGCCCTCATAGGTGGGGCTTTTGGGAGTGACTTTATCATAGGTGTGAGATACTGGCTTAGTCATAGTTCTGGGTATGGATGATGGATTTACTGAAGAGGGAAGGCCCACCCTGTTTGGGGGTGGCACCAAGTAATAGGCTTGTGGCCTGGATGAAATAAAAAGACAAAGAGGAAGGTAGTCTCTCTATGTCCTGCCTGTCATGCCCTGAGCTGATTCTCCTCTACCACATCCTTCTTCCATGCCACCCTGCCTTGGAGCCAGCCAACTATGGACTGAAACTTCTAAAAACTGTGAGTTAGATGAAATCTTCCTTCTTTTTAATTTGTGGGTGTCAAGTATTTTGTTCCAGCAATGAGAAAGTAACTGAGACAATAGTTTTTCTCCAGTCACAATTTCCTAAGCTGTTCCTCTTATAAATAAACTTATTTTTTAAGCATGTAAATATTGTATCAGTCAAGAATGTTATTCTCCAATCAATTTTAAAATAATATCATCTGCTCGGATATTTTGTGTCTTATTATCTCTTATGCTAAAACTCATTTATCTGTTCTTGATGTCATGCTAGCTATGTAGTGTGAAATTTGGTAGATACTCAGACAATGGTCAGAAATACTGAGTTATTTTAGAAATTACATACAACTAATTACATATGGGTAGATTAAGATGGAGAAGCAATTAAATGCATTGATTGAGAATTTAGCATTTTAATGGGGGAATTTAGTAGCAAATTTTTTTGTGAAGAAGGAACAGTGATGAATATGTGGTAGAATAATCTCATGTTAAGTCTGCTGGAAGAAATTCAGCCTGTTTAGCTTTCCAATCTACAATTTAAAAATAGTGGCCACAGCTAGGCCTAAGTGCAGAAGGAATAGTTCCTTCTATGTGGGTAATCCCATATGGTCACTCTATTTTTGCATTGCAGGTCACTTTTTTTGAGTATGTGTTATTTCTTTTATTTCCTCTTTGTTTCTATGGATTTCCCCAATTATTCTTCTACATTCATATATTTTAGTCCTGTTCCCCAGGTGTGTGTAACAAAGCTCCTGCTTTATGCCATCTGATCCCACTGATTCATCAAGTGCTCAATATCCTCCTCAGTTTTCCCCCTTTCTCACCATGTAAGTCAGCCTGTCTAACTCTGGATTACTGTCTAATTTGATCTGGTCATTTCTGAAGATATTAGGTAATATTAGATCCATCTCTGGCCCCATGGAATTGCACTTAATATCTCTTCTCTGTTTTCTACCATGCCAAAAATCAATGTATAATAAAGATGAATAAATCATTTTTCCAACTGTAATAAGATCATCATATTTTAATTATTGAGTCAGAAAGACTTCTCCTCAGAGCAGATGTTGAACCTAGGTCATCTGGGAGAACACCAGGCAAGCTCACCACAATAGGATAAACAAAATACAATGTGTGGGAAAAGATCCTTTCATAGGACTTTAAGCAGAAGTCTTGTAATTAAAAGGTAACTATTCTATTTGTGTATTTATTTATTCATTAATATTTAGGAGTGCTTTATAATTTTCACACCAAAAATAAATAAGAATAATCTAAATTATTTATGCTACAAATTCTATCTTTTGTGACATTATTGTCCTTAGTAATTGTCAAGTTTTTGTTCTTTGATACATGCAATTATGCATGACTCATTTCCAACTTTGAATCAGTTGTTAAACTGTTAAAACCTGATTATGGAATTAAGAAAATATTTATTCCCTGATGGTATAGATAGGATAAACCTTTATAAATATGTAAGTCTATGCACACCCAAAGCTATTTTTTGTTTACTCTGGTTAATAAAAGAGTGCTAATAATATTAACCTACTTAACATTAACTCAATTTATTCACAATCTGTGACACAGAAAAAAATTTTAAAGTAAACTATGCTTACTAAACATCTAGATTTTTCCCAATATATAATTTACCAAGTAACTTTATTCTGATGCTACTGTGGTAATTTTATAGCTATTGCATATATAATTGATAAACATTTTCCATGATGTTCAAAACATAATCTTAACATGTATTTATTATACTTGAAATATGTCCGAATGAAATTCAAAAAGCAAATGCATTGATCCTTAACTATTTGAATAATAAACTCTAGGTTAAACTTTAGAATGTTTAAGAAAAACTGAAACATTTCACACATACAATAGTGAATCAGGAAACTTTTATATAGGAAACATATGTATATCACTTGTATTTATTAAATGGACATTAGAAAAGAAGCTTTCTGATTTATGTCTCCAGGGACAGGGATAAGTAGTGTTTCTTCTTTTATGAACACATTCTATGGTGTCTCCTTCAACTTCCTTCTACCACTGATACTACACATCAAGTAATTTCAAACTCTCTCTCTCTCTCTCTCTCTCTCACACACACACACACACACACACACACACACTCACACATTTTTCCTGCTGTGTTGCAAGGGAACTGAAACAAAGGGATCATGTTGTTGAAACTGGACTGAAAAAGGAGATAAAAAGTAAAGAAGAAATTTAAAATATTATGATAATAATGTAGACCTGGAAAAGAGCTGTATAAAATGTTCAGATGGAAGGAGAGACACAAATGAATTATGGAAATGAGAGAAGAGAGAAGGAGGGATAAGCTAAGGGAGAGGCACAGTGAGGGAGAGGGAGGAGAGAAAAACAGAGAAAAACAAAGAGAAACATAGGGCAAAAAGGTAAAATAGAGGGAGAAAACTAGAAGAATTAAAAGACTAAAATATCAGACATGTTATTAGGTATAGCAGAGGAAAATATTGAAGAAAAAAGTTATATGAGAAAAATAGGGGTTAGAAATACAAAATATTGAAACATATTTATTTTAAAAATTAAAACTACTATATGTTGTAAGAGTATATTAGTCAGCTTTCCCATTGCTGGGACAAAATAACTGACATCTATGACTTAAAGTATGAGAGCTTTAATTTGCTTCACAGTTTTGGGGGACTCAGTCCAACCTCCAGGAAGAAATGGCACAGTGGAAGAGCATGGCAGATGAAAGCTCCTCACCTCATGGAATCCAGAAAGCAGAGAAGAGAGAAGGTAGGAGCCAGGAACAACAGTACCCCTTTCTAGGTCATGGCCCCACTGACCTGCCTCTTCCAGTTAAGACCCACTTCTGAACATATGAGACTTCTGCAGGACATTCTACATCTAAACCATAACATTCCACTCCTGCCCCTCAAAAAACTCACGCACGTGTCATTATGCAAAATGCATTTAGTCCATCTCTAATAATTGCCACAGTCTTAACAGTTTCAGTATTGCTGAAAAGTCCAAGTCCAAAGTCTTCCCTGAGACACAAGTCAAGCTCTCAGGTGGCTGTGAGCCTTGTGAAAATAAAAAATAAAGTTATACTTCTAGCATACAATGATACAGAGTAAACATTACCATTCCAAAAAGGGAGAAAATAGAAAGGAATCATACCAAAGCAAGACTAAAAACTAGCAGGGCAAAACATTAGATCTTGTAGCTCTATATCCAGCATCACAAACTGGTTGTGGTGAGATATAAGCTCTGCCCCACGGCATTGCTAATTACAGCCCACAAGGCCTCTCTCTTGGGCTGTCCCAAAATGACAGATGACAGATGCTGTCCTAAAATTTCCTTTCTTTTAATTTATGTTCTCTTTTAGTACTTATTATTTTTGTGGTCCATGAAAGGAAATCCAGACTTCTCTGTGTTTCGTGTCCTCACCAGCATCCTGTTGCCCTAACAGAGAACAGGGGCAGCATTCAACCCTAGAAAGGTGTGGATGCAACATGGACTTAGTTTTCTTCTCAAGTTTCTACCCCAACAGTAGAGCCATGAAAACCTTATTCATATTATTCCATGGGCTGGTTTTGCAGTTTAGAAACACAGGCTTTGCACATCAGGTGCAGAGCACTGCTCTGTTTTGGAGAATGCAGTAGGGTTGGGAAATAATTCCTTGCCTGTAAAAGCTTGTAAGTGGTTGTTAGCACCCAGCTAGGACAGAGTGGTTTTGCTGGAGTTCTGGCTCACTTGCTTTCATTTAGTGCGATTAAACACTTTTATAGAAAATAAGAATCTAAGCTCATACTTATAATTCAAAGCCGAGAAAATGTGCATTGTGAGGACTCTGCATCAGACTTCTAGGGGTTTTCTAAGACCTAAACATGTGAACAGTTTTAGATCAACAGTGTGCTTCAACTCATCAACACCAGAGGTGTGCACCAAGTCATTTAATCCTCTTGACCAAGAGTTGGCCTATATAAAATGCATCCAAGTTGGTGATTTAAAATATATGCTTATCTCAATGGAATAAAAGCAGTATTGTTTACTGACGCAGGAATTTGCTAATTGTCTGAAAAAATAAAAGCCCAATGGTTCATAATTGAAATTAAAGCCTGAAGCAAAAGCAAAAGAAACATTCAAGTATATGTTGGGAATAAGGTATGTATAGGGGGTGGAGAAGTAGGTGAGAATCGTTGTTTTTAAATAGATTCATATTTTGGTTAAGAACAAAAAACTTTTAATAAAGAATCCCAAGAGTTCTTCTAATCATTCTTTTTCCTTCATTGCATTTCAGTTCATACATTGGGCATTATTTGACCCTGTTTCATACCCTGCATCCCATGAGTTCTTAATCCCATGCAAGACATGGTTGCTCACCTTGAGGAATTTATAATCTTATCTTGAAAAAGCAGCTTACAATGGATGATGCTTGTCATGTAACTTCAGGATGACTTATTAATCTCTCTAAGCTTCATCTGTAAAATAGTGAGAAGTATCTTAGTGTATGTCTTGTGGGGTGGTGGCATGAGTCCTAAAAGAAACAACACTGATATAAAGAGCTCAGCATGACATCAGACATGTTATGGGGATTCACAAAATATTACATGTGATGTTTGCAGCATTATAATTATGTCATTTGGTAGGTCTTTTCTTGGCTTCACCAACCTGAGACAGGAATACCTATAAAAGAGAAATGAGAGAACTGTTTATCCATGCTGATCTCAAGAATTTTGGGGCCCTCTAGACCCAGTAAGTTCCCACTTTCCGCAATGAACTTCCTTGGCTTACTGAACGACTGACCCTCCTGTGGCCTGTAGCACATCTAATCACTCTCTTGGCATGGATTTTCAGTTTCCCCCTCTAGGGGGGCATCCTATTGTTTATAGTAGGAACACTTAGCCACCGGGTATGGTATCCCCCACCTTGGAAAACTTGCTTCTTCCAGCAAAAGGAACAAGACAAATACATAAGGTTAAGTGTAAAACTGTTTACAGATGGAAGAGACCAGAATAATTTACCTTTTAGCTGTATTTCATTATTTTAGTACTAAATATTAAATGAATTTCTTATCTTTCCTGGGGGAAATTCTCTCTCATAAATAAGCTTTGAATGTTGCCTATTTCTGCCATAAAAAATGTTTAAAGGGAAAGAGGCCAAAGGGATCCAGGAAGAAACAAACACAGGGCACTATATGGCCTCACTCTGAGATCCTAACTTAGTGGACTCCATAAAGCTTTAATGTGTGTATTTATCAAGTATTTCAGGTGATTTTTCCACAGGGTATCTTGGGCTGCATTGGAAGGGCCAGTCAAGACAAGGAAGGAGTCAAAGATTTTCCCTAGTACTTTGAAGGCAAGAACTAGGAACTGTTATTTGCTATGGTGGAGGATAAGGGAAATGCTTAATTATAACCAGAAGGGTCCTGAAATCTACTCACTATCACACTTTGTTGCCTTAGATTGTGGGTAGAAAGAGGCCATTTAAAAATATTTTGTAGAAATACAACTGCAAAACAAGAAAGAATACATATTTTCATGTTGAATTTGCAAACACTAAAATGTTGTAAGAGTAGATGCTGACTAAGACATATTTTTACATTACAGTTACCAAATAAATTAGTACAACACTTTTGGAAAAAAAATACAGGGCTGTTGAACTCTCATATTCTTTGACCTAATAATCCCACTTCCAGCAATCCAACCCAAAATGTAAAATAAGCCACAGAGTTGAAGATTCATCATAGTACTGTTTTGGAATCTTTAATATGCTAAATATGGGGACATAGACAAATACTTCAAGTACAAAATTAGGTGAAAAAATTAGGATCTAAACATCTCCTTATAATCATTAGAAAATATTTTTAGAAGACAAAAAATAGTAAAACTATAACAATTATATAAGAGAATAGGATTTGAGTTTTTCTTCATTTTCTCTTTACTTCAGACTTTAGGTTACAAGGTTATGTCACCTCCTGAATCAAAAATAAAATTATAAAGTCTGTTTTAATTAATTTGGCTAATTCATTTAATGATTCAATTCAATTTATATTCTAAAGCATGTATAAATGAGTGCCACACTTTTTATGGTTTCCTGATCATGGAGCTCAACTGGAAATGGAAATAAAATTAGTGAAATATGAAGACTGGTAACTTTGTTATGGTTACAAATTAATGGACAGTTATCAACTCTATTTTCTTTCTATCTGGATCTAAGATTTCTCATAAAGTAACTTAGTGTTAACATTTGGAATGAAGACGTTAACTAAGTACTTTTGGCAGGGTTTCCTATATTCATAAGACCTCCTTCTGAGTCTGGAGCTTCTTGCATTCCTGGTACTTTAGTGCTTTTTCTTTTCTTTCTTCCTAATTTTTTATTAACATTTTATTAGGAAAAATTCTGAACATACAGAAAAAGTTATGCACTCAATCTCATACACCTATAACCTAGTTTCTAAGTTAGCAACCACTTATCATGGTTACTCTAACATTTTAGTTTATTAAAGACCTTACCTATATTCATATATTATTTTTAAATAATAAAATGTAGCTTGTTTTCCCATTAATCTGGTGGGCATGAAATGCTAGGCACTTTCAGAATCACTATGAAGATGAAGTAGTCCAGAAAATATTTGTCAAGTGGGGACAGAGATTGGAAGATTTGTCTGAGCCACTTACACAGAATCAGGTTTTTCCTTGGAAGTTTCTCCAAAAAAGTCAACATTTTCCCTTCCTTATGTCACAATGCTCTCCTCTGTTTATTGAACCCAGTACTGTGTCCAGTTTATATTTGCATTATGGAAGTCTGTGGTTAACATTTTATCAGAAAGCTGTTTTATTTTTGTATATAATTTCTGTCCAACCAATTATTATAATTAAAAATGTTTTCTTTCGATAAAAGACACATTTTTTAAATTATAGCATCAATTTCAGTTTTCAAAACTGAATTTATGTGAATGTGTTCAAGGGTGCATATTGCTTTTTAGGACTTTTTTAAAGCGCTATTTGCCAATAAAAAAAAATTTTAAATATGAATGACTGGTGAAGCAGAGGAAAGTGTATGAACTTAATAATCTAACTGTATCTGAGTTCAATGTCCCATTCTGTCACTTTCTAGCTGTGCAAACTTTAAAAAGTTATCTCAATTCTTTTGGCCTCCCTTAAATTGAGTTAATAAAACCTTCATTAAAATCTTCTTGTGCAAAGTGAATGCTTAGCATGTCTTGCACATAATAGATGTTCTTTAAAGTCCGTCTTTTTATTATATTATATAGTGGAAATATTCAACTGGCACTTCCTCTAATTGCCCTCTTTATCAATCAAAAATTTTAACTTAAGAGTTATTTAACTCTGAATTTCTTTCTCTCCCTTTACTGTCATTACTTAGTACTGTTATTACTTAGCTCTGTCACTGTATCATGAAAACAGCCTTAGATTACATGGGAACAAACAAATGTGGTTATGTTGCAGTGATATTTTATTTACAAAAACAGGTGGCAGGTTGGAATGGATCATGCCATGCCAACAAATGTGAAAGTACTTTGATCAATAACATACTATTGCCTTGGAAATGTTTATGTAGAAAAGGGCATTGAGCATAAATCTGGAATTTAGAGATGAGAGAAACATCTTTTTCTTTCAAATTGAAAAATTAGTAGTATTGAAGAGAGAAACACTCATTAAGAAAAGATTTTAATGTATTGGCAGGCATTAAATAATTTAAAAATACAATAATCAAGTAATATCACTTGTATCTCTAGGGATAAAAATAGTTGTGTTGTGCAGCAGGCTGTAATGTGTGAATTGAATATCGTAGTGCCATATAAATGGCAGGACAGATGTCTAATGTGGAAGATAGGTGTGAATCAAAGGGGCTACAGAATCCAAATGGGAAATGCAGAAGGTGCTTTATACTGTCAGTTTAGAACAGCAGTATATTAACACACCCTTCTCTTATTCCACTTGGCCATTGCCCACTAAATGAGAATAACACACTCTTTATATCAGAAGGGAAGTGCCAAAATATTGAAAACTTCTTTTATTACATCAATCCTAGGCTCATGTTCTCCACTATTCAATCTTTTATTGTTCCTTGCAAAGAGATTTTATCCAGAGTACACTACCTATAAATGTAAAGGGCATACAGCCTTCATCTTGGAAAAGTTACACACAGTGTTCTAATTGACTTGGATCCTTGAGACTATCCACATTATGGCTAATTAAGATTTTAAAAAAGAAAGAAAGAAAGTTATATTTGGCATTAAAAAAACCTAAGCCTGAGCCTGTGTTTTATATTTGGTCTACAATCAGAGATGCACTTTTAACTTTTCACCTTCTGACTGCACTGTGTAAGGGCCAGGTTGGTCTCCAAACAGGAACACTTCCAAGTTACTGGTATTTTTTATTGGCCTTCAGTATACAGTGTTGAAGCACTTTATTGTCCAAAAGTAATTATATTTATTTAAGACTGTTACTAGAGGAGGGAAAATAAATATCCAGTGGACCTTTATAAAGTTTTAATGTAGCTTTCTGCAAAATATTAAAAAGCATACTTATCTCCACTTTTCCCATTCTTTTTAACTCACCAGACATAAGAAATATTTGTTCTATTTCTGTGTATTAAAGAACTTATGTGCAAAAACAACACCAAAACTTAATAGTTTTGTTTCAAATGACAGTATTTTCAAAGAAAATTATTCTATCTTCCTTTTTTCACCAGTTATTCTTGTTCTTTGAGAATATCAGCCTTGGATTCAGCTGGATCAGACTTTTTGCCTTAATAAAAACAAAAATGGCCAGGCATGGTAGTGCACACCTGTATTTCCAGCTATTCATGGGACTGAAGCAGGAGAATCACAAGTTTGAGGCTAGCCTGGGAAACCCTGTCTCAAAACAAAAAATGTAAAATGCCAGTGATGTAGTTCAATGGTAGAGAACTTGCATAGCATGCATGAAGCCCTGTGTTTGATCCTTAGTATCAGAAAAAAAGACAAAGACAAAGAAAGGACTGTGTTGTTTTTCTAAAACTTGTGTGGTAATGATTATCTTATACAGTGACTTTCTGTTGTTTCTGTTTTCTTATCTATTAAGTAGGAATTATAATAATGCCTGCATCATAGAGTTGGAGGTAAAAGTAAGATGTGCTAATGTATAAAGACTAAAAACCTTGTCTAAGTCCACAGTAAGCACTCTGTATATAGGCAATTATTATTATGAATATTATTGTTATACTTGCATAAGGTACCAATTTTCTTGTTTCTTTCTTTCTTTGTCTCTCTTTCCTTCTTTCTTTCGTTCTTTCTTTTTCTTTTTTTGCTATGCAGCAAGACTGTACATATAGATCACTATAGTTACCCCTCTTCTTGGGCTGTACTAATGCTGTGTCCTCTGCCAAGGGTGACCTTCTTTTCTTTGCATTTGTCCAATTCTGAATCATCTTGAAAAACTGTTTTCTAAGTTTAACTTCTGAGGATGCTTCCTTTGTACTGTACTTCCACCCCACATAGAAATCTTGATCTTGTCCAGTGACCTGTCTCTTTGAGTCTACCTCCACTATTGCTCTGATGATACTCAATTACAATTTATTCGTTCATCTTCCTTCTGCCTTCTTGAAATCAGGGAATAGGTCTTACTCATTTCTGCACTTCTCTCACCTGGTACCATGACTACCTGATTCTTATCAGGTTTTCAATTAATGTTTGTGGAATTGAAGTGTTGTTAAAGTACTTTAATGTTTGTATGAAAGAAATAAAACCAAATTGGAAGCTATATATTTTATTAAAATATTAGGATTTAAGATTGCTTAAAATTTCTGATTAGGATAAGGAACTCAAGGATTAGACAAAACATCTCTCTCATCTTTAAAGTCATTTCATTTAATCAACAAATTTAACTGACCATCTTCTCTGTGTCTATTCCTGCTCAAAATCCTTGGAATGTATAAAAGGGAAAGATAAATAAATAAAATTCATCCTTGTTCTCTTGGAGCTCATGCTCCAGAAGGAACAAGTCAGGCATAAGTAACAAATATGAATAAAAAGTAAATTATAGGTAAATTAGAAGATTATAAATACTATGGAAAACAGAGAAGGTAGAAATGAACAGATTGAGAAAATAGGCTGAAATGAAAGGAAGAATAGTTTGCAGGGTTAAATAAGATGACTGGCACTGACCTCACAAGGAACGTAAAATTGGAGAAAACATTGAAGAGAAGTGAGAAGTGATCTAAGTACTTCCCAACAAAGGAAGCAGCCAGAGCAAAGGTCCTGAGGTGGGAATGTGCCATCCTTTGTTCAAGGAAGCCTGTGTAGCTGGAGAGGTAGGAAAAGGGGTCTAAACTGGAAGATGAGATCAGAGAGCTAACAGAGACCAGAGCATCAGGTCAATCCTTTTCAACTTTAAAGAAAACCATGTGTAAGTAGGTTCAGAATGCTATCTTAAAAACATAAAAAGTCCTCAGCAAGCATTACATTGGCTCTGAAAAGACACTTAGAGCAATCAGTATCCCAGAGAAATCTGGAGAAAGAGAAACTCAGTCATTGAAAGGAAATAGTCAGTGAAAAGAAAGTTTTAATATGCTTTCCTTCTGTTATCTTTTTATTAGACCTAAAGGAAACCTTTGCTTGTAGAGAATCTCACAGGATTGCCTGCAAACGTAATTTTTGTGCTTGTGGCCTAATGGCTTGAAAAACAAAGGAAAAAAGCCAAACATAAACTAGAGGCTCTCACACTCTTACTTCAAAATGAGCCAGACTCAAAATGTCTTTGAGCCTGGAGATATTTCTGATTTTCATCACAGTCCTATCAATAGCCTGTACAAGGCCAGCAATGGGTAAACAATTTATCTTTAACTTTGAAATATATTCACTTTGTGGGCACTTAGGAAATTCTAACAATATCTTAAAATGAATCATTCCTTCTACTACATTTCTTCTATCCCTACTATGTGTCAGACACTGTAGACACAAAGGATGTGTTAGTAACTAAAATGAACAAAATATCTTTCCTATGGAGTCGAAGAATGTCCAGAATATATGTCCAAGGGTGACAAGAGGAATGGAGAAGAAGAACTCAGAGTCAGGGCACATATCAGAAACAGGTGTTAGGAAGACCACTACTTTATACACACAGACACAGTGTCTCTGACAAAGTGACATTTGGAAGACACTGAATGAAAGTAAGGGAGAACACCTTTAGGAAATCTAGGAGAAAAGTATTCCAGGCAGAGGCAACAACTAGTTGAAAGGGCCTGAGGCAGGGAATTGTGAATCAATGATGCCTTACGGATTACTGATCATTTTCATATTCTTTCGTTCATGTCATGCCTCTTAGATCTTTATGAAGTAGAACAGTCTAGCCCCCCATCTCTGAATACATGGAGGGAGCAACAGTGGTTTGGTCAAGAAATACCAGGATGTTGTGTCATAAGAACTACAGCCCAGATCATTCTTAAGTTAGCACTTCACCATCCACGAACCCTATGGTGTCCAGAAGAAGCCAGACATACTGCAGGGCCTCTCACAGACCCTGAGGAATAAGCAGGAATTGCAAGTGACTTCTGTTCATGGTATAGTATGTTTGAGTAGGAATCCAGGAGGTGTACAGCAGTCAGACTCACAGAATATATTCATAACTGCTTTGGATCCTCCAGGAAGGACAGCAACACAGAAGCAGTGTACCTCTGCTTTCAAGCAATGCCTAATTTAAGACCTCCTGAATCCTTATTTTCTGACCCAGGATCCAACTCTTCCCAAGATGACTAGGAGTGAAAATGTCCCTTCCTTCAGGGGAAATCTGACCTCTCACCTGCGAGAGTGTGGTCTCCTGCTCTGACCCTGTCAGGGCAATCACAGCAGATCACAGTATTCTAGCAGCAGTACCATTCCCAGGCCCAGGGGGATTCTGCCTTAAATAACACCACATGTTAGACATTACTGGACAGTCCTGTTTGAGCTTTGCCCAGCCTGGCCCAATTGTCTTTTTATAGTGGCTTTTCCTGCATGAAGTAAAGGTTATGCCTGGACAGCCCTCCTGCAGCTTTATCAGTCTCGGTTCCCCAGCCCCTGTCAGCAACTCCTCAAACAAGAACACACACAGCACCACGGAACAAGCAATAGTGTGCAGGAAGGCACCTCACACTGTCACTACAAGTCTGGGCAACTTGTTATATGAACTACAGTCAACTCCTCGTTCACATATGGGAGTCTACATACACGTACATATACACAGATGCTCATACTCATGCATACTTATGGTTAAACATGTACATATTCATATATATGTGTATACATACATATGCAGATACACTCAAGTAGATAAACACATCTTAGTAATTGTTTAATTTTAATAAATTAAACAAATTTCTCATAATTGGCTTGGCAAGTAACTGATTTGAGGAAGGACTGTTTTAGATTATAAAAACAGTCATAAAAAAGAACTCTTGGACAATTTGCATTTAACTAGGGAATAAGGTTATCAAAAATAGCAGAAACTCCTCATGATGGATACTGGAATCCAGATTTCCTACTCTTCTCTTGCCCTGGGGATATGTGACACCCCATAGATGAATTTATAAGTTTATTTCACAGCAATAATTGCTGGAATTGCCCTGGTGAGATTTTTGTCTGTTTTTACTTGTTTCTGAAGTTTTGGTTTTAGGGAGGGTGTTCGAACAATATCAAAACACCATAATATTCTCAGGTCTCTGTGTTTAACAATCTTCATTTTCTTTCTGATGTTTTCTGTTTTCACTGATGCACTATAAATTTGAATCAAGTAATGATACAGAGAACAAAGAACAGTTGAAACTGTTGAGATGAATGTGGGTAGCAGGGTAGTATCTGAGTATTTCAAAACTTTAGTGGATCCACTTCTCTTTTTTTGTATTGGGTATCAAACTCAGGACCTTATATTTTCCTGGCAGGAGCTGTGCCCCTGAGTTACATCCTCAGCCCTAGTGGGTCCACTTCTACTCCTATCCATTCCCTCCTTAGATTATCTGGACTCTTCTCTAGTGTTCAGTCTAGGATCTGAACATAACTATACAACTGAGATGTAGAAAATGAAGTCAAACTCAGAGCAACTATTGCTCTGACAACCTGAAACATGTGAGGCTAAAAAAGTTCAAATTTTCCCAGGTTCATTACTTGTCCATTATTACTTCAGCATGTCAACCACATAGCTATAGTGTTCTGTGCTTTCCTAAATTAGTATTTAGGAAGGCATTCATTTTCATAGGAATCATGAAAATGTGATGATTCTGAATTTCTTTTCAATCCACAGTACCACATCCTTAAAGTTTTAGACTCCTTTCTCTGGTTTGTTGCACAGTGATTTTTCTTCGACATCTATGAGAAAATGGGATATTTTGACAGAGAGGATCATTACCAGGCTGTCTTGCATTTACTGCTTAGTTTTTACCTCCAAGTCCTTGGTCATGGATGTTGAATAGAGAAAGTCCTGAAGTGACTGCAGAGGATTTAAATGTGTTAGGTTTATGGGATTAAAGGAAGAACCAAGTGAAAGAGGGAACACCGGACACTGATTCTTTGTGAGGGCAATGCTTATTGGGCAACAGTATATCAGTTGACAAGGGAGGCACTTGTTCAATAATTGTGCTTTATTCTAGCCAAGAGGAAAGGAAAGACTAAAAGATCAAGGATACAAATGAAAAACAAACAGAGAGAGCTGCAAAGTTAAGAACACTTAGAGGAGGAAGCCACGAGGGAACCAGATTATATTTCAGAGTCTAAAAAAACCACACACATACACACACCAAAACCCTACAGTCTGTCTTGTAAATTAATTCCACACTTAATTTTTAAAATTCTTTCTTATTTTTACAGACTTGAGCCAATATGAGGGAGATGAAATGTTATAGGGAAGTGGCAGCCAGGCATATAGTGTGGTAAACTAGTTTACTTTCACAATTTCCTTTCATATGTAGATTCAGCCCTGCCTTATCCTTTGTCATTGCTTTCAAAGATCTAAGCTTCCTTTCTAAGGCATCATCTTTTATTAATCAGCTATCCACAACAGAGTCCAAGAGACTGGAACTGGGTTCAGACAGATGTTGATAAATGTCTTAAATTTCTTATAAACTAAATCAAGGCCAGCCATGTTTTATTAATCAGTTAACCTTCATACACACTTTGTCCTCTGTATATTGTCTCACGTTTTATATGCAATCCTGTTTACACTGCTTATTCTGAGTCAACTCAATGCAGCCTTTATTTGGAAAGACAGGCAGCAATGTACATGTTTTTACATATACTTAATAGCTAACATAAAGTCATTTACAGAATCATATTTTAGCAAAACAACATTAGGTGTTAAACAGTAAAGAAAAATCATCATTTTGACCAACATGTATTTATGAACTATGTTTATTTTATCTATAAATAAAAATATTATAAAAATGACCAAAAGGTGGAAGTACTTACAAATTTACTCTTCAGGATCCTTATGCCTCCTCTCAGAGAGCCAAGAACATACTGTACAAACATATTACTAATAATGGAGCCTGTTTCTGTCCTGTATTTTCTTTGAAGGGTTTTTACCTGGCTTTCCAATCAAATTGCTAACAAAGTAGGTAATCATTCTTACAGGAGCTATAATAAGTATATTTGTTCAAGGTATATTAAAAGGATAAGGAAATCATTGCTGTAGGAAGAATCAAATTCACGCCAGGGAATATTTTATGTATAGTAACAAATAGTCTTTAGGTGAACATTGTGTTTTTAGCCTGGTGTCAATGACCAATTCTTCCATCAAAACCTAGGACTAGGGCTGGGGATTTAGTTCAGTGGTTCCGCTGCCTGCCTGGCAAGTGCAAGGTCCTGAGATGGATCCCTGGTACCAAAAACAAACAAACAAACAAAACCTAGGACTAAGATGAAGATTTTAATTAGAAGCAATTTACTAGGAATGGGCTTTGGGGATAGGAGGGAAAGTAGAAAGGATCCAGATGTGATACGTATATGTACCAATACTCCATAATGAGTGTATTTAGTGTGTATTACAAGCATAATACAAAATGGAAGAAAAAAGAAGCAAATTAAAGTACTTGTCTGCTCTAGTCTGTGTTTTTGCATTCCTCAATTGTTCCACCTTTGGATCTTGTGTATGTGTTGTCCACCTATACCTCCCACTCTGCTCCATCCTGTAGCCCATCTGGTAGCAGAACTTTCTGATTATATAGATGGTCTTTCAGTTGCAACTGCTTCATGTTCAGGGTTTTCTCTACCACAACTAACAAGATTTTTTGAACCGTATAGTTTTTTTTTCATTTTTATTTTGAGGCCCAGTTCCTATCACTGACTATAGACAATGAAGGAATAGTAGTCATTGCCAGTGTTCCCTGTTAGTCTATCCTCTGTGCTTTTTATAAAAGGAGATTTCATCTGAACATTGTAGGGAGGGTTTTCCTGTACCTTTTTTATTTGGTACCGAGAATCGAACTGGGGTTCTTGCTTTTGAGAGGCAGGCGGCAGAACCACTGAGCTAAATCCCCAGCCCTTCTGTACCTTTTTTATTTTAGATGGAGTAAGATACATTCTAAATTCAGAAGTACCTGAAAAATTTCTCTGTCCCATTAGTCTGATGCCTATTTCTCCTTGGCTAGCTCCACCTTTTGTTGTAAAAAAAAAATGCCTATTACAAAGAAACTCTTTATCCCAGGGCAATGCTGGGCGTATTAGGAAGGGATCAGTATTTTAAGGGAATGCTCAGGGTTTGCAAACTTACAAAGAAGAAGGCTTCAAAGTGAACAAATAAAGTAGTTCTCAGAGTATAAACATATTTCCTGAGTAAATAAGCTGATATAAAGACTGCACAATAAAAAGATAAACTCTTTCCTGTATTTTGTATTTATAACAAGTCAGTGCGTAGTGAGCATTTACATGGCATTCTGTTTGTTACTAGATTCTGGATAGGACTATAGGTAAGAAAACAATAACTTCAGCATATAACTTCTTAGAATTTTAGAAAACAGGCTTTATATTATATTACTTCAAAAGCATAGTTTGCTTTGATCCAAAGAATGGTGTATATTAACATAAGATAAAATATTTCTGATTTTGTAAACTGAACAGTTTTTATGGGCAGAATTTTAAATTAGGCATAATTTACACATAATAAAAAGCACAGATTTTGTACATTTGAAGAGAACTAAATAATTGTGTTTAGCTCTGTAACTGCCACCAAAAAAACCACACAAAAACATAAGACATTTTCATCAACCCATAAATTTTTTCTGTGACTTTTCACTCAATTTTTGCCTCACCTTCAGCAACCAATTTTTTATTATTATCACCATAGATTAATTTTGCCTGGTTTTGAACTTCATATAAGTGGATTTACACAATATACATTGCTTAGGTCTGGCTTCTTTCACTAGACAATGCCTGTGAGATTAATCCATGTTGTAGTTGATGAGTTTGATTGCTTTTCATTTTCAAAACTATTTGAGGAGTGTGGTGGATCACAAGATACTGAGAAATTGAAAAGTTTAGGATAATATGTTTTTTAGAGCTAAAAATCATCTCAAAGTGCCTGCTTGCCTACATGCCAGGCTAGCTCATGGGACTCCTGAATGATGCTAATTCTACCTGCTCCATTGGCCCTGGTGAGAAAATTTCTGTCCCAGGAAACCATAATTTCACAAGGCATCTGAAGTACCACTAATTCATGTTTTTTAAAAAGATTTAGGAATATTATTTAAGTTTCTCTGTGTTGAGAAATGATCCTTCATAGTTTCTGTGCCTGTGAAGGCTTATAATAAGGGAAAGAATTTCCTCAAACAAATATTTTGCTTAAGTTTTAGTTTCATTTCTGAGTCAGAACATCTGCAATCTTAGAAGGACTCTTTCAAATTGCTTTCCTCCTTCCTGTGAATTATTTGCAAATCCTAATCATATTTCTTCAAGGATAGATTTCTGTATTTGATATAAGGAAGACTATGTAAAAGTTCATCAATTTACATTTTCTAACCTCTTCCTTATTTTACAAAATTATAGTAAAATGCCTTCAAGACTGATCTATGTCTGAGCCACTCCTGTGTTGTGCTTAATTGTTCATGTAATCAGTAAGGCACATTATGCTTTTCTTTCTCCAAAAGGGAAGGAATTGAAATTATTGATAGCACCAATGGACATTTTGCCTTCTAGTTTCTCTCATGTAAGGTGAATCCTCAGTTCTATGAATCTTTTATTCTGAGCAGTTTGTTGTTTATGGTTATATTTCCACTTAACTAACCTTGTAGTAAACAATAGCAACACAATTGATAATGGTAGTAATAAATTACTAATTGAAATGTGTCACCTAATGATATCTAAATATTTATTTTAAATAGACTTAAGAAATGTGGAAAATATCTGAAATACAAAGATTTTAAAAAATAATATACACAAGGCATCAAATCAATTATATATTATGTGATTCTTAAGAACATGACTTTCTCTTCCTCTTCCTTTTTCTATTCTTGTTTCCTTTTTTCTTCTCCTACATTCTTCTTTTTTTGTATGTGCAAATTCTTTTATTGGTACATTTTAGGTATACAATACATTTACATTTATCATTGGGTGCTTGTACCTGTACATGATGTATCTTGGTTCTTATTTTTTCCCCATTACCTGTGCACCCTTCCCCCCCATTCTTCTTTTTTTGTGAGGCCTTCTAGACTTTAGTTTGGTATTCAACAGTGTGAGTTCCAGGTCGTTTTAACAAATTATATTTATCTACCAAGCCTGTTGTATCCAGTTTAAAACACCACCACTGTTTTCTTCTAGATTTTCACCTGGGTTTATGAAATTTGTTCCTAAACTGGTCTGTATCACTTGATTCTTCATAATACATTCTGCACAAAGTTCCTAGAAGAGCTTCCCAAAACTCAGATCTCAACATGTCACCTTTCTTCTTAAACCATATGATGGTCTTTATCTTAATCTGTTTTTTTAATTGTTGGTTGTTGTTGTTGTTGATATAACAACAATACCTGAGACTGCAAAATAGATAACAAATGGAAGGTTACTTGGCTCATGGTTCTGGAGACTGGAAAGTTCAAGAGCATGGCACCATTATCTCCTCATTATCTGGTGAGGGCTTTCTTGCTGAATCATTTCATGGTAGTGAACATCACATGGCAAGACAGAGTAAATGTGCTAGCTTGAGTTTCTCCTCCCCCACTTATGAAGACATTAACTAATCCCATCATGGGGACCTTTCCTTCATGACCTCATCTAATCCTAAAGGCCCAGTCTCCAAATATGATTAACATGTGAATTAGGAAATTAAATTTTAAACATATGAACTTTGCGGAGACATATGGAAACCATAGCAGTCTCTTATGATTTAAAAAGAAAGACTAAATTCCTTACCATAGCCCACAAAGCCCTACAAAATTGAATTCCTCTCTACCTTTTCACCCTCTTCTTCTATCTCTTTTCTTACTATTCACTGCAGCAACTCAGAACTGCTCTTATACATGACAATTCTTTGAATGGATCTAGTAACCTGTTTTGTTGTAATTTTTACCTTGAAAGCTTGTCTCCTTGTCTCTACCTAGCTGAATACTATGCCATCATCCAGACTTCCAGATCTTTGTCTCTTCCCTTCCCAACTTTGGTCAGGTTAGGCCCACACAGCACCTGGGCCCTCCTCCATTTTTGCCCTAACTATTGATATTATCTATGTCTGCAAGAACTACTTTAGCTCCTGGCTGTCAGTCATCTGATCCCCTTACTCCAAATATTTCTATTATAGAAAGGACTCTAGCTTATCTAATCTAAAGAAAAACTTAGTTTCAAAGTTTATGAACCTCTTCCACTTCATTTCAACAGTATAGTTTCAAAATGCTTTTTTGTAAAAGATTGTGAACCTCATACCACTCTGATATCTTAAATTGATCATATCTAATGCTAATCAAAACTTCTCTTCTGGCTTTCTCACTCCCTTATTTTCACCATCTCTATTCTTTTAGCTCATGATGTTATTGCTTACCTGCAACTTTTCTAACAACGGAACTATTCTCTTTGCTTTGTATTGCTCCTCCATCAGAGAATATTTTATACTCGCTAAATCTACTCCCAGACAACCCATTCACTCATTAACCTGTAACTGAGATTAGGCATCATTGCTTCACTAAAACTATGCAGCAAATACCACCAATCCCCTCTGATTAGCAAACTCCATGGTCTCTTGTCAATCCTGATATTTCTTCATCTTTCTGTGGAATTCAAGACATATTTCAAAAGGCCACAATTGATTCAATAATGAGGAATTTATAGTCCTGCCTAAGAAAAAAGCAACAAATACACATAAACAGAACAAAACCAGTGATTGTTAGTTTTTAGTATATACTAATTTCAAGTCAATTTTTGTTACTTTAAAAATTACATTTACATCTTTTTCTTATGGCTTATTTAGAGTATCAGGGGCCAGATTTGCATTTCTTTTTGAAACAATGAAAAAAAAAAAGATCAAATATATTAGACAACAGTTTTCGAGATGTTGGAAATCCGGCAAGGAAGATAAATTGTTCTCTTAAGCAATTTTCAGGCTGTAGTACAGGAAGAGAAAACATGGGCAGAGTGCAACAGGTATTCTGAGTTGAGAAAATGGAACTGAGAATCTGGAGAGATTTAGGGGTATAGATCACAGGGCACATTAATGGAGAGAGATCCCAGATATTGTTGAAGAGTAGCCCTAGAATATTCGACAGAGTTCTAATCTGAATTTGCATGTGAGGAAACTACCCAAGCCTAGGGAAAGGTCCGTCATAACAGATTAGAGGGTACAGTGTCTGGAGCTCATCCAGGACCCACATGTTCTCTTTTATGCAGAATCAAAAGCTCACAATTTAGGAGGCAAGGGGTATAGTACACAGAAAATTCTTGCCTCAATAATGTAGAATAATTAGCTCTAGAATAAATGTTGCTGTAGCCTCAAATAACAAATCATAAAATCAAGACCTGAGAGACTCAAACTGCTTCCAAGTTACTTACCTACCTTCTAAAACAAAGCTCAAGAATATTTACAAGAATCAAAGACTATCCAGCAACCCACAAGATATAATTCACAATGTCTTGTGTCCAATAAAAATTTTGAGGCACAAAAAGAAGCATAACAATGATTATATTAGACAATAAAAAACATATCAAAAGTATAAGCACAGTTTCCTCTCCAAAAAAAACTAGAAAAAATTAAATTAATAGTAACCAAGAGAAATAAAATAATGGAGATCAAACTAAGTCAATTAAATAGAAAAGAACCTAGATAAAAATCATTAAAGCTTGGTTCTTTAATAAGATTAATATGAGTGATAAACTTCTAGGCAGACCTATCAGGAAAAAAATGACGGAGCATACACTAATTACCAATATCAAGAAGAAAGAATTATCACTCGTACAGATTGTATAGAAATTGCAAAGGTTATAATAACATATTAGAAATAACTCTGTGCCTATATATTTGACATTTATATGAGTAAATTATTTGAAAAACAAAAACTACTAAAATTTTACAAAGAAATAATAGATATGGTGATTATTCCTATATCTATTAAAGAAATTGACTTTGTAGTTTAAAAACTTTTACAAAGAAAACTGCAAGTCTGGATTATTTTATCACTAAATTCTGCCAAACATTTAACAAAGAAATAATACCAATTCTATACAAAATGTTTCATAAAACTTGAGACCAACTCATCCTATAAGACCAAATTTACCTTGTAAAAAAAAATCTCCACAAAGACCAAAAACTACAAATATTATTCATGAACATAAATACAGAAAGTTCTTAAGAAAATCTTAAGTATATTAAGCCCTACAATATATTTTAAATATTATATAATCAACGCTTTTTATCCATGAGTTCTCATCCATGTATTTAACTAACCAGGGATCAAAAATATTTTGGAAAAAATTGGATCTGTACTGAGACTGTATATACGTTTTGCTTGTCATTATTTCCTAAACAATACAATATAAAGCTATTACAGGGCATTTACATTGTATGAGGGGAATTATAAGTAATCTAGAGATTATTTAAAGTATATGGGAGGATGTGCATAGGTCATATACAAATACTATGCCCTTTTGTGTAAGGAACTTGAGCATCTGAAGGTTTGTGTATCTATGGGAGATCCTGAAACTCACCCTCCTTTCATCTAATAGGATGACTGCGCTTTCAGACCAAGTGTCATTTATTCTAGGAATACAAAGTAACTTTAACATTCCAAATCAATCAATGTAATCCATAATGTTTACAAACTGAAAAAGAAAAACCATACGATTATTTTAGCAGATAGAACATTAGACAAAGTCTAACATTCAAGAATATTTACAAGTGAAGCTCTGGTCAAACCAGAGGCATAGAGTGGTGTTCTCAAGTGGATAAAGGACATTTTTGAAAAATCTACAATGTCATGCTACTGAATGCTTTCTCCTCTAAGACCAAGAAAGATGTCCTCTTCAGTTCAGTGTTGTAGGAAAGATCCTAGTCAATATAATAACCCAAGAAAAAGACATAGAAGGTGTCCAAATTGGAAAGGAAGTAGTAAAGCTGTCTTCACTTGCAGATTATGCAGTTACATCTGTAGAAAATCTGACAATACCTATTAAAAAATCTACTAGAACTAATAAGTGAGTTTAGTTAGGTTATAGAGTATGAAATCAATATACAAACAAGAATTACATTCTGAAGAAAAAGTGGAAACTGAGATAATTAAAATGATGCAATTACATCAAATATATCAACTACTTAGAGATGGATTCACCAAAATATATCTAGAACATACACTAAAGCTATAAAACATTGTTTAAATTTAAAAAGGTTTATATAAAGTAGATTTATATTGATTCATAAGTCAGAGACTCAGTATTGTTGAGGTGCTGATACTTGCTAAGTTGATCTCTACGTGATCTCTAATCCCAGTAAAACTCCAGCACATTTTTGAAAATTGACAAGTTTATCTGAAAATTCATAGAAAACGTAGACGTAGAATAGCCAAGACAACTTTGAAACACAAGAACAAAATTGGAATGCCAACTGATTTTGCAATTTATCATAAAGAAATAGTTATCACAACAATGAAATATTGGTATAAAAGTAGATAAATAGACCCCTGGAGTCAGATGAAAATTTAAAAGTTACAAAGGCAATGGAGTGAATAAAACTTTTTCAACAAATGTTATCTGACAAAATGGATAACCCTGTATTAATCAGCTTTCCATTATTTTAACAAATACCTGAGACAAATCAACTTATACAAAGGAAGGGTTTATTTTGGCAGCTTTAGAGGTTTCAGTACATGACCAGTTGGCCCCACTGCTTTTGGATGTGTGGTGGCACAGTACATCACAGTGGCAATGTGTGCTAGAGGAAACCTGTTCACCTTATGGCTCTGGGGAAATGAATGAGAATGAAGGGGTGGGGTCCCACTACCCCTTCCAGGGCAGGACTCCAACACTTGAAATCTCCACTGGGCCTCATCTCTGTGAGTTTTCATCACCTGCAAACAGGCACTGGTGACAAAGTCTTTATCACATAGGTTCTGGGGAGACATTACAGATCTAAACTACAGGAGCTTATATGATACAAAATAAATTGCCAACTATACTCATATCATCTATAAGAATCTATCACTCAGATGATATGATACTTTACATAGAAGACCCAAAAAACTCCATCAAAAGACTTCTATACTTAATGGACAGATTCAGTAGAGTAGCTGGATACAAGGTCAACACTCAGAAATCAATAGCCTTCTTGTACACAAATAACCGACTCACTGAGAGAGAAATTAGGGAAACAATTCCTTTTACAATAGCATCCAAAAAAATGAAATATCTAGGAATCAATCTAACAAAGGAAGCAAAAGACCTCTACACTGAAAACTACAGCTCTCTGAAAAAAGAGGATACAAGAAAATGGAAAGACATCCCTTGCTCCTGGGTAGGAAGAACCAATATAGTGAAAACAGCCATACTTCCAAAACTACTATATAGATCCAAAAATTCATTTGGAGCCAGAAGAGACTTAGAATAACAAAAGCAATTCTAAGCAACAGAGACATGGTAGGGGGTATCACAATCCCCAACTTGAAATGATACTACAAAGCTACTGTGATAAAAACAGCATGATACCGGCAAAAGAACAGACCTGAGGATCAGTGGAATAGATTAGAAGATGCGGAAGCAACTCCAGACATACTCAGCCACCTCATCGTTGACAAAAGAGCCAATTACCATCATTGGAGGAAAGATAGCCTATTTAATACATGGTGTTGGAAAAACTGGATTTCAGCTTGCCAAAGATTAAAACAATATCCATACCTATCACCATGCACTAAACTAAGATTGAAGTGGATTAAAGATCTAAATATTAAAAGAGAAACACTAAACTTTCTGGAAGATAAGTTAGGTAGAACTCTTGAAGATATTGGCATAGGAAAAGACTTTATGAACAAAACCTCAGTAGCATGGGAACTAGCACAAAGAATCAACAACTGGGATCTCATCATATTAAAAAGCTTCCGCACTGCCGAAGAAACCACCAAGAGAGCTAACAGATAACCTACAATGTGGGAAAAATTTTTTAGCAGCTGTGCCTCAGACAAAGGACTACTATTGAGAATATATAAAGAACTGAAAAAAATCAGACCCCCCAAATTCAAAGACCCAATTCAAAAATGGGCATCTGAAATGAACAGACATTTCTCAGACAAAGAAGTAAAAGCAGCAAATAAATATATGAAAAAATGTTCAACATCACTGGCCATTCGAGAGATGCAGATGAAAACAACACTGAGAACCTCACCCCAGAAAGGCTGCTATCAAGAAATCAGCCAATAACAAATGCTGGCAGGGGTGTGTAGAGAAAGGAACCCTTCTCCATTGTTAGTGGGAATGTAGATTGGTGTAACCACTGTGGAAATCAGTATGGCGATACCTCAAAGAACTAGGGCTAGAGGTCCCATTTGACTCAGCTATTCCCCTACTGGGTATCTTCCCAAAAGATTTAAAAGAATCATACCACAGAGATATATGTGCACCCATGTTTATAGTGGCATAGTTTGTAATAGCTAAAACTTGGAAGCAGCCCAAGTGCCCATCAATTGGAAACTGGATAAAGAAGATGTTCTTTTTTTATAAAATGGAGTACTACTCAGCCATAAAGAACAAGAAACTAGAGTCATTTATAGCTAAATGGATGCATATAGAGGCTATACTTTTAAGTGAAATAAATAGGACACACATGTGTAAAGTTTCTCTAGTGTGAGAAACTGAAAGTGCAAATAAGGGTTGAAGTGATTAAAATGAATAATTGATAATTTGAAATAGGAAAAAAGGTCCAAAGAGATAGAGGTGGAGGGCAGGGAAAGGGAAAGGAAAGAAGGGAAAGGAAAAATTATGAGAAAAGAAAAAAAAATGAAAATGATGTCTATGTAAATAGGGAAGGGTGGAGGGGGAGAAGGGTGCACAGGTAATGGAGAAAAAATAAGATTCAAGATACATCATGTACAGGTACAAACACCCAGTGATAAATGTAAATGTATACCTAAAATGTACCAATAAAAGAACTTCAGAATAAAAAAAATTAAAAAGAAAAGAATCTATCAGTCAGAAAAGGTGCAAAGGGGAAGGGGAAGTGGGACAGGTAGGGGAAAGGAAAGAAGGGAATGGAATTAATATGAGAAAATGAAAAAATGGAAACAAAGTCTTTGTAAATAGGGAGGGATGGAGGGGTTGAAGGCAGGGGAGGGGAATGGGGAAAAATAAGAACCAAGAGAGATTATGTAAAGGTGCAAATTTCCAATGGTAAATGTCATTACATTGTATACCTAAAATGTACCAATAAAATTAATTTTAAAAAGAATCTATGAGTCCTAAATCTAATATTCAAAACTTTTTTAAAATCTATAAATACTTTATTGAGGTATAATTCACACATCACACTATTCACTCATTTAAATTGTAATAGCCAATGGTTGTTACTATATTCACAATTATCAAACACCACTATAGTAGACTTTAGTTTTTCCCCTTAAGTTTATTTGTATATTTTAGGTATACATTATGATCACACTCATCATTGGGAATTTGTACCTGTAGATGATATATCTTGGTTCTTACTTTTCCCATTCCCTTCCCTCCCTTCCTCCCCTCCGCTCATCCCTGTTTACAAAAGCTTTGTTTCCATTTTGACCTTCTTTTCTCGTATTTTTTTCTTTTCCTATGTTTCTTTCCCCCACCTCCTTCCCTACTTCCCCTTTGAACCTTTTCTTCCTTTTTTTACATTATCTAGTACACACACATACACACACACACACACACACATATATATATATATATATATATATATATAGGTCCTCATTTACACTTTCAGTTTCTCACAACAGAGAAATAATTCGGTATTTACACACGTGTCCTATTTATTTCACTTAAGAGTATGGCCCCAATGTGCTTCTAGAGAAAACGTCTTTGTGACTTTGGCATAGGCAAAATTTCTTAGATACAACAGTAAAAGCACAATTTATACAAGAGAAAAATGATGAATTTGACTTCATCATCGAAACTACAAAATTCTTGAGACTCCTTGCCACTCCCTGGTGGAGCTTACAGCCACCTGGATTTCCTTCACCTGTGATCTCTGAAGGAAGGCTGTCTGCCCCCCACATCTGCCCAGGTATGACTCCTACCTGCTGCGACCCTTTGCCCCGGCCTTGGGAAACGGGTGTGGTGGCTGTGCAGCTCTGAAGGCTCCCACTCTAGGCTGGAGTCTCACAGCCTGACTAAGGGTAGCCTCATGGCTGCAACCTGTGAGATTAGCAATGCTTTTAGCAACTACTTCGGTGCTATGTACACGCGGAGGACCCCAGGCTGGCCCCTATTCCCCCTGTTGCCACTTTTGGGGCTGACGACTTAGTGCTGTCCTTGGGCATCGCCCAGATATCGCTGGAAGGCACCGAGAAGGCCAGCTAGCTGGTCGGGGGAGCAGCCGCAGTTCTGGTCGAAGGCCCAGGTTGATTTAATCAGCTACCAAGTGGAGAAGAACAAGTATGACGCCAGCTCCATTGATTTCTCAAGTGTGACATGGACGGAGCCACCATTTACAGCTGTGCCCTTGAGGAGCTGAGTCTGGTCTTCTGGCCTCTGGGGAACCAACTCCACGCCCAGCTGCGGGATCTTACCTCCCGCTGTTCCGATGAACTCAGCTGGATCATTGAGCTGCTGGAGAAGGACAGCCTTGTGGCCTTCCAGGAGCCCCTTCGACTAGGGAAGCCCCTGGAGGTGATGGAGGAGGCTGCCAGGCCAGCCCCTACTACGCTGCCAGCTAGTCACCACTGGAGCCCTGGCCCGGGCTGCTCCGAGGTCTCCACCACAGGGACTGGCACTCCTCAGACTCCCCTGGGAGCAGCCTGAACTTGGACTCCGCTGAACAGTAAGCTCTTCCCCAGAGACGTTTCCTGACTATAAGAAAGGGGGACCAAAAGCATGGGAAGCAGAAACGGAAGCTGAGCGAAGAGTACTGGAGGGCAAGAAGAGCAAGCACGCCTGCAGAGGCACCCACCTGTGGGAATTCATCTGGGTCATCCTCATCCACCTGGAGCTCCACGAGGGCTTCATAAAATGGGAAAATCGGCAGGAGGGTAACTTCAAGGCCATGGCCCAACTTTGGGGCCAAAAGAAGAAGAACAGCAACGTGACCTACAAGAAGCTGAGCTGGGCTGTGAGGTACTACTACAAATGAGAGATCCTGGAGCCGGTGGATGGCCAGCAGCTTGTCTTCAAGTTCGGCAAAAACTCAAGTGGCTGGAAGGAAGAAGAGGTTGTGGAGAGTTGGAAGTAAAGGTCTGAACTAGACCTAAAACTAGTCCCACAGATTGGACTGGGGGCCACAGGTCCCTGAAGGACCAGCAGGCCGGATGCCCCTCTCCACCTCACGGACGCGCTTTCTCTGTGCTGTTATGAGAAGCTGAGTGCTGGCAAGTGACAGAGACCCGGACCCAGAGCCCGTGACCTCTCTTCCTGGCCTTGGAATACAAGCTCTGGTGTCTGAAGCGATTTACACCAGTGCGGCTCATTATAATTCCAACACTGGCTGTGGAGAATGCCTTCCTCCTGCCTAGACTCTGCCAAGGAAGACAGGGGAGGCCAAAGGGGAGAGTGCTGGGATAGGGAACAGAGCTGCTGCCTCCAACATCTTCCTGGATTAGCTACCACATCTCCCTGCTCAGTGCTTGGGCTCCACAGGTGGGGGTCACAGCATCCCTAATTTATGTGCTATAAATATGTAAGATGTACATAGAGATCTATTTTTTCTAAAACATTCCCCTCCCCACACCTCCCCTCCAAACACTAGTGGCTTGACTGGGCCAGGAATGGTGGTGAACCCTGTCAGAAGCCTAGTTCCTTTCTCCTCTGAATGGAGGTACAGTCCTCCAATAAAGTGCCCTCTGGGCTTTTTCTAAAAAATATATATTATATATAAAATATATATATATTATATATAATATATATGTATATAATTCCTTCAAAAGATTTTAAGAGAATAAAAACATAAATCATGAATTGGAAGGAAATATTTCAAATCATCTATCTGAAAATGGATGTATATCTAGAATATATTAGTTCTCAAAATTCAATAATAAAATTAGAGTAAAAGAGTTAAAATCTTTTCACCATTAAATCTTAATAGATGGTAAAGAACACGAAAAATTAATTGAAATCTTTATTCAATAGAAAAATGTGAATTAAAATCACAATGAAATATCCCTGCACAACCATGAAAATAGCTAAATTAAAAAGACTGACTCTACCAAGTGGTGCTGAGGATACAAAAACTGGAACTCATGCATTGCTGCTGAGAATGTAAAATGGTACAATAACTTTAGTTCAGCAGTTTTCTAAAATGTTAAACATATACCTATCATGAGAGGCAGGCATTTCACTCTAGCTATTTACTCAAGAGAAATGAAAGCAAATGTTCTTAGAAAGAATGGTGCACACATATTTGATAGTAGACTTATTTGTAATATCCCAAACTTGTTGCAGCAATCTTAATGTCCATCAACAGGTGATTGAGGCAAATAAGTAGATTTACTGTGGCAGATCCATGTAATAAATTACTATTTAATAAAAAATTAACTATAGAGAAACACAAAAATGTAGATAAATTTCAAAATAATTATACTAAGTCAAAGAATCCACATCAGAAAAAGGTATGTGCAATTTGATTTCATTTACTTAAAATTCTAGAAAATATAAACTATTGTGAAAGAAATCCAACCAGTGTTTGCCTAGTAGAGGGGCAGGTAAGTAAGAAGGGATCCTACTGGAGCAGAGATTGAACTATGGCAGGGGGAGATTCTGGGGACTGTTGGTTTTGTCCATTATTTTGACAGTGGTGGTAGTTTTACAGGTATATACACCTGACAAAACTTATTATATAGTTAATTATAATATCAGTTATACCTCAATAAAGCCCTTAGAAAGTGCACTTATATTTAATTATATAACAAATTAATTCTGGTTATCATAAATACAAATTTATAATGCTAAAATTCCCCTCATGTACTGAATCAGCATCTTATCTATCTTGCAAAACACTTACTGTATATATGTGTTGGAGGAGACATGTATAGTAATATTAATTGTGAATGGTATAAAATAGCAAATTATTGAAAATATATTACTCATATAACTTGAGCCCCATATGCGTTTTCATTTGCTGAAGAAGTTTGCTTAGTGATTAAGAACATGGGCCTGGCGACTGACCAGGTGAGACAAGCAGCTTGAAGCTCTGCAGCCCGTCCCGGGCCCCGCCCATGCCACGGTGAGGTCTGCTTAGCCATGGGCGCCTCCAAGGCCCACTCCTTCTCCCCCGCCCCCATGCGCCTCTGGCCTTCTGGCTTTTCTGCTACCTGGTCCCACACTACAGAGGCACAGGAGATTATAAAGACCCTTGTCCTGAGCGGCACAAGATAGAGCAGAATTTAGTAACCGAAAGAGGGCTTATCAGGCTCCTCCATGAAAACTGAAGCTCAACGGAAAAGAAAAGAGAATCTCTACAATAAAGGCACATCAGACCACTGTACTTGGTCTGCTGCTCGCTTGCTGAGACTCATTGACTCGTATATGCACACGGATTCCTACGTTGCCTACTGTGACAGCAGGGACATACCCTGAAGGGGGCCCATAATTTTTATTGCTATTTGCAAAAAAGAAAAAAAATTTTTTTCTCTTATTTTTAATTCTTAATTTGTACTTTTTTTACTCTTCAAATTTTTACTTTTCTTTCTTTTATCTTTTCTTTTTTTCTCTCTCTCACTCATTCTCTTGCTGTCCCACATTGCTCCTCATCTCCCCATTAGTTCCTTTCTGCACTGAATTCAGATTTCTTCCTTATTGTTTTTTCTCTTTTTCCTTCTCTTACCATTAGGTTTAAGGAAAGTAAATTCGGTATCTAGCCTCCCTGTTGCTGTTAGGTGATTCTATTCACATCTTTGTTCTTTCATTCTGCCTTTTTCTCTTGCCTTTAACAACTTCTTAGAGTTTGTGTGATCTTTCTGTGTCTTCTGGCCTCACTGCTAATCTTACCTGTTCTTTCTACCTGTCCCTCCCTCCCCAACTCCTTTTAACTCCCCACATCAAAGGGGAAAGATGCTATATTGAAGAGTTTATTCATTATAAACTTATGTTGGGTTGGTCCTCGGTTTTAATTTAACTCACATAGTTAAATGTGATAGATTAATAACTACCATAAATTGTCATTTTCTAAGCTGTGCTTGATGCTATGGTATTGCTGACTATGTCATTTGGGCTAACATGTTGTGATTGATCTAATTAGTTTTCCATCCTGGTATAAGGAAAATAAAATACCCTCAGAGTCATTAGAGCCTCAAAACCTAAATACAAGCCATATCTGGAAGACACCTCTGAAAAGCAATCATTCCACGAGGGTTTTAAACACAAGCAACAAAGATACCTACATTAAGCAATTTTGAAATATCAACCCAGGAATTAAACCAAGGACAGTACCAAAAACAAAAATGAGAAGAAACTTAAGCAAGGCACAAATGCAGGCTTCCACACCACAAAAAGGAAATTCTGGGGGAAATGAGGTGGAAAAGTCTGATAAGCAACCACTTGGACACCCTGAACTGATAGCACAGGAAGTAACAAAGCAGATGCATGAGGCTCTAGAAAATTTTGAAACAGAAATAATCTCCCTGATAAATACAGACATGGTGAGCAGAGTGAAGGACATGATTAGAAGCTCTAGAGCAGAAACAGATAAGAAAATAGATGAGATCAGAAACATGCTGGAAGCCATGAATATCCAGCATAAGAAAGATATGGAAAACATAATCTCCCAACATAAGAAAGAAATGGAATCCATGAAACAGATTCAAACAGATATCCAGGAGATTAAAAACTCCATTGAAAGCATGCAGAGCAGACGAAGAGAATCTGAAGACAGAATATCAGATACAGAAGACAGGATTGCGGTTAAGGACCATGAAAACAGAGATTTCTTAAAGATATTAGGGGACCATGAGAAATCAATCCAACAGCTTCTAGATGATGCAAAGAATAACATAAGACTCATAGAAGTCCACAAAAAAATAGGAGAAAGTACAATTGACATAAAAAACTGTTCACAGAAGTAATAATAGAAAACTTCCCAGACAGAGGTAGAGAATTGAACGTACAGATAAGTGAGGCATATAGAACTCCAACCAGCCATGACCAAAAAATATCCACACCTAGACATATAATAGTCAAGATCCCAGAAACCCAACAGAAAAACAAAATTCTACAGGCAGTTAGAGAAAAGAATCAAATCATCTACAAAGGAAAGCCCATCAGAATCACGGTAGGTTTCTCAACACAAACCCTCAAATCAAGGACAGTCTGGAGTGAAGTATTTCAAGCCCTAAAAAAAAATAACTTCCAACCTAGACTGTTGTATCCTGCAAAATTATCTTTCAAAATCAATGGGAAAATCAGATACTTTCATGACAAAGAACACCTGAGAAATTTCGTGAACACCAAACCAGCACTCCAAACAATTTTAACCTATATCCTAGAAAGAGACAATGAAGGTCAGAACTCCATGAGGCCCAGCAGAGAGAAGCCACCATGCAAAGTAAGACAGTAAAGTGAAAGGGGGGAAAATAAGAAATAAAAGAGCCAAGAAGAGTAAAACATCATGACAAGCATGAGTCAGTATCTGTCAATTATAACTATCAATGTTAATGGCCTCAATTCACCAATCAAAAGAAATAGACTGACAGAATGGATTAAGAAGCAAAATCCAAAAATATGCTGTATACAAGAAACACAGCTAACTCAAAAGGAAATCCATAGACTGAAAGTAAAAGGATGGAAAACAGTTCTCCACATGACAGGAACCTAGAAAAAACAGGCGAAGCAATCTTACTTGCAGACAAAGTAGATTTCAAACCAAAACTAATTAAGAGAGACAAAGATGGTCACTACATCCTTGTGCAGGGAACAATCCAAGAGGAAGAGATGACAATCCTAAATGTATATGCACCAAATATGAATGCCCCCAACTATACAAAACAAATATTAATGGACATGAAAAACCAAATAAGCATTAATACAATTGTAGTGGGGGGACCTCAACACCCCTCTATCACAAATACACACATCAACTAGAAAAAAAATTAACAATGAAATTCTAGAACTGAAACAAGCTATTGAACAAATGGACTTAATAGATGTTTATAGAGTGTTCCACCCCACAAAATCAGAATACACATTCTCTTTATTTTATTTTATTTTTTTATTTTTCCCCCATTACTAGCCCTCCCTTCACCCCCTCCACCCTTCCCTATTTATAAAGACTTTATTTCATTTTTTTCCATTTCTCAGCATTTTTCCTTTCCCTTCTTTCCTTTCCCCTGCCCCTCCCACTACCCCTACCCCTTTGGACCTTTTCTTCCTATTTTGCATTATCTATTATTCATTCTAATCATTGGTACATTTTAGGTATACAATATAATGACATTCATCATTGGAAATTTGCACCTTAACATAGTCTCTCTTGGTTCTTATTTTTTCACCTTTGCCCAGCCCTCCCTTCAACCTCTCCAGTCCTCCCTATTTACAAAGACTTTGTTCCTATTTTTCCATTTTCTCATATTAATCCCATTCCTTTCTATCCTTTCCCCGAGCCCTCCCATTTCCTTCCCCTTTGCCCCTTTTCTTCCTATTTCACATTACCTATTGTACATTTTAGTCCTTATTTACACTTTCAGTTTCTCATACCAGAGAAACTCTTTGGTATTTATACATGTGTGTCCTATTTATTTCACTTAAGAGTATCGCCTCAATGTGCATCCACTTAGCTATAAATGTCTCTAATTTCTCATTTTTTATGGCTGAGTAGTACTCCATTTTATTTTAAAAAATGCCACATTTTCTTTATTCAGTCTCCAGTTGATGGGCATTTGGGCTGTTGCCAAGTTTTAGCTATCACAAACTGTTCCGCTGTGTACATGGGCACACATATATCACTGTTGTATGATTCTTTTAATTCTTTGGGGAAGATCCCCAGCAGTGGAATAGCAGGGTCAAATGGGACTTCCAGTCTTAGTTTTTTGAGGTATCTCCATACTGATTTCCACAGTGGTTGCACCAGTCTACACTCCCACCAGCAGTGGAGCAGGGTTCCTCTTTCCCCACAGCCCCACCAGCATTTGTTATTGGTTGATTTCATGATAGCAGCCATTCTTTCTGGAATGAGGTGGAATCAAAGAGTTGTTTTCATTTGCATCTCTCGAATGACCAGTGTTGTTGACCATTTTTTCATGTATTTATTTGGTATTTCTACTTCTTTGTCTTGAGAAATGTCTGTTCGTTTCAGATGCCCATTTTCAGATTGGGTCTTTCAATTTGGGGGGTCTGATCTTTTTAAGTTCTTTATAGATTCGAGATAGTAGACCTTTGTCTGAGGAAGAGCAGGTGAAGATTTTTTCCCACATTGTGGGTTGTCTCTTCACACTGCTGGTGGTTTCTCTTGCTGTGCAGAAGCTTTTTAATAAGAAGAGATTCCACTTGTAGAAAATAATCCAAAAGTTCATCTGGAACCAGAAGAGACCTAGCAAAAGCAATTCTAGGCAACAGATACATGACAGGTGGTATCACAATTTCCAACTTGAAACTATACTACAAAGGCACTGTGATAAAAACAGCATGGAACTGACAAAGAAACAGACCTGAGGATCAGTGGAATAGATTAGAAGATGCAGAAACAACTTCAGACATACTCAGCCACCTCATCTTTGACAAAGGAGCCAACCACCCTCGTTGGAGGAAAGATAGGCTATTTAATAAATGGTGTTGGAAAAACTGGATTTCAACTTGCCAAAGTTTAAAACTAGACCCATACCTATCACCATGCACTAAACTAAGATCAAAGTGGGTTAAAGATCTAAATATTAAGTCAGAAACACTAAACTTGCTGGAAGATAAGTTGGGGGGATAAGTTAGGTAGAACAGGGGGAATAGGGGCCAGCTAGCTGGCCTTCTCGGTGCCTTCCAGCGATATCTGGGGGATGCCCAAGGACAGCACTAAGTCGTCAGCCCCAAAAGTGGCAACAGGGGGAATAGGTAGAACTCTTGATGACATTGGCATAGGAAAAGACTTTATGAGCTAATCTTCAGTAGCATGGGAACTAGCACAAAGAATCGTCAACTGGAATCTCATCATATTAAAACTTCTGCACTGCAAGAGAAAGTACCAACACAGCTAAGAGACAACCTACAATGTGGGAAGAAATTTTTAGCCACTGTGCCTTAGACAAAGGTCTACTATCGAGACTATATAAAGAACTGAAAATACTCTTATAGGGAAAAAGTTCTTATAGGGAAGGGTGGAGGGGATGAAGGGTGCACATGTAATGGGAGAAAAAATAAGAACTAAGATACATCATGTTCTAGTACAAACACCCAATAATAAATGTAAATGTATTTTATAACTAAAATGTACATATATATATATATATATATATATATATATATATATATACACACACACACACACACACAAATAAATTTTTAAAAAAGGAACAGGGGTCTGCAGTGTGACTACCTGGTTGAAATCCAGAGATTAGACTACTTAGCAATGTGGCCATGTGGGCCACTCAGTCGTTTTGAACCTCAAATTATTCATCCCTAAAGTGGAAGTAAAAATAGCATTAGTAGGGCTGGGGATTTAGCCTCAGTGGTTCTGCCACATGCCTCTCAAGCACAAGGTCCTGAGTTTGATCCCTGGTACCAAAAAACCCCAATAGCATTTGTACCATAAAAATATTGTGTATTGTGAAGAGTGGATGAGAGAGGTGTGCAAAGTTCTCAGCAAAAGACTATGTACATAGAAATGGCTCCATAACTGTTATCATCACTGACTTGACATTTGCCTAAATGGGTACATAATCCCATCCCATTGACCTGTTGATCTGACTTCCAGGACTCTCAATTTTAAGGACCTGCCTGTGAATCTGAAAGTAACTTTATTATAAAAAATTCTGAAAAAGTATGTAAGTGTCAAGGAGAAATGTTGTTATCAAGCATGTGCCTTTTTTCTTTTGCATTTTATTTTATTTCATTTTAAGTACTGGGGACTGAACCTATGCTTTTCATAAGCTGCATCATAAGCTATATCCCTAGCCCTTTAAAAAAAATTAGTTTTGTTTTGTTTTGAGCAGTTTCTCACTGCTGCTAAATTGCCCAGGCAGGCCTCAAATTCCAGATCCTCCTGTTCAGCTTTGCAGAGAAGTGGGATTACAGGTGTGGCAGTTGCCTTTAAGTTGTTGTAAAGTGTGGCACCCTACACAGCCTAAGGCCTCTTAGCTGAAAGAGTATGAAAAAGATTTAATGTAGAGACAAATGTTATTAGAGTGCAATAATATAACAGATATTCAGAATTAGAGCAATTATACAAAGAACATTTAAACTTCATTTCTTTCTGCACTTTTATTTTACATGTATGTATATATGACTGGAAGGACAAATGACCTTCCAGGGTCATAGGGACTTTCTACTTGAACCAGGTCTGGAGCTCTGCTTATCCTAACCCTGTTCCCAGGGGCTTCCCACACAAAGTTCTACTATCTTATCTCATCTTTCTGTATTGAAATGTTTAAGAAGTTGAGGATCTGAAAATGTAATTTAAATTATTTTCCATTTACTAGGCTAAAATTAAAGCAAAACCTGTGCCTTTCACAAGGTCCACATTATCTGGGATACTAACTCCCATGCAATAGTTTATTCTAATGCTGATGAGTAAAGGAGGCCTCATTGCTCAATAGTTTGTTTACAAATGAAATCTATAGAAGCATAAAATTCAGAGATGTTCTTTTTTTTTTTTCAGAACTGTTCTTGATTAGTTATTCTTTCATGTTTACTCACTCCAGTATTAAATCTTCCCAACTCATAAATATCTTTTGGGAACAAATCTTCTGGTTTTCATAGTTCCTTCCTACTATTGGAACATTTTTCTTGATATTTGACTTTTTTTTCTTTCCTTACTTTTATCCTATTTATCCTACTTATCCTGTTCAGATCAAGCCACATCATTTTTCCCAAATGCTTATGCTTTTCATACATGTTACAACTCATCTGAGACAACATCTAGTCAGGCTCCCCATGTGCTTTACTTTAGGACTTTTATGGACTGTATTCTGTATTAGAATAAATCTCTGGTAATAAGATACACTGTTTCAGGGATAGTATCAACATACTTCTAGGGAGAGGAGCTTACTGTCCTTGTGTCCTTCTTAATAAATATAATATGTAGAACCTACACTGAAAATGATCCAGGAAGTTTTCCTTTTACATTATTATAGTTCATTTCTGTTAACATTTAGGACACTGATTTCTATGGATTTTTTCATTTATTATGTGCCAGTTATTGATAGGCATCATTTTTTCACATATTTAACCAAATAAATGAGTCAATCTATTTATCATTGTTTCCTGTTTGTTATGTTTAATGTCTTTTATTATTCTTGATTCCTTCATCTGCTAATCAGAAATAATTCCTATCTACTAGGGTTATTGTGCATATAGTAAAAAAAAGAATAATCCATGAAAGTTTCTAACAAATTCTTTGCACAAAGTATGTGCTTAATAATCAATGTTCCCTCCATATTCCTATTTTTAATTTCCCACTAGTGCCCTTTTTGTACTAAATATCCCATGTGCTACCTAGACTACAACATTGTTTCCCAAAGGCTTGTTGCTGATTGATGCCACACCTCTCCCATTAGCATCTTTCCTTGATCCGCTCATTATTTCCTTTTGTTTACAGACTTTCAGCCCTATTTTTCAACCAAGTGCAATTTCTCTGATCCAAAAAGACTTAAATTCATCTTGTCAGTAAAGTCTCAGGAGACTATATCATGTCCTTTGCTAAAATTCCAATGCAACATCTGCTGAATCTTACAGTTCAAGCCAAAAAGAAGCTATTAAGTTTATATTGTTTGATTTTTTCTTTGTAAATTCTGACTATATATTGCTAATTTGAGTTTGTAATAAGTGTTTCATTTATCATCATATAATCTACATCTTCTAGACATGGATACAAGTCTATGTTAAAATAACATGGCTTTGTCTAATTATAAAAGTACCAGCTCATTATAAAAACCTTTAAAAAATCAAGAGAAATATATAAAAAAAAGAAAAAGGTATCTACAGTCACTCTGCAAGACACATTTTGCTGTTTTTTACACACATGTATTTTACCCAGGTTTAAGATATGTGCATATTTCCTTTTTATAAAACAACACATGTACAATAAATTTTAATGATTACTATTTTGCACTTTCAAACTTCTTTCTTCAATTTTACACAATTAATTTTTTTCCATCTAAGGCAACGTTTTACCTCCTAAATATAGCACAAATTTAAATCATAACAACAGCCAATGTAAGCAAGTATTGTATCTTAGTGGACTTCCAAATGATCAGAGCATCATTATAGATTTTAAATAGAAATATGATTTGGGGTTTTTTATTTTCAAAAATTTCTGCTTTTCATTAGGGACTCTCTTTGAAACTCATCATTACATCCTAATGATTTGCAATTTCTCCTTTGCCTTTCTCTTGTTATACATCTCTAAATGATAATAAATAATAGAAATTTTTAAATTAGATGACATAAGGGACAATTTTGTTTTTGCTGTATTTCCATGAACTAACCTACACTAATTTTCTTTATTTATAATGCTGAAAATCCTCTTGACTGGCAGCAACAACTCAACCATGTTTTGATTTGGCTTTAATCTTCATCTGGCTTTCCCCACTCCATCCCCCAAAGCTTTTGTTAATGAGTCTTTATTATGCCAAACATGATTGTTCATCATTGATAGAAGGCTTTCCTAATATTTTCATACTTTCAGTAAATTCCAATAAAGTTGACTGAATGCAGATGCTGCTTCTCTTTATGACTCACCAAATTGACTTAAGTATAATACATCTGAAACATTCTGGAGAACTGTGTTTTAACTCCAGAATGGTTAGCAAGCTCATAGAATGTTGGGTAGTTCTAATCTGCCAGGGGTGTCTACATTATTGTAAGAGTTAATATGTCTACTTGCTGGAGGAAAGGCTGTTTCACTTTTCCTCAGTTGTTTCTGAGACAAATACCCATTTACACTCTGTTGTTTTATATTTACATGCTTCACTCCTGCAACCCTTCCTATCATACAGTGCTTCATCTGTGCTTTTTGAAGTTCTTTTTCAGTTGTGCGGGCCCTACCAGGCTTTAAAAACCATGAACACAGTAACTTGCTTTTGTTCTTTTTTTGTATACCCAGTATCTAATCCATTATGTGCCATTTCACTGTTTGAATTGAAATGAATAGTCGGATATGGTAACACTTGCTTTGTGTCTATCTCCCTCATTCTTTAGAAACCATTTCAAATAACTACCTTAAACATCATTTCAAAAAGATGGACAAGACAGTGTTGTGATCAAATGAGTGGGCTTTCGAATCAGTTTGTGGAGATTAGATTCCTAGTGTCACCACTTATTTTGTAGGTGTCAGGTGGCTAAACTTTGTGCTTCACAGTGGGAATTATCCCAGTACCCGTAGCACAGGATTACAATTACTCGCACACTTTCCAGAACAGTGCTGAGCATGTATTACATGCTCAGTAAATATTACCAGCAATTATTAATATTAAAGGTCTGTAATGTAGCAACAGGGAGCACTGTCTTACACTGTATTGTATCCAATATAAATCAGTACAGTAGAATGTGACAAAAATGAGAAGAACGTGGCATCTTTCAAGAGTATTCCTAGATATATAAATTTTAACTTAAGAGGAAATGTTGGAAGAAGTTTTTCTGGATACAAAAGCCTGGAGAGATCACACATGACAGAAGCTAGCTCCATTAACATTTTTTTAACTCAATTCTGTCTCTGTTTTGATGCATCTTTCATTATGTCTCAAGCTTAACTGCAACCCCCCCAACAAAAGTGTAGATTCCTTGATGTCAAGTCTGGATCATAAACTTCTTAGTTAATAAATAAAAAGCGAATGGACTGTGATTCCTCTCATAACTACATTATCACATCAATCCTACGTTAATTTGGAAAATTAAAAAAAATGTTAAAAGTTAAGTGTACTATCAAAACAACTCCCACATTTTCTTTCAACACTGAATGAACAATGGCCATCCTCGTCACTGAAAATGCCCACAATTCCCATGTACAAAGTAGAGACTTTGCTGCCTTTTTGGTTTCAGTTTTCACTTTTCTTACCTGGAAGCTGCCACAGACTGACAAGAATAGCTGCATTTTAAAACTCCTCTAGAACAGGAGTGGACTCCTGGTTCTCATGCTCCAAGTGGATGGTCCTATGAATGCAGATGTTTAACGCATGTATCCAGATGTTCTCCTGATACCTGTAAGTACCCTCCTTGAACAGAGCTGCTTAGCTCAATAAATAGCTGCGGAAGAAGTGAGGTATTTTCCTAGCTTGCGGAGACCATCATCTCCCTGAAATGTTACTATTTCTATAGAAGTTGCACTGAGATAGTAGTTTTTAGACAATGTCTGATTTGGTGCTTCTGGGAAGACATGCCACCATTAAACACTGTGATTCTTCCTTCATTAAGAATCCCAGCAATTGTAATCCCAGCAATTCGGAAGCCTGGGACAAGAATGCAAGATTGAGGACCCCCTGGGCAATTTAACGAGATCCTGTCTCTAAATAAAAAATAAAAATAAAAAAGAGCAGAGAATGTAGCTCAGTGGTAGAGCACCCCAGTGCTGAAAAAAAAAAAAAGAAAAAGAAGAGAGAAAAAAAAGAGTGATGGAGCCAGAGTGGTAGCAGAGGAAGTGGATTTGGATACAATAGATAAGCTGCAGTTTTAAAGCAGATTACTACTAGTGGTCAGGGCAGCCTCTGTCTTGGAGAGCTTTAATAGCTTGCTTTGTCAAGCCGTGATCTGAGGGAAGAGTAAATGGCTTTCACATTTTTCCTCTGGTTGAGCAAAGGTGCTCTGGTTGTTTGGGATAATACATTGTTCCCTTTAATTTGTCTGTTTTTAAATAAAGCCATCCATTTATGATAGCTGGAATTTAAGAAGTGGGTTGGCATACTGAGTAAAATTTTGGTGGTCATTATCTCTCCTACCTAGGGTATAGGCAGACTGAAGTCTTCTCTGATGCACAGATCCTATTTACTGTTTGCAAACTATTTGGTTCCTTTCTATTCATCACTAATTCTCCCAAACTTGTGAATTTATGCTCTGCTCAGCAATAATTCATGAGATGAAGTAATTTTTCTTCTCAGATAAACTGGATTAATAATTTTTTTCATGAAATATAGTCATCTAGATTAAAAGAGATTTGGTCTCTGGGCTGGGGATTTAGCTCAGCAGCACTGTGCCTGCCTTGGAAATACAAGCACCTGAGTTTGATCTCTGGTACCAAAAGAAAAAGGAGATTTGGGTTTTAAATGCCAAAGCAGCTGCCAGGGGAAATTATGTCCTTTGCTCCAGAGAAAGTCTTGAAGTCCTAAAGCCGTGCTTGCCTGCAACAACTTAGACCCTAGTCACAAGACAGGGGCTGCAGTGGAACATTCTGGCGACATTTCTATTCTTCTATGCAAAAAGGCTTCAGAGATCACGTTAGACCTGAAGGGTTCCAAGGCCAGAAAGAGCCTGTGAATACCAAATTAGGATTTCATTTATAATTCTATGAAGTTTTGTACTAATAAACCCAAGAAAATTGTGTAAGATTATCTAAAAACCTAGTCAAACAAATTTTATCTATCGGATAAAACTACTAAAACATCTTGTGATCCTTATCCTACTTTGTACATGTCTCCCCATTCGAGCCTCCTAATTTCATAGTTTTAGATGGGTGGCTTTTCAGGTGGTACAACTTACTCTAAATTTGAACTCTCATCTTTGTAATTTCTACCTAAATATATGCATGTGTTTTTCCTTTTCTTATTTTTTCTAGCAATACCATTTATATATTATACTTACTAAAGAAACATAATTTTATCCATTCACTTTTGATTTTCAATTTTCATAAGGCATGCACTCCTTCTCTCCCTATTCTCTCTAACTTTGAATTGGGTTAACAAGTCATTTTCAGTTTAAAGCATTCAGGTAGATGTTTTCTTCAGGGAAAGACTGAAGGAAAAAATCGCTTTGATTTTCTTCTTTCTTTTTTACTCTGCTTTGCTTCTTTCATTCTACCTTCTATTTCAAATCATTTTTTCTTCCTAGTAGTCTCTTTCAATGCAGTCATTATAAAATTTAAACAAGATAGCCCATACCCTGAAGAAGAGCCAAAAGTGAGCTAGATAGGGAAATTGAACATACGATGTAGGCCCTGAATGTACTCCAGCACTCCAGAGACTGGCCCCCTTTAACTATGGGTGGTAAATCTTACTTCCTGGAAGAGGACCACTGTAAAACAGTTAAACAGACATGATCAAAATATTTTGACTCTAATCTTTTTATTTTAATCTTTAAAAAAGACCATTCATTATTAAGTCAGAAAACACTTATCGTCAATCATATTTCATTCCTCTTTCTCTTGCTAAGAGGCAAAACAGCAATAATTAAGAACATGCAAGTTCCAAATAGGCCAGTGAAAGAGTAAGGAATCTATTCTGCAGAATTGGCAAAACCTGTATCTAATTTACATAAGGAGCCTTTCTTTATTCTTCATTTTGATTAAATGTACCCGTTTCAGAGAGCATTTCCCATGATACTGGTTGTGCAGGTAATTTACAGATTAAATTACTTAAGATCTAAAAGAAAAGTCAGAAGAATTAAACATACTCTGTTAGGTATTCATCATCATCATTATTATTAACCTGTAAAGGTTTGGTTCTTAGGAAATGAGTTTTGATTATCAAAGCACTTTCCCAAAGTCCTTCATTTGATGGGTGAGTAATGAAGATCGCTGAGAATCTTATCTTTCTATTGTTTATATAGGCTGTTTCACTGCAGTTGTTTGTTAGTTCTGTGCAGAAATAATGACTCTTGCTGCTTTATGTTATTCAAAAAATACAATTATACAAGGCCTATAAAACTGTAGAATCAATTAGTATATGCTTTTCAATATTTTCTTATGTGTGTGAAATATGTTTCTGTAAACATTTGAAGGATTAACTTTGACTCATTTGGGTTTAAGTATCTTGAAATTAAAAATTAGCTATTTATTCTAATAGAATTGGACATGAAAATTGAAATATTTTCCATTTATCACTTATAATTCTCTTTTATTTCTCTCTCTCTATTAAATTTATGAGGACTTTATATCCGCTCTGTTTTCTTTACTTTTTTCTTATATTTCCTCTTCCAGCCATGTTTGCTTTTTACCAGTCCCTAAAGAACTTCTGTTGTCATCATTTAACATTTGAATGGCGATAATATTTTACAAAATGCTTTACAATATTTTTTATAAGTTATTCTCATGCCTTCAATAACTTTAGGTTATTATTCACAATCCAGCACAGGGTTTTACTTTTATTTGTAGGCATATAGATATTCCTCTTGTCTCTGCTTTGTCCAGTAGCTTTGAAAAGCTTTAACTGGAAACCATGTTCAGTTGTAGGCTGTACAGATTTCTGAATACATTACTTTCAGAAGCCTTAAAACTTTCTGTGGCTTATTGTTCTTACATTACCTCTAGATCAAAAGGAAAGTGTTTTATTTTGCATCTAGACTCTTGAAAATATACAAGAATATGGAATAATTTGATGCACATGATACTGAACTTGGAACATCCTCAAATAATAGATGAGATTAAAAAGTCCTAAGAAGTTGGATTTATTTGAATATAAATTTAAAACTTGAGACCTGTTCCTGTTTATGATTTTAAAATAGCATATTTTAAAAGATTCTTAATGTTTCTATAGTTAAGAAGAATTCTGATATGTATCACTACTCAGTTGAGAAATTTAATATTAATGTTGATATATTGATGTACATTATTTTAAGAGAACATACATGCTTCTTCCCTTCCTGTTCCCAGATAGTCCCCAGAAGAGTGAAGCTTTGAAGCGGTTTTCCCAAATACCAAAACTCTCTCAAACTGTATGTGATTCAATCACGGACCATAAGTTCAATGTATAATATGGCCTTTATGAGAAACCAGAGTAAATATCCAGTACACTTTTTCACCAGTACACATTGGGAGCTCCTTTAGGGAAGCTTGGACAAGGATCAGTGCCATTGGAGTGTTTGCCTTTGGGAATATCTTTCTAATCTAACACCCAAAGAGAGGACACGCTTCCTGTCATATCTTCTTTAAATCTTAAAAACTAAGGAGCAAGTTGAACTATGGCCAACAGATTTTTCTCCTTGGTAATATTCTTAACTTTTGGGTTATCCTGATCTTATTTCTCATTTGTTTTATTGTGTTTTACCCAATAATTTGTTAAATATAATTCCCTAATCAGTGTTTCCCAAACTTATTCATGCTGTCACCTATTAAATTTTTGTATTTGTATAGCACATGAGGGTAAAGGATTTTGGAAGGTTTTATATGGAGCTTGGTTTAAAAAATTACATGTATATAAATATGAATAAAATATATATGTACAAATTACCTTATGTAGATATAGTAAGAGAAGACATAAATATTGAGGATACTACACATTGAATTTATATGCAACTTCCAAATAAACCTTTTAAAATTTTTAATGGAAAGTTTATTTCAGTATATTTTATTATACAGTATTATGATTTGGTTGGCTATACACATATCTTAAATAGTGTTTTCATGATGATCTCTTCATATTTTTAATAGAAATCATCTGTGGGAAACTATGTTCATGTAAATAGGAGGTAGCAAATAGTAAAAATGTATTATCACTTTTTTCTTCATTTCATAGGCTCCTTCATATCTACTGATGTTCAATTCATTTGAACATTTTAAAGTAAACATGAATTATCTTTTTCATTCACTGATATATGTAATATTTCATTTGTTATAAAAAATAAATTTCAGATTCAGTTTATACTTTTTAAAAAATCAAGTATTTCAAACTACTATGAAGATTTCCCCTAATAATACACAGATACTACTTGACCTTACAAGGTTTTTATAAAGATTCAAATTATTGTCTTAACTAAAAGTGCCTAGCAAATTATTTTAATTTCTGTTTTCTAAACTTGAAAATTTTACTTATCAAAATATAACATATTATATTAATTATATTTAACATATTATATTATATTATATGTTAAATTATTTTAAACATATTCCATATACATGGAAAAATCTTTGTATATTTTGATTGAAAGCATTTTTAAAGCCAAAACTACATCTCTACAAATCTGTGAAGTGAAAAGTCATCTGATTTTTTTCTTTTTTATTTCTTTTTTAGTTTATGAACCATTGCCAAACTTCCTTTGGACAGCTGATGCAATATAATGTGAAATAGCAGAAAATAGAGTATTCTTATCTTATTTTGCAACAATTTGAAAATAGATGGAATTATGGTAGATTAGATTTTATTATATTATCACCTTTACAATATTTTATGTGTAATTCAGATGTAAAGACATTTGTACATGACAGCATCTCTGTAAATAGAACATATTACTAAATCTTAGGGTCTTCAAAAGGAATTCTTCTGTCAAGCCTTTCTGCAGTGATAAGGTAGCATATTACTTATTTCAAATGGTTATTTCAACCCTTAGTTTGGGTATTCTCTGCAGTGCAAATATAATTCTCCCAAAGATTTTCCTTCAGGGTTCAATTGAATGTTATTACTATCAGTACTACTGAGTCATGAGAGGTTTTTTTTGATTCATAGTTTTTTAGGTAAGTGTTGTCTCTGTGTCACTTGACATGTTATAAATGGGTTAGTTGTGCATTGGTCTGGAAATAAGTAGCTTTAAAAAGTAAGTCAATGTAAATATAGAATTTTCTTGTGCCTCTGTTTTAATTTTTCAAATATATTTTAGCATCAATACATTTTTAAAGGTTTTTTTAAAATTCCATGAAAATTAACTAGATTTTCAAGTCCTCAAATACTACCTCCATTTAATTTAATAATTAAATTCTAAAAATTATAAATACTAGTATCACTATAATAAATTACACTTGAAATTTTGATTTCTGAAACTGTAAATTTTAGAGCTTCCTATAACTTGATAATTATTTGATTTTTATAAAGATAATCTTTTTTTAATTCCCAAAACAATAAATAATTCACTGCAAAATCCATTTAAAAAATCAGTAGCTGGTAGAGTGGCATGAACTTGTAGTCCAAGCTACTTGGGAGGCTGAGGCAGGAGAAATATAAATTACATCCCAGCCTCAGCAACTTAGTGAATTAATGAGATCTCATCTCAAAATAAAAGTAAAAAAGGGTTGAGGATGTAGCTCAGCACAGGTACCCAAGGTTCAATCACCAGTAACACAAAAAGAAGTAGAATAAGGAAGAGGAGGAGGAAGAAAAGGAGGAAAATTAACAAAAACACTTTATCTCTTCCATTTTGTCTCTTCTACTCAGTTATTCCAAAACTGTAGAGAATTTTTTTAGTTCTATTTTTTGTAAGTACAAAATTCATAAGACCCCTTTAAGAGCCATTGTAGTATTAAATAGTTGGAAATTATTTCTTATATAATTGGGTACTGATTTTTTCCTTATTTGTTTCTTTTAGCTATTTTTCCTCCTCCACTCTTTCCACCACCACTATCTATTCAAAGGCCCCTACATGATTTCTGAGCCCAAAGGACTCTATCCTGGCCAAGTCATCATATGCTTGGCTACCAATTTGGCGTTAAAGCTAATCATGCAGCAGCTCTGCCCAGAAGGTTCATAAAGTCAGCACCACACTGAGAGTGGCATCCACAACTTCCACAGTGTAGGTACAATTTACCTTTCTAGTGTAACCCTGTTAATTTACATCTACTCCCTGCATAAGTAAGCCTACCAACCTTTAACAGAATTCTTCACTGAAGGATGCAATTAATAGGAAGAGATATGAGAAGCAGCTTCCAAGTAGAGGTAGTAATGTCAGAAGAACCTAGTCCAGTTGCTGTTTCAGTGTTTCTAGTATGTTCTCTCTCACTCATAATCCTGATACACTTGCAATGCTTTTTCTCACAGCAAGGCCCAAACGGATGGACCATCAGTGTGTTTCAAAGAGCCCTTCCAGGAAGTCTTCTCTGCTACCTAGGTATCATATTTCTTTTTTGACTAAAAGAACATTATATTCTGTAATTTATTAAATTCTGCCTTGTGCTATAGCTGCTTTTGTTTCTATGGTTTATTTTCAACATTATTTTTCCCCAAGGTAGAGACTCTAACATATTGCCTCTTCTATGTCACATGGTCCCCAAAATGATGTCGTCTTCAAAATAGGAACTTTAATATATGTATTTATTGAATCAAATCAAACTTGTGGGTAAAATATATTCATGTTTTATGTACTCATATTTTGGGGAAGTTTATCTGAAAAGGAGATGTTATTGAAAGGAACTGTGGTTTCTTGGCAGCTATAAGAATGTAATTTTACCTCATCATTTGAAGAAAGTATCCAATATCCTCTCAGTTTAATAATAATAGCAATAGGACTTAGAGAAAGAAGAGAAATTCTTACATTATCAGAATATAGTGGAGCCTTAACTTACGAACTCAATTCATTCACAGGGGCTGGTTGTAACTCGAGTTGGTAAATTGAAGGCTCAGATTCCTCTATACAGCCTTCAAAGTCTCTCTCCTGTACACAGTGTCCTTAGAGAGACATCGGCCCAGGATTTCTCAATTAACGCCACACAGGAAAGGATGTTGTAATGTTCCTTCCAGAACTCTTTAAGTGTTAAATCTGTGTCTGAGGCCATCTGGAAGCACAAGCAGCTGGCACTTGGGTCATAACTCAAGACTTTGATCATAAGTTAAAACTAAAATTCTGGTCATAATCCAAGTTGTTCATCTGTCAGGCTGGCTGTAACTCAAGTGTCCATTGTACAAATGTAAATGTAATTAATGATAATTATTTCTCTGCTACACAATTGAGAAGATCAGCATTTGCATGCAAATAAATTTCTATGGCTAAGCATCACATACAGGAAAGTACTTATGGAATTATTATTAAAGGTATATTATGAAGCACATCAAAATGCTCAATAATCTCTTATGAAATAATTGTTTTATTCATGGTACTTATACCAATTTTGAATATGTTTAAAAGCAATGGTTTCAAATCGTGTGACTTGCACAGCCATACCATATCAGTTGCTTATTGTAAGGAGCAAGAAAGTCAAGAAGATAGAGAAAGTTTACCTTGCTTTACAGTGATTACAATGTATTTATAATTTCATTTTCTATTTGATCTTGTTAGAATATCTGTATGTGAGTTTACTGTTTAGTGCTTTGTTCTATAATAGGTGCATTCTGGGGGAAGAGATAAAATAATTGATAGTAATAAAATAATAAAGTAAGCACATACTTCCGAGGAATTTGGTTTGCCTTTTCTATGCAGGCAGTAGTGAAAATAATATAAGCTTCCTAAAACAGCTTTCAAGTATATTTTTATGAATAACTTTGATGTCAGGTTTTCTTGCAAATCAGGTTGAAATTATTTGATTTCATTGGCTGAAAGCTTTGTACTATTGAAAAAAGGAAGGAAAAATGATTTTTAAAGACAATCGCTGAGTGGATTTAGAAGCTTAGACCATTAAAGCTGGAAAGAACACAGCCAGTACACCTTCATTTCTCTCAAAGAAGGAAACAGAAGCATAAAGCAATTTTATTCAGTGATTAATGACAAAGTACGACTGAGAAAGATACAAAAATGTGGCATCCTTGTCCTGACTTCTACTATGGTGCATTTTCTACCACTATTGCTTTATTTTGTTTTGCTAATGACATTTGAGTCTTATTTGTAATGTTTAGGAGCATGAGTATGCCACACTGCATTTCACAGAACTAATAGAACAACAGCAATGTGAACATTTCTCCCTGGTTAGTGCCTCTTAAATATTCAATAAAGAGAGAGAAGCAGCTGAGAAAGGAGGGGCAAAGATAATTTTGGAGAACTACCTGAAAAAGTGGCTATGTGAAGATTTTGTAGAATCATATATGCAAGGTAGGTGGCAAACCAAAATCCTTATAATGTTTGGCTCTCATGTCTGACCAATTTATCCCAAATTATCACCAGGAAGAATTTTGCTTGCCTAACTAGTTGGAAGAGGGCTCAAACTGGTGACAAAATCTGGATCAGGGTTTGGTATCATTTGCCACAGAGCCTAATTCGCAAAGAATGTCCCAAGCAAGGAATTGTGCTTCTGTCCCTGCTGAGAATTCTGTTTACTTGCTTAAGCAAGTGTGGGCATTTCTTTCATCATTCCTTTACCAAAAAGCTCAGGAAACTCTCCATGTTGTTTGTAAAAGATGTATGAGAAACCAAAAATCATTCCATTCGTGGATGAAATATCCCCGTAACATAAATTTAACCTGAAGGATACTTTCGGCTTTCCCAAGAATGTTTATAAAGAAAAAAAATCATTCTTCATGACCAAGGAGAGCTCTACTGGTGACTGGTTGACAAAAGACTTTGGCTCAAAGACCTGATTGAATCTGAAGAAAATGTGTCACAACAAACAGTCTGAAAGAATGTTTCCATTTCTGGAGTAAGTGTGGGTGAGCACTTTAACTTTTCTAAAAGAAATAATGTCTGCAAGTTAATCATGTCAGTGTCCTATGTCGAGTTAGAATTATCAACCTTGCTGACCAAAAAATATGCCACAAGTAACTTTTTTTATCCATAATCTGTAGTTTCTGCTCAGATTATTTAAAATTCATACTGCTTTATCTTGGCTATTCAAAATGTTTCTGTGTTCACCACAATTCATCCTACTTTCAATAGTCAAAGGCAAATATATTGGGTAAAATCTAGTAGTTTGTTACAAAATTATACCATGTGCTATAAAAAATAATAGAAAACTTTTGATGTTTATTGCTTCTAATCAAAATCACTCTTTCTTCTGTTAATTAAGATAATCCAGAGCCGTGTTTAAAGCCATGAAGCAAAGCTTGGTTAGAGTTTAGTTTTCTATTATGCTATGCATGACATTCTCATGAGATAAATCATATAGGAAGAACTGTAAGCAAATCTTTTTCTTACCTGATTTCTCCTCTTCCAAGAACATTTGAGGAAAAGCTTTCTTATAATTATCAAGGAATACTAACAACATCATAAAATTATATGTTTTCAAGTGTTTCACTTTTATATCAGTTAATAGTAATTTTGAAAAATAAACTACTTCACTTTGATAAAACCAGTAAAAAATAGCATTTTAAGAAAACCCCAAAGATTGTTTAAAAAGCAAATTATTGTTATCATTTAAAGTTAAATATTCTCTATTGCTGAAGCTGCAGAGAAAATGATTCAGTCATAAATAAACCTTTGTTCGAAGTGCATATTTTTAGAAACTCCTATGCACAGCAAAACTTAGCAAGCACTAGTACTCAGCCTGCCAAAATTATCTTAAATATGTATAAATACCTTTAGCCTATGAATATTCGTTGTAGAATTGTTTTATAAATAAACTTCTTTAAATAACAAAAATAATATATTTTCATAAATTAGAAAGTAGATTAAAATAATGAAAAAGTAACCTGTATTTCTACCACCCAGATAATTACTATTACACAGTTTACATATTAATATATCACTTCCCTGTTTTTTTCCTGATATGCCTTTTAAAATTTGAAGTGCACTTCATATAGTGTTTTATAAGTTACTCTGTATTTCAGTATGTAGAATATATTTCTTTATCACTAAATATTATTCCATATGTTAATTTTCATTTTAACCCTTATTGTGATCAATCCTCTGTTATTAGACTCTTCATGTTGTTTCAAAGTTTTTAAAAATTTTAAACAATCCTGTGATATTATAATTATTTCCTTAAGAAAATGTCCTAGTCACACATGTATAAATACTGAATAGTTTCTCTGGTGTGAGAAACTGAATGTGTAAATAAGGACTAAAGTGTATAATAGGTAATGTGAAATAGGAAGAAAAGGGGCAAAGGGGAAGGAAGTGGGAGGGCCAGGGGAAAGGAAAGAAGGGAATGGGATTAATATGAGAAAATGGAAAAATAGGAGCAAAATCTTTGTATATAGGGAGGAATGGAGGGGTGGAAGGGAGGGCTGGGCAAGGGTGAAAAATAAGAACCAAGAGAGACTATGTAAAGGTGTAAATTTCCAATGATGAATGTCAGTATATTGTATACCTAAAATGTACCAATGATTAGAATGAATAATCGATAATGCAAAATAGGAAGAAAAGGTCCAAACGGGTAGGGGTAGTGGGAGGCGCAGGGGAAAGGAAAGAAGGGAAAGGAAAAATGATGAGAAATGTAAAAAATTGAAATAAAGTCTTTGTAAATAGGGAAGGTTGGAGGAGGTGAAGGGAGGGCTAGGAATGGGGAAAAATAAGAACCAAGATGCATTATGTAAAGGTACAATTCCCAATGAGAAATGTAATTTTGTAGTATACCTACAATGTACCAATAAAAGAATTTAACAAAGTGCAAAACAAAAAAAAAGAAAATGTCCTAGAAGTAAAATTTCTGGATCAAAGATTATTACATGTGGTAAGGTTGTCAATACATTGGCAAAGTGTCTCTCTAAACTACCATTATCAATTTATTTTCCATTATATGTGAACAAATGTCTCCATCTCTCCCAACTGTTTTCAACTTCAGGTGCTATAATTTTCACCTACTCTTTAGTGCTTCAGTAGTAAAAATTGCATTTGTTTATGGTTTAAATTTTCATTGCTTTAATTATCATTGAAATTAAATATTTTGTTGTAATAATCAGAACATCTGTACCTCATTTGTTATTTGCCTAGTTATGATCTTGTGTCTTTTTTTCCCTATTTTTGTTGTTGTCAGTGTTTCTATTTCTGTGTTTGTCTGAAATTATTGTTTGGTAATTACTCTTAAGATATTAGCCCTTTGTCAAAGAAGAAACAAATCTTCCAGGTTTATAGTCTGTCTCTGATTTTATTTTTGGTGAGATTTTTACAAGAATAAATTATGATGTTAAAGATAGTAATCTATTTAGAGTAAAAAGACTATTTAGGTGAGGTGGAAACAGCAGTGACAATAGATAGACACAAATGACACCAGTTCTATGTGACTGGTTTCAGCCACTCCTATCCTCTCCCCATTACAATCCTGCCCTTAAAAACTCCATATTTAGTCAACTTCAATAAAACGTGTGTTTTTCTACTTTGGGGCATAGATTGGCTCACTATCTTGTATTGCTCCTAGAATAATTCCTTTAGCCACTCATGCATTCTCAATTAGATTGTAACCAATTTAAGGACAGGAACTTTTTAAATTATTATTTCTTCTCCATTCTTCATAGTTCTAGCACCATGCACAGCAGGTAATAAGCCTCAAATGATTCCTTGTTCATTGATTACAGATGTGTTTCTTTCCTTGTGCTCTATGGCCAAATCAGCCTGGTTTTCCTTTCTCAAAAATTTTATTGAGGCTACATCTATGTGTGAAAATCACTGAGCCATTTCAAATGAAGTGATTTCTGGTCTGACAAATAATTAGAAAACTTGTATTCAAAGTGAGTGATTTTCTCAAGTGATAAGTAAATTCAACCAAAATAGTTGATTCAACCCTTTACATTGACCTAGCTTGTGCTCAGTCAGTAAAAACACAGAACAGGACATAGAAGGCTATTTTGACCTGTGCTGCCAGCCACTGCTTGCCCATGACCTGAGGGGAGAAAAGGCTACTGCTTTTTCATAGAGTGATATGAAAATAATCAAGGAAGCTATGCAAGGGTAGATGTAAAGTTAATTCTAGAAAAGCTTTTAAAAATACATGATACATATAATTTTAATAGAGTGTATATGTCTCTTGAGTTTATTTATAATTACATGTGACAGGATAGATAATTACATGTGGCAGGATGCTATAATGATGTGGCAGGATTTTATAATTTTAAAACAATAGTCTTTATGAATTCTATGCAAGACAGTATTTTAGAAATTAACATTTTAGGTGCATGTAAATTTTTTAAGAGATCCTGGTCCAAACCTGCCAGTTGAAATTTATCTAGTATATGACAAAATTTGTGTATGCCTATTTGTGTTTGAGCATATATACAATAGTACATACTTCACTGCATAAAACTCTCAAAGCAATTGCCGCTTTAGGAAAATTAGTGCTACTACTTTAAAAATATGACCGATGTGATTTATTAAATGAATATTAATTATGTAATATATATGCATTGCAATATCATATATTACCCCATAAATATGTATATTTTTATATTTCATGTGTATACTTAGATATTTCATGTGTATTGACAGAAAATAATAGACAGATTAAAATAAAATGGATATTAATTTCCAAATATATTCATTGGGTAAAGGCCTATTTTCTCATATGTATTTGATGAGCAAATAACATACTTTGTGTATTAGACATAAAAATAGTTTTCTAATTGTTAACTGAAGACTGAAAATTCCTATCCCAGAATTTGAAAGTGACATAACATACAAGTTAATGCATAAGCAGTAGTAGACCTTTGAAGCTTAACATTTAATCCTTTTTAGGTCATCAAGAACTTGAATATGTTCATATCTGTTTCTCATAAATGCTGATTATAAACACTATCTGTCATCATCCTATGAAGTGTGGTACAGTTGATAGTTTTAGTGAGCAAGAAATCACCATGGGGTAAAAGGCATTCTTTAAGATTAGTAATGAGATCTGCTAAATGGAGGATGCAATGCAGAAGTTTGTACCAAAGAGCTTGTGAATTACGCAAACACTGGGCTGCATTCTTTGATGGCACCTATTACTAATGAATTATTTGACATTCCTTAAAAAAAAAAAAAGGTAGTTCCTCCTACCACCCAGTAAAAAATGTACTCTGAAATCTTTTCTTGTTTTGCATATGATTGGTAGCATACCTTTTAACTGCTGTAAGTAATAAAAATATATATGTGCAAGTTGGCTATAAGAAATGCCAAAGTTTCACCTAATAAAATTTTGGTATGCCTCAGTTTTCAAAGTAAATTTGATTTATTTGAGCCACCAGCCATCTGATGACAGCCTTGTGTTTTTTATATGAGTCATGTCCCAAGGGGTGTAGAATATGGCAATGGTGTACCTTGGATTGGATCCAGTGTCCGCAAATAGGTTTTCATTAGACTTTGATGCCAGTCACATTTGGGAGCAGAGAGGCTGCTGAAAACCAGCTTCGCTTTGGGATCACTTCTTTCTTTTAGGAAAAAACAACAAAGATCTTTTTTAGCAAGGCTTTGTGCCTCCACATTGTAGGTGTATGGTAATGTTTTAGAGAGCAGTAATCTGTTATTGCAGGTGGTCAGGCTTCAAGCACTTCCGTATTTTGAGAATAGATCAGATGAAGTACAACAACTTTTATTGAAAAATTGCCGAATTTGAAAATTAGAAACACATTTTCTGTGACTAAGATTAAGTTAGCATATATTACAGTCACTTGGACTTTTGTGTAGCACTAAAGGGAATATAATTACATAGGTTATTCCACATGTCATGAGATTGGAACCTTAATCACACTTAGAAACCTTTATCATGCTGACATAGACCCTTATACGCTAATCTCTTTAATAACTGAAGGAGATTTTAAAATGAATATGGAATAGGCAAGTTCATGAGAAATAAAGACAAGCTACTTTTTATTTTTATGCAGTACAAGAAAGTCTTATTCCTGATTTTAAAAACATATTGCATTCTTTCATGCTCTTAAAACATGAGTGTATATATATATATATATATATATATGTAAGGATGAGATTCAAAATTATCCTTTATAATCTCTGTTTATATATATTCATGTGAACATGTATCATATAATTCATATAGAATTTTATTTAAAAGTGAGATTTAATCTTCTTTAAAAAAAGGAGAAAAAGTAGATACATCTTGTGTATCTGGTGACAATAAAATCTAAGGGTTTTATATCCAATGAAAATGAAAGAACAACAACAAAAAAGGCAACCCAATTTTTAATCTAAGGCCAAGATAATCCCAGGAGATTAATCTGTTCTGAATCAGCAGAAATAATACAAAACATCTAGCTCATAAACATGACACTAGTTGTTGAGCCAGAATTAAATGACATAGTGTTCTGACTTGGAAAACTTGCCTTGTCATTTAAAAAGAAATATTTTATTGCTCTTCCTCCCTGTTATATAGACTAAGGTGTTGTATGTTTTTGGAAGAAAAATAAGTTTTAAGCCCCGTGGTTTTAATCAAATTCAGATGTACAATGACTTCAATCAACCAAACAAGTACAGAATTTGTTCGTATTTTATAAAATACAATAGAAATAAAACATTACAGATAAAGTTTTTTCTTAGATTAGCCTTAATTTTTATTAACTATGAATTCTATTTCCTTATTTCTAGATTGATGTCTTAATTTTTATTATAGATTTACATAAATGCATAGGGCATAATTCATAAAGTTTTATAAACATCAACATCCTCACTCTTTTAAAAGTGTATTTAATGGAATCTAAATGGCATAGTTATTTGGTTCTTATCATTATTTATTTAAAAAATACACAAACAAGGGCCCGGGATTTAGATCAGTGGTTACACTGCCTGGTTCGCAAACACAAGGTCCTGAGTTTGATCCCTGGTACCCAAAAAACTCAAAGAACAAAAACACAGATTAATTACAAGTAGGATCAAAGATATTTCTCATACGGTGGAAATAGTCAGCAGCTGGGTGGTGGAATTGTTGCACAACTATATGAATTTATTCAAATATTTAAATATAGAACTACAATTACAATGGGTGAATTTTATGGTATATAAATTACACTTCAAAAATCTGTTAAAATTATAAAATAAGTTGGAAATATTACATTGTTAATTTTCCATGTGAACCCTATTTTTCCATTATTTTTTATGCATAAAATCCTATCCTAGTGTAATACAGTTTCAAGATTAGGTCTTTTATAATGATTCTATATATCTCTGCAACAAAAACATACAGGAGTTTAAATTTAAATATTTTTGTATCCTGTGTTCCAAGGTCAAAATATTAAAAATTTATTCTGTATTATAATTAAATAGCAAACAACTTATCAAAAGTAAAATTAATATACACAAAATTTTATAAGTAATTAGATACAAAATTAATATTTAGTGGACATAAATCATTTAATAAGGTGAATGGAACTGTTTCATTTTTTGTACTTAGTTCTGTTTCTTTTTCAATTACTCATTGCCAAATTGAGACAAAATCAACCTTAATTTTCTTCCTCTTTGTTTTCATAGATTTAAGAATCAACACATTTTTTGCAAAACTCATGAGATGGGCATATAAGGAGTTTGTATAAATAATATGGCCCAGGTCTTTTAATTCTTTCAGTTATCTGTTATATAACAATCTATAATAATGCCATGTCATTTTTTATTTTTATTAGTATATGTTTGTGATAGTAATTACATTAAACTTGGGGTTTTGATACATATATGTATTACATTTTGGCCATACTTCGTTATGGTTTATATTTAGATATCCTCCAAATCTTCATGTCCTCATAAGTGGGGCTCGTGTGAGGTTATTAGATTATGGAGTGCTACAGTTGGTTTGGTGTTGGGAGGTAGGGCCTGATGGAAAGAGGTGAGTCCTTGCGGGCCTGGATTAGTAGGGTTGTTTTCCTCCTTAGGTCCTCCATTCTCACTATTTCCTGGCTGCCATACAATGAACGGTTTTCCTGTACCTTTTGCCCTTTTATGATGTGCCGTCTTTGTACATGGTCTCTCTGCATTTGGGACAGTTCCCCTGGCTGCTCTCCTTGAACACTCCCCCTCTGGAACTCAGCTATAGTACCACCCTAATTTCCTGATTGCCCCATCCCAGACAGTCCTCTGTTCTTCATTATGTCCACACTGAGTTGAAGATACCAAAAAGAACTATGAAAGTGTATGTTTTGTTGTATTACATTGTTATGGGCTGTGTTTTATTCATTTTTGAATTCCTAGAATTTAGCAGCTTTTTTGGCACACAAGTATTGTAATGTGTGTTTGTTAAATGAATGAACTAACTTATAAGGTACCACTATATAAATGAAGAAGAAATATAATCTAATAACCATGGGTTATAGTTTTATTTAGGCATATTTTTTAGAACTGAAGAATCTTAGTGCACCTATGACACTTAAATGAAGTTTAGATTATTTTTGCTTGTGTTGTTTTGCCTGCTGGCAAATGTGTGTGTATAAATATGTACATATGGTATACCTGTATGGTATATTGTTTATATGGCAAAACAGAATTTACTATCACCTACATTAAATTTAATCCTATTTTTCTACCTCTGCTCTATCCACACACAATTTTCTGTGCTCTGACCATAGTTTACTGGCACCCCCCCCACACACACATTCTATTCTGAAGTAGGTAAAATGGTAAGAATGGGAGAAAAAATACAGAAAAATGGAAAGATAGGGCCTTTCTTCACTTTTTAGTGACTCATCAAGCCAATTCAAAGTGAGACTTGCAATTTTAATTGCCTTACCAATAAGTCTCCTTTGGTTTCCTTGATCTTTTGGGGTAGTTTTGTGGGTTTGGGGTATTGGACATTAAAAGCAGCAATGTTGGAGGTAGAGCCTAAGCTGGATAAACATGAAGGACCCTCAGGGTTCTGGGGCATGTGGAGACCCTCTGGTGGAAAATGATCTGGCATGTCTAAGATACCTGCTTATGTGGGGTAGGGACTAAGTAATGACCCAGCTTGTGAAATCAGCCCTTTGGGGCTGGCATAGGAGTCATAAACCAGGCCAATTAAATTCTTAGAGGAAAATATAATTGTGTAAACTTCAAATATTGAGTGAAACTGTTCAATAGTAAGTTGTTCTTTTAACTGCCAACAGAACCTGAGCCCACCGCCTCTTCCTGTTATGCCAGTAACTAATGGCAACTCAAGCTTGAGAATTTGGAAGCTGGGAGAAACAGTCTTATTCCTGAAGTTTTAATGTCCTAATGAGCAAAACTGACATGCTAGTGCTAATACAAATGATATTTTGGACTTAGAATTGAAGCTGAAATGGGTTACAATTTTTGCACTGTTGGGATAGGGTGAATTTATTTTTCAAATGAGAACTACATGTTTTTCAGTAAGCCAGGAGTAGGGTGTTACTAGGTAAGTTGTGTCCTTTCAAGTTTCATATGTTGATGATGAATTCCAGTATCTTAGAATGTGATTGTATTTGGAGATTTGGCCTTTAAGGAGATGATTAAGGCAAAACAAAACCATTTAGGCCCTAATTGAATATAACTGGTGTCCTTATAAGAAAAGGAGATTAAGACACCGTCCTGCACAAGCTCAGAGTAAAGCACTAATGAGGTCAGAGCAAGAAGGCAGCTGTGTGCAAGCCAAAAAGAGAGGCCTAGAAGAAGCCAGACCTACTGACACCTGTTCTTACACTTCCAGCTTCCAGAACTGTGAGAAGTAAATTTCTGTGGTTTAAGTGTGATTTAAACCAATATAGTCACATAGACGTGTACATTTTTATCTGATTTATTTTTCACCTCGGTGAACTTTTAAGAAACAGTACAGAGAAGGTAAAGATTCAGGTTTTGAGAAGCCTAGAATTTAAACAATTCTAGAAAAATCTTCACTAAGAAAAATAAATTAGGTAAGAAAGTGAATTTTGTAGAACAAGAAAATAAATCACAATAAATTTTAAAATTGTAAACAGCCAACAAATTAAGAAACACATGGCTGCATAAACATGTGGTTCAGGCCTCTCCACAAGGCTGTATAGATCAGACCCCTGAAGTTCATGCCTGGTTAGCTGCAAGGTAAATTGCTTGTTAAAACGATAGAGAGAGCAGATCTCTCTATTGGTAAGATTTTCAGTCTTCCCATTCTCTGATTAGCTCCATCACAGCAGATCTATAGATGTGATTTCTTTTCCATGAGCCTCCACCAGGCCCTTAATTTATATTTTTAGTCCAGCCAAATAATCTCTTTATACAAATATGGCACCTCCTAGATTTCTTGCAAATATCCTGCCCCCTGCAATAATTAGTCATGGTCACTTGTTCCCTTCAGCAGCATTTTATGTAGATCCCTGTAACTGGGCTTTCTTGGTTCTGTCAACTACAGGGAATAGACCAAAGAATGGAGGTTGGTTCTCTTGGTACACAGAAAGTTTCTTTGAAGTTGTAACGAAAATCTAAGAATTTGAGTGAAATTGTTCAGTTTCAGGATTCACTGGATTTTAAATTTGATTGCCAGGGCTGAGGTCATTTGCATAACCCTTTTTCCATTTTTACAGGCAAAGCTTCCTGCTTGCTCAAGACAAAAACTCATAAAACTGTGCCAGAAAAATATGATGTTTTTTTCACACTTCACAAAGCTGTCATAAAACCTAGGCTTGCCAGTTCTGCTTTCAATGTGCAAAATCTTTCACACAGATTCAGGTACAACCTAGAATCTGGTGACCAACCAGTTGGATTTCCTTCCAAAGGAAACAGTAGAAGCATTGTTGGAGAAGATGGCAATGACTTCAGATGGAGCTGGCAGGGTGTTACTCATATTCAAAAGAGCAGAGGCACTGGCTTCTGCGGGAACAACCTTCATTTCAGAAGTAGGTTTAAAAGCATACAAGTGCATTTTTGTGTGTGTCTGTTGCATTTACTTACATGAAAATTTCACCTCTAATCCAAGGCCATATTTTCATCTCCATTTTATAAATGGGACATCTGGAGAATAATCGAGTATCAGACCTTGGAACACAGGCTAATCAGTTCATCACATTATCTTTGACCCTCTTACACATGACTCTTGTTCCTAACAACTTGTTCTGGGACTTTGTGCTTTTCTTTCTTCATACTTTTCCACACCTACTCTAAGGATATTTGATTAACAAAAAAAAAATTCATGATCTTTGGCCCCGTACTTTATTTCTTTTGTAGCTACATCAGTGATTCCCGAAGTGTTGTTCCTGAGTCAACAGTATCAGTATCACTTGAAAATTTAGTGGAAATGCAGATTCTCAGACATTACCCTGGACTGGGTGACTCAGTGAGTCAGTGTACAAAATGGGGCCCAGTACTGTGTTCTTGAACATACTTTGTAGGAAATATTGAGCCCGTGAGGGAAGTGTTATTTCTGCAATCAACAGACTGGAATGACAGCTCAGGGATGCTACTGTGTACACGAATACCCATGGCCAGGTTGGTGCCAGGGGATGGCTTGGGAGATTCTTAGCTATGGCTGCCCATCCCACTTTTCATCAGTTCCTCCTGTATGTTTGCTGAGCACACACAGGCACACTTGTGAGCCTCCTCCCATTGCCCTCTACTGTCAAGCCCTGTATGATGAAAATGCTGGAGACATGCCTCCATTGGCACAAAGTTGGTGAGGGGACAAGATCCAAAGGTAGTGTGCTCAGGTTTAATTTTTGTGTTTTTTTTTAAATTTCACTGCTTTTCCCAAATTAATTAAACAGTAAGAATAGGATTAGGCTCAGTGAAGGACATAAGTTGAACAACAGACTTGTAACTCTTAAGAAGTTTAATGTCTACCTGGGAATTCTGGTATATAGCTCTACTCATTCATGGGATATAGGCAAAAATCTGAGGCCTTTAAAAGTCAATAACTTTGGATTTTAGTGCTGACTATACTCACTCACAAGCTAGGACTATAGGCAAATTATTTAACCTCTCTGAACTTCAGTTTCAACATAAGTATAATTGAGGTAATAACATCTATCTCATGGGCTTATTATGAGGATAATGTCATTAACATTATTATTATTACCTATCCTACTGAGAAAGAAGATAATGAAGATAAAATTATAGGCATGTCATGTACTCTCAAGAAAAGTTTTTTTTTTTTTTACTAAAAAATACAGTTATGTTCCTTAGCAGGAGTTGTGATATCACTCCCTATGCAAGTCAACTGGACACAGGCTGGGAGGGATATTCCCTGGGAGGAAAGAGGAAAGCTCAAAAGGATTGTGGCACAATGGGGCTTCCCTCATTTGAGTATACTAGAAGTAGTTCACTGAGTACTGTGATGTCCTGTGGGTTTGATCATTTCAATCCTACCTCTTCAACTTCCTTTGAAATGCCAAATTTTCAGAAAAGAGTAGGGTAGCAATTAAAGGATGTGTAATATAAAAGATATTTCACAGAGGCCAAAGCAGTCTTTTAAATTATGTTTAAAAGGACATAACCAAAAACAACAGTGTGACCCAAGCTGAATCTGTCACCTTTATTGTGTTTCAATCACATTTGGCATTTGTTGAATGTACTCTGTGAGCTGCAGTTTCCTAATCATGGCACCCAGTCCAGATTGTCCAAGGGAACTTTAGCAATCCTACATGATCTGTTTGTAGACTTGATGCCCACATACTATGTTCATATTTTTTTTGGTTTTGGTAAAATTTCAGTAAAAATCAATGCCAAGTCTCATAAATAGAATATAAGAAATGGCTTTGTGTTACAAATCTTCACTGAAATAGAATCTATTTATGACAGAGATGATTTATTTCCCAGGTGTTTATGAAAAATGAAAAATGAATTTTGAATTTTTAAAGTAAAAGATAGAATACATAAAGTACTCTATAATCTGTACAAAGGTGAAATAGAAAACACCAGGTCGAAGTTTACTAAGGTAATAATCACCAGATATCCCAGGAAAGTAATCTTACAACATTTTTATGGTCATCATTTCACTTTATATGTGAGTAAATATTCATAAAATTGGATGATGTAAAAGCAGGTTTGTTACCAGCTGTGGGCTTTATAATTATACAAATACTCTAACTCTTGATAGTTCAGAGTTAATTGTCAAGGTATATTAATTTTTATGTAATTTATAAAAATTACCACATTTGTTCATGTACTTCTCTTCTCCTACATGGGAAAAATCTTGTGCTAACTAAAAAATTAACACGTGACAGTAGTGTGCACACCATGCCCTACAGCCAGGTGCCATGCTCGCCTTTTCAGGTGGGCAGAAACCTTGTTGTATAACCAGGCCATTGAACTTCAAAACACATCCAAACGAAGCTAAATGCAGCTTTGTCCTGGTTGCTCCCATAAGCTTCCCAGTTTCCTCCTCCCCTAAAGGACTGATGAGTCCTTTAGACCTGGGTTTCAGCTTAACTGTTCTTTTATATTCTTTAATAAAAATTGGCTATTCACACGCTGACACCTGGTTCTTGATTTTAACTTTATTCCCTACCTACCTGACATCAGGGCTAATATTGCCCATGTCTCTCTAACCACCCAGGTCCCTCTCATCCTTGCTGCTGACCTTAGTCAGTGCCATATTACATCCCCCCTGGCTGATAACTGTCCCCAAAGCACAAATAGATGCAGCACAATCCGTTATCTACCATGGCTGCCTAAAGTAGGTACTACATTTCATTCAGAACACTGAGATTTATTTTATTTTTCCCCATTAAGTTTATTGGTACATTTTAGGAATAAAATACAGTTACATACATCATTGGGATCTTGTACCATCACATGAGTATCTTGGTTCTTATTTTTTTTCCCCTTCCCTTGCCCTCTCTTCACCCCCTCCACCCTTCCCTATTTGCAAAGACTTTGTTTACATTTTTTCCTTTTCTCATATTTTTTCTTTTCCTTTTTTTCCTTTCTCCTACCCCTCCCACTTCCCCTGCTCCTTTACACCTTTTCTTCCTGTTACAGAATATCAATTATACATTTTTAAAATTACAATATGAAGATCTAGAAGACATTACCACAGATTTTACAGAATTTAAAAGGATACAGAAAGCATATTACAAAAATCTTTTTTGAAATAAATTTGACAACTTCTAAGAAGTACCTTGGAAGACAAATTAATGCAACTAACTCTGGAGGAAATAAAAAATTTGAATAGCACCTATTAAAGAAAGTATATTCCTAGCTTGAAAATCTACCTGTATGACAACAGCAAGCTCATATACATTTTAACTGATAAATTATATCAAACAATTAAAGCAGAAAAAAGAAGGAACACTTCTCCCCTCATTTTAGGAACTCAACATTGTGTTAATCCTAAAACTGGATAAAGTTAATAGAAGAAAAAAGTATGACCATAGATAGAAATTTGTTTAACAAAACTATTAGAAGTCAGATCTGGCAGTATGTAGAAAGTGGTTTTGTTATAGGAATGGCAGTGTTGGTTCAGCATTAGAAGATCCACCCCCAAAAGTCATCATTTTAACAGAGGAAAGGAAAAAGCCATATGATCCTGTCACTAGATGGAGAAAAAGTATTGGACTAAATTCTACAGCTGCTCGTTGTAAAAGCTATCAGGAGACTAGAAGTAGAACAGAACCTTCTCAACAGATTAAAGACATGTACTCCATACTTTCAGTGAGAACACCTTATAAGAATGGAGAAGATACAATGCTTTCTCCTTAAGGTGGGGAACAAGGGCAGATATGCTTACTCTTTATCTCTCCATTAAACTTTGAAACCTAGGCCCCACCAAAATATTCTGGCAATGAAATGACACAATTAGGATAGGATTGGTGAGGTAGAAGCAAAATCTTTATATGTAGATGAAATGATCATCTACAGAGAAAATACTAAGAAATCTCTAGGAGCCCCTAGAACTTGTACTTGAATTTAGCAGGATTAGAAAACACAAGGTATATATAAAAATTCAGGTCTGTGTATACTTGTTATAAATGAAGAATTGGATATTGAAATTTAAAAGTTATGTAGGAGTATAAAGGACCCAAAAAAGTTTAAAAAAAAAGTGTTAGAAGATGTTTAGTTCCTAATTTTAAGACTTCTAAAGCTACAGTAATCATGGCAGTGTTGGTGTAAGGAAGGACATATAGATCATTTAAATAAAACAAAGAATCTAGAAATAGAACCATACATATATGGTCCACTGAGCTTTGAAAGATTATTTAACATTAGCATTTTATAGAATATAAACTCAATTCAAGAGCCAAGGAAGAGATAGTATTTTAAGCAAATGGCACTAGAACACCTGGTATCCATATATAAAAAAATAACCTCAACCATTTATTTCCATCCATGAAAATAACTTGAAGGGATCTATGAACCTAAACATGAAAGCCTAAAAGTATAAAACTTTAAGAAGAAATTATAAGGGAAAATGTTTATGAATTCAGGGTAGGCAAGAACTACCTAGGATACAAAAGACATGATGTATAAAAGAAAAAAATTGATAAATGAAATTCCATCAAAATGTAGAACTTTAAATGACATCATTAAAATGAAAAGTAGTCCTTAAACAGACCATATTTACAATGCATGTAACCTATGACCAGAATATATAAAGAATTCTTAGAGCTCATTAATAGACAACCCAATTAAAAAGTAGACCTAAGAAGATGATAAATAGCCAGTATAGCACAAGGAATGGTGTGCAACTCTAGAATCAGAAAAATACTAATCAGTACAATAACAAGATTGAATTCTACGCTCTTTAGGGAGATGAAGTTAAAAGTTTTAAAAGCCTTGTCATGACTTTTTCTTTTTCTTGGATTCTCCCCCTTTGAGTTTAATTTGTCACGCCCAATGGATTCATTCTGCTGGGTTTCCTGGGGTTGTGATTCTCATTGTCTTTTCCTAGGGTATTGTCTAAAATTTTTTGGAGTGCCGGTTTGATATTCATGAAGTTCCTGAGGTGCTCTTTATCATGAAAGTGTCTTATTTCTCCATCAATTTTGAAATATAGTTTTGCAGGGTACATCACTCTGAGTTAGAGGCTGTTTTCCTTTAGGGCTTGTAATACATCACTCCAAGCTCTTCTTGCCTTGAGGGTTTGCATTGAGAAGTCTGCTATGATTCTGATGGGCTTTCCTGTGTATGTGATTTGTTTCTTTTCTCTCACTGCTTGTAGAATTTTGTTCTTCTGTTGGATTTCTGGAATCCTAACTATTACATGCCTATGTGTAGATTTTTTTTTATTAAGGCTAGCTGGAGTCCTATATGCCTCACTTATCTGTATGTCAAGTTCTTTTCCCCTTCTTGGGAAGTTTTCTGTCATCACTTCTGTGAACAGTTTTTTTATGTCATCTGCACTCTGTCCTGTTTTTCATTGACTCCAGTCAGTCTTATGTTATTCTTCTTTGCATCGTCTAGCAGCTGCTGGATTGATTTCTTGTGTTCCCTTACAATTTTAAAGCAATTTTTCTTTTCTTGGTCACTAATTGCAATCTTTTCTTCTATATCTGAACTTCTATCCTCATATTGGTTCATTCTGCTGTGCAGACTTTTGATGGAGTTTTCAATCTCTTGGAAATCTGTTTGTATCTGTTTTATGGATTCCATTTGTTTCCTATGTTGGGATTCCATCATGTTCCTCAGATCCTCTATTTTTTTAATCTGTGTCCTCTCTAGATTTATTAATCATGTCTTGCACCATGAGCACAAATCTTTGCTGTTATCTGAGTAATTATTTCTGATTTCATTTTTCCTAGATCCTCTTTTGTTGCCAGTTCAGAGTGTCCAGGTGGTTGAGTATCAGATTGTTCCACCTCGTTTCCCTTTGGGGTTGCTGTAGGTGATCCTGAAGTCTGTTTTTGAGGCTTGTTTACATGTCTTCTCATTTCCATGGGGGGAGGGGGAGGAAGAGTGCGCTTCTGGCCCCCATGTGGCTCACCTTCTCTGCCCTAGAAGCTTGGGATGGCGGCTGAGATTTATTTTTAAATAGAAATCACAATTAGCAAATGTTTTTGCAATATTATCTATTTTAGGACAGTCTGAAGTAATCTACATTCAACATTATATTAGGAATGTATGTGAGTATACTCTTATGTACTATGGGAATATAATTACCATCTAATTAATGATTTTTTTTTACTGTTTTAGTTTTTATATTCTGTTTATATTGAAAAAAAAATTCAGAGCTTCTCCATATTAACTGCAAAGCAATATTTACTACTATAACTGGTTTAATGAATAAAAATCTCACTTTGCTGTTCTATATAATTGTGCTAAAACATAAAATCAGGAGCCCTGTGTTCTATTAAAGCTAAACCAGCCCTTTGCAATATTTTTACACTGCTAAATTGTTTGTTAAATATTTATTTGTCAATGATAATTGATTTGTAAATGATCAATTTAAACAGGTACCATAAATACAAATAAAATTAGTAAGCAAGGTTTGCAATATTTTTGCTAAATCCTTTTATATGGTATGAAGATAAGCTTGACCAAATAAGCACAGATAGAATAAGCACGTTTTGAAATACTAGATATTTCCATGCACAGGCCTGTTATATTCACTGTGCCATTATTTACCATTACCCCTCATCAGGGACTCTGCTACTCACACCATTAGTTTGGGTAAATCATAAGATATCTAGTACCTTTGAAGGCTTCACTGTGTTTCAGGCATTGTCTAGGGTTAACTCTGTGTTATTTAATCCCCATAACTACACCCAGTGGGTACTACTGTTATCTTTTAAATAAGGAGAAACTGAGACAAGAGATGCTAAGTAACTCACATCATTTAAAAGTGATGAGGGTGAATCAATCCCAGTCTTCCTAGACTTTTCTTTATGAGAGGCTCTCTACAGCCCTCCTAACTACAGCTCAGAATTTTACCACAAGCAAGGACTTCTGAGGAGCTGCAGAAAACACAGGGAAGAGACAGAAATAAGTATATTTAGTTACGTTCTCTCACTCTATACAGATAAAAGTAATGTCAAATGGATTTCTTTTAAAGATAAATTCAGAGAAAGGAGAAAATTGGAGATAAAATGGCAACTACAAAATTAGAAAGGTGAAAAGATGATGGTGTTGTAGCTTATAAATCACTAAATACCATGTCAGCAATGGGAAACCTACTGACAACTAATAAACACCACAAAATTGACTCAACTCTTGGAAATTGGTGCCACTAGGAATCTTTAGACAGTAAGTGAGGGAGGAATGATGGAAACCTGTTGAGAAACTTATTCTTTGATCCACTGGAAATGTTCTTTACCTTCCATTTCCTTAAACACTTAAGAATTTCTTATATGTTTGATAGAATCAGTGAAATCATATGCTCTCAGAGTTTTAAAGTTTCTATTGAAAATTTCAATTCCATTAATAGATACCATTTCACTCTCTTGTGAATGGTTAAAATATAAAAGACAGACAAAACCAAATGTGAGTGGGAATATTGAATAACCAGAGCTCTCATATTATGCTGGTAGAACTGTAAAATAGTAGCACTGCTTTGGATAACTGTCAGAAAGTTTTCTGGCAAATTATACTTACATTTATCCTATCATCAACCAACTTCACTCCTAGGTATTTATATGAGAAAAATGAAAGTGCATGTCCATGAAAGTATTTATAGAAAGTATTCATGACAGCTGTATTCAGATGTGCCAAAAGTTGGAAAAACTAGAATTTCCATCAGAAAAATAACAAAAACCTACTGCATGGTGTGCAGTAATGAAAAGAAATGAACTACTAGTGTACTAGGCCATGTGATGAATCTCAAAACATTGAACTGACCTACAAATGCTAGATATAAAGGTGTACATTCTATATCATTCTTTTTACTTGAAGTCCAAGAGCAAACAAAGGTATTCTGTGGTGATAGAATCAGACAGTGATTACCACTGGGATAGGAGAGGGGACTGGCCAGAAAGGACCATCAGGTGACCTTGTGGTGGTTAGAGTGGCTTTGGGATTCACCCTGGAGATTGGAGGAGCACACTTCTAGGTGTATCTGGGAGAGTCATGTAGACCTGGCCTTGGTTTCTATCCCTAGACCCCTTCTGGTGCTCTTCCCCCATCTGTTTCCCAGCTGTCATGCACTGAGCAGCTTTGCTCCACCGTGCCCTCCACCATGATGTTTCTATCCTAAAAACAGCCAACCATAAAGTGAAACTGTGAGCAAATTAAACCTTCCCTTTAAGTTGTAGTTGTTGAGCATTAGTTTCAGCAAGGAGAAACCTGATTAATGTAGACCTCCGATGATTATGGAAATGTTCTGTGTCTTGTTTGAGGTGGTGGTTACATAGGCATGTACAAGTGTCAAAACTCATTTATTGGAGCACTATGACTGACACATTGTGTTGTATGTAAATTAAAGATTAATAACTTTAAAATGTTTTAGTAGCAAAACAAAACAAAATATATGTGCCTATAAATCTTATATAAAATAATAACAAAATTTTATGTTTTGGTATCTTCTCATATGCTTTATATACACAAATTAATTCAGTCGTTGTGTTATTTTAAGAACATATTTGTACTACAGTGAGTTTACAGGTAAGTGAACTGTAGCCTATAAAGTAAGAAACTTACCTAAAGTCACAGAGCAAGTGAGGGGTAGAATTGGGAATTAAATTGAGTAACCTCTAGAGCTTGTACACTGTTCTATTGTGCTATGTGGACTCTGTATAACTAAAAAGAGAGAGCACATGGTAAAGAAAATAAGATTGAGCATAAGGTGACATCTAAGTAATAAATCTTCTGAAAGAGGGACTTCTTTTGCTTTAGCACAGAGAAGAATTTTGAGTGGCTCTTAGGGGCTCAGATCTTGACAGGTATGACTAAACAGAGAAAAGTAACGAGGTTTATTCAGGTTCTAGCCTCTCCTTCTGGTCAGGTCCTTGGTCCAAGTGGGAAATCACCCATGCTCCTGGGCTGGAATTGTCTAGGCCTTGGAAATGAGGGAAGGCCACCAGATCTGAAACCTGTGTGGTCTGAGAGCCCAAATATGGCATGGCATTGGGTTCTAGAATATTGTTTTTAACACCAGTCAGACCCAAATTCTAGTGCTGTATGTATGGTCTTATATTTGTATGACCTCCTGAGCCTCAGTATTCTCATCTATAATTCCAAGATGTAAGGCAGTTCTTGTTAATTTGGAATGAGGTAGTTATGTAAAGCAATAGATCCAAGTGTCTCTCCAACATTTATTCTCTCCTCCTTCTTCACTAACACAAACACTATTTTGTTCAGGGTGCCAATGTGCCTGGCTAAATACAGTCTCAGATGCCTTCACAGATGGTGTGTTCATGTTATACAGCTCTGTCTTAAATGAAGAACACATGAGCAGAAGTCTCAGTATATTGGGAGAGTTTGGCTGTCCTGACACTTATAACCCCTATAATCTTCTTCCTGCATGAACTGAGGTGTAAATCAGAGGTGAAGCAACCATATTACAACCACGAGGATGAAAGCTGTGTGCTGAGGGACAGGAGAGCAAAAATAAGAATCCAGCGTCCCTACCCCAGCTCAGGATAGTCTATCATCAGACCTCTTATAACATGAAAAGAGTAAATCCCCCAGTGGCCAAGGGTTTCTGTTATATGTATCTGAATGTCATCCTTAACTTAGCTTGCATCCACATAGCTAATAAGAATCATTAATTGGTAACAGATATTGCCCCATAAGCTAAGAATATGCCTGTATTGGTTCTCTTTCAGGTTTAGAGCCTGAAACAAAATATATTTCTGGAAAATATTCTCTTTTGAAATTGAAGCTTGACCTTATATTCCTTTTCATAACTGTTGCTGCTTTTCCTGGGCATAGGCCTTAATGTACACCTGATTTCAAAAGGTTTTTCTGTTAACACTTTATTTTTTGGCACAATTAGGATATATGTTTGATAATTTTCCAGTCTTATGCACTTACCTTAAAGATATGTAAAGGACAAGGCTAACATTGCCTTTTTTACTTCAAAGAAAATTTGTGTAAATAATAAACGATAATACAAAAAAACAGCATTTATTAACCGATGTTCTGAATGTTTTATGTAACTCAACTTAATTCTCAAACAATTACTTGAAGGGAAACTATTATTAGAAACATTTAACAAAATGAATGCCCTATTATATTTTATTAAAAATGAGGCATAGAGTGATTAAGCAACTCTGCAAGTAGGGGAGCCAGGAGTTGCAATTGGCAGTCTGACTCCAAGCCTTTCTAGCATTACTTATGTGACTACCTCAACTGCTTTCAACTTCTGTCTTTTCAACTGATGTTTGAAATGGCTTGGAGTCAGAATGGGTCAATAAGTCTTGGAAAGACTTAGTTGCCATACATGCAAGAGACAGAGACAAAGAAGAAGAGGAGAAAGGGAGGGATATGGGGAGAATTAAGAATGAGGAAGGATGGTAATAATATTTGTTTTGAGAGGGGAAGTAAAAGATTGTAAATGCTAAATATAATGTGTTTTAAATGCATGAAAATATGATGCATTTTGAATGCTAAAATGCAAAGTAAAAATGTCACTTTTGAATACATTGTTCGTGGTTGGAGGTTGCTAGAAATTTAAAATTGATGAACAAATGTAGTCTGGGTATCTAAAACTGGAAAGATATTTGAATAAAGTTTACCTATGTAGTAAAGCCTGGAAAATATTGTCCCTCATTCAGAGAAAAATTTAGAGACCCACAAGAGATTCAAAATTAGATTGAATTTTGTAGAATATTACAAAGAAAAATATGTTTTATTTTAAAATAACCAGTCAAATTAAGAGATGCCATCACAGATAAGTAACAGCAACTTACTAATATATTTAATATAACAGGAGCATTTTTCTCTGTAATTCAGCTTAGGATAGATATAAGAAGATTGTTGCATGGATTCAAACTTGACTAAGATGTGCAGAGTTTAAAAAGTACTACAAAAGCCTGTATACAGAGTACAATGAAAAACATGACTGTATATTGTAACTTTTTTGTTTTGCAAAAAATTGAAGAGAATGGTGCATTAACTGAACTAGATATATTGAGCACTTCAAATTGAAACAATGGTAGAGAAATAATTTTAAAATCTTTGCTTTGATCTATCTTTGAGTCATTTTGGACTATTGCATCATGTTATTTCTTGCTGCAGATTTTTGAAACCATGGCTATGCAGGATTAGTCCTAGAAGACAACAACACTTACAAAATTAGGAAGTAACATTGGAAGAAGAGGGACAAGAATGCTAACTAGCCAAGGACAATATTGGAAAGTCACAAGGATATGTTAACAGCTAAGCAAGAAAAGCAAAATATGTAAGCACTGCATGGAGTTTCCACAGCAATCCAAGTAACTTTCAATGAGCCGAAAATAAATATATTTGTTTTTATCACATAGTATCGGCTATTCTGTCTTACTTGACATAGAGTTGCTGAGACACTTAGTTCTTTAAGATTTACCAGTATCACTTATGTGGAAAAAGCAGTTAATAATGTTCTGCAGAGCTGGTCCCAGCACCCAGAAGGAAGCTCCCCTGCCTCCATTCCAGGCTCCTAGGGCAGAGAAGGTGAGCTGGTCCCAGCACCCAGAAGGAAGCTCCCCACCTCCATCGCAGGATCCCAGGGCAGAGAAGCTCAGCCAGTCCAAGAAAACCCAGAAGGAAACTCCCTGCCTTCATCCCAGGCTCCTAGGTCAGAGAAGCTCAGCTAGCCCCAGAACCCAGAAGGAAGCTCCCTGCCTCCATCCCAGGCTCCTAGGGCAGAGAAGCTCAGCTGGTTCCAACACCCAGAAGGAAGCTCCCCCACTGCCATTTTAAGCTCCTAGGGCAAAGAAGGTGAGCTGCAAAGGTGCCAGAAGCACCCTCTCCCGTGGAAATGAGAAGACACGTAAACAATCTCAAAAACAGACTTTGGGATCACCTACAGCAACCCCAAAGGGAAACAAGATGGAACAATCTGATACTCAACAACCTGGACTCTCTGAACTGGCAACAAAGGGGGATCTGGGAAAAATGAAATCAGAAATAATTACTCAGATAACAGCAAATATTGTGCTCATGGTGCAAGATATGATTAATAAATCTAGAGAGGACACAGATTAAAAAAATAGAGGATCTGAGGAACATGATGGAATCCCAACATAGGAAACAAATGGAATCCATAAAACAGATACAAACAGATTTCCAAGAGATTAAAAACTCCATTGAAAGTCTGCAGAGCAGAATGAACCAATGTGAGGACAGAATTTCAGATATAGAAGATAAGATTGCAATTAGTGACCAAGAAAAGAAAACTTGCTTTAAAATTGTAAGGGAACACAAGAAATCAATCCAGCAGCTGCTAGACGATGCAAAGAAGAATAACATAAGACTGACTGGAGTCAATGAAGAAACAGGACAGAGTGCAGATAACATAAAAAAACTGTTCACAGAAGTGATGACAGAAAACTTCCCAAGAAGGGGAAAAGAACTTGACATACAGATAAGTGAGGCATATAGGACTCCAGCTAGCCTTAATAAAAAAAATCTACACATAGGCATGTAATAGTTAGGATTCCAGAAATCCAACAGAAGAACAAAATTCTACAAGCAGTGAGAGAAAAGAAACAAATCACATACACAGGAAAGCCCATCAGAATCACAGCAGACTTCTCAATGCAAACCCTCAAGGCAAGAAGAGCTTGGAGTGATGTATTACAAGCCCTAAAGGAAAACAGCCTCTAACTCAGAGTGATGTACCCTGCAAAACTATCTTTCAAAATTGATGGAGAAATAAGATACTTTCATGACAAAGAGCACCTCAGGAACTTCATGAATACCAAACCAGCACTCCAAAAAATTTTAGACAATACCCTAGGAAAAGACAATGAGAATCACAACCCCAGGAAACCCAGCAGAATGAATCCATTGGGCGTGACAAATTAAACTCAAAGGGGGAGAATCCAAGAAAAAGAAAAAGTCATGACAAGGCTTTTAAAACTTTTAACTTCATCTCCCTAAAGAGCATAGAATTCAATCTTGTTATTGTACTGATTAGTATTTTTCTGATTCTAGAGTTGCACACCATTCCTTGTGCTATACTGGCTATTTATCATCTTCTTAGGTCTACTTTTTAATTGGGTTGTCTATTAATGAGCTCTAAGAATTCTTTATATATTCTGGTCATAGGTTATATGGATTGTAAATATGGTCTGTTTAAGGGCTACTTTTCATTTTAATGATGTCATTTAAAGTTTTACATTTTGATGGAATTTCATTTATCAATTTTTTCTTTTATACATCATGTCTTTTGTATCCTAGGTAGTTCTTGCCTACACTGAATTCATAAATATTTTCCCTTATAATTTCTTCTTAAAGTTTTATACTTTTAGGCTTTCTTATTTAGGCTCATAGATCCCTTCAAGTTATTTTCATGTATGGAAAAAAAGGGTTGAGGTTAATTTTTTATGTATGGATACCAGGTGTTCTAGTGTCGTTTGCTGAAAACACTGTCTCTTCCTTGGCTCTTAAATTGAGTTTATATTCTATAAAATACTAATGTTAAATAATCTGTCAAAACTCCATATATGTGTGGTTGTATTTCTAGATTCTCTGTTTTATTCAAATGATCTGTATGTCTTTCCTTACACCAACACTGCCTTGATTACTGTAGCTTTAGAAGAAGTCTTAAAATTAGGTACTAAACGTCTTCCAACACTGTTTTTGTTTTTGTTTTTAACTTTTCTAGCTTCTTTGTACTCCTACATAACTTTGAAATTTCAATATCCAATTCTTCATTTATAGCAAGTATACACAGACCTGAATTTTTATATATACCTTGTGTTTTCTAATCCTGCTAAATTCAAGTACAAGTTCTAGGGGCTCCTAGAGATTTCTTAGTATTTTCTCTGTAGATGATCATTTCATCTACATAGAAAGATTTTGCTTCTGCCATGCCAAGCCTAACCTAGTTGTGTCATTTTATTGCCTGACTATTTTGGTGGGGCCTAGGTTTCAAAGTTTAATGGACAGATAAAGAGTAAGCATATCTGCCCTTGTTCCCCACCTTAAGGAGAAAGCATTGTATCTTCTCCATTGATATAAGGCATTCTTGCTGGAAGTATGGAGTACATGTCTTTAGTCTGTTGAGAAGTTTCTGTTCTACTTCTAGTCTCCTGATAGCTTTTACCACGAACAGCTGTAGAATTTAGTCCAATACTTTTTCTCCAACTACTGACAGGATCATATGCCTTTTTCCTTTCCTCTGTTAAAATGATGACTTCTGGGGGTGGATCTTCCAATGCTGAACCAACACTGCCATTCCTATAACAAAACCACTTTCTACATACTGCCAGATCTGACATCCAATAGTTTGTTTTGTTAAACAAATTTCTATCTATGGTCATACTTTTTTCTTCTATTAACTTTATCCAGTTTTAGGATTAGCACAATGTTGAGTTCCTAAAATGAGGGGAGAAGTGTTCCTTCTTTTTTCTGCTTTGTTTGATATAATTTATCAATCAAAATATTTATGAGCCTGCTGTCATATAGGTAGATTTTCAAGCTAGGAATATACTTTCTTTAATAGATGCTATTCAAATTTTTTATTTCCTCCAGAGTTAGTTGCATTAATTTGTCTGCAAAGGTACTTCTTAGAAGTTGTCAAATTTATTTCAAAAAAGATTTTTGTTATATGCTTTCTGTATCCTTTTAAATTCTGTAAAATCTGTGGTAATGTCTCCCAGATCTTAATATTTTAATTTAAAAAATGTATAACTGATATTGTATAACAGGAAGAAAAGGTCTAAAAGAGCAGGGGAATTGGGAGGGGTAGGGGAAGGGAAAAAAGGGAAAGAAAAAAATAAAATGAGGAAAAAAAATGGAAACAAGGGTCCAAGGCCTTTGCAAATAGGGAAGGGTGTAGGGGGTGAAGGGAGGGCAGGGGAAAGGGAAAAAATAAGAACCAAGATACTCATGTAAAGGTACAAGATCCCATTGATGAATGTAATTGTATTTTATACCGAAAGTGTACCAATAAACTTAATGGGGAAAAAAAAGAATGTTCTGAATCTAATCCTAATTAGCAAAGTAAAAATGAACTAGAAATAGCAACATGATCAGAAAAGGATCTGCATTAAGCCACTGTCATACTCAGTGTTAAAGGGTGGACAGTGTGTCCAAGAAACTCATGAAGAAGAAAGATCTCTTCAATATAGTATTATCATTTTTATTATTGGTTTTGAGGTTTTTGACTAAGGCAGTAAGATTATACTGTGCAATGAAAGGTGTGATTAAAGATAAAAGAAAATTATTATGTGCATGTGAAATTAATTTAGTTCTAGAACTAAAGAGACACAGCGAAAAAGTCTTAAGGAAGACAAGTCAACAAAGTAATAGAGCATGAGATGAATATCCAAAATAACTTTTTTGTGTGTGAAATCGATAACCAATTAGAAAATTCCATCCTCAACAGTAATGTAAGGCATGAAATAATTTGGAAAATACAAAAAGTGTGAGTTTTACTAAACAAACCATAAAAGTAATTTCAAAGAAGAGAAAGACATGTCCTATTTCTGAACAAGAAGACTAAATATTAAAAATAAATTACTTGTTTTCCAATCAAAATTTAAACCTTTTTTTGGTTTAATAGAAAAGATTCTAACATTGAGCAAGGTAATAAAAATAAACATGAGAAAGGCTTATAAAATCTTGAACAGATGTCCACCAGCCACCCACGGAGCCACATGGGCAGAGCCATGTGGGCAAGCTCCTCGGCTAACTGAGTCCACCTCTGTCTGGCAGGCCATGCCCTCTTGTGACCAGGACCTGGAGAGAACCCCCAGGCATGGCCACCAGCTGCCTGTGGAAAACAGAGCCCCCTCCACCCCACTTCTGGCCTCTTAGCTGTGAAGCTACCTGGTTACACACTACAGAGGCACAGGGGGACAAAAAGGTCATTGTCCTGAGCTGCAGAAGTGAACAACAGAGAAAAGGCCTCTCTCAAGCTCCCTGATAAACTGAAGCCAGTGGAAAAGTGAAGAGAATCTCTGGAAAGAAAGGCACACCAGAACACCACACATGGTAAGTTGGAGGTATCATCACCTCCCATTGGAACCTGGACTATCCTCAGAGGATAAAAACTTGCACTGCAATAAAAACTTGCACAGTTCAACCCTTCAGGAAGACAGGGAGCTCAACTTGGGACTTGCAGCCAGAAATCTGCCTGAATCTCATGGGTCTGTGCCTGGCTTACTGAGACTGATTGACTTATACTGCACAGTGCTGCCCATATTGTTTATTGTGAGAGATACCCTGAAGGATTCCCTTCGTTTTTATCTTTTATTTGTTATTTTCAAAATTACCACTATATTTTTTCTCTTATTTTTATTTTTTCTTCTTTTTCTACTCTTTAAAAATTTTTATTTTTCTCTTTTTCTTTCTTTTCTGTTTTCTCTCTCTCTATCCCGCACTCCCTTGCTGTACCACATTGTTCTTCATGTTCCTTTGTGTTCCTGTTCTGCCCCTAATTGGTATTTCTTCTTTATTTTTCTTTTCTTCTCTTTCCTTCTCTCATCTGTGTCCTCAGGCCTCACTGCTAACCTTCTCCTGTCCTTCTACCTACCTATCCCTCCCTCACCAACTCCTTCTAACTCCCCATTCTGACAGGTAAAGTTGCTATATTGAAGAGTTTATTCACTATAAACATATATTGGGTTGGTCCTTGACTTTGATCTAATTCACATAGTTAAAGGGGATAAATTAATAACTACCACAAATTGTCATTTTCTAAGAGGTACTTGATACTATTGTGTTGTTGATTGTATCAATTGGGTTAAGGTGTTATGATTGATCTAATCAGTTATCCTTCCTGGTATATTGAAAATGAGACAGCCTCAGTGCCATTAGAGACTCAAAACCTAAAGACCAGCTATATCTGGAAGACACCTCTGAGAAGCAGTCATTCCATAAAGGTTCTAAATACATCAAAAAAAATGATTACAATAAGCAATTTTAAAGTATTAACCCAGGAAATAAACCAAGGACGCACCAAAAACAAAAATGAGAAGACATTTAAGCAAGGCACAAAAGGCAAATTCTGGGGGAAATGAGGTGGAAAAGTCTGATAATCAACCACCTGGACACCCTGTACTGATAGCACAGGAAGTAACAAAACAGATGAATGAGGCTCTAGAAAAATTCGAAACAGAAATAATCTCCCAGATAACTACAGAGATGGTGAGCAGAGTGAAAGACATGATTAGAGGCTCTAGAACAGAAACAGATAAAAAAAAAATAGATGAGCTCAGAAATATTCTGGAAGCCATGAATGCCCAACATGAGAAAGAAATGGAAACCATGAAACAGATTCAAACAGATATTCAGGAGATTAAAAACTCCATTGAAAGCATGCAGAGCAGATTAAGAGAATCTAAAGATAGAATATCAGATATAGAAGAAAGGATTGTGGTGAAGGACCATGAAAACAGAGATTACTTCAAAATAGTAAGGGACCACGAGAAATCAAACCAGCAGCTGCTAGATGATGCAAAGAAGAATAACATAAGACTGATAGGAGTCCATGAAAAAACAAGAGAAAATACAATTGACATAAAAAAAAAAATGTTCACATTTGGGGTCGAGGATTTAGCTCAGTGGTTCTGCTGCCTGCCTTGCAAGCAGAAGGATCCATGTTCGATCCCCGGTATCAAAAAAAAGAAAACATGTTCACAGAAGTAATAGTAGAATACTTCCCAGACAGAGGTGCAGAATTGGACATACAGATAAGTGAGGCATATAAAACTACAACTAGTGATGATCAAAAAAAACTCTACACCTAGACATATAATAGTTAAGATCCCAGAAGCCCAACAGAAGAACAAAATCCTACAAGCAGCTAGAGAAAAGAAACAAATCACATAGAAAGAAAGTCCATCAGAATCACAGCAGACTTTTCAACACAAACGCTCAATTCAAGGAGAGCCTGGAGTGAAGTATTTCAAGCCCTAAAACAAAATAAGCTCCAACCTAGGCTGTCATATCCTGCAAAATTATCTTTCAAAATTGATGAGGAAATTAGATACATCCACGACAAAGAGCACCTGAGAAATTTCATGAACACCAAACCAGCACTCCAAGCAATTTTAAACAATATCCTAGGAAAAAAACAATGAAGGTCACAAAAGGGAAAGAGGGAAAAAATAAGAAATGAACGAGCCAACAGTAAAATATCATGACAAGGATGAGTCAATATCTATCAATTATAACTATCAATGTTAATAGCCTCTATTCAGCAATCAAAAGAAATAGACTGACAGAATGGATTAAGAACCAAAATCCAACAATACGCTATATACAAGAAACACACCTAACTTTAAAGGAAATTCATAGACTGAAAGTAAAAGGATGGAAAAGAGTTCTCCATTTGACAGGAACCCAGAAAAAAAGCAGGTGTAACAGTCTTATTTGCAGACAAAGTAGATTTCAAACCAAAACTAATTAAGAGAGACAAAGATGGTCACTACATCATTGTGAAGGGAACAATCCAAGAGGAAGACATGGCAATCTTAAATACATATACACCAAATATGAATGCCCCCAACTATACAAAACAAATATTAATGGACATGAGAAACCAAATAAGCACTAATACAATTGTAGTGGGGAAACTAAATTCCCTACTATCACAAATAGACATATCAGCTAGAAAAAAACTTAACAACAAAATTCAATAACTGAACCAAGCTATTGAACAAATGGACTTCATAGATGTTTACAGAATGTTCCACCCCACAAAATCAGAATACACATTCTTTTTGGCTGCACATGGGTCATTTTCCAAAATCGACCACATCTTAGCTCATGGGACATGTCTAAGTAAATGTAAAATAATTGAAGTTACCTCCTTATATTATCAGACCACAGTGCAGTAAAATTGGAGATCAATAATATAAAAAACCACAAAACTCCCACAAACACGTGCAAATTGAATAACACCCTCCTGAACAACCAATGGGTCACAGAGGAAATTAAAGAAGAAATTAGGCAGATACTACAAGTAAATGATAATGCCAGTACAACATACAGGAATCTATGGGACACAATGAAAGCAGTTCTATGTGGGAAATTCATAGCAGTGAATGGCCATATTAGGAAAACAGAGAGAACTCAGTTAAATAACCTAATGCAGAACCTCAAGCTCCTAGAAAAAGAAGAGCATAACAAATGAAAAGCACATACAAGAAAGGGAATTATAAAGATCTGAACAGAAATCAGTGCAATGGAGACTAAGAGAACAATACAAAAAAATCAATGAATTGAAGAGCTGGTTTTTTGAAAGAATAAATAAAATTGATAAACCTTTAGCCAAGCTTCTCAAAAAAAGGAAAGAAAAGGCTCAAATCCATGCAATTAAGAATGTAAAAGGTGAAGCCACATCAGATCCAGCAAAAATTCAGAGGATCATCAATACCTACTTTGAGAACCTGTACTCTAATAAAATGGAAAACATGGAAGAAATGGACAGATTCCTAGATACATACAAACTGCCAAAGTTAAATGAAGAAGATATAGAAATTCTAAACACCTCAATAACAATGAGTGAAATTGAAAATGTAATAAAAAATTTGCCAACAAAGAAAAGCCCAGGTCCTGATGGGTTCACTGCCGAATTCTACAAGATATTTAAAGAAGAACTATTGCCATTATTCTTTAAACTCATTAAGGAAATTGAAAGGGAAGCAAGCCTTCCAAATTCTTTCCTGGAAGCAAGTGTTACTTTGATTCCAAAACCAGGGAAAGACCCAACCCAAAAAGAGAACTACAGGCCAATCTCCCTAATGAACATACATGCAAAAATCCTCAACAAGATACTGACAAACAGATTACAGAGGGTCATCAAGAAGATCATACACCCTGACCAAGTCAGATTTATCCCAGGGATGCAAGGATGGTTCAACATCTGTAAATCAATAAATGTAATACACTATATTAACAGAGTCAAGGAAAAAAACCATATGATCATATCAATAGATGCAGAAAAGGCATTTGACAGAATCCAGCACCCATTCATGATAAAAATGCTACAGCAAATTGGAATGGAAGGTCTTTATCTCAACCTGATTAAGGCTATCTATCAAAAACCAACAGCCAACATCATACTAAATGGTCAAAAACTAAAAACTTTTATGCTACAATCAGGAAGAAGATAAGGATGCTCACTATCACCACTCCTGTTCAATATAGTCCTGGAAACACTAGCCACAACAATTAGACAAGAGAAAGAAATAAAAAGAATAAAGATAGGAAAGGAAGAAGTTAAACTGTCATTATTTGTTGATGATATGATACTTTACATAGAAGACCCAAAAAACTTGGTCAAAATTCTTTTAGACCTAATTGACAGATTCAGTAGAGTAGCTGGATATAAGGTCAACACTCAAAAAACAATAGCCTTCTTATACACAAATAGCAGACTCAGTGAAAAAGAAATTCGAGAAATAATTCCTTTTACAATGGCAACAAAAAAAATGAAATATCTAGGAATCTATCTAACAAAGGAAGCAAAAGACCTCTATTCTGAAAACTACAGCACTCTGAAAAAGGAGATCCAGGAGGATATAAGAAATGGCCATACTTCCAAAACTACTATATAGATTTAATGCAATCCTGATTGAAATTCCAACAATATACTTCACAAAACTAAAGAAAACAATCCAAAAATCCATTTGGAACCAGAGGGGATCTAGAATACCAAAAGCAATTCTAGACAACAAAAACATGGCTGGGGGTATCACAAGCCCCAACTTGAAACTATACTACAAAGCTACTGTGATCAAAACAGCATGGTACTGGCAAAAGAACAGACCTGAGGATCAGTGGAATAGATTAGAAGATGCAGAAACAACTTCAGACATACTTAGACACCTCATCTTTGACAAGGAGCCAACCACCCTCATTGGAGGACAGATAGCCTATTTAATATATGGTGTTGGAAAAACTGTATTTCAGCCTGCCAAAGATTAAAACTAGACCCATATCTCTCTAAACTAAGATCAAAGTGGATTAAAGATCTAAATATTAAAACAGAAACACTAAACTTGCTGGATAACAAGTTAGGTAGAACTCTCAAAGACATTGGCATAGGAAAATACTCTATGAGAAAACCTCAGTAGCATGGGAACTAGCACAGAGAATCAACAACTGGGATCTCATCTTATTAAGAAGCTTCTGCACTGCAAGAGAAACCACCAACAGAGCTAAGAGACAGCCTATAATCTGGAAAAAAAGCTTTCAGCAGCTGTACCTCAGACAAAGGAGTACTGTCTACAACATATAAAGAACTGAAAAAAATCAGACCCCCTTAATTCAAAAATCCAATTCAAAAATGGGCATCTGAAATGAACAGACATTTTTCAGGCAAACAAGTAAAAGCAGCAAATAAATATGTCAAAAAATGTTCAGCATCACTGGTCATTCAAGAAATGCAGATGAAAGCAACACTGAGATTCCACCTCACCTCAGAAAGAATGGATGCTATTAAGAAATCAACCAATAACAAATGCTGGCAGGGCTCTGGGGAGAAAGGAACCCTTCTCCATTGTTGGTGGGAGTGCAGACTGGTGCAACCACTGTGGAAATCAGTATGGAGATACCTCAAAGAACTAGGGCTGGAGTTCCTATTTGACCCAGCTATTCCCCTGCTAGGTATTTTCCCAAAAGAATTAAAAGAATCATACCACAGTGATATATGTGCACCCATGTTTATAGTGGCACAGTTTGTAATAGCTAAAGCTTGGAAACAGCCCAAGTGCCCATCAACTGGAAACTGGATAAAGAAGATGTGGGTTTTTTTTTTTATAAAATGGAGTACTACTCAGCCATAAAAAGTGAGAAACTAGAGACATTTATAGTTAAATGGATGTATATTGAGGCCTTACTCAAAAGTGAAATAAATAGGACACAAATGTGTAAATAATGAGTAGTTTTTCTAGTGTGAGAAACTGAAAGTGTAAATAAGAATTAAAATGATTAAAACGAATAATTGATAATTTGAAATAGGAAGAAAAGGTCCAAACATGTAAAAGTGGTGGGAGGGGAAGGGAAAAGAAAGGAGAGAAATGAAAAATTATGAGGAAAGAAAAAATAATGGAAACAAAGTCTATGCAAATAGGGATGGTTGGAGGTGATGAAGGGTGCATAGGTAATGGGGAAAAAAATAAGAACCAAGATACATCATGTACAGGTACTAGCACCCAATGATAAATGTAGATGTATTGTTTACCTAAAATGTACCAATAAGAGAATTTAAGGGAAAAAAATCTTGAACAAAGGGAATATTGAAGTCAGCCTCACACTACTAGTAAAATGTAATACAGAATTCTGGTGATTAAAACCACATGATATTGGCAAAGAATTGACAGATCAGTGAAACAAAATGGATAACTTTGAAACAGACTCTAGTATGTAGAAGAATATATTATGCAATAAAAGATATGTCATAAGCCAATGAGGAAGACTTTTCATCCAACAAAAAATTGAGAACACTAATAAACTTCAGAGTAAAGCAAGATCCTCAGGGAAGAAGAAACTTGAATGGTGAGTAAACATATAAAAAGATGTAAAACTTTGCTAGTAATTCAGGGAATCCAAATTAAGGCCACATTGACTAACCATTTAATACCCACTAGGTGGTAAAACATTAGCAAATATTGAATGCAGGAGAAAATGTAGGTGAAGGCAGAGCTTCATAGCTTGCTTCTGGACATATACATTGGTATAGTCACACTGTAAGTTGCATTATCCTTTAAGCCCAGAGTCTTACATTCCCTACAACCGAGCACTTTTCTCTCTAGATGTACACTGCACAGAATTTTTTTCAAGGTTCTGTTAGATTTGTATGAAAATATTCTTGGCAGCATTGTTCATATTAGTAAAAGAGAATAAAATATACATCGACAACAGAACAATAAACAAAGTTGACCTATTTATACAATGAAATATTATGTTAGTGAAAATAAATTGCAAAATAATGAATTAATAGTAAAAATAAACTGTTCAGGAAAAAAAGTAAATCACTGTCTGCTGAATACAGCAGGAAAATATTCTTATATATCTCCAAAACCAGTGAAATGGAACAACATGTTTTTTAGGAGATCATATGTGTGACAAAACTAAATTTTTGGCACAGTCAAGATAAACCCAACACTGAAAACTAAGGGTTTTTCAACCTTAGTACTCTTGACATTTTGGAATAGATAACTCCTTGTTGTTACCATCCTAAGTATTGTTAGATATTCAGTGCCATCCCTAGATGCTCTCCCAAAGCTATGACCACCAAATAGGTGTCCACATATTGCAAAATGTGCTTGGGGGATTAAATTGCTCCCAAATGAGAACTCCCTCAGATAGAGGTTCTCCCTTGGATTGGGACTGCAAAAAAATTCAGGCAGATGATAGGGAAAGAACACAAAGTCCAAGTTATTATAATTCTCCACATTCTCATGTGACTTGTAGGTTCATGAGTACCTTTTATTATTACATTTCATGACATATGTTTTTGTATCTATCAGATATTATATAATTTTAAAATAAAATACATGTGATGAATATATAGTAATCATGATAAATTAAAATATCCCCAAATTAGCAGTACAATTCCTTATAGGTGAAGATTTTTTATGGTTTCTGGTTTCTTTTCTGTGCAGCTTTTTAAAAATAACATTAATCTTATTAAAACATTATATTTTCAAAACCTCTATGAATGAGATCATATGACACTACTAGATTATGATGAGAGAGTATGATTCAACTGAAATAATTCCAGAACTTATAAAAAGCTTTACTCCTTATTTTGTTGATTATATTTATTATACATTTATTTTAAGAAACAGTATTTGATCTGGTATATGTATTCTTCTCTGGGTTATCCCATTTCTCAGAGAGAGCTTTTAATCTAGTTTGCATTCAGCTTCATTTTCAGAATGGGTAATGCAAAAAGATTTCGAATTATTTAAAGTTTTGCTCTATGAAACTTGCTAGCTTGGTTAGTCCTGGGCCTGTGATAAACCCAGTCATTTGTCTAATTTGTTCTCTACTGGCAGCTGATGCAAAGCATGCTCTGCTCTTTGTATTTCTAATTTTTGTGAACCCTTTGATCAAAATTGGATGATGTCAAAAACAAAACAATAGGATCCAGGTCAGTGGCAGTTAAATGAGTTCAAGAAGTTGTTTAAAGCATTGTCACAGTCAAATAAATGATTCTTTTCCTTCAAACTAGATCCAAATTCTGCATGTTAAAGGAGGAGAGAATTAAATATTGTTTTATTTATTCTTAGTGAGAACGTGCTGCCATAGCCCGATACTCAACATGAGCTCCATGGAAACATAATAACTGATCATCTCACCTGACATGCACTGGAATCTGCCCCTCTGTCACAGAGGAGATACTTACCCTTCTCTGCTCTGGGGATATATTTCTAGATATATTTATGGCATAAGCTTATACCACCTATTACTATTTATCTTTCATTTTTAGAGGAATCAGGGAGGGCCATGATGCCAGTATTGGTGACACACTCTTGGGAGGCAGAAGGATGAAAAGTTCCAATCCAGGTTAGGAAACTGGAAAACTTAGAGAAGGTTTTCGTCTTAAAAAAAAAAAGCCTTGAGATGCAGCTCAACTCAATGTGAAGGCCCTGGGTTCAACCCCTGTACACTGGTATGTGGAGTGGGGTTGTAGATTTGATCCAAACTGTTCTTATGTAATCCAGAAGAAATCACCTAACCTCTTGAAAACTTGGTTCCCTCACTCATGAAATAAGAGTAAATGGAACACCTGATTATCTTTCCTTCCACAGTGACTGAGGAATTACTTAATGCTGTCTGAGACAATGCTCTGGGACTATTTATATTTGTCTGTATATCTGCATCTGTCTGCTGATACCTCTAGAGAATTGTAAATACAGTATGTTGTAGTTAGATTGACGGGCTCAGGTTATCACCAGAGTGCTTCTACTCTGGGCAAACCATATACAGTATTTTCATTGGAATCCCAAGAAGGAACTGAAAGAGTTTATGGATTATTTGCTTGTTTGTTTTGTGAGTCACCCAATCCTGCATAACTCTTAGTCTTTTTCTTAACATGAAGTACCCTAGCACCCCATCCATTCCTATAGCTTAGATCACTGTTGTTAAAGTAAAAGACCAGCACCTGGTCTCTCAGATACCAAAAATGCTGGATACATATTTGTCTATCTCAGTCATTCTCAACCAGGGCCTATTTTGCTCCCCATCTTCCAGAGACATATGACAATATTTTGAGATAGTTTTGAGATAGTTTTGGTTGTTACAACTTGGATGATGGCACAACGGTCATCTAGTGGTTAGAAGGCCAGGTATGCTACCAAGCACTCTATGATTATTTATCTTCAGCTAGTCTTCCAGAAAACTAAGTCAACTGAGCATTTTGGTTCTATATTCACCTGTAGTCAAGCAGAATTCTTCTTGATCTAAAAATAGTTGCAATTTTCTTTACTTTGGAAGTCTCTGTAATTGGTTCCTCACCTTTTGTTCTGAGGCTGGAAAGCTGGAAAGAAAATCTTCTACTTAGGACCTGAGTCACTCTATTGTATTTTAGAAATTTGTTTTGTCTTTTGTTTTGTTGAGACAGGTTCTCACTTCAAGCTGGCCTTGAACCCACTAAAGAGCCCACAGTGACCCTCTGCCTCAGCCTCCCAAGTGCTGGGATTATAGGTGTGGGCCACACACCTGGCCATCTAATAAATACTGAACGAGGCAGGTCCCCCATTATATTAGAAGGAAATTCTAGTCATCCAGAGGGCAAGAAAATAAAATAGAAAGTAAAGGATATCAGATGGTTATCCAGGTAAATGAGAAGGCAGCTGCTAAACTGGATTGGCTAGAAGAAATAGACAGGAGGCAAGAAACACCTATATGAGTTTAACACCATTAACAAGAGCCTTTGTGAATTATCATTTGTATTTGATAAAAGTGATTCTCTATAATCATCAAAGTACATCATAGAGAAATAAAACAAGTAAATACATCAAAATTATAATGGAAAGAGGATAGTGACCACAGTATTTCTCATTTTGTTCTTATTTACCATTTCATAGTAATATTTTTATCAAACTGGTGATGTAGTAGAAATGCTGGGAATATCACTTCTGTATTTTAAGATAGCTCTCTGAAATTTCACTAGAATTTAGGAAACAATATTAAAGAAATACGTCCAAAGAGAAATATTACTTATTCTCACATGAAGATAACATGTTTCTTTAAAATGCTTTCTTCTATATCCCCTTGACATTGACAGCATGACTAATGAACTTGGTCATATGAGAAATCTGCAGGGCAACTACATCACAATGTGTAATTTTTCCCTTGTGTACTCAGGGAAGTCAAAGTTCTCTTGTACACTTAAAGAATCAAAAGGCTTAACTTGGAATGGGAATATTATCCAAAATAAACAAATTGAAATGTTCTTTCCTCTTCAACTCAGCTTTTTCCTTCTGTAGTTTTAAAGATTGGAGTTGTAATAATAGTCTGACTTTCATTTATAATTAGTCAATGATTGAAAAAAAAGAAAGGAGAATCTGACTGGATTAAAATCCTCCATTTGCAGTATTCTCTGGGTCCTAATGCTTGATCAAGTTCCTTACACTGATTTTTTGTTGCCAGCAACTGAAATACCTACTAATGCTTTCTGGCTTTAAAAGAATTGAACAGCATTGGCTACATATGTTTACCATTATCCACAGAACTGTCAGATCCTTTATTCCAGTGGAGGCATGCATGGAAATAGGCCAACACGCAAGGGAACACAGTTCCGGTAGTGAAATTAGCAACTGGACAACATTCCCAAGGAAGCGGCTGAGTTCAGTTCTGGCACACTTCCATTGTTGCTGGTACAAAGAAATTAAATAAATAAAAGTTAAAGCAATAAAAAGGATAAAATATATCCAGGAAAACAAAAAAGAGGTGAATATACATATATGATTTCCACAAAAATAATCCTGATCTTTTCATTTGTGCTAAGATTTTGGTTATGGAGTGACTTTTGGTTTTGAAATGGCAAAATACCTTTCTAGACCTAGATTATCTATGAAGACTTACACTTAAGACAGGCAAGCTTTTGACTTTTGAAGAGAATTTTAAAAGTTTAGCTCATTATTGTGTTCATAAAATTTGAAAGCCATCATCATAGTTTAATTAAATTAGGCTATATTTTAGGGTTCTTTTTAAAATTTATCTTTACTTTTATTATGTGTTTGAAGCTCATGTTTACAGTGTATGACAATTACTTTCACTGTAGGGGATTGTACTCATACACAGCATACCTCAATTCCCCCCCCCACTACCTCCCTTTTATTTTTCCAGCATCAGTTCATTTATTTATAAGACCTTATAAAGTTAATTATCATATATACAGATTGAAAACCACACTAACAGGCCAAAAGAACATAAAAAACATGTAAGACTATCATTTTTATTTACTCCAAATTCTATCAATTCACCAAACCAAATATTGTGAAATAAAAAAACTAATCAGCTTTTCCCTGTACTATGTAAATTGTTATGGATGACTTAAAGTATGAAGTACTAGAAGATATATTACCAATTTATGATTTTTTTCATTTTCTCTCTACCATTATTAAGGTATAGTTTACAAATAAAATATGTAGTGTATAATGAAATGGTTTGATATATTTATACATTATAAAATGATTATATCAAGCTGATTAACATAACCATTACGTCACATAAGCTTTTTTGTGGAGAGAAGATTTAAAATCCACACTCTTAACACTTAATAACATATTATTATTAACTCTAGGCATCTGCTGTTCACTTCACCTCTTGAATTTATTTCTCTTGTCTAAAATTCTGTTGGCTTTGACCAACATCTCCCCAACCTTCCCTGCCCCTGGTCTCTGGTAACCAGCACTCTACTAGCTGCTTCTTTAAGTCAAACTTTTCAGATTCCACATTTAAGTGAATCATGCAGTATTTGTCTTTTTGTTCCTGACTTACTCCATTTAGCACAATATCCTCCCAGTTAATCCATGTTGTTGCAAATTATCAAATTCCCTTACCTTTTAAGGCTAAATAATATTTCATTGTATATATGCATATCACATTTTAAAAATCTATTCATCTGTTGATGAACATTTACCTTTATTCCATATGTTGCCTATTGCAAATAATGTTTCAGTGAACATGGGAATACAGATACCTCTTCAACATCCTGACTTCATTTTCCTTGGATATATACCCAGAAGTGGGATTGCTAGGTCATATGGTAGTTCTAGTTTTAATTTCGCAAGGAGCCTCGGTATTGTTTTCATTAACAGCTATACTAATTTACATTCCCACTAATAGCGTATTTCCTTTTTCTCCATAGCCTCACCAAAACTTGTTAACTTTCGTCTTCTTGAAAATAGCCCATTGTAATAGGTATGATATTGTATCTCAGTGTGGTTTTGATTACATTTTTCTGATTTGTGATGTTGCACACTTTTTCATATACCTGTTAGTCATTTATATATCTACTTTGAGAATATCTATTCAGCTCTTTTGTCCATATTCTAAAAATATGTGAAGAAACATACAATAATTCATTACAGAGCTTGAATTTAAACTCAGGTTTGTCTGATTTTGAACCCACATGATAGGATCATTAAACCACTTTCCTCTTCTTCTGGAATCAAAATTAGATGTTTTTTAGCCTCTTTAGGTATGGTTTACATGACTGAGTTCCATGTATTGCATTGTAAACAAGATGTAATGTTTATTATTTTCAAGACTAGCCCATAAAATCCTCAGAATTTTTGAGCAGAATCCTTCTGTGTGCTATTTATTCTTCCACTGACTTGATAAATTATGAATAGACACCTTGAATATTTTAAATATAACACAGGATCAGGAAGGAAAGAGACTGAGTATGTGTATCACCACTTGAAAAAAAGACATTTGCCAATCAGACACATGTATTCTTGAATTTATATAAAAAATAAACTTCTATTATATTTGAGCCATTATATATTGGAGGGAGTGATTTATTATTGCATTTCATAACATATATTACCTATAAATTATAAAAGTCTTTCTCTGTACTAAAAAGACCTTAAAAAGTCCATATAAAAGGTAGAGAGATTCTGGAAAACTTACAAATAATTTCAAAAAGGGATGTGAAAATGAAATGTTTGGATAAACAAGGAGATACTTTATCTTTTATAAAGTTCATTGCTCAGAAAAGACATATCTCATTTTTCTGAGTTATAAATATACATCTGAAGAACTTGATGTAGAGTCATAAAGATATAAAATCCAACCAGGCATGCTGTGCATGTCTGTAATTCCAGCACTCCAGAAGACAGAGGCAGGAGGATCACAAGTTCAAGCCCAGCCTGCGTAACGTAGTGACTTAGCAAGACTCTGTCCCCAAATTTTTTAAAAAAGATGTATAAAGGACTGGGAATGTAGCTCAATGAGAAGGCCCTGGGTTCAATCCCCAGGCACATGTGCGAGCCCACGCGCGCGCGCGCACACACACACACACACACACAAACACACACACAGATAAAATCTAGAAATGGGTATTTGAAAAATGCATATTTATATCAACATCACTACTTTGTACACAGAGATTAGTATTTATTTTTCTTACTGATAAGTATTATTTGAAAGAATCAGGGGGGAGGGGGGGGGAAACAAGCAGACTCAGTATTCCTGTATGGGATAATTCAATTTACAGCAAACAATAGTTACAACCATATAAAATTTTCAAGCTTTTAGGGATATTAAACTCCACTTATGTAATGTCTAGTGATTAACTCAAATGAAATCGAGCACCTTTAAAAAAAATCACCATTAGGGCATGAGGTTTCATGGTAGTTATGTTTGTATGAAAAAAAAATTCTATAAATTTGAGTTTTTATACATCTATCTTTTCTCATATCAGAAAAAAAATATTTAAAGAAGACTTTGGGATGATTCTAAAACCTTTCAGGACTGCTGTAGAAACACTGTACCATTCTTTTAATTCTTTGGGGAAGATACCCAGTAGGGGAATAGCTGGGTCAAATGGGACCTCTATAGCGGCACAGTTTGTAGTAGCTAAGGTTTGGAAACAGTCCAAGTGCCCATCAACTGGAAACTGGATAAAGAATACGTGGTTTTTTAATAAAACGGAGTACTACTCAGCCATAAAGAAAGAGAAACTAGAGTCATTTATAGCTAAATGGATGCATATTGAGGCCATACTCTTAGGTGAAATAAATGGGACACACACGTGTAAATACCGAATAGTTTCTCTAGTGTGAGAAACTGAAAGTGTAAATAAGGATGAAAATGATTAAAATGAATAATTGATAATTTGAAATAGGAAAAGGTCCAAAGGTGGAGGAGCGGCGGGAGGGGAAGGGGAAAGGGAAGAAAGGAAAGGAAAAATAATGAGAAAGAAAAAAAAAGGAAACAAAGTCTATGTAAATAGGGAAGGGTGGTGGGGGTGAAGGGCGCATAGGTAATGGGGGAAAAATAAGAACTAAGATACATCATGTTCTGGTACAAACACCCAATGATAAATGTAAATGTATTGTATACCTAAAATGTACCAATTAATATATACATATGAAAAAAGAAAGAAACATTGTATCATCTAAGAGTAAGTCTTGATGTCTGCAAGAAAAGCAGGCCTTCCCTGGGTGGAGCTGGGACAGGGATCGAGGCCACTTCTCCTGCAGTTGTCAACACCAGGTCCAATCAGCCTTGGTGTTGATAGCTAAGGGTCCTGTGAGGGGCAAGGCAATGCTCCTGGCATTTCTGGAAGCGTGGAGTGTGGATGTGTCAAAGTTCCAGAAAAGAGGAAATCAATGGGGAAGGAGTGCAGAGACTCTGGAATGAGAGATACCTGCTTTTTCTGCTTTGTAGCTGTTCAAATTTGCTTAAAATTTTAAATACCTCTGATTCTGAGTTGTGATATATCTGCCCAATGGGATAGTGCTTTTACCTTCAGTATTTTGTGAGGATTACTAGTAATAGAAAAGGAGTACCTGGCAGAAATAGATTATAAGCAGAACTGATTGCTATCATTACTGGAGCACAGTCCAACAGAGAGCAAGATTCAGGCTTTGGGGAAAGGAAGGAGGTAAGAGTTTGCTGGAATACATGGTCAAAAGGTCAATGGGGAGTTCTACTTCAAGTGAACTAAAACTAAAAAATTGGTACACAAACACAGAAAACAGATCCTCAGTCATAAGAATAGAGATTTCAAGGAGCATATGGAACCACTCCAGGATCGCTAGGTGCCAGGCTTATGACAACAAAACTGCCTCCAGATCCCATTACTGGGAAAAAAGAGCTCCTAATACCCTGGCACATGGGGCTGGGGTTATCTCAGGAACTGGCTGAAGCTGAGTCTTTAGGCTGCAGGCATTTGAGGCTGGGTAGGACTGAAAATTGCTATGGAAAGTAAGCTATGTCTTCAAGTTGTTCTTAATTTAAATTTTTTGTTTTTCTAGCTTTATTGAGGTACAATTGACAAATAAAAATTATATATAGTTAAGTATACAGCATGCTGTTTTGATATATGTATTCATTGTGAAATGATTACTATAGTTAAGTTAATTAATATCCATCACCTCAAACAACTACCTTTCATGCAGGTGTGTGTTGCAGCAAAACAGTTAAGGTTTATTCTCTCAACCAATTTCAAGTTTTAAACAAACTATTGTTTTTTGGTTTTTGTGGGGTTTATTTAGTATGTAGTAAGTAGCTACATTTATTGAAGATCATGGGACAGTAGCAGGAACAGGAAGAAAGGGAAGGGAAAAAGAATGTAAAGGTGGAAAAGGACTCAAGGGCAAAGGGAGAGAATGGGACTCAAGTGTGAAGGGAAAAAAAATGGACTATTGTTAATTATAGTCATTACAGTATGTTTTAGGTCCCCAGAATGTATTATTTTAGAGTTGAAAGTTTCAACCTTTTAACATCTCCCCATCTCCCCACCCTACAGTCCTTGGCAACCATCACTCTACATTCTGCTCCTATGAAGTTGACTTCTTTAGATTCTACTTATATTATGAAGTATTTGTCTTTCTGTGCCTATCTTATTTCACTGAGTAAAATGTCCTCCAGGTCATCCAAACTGTCACAAATGAAAAGTTTCTCTTCATTTTTATAGGAGTCTAATATCCCCTATATACACATTTTCCTTCTCTGTTAGGAAAAAGATAACACACTGAATTGAACTACCAATATTGCCTATTAAACCTTTCAAATAAATCTCATGTCTTTTATCTTTTTCTTTGTCCCATCCTCCCTTCCTTCCTTCCTCCCTTCCTTCCCATAACTGAAACTCTGTCTCTTAATAGGACAGAAATGTAGAGTGATGCTATTGAACATGTTGAAGTCTACAAAAGGAGGAACAGAGATCTGTCTGTTCAAAGAGTAATGCAAACAGAGAAGAATGGTCCTGTGTCTGTCTCCCAGACATCCAGGGAGGTTGATACAACAGTGGATTTTTGGAGAGTCTTGTAAGCCTGTTGGAATGAGAGGCATCAGAAGGCTGCTAAGCTGTGGCCCAACCATGCAGAATTTCCCACTGCTTCCCTGACCCCAGTGCTCAAACATGGGCTCTGTCAGCAGGACTTGGGACAGCCTCCAGAGACAGCCCCTCCAGAGGCCTTCCTTGCTCAAGTTATGGAGGGAGGACACAGGAATGAGCATCTCCAATGGGAAGAACCTTTACTCCAGAAGTCAGCTTTCACTACAGGCCTCCTAAGATTGGATATGGATATGATTAGGGTCTGCAATAAGTGACATCTGTTTGCTCTGACCTTTGGGTAATGTGGCGTTTCTTTCTCTGGGGCAGATGCTAGAAAGGTGTTTATTGTGAGTTGACAGGGGTCTTGGTGGGTGGTGAGGTGTGAGTCAAAATTCGACTATGCATTTTGGCATTTTGTCTACAGATGTTTCTCAGATGCTTGTGGGCAGGCATGTCTTTAAATAAAGAAATAACTAAATGTATGTTTCTTTTGTGGAGGAAAGGAAAAAAGCTTGCATTTTAAAACTTAGGCCTTTTATGCCTTCATTGGCACTCTTGCTTCATAGCCAGATTAGAATTAGTTGCTGTATGTATTTTCTGAGAGAAAATTTGCTCATTTAAGGAAAATTCATCTGTTAGTTTGAAATTAACAAGTTGATGAAGAACTTGACTATGGCAATGAGGGTGTATGAAAAACATCACAGGGTTCTAGTATTTGTCTTATGTAGTGTAGCTTCCATTCACTCTACATGTGCTTATGCCCAGGCCATGACACGGCTCAGTGTTGGTGAGGATCATTTCTAAAGCCAGACATTCACTATAATTCAGTCTGTGTGCGTGGTGGGTCTTCACAATTTAAAATCTACAGTTACTTCATTAATAATTGACTATACCATGGGAAATCATATATTTCATTTGAGATACTGATTTTATAATATGAAAGAACAGAGAGAGGGCAGAGAGAAGAAAGGAGGGAGACAGGAGAAAAGAGAGATTACAAAATATTAAACTTTCAGAATTAATTTAGAATGTAAAAACTTGTCCTTCAAAGGAAAGACAATCAAACCACACTTTAAAAATTATCTTTCTCTTTTTCATAATTTAAGAAAAGTAAACTTTAAAAAGTCAATTTTGTGTTTGATTTCTAGAAATATGAAGTTTCCAAAGAAATCCACTAACTAGTTCAGTTTGAGAAAGATTTCATTAAAAAACTTTGAAAACAGATGAAACTTCATTCCATCAGTCAATAAATGGGAAGATGGTGATGGCAGAATAACCCTAGAAATCACAAGTTTACTTTTTTTTTTTGATACTGGGGATCAAACTCGGGTCCTTGCACTTACCAGACAGGCGGCAGAACCACTGAGCTAAATCCCCGGCGCAACTGAAATCACAAGTTTAAACATTATGCAGTTTACCTGAAATACTGTTTTCAATAATACTGTTTTCAATGCTCACTTTTACCTCCAGTTGTTAGCAGTTATATTGAATTTCTCCCCTTTCCCAAATTTATTTTCAAAATAAGTTTATTACATGTGGTTGAAGAGACTACTACTTAATTTGGATCACTTAAATTCGTCAACTGTAAAAGGAAATAGTTATCTAATATTGCTGCAATAAAAATGATCGATTAATTATAAGGAAAGTTGCAAACAAAATAAGATTTTTTTTAACTTTTGTTGGAGATGACATTCTGATCTAAAAACAAAAATTGTTTCTTTAACTTAGCTACCATATATGACTATTTTCTGGAACTTCTGCAGAAATAAAATAGAGAAATATGAGATGAAAAATCTGCTTAATAGTTGGCTTACTGACTTAATTGCATTCTTCCAAATTAGGATAATGTGCTCCAGCAAACCTACAGAACAAGTAAACCTTAAAATATTTACAATAAATGATTTCTTCATTTCAATTCCATGGTACACTAAAGGCTAAACTTGAGTATGTCATTTCCATGTCTTATAGAAGGTGTGCCTGTCTTCATTGGTATTTTGGAACCTGGAGGAATCTGTCAGTAGTCACTCAGTAATTGTTGCTCAGAGCTCTGTGCACTTTTTTCTTTATCTTCTTAATCTTACCCCATTTCTTATCCCTATGCTCACTTCTAATCCACTTGGAGGAGGGAAAGGGATCTATTTTTCCTTACTCAAAAAGTATTCACCAGAGTCCTGGGAACAGACGTGGCTGTCATCACTAGGGTGTAGTAGGGTCACAGTCAGTGTTTACAAAGCTCAGTATAACATGTTCCCATTACTTTCCAGGAAAGTGTTTCAGACAAGGAAGATATGCCCAGCAGATTAGTAGGAAGTTTAGCCTCAGACTCAGGTGACAGGTGCTCCCCACATATGACACTGCTTTCTCATCTAGAGCTTTAAGGTTTGCTACAATAGGGCATGAGAATGTAGAGAATATAAACCATTGTTGCCCTGGAAGACACATGTTGTGGCTAGTGTTTGGATGTCCCCCAAAAGCCTCATGATTTCTCTGAGATGGCTAAATCTGGAGTGTGACTGACGCATGGTGGGGCAGGCTCCCAGGCAAAAGGATTAAGGGCTGAGTGCTGCCCACCCTAAGTAAATTGAATAAGATAAAAGGAGCAGAAAGACACTCTTAAGGTCCCTTGTTGCTTTTGCTACTTTGTGCTCTACATGTTGTTTCTCTTCTGTGATGGGTTTGCCATCCCTGCATTGGAACCAGCTGATTATGGCCTGAAACCTCTATGAACTGTAAGCCAAATAAACCTTTCAGCTTTTAACTTTGGATGCTAGGTATTTTGTTTCAGCAATGAGAGAAAAGTAACTAACACAACACACATCACTTCCCCTTCATTTTTTGGTAAGAATAGGGGCTTAGTCGTGTTTTAAAATTATAGGCATGGTAATTATTTATATCCCACAAGTAAATAGAAATATTAATAGTATTTACTATAGCAAAAAGGTTGGGATGATTTTTTTTAAACTAACCCTCATTAGGTAAAATGATCAGAAGTAAAAATTAGTATCTTACATGTAATAAGCATTCAATCAATATTTGTGACCATCAGTTTGTTCATTTTCTATTGCCTGATAACAAATAAGCACAAACTCACAAGCTTAAAACAATGTTTATTTATTATGTCACAGTGAGAAATTCAGCCTAGTGTGACTGGGTTTTCTTTACATACAATCACAAGCCTAAAATTACGTTGTTGCCAGCCTAAGTTCTTATTTGGAAGCTCATGAGAAAAATCCACTTCCAAACTTCTTTACATCTTGATTAAACCTCATTTTTGTGTGTATTGGTTATAAGACTGAGTGCCTTTTTAAAAAATTAATTTTATTGGTACATTTTATTGGTACACTTTAGATATACAATTCATTTACATTTATCATTGGGTGTTTGCTGGCTGTCAGGGCAGTCTGCTCTCAGGTCCCACAGGCTGCCCATATTCCTGGCCATGAAGACCTCTCCTCCTTTCAAGCCAGAAACATGGGTATCCCCAATCTTTCTGAATTCATCTATCCCTGCTTTCTAGACCAAGATTTTAAAGTCTCATCTGGTTAGGTCAGGCTAACATAGGAGATCAACTGATTCGGGAACTTAATTGTAGCTTCAAAATCCTTTTTTGTCATATAAAGTAATAATTACAGGCACGGTATTTCAACATACTCAAAAGTACTGTGGACAATCCAGGAGAAGACAGCATACACAAGTGAGAGTAATCAGGGGTCATTTTAGGGTTCAACCTGACACACATGACCTGGGCAGTCTAGAGAGGATATTACTGAATTGAGCCAGGTGACTTGGGTTCAAGACCTGGCTCTGCTAGCTATTAGCTAGGTACTCTGAAGCAAGTCATAAAGCTTCCTCTCAGTTTCAGTTTCCATAATTGAAAAATGGGAATATTATTCCTTGTCTTGATAACTCTATAGAATAATTGGAAGAATCAAATAAGATTATGTGAAAACACTTCACGAACTTTAAAGATCAACACAACTGCAAGTTAGTATGAATGATTTTGAATTTAATTTTACTTCCACAGACCGGTGGGACCAGACTTTTTAAAACCATGCTGGAAGAAGAGGAAGGCATAGGGTTAAGAAGAGCCTTGAGAGACAAAGGTTTTTTTGACTTTCTGTCTCCACAGAACACAAGTTTGCTGAGCTAACAGTAAAATAAGTGAAAGCACTTGATACATATTTCTTTTCTTTTCTTTTCTTTTCTTTTCTTTTGGTACCAGGTATCAAACTCGGGTCCTTGTGCTTGTGCAGCAGGGGGCAAAATCACTGAGCTAAATCCCCGGCCCACATACTTCTTTTTGAATGCATTAAATAGGTGTAAAATTTTAGAGGATGGCTTTGGAAAGAGGTTTTGGCTTCTGCTTGATATAATAAAATGTATGCATTACCATATATTTATATGGTGCTTTCTGAAAGAACTGAATAATTGTGTTTTTCTGAATATGCCACTGATGTAGTATAACTTTTGCATGTATCCATAGATCGATTAGCCTATCCGCAAGGCCACTGAAGAATACAATGCCCAAATGTTAAACACAAACGTTTTCTTTTCATCTATGATTTATGATATCTCCCACAGTTAAAAAATAGTTCAAGACTTTGTGAACCCCAAGTCCACCCTATTAGAACACAGCACTCCATATTTCTTTTAAATTAGAGGCTGAACATGAGAACAATGTCATGTTTCTAGTTAGATGTTCTTGTTTTGTTAGTGATATGAAATAATAAAAGTTCACATTGATCAAATTGATTTTGTGGAGGTATCATCTAATGTACAATCTTTGAAATTGCTGGTTTATAAGCAAGCAAATGAAGTTTTCAGATACCCAGCTATGTCCTAACATAAGTTCTTCAGTCTAAATCTCTAACTGAAGACACTAGCAAAAATATGTGAAAAAGTTCACCACTCATGAAAATATGTTTTAAATATTCTTAAATTTTGGGTTCTCTTCAGTGCTTTCTCTTCACCCCAGGGAAGTGGGAATCCATCTGATTTTATTTACACTGCACAGTATCTTAAAAAAATGATTATTAACATGCACCATGAAAATTGACATTAAATATAAGATTAGATATAAGATTGAGATTAGATATAAGAAAGAACTTTCTAATGCATATAGTTCCATGTTTCAGAGAGCAAGTGAAGGAGTTCCTTTACTCCCAAAGCTGAGGGTTTTGAGATTTCTAGCATGTTCCTTCACCCCATAGATTTGATTTTTCCTCAATTCTAACATTTCCAACCCTGTAATGCCTGGAAACCAGGCTACCGGTAGATTTTGGAGGACTGTCATAGGCAGAAAATCAACTCTGAGAGCAAGCATGATAACGTGCCACTCTAGCAAGCACAATAACGTGCTTGTCATTTGGATCTAACTTGACTGCAAGGAGAAGTGGCATTGGTGATCACAATAAATAATCAAAACATCCTTTTTAATGGGACAAATTGTTTCATATGTAAACAGTATGATACACATACACACACACACATATATCTCATCAATTAGAACCTTCTGAAGGGTCAGATCATTTGGTTTCTGAAGGTCTGACAAATTTCATAGAATTTATCATAAATGCCCATAGTCATATAAAATTTCACATATAGGGCCGGGGATTTAGCTCTGTGGTTCCACTGCCTGCCTCGCAAGCACAAGGATCTGAGTTCAATCCCTGGTAACCCCCCCCCAAAAAAAATTTCACATATAATTTAGATGCTTGACTGTAAGACAGAGGAGGAATTTAAAGCTCTCTTTGTTTGATAGAAAACTTCTGATCTTACACATTCTTATCCAATTATTTATTACCGACAGCAGAACTTACAAGTTTTAGATATGGGTAGAATATGACTACTAGTGAATTCCAATAATTATGAAGTAACAGCTGAGGAGACTATTTGTCTTTTCCCTGTGCTAAGGTTAAATGGATATACAGCAAGATTTTTTAAAGGGTTTATAGTTAATTAAGTTTAGAAAAGAAAATACAATAATAAGAGCTGATACCAACTCTTAAATAACCTCATATATATATATGTTTGGGTTTTTTTTGGTACCAGGGATCAAACTCGGGTCCTTGCACTTGCGCAGCAGGTGGTGAAACTACTGAGCTAAATCCCCAGCCCTAAAAATATTTTTATGCTAAAGTGAGACCAGTTATAGCTCTGATGCTTTTTTAAAGATTTCTTGTTTACTTCTTAATTTTAAAAAATCAACAGCAAGTAGTTTAATTCCTCAAATTGTTCATGTAGCTGTATAATATTTGGTGACCTGAGGATATCATGCAGCAGGAGCTGATCAAGTTTCTTAAGGGTGTCATAGAATGACAAAGCGCAATAGTGCAGAGAACATGGCGTGCTGATGTATTTAATAGGCTACAAATTAATGAATATTTGATCCACTTTTAATCATACCCCTTTTAAAAATGAAATATACCACCAGACCTCCTCCTTACATGGACTCCTTCCTCACACTCACAGACTGTTGGCCTCCAACACATGAAGGTGTAGAGGGAGAAACAGAGAAAGCTGGTGTGGCCCAGAAATCCTGAAGGACTCAGCTCTGAAATCGTCTCATGCCTGCCCGAGTGTCATCTGTGGGATTCTTCTCCTAGAACATGAATGAGTCAGATTGGATCCAATTGGTGCTTTCTAACTATGTTATATACTTTGTTTTATTTCTTATTAGTGTACATCTGCGGTACATAATGATTACATTGCTCATGGGGAGTTAGCATGTGTACATAACACCTCTTCATTCTTTTTACTTCTCTCTCTCCTTCCTCCCCTTTCCCTCCATCTCTTGGTCTCCTTTTCTTTCACAAAAAATTTATCTCCTTATTTCCTATTATCTATCTTTTATTTTGTTCTTTATTTATATTTTGGTCTTTTCATGTAAGAGAAAGCATGAGATATTTAAGCTTGTGTGTCTGATTTATTTCACTTAGCATTATAATCTCAAGGAATACCCATTTTTTTTACAAATGACTCGTTTATCCTTCTTTATGGCATAGTAGTTCTTCATTGTATTTAAATACCACAGTTTCTTTACCCATTCATCTGTACATGGATTTATAGACCAATTCCAAGATTTAGCTATTATGAATTATTCTGCTGTAAACATGTGTATGCATGTATCACTAGTACATTTTATTTTATTTTAAATCTCTATGGTGCCTCTATTAGCTTGCAGTGGAACTAGGAATCCTCTGGTTCCTGAATGTTTCATGAGCATGCCTGAAGTTACAATGTACTGCATTTGTGTGTATGTGTGTGTGTGTGTGTGTGTGTGTGTGTGTGGTGGTTTTTGTTTTTTTGATTTGTTGCTGTTGTTTGCCAAGTTCGGTAAAACAGGACAGTAGGACAAACTGTGAATTCATGTTCCACCTGGGTGAGGCCACCAAGGCCATCACACTGGCAGTCCATATCTGTGAAGTGCTCCCACGAACAGCCTAGCTGATGGGACCTGATTGGAGAAGTACCATCACCCACTACAGAAGGGGAGACTGACTAGATGTCCGGCATTCTGCAAAGTGTGTTCAGACATTTCATCCTATCAAGAGCCTGATTTGGTATATTATTACTTATACAGTTAAAAACTTAGACTCAGAGAAAATAAGAATAATATCCATAGTAAGCCGTGATTCAAATGCTAATCTGATTGTCCATACCCTTTCTTTTACCCTTTTCTCCCTACCACATGAAGAATCAATTGCAAAGTGTTCCTCTGTGCTATACAGGATTATTTGATGACTCATTATGCAGCCAACAGGGCTTCCATATGCTTAGCTAGGAACTCTGTACCATAAGAACTAGAAAACTCTGGGGCGATAAGACACCAAACTAAGGGTTAAGGGAATGAGCTGTAACAACTTATACTGGCTTTTATCAAAACCATATCTAAGCCATAATAACCTGGGGAATGATGACTCACAGAACCCAGGGGCTCTCACTAACTGAAAGGAGAGCTGCAGCATCTGGGGGTGAGGGGCAGGTCTGCGTAGCACGCACTGCTCTAGGAAGAGCCCGAAGTCTGACTCACATGAGTTCAGTGATGGCTATGGCCCCTTCTAAAAAAAAATCTGGAAACAATGCTGCTCTCTGGGACTGTGCTTTTCCATGGAGCAAACATGAAATTATGGTCCTAATGTGTTGATAACAACCAGGGTGACATCATAATGTGAGATCTTCAGGATAAAGACCTTGTGGTGGTTTTGGCACAGAGTGTCCTATTGAGATTTGTGTGTTTATGAGAAATATTAAATAATCATTCAATTGGTGATTGGGGAATAACAGACCGAGGACTGGGGAAAATAAAAGGGTGGAGTCAGAGAGATTTTCTTGATGACAGAAGATAAGGAACTACAGGCTGTGGGAGGCTTTCATGACAGAGCAGTGTCTGTGCTGAGATTCTAGGCTGATTGTGCGGGCATGAGACAATTAGGTCTGCAGCATGGGTGAATAACACAACATTTCCAAGAAGTTTTAAAGGTGTGAAAAATTTGAGAAGACAGATGGAAGAGGAGAGAGGGCAAACCACCCTGACAGTCTTGAGGGCAAACTTACTGAGATTTCTGCAAAATGAATATAGTCATGCATTTTTTTCCTCAATAAAGAGAATACTGCAACAATACCACAAAATTCCAGAGACATTGAAATCACTATTCATTTTATGTGGAAAGGCAAGGGGTCACAGACAAAAAAAAAAAAAGAAAAAAAAAGAAGAATGAAAGAAAAAGATAAAGCTACATGCCTTCACGAAAACTCTAGTTTTGTTTGAGTCAGGAACAGATATATTCAGGTGACTTCTCATCCTGCCAACTGTATGGGATGGAAAGCTTAATGGAGCACCAATGAGCAATGAGTCAATTTGACACACCTAGATTTAGAGTGATCCTCAGGAGAAAATGCAGAGCAGTGAGAGGACTACATAAAGTGAATTCAGACCTACAAGAGAAAAATGAGAACAAACTCCTTTTCATTTATCAACTCTGTAGAACGATCTCATCAAATCCTGAGTCTGGGCCCTGGACACTAATCAGCCAACCTTGACTGTGTGATATGTTATTGTTTATCAATAATGAAACAGTTTTACTCTTAATGTAAAAATATTTGTGAAGAAGATTCCTGAGCTACCTTGAGGAGCTGGTCAAGAGGCAGAAGGAAACCACGGAGCCAAGAATGGAAAAATCAAGAGTTGTCAATCCTTCTGGTCCAAGAAGGAATCACCAAATGGGGCTTAGAGCAGAATATCAAGATGTAACAAGCATAGAGCTATGACCTTAGTCTTGAGAAAGCCTGGAACACAGCACAACTACCAGAAAAAGAACTTGCCAGAAAAGGGTAAGGAAGATGCCAATTGTGGGGAAGGACTGAGACCATGACTCTGATCAGGCATTTAGCCACAGGGACATCTTTACCAGGAGGAGGAATCTCTAAAGATGGGTGATCCCTGACTCAGCCAAAGAGACAAGCAGAACAGGCAAACTGTCAGACTTAGCAAGGAGTTTTGGAGGACCACACTGGGTCCTGGCCTCTGGTTCATGAAAATGCCCAACCTGGGTCTCACATAGATGCTGGGAGCTGTCCTGGCCAGGAAAGAGGGACTCGGGTAATGGTGTTCTGTCTCAGGCAAAATGGACTGAAGAATGTTGATGGGCATGAACATTCAGGCCAAGGCTTTATGGGCCTACTGATGAGGAATAAATGAAGACAGAGCATTGATTGAAGCCAAAAGATTCCCAGAGAAGTTGATAAAGTTCTCTAGCTTATCTTATCCTCACTAATACCAAAAATGTAAACAGTATACAATGTGTTCTATTTTATTCTTTCAGTCTAATTCTTGTATTTCTCGCCTAGAACTTCCTAATTACTTTTTTCTTAATTGTGGCCAGCAGACTTTAAAATAACCTTCATGATTCCTCATCTCAGGGCACTCAGCCTTTTGTGAAATCTCCTTCCTTTGAGGATAGGTGGAGTTTGGCTGGCATCTAACAGATTACTGCAAAGGTCATGTGATGTCCCTTCCATGAGTATGTTATGTTATATAAGACTGGTGTTAACAGACATCCCTCCCTCAACTTTTATTCCATGGTTGGCTTTCAAGAAGACAGTTACCATGAATCCTATAGCTGAAGCAATATGAACTGTGTGTATGGACAGAACTTGATAACTGACCCTTCCTAGTCATGCTTCTACATGAAACTCCAGACCTGACTGAGATCTGGACCACAGCTTTTCGAGGACTCGGCTAAGTGAAGCATGGATTTCTGATATCCAGATCTTTCAAGATAATAAGTAGGTATTTTTTGAGCTGCTAATTTTGTGATAATTTGTTATTTGGCATAGAAAATTAATGTACTGTCATACCATCTATTCCCAACAATATCTATTCTTAATACAGAAACTACCGGATTCTGTTTATATTTAAGTCATTTCCCTATTCTGTTTATTTTTAAGTCACTCCTATTAGAGGTAACTAGGGGTTTCCCCAGCCTGCAACAACAAACAAAGTTTACTCCATGACCATATGCACCTATTATCTCTCAGGCCTGACCTCCTCCTGCTTTTCCATTACTCGTTTTTTCCATACTGCTTTACCTTTCCGACTCTCCAACATGCCAGGATTCTTCTTTGAGCCATGGTGCCTGCTATTCTCTTCTGTTGAATATCTACATGGCTCACTCCTTTACTTCTTGCATGTCTTTGCTCAGATGTCATCTGCAGTGATGTCTTCCCTGGTCAACTCCATAAAGAAATAGCAGCATCCCTCCCATCCCATCATGCCTCACTACTTTTTCTTGATTTTCTTTTCTCATAGTACTTACCATATCTAACATATTGTATGTTTTATTTATTTCTTTACTGCCTATTTTCCCATAACAGGATATAAGCACTGTGAGCATAGAAACTTCTATCTGTTTTGTTCAGTGATTTACCTTCAATACCTAGATAATATAAAGTCAATAAATATTTGTTGAAATTAATTTCAAAAATGCATATAAAATCTGCCTTTTGGTTATATTCTTAACCTTAAAGTAAAATCTTATCTTCTACTTATATAAACAACATCAATTCTCAAAAGTAGTGTCTAGAGTATCAGCTCTAAGAAGAAAGGTATGGATTGTTTCAAGGAACCAGTTCGTGCTTGGAAGAAAACCAATGCCAACCCAGATGCAATCTTCTGCATATCCAAATTTTCCTTTGGTTTTACAGATCTGCAAGTCCAACTCGGCTGTCATGAGTCAATTGACCAATAAGAGACTTGAAGAAAACTAAAGCACAAGATTAAGAAGATTTTCATGTGATGAAGGTAATCTTGAACTAATGTTCATCCAGATACCTTTGTCTATTGTTACAAAGGATAAAGTTTAAGCAATTCTAAGAATAAATTTTGACAACACTTGTTTATCACCCTAGTGACAAGAGCTAGAAGAACCAAATATCTACAGCCTTGGATCTGGGATACCTACTGAGTAGCAAGAGTACAGTTTTTGTTCTGAGCAGGACTTGGGCACAGAAAAGTAGCAACATAACTCTGTAGCTGCAGAGTATCAATAATTGGTTTGGAGGATAATTGCTTAAAGAGAGGGACAGTGATGGTGCAGGTGAAAGTGAGTGGATCTCAGAGTCAGAAAGACCAGCTTTGTTTAAATTTCAATTCTGTTCCTGACCTCTGACCTTGGTAAAGTTATAGCTTTTCAGCCTCACTTCTATAAAATGGGAATACAGTTCCTGGCCCATGGAGTTGTTATAATAAGTTAATATGATAAGATGTATAAATTCCTTTGAATGGTAGCTAGTACATAGGGTGAAGCTAGATCACTAGTAGCTATTATTAATAACAAAGACAGATCCAGCCCGTGCCAAGCACACCTGCTGCTGGGACCAGCCAGAAGGTGAGGACCCCTCTCCACTGGCCATGCCCACAGAGGTGATACACTTATCCACAGGGGTGCCTGCAGGATACCCCTCCTCTACCCCCCCACTCCCCTCTCTGGCCTCCTGGCTGTACCTATACCTGGCTCCACACTACAAAGACACAGGGGACACCAGACTACAGTACTGGGTAAGTTGGAGGGATCATCACCTCCCATCAGAACCTGGACTATCTTCAGGGGAAGGGCAGCTGGAACCTTCAGTAGAACCTTGCAGAGTTCAACCCTACATAAGCAAAGGAAGCTCAACTTGGGACTTGCTGCCAGAAATCTGTCTGAATCCCACGGGTCTGAGAATGGCTTGCTGAGACTCACTGAATTATATCTGCACACTGCTGCCCACATTGTCTATTGTGACAGCAGAGACATACCCTGAAGGAGGTCCTTCATTTTCATTTTTATTTTTTATTGCCAAAATTATTATTATTGTTTTTTTGCTCTTATTTTTAATTTTTTTCCTACTCTTCTCAAATTTTTCTTTTTCTCTTCTTTTTTTCTTTCTTTTCTCTTTCCTTGCTCTCTCTCTCTCTCTCTCTCTCTCTCTCTCTCTCTCTCTCTCTCTCTCTCTGCTATCCCACATTATTCTTCATCTCCTCTTTTGTTACTATTCTGGCCCTAATTCAGATCTGTTCTTTATTTTTCTTTTCTTCTCTTTTTCCTTCTCTTGCCTGTGTCCTCTGGCCTCATTGATAACCTTCCTCTATTCATCTACCTATCTATCCCTCCCTCCCCAACTCCTTCTAACTCCTCATCCTGAAGGGCAATTTGCTATTTTAAAGAATTTATTCACTATAAACATATGTTGGGTTGGTCATTGACTTTGATTTAATTCACACAGTTAAAGGTGATAGATTGATAACTTTCACAAATTGACATTTTCTAAGATGTACTTGAATCTTTGGTGTTGCTGATTGTATCACTTGGGCTAAGATGTTGTGATTGATCTAATCAGTTGTCCTTCCTGGTATAATGAAATTGAGACAGCCTCAGAGTCATTAGAGACTCAAAACCTAAAGACCAGCTATATCTGGAAGACACCTCTGAGAAGCAATCATTATATAAGGCTTCTAAATACAAGCAACAAAGATACAATAAACAATTTTGAAGTATCAACACAGGAATTAAACCAAGGAGAGCACCAAAAAAAAAAAAAAAAAAAATGAGAAGACATTTAAGCAAGGCACAAACTCAGACTTCCACCCTACCAAGTGCAAATTCTGGGGGAAATGAGGTGGAAAAGTCTGATAATCAACCACCTGGTCACCCTGAACTGATAGGAAGTAATGAAACAGATGAATGAAGCACTAGAAAAATTCAAAACAGAAATAATCTCCCAGATAATTACAGATATGGTGAGCAGAGTGAAAGTCATGATTAGAGGCTCAAGAACAGAAACAGATAAAAAAATAGATGAGCTCAGAAACATGCTAGGAGCCATGAATGCCCAGCATAAGAAAGAAATAGAAACCATGATTGTGCAACATAAGAAAGAAATGGAATCCATGAAACAGATTCAAACAGATATTCAGGAGATTAAAACTCCATTGAAAGCATGCAGAGCAGATTAAAGGAATCTGAAGATAGAATATCAGATATAGAAGACAGGATTGCATTTAAAGACCATGAAAACAGAGATTTCTTAAACATAGTAAGGGACCATGAGAAATCAATCCAGCAGATACTAAATGATGCAATGAAAAATAACATAAGACTGATAGGAGTCCACAAAAAAACAAGAGAAAGTATAATTGATGTAAAAAACCTGTTCACAGAAGTAATAGTTGAAAACTTCCCAGAAAGAGATGGAGAATTAGACATACAGATAAGTGAGGCATATAAAACTCCAACTAGCGATGATCAAAAAAAACCCTACCTAGACATATAATAATCAAGATCCCAGAAACCCAACAGAAGAACAAAATCCTACAAGCAGCTAAAAAAAAGAAACAAATCATATAAAAAGGAAAGTCCATCAGAATCACAGCAGACTTTTCAACACAAACCTTCAAGTCAAGGAGAGCCTGGAGTGAAGTATTTCAAGCCCTAAAACAAAATAAACTTCCAACCTAGACTGTTGTATTCTGCAAAATTATCTTTTTAAATCAATGGGGAAATTAGATACTTCCATGACAAAGAACACCTGACAAATTTCAGGAACACCAAACCAGCACTTCAAGCAATTTTAAACAATATCCTAAAAAAAAAATGAAGGTCACAACTTCATGAGGCCCAACAGAGGGAAGCCATCAGGCAAGGTAAGAAACTAAAGGGAAAGGGGGAAAAAATAAGAAATAAAAGAGCCGACAAAAGTAAAACATCATGGCAAGGATGAGTCAATATCTATCAATTATAATCATCAATGATAATGGCCTCAGTTCACTAATCAAAAGAAATAAACTGGCAGAATGGAATAAGAAGCAGAATCCAACAATATGCTGTGTACAAGTGTCAGGAGCAATGCTACATAATTTTAGGGAAAAATCATTTGGTTAGCCTAGTTCTCCGTCCTACAACCCAACTATGGAATTCTGAGACATAATTCCATCTTGGCCTCCTGTCACAACTGAGACCTCAATGATCCGGTGATGCTGTAATTCTCCAGGACAAGAAACATCCTGGGAGCTGAAAATATCCTGGGAAAACAAACATCTACTCAGTTCCTCATTGTTCTTGGACTGTTACATCTTGTTTATCCAGGATGTACTGAACTCTCTGCAAGTCATTTGTTACGTTTGTTTCTCCCAATGTACTGAATAAAAGGTGCAGTAAGCTGGGGGCTTTTGTCTTTGCTGCCCAGAGCAGCACTGATCAGACACAAAGCTCAGCTTCTTCTCTCAGTCTCATTTTTCTACCTTTCCTGTAATTTGCCTTGTGTTGCCATGGCTCTCAGAAGACTAGGACTTACTGCAGAGGTTCTGGTAACGTCCCCTTCCCCTGTTTCCTACATACAAGAAACAAACTTAACTCAAAAACAAATACATGGACTGAAAGTTAAAAGATGGAAAACAGTTCTCCATTTGGCAGGAACACAGAAAAAGCAGGGGTAGCATTCTTATATGCAGACAAAGTAGATTTCAAACCAAAACTAATTAAGAGAGACAAAGATGGTCACTACATCCTTGTGAAGGGAACAATCCAAGAGGAAGAGATGACAATCCTAAATATATATGCACCAAATACGAATGCCCCCAACTATATAAAACAAATATTAATGGACATGAAAAACTAAATAAGCACTAATACAATTGTAGTGGGGTACTTCAATTCCCCATTATCACAAATAGACAGATCATCTAGACAAAAAATTAACAATGCAATTCTAGATCTGACCCAAGCCATTGAACAAAAGGACTTAATAGATGTTTATAGAGTGTTCCACCCCACAAAATCAGAATACACATTCTTTTTGGCTGCACAGGGTCATTCTCGAAAATTGACCACATTATAACTCATAGGACATGTATAAGTAAAGGTAAAAGAATTGAAGTTACCTCCTGTATATTATCAGACCATAGTGCAATAAAATTGGAAATCAATAAGATAAGAAATGACAAAACCCCCACAAACATGTAGAAACTGAATAACACCATCATGAACAACAATTGTGTCACAGAAGAAATTGAAGAAGTTTGGTAGTTTCTACAATTAAATGATAATGCCTGTACAACATACAGGAATCAATGGGATTCAATGAAAGCAGTTCTATGTGGGAAATTCATAGCATTGAATATTAGGAAAGCAGAGAGAACTCAAATAAATAATCTGATGCAGAACCTCAAACTCCTAGAAACAGAAGAGCATAGCAAACCCAAAGTTCATACAAGACAGGAAATTATAAAGATCAGAGCAGAATTTAATGCAATGGAGACTAAGAGAACAATACAAAAACTTAATGAATCAAAGAGTTGGTTTCTCAAAAGAATAAATAAAATCAATAAACCTTTAGCCAACCTTATCAGAAAAAGGAAAGAAAAGGCTCAAATCCATGCAATTAAGAATGAAAAATGTGAAGTCACAACAGATCCACCGGAAGAAATCCAGAGGATCATCAATAACTGCTTCGAGGACCTGTACTCTAATCAAATGGAAAACACAGAAGAAATGGACAGATTACTAGACGCATATGAATTGCCAAAGTTAAATGAAGAAGATATAGAAATTCTAAACACCCCAATTACAATGAGTGAAATTGAAAATGTAATAAAAAATTTACCAACAAAGAAAAGCCCATGTCCTGATGGCTTCACTGCTGAATTCTACAAGACATTTAGAGAAGAACTACTCACACTATTCTTTAAACCCATCAAAGAAATTGAAAGGGAAGCAATATTTTCAAATTCATTCCTGGAAGCAATTGTTACTTTGATTCCACAACCACGGAAAGACTCAAGCCAAAAAGAGAACTAAAGGCGAATCTCCCTAATGAACATAGCAAAAATCCTCAACAAGATATTTGCAAATAGAATACTGTGGGTCATCAAGAAGATCATACACCCTGACCAAGTCAGGTTTATCCCAGGGATGCAAGGATGGTTCAACATTTGTAAATCAATAAATGTAATACACTATATTAACAGAGTCAAGGACAAAAACCACATGATCATCTCAATAGATGCAGAAAAGACATTCAACAAAATCCAACACCGATTCATAATAAAAACCCTACAAATATTTGCAATAGAAGGTCTTTATCTCAACCTGATTAAGGCTATCTATGAAACACCAACAGCCAACATCATACTAAATGGTCAAAAACTAAAAACTTTCACGCTACAATCAGGACCAAGACAAGGATGCCCACTATCACCACTCCTGTTCAATATAGTTCTGGAAACATTAGCCACAGCAATTAGAAAAGAGAAAGAAATAAAAGGAATAAAGATAGAAAAAGAAGAAGTTAAACTGTCATTATTTGTTGATGATATGATACTTTACATAGAAGACCCAAAAAACTTGGTCAAAAGTCTTATAAACCTAATTGACAGATTCAGTAGAGTAGCTGGATATAAGGTCAACATTCAAAAAACAATAGCCTTCTTATACACAAATAACAGACTCACTGAGAGAGAAATTAGGGAAACAATCCCTTTTACAATAGCATCCAAAAAAATGAAATATCTAGGAATCAGTCTAACAAAGGAAGCAAAAGACCTCTACTCTGAAAACTACAGCATTCTGAAAAAGGAGATCAAGGAGGATATAGGAAAATGGAAAGACATCCCTTGTTCCTGGGTAGGAAGAACCGATATAGTGAAAATGGCCATACTTCCAAATCTATTATATAGATTTAATGAAATGCTGATTGAAATTCCAGCAATACACTTCACAGAACTAGAGAAAAAATTCTAAAAATCCATTTGGAACCAGAGGGGACCTAGAATAGCAAAAGCAATTCTAGGCAACAGAGACATGGCAGTGGGTATCACAATCCCCAACTTGAAACTATACTACAAAGCTACTGTGATCAAAACAGCATGGTACTGGCAAAGAAACAGACCCAAAGACCAGTGGAATAGATTAGAAGATGCAGAAACAACTCCAGTCATACTCAGCCACCTCATCTTTGACAAAGGAGCCAATCACCCTCATTGGAGGACAGATAGCCTATTTAATACACGGTGTTGGAAAAACTGGATTTCACCCTGCCAAAGATTAAAACTAGACCCATATCTTTCACCATCCACTAAATTAAAATCCAAGTGGATTAAAGATCTAAATATTAAAGCAGAAACAATAAACTTGCTGGAAGACAAGTTAGGTAGAACTCTCAAAGACATTGGCATAGGAAAGGACTTTATGAACAAATCCTCAGTAGCATGGGAACTAGCACAAAGAAGCAACAACTGGGATCTCATCTTATTAAAAAGCTTCTGCACTGCAGGAGAAATCACCAACAGAGCTAAGAGACAACCTACAATATGGGAAAATATTTTACCAGCTCTTCCTCAGACAAAGGCCCACTATCTAAAATGGATAACTGAAAAAAATCAGACCCCTCAAATATAAATACCCAATTCAAAAATCTGAAATCAATGGATATTTCTCAAAGATGTAAAAGCAGCAAATAAACACATGAAAAAATGTCACTGGAAATCAATATGGAGATACCTCAAACAACTAGGCTTAGAAGTCCCATTTAACCCACCTATTCCTCTACTGAGTATCTTCCCAAAAGAATTAAAAGAATTATACCACAGTAATATGTGTGCATCCATGTTTATAGTGGCACAGTTTGTAATAGCTAAAACTTGGAAACAGCCCAATTGCCCATCAGCTGGAGACTGGATAAAGAAGATGTGGGGTGTTTTTTTTTTATATAAAATGGAGTACTACTCAGTCATAATGATGAGAAACTAAAGATTTGTAGCTAAATGGATGCACATTGAGGCCATACTCTTAAGTGAAATAAATAAGACACATGTGTAAATACTGAATAATTTCTCTGGTGTGAAAAACTAAAAGGGTAAATAAGAATCAAAATGGATTCGTGATATTGTGAAATAGGAAGAAAATGTCTAAAGGAATAGAATTGGCAGGGAAGGGGACAGGAAAGAAGGGATAAGAAAAAATATGAGAAAAGGAAAAACATGGAAACGAAGTCTTTGTAAATAGGGATGGGTGGAGGGGTTGAAGGGATGGTAGGGGAATGGGGAAAAAATAAGAACCAAGGTTCATCATGTAAAAGTACAAGATCCCAGTGATGAATGTAACTGTATTGTATATCTGAAAAAATACCAATAAACTAAATGGAAAAAAGAAAAGAAAAGAGCATTAACAAAAAGCAATTCAATTGCAAGCTACTATCAGAAAAAAATAAAAGTTTATTTTTATTTTGAGTGAAACTATCTACATTTGTATTTCAACTTTTAGTAGTTATGGGACCTTGAGGAAGATACTTCACCACTGTGTGCCTAAGCTTTGATCTCTTTAAAATTAAGATGATAGCTGCACTCCTGCTAGTATTCTGTGAAAATTATTGGTAAATCACCTGCTAAATGCAGATAAAACACTTAGCACAGTGCAGGGGCCCATGTCGCTCCTTAAATTATTTTGGCTTATTATTATCATCTTCATTATTATAATTCCATAAAAGATACATTATTGTTGGGTTTTTTTGTACTGGAGATTGAACCCAAGGGCTGCCTACAGCTAACTTATATCCCCAGCCCTTTTAATTTTTGAGTCAAGGGTCTTTAAATGGCCCGGGCTTTCCTCAGACTTGCAATCCACTAGCCTCAGCCTCCGAAGTATATGGCATTACAGGCAGACACCCCTATGCTTGATTTAGAAAGATTATTTTAATAAGATAAATGCAGGCATTATCTCAGATTAAAGAACAACCCTTCCCTACAAAACATAGCAGTCAAATTATATTATTTGGACTGTATATGTGTGTATTTAATTATAAAAAAGATGTCAAAATTTCATTGTATAAATTATAAATTATAAAATACAATGGTTTTCTTGAGACCTACTGCTCAGTTTGCAGATACATCCAACAGTGTTATTTGAAGTGAAAGTTAAATTCAGATCAGTCATACTTTGTTAAGTATACATTGTTGAAAATACAGTTGCTCTTGGGTTCTGTTACAGTTAATCTTGACTGTCAGCTTGCCTGGATTGAAAGACACCTAGGAGATTAATAAAGCACACTTCGGTATGTTTCTGAGTGTTTCATGACTTTGGGGACAATATCTGGCCCCTGATCATTTGCTTTCTTGCACTCTTTTGTATTCTGTTTCTTGGCTGCCACAAAGTGAGAAGCCTTGTTCCAGTCTCTTCTGCTGTGATATTCTGTCTCATCATGGACTATAACCTCTGAAACCTCTGAAATCATTTCCTCCTTTAAGTATTGTATGTCAAACATTTTGTCCCAGGAATGGAAAAGCTGACCAATACAGTCTCATTTTGAAAGCTGAAAATAACATAATGCTAATACACACAATTCACAACATTTGGATTTCATTAAGAAAAGTCAAATATTAATAGTAATCCATGACCGTAGTTGACCTGTTTCAGCTTCAGGAAGACAGCAGGGATGGCACAGTTGGGGAATCCTAGCTTAAAGCCTCTATACCAGAGGCCAACCCATAGGAAGGTTCTCACATATATCTACCATACACCTGTGACTACCTCACCAAACAGCTGGTCAAGAACATTCAGCTTGAGAAATATTGAGCAATAGTTCTTTGTTACCTTTTTCACCCCCCTATTTGTGAACACTATTTACAAGGGTGGTATAAGAATAGATGCATCACTTAATGTGCCAGGCAGTTGTCACACTGTTGGAAAATTTATCTTAGGGCTTATGTTAGTATGTTCTCATTCTCCCTAGATTAAGGCAATAAAAGCATAGTAGTACTGTTTATTTTTGAAACACATTTCATATTTTGAAGCAAGAAAATGGTTGGTTCCTCAAGTTTTTCCTAGCCTCAGTAATCAAATATGAAATACTATGATATTTATTAACTAAAATTATATTGAAAAGATATTCAAGCAGAACAATGCTTTTGGACATTGAGAACTAGAAATTCAGAGACATAGACCTGAAAAAGGTTTTGAAGCAGTTGATAACTATGAAAATGACAACTCAGATCGGGTGTGCCATGGCTCCCAGACAGGAGGAGGCTTCCAGGTAGGCATGTCACAGTTCCCAGCACAGAGGAGACCTCCAGATCAGCACACCAGGGCTTCCAGGCAGGAGAAGGCTTCTGGGTAGGTGTGCTGTGGCTCCCAGCCCAGAGGAGACCTCCAGATCTGTGTGCCATTGCTCCCAGGAAGGAGGAGGCTTCCAGGTAGGCATACCATGGCTCCCAGCACAGAGGAAACCTCCAGATCACCGTGCTTTGGCTCCAGGCAGCAGGAGGCTTCTGGGTAGGTGTACCACAGCTCCCAGCACAGAGACCTCCAGATCAGCTGTGCCATCGCTCCCAGGCAGGAGGAGGCTTCCAGGCAAGAATGCCATGGCTCCCAGCCCAGAGGAGACCTCGAGATAGGGTGCGCCATGGCTCCCAGGCAGGAGGAAGCTTCCGGGTAGGTGTGCTGTGGCTCCTAGCCCAGAGGAGACCTCCAGATTTGGCACACCATGGCTCCCAGGCAGGAGGAGGCTTCCAGGTAGGTGTGCCAAGGCTCCCAGCCCAGAGAAGACCACCAGATTTGGCACACCATGGCTCCCAGGCAGGAGGAGGCTTCCAGGTAGGTGTGCCAAGGCTCCCAGCCCAGAGAAGACCACCAGATTGGGCACACCATGGCTCCCAGGCAGGAGGAGGCTTCCAGGTAGGTGTGCCTTGGATCCCAGCCCAGAGGAGACATCCAGATTGGGCACACCATGGCTCCCAGGAAGGAGGAGTCTCCTGGGTAGGCATGTCACAGCTCCCAGCCCAGAGGAGGTGAGCCACATGGGTGGCAGGAACACACACTGCCCCTGCTGCCCCATGTGAAAATGAGAAGACAGGTAAACAAGCCACAGAACCAGACTTCCAGATCACCTATAGCCACCCCAAAGGGAAAAGAGATGGAACACTCTGAAACTAAACCACCTGGAAGACCTGAACTAGCAACAAAAGAGGATCTGGAAAAATGGATATCAGAAATAATTTCTCACATAACAGCAAAGATTGTGCCCACAGTGCAAGACATGATTAATAAATTTACAGAGGATACAGATAAAAAAAACAGAGGAGCTGAGGAACATGATGGAATGTCAACAGGGAAATAAATTGAATCCATAAAACATATGCAAACAGATTTCCAGGAGATTAAAAACTCCATTGAAAGTTTATGCAGCAGAATGAGCCAATGTGAAGATAGAAATTCAGATATAGAAGATAAGATTGCAATTAGTGACCAGGAAATGAAAAAATTCTTTAAAATTTTAAGGGATCACAAGAAATCAATCCACCAGCTGCTAGATGATGCAAAGAAGAATAACATAAGACTGATTGGAGTCAATGAAGAAACAGGGGAGAGTGCAGATTGCATAAAAAAAAATGTACAGAAGTAATGGCAGAAAACTTCCCAAGCATGGGAAAAGAATTTGACATTCAGATAAGTGAGGCATATAGGACTCCAACCAGACTTGATCAAAAAAAAATCTACGCATAGGCATGTAATTGTTAAGATTCCAGAAACCCAACAGAACAAAATTCTACAAGTAGTTAGAGAACAGAAACAAATCACATACAAAGGAAATCCCATCAGAATCACAGCAGACTTCTCAACACAAACCATCAAGGCAAGAGCTTGGAATGATGTGTTTCAAGCCCTAAAGGAAAACAACCTCCAACCCAGATTGATGTACCCTGCAAAACTGTCTTTCAAAATTGATGGTGAAATAAGATACTTTCATGACAAAGACCATCTTAGGAACCTCATGAATACCAAACCAGCATTCCAATACATTTTAGACAATATCCTAGGAAAAGAAAATGAGGATCAAAACCCCAGGAAGCACAGTAGAATGAAACCACCGGGCATGACAAGAAATTAAAAGCAAAGGGGGAGGATCAAATAAAAAGAAAAAGTCATGTCAATGATAACTCAATACATATCAGTTATAACCATTAATGTTAATGGTCTCAATTCATCAATCAAAAGAAACAGACTGGCAGAATGGGTCAAGAAGTAAGATCCAACAATATGATGCATACAAGAAACACACTTAATTCAAAAAGAAACTCATAGACTGAAAGTTAAAGGGTGGAAAACAATACTCGTTGTGACAGGAACCCCACAAAAAAAAAAACCAGGAGTAGCTATCCTCTTTCCAGACCAAGTGGATTTCAAACCCACACTGATTAAGAGAGAGACAAAGGACACTATATCCTTGTAAAGGGAACAATCCAAGAGGAAGAGATGACAATCCTAAATATATATGCACCAAACACTAGTGCACCCACCTATATAAAACAAATACTAATGGACATGAACAACCATATAAGCACTAATACAATAGTAGCGGGGGAGTTCAATACCCCATTGTCACAAATAGATCAACTAGACAAAAACAAGCAATGAAATACTAGAATTCAATCAAACTCTTGAACAAATGAACTTAACAGATGTTTACAGAGTGTTCCACCCCACAAAATCAGAATACACATTCTTCTCAGCTGCACATGTGTCATTCTCCAAAATAGACCACATATTCACACATAGAACATGTTTAAGTAATTGCAAAGGAAATGAAATTATCCCCTGTATATTATCAGACCATAGTGCAATTAAATTGGAGATCCATAGCAAAAGAAACTCAAAAAATTTCATAAACATGTGGAAATTGAACAACACACTTCTGAATAACCAATGGGTAACAGAGGAAATTAAAGAAGAAATCAGACAGCTCCTTCAATTAAATGACAATGACAATACATCATATCGGAATCTATGGAACACAATGAAAGCAGTCTTATGAGGGAAATTCATAGCAGTGAATATTCATATTAGGAAAACAGAGCAAGCCCAATTAAACAACCTGATGCTGAACCTCAAGCTTCTAGAAAAAGAACAGAACAACCCAAAAGCTCAATACAAGGGAGGAAAGTATAAAGATCAGAGGAGTAATCAATGCAATGGAGACTAAGAGAATGATACAAAAAATCAATGAAGCCAATAGTTGGTTCTTCAAAAGAATAAACAAAATTGACAAACCTTTAGCCAGCCTTGTCAGAAAAAGGAAAGAAAAGGCCCAAATCCATGCAATTAGGAATGAAAAGGGTGAAATGACAACAGACCCAGCAGAAATCCAGAGGATCATCAATACCTACTTCCAGAACCTATATGCCCATAAGATGGACAACACAGAAGAAATGGACAGATTCCTAGATACATAAGAATTACCAAAGTTGAACGAAGAAGACCTAAAAATTCTAAACAACCCAATATCAACCAATGAAATTGAAAATGTAATTAAAAACTTATCAACTAAGAAAAACCTGGGCCCTGATGGCTTCTCTGCTGAATTCTACAAGACATTTAGAGAGGAACTACTGCCATTACTGTTTAAACTCTTCAAAGAAATTGAAAGGGAAGCAATACTCCCAAATTCATTCCTGGAAGCAAGCATCACCTTCATCCTCAAAGCAGAGAAAGACCCAACCAAAAAGGAGAACTATAGGCCAATCTCACTAATGAACATAGATGCAAAAATCCTAGATAAGATACTGGCAAATAGAATGCAGAAGATCCTCACGAAGATCATACACCCTGATCAAGAGGGATTCATCCCAGGGATGCAGGGATGGTTCAACATATGCAAATCAATCAATGTAATACACTATATCAATAGCGGCAAGGACAAAAACCATATGATTATCTCCATAGACACAGAAAAAGCATTTGACAAAATCCAACTTGCATTTATGATAAAAACCCTACAAAAAATTGGAATAGATAGTCTCTACCTCAAACTGATAAAAGCCATCTATGAAAAACCAACAGCCAGTATCATACTAAATGGTCAAAAACTGAAATCCTTCACACTAAAATCAGGAACAAGACAAGGATGTCCACTATAACAACTCTTATTCAATATAGTTTTGGAAATGTTAGCCACAGCACTTAGACAAGAGAAAGAAATAAAAGGAATAAAGATAGGAAATGAAGAAGTCAAATTATCATTATTTGCAGATGACATGATACTCTATATAAAAAACTCCAGGAACTCCACCAAAAGTCTTCTAGACTTAATAACCAAATTCAGTAAAGTAGCAGGTTACAAGGTCAACATACAAAAATCAATAGCTTTTCTCTACATGAATAACAGACTTACTGAGAGAGAAATAGGGCAAATAATTCCTTTCACAATAGCATCCAAAAAACTGAAATACCTAGGAATCAACCTAATGAAAGAAATCAAAGACCTCTTCTCTGAAAACTATAGCACTTTGAAAAAAGATATTGAAGGGGATATCAGAAAATGGACAGACATCCCCTGCTCCTGGCTAGGAAGGATTAATATAGTGAAAATGGCCAAACTTCCAAAACTGCTATATAGATTTAATGCAATTCCAATTGAGATCCCAGCAGCATACTTCATGGACCTTGAGAAAACAATCCACAAATTCATTTGGAACAAGAAGAGGCCCAGAATAGCAAAAGCAATTCTAGGTAACAGAGACATGGCAGGGAGTATCACAATCCCCAAGCTGAAACTATACTACAAAGCCACTGTGATAAATACAGCATGGCACTGGCAAAGAAACAGACCTGAGGACCAGTGGAACAGATTTGAAGATGCAGAAACAAAGCTGGACACACTCAGCCATGTTATCTTCCATAAAGGAGCCAAACACCCTCTCTGGAGGAAAGATAGCCTTTTTAATAAATGGTGCTGAAAAAATTGTGTTTAACTTGCCAAAGATTAAAACTAGACCTATATCTCTCACCATGCACTAAACTAAAATCAAAATGGATTAAAGATCTAAATATTAAAACAGAAATGCTGAACCAGCTGGAACAGAGGTTAGGTAGAACTCTTGAAGACATTGGTATAGGAAAAGATTTTATGAACAAAACCTCAGTTGCCTGTGAACTAGCACAAACAATCAACAAGTGGGATCTCTTCTTATTAAAAAGCTTCTTCACAGCAAGAGAAACCACCAGCAGAAGAGATAACCCACAATGTGGGAGAAAATCTTCACCTGCTTTTCCTCAGACAAACGTCTATAATCTCGAATCTATAAAGAACTTAAAAAGATCAGACCTCCCAAATTTAAAGACCCAATCTGAAAATGGGCATCTGAAATGAACAGACATTTCTGAGACAAAGAAGTAGAAATAGCAAATAAATATATGAAAAAATGTTCAACATCACTGGTCATTCGAGAGATGCAAATGAAAACAATGCTGAGATTCCACTTCACTCCAGAAAGAATGGCTGCTATCATGAAATCAACCAATAACAAATGCTGGCAGGGCTGTTTCAAAAGAGGAACCCTGCTCCACTGCTGGTGGGAGTGTAGACTGGTGCAACCACTGTGGAAATCAGTATGGAGATACCTCAAAGAACTAGGACTGGAAGTCTCATTTGACCCCACTATTCCCTGGCTGAGTATCTTCCCCAAATAATTAAAAGAATCATACCACAGTAATGTATGTGCACCCATGTTCATAGCCGCACAATTTGTAATAGCTAAAACTTGGAAACAGCCTAAATGCCCATCAACTGGAGACTGGATAAACAAAATGTTTTTTTTTTATAAAATGGAGTACTACTCAGCCATAAAAAATGAGAAATTTGAGACATTTATAGCTAAGTGGATGCACATTGAGGCGATACTCTTAAGTGAAATAAATAGGACACACATGTATAAATACCAAATTGTTTCTCTCATGTAAGAAACTGAAAGTGTGAATAAGGACTAAAACATATAATAGATAATGTGAAATAGGAAGAAAAGGGGCAAAGGGGAAGGGGAAGTGGGAGGGGTAGGGGAATGGAAAGAAGGGAATGGAATTAATATGAGAAAATGAAAAAATGGAAATAAAATCTTTGTAAATAGGGAGGAATGGAGGGTTTGAAGGGAGGGCTGGGCAAGGGTGAAAAATAAGAACCAAGAGAGATTATATAAAGGTGCAAATTTCCCATGATGAATATCATTATATTGTATACCTAAAATGTACCAATGATTAGAATGAATAATCGATAATGCAAAATAGGAATAAAAGGTCCAAAGGGGTAGGGGTAGTGGGAGGGGCAGGGGAAAGGAAAGAAGGGAAAGGAAAAATGATGAGAAATGGAAAAAATGGAAATAAAGTCTTTGTAAATAGGGAAGGGTGGAGGGTGTGAAGGGAGGGCTAGGAATGGGGAAAAAATAAGAACCAAGATGCATCATGTAAAGGTACAAGTTCCCAATGAGAAATGTAAATGTGTTGTATACCTAAAATGTACCAATAAAAGAATTTAAGTAATTTATAAAAAAACAGATCTATGGGGAAATTTTTTAGATTGCTTTAAAACTTTTGAGATGTATGTAATAATATAACAAAATGAACACAGCAACTATAACATCGTTAAAATCAGTTAATATTTTTCCTTAAAAACATATATGTAAGTATGAAGAACATGAAGAAAAAGACATGATATAATTCAGTTAATAGATATGTACAGAATTTAAGCACTTTAAAAATTGAATATTTATGTTATAAGATATGCATAGCCATGGGAAAGTTCAATAAACATAACTGAATAAGAATTGGAGGGATACCAGGAACAACAACAAAGTTTGTTTCTTCTTGTTTCCTAGAAATGAAATTTAGATTCTAGGTGAAAGCACTCTAATTCTATATGTCTCACACATTATTCCAGACCCCAGGAGACACCAAAGTTGCTCCAGTTGGTACAGGTTAATTTGCTTCTTTTGTTTTTTTGGTAGTACAACAATAACATTACAACTTCTTATGCAATGTTTTTGTCCTTAAGAGGGTTTATATTCTCTTTCAGATGAGAAAATAAAATAAAAAACAACCTATTCCAATGTATCAAACATTTTCTTGTTTGCATGTTTGTTTTATTGTGAGTTGTATCCTCAAATGTTTGAAAGCCCTTGAATGAGATGTCCACAGCAGATTTGTTTTAATATGTAAATTAATAAGAATGAAACTTGGTTAGCACAGTCTTTCTGCAAATGTGTCTTGGTAAAACATCATAGATTCCATTGTGGTAGCAGCTGCCCCCAAATGCAGGGAGCCTGGAGAATTCAGCTGTCTTGAGGACAATAGCAGCAGGTGGCCCTGTTGGGAAACTCTCCCTCATCATTCCAGTTTGGCCAGTCAAGCCCCACATTCATGTGACAGATGATAGCATGGGAGCAGTGCATGTTAAAGCTTTAAGAGACCATGAAGCCCACCCCCTCATTTTATATCCTAGCCAAGAAGACGGTTTGAAATCTTCCTAGTGTCCAAGGATGGCTAAGATCATCGCTCCCTTTCTCCTACCTTGCCTGTACTCCCCCACTAGATAATCCTGTCTGACATGTGAGAATTGATGGGATAGAAGTATGTTGGTGCTCTGAAAATTGTGACTGCTCCGCTTTACATAAAGCTAATCAGCATGAGGTCTTTCTCAAGCTAAAACTTCCCCATGATTACCAAATGATGTACAATTGTTTGCAATATAGATAACATTCCAATAGGGACCTCACTAAATATCCTCTAAAAACTCCTATTATCCAAGAACTCTGGCTGAACTTCAACCCTCTGCTAAGGAGTAAAGAGTGATGCTGGGTCTATTAACCACCAATAACCCAGCTCTATTTCAAATTCTATAACATTTAGGCAAATTATCCTATTTACTTTGTAAAAAAATCTTAGACAAAGTAAATTATGAACTCTTACATGAGTATAATTAATTAAAGGTAACTTGAGTTGATTAAATTTAATCTTCAACACTGGAGAGCCTATAAAGAGGACAGGTTTGACCCTCTATTAAATACTTAGTAGCTTTTGGCTTTCTTTATAACTGACTTTTTCCTGTATTGGTCAGTAGTATCCTATGGGCTATAAAATTTTTTTAAAAGTCTGAACAATTGATTGGCAAATTTCCCAAACTTAAGTCAGCTTGAAATACTTGAGAAATGGTGTTACAGTGAGAGCAAATACAGAAAAAAAGAACTAGTTTAGATTTACAAAACCACTTCTAGTTTGACTAGATGCTGGCTGAACTCCTACAGCAGAGAGGGACAAGCACATAATGTGCAGTTTAAAAAACAATACTGAACATGTGTTTGTGTGATTGTACTTCACCATCTCCTTAGATCTGCTGTACAGGCTGGAAGTTTGCTATTAACATAAAATAATTTTTCTATTTTTATGTATCCTCCCTCTGCCCCTTCCTTCTCTTAGTACCTTCCCCATTTAAGAAAGATCTATCTTCCTATTTATTACTATCTTTTATTTTGGTCTTTATTTATATTTTGGTTTCTCATACAAGAGAAACCACACAATATTTAAGCTGTGAGTCAGACATTTCCTACCAATGACTCTAGTTTATCTTTCTTTATGACAGATGCATATTCCATTTTCTTCATTCATTTATAGGCCACTTCCAAGATTTAGGTATTAGGAATTGTTCTGCTGTAAACATGAGTATGCATATATCACTGTGGTATGATGCTTTTAACTCTTTCAGAAGATACCTAGAGGGGGAATAGCTGGGTAAAATGGAACCTGTAGTTTTAGTTTTTTGAGGAATCTTCATACTTATTTCCATAGTGGTTGTACCAGTTTACAAGCCCAGCAAGAATGCAATAGGTTTCCTTTGGAGTAAAATGGAGGATAGGTAATGAGAAGTAAGAAGAACTTGTTCAAACAGGAAGGGGAACAAGGGATAGGGGAGGGGGAAGGGAAGGAAGGAAAAGAGGATTAAAAATAGAATGGAAGGAAAAAATAGAAACAAGGCTTTTGTAAACAAAGAGGGGAAGAACTGAAGGGAGAGGAGGAGATTGGGAAAAAAATTAAGATATGTTATATACAAATTCCCCATGATGAATGTGATTATGCTGTAGTGCAAACATATCTTTTCCTCCAGTGTGTGTTTTTGGCCCCCTTGTCAAAGATCAAATAGCTGAATGTTCCTGGGACCATTTCTTCATCTTCTATTCTGCTCCATTTATCCATATGTCTGATTTTGTGCCAGTATTATGCTGTTTTTATCATTATTGCTTTATAATATAACTTCAAATCTGGGATTTGTGATGCCTCCTGCTTTTCTCTTGTCTGGTTTTGGAATTAGGGTAATGTTAGCTTCCAGAAATGACATTGGCAGTACTCCTTCACTTTGGAATTCATTAAGGAGTTAGAGAAATATTGGCGTTATATCTTCCCTGAAGTTGTAGAATTCAGCCATGAACCCAACTGGATCCGAGCTTTCTTAGTTCGTAGGGTTTTTATTACTGCTACAATTTCTTTCCCTGTTATTGAATTGTTTGTGAGTTTTAAATCTTCAATTTTAGTAATTAATATGTATCTAAGAATCTATCGATTTTTCTGAATTCTTCAGTTTATAGGCATACAGGTTTGGAAAGTAGTTGATTACAGTACTCTGGATTTTGGCTGTGTCTGTTCTGATTTCTCCTTTTTTTCTTCTAATTACATTGATTTGAGTCTTTTTTTCCCTCTTCTTGGTATGATTAGCTAAGAGTTTGTATACTTTGCTTACTCTTTCGATGAACCAGCTCTTCGATTCATTCATCCTTTGTATTGACTTTTTAGTCATTTCATTGATTTTGCTCTGATCTTTGTAACTTCCTTTCTTGTACAAGCTTTGGATTTATATTTTTCTTGTCTTTCTAAGACCATTAAATGTATCATTAGGTTTATCATTTGGACTTACTGTGTTTTTGTGATATGGGCATTCACAGCTATAAGCTTCCCTCTCCAGATGGACTTAATTGTGTCACATGAGTTCTAGTATGTTGTATTGGTATTATCATTTAATATTAGGAACTGTCTTATGTCTTCCTTGATTTTTCTTGTGACACACTGATTATTCAAGAAGGTATTGTTTAATTTCCATGCATTTATCTAATTTCTTTGGTGTCTTTTGCCATTGATTTCAAGTTTTATTGTGCTATATGATGCATGTGTTGATAATATACATGGGATAATTTCAGTTATTTTGCATTTACTTCACATGTCCCTGACAGGGCCATAATTCATGTCTTGCTGCCAAGTGGTTTGAACCACCAAAAGCACAGGCTTGACTGTCCCATCAGATGGCTTTTTATTAATTTTATTAGTAAAAAGACTGATAAAAGTGATTAGATGTGTTTGTACCACCAGTGGTACAAGCCACCTGATGGGACAGTTGTGCATGTACTACTGGTGATTCAAACCAGGAAGAATGTGTTAAGCATGTTTTATTGGCTAGTAGGTGGCTTATTTTGGAGAACATTCTGTATGCTGCTGTGTGTATTCTGTTGTTGACTGAACACTCTAGATATTTATTAAGTCTCTGTTTAAAGGTTTGGTTGAACTCTAATATTTTGTTGAATTTTTTCAGGTTGATGTATTTGTGATAATGGGATATTGAGATCATCCACTATAACTATGTTGGTATTTATCTGATTTTTTGTGCACAATATTGTTTGTTTTATGAAGTGGGGTGCACTGTTGTTTGATGCAAATGTGTTTATAGTTGTTATCTTTTCCTATGGAATTGTTCTTTTAATCAATATGGAGGGACTTTGCCTCTTCAGTTTTGGCTTAGCGTGTACTTTTCTGAAAACAGGATAGCTATTCCTGCTTGTTTTGGGGTTTCTGTTGCATGGAATATTGTTTTCCACACCTTGATTTTTAGTCTACAAATGTATTTTTGAGTTAAATAAGTTTCTTTTCTACAGCATACCATGACCATTGATTTTTAAAAATTTTTGATACATTCCAACATTCTGTGGCTTTTGACTGGGAAATTGAGATTATTCATATTGAGAATTATGACTGAGCTACAAGAGATATCTTAAACTAAATTGCCCTTGGTTCTAGCACAGTGTCTTCCAGTGTTTTAAAGGTTGTGAGTATTGTGGGATGCTTTAATGGGAAATTAGATACCTGGTCTAACAAGATCTTGGGCCAGGATAGTAATGGAAAACCTTGGTCCAAGGTTTGGATTGATGGAACCCAAAAGGGGATAGAAGTGTTAAGAAGAAAAATAGGGGAAAAAATCCTTGGTTTTTCTGTTGCCTTTCCTTATTCCAGGTTTTCTAATAAAAATAAGAAAAAATGAACCCACTCCTTATTTTAAGCTTTACTATTTATACAATGAGACTTGGTTTAATGAAGTTTATCTGTATTATTATTGTTGTTATATTATTGTTATTATTTTAAACTGAACTTCACCATTACACTATATCTTTGACTTTCATGCTGTATATGTTTGACTTTCTTTTAAAGTTTTATTCCATCCTTGTGGCTTCCATTTAGCCATCTCTTAAGTGTGCATACCTGTTTCTTCTCTGGCAGATAGTATATAGTGTATGTAACCTTTGTTTTATATCTGCAGGAGGTGAAGGTTTCATTATGCCAAAGATTTGTGTTCAGTGCTTTTCCCCAGTCATATATTTCAGAAGGAAGATCTGCATTCTTTATGAGACTGGCTCTAAAATTTCATAGATTTGAATTATCCTCAAAGTCTGGTTATGGATCAAAAGATCTCATTTTTTTTCAAAATATGGTACTTAGAATGAAGAGCTCCTAGGTTGTTCATACACTGTGCTTTGAGGAACAGCTTTTCACAGATGGAAGGGCATAAAAATGATGGGCTGTTATCTTGTAGTTTGAAACTCCACTCTCTAAACACATGAAATATCAATATTAAATCAAGCTGTACCTGGTTTTCTCCATGTGAATACTTCCAAGTTCATGACCTCTGTTCTGTTGCTGTTTTGTTTTAGGCAGAATTCCAGTGGCAGGGTGGGGACTGGTGTGTATTGGCGGAGGTATGTGGATGTCTGTGAAAGACAAATTGAAGTTGGACAGGCCTGCGTTTGCATTTTAGAAAATTTAGGGTTGGCAGAGAAAAAATTATTGTTATGGTAATATGGTCAGATAGATAACTATTCAGTATGAATATTTTACTCAATTTTAGTGACCAGTGAAGGCTGACAAAACAATATTTGTAATATTCATAAGTAATAAATTATAAAAGAAAATAAATTCTATATAAAATTCAAACTAGACAAAATTAAGGTATTCTTGCTGCCATAGCAAACAAATTCAAAGCTTCTAATTGCTCAAACACTTATTTCTTGCTCATCTACAGATGAAATGTGTGTTCCTGATTAACTGGGGCTTCCCAGTGAGCACTGCTTCAGTATCCTGGGTGCCCTCAGTCTGTGGCTCACCTCTACAATGCATAGCTTCAAATTTGACACACTCAATTCATGTGAAGAAAATGAGCACAGAGAATCTATATTGTAAAGTTTTTATGTACCTGGCCTAGAAATGCTTCGTTGTGATTTCTATCCACATTCCATGGGCTAGGACTCAGTCCCCTGGCTATACCTTAGTGTAAGACAGTATGTGTAATGCCTCCTGGCTTTTTATAGCAAAAAGAAAAGCTTTTCCTGGTCATCTAGAAATCTTTCCCATAGCTAGCACACAATTTAAAATTCATTCTTTATCTTTATTATACAAAAGCTGTTACACAGTAAAAGCTTTATTTAATAATATTCTAAAATGCAGTAAAGCTAAAAAGGTCATATCAAAAAGCATAAGTCCCCAGCTACACTCAACTGTCATATCTGGGTTTGATTTTCTTTCCTAGAATTTACCTCCATATTTCTTAATCCTGTACCTGGATTACTATTTCTTGATTTACCAATTTTTTTCTTGTTTTAATTTACATTTCTATTAGTACATGTTAGCAGTGCATAATGATTATATTCATTGCAGGGAGTTGGTACATGTACATAACACATCTTAATTCTTTCTTTACTCCTTTCCCCCTCCACTCCCTAACCCCTCCATCATTGCTCCTGCCATCTATTGGTCCATTTCTCTTTTGCAAACGATTCTTCTTTATTTCCTATTATCTACCTTTTATTTTTCTCTTTAAATATATTCACTTGTCCTGCTGTTTGGAAGATAAAAATTTGATTCTTTACTCTCTCCTCCTAATTTCCTAAATTTTTATTGGTAAATGTTTGTCATATATAATGAATTCATTCATTTTCAGTAATTGATACATAAGTAACATCGCAATGATTTTCAGATCTCAATGATTTTCACATCCTTTCCTTACTCCCCTCTCTTTTCCTTTCAACTCTTGATCTGATCTCCTTCAAGTTTGCAAAACATTTATCTCCCTCCTTCCTATCATCCTTTTCTTACTTTCCCCTTTAATTTACTTATGCTTTGGGTTACTCATATAAGAAACCATGTGAATATTTAAGGTTCTGTGTGATTTATTTCATTTAATATTATAGATTCAAAGTGCATTCATTTTCTTATAAATGACTCAAATTCATCCTTCTTTTTGACAGAGTAATACTCCATTGTGTATATATAGTACATTTTCTTTTTCCATTCACCTGTTGATGGATACATAGGCCACTTTCAAGATTTAGATAATATGAATTGTGCTGCTATAAACATTGGTATGCATGTATTATTAAAATATGATGTTTTTAACTCTTTTGATAAGTAACATAGAAGGGGAACGGCTGAGTCAAATGGAATTTCTAGTTTCAGTTTCTTTGAGGAATCTCTTTACTGATATCTGTAATAGTTGTACTAATTTGTATTCTCATCAATAATGTAGAAATGTTCTGTTTACATGACAGCCTCATCAGAATTTGCTGTTATTTAATTTCTGAATAACAGGCATTCTTTCTAGAGTAAGATGCAATCTTGGTGTACTCCTAATTTGAATTTCTCTAGAGGCCAATGATGTTGAACATTTTTTCACGTGGTTTATTGGCCATTAGTACTTCTTCTGAAAATTGTCTAATCACTTCAGTTGCCAATTTTTTGACGGGCTCTTTTATTTGAGGGTGTCTAACTTTTTTGTGAATTCTAGATATTAATTCACTTTCCAAATTGTAGCTGGAAAATTTATTTTCCCATTCTGACGGTGATCTTTTCACTCTGTTTTTGGTTTCCTTTTCTGTGCAAAAGATTTTATACTATTTGTTGCTTCTTGATATTATTTTTCATGCAATTGGGGTTCTGTTCACAATGTTTCTGCTTATGACTTCAAGAGATTTATGGATTTTATCTTCCAAGAGCTTAAGACTTTCTGTTTTAATATTTAGAGCTTTAAACTATTTTTAAATTAATTTTATTGGAACATTTTAAGTATCCAATATAATGGCATTCAACATTGGAAATTTGCACCTTCATATAATCTGTCTTGGTTCTTATTTTTTCCCCATTCCCCGGCCTTCCCTTCAACAACTCCATCCCTCCCTATTTACAAAGGCCTTGTTCCCATTTTCTCATATTCATTCCATTCCCTTCTTTCCTTTCCTGTACCCCTCCCACTTCCCCTTCCCCAATGCTCCTTTTCTTCCTATTTCACATTATCTATTATAACCTTTTGTCCTTATTTATACTTTCATTTTCTCACACTAGAGAAACTATTCAGTATTTACACAGGTGTGTCCTATTTATTTCACTTAAGAGTATCGCCTCAATGTGCATCCATTTAGCTATAAATGTCTCTAATTTCTCATTTTTTATGGCTAAGGAGTATTTCATATTATAAAAAAACCCCCACATTTTCTTTTTCCAGTCTCCAGTTGATGGGTAATTGGGCTGCTTCCAAGTTTCAGCTATTACAAATTGTGCTGCTATGAACCTGGGTGTGCATATACCACTGTGGTATGATCCTTTAATTCTTTTGGGAAGATATCCAGCAGGAGAATAGCTGGGTCAAATAGGACTTTCACTCCTAGTTCTAGGAGGTATCTCCATAATGATTTCCACAGTGGTTGCACCAGTCTATACTCCCACCAGAAGTGGAACAGAGTTCCTCTTTCCCCACATCCCTGCCATCATTTGTTATTGGTTGATTTCATGATAGCAGTCATTCTTACCGGGGTGAGGTAGAATCCCAATGTTGTTTTCATTTGCATCTCTAAAATGACCAGTGATGTTGAAGATTTTTTCATATGTTTATTTGCCATTTATACTTCTTTGCCTGAGAAATATCTGTTCATTTTAGATGCCTATTTTTGGATTGGGTCTTTAAATTTGGGAGGCCTGAATTTTTTTAAACTCTTTATAGATTCAAGATAGCAGGCCTTTCTCTGAGGAACAACTAGTGAAGATTTTTTCCTACATTGTAGGTTGTCCCTTCACACTATTGGTAGTTTCTCTTTCTGTGCAGATGTTTTTTAATAAGAAGATATTCCATTCGTTGATTCTTTGTGCTAGTTCATGGGCAATTCAGGTTTTGTTCATAAAATATTTTCCTACACCAATGTCTTCAAGAGTTCTACCTAACCTCTATCCCAGCTGGTTCAGCGTTTCTGTTTTAATTTTAAATCTTTAAACCACTTCAGTTTTAGTTTACTGCATGGTGAGAGATATAGGTCTAGTTTTCATCTTTGGCAAGTTGAAATCCAATTTTTCCAGCACCATTTATTAAAGAGGCTATCTTTCCTCTAGTGACGGTGTATGGCTCCTTTGTGGAAGATAAGGTGGCTGAGTGTGTCAGGAGTTGTTTGTGAATCTACTAATCTGTTCCACTGGTCCTCAGGTCTGTTTCTTTGCCAGTACCATGCTGTTTTTATCACAATAGCTTTGTAGTATAGTTTCAAGTTGGGGGTTGCCATACGCCCTGTCATGACTCAGTTTCCTAGAATTGCTTTTGCCATTTCCGGTCTCTTCCTCTTCCAAATGAAAGTTTTAGATTGTTTTCTTAAGGTCCATGAAGTATGTGGCTGGAATTTCAATTGGGATTGCATTGAATCTATAAAGCAGTTTTGGAAGTATGACCATTTTCGCTATGGTGATTCTTCCCACCCAGGAGCAAGGGATGTCTTTCCATTTTCTGATATCATTTTCAATCTCTCTTTTCAGAGAAGAGGTCTTTGATTTCTTTCATTAGGTTGATTCCTAGGTATTTCAGTTTTTTGGATGCTATTCTGGAAGGAATTATTTGCCCTATTTCTCTTACAGTGAGTCTATTGCTCATATAGAGATAAGCTATTGATTTTTTGTGTTGACCTTATATCCAGCTACTTTATTTAATTTGGTTATTAAGTCTAGAAGATTTTTGTTGGAGTTCTTGGGGTCTTCTATATAGAGTATCATGTCATCTGAAAATAATGGCAATTTGACTTCATTTTCTAACTTTATTTATTTCATTTCTTTCTCATGTCTAATTGCTGTTGCTAATATTTTGAAAACTATATTGAACAGCAGTGGTGATAATAGACATCCTTGCTTTGGTCCTGATTTTAGTGTGAAGGATTTCAGTCTGTGATGATTCAGTATGATACTGGCTATTGGTTTTTCATAGATGGCTTTTATCAGATTGAGGTAGAGACTGTCTATTCCAACTTTTTGTGGGGTTTTTATCATAAATGCATGTTGGGTTTTGTCAAATGCTTTTTCTGCATCTATTGAGATAATCACATGGTTTTTGTCCTTGGCTCTATTGGTATAGAGTATTAAATTTTTGATTTGCATATGTTGAACCAACCCTGCATCCCTGGGACGAATCCCACTTGGTCAAGTTGTATGATCTTCTGCATTCTATTTGCCAGTATCTTATTAAGCATTTTTGCATTAGTGTTCATTAGTGAGATTGGCCTACAGTTCTCTTTTTTAGTTGAGTCTTTCTCTGCTTTGGGGATCAAGGTGATGCTTGCTTCCAGGAAGAAATTTGGGAGTATTGCTTCCCTTTCAATTTCATTGAAGATTTCAAACAGTAGTGGCAGTAGTTCCGTTCTAAATATCTTGTAGAATTCAGTAGTGAAGATATCAGGACCCAGATTTTTCTTAGTTGGTAAGTTTTTAATTATGTTTTCAATTTCATTGATTGATATTTGGTTGTTTAGAATTTTTAGGTAATACAGACATATCTAGGACTCTGTCCATTTCTTCTGTGTTTTCCATCTTATTTGCATATAGCTTTACAAAGTAGGTATTGATGATCCTTTATATTTCTGCTGAGTTTCTTGTAATTTCATCCTTTTCATTCCAAATTGCATGGATTTGGGCCTTTTCTTTCCTTTTTCTGATAAGGTTGGCTAAGGGTCTGTCAATTTTGTTTATTCTTTCAAAGAACCAACTCAACTCTTGGCTTCATTGATTTTTTTCTGACATTCTCTTAGTCTCCATTGCATTGATTTTTCCTCTGATCTTTATAATTTCCTCCCTTGTATGAGCTTTGCATTTTTCTTGCTCTTCTTATTCTGGAAGTATGAGGTTCTTCATCAGGTTGTTTAATTGGACTTGCTTGGTTTTCCTAATATGAGTATTCACTGCTATGAATTTCTCTCATAACACTGCTTTGCTTGTGTCCCATAGATTCCTATATGTTGTATTTGCATTGTCATTTAATTGTAGGAACTGTCTGAATTCTTCCTTTAATTTCCATTGGTTTTTCAGAAGTATGTTGTTCCATTTCCATGCATTTCTAAAGTTCTTGCAATTTCTTTTGCTATTGATCTCCAATTTCATTGCACTATCATCTGATAATATACAGGGGATAACTTCAATTCCTTTGCACTTACTTAAACATGTTCTATGAGAGGGCATGTTATCTATTTTGGAGAATGACCTGTGTGCAGCTGAATAGAATCTGTATTCTAATTTTGTGGAATGGAACACTCTGTAAACATCTGTTAAGTTCATTTGTTCAGGAGTTTGATTGAGTTCTAGTATTTTGTTGCTAATTTTTTGTCTAGTTTATCTATCTATTTGTGACAGTGGGGTATTGAGGTCCCCTACTATTATTGTATGAGTGCATACTTTATTTTTCATGTCCATTAGTATTTGTTTTATATAGTTGGGCGCACTAGTGTTTGGTGCATATATGTTTATGATTGTCATCTCTTCCTCTTGGATTGTTCTCTTTACAAGAATATTCTGTCCTTTGTCTCTCTTAATCAGTGTTGATTTGAAATCCACTCAATCTGCAAAGAGGATAGCTGCTCCTGCTTTTTTTCACGTTCCTGTTGCATGGAGTATTGTTTTCCACCCTTTAACTTTCAGTCTATGTGTTTTTTTTGAATTAAGTGTGTTTCTTGTATGCAGCATATTGTTGGATCTTGCTTCTTGATCCATTCTGCCAGTCTATTTCTTTTGATTGGTGAATTGAGACCATTAACATTGATGGTTATAGCTGATATATATTGACTTATCATTGTCATGACTTTTTCTTTTTGTTGGATTCTCCCCTTTTGCTTTTAATTTCTTGTCACTCCCAATGGATTCATTCTGCTGGGCTTCCTGGGGTTGTGATACTCATTGTCTTTTTTAGGATATTGTCTAAAAAGTATTGGAGTGGTGGTTTGGTATTCATGAAGTCCCTAAGGTACTCTTTGTCATGAAAGTACCTTATTTCTCTGTCAATTTTGAAAGATCATTTTGCAGGGTACATCAATCTGGGTTGGAGGCTGTTTTCCTTTAGGGCTTGGAATATGTCACTCCAAGTTCTTCTTGCCTTGAACGTTTGTGTTGAGAAGTCTGCTGTGATTCTGATGGGCCTTCCTTTATATGTGATTTGCTTCTTTTCTCTAACTGCTTGTAGAATTTTGTTCTTCTGTTGGATTTCTGGAATCTTAACTATTATATGGCTATGTGTAGATTTTTTTTTTTATCAAGGCTAGTTGGAGTCCTCTATGCCTCACTTATCTGTATGTCAAGTTCTTTTCCCCTCCTTGGGAAGTTTTCTGCCATCACTTCTACAAACAGTTTATTTATGTCATCTGCACTCTCTCCTGTTTCTTCGTTGACTCCAATCAGTCTTATGTTATTCTTCTTTCCATCATCTAGCAGCTTCTGGATTGATTTCTCATGGTCCCTTTCTATTTTAAAGAATTTTTCTTTTCCTGGTCACTGATTGCAATCTTATCTTCTATATCTGAAATTCTGTCCTCACATTGGTTCATTCTGCTGAATAAACTTTCAATGGAGTTTTTAATCTCCTGGAAATCTGTTTGCTTGTATTTTTTGTTTGTTTGTTTGTTTTGTTTTTTGGTACTGGGGATCAAACTTGGGACCTTGCACTTGTGAGGCAGGCACCAGAACCGCTGAGCTAAATCCCCAGCCCCTGGTTGCATGTGTTTTATGGATTCCATTTGTTTCCTATGTTGGGATTCCATCATGTTCCTCAGATCCTCCATTTTTTTTCATCTGTGTTCTCTCTAGATTTATTAATCATGTCTTGTACTATGGGCACAATCTCTGCTGTTATCTGAGAAATTATTTCTGATTTCATTTTTTCCAAATCCTCTTTTGTTGCCACTTCAGGTCTTCCAGGTGATTGAGTATCATATTGTTCCATCTCATTTCCCTTTGGGGTTGTTTAGGTGATCTGGGAGTGTGGTTTTCAGACTTGTTTATGTGTCTTCTCATTTCAATGGTGGGGGGGGATGGGGGGTGTGCTGTTGTTGCTTGCATGGCTCACCTCCTAGGCATTTGTGTTGGGTCTGCCTCCTCAGTGCTGGGGGCAGTGGCATGGTGGCCAGGAAGGCTCACCCCCTCCTGGTTGATGGGGGCAGCCCTGCTCCTCAGTAAAACAACAGTGTCCCTCATCCAAGTCCAGAAATCATCCTGGCAGATCCATGTGCTGTCCCTTTTACTCCAAGTTTGTCTCACAGGTGAATTCACCAGTGGATCCAATTCACATCCACATTGGGTGCCAAAGTTCATAGAAGTTTCAGTCTATAATCAGCTAGCTCCAAGACAGGCATGACAAACAGGGGTCACACAGGAGAAACAACATGGCATGCACAAGGTTGCAAAGGCAACAAGAGAGAGCACAAGTAGCACAGTTTAATGAGAACCTTTTTACAAGTTTTTTCAGTTTTAATTTTACAAGACCATGAAATAGATGAGTAATTGTTATAAATATACTCACCATAAAAACAAAGCAAAGCAAAGCAAAGTGAAAACAAAGGATAGCTTTTATTTTTTTTTTCTGCTACCAGATCTAACTCAGGATCTTGCACTTGCAAGGCAGGCGTGGTGCCACTGAGATAAATTCCTGGCCCCAAGCTGTTATTTTTAATACATTCTGATGATGTAGTCTCCCCTTTCAGTCCCTCTAATTATATTATCATTCTGTTTAGTAGCAGTATATTAAAGGGGAGATAGATCCACCCGTATGGACCTTGAGAAAATTTCTCAAATACCTAAACTTTATTTTCCTCATCTGTAAAATGAGACAATTATGTCTACCTTATAAACTGTGGTGTTCAAATGTGACAGTACTCTAGGTGTAAAGTACTCGAATGTGTAAGTACTCTATACCAAGCTATGCCTACTGTGAAAACTCAATAAATATTAACTATAATCCTGAGACTTCAGAATATTTTTCAAATGAGTTTCTCTCTTATTGCTAGTACCTGAAGCATATTTCTTCATTAGACCTCCAATCCCCCCTCAAGTTTTTGAGTCTTGCAACTTTTCTGCCCATGATCACTTTTCCATTTTTAGGATGTGGAGATATGTACTAGTAGAACCTAGATTGTACATGGATTCAAGTTATCTTTTTCTCTCTACTCAATGGACCTAGATATCCTTACTAATTTCTTTAAATGAACAGAGCTCAGGTCACATGGATTAGTGCAAACCTAGGAACATTACTCTGTAAATAAATCAAAGCATATGTCTTATGAAGCTCTCGTGTGTGTGATCTTTATGGCAGGTGCTTGTCAAATACCTTTCATTTAAAGCTTACAACTTCTGAGGTTAATGATATAAACCCATTGTATGCACAGGGAAACTGAACTTCAGGGAAGTTAAGTAATTTTTCAATTTCACATACCTAGGAAAGAAGGGATAGCATCCAAACTGAGAGCTTATAGTCTTCAAAGCCAAAACCATTTAAATTCTAGAAGATTCCCACACTATCTCCATTGACTATATTGCATATAGTTCAAACTTTTGTTTTTAATACCTGGTAGAACAGGGGACTCAGATAAAATCAAAAGAAAGGAATTAAGATTTCTAAAGCATCAATTTAAAAAACTTTCAGGGTCAGTAACAGGTAACTACTCTTCTTTCTGGTGACTCCTGTAAAGGTAACAATTACTCCATGTTCTTTTCACTGACACTCATCCAATTGTAGAATACCATACCCATCATGGGGATAAATTGTGACTTCCTGAAAGCTAGGGCTTTTAAGACCTAAGGAATAATTTAGATGAACCCCAAAGGGAGTGAAACCACTAACTGGCAACTATTTTCTAATATTCTCTGGGCAAACATATTCTATTCATATAAGTTTTTCATCTATCTTTAAATTTTTGCATCTTAAAATTAATCTTGTCAGTATTAACAAATAAAAGGCCAACATTTTTAGGTAGGTATCTACTCAAAATTTCCCATTTATCACCTCAGATTAGTTCTTATCTAGAAGCCTATCCCTCTTCCAAGTTCTGCTGTATTAGTTTGTCATTCTTAAAAAAAAAATCATGTGGGAGAGCCAGGTATTCAGCTCAGTGGTTATTCCACCTGTCTCGAAAGTGCAAGGACCCAAGTTTGATCCCAGGTACCAAAAAAAAAATCATGTGGGAAATCAAAAAAAGTTTTCCATTTTCATTTATATGAACTAATAATTGACATATTTTTTCAAAACCGAAGGGTTTTGTGACTAAAAATTGGAATTATTTTCTTGAAAATTTTCCATCATGAATTAATTCATGTGTTTAGCTTTTTACCAAATTATGAGCACTTTTCAAACATCTCCACTTGATGAAGGCATCATAACAAATAGAATACAGAAAGAAAAGTTATATTCTTCCTCCTCATAGAAGCAAAGGGTGAAGAAATAACATAAATGTCCAATAGGAACCAAGAATATTTACTAAAGAATACAATTAACAAATGATAAATCTTCTTGTAGGATGATAGCTTCAAGAAATATTGTTAAATTTGATTATGAATTTCTAGAAATAAACTACTGAACTGAAATTTATATACCTTTGAAATAGGCAAAATAGTTAAGAAAATTATGTAAGAATCTAATAATCTGCTTCAATATTTAAGATTCATAAAAATGAGTAAAGTAAAAGAAAATAGAAGACTTCCATAAATACATTTATTAAAAAGAGGAAACTCCATTAATGAAAAATTATTTTCTTTCTGAATATTAGTCTTTAAAAGTATTTTTAAAAATCACTTTGATTTAGCAGAAGTGCTAAAAACTGCTTGATAACCCCTACTTCTATAAGTTTATTCTCCTTGCATGAGAAGCGATGACCTAATCCCTGATTCCACTGTTTTTTTTAAATGATACTTCACCAAATGGGGGAGAGAAACCTAGGCCTAAATTAAACAGCAGTCAGTAGATGCCTAAAAAGTTAAACCATGACTGAATGAATACGAAAAGCAGTTCAAAATGTGATAGCACTGACTATTGACAGAAAACCATTGTGTTTTAATTCCAGTGGTTTTTACTTGGCAATTATTAAATTTCCACTCTATATGTGAAGTAATCAGAAGCAGTGTGGTAAAGATGACAGCCTGGAACTGGAGTCCACATGTGTCATCTACTGCTCTGCAGCTGGGTGACATTGGGAACATCCTTCAACCCTGTGTGTCTTGCCTGTAACACCATGGCTACTAGACTACTCTGTGCCCTGCCTACTGCCTCCTGCTGTCAATTATTTTGATCTCAGGGCTCTGACAAGCTAAAACCCCAGAGCTGCTGGCTGACTGTGTTGTGTGAATTTGGAAGATGGGTGGTCACACAAGATACTTCAGAGGAAAAACCATACTAGACGAGGTCTTTGAAAATCTTTAGAAAAGGCAATCTATGTATTTTTAGAGTCATAAATTGTCACACTAACCTAATGATCTCATTTTAGTGATATTTGTTACTGAAAGAAATATGGATAACAATTTGGCCTAAAATAATTTCACAATGTAGTAAACAACATCAAATCATCCTAGTACTCTAGCTTTTTATCTACTTTTAAATATTAACAAACAAACAAAAATAGACCCTTTAGTCCTTCTCAAGCAAAAATGAAGTACAAGTGCAAATTATGTCTATTTGAAAAATATATTTCCCCATTTTCATCGTGAAGTATAGTTTGCAAGGTCATTTTTATTTTGTATGTACACTGTAGTGTTCAACATTTTAATTGCCACTTCCTTAATAAAATTACTGGAAATCTTCCATCTTGCCATTAGCACTTGCAAAATAACTGTTAACAATATGTTATCCAGACACAGAAACTTTATAATTAATGTTGGAATAGTCTTCAAAGTCTAGTGACTAAATATATCCTATAAAAATTACTGGACTTCATTCAATGCTGTTCTGCTGTTTTAAAGTTCAGTAAATGTGTTGAGGGGGAGATATTTGGCAAAGTAAGTTAGGCAGTCTGGCAGTGAGGCCTGAGATGCTGGAGAATTTTGTTGCGTGGTAAATGTACAAAAGGCCTCCAGTGCTTCAGCATAACCCCTGAAAGGCTGAAGGAGATCTGACCAAATGTGACTCCCTATGGGATTCTGAGCAATCATTCAGGGCTATACTCCCACCTTGTCAGTTGATGAGGTGCTGGGGCAGGTTCCATTTAGGCAGTAAAACACAACAGGCCATGTATATATCTGGGTGATTATAGCATAACTCAGATTATGTTATAAGTCATGAGGCTGAAGGCCAAGTGTCTTAACTCCATGAGAAGTGCAATATTGGCCTTGAAACACACTGCCTGAAGTGTCTTATTGCTGTCAAGAAATGGAATTTCTACAGTACATTAAGAAAAGGAAAACACTTAGCACAGTGGATTTAAAATAACTATGGCTATGACATCACTGACAGCTAATCAAAACTCTAATTGCAACCAGAGTTCTGAGGCTATTGTACAAAAGGTCTTAACAGACACAGGCATGCATATGAGAGAGAACAATGCCTATGCCATGAGAGGAACTTCAGTAGCAGTGGACCCTGAAGCAGAAATTGTAGGTAGGTGGGTGGAGATTGCTGAAAGATTTCAGGCAGTCTTATTAACACTGAATTGATATCTTTGCAACTAACTCACCTTGAACCATTAAACCAAGAAAAATAGTGTATGGTCATTCGAGAGATGCAAATGAAAACAATGCTGAGAGTCCATCTCACCCCAGAAAGAATAGCTGCCATCATGAAATCAACCAATAACAAATGCTGGCAGGGCTGCGGGGAAAGAGGAACCTTACTCCACTGCTGGTGGGAGTGTAGACTGGTGCAACCACTGTGGAAATCAGTATGGAGATACTTCAAAGAACTAGGACTGGAAGTCCATTTTGACCTAGCTATTTCCCTGCTGGGTATCTTCCCCAAAGAATTAAAAAGAATCATACCACAATGATATATGTGCACCCATGTTCATAGCAGCACAATTCATGATAGCTAAAACTTGGGAAAAACACAATTGCCCATCAACTGGAGACTGGATAAAGAAAATGTATTTTTTAAATAAAATGGAATATTACTCAGCCATAAAGAATGAGAAACTAGAGACATTTACAGCTAAATGGATGAACATTGAGGCGATACTCTTAAGTGAAATAAATAGGACACACGTGTATAAATACCAAATAGTTTCTCTAGTGTGAGAAACTGAAAGTGTAAATAAGGACTAAAAGGTGTAATAGATAATGTGAAATAGGAAGAAAAGGTGCAAAGGGGAAGGGGAAATGGGAGGGGTAGGGGAAAATAAAGGAATGGAATTAGTATGAGAGAAAGAAAAAATGGAAACAAAGTCTTTGTAGATAGGGAGGGGTGGAGGGGTTGAAGGGAGGGCAGGGGAATGGGGAAAAAATAAGAACCAAGAAGGATTATGTAAAGGTGCAAATTTCCAATGATGAATGTCATTATATTGTATATCTTAAATGTATCACTATAATTAATTTAAAAAAGAAAAAGCAGTGTAAATACTCCTTGACTATTCTTTCCGCTTTCATTGCCACCTTCATTTCCTTGCAGTTAGATATTTGTTTAAAGTATTAAGAGATGACATAGCATACACACACACACACACACACACACACACACACACACACACCACCCAATTCAGCTGTCCTAGAAGAGATGAAAAGTAATAATGAATTGAAAAGAATTTAGGGGTCACATGTTGCTCGTGATCCATGCAAGGAATTTTCAGTGATATTAAGTTGAAGTTGTCCAAAAGGATTGAAGTCAGTATGTGATCATAAGGACACAGTTCAGATTTTATGTCTGAATCTACCTAACACCACAAAGTGAAACATGCTTTTCAAAGTCCAGTTAATAGTCTCCATAAATTTAGCCATGCCAAAGCACACACTGAGGAAGTAACAGAAGGTGTGATGGGAGGCACATAGCATCATCATAAATGAAAGAAAAAGAAGGCTGTCTCAGGAGTCAGAGGATTGGGGTCTAATGATTTTCTGGGTCACTGTGGATACATATTTAATATTTGAGGACTTTAATTTCCTTCAGGCAAGCTTCCCTGTACTCTGGTTTATAATCATTGCTTCCCCAGACTGAAAATAAAACTGCCATGTGTTGTTTCATGAAAGTTTTCTATCAATGCCTTAAAGAGGTAAAATAACTGGGAAATGCTATCTTTGACAGATTATAGGATGTGTATGTATATTTAGAAATGAAAGCAATTTAAGAAATAGACCATCAATTCATAGCCTCATAGATAAGTAATTACTATTGCACCCTTACTAATGGCATCAGAACAACAGATTCTCCAGGTTCTTATGGGAAAAAGCAAGTAGGAATTTTTCCATCAAAGAGTACATTCCAGTTGTGGAACAATGGCCCCACAAAATGCAGTTCTCATTTCTAAGTTTAGTAAACATTTTTACCAATATCATATATTCGAGGTAATAACTACACTCTGCTTGTGACAGAACGTGTCTAGTAGTTTTATTTACACATATTTCTAATGATCTTTATATATTTCTAATAATACTTACATTAGCAGGGTTCCTTTTGAACAATAAAATATTAAATGAATAACCAAAAGAATAAAATTGGATATAAGCACAGTTTCAATTCCTTACAAAGATTATACTCTTACTGTTATAAAATAGAAAAATCACTTTATTATGTCAACATTTTTTGCATAAGGGTTTTAAAATTTAGTTTTTTTAAAAAAACTAATAAGGATATGGAAGAAAGAAAACCCTTCTACATTGTTGGTGAGAATATAAATTAGTACAACTACTATGGAAATTGGTGTGGCTGTCCCCCCCCCCCAAAAAAACTACTATATGACTCTTTGGTATATTCCAGAAGGAATTAAAATCAGCATTGTATAAGGATACTCACCTATTTTTATTGTGGCACAGTTCATAATATCAAAGATATGAAACAAGCCTACATGCCTGTCAGTGGATGAATGGATAAAAAAATGTAGTATCTATACACAGTGCAGTATTATTCAGCCATAAAGAAGAATGAAATTATGTCTCTTGAAGGAAAGTAAATGAAATTGGAGATCATCATGTTGAATGAAATAAGCCAGACTCAGAAGACAAGTGCATGTCTTCCCTAATAGGTGGAATCTAAAAATAGTGGCATGAAAAATAGAAGAGAGACTATTATTAGACAAGAGGAATAGAATAAAAGGAGGAAGAACAAGGGAAAATAATAGAGGGGATGTACATAATCAAAATATATTATATGTGTATATGAAAACACCACATTATAACCAAATATTTAAAAAAATTATACACTAATAAAAATACATTAAAATTAGTTTTGTGTAACCTGTTAAAATGGTTAAAAATCCTGCTGATTTTAATGGCATCTGAAGTTTAATATACATTTGTTCTAACTTGAAATAAGTGACATTTTCAAATTCTGTTTCAACTATTGATTTTTTATCTTTAATAATTGAGTCTTCATAATTGTAATAACCTTTTAAATGTGTAATTATAAGACAAAAATTAGTTTCAATATCTACTCAGCTCATGATTTAGGATGTGAAACACTCTCATCACCTTTGTTAGTCACTGGATAAGTTTAATAAAAAAAATTCCACTAACACTAATAATAAAGGACTGCTGTGTTTCTTTCATTTTTTTAATTTTTCTATTAACACACTTGTGATACAAATTAAATGCATTCATCATAGAAAATTGGTGCATATATGTAAAATTGAAGTATTATACAGAGATACAAGCACTAGAGAAGTGGGAATTATCTGGCAGGGCATCTCATTCCATAGGTGGACTGTGAAATAACATACAAAAAAGCCTGCAGCTAATTCAAATTTCAGAGAAGTCCTTTCCTTATATCTTCTATGTAGGAAAAGAATAATGAGCATATAAGTCTACACTCAATAAAGGTGGTGGTAGCAGGGGTGGGGGAGGCAAACAAGTTGTCCCATAAACCAATTTTCAGCTTATATCTCATGCCTCTGGATGAGCAAAGCAAAATTTTGAAGAAAGGAAAAGAAGAAAGACTAAAAAGATTGAATCAAGTATTGTAGAAGAAAAGGACCCTTTAAGTTCACAAAGAGACCATGAGTTGTTGAGTTAGTAAGCTACTGTAATACACTGAATACTGTCCACCCCCCCCCCGCAAAAATTATGTCCACTCAGAAACTATGACTATGAGAATTTTTAGTAATAGGGTTTTTTCAGATGCAATCATGTTAAGATTAGGCCATATTTTTATTATTATTTGCTGTTTAATTTATTTAAAATTCATTTATAATTTGGCTTTCTCATACAAGAGAAATCATGAGGTACTTAAACTACTGTGTTTGATAAATAAAAGATAGATAACAGCAAACAAGGAGATAAATCTTCTGGAAAAGTGAAGGAGACCTGGGCTGGGGATTTAGCTCAGTGGTTTCACCGACTGCTGTGCAAGCACAAGGACCCAAATTTGATCCCCAGTACCAAAAACAAAACAAAACAAAACAAAAGTGAAGGAGACCAAGAGATGGAGGGAGAGGGAGGAAAGAGAAGGAAAGAGGATGAAAAAAGAATTAAAATGTGCTATGTGCATGTAACCAATTCCTCACGATAAGTATAATTATTATGTACTTCAAATATGCACTAATATGAATAAAAAAATAAAATTATGCAATGTTGAAAGATTAGGCTAAATTGAAGTAGGGTGGACCATCAGGCAGTGTGACTAGTATCCTTACAGGAATAAGGAAATGTGAGCATAGAGGGAAGAAGCTTATGAGGCAGAGTTTGGGGTTGTACTGACCTAAGACAAGAAAAGTTAAGGACCCCAGGCCACCACCAACACCTAGGACCAGTCAAAAGAAGGATTGCCCTGTAAAGATCTTCAGAGAAAACATAGCTGAATGATATTATTTTTTTACTGTTAGCCTTAAAAACTATTACAAAGTAATTTTTTAAATTTTTAATGTAATACAAGTAGATAATTAATTTTAAGATCATGATACACAGTATATTAACTATTTTGTCTTCTAATTATTTTTTATGAAATTTCTGTTATTTTAAGTCCCTCAATTTGTGATCATTTATTATAGGCCCAAGACTAGAACTTCTGTTTCTTTCATTGATTTTTTTTCTTTATAGGACAATTTATTTCATTTATACAAACACACAAAATTATCCCTTTTCATATGAAAATAATATTATTTATTCAGTATCAGAAAAAAATGCACTTGGCATTTTCTTCCATTGGAGTTGAAATTTCCTTGGGAATTGATTCCATACTCTTTCTTCACTCTATGTCCACTTTCTCTCCATTTCTCTTGTGATCATCATTGTGCATTTGAAAAACGGAATATCAGGCTATGAGCTGATGATTGGTCAGCATATTTCTCTGTTTTGTGAGGCTTATGTGGAGATAAAATCTGCAATTCAGCCTCATTAGGGCCATTATCTCCTGAATGAGCATATATACTAACATATCCAAGTCACAGTGAGGTCATGAGCATGATTACACAGATAATGTGGACAAATTGCTGCATTATTTATCTTGAGGCATTGCTTTCTTTTCACTGGAATATATTATATATTCAGGAATTATGAAACATTTAGGATGAAGTAGCTTTGCTTTTCTAATGTAGTTTTTATGTGCTTAAAAATGTTTTTCTCTATGCTACTAAGAATTCTTTCTCTAAATTAGTTGGGTTTGTATGAAGGGATATATAAACACAAAAAGTCCTAATATTTAGCTGATATGTGCTCAGTAATAATGGTGATCAGGGCTATCTTTGGGGAGTTTTATCAATCAAAGGAATATTGGCAAAGATGGACTTAGCAGATCATAAGCCTAATAAGGACTCAGGCTTTTGGTTGCACGTAGATATTATTACATATTCCAACTCTAGTAGAAGTTTTGGTCAAAGCCCAATACTTGGCATTATTTTTTCAGTCCTAATGGCTTGGTCCTGAATACAAATGATAAACAAAGCAGAGTAAATATGACAGCTAACATTTACTGGACAGTTAATATGCTTTAGGCATTATGGTAAGAATTTAATCTATTACCTCACTTAATCATCATAAAAATTCCATGTTGTAGGTGCTATTGTGTCTTTCTTTTAGAAAGGAAAGAGATGGAGGAAGGAGGAGGGAGGAAAGGAAAAGAAGATGAGAAAAGGAATTAAGATGTGTTACATACATATACTAACACCCCACAAGAAATTTAAACATTATGTACTATAAACATGTACTAAAAAATATAAAAGGAATGAAATAATAGATATAGAAATGAAATGTAATTTTGTCTAGTTTGGGTCCATCCTAGGAAGGAAAGTAATTTCAAAAGGAGAAATAGAGTTTACAGTTATGGGTAAGGATAAAGGAAAGCAACAAGCAATGGTGAGGGGTTAATACCTGGGGAAGTTCTTATTATCATAGGCTAGAACATGATTACACCGGCACATAGCAGCTGAAACTTTTGATACAAGGACACAGCCACTGCCAAACAGTACCCTTGCATTCAGGTAGCTACGAAAATAAACAACCTAAGCTCTCTCTTCCTCTATCAGATCTCCTGAAGCATCTCCAGTTGGATGAATGCATCTGGAAGTCACAGGGTAAGGGAACTTGGTGATGCAGACTCCAGAGCCCAGCCTCTGGGACAAAGAGCATTGTGGAGAATAGATTTGAAGAGACAATGAAGTCTAAGAAGTACAGTAACTTTCCCAGGATATTTGACTGCTACCTGGTGAGTACAAATAAATGCGAATCTGAAGAACATCCCTTCTTTAGATTCCTTTGCCAACAAATCTCTTACAAGGCTAATTCTGTTTTGGCATATGCTTGTCAGCAGGCATGTACTAACACAAGTGGCACTGAGAGTAGTCTAAGAATAGAGGTGATGAGAACACAAGACTGGCTTGCTCAGTACCCAAATGCCATCCGGAATGGTAGACAGGGCAAAGTTAGTCCCTAGAACAAGTTGGGAAGCTCAGTTGGTTACCTAGAAAAATGTCTAAGTTGAAGTAAACATCCTTGTACATGAAATAATTCATGCATTTGAAAGACATGGATAACAATAATTATAAGAATATTGGAGGTGATTAGTCCTAAGTTGTTTTAATGCTCTACAGAGGATAAGAAACTGTGAGTCATTAACAAGTACCTAAAAGCCAGGAGTGAGTCAGAATACCACTTTGGTGGAAAACAGAGACCTTTACTGACTGAAGTGGATGACCAAACACAGCTAGAGATCATATAGTTGAGTCTCAGAGCTGCAGAGATCTTGAATGCTCACTCAAGGCAAGTCTGCTGGACCCTGGATGGGAAAATCTGGGATCCTGAAGTAGGGAATGGAGACACCTGGACAGATAGTCCTAAAGATGTTGGTTCTGTAGAGTTCCTGAGACATTGGAACTGTATGTTTACTCATTTGGAGAAAGATGAGAAAGAACTTCACCTATAAGAAAGATCACTCTGTCTTTTTAGGAAGAAATATGGAGTTTTGTGGTTGTATAGGCATTTGCATGTATGTACAGAAGTGCATACGGAAGTTGAACATATAGAAGTCCACTGATGATCTTGTAGGCATTGCTTGGGGCCCAGTGACTACCTTGCTGCAGCCATCCTATCATCAACACTGCTATATCCTAAGCCTCGTACTGGTATTGGCACTTGAACTTCTTCCGCACACTCATCCATTAGCCTCAATTCGTGTACACTCCAAAGTGTTGCTAACTGAGGGTGGCAGACCAACTCTGACCTAAAAGAAACCAACAAACAGCCATCCAATTGTAATCACTCTTACTCCAGTGAAGTCTAGACCCTAGTCTTGGGGGCAAAACCTCTCCCAAGATTTTCCCTCTTTGAGTATACTTCCTTAGCCTTAATGTTTCACTTTAGAATCTATTTTACATCTTTCTAGTTACTCATCCATCATAGTGGAATAATTTTTTGTATGAAACTCTCCTGTTTATATTATACTGTAGTTCTTATTTCCTGATTAGACACAGACTGATAAAATATTTGATCAAAAATATAAAAGTAAAAAAGCAAATGTGGATTTGCTGAAGACTCTTTCTCTGTGAATTATATTGCATACCATGTCCAGCACCACAGGGGATTCAGCAAACTCACTGATGAGCAGCTTTCAGACACTTGATGCATGCTATGGCCAATGGTGAGAAAAGTGGAAGTTCCTGGTCTGAGGGAAGTGACTATACGAGAAAGAATACATTATGAGGCTAGAAAATTATGTTCTACAGAAAGCCTAGAGAGCATACCATCAGCTAAGGTCATTAAGAATGAATTTGTGTGAGCCTGTTTCAGACAGGCACATCTGTGGACGCTGTAGCAGGGTCCCTGGCCATGCAGAACACGCCAATCCAGCCTGCACCCTGGCAGCAATCCACAGGACACCCCCCCCCCCCGGCCAACTGCTCCTCTGGCCTCTTGGCTGTACTGCCATCTGGTTCCACACTACAAAGACATAGAGTACACTAGACCACCAGACTACTGTACTGGGTAAGTTGGAGCAATCAACACTTCCCATCAGAACAGGGACTATCTTAGGGGAAGGGCAGCTGGAACCTGCAGTACAACCCTGCAGAGTTCAGCCCTACAGGAAGAAAGGAAGCTCAACTTGGGACTTGCAGCCAGAAATCTGCCCAAATCTCATGGGTCTGTGACTGACTTGCTGAGACTCATTGACTTATATCTGCACACTGCTAACCATGTTGTCTATTGTGACAACAGAGACATACCCTGAAAGAGGCCCTTCATTTTCATTTTTATTTTTTATTTTCAAAATTAGTATTATTGGTTTGTTTTTCTTTTCTCTTTGCTTTTCTTTTTCTCTTCTTATCTTTAATATTTTTTCCTACTCTTTGCAAATTTTTGTTTTTCTCTCCTTTTTTTCCTTCGTTCTTTACTCTTTCCTTTCTCTCTTACACTCACTCTCTTGCTGCCCCATATTTTTCATCTCCCTTTTTGTCCCTGTTCTGGCCCTCATTCAGAGTTCCTCATTTTTCTATTATTCTCTTTTTCCTTCTCGCCTGTGTCCTCTGGCCTCACTGCTAACCTTCCCCTATCCTTCCACCTACTTATCCCTCCCTGACCCAATTCTTTCTAATTCCCCATCCCAAAGGGTAAAGTTGTCATATTGAAGAGTTTATTCACTATAAACATATGTTGGGTTGGTCCTCAAAATTGATTTAACTCACACAGTTAAAGGTGACAGATTAATAACTACCACAAAATATCATTTTTTAAGATGTGCTTGATGCAATGGTGTTGCTGATTGTATCACTTGGGCTAAGGTGTTGGTATTGATCTAGTCAGTGATCCTTCCTAGTATAATGAAAATGAGATAGCCTCAGAGTTTCATTAGAGACTCAAACCTTAAAGACCAGCTATATCTGCAAGACACCTCTGAGAAGCAATCATTACATAAGGCTTCTAATTACAAGCAACAAAGATACTAACAATAAGCAATTTCAATGTATCAACCCAGGAGTTAAACCAAGGACAGTAGCAAAAAGAAAAATGAGAAGACATTTAAGCAAGGCACAAACTCAGACTTCCATCTCACCAAGAGTAAACCCTGGGGAAAATAAGGTGCAAAAGTCCAATAACCAACCACCTGGATACCCTGAACTGATAGCACAGGAAGTAACAAAACAGATGAATGAGGCTCTAGAAAAAATCAAAGCAGAAATAATCTCCTAGATATCTAAGAGGTGGTGAGTAGAGTGAAACACATGATTAGAAGTTCTAGAACAGAAACAGATAAAAAAAAAATAGATGAGCTCAGAACCATGCTGGAAGCCATTAATACCCAGCATAAGAAAGAAATGGAAACCATGATTGCCCAACATAAGAAAGAAATGGAATCCATGAAACAGATTCAAACAGATATCCAGGAGATTAAAAACTCCATTGAAAGCAGGCAGAGCAGATTAAGGGAATCTGAAGATAGAATAGCAGATATAGAAGACAGGATCGTGGTTAAAGATCATGAAAACAGAGATTTCTTAAAAAGAGTAAGGGACCATGAGAAATCAATCTAACAGCTGCTAGATGATGCAAAGAAGAATAACATAAGACTAATAGGAATCCATGAAAAAACAGGAGACAGCACAATTGACATATGAAACTGTTCACAGAAGTAATAGTGGAAAACTTCCCAGAAAGAGGTAGAGAATTGGACATACAGATAAGTGAGGCATATAGAATTCCAACTAGCCATGATAAAAAAAAAATCTACATCTAGACATACAATAGTCAAGATCCCAGAAACTCAACAGAAGAAGAAAATCCTACAAGCAGTTAGACAAAAGAAACAAATCACCTACAAAGGAAAGCCCATCAGAATCACAGAAGACTTCTCAACACAAACCCGCAAGTCAAGGAGAGCCTGGAGGGAAGTATTTCAAGCCTTAAAACAAAATAACTTCCAACCTAGATTGCTATATCCTGCAAAATTATCTTTCAAAATTGATGGGGAATTTAGATAATTCCACAACAAAGGACACCTGAGAAATTTCATGAACACAAAACCAGCACTACAAGCAATTTTAAACAATATCCTAGAAACAAACAATGAAGGTCACAACTCCATGAGGCCTAACAGAGGGAAACCACCAGGCAAGGTAAGACACTAAAATGAAAGGGGGGAAAAAAGAAATAAAAGAGCCAACAAAAGTAAAGTATCATGACAAAGATGAATCAATATCTATCAATTATAACCATTAATGTTAATGGCCTCAATTCATCAATCAAAAGAAATAGACTGACAGAATGATTAAGAAGCAAAATCCAAAAATATGCTGTATGCAAGAAACACACCTAACTCAAAGAGAAACTCATAGACTGAAAGTAAAAGGATGGAAAACAGTTCTCCATGCCACAGGAACCCAGAAGAAAGCAGGGGTAGCAATCTTATATGCAGGCAAAGTAGATTTCAAACCAAAACTAATTAAGAGAGACAAAGATGGTCACTACAACCTTGTGAAGGGAACAATCCAAGAGGAAGAGATGACAATCCTAAATATGTATGCACCAAATATGAATGCCGCCAACTTTACAAAACAAATATTAATAGACAGGAAGAACCAAATAAACACTAATACAATTGTAGTGGGGGACCTCAGTACCCCACTATCACAAATAGACAGATCATCTAGACAAAAACTTAACAAGGAAATTCCAGAACTGAACCAAGCTATTGAACAAATGGTCTTAATAGATATTTACAGAATGTTCCACCCCACAAAATCGGAACACACATTTTTTGGCTGCACACGGGTCATTGTTCAGAATAGACCACATGCTAGCTCATAGGGCATGTCTAAGTCAATGTAAGAGAATTGAAGTCACCCCCTGTATATTATCAGACCATCATGCAATACAATTGGAGATCAATAACATTAGAAACCACAAAACACCAACAAACACATGGAAACTGAATAACACCTTCTTGAACAACCAATGGGTCACAGAAGACATTAAACAGTTTCTACAAGAAAATGAAAACACCACTACAACATACAGGAATCTATGGGACACAATGAAAGCAGTTCTACAAGGGAAATCAATAGCAGTGAATGCCCATATTAGGAAAACAGAGAAAACTCAGATAAATTACCTAATGCAGAACCTCAAGCTCCTAGAAAAAGAAGAGCATAACAAATCCAAAGCTCATACAAGAGAGGAAATTATAAAGATCAGAGAAGAAATCAATACAATGGAAACTAAGAGAACAATACAATAAATCAATGAATCAAAAGTTGGTTTTTTGAAAGAATAAATAAAATCAAGAAACCTTCACTCAACCTTATCAAAAAAAGGAAAGAAAAGGCACAAATACATGCAATTAAGAATGAAAAAGGTGAAGTCACAACAGATCCAACAGAAATCCAGAGGATCAATACCTACCTTGAGAAACTTCACTCCAATAAAATGCAAAACACAGAAGAAATGGGCAGATTCCTAGACACATACAAATTGCCAAAGTTAAATGAAGAAGATATAGAAATTCTAAACATCCCAAACACAATGAGTGAAATTGAAAATGTAATAAAATATTTACCAACAAAGAAAAGCCCAAGTCCTGGTGGCTTCATTGCTGAATTCATCAAGACATTTAAAGAAGAACTTATGCCATTACTCTTTAAACTCATCAAGAAAATTGAAAGGGAAGCAATACTTCCAAATTCATTCCTGGAAGCAAGTGTTACTTGGATTCCACAACCAGGGAAAAACTCAACCCAAAAAGAGAACTACAGGCCAATCTCCCTAATGAACATACACGCAAAAATCCTCAACAAGATACTTGCAAATAGAATATAGAGGGTCATCAAGAAGATCATACACCCTGACCAAGTCAGATTTATCCCAGGGATGCAAGGATGGTTCAACATTTGTAAATCAATAAATGTAATATACTATATTAACAGAGTCAAGGACAAAAACCATATGATCATCGCAATAGAAGCAGAAAAGGCATTTGACAAAATCCAACACCGATTCACATAAAAACCCTACAGAAAATTGGAATAGAAGGTCTTTATCTCAACCTAATTAAGGCAATCTATGAAAAACCAACAGCCAGCATCATACTAAATGGTCAAAACCCAAAAACTTTCATGCTAAAATCAGGAACAAGACAAGGATGCCCACTATCACCACTCCTGTTCAACATAATTCTGGAAACATTAGCCACAGCAATTAGAAAAGAAAAAGAAATAAAAGGAATAAAGATAGGAAATAAAGAAGTTAAAGGATAATTATTTGCTGGTGATATGATACTTTACAGAGAAGACCCAAAAAACTCAGTCAGAAGACTTCTAGACTTAATTGACAGGTTCATTAGAGTAGCTGGATACAAGGTCAACACAAAAAACAATGGCCTTCTTATACACAAATAACAGACTCACTGAGAGAGAAATTAGGGAAACAATTCCTTTTACAATACCATCCAAAAAAAATGAAATATCTAGGAATCAGTCTAACAAAGGAAGCAAAAGACCTCTACACTGAAAACTACAGCACTCGGAAAAAAGAGATCGAAGAGGATACAAGAAAATGGAAAGACATCCCTTGATTCTGGGTAGAAAGAACCAATATAGTGAAAATGACCATACTTCCAAAACTACTATATAGATTCAATGCAATGCTGATTGAAATTCCAATATACTTCACAGAACTAGAGAAAAAAATCCAAAAATTCATTTGGAACTAGAAGAGACTTAGAATAGCTAAAGCAATTTTACACAACAGAGACATGGCTGGGGGTATCACAATCCCCAACTTGAAAGTATACTACAAATCTACTGTGATGAAAACAGCATGGTACTGGCAAAAGAACAGACCTGAGGATCAGTGGAATAGATCAGCAAATGCAGAAGCAACTCCAGACATACTCAGCCACCTCATCTTTGACAAAGGAGCCAACCACTATCATTGGAGGAAAGATAGCCTATTTAATAAATGGTGTTGGACAAACTGGTTTTCAACCTGCCAAAGATTAAAACTAGACCCATACCTATCACCATGCACTCAACTAAGATTGAAGTGGATTAAAGATCTAAATATTAAAACAGAAACACTAAATTTGCTGGAAGATAAGTTAGGTAGAACTCTTGAAGACATTGGCATAGGAAAAGACTTCATGAACAAAACCTCAGTAGCACAGGAACTAGCACAAAGAATCAACAACTGATACCTCATCTTATTAAAAAGCTTCTGCTCTGCAAAAGAAATCACCAACAGAGCTAACAGACCACCTACAATATGGGTAAAAATTTTTACCAGCTGTACCTCAGACAAAGGACTACTATCTGGAATACATAAAGAAATGAAAAAAGTCAGACCCCCCCCAAATTCAAAGACCCAATTCAAAAATGGGCATCTGAAATGAACAGACATTTCTCAGACAAAGTAAAAGCCACAAATACATGAAAAAATGTTCAACACCACTGGTCATTGGAAAGGAGAAATGCAGAAATTTGAGATATGCAGATGAAAACAACACTGAGATTCCACCTCACCCCAGAAAGGGATGTGGGGAAAAAGGAACCTTTCTCCATTGTTGGTGGGAATGTAGACTGGTGCAACCACTTTGGAGATCAGTATGGAGAGACCTCAAAGAACTAGGACTAGAGGTACCATTTGACCCAGCTATTCCCCTGCTAGGTATCTTCCCAAAAGAATTAAAAGAACCATACCACAGCAGTATATGTGCACCCTTGTTCATAGAGGCACAGTTTGTAATAGCTAAAGCTTGGAAACAGCCCAAGTGCCCAACAACTGGAAACTGGGTAAAGGAGATGTGTTTTTTTTAAATAAAATGGAGTACTGCTCATCCATAAGGAATGAAAAACTAGAGTCACTTATAGCTAAATGGATGCATATCCATGCCATACTATTAACTGAAATAAATAGGATACACGTGTAAATACCGAATAGTTTCTCTAGTGTGAGGAACTGAGAGTGTAAACAAGGGTTAAAATGATTAAAATGAATAATTTGAAATAGGAAAAAAGGTCCGAAGATGAAAGGGTGAAAGGAGGGGAAGGGGAAAGGAAAGGAGGGAAAGGAAAAACTATGAGAAAAGAACAAAAGATGGAAATGATATCTGTGTAAATAGGGATGGGTGGAGGGGGTGAAGGGTGAACAGGTAATGTGAAAAAAATAAGAACCAATATATATCATGTACAGGTACAAACACCCAATGATAAATGTAAATGAGTTGTATGCCTAAAATGTACCAATAAAAGAACTTAAGAGAAAAAAAAGAATGATTTTGTGAGGGACAAGTGAACATAACTAAGTTCCTGTGGGGTATACTCTGCATGCTTCAGCTGACTGCAGAAGAGGCAATCACAGAGCCAAGCTTATTAATATTCATGGGTATGATGGTGTCTCAAAGTAAAAGAGTTGATGTGGGGGCACCTAATTATCAGAAGCCAGAATGCTGCAATTACTATCATGATTTACAAGGTCAAAATGGTAGCCAAAGGTCTTGACCCACAGGAAGTTGTTGAGATGGTCAACAGAACATGGCAACTCCAGGGGAAAAAATATATCATTCTCCAACAAGATGCTACTTAGCTTCTACAACCAATAATAAGGCAGGAATAGAAGAGTAAGAGGCTGAGGACAGTCACACCAATTAGAATTTATAATCTCTTAACTTCTGAAGTTGAGACAATTTTCAGATCCAAACTCCCTGACTTGAAAAGGTCCCTAGAAAGAGCACTGAAACTCTCTAATATGCACATGTTATAATAATTTCCTCTGTATTTCCCCACAGGGACTTATGGCCATATACTCCTTAAGTAACTGGGAACTCCAGGGAAATGAGAACATTCAGACATATTAAGGCCTGTTGGATTTGAGTTCTGAGTTGCGACTGCCAGATAACCAAAGCATCGCCTGATTGCCAGACCTTGTTAGAATGAGGGTCATAGATAGCAGGTATTAAATGGACTTTTGATTAGACTGGCTTTCCAGGTAAACAGACCCAGTCATTTCCTCAGTTCCCTAATTTATAATTGGAATGAATGTACTCAGCAGTTGAAGTTGCCCCCATTTTAGGTCTTCAGCCTGTAGAGTAAGAGTTATAGAAGGACAAACCAAATGCAAACCTCTGAAACTTCTCTTGTCCCACAACCAAGATAGGATATGAAAAATAATATCAAAAACCAAGAGAGAGGCCAGAGTTTATTGCTGCAGTTAAAAAGATGCAAAGGTTGTGGTCCCAATTATATTTCTGTTTAATTCTGAAGTCTTCTTCTGTAGAAAATAAGTGTTTCTTTCCAAGCCTTAAGATTCTTTACCCAGAAACACAGCAGAGTTATTTCGTTGTCACGATTGAGTATTGAGTACTCAATTTTATAATTTGAGCCTTGATTTCTTATTCAATTATGGATACTTTCTAATGACACCAAATTAGTTTGTTCTTGAAGAACTCTAGAGAAAGAGCAGTATGGCTATGATTTTGGATAATGAAACTACCTTCTATACACATAACCACCATGACTCTGATCCATCAACAATAAACTCCATGACATTCTCAAAAATGGCACATTACTCCTTGATGCTTTCCTTCTCCAAGATCATCTGCATGGACTGATGCCCTCCATAAGAGCCATTTTTTCTAGGAAGGTTCCCTGGGACTCTGTCCCACACACCAAGGTTGTTCAGATGTCTTTGCTTGATGCTCTTGCAGTGTCTCTGAGGATTAATAATTGCCAGTAATATCCCACTTTCTTTTATTGTTCCTCTGTAACACATCTGTCTCCCCTTTGGCTTGAGTTTCTTGAGGGCAAGACTGTACAGTGGACCCTTGACTTATGAACTTGATGGGTTCCTGAGGGCTAGTTGTAACTCAAGTTGGTTGTAAGTCAATACAGCTGAGATCCAGATGTTTAGCTGTGTACCCACTATAGATAACAAGAGGCAGATGAGATTCTATTAACCTAATTAACCTTTATTGTTTGTATGTCAGGTTGCTCATAACTTGAAGGTCCACTGTATCACATTAGTGTTTGAGCCTCAGTGGTTTAAGATAGTACCTAAAACATGGATGGTAGTCTATAAATGATAAATTATAATATGATAAATTTATTTTATTTTGATGTTTAGATTGTATACCAGCTCTTTTGAGTGTAGTATTTTATGAGTGATTTCTTCCAAAACACATTAGATTGTTTAATGAATGTGTATATAGGCCATTTTCCAATTTATTCTTTTGAATTGGAAAAATTCCTGCTCCAGATCACCCGAAAAGGATCAGACTCTGTGGTAACTTCTCTACACCCAGAATGACCAGACTGAAACACTGGCCCTCAGTCCACTCCAGGTGGAACTGTTGGCATAAATCATCCCCACAGGTGCATTCATAGAAGGTCAGAAGAGTTATCAATGGCAGAATTATTGGCTGACTTGCAGGACAGAGTGTGCTCTTGGGAGTTTAGAGTACTGCTGGAGCCCTACGCCTGCCTAACTTGCTGCAGAGGTTCTTAGTCTACCAAGTTCCCTTGAGGTGATGTAGCTCTTCACTTTCAGTTTAAAGTATTACTTTACAGTGCTCCACACAACTATGTCTGTGATGTGTCCAGAAAGAAGGCTCTAACATGTTGATAAAGCCAGCCCTTAGCACAGGCTGACCAGAATCTATCTTAGCTCATATCTTTCATTACTTCTCCAGCCATACAAGCCTTATTTCAACATTTGGAGGAGAAGCTGCTGCAATCAGAACTACAATTAGGATCTGAGGACATCAGTTATAGGAAGCCAAACATACAGCACAGTCAACATAAAATATCGAATCTTCAAATATCCTTATACATTAGTGGATATGTTACTCTTTTATAACTTTCCTCTGGCTAATTTATTTTTCTCTTGATGTGTAAAATATAAGACATCAATAAATTTAGATGTATGCCTTTACTGGAGCAGAAAGGACTAACTGTATTTGGGTCCTTGTATTTGATATTGAAATAACTTCAGTATCAATTAGATCTTTTATCACTTTTCAGGGAAAGAGGAATTAGGAATATTATCATCTTTTGAAATTAGTAACCTAGACTTTCATTCTTTCCACTTAACAAAAACTTCCAATTTGGACAAGTTTCTTCATGTTATCCACCCTCAGTATCATTGCCTGAAAAATGGGGCAATCTGTTTAACTGTAAAACTTTAGCTCCTTCTAACATATCATATGGATTCTCATAAGCTAACATCTTTGCCCTTGACTACATGCATCTAAGAGGGAAAAACCAGTAATTTCCATCATAGTTGAGTGGAGGCTTACAGGTTGCTTGGAAGATGTGTAATGAGAAGCACATGTACTCAGAAACAAAGTGGTGGCGGTCAAACACACATACAAATAGTGGAAGGCAAATTAAAGAAGCTCACCAAATGAATTTCAGTGTCAGGTAAATTTCCAAAAAGAATCAGGGCTCCCCCTTGACCCAAAAGCTGCTTACATCCCAGGTCCAACTGTTCACCACCCTGGGAAAAGATCTAACTCCCTCAGGGAAGAAGCCACATATAGCAGTGACACCTAGGCTGCAGCAATGAGCACCAAGCCCAGAAACTGCCATCTAGTGCCCTCTTGTCCTAACTGCCTTCTCACTGGGAAAAGGAGCATGGTAAATGGGTATTCACAGATCAGGGCAACAGAGAAACTGAAAGCCAGAGAAACTTTCAGAGGGCAGTGATTGAGTTAGGATTGGCAGGATTTGAACAAAGAAAGGAATGGAAAGAGGGCATGGTGTTGGTTTGGGAAGAAGAATCCTACACTGAGATATCCATATGTCAGTGAGTCACAGGGGCAGGCAGTTGTGACCTGTGTAATCCAGGGAAGAAAGAAAGACATGGGAGCAGGACTGAAATAGGCACTCTCCCACTACTCCCCCAAACACTGGTAAACTCTATGCCCCTGGAGTATCCTACCCACCACCTGCCCTCAAAATGCCACACAGCTCAGGGCCTGAACCTTCCCACTGCCTGCAAGGCACTGAGTTCTGCAAATCCTAGGAACCACTGGATTCATGGTCTGGATAGAACTTGGTGGAGTTTGGCACAGCTTAGAGCAGGAGTAGTGAGGCCAGGGGGGTTGAGGGGTGTGCTCACCAAAAGCAGTATAGGAAAAGAAGACAATCAGGTGCAGGGAGTGTCATGGAGGGATGGGGCAGAGATTAAGAAGGCCTCTCTGGAAATCAGTGGAAGATTAGGTACTTGACCAGCCATAGTACATCCTCTCCTTTCCCAAAACACAAGACACAATCTCCAGCTATTCACACCCACAGGAGCCCAACTGAAACCAATCACAGCACTGTCCGAAGAAAGGTTGAGAAGCAGGTTCAGTGGGCCATCTGGACCCCAAGACCCTTCACTTCACTGGCAGGCAAGAGAAAAGTTTGTAGGAGAGGAACTGGTCAAGCCACAGTAGACACATCAAGCCTCCTGGACTTAACCACAGATGGCTGGAGCTCAGACCCCCATGACTGCTATAAATCAAGTTTTCTCCATTTGTAAATGTAGAGTGAAGAGCACACTGGTCAAATTCTGACTCCAGTGTAAATAGAACTGAGAGGACTCTGTGTGTGTGTGTGTGTGTGTGTGTGTGTGTGTTTGTGTTTCTATATCTCATTTCTTTCTTTTTCTCCTTTCATATGATATACAAATACATAGCTGAGATTATATATATTTTAGGTGTTTTTATATGTGAAATGAAAAAGAGGAATGATTTAGTGGTTTGGATTAGAGAGTATCTTTCATTAACGTGTCAGGTTAACCCTCACCAAAAATTGTGTATATAGGATTCAAACACAAGCTTTCTACCATCGTATTAATTGGTTCTGACATTCTTACAGCTTACCCCAATTTCCATTCCTACTCCCACCCTCTTCTTTCTTTTGCTTGCCCTGAAAATAAGCTCTTAACTCTCCCATTCTGATATAAAAATAGTATCAACAAAATCTATCTCTTTTCTTTCTTTCATTTGGTTTTATCTCTTTTCTTCCTTCCTTCTTTGGGAACTATTTTCTTTTTTTTTCCTTTCTCCTTCCCTCATCCTTTACATCCCAGCCTACTTGTCATCAGTAAGGTTTCATTGTCTTTTTGATTATTGAAAAAAGTGTGAAGTTCATAAAAGAAGCTTAAAATTGTATGACTGATATATGATTGCTTCTGTACATGATGATGTAACTGACAGTTTTCCTTCCTTGCAGTGCAGTGGCTGGGACTTATCCTATTGTGCTGAGTAGGCTGAACAGGTACAGGATCACTGAAACATAACTAAAGCCAAGGTCACATCACAGGAAGACATATATTAGCTAAAGAAATCTTCACAGTAGTGCCAGAGCTTTCTACCCTAACTGATCTTCAACCATCAGCATAAATCAATAGAAATGAGAAAACATGGGGCCTGCTTGGCAAGCACAAAGTCCTGAGTTCTATTCCCAGTACCAAAAAAAGAAAAGAAAACAAAAAGAGAGAGAAAAAATAAGGCAATAAGATGACTCTAAAAATTCATATCTCTTGAAGGCACCGAAGTGGATAAAATTTCAGGTAAAAACTTAAAAATTAAGTTGTTGAAATGTTTGAAGACATTAAAGAAGAAGCAAATCCATAAGATGTTCAGTGAACTCAAAGAGGATGTAAATAAACATATAAAGATTTAATTAATAAAATTTGTAACAATCTTAAGGAAGATACAAGCAAAAAAACTGAATTCAACAAAATTATATATGATATGAATGATGTTTTAGTAAAGTATTAGAGTTTATGAGCAGAAATCCTGGATATAATAAATTCAACTGAAAGTATGGGCAAGAAGAATGACCAGTGTGAAGCCTGAGTGTCAGAACTAGAATACAAGGTTGATGTAGAAGATCATGTACTCAGTGATAATTCCAAAACACCAAGACAGCATAGAAATTGGATCCAAATACTGCTGGATGGCTAAATAAAAAAAAAATCTAAAAATTATGGGACTTAAGGAAAGATTAAAGATGACATAAAAGTTATAATATATTTATTAATCAAAATCATAGAAAATTTTCTAAATCTATGGAAAGAATTCAACATTTGCATAAATGTGGCATATAGAAACCCAAATAGCCAACCAAAAATAACCTATTTATGACACATCATAGTCAAAATGGAAGGAAATCAGAATACAGAGGATATAATAGCAGGTAGAGGAAAACAGCAAGTAACATATATAAGCAAGCTGTGAGAATAACCAGATTTCTCAAAACACAGCTCAGAGGCCAATAGCTTGGAGCAAAGTTTTTCAAGCCCTAAAAGAAAATAACTTCCAACTCATATTAACATATCCTGAAGAATTATCTTTCAATCACCTTCCCTGAGGAAGAGCACATAAAGAAACTCATGACCACAAATCAGCATTACAAAATGTTCTCAAAGGAATCTGAGACAGGCAGTGAGGCCAACATCACTAAAGAGGCCAAAGGAAAGGTTAAACAAAAGGGAAAAAAGTTAAGGAATCAGTAATGGAAAAACAATGGAATGTGAGTATTCAGTAACTACCCTTCAGTAGTCATGTTCAATGTTAATGATTTTAACTTTCTAGTTAGAAGACATAGACTGGAAGCTTTTATCAGGAAACACAACTATACCATATGTTGCCTACAATAGATATGTTCATTCACAAAGAAACATATAGACTGAAAGTGAAAGGTAGGAAAATGGTACTCCATGCAACAAGAGCCTAAAAGCAAGCAGAAGCAGCTATCCTAAATTCCCAAACTGAAAATGATCATAAGACCCAAATATAGTAACTACATCCTGATAAAAGGGAAAGTGGAATAGGAAGAGATAATGGAAATATATATATATGTATTTAATATTGGCCCACACAATTTCATAAAAAAAATGCTACTGAACATAAAAGGTCAGATAAAGACATCAGTACAATCATAGCAAAGGACCTCAAGACTCCACTTTCAAATATTAGATCAACCACAACAAAATAATAAAGAAATATTAGTGTTGGACCACACCATTGAACAAATAGACCTAGCAGACATCTATATATAGTGCTTCATCAAACAACACACATGTTTTCCTCAGCAGCATACAAAAATTTCTTTAAAAACAGGCCACATTTTAGGCCATAAAGCATACTCAAATAAATAGAAATGAAAAAATCTCCTATGTACTAGCAGATCATAGCAAAACAAAACTAGAATCAACAGCAAAGGAAACCACAGAAACTACACAAACACATGAAGATTAAATAACACACTCTTGAATAATCAAAGGATCACAGACGAAATCAGGGGAGAAATTTGAAAAGTTTTTAGAATCAAATAACAATGGCAGCACAAAATACCAAAGCATATGGAACACAATGAGAGCAACTATAAGATGGAAGTTTATAGCTATGAATACCCACATTAAATAAGAAAGCAATCTCAAATAAATAACCTAATGATGAATCCTAATGTCCTAGAAAAACACACACAATCCAAATCATATAAAATTTGTAGAAGGAAAGAAATTACGAAGATCAGAGTGGAAATTAACAAAATTGAGAATTAAAAAAACAGAGTTTTTTCTTTGAAAAGATAAGCTAGATTGATAAACTCTTATCCAAACATACCAATAAAAAAGGAAGAGAAAAAAAGTTTCATATCAATGTAATTAGAAATGAAAAAGGCAAAATCACAACAGAAACTACCAGAAATATAAAGCATTATAAGAAACTACTTTGAAAATTTACCTTCTGGACACTACCAGAAATCCAGAGTATTACAAAAACAGATTTTGAAAATTTATATTCTAATAAACTGAAGAATTTAGAAGAAATGGTTACATTTTTAGGCATAAATAAATTATCAAAACTAAGCCAAGAAGATACAAAAATCCAAAATAGACCAATAATAGCCACTGAAATAGAGGCAGTAATAAAAAAATGAACAACTAAGAAAAATCCATGAACCAATAGATTCACTACTGACATTTACCAGAACTTCAAGGAAGAACTAACAGCAATTCTCCTCAATTTCTTCCACAAGATCGAAGAGGAAGTAACACTGCCATACCCATTCCTTGAAGGAAGCATTAGTCTGCTACCAAAACCAAACAAAGACTCAATAAAAAAGAAAACTACAGGTAAATTTCCTTAATAAACATACATGTAAAAATTCTCAAGAAAATGCTTGTGAACAGATTCCAACAAATCACTAAACATATCATACATTGTGACCAAGTCAGCTTCATCCCACAGATGTAATGATGGTTTAACATATGATAATCAATGAAAGTAATACATGTATAAACAGAAGTAAGGATAAAATTACATAATCATCTCAGTAGACATAGAAAAGACACCTTTAGTAAAATCCAATATCTATTCATAGTTTAAAAACAGATGGAAAATGTATAGAAGAACCTTATTTCACACTGATAAAAGCTATATAAATCTACTGCCAACATTGCTCCAAATGGGGAAAAAACTGAAAGCATTCTCTCTAAAATCAAGAAGACAAGAGTGTCCACTGTCATTGCTCATGTTCAATATAGTGCTTAAAACTTTAGCCAGAGCAATCAGGAAAAAGAAAGAAATACAGGGGATTTGAATAGAAAACAAAGTTAAACTATGCTTACTTGCATATAAAATGGTTCTTTACATAGAAGATAAAAAATTTCATCAGAAGACTTCTTGAACCAATAAACAAATTCAGCAAGTTAGCAGGATAGAAAATTAATACACAAAATCAATAACATTCCTGTATGTCAACAATGAACCCACCAAAAAAGAAATCAGGAAATAATCTTACAATAGCTTTAAAAAATTAAATACCTAGGAATTAATCTAACCAAGAGAGTAAAAATCTTTATAATAAAAATGATAGTGCTATAAAAAAAGATGCGAGAGGACATTGAAAAAGTGACATTCCTTATTCCTGGATAGGCAGAACAAATATTGGGAGAATGGCCACAGTACCAAAAATGATATATAGATTTAATACTGTTCCAATCAAAATACCAACAATATTCTTTTATTATTTTTAAAAGTTTTAATTTTATTGGCACAGTATAGATATACATAAGGATCACATTCATCATAGGGAATTTGTACCTGTACACAATGTATCTTGATTTCTCTTTTTTTCCCCATTTCCCTCCCCTCCCTTCAACACCTCTTTCCCCTCCTTATTTATAAAAGTCCCAATTCTATTTTTCCTTCTTTTCTCATTTTTTCTTTTTCCTTCCTTCCTTTCCCCCTCCCACCTATTTCCCCTTCTTTTGAGAATTTTTTCTTATTTTACTTGTCTATTACATATTTTACACTTTCAGTTTCTTACACCAGAGAGACAATGTGATATTTACACATGTGTGTGAATTATTTCACTTAAAAGTATAGTTTCAAGGTGCATCTATTTAACTATAAATGTCTTGATTTTATCCTTCTTTATGGCTGAGTAATATTCTATTGTATAGAAAAACTACATCTTTTTAAATCCATTCATCAGTTGATGGGCATTTAGGTAGTTTCCAAGATTAAGCTATTACAAAATCTGCTGCTATAAACATGAGTATGCATATATCACTGTGGTATGATGCTTTTAATTCTTTTGGGGAAGGTACCCCAAATAGGAATAGCTGGGTCAAATGGGACCTCTAATCCTAGGTTTTAAGGACTCTCCACGCTGATTTCTATAGTGGTTGCACCAGTCTGCACTCCCACCAACAGTGGAAATGGGTTCCTTTTACCCCACAGCCCTATCAACATTTGTTATTGGTTGATTTCTTTGTATCAGCCATTCTTTCTGGAGTGAGATGATGTATCAATGTTTTTATTTGGATCTCTCAAATGACCAGTGATGTTGAGTGTTTTTTCATACATTTATTTGCCATTTGTACTTCTTCATCTGAGATGTGTCTATTCATTTCAGAAGCCCACTTTTTGGATTGGGTCTTTAAATTTGGGGGGGGGGGTCTAATTTTTTTCAATTCTTTGTATGTTCAAGATATTAATTCTTTTTCTGAGAAATTACTGGCTAGAATTTTTTCCCACTCTGTGGGTTGTCTCTTCATTTTCTTGGTGATTTGTTTTGTAATACAAAAGCTTTTTAATAGGGTGAACTCTCCATTGTTGATTCTTTGCATTATTTCCCACCAGTCTGGGTTTTGTTCATGAAGTCTTTCCCTACCATATGTCCTCAAGAGTTCTCCCTATTCTCTCTTCCAGCAGACTTATTTTTTCTGTTTTAATATTTAGATCTTTGATCCATTTTGATTTTAGTCTGCTGCATGGTGAGACACATGGGTCTAGTTTCAGTCTTTAGTATGTAGAAAGCCAATTTTTCCAGCTCCACTTATTAAAGAGGCTATACTTTATCCAGTGAATGTGTTAGACACTTTTGTCAAAGATAAGGTGGCTGAGTATGTTTAAGGTTGTTTCCTATCTTCTAGCCTGTTCCATTGATCTTTAGTCTGTGTTTTGCCAGTACCATGCTGTTTTTATCACAGTAGCTCTGTAGTATAATTTCATGTCAGGGATTGTGATGCCTCCTGCCTTGCCTTTGTTGCCCAGAATTGCCTTTGCTATTCTAGGTCTCTTCTGGTTCCAAATAAATTTTAGGATTGTTTTCTCTAATTCTGTGAGATATGCTGTTGGAATTTTGATAGGGATTGCATTAAATCTGTATAATAATTTTGGAAATATGGCCATTTTCACTATATTGATTCTTCCTACCTAAGCACAAGGGGTAGCTTTCCATTTTCTGATATCCTCTTTGATGTCCTTTTTTAGAGTGCTGTAGTTTTCAATGTAGAAAATTATACTTTATTAGAGTGATTCATAGGTATTTCATTGTTTTCAATGCTAATTGTGAAAGGTTTTGTTTCTCTAATCTTTCAGTGAATTTGTCATTTGTGTAGAGGGAAGTTATGGATTTTTGAGTGTTGACTTTATGTCCAGCTAGGCTACTGAATTTTATTATTAAACCTACATGTCTTTTGGTGGAGTTTGGGAGTCTTCTATGTAGAGTATCATGTCATTTGCCTATAATAATAGTTTAACTTTTTACTTTCCTATCCTTATTCCTTTTATTTCTTTTTATTGTCTTATTGCTCTGGCTAGTTTCCTGAACTATACTGAATAAGAGTGGTGACAGTAGACATCCTGGTCTTGTTCTTGATTTTAGAGTGAAAGCTTTCAATTTATGTCCATTTAGTATGATGTTGGCTGTTGGTTTTTTGTAGATGGCTTTTATCAGATTGAGATAAAGACCATCTATTCCAATTTTCTGTAGGTTTTTTTTAAATGAGGAATTGGCATTGGACTTTGTCAAGTGCTTTCTCTGCATCTATTGAGATGATCGTGTGATTTTTGTCTTTGGCTCTGTTGATATGGTGTGTTATACTTATTGATTTTGTACATGTTGAACTATCCTTGCATTCCTGGGATGAATCTTGGTATATAACTCTTGGTATATAACTCTCTTGATGCTTTGCTGAATTCTGTTTTCCAATATTTTATTGAGAATTTTTACATTTATGTTCATTAGGGAGATTAGCCCATAGTTCTCTTTTTTGGTGGGTCCTTCTCTGGTTTTGGTATCAGGGTAATACTTGCTTCCAGGGATGATTTTGGGAGTATCGTTTCCATTTCTATTTCATTAAAGATTTTGAAGAGAACTAGCATTAGATGTTCTCTAAATTTCTTGTAGAATTCAGCAGTGAAACCATCAGGACCTAGACTTTTCTTTGCTGGTAAGTTTTTAATTACATTTTCAATTTCAATTTCTGATATTGGGTCATTTAGAATTTTAATATTTTCTTGTTTATGCTTTGGTAATTCACACCTATCTAGGAATCTATCTATTTCTTCTACAGTTTCCATCTTGTTAGAGTATATGTTCTTGAAGTAAGTATTGATGATCTGGATTTCCACAGGATGTGTTGTGACTTCACACTTTTTTTTCCTTATTGCATGAATTTGGGTCTTTTCTTTCTTTTTTTTGATAAGGGTTGCTAAGGGTTTATCAATTTTATTTAATCTTTCAAAGAATCAGCTCTTCAATTCATTGATCTTTGCATTGTTTTCTTAGTTTCATTTGCAGTAATTTCTGCTCTGATCCTTATAATTTCCTCCCTCATATGAGCATTGGGCATAACTTGTTCTTCTTTTTTTAGAAAGTGGGGGTTCACCATTAGATTATTTATTTGAGCTCAGTCTGTTTTCCTAATATGAGTATTCACTGTAAATTTTGCTCTCAGGACTGCTTTCATTGCATCCCATAAGTTGTGATACATTGTATTGGTGTTATCATTTAATTGTAGATACTGTTTAAATTCTCCTTTAATTTCATATGTGATTCATTGGTTATTCAGGAGGGTGTTATTTAATCTCCATGTGTTTCTGGGCTTTTTGTGGTTTATATTGCCATTGATTTCCAATTTCATTGCACTATAGTCAGATAATATGCATAGGATGATTTCAACTACTTTTCATTACCTAAGCATGTTCTATGAGCTAGTATGTGGTCTATTTTGGAGAACATCCCATGTGCAGCTGAGAAGAATGTGTATTCTGAAGTTTTGGGGTAGAACACTCTGTAGACATCTACTAAGTCATTTGTTCACAAATTTGGTTCAGTTCTGATATTTCTTTTTTGAATTTTTGTCTAATTGATCTGTCTATTTGTGACAGTGGGGTATTAAGCTCCCTCATTACAACTGTGTTAGTGTTTATTAGATTTTTCGTATTTGTTAATTTTTTTTATATAACTGGGTGCACCCATATTTGATGCATATATAATTATAATAGTTATCTCTTCATCTTGGAGTATTCCTTTAACAAGTATGTAGTGACCTTTTTCTCTTTTGATGAATCTTGGCTTGAAGTTCACACTGTCTACAAGTAGAATAGCTACCTCTTATTTTTTCTGGGTTCCTGTTACATTAAACATTTTTTCCATCCTTTGGCTTTCAATGACTTCCTTTTTGAGTTAAAAATGTGTTGTGTATGCAGCATAATGTTCAGTCATGTTTCTTGATTCATTCTACCAGTTTATTTCTTTGGATTGGTGAACTGAGATCATTTATGTTGATAGCTATTGCTAATATGTATTGGGTTATCCTTGTCATATTGTTTTCCTGCTGCTGCTTCCCTATCTCTTTTCAGTTTAATTGCTTGCCCTGCATGGTGGCTTCCTTCTACTGATATTCTTGGAAGTGTGATTTTCATTATCTCTTTCTAAAATGCCCTTCAGAATATTTTGTAGAACTGGTTGGTTGGTTGTGAATTTCTTCAGTTGTTCTTTGTTATGGAAGTATTTTATTTCTCAGTTGATTTTAAAAGATATGTTTGAAAAGTACATCAATCTGGGTTGGAGTTTGTTTTATTTTAGGGTTTGAAATACTTCACTTCAAGCTCTCCTTGCCTTAAGGGTTTGTGTTCAGAAGTCTGCTGTGATTCTGATGGCCTTTCCTTTATAGATGATTTGTTTCTTTTCTCTAACAGCTTTTAATATTCTGTTCTTATGCTTAATTTCTGAAATCTTGAATATTATGTGTCTTGGTGTGGATTTATTTTGGGCATGGTTATGTGGAGTTTTATATGCCTCACTTATTTGTTTGTCAAATTCTTTTTTCAAGTTTGAGAAGTTTTCTGCTACTATTTCTTTGAACAGCTTTTTTGTGGCATTTGCACTATCTCCAGCATTCTGATCGACTCCAATCAATCTTATATTATTTTTCTTTGCATCATCTTGCAATTCTTGGATTTATTTTTCATGGTCTCTTACTATTTTTAAGAGCAAGTTGGTAACTGCAGTCCTGTCTTCTAGATCTGAAATTGTATCCGCACCTTGGTTCAAACAATTATGAATACTTTCTATGGAGCTTTTAATCTCTTGGATATTTTTTTTGTATCTGTTACATAGATTCCATTATTTCCTATGTTAGGCATCCATGGTTTCCATCATTTTCCTAAAGTTTATTTTTTTAATCTATGACTACTCTAGCTTCATTGAACATGTCTTTGTTTTAATTGTCTTTTCATTTTTTACTTGAAAGACTATTTTCTTTATAGTTCCATTTATTTGTTTTTCACCTCTGCAGTTATCAGTTCAGAAAGTTCTGTAGGTGGCTTCCAATTTCATCTATCTCATTGTCCCCTGGACTTATCATTGGTGGGCTGGAGGTCTGGGTTTGCATTTTGCTTCTCCACCTTGTCATTTTCTACATTTTATTTTATTTTGTTTTCTGAGTTGTTGCTTGTAGATTTCTTATGGTATATAGCTTTATCACTTATACTGAGGTTTCTCTAGGAAATGTCTATTCCTCAGAGATATGTGCTCAGTACAAGTAGTTCTTGGCTTTTTTGTCTAATCCCAAGATTCTACCTTCCCAATTTGTTAAATATGTGAGGTTGCTATCTATTTAGCTCAGCACCCAGTCCATTGGCACTGGACCATGGCAATGGTTGTGACCCCAGATAACCACAGTGTTGTCATATAAGAGAGAGCAACTGATTACAAAAGGTATGACATCTTTGATAAAGTAATAAAGTTAGCAATAACAATAACATCAAGCACAGCCTAGCAACTGATAAACTGTGGTGACTTTTAGTTTGGTACCTTTAACCATATAAGCAAGCTCTTCTCTTTTATAACAAAATCCAACATAAACTAGCCACTTGCATGCAATCAGTTTCCCCTTACTAGAGTAATTTTACCCTGTAAGGGAAATTTAAGAGGAGTAGAGGACAAAACAGAGAGACAAGTGAAAAGGAATATAGTAGGAGTGAGGCTGGAGGGCACAGGATGAACACCCTGGCTCTGGGAGACTGGAGAAAAGGGCAGGAAAGAGTGGAGGAGAAAGCAAAAGAATATTGAAGCAAACCAGAAAGACAGGAGACACAGTTCACTCATGAAAATATCAAATGATTAAGATAGATAGTTGGGGAAACAGAGAAAGAGGATGAATAGAACAGAATAAAAATTAACTTTAAAAAACCTAAACAACCACATGCACATACACAGGCACACACACAACCAGACAGATAATGGAAAACAAATCAAGCAAAGAAAAAGAAAAATAATAAAATTCTTCTGGTATCCACAGTTCTGTTAGTGTTCCCGACAGAGCCAGACAGAGCCTGAAATTGTGCTGTGCAACCCCGCCAAGACTGCACTTGGTGCTGAGTGCAGGGCTAATTTTGGCCTCCAAATCTGGGGGCTGTGGCAATTCTTTAGCCAGCATCTTTCCCAGATATCACTCAGACAGCTCGCACACATCTCCCCACTGAGTCCATTTCCACAACACTCTCTTAGCTGTTTTGGTGCTGTCTAGTGGAGCCATCCCAGGCTGCTCCCAGGTCAATGCACAACCCCTTTTGGGCCCTGAGGCTCAGTTCCACCGGGCTTTAGTTTCACACTGGTGGTTGGGGGAGGAGCACCCTTTTCCTGTGGCTGGCTGTTTGCTTGCCTACTTACCTTGCTTGTCCCCTTCCCATCACTAGCCAAAGTGCTTCTTGTCCTGTACTTCTGATCACAGAGCAAGGAGACACCTCTAGTCTTTAGTGGCTAGGGCTAATCTGGGTAGTCCCTGCTTCTCAGCAGCATTTCTCTCAATCTGCTGTCTAGCTGCCTGTGAGGGTGCTCTTCTCTCTTCCACTTTTGGACATTGGCAGTGAGGTGGCCATGGGGCTATTTGGAGTCCAAATCCTGAGCTTTTTGAAATCAGATAACAACCCTGACCTGCTCTGACATGTGTGATTTTATGGGACTCTGTTTCCCCTCAGTCACCAGTTGTTGACTCTGAGAGGTGCCACTTGGAAATAGTGTCTTGGGCTCTTGTTGCTGTCTCCACTTACATAAAATTCTTCCAATCCAAATCCATTCTCCATTTTATAGTGTACAACAAAACTGTTTTCACTGCCTACCCCCTGCAGTGTGTCCTCCACTACACCACATGATCTCTGTCTGCATTGGTGAGTGATTTCTTCTGTAATACTGGATCTTGTTTTCTTCTTCTCTCTCTGTTCCCTCATGGTTCCCTCTGCCCTTCACTCAATTTGCTCTCCAAGTTTATGTTTTCCAGGCTCTGGGCACTTTGTCTTGGAGAAACTATGTTGCTGGCATTCACTGCTCCACCATCTTGCAGTCTCTCACCAATAATATTCTTTATAGACTGAGATAAGCAATTCTAAAATGTATATAGAAGTAGAAGAGACCCAGAATAGCCAAAGCAATCCTAAGCAACAAGAGCAAGGCAGGAGATATTACAATCCCAGACTTCAAGTTATACTACAGTGATAAATCCTTGTAGTGGCAAAAAAGCATATATGCTGAATAATGGAATAGAATAGAGGATGTAAAAAAAACCTCCAAGTACCATCAGCCATCTGTTTTTCACAAAGGGACCAATAACAAATGCTGAAGAAAATATAGCCTCTTTAACAAATAATGTTGGGAAACCTGGATATCTACATCCAGAAGAATGAATTTAGACCCATATCTTGCAATCTGTACTAAAACCATATAAAAATGTAGATGCAGAAAGAGAAACACTGAATCTGCTGAGAGAAAATTTTGGTAGAACTCTTGAAAACATTCCTGAAGAACATTCCTGTTCTTCCTGAACAGAACTCTAACTGTATAAGATACAATACAAAGAATAGGATCATAATACCAAAAGGATTATATCCAAATTAAAAGGTTCTAAACTACAAAGAAAATGACCAACAGTATGAAGACACAACCTGGAAAAAAATTTTGTCACCTACTCATTGCCCCAAGAACTAATGTCCAGAATATATAAAGAACTCAAAAAAAGTTAGACTGCAAAAACTAAAAGACTAAATCCAAAAATTGATAATTGAAATGAATTGACACTTCTCAAAAGAAGTACAAATAGCCAATAAGTAAACAAAAAATGCTCAGTATCTTTGGCAGTTTGAGAAATGAAATCAAAACAGCACTTCAGTTCCATCTGACTCCAGTAAGAACAGATATTATCAAGCACTCGGGAATTGATAATTTCCAGCAAGGTTGTAGGGAAAAAGAAAATCTCATACATTGTTGGTAACAATGTAAGTTAGTATCTCAGTGTGCAGATTTCTCAAAAAACCTCAAAATAAAAATTGCATTTGGACCAGCTATACCTCTTTGGGTTATCTTCCTGAAAAGAACTAGTCATCATATTACAGTAATATATGCATACACACATGGAAGTTTACAGAACCATGATTCACAATAGTTAAATCATGGAAGCTCCTTATATGCCCATTAGCACATGAATGAATGAAGAAAATCATTTTTAGAAAATGGATGGATATTGAGACCACAATATTATATGAAATAAAAGGTTGAATATTGCATGGCTTTTCTAATATGAGAATTTCACTGTATAAATACCTTAAATAGAAAAATAAAAAACTGGAGACATTTATAGCTAAATGGATGCATATTGAGGCCATCCTCTTAAGTGAAATAAATAGGACACTTGTGTAAATACTGAATAGTTTCTCTAGTGTGAGAAACTGAAAGTGTAATTAAGGATTAAAATGATTAAAATGAATAACCGATAATTTGAAAAAAGAAGAAAAGGATCAAAGGGGTAGGGGCAGCAGGTGGGGAAGGGGAGAGATCAGGTTACAGACTGGAATCTGGAAAGAATCCATATATAGATTGTGTTTAAAACTATAGGAAGAGGTGTAGATAGAGACTAGGCTGGAGCTCATCAGTGGGTTGGGAAGGAAGAGTCACTGAGATCAAAGGAGAGAAGGGTGTGTTTCCAGAAGAAGCACATACAACTATGTATGGTACACAGTACTCGATAGTGTGATAAATAACTGTTACTGTTTTAGGTACTTATCATAACATGCTGTGTTTTTCATCCTTTAGAGCATAATCCTACTTATACAAAAGAGTGTACTGTAAAACAGTGTGCTGCTATGCCACTGATAGCCTCAAGTATCTCGTGTTTAACTGCATATTTGGATAATATCAAGGGGCCATCACAGATGATTGACGTATACCTTTTCAGTTTGCACTTAGAAATTGGCACTCTGTGTGGTACTTTGCGATACACATGGCTGAAATTGCTTAGTAACATATTTCTCAGATTATATTTCCATCATGTGTCACATGACTGTATTGAAATTCAAATCAAAACAAATTTGGCCTATGTGGAGTCTACTAGTTAATTAGAATTTTTTCTCCAGACCACTATTTCTTCAATATTAGTTTTGAAAGTCTTTCAAAAACAAATCACATCTTCTGATGTCTTGCTAATGCTTGAGATTTTTTTTTAATTATATGGAAAAATGTTTAAGTACTTTTCAGTTTTGCTTTGGTTGAGTTCGATTATATATGAATATTATTACACTTTTTTCCCTTGCATTGTTTTTCTTTGAATAACTTTAATTTTTGTATATGTGTGTGTTTAGTGAATGATAATAAAGTTATACATTAATTAAAAAAAGAAAAAGGAAAAAACAGAAGTTTGAAAACAGGGAAATAGACTGTAGATCTGGGGAAAGGATCTAGGGAAGAGAGAGGGATAGATAAGGTAGAAGGGAAGTAAAAACGATCAGAAATATATATATATATACAGTCCCTAAAGTGAATGGAATTATTATGTATTAAAAACATGCACTAATAAAAAGTAAATAAATAAAAGGAGAAAATGGGAAAAAATGATTGGCACAAGCTTCAGGCAGAGCCCCACCATTCCATTGGTAAGGGCACACAGATCCTGGGAGCAGCTGTGAGCCCCAGATCAGCCAGCTGCAGGCAGATCCCAGCCAGGGTTCTGCCCCAACTCCAGAGGCTCCTGCACACCTGCCCAAGCCAAAGGCCTGCCCAGAAAATAACTGCACAGGCACATAAGCTTCAGCCAGAGGACTGCCATACCATTGGCCACAGCCAAGGACCTTCCTGGAAAAGAGCTACACAGGCACACAAGCAATACCCAGAGCCTCACCCTGGTACCATTGATAAGTGTATGGAGACCCTAGCCAAAGCCTGTGCAGACAACAGGAACTGGGGTACACAGCCAAAGGCTGTGATCCTTGGTACCAAAAAAAAAGAAAAAAAAAGTCAACACACAAAAATCAATAGCTTTTCTGTACACAATAAAGACAAGGTAGAGGGTATCACAATCACCAACTTGAAACTATACTACAAATCCACTGTGTTAAAAACAGAATGGTACTGGCAAATAAAGAGACCTGAGGCCCAGTGGAACAGATTAGAAGATGCAAAAACAACTCCAGATGTACTCAGCCACTTCATCTTTCACAAAGGAGCCAAATACCCTCACTGGAGGAATGATAGCCTCTTTAATAAATGGTGCTGGAAATATTGGGTTTCAACTTGCCAAAGATTAAAACTAGACCTATATCTCTCACCATGCACTAAACTGAAATTGAAATGGATTGAAGATCTAAATATTAAAACAGAAATGCTGAACAAGCTGGAATTGAGGTTAGGGAGAACTCTTGAAAACATTGGTGTAGGAAAAGATTTCATGAACAAAACCTCAGTTCCCCATGAACTAGCACAAACAATCAAAACGTGAGATATCTTCTTATTGAAAAGCTTCTGCACAGCAAAAGAAACCACCAACACTGTGAAGAGACAACTCACAATGTGGGAAACAATTTTCACCTGCTATTACTCCTCAGACAAAGGTCTACTGTCTCGAATCTACAAAGAACTTAAAAAAAATCAGACCTCCCGAATTTAAAGGCCCAATCCAAAAATGGCCATCTGAAATGGCCAGACATTTCTCAGACAAAGAAGTAGAAATACCAAATAAACATATGAAAAAATGTTCAACATCACTGGTCATAGGAGAGATGCAAATAAAAACAACACTGGGATTCCACTTCAACCTGGTAAGAATGGCTGCTATCATGAAATCAACCAATAACAAATGCTGGCAGAGCTGTGGGGAATGAGGAACCCTGCTCCACTGCTGTGTAGAGTGGTGCAACCACTGTGGAAACCAGTATGGAGATACCTCAAAGAACTAGGACTGGAAGTCCCATTTGACCCAGCTATTCCCCTTCTGGGTATCTTCCCCCCAAATTAAAAGAATCATACCACAGTGATATATGTGCACCCATGTTCATAGCAGCACAATTCATGATAGCTAAAATTTGGAAACAACCCAATTACCCATCATCTGGAGGCTGGATAAAGAAAATGTGTTTGTTTTTTTTTAATAAAACAGAGTGTTACTCAGCCATAAAGAATGAGAAACTAGAGACATTTATAGCTAAATGGATGCACATTGAGGCAATACTCTTAAGTGAAATAAATAGTATACACATCTGTAAATACCAAATTGTTTCTCTAATGTGAGAAGCTGAAAGTGTAAATGAGGACTAAAAGGTATAATAGATAATGTAAAATAGGAAGAAAAGGTGCAAGGGGAAAGGGGAAGTCGGGGGGGTAGAGGAAAAGAAAGAAATGGCTTTTTTATGAGAGAAAGAAAAAATGGAAACAATGTCTTTGTAGATAAGGAGGGGTGGAGGGGTTGAAGGGAGGGCAAGGGAATGAGGAAAAGATAAGAACCAAGATGGATTATGTAAAGGTGCAAATTTCCAACAATGAATGTCATTATATTGTATACCTTAAATATACCAATAAAATTAATTTTAAAAAAGCAAATGATTAAAATATAGTCTAAATACTTTCCAGCTTCTCAGAGCGTTCTTGCCCAGGTACCCAGAAAAATAACTAGATAATATAAGAATTAGAAACAATTTAAACTGTCTATCCCTGTGCCTGATGTGGAAGAGACAATATGAAATAACAATATCATGGCATTCAAGTTCAGTTGGATCAAAGACCTGACTTTGTTACCCCAGATGAACATTCATATTCAACAAGCATTTCTATGTATTATGCTTCTATGTATACAGGTAAAGCTCATCACACCACTCCCTTGTGCCTGTGTGTGATGGTTGATTGTGTTAACTTGGGAAGTTTGGTTAAGAGAAGCTACACTAAATGGGCTCAGCTATTCCATACCCTGTGGAAGACCCACCCTAGGGTAGCTCATGGCTTGGACAGTATAAAGGGGAAATGAGAAAGGATGGATCTGCTTCTGTTTTGTTTTTGTTTTGTTTTGTGGAGAAGCTCAAGTTTTTACCTTTACCTTGTAAGTTATCTCCTGGATTCCAACACAGAGTCTTCAGCTTCTAGCATAAATCCTGCAGCCTTTTGGCATAGACTCTTCAGCCTTCCATTGAAGACCATTGAGCTCCTGATACAGACTCACATGGGACACTGCAGTGATCTCCAGACCTTCGACCAAATCCTTCCATCTCCAATGTGCCAGCACACCTTCTGGACTCTTCCTCGTCTGACTCCGTGGGTGGCCCTTGTAAGGCAATCTTGTAAATTCACATATATATGTATATCTTGTGTTATATCTGTTTCTCTAGTAAATATTGACTGATACAGATTTTGGTACTGGGAGTGGGGCCTGCCAAAGACCCCAAACAGCATCTCTACCTGCCACTGACACTTTAGACCATTGGATCTGCTGAATCATATGGCCCTAGTGGCAGAGCAGCCTGCACAGCAGCCTGGACCTGTTGCATAGCCTTTTCTTATTCTGGGCCCCACTCAAAACTAACAGCTTTCAAAGTCACTTGATAAATAGGCTGGAGTAAGACACTTGAGTGACCAATGTGTTACTTCTAAAATCTAGGTAGACACATGAGAAGTTATGCCCTTTATTGTTGTAGGAGGAGCCAGATGGAACAATGTATCTTTTACCTTAGAAGAGATATCTCTATATGCCCTTCACCACTGGATTCCTATACATTTAACAGAAGTAGGATGAACCTGAATTTTCATTGGATTTATTTCTCATTCTCTGGCTCTCAAATGCTTTGCTAAGAAATCCAGAGTGGTTGCTACCTCCTGATCATTTGGCCCAATCATCATAACGCCATCAATGTAATGGACCAGTGTGATACCTTGTGGAACAAAAAGGCTATCAAGATCCCTACAAACTAAGTTGCGACATAGGGCTGGAGAGTTAATATAACCCCGAAGTAGGACAGTGAAAGTATATTGCTGGCCTTGGCACCTGAAAGCAAATGATTTCTGACGCTCTTTATGTGTAAGTGTGGAGAAGGAGGCATTTGCCAAATCAATAGCTGCATACCAAGTACCAGGAGATGTGTTAATCTGCTTAAGTAGGGAAACCACATCTGGTACTGCAGCTGCAATCAGAATCATCACTTGATTCAGCTTACAATAATCTACCATCATTCGCCAGGACCCATATGTCTTCTGCATAAGCCAAATTAAATTAAATGAAGAAGTGGTGGGGACAACCACCCCTGCATTCAAGTCCTTGATGGTGTCACTAACCTCTGCAATCCCTGCAGGAATATATACTGCTTTTGGTTTACTATTTTTCCAGGCAAAGGCAACTCTTATGACTTCCATTTGGCCTTCCCAACCATAATAGCCTTCACATTACAGGTTAGGAAACCAACGTGAGTATTCTGTCAAGTACTAAGTATATCTATCCCAATTATGCATAGTGGAACAGGGGAAATGATTACAGGATGGATTCAAGGACCTACTGTACCCACGGTGAATCGGACTTTTGCTAAAACCCCATTGATCACCTGACCTCCATAGGCCCCTACTTTTACTGGTGGACTGCAATGACATTTTGGATCCCCTAGAATCAGTGTTAATTCAGAACCAGTGTTAATTCAGAACCAGTGTCCAGTAGTCCCCCAGTGTACAGTTACTTGGGCAAAAGTCTTTTGGTTCTTCTGAGGAAGGTTGAAAGAAAGACTGATAAATTTTTGGTGCATTAGGATCCTTTCTCAAAAGGACTTGCCTCCTTTTCATTCAAGAGGCTTTGGATCTATAAACTGGCTCAAATCTGGGAACTCGTTGAGGGTCCATGATTCCTTGTTACCATGATTTGAAGCAACTTCCCATTCATTTGCCCTTAAATTTTTTCAATTATATAAACCTAGTAAAAATTTTGAGGCTTCCCATATATTTCACTTTTGGGAACACTGTGGCTAATGCTCTGCCCTTGGACATTTTAGCACAGTTGTCCCCAACTACTACTACTTAATAGCTACTGACAATAGCTTCCCATATATAGTTGAAGTTTATTATAAACATTTTATAGATTCACTGTGAGGATCAAATGTAATGTTATGTTTATTCAAAAACATCCTATAAGTAATCATCAAGGCCTTACTTATGTTTTCATGTGGATGCAGTGATGGATAAGAAACAATAACAATTTTTTTCCCCATTAAGTTTATTGGTACATTTTAGGTATAAAATACAGTTACACACATCATTAGGATCTTGTACCATTACATGAATATCTTGGTTCTTATTTATTTTTCCCCTGCCCTCCCTTCAACCCCTCCACCCTTCCCTATTTGCAAAGATTTTGTTTCCATTTTTTTCCTTTTCTCATATTTTTTTCCATCTTTCCTTTTCCCTTCCTCTCCCACTTCCCCTGCTCCTTTAGACCTTTACTTCCTATTACACAATATCAATTACACATTTTTAAAATTCAAATATCAAGACCTAGGAGACATTACCACAGATTTTACAGAATTTAAAAGGATATAGAAAGCATATTACAAAAATCTTTTTTGAAATAAATTTGACAACTTCTAAGAAGTACCTCGGAAGACAAATTAATGAAACTAACTCTGGAGGAAATATAAATTTTGAATAGCACCTATTAAAGAAAATATATTCCTAGCTTGAAAACCTACCTATATGACAACAACAGGCTTGTATACATTTTAACTGATAAATTATATCAAACATTTAAAGCAGAAAAAAAAAGGAACACTTCTCTCCTCATTTTAGGAAATCAACATTGTGCTAATCCTAAAACTGGATAAAGATAATAGAAGAAAAAAGTATGAACATAGATAGAAATTTGTTTAACAAAACAAACTGTTAGAATTCTGTCAGATCTGGCAGTATGTAGAAAGTGGTTTTGTTATAGGGATGGCAGTGTTGGTTCAGCATTGGAAGATCCACCCCCAAAAGTCATCATTTTAACAGAGGAAAGGAAAAAGGCATATGATCCTGCCACTAGTTGGAGAAAAAGTATTGGACTAAATTTTACAGCTGTTCATGGTAAAAGCTATCAGGAGACTAGAAGTAGAACAGAACCTTCTCAAAAGATTAAAGACATGTACTCCATACTTCCAGTAAGAAAGCCTTATATAAATGGAGAAGATACAATGCTTTCTCCTTAAGGTGGGGAACAAGGGCAGATATACTTACTCTTCACCTGTCTATTAAACTTTGAAACATAGGCCTAAACCAAACTAGTCTGGCAATAAAATGACACAATTAGGATAGGATTGGCAAGGTAGAAGCAAAATCTTTATATGTAGATGAAATGATCATCTACAGAGAAAATACTAAGAAATCTCTAGGAGCCCCGAGAACTTGTATTTGAATTTAGCAGGATTAGAAAACACAAGGTATATATAAAAATTCAAGTCTGTGTATACTTGCTATAAATGAAGAATTGGATAATGAAATTTAAAAATTATGTAGGAGTACAAAGAAGCTAGAAAAGTTAAAAAAAAAAAAACACCTCAAAAATCAAAAAGAGTGTTGGAAGACATTTAGTACCTAATTTTAGGACTTCTTCTAAAGCTACAGTAATCAAGGCAGTGTTGGTGTAAGGAAAGACATATAGATCATTGGAATAAAACAGAAAATCTAGAAATAGAACCACACATATATGGTCCACTGAGTTTTGAAAGATTATTTAACAGTAGTATTTTTTAGAATATAAACTCAATTCAAGAGCCAAGGAAAAGATAGTGTTTTCAGCAAATGGCACTAGAATACCTGGTATCCATACATAAAAAATTAACCTCAACCCTTTATTTCCATACATAAAAATAACTTGAAGGGATCTATGAACCTAAATATGAAAGCCTGAAAGTATAACACTTTAAGAAGAAATTATAAGGGAAAATGTTTATGAATTTAGGGTAGGCAAGAACTATCTAGGATACAAAAGAACATGATGTATAAAAGAAAAAAAATGATAAATGAAATTACATCAAAATTTAGAACTTTAAATGACATCATTAAAATGAAAAGTAGTCCTTAAATAGACCATATTTACAATCCATATAACCTATGACCAGAATATATAAAGAATTCTTAGAGCTCATTAATAGACAATCCAATTAAAAAGTAGACCTAAGAAGATGATAAATAGCCAGCACAAGGAAAGGTGTGCAACTCTAGAATCAGAAAAATACTAATCAGTACAATAACAAGATTGAATTATACCCTCATTAGGGAGATGAAGTTAAAAGTTTTAAAGGCCTTGTAATGACTTTTTCTTGTTGTTGGATTCTCCCCCTTTGAGTTTAATTGTGACGCCCAATGGATTCATTCTGCTGGGCTTCCTGGGGTTGTGAGCCTCATTGTCTTTTCCTAGGATATTGTCTAAACTTTTTTGGAGTGCTGGTTTGGTATTCAGGAAGGTTTTTTTGGTACCGGAGACTGAACTCAGGTCCTTGCACTTGCATAGCAGGCGGCGGAACCACTGAGCTAAGTCCCTGGCCCCTCATGAAGTTCTTGAGGTGCTCTTTATCATGAAAGTATCTTATTTCTCCATCAATTTTGAAAGATCATTTTGCAGGGTACATCAATCTGGGTTGGAGGCTGTTTTCCTTTAGGGCTTGAAATACATCACTCCAAGCTCTTCTTTCCTTGAGGGTTTGCACTGAGAAGTCTGCTGTGATTCTGGTGGGCTTTCTTTTGTATGTGCTTTGTTTCTTTTGTCTCACTGCTTGTAGAATTGTGTTCTTCTGTTGGATTTCTGGAATCCTAACTATTATATGCCTATGTGTAGATTTTTTTTTTTTTTTGATGAAGGCTAGCTGGAGTCCTATATGCCTCACTTATCTGTATGCTTGGGAAGTTTTCTGCCATCACTTCTGTGAATAGTTTTTTTTATGTCATCTGCACTCTCTCCTCTTTCTTCATTGACTCCAATCAGTCTTACGTTATTCTTCTTTGAATTGTCTAGGAGCTGCTGGATTGATTTCTTGTGTTCCCTTACAATTTTAAAGCAATTTTCCTTTTCGTCCTCACTAATTGCAATCTTACCTTCTGTATGTGAAATTCTGTCCTCACATTGGTTCATTCTGCTGTGCAGACTTTTGATGGAGTTTTTAATCTCTTGGAAATCTGTTTGCATATGTTTTATGGATTCCATTTGTTTCCTATGTTGGGATTCCATCTTGTTCCTCAGATCCTCTATTTTTTTATCTGTGTCCTCTCTAGATTTCTTAATCATGTCTTGCACTATGAGCACAATCTTTGCTGTTATCTGAGTAATTATTTCTGATTTCATTTTTCCCAGATCCTCTTTTGTTGCCAGTTCAGAGAGTCCAGGTGGTTGAGTATCAGATTGTTCCATCTCATTTCCCTTTGAGGTTGCTGTAGGTGAACTGGAAGTCTGTTTTTGAGGCTTGTTTACGTGTGTTCTCATTTAGAAGGGGGGATGCTTCTGGCACCTACGTGGGTCACCTTTTCTGCCCTAGGAGCATGGAATGGTGGCACAGGAGCTTCCTTCCTGGTGCTGGGACTGGCTCACCTTCTCTACCCTAGGAATGTGGAATGGTGGGGGGGGGGAGCTTCCTTCCAGGTGTTGGGACTGGCTGAGCTTCTCTGCCCTAGGAGTGTGGAACGGTGGCCCAAACTTAGTCCAGTAATTTCAGTGGAAGGCCTCCAAAATGATATAGAGGGAAGAAATGTAACTCCCAAACCTACTAGATATCCAAAACATGAGTTTTTGTTTTCTAAATTTGAAGAATGAATTCTAGGAACAACAGAGGTTGAGAGTAGGAAAAATTTATTGAGGGAAAGAAAGCTTCTGCCTAAGAGAGACAGAAGAGGGACTGAAAAGTGGGTTACCTAACAAATAACCATTCTTAAGGAGTTCATAGCAGAGTATCTGCAATAATATAATTCCCTATATATAGTAGTTAGTGGACCTGGGATTCTGATAGCCAGAGCATGGTTAATAGACTGTACTAACAAGAAAGACATGTGCCCTTGTACCTCCTGAACCCCATATCTATAAGTTTCTGTGCCTAAGATCCTCATAATTTTTCTTATTATTCAATTTTGTGAGCATGGTCACGTTCAAACATTGTAGCAAAGATTTTTTTTTTTGGTTCTAGAAGCCAAATAATCCCCCTAGGTGAGATGATACTACTTATTTACCTATGCATGGTTTATGTGTATAAACCTAACCTTCATTTTATACTATTTATTCTGGCTGGGCTTCTATTTTTCTCATTCCTCCTCAGAGTAAGTTATCAGCCCTAATTTTAAAATAAGAAAGCTATTATCTAAAATGCGCCAATATTTCCAGGTGCACTTTATGGAAGTGCTGAGCTATTTCTCAGAAGCATAAAACACTTGTTGAAAATGCTTTAACATGCCAACCAGTTAAAAGTCTTATGAACTGAACAGGGTCAAGCTCAGGGGAGTGGAACATCAAGGTCCATTTGCCTTGGTTCCAATTTCATGATGGGTCTGGTATTCAGACTTCTGATAGCTGGTGTAAAAAATAAGTTATAATAAATTTTATTTTGAGGGATAGAAACATTTTTATATAAACATTTAAAGTATACCACAATTATTTTAACTACATTTGTCTTTTGCTATTTTTTAATATAACACAGCTTTAAAAATATCTCAGGCCCTCTCAAACTTACTAAAGATCTGAAGAAAGACCTCTAGGTAGGCTTTATATTTGATTTGTTAAATTTCACATTGGAACATGAGTGACTAAATAACTTTTCTAGTAATCAGACTTTTGGACAACCCATTCACATGCATGAAGGTCACAAAATTGACCTATAGCAAAACCCCAAACTGATAATTTTCTATTAGAAGAACAGTATAAACCAGAGATGGTGAACCTTTTAGAGCTTTCAATGATAACAAACAGCCAGCTCCAGCACATGTGCCATAGGTTCACCACCACTGGATTTATGCACTGGTATGATCAGTGAATTCACATTAAGGACAGGAGGGACTTCAGGAAAGCCACTTAGGGGATCTCATCATGAGTGGAAGCAACTTGCTCATTTCTATCTTTTATTTCTTTAATAAGCACTTATATAATGCTAAAAATGATCTATGTTACATGCTAGGTGCTGTTCAGAAAAAAATAAAAAATAAAACAATTGTTTCAATCCATGGAGCACTTATACTCTAGCAAAGATTTTGCAAATGCTATATTTTCATCTCATTTATTTTTTATAAAAGCTTGAAATTTAAACAGTTGTGGAAACTGAGATTCAGGGAGATAAAATAATGTGCAATTATACAGTAGTATATAACACAAGTAGGAATCAAATCCAGGTCCGTTTTTGTATAAAATTTAATGTGTTCAATCACAGCATGTTGCTTTTAGTTTAATACAAAGGTCAGCAAACTATGTCCTGTGTTCAAAATCCAGCCTCTATCCTGCTTTGTACAAAAGTTTTATCAGAATGGAGCTTTACTCTTTTGTATATTGTCTGTGACTGCTTCCTCACTACAACAGAATTCAGCAGTTGCAAAAGAGACTATGTGGTGTATAAATCCCAATGTGTTTATTATTTGGCCCATTCCAGAGAGTAAGTTTGCTGTACTCTGATTCAAGACATAATATGCTCTTGAAAGTATTAACCTAAAATGGAAGAGACAGGAAACAAGTTTTTAAAGTTTTCCTATTACACATTAAAATAAAACTTGGGGCAAGGTTTATGCACTACTTTAATAGCAAGTAGAATTCCAGGCGAGCAAAGGTGTGAAGAAAGGGAACCAAGTTCATTACCAAAATTGACCACAGTTTCTGAAGAAAATACAGCTGGTTCTCAGTAATGTAGGATGTCTCCAAAGAGGCTATTTGGAACAACTTAATCTCATAAGAGTCTTCACCCTTCAGGAGAAGCAGAACCAACAAGTGTTAGAAAACAAAATGAAAGCAGTAGTGCTAGGGACTTTATAACTGCAGAAATGGTTTGAGCCATCACTACCTGCTCAAGGTAGGAAGGAATGCAACACTCCAGACACAGGGTATAGAAAGTGTCAAGCAAATAGGACAGGGCCACAAAATGACCTAATATAATCAACCTTTTTACAGCTACTGGATCTCACCTGAGTACAAGATGTCCTCATTGCCTCCCTGTGAGGACAAGTATAAATCTCATCCTTGAAAATATTGGCCAGCTGAAATGTCCTACAAAGACTTCAGTAGGATTACCAATCTAAATTATATTCTCTGATGCTGTAGTTGCTCTGTGAGCTATAGTAATAGTTATTATTTCCTTATTCTACCTCATTCTAGACTCCCCTCACCCTTTGTCAGCATTATGCTGGCTGAATGGAGTTAGACAGACTATTATTTCTGATGGGTCTAACCCCTAAATTCTCTTGTCATGTTTGATGGAATTGCCCATTCATCTTATTATAGAAGCATCAAGAGATAATCCAGTAACTTCTTTTGCTACCATATATACTTATTCCATTCTCTTAACTTAGAGTCTAGAGTTCATTATCCCAGATTTTGTTGCTTCACTATTATGCTTAACACAAAATGGCTAGCTGATAGTCAAGGCTTTGGTATCTGGCAATCTTATTTTGTCTCCTGGAGGAAGTATCCCACCACCTACTACCCAGGAACTATAACTCAGCAGAGCCTAAAGATGAAAGGAGGGGAAGCAAGTATGTCATAAATGGATCAGTGGAAATTATGGCAATTAGGATCAATCTACTTCTACCTTATATTTGTAGTATCATCCAAGAAATACTTTCTACTTTTTTCAAAATGGATTTATTTGTGCAAGTTATTTATTAAATAAAATGCTTTTGGTGGACAAGAAATAGGAATAGACAGACTGCAATTCATGTCTGACACCTGTGAAAGGAAATAAGGAAGATATAATATAATCCTTATTTTGTAAATGAAATTGCTTTTTAGTCTTCCTACTGCTGATGATAAATGAAACACACCTCCCAAATTAATAGTATCAGAATATTGTTGATGTGTGACTACTGAGAATGAAGCTAACAATGCCTCTATCATGATCACACACATATATTAAATTTCCTGTAGCCCTCTCTATCAACTATTATACATCTGGTATTTGAAGAGATCTGATAGGTAGGTTAAACGGAGGTTAGACCATAATGATCACAATTTATTTGATACCTTTCTAGTTGCTATATTTTCTCTAATATGCTTATCTTGGCCAGAGAGTGCTGCAGTTAGTTTCAGAATCTCTCAGTTGACCCTTTCATGTGGAGTTTCTATCACCTACAAAATAAACATTTGGAATATTATCAACAGGGTAGGTCTGTGAATCCAACACAGCCATGAAAGGGAAAACTTAAGCTAAATCCATATATTATCTTACTTCTATAAGTTCTCATGTTATCTAGAAAATCAGGATGGTTTAGGTCTCCAATTATCCATATAATTTCAGCCCTCATATCTTTAAGTCCTCAAAAAGTCTGCAGATATGAGACCTCAATAAATCCAGAAGATGGTAACTTGAGGCAAGTAGGCCCCAACATGTCCTTGGGGCTAGCTTCAAATAAATCCTTTCTCTTTTTTTACCAAAATAAATGACTGTGAGACCAGAGTGACTCCATTTTGCTTATGTGAAACCAGAATGACTCCACTTTTGCCCAAAATGGAGTAGTCTCCTTTGTCCTCTCACATTAATGATTAAAATGTGCTTGATCTAGGACAAAAGATACAATCTGTAACAAACCAAAGTCCCTAAGTTAATTACTCAGCCATCTGTTTACCCAGGAAATGAACATCCTGGGCCCACTATCTGTAGGAACAGTCTGTTAATGTGCTGACTGTCAATGCTGGGTGGTCGTGACCATTAGTCACCGTGTCTGCTGACCATCAATACGTGACAGTTGCCCACTAACCTTGGTCCTTCTTTTCTTTTGTAAAACCTATACATAATCCCCCCTTACCCCTGATGAGTTCAGCCAATCAAAAATGTACACTTCATGCTCGCTAAATGTTAACCAATCATGTAACTGCTAAGTGGAAAACCTCCAAACCTTGCTGTAACCTCTATAAAAACCCCGCTAATTTGGAACTCGGGGCTCTCAATCTCGATCCGCTGTGTCAGTAACAATTGAGAGTCCCTGCTTAAGCTTGAATAAACGACCCTCGTGCGCTTTCTTTGGAAACGGCCTCCTGGTGGTCTTTGGGACCTCACAATCTGGGCACAACAATGACCTCCTTTGATTTTTGTCAAGGCAATCTAACCAACCTGATCATATAGATGTGAGTGGAAGAGACAGACTATGGGAGCAATCACAGAGTTATAAAACACAGCCTTTCTCAGGCAGATGCTTTCCTCAACACATCTTTCTTGCCCCCTAGACTCTCTAAGGTTTGGGGAGGCATAAACTGGCTGCCTCGTGCCCTGTGCTCTTATTGTACACAGCTAAGTTAGTTAGAAAATATTGTAAGGCAGTTATGCAGGGCTGAGTCCTCCGCACTGAAGACAATTGAGGCCCATTTACTCAAGGTCAGCAGTATAAAAAAAGAGAAAGTAGTACACCCATATACTTCCCCTAAGGATGGAGAGCAATGATTGATATTCTAAATAGACATCAATCACCTTAATTGGGGACCAAAGCACCCCTAGCTAGCTAATTCCTTCCAGGAAATCCATTGTATATTTGCTACATAACTAACTTCTCCATTCGATCTCCATTTAATCAATATTACCTGGGCAACTGTACATGTTATCTTATTGGTTGATTGTGGTTTTATCCCACCTCATGCCTACCTTGTGATTTTCCATTGGATCTTATACTTTTATTCCTCTTTGTACCCAGCTTATCTCATGGCTTTGCCCCATAAAACACCTTTCAGAAGTGGAGTGGGTGGGTAACCCACTTCCCAATCCCCCTTTTGTCTTTCTTGGACAGAAGCTATCTTTCTCTCCATAAATTTTTCCTAGTCTTAACCTACATTGTTCCTAAAAATTATTCTTATATTTTAGAGAACATGAATTTGGTTTTTTGGATATATAGCATGTTGGGAGTTATAATATTTCACTTATTTGTATTACTTGGTATCCTATATCACTCTCAGTTGTGTCCTAACCCCAGCGTACGATATTTGCCAAGAAGTTTGAAGGTTCCCAAAATGCCTGGTTCCAACTTACCATTGACTGCCTTACATAGATAGATTTAGGTCTTATTCCATGCCAATTGAAAAGATCATCTAGGCATCCATGAATTCTGTGTCCTAGCCACAGCCACTGGACAACTCAGAATCTGAACTGCATTTTGTTTCTCTGTGGCATGGAGCAGTAGAAGCACCAACCAACTAACTGATCTGATCATGGACAAGGCCAACATCCAGGGAAAGAAGGTAAGCCCAGAGGGTCAGCAGCTCCAGGAACAACCACAGACTGAACCAGCATTGCTAATACCAAGAAAACCCCATATTGTAAAATTTTAAAACAGTGTTGGATTTTACTCCAAAAGGGATTCTTGCATAGAAGGCTACAGTTGGAAATAAATCTAGAGCACTGCCTTCCGTATTTAAGAGGCTTTAAACAGGAGCCATTTTGAGAAGGAATTAATTGTTTAAGATTGAGCCTTAGAACAACTACTGAAGAACTTCACCTCAGGGTTTCCAGTGTTACCACAGTGACTGAGTGACAAACAGATATAAGAGACACTCATGGAGAGGATGTGGGCTAGACATAGACCCCCTAAGAAGTTTAAGTTCAGGCTGGGAAGGATGTGAGGTCCTATCTTTTTTGGTTAAAAACCAGACTCAGCATGTGTGGCTTTCAGAGGTGGCTGAATCTGAAAGTGTTTGCATTAAGTCCACCAGTCTGCTTGATCCCTCACCCTACTGCCTACTTCCAGTCAGACATCAGTAATCTGATTGCTTTCTCCATCTACCAACACGATCAAGAACATGCCTCAGCTTGGACAGTTGCCACAGTCTTGGGTATATGGACATAGAGGTTGCTACAGCCTGGGGGGAGGGGCATCTAACAAACCCACAAACCATAAATCTAGGTGGAGAAAACCATGACTTGCTGAATTCCAAGACTGCTGATCCTGGAAAGAAACTACTTATTCAAAATGACAGAGGAATTTTTTTTATTCATTTTTTTCTTCATTGGTTTTGGGGGGATTGGGATTTTATCTTTGTTTCCTTTTATTCTTTTAATCTTTTTCTTTACTATACTTTCTGGGTTTTTTTTTCTTCTTTTTCTTGTTTGTTGTTTTCTGTTGCTTTTATCTAATTCTCCTGATTTCACTTTCCACCTTAATAAGTACTTTATCTCAATTTTCTCTCTTCTTTTCATCTTCCCTTGCTTAATTTTTAAATTTTTGCTTTTTTCATTCTCCCATTCCCACCCTGTCTATATTTACTGATATTACCACCAAGCTATATTAATCTTTAGATAGATAACACTATGCTATTGATGGTTAGTTCTTTTCTATTGTTAATAGAATTAGAGTTGTTACATTTATTAAACATTTATTGCATGACAATATTTAGTTTGTCTTAGTGTTTATACTTTAATTATAGATCTCTTTTTATGGTTAAAGGTAGTACAGCATTGGACCTTAATGTATATCAATATACAGTTTTTCTTTGATGCTATTATTATTGTTGATTTAGTTTCTATTTCCATGGTTGCATAGTTGTTGCTATTAACTGATTTTTTTTCTGTATGGATTTTCTTTGTGCCATCCACAATACTGTGGTCCATTCTTGGAAAACTGGGTGCTGCACTAATTTCACTACATCTTCCATTCCAAAATTAAGAGGTTGTTGGATCTTGAAACAGAGGCAAAGGCCTACAGTTAGCCATGACCAGAGAGCATCACTGAAGTGTAGACAACAACTAATGATGCCTCTATACTAGCAACAAAGCCTTTCTGATAGAATTCACCTGCAAACCTCTGCAAAATAAAATGCCTCCAAAAACTTCCAATTCCCCCAAGATTGATCCATGGAGAATTGAGGTGGAAGAAATCAAAAGCCACACAGCTGATTTATTCAAAATGATGAAAATGAGATAACAAACAAATCAATAAAGTACTCATCAAGCTCAAAGAAGATATAGCTAAACAGATACTAGACTTAACAAACAAAATGATAAGTGAATTTACAGGAGACATTACTAAAAACTAGCTGAGCTAAACAAAATGGTACAAAACATAAATGATCCGTTTAGCAAAGAATTTGAGTCCATGAATAGGTACCAAACAGAAACTCAAGAGATTAGAAATTCTGTTAAAAGTGTGGACAGCAGAAATGACCAACTTTAGGATAGACTTTCAAAACTAGAAGATATGGTTGCTGTCAGAGATCAATTATTCACAAATACCTTATGAACAACAGTAAAACATGATAGTCCAAAGAAGACTAATCTAACATTAATGGGAATTAGTGAAAAATCAGACAATAGGAATAGCATCATAGTAGAAAACTTTCCAAATGGGGGAGAAGAATTTAGCATACAGATAAGTAAGATGTATAGGACTCCAAATAGCTATGATCTGAAAAGAATTTCTCCTAATCACATCACAGTAAAGAATCCCAGAAGTCCAACATGAGTGGAATCTTACAAGCTCTTAGAGAAAAGCAAAAAATCACTTATAAAGGTAAATCCATTAGAATTACAGCAGACTTTTCAACACAAACTTCAAAAACCGAGAGAGCTTGAAGTGAAGCATTTCAACCCCTAAAAGAAACCAGCTTCCTACTCAAACTGATATATCCAGAAAAATTAGCTTTAAAAATAAATAGAAAAGGGCTGGGGATTTAGCTCAGAGGTGCTGCTGCCTACCTCACCAGTGCAAGGTCCTGAGTTCAATCCCAGGTACCAAAAAAAAAAAAAGGATGGAAAATAAGGTCTTTCCATAACTTTAGGAAATTCATGAATACCAAACCACTACCCCCCAAAATGTTCAAAGATAATGTAGAAAGAAACAATAAAGCAAAAAATACCAAAAAGTATAATAGAATGAATACATTAGGCAGGCCGAAAAGTTAAATAGAATGGGGGGAAAAAGGAAATTAGAAACAGGAAAATACTTTAATGATAGGAAGAAGTTAATACATTTCAATAATAACTATCAATATGGATGTTCCCATTTCCTCAATCAAAACACACAGATTGGCAGAATGCATCAAGAAACAAAGTGCAGTGTTAGGCTGTATATAAGAAATACATTTAACCCAAAAAGAAATTTATAGACTAAAAATCAAAGAATGGAAAAAAATATTCCATGCAACATGAACACCAAAACAAGCAGGAATATATCCTATTTTCATACACAAAGGACTTCAAGCCAAAACTGTTCAGAAGAGGCAAAGAAGGTGACTACATTTTAGTTAAGGAAAACAATTCAACAAGAAGAGATAACAATTATTAATATATATACAAGGAACACTGGTTCACCCAACTTCATCAAACAAACACTATTGGCCATAAAATATCAGATAAACTTCAATATAATTATAGTGGGGAACCTTGATATCCCTCTGTCAGAAACAGATCAACTAGATATTAAAAACAGCAAAGAAATATCAGAGTTGAGCCAAACCTTTGAACAAATGGATTTAACAAATATGTACAGAGTGTTCTAACCAACAACAAAACCTATTCTTCTTAGGAGAATATACTCCAAAATAGAGAATAAATTAGCCTATAAAGCATGTTTAGTAACTTCAAAAGAGTCAAAATTATCTCCTGCATATTTTCAGATCATAGCACAAGGAAATGAAATAAATGGCAAAAAAACTACAGAAATTATGCAAACACATGCAAACTAAAAAAAAAATTCTTGAAAAATCAATGAGTCACCAAACAAATCAAGAAAAAAATAAGACAATTCCTAGATTTAAATAATACTATCATACAATATACCAGAACTTATGTGACACAATGAAAGCATTTCTAAGGGGAATTTTATAGCTGTGAATGCCAACATCAAAAAAACAGTAAGTACAAACAAATAACATAAGGACACACCTTGTGGTCTTAGGAAAACAGGAACAATCCAAATACAAAGGTAGTACAAGGAAGGAAATTATAAAGATCAGAGTAGAAATTAATAAAATTGAGACCATAAAAATAATACAAAGAAATAATGAATTGAAGAGTTTGTTCTTTAAAAGAATAAGCAAAATAGACAGACCCTTGGCTGATCTTACCAAGAATGAAAGAGAACACCCAAATCAATGCAATTATGAATGAAAAGGGCAAAATCACAATAGAGACTACCCAAAATTCAGAAGACAATTAACAACTACTCCAAAACCTGTACTCCAATATATTAGGGAATTCAGAAAAAATGACCAGAGTCCTAGACACAAATGAATTACCAAAATTGAATTAAGAAGATATAAAATCTCTGAATAACCCAATGACAGACAATAAAATTAAAGGAGTAATTTAAAAAAACTACCACCTAAGAAAAGTCCAAGACTTTATGGATTTACTGATGAATTCTATATGAACTTTAGGGAAGATACAATGCCAACACTCCTCAAACTCTTTAATAAAAATGTAAGAAACGAAATACTCCCAAAATCATTCCTGGAAGCTAGCATTATCCTGATTCCAAAACCAAACAAGGATGTGACCAAAGAAGTGAAACACAAGCAAAACTCCTAATCAAGATAATGGCAAACAGAATGCAACAAATCATCAAAGAGATTATATATCATGACCAAGTAGGGTTCATCCCAGGAATGCAAAGATAATTCAACATGTGGAAACCAATAATGTAATATATCACATAAATAGAAACAAGGCCAAAAATCACATGATCTTCTCAATAGATGAAGAAAAAGCCTTTGACAAAATCCAATGTCCAGGTATGATCAAAACCCTGAAGAAAAGATATATAGAAGGACCTTATCTTCATTCTGATAAAAGCTGTTTATGATAAAGCTACTACCAGTATCAGATTAAGGGGGGGGGGAATCTGAACACTCTACCTCTAGAATCAGGAATAAGACAAAAATTTCCATTATCACCACTCCTGTTCCATATACTACTCAAAACATTGCTAGAGCAATTAGACAATGGAAAGAAATATAAAAGGATATTAGTATAGGAAAGGATGATGTCAATTTATCATGAATAATATTGTCTTCCATGTAGAAGACCCCGAAGTTCCATCAAAAGACTCATAGAATTAATAAGCAAATTCAGGAGTGCACCAGAGTAAAAACAACACTCAAAATTCAAAAGCATTCCTGTATTCTGATAAAGAAACCACTGAGAAAGAAATTAAGAAAAAGAATATCAGTCACAATAGCATCAAGAAAAATTAAATACTTAGGAATTGACCTAGCAATGGTAGTAAGAAAAAACCTGTACAATGAAAATTACAGTACACCAGAAAAGAAAAAGATATCCCCTATTCCTGGATGGGTACAACCAATATTATCAAAATGTAAATATTTCCAAAGTTGATGTGCAGATTTAACGAAATCTAAATCAACATATCAACAGCATTCCTCATAGAACAAAGAAACAATCCCAAAATTATTTGGAACCAGAAGAGAATAGCAGAATAGCAGAAACAATCCTAAGCAAGAAGAACAGAGGAGAAGACATTAAAATCCCAGACTTCAACTTATATTATGAAGCTACAGTGATAAAAAAAAAAGCATGGTACTGACACAAAAAAAGACATGTAGATCAAGATCAAAGAAACAAAAGAAAAAAATGTAGAGACAACTCTAGGCACATTCAGCTAACTGATCTTTGATAAAGGGCCCAAAATCATACACTGGAGGAAAGATAACCTCTTTAAGAAATGATATTGAGTTTCTGGAGGCTTCTTTCAGTTTTGTCATGGTAGTTTGAAATGTTCCGATGAGATCATGTGACCCATCACTGTCATAATCATAATACTCTACCTTAATGGTTTTGTCCATATCTCCATAGCACAGGGAGTTAAGAGAGATTTTAAAAGGCTTCCAAACAGGATTCAAGTTGTTTTTAATAACCTCTGTTCCATGAACTATTAGCCAGTTTCCATCAGATGTTTGCTTATGAAACTCCAGATATGGGTCTGACTTTCCAAACAGATCCTTATTATCCAGTTTTCTGGCTTGCATTTCAAACAAGACAACTCTATTATCCTTTATTTCTTCTGCTGAAATCATAATGTTCCCTTTCCAAGCAGGTTTGTCATTTTTGAGCACCAGAGGTTGAGTTAGCTTCTTACTGGAAACAATTTGTCTGAGGGTACATTCACATTCTCTTAAGAAGTCATCATCGCTCAGCTCAATAGTCTTGTTGTCAATGTCATAAATCCCGAATTTCAATTTCTGAACCACTTCAAAGTAGTAATCAATAATAAATGTCTTGGAAAATTTGGGATTCAAGCAATTTTTAATCCTTTCATTGCATTCGACCTCATACCACTGTTGATCACTTGTGTTCAAAAATAGCACGCATAGAGGGTCCGACTTTGATGTTGCATCAAGATTCAAAAGAGTGTTACAGGAAATATTCAGCTCCACCTTCGAGACACATTGTGCAGCCATCTCTTGAGACGCCTGTCTTCTGGATGGAGTCCTGAGGGCAGAGGCCGGGCTGACAGCATCCCCTAGTTGGCTGGGCCACCATGGTTTACAGGATCCTGGGGCTGCAGGGGAGGGGAAGGGCAAGTCCTGTTGCACTCACCTATTAAATATTACTCACCTATTGAATATGAATGCATAAATGAAAAAAAGAAGCAAAAGAAAAAAAGCTATAAGAATTCCGGAGTTATCAGTGTGAAACACTGTGAGATTACAGTGGAATGCACATTCCTTGACTACATCATGGGAGGATGTCAGCTGAATTTTACTGTGGGAGTGGATTTCACTGGCTCCAATGGTGACCCCAGGTCTCCGGACGCCCTTCATTACATCAGCCCCAACGGTGTTAATGAGTATGTGACGGCCATCTTGTCTGTGGGGCTGGTTATTCAAGATTATGATGCTGATAAATTGTTTCCAGCTTTTGGTTTTGGAGCCCAGATACCTCCTCAGTGGCAGGTATCTCATGAATTTCCAATGAACTTTAATCCATCTAATCCCTACTGTAATGGAGTCCAAGGCATTGTAGAGGCATACGGGGCCAGTCTCCCTCAGATAAAGCTCTATGGACCAACTAACTTTTCTCCAATCATAAATCATGTGGCCAGGTTTGCAGCTGCAGCCACACAACAGCAGACAGCTTCTCAATATTTTGTGCTCTTGATTATTACTGATGGTGTGATCACAGACCTTAATGAAACCAGATAAGCTATCATCAATGCTGCCAAGCTGCCCATATCCATCATCATTGTTGGAGTTGGAGGAGCTGACTTTGGCTCCGTGGAGTTTCTGGATGGCAATGGGGGAAGCCTCCACTCCCCAAATGGCAAGGTGGCCATCAGAGATATTGTCCAGTTTGTGCCTTTCAGACAGTTCCAGAATGCTCCAAAAGAAGCACTTGCTCAATGTGTCTTGGCGGAGATTCCCCAGCAGGTGGTGGGCTACTTCAACACGTACAAACTCCTTCCTCCCAGGAACCCAGCCACAAAATAAAAGTTGTTACCACTTCAACAGAATTCTTATGCTGCCAGGAAACAATACCATCTCTTACATAAAATCATGTATCTGTCATTTTTTGTACATTTCACCCCCTGCATTTATGATGTAAACCTGGTTCTTTATGGCTTTTATCTGTTTAAAGCATTTTTTTTTAGGAGAACAGTGCCAAGTCCATCTCTGCCAGTCAATCCAGTGATTGCTAGCAATTTACAGTAATTGCAGTGAGGTTGTTTGGATTAGAACCTATTGTGGGGAAAACTGATTTTTGTTTGCTTTTATATAATGAAAATACCATGTAAAATGTTTGTCAGAAAGAATGAAAAATGGTTGAGATGAAGTATTTTGCACGTTGCTATACTCTGTATGTAGTAAATGTTTTACAAGCTTATGTCCATATTATTGATTGAGAAAGCTTCTTAAGTTAGTATTGAATTTGCTCCTGTATCTCTATATTCAATCCTTTTCCTGAAGTAAAGACTACCTTTACTTGGCACCTGATTTTTTCCTGTAGTTTAGAGGCTACACAGTTTCAAAGCATCTTGCACTCACATGAGATTTGTTGAAAAGGAAATTACTCAGTTTTTAAAATACATAATCACTAAGCAAAAAGAATCTCACTTAAGTGTGCCCTGTTTATTTGCCTTTCTAGATTTTTTATTTTTTTGTGGAATACTGTAAACATGGTCAGAATTGACCTTTCTTTTCATTGACTGAATGTGATACTCAGGATTCTGTGGATGCATAGATTGTAGGTCCATAGGTTGTCTCAGATTCTACCTTATTAGTTTTATTTTAATTGATGTTTGTTTGCTGATATGCTTAGGATTGTTTTGTTCAGGGATGCTATGAGGACCAAACATATAAGGTGAAGATTTATAATTCCATTTTCTCTAATAAATAACTTGACTTTAAAAAAGAAGAAATGATATAGAGAAAACTGGCTGTTCATATCCTGAAGACTGAGTCTAGATCCATATCACTCAGCATGGACTAAACTGAAAATAAAATGGTTCAAAGATGTAAATGTTAAAATGGAAATGCTTAATCTACTGGAAGACAAAATAGGTAAAACTCTAGGATTCATAAGGGTAGGGAAAGATTTTCTGGACAGCAACCCAATTGCACAATAATATCAAGAATTGACAAATGGGATCATATCAAATTTAAAAGCTTCTGCACAACAAAGAAAGCAAGAAATTTCAAAGACAGCCTACAGAAAGGGAAGTAATTTTTGCCAATTATTCCTCAGACATAGGATTAATATCTAGAATATTTAAAACTCAAAAAAATAAATCCCCTTAAATAAAAGACTCAATCAAAAATAGGCAATTCAAATGAATAGATACTCCTCCTCAGAAGAAATACAAATGGCCAAAAAGTAAATGAAAAAATTTTCAACATCTCTTGCCATAAGACAAACAAATCTGAGATTCCATCTTACTCTAGAAAGAATAGCTATCATCAATAAATCAAATAATAAAAAATGCTGGAGAGGCTGTAGGGGAAAAGAAACTCTTCTACATTGTGAATGAGAATGAAATCTAGTAATACTGTTATAAAAATCAGTACAGAATGGGGCCAGGGATTTAGCTCAGTGGTGCTGCACCTGCCTAACAAGCACAAGGTTCAGAGTTTGATTCCTGGTACCAAAAAAAAAAATCAGTACAGAAATTCCTCTAAAAATTAAAAAGTAGAAATTATGTTTGCCCTACCTATTCCCCTTCTAGGCATCTTCTTGGAAAGAGTTAAAAGAGATCATATTTTAGTGATACATGCAAATCCATATTTATAGCTGCACAATTCATAATGGCTAAATCTTAGAGAGATTCTGTGTCCATCAACAGAAGAATAGATTTTAAAAGTGTGGTATTTATACACAATGTATTGCCACTTTGCCATAAAGAAGAATAAAACTGAGTCATTTGTAGTAAAACAAACGCACCTTGAGAATATAATGTTAAGTGAAATAAATCAGACATGCAAGCTTAAATGTAATAGTCTTTCTTATATGAGGAACTAAAAGTATAAATAAAGAGTAAAAGAAAACATAGACAATAGGAAATAGAGAGATAGATCCTTTGCAAAAAAGAAAGTGGACCAAGAGTTGGAGGGAAGTGAGATGGAGGAGAGGGAAAGGGAATAAAAAAGGAATTAAGATGTATTATGTACATGTACCAACTCTGTACAAAAATGTAATCATTACATACTACAAACATGTACTAATAAAAAATAAAAATTGAAAAACAAATTCCAGACATACGCCTTCACCAGAGAAGAAACGATCTGGCTACAATAATAACTTTATTCATGAATGTTTCTATTCATTAACAGTTTGGGAAATGAACAGAAATGTTTGGCAAAGTTTTGCTTCTGTTCATGAACTCTGTGTGGGGTTTTGAACAGGCCTATGGCCATCTTCTCCAGAAGGACATGAATGTGGAATCTTCCCTGCTCTGACATGTGGTTGTGGTTTCCTCTAGTGGAGAGTAGAGAGACCTGTGTACACTTGCTGTGAAGCTTTTTGTGCGTGTGCTTTTTAGCATATACAGTACTGTACAGTATTATTCTATCCAATATGGCCCCAAAGAAAGTGCACACAAAGCACGGTGGTTAAAAGAAAGTGCAGATCAGTAATGAAGGTAACCGGTATGTGCAAAGCAAGAGTTGTAAGAAGGTTTTGAAGAAAATAACCATTGAATTGAAGAAGGAAATTGTATAAATCATGAGTGTGGTATTCATGTGACTCATCTGGCCTCAGAATACAAAATGGTGAAGTTGACAATCTTGACTATTTTGAAGAATAAAGATGCCATTGAAGGAGCTGATGTTGAGAAAGGAGTAATGATATTAACAAAAAGAGAACACAAGTGCTAGAAGAGGTGGAAAAACTTTTGTTAATGTGGTTGAATGAGAAACAGGTGGCAAGTGATAGCATCAATGAAGGTACAATCTGTGAAAAAGCCAGAAAATTACAGTGATTTATTTACTGCAAGAAAATCTCTCTACAAGTGCAACAAGTGATGAATTTAAAGCCAGTAGAGGCTGGTTTGATAAATTTCATAAGAGAGGTGGTATCCATAGTATGATAAGACATAATGAGGTTTCCAGTTCTGATGAGGCTGCTGCAGAAGCCTACAAGAAAAATTCATGAAATTTGTGAAGGCAGAAGGATACGTTGCTCAACAAGTGTTCAACTGTAATGAAACAGGGCTCTTCTGGAGGAAGATGCTGAACAGAACCTGTATCACACAGTAGGAAAAGGCACTGCTATGGCACAAGCCCATCAAGGACAGATAGACTCTTTTGCTGTGTGTGAAAACAAGTACCAATCTAAAGATCAAGCCACTACTGCTATACCATTTCCAGACCTCTCATGCATTCAAGGAACAGAATGTGAACAAGACCAGACTACCTGTCATGTGGAGGGTCAGTGTAAAAGCTTGGATCACAAGGCAGTTGTTCATAGAATGGCTTCATGAAGTGTTTGTACCCACCATTAAGAAATATCTTTCTAAGAATCAACTGCCTAAAAGATGCCTTCTTCAAATGAACAATGCCCTCATGCACTCCAGCCTTGGACACTGAGTATGACTTTATAAAGGTCGAGTTTCTTCCCCACAACACAGCACATCTTCTCTAGCCTATGAACCAGAAAGTGATGTACAACCTCAAGAAGTTGTACCCAAAGGTGCTCTTCACCAGGTATTTTAATGTCACTGAAAAGATGCCTTTGACTCTAAAAGAGTTCTGGAAGAAACATTTTTATATCCTCCACTGCATGAACCTCTTTGACAAATCTTGAAAGATGTCACATCCTGGACCTTCAACTCAGTCTGGAGGAAACTGTGGCCAGAATGTGTCACTGAATGTGATCTTAAAGGGTCTGATGCACAGATGGTGAAGGATATTGTGTCTATGAGCAAGAGTATGGGTCTAGACATTGATGGTACAGACATAGAGGAGCTTGTTGAAGACCATAAGGAAGAGCTGATGACAGAAGAACTTGCTGAACTTCAGAGTGAGCAGCAGAAGGTGCTTCTTAAAGAGCATTTCACTAAGGAAGAGGAAGACAGGGAGGTTAGCAGTAATGTGATAAACCCATTATGGAAAAATAAAATGAGGGTTAGGATTTGTTTGTTGAAGCACCACTTCAACATAACTGTAATGAACAGAGTGTTGATGATGAACAAAATGGTCTCTCATTTCTAGAGAGTTATGCAGCACAGGAAAAAACAAGTGACATTAGACAGATTTTTTTTTTTTTACCAAATTGACCCTGCAGCTAAGAGACAAAGAAGAGAGGAAATCCCTGATGGAGCCTTATGGAGGGGGACTCACTTCAAACAACCTCCTCCTCACTCACTTTCCTGTCCTCCTTGCCAGAAGTCATCTCAAGCAATGTTAGTGTTCTTTCTCTTCATACTGTGCTGTACTGTATTATACTTTGTTTCATATTTTTTGTGGTTAAAAATATATGGTTCAGAATGATTAATCTTATTTAGATGGAATCTTATGGGGAAATTTGATTTAGTTTGTGACTAATTTGATTCACAACCAAAATCGTGGGACAAATTAAGTTCACAAACCAAGGTACCACTATATATATATTGGAACCACATTATTTCATTATCACCTTAATCTTTTATCACTTTTCAGGTATGCTTTCAATTCTTTTTGATGGATACTTAGAGGTCAAATTTCTGGACTACCTGTTAGGTATGTTTTTTTGTTTTTCCACAGTCCTTTTGTTTTTCTTTTACTTTATAGCATCTGTCTATAGTTTTTGATAACATTTAAAGTATAATACATTACACATATTTCAAAAGCGTAATTTCTATAAATATATATATGAAATCACTGCAATAATGACAATGAAAATATCAAATAAAAGTGTGGGATTATGATTGCACTGATCACAAGGACCTTTAAGGAATGACCTGTAAATATTTACCATACATATCTGAGATAAAATTTGTGGTTCTTTTTCAAGAGGAATGGTCTCTTTCTTCAACAGACTCTGATTTTATGGACAACACCATATCTGGAAATTGGTCTTTGCACTCTAGATATTGACTGTCTTTTATTATACAAATTAGGCAATACACAGTCAATTTCCCCTCTATCTCAGTCCAAAGAAATTTATAGTGTGGTACCTTGGTTCAGGAACACAGCTCTCTCTGTGATTGTGGTCACAAAGTGAACTGTATAAGAATTGCATCAAATTTCCTCATAAGGTCAACATTGAACATAACCATGAATTAGATTCAGTTCTTGTCCAACTTGGTTTGCAACCAGAATCATGGAAAGAATCAAATTCGTGAACCGAGATCCCACTGTATTCTACTGGTCATCATCATCAATCTGTGGGTCTAGGCTCACTAATTGCCATTCTTTGTCTTACTATCTGCTGTACTTTAGATGTGGTATGTCCTTCAAAGTTCCCTGTGTTAAAGGCTTGTTCCTCAGAGCTGTGCTATTGGGAAGTGGTAGAATCGGTAAGAGGCAGGGCCTAGTGGAAGATCATCTGATAACTAAGTGATGCTTTTGACAAGAATAGTGGGAACACCCAGCAGACAGGTGAGGAGCTTATTCACATAGACCTGGGCTGCTGCCCTGCCCCCACCCCAACCTCCAAGCAAAAAGCAGAGCACCCCCCCCCCAGCCTCCTGGCTGCCCCAGTACCTGAATCCACACCACCGAGGCACAGGGGTTAGAAAGGCCATTGTCCTGAGCTCCAGAAGACAGAGCAGAAGTGAACAACAGAAAGAGGGCCTATCTCAGGCTCCTTGATGAAAATTGAAGCCCACTGGAAAAGTGGAGAGAATCTCTGCGATAAAGGGACACCAGACCACCATAGTTGGTAAGTTGGAGGGATCCCCACCTCCCATGTGAACCTGAACTATCTTTAGGGGAAGGGCAGCTAGAACCTGCAGTAGAACCTTGCAGAGTTCAACCTTGCAGGAGGTCAGAGAGCTCAACTTGGGCCTTGCAGCCAGAAATCAGCCTAAATTTCAGGGGTCTGCTGCTGACTTACTGAGACTAATTGACAGATCTGCACAATGCTGCCCACGTTGTCTATTGTGACAGCAGAGACATACCCTGAAGGAGGCCCTTCATTTTTAGTTTTTATTTGTTATTTTCAAAATTGTTTTTTCTCTTATTTTTAATTTTAATTTTTTTTCTACTCTTTTCAAATATTTCTTTTTTATTTTTATTTTTTTCTTTTCTTTGTCTCCCTCACTCACTTGTTCTCTCTCCCACATTGTTCTTTGTCTCCCTTTTTGTTCCTGTTCCTGATTTAATTCAGATTTCTTCTTTCTTTTTCTTTTCTTCTCTTTTTTCTTCTCTCAATTGTCATTAGTTTCAAAGGAAAGTGAATACAGATTCTAGCTTCCCTATGGCTGTTAGGTTGTTCATTTCTTTGTTCTTTCATTTTGTCTTTTCCTCTTGTCTTCAACAGTTTCCCAGAGTTTGTGTGATCTTCCAGTGTCCTTTGGCCTCACTGCTAACCTTTCCCTATCCTTCTACCTATCTATCCCTCTCTCCCCAACTCCTTCTAAATCCTCATCCTGAAGGGTAAAGTTGCTATATTGGAGAGTTTGTTCACTATAAACATATTTTGGGCTGGGCCTCAATTTTGATTTAATTCACATGGTTAAAGGTGATAGAGATTAATAGCTACCACAAACTGTCATTTTCTAAGCTGTGCTTGATGCTATTGTGTTGCTGATTATATCACTTGGGCTAAGGAGTAGTGATTGATCTAACCAGTTGTCCTTCCTAGTTTAATGGAAATGAGATTGCCTCAGAGTCATTAGAGACTCAAAACCTAAAGACCAGCTATATCTGGAAGACACCTCTGAGAAGCAATCATTCCATAAGGGTTCTAAATACAAGCAAAAAAGATAACTACAATAATCAATATTGAAGAATCAACCAAGGAACTAAACCAAGGACAGTACCAACAGCAAAAATAGAGAAATGAGAAAACATTTAAGCAAGGCTAATCCCAGACTTCCTGCTCACCGAAGGCAAACTCTGGGGGAAATGAGGTGGAGAAGTCTGATAAACAACCACCTGGACACCCTAAACTGATAGCACAGGAAGTAACAAAACACATGAATGAGGTTCTAGAAAAATTCAAAACAGAAATAATTTCCCGGATAAATAGAGAGATGATGAGCAGAATGAAAGACATGCTTAGAGACTCTAGAACAGAAACAGATGGAAAAAAAAAATAGATGAGTTCAAAACCATGATGGAAGCCCAGCACAGGAAAGAAATGGAAACCATGAACACCCAACATAGGAAAGAAATGGAATCCATGAAAAGATTCAAACAGATTCCCAGGAAATTAAAAACTCTACTGAAAAAAAAAAAACTCTATTGAAAGTATACACAGCAAGCTGAGCCAATCTGAAGACTGAATATCAGATATAGAAGACAGGATGGCAGTCAGTGACCATGAAAAGAGAGATCTCTTAAAAATAGTAGGGGACCATGAGAAATCAATCCAACAGCTCGTAGATGATGCAAAGAATAATAATATATGAATGATAGGAGTCCATGAAAAAAGCAGGAGAAAGTACAACTGACATTTTAAAAAACTCTTCACAGAATTAATAACAGAAAACTTCCCAAACAGAGCAAAAGAATTTGACATACAGAGAAGTGAGGTATATAGGACTCTGACTAACCATGATAAAAAAAAAACAACTGCACATAGACTTATAATAATCAAGATCACAGAAACCCAACAGAAGAACAAAATGCTACAAGCAGTTAGAAAAAAGAAATAAATCACATGCAAAGGAAAGCCCATCAGAATCACAGCCCCTCAAGTCAAGGAGAGCCTGGAGTGAGGGATTTCAAGCCCTAAAAGAAATCACGCTCCAACTTAGACTGATGTATCCTGCAAAACTATCTTTCAAAATTGATGGGGAAATAAGATATTTCCATGACAAAGAATACCTGAGAAACTTCAAGAATACAAACCAGCACTTCAAACAATTCTAAACAATATCCTAGAAAAAGAATACTTAGGTCACAATTCCATGAGGCTCAACAAAGCAAATCTATCAGGCAAGGCAAGAAATTGAAGGGAGGGGGAAAAAATTAAAAAGAACCAACAAAAGGAAAATAACATGACAATGATAAGTCAATATGTATCAGTTATAACTATCAATGTTAATGGCCTAAAGTCATCAATCAAAAGAAATAGACTGACAGAATGGATTAAAAAGCAAAATCCAACAATATGCTTCATAAAAGAAATGCACCTAGTTCAAAAAGAAACTCATAGACTGAAAGTAAAAGGATGGAAAACAGTTCTCCATGTGACAGAAACCCATAAAAAAGCAGGGGTAACTATCTTATTTGCAGACAAAGTAAATTTCAAACTAAAACCAATTAAGAGAAACAAAGAAGGTCACTACATCCTTGTAAAGGGAATAATCCAAGAGGAAGACTTGACAATCATAAATATATATGCAATGAATACTAATGCCCCCAACTATACAAAATAAATAGTAAAGGACATGAAAAATCAAATAAGCACTAATAAAATTAACCTCAATATCCCACTGTCACAAATAGACAGATCTCCTAGAAAAAAAAATGAATGAAATATTAGAAATGAACCAAGCTTTTGAACAAATGGACTTAATAGATGTCTACAGAGTATTTTGCCCCACAAAATCAGAATATACATTCTTTTCAGCAGCACACAGGTAATTCTCCAAAATAGACCACATACTACCTCGTAGACCATGTTTAAATAAATGCAAAGGAATTGAAGTTATCCCATGTATATTATCAGACCACAGTGCAATTAAACTGGAGATTAATAGCATAAGAATTTGCAAAAACTTCACAAACACATGGAAATTGAATAATACTCTCCTAAACAACCAATGGGTCACAGAGGAAATTAAAGAAGAAATTACGCAGTTTTTACAAATAAATGATAATGCCAATGCAACATACAGGAATCTGTGGGACACAATGAAAGCAGTTCGACAAGGGAAATTCATAGCAGTGAATGCCCATATTAGGAAAACAGAATGAGATCAAATAAAAAACCTAATACTGAATCTTAATCTCCTAGAAAAAGAAGAACAAAACAAAGCCAAAACTTGTAGAAGGGAGGAAATTATAAAGATCAGAGCAGAAATCAATGCAATGGAGACTAAGAGAACAATACAAAAAATCAACGAGTTGAAGAGTTGTTTTTTTGAAAGAATAAATAAAATCAATAAAGCCTTAGCCAACCTTATCAAAAACAGGAAAGAAAAGGCTCAAATCCATGTGATTAGGAACAAAAAAAGTGAAGTAACAACAGATCCAGCATGAATCCAGAGGATCATCAATACTTACTTCAAGAACCTATACTCTAATAAAATGGAAAACACAGAAGAAATAGACACATTTCTAGATACATATGAATTACCAAAGTTGAACAAAGAAGATATAAAAATTCTAAACACCCCAATTAAAATCACTGAAATGAAAAATGTAATAAAAAATTTACCAACAAAGAAAAGCCCAGGTCCTGCTGGCTTCACTGCTGAATTCTACAAGACATTTAGAGAAAAACTATTGTCACTACTCTTTGAACTTTTCAATAAAATTGAAAGGGAAACAAGGCTTCCAAATTCATTCCTGGAAGCAACTGTTACTTTGATTCCAAAACCAGGGAAAGACCCAGTCCAAAAAGAGAACTACAGGCCAATCTCCCTAATGAACATAGATGCAAAACTCCTCAATAAGATACTGGCAAACAGAATACAGAGGGCCATCAAGTTGGATTTATCCCAGCAATTCAAGGATAGTTCAACATTTGTAAATCAATAAATGTAATACACCATATTAAGAGAGTCAAGAACAAAAACCATATGACCATCTCAATAGATGCAGAAAGAGCATTTGACAATATTCAACACCCATTCATGATAAAAACCCTGCAGAACATTGGAATAGATGGTCTTTATCTCAACTTGATAAAGGCTATCTATGAAAAACCAACAGCCAACATCATACTAAATGGTGAAAAACTGAAAACCTTCATGCTAAAATCAAGCACAAGACAAGGATGTCCACTATCACCACTCCTGTCTCATATAGTATTGGAAACATTAGCCACAGCAATTAGACAAGAGATGGAAATAAAAGGAGTAAAGATAGGAAAGGAAGAAGTTAAATTGTCATTATTTGATAACAATATGATACTCTACATAGAAGACCCAAAAAACTCAGCCAAAAGACTTCTATACTTAATTGACAGATTCAGTAGAGTAGCTAGATACAAGGTCAACACTCAAAAATCAATAGCCTTCTCTTACGCAAATAACAGACTCACTGAGAGAGAAATTAGAGAAAGAATCCCTTTCTCAATAGCATCCAAAAAATATAAAATATCAAGGAATCAATCTAATGAAGAAAGCAAAAGACTTCTACTTTGAGAACTACAGAACTCTGAAAAAAGAGTTTGAAGAGAATGTAAGAAAATGGAAAGACATCACCTGTTCCTGGGTAGGAAGAACCAATATAGTGAAAATGGCCATACTTCCAAAACTGCTATACACATTCAATGCAATCCCGATTGAAATCCCAACAGCATATTTCACAGTACTAGAGAAAATAATCCAAAAGTTCATCTGGAACCAGAAGAGACCTAGCAAAAGCAATTCTAGGCAACAGATATATGACAGGTGGTATCACAATTTCCAATTTGAAACTATACTACAAAGGCACTGTGATAAAAACAGCATGGAACTGACAAAGAAACAGACCTGAGGATCAGTGGAATAGATTAGAAGATGCAGAAACAACTCCAGACATACTCAGCTACCTCATCTTTGACAAAGGAACTAACCATCTTCACTGGAGGAAAGATAGCCTCTTTAATAAATGGTGTTGCAAAAACTGGATTTCAACTTGCCAAAGATTAAAACTAGACCCATATCTATCACCATGCACTAAACTTAAATCGAAGTGGATTAAAGATCTAAATATTAAAACAGAAACTCTAAACTTACTGAAAGATAAGTTAGGTAGAATTCTCCAAGACATTGGCATAGGAAAGGACTTTAAGAACAAAACCTCAGTAGCATGAGAACTAGCACAAAGAATCAACAACTGAGATCTCATCTTATTAAAAAGCTGCTGCACTGCAAGGGAAACCACCAACAGAGCTAAGAGACAACCTACAATGTGGGAAAAAAATTTTACCAGCTTTTCCTCAAAGGTTTACTATCTAAAATATATAAAGAACTAAAAAAAATCAGACCCCCCCAAATATAAGTACCCATTTCAAAAATGGGCATCTGAAATGAACAGACATTTCTCAGACAAAGAAGTAGAAATAGCAAATAAACATATGAAAAAATGTTCATCATCTCTGGTCAATCCATAGATGCAGATGAAAACAACAGAGATTCCACCTCACTCCAGAAAGAATGGCTGCTATCATGAAATCAACCAATAACTAATGATGGCAGAGTTGTGGGGATAAAGGAATCCTTCTTCATTATTGGTGGAAGTGCAGACTGGTCCAACCAATGTGGAAATCAATATGGATATACCCCAAACAAGTAGGATTGAAAGTCCCACTTGACCCAACTATCATCCCTCTGCTGGATATCTTCCCCAATGAATTAAAAGAATCAGACCACAGTGACATATGTGCATTCATGTTTATAGTGGCACAGTTTGTAATAGCTAAAACTTAGAAACAGCCCAATTGCCCATCAACTGGAGACTGGATAAAGAAGATGTGTTGTTGTTTTTTTAAAAATGTAGTACTACCCAGCCATAAAGAATGAGAAACTAGAGACATTTATAGCTAAGTTGATGCACATTGATGTGATACTCAAGTGAAATAAATAGAACACACATGTGTGAATACCAAATAGTTTCTCTGGTGTGAAAAACTAAAAGTGTAAATAAGAATCAAAATGTATAACTGATATTTTGAAATAGGAAGAAAACGTCTAAAGGTGTAGGTGAAGTGGGAGGAGTAGGGGAAAAGAAAGAAGGAAAAGAAAAAATATGAGAAAAGAAAAAAATGGAAACAAAGTCTTTGTAAATAGGGAAGGGTGGAGGGGGTTAAGGGAGGGCAGGGGAATGGGGGAAAACTAACAACCAAGATACATCATGTAAAAGTACAAGATCCCAATGATGAATGTAATGGTATTGTATACCTAAAATGTACCAGTAAACTTAATGGGAAAAAAGAATAGTGGGACCCCAATTCCGTTGTTTTTGTCTTTTTATCACATTTCAGCCATGTAGTTAATGGTTTTGCTATATCACTCAGTCAGGCTATGACATGCTATATCCCTACACATACTGGAGGCCTAAAAGCAGTAGCTTTGCCCTGTTATGGACTGAAACCTCCCAAACTATGAGCCAAAATAAACCTTTTCTCTTTATAAATTGATTATCTCAGACATTTGTCACAAGAATGAAAACTAGCTAACACAATGACCGTTATAGTCAGTATGTTTCCCTTACCTGTGATAATGAATTCTGCCACCAGCCTCTGCTATTATGGAATTCCAACATTCTCATTGATATTGGGGATCCAAACTCCATGGAAGAATCTCTCATTGCCAAGAATGACTTTCAGAGGACAACCTTGGCCAAACTTCTCAAATATATTGAGGAAATCCTGTCCATCAGTGAATTCCTTATTGATTTAGAAGAGGTTTTTGTTGCCTTATACAAGAAGTATTCAGGTATCCCACATACAAATTCCACTGTAAGATTTCCATCCCATTGAGCCTTCTAATCCTTTAATACTCTTTTTAAAACACTACAGCCTTACTAATTTGCTCACTGTAGATCATTCCACCTGTACCTCAGCCAAATTAACAATAGGTGAATGCTTTAAATAATTGTAATGCCATTGTATACCAGGGGTTATTGCAAGAATGCTTTGTATACTGATTGTCTTATCTTGTGTTTTCTACAGTTTTTTGCCTTAAGATGTGGTCCATGACCTAGAATAGCTAAAGCAATTCTAAGCAACAGAGACATGGCTGGGGGTATCACAATCCCCAACTTGAAACTATACTACAAAGCTACAGTGATAAAATCAGCATGGTACTGGCAAAGGAACAGACCTGAGGATCAGTGGAATAGTGGAATGGAAGATGCAGAAGCTACTCCAGACATGCTCAGCCACCTCATCTTTGACAAAGGAGCCAACCACGATCATTGGAGGAAAGATAGCCTATTTAATACATGGTGCTGGAAAAACTGGATTTCAACCTGTCAAAGATTAAAACTAGACCCATATCTATCACCATGCACTCAACTAAGATCAAAGGGGATTAAAGATATAAATATTAAGACAGAAACACTAAACTTGCTGGAAGATAAGATAGGTAGAACTCTTGAAGACATTGGCATAGGAAAAGACTTCATGAACAAAATCTCAGCAGCACAGGAACTAGCAGAAAGAATCAACAACTGGGATCTCATCTTATTAAAAAGCTTCTGCACTGCAAAAGAAATCACCAACAGAGCTAACAGACAACCTACAATATGGGAAAAAAATTTTAGCAGCTGTACCTCAGACAAAGGACTACTATCGAGAATATACAAAGAATTGAAAAAAGTCAGACCCCCCAATTTCAAAGACCCAATTCAAAAATGAGCATCTGAAATGAATAGACATTTCTCAGACAAAGAAGTAAAAGCAGAAAACAAATATATGAAAAAATGTTCAACATCACTGGTCATTCAAGAGATGCAGATGAAAACAACACTGAGATTGCCCCTCACCCCAGAAAGAGTGGCTGCTAGCAAGAAATCAACAAATAACAAATGCTGGTGGGGTTGTGGGGAGAAAGGAACCCTTCTCCATTGTTGGTGGGAGTGCAGACTGGTGCAACCACTGTGGAAGTCAGTATGGAGATACCTCAAAGAACTAGCATTGGAAGTCTCATTTGACCCAGCTATTCCCCTGCTGGGTATTTTCCCCCCAAAATTCAAAGAATCATACCATAGTGATATATGTGCACCCATGTTCATAGCAGGACAGTTTGTAATAGCTAAAGCTTGGAAGCAGCCCAAGTACCCATCAACTGGAAACTGGGTAAAGAAAATGTGGGGTTTTTTATAAAATGGAGTACTACTCAGCCATAAAGAATGAAAAACTAGAGTCATTTATAGCCAAATGAATGCATATGGAGGCCATACTCTTAAGTGAAATAAATAGGACACACATGTGTAAATACAGAATAGTTTCTCTAGTGTGAGAAACTGATAGTGTAAACAAGGGTTAAAATGATTAAAATGAATAATTGATAATTTGAAATAGGAAAAAAGGTCCAAAGACAAAGGCGTGAAGGGAGGGGAAGGGAAAAGGAAATGAGGTAAAAGAAAAACTATGAGAAAAGAAAAAAAAAGGAAATGAAATCTATGTAAATAGGGAAGGGTGGAGGGGGTGAAGGGCACACAGGTAATGGGGAAAAAAATAAGAACCAAGATATATCATGTACAGGTACAAACACCCAATGATAAATGTGAACGAATTGTATACCTAAAATGAACCAATAAAAGAACTAAAAAAAAAAAAAAAAAAAGATGTGGTCCATGAACTAGCAGAACTGATATCATTTGGGAGCTTGTTATAAATGCAGAATCTCAGGCCCCTGCTCAAGATTAGTAAATCAGAATCTGCACTTCATTGAATTCCTCATACAAACATTAACATATAAGGAACTTTTCTGTAGAAAACAGATACAGAGACAAAGCTAAATGCTCCTGCTTTGAAGGAGAATGAAATTCCAATGAAACAAGAGAAAGAGGAAACTGAGACAGAGAAAAAGGAAAGTCTAAAGGATCACCAATTCACCAGAACTCAAGAAGACACAGGCTGAAAAACTGGTCACATAATATGAGAGTATGTGCCAAAATAACACGAAACAGTCTGATATTTGGAAAAAAATGAGGAGGGGAAATGAGTAATTTATCTGCTGGTTCATCTGTTTTCTGTGTTCCACAGTCAAAAAACTATCCTAAGGGGTGTTAAGTGCACAGAACTCATAAGTATATACACAGCCACCTCGTAAGTATAGCCAACTCATAAGTATATACATAACCACCTAGGAAGCCAGAGCTTCAATTTTAGGCCCCATTAAAACAAATTTGGATGGGCACATACTCAAGAAAAGCCTCAACTGGGCATGGTGGCACATATCTGTAATCCCAGGACTCTGAGAAGCTGAGGCAGGAGCACAGCAAGTTCAAGCCCAGACTGAGCAACTTAGTGAGACACTGTCTAAAAAAAATTTTTTTTTTAATTTAAAGAGCTGTGAGTGTAGCTCACTATGAAGATCCTGGGTTCAATCCCCAGTACTGAAAAAAAAAAGCCTCTGTTATGAAAGCTGTAAATCTAGAAAAAGGGCATTTTCGAGGAAACCACGTAAAGAGATGAAAAGTTTAAACAATATATTTTTTTAAATATAAGAAGATAAATGAAAAGATCTTACTGCTTATAATTTATACAGTGTTAAATATTGAGTTTAAACTACAATTTGGTTGTATGTCTTCCAACTTAACTTTATCAGTCTCTGCCTACAATGTTCCCAGATCTAATTTTGAAATATGGAATCTATTACTCTGATGAGATAAGAGAGAGACGGCACATTCATGAAGCAAAACAGGATTTTTACAGCAACATTTAGAGCAAAAAGAAAGAACTCTTGGCAGTGAAAATGATAACATAAATAGAAACTATACAGAAACCATGAAATATAAAATTGAAGAAATTGTCAAGAAAACAGAGCATCAGGACTTAGTGAACTAAAATGTGAGAGAAAATTTAAAAACTATTACAAGGTCAGTTCAGTGACTCTAACAATAACACATAAGGAGTTTTTAAAAAAGACCAAAAAAGCATGAAGGTGATGGACAAATTCACAAAGCAATTAAAGAAAATTTTCATATCTGAAGAATTTCAGTTTCTAGATTAAAAGAGCTCATCTAATCTTCAGCATAATAAATAACAAAAAAGGTTACTACAGCACATCACCTTGAAATTTCAGAACACTAGGAATGAAGAAATCAGAAAAATTTGCATTGCAAAAAGCCAAATTATATCCAAAGGATCAAGAATCAGAAAATCAGAATTATTCAGAGCAACATGGAAACAAGGGAAATAGCTAAGTAATGTACATAGTGGCTGAAAATGGGTATGTCAAATTTTGAGGAAAATTTATTTTCAACCTGAAATTCTAGATCAGTCATACTTTCAATCAAATGCATTTCAAGCAGATACATTTTCAAACATTTAAGCTCTGAAAAATTTTATTCTGCATGTGCTCCTTATCAGGAAGCTGAGGAAAGAGAGATTCCACTAAATCAAGGAGATAGATTAAGAAACGGGAAACATAGTCTAAATAACAGGAGATTCAAACCCTTGTGTCTCAGAACCAAGCTGTGCACAGAGAATAACTAGAACAGATGAGAACAGGTTAAAATGTTCAGAGATGTGAATCTTGTAAAAAAAAAATGGAGTATGTTTAAATATATTGAAGGATGATTTGATATTTGACAGGTAAATCACCTGTAATAGCATTTATTTGGTTCTCATAATGTAAATACTGAATATAGATATAACCAAAATTATCATATGACCTTTTTCCAAAGAGAGAGATAGAAAGTGTGCAAATGAGTATAAGATGAGAAAGGAGAGGTGTGAGAGGGAATTAATTTTTCCTCTTCTATTTTGAAAGTCAATAGAGAGTACCTTAAAAATAAAGAAATTAAGAACTTTTAAAATGTGTCTGTAAAAATAAACTCTTTTATAGTTAGTCTTTAGTATCTTGGTTGTGTTGCTATTAAATGTTTACCACTATCTGGACCTGTCCAACCTCATTAATCATCTTTTTAAGTATACACATACACATACATATACACATGGGTGCATGTGGCATGTGAAAAGAAAGAAATGCTTCAGTTTTAAAAGGAGCACTACTGAGATATAGCTCCTATGCTACACGATTCACCCACTCAGTGTACAAGTCAATGGTTTTTAGCATATTCCAGATATGTGCATCATTGCAGTAAATTTTACAATATTTTAATCATCTCCAAACCTCATATATTTTGTCTCCTGTCTGCCTACACTCTTCCCAAAAATTTCCCTCCTTAGGCCACCACTAATCTACATTCTGTCTCTATAGACAGCTCTTTTCTGGACATGTCATATAAATGAAAACATGTACTATATGGTCTTTGGTGACTGTTTAGCACAATATTTTAAGGTTCATCCATGTTGTAACATATCAATACTTCATTTTTTATGATCAAATAATGTTAGACCATTAAAATATACTCATTCATCAGTTGATGGGTATTTGAGTAATTTCCTCATTTCAGCTATTAAAAATAATGAAAAAAAGAAAAATGGGGGGAAGGGATAATGCTGCTACATTTACATATAAGCTTCTAGGTGGACAGGTGTTTCCATTTCTCTTGAGTATATGTTTAGGAGTAAAATTGTTGGGTCATATGGTAACTCTATTTAATCATTTAAGGAACTATCAGACTGTTTTCAAAAGTGACTACACACCATTTTACATTCCTACCAGCAGTATATGAAGATTCAAATTTTTCATGTCCTTTTTATTAATTTTAATTTTTTTATTCCATGTTTACAACACATAATGATCACATTCCTTATGGAGTTGGTACAAGTACATAATATATCTCAATTATTTTTTCATCCCTTTTTCCTCCCCTCCGTTCATTTTCCTTCCATCTCTTGGTCCTCTTCCCATTTGCAAAAGATCTGCCTTCCTATTTTCTATTATATATATTTTATTTTTCTGTTTATTTACCTGACTTTGTGATTCTTGCCATCCTAGTAAAATATTATGTCACTGTGGTTTTCATTTGTATTTCTCTTATGGCTAATGATGTCAAGCATCTTCTCATGTGATTAGCTATTTTTACATTATCCTTAGAAAAATGTCTATAGGTATAACATGGAGATATTGTGGGTTTGGTTCCAAATCACCACTATAAAGCACATATCACAGTAAAGAAAATCACATGATTTTGGGGGGGTTTCCCACATCATATAAAAACTATTTTTACATTAAACTGTAGTCTACTAGTGTGAAATGGCACTATTTATAAAAATATATTCCTCATGTACAGGTACAAATTTCCTATGATAAGTGTTATCATTATGTATGTCTAAAATGTACAAATAAATGTTTTGCTTAAAAATATATATTTTTTAATTTAAAATAATTTTATTTCTTTTTTTTTGCTTAAATACTTTTATTGGTACATTTTAGGTACACAACACGTTTACATTTATCATTGGGTGCTTGTACCTGCACATGATGAATCTTGGTTCTTATTTTTTCCCCATTACCTATATGCCCTTCACCTCTCCACCCTTCACTATTTACATACTTCGTTTCGATTTTGTTTTCTTTTCCCATAATTTTTCCTTTCCATTCTTTCCTTTCCCCATTTCCTCCCACCACCCCTACCCCTTTGGACATTTTCCTATTTCAAAATATCAATTATTAGTTATTAATCCTTTTAATCCTTATTTACACTCTCAGTTTCTCATACTAGAGAAACTATTTGGTATTTACACACGTGTGTCTTACTTATTTCTAAAAAATTCTAACAATGATCTGAGCTCTGGGAAGCTTACTCTTGCCGGTGGAGAGTCTTGTCTTAATGTGGATGGCTGCTGGATGACAGGATGGCTGTTGTGAAGATTGAGGTGGCTGTGACTTCTTCAAACAAGGCAACAGTAACATTGCATTAACTTCTTTTCATGAGAGACTTTTCTGTAGCATACATTGCTGTTTGATATTATTTTGTTCACAGTATACCTTTTAAAATTGAAGTCAATCCTCTTGAACTCTTGACACTACTTCATCAACTTAGTTTATGTGGCATTCTGCCTTTTGTTGTCATTTTAACAATGTTCACATATGTTCACTAGATGCCCCCCAAATTACCATAGTAACAACAAAGATCAGTGATCACAGATCACCATTATAAAAATAATAATGATGAAAAGTTTGAAATATTGTAGGAATTAGAAAATCGTGATAAAGAAATAGAGAGAGAGCATGTACTGTTGAAAAAACACACTGATAGACTTGCTCAGTACAGGGTTGCCATAAACGTTCAATTTGTATAAAAATAAAATATCTGCAAAGCACAATAAAACAAAGTATTCCCAGTTTTTAATTCAGCTGTCTTTTTATTATTGAGTTGTGAAAATTAGTTACATATGCTAGATAAAAGTCTCTTATCAGAAGTATGATTTGCAAAATGTGGGCAGCATTTTATTTATGTTTTAATGACTTTCTATATGATCATAATATCCATATAGATACAAAAACTGTTTTCAGGTTAGCTTCTAGCATGCTTTATATTTAAATCTTTAGAATTAAGAGTTAGATGCATTGAATATATTTAGTATTATCTTTTCCCTCTTTAACATTTCTATTTGATTCATAAATACTGTACACACCAGCACATGAGGATAGTCCCCATGTATATTATCGTGGTCATACAGAAAGTGGGAACTCTGAGCTAGAGTCTGTATTCTAACCTAGACTTTGCTACTTACTAGCTGTATTACTTAAGATGTTACTGCTCCTCACTAAAGCTTAATTTCCTCATCTGTAAAATGGAGCTAATTATGATATCTATTACACAGTGAAGTAGCAATTAAACTAAGCTAATATAGTAATGCCTTAACCATAATTTTAGGCAAGTTTAGCAGTAACTATTATGTTTACTTTTTGTTTTTATGTGCATTCAGTTCCAAATAGTCTCAAAATTTTATGTATATTATTTATTCTTCAGAACATTTACATAAAGCTGATATTACCATAGGTAATATTTTCCTTCTCTTAAGATGCAGAAACAGTTTTAAATTATTATTATTGTATAACTACAAAAAACACATTCTAAAAATACTGCCCACCTAATTTCTGGATTAGAATATTTATAAAAACACTTTAATTTTTCAAAATTCTGATTTGTTTTACTTTTTTGTGGAGTTTATTTAAAGAAAGTATGACTTAAAAGAATACCTCATTTGTTTAATACAGTCTATGGACAGTTTATTTTGGCTTCCAATTAAATTCTTTAGGAAACATTTACATTTTTACTGGATAGATTTTGATAGTCTTTCCTCGAATATGTTGTAATGATTTATATTTTCTCTTTCCATTAAACAAATAAATGTTAAGTGATTAATTAATTAAAATGTTTATTTTAAGTGAACAAAGGAAAATATTTCAGGAGACGGAATTGTTTCAAACAATGTGTATGCAAAGAGAAAGAAGAAAAAAATTGTGATATGTAGTATTAAATGTCTAAAAACAGTCAGAAGCTTTTTACATTTGCTCAATTTACTATTAGTGGATGACATTGGAGTACCAACTACAAAAAACATATTTTGGAAGGCTTCAGGAAGTTAGTAAATGCAGTTATTATTACTAAATAAATTAACTGGTGTAAAGCCTACTTTTCTCTTAAGTAATGTATATACTCAGATTCAATAGTTATTTATTTGAGCAGGAAACACTGAAATGAATGCTATCACATCACTGATACTTTATTTAATTTCCTCCTACAAATGATATGTAGAGGTGGATTTTATTTTTATTATTCCTATTTATACAGAACAGAAAACAACAGAAGTTCAAAAGGATTGCATGTTTTGCAAAAGATTTTCCATCTTTAAATATTTAAGAAAAATATGTTGTTTCTTTTTCAAATAGGCAATGAAGTCTTAATTAGTGATACAAATGGGCTTTTTCTTATGTCTCTTCAATCATTCTTCTTTTAGAAATCTTCTCTTTTTCACTCACAAAAGATCCAGTTGTTTTCTACCTTTAATGTTCTATAACAGTGATTCTCCAATCACGGCTGTGTCCCAGCAACAGCAAAATTACCTGAAATTGACGGAACCAGCCGTCACAGAGGGGTGAGGATTAAGAAAGAAAAACACTGACTCAAAGGAAAAGAAAAAGGAGAGAGGAGGAGAGACCTCTCTTCCCACTTTATTGACCCTTTTATATCCTTTCCACAGTTCCCCTCCCCTCCTCACCACATGATCAGGTGACTAATTAGTTTACAGAGAAAAGGTCAAGTGTATCTTTACAATTCCCGGGATGTTATTTCTTTGCTTTGCAGACATTCAGATTCTTTCAATTTTTACTACTCTCTTTACAAGTCATCATCCTTGTTTTCGTGCCAGTTTCATATCCAGGGTTCATTATACTCTCAAGAGGCTCAGAGGTCTTTCAAGGTTGTTTCAACCCTTCGCTCTCCACATGAAATTTACCAAAATTGCAAATATCTCAGACCTTCTTGATCAGAAAGATGGGGTGGAGGGTGAGTGCAGCCCAGCACTCTGTATCTAATGAACTCTCGGATGATTTTAAAATTTGAGAATCACGACTTTATAGAAATTGGTCTTAAATTATCACTGTCAAATACTTAATTTCAAATTCATTGACCTTAGTTCCCATGAAACTTGCCTCTTTAGTGGCATTTAATAGAATTCAGGAACATTTCATTCTTGAAACTCTGTCTTTTGTTATTTTCTGGAACACATTTTCTATGTAATCATCACTTCTAGGATGTCCTCACTACATCCTAGAAGTGTTGACTGCACAAATTTCTTCTCTTGATTCCTGAAGAGATCTCTTAGTCTTTCTAAATCTTCTTTTTACTTCTCATGCTTTTTATTGATCATCAATTCCTGTAGCCCCAAGCATCACACATGCACCACTGACTTCTAAATCCCAATCTTCTTCCCAGACTTTTCAATTAGTGAGTTACTTTGCCATTAAGTCAGTATTTATTTGTTACTATGCAGCAAGCACTATCTATCACCATTTGAGGACACTGCTGGGAAAAAAAGATAAACATGGTATATGAGGAGCAAATAATAGAAATTGACAAGTGTTTGCAGGACATTAAACCTGCATATTCTATTACCATTATTCCATCTTGCCCCAGCTAGTCATTCATTCTCTCTCTCTCTCTCTCTCTCTCTCTCTCTCTCTCTCTCTCTCTTTCTCTCTCTCTCTCTCTCTGTCTCTCTCTCATTATCTTGGTTATTTTTCCTTTTCTAATTCAATAGTAGTGAAAAGTATCTCTATCCATATTTAAACTATTTGGCTCCTCCTCTACCTTTATTCTATATACCTGACTAATCTTCAAGTCATTGTGGTTCTCAAAAAACATTTTATTTCTTCCTCATGGCAAATGCGTTGAGTTCTATTCTCATCTATGCTATAGTAGATACTAGAACATACTGTGCTGCAGTAGCTTAGTACTTGCTTTTTAAATTTCTTTTTTCCATAGAATGCTTCTCTCTCAGTGTTGTCTAGCTTATTTCATTACCTTGCTTCAAACATCCAAATAAATAATGGCTCCCAGTTACCCAAAAAGATTCCTTTCTTTCTTTCCTTTCTTTTTTTTCTGTGTCTCTCTGCCTCTCTCTCTCTCTCTCCCTCCCTCCCTCCCTCTCTCCCTCTCTCCCTTCCTTTCTTTCTTTCTATACTAGTGATTGACCCAGGGTCTTTGCACTGAGCTACATATTTTTTTTATTTTGAGACAGGGACTTGCTAAGATGCTACATTGCCCAGGCTGGACTTCAACTTTTGATCTGCCTGCCTCAGCTTCCCAGAGTACTGGGATTATAAGTGTGTTCAAACTCTTAAATGAAACATTTAAAGTCCCAAATGGTTTTTTGGTTTTGTTTTTTCCCCCCTTTTTTCCTTTTTTTTTTTTTTCTTGCTGAGAGTTGAGGACAAGTAGGATGAGGAAAGTCTGTAATTGATATGAAAATCTTTTTAGTAAGATGCTGCCTTCCTGTGACTCTAACAGAACGTACATGTAATTCACATATGACCACTTTGCCAAAAAAGCCTGAGTGTTCATATCAATTTTTTCTGACCTTGATTGGGAACTGATTGCATGCCTCCACAACAATATCATTTCCTTCCTTTCCACTGCATAACCCAAGCAAACCCAGTCTCAGGGTTTCACTCTACAGGATCACAGGTAGAATCTGATGCTGTCCCTGGTCTTGGCTTAGAAGCGTGATAGTGGAATCTGCAGGTAGGTTCACTGCAAGCAGGGGACCACAGAGTAGGAGGCATTCCGGCGCTCTATCTGAGGTCCTCAGGAATCTACAAGCATGTTCACATGCTGTCTAGGGCTTCTGGACAGCATCTAGTGTAGAACCGCTGGACTTGGTGATTCACTCTCAGGTAGAAGTCCACGGAGTCCGCGGGGTGGGGGGGAGTGCACACCCACAGAAATCCACAGTTCTTGTTCACCCTTTTATTCTCTTTCTGCCAGCATAGGGGTGGGGGTTTCTTTGCCCTCGGTGAGCAGTGAGCATGGGTGAGGATGCCACCTGGCTGTAGCGTTCCCCAGTGTTTGGATAGAGGTGATGGGGCAAAGGGGCTGGTATATACAAAGTTTGGCCAGGAGTTCAGTCTCCACAGCGTTCCCACCCTCAGGCCATTTGGAATGCTCTCATAATGGCTCCTTCCTGAAGGGGTGGGGGCTGGAGAGGTGCAGACCAGCTATTCTAGTTTCCTTTCCCCCTTCCAATGGTGCAGTTGTTAGATTTGCTCGGTATGTTGTATCACCTTTCCAATTAATTTTCTGATTCAGGATATAAGATCCTCCTGTACAGCAGGGTACTTGTGGCTTCAGCGAGTACTCTCTGAGTACCTCTGATCAGTAACTCCTCCTCTAGTCAGCCATATTTGAAGTCTCCTCTAGGTCTTAGACTTATTTACTTTAGAAAATATAAAATTTTAAAAAGATATTTGTTAGTCATGAAAATGAATGCTAGCTGTGGAATACCAGACAATCCTTGAATAGCAGTGCAATAACCCAATATTAGGGGGTCAGTTGGCTCTTTTGGGCATCTTGTCTCCTGTGACTCAAGGACAAAGAAGTTAGCTTCTTCTTATAGTTATGCTATTTGGAAACTTAACTTTCAAGTTCATTGTCAAGAGAGAAGAGAGTATATAAGGAAAGCACATCCATTCTGAACTATCACAGCCTAGAAGTGACATTTGCGATTTTCTTCACTTTCAATCAACAAGAAATGGGCCAGGGATTTAGCTCAGTGGCACCGTGCCTGCCTTGCAAATGCAAGGACTTTAGTTCAATCCCAGGTACCAAAAAAATCAAAACCAAAAACAATCAAAAAGAAATAAAATCCAAAGTCCTATGTATCTGCAGAGATATTGGAGAAATATTCTATTTCTTTATGACCAGGAAAATGGAAACAAAACAATTTGATGACTACATAGCTTTGTTTCTGTTACAACTTTAAGAGAGAAACTCCTCTCTTTTCCATACAGGAGAAACTCCAAAGTCAGAATGCCACTAGACCCAAGGGACAGAAAAAGCAGAATCTACTGTTTTGATCATGTGTAAGGAGTACTATAGGCCATATTTGGATTTGCTCTTATGGAAATAGTTCAAGGATAAAGTTCTCTTTGAGGTCAGGGAGAATTATATTCCATGGAATTGAAACAAGGTGTCTGAAGGAAGATGAGGAACCAAAGGATATCCATTTATTGTGGAAACAGCAAACAGCCATATCAGTGTTAAAAGATCTAAAGTCATCTATTACAGATTTCCATGGTTGTTTTTATTACCAGAGTACTTGCCAGTGATTTGGAATCTGGGGAGGTTTAGCCAACACACTATAGTGATATTCTGAAATCTAGGAATAAATCACCTCTTTTCTGGTCTTTTACTCTTAGTCTTAATACATGCTATCAACACTCTTCCGTCATCCTCTGTCTTGGTTTACATTTTATTTGTATCTTTAATGATTTAACAGATGTCAAACCTTGTTACTAGTTTGACAAAGGTTGACATTACTTGAATGTCTTTACCTAGGTCTGGTTCATTTATGAGGGGATAGCAGACCACTGATGTCATTTTCATATGCTTTGATGGAAGTTTTAGTGTCCCAACTCCCCTGTGGAAGGAGTTTTACACTTCTAAAGTGGTTGCAGCCTCTTTGTTAAGTTCTTTTCCCAACACATTCTTGCACTTTACCTTTTCACTGAACAGTTCATTGCAATATAATTTAGGATAGGTGTTAGTACAACACCAGTACATTCAAATTTTCCAAATGTTAAGTACAAAAGAGAGGAAAACTATAAACACCCACTTCTTGGAGAGAAGATATACATTGTAAATTGTTCTATATTGAATCAAGAAGACTAACCTCTATGTTATCTGTTCTTAGAAAGATTGTGTCTATTGAGTAAAATAGCCTGACATCATTTTCATTCCTAAACTTGTGTGTATTTTAGAAGTCCTGCCAGAATGTCAGAAATTGTTGAATTTCTAGCCATATTCAAAGAATTCAAGGAATGCAAAGGGGATAATTCAATAGACATCCATTGGGTGACAAAGGACATGTGCTTTGAACTGTACTGACCATAGAGAAAATTTGGCCTTTGCCTTCAAAAGTTCATAGCCAAATGAACTATAAGTAAAATCAAATATCCCTTAACTGTATTAATAGAATAAGAATAGCATGGTCAGAAGCAAACAAATGATAATACCTAAAGGAAATATTGCTAAAATATTTTGGTTAATATTTTTATAGGCAAAAACATGTCAAAAGTGTACAAGTAAGCGCCAGAGCTAAGTAAAGGAGTAAGAGTTGAGAGATTATTTTTGGTGCAGTTTCTTTCACTTACTGCTTGTATGACTTTGAGGGAGTTTTTTAACTTTGATGAGGTTACATTTCCTCAACCAAAAAAGAGTAAAGTGGGCCCTAGCAAACACATTAACTGATCATGCAGATTGGATAAGATTGTATATTTGAAAGTACTTTAAAATGATAAAGTGCTACATAAAGGTCAAAGCAAAGAAAGAGCTTACTCTCGCACTCTCTCCCTTCACTCTATCTTTTTTTAAAATTAAGTTCATTGGTACATTTTACGTATACATTATGATCACATTCATCATTGGGAACGTGTACCTTTACATGATGTATCTTGGTTCTTCTTTTTTCCTCATTCCCCTCCCCCTCCCTTTCACCCCGCCACCCCTCCCTATTTATAAATGATTTTTTTCTGTTTTTTCCTTCTTTTCTCATATTATTTTCTTTCCCTTCTTTCCTTTCCCCTGCCCCCTCCCTACTTTCCCTTCCCCTTTGAAACTTTTCTTCCTCTTTCACATTATCTATTTTACATTTCAGTCCTCATTTACACTTTCAATTTCTCGCACCAGAGAAACTATTCAGTATTTACACATGTCTGTCCTATTTATTTCACTTAAAAGTATCCCTTCAATGTGCATCCATTTAGCTATTAATGTCTCTAGTTTATCATTCTTCACCGCCAAATAGTACTTCATTTAATTTTTTTAAAAAAACATCTTCTTTATCCAGTCACCGGTTGAAGGGCATTTGGGCTATTTCCAAGATTTAGCTATTACAAACTAGGCCACTACAAACATGGGTGAGCATATATCACTGTGGTATGATGCTTTTAATTCTTTTGGGAAGATACTGAGTTAGGGGAATAGCTGGGTCAAAGGGGACCTCTACTCCTAGTCTTCACTCTGTTTTCTAATTTCTCATCACATCATCTTCACATCCACGCATAAGTCCTATGCCTCTTCATTAAAGCAGATGAAAGAATCCAACAGAAGTAACACATTTGATGGAGGTGGTATGGAAATGAATATCTTTTGGTATGTTATTTGGCACCATAAGGGTGTGTAAAATCAGTAATTTTGGTAGAGACCAGTTTTTCTCCCAAAAGTTTGCTTCCAGATGCTACAAACATTTACCTAGTAAATAGAAACATAATTTAACTACAGGAGGAGGTGGCACTTCGTGATGGCTATACCTGTTTCTGAAACTAAATTGCCAAGTTACCAATTGCAAGGAACCTAACAGCATGCATCTACTACTAGTTAGAGGAGACTTTTAAGAGCCTTCTCACCAGCAGAGGAAGAGGCAGGAACAGGACACAGGCCTGTATTAACTGAAAAAAATGTAGACTTAGTGTGTCTAACGGAAACCCTGTCCACTCACATTTTGAATGTAGAGTCCTAGAGAAATGCTTCAGCCTCTGAAAGGGAATCAAGCATGAGACTGACATTTAATTGACCTGTGAAAACTGTTGTTGTAAATAATCAAAACTAAAACTTCGAAAAAATTCTACATAGCTAGGGATTTAGCTCGGTGGCACCGTGCCTGCCTCACAAGTGCAAGGTCCTGAGTTCAATCCCCGGTACCGCAAAAAAAAAAAAAAAATCAACACTATTTCAGCGAACTGGTTCTTCAACAACTTTGTCAGACTAGTAAATTTTTACCCTGAAAAGAAAAAAATTAGTAGAGTCAAGAGACAATCTACAGAATGGAAAAAAATTTGCCCTGTATTCTTCAGACAGAAAAGTAATGTCTAGCAAATAAAAAGAATTTTAAAAAATTAGACCTGCCAAAATAAAAGACCCAATCAAAAAATGGGTAAGTGAAATGAAGAGACACTTCTCAGAAAAAGTATAAATGGCCAACTACCATGAAAAAGAATTTCACAATGTCTGGCCAAAAAAGAAATGTAAATTAGAATAATGCTAATATTTCATCTTATACCATAATGAATGGCTGTCATCAACAAATCAAATTATAACAAATGTTGGCATGACTGTGTTGAAAAAGAAACTCTCCTACATTGTTGATGGGAATGTAAAGTAGTACAGCTGTTATGGAAATCAGTGTGAAGATTTTTCAACAAACTAAAATTGGAAATTCCATTTGACTCAGCTATTTCCCTTCTAGATATCTTGCCAAAGAACCAAAGACATCATATTACAGCAATACATGCATATCAAATGTTTATAGCAGCACAATTCATAATAGCTAAATCCTGGAAGTAGTCTGTATGCCCATCAACAGATGAAGAAAATATGGTATCTCTACTTAATGGAATACTACTCAGCTGTAAAGAAGCATAAGTTTAAGATATTTTTAGAAAAATGGATACATATGGAAAATATAAAATATAAAATGTAAAAAATACTATGAAATAAACAAGACACAAAACTTAAATACTATATGAATCTCTCCTCTGAGTAAAGCAAGTACAAATAAAGAACAAAATAAAGGACTGATAGAAGAAACAGGGAAACAGATCTTTTACAAACAAGAAGGGGTCTAGGAGACTGAGGACAAGGGTTGGGGGAAGAGAAAGTAAAAAGATTTAAGATGTGTCATGTACATGTATCAAGTACCTACAATGAATGTAAGCATTATATGTCATAAACATGAACTAAAAATAATAATAATAACATTATGAATGAAAATGGAGAAAAGGTATTTAGTGATGGAGGAAGGGAGGTGGGTGAGGAGGGGAATAAAAAATCAAGTTGTGTTATGTACATGCACTTACTCTGTAAGATGCATGTAAATGTCATGTACTGCAAAATGTACTCAATAATTTAAAATAGTATAAGGCCTACATAATAAGTTTACCACAGATAGGACTGAATATCCATCCATTGAGTGCAAGAAAACTTAACTGACCTGAAGGAGAAGAATATCAGCCTCCATATGTTGGTACATGGGGACTTCCTATAGCCATTAAGTATAAATGCAAAGAAAATATTATTCCATCTTCCCGGCCCCTCCAAAGAGTACGAATGTACTCAGTAAGAATGGCCACAATACATTAGCTCACTGAAAGGGTCTTTTATTTCTGTGTAGTTGTGGGGTCTGTGAAAGGAGAAGCAGAAGATCCACAGCAAGAAGGAAAGGGGAATAAGCAGGACCACTTCTGCAGGGTCTCTAACATGCAAGATCCAAGCTTTTACCCAGCATCTGCAGCAGATAGTTGGGTTGACTATCAGGTAGGATCAGTAACAGGAGTGACCTGGTGAGATATTAGCAAGCAGCAGCAGAAGCTCCAGAAGTAGCAGTCATCCTGGGAGGAAGTACATGAATGGTGAGTCACTGGCTCAGGTTGAGGCCCTGAGTTGGCCTAAGCACAAAGGGCAGCGTGGAGGAGCTTCAGTTTAAGGTGAGCCTAGGGGACTAAAGAGGAAGCAGAGCTGCCATCTCAATGACTTCTCTAGTAAAGGAAGCCAAAATAATGACTTTCTGTGAGAACTTTTATCCTTCTCCCTCCAGGACTTTTCTAGAGAACAGCATTCTGGTTCTGCCTCAGTCCTATTCTGGAACTGTTTAAAGACAGGAATCCAGAGGCACACAGTATCATATAGTGTGTCTGTCTTCTCCCGGAAGAGCGTTAGAGAGTTGGCAAACATAATGTTGTAGTTCAGATCTAAAATGTACCTGAAAAGTCTCATCATCAAAGGTGGGACCTGATGAGAGGAGGTACTTATGTCATTGAGGGTGTGACATGGGAGGGTGTTTTCTTGTGCTCTCCCATGGGCTTCTTGGCTGCCATGGGTTTGGGTGAACAGTTTTCCTCCCCCATGCCCTTCCACAATGCTATTTCTGCCTCTGACCCAGCCAACTGTAGACTGAAACTTCTCCTCCTTTAAGGTCGGGGTGTTGGGTATTTTTTCCTAGCAACAGAAAAGTTAGCTAAGATACATGGTTAAGGAGATCATGTCAGAGGAATAGGCAAACTTTTCTGACCACCACTTGACTGGAAAAGTAAACCCCATTGCTGGTTGCACACCACACTGGAGCCTAGGAAGACACAGCTTAACATCCACTACCTACCCTCATTAGGTGGGACAAATCCTCCCTCCGTATGTCTAGCTCCTTCTGCTGCCCCAAACCTGCTCCCCTTCTGCCATATTCTGTGCATTACCTAAGGAAAGGAGCTGGATATTGGCTCTGGATGAGTTGACCTATACCATCACATAAGTATGAATGTGACTATGTGTAATCCAGCTTATGTGGCCACAAGACAGCAAGACTTGACTGAGAAGGAGCCTGTGTAGTACCAGGCCCCTTAAAGTTTATCAGTCTCTGTGTGACAGTGGCCAAGCATTAGCCTGCCCTCTTTTAATACCAAATTAATGGATGTTATGAATAAAGGTCAGACTTTATTCACTCAAAATTATTTACTAAGGAGGTTGTAGCTGGATGGTAGAGAACTTATCCAGCATGTGCAAGGCCCTGGGTTGAATCCTTGGCACCACACTTTCCCCTCAAAAGTAGTATTGGGTGCAGTGGTACAAAACACTGGCCTAGTTTTTGGGGGGCCACAGAAAAGAAAAATGTTACAGTTATTTTAATATAAGGTAGAAGTGCTGTGTTCCTAAAAGGAAGAAATAAACTGCCACAAGAAGATAGTAGATTTTAAGTGTTCTCACTGAAAATAAGTAAGTCTGTGTTAATGTGTATGCCAAATAGTTTGATTTAGCCATTCCACAATGTATACATGTATCAAAACATCACATTGCACACTATAAATACATACAATTTTTACTTGTCTTTTAAAAACATTTCATGAGGGTTAATTCAGAGGAGGATAAGATTACTGTCAGCTGGAAAGTGGATTTAGTATCTTAAGATGTTGGTGCTACTTGGTGTCATTGGCATCATGTCACCTATTACTATAGGTAGAAGGTAAGGATGTTATATGATTTTCTCAAGCTGATGAAGCTGGGGACAGAGTCTATAAGCCTTGGCCCCCTCTTCTGACTCCAAGTCATTGTTTATCCTGCTATGTCATGCTGTTTCTTGGCAGTTTACCCCGGGGCAGCCTCAAGCTGAAACAAATTATCTGCTGTTCTAGCTTCAGCCAACAAATGCATACATATCATATCATGAAGGTTCTGATCTTAGGAAATTTACAGTCTAGTAGAATATGTACATATTCTTCTGCATGCTTAAGACACAAGTAACCTTGGAAATATAATACAGAGGATTAGATACACTGGACTCATACTTGACTTATTATCAGTGTACAAGTTTTAGCAGGAGAAAGGTAGAAGTTTACTGTATACAAAGTAGTGTAAAGAAGGAAAAAAAATGAGAGTTCAAAAGAGAAGACCTTTCTGGAGATCAACTAGGTAGTTTTAAGTAGTAGATCTATTACTTAGATCCATAAAACCTAGCACCACTACTGGGTTTTAGCAGGTAGTCTGTTTAAAAGTTCTACAAAGGTGGAGGCAGACTGAGGGAAGATGGGGGAAATGACAACATCACCTTGTATTTCTTTTTCTCCCAAACTCACAATACTTAAGATAGTACTGACTTTCTGTGTCACCTGCAAGCCCTCAGTGCTGCCATTTCCCCTAAAAATAGTTAAACTTACCACCTTTTGGACCTCATTCATGCCATGACTCATTGCAATATCAGTGTGATTCAGGAAGTGCCTCCTCCATTGGTGGTCAGAAGTAAAACTACCACCCACAGCCAAAAGTGGGCCTGCAATTTCAAGGACTGGCCCACCTCTACCTCTGTGTGTTCAAAGGAAACACTGTTTACCAACACCCTCTTTTCCTTCACAGAAACTTGGTGGCTCTTTAACTACTACAGGCAAGTAGGGAAGGTCAGGGAGCTCAGAAACCTTGCTAATTTAATGTTATTGGCAGACCTTGGAGTCTAAGCTTTAGCATTCTGATTTGTTCTGAGGCATATAAGTAGAAATGCCCCTAAATGCTGTGCAGCTGTGGAAAAGAAAAAAGGAAACTAACATTTGTTGTAGATTGATGACAATAAAAGCAGCAATAATAGCCAGCACCTATTTTTTACAGTTAGGTGCCAGGCTCTAGCATATTCTTTCTATAAGCCAGTGGTTAGATTGCTCCATTTCACAAGGAAAATTGGTATCAGAAAGAGATCTGCCAAGGGTTGCAGCAGAACCGTAGATGCCGGAGGCAGCACTGAATCCAAAACTGTCTGATTTCAAAGTCCTTTCTAGACTCTACCTCTATATAGAGTGGTAACTTTAATCTATGTTGAATAGAGCACAAAATAGCTCAGAAACTGTATTGTGTTGTGGTGAGTCGGGGATAGTTGATATCCCAAGTGGAGCAGCATGTAAAACATACCATTGCTGATGCTGCTAATATTTCTTCTTCCTCTTCTTCTTTGGCTTCTTCCCCTTCTTCTCTTTCCTCTTCCTCTTCTTCTCCTTCCTCTTCCTCCTGCTCCTCTTTTTCTTCTTCTTCTCCTCCTTCTCCTTCTTCTCCTTCTCCTCCTTCTCCTCCTTCTTCTTGTTCTTCTTCTCCTTCTCCTCCCCCTCCTCCCCCTCTCCTCTTTCCTTTTCTTTTTCCTTCCCCTCCTTGCTTTTGCGTGCTCCTCCTCCTCCTCCTCCTCCTCCTCCTCTAGCTCCTCCTCCTTTCTCTATTGCTTTAGGGAATATTTGCTTATGATAAGGAACTGATATATTTTTTCTTCTTTGATGAGTATCATATTTTACTTTTTACTCATGCTGCTAGAAAGCTCAGAGGCAAATTTAAAATCTTCTTTAAAAATTGTCTAGTGTCCTACATCCACATCAGACTTCAAATTTTCTTCTCATCTTAACCTTGAATTGTGATTTCAATTTTACCCAGTCTAAGCTTTCACTCCGCATCTACATGTTATTTTGTGTACTCTTTTTTTTGTTTTGTTAAATTCTTTTATTGGTACATTTTAGATATGCAACACAATTACATTTCTCATTGGGAATTGTACCTTTACATAATACATCTTGATTCTTATTTTTTCCCCATTCCTAGATTTTGTGTATTCTTATAAGGCTTCTCAAAACCTTAGTAGGATAAAGTAAGGTATGCATAACATTAAAAAAATAATAATTTACCTGGGAAGGGCTTTCATCTGTTGCATCATACAGATCCTTTAGTGCTTTGAATTCTATTGTTAAAAAAATCTGAAGAAAAATCAAGACACCATCTGGCTGTCTTTGGAAAGACAAAGGTAATTCAGGTCTTTGATCTGCTCTGCACATGGTTTGGGAGAGGGAAAGAGGACCAAATCTCCCTGACACAGACAATCGTTTGCTTTATTAAACAAGTGTCTTGTATTACACACAGAGAGTATGCATTATGTGGATGCACACAAAAAATTATGATGAAAAGTAGATACTGAGCATGCTGAGTACTTTGGTTTTTGAAACATTAACATTGCAGCTGTTTCTAATAATTTTTCTCTAAATGCAAGCTTACTTCCACAACATGTAGTAATGTAACTGTAACTGTCCCAAAATGTTTCATGTTTTAAAATGAAATCTTAGAAATAACTGGGTAGTGGGAAGTCCATAACCACCTTAGATCACCACCCTCTACACAGGTTACTTTGCGTGCATTTTCAGTCAGCTCTTATTCAAGATGGAGGCGGTTTGAAACACTTAACCTATTTATACACTTGTGAAATGTGCTTTTCTTAAAGGGGGTGGGGGCTAGAGGCAGAGACCCTCTCTAGTGACAGAAGTCAAAAAGGTTAGGTGGACTATCCTGGAATTGTAAATGGAAACACAGTGGGAGGAAGTTCATTCCTGGCTTGCTGTCTGGGGAGATAACTGCAATAGGTCCTGAGAACTTTGCTGGGTAACATCCATTAGCTGCTCCAGGGTTTGGAGAGACAAAAATCTTTGTTGATTGGTTGATGGTGTGTGCCACTGGGTCAACTCACACTCAAGGCAAAGAATACCTATGTTAACATGTCTTTCAGGTTCCTTTCTGTAATTACCTTTCGTTTTTAATTATTTTCCTCTGTCACAGTGGATGCTTTCTTTTCCAGATTTCTCTCTCTCTCTCTCGCCCCTCCCCCCTTCCCTCTCTCTCTTCTTCCCTCCCCCCCCCCCCCTTCCGAATTGGAATACAATTTAGAGTCTCCTCGGAGGTTTGACACAAACACACAATCAGAAGCCAGTGCCTTCTCTGTATTGGTTCTCTTAGGCGATTCAGGGCTGCAATGGAGGGCAACCCTACAGAGCTTCCGTTTCAGTCCGAGCTTGGGTGGGGCACGGCGCTGGCCCCGGAGTTCCGGGGTCCTCCAAGCTTGCCACAGAAAGCTCTACACAGGCTTCTGCTCGAAACCGGTGCTCGGCGCTGGCAGAGCCCAAGTCTGAGGAAAGTATCTGCTCCGGCCCGGGCCTGGCTCCGGGGTAATGCTGCCAAAGGTCCCCAGAGGGCGCCTCGTTCTCCCACCAAGTATCTTAGCCTTGCCCACCCACCCACAGCAGAGGGGAAGGAGGAGGCGTTCTGCAGAACCTGAGGGGCTCCGGAGCTCCCATCTGACTGGAGTCTGGGGTCGCAGGCCAGGGTATGAATTGCCCCGAATCCCAAATCTGGAAGGGCTGTGAACAGACACTCAGCGAGACAGTGGACCTTATACTGCCAACCCCTCTCCGCTTTTCCTCTCCAGAACACATTACCTCTCCATGACCCTGCTGCCTACCCAGGCGACAACTAGTATCCCAGTATCCCGGGTGCCACGCTGAGAAAATTAAGGCCGCGGCGTGGCTGGGGTCAAGAAACAAACACGCGGGGAATTGCATCGGGAGCCGAGCTCTGTCCGCCTCTCCCCGCCCTCCAGTTCTGCAGAGCCTGTTGGGCCGCAGCCGGAGGCCCGAAGCCCGTGGGCCACACGGCGGGAGGGGTCAGCGAAGGCCCCCGACCGCCACCCGGAGCGCGAGTGGGGACCTGAGCACCGCAGCCCTGGGAGCCAAGCGGCGGCCCGGGCTCCCGGGATTGCGGCCTTCCGCTCCCCGCAGCCGAGGCGGGACCGCCCAACTCCCCATAGCTGCCGGCAGGAAAGCGGCGGCCATGCCGCAGAACTACAGCTCCTCGGAGAGAGACACAATTTTTCACTTACTTTGCTCTGAACCTATTTTCTAAAATTCTTAGTTCAGATACCTAGAAGAGGATAACAGCCCACGTCCTTCACTCCATCCCTCCTGGCCTTTGCAGCGGTAACCGAGGTTGACAGCCTGGGTGAATCCCCCCTTGCTCTAGGAACGCGTGGGGCGCTCCCGAGTCCTGGGCGCTACCCCAGGCTGGGTGGGGCGACACCTGAGCCCTGTTGGGGCGGAGGTGCGGTCTGCTGGGCTCTGGGTTCTGAGGGTTTTGATGACCATTATTAACTCCCAGCTGGGCGCGGTGCGCGCGGTGGCGGTGGCCCGGGCTGCGCGCCCTTCTCGGCTGGCTCCGGAAGGCACAGGTGCGGCGCAGAGGCTCGAACTGATCTATAAACCCAGGGCGACTCTGAACCTCATTGGGCTGAGAGGCCCTTTCAAGACAGGCGCCCTGAGAGATGATGTATTTATTCTTCGCACTCACTGTGCACTTAGTACCGAGAGAGCTGTTCTTTGCACTATCAACAGAAACCCTCGGCTCCGAGGCCCGCGACTCCCTGTGGCCTTCAAGCGCCGTGCTGTCGCCTCCAGCTTGGGGTCTCCGCCTGGCCTCTCTAACAGGTGACCAGGCCCGCGGATCCCGTGCTTCCCGCCCAGCCTGACAACAGCCGGGGCGGGGGCACGGCCGGCCACTCGCTTCTGGGAAGTGAATGAGCAAACGGGCTCCCAATTCCAAGCGGCTGTTCGGCCAGGCTCTGGGGAGAGCTCCCAGGGCGCCTTCCTAGGTTTCCCTTAAAAGGAGTTCCTTGTTAATGGCTGAGACTAATTTCCCTTTCAAGTGACTTGTCAGAGGACTGCCTTTGGGATCCAGAGAGTCGGGGTTCTTACTCCTTTAACATCTCCCACCCCAAACAAGCGCACACTTTGCCGCCCACGTTATCTTTGATTTTACACACACCCCACGGGAACATTCTTGATGATGAATTAATTAATGGATCGCTTAGGCGTGACTATCTATGCCTTTCTCCCACAACTGGTCCCTTCCTCGGGCACCGAGTCCCATCCCGGTTCTGAGGCCGCTCTCTCTCGCACTCAGAGAGTCGGGGGAGGCTGGGAGTCGGGACTGCATGGGACCGCGCTCAAGAGAACCCCAACGCTTTGGCTGGGTTAATTTTTGTCATTGTTCCTCATCACACTGAGATAGTTTGAAGTTTGAGGCGGGTTTTATTTATCACCTTGCACATTTGAAATACAGTCAGACATAAAAATAACTGATTCCGGGACTCTGGCGCAATATTGGAGCCGTCGGGGAATAATTTGGCTAACTGACTTGGACGTTTCACCTTCTAAACAGAAATGCAACCCTCAGTCAAACTGTAAATCAGATTGTCTTCAGCAATGAAGGGGGGGCGGGGGGGAGGCACCAAAACCGGAAAGAACGGAAACAAAATGAAAGAAAACGCAGATCTTGACCAAAGCAATACAAGCTTCAGAAAACCAGACCGGAGTTTAATTTCAGGTGTGGAACCTAATCTGAAATGTGAATGTTTGAATGTTTTACCAGCGAGATCCACACCAGAGATTCTGAGGTGTCCCTGGAAACTGGACTTTTACATTTTTTTCTTCAGTATTACTAAATGATATCAAACAATAAATGATAGTTTAAAATATGAATAAACCCCAATTAAGCTTACTCTCGGGTTGAAGTCAGATGGGGCTTCTTTCCGGAGCTCTAATTATAAATGGGAACAAGAGGACAAGGAATGGCTTGGACAGGACAGGGTGGGTATTTGGGATTTAAAACTTGGTAAAGAAGGAAATCTGAATTTCTCCCTGCACTTTCCTTGTTTCAAATTTTCCTTGGAAGGCTGAAAAAGAATCTGATAGTCTTTTCTGAGCTTTAAGGATTCCTCTCCCCTTCTATCTGAAAGGCAATAGTATTAAACTCCTCAATTTCTTACCGTTGCACAAAGATCAAATGATCAAAAGCCTGGCCAAGATGCGCTCTCAGCAAGATGGGAACTGGAAAAGAACAGAAAACCCATACAGAGCACAAAGGCTCCAACCAAATAAATCTGTCAGAGAAGGGCACATCTCCTATTATTTTGCATTATCCCCCTACTCCAGTACATTTCATTGCCTCCCTCACCATCTACAAAATCTAAGGGTAGTTTTTGTCATGTTAACCCCTGGCAACCTTACCTGAAAGCACCTGCTCCAGTTTTAGGGCACTTAAACAAGTATGTTTATTTGAACTCATTCTGGCCAAGACCATTCGTATAAATCGCTTTTTAACATTTCTCCAAATAAAGTGGAACGAGAGAGCTGTGACTCTTAAAATCCATAAAATGAAATTTAAAGGTAACACAGGAGGCTTTGGGTAGAAAATTGGAGGGATTATTTTAAAATAAATTTGAAAGTGTAAGGGAGGATACCTTGGTAGTAATACTTACTATCCGTGGATACTGAACACATAATTTAGGTGGGTATTGCAATTTAAATGTGGTTTCAAAAACATTAAATGAAATAATGAAAATTTAAAGTAAAATTTTGATGGAAAGATTGGTAAGCAGTTTTTTTTTTCAAGAGCGAATTGAATTGGTGTAGTTTTGACAGTGTATAGTTCAGTTCTTTATCTGGTGGTTTTTATATTGGTCCAAGCTGGCTTTCCTCAAATTGATATCGCTGCTTCTTCAGAATGGGAACTCAATAAATGCAGCCTGCTCTGCTGATGGGCACCTCCTGTATTATGACCAATTCTTTGCTGTTAGGTGACCTGATGTCTTTTTCAGTATAACCTGCTGGGAAATAAAGGAAAAACGATTGCCTTCCCATGTATTTATTTTTATTTGTTAAGAGTTTTTATTTCTAATACACCAAGATGAGTTCTTTTCAAATCTCAAACCACAAATATCTCAAAAAACATATATTTCAAAAATTAAATGTACAGATGTAATACATACTGTGAACCCCATAAAATGCGTTTACAATGCTGACTTAAAGAAAGAAATTTATAACTTTCATATGTACCTTCCTTGTGCAATAGGCAAGTGCCATATGTTTCCGACTTCCATAATTCAGTTTTCCTGGACATCTGTAGCAGGTAGTGAGTGCTTCTTAAAGTACATTTTATGTAATTTGAGAAGGAACCAGCACCAAAGACTAAAGGTGAACATAAAAAAGTACAAGTCTTTCTAGAAATGCTAGTTATTATAAATTTACATCAACGTTTATGCATGGCCTGAGATAGTTTTTCCCTTCCCCTTTTTTATTGTGACTGAATTTTATTGTGACTGAAATTTAGGATTTGGAATACAGTTCTGTGTATGCTGAGGACTCTTTGCCAGCAGTATTTCAGAACATATAAATGTAGAATTGTTCTTGTAATCAGGACTCTTTAGCCTTTTGCTTGAAGATTTTCATTGGCTCTTCCTGGAAACCCAGTTTGCAGATACATCCTAATATATTTTATTTGAGATAAAGCTGAAAGTTTTTATATTGAAAAGGGCAAGTCTCTTTCATTTTTCATCTATCTGAATTATTTATGATCCACTTCTTAAAGGTCAGAAGAGTTTGCACAATTAAAAGTGAAAACAAAACCAAACCAAGAGTAATGTAGATAAGCCATTGCTTCTAGTCAAAATTTTGCCATGTGCTTAAACAAAGGGTTCATTCCTATGTCACTATTTTTCAGTAGCTCACTCCTTTTTTGCACAGTTCTAGTGCTAGTTTTAAATTAATCTGTTAAAAGTCCTGTCAATCAGCTGAACTGAAGTGCCTCAAATGTCAAATATGAAATAATTCCAGAAATCATTGATTATACTTTTATTTTATTTTATTTTTTATTTTTTGGACCTTGAGCTTGTGAGGCAGGTGCCAGAACCACTGAGCTAAATCCCTGGCCCCATTGTTTATACTTTTAGCAAATTATATGAATATGTACAAAATTTCCACTGGTTGAGAACTGTGAAATCTACCAATGTAAAATATGAGAATAAGTCCCAATTTAGCCAATTAGAAAGTGCAATAATATTTATACAGAACCAAACACCAAAGTCAGCAAGGTAGGGAGCCTCTATTGCTGTGCCAGATACTCAAGAGGCTGAGGCAGGAGGTAGTTTCAGCCCAGGAATTCAGGAGTTTTAGGTTAGCCTGGGCAACACAGTGAGACCCTCTCTCCTCTTTCATCTCACAATAAATAAACTAGAATAAAACACCAGTAAGCTAAACACCAAACTTAGTGATTCTTAAATAGGGCCTATATTTTGTTCCATTTTCAATTCATTTTGTTAAACTGGAAGACTTAAGGTAGGTAACCTTTGTTTATAAAGAATAAAAGCATTAAATATTTAATTCAAAGACTAATGCTTCATATTTTAAACACCACTTAAACATAATTTGTATAGCATAGACTGTTAAAATGCCCATTAATTCGAGAATATGATTTAATTTGCCCATGCATTGTCTCAGTTTATGACCAAATCAACTTATTGCAGTATTGATATTAAAAAGACCAAGTACCCATTTTGGGGCATTCATTTATATCTAGGTGTTTATTTCACAACCACCTTCAAGCTGCCTTATACTTGAATCAGCTATTAGTGATAGAGACAGGTGTGACCTCAAGCATTTCTGTTATTGACCCCTCACTTGTAAGGTTTAGGAGGAGTGCCGGTAAACTAGGAAAAGAGGGCTGTGATTTTACAAAGTGAAAAAAATGCAACACGAAGTAACGATAGAGCAACTATTGCTGAAAATTGTTTGAAGATGAAGGGAAACTCATTCACCCAGCACATGGAGTTTTCTTCTGGATTCATCTCAGGTTCATTCCTTCCTCACTGCTTTTAGATGTGATGGGTTAGAGCCCCCTTTTCTCTTTTCCTTTCCCATCTCTAAGCAGGAGAACTTGGGGGAGGAAGAAGGGAGGAGTGAACGTGAGCTTGTTCTCGGAGTATTTGCTTGTTTGACTTTCCAGAACCTCACCTTTCCAGAGTCCCAGGGAGAAAAGAGCAGTGATTGAAAAATCAACATAAAAAGACAAACTGCTGACACTGAAGGGAGCCTGAGCGCTTGAGGAGCCTTGCAGAACTTCTAGGTCTAAGCAAGTTCTTGGATGAGCAGCCCTCTGACTCAGCTAATGGAATAGAGAAGAGGCAGTCTATTGAAAGAAAAGTTTGGAAAACACAAAACACGGGGAGTTGATGTCTCTGTGCAAAGCAGGGACTAGAGCTAGCAGAGAGGATCTGTGTCTCTGAATCACTTTCTCCTCCAGGCCTGGGTTTGCAGTTGCAGTTCCACAACCTGGTATGGAGGAAAGTCCACTAGAGTGCAGCCCTTGAGCCCTGCCTGCCTGAATTTACTCCCTGGTCCTTGTAAATTTATACAGGTTATAATTTACTATTTTCATTAACTCAGAGTACAGAGGCGAGAAGAGTGTGTATAAAGAAGAAAAGTAGGGGAGGGAAAGGCAAGAGACAGAGTCTCAGCTCTGGTTGTGGGGTGGTGGTGCTGCCCAGTGACAGAGAGGTCTTTGATGTCCACAGTCCCGAAGTAGGGCAGATCTCCTCACATTAAGTTACACAGTAACAGCCACACATGTGTCCCTCTTGGTGCTGGGTTTCAGCCTTGCTCACCCCCACTCTCATGCCTGTTTCTGTATTTCTAGTTCAGTTAATCTTTTTACACACCTGAAGGAAGTCTGGATCCATTTGCAAACTCAGGGACCACCAGATGCTTCCCAAATTCAGGGGCCAAAACAGATTCCCTTGCATGCCAAGGTCATCTCTGAGTGTCAGGTCTGCAATCCAGGAAATCAAAGGTAATGGTGAAAAGTTCTTCGAGTGCCTGCAACTGTAAAAGATAAAAGAAAAACATTTATTTAGAGAATGAAGTCCTGATGCATTGAGCTTTTAACTTGAAAAATAAAAATGAACATTAAAAATATACACGTATTTCTGTTAGATAAAATGGAGTAGCAAATTACACACACACACACACACACGCACACACACACACCCACAATTTAATGCTGTACAAAAGGCTCCAGACTAAAAACCATATGACTGAACTTAAATTTTTTTAAAGAATATTTCAGAACTGTCCAATTTTATACTGCAAGAAGAAATATAAAAAAAGAGAACAGATATGCTTTTTAAAAGCTCCCCCCCACACCCCCATTAGTGTTGCTCTGTCTCGAGGGGCATGGATTCCAGGGTGTACCTTTGTCCCAGATCTGGATGTGCAGGGTCTTCTGTCCCTCCTTATTTCCCCAAGACCCCGAGACTAGCTCATGTCTCTGAGTGACTTTTTTTGCCAGAGACCTGACATTTTATTTCAGTTTTAGTCATTTTCTTAATGTCACTCCTACTGGTAAAAGATATCTTCTTTCCTAAAATGACAAGAGGCACACATTCCCTGAAATACAGACACTCCCACGTGTAATAGGTGCAGATGTACACTCACACAGGCACACGAGCACACTGGCTCACTCACTGGCATGCACACTTGTATACACAGACACGTGCAAACGCAGGGTGGGAAGTCCTGAGGTTTCCCTCAGTGATAGGCGCCCTGTCTCGCTTTCTTTGCTTCCTTGATTGCTCCGTCCTAGTTTACACGCAGAAACAGAAAAGGAGGCCTTCCTAGCTAGCGCGCGCTGGCCAGGCCGTCAATTCTAAGGCTGAGATTCTGCGCCACCAGCTTGAGACTTGCCTCCCTCTCAGGCCCAGGAGAGGTTCCTTGCTGCCTTTTTTCTAGGCCCCAAGGTCAGGGTGAACTGCAGCCTATGACCCACTGTGTGGAGGGGTCTCGTAGGAGGTGACAGGTACTGCCGGGTCGGGAGCCTGAGCCCGATTCCTCCTAAGTTCAAGGAGGCAAGTGGCGGCGCGGCCCTATCGATAAGGTTCCCGAAGACCAGCTTGGCTCAGAGCATTCAGGGAGCTAGACCCCGGTCCTGCCCTGCCTCCCGGTCCTCGCACACTTATTTCTAAGGGCTCGGACGTCGTGGTTGTGGGTAAAACCGGCTTTTCAGCGTTTTTCTTATGGGGACTCAAGTATCCGGGAGTCTGCGAGTTCTAAGGTATGCACGACTAGCTGACAGGGATAAAGGCGGAAGAAATGGCAAAAGAAAAGAAGAGGGCTTGGGGTGGAGCGATCCAGGAGCTCTCTGCAGGTCTGCTCAAAATTTCGAAATCAGCTTGAACTCCGGGCACAGAAAGGAACAAGATCTCCAGTACGGAGCAGGCTTCATCTGGAAATCGCATTTGTCCCCAGCTCTTTTTCCGGAACCAGTCGCTCCCTCTGTCCCGGCTGTCCTCCCTACTTAGGGGAAAAGGCTCTAATGGAATCCACCCCAAGCCGAAGTGATTCCATGGGTTCGAGTCTTCAGGGGAACTTGGAAAAGAAACCGGTCTCTCCTCCTCCGGGTCTCCGAGAGCAGGAGTCTGGGGCTGGGGTGCTCTGTCCGTGCAGGCAGTTTAAGTGGTCTTCAGCGAGCATCACCGGCCCTTGCTGGGGGAGCTTCAGGTACAACCTCCCGCCTCTCCTCCGCCTTTCACATCAACGTACCACCGCCCCCTCCCCGGGCTCCCCCTGCACCCCCAATTTTTGCAGTTTATGTCTCCGCTTCCGCCAGTGCCAAACTTCAGAAACAGGATTTGCACATTTTTTTTTAAAGAGGTAATGTCTGCCCAGACACTCTTGAACTTGTATCTCCCAATTGCTCCAGAACAGGGAAAATCTTTCTTTTGCGAATGCAAAACAACTCTTTCCAGCCAAACGCGTTTCTCCAGCATTTAAAAGAGGCCTCCTCCGCAGGGCTATTCCTAGTTATTTAGGGTCCTGAGGCGGCGGCCCTGCGGGGCGGCCAGCACGTGCCTCCGGGCACCGCCTGCTAGGTTCCCACTGGTCTGGTGCTGTCCAGGCTTGAAAGAACTGAGAGTTTCCGAGCTAGGGAAAAACACTGGTCGCCGTGGCCAAGCTACTTCCAGAAACACTCTACTGAAAGCTTATAGATAAGGCAGAAGAAACAAACGGGCAGCAAGAAATTGCAAAAATTGAACAATGGAGAAAATCAAAGAAAACCAATAATTTGTCATGTATGTTATACCAAAGACTAAGAGAAATATGAGCATGAATTTTATTCAATTTACTAATTTTCTATTTTATTTACTCTAAACCACTTTGTTAATTCTAACAAAAATTGAGTTGAAAGTATAACTCAAGTTTAGTTGCTGTTTCATTTTGAATATGCAGAAACAGATTAACTCTACCTGAGAAAAAGTGGTAAATTGTTAGATTAGAAGGAATACGAAGTTATTTTGAATCACAGAGAAAATTTTAAAACTACAATTGTGTCTCAGAACTGTATTTTGAAAAGTTTTAAGACGTTATAGAGACAAACCTGTATCATCGACGACATACAGAATTAAAATACCGTGACCTACGTGTTAAATCTCCAGAAAGGGCGAGCTTTTCCTGGCAAGCAAACAGGAGGGACTGAGCAATAATGTAATGTTTTGTTCCTAAATACAAAAGATTTAAATATTTTTAAAGCCGTCTACTCTAAGAAAAATTCACTGAATAAAATTTACATTTAGTGCCGCGCTCCACGTAGAATGGGCGCTACTAAACGCGGGAATGTTTAAATGAGAAATGACCTAGGTGGATGCCTAGGATGGATGACTTTTGAATGCTCTCAATCTTCCAAAACGTTCTGAGCTTGTAGCAACATTAAATAATAAGGACGTGGAACAGGGATTTAAGGTTCCTTGAAAGATTCTTCATGTGCTAACTTGGAGAGTTTCTCTGTTTAAAGCCAGGAGCCTCTGCCTTTCCAGATTCTGGTGAGAAAAGCTGGGAGACTCGAGGGCTGGACTGGGTTTAGGAGCAAGACTCACAGAATTCAGCAAGCATGGGCTGGCATATCCAAGCCAGATGGCGGCGCTTTTCACTCCGAGTTTTTTGAGACCTTGTAAGGAAGTGGGCGCGAGTTGCGCAGAATTGGCGCCGTCTGATTGGCCATCCGTCACTGTGATTGACAGACTACTGGGCTCCGCCCCTCGCCGCTTTATTGACGCCAAAGAGCAAGTTCTTCCCACCACTCTCCTGCCTGGAAGTGCTGACAGATCAAGGCAACAAATTTCAATTACAATCCCTAATTTGTGTCCGCAGAGTGTTTTTTTACCCATGTTAGTCCTCTCAGGCGCATCAGTCGAGGCAGATTTTAGAGCAGCAGGAGGAGGTGGAGGGGGTGGGAACGAAGGAGTACATCAGTGAGAGAGAGAGAGAGAGAGAGAGAGAGAGAGAGAGAGAGAGAGAGAGAGAGAGAGAGAGAGAGAGAGAGAGAGAGAGAGAGAGAGAGAGAGAGAGAGAGAGACCGAGGGAAAGAAACTTGGCGGTCGGCTCGTCGCCGGTTCCTCCGAACCCAACCCAAGCGAGAGAGGAAACGCCAAATTTGTTTTTGCCCTCTGCAGGGAAGCGGGGAGATCTGGCACTGAGAACTATTCAGTTTTGGGGTAGGGCTTCCAAGGAAAGCGAGTGCGTGCGTGTGCCCGCGTGAGTGTATATGAGAGAGGGGTGGGCGGGCGCCGGGCGGCGGGGATGGCCGAGAAGCGGAGGGGCTCGCCGTGCAGCATGCTCAGCCTCAAGGCGCACGCCTTCTCCGTGGAGGCGCTGATCGGCGCCGAGAAGCAGCAACAGCTTCAAAAGAAGCGGAGAAAGCTGGGCGCCGAAGAGGCGGCCGGGGCCGCGGACGACGGAGGCTGCAGCCGGGGCGGCGGGGCAGAAAAGGGCTCCTCGGAGGGAGACGAAGGCTCTGCGCACCCGCCGCCAGCGCGGAGCTGCGCAGACTTGGAGCGCAGCTGTGGCTCCCGAGGAGCCGCGGGTGAGTTGGTCCCTTCCTGCCCAGCGTCTTCCTCGCGTGTCCCCTCCCAAGTCAGTCCCACCGGCCCGCCCGCCCGCCCGCCGCGAACCTGAACTTCTGCGAGTCTAGGCTTGAGTGCGCGCGGTGGCCTAAAAGCAGCGAGGCAAAGCAGCCGCGAGTGCCTTGGCCTTCCGCGTCACTGCGAGCCGAGGTCACGGCCCACACGGTCACGGCAAGCTGCTGCCACCCACTCAGCGCCCTTCGGTAGTTTGTGGAGCCGAGCGGCGCGGATCTGTGCATTTCGCATCTGCCTCCCTTGGGGTTCCAGCCAATGGGTGCTCCTTTTTCTTTCTCAACTTTTAAAAGCCTAAGATGGTGTGTGGGGGGAGGTAGAATGAAGGCATAACACCCCCCCACCCCAACCGGAACGAATGCCCTAAGTCGTTGGTGCAAACCAGGAAGAGGGCAGCGTACTTGCAAACGTGGTTTCCCGGGGGTTAGCGGAGCGGTTCCCGTCCCTTCCCCACTGATTCCCCGGGCCAAGGCGAAGGCGGCCGCGGGCTGGCTTTTAGCGCTCGCCTCGCTTCTGCGCTGGTGGGCTTGACGCGTGGCGCAGAGGAGTCTGCAGAGGTGTCCAGAAGTTGCTTCAGCCCTGGCTCGAAGCGAGGCGCCCCTGAGTTCTGTAGGGCCGAGGGCCCGGGGCTCGAGGGCTGCCTGTGCTTCGGGGCGCAGTAGTGACGGGGTCTGAACTGAGGACTCTGCACTCGGGAACTTGGCTCGGAGGAGTCCATCCTACTTAAGCTGCTGGACCCCCTGGGCAGAGCGAAGCTGTCAGGGTCCTGGACCCCGCAGAGGCCCAGCGGGTGGACTGACGCGGCCTGTGGGCCGCCCCTGGGCGCGGGACTTGGGGGCCCGGCAGACCTTTCCGGAGCGCCTGTTCATCTCAAGGACCCGAAGACACCAGAGCGTCCCCGTTGTTCAGTCCTTTCCTCCTTGGCTGGCCGCCTGCCTCCCCTCGGAAGCCCTCACCGTGTCCCCTCTCTGCCTTTTGCTGTCCAGGCAGTTGTGAGGATGGCTTCCAGCAGGATGCTTCCCCACTGGAGTCCCCCGGAGGTTCCCCGAAGGAGTCCCCGGCGCCCGCATCGGCCGGGCCCGAGACCCCGCTGACCTCGCCGCAGGCGCCAAGGGTGGATCTGCAAGGAACCGAGCTCTGGAAGCGCTTTCATGAAATCGGCACCGAGATGATCATCACCAAGGCGGGCAGGTAAGGGGCAAGCTGACGCGGAACCTCCTGGGCCGGCTCCGGCTTCACCCTGCCCTGGACGGTTTGGGAGAAGGCTCTGGCAGCATGCGGAACACTTTCTGACAGACCTGACACCGCTGGGGTCTTGCCTCACTTCTAGGCTGGCTTTGCCTCAGTGTGCCACCGAGCAGTAGGTGACAGCCAGCCTCCCCCTTGTTGATACTGGGAGAAATCGCTGTGGTCACGAATGCCATCGTCCTCAAAGTTGATGTTCCCTGTGGAGAGCATTTATGGATTCAAGGTCATATTTACGTCAGTGCAGCCATTTATTTAGACTATAGTTATTAGTTCTGGAACCAGAGAACATTACCCTCCCCCTTTTTTCTTCTTAAAACAGTTTATTCCATAGCAAACTATGGTTTACTTTTTCAGAAATAAACTTTCCAGGTTGGTTCTTTTATCAGAAGATTTCTTGGCACTGTAAGAACATGATCTGTTGTATGATTCTGAAATTAGACTAGGATGAAAACACATTATAATCTTTCATAATATATGTTTAATTATATGTAGCTGTAAAAATAATTATCCTGAATTTAAAAAATCCTGTTTGCAGATCAAGTTGCATGGCTAAATATTTTTCCTAAATGAAATTCTAACACATTAGCTGAAATTTGCTGAAGAATGCTAAAAATAAATGTAAGAAGTAATCTTTATTTTAAAGTATGGAATTTGCACAACCAGTTAGTAAAATAAATGAATTTGTTGGTAGATCATATTAACTTGAGGTAGGCACACAGACATTTGCACTTTCAAATTTTCAGTTCATTCAGTGCAATAAACTCTATAAATAATATCCTTAAGAGAAACTTTAAAAAACACACAAGACTCTTTCAGGGAGTACACATGGCAAAAACCTGGATAGTATAAAAGTATCCAAACTTATTAGAAATTACAAAAACATACTTTATTGAATCCATATGCTGCCTTCTGCATTTTCATAGGGCTTTTATTAATGATCCAAATTCGGTTTTTCAACAACACAAAGCAACAGTTGTCTTATAAAGGATATAGTTAAAGACCTTTACTCTTTATCTTACAGGTGCACTGAAATAACACTAAGCAGCAAGTGCTGTATTAAAACTGTTCCCATGCTTAGTTAGAAATAATGGACTTTCTCAGTCCTCTGGAAGTGTTCTTTAACAGCATTAAAGTAATAGAAAAAATTGGTAAATAACAGTACTGAAGTTCATGCTATAAAGTTAAATTAGGAAAAATTAGATTAACTGGCACAGTCCTGGACATAAATCAAAGATTTTTTTTTACAAAAAGAACAAATGTCTACATTTATTTCTTATACATAATCACTCCCTACTGCGTTCCTTGCTGCTGTGCACAATTTAGAGGATAGGTGCATCTACTTTAGCATCTCCTTTACTATATCTCTTCTAAGCTCAGAGAAGTGGAGATTTTCACAGTTTTAATTAGCAAAGATTTGAGTAAGTGTGGTTTAGGAAGAAAACATTTTTGCAGTATAATGGAGAAAAAAATGATTTGGTAAATTTACATTGTGTTTAGTTTCTGCATTCAGAAAAGAAGTTTTATTCTACCTTTCAAATTTAGAGCAACTTTTGCACTTCATCTTTACCATGCTGCAGACAGGAAGTCATGTCTCAATAAAGAATATATTGTTTGGTTATAGCATGGCACATTGGCTCCTTGTGGTTTTTTTATAACCCTCTTAAAATTTCACATTATGCTTTATCACTTTCAAAAATTTGAAATTTCTATTTCTACCACTTGTTCTATTTTATTATTTGTGTTATTAAAAGTAAATATATGTATTGATTTTGTTTCAAAAGTAAAAGTGCTTTCTTTAGTGCCATTACTCCCTCAGTAGACAATTCTTTTGTTTTTAGCTATACTGACAATTTGATAAACATGTTACATATATACATAGAGTACAATAAGTTACATTTTAAAACTTTGGTTTGGATATGTTCTATGTTCTAACACTTTACCAAACTTAATGCTATAAATTTGATCATATTGAAAACAGATTAGAGAAGTTTATTCATTTTCAGTTCTTATGAGAAATAAAAAACCCAAATGCTCTTTCTCCTCTCCTTCATAAATAGGCGCATGTTTCCTGCAATGAGAGTGAAGATCTCTGGATTAGATCCTCACCAACAATACTACATTGCCATGGATATTGTACCAGTGGACAACAAAAGATACAGGTATAAGGATTGGATACAGGATTTAAGAAGGCACTAGGATTTTGTCAGGAGTGGCCATTTGATCTGTGACTGCTGTGATCTTTGTTTCCAGAAGCCTATAGAATTTCCAGATCCATGTGGAAACAGAATGTAAAATGTGGAAACAGAATTTCTGTTTGGCTTTTAATAGAAACAAAAATGTCTTCAACCATTGAATACCTAATAGGGTTCAATTTAGTATTGCTAAACTAAATGTATCTTTCATATAGATTCATATATCAATGAGAATTTTCAGAGGATTTTATACGCAGTTTGTAGATACACATAATGGTAAATGAAATGTTATGTTTTCTTTATTTTTTTGATCTTTACGTTAACTTCTTTGTCTTGTTACATTCAAAATCATAAATATTTGTTGACTTTTTCCTTTTGAGAAAATTATCTAAAGTTTTTCACAAGTAAAATAAATAAAATCTCACAATTCATTCTGATATTATGACATCTCCAAACTGGCAATGAATTGTTAATTTTTGGTAATTTTTTGGTAGTTAGCAATTATTGTTTAAAGTCTTCATTACGTTTGGATTATAAAAGAGAATATATTTACCTAGATAGCAAGTAATTTTTGAAAAGATAAATATTCTTTGGTTTCAAGTCAACCTTCACTCTTTTTTTTTTTCTGGAAGAAAGCAAATCAAAAATTTTTAGTGACAATGTTTCTTATTTTTCTGAAGAATTAGAAATATTAGCATTTTAAAAAGAAAGTTTTGAATGTCTGGAAGATTAGAAGACAGATTCTGTTTTAAATTTGTCTTATCTTTTAAAAATAATTACAGTACCTAATAGTTTTTAAAGGAAATCGAATTTGGTTTTTATCACTGTAAAAATGTAGGGAGTTTTTGCAAAACAGGTTTATGGTGTCAAACATACACAGATTTTAATTTAAACAAGGACATGAAATACTACAAAATGAATGATAGAAAGGAACTTTTATTTGTGTTTTGTGCATAAGTTTTATTACTTATTTTAAATGAGGACATTTTGCTAAAATCATCTGCTGCATAACAGAAGCTAGAAGACATACAAGTTCATTCTTTAAATATACTTGATTCAAAACCCATATTCTAATTTGAGTTTTGTGTGAGGAAAATAGTGAGAAATCATCATTTTTCTTCTGTTTGTGTCCTAATTCTTCCTCATAACTCTTCCATATATTTTTGATGTTTTATTTAACAAATGATTCTTATTTACTCTCACAGAAAGCAGGAAACTTCTCATAATAGTATTAAAATGCTAGATTTTTAAAAGATCAAACTGTTAACATAAATTTGCTTTCATTTACATTGCTTAGTACAAAGAAATTTGTTTTTAGTGTTGTATTTAGAATGTTTTACAAAGAATGTGTAACATGTAGCATTTATTTGCTTAGTGCATGTGGAGTTTGGAACTATTTAATATGCATAATTTTCAAGGTTTTGATAGAGCATATAACTGTTTAATTTGGCAGGAACCCAAATCATAGCTACAGTGAAGTGTTTTTTCTTGAATTGCTAAGATTTTCATTTTATTTTCCAACTTTTTCAGTAGTATTAGAAAAAAATTTAGTTTACTTTGTGATGTCAGGGTGATATTTGGTTGAATTAAAAATGATTACTACTTATTAGAATGTAAAATTAGTAATCACAAGAGTCTGCAGTTAGGAATTCATTTATTAAAATTACACTATACTATTTGAAGGAAGGGTGTAAGAATTACTCTTAATTTTGTACTTATGTAGTTTTTTCCAAGGAAAGGAATTACTGTAAACAATAGAAGCATATTGAGCTCAAAAGAGAATGAAATATGTGACCCTCAAACCGCATCAGAGATGTTATGAAAATATTTTATGCTCCTTTATTTTTAAAAAGCTTTTACTAGTATATGCTTTTGATACATAATAAGTACATTCAGTCTGGGGAATTGGTATATATATATATATGTGTATCTTCATCCTTTTTACTTCTGTTTCTCCTCCCTACCTTCCCATCTTCTCTTCTAAAAAGAAATTTACATATTATACAGGTCGAATTTTCTGACACTATTTGCAAACTTACTATAAATTGTATGACATATTTTAATACATATGGAACAAAAACATCTAAGACTATATAATTTATTTTATACTCTTTTCACTCTAATTTCTAGTTTTTAATTAGTTTATTTTAAAGTGACAATAAATGATACTCTGATTATAGGATAATACATAGAGATTTTATTTCTTGAGATATTGTCACTCAATGTATTGTTCTCTCTGAATCAATATATTTGCACAAATATATAAATAAGCGTATTTTATTTCTTAATTAGAAAAGTGATATTAATTAGATAAGGCATTTTTAAAGTGTAATTTGTATCTTCATTAGTGGCATTTGAAAACTATTTGGTATGAGAAATATTGGAGATAAAAATTTTATATTAAACTGAATACTTTATCTTCACCTTATAGTATCATAGCATTAGAAAAATACAATTCTAAATGATAATAGATAGAATTTTTTTCCTCTCAAAATATGACAGTTTTTCTCACCTTCATACTGTCTGTCTCATCAGCCTGTATGTAGCCTAAAATGCAAAGTGATCTTTAAGGAAGTGGGACATTTTAAGATATAACTTTCAAGTATTTTGAGTCTTACTTAAAGGCAAGTTTGGCAACTTCATGTCAATTGAATATTCAGGTGAAAAATATCAGTCTAGAGTAAGCGTGCCTAATGTGAATAAATGGTTAGAATTAAGGTACAGCATTTGCATTTGTAGTTGTGATAGTGTGCATATTTTTCACTAAACCCTTCATATCCTACTTACTCTGAGTTGTCAGTAGACCCCCACTATGTCAGAAAGTTTTTGAAAAATGCTTGAAGACTTAATTTGGGTATAAAGAAGAAGTAAATTTATTTTAGACTTTAAAAAGAGTACACATTTGGTCTTGATTCTGCTGAACTGGAAATACCAAGAAAAAGTAGTCCAGATCCTGAGGGCATTTCTTGTCTTTGCCTTCTAGGTATGTTTATCACAGCTCCAAATGGATGGTGGCAGGTAATGCTGACTCCCCTGTGCCACCCCGGGTGTATATTCATCCAGACTCACCTGCCTCTGGGGAGACTTGGATGAGACAAGTGATCAGTTTCGACAAGCTGAAGCTCACCAACAATGAATTGGATGACCAAGGCCATGTGAGTAGATGGCCACCATTGGATGTCACAGCCATATCTATCCTATGTCTGACTGAAGGAAATAGATATTTCCAAGACACTGCTTTCCTGGTTGATCAGCATGTGCATAATCTGATTACATTTGTGTCAGGTTATATTTTTGTCAGAGACCATGCTTATGGCTGAAGTATCCTATGAGGCATTTAATGTACTAAAACTATATATTGTGTTTGTATTGGAATGAAAGAATCCAAGGTAAACTTTTCTTTAGCCAAAACACTTGTGTGAATTTGGATAAGCAGGGATAATGATTTATTGTGTCCTCCTTGCATCAAACTCTTTTCTGGGCTCAGTGAGTTGGGGCTCATTGTTTATCAGAGTCAGTCCAGGTTTATATGGTTCATGTGTTCCATCTGCACACTCCCAGTTGCTTTAAAGGAAAATCTAATGTGTCAAAAATGTTACAATAATTCTTTTTATTTTTAAAACTGCTGAACCATGATAGGAAGTCAGAGTTCAGCCATTCCGATAATACAGCCATTTTAACACCTTATTAATTTTTGTACCACATTGTTGTTAGGGAAGATGTCTACCTTATTATATTAGTAAATTAGTAAGTCTGGATACATGCTGATTTCTGTTTAAAATTAGCATTTCTATTAGGTTTCTGTTATTTCAGAGGGTTTTGCTTGAAGCAGAACTGAAATGTTTTTTGAAGAATATATCATACATAAAACCTACTCAAAACCTTTCTCAAAGCAGTAACATAAAGAAAGTATATTTACGAGCAAATCTTTTTAAAACAAGAATACAAACTGACATGGGCTGGTAATAAAGTGATAACAGGTTGTGATTTTCAAGTTGCCAGCCAGTGCATAAGCACTTTACCTTCATGAAGACCTTTTAGCACTAATTTCAGAGTTGTACAAATATAGTGTCTAGATTTTTAAGACATATTTAGTAAATCCTCACATCAATAATGATTTTGTTTATTGTTGCCTCTTATAATAAGACACAATCAGAAAAATAGACTTTATGAATCCAGTTTCATGCCCTATATTTTAGTATGTTACTTTATTTCCTTTCTTTTTATTTTCTATGTTTACTTTTACAAGTTAACATTGTTTGTAAAAATTATTTTTCCTTGATTTCAGTGAAATAACTTTGGTTTCTTCTGTCTCATTGAGGGAATTTTCTGTGAATGCTGGCAGCATGTTCACTGAGGTTTTTTTTTTTCTTTCAGATAGGAAAAAAATACCATTAGACTAAAGACCATTTTCTAATACTTGTTTTCAGAATCTAAAAAACTTAAAGTACGCTACCCTTTTCTGAGTTCTACAGTTTAAGAATACCTGTTTTAAAGAGGTAATTGGACCCAAAATCTATACACTATCATTGATAAAGTACAAAGTTTTAAATAATTTAAATCAATATAATCATTTCACCATTCTTTCAGTTCAAATGAATGAAATCTTTGTATCTAATAGTTTCTAATCCCTAGCATATCTAATACTAGATACAGATTTAGCAATTTATCTATATGATTTTGTTTATAATTTCAATAGACTTTATTTAAAACATCATTCTTTAGAAAATAGAATATCTATGTGTGTGTATGTATATATGTATATAAAATACATTGATATATATAATGAACTTAATTCTTTCCATGATTTTGGTCACAAACCAAATTGGACAAGAACCAAATCAAATTCGATGGTTAGGTTTAGTATTCACCTTATGGGGAAATTTGATTTGGTTCTCATCCAATTTGGTTTGCCCCCAGAATCATGGAAAGATTTAAGTTTATATATATTGATAAGTTTATACATATCAATATCTATATATATCTATATCTATATATCTCAATATATATAGAAACATTTAGATTATCATTTTCCTGAAAAATGAGAAGACAGGTAATGATGCACCTTAAACCTCCCAGTGCTGGTATACTTTGGAAGGGAGTACATTAGTCAGGAGCCTGGAGGAGAGCCTGTACTCACAGCTGCTGAGACCTGGAGGATTCAATACCCTCATTCTCTCTGTTTCTCCTTGAGAACTATGTAGGTGGGGAAGCAGGATGTTACAGGAGAGATTGAAAAGGTTTCTGTAGTGGGAGGAATTTACAGTGGCTTAGAGGTAAGACACATTGGTGATCCTGGGCGAGTTGCTTCCACTCTTAGAAGTTTGTTTTTCTCACGGGCTATATTAAAATCAGAGAACTTTGAGTGAACCGATGAACTTGAAAGCATATATTTATAAGAAGTGCTTCATATGCAGCATCACATATAAAACAAAAATAAGACTGTCTTGCTACAGAGATTGTGATTTGCTGTTACAGCATTGACCTCTACCATTTAAAGTGAGTGGGTACCAACTATCACCAACTGCAGAGAGCCAGATTTTTATCATCTGTTCTTCTTGATCTTTTGCTCTGCTTATTCCAGCATAAGAATTTAAGTCATCTGGAAAATTTGCAGTCAGCAAGGAGTTTCCGTATTGAGCTGTTCTGTAAGACTGGATGCAGCTGCCTGTCTGTCAAATTTCAGGCACTTTCAACCCATCAGATCCAAAATACAAAAGATTATGCTTCTTTTGACTCAAATCTAGTCTTTAAAGTAGAAACACATGTATTAGACTCTACATGGGAAAGTACTCTGTGTTTATGGACATAGGTCTGTGTGACTGTGCTAGTGGGTAATGCCATTAAGAACTCTGTCTAAATAGAAATAGAAAGCATAGAACAGGCACATCAGATATAATTATTTGAGTTTTGGTGATGAGCATTATTATTGTGGTGTTCCTATAAGGGCAGTGGTTTTCCTGGTTGGGCTTGTTCTATTAAATAAGCAAAATATTGACTACTCATCATGACAGTTCTTTAAAAATCAAATTTTGGGGCCACGAATGTAGCTCAGTGGTGCCACTCCTGCCTAGCAAGCACAAGGTCCTGAGTTTGATCCCCGGTACCAAAAAAAAAAAAAAAAATCAAATTGTGCTATCTTATAAAGAACAACTGGCACTTGTTTGGCATGCCTTAAAATTTTCCAGGGATACAGTAAATTCCTATAGACGATGTTGAACATATATTATTTGGTTTGAATAATCTTCAGATTACTATTGGCATTTGGTCCTTAACATGCAAACAGGCACACAACAGTCATTTCTGTACCTATTTCAAAATATCTCAACTTTTGTGCTCGCTTTGGCAGCACATATACTAAAATATCTCAACTTTTTTTGACTGTGAAAGGGTATAAAAAATTAAAATCAAAATGTATATAACTATGTGGAGAAATCTCCTTGAGAGAAGAGGTTCTTCATAAAACAAGAATCTTTTCTGCATGACTGATAGACAGAAATTCCAAATAAATTTGTGTTTCTTTCACTGAAGTCTGTCTATTCTAACCTTTTAAAATGGGTATGCACTTATTTTTGCTTGTTTGATGTAAGCAATTTTTCTTTAGTTGTTCTTACCTCTGGTATTTGCTTCTGAAACTTATGTTAATTTTCTCTGGGAGTTTAAAAATTCTGTTTTCTTACCACTAGCATTTTGTTTTTTAGCTTGGAAAAGAGAGGAAGAGTTTTCCCTCAAATTCTCCTACTCCCCAAAATATCAAGTGTATCTATTTCTTAAAGAGAAAAATTAATTAGGAAATAAAGAAAGAAAGGAAAAAACAGTTTAAAATTAACAAATAACATAAAATTGGTCTTTGGCTGTTTTATGTTCACATTTACAAGAATGGTAAGGTAGAAAGTTATTATTATAATAATAAATAATTCTGGAAAAGGACTGGGACAATTTATATCATAAACTTTCAGCCAGTGACTGAGACATCATTTGGGGCTTATTAATTGATTAATCTGCCTCTTCAGGCTGAGAACCATCTTTGTGTTTATTTTGTTGGGCCTAGCCCAATGACTATCCCTGCCTATACAATGTAAATTTATAATGAATACACATAAACATGGTGTACAGAAAATGAGTCATGGGCCAAAGCAGCTGATTTCCAAGTCCAGCAGTGAAGATTCAGAAGTTTGTTGCTATAGACCTTAGCTGCTTCATCTTTAAGTTAGGGCACTAATGTTGGTATTTTCAGATTTAGAAATGTCATATGGAGCACTGCATATCAAATAGGAAAGGAGCACACTTAAATTGAGGGCAGAGAACAGACCTCAGTTTCCCTCTTTCCTAATCCCCTCCCTTAACATAGTTCTGAGAAGAATACTAACTGGAAGATACTTTTGAACCCCACTGAGATATTGGGGCTTCTAAAGATATAAACTTAGATTTCCATTATATCTTTTTAAATGAAGATTTGCAGACATAATCAGTTAGGAATTATTTACTGATGAAATGAGAAAAAAATCTATATTCACTGAAAATCTTTTGAGGATATATTGATAGAATCATTAGAATTAAATGTTGCTCTGTTTTTCAAGTTTTTGACCTGACTTATAGCAAGAAATACTCTACATATAATGTACACACAAGTAACAGAAAATATTTTGCAAAAATAGTATTTATTATCATCCTTACTACAAGCAGCTCACTCTAGTTTCTACTTTATTTTAACAATTTTATTTATTTTTAAAATGTCTGGTTGCAACCCTTTGAATTGATTTCATGAGCCACTAATGGATCATTGAAATTCTGCCCTTCTCTTACACCTGGAAAAACAGTTTCCTGAGGGTTCAGATTCGTGCATGTGTCCAGAGGTGATGATGAAGGCTGTTGGCCCCTCTTGCCTCTCCCAAGGAGCTTGTATCATCAGCAAGATCACAGCAAAATTATTAGATCTGCTATCCAGGCATTTCTTCCACTGATAGAAAACTTTAGGGTAAACAAAACAAAACAACCTGACTGCTGCATCAGTTACTACCAGAAGGTAAAAGCATCCTTTTGTGCCAATGAGTGCACTCTCCAGGTGCAAGACTGTATGTGTTTGAGCTGACCAAGGACTCTGAACTTGGCTTATTAAACTGCCTACATCATGAAAGACATGAGGCAAGTCACCTACTGTGTTTCCCATGACTTCTGTTTAAAGATTTCCTCTCCAAATTCCTAAATTCAGATCTTACAGTTTAGGAAAGATAGGATTTTTTTTTACTAAAATCATTTATTAGTATCTGAATATAAAATTCAAGAGCAAATAGAAAATCCCACTGAATGATGCTCACCCTTAATGGCATAAAATATGTAAAGAAGGAGAAAAAGTTCTTCCACAATTCCATCATCCAGAGATCACACTGTACATAGCTTTGTATGGATCCCTTTTACTCTATTTTAATGTAGTTTTGGTAAGTTCATAAACAATTTGGGTCCTATTTTGTCACTTCAAGAGTAAAACTTTCCTAAATAGTATTAGTAACAACTGAATACTACTGGATTCCATGGTGTGGATTTTCATTTACTTAATTACTCTACTCATATTGTGCATGTAAGTGATTTATAGTTCTTCCATGAACATCTTTGTACATGAAAAGCTTTTCTGAATTTGGAATACTTCCTCAAGATAAATTCTCAGTGAAATAATTGAGTAGAAGGTGGTTAGCCATATTACAGAATACTCAGCAGAGTCTGTGAAGGCCAGTGTTCCATTCTCTGTAGTATGAGTTTTTAAGAAGACTTGTTGTGATGGAGGCACCAACACTTGGCTCTCCTGGCAATCAGAGACTTTGTGAACCACAAACCTAATCCTAGGGACCCTTAAAATTCCCCTTGCTCCTAGGCAGACATGTTTAGTCAGTGATGAAGAAATAATTCCCACTTAAAAAGAATCTTGAGGGCAAATACTTATATTTAAAGACTACATTTTATGCAATTTAAATAATAATTTTAATTTCATTTTTAGTTTTACTAGTTTGGACTCTAGTTTCATCTATTCACATGAATTTATTCTTATATTTTAAACAATAGAAAAGTTTGACTTTGGGCTGCCATGGTTGTACCCAGAGTTTCACTTGAGTAAACATTTTTGCTTTATATTTTTATATAAATTTTACAAATAACTTCCTAGCCCCTTCTCTCTAATTGTGATGTATTTTATTAAATTGGTGCTTGTGTATCCTTGGAAATGTTAATTCCCAGCAGCAGGAATTTATTTTACATATTAAATATTTCGTCATAGTACCAAGATTGGGCAGAGGTTCCTGATTAAATGTGGATTTTCTTTTCTCAAAACAGATTATTCTTCATTCCATGCACAAATACCAGCCACGAGTGCATGTCATCCGTAAAGACTGTGGAGATGATCTTTCTCCCATCAAGCCTGTCCCATCTGGGGAGGGGGTGAAGGCATTCTCCTTTCTGGAAACTGTCTTCACAACTGTTACTGCCTATCAGAATCAGCAGGTATTGTTCTCAGCTAATTTTTAAAAGACATTCTAGTGGTAAATAGAAAGCTGGCTATTCTTATTCCTGTATTAATAGCATGTGTGTGGGTGTTTGTGAATGTACAAAATAACAGTTCTTTAACCATGATTCTCCAAGTAAGGCTACTCTAATAAGAATCTCTTCAGTCAAGAGGAGACAGGCATGTAAAATATAAAAAGGGAATTGTATCATAGATCTTGGGATTGATTTTAAAACTAGCTCATGAAACTATTTCAGAATCACTTTTACTGTACAGACACTTTTTGTATTCCAAAAATGGCTTTTTGTTTCAAGCCATGCTTTAATTGTGATACAGAATAGTGTGTACTTTATAGTCCGAGAGACTAGCAATTGTGAAGTAATTATTTCATAAAGTTGGAAATAATTTGCGAAGTTAATTTTTCTATGTGAATAAACATATATATTTGTTTAAGTCTGTGTATACATGAGTCAAATAAATACAGAACAGAATGCAATCTTAGCCAGTTTTCATAAGAAAGCTATGTAATGGAGGCTAATATGGTATGTGGTACATTTTTTTTTAAGTTTCAGTGGTTAGCCGAATTGTTTTAGGCACCCATTTCTGTTTACATCTCAGTTAAAAATTTAAGGCTTTTTACTTTCTTGGCTGTGCTGTCTGATATGTTAAAGCTTTTTAGGAGACACGGACTCTTCTATGTGCTCTCCTTTTGCACTGAGAGGCCCAGTGTTCTCATCGTGTGGAGACCTCAGTTTCACAGTGGAAGCAGGCCTGTGTCCTACACTCATGCTGCCACTCTGTCATATAGGCGTGTAGGAAGGGTTGTGGGCTCTAACCTTTAGAAGGTCTAGAGATAACTAGGATGATATTCTTAAAATACCAGAAAATGAAAATTTTCTGAGAGAAAATCAGTGTATAAAGTGAAAATAGCAGAGGTTTTAGTACAATTTTAACCCTGATTCATTGTCTCTCTGTTCCTCACACACACACAAATTAGCTGTGCTCTATATGCATTTTCTTCTACCCTTTGTGATGTATTAAGTGTAATGCAATGGGCTCCTGGCACATAGTGGGGCTAGCACCCATTTAATAAACATTGATGATTGAATTAAGAGAGTAGAAAAATTAGATAGGAAATTGATAATGATAAAATGCAGAAACACTCACTTTTTAATTTCCCGGCAATCATTTTTAAGAATTCATGGAAAATTGATAAGTAGATTCACCCAGTTGTCAACGATTTGGGCTCTACAACCTAGGTTTCTAACCCATTTCTACTGGCTAACAACCATATTATCTTAGGAAAGTTACTTTTAAAGCCTTATGTTAAAGGAAAAAATGTAAAATTGGAGTAATATGTACACATAATCTTCTATGATAATTAAATGAGTAGTGTGCTTAAAACAGTACAGTATACATAGTCTGCAGTTAATAAATATGGTAATGTTAGTAATAAAAATAATGATAATAGTAATTTTGATATATTTCTATTTAGACAGGCACCATTATATAAATCTATACTCTTAAAAATAATTTTGTGAGCTGGGGATTTAACTCAGTGGTTTCGCCACCTGCTGCACAAGCACAAGGACCTGAGTTCGATCCCTGGTACCAAAAAAAAAAAATTTGTATGTTTATTTAGTATTACTTAAACAGTACTGAAAGGAACAGAGAACTGAATTATAATCTGTAAAGACAAAATTTCCCTTCAATGATAAAATGGCAGACATAGTGAAGTAATTATCAAACCTTTTCATTATAGCCTTTATAATGCAGTTTTATCCACATACCAAGATGATATCACATGGAACACATGTATCTTAAGTGTTGCACCACTGTCTGGAGGATGGCTGAGAGCATGCACAGGTAGTATAGGGAAACTTCAAAGACTTCTTTGCCTTAATGATAGCCAACAAATTTCATCCTTAGTCAAGATGGTGTGATTAGAAATATGTTTATTAACTTTGTGATTTTTATTAAGCCAAGAAATTTAAAAAGCAAAGCATGGTGTACCTCTGAGAAAACTCTGTAAATTCCTCTGAGCGTAGTAGAGATTGGGTAAGAAACAGATGAGATGTTATTTATTAGTGTCAAGTTCAGGATGATTTTTAAGTGGAGATTATTTGGAAACATTTGTAAATTCTACCCTGAGCCCAAATTGGGGTCCCAGTGGGAAAGATGCTGATGATAAGTCAACAAATTTGAACTCCAGCTAAAATTAAAATGCTATTTGTTTCTAATATATATATATATATGTATGTATATATATGGTTTAATCCCATTAGAACCTTCAAAAAGTGGTTACCTCTCTTTAGATACTGTAGTGGTGTGACAAAGTTAGGACTCCCCAGATAAAAGATGAAAGAATAAAACTTTCAGATGAGAGTCATGAAGATTAAAGGATAGACAGAAAAATACACAAGCAGAAAGTTAAAGGAGTGTGGATATTACCCAATTTTGAACATTGTGTTAAGAGCTTAAAATTTAAACATAAAAATAAGCTAATAAGCAGAAGTTGTTGAGTATTACTTGTTCCCCATCACCTCTATTGCAAGAGGAATAGGACTAAACTACATTAGCAAAGTTAAAGGGAGTAACTTCATTTCCAAGAGGATCATCAAACAGAAGACAAATATTGACAGATAATTTATATATTCCTTCTTTAGGAGTATTAAAAGCAAACAAACTTTTGTGTATTGTGGAGATCTGAGCACAGTGGCACACACCTATATCAGCACTCAAGGAGGCTGAGAGGTTTACAAGTTTGAGTCTTGCCTAGTCAATCTTGTCTCAAAATTTAAAAAAAAGAACGAAAGAAAGAAAAGGGACTGGAGATATAGCTCAGTGGTAGAGCACCCCTGGCTGGGCTCTCTTCTAGTACTGCAAAATAAAAAGTAGATAGGTATCTTTTTATAGCAGGTGAATATTCTGTATGGTTTTTGAAATTTTCTTTTAGCAGCTAGGATATTAAAATATTTGGGGAATGGTGAGAAACATGCAATAGTGTCTTCCGTCAGTTAATTTTTGAATCATTTGTACGCCTGTGGTATTTGCTGTACTTAAAAATATTATTTGATCTTTATATAAGATGTGATTTGTTTTCCTACTCTGCAGATTACTCGCCTTAAGATAGACAGGAATCCATTTGCCAAAGGCTTTAGAGACTCCGGACGAAACAGGTAAGTCCTACTGAAAAACCTAGTTGTGATAACTGTATTTGATATCTTATTGTGAGTTTCCCTTACCAACTAAACAGTTGTATATACTGACATTAAATGGAAATAATTTCTGATGAGAATTTAAATTGGTTAATACTTTTGTTCCCTGGACATAAGTTAGTTTTGGAGTGTAACGGTGTGGCCTGCTCTGAGGTGAACTTTCACATATGCTGCTGGGGTGAAGATGGACACACTCAGAGTGCATGTCGAGTGCTGTTTCTGAAGTGGCCTTGAAGAAGCCCTGACATGTTCAGGGGCCTCTGTATTTCAAGTCAGTACCTTCTCTGCCTCTGCTATTGGTTTAGAATTTCCTTAGTGATGACACAACTGTCTATTGATTCTTTTTGGAGAGTCTGCTGAAGTCTCTTGTTAATTCAGATTTCCATCTGGAATATGAAACTACTTCCTGTTTCTAAAAGAGCCAATGTTCTTTACTTTCCAAATTTGTCTTGGCTCTGATGACAGCTACACACTTGTTTATTTTTTTCTGTGTTGTATTTTATGGTGTTTGTACTAAGTGGGAGAGCTACCACAATGAATTCCACTCTATTACTTTTATCAAAAAGCAGATCATCTAGTATGTATGCCAAGAGTTTTTAAATTGATTGATATGTTTCTATTCCAATACAGTTTGGTGAAACATTTTCTAAAATAACTGTTAGTAATAGAGTGTAATAATAGACTAATGTTCTCCAAATGCCTTTTCTGGGTAAGGCTTTGACTTCAATGTTTTTAAAAACATCTTGTTTTTAAAAAGAAGTACTTGAAAAATTTTATTACTTTATTTCTCAGATTATTCTAATACTCCTTGAAAATTTGGTGTTAGTCAAGTGTGTCTGCAAGAAGTCAAAAATTCCCAATTATTTTAGAGGATATTTTATTTGAAATTTTAGAGAGAAAACACAGTTAATAGTCTAGATTTTTAGTTCTTTCAGCTGATTAATTGAACAAGGTTGATGACAGAAATCTTTTCTCAGAATATATTGAATTGGTTACAAAAGCCTGATGTCATCTTCATATGTGAGACATCATTAAACACCAAGCAGTGTTTCAATGCGTAAGGACTAAACTGTAATTAAAATACAACAGAGAATAGAGTAACCTTCAACTTAGTGCAGATGGATCAACAAGACTTAACAATAGAAAAGACTTCCCTCTGAAACTCTTCACCCTGCAGGAAAGTTTGTGAGTATTCCTAACACCCACAAATTGTCTCCTGCATTGAAATTATTTTATGTATTTGCTTGGCTTTTGTTATGTTACATTAGTTACTGGCTAACTTGATTTTGAGATTTCTGAATTTTTCAATTTTCAGATTTTTCACTTTACTGAAAATTGAATGCAAATTGAACCATAGTTTGGTAATCTAAGATCATCACTTAGTGAGGTGACTGTTGGGAACTTTTTGGGTGATTCTTTTTCTACTTTGACAAATGCTTTGATAGAGTCTCTTGTGCTTTGATTATATCGGAACAGTATTTATCAATTCTCTTGAATTGGTTTCAGTTTATTTCTTTTTAAACAGAAAAATAATTTGTTAATATAGGTACTCCAGGAGAGTAAACTCAGGCTTTGAGTTTACATCAGGAACTATGTCTAAGGTATTGCTCCAACAAAGACCTTGCTGGAGGTCTCACTGCTTCTAATCTGTCAATTCATTTCTGAAGCACTAAATTTAAGAAACATTCTTAAAGTATATAGACAGTAACAATGAATAAATATTCTGAAAGTGAGATGATAGATGCACATGACAAGTTTTCAGAAAGAAGTCTAAATATGACAACAGAACGAAAGGACATTTGGTTATTTAAACGTGGCCAGAAAAAAAATTAGTAGAATTAGTAAAAAGAAACTACTAAGTCTATGTGGTATAGTAAAGTCAAAAGGCTAGACTTGATATGTATTTTTTTCTTCCCTTTGTCTGCTTCAGGAAGTGTAGGTGTGACATGTAATTGTGCTTGTTATTATTTATTTCCTGACTCTCCTAAAGCATTAAATGTTTCTAATGGACATACAGAAAATAATGAATTATGTTTTAACACTTTAGTTTAAAATATTTATTTTAATCCAATTGTTAAATAACTTACTAGAGATGAGGTATAATGTGTCTATGTATGGTTGCTTTGCTAGTAAGATAAACTTTTAACTTTTTTCTCATGAAACTATTTCTTGCTTAGCATCGATAAACTTTTCACTGATAACCCTGCAATGATAAATATCTTTTTCTTTTTTTTTTTTTGGTACTGGAGATCAAACTTGGGTCCTTGCGATTGCGCAGCAGGTGGTGGTGGAAACCACTGAGCTATATCCCTGGCCTGATAAATATCTTTTCTTTAAATAGAATACGTTTTCAATACATAATGATTACATGTATTGTGGGGAATTAGTACATGTACATAATACAGCTTAATTCTTCTATTTTTTTTCATCCTCTAGCCCTCTTATCACTTCTCTCCCTCCATCTTTAGCTCCCCAATCCATTTGAAAAAAAAAAAACTCCCTACTTGCTATTTATCTATCTTCCATTTTGCTATTGCTAAATACCTATAAATCAATATCACTTGTTTACAAATTTTGATCTTACCACTTTGACTGGTAAATGTAAAAGACACAAATATGAAGAAAAGAGAATTGGTCAGTTATAAACATTTCTAATTTATTTATTATTTTTCTTGGCGGAGGATGTAGTGGTCTTGGGAATATAGAGGCGCACAATAATTTTTCACACATTAACAGCCCATGAAGAAAAAGTTCAAAATATTCTTTTGTCACCCCAGTTCTGTTTTTTAAAGCAAAATATTTTTATTTTTCCTCATATATGAAAGAAACAAATTGAACAAAACAAGAAATAAACAGAGACATGTAATTGTTTAAACTTTATAAAACAATTTTCTTTAATTAAAAATTATCCTTTCCTGGCTATTTATGGCTCCATAGCTTATTTTATAGGAATCAGTAGCTTCACCCCTTAAAAGCTCTCCTGCAAGACATTTGCTATGTGAGAGCGAATTTATGTGCTGAGAATAGTTTCATTCTTCAGTTAGGCCTTAGGTTTGACCCTATAAAATTTTTTACTCAGGAAGGTACAAAAATTTCTTCTCTTTAAATCCTTCAGGAAAAACATAACCATTTTACTAAATAAACTTGGCCATTTGATAGCATAAATTAGGGCGGTGATAAAATGTGGAAGTTGTTCAAAGGCACCTTGTATAAATTATCGCCTTGGCTACTCTCCTGCAGGAGGTGCCTTTCATCTTTTCTTTAACTAGATGAGAAAAGTCTCCATTACTGGAGAAAATGAAGGCTTTTTAACAAAAGTCCAGATTCAGCTAATAAATATTTTATAACTGCTTCCTGCAAAATATCTGAAATCCTTTCTGGAACTTGCAGTGTGAACAACAGCAGCCTCAGGAAAAATATCAGTAGTTCCGAATCAGATCGCTTGTAGATATGTCACCTTAGAGCATCTCTTTGAAGCTTAGGGTTATATATTTGCGATACTCAATAACTTCTCAAGTATTTGGTTTATGGATCTGAAACACAATAAAGTTTATATTCCTAAAGCTAAAAATACAGTAATGCACACTGATTTAGCTATTACATTTCTAAGTCCACTGGATGCTTGTTAATTATCATAGTAAACTTCCTTCAAGACTGCTCCATAATTATTTTGGCATCTTTACTATTTAAATCTACCATTGTCAAAATCCATCTATATGGTGATAAAAAGCAGTTTAAAAATAAAGCTATATTCTATCATTCTTTTGCATTTAAAAAAATCTTATTTCTAGAAAGAGACACATTTAATATGGGTATAAACCAAATATAGAGTGATCAGCTAAATAGCACCTAGCATTCATTAGTCGAGTATTTTATACAACCCATAGACAACGTGGGGCTTTGAGACTGCCACACTGCCCAGAAATCAGTACTTTAGTAGTACAGAAAATATAACCATGTGGCATAATCTTGGATTTGAGTTATAGTTTTGCCACAGATTTTGATGTCTGATTTGGAAAAAAAAATCACTTAAAATAAAACAAGTTGTGAGCTAGAAGGGATTTCAGAGTTTTCACAGTCTAATCATCACTTTATAGGAAACTGGAATCCAGAGAGTGTAAGAAATTGGCTCAGAGCCACACAATTATTTTAGTGACTTGCAGTCACAGCTCAGTTCTTTTAATCCCAATCTAGGGTGCTTACCACTAAATAATTGTTTCTGTAGTACATTGATTATGTGTAAACCAGCTTCTGGTCTTCTCTTCAGGTAATTCAGGTAAAACAGGTACAGTTCCCTTCTGTGCCCTCCTCTCCCTTTGGAAGCCCCGCAATAGCATCTGTGTGGCGTGGAACAGAAGGACTCTTTGAACAGAACTCCTCTGAGCCTATGACTGAAGAATTCATGACAGCATGTGCTTGCACACACGCCACACACCCACAAATGTATAGCTGCTTTTCTATCACTAAGATGCCCCCAAGTGAGGATATAAATCACTAAATTAATGGAGACTATACCCTGCATATTCCAATGTTCAAATTCTCCGTGTAATATCTTGGCACAAAAGGACAGTAATATTTGCACAAATCACTTCTGCCCTTTGGAGAATTTTCACTATCATAAAGGTGATGTGACATTTGGGAATGGTTTCCCTTTTTCTTACTTTGTAGTTCATGATTTGGAAGTAAAGGAAATCCACAGGATGTAGAAACTGAGTTAGAGCTACTAGAGTATCTGATGGTCAAAAGAGATATCTGAGTTAGTATTTGATACTCTCAGGAAGCAGCCATTTCTTACATTAGAGCTATAGATTTAGTGAAAAGCACAGTCTTATCTTAACAAATTACTTAGAACTGAGGTGGTTGAGATGAGTGGTGAAAGTCTCAGGCTGCCTGGAAAATGGCTAATTGAGAGAAAGGCCTTAACCCAAAAACCTAGAAGATTTAGTCATCTGATACATAAGAAAGGGGAGCCTCAATCATTTGTGGTAGTAAAAGTTTTATAGATGCAATTAGAGTAGTTGCTTTTGTTTTAAAATATGCTTGTCATGTAAATAATCAACTTACCTCATATCTTTAATCATACATTCTTTAAGAATACATGTTGAGGCTTTAAAATAATTTGTGATGTTAACACTAATTCCATATACATGATAGCCATATGAGATCTCTGTCCGGCTCTACTGCTCACTGCCAGGAGGTAAGGGGGAGGTTGGTGTTGCTCTCTCCTGGCCCTCTTATTGCCCAGCCTGGTTGGTGGTGAATATTGTGCCCCTTGAGAGGAAGTTGGTTTTCTTTGGATGATTGCTCCTCTGAGATGGTTGCTGAGGCAATGAGTGGTGGGCAAAAATGTCTTTTAGGAGAGGTTTTACAGGAGCATGGTTTGATGACAAGAAGTCCTATAAGAGGAAGAAAGTGTTCATTCCAGACCATAGCAGAACCTTGGACACACAGCAGCCAAGATGGTCTTTCTTCACCTTAGTTCCTTAGCCCAAAGGGAGACCTTCTCAACAACCAAGTTGGCCTCGATTTTCAAGAATGTGAACAAGAGTCTTGTGTGGCTTCTTTGTGCTTCCCCCTCTGAAACATTTCTTTCTGCCTGTAGCAAGCTCCTAAGGAGCCACAGTTGAAGATGCCTGTTGATACCAGTGTTGTTTTCTGAGATGCTTATATCTGAAAGCTCAACTGCTCCTAACTAGACTTTCTTTGTCCACCCCCACCCTGATCCTTCCATTTAGAATGGGTTTGGAAGCCTTGGTAGAGTCATATGCATTCTGGCGACCTTCACTACGAACTCTCACCTTTGAAGATATCCCTGGAATTCCCAAGCAAGGTAACTCACAAACTCTCCTGAGTCAGTCAGTTCCTGGCTAGAAACTCAGGCACTAAAACATGCAGAAATTGGTACTTATCCCCAGAAAGGTAGTCTCATCACTAGCATCTTCCTGCTCTTGCATTCCGTCTCTTTTCTTTATGGAATGAGAATTGGTCATGAAAAATGGTAGTTGTAGTCATAGGTTAAATCTTAGATGTTTCAGGCTGTTTATATATTTCATGAACTTTATCTCACCCTTACATCTCATTAAAATTAGAGGTGAATGGTGGGGCTGAGGCAAGGTACACTTCATAAGAAACTGTGGTCCTAGTCCACCCTGTCTGGCTAGGTCTTCCCTTCCTCCAGCAAACTTGCCTGTAGGCAATATTCTCCTGTTGGGTGTATGATGAAGTCTGGCACACTCTGACAGACCTCTCTGTCTCTTCTCTGAATATTTCCCAAAGACCCAGGCCTTGTGTTTCTCATAGAGGGATGGCCCCACTGTCTAGGACTCTGTGCTTGCTCCTACAGTTGGACTTTTTACCAGGATCCTGCCAGCTTCAAATGAGAGGTTCACGTGGTGGGTTTCAGATTATTATCATTAGTTTTACTGGGCTTTTAGATTATTTTGAGATGCTATATAAAAGATTTATAAACTATCTGGTATTTGGAATTCTCTTCTCCCCTTAAATTCTGTTGTTTGCAAACATCAATCTGCCAGGAAATCCAGAAAAGGGGAGTCAGTCAGCCACCATCACTGTTATCTTTTAGATTCAGGATTAATCACTGCCTCTAAATTTCATAGGTCTGGTAGACTTCTATTTTTGTGTTCATATGTGATTCACCAACCTGTTTTCTGGTTGGAAATGGCATTTTCGAGGAGCTATACTATTACTCTACTACATGTTTGAGACCTACGGTACCATAGTCGTTGATGCACATGCTTTCTGCAAGAAGCCACAGTTTGAGGCAGAGTGTGCCACCAGCCAATTCAGCTTTTTCTTGAGTCACTTCTTTTTCTTTTTGAGAAAACATTTGATCCAGAGTAAGCTTTACTGAAAGAAAAGCTAAAATATGGGTAAGAAAGAGATCTTGATTATACTTTTTGAATAAGGTACAAACTAAGATGAAATTCATACTTTATGAAGTTCTGGTAAATTGAGTATATGCCAATTTACTGCAGTAAATAAAAAATTTTGAGAGAGCTAATTAAGGGAGAAAGTGCAAAACTTCTATGTTGTAATATCCTATTATTTTCTGCAATACAAAAATATATAATTCCCTAGGAAGATAATTTGCCTTCAGATAAGAAGATCTGTGCTTAAATTATTTCAGTCTGAATGGAATGAAATTATAAATTCCTAGAAAGTTGAGACCATCTCCTTTTCAGCTTTGTAGCACTCTGCCACCTCTGGTAACAAGCCATGTCTACTATGTATTTACAAAATTAAAAGGAGAAGATGGGTGTGGAATCATTCTTTACATTTCAACTTCTTTTATAGGCAATACAAGTTCTTCCACCTTACTCCAAGGTACTGGGAATGGTATTCCTGCCACCCACCCTCACCTTTTGTCTGGCTCCTCTTGTTCCTCTCCTGCCTTCCATCTGGGGCCTAACACCAGTCAGCTGTGTAGCCTGGCCCCAGCTGACTATTCTGCATGTACCCGCTCAGGCCTCACCCTCAACCGATACAGCACATCCTTGGCAGAGACCTACAACAGGCTCACCAACCAGACCAGTGAGACCTTCGCCTCACCCAGGACTCCCTCCTATGTGGGTGTGAGCAGCAGCACCTCTGTGAACATGTCCATGGGCAGCACTGATGGGGATACCTTCAGCTGCCCACAGACCAGCTTGTCCATGCAGATCTCGGGAATGTCCCCCCAACTCCAATATATCATGCCTTCACCCTCTAGCAATGCCTTTGCTACTAACCAGACCCATCAGAGTTCCTATAACACTTTCAGGTTACACAGTCCCTGTGCCTTGTATGGATATAACTTCTCCACATCCCCCAAACTGGCTGCCAGTCCTGAGAAAATTGTTTCTTCCCAAGGAAGTTTCTTGGGGTCCTCACCGAGTGGGACCATGACCGATCGACAGATGTTACCCCCTGTGGAAGGAGTGCACCTGCTTAGCAGTGGGGGTCAGCAGAGTTTCTTTGACTCTAGGACCCTAGGAAGCTTAACTCTGTCATCATCTCAAGTGTCTGCACATATGGTCTGATGAAGCCTTTAAGTTAAACTGCATTTGAATCTGTCTAATGTATTTTCAGTCTTTTTTTTTAAAGCACCGTGGAAGGAAATTATCTGTAGCTTGTAAAATGTACATATAATAGAAAATGAAGGCTCACTGAGGGTTTTGGCTTTCTCATGGTGAGACTGTAAACTATCTATGGTATATGTGTATACTGTATATAGAACATGTGGCATGTTGAAGCCTCTCTCTTTTCCTTCTACTTCATCCAGTTGCACAGAGTATTGGCACACCCATAGTATGTTTAATCAAATTCTTAGACTCTTTTGAAAATGAAGTAGTAAACTTGAAACTTGGCAATGATACTAACCAGATGAAGACTTATAACTTAATTTATCAGAAAAATTGTCTAAACAGTTCATATTGAGTTTTTATAACCAGCCTAACTCTAACTTACAGAGTCTTGTGATTTCTGTAATTCTTGGACACAGTGTGGGAACCTAAGTTGCAAAAGCCAGTTGAAGTCTTAGTATTAGTTTTGAGATGTTTGTAATATGGATTAGCTTTTGCATTCCTGCTTATTCTTATTTACTGCTAATATTATATGATCTCAGATCTATAAAATTTATAACTCATAATTTTTCTAAGGAAGGTGGAGAAGCTTGTGGTTTTTTCCACTTTCCAAAAGGCAAGGAATACATTTCTAGTATTTTAGATTTTGGAGTCATTCTATTTAGTTCATCAAATAGGCCACAAAAGAATATTCTATAAACATCCTTAAATTCCAGTTTCCACCACAGAAGGAGGAATATATGAGTAATGAGACAAAGAAATAAATCATTGTCAAATTATTTGATTTCAATGAAAAATGATTATCTTTTTAAACACAGAGAAATAATGTTGTCAGCTATCCCTTAGGTTTTCATGTAGCTTGGTTTTTCATTAGAATATTTTTTTCTTTTATTTTAAATCCTCCTGACCCATGTTCTTTGAGTAAGGAAAAGACATTTATGCAACTTATCATATTTATGTCTGGTAACTCCTACAAATTGAAACTTTCCCCCTCCTTAACCTTATCCCTCTGTCTGAGTCTTGTCCAAAACAGACAGGTCTTAGGCCTTTATGGTGTTAAAACTGCAAGGAATTTCAGAGGGTTATCTCCAGTAATCTGTCTTGTGGGGGTTGTAGTGAAAGCCCAAAGCCCATTATTATAAAGGCCCTCTTGGAGTACTAAGGAGGAAGATACTAATTATGATAAAGGAACCATAAAACTTTTAACCTCAACAGCATTTTTAACCTCTGAGGTGAGGCAATGAAAATAGTATTTCTTTTTAGAAACATCTTTGAAATAATATATACGTGGCTTATAAGTTCAAAGTAAGTAAATTTGGTAGCACATTATGAGATAAATCAGAATAGTTAAGAATGCATGATGAAGTACATTGCTGTTCTGTTGAGAAACTAAAATGATATGTTTTCCCGTCAACTCATTGCATTTAATATATGTGACAAGTGAAAAATTAGTGATTTCCTTTCACTGCTTAACAGTTGCTTTCATTCATGCTTAGTTTAGATGGGGAAAGGGTATAGCTCATGATTTGCTTCTTTACTTTAATTGATCACCATTGTTAGATATTTAGGGGAATATACTGTTTCAAAAGAATTTGCACAGGATATGACTCTGTTTAGAGATACTGACAAATTTTCTCATGGAGTCTATAAGCAGTTCACCAAGTTAGTATTGATTTTTAAGTTTAAGATTAGCATGAAGGAACATGAAATATTTGCAATAGATAGATCTATAGAAGATTTTGTGTATGACATTAATAGCTTGACAACAATTTGGGGAAAGCTTTGAGAATGTGTCTATTTTAGCTTTAGTTCTTGGTATATTTAATGGAGAATGCTTCTCCATCTTGAGAAATCAAGGAGACCGATGCTTTATATTCATATGTATTAGTAATCAGAGCATTTTCCTTTTGCTGTTGATATTTGAAATGACACCACAGTATGAGTAGAACTTTTATTAATCTTTTTTGGGTATTTAGCAATATTGTACAAATTCCATTTCTTTTAGATTTTACTGTAAATATCAATCACCGTGTCACTTCAAAGACTAACATTTTATTGTTATATTAAATGACATACATTGATAATTATAATTATATATCTGTATTTTATTAAAAAGATGCCTAAGAAATTATATTAAAGTGTGTTATTAAACCTTTTTATCATTTTGGAGGGTAATCGTTTTTTTTTGGAGGGTAATCATTTTAAGTGTCTATAAATATTGTTCCAAGAATAAGCACACATGTGCAGACCCCGAACACAAATTCGATAGTTCTCAATTACAAAGCAGGAAGAAATGGGCCTGCTGTTCATTTTTCATGTGTTAAATATAATTCTTGGTGTGTTGACCATGTCATTGAAGGTGAAAGCCCTGACAGATGTTGAACACATGAAAATTTGGATGTGAGAGGAGGAGGGTGGGGTGGTATGTTTTGTTTCAGGTCCAGGAGACAAAGGCAAAGATACAAGAATGAACTCCTTGCACCACTGACTGGTGATGACAGATTACTTCTGGCCCCTTGACTGGAAAACATTCCAAGGGACATCACGACGGGATGAGGTTGCTGCTATCAAGAGCAGTCACATTCTGAAAATTAACACTTGCTTCCATACAAGCTCCCTCACAGAGGTCAGCAGCTTTTCACAAGTGGGGCACCCAGTTGCTGACCCCTGATTTCTGGAATGTAGGGGGTCAGAAGACCTTGGTGGCTCCCAGGAGGCACAGTATAACCTATATAGAGAAAGATCACACTCATTCTTTACATTAATGAAATTTTGAGAAAAAGAAACCTCACTTTTAAAATGCAAATAGCTCTTCACCCTTCAGACTTAATCCTATCAGTAATTCACACCTTAGTGTGTAAAATAAATAGTAGCTTTGGAGATAGCTGGAGGTTTGACAGTAGAAAAAAAGGAGTAATCTTTGTAGTCAGCCAATTCTGGGAAGAGTTGGAAGGCAAGAAGGTACAAGAAGAGAGCCCCTTCACTAAACTACAGATTCCCATGAAGTCCTGGTGCAGAGCCTTTAAAAATAGTCATTTCATGAGATTATTTCGGAAACAATGATGGTGTTGGTGAATGCTACACAGTTGGTGAATGCTTCTTGTAAAGAAACCTTTATTTTGCAATGCAGCAAAAGTGTTGGGTTTCTTCATAAGGAATTTACTGGCTCATTGACATGAGCATTTTCCTAAGTTTTCTTTTAGAAATTAAATAATTTCATTAAATTTTTATCATAAATTTTAATCACATTGTTCATTTTGTGAAAATAAGTGCTCAGATAAGTTGAGAGTGTGATGAGTGGTTAAATAGATGTACGTGGTTATAGTATTCTAGGAGAGTAAGGCTTAGAAATAAACTTTCAATGGACAAATAATATAGATGCAAATAAAAAATATCTAACAGATAATAAACTTTGTATCCCTCTACATGTTGATGGATTTTCAGGTATTTTATTTTTGCGGAATTTTCTTATGGTGCAAACATCATTGCCTTGGCAATTAAGGAAGTTGCTTTCAAACCATAGTTTTTTCAATCATGATTTGGGGAGAAAATATAACTACTTTAGGTCTCAGATTTTTTTTATATATGAAAGGAGTGGCTAGGAAGAGAATCTTTACCATTCCTTTGGTTTCAAATTTATATGATCTTTGTATATAAACATTTAACTCAATATGAGGAAGCTGAAACTCATGTATTAGAATATATGTCTCTTTTTGGATATACATATCTATCTCTTTACAAAGAATGCTACAGTGCCAGGATAATTTTAAAATTATTGGATCACTTAAAATTTATCTTTTAAATGCGATTATGCCTTATTAAATTATGATACGTAGGAAAAATTTTAGTATTTTCATATTTGAATGAAGCTATACTTGGTAATGTATTTGCTACTTTGTAGTGAATAGAAAAAATTAATAAAATTTTCTTTTCATGATGTTCTCTATTGCATGGCATAAATGACATCATTGAAAAAGTATGACAATCTAGTAAAATATCTAGAGATCATTCCAAACCCATTCAAAATACACTTAAATCCTTGCAAAAACACTTAGGATCATCTTTTTGAAGGGTTTTATTCATGCTGAGATTCAGATATGATAACACAAAGCAGTTTATTACTGAGCAATTTATTCCAGAGGTTAAACGCGTCTAGATCAACACAGACGTTCTACGCCATTTTGAATCATATTATTCTGGTCTCTAGAGTAATTTATTATTAAAGCTCTATTTTTTTCTAGATAACTTTATATAGTTCACACATTTATATATGCAATTCACCTATTTAAATTAAACAATTCAAGGATTTCAAATACATTCACAGAGCTGTGTAATCATTACCACAATCAATTTTAGAACATTTTCATCACCCTGCAAAACCTTCCAGCCCAGCCTCTGAACAGTCACCCCTTTTCTCTTAATTTCTTTCTTAAGCTCAAATCCAAAGCAGCAACTACTAATGTACTTTAAGCCATAGATTTTCTTATTCTGGGCATCTCATGTAAATGGATTCACAGAATATGTGTTCCTTTGTGACTGGCTTTCTTCACTTAGCATGTTTTCAAGATTCATACATGTTGTGGCAAATATTAATAGTTCTTTTAAGTGTGTGAGCAGCATAAATGGTGCATGTTTAGAAACCTTATTACAGTAAAAGATACATTGCCAGGAATGCCTCTCAGAAAACTTCCCCTTTGCCAGGTGTGGTGGTGCACGCCTGTAATCCCAGTACTCAGGAAGCTGAGGCAGGAGGCCAGCCTCAAGTTCAAGGCTACCTTGGGCTACATAGTGAGTTCAAGGACAATCTGAACTACATAGCAAGACTCTGTCTCAAAAAAACCAAAAACCCAAACCCCAAACAAATAAACAGAAAGCCCCCAAAACCCAAAACCTCCCCCCTTGCTTCTAATACAGTTATTCCCTCATTATCACCACTTTCTGAAGTAATCAAGTCTTTCCTTAGTGTCTTTACAATCTCTGATAAAAAATATTGTGCTTACTGCCCAGTAACATACAACGTAAGAACAGGTTTGTTGAAAACATTATAATGTGTTCTTATCCACCTTATTCATCAGGTCTGGTACCATGCCATTTCTGGCCTTTCCCCAAGGTCAAAATGACTGTGAAAGGTAAACCTTTTCAATTGATTTAGAACATGGAGGCGGGCATGACAGCACAGCTAAAGACAGTCATGAAAGAACTTCCAGAACTGCTCAAAGTGGCAAAAACAATGAGATAAGTGTGTTGGAAACAAGGGGGAGGTTTTTTCATTTTGTTTTGTTTTCGAGGGGCATCAATGATGATGTATCTTTTACTGTAATAAAATTTTAAAACTTAAACATTCACTGTATTTTTGATCACACATCATATTTTTAATGCTGAATATATTCATCATAGAATATACACAACTTGTTTATTCATCATTTGATGGACATTTGACTTGTTTCCACCTTTTAGCTATTATAAATCATGCTGCTATAAATTTCTGTGCACAAATTATTGTGTCAACGTATGCATTCATTTCTCTTGAGTATATACTTAGGGGTAGAATTGTTAGTGTTCAGGAATCTTTTGAGGAGCTGCCAGGTTGTCCAGAGTACCTGCTCCATTTCACATACTTACCAGCAATGGGGGATTTTGATTTCCTTACATTCTTACTGATAGTTGTTATTATCAATCTTTTAAAAATTCTAATCAGTCTAATAATCATATAGTGATACCTTATTTTGGTTTTGATATGCATTTCCCTGATAACTAATATGGTCGGATATCTGTGTTTTATTGTTGATTTATATATCTTCTTTGGAAAAATAATTTGTTATTCAGATACTTTGCCCATCTTTTAATTGAGTTGTTTCATCTTTATTGAGTTGTAAGACTTCATTATATAGTCTAGATTTATGTCTCTTTTCAGATAATGATTTGCAAATATTTTCTTTCATTTTGTGGGTGGTCTTTCGACTTTCTTGATGGTGTATTCTGCAGCACAAAAGATCTTAATTTTTCAGAAAATCTAATTTAATTTTTCTTCAGTTGCTTGTGTTTTTTTGTGAGGGCCAAGCTATTTTGATGATTATTTTGATAAATTCTTTTAATTTGCCATTTCAAATTCTTAGTAGTAGTAGAAGCAGCACTACAAGTGAATTTTAAAAGTGATTTTTGGGTATACAAATTTAATAGTACTTGATAAATTACCCTTCCTCTCAACACACCTGAAATATTCTTGGGGAAATAAATTATTCTTCAGTTCCTTAAAGAGAAGATAAAGGCATCCTAAAGCATCATGAACTTTTTAGTATTCCATGGAAAGTGGCGGGTATTTTTCAATATTTATCCAATCAGAATGTTTATTAAGGATTTACTATTTGCTTGGCATTATTTTAGGTATTTGGGGTATAATAATAAACAACAACATTGGTGTTTCCAAATGCCTTATAAAAGTTGAAATGGTGGTTTGTTAAAGGAAAAAGAAAAACCCTCATACTCTAATATATCACAATTGGTGGAGAAAAGTGTTGCCTTTTGGCTTTTGTATGAGTCAGTACCCTCACCCTTATTTTGAAGTTACATATCCCAGATAGTCACTGCAGACTGTTTGCTCATGCGTAAAGGTACAACAGGGATATATTATCACCTTAATTTCAAGTTTGTTTTGTGGTCTGTCTTTGGAAATTTTAACATCATTTAAAACTTTTTTTCTAATTTGGTTCTTTTTAGAGAACTGTAATAAGATATTTTTCTATTATTAGCAGGAAAAGAAAACCTTGCTTCTTTAGGGTTATGGAAAACCCCTGCACATTTTTCTTGAAGGTATTTGGTAAAACAGATTGGAAAGATTTGCAGATTCATTTGCTTTAATTTGCTCAACTGAATTTCAAGGAAAAGTTAGTTGAACAGTACCTTTCTCAAAAAAAAAAAAATAGAAGCTCTCACTCTGCAATAATAAGGAGAATCTTAAAAGGTGCTTCTATCAAGGAATGCTACAAAGCCCCAGTAGTGCCTGCTGTTTGACTTGTACCTAGATGTCTCCCTAAAGCATCATGTTCTCATAGGTGGGGATTTTTGGAGGTGGCTGGATCTAGGGTATGTGAATATGGATTAAGGGTGTAAGAATATGAATTAAAAGTGTGTAATAGCTAAATTAGTCCACTGATTAATTTAGCATAGTTCTAGGTGTGGATAAAAAGAAAGCCCATCTTGGGTGTGGGCAGCACCAACCAATAGGCTTATAGCCTTCATGGAATAAAAGGAAAAGGGAGATCTACTGCTGCTGCTTCATTGTTTCCTGCCTACCATACCATGGACTGTTTCCCTTCTGCCATGCCCCTCTGCAATGCTGCCCTGACTTGGAGCCAGCCAACTATGCACTGAAACCTCTTTAAACTGTGAGCTAAAATAAACTTTTCCTCCTTTAACTTGTGGGTATTGGATATTTTGTCTCAACAATGAGAAAAGTAACTAAGATGCTTGCCTTAGTGAAGGTTGGCTTATGATGAATTAACATCATGACAGATCCTGCCTGTTTTGTTTTTTTGAATCTGATGACCTCTGTGTGTAGAAAAAAGAACTAGAAATTGTCCATGTTCAAATATTTGCTGTCTATTCAGTTTTATCTTGAGAATATGGAGAGGGAAAGGGGATAAAAAACAAAAATTTGGGACTGGAAGGTCTTTCCACATCAAGCAAGAGAGAGGCCATGGAGACACATGTGACCTCCAGAGGTAGCCATTTTAACCCATACAAGCTTCAAAGGAGATATTCAGCAAATTCAGTGACAATCTCCTTGACAGTCCTCACTGAGCATTTTCAAGCTTTTTTATTTTTCTACATGCATTTCTCTGAATCCTCAATGTCCTTCGTTACTTATCTTTTCATTTTCAAAAACTTACTCAAGGAATTATTTATTCAGTGAAGACTTTTCCAATTTCCATTCCTCCTATCACTGTTTCCTCACGAGAAATAAACTCTTCCTCTAAAGTACTGTTACAATACTCTCCTCATACTTCTCTTAAGGAATATAGCTGCACATATGCTTTTCATGTATGTCAGCCAGCCCATCTATGATAAGAATCCATGTGGGAAGGTGCTGCATATAATTTATTTTGGCCTCACACTTAACTAAGATTTAAAAAGTGACTATTAAAGGAGTAGACACATAAACAAATGCACAAATAAATGAAGTTTGTCAGCCTAGTATGAATCCTCAACTTTGGATGGTCTGGACGCTTTGCTTGTTGAATTATCCATTTGTTATATCAGATAAGACACAGAAGACTGAAACTTCTTCAAAAATAAAAAAAGATGAAAGGCTTCTCTCTTTTTCTAATTATTCTTTTTATTCTGCTTGAGCATTCTTACTTCAGAGGATTATGATTGGTGTCTTTTTAACATACTCCTCCCTACACTGTATTTTATCATCAACACCTTCCAAAGCTAGTAGGATGTTATGTGACTCTAAAGGGAAACTATTCCTTTAGAAAGCTTAGAAATCAATTAATCCAGAGAGTTTAAGAAGATTAACTGAAGGAACTGTTTTTTCTAGAAATAACATGGACCAAATGAGTTTTCTGGCCTAGGGTTAATCATAGATGTATTGTTGATTGTAGTGAGATTGTTGAGGTGATAGAGAAACCCAGATTTCACAAGAGATGAGCATATTGCATCCTGGTAGTTATGAGATGGGGTGCTGAAAAGATTGTCATATTAAGTTACTAACATGGGTACTTCTAGTTTGTTAGTTGTCCATCTTTACAAGCAAGTTGCTATAGCAATAAATCTTTTACTTAGAAAAAAGTTTGTTTTTCAATGCAGAATAATAAAATTGTACAAGAGCACCTAGAGTCCTCTCCAACCCCTCAAGGATTAGGAGTTCTATAAAAGGCATTTTTGTCTTTCTTGATAGGGGTCAAAGACATTTTGGAGAAAATCTTTGCTTGGAGAAAAACTATAGATATCTGTTAATATATTACTGGCACCATGTTAGGGGTGAGTGGCTTAGATGAGTGAGGCACTATATTTTAGGAAATGTATGTTCTTTTTTTCCCTCTGAAACATGTGGAGTATTTTGACTTGAGTTTTCTTGGATTCTACTAGTAAAAGCCACCTATGAGGTTGGGAATTAAGAGAATATACTGAAGTGATGAAGGATCAAGAAACCAGGAGACCTTCTACAATTTCCTAGCTCATATTTTCACCATAGTTCTGGAAGTGTACCAGGTTTTACTCAGATTAAGAACACAGTTACATATATATTTGTGTGTGTGTGTGTGTGTGTGTGTGTGTGTGTGTGTGTGATGCATCTGTCATAACTTCAGGGGAGGAGTGTAACTCTTTGAGTTCCTTAACATAAGTGTTTGCTTATTTACACAAAGTTCAGTCATTCACTCATCCTTGCACTTAGCATTTGTTGGCCACTTCCCATGTTCGAGATTCTGTTGTTACAGATACAATGATGAGGAAGAAAAAAATCATTCTTTCAGGGGAGCTCTGAGTCTTATCCAGGGGATCACCACACAAATACATAATGGTCATACAATGTCAATGTTAAGAAAGAGAGATACATGCTAAAGGTGTGGGGAACATCAGATGTGACTAGGGTTATATGATAAACAAAAGAGATCAAAGAGTTGTGAAGATGAGAGACCATTTGTAAGGCCCAAGGAAGGGTGGTGGAAGTAGAGGTAAGTATTCTGGCAGGGTACTGTCCAAAAGAACTTTCTGCATGCCATAAATATGTTCTTTCTTCACTGGCCAATACAGTGATGACTATGTGATATGGCTTGAAATGTGATATCACTTGAAATGTGACTAGTCTGAGGCTTTGAACTTTAAAGTTTATGTAACACAAATTAATTCTGATTTAAATTTAGTCTCACGTGGCTAGTGGCTACCATGTCAGAGAGTGAAGCCCCTAAAATAGCTTCAGGTAATGTGTATCCTAAAAGAAGTATGGATAATGGGCAATGGCGGGATTAGCTTCTTCAATGCACAGTTCACTCATCATATGTGTGGTGCTTATGCAGGGTTAGGATGAGTGGATGGTAATTCTATGGCTATGGCAACTGGTCAGTGTCGCATGATTCTTCACATAACTCATTCATGATGAATAGGTTTATTGAGCACTGAAGCAGTTCACTTGTTCTCCACTCAGTTAGTCTTGTCACATAATTGTCCAGCCATGGGTCTCATGTTTTTTCTTTTCTATCAGGCAGAAGCCATAAAAATTCCTTCTGGGGGAGTTACACACTAATCTCCTTTGAAGGATTTTGATTGGGAAGAGCATCTATTCATGTTGAACAGGAAAAACCATCAGGGGGGCTATGACTACATTCCTGGTGGAGGAGACCGAGATGCTCTTATCCTTCCCCTTTCTCCTCATCTCATTCCCTCTCTCTGAAGAGAAGCTTGTCTGCCATGGTCAAATCACCTTCCCTTGTCAAACTAGTCCAATCATTTATTTGCAAATGTGATTCTTTCTCATGCCTTACTTCCATTAAATATATTAAGAAGATAATTCTTTTAAAAAAATTTAAAAAGAAGATAATTCTTTTCTGGGAAAGATGGGAAAAAGGATCAGTGGAGAGTTTTCCTTATATGAGGTATAAAAGACAATTAGAATTTGCATCACATCACAGTACTTATTCTCATATAATATTTCATTTAATCTTTCCAACAATTCTGTGAGATGTTTCTGTTCACACTTCATAAATGAGGAAATTGAGGACCACAGAATTTAAAGGCTTGCCCCCAACCACTTGACCATCAGACGACAAGCTGGGATGAAGCCTGAGTTTTCTGATGACTAAAGAGTTATCATGAAAATGATATTAGAGCAATAATAATCACTAAGGAAATAATTCTAACAGGATGGGGAAAGAAGAGAAGGAAAGGGAAAAGAAAATGGAAAAGATGTTCCTTGTTGATATTTTTCTCTCTTGGAGGAGATTCAAGACACTTTACAGAAAACCTTTGCTCTGAGAAAATCCATGTGGATGGCTTTTGACCCAGAAGCTGGTGTCATTTTAGGGGTCAATTTTATGTCAAGGACACCAATTGGTTGACAGTAACAGTCATGAAAACATATCCTTCAACACAGCTTTTCTCCCTTTTGCCGTCTGCTTCTAGTGAACATCATTTTACCACAAATGGGCTGATGAGGGATTCAGAGCTGAGGCAGAGCCAGTAGAAGTCTTGATGATATTAGAAGTTTACTTTTAGAAACTGGAAAAAGGGAAGTGAGACTGTCAGCTTTACCTCGCCTGAAGCTGGTTTCCCTGGAGATATGGGTACAAAATGTCAAACTACGAAAGGAAATTATTTCTAGTAGTGAACTCTTCAGAGAAAACGTTTTCCAGGGCTCTTTAAAAAGGGAGCATATATGTTGAGGTATTGAAGACCAAGAGAAGAATAACATACACTTATTGTTTTAAAGGTAAAATTTAACTCATGCCGAAGTTTACCGACCTCATAGCTGACTTAGCCAGGAAAATCTTACCAGCTTGAAATTTAAATCTTATGATTATTGACAAAGATATTATTTAGTACAAGTTTACAAAAAAGCAAATGAGGCAAAATAAGAGACTGACATATCCAGAATTACCCAGCTATAAAGGACCAAAATCAGGTTTACAACTCAAGTCCATCTAACCCCAGAATTGTTTCCACAAAAAATCTCTGTGTTACAAAAGCAACACAGAGTTGTAGACAACAAAAGCAGATAGGAAAATTGGACTTCATCAAATTGTAATATTTTGTATAGTGGTGAATACTATTAATAGACAGAAAAGGGAATCCACAGAATGGGAGAAAATATTTGTAAATTGTATATCTAATAAGTGATTAATATCTAGAACATATAAAGAACTCTCAAAACTGCAGAACAATAAGACAACTCTAATGAAAAATCACCAAAGGACTAGAATAGATATTTATTTAAAGAAGATATACAAATGACCAATAAGCAAATGAATAGATGCTCAATATCACTAATTATTAGGGAATTGCAGATTAAAGTCACAATGAGATTAAACTTTATTCCCATTACAATAACTATTGCAACACAGAATGAATATAAAGTCTTTGTCCATTCATTCTCTCTATCTTTAACAAATACTTATTGGACTTCAGTTATGAATCAGGCATGATTCTGAGCATTGTGAATATCGTGGTAAATAAAGCAGAGAACTTCCTGGAGGACATAAAGTACAAAATCTAGTAGGAGAAAGAGATATCAATCATATAATAAGTAAATATAAAATGGCTGCACTGTAAATATTCCAAATGAAAACGGTATCAAGGATGCTAAGAGAATATACACTAGAGAGGATGTGAGAATCTCAAAAGTGCTCACTTGGACACTGGACACATTGTACTGCTGCTCCTAACATAATAAGAGTTCCATTGATTTCCCCTAGTCCCTCATTTCTGCAGCCAAGTATATTTGTTATATTGCTTTACTAAGAAAAATAGAAAACAATTTTTGTGTGGCTGCTAAAATATGGCATTAAAAACACAAGCCCATTTAGCTATAAATGACTCTAGTTTCTCATTCTTTATGGCTGAGTAATACACCATTTTTTAAAAAAACCACATCTTCTTTACCCAGTTTCCAGTTGATGGGCACTTGGGCTGTTTCCAAGCTTTAGCTATTACAAACTGTGCTGCAATAAACATGGGTACACATATATCTCTGTGGAATGATTCTTTTAATTCTTTTGGGAAAATACTCAGCAGGGAAATAGCTGGGTTGCATATTGAGGCCATACTCTTAAGTGAAATAAATAAGACACACATGTGTAAATACTGTATAATTTCTCTAGTGTGAGAAACTGATAGTGTAAATAAGGACTAAAAGGATTAATAACTAATAATTTATACTTTGAAATAGGAAAAGGTCCAAAGGGGTAGGGATGGTGGGAGGAGATGGGGGAAGGAAAGAATGGAAAGGAAAAATTATGCGAAAAGAAAAAAAAATGGAAATGAAGTATGTAAATAGGGAAAGGTGGAGGGGTGAAGGGCGCACAGGTAATGGGGAAAAAATAGGAACCAAGATACATCATGTACAGGTACAAGCACCCAATGATAAATGTAAATGTATTGTATACCTAAAATGTACCAATAAAAGAATTTAAGTGAAAAAAAACCCCACAAGCCCAATAAACAAATGAGCTTGATAAATAAAGGTACCTGCTATATGTGCAATTTTGACCTAACTTGCAAGCAGTAATTCTGCAATTCTCCTACCAATCAAAACAATCTATCAACATTATTTTTAATAAGTGGCTATAGTTGTTTCTTTTAGATGTTAACGAAGAAGGTAAGATCATTTGATTTTATTTATAGGTAAAAGGGCATGAGTTTTCATTTCTGTAACTGAATGTTTCTCACCTATAAGAAATCAAATGATCTATATTTTCCTTAATAAGTAAACTATTTTTTGTGATGCTGAAGATTAAACCCAGGGCCTTGTGCATGCTAGGCCCTACTCTACCTTTGAGCTACACCTCCAGACTGGATTCATATTTCAAAATAATCCTCCAAAAAAAGTAAATTAGGCGATATGTATTTATCTAAACACCCCATATGATAAAAGGGACATTAGCAGACAGTTTATAATTTATCAAAAGACTAGAAAGTCCCTCAGGAAGGTATCTCTATAGCCCCAAGTTAGTTGAGGGCACAAGTTCTTTCCTGTTGCTTTTCATGGCATTGCCTGGCATGTGATAGGGTGTCCTTTTGCACATGATTCAAACTGTAAGTTGGTTTCTTTTTCTTATTTGGGCCCATAATCATTTGGTTGCTGCCTTTTAAGAATGTGTAAACTTCATGTGATTTCTTCAATGATGTTTGCTTTGTTAATATCAAGTTTATGCCCCATCTTTCTCTTTTTATGTCTTTTTCTGTGCATAATAGCATCTGTTGCAATGCTGTATCCTAATATAACCTTCTTCTTTTCTAAAAAGACATTTTATTTGGCACTTAAACTCAATTCATTTTGTAACAACAGTGCAAAGAACTTAGTTAAAATAGGACCAATCTGCTGCCTGCCCCATAGAGACTGAGATGTGCCTTCGACTCTAAAATGTTGGAAGATAAAATATTTGGAAGATTTAAAAAAATACAAAGAAGGACTCCATACCCACTGTGAATCAGCCCGCGCCCCAGCAGCAATCCACTGGACACCCCCCTCCCCCTGCTCCTCTGGCATCTTCTCTGTACAGCCACCTGGTTTCACACTACAAAGACACAGAGCACATTGGACCACTAGACCACTGTACTGGGTAAGTTGGAGTCATCTTCACCTCTCATCAGGACCAGGACTATCTTCAGGGGAAGGGCAGCTGGAACCTGAAGTACAACCCTGCAGAGTTCAACCCTACAGGAGGACAGGGAGCTCAACTTGGGACTTACAGCCAGAAATCTGCCTGAATCTCACAGGTCTGTGACTAGCTTGCTGAGACTCATTGACTTATATCTGCACACTGCTACCCACGTTGTCTATTGTGACAGCAAAAACATACCCTGAAAGAGGCCCTTCATAGACATTGTTATTTTTTATTCCCAAAATTAGTGTTATTAGTTTATTTTTTTCTCTTTTCTTTTCTTTTGCTCCTCTTATTTTTAATTTTTTTTCCTACTCTTTGCAAATATATGTTTTTCTCTCCTTTTTTTCTTTTCTTTTCTTCTTTCTTTTCTCTTTCCTTTCTATTTCTCTTACACTCACTCTCTTGCTCTCCCACATTGTTCATCTGCCCTTTTTGTCCCTGTTTTGGTCCTCATATGGAGTTCTTCTTTATTTTCCTATTATTCTCTTTTTCCTTCTCATCTGTGTCCTCTGGCCACACTGCTAACCTTCCCCTATCCTTCTTCCCATCTGTCCCTCCCTCCCCAACCCCTTCTAACTCCCTATCCCAAAGGGTAAAGTTGTCATATTGAAGAGTTTATTCACTATATGTTGGGTTGGTCCTCGATCTTGATTTAATTCACACAGATAAAGGTGATAGATTAATAACTACCACAAAATGTCATTTTCAAAAATGTACTTGATGCAGTGGTGTTGCTGATTGTATCACTTGGGCTAAGGTGTTGGTATTGATCTAGTCAATGAACCTTCCTAGTATAAGGAAAATGAGATAGCCTTAGAGTCATTAGAGACTCAAAACTTAAAGACCAGCTATATCTGGAAGACATCTCTGAGAAGCAATCATTCCATAAGGGTTCTAATTACAAGCAACAAAGATACCTACAATAAGCAATTTCAAACTATCAACCCAGGAATTAAACCAAGGACAGTACCAAAAACAAAAATGAGAAGACATTTAAGCAAGGCACAAACTCAGACTTCCACCCCACCAAGGGTAAATCCTGGGGGAAATGAGATGGAAAAGTCCCATAACCAACCACCAGGATACACTGAACTGACAGCACAGGAAGTAACAAAACAGATGAATGAGGCTGTAGAAAAATTCAAGGCAGAAATAATCTCCCAGATAACTACAGAGATGGTGAGCAGAGTGAAACACATGATTAGAGGATCTAGAACAGAAACAGATAAAAAAATAGATGAGCTCAGAAACATGCTGAAAGCCATGAATACCCAGCATAAGAAAGAAATGGAATCCATGAAACAGATTCAAACAGATATTCAGGAGATCAAAAACTCCATTGAAAGTATTCACAGCAGATTAAGGGAATCTGAAAATAGAATATCAGATATAGAAGACAGGCTCATGGTTAGAGACCATGAAAACAGAGATTTCTTAAAAACAGTAAGGGACCACTAGAAATCAATCCAATAACTGCTAGATGATGCAAAGAAAAACATAAGACTGATAGGAGTCCATGAAAAAACAAGAGAAAGCAGAATTGACATAAAAAAACTGTTCACAGAGGTAATAGTGGAAAACTTCCCAGAAAGAGGTGGAAAATTGGACATACAGATAAGTGAGGAACATAGAACTCCAACTAGCCATGATTAAAAAAAAATCTACATCTAGACATACAATAGTCAAGATCTCAGAAACCCAACAGAAGAAAAAAATCCTACAAGCAGTTAGAGAAAAGAAACAAATCACCTACAAATGAAAGCCCATCAGAATCACAGAAGACTTCTCAACACAAACCCGCAAGTCAAGGAGAGCCTGGAGGGAAGTATTTCAAGGCTTAAAACAAAATAACTTCCAACCTAGATTGTTATATCCTGCAAAATTATCTTTCAAAATTGATGGGGAATTTAGATATTTCCACGACAAAGGACACCTGAGAAATTTCATGAACACAAAACCAGCACTACAAGCAATTCTAAACAATATCCTAGAAAAAAACAATGAAGGTCACAACTCCATGAGGTCTAACAGAGGGAAACCACCAAGCAAGGTAAGACACTAAAGTGAAAGAGGGGGAAAAAAAGAAATAAAAGAGCCAACAAAAGTAAAACATCATGACAAGGATGAATCAATATCTATCAATTATAACCATTAATTTTAATGGACTCAATTCACCAATCAAAAGAAATAGACTGACAGAATGGATTAAGAAGCAAAATCCAAAAATATGCTGTATGCAAGAAACACACCTAACTCAAAAAGAAACTCATAGACTGAAAGTAAAAGGATGAAAGCAAAAGTTCTCCATGCCACAGGAACCCAGAAGAAAGCAGGGGTAGCAATCTTATATGCAGACAAAGTAGATTTCAAACCAAGACTAATTAAGAGAGACAAAGATGGTCACTACATCCATGTGAGGGGAACAATCTAAGAGGAAGAAATGACAATCCTAAATACATATGCACCAAATATGAATGCCTCCAACTATACAAAACAAATATTAATAGACATGAAACCAAATAAACACTAACACAATTGTAGTGGTGGACCTCAATACCCCACTATCACAAACAGACAGATCATCTGGACGAAAAGTTAACAAGGAAATTCTAGAACTGAACCAAGCTATTGAACAAATGGTCTTAATAGATATTTACAGAGTGTTCCACCCCACAAAATCAGAATACACATTCTTTTCAGCTGCACACGGGTCATTCTCCAGAATAGACCACATTCTAGCTCATAGGACATGTCTAAGTAAATGTAAAAGAATTGAAGTTACCCCCTGTATATTATCAGACCACAGTGCATACAATTAGAGATCAATAAGATAAGAAACCACAAAACCTGAACAAACACATGGAAACTGAATAACATCCTCTTGAACAACTAATGGGTCACAGAAGTAGTTAAAGAAGAAATTAAACAGTTTCTACAAGTAAATGAAAATGCCAATAGAACATACAGGAATCTATGGGACACAATGAAAGCAGTTCTTCACGGGAAATTCATAGCAGTGAATGCTCATATTAGGAAAACAGAGAAAACTCAAATAAATAACCTAATGCAGAACCTCAAGCTCCTAGGAAAAGAAGAGCATAATGATTCCAAGCTCATACAAGAGAGGAAATTATAAAGATCAGGGCAGAAATCAATGTAATGGAGACTAAGAGAACAATACAAAAAATCAATGAATCAAAAGTTAATTTTTTGAAAGAATAAATAAAATTGATAAACCTTTAGCCAATGTTATCAGAAAAAGGAAAGAAAAGGCACAAATACATACAATTAAGAATGAAAAAGTTGAAGTCACAGCAGATCGAACAGAAATCCAGAGGATCATCAATACCTACTTCGAGAACCTGTACTCCAATAAAATGGAAAACACAGAAGAAATGACCAGATTCCTAGATACATATGAATTGCCAAAGTTAAATGAAGAAGATATAGAAATTATAAACACCCCAATTACAATGAATGAAATTGAAAATGTAATAAAAAATTTACCAACAAAGAAAAGCCCAAGTCCAGATGGCTTCACTGCTGAATTTTACAAGATATTTAAAGAAGAACTAACGCCATTACTCTTTAAACTCATCAAGGAAATTGAAAGGGAAGCAATACTTTCAAATTTATTCCTGGAAGCAAGTGTTACTTTGATTCCAAAGCCAGGGAAAGACCCAACCAAAAAAGAGAACTACAGGTCAATCTCCCTAATGAACACTGATGCAAAAATCCTCAACAAGTTACTGATAAACAGAATACAGAGGGTCATCAAGAAGATCATACACTCTGACCAAGTCCGATTTATCCCAGGGATGCAAGAATGGTTTAATATTCATAAATCAATAAATGTGATACACCATATTAACAGAATCAAGGACAAATTCATATGATCATCTCAATAGATGCAGAAAAAGCATTTGACAAAATCCAGCACCCATTCATGATAAAAACCCTACAGAAAATTGGAATAGAAAGTCTTTATCTTAACCTGATTAAGGCTATCTATGAAAAAATCAATAGCCAACATCATACTAAATGGTCAAAAACTGAAAACTTTCATGCTAAAATCAGGACCAAGACAAGGATGCTCACTATCACCACTCCTGTTCAATATAGTTCTGGAAACATTGGCCACAGCAATTAAAAAAGAGAAAGAAATAAAAGGAATAAAGATAGGAAAAGAAGAAGTTAAACTGTCATCATTTGCTGACGATATGATACTTCACATAGAAGACCCAACAAACTCCGCCAGAAGACTTCTAGACTTAACTGGCAGATTCAGTAGAGTAGCTGGATACAAGGTCAACACTCAAGAAACAATAGCCTTCTTGTACACAAATAACAGACTCACTGAGAGAGAAATTGGGGAAACAATTCCTTTTACAATAGCATCCAAAAAATGAAATATCTAGGAATCAGTCTAACAAAGAAAGCAAAAGACCTCAACACTGAAAACTACAGCACTCTGAAAAAAGAGATCGAAGAGGATACAAGAAAATGGAAAGACATCCCTTGCTCCTGGGTAGGAAGAACCAATATAGTGAAAATGGCCATACTTCCAAAACTAGTATATAGATTCAATGCAATGCCAATTGAAATTCCAACAATATACTTCACAGAACTAGAGAAAACAATCCAAAAACTCATTTGGAATCATAAGAGACCTAGAATAGCTAAAGCAATTCTAAGCAACAGAGACATGGCTGGGGGTATCACAATCCCCAACTTGAAACTATACTACAAAGCTACTGTGATAAAATCAGCATGGTACTGGCAAAGGAACAGACCTGAGGATCAGTGGAATAGATTAGAAGATGTGGAAACAACTCCAGACATGCTCAGGCACCTCATCTTTGACAAAGGAGCCAACCCCCCTCATAGGAGGAAAGATAGCCTATTTAATAAATGGTGTTGGAAAAACTGGTTTTCAACCTGCCAAAGATTAAAACTAGACCCATACCTATCACCATGCACTCAACTAAGATTGAAGGGGATTAAAGATATAAATATTAAGACAGAAACACTAAACTTGCTGGAAGATAAGTTAGGTAGAACTCTTGAAGATATTGGCATAGGAAAAGACTTCATGAACAAAACCTCAGCAGCACGGGAACTAGCAGAAAGAATCAGCAACTGGGTGGGATCTCATCTTATTAAAAAGCTTCTGCACTGCAAAAGAAACCACCAACTGAGCTAACAGACAACCTACAATATGGGTAAAAATTTTTACCAGCTGTACCTCAGACAAAGGACTACTATCTGGAATACGTAAAGAAATGAAAAAAGTCAGACCCCCCCCCAAATTCAAAGATCCAATTCAAAAATGAGCATCTGAAATGAACAGACATTTCTCAGACAAAGTAAAAACCACAAATACATGAAAAAATGTTCAACATCACTGGTCATTCGAGAGATGCAGATGAAAACAACACTGGGATTGCACCTCACCCCAGAAAGAATGGCTGCTATCAAGAAATCAACAAATAACAAATGCTGGTGGGGTTGTGGGGAGAAAGGAACCCTTCTCCATTGGTGGGAGTGCAGACTGGTGCAACCACTGTGGAAGTCAGTATGGAGATACCTCAAACAGCTAGGACTGAAAGTCTCATTTGATCCCACTATTCCACTGCTGGGGATCTTCCCCAAAGAATTGAAAGAATCATACCACAGTGATATATGTGCACCCATGTTCACAGCAGGACAGTTTGTAATAGCTAAAGCTTGGAAGCAGCCCAAGTGCCCATCAACTGGAAACTGGGTAAAGAAAATGTGGTTTTTTATAAAATGGAGTACTACTCAGCCATAAAGAATGAAAAACTAGAGTCATTTATAGCTAAATGGATGCATTTCGAGGCCATACTCTTAAGTGAAATAAATAGGACACACATGTGTAAATACTGAATAGTTTCTCTAGTGTGAGAAACTGATAGTGTAAACAAGGGTTAAAATGATTAAAATGAATAATTAATAATTTGAAATAGGAAAAAAGGTGCAAAGATGAAGGAGTGAAGGGAGGGGAAGGGGAAGGAAATGAGGGAAAAGAAAAACTATGAGAAAAGAAAAAAAAATGGAAATGAAATCTATGTAAATAGGGAAGGGCGGAGGGGGTGAAGGGCGCAGAGGTAATGGGGGAAAAAATAAGAACCAAGATACATCATGTACAGGTACAAACACCCAATGATAAATGTAAACGAGTTGTATACCTAAAATGTACCAATAAAAGAACTAAAAAAAATGCAAAGAAAAAAATCACATCACTCTTGCCGTACAAAATACTTAAAATATTTTATAGAATACTCATAAGTACTTTCAATCATATCTGATCGAAAGTTAAATGGCAATGAAATTAATTTGGTATCAGATCTCAGTTGACTACCCTCAAGCTCCACTTCCACGTTACTTCTCAGTCTCTCCCACACGTTCCTTTCCTAAGAAAGCAGTGGCTTTGCAAAGCCCTTTGACGTGTTGTCATGAATTTAAACTTGTTGCCCAGCTTCTCGGCTAAGCTCAGTGAGACACCTCCAGTAAGTGCTGAGAGGCATTTTTTTCCTGATCTGTGGACACTTGGCAGAAGCGCTGATGACAGTTTCAAGACATGATGCACAGCAGCATTCTTTACAGCACTTTACTCTGTGTCATCAAATTCTCTGAAACCATGATTAATAGCAGCACTTGAATTTGTTCTCAAGTTGTATATTTGACAGTGGTGAACTTTGATCTACAGTCTCACTTTAAAGAATCATTTTCACACAAACTTTTTCCTATAATCCTTCCATCTCATCAAACGCCACACAAATACCATGGAGTGGGACGTTAATGCTATTGCTGTTAGCTGTGTGTTTATTACACAGCTGTAAGCACTTTGATAAGGGGAGGGGTGCATGTTTTATCCAGAATTAAGTAGCCAGCTTCACACACAGTAATACTGTCATCCAGAAGCTGCCAGTGTAGAGTCTCTGAAGGTCAGTTTGATTAGGAACAGGCAATGAAAAATTAAACCTGTGGGGAACTATGAGCCCCATAATTGATCTGAGGTAAGATTATTTTTCTTTTATATAGATAGTTGAGTTCAATAAGTATTTTCCTGTTTTTTATTTTCTTTATCCTCTGCATTTCAATAGAGACAATATGCTTTCTGTTCTTATAATTCTCCTTCTAGATTATTACCACCCAATAAAAAGATAAAATGAGCCACGTGTAATTTTAGATTTTTTAGTGGCTACATTAAAAAAGACACAGGTGAAGTTAAATTTAATAGTCTATTGAATCCAGTATATCCTAATTATCATTTCAACACGTAATTAATATAAAATTTATTGTTGAGAGATTTTACATGCTTTTGCTTTTGGTACTAAGTCTTTGAACTCCATATTTTATACTAATAGCACATTTCAATTGGGGTACTGAATTCTCAGTATAGCACCTCCAAAACAATAAAGTTGTGTTTAATAAATAAATATTTTACATTGTTTCTATCTTTAAAAATTAAACTGAAATTAAGATTGAGAAAAATTAAGAATCTGGTTCTGTAGTTATATTAGCCACATTTTGAGTGCTCAATAGCCACATGTCTTTAGGGACTACCACACTGAACATAATAGTTCTCAAATATCAGTGAGAAAAATAGCTTTATATTTAGAAAACTTAATCCTAATCTATTAAACACTTAAACATGTGCAGTCTTATTCCTGAATTATTGGAAAAATAAGTATGAGATTGGAATCCTGGGGCCTGTATGTGACTTAGAACTAAAAGGTCATCTTTGCTTTAATGAGTAAGGACTAAAAAGAGAAGCTGATAGAAATGGACCTTCAAAAGTGGTAGCATCATTATGAACATATGTTAGCTTTATGTTAACAACATGAATGTAAGGTCTTTGAAGTTACAGGATAGGGCTGACAAATGCGAGGTATTTTGTGTCTTGGAGACTGGCACTTTATTCCTTACCTGAGTCTCTCCAGATGGTCTGTTCTTTACCTCTTGTGTCCATCAAATGAGACACATAGTACTTACTCGGTAAAAGGAAAAACGTTTATTTATCCTTATAGGTGGCTAATGGTTGTGACTCAGGATGTGTTCTCCTATAAAGACAACTTTTGGATGATTATTTAAAAAAACAGGATTTCTTTCATATAACATGAAAGTGATTTTGAGCTTATAAATATTAAGTGGTATGCCAGTGTTACCTTTAATCTGGAAAAAAGACATGGTTGAGATTACGTTTGGAATTTATTTACCAGATAATAGAAATATTGGAGGCAGAGTGGGGCAGATAGTGTGGAAGCAAGAGAATTTCTCAAAAATGTGTGGGAACCTGTAGACTGGCTGGTGAAGTAGTTCCCAATACAGCTGGTGGTCTGTTGGTCCCTGGAGACTGGAGCTTTAGTCCCTACCAGAGTCTTCTCAAGATGGTCTGTCTTTACTTTCCACCACATCATTTTAGGTGTAACCCAGGCTTTCAGAGAGGGCACCACACTTCTAGGCTGGATGACAAGATAGCAACTTCTGATGGAAATATGCCTGGCTTGTGTAATGCAATGATTTAATTAATGATGTTCAAAGACTAAACTACCATCAGCTGTAACAGTTATAGGAAGTGAGACTCCACGAAGAACAGTGAAGTAATGGAAATCTAATAAAAAGTAAAGTTGAGTTGGCTTAGATAAGGGGAAAAAGGGAGATATCAAAGAGGAGGCTGGGCTTGTCTGTTTAGCTGACCCACCATAAACTTCAAGAAAAATCTCCTGGGCCCCAACACCATCTTTCATTCTGAAGTAAAAATAGGTCAGATAAGGAGGATTATCATTGTGGCTTCTACAGACTGATTTGTTTCTGCTGTTACTGAGGGCATAAAAAGAAAAGAAACTGTGTTGTTCCCAAAGTGACTCATTTATGGGCTTCCATGGTGGGATGATTCTGTAAGTTCTTAAAGCATGTAAACATAAAATATTCTACCAAGATGACTGTCACTTTTAGAGATTGAGTCAAATGTAATATCTTGTGAAGATTATGATTGAAGTTATTTTTAAATTCATTTTGTTCTGTTGGTATATTTGGCTGCTTTTTATGCACATAGAATTCTGATCATTGACATTGTAAAAAATGATATTTTTTCCCTACCTTCTTTGGAATTTGGTCTTCATGTTAACTTCCTTATAGGAAATCTGTGTTTCTAAATAAATAGCCTGGGGGTTCTCTTCAGACTACTTGTTTTCTATAAGAAATGAGGAGCAGACATTTTCACTGTTAAGCATCTATAAATTGAACTAAAGAAAAAGAACAGGGAGGTTTTCCTCTCTTCTCCTTCTTGTTCCTTTAGAGCATTTCTTCCATCCCCTCCTTTCCTCCCTAAATCTGATCTGAAGTCATGGAAGGAAAAGAGAGGACAGAGGTAGGGAAGGGGGAAGGAGAGAGAAAGAAAGAGAGAGAGAGAGAGAGAGAGAGAGAGAGAGAGAGAGAGAGAGAGAGAGAGAGAGAGAGAGAGAGAAAGGGAGAGAGAATGAATGAGCTCCAGGGATGATGGTGCCAGTTGAAAACTGAGCAGAAATAATAATACTCACAGAAGCTCTTTATTGAGCATTTACTACACTTCAAATACTCTATTAAGCTTTTCCTCTCCCTTATATAATATTATCCCCATTTCATTCCTAGGAGGTAGGTAATGTTACCTCATTTTATAATCAAGGAAACTAAGACCCATTAAGATAAAATAATTTAGCAAAGACACAACTAATGAATATTCAAGCCAAGTCTTTCCTGTACTACCCTGCTTCATCAAAGCCCACTCTCTCAAAGTATGTAGATGTTAGTAGGCAGTAGGTGGTGAGAATATGAAAATTCACACATCCCAGCCCTTTCTCCTACTTAATGGCTTCTCTCTGGGATCCTGTGCTTCCTTTTCTCTTTTCTTAATTTACATGTAGTAACATATGCTGTTGGGTTCTGCTCTGCTCCCTGTCATGTTTGGGTAATGAAAATGTCCAAGCTTTATAATATATAAAAAGTTGTAAAGGAAAAAAGCTGTAGCTGATTAATGCATACAAACACACATTTGGAAAAACAATACAATCAGGAAATCCAGGACAGAGTGTGACTGAGTGAGGATGGAAAAGTGAAGGATGCAGAAGTGAGAGAGGGAGACTTTGGTGTTCATAGCTGATGCTTTAGTTCTGAATACCATCTTTCATTTGGTGGTGGTGGGGCAGAGAGTTTTAGTAAAGCAATTACTTACAAAATACTTTATGTATCAAGTAAAACTGTAAATTTATCATACACATTAATACATTTGGTTTTAATGACAAAACCTCCATTATAGGTTCTATTCTTATCACTTACTTTTCATGGGTATAGTCACTGAGTAGAAAGATAGATTAAATAATGTGCCAAAGTCACTTGGCCTGTAAGTGTCAAAGTCATGATTTTCACCTAAGACTGTGGCTCCAAGGGTCAGGCTCCTCCTCATCCTTCTATTGGACCATGCAATGTGTTATGGGATGTCAGCGTCCGCAAGTGAGGCCATAGCACTGTGGTCCGTGAGGCTGAGATTCAGTCCCAGACCTTCCCAGACACCCTCTCGTCCAGAACTCTTTCTACCATATATCACAAAGGCAGTAGTTTCACAATGATATGTATTTGATAAAAGTGTTCAAGAAAGGAGCAAGTGTTTTGGACACTGAGATGCAAAGAATGAATACTGGGATACTGGTGATGGATATTCTTAATTCTCACTTGTGGAATATAACCTCCTTCCTCCACACCTACACACACACACACACACACACACACACACACACACATTCAGTTTGCAACTGGCATATTATCTAAAACCAACTGATACATGAGATGTCAAGTTCTTGCACAAATGCGTCCCTTGAGAGTTTCTTGCTGAGAAAGAATAAGTGCAATTTTCATAGATTAGTGAGAAGCAGTTATTATTTTACACCATTGACAGAGACTGCCTGTCCAGACCCCAGAACAACCCCACAGAACTAGCTGAGTGAACAGAGCACGACTGTCCAAGACTGTCCCTCCAGTTCCCTAACTGAATGGGGCCCTCCACAGTGACCGAGGATAAAATGTGTGAGCCAAAACACATGAGCTCTTGAGTGCAGTCTGTTTCTTTCCCCACAGCTTTGTAAAATCAAAGTTTGAGGCACCACAGGAGCTCTTTTAAAATGTCCTGGCCAGCTTGCTGCAGCCCAGATGTTGTTCCAGTCACTGTGCTGCAAGCTCCAATCATCGCATGACTTGAGCCGCACGTCTGCAGACCCTCTCGCCTCCACTGGCACTGCTCTGTAGATGCTACAGATACCACAATTCATTTCTTTGAAGTCAGTATATTTTTTTAAAAAACATCCCTTTAGACAGATTTGGCCCAACTTCTCATTATATAAGCTGATCTGTTGGAACATCTGTCACTGTGTGGCTTCAGCTCTCCATCCTCCACTCAAGTATAATAATTTGACATTAATAAATAATGAGGCAGTGGTGAGTTTAACACATATATTATGAGGTATTGGGGCTAAAATGGCAGACTTTCATCTTTCAGGAAGACCAAAAGCCTAGATTAAGCAAACAAGGGAAACACAGCTAGAGCCTAGATAAAAACTTCCAACTATCTCTCACTAAAAAATATTATAATGTATCTCACATAATTGACTGCCTCTTCATTTTACAAATTGACATAAGGTCATTGGGAAAGACTGAAGCTTCACAGGTGGAGACATATTAACACCGTATAATTGCCATTCTACACCCCCTGCTTTACCGCTTCTTTGAATGCACACTTGCATCCAGAAAAAGTATTTTCTTAGCAGAAATAGTCATTGTTATTTTGTCTCATGTTGATCTCTACCATAAAGGATAAATGCCATAGTGGTGTTGTGGTTCCTAGGTAACACCAACATGCAAGAATCTTGTTGACACTGTGCATGTTTTCTTGCATATTACTCTTTTGTGTGTATGTCATCTGATGTACCTGCTATGGCATATACATGTGGGTGCATACATTGTGCAAATAGAAAAGAAGGCAGAATCTGATTATTCTCTGTTATGAAATCCAATATTTTTGAAATTCAAATGAATTTCCATTTATTCATTCCCAAAGATACTCTAAAATCAAGGCAGACATAGTCAGAGAAAATGGCAAAAGGGATGTGGTTCTAGCCTTTGTTCTTTCGCACATACAAACCCAAAATTTTGTGTACTCTTACTCTGTACTTATGTGCCCAGTCTGCCTGTCTTTTGCATCATGAAAGGTCTCTGAAATCAGGGCGGTGTCTGGAAGCTCTCTAAACTCAGGGACAGTGTCAATCTGGTTTAGTTTGTACAGCTCCAACTTTGTGTCATGTGTGTGTATGCTTAATAAATATTTAATGACAAAGGAGTAGTGCTGTAAGTGAGTATGGCTGCTATTATTCCCATTCAGAAATGAATGAATGGAATGAGAGAGATGAATTGCCTGAAGCCAGCATGGTAAGTCCATTGTGAAGTGCAGGTTGGAAGTCTGGGTCCCTGGACTGAGCCTGACTTTCCATAGATTTGGGTATGGAACACTTATCTTTGGTGTTGGCTTAGAAGCTTGCTAAAATTAAAACAAAAAAACTCAGAATTTTGGGAGCCTAAATTTTAAGGTAAATTTTAAGTAGAGGAGCCAAAAATAGAGAAGACCAGCTGAAGTCTGTAGACACTGGTGACAAACTGAAAAAAAGGATAGAAAGTTTCTTTGCTGGAACAAAACCTAGGAGTGACTTCTTGATTCTTTTAAGGAGCACTGCCATCATAGTTCAGTGTGGTCAGGAAAAAACTCCATTGCATTCTCCTGGCAACAGTTCAGCACATTCTGCCAACCAGAGTTTTTAGACGTAAAGAATGTGACCCACTACAAGCTTGGAGGCTGCATGACAAAGACAATTAATGGCTCCTGTCCATGCTCACCCCTGGAGTGAACCTGTCTAAAAGTGATTAAGAGAGTACATATGTATCCTCATATATATGCCATACTTTATTTTCAACTGTAATGCAAATTTTCATGTAGAAACTGATTTATTTTAATTACATTTCTTTACCTTCAGACTATGATGCTGTGTAACTGGTTCTGTAAATTTTGCTGGATTCAACAGGAAAATATCAGCCACTTTAAATGTGCCTGACCCCAGAATATTTAATAAAATACTGATAATTTTTGTATTCTTTTCTCCCCTGAACTAAAGTATTTTTAATTAGAAAGAATAGCTGAGTTATTAATGTTATGGTAATTTAACCCATTTGTTATATAACCTTTTTGTAAGCCAGTTAGGGCTTGATCATAGAACTCAGAAAGGAGAGCAAAAGGATTATAAAAATATTCATGTGGGTAATAGGAGGAATGGATATGAGCAAAATATATTATAAGCATTTACCATCACCCCTAATGTAGGGAGGAGGGGAGGAAAAGGGAGAGATGAGGGATGAAATGATCAAAGTCGGCTATATGCATGTAAAAATATGTCAAAATGAAAATCATTAATCTGTAAAACCAATTAAAAAGAATGAAAAAAATAGCTCTGTGTAGTTGTAATAATTTGGATATTAAATATTATATCTTCCTAGAGTTGACTTGTTTTAACAAAATCTTATGCAATGTCATAGACTATTGTGTAGAGCTTAATCCTGTGCAGTTTACATATTTATCAAATTTCTCTTACCATTGGTTTTGGGTTGTTTGGTTACATTGGAAGTTTCTCATTCAGTAATTGTTCTTCCCTCCTCCCTTACTATCAGAACCCTAATTTTATTTTGGGAATTATCTGCTTTCCCAGACTTTCTTGTAGATCTTGATGACTGTGAACAGTTCAGGCCAATAGAATATAAACTTATATGCTTTAGGTATTTCTTGAAAGCATTTCCTTTTGCAAATGTCACCTTTTCCCTCCTCTTCCTCCTTCTCTTTCTCTTCTTTTTCTGCTCCTTTTTTCTTCTTACTTGAAATCAGATATAATACTAGAAATGAGAGAGCTATTTTGTGAGATTCCAGATTGAGGTAAAGACAAATTTTAAATTGAAGAGTCAAATAAGACATTGAGGGCTTTGTATATCAAGCCACAGAGTCCACTCTACAGAAGGCCAGACAGTTTTTGATAGGAGTTGACTGAAAAGTCAAAGAGTAGATTGGAATGAGGGTCAGTTGTAGGGAAGAAAGAGTCATTAAGATGCTCAACCATTTTGCAAAGGATTGAATCAGTAACTAAAACTGGATTGGGGTCAATGTGATATGAAATTAAGCATTGGTAAAGTCTGGAATCTGGCTTTTAGATGGGGAATGATTTAGCTGAATAGCCACATATGAATATTCAATTTTTCTTTCCTACTTTTCCCATTCCCTTCTTCCCTTTTCTTTCCCCTCCTGCTTTTCCCCATCTCCTTCTTTCCTTTCTTCCTTTTCTATTTGTAGCTTTATTCTAATGCAGTAATGAGGATCTTGGGAAACAGAGGTTTTGGGGTGTGTGTGTGTGTGTGTGTGTGTGTGTGTGTGTGTGTGTGGTTAGCCACCAAGTTAAGGTATAACCAATGGAGAGTTATGTACTACACACATGTACTAATAAACTAATATACAAAGAGGTATTAATCCTAAAGCAGTAATGACTAATGTGAAAAAGCTCAACAATTTCTTAGAGCTCTTAATCCCTCTTCTTTGGAATATGGGATTTAGAAAACTAATTGTTAGTGGGAACCATAACATCACAGCCCAACAGTGGCAAAAATGTGGCAAACTCAGAAGTTCTACCTTCTAATGCTGCTCTTTGGTCTGGAGTAAGTTTTTAAAGGGAAATAAATAGACTAGATGTACATGAATTAAACTAAACACTACATCTTGTACTCATTCTTCTCCATCCAGACTAATGAAAATCACTCATATATATGCATGGGTGTGTATGTGTGTGGTGTGTGAATATGCATGTACTTACTGCATATTTGGAATATATTAAACTCCTTCATGATGAACATTCAGTTTATTACTATGTGGAAGATGGGCTTGAAAAGTAAGAATGTTGCTTTTTGCCCTTTCTGTAGACACTCAGAAACAAACAAACCAAGAAAATCTATAGGCTTCTAACAGATGGGTTTTAAAAAGTAGGTCATGTTTTGAGCCCACCAACTTTGATGACGTCTTCCTAACAGAAACTGGATTCCTAAGTGTCAGGACAATACAAATGAGGTTCTAAAATGGTCTCTGGATCTGTTACAACTTTCAAGTACAGCTGGGAAAAAAGTTGCTGAGGAAGTCTCTAAGGATTTGAGAATGCAAAATTCATGCTGGGGAGCCCTGAATTCATTGCTCTATCTCTTTTTTTCCTTGACAGAAGAAATTGGGATTGAGTTAATCTTGAGGGAATTAAAATAATATGGAAATTTGGGGGCTGTATTGGGCATGGGGAATGTCATTTTCTTTTTTTCAGTGAGAAGCTTAAAGCATATGGACATTAAAATCTAACTGAACTGATTGTTGCTGCTTTTCCTTGAAGTGCTCTGTTCTTGCCAACTGAAAAACTAGAAGGGTAAGGTGTGCAGTTGTGAGGACCAATTAGCCTCAGATATGTATGCCAGGGAGCCCTTTTTGATAATAGAATTATCTACAGGTCAAGTTTATGAGCTTGAGGTTCATAGTAAGAAGATTATAGGCCTATGAAAACTCATATAACTAAGATAAAATGCCCTTGTATATTTTTCACCCTACACCCTTGAGGAGAGAACATAAAATACTTTCTTAGATCCAAATGTCTGTAGTTTCCCAGGCTTCATGCCTTGTTGCTAAGTGAGAACAATAATTGGAAACCAGGAGCCACATTTATACATCAACAGTTATGCCTCCAATGGAATGAAAGATGAAAAAGCCTCCCCAGATTACCCCTTGTTGATTATCTTGCTGACCTAAGTGCCAATCTATTAGAGATCTGTTTCCCAAGTTCAACTGCCCCCCAATATTGTTGATTTAGGATCTAGAAATATTTTCCCATTACTTTTTGTCTTGTTTAAAGAGTGCTTGTCCTTCCTTCCTTCCTTATGATCCATCTGCATCTCAGATCTGTAAATATTTTTTCTTTTATAACTTATTCATCTTGAATATAATTTTTGGCCCATATAGAAATTTATTATATATACACACATATACACCATACATCTGGTATTTGAATTCACTGGAATTGTTTCTAACCATCCCCATCCTGTCCATTTTTTCTCACTATCCTAAACTGTTGTGGGGCAGAGAATTATCCAGTATGCAGAAGATATTGTTCAATTGAATGCAAATAGAGTGATTCTCTCTGAAAACACTAAAGTATTTTAAAATTATGTTAATGATTTTTGCACAATGGATGACAAAACTACTACTTATGCAATAGAAATTCAAAATGATAGTGTGAAGGTTGGATGCCCCAACTCACTACCCATGGCTGGAGATGTATATTTTCTTTTAAAATTTACATGGATTCTCTCAGCTTTCCTAGTCTTCTAGAGTAGAAAAGCCTCTATAAGAGTAAAAAAATCAAGAAAAGCTGATAGTCTACAGAACTTAAATTCTCATGAACTTTGACTTTCTTACATGTCCTGAATTGTCATGTGATATTCTGAAATAGTTCTTTTGGTTTTTTTAGGCACAGAAAAAATCATTTGGATTCTGTATGGCTTTCTTATAAGAACATTGTACAAATCTGCAGTCCTTATACTTTGTAGCTGTAAAACCTTTGGTGGTTCCCTAACTCTTCTAAGCCTCAGTTTCCTTATATGTAAAAAGAGAATAATAATATCATCTACTTCGTAGCAATGTTGTAAGGTTAAATCATCTCATAAACATAAAGTACTTATAACAATCACACAATATAATCATAGTATCACTACATTAAGTACACATATACACACCATCAATGTGTTTTCTACATTTGGGTGGCATTAAGCATGAAGAAATGGCAATGAAGTTCTCCATACTATCTGATGGATTTTGTCAGGGGACCAAAGCTGACCTTATACCAAATATGCACTCTATAGTGCTCGAACTATTTTATCTGAAACTATTGTGTCTTCATTATAAAAGGAATATGCATTTACATATAAACTTTTATTTAGGCCTTTAAAATATGGAGCTTAATGAAAATAATACCTAGCATAGTTTAGATTCTAAAGATAGGTAGTTCTCAGACATTGAGAGGGGAGATGCACTCACTGTTAATCTTTTTTACATATCCCATGGTTATATTTTCTTGGGGTCCAGCAGGTATATTAGAGAATTTAAAAATGCAGAAACTAATACAATAGGTGGCTACCTCAATATATGCCCTTTCTCATTGATTGCAGTGGGGAATCCTCAGGAAAGGTGCCATGTACATTATTTCACAACAGATCTGTCTCAATTCTTTTCTTAGTCTCTGCCCCCTATTCACTATATAATTCAATAATAGGAAAACCAGGAAATTTGAGAGGCATTTGCCTGCTGTATCTCAAATAGATTTTATGTCTGAGTGTTCTGTCATTTTTTCTAACATTGGTTAGCAACCTAAGATTGCTCCAATTTCAACACCAAATTTAGTAGACAACCTTACTCTTTTAAAAAAAGTGATCGATAATAATGAAATTAAGTTTCTTCTGCTGAATGATTTGGACATTTTAGGGTAGAAATGGTTACAGACCTTTTAAAAATGTACTCATTGGCTATACTTATCAAGATGTTGACATGAAATAGTCTTTACAGAATCAGAAATCTAAATCTATCACTTTTGGGTATGGTGCACAATATTTGGGAAACCTTATTTAATAGGTTTAGCTTCATAATAGAATATGTAGATTAAATTGATTCATGAAGTAGATCAACTAAACCAGCAAGAATAAAGATTAATATTCAACTGATTAAATATTATTAAAGTACATGGTAGGAAAATTATAGCCTCTTCTCCTCTGTCCCTCAAAAAAGCATTAATTTAAGAAAAATGAGCAACAACAAATGACATAAGGTTGATTTGGCAAAACAGGTGAAATATGATAAATTCTGGGCCTCAGAAATTCATTTGATCTTTTTAGGGGGGCTTGGCAAGTAACTCTTAGGTTTAATCATCAAGTTCTAGTACTTTGGGAGATTTAGATGTTTTTGCAATAAACAATTAAGTGGAATAGATTCCAGTGGATCTGAGTGGAGTAAAAACAATCTTTCTCTCCTTCATGTGCTCTCTTTTGTAAAAACTGAACTGTGCAAATGACCATGGTTTTACCTTTTATGATCATAATTTTCACAACAGTCCAAACATTTTTATATACAATTATCTAGCATCAATTGATTCCATAAAGTGTTGTGCATAAGCATAATACTTCTTGCTTACAAAGATAGAACCATGCATTTATTTGCATAGAAAGGATCATTATAGATGTTATTCATTGTTTAATCATATTATGTGAATAATAGCATAAATATGAAGCATTTGCTATGTGCTAGATGTAAATTGTCACTTCCTTTAAAAAATTTACAAGTAAGCAGTCTAGAAAACAAATATAGAAATCAAAGTTAGGAGCAGCTATGATGAGAAATGGACTAAAAAAATGCATTCAAATGCACTCAAAATCTAATGGGATCACAAAGGGATAGGTGATACTTTGTTAAAAAAAACCAGTTTGGTTGAAAATAAATTTAGTGCTAGTTTGTGATAGCTAAAACTTGGAAACAGCTCAAATGCCCATCAACTGGAGACTGGATAAAGAAAATGTGGGGTTTTTTTTTTTATAAAATGGAGTACTACTCAGCCATAAAAAATGAGAAATTAGAGACATTTATAGCTAAATGGATGCACATTGAGGTGATACTCTTAAGTGAAATAAATAGGACACACATGTATAAATACCAAATAGCTTCTCTGGTGTGAGAAACTGAAAGTGTAAATAAGGACTAAAATGTATAATAGGTCATGTGAAATAGGAAGAAAAGGGGCAAAGGGGAAGGAAGTGGGAGGGCTAGGGGAAAGGAAAGAAGAGAATGGAATTAATATGAGAAAATGGAAAAATAGGCACAAAATCTTTGTAAATAGGGAGGAATGGAGGGGTTGAAGGGAGTGCTGGGCAAGGGTGAAAAATAAGAACCAAGAGAGATTATGTAGAGGTGTAAATTTCCAACGATGAATGTCATTATATGGTATACCTAAAATGTACCAATGATTAGAATGAATAATCAATAATGCGAAATAGGAAGAAAATGTCCAAAGGGTTAGGGCAAGTGGGAGGGGCAGGGGAAAGGAAAGAAGGGAAAGGAAAAATGATGAGAAATGGAAAAAATGGAAATAAAGTCTTTGTAAATAGGGAAGGGTGGAAGGGGTAAAGGAAGGGCTAGGAATGGGGGAAAAAAAAGAAAAGAAATTTAGTGCTAACTAGCTTGATTGTGGTAACCACTTGACAGTGCATAAACATAAAAATATCATCCTAAATTTGTAAAATTTTTACTTGTCATTACATATCAATAAATTTGGCAGAAATATATAATAGCCTTACTAACTTTAAATAAATTAAATAAATATTCAGTAAAATAATGAACTAGTCAAATATTAATATTCCCACTTTTTATGTTTTAATACATTGACAACTGCTTCCTTTTTTTTTAAAATTTTTTAAAATTTTTATTAGTCTTTAGACATTTTTTGCCATTTTTGAGAATTAGAAAAATACAGGAAGGAAGGGGAAAAAGGAAGAAAGGAAAGAAAGAAGGAAGGAATGAAATAAATCACCTTTGAACAAGAAGGAAATCAATCCTAAATCCTACTAGGGTTAGTATGGCTTCAAGTATGATGGCCTCATCAAAGACCTCCTAGATATGATGTTGAAAGTGAGTTTTGAAAGGTAGCTTGGTAATTTCCAGGTAGATAATTAGAGATAGAGTGGAGGTGGAATATTTCTAGCAGAGATTTTTTTGTCAAATTTAATGCATTTTCCCTAGTATGCTATTTGATTTTTTTTCAGTGGGGTTGGCCTGGGGATGAGCAGCTGATGCCACAGTTCCAGAGGTAGAGGTCAGAATGATAAGAGAGTTGTAGAAGCAAGATGGGAAAACAATAGATAGCTTACCAGATCTTGCAAGTACCTTGCAGGGATGAATTACAATAAGTCTGAGTTTGTGCTGTTATAGAAATACCATTGTGAGGATAGTCAGAATTGGATCACAGTTAGAGGAAGTGGAATCTAGATCCCTGGCTGAATTCTTCGGGAGCACTGAAGTAGTTCTGGCTCATAGGTGCCCACTAATCACCAGCAGGAACACAAGCAAACTTTTTCTGAAGTAATATTTCCTTGAGTTAAGACTAAAGGACATCTACAGAATAATGTCAAGCCATGAATTCACATGCCAAAATTGCAAACACACTAGAAGTTAGGCTACTATGAAAGAGTCAATAGAAGGAGTGTACAACAGATTTAGACCACTATGAACTTCTAAATTTAAAACACTTAACAAAGAAGGCAACTGCAGATATGAGTATACAATAACAAAAAGTAAAAACAAGAATCTGAAGTTCTAGAAATTCAAAAAAATGAAAAATTGTTGTAATTTTGGGGTATGTTGGGTAAAAATAATAGATCAGATACCATTGAAGAAAGAATTAGTGAACTGGGGCTGAGGATTTAGCTCAGTGGTGCCATCACCTGCCTGGAAAGCACAAGGTCCTGAGTTAGATCCCTGGTACAAAAAAAAAAAAAAAAAAAAGAATTAGTGAACTAGAAAACCTGTCTGATAAATCTGTTTAGAATGCAGGAGAGACACTGTTGTGCAATGTGTTAGTGAGACTGAGAGCTACAGAAGATGGAAATAGAAAATCTTATATGTGTATAAGAGGAGTTTCAAAAGAGACTAGAGAGAATGGAGAAGAGACAATATATAACAAAATGATGACTGTGAATGTTACAAAACTAATAAAAATTATCATGACACATTTTCCAGGAGCAAAATGTAGCTCAGGCAGGATAAAGAAGATGAAATTTATTCTAAGTGAATCATAATAATATTTCACAATAATGATACAAGGAGAAAATACAGAAAGTAGGCAGAGAGAAAGCATAGATTTTCTCTATATAAAAACAACAAATGACAGCTGTATTCTCAAAACCAACAATGAAAGCCGGGAAGACTGGAATGATATTTCTAGAGTGCTGAAAGAAAACAACTACCAAACTAGGACTCTGCCCTATCCTCCCTATCTCCATCTTTCAAGAATGACGGTAAAATATGTCTTTTACAGATAAATAAAAATACAACAGCTGGGCATGGTGGCACACATCTATAATCCCAGCACTCTGGAGGCTGAAACAGGAGGATTGCTGCAAGTTTGAGGCCAGGCTAGGGTACATAGTGATGTCAAGGCCAGTGAACTATATAGTGAGACCCTGTCTCAAAAAACAAACAAAACAAAACAAAACAAAAAGCAACAGTATGTACTACCAAGGAATCTGCTCTGAAGGAATTTATGTCTACATTTTAATGTAAAGGAGACTGATCTCAGATGGATAGTCTGAAATACAAGAAAGAATAATAGTAAGCATTAAAATTATAAACATTTAGGTAAATCCAAACATTGTGCAAACAACACTGTAATTTATGTTGTTACAACAGAGAGAGAACTGAAATATTAAATAACCAAAGTGTGCAAGTTTAGTGGAGGAAGACTAGTTATTCTTAAGTACTGTATATTTCAAAAGGAGTTTTAAGATACTTAATTTTAAATGTTTTTAAGTTAGATATGCAGAGTAAATTTTCAAGCATAACTACAAAAAGATCAGAAATAGTCAGTGGAGAGCTGAAAAATTACAAAATTTGGCTTTCTGAAAGCAAAGCTCTGATCTAGCAACTCCCAGAGTCTGTAGTGTAAATGTTTCCACCATGATCAGTGTCAAGCTACAACATGAGGTTACTGAACTTGAAGTGGGAAGAGATGTGAACAACTGATTCTCAGCACACCAGTGAATAGAGTATATAAGGAAAGTTGAAAGCAGAAAAAAAAATTAACAAACAATTTGGGTGAAAACCATCAAGAGAAAAAAGAAAAATAGAAAATATGGGACAAATAAAAACTAAAATGTAGGATGATAAAGACATTCAGGTAGCTCAATAATTACAATAAATGTAAATGGGTTGAAAATTGGGGTCTATACTATCTACCAAACATAATCATGGCAAAAGGACAGAAAGAATACTAAAAAATATCAGTGAGATGAAAACCAAGACAGCATTGTTCTCTAAAAGCCAAGGTGGTAAAGTATTTCACAGAGTAAGGAGCGATCATATTAACATGGGTGAGTAGTACTCACTAAATACTCACATTCATTTCAAGCCTCCTTATGTTAGCTGGTGCTATGAAACTAGAGTCAGAAAGGTATACTGAGTTCCAGGTATAGTAATTGGAACAAGGAATTGAATAGTGGCTAAACTAGGCATTTTAAATGAAATTCTCAGAGGTTGTACTTTTGTTTCATGTGTGTTTAAGTAACAACACCTGTGACTTGCTTCTATAAACAATTGCTTTCACAATATGATGGCATATTCACCAAAGGGCATTCCTGGGTTTACTAGATTACAGCAACATGTGTATGGCTCCCTCACCTCCTCCTTCTGTACTTGAGGCAAACAGCCACAGACATCCAGGAATAGAAGTGAATCACTCCAATGCTGAAGGGATTGTTACACTGCTTTGTTTTATCATAGTATAGACTGATCAGAATGGTATCTGTATATTTTACCAAACTACAGACAACTAGAGACAGAGAAAACTTAAGAGGTCATTTAACTCAATGAGTGTCAAGCTTCTGGTTTTAAACTCAATAAACAATTTCATAACACAAACTTGTACATATACAACCAAATAACTGAAATACAATTCTTATGAATAGCTTCTAATGGTCTGTAGTAGGGCAGGGTAACCATGGTTGACAAGATTTAGTGGTATATTTCAGAATGACTAGTACCGAGGATTTGAATGTTCCCAACAGAAAGAAATGATAAATATTGGAGGTGATGAATACACCAATTACTCTAATCTGATTTGAAATATCCCACTGTATCCCATAAATACCTACAGGTATTATGTGTTAATTAAAAATAGTTTTTATTATTTCATTAAACAACATGTGATATTTTCTATCCTGTCTACTGTTCTATCTATCCTATCTTTCTAAAAATTCCCCTTTGCAACCCAATAAATTGATTTTATGTGATACTAATGGCTACAACTCACAGTTTGAAAAATACCATCTAAACCATCTCCCTTATTTACTACAAGAGAAAAGTTAAGATCAAAGGTAGCAAATGAGTTAGCTCAGGTCACAATTATAGAACTGGGCTTAGGGGTTAAGTGCCCCGGTCCAGAGGATTTTATTCTTTTCCTAGGGTGACTTGCACCTCCAATTGAAGCCGGTGGAATAAGAACAGGAGGGAAGGGACACACATACACCTTACTTATGGCTCTGTCTTGCCTTCTCTCTCCTGCCTGTCTTTGGCCAAAGTTGCCAGAGAACAAAGCCCATTATAGCCAGTTGAGACTTTCCACTGAATGATAGATAAGTGGTTCCTCATTGGATTCCTTGATCCAGGAAAGCAGGGATTTGAAAACAGACTGCATTTTTCCTAATCTAGGCAATTTGGTCTCAAGGCAAACCAAACTAGCACAGAATGTGAGGTGATTGTGCCCTTGCTCCTTCATTTATCTTCCTTTAATCAAACAGGCTAAACGTTTTCGTTGGAAAGAGAAGATTGTTATCCTTGGCATTCATGCTTCTCTTGCAGTATTTTCCTTAGGAATGTGTTAATAGCTGCAAAAATCTTAACACGTCTTCAAGTGCCTCTCATGTTAGGAGATTCTTCTTGGTTGTGGAAAAAGTGGTTGTCAGTTAGCCTGGTACTTGAGCAAAATCAAAATGTTTCTGACAAGTTGATTATGCTCTTACTTCAAATGTCCCATCTTTACTGAATCTGCAGCTGGAAGCTTCAGAGGGAGAGATATTTTTCTTGCCATACCTGATTTCTTCAGACCTCATTTACTCTCTAGACATTTGGGCCCAAATGATGGCTAACTTCAGGTTAATCAGTGTAGGCAAAGATTTGGAAGTTTCCAATTTCAAGATCCTGTGTTTTTTGGCCTCTTTGTAAGGAGCTCCTTCGCTCTGGTAACCATTTCTTCTACATTTTGTTTGAAGAAACATGAACTTTTAAGTAACAAATAGGAAATATATTACATAGACTACAGTTCCAGAGAAAGTTGAGAGTTAGTTCTAAAAATAGCTATTAAAGTTTTTGTTACTCCTCCAAAAAGATAGGCGAAGGTGGAAACTGAATTCAGCGAAAGTTACAAAATCCTGACTGTTGTACCAAAAGAAGGATTTGTTTAAAAGTGAGATCACTGTGCCTTGAAAGAACATCAAAACAAAGCCCTTTCCCCCTCTATGACTGCTCGAAAGGAGCTTTCTCCCTGCCACTTTCTTTTCAGGTGTCAATACACTTCCTTCCTAACACCTTTTCTCTTTCTCTCTTTCTTTCCTTTCTTTCTCAGTACAGAGGATGAAAACTTGGGAGCACTGAGCTACAGTCTTGAGATTTAAAAATTTTATTTGGAGACATAGTTTCACTAAATTGCCCAGGCTGGCCTTGAACTTGCAGTTCTTCTGTTTCAATTTCCTAAGTAGTTGGGATTACAGGCATGCACCACCATGCCTAGCTCCTCTCTCTTTCTTGTTGTAGAGAAAGGGACAGAAATAGAATGGAACAAATGAAATCTTTCCCTAGAGCAAGCTTCTTTCATTGTTGAAAGGCTTTATTTTTATATATCCTTTGGAAGTCAAACAAATTATCACTTAGAAGATGACTCACAGAGCAGTTCTGGAAGAATCTGAAGAAAGTATTCATTAGCTCAGGAAGAATAAGCTTTTAGGCCGTAGGCCACTACACCATAAGCTTTTTGAATACAATTTTCTTCTTTATTATACCTCAAGACTAAGCAAAGTATCTGGTCCCTAGTATATGCTCAATAGTGTTTGAATTAAAATAAAAAATCCTGAATAAACTGATATGTCCTAAACCTGATTAATATCTCCATCTATGTTATTAGTGAATGAGTTGCCTGGAGATGTTCAAATACATAGCTTAGCAAGTGGATTTCTAGTGCAACCATTTCTTTTTTTAATTCAGGGGATGGGTTACACAAGGAGATGTACATTTTTGCTTTCTATTTTAAGGCCAGAGTTGGGTCCAAAAAGGAAGTGTTTCTGAATCAAGTGTTTGTATTGTCATTAAGGGTTCTGTGTATAGGCTGTTGGCTTATCCAGTATCCCTGAGTGATATAGACACAAACAAAAGACAACATATATTTTTAAAAGGCTTTTATGCATCCACTAACTCTCTTGCAACGTGCCTCCAGAGCCTATTACAGAAACTTCTGTGGCCTTGGGCAGGCCAGGAAATAGTTTTAATTTGCTCAGGCCCTAAATTATAGACTGCATTTGCAAGTGTTTTGAACTAGTCAGCAAAGGCATAGTTTTCAACAGGTTTTAAAAGGAGGCATTTCAGTTCAGCAGGTTAGAGTGTTTTAGATTATGCTGTTGCAAAATAAAGTGAAATTTAGTTTTTCCTCCCCTGAGGAGTAGTGAAATTGAGCAGTATCCAAGAAAAATGAATAATGTTCATCCTGTATTAAATTGCTCATCAGAACACACAATTTTTTCTTTTCCTTTCTCTGGAAGGTCGGGGGGAGAGCTATCAGTAGCAACAGTTACTCAAAGTAGCGCAACAAATTGTCAGGGCTTTTACACAATCATGAATAGACAAGTGATCTTTGTGAGATATATGTTGGCCTAAATTCTTCTCTTGGAGATGGAATATTGTTGTAATACATATGTGTTTAATTAAGATGCTCATAAATGTAAACCCAGAGCAAACATTAATTGTATTGTAGCAATTTGATTTCAATAACTGTTATATGCTAGGCGCTCACAGTTTCATTTGAACCCTTAGCCACGCCAGCCTATAATATATTCCAAAATCTTTTAAAAAATTGTTGTCTCTGAAATTTGTCTTTATGTTCTAGCATTTTATGTGTTATTAGTGTTTTATAAGCATTGAATACATGAATGAGTATCTGGGTTTTTAGTTAAGAGTTATACAGAGGTTTGCTCCACCTAAAACTACTATAATTCCAGGTGTTTCCACCAGGTAGACACTTAAAAGAGCCCTTGCAGTTTGGCTTACCTTAGGTGAGAAAAACTGAGTAGGGAAATAACAAAAACATGAATGAGCTAGTTATTTTATTTTTGCAAAACTCAACTACTAATGAATGTTTGTACAAATTAGATATGTTGTTAAGAGATGAAATAAAGAGGAGGTCTTCAGCAGGATTTTTTTTTCATTGTAGTATTTGAGCAGAATATGTTAACTCTTACTCAACTAGTACAGTAATCATTTTTATTCTCCTTTTCTTCTCAAGACACTTCACACACCAAAGCCTTGCTTAGGCTATCTACAGATAGGCTATTCTTAGATTATTTACAAGCTGACTTAACTTTAAAATTAAAATGCCTTCAGCAATTTCCCCGTGCTATAATGAGATCTATTACTTACCATTTACTTATTTAAGGACTGTCATTAAGTCATTTTTTTGGGGGGGGTCACTGGAACAAAATACCTGACACCTACAATTTAAGGAAGAGAAGTTTCTTTTGGTTCACAGTTTCAGAGGGTTCAGTCCATGGTTGACTGGCTCCAAAGCAAAAATGGAGTGGAATAAGGGCACGATAGAGGAAAGCTGCTCAATCTCGGGAAGCAGGATGTGGACAGGTGTGTGTGGGGGGGTCCATCCAAGGCACTCACCCAGTGACATACTTCTTCCACCTAGGCCCCACAATTAATTAATAGATTAATCCACTGATGAGTATAGTGCCCTAATGATTCAATCACTTGTCAAAAGCTCCATCTCTTAACACATGAGACATTTCAGAGACATCCTAGATCTAAACTATAACAAGGATATTTCCCATGGATGCTACTTTCCCCAAGCAGCCTCCTCTTTTACTTTCTTACTTTATAGCTATTCATCCTTTCCTGCAGGAAACACTAGAGGTTTTGTTTTCAATAATACTATAAACTTTCTGAACATTTCATAAACCTGGAAACTATGTCTTATAAATATATTTTAAAGGAAAAAAATCTCTGAATCAGTACTACATTTTTCAATGTTTAATTCCCAATGTGATTTCATGAGAGAGCAGTAATAGATCTACCAGCATTATCTACTTGCTATTTGGTTGTAGAGTATCCAAATCCATCTTGGACTGAATAAATAAAGTGATTTTTCTTATAGTTCCTTGTAGCAGACAGTAAACATAATATTATTCGGTACTACAATATATCAAGTAAAAAAATTCCTTTATCAGGTCAGGGATGTAGCTTAGTGGTGCCATGCCTGTTTGGCAAGTGCAAGGTCCTGAGTTTGATCCCCAGTATGGAAAAAAAAATTCCTTTCTTGGGTCCCCATTTGAAAAAATCAAAATACTTTAAAATTTTATTTGCAGCAGTTAAGGCAGTACATTAAATTCTACGGATGTATTTCTTAACCAGAAAGATCCCATGGAACTTTAATGATAAAAAGAAATGGAAAAATGAGAATAATATTACTAGCCTCACTATTAGTGAAATGTTAAGGACTAAAATTAGATAATTTTTTCTGTTAAATTCTTTTATTGGTACATTTTAGGTATACAACACAATTACATTTCTCATTGAGAATTGTACCTTGACATAATGCATCTTGGTTCTTATTTTTTCCCCATTCCTAGCCCTCCCTTCATGCCCTCCACCCTTCCCTATTTACAAAGACTTTATTTCCATTTTTTCCATTTCTCATCATTTTTCCTTTCCCTTCTTTCCTTTCCCCTGCCCCTCCCACTACCCCTACCCCTTTGCACCTTTTCTTCCTATTTTGCATTATCAATTATTCATTCTAATCATTGGTACATTTTAGGTATACAATATAATGACATTCATCATTGGAAATTTGCACCATTACATAGTCTCTCTTGGTTCTTATTTTTCACCCTTGCCCAGCACTCCCTTCAACCCCTCCATTCCTCCCTATTTACAAAGATTTTGTTCCTATTTTTCCATTTTCTCATATTAATTCCATTCCCTTCTTTCCTTTCCCCTAGCCCTCCCACTTCCTTCCCCTTTGCCCCTTTTCTTCCTATTTTACATGACCTATTATACATTTTAGTCCTTATTTACACTTTCACTTTCTCACACCAGAGAAGCTATTTGGTATTTATACATGTGTGTCCTATTTATTTCACTTAAGAGTATCGCCTCAATGTGCATCCATTTAGCTATAAATGTCTCTAATTTCTCATTTTTTATGGCTGAGTAGTACTCCATTTTATAAAAAAAAAACCCCACATTTTCTTTATCCAGTCTCCAGTTGATGGGCATTTGAGCTGTTTCCAAGTTTTAGCTATCACAAATTGTGCTGCTATGAACATGGGTGCACAAATACTACTGTGGTATGATTCTTTTAATTCTTTGGGGAAGATCCCCAGCAGTGGAATAGCGGGGTCAAATGGGATTTCCAGTCCTAGTTCTTTGAGGTAGCTCCATACTGATTTCCACAGTGGTTGTACCAGTCTACACTCCTACCAGCAGTGGAGCAGGGTTCCTCTTTCCCCACAGCCCCGCCAGCATTTGTTATTGGTTGATTTCATGATAGCAGCCATTCTTTCTGGATAAAATTAGATAATTTATATGAAACTTTCATAAATGGTATAGCAATTAAATATAGATGTCATATGAAATTCCATGATATCTTTAAGGATCCAATGATGTGATTGTGTGTGTTACGTGTTGATTTTAAAGATGAATCTGAGAGTTAGATGATACAGTCTTCCTCAAGCCAACTACTTGAAGTGACACCGTTAGGTTTGAGCTGGGGTCTTTAAACTCCTGGATTGGCACTTTTACACATTCTCTAAACATTTAAGACTCTTTAGCCCATTCTATTACTCTTTACCAGCTTATTAACATGCATATATTTCACCCTTATTTACATATATGTGCCACACATGATTCGGTGCATTGACGCAGCAGTCCCTTTCACAGGCCCAGTCTTCCAGTGGTGGGCTGGATGCTGTTCATGCTTAGTCTTCAATTTGCAGTTTGTCAAATGGATAAGAATTTTATAGTCCAAATCAGGTTCATATAGCAAAAGTCAATTGTTATTTTTCATATTTCAAAATCCTCAGAACACATTTGGTATAATTACTATGTGCCTAGGTTATTTTTTGGAGAGTACAGAAGAAATGATATATTTTTTTTTAGGACTTCTATTATTTTTATGTTTTATAGTAAATAGCAGATATCCTTATCTTGTTCTTAACTTTAGTGACAATATTACCAAAATAGTCCTGTTGCTCATGTTCCTTGATTTAGTCCTTTGGGTAGATTGCTTTGTCATGATAAAACCATGCTTCTCTTGCTATTTTTGAAAGTTGTTCAAAAACCTATAAATACATGCTGAGTTTTATTGAATATTTTTCTGTGTCCATGGAATGATTATATAATTTTTTTTCCTCTAATGTACCAAATGTATTGATAGATTTTTCTCGTATTAAATCTTGGGTTCTTGGAGTTCTTTTTAATATTCAGGTAGATTTAGTTTCCTAAATTTCATTTTTTTATTCTTTTGTTGGTACATTTTAGTTATACAATACGTTTACATTTACCATTGGGTGCTTGTACCTGTACATGATGTATCTTAGTTCTTATTTTTTCCCCATTACCTGTGCACCCTTCACTCCCTCCACCCTTCCCTATTTACATAGATTTCATTTCCTTTTTTTTCTTTTCTCACAGTTTTTCCTTTCCCTCCTTTCCTTTCCCCTTCCCCTCCCACCACCACCTTTGGACCTTTCCCTATTTCAAATTATCAATTATTCATTTTAATCATTTTAATCCTTATTTACACTTTCAGTTTCTCATGCTAGAGAAACTATTTGGTATTTACACATGTGTGTCCTATTTATTTCACTTAAGAGTATGGCCTCAATGTGCATCCACTTTTATTAGTACATATTTGGAGTAAATAATGTTTACATTCCTTGTGTGGAAGTGGTAGATGTATATATCTTACTTCCTTTTTTCTTTCCCTTTCTATCTCTTCATCCTCTTCCCATTTGATTTCTTGGAGATGGCTATTCCTTCTGGGTCAAGATGGAACCTCAGTGTTGTTATAGTTTGCATTTCTTGAATGACCAGTGATGTTGAACATTTTTTCATATATTTATTTGCAGGTTGTACTTCTTCATCTGAGAAGTCTCTATTCATTTCAGATGCCCATTTTTTGATTGGCTCTTTTATTTTCAGAGGTCTAATTTTTTGAGTTCTTTATATATTCTGGACATTAGTTCTCTGTCTGAGGAATAGCTGGCAAAATGTTCCCATTATGTACCTTGTCTTTCCACCCTTGGTTATTACTTTAGTATTGCTTCAGAAGCCTTTTAATTTCATATCATTTCAGTTGTTGATTCTTGTGCAGTTGGAGTTCTATTGAGAAAATCCTTGCCTATGCCTATGATTTCAAGAGATTTGCCTATTTTATCTCCCAGCAGGTTGTTTCTATTTTAGCATTTAGTTGTATGATCAATTTTGATTTTAATTTAGTACATAGTAAGGGCTATGAGCCAAGATTCAATTGTCTATGTGTGGCTAGTCAGTTTCCAAAACCCATTTATTAAAGAAATTTTCTTTGTTCCAGTGTGTTTCTGGCCCCTTTGCCAAAGATGAAATAGTTGAATGTGCTTGTGGGTTGTTTCTGCACTCTAATCTGTTCTATCAATTCTCATGTCTGTTTTCGGGCCCATACCATGCTGTTTTTATGACTGTAGCTTTGTAATATAAATTCAAGTCTTAGATGCCTCCTACTTTGCTTTTGTTAACCAGGATTGCTTTTGTTATTCTGGGTTCCTTCTGTTTCCATATGAATTTTGGGATTGTTTTTTCTCATTCTGTGAAGAATACTGTTGGTATTTTGATTGGGGATTAAATTTGCGTATCGATTTTGAAAGTGTAGCAATTTTGCCTGTTAGTTGTGTCTATCCAGAACAGGGGATATCTTTCCATTTTCTGATCTTCTTTGATTTCTTTTCTTTTTTTTTTTAGAGTGCTGTAGTTTTTGTTGTAGAAGTCTTTCACTTCCTTACTTAGGTTAATTCCTATTTAATTTTTCTTGGTGCTATTATACACAGTATTGTTTTCCTAATTTTTTCAGTAGGTTAATGATTAATGTACAGGAATGTTATTGATTTTCATGTGTTGATTTAGTATCCTATTGGATTATTGAATTTGGTTATTAACACCAAGAGTCTGGATCATTTCATCCACAAATAATAATGACTTCTTCCTTTCTTATACATATGCCTTTCTTTTTCATGCCTAATTGCTCTTGCTAATGTTTTGAGTACTATGTTGAACAGCAGTGGTGATAGTGGACATCCTGTCTTGTTCCTGATTTTGGAGGGAAAGCTTTCAGGTTTTTTCATTTAATATGACATTGGCAGTAGGTTTGTTATAAATGGGTTTTATCAGAGTGAGATAAGGTCCTTATATACCTGTTTTCTTCAGTGTTTTTATCATGAAAGGATTTTGGATATTGTCAAAGGTTCTCAATAAGTTCTGCACCTATTGAGATGATTGTGTGATTTTTGTTCTTGCTTCTATTATGTGATATATTGCATTCATTGATTTGTGTGTGTTGAATTGTCTTTGCATCCCTGAGATGAAAACTACTTGGTCATGATGTATGATCTTTTTGATGATTCATTGAATTCTACTTGACAGTATTTTCTTGAGGATTTTTGCATCTATATTCATTAAAGACATTGGTCTTTAGTTTTTTCTTTTTTTGGTTGGATTCTTGTCTGGTTTGGGATCAGGGTAATGGTAGATTTCAGGAAGGACTTCGGGAGTACTCTTTTTCTTTCGATTTCTTTCAAGAGCTTATGGAATATTGGTGGTAGATGTTCTCTAAAACTTTTGGAGAATTCAGCAGTGAATCCATCTGGACCTGGACTTTTCTTAGGTGGTAGGTTTTTATTTTAATTGTTACTTTATTCAATTTAATTGCTTGGTACTGATTTAATTGCCTATTATTGGATTATTTGGGGTTTTAAAATCTCCTTGGTTCAGTTTTGGTAATTCATATGTATCTAGAAATATCTCCATTTCTTCCAAATTCTCCAGTTTTTGGTGCACAGGTTTGCAAAGAAGTTGTTAATAATCTTTTGATTTTGACAGTGTACACTTTGATTTTACCTTTTTCATTTTTAATTGCATTGATTTGAGCCTTTTCTCTCCTTTTTTTGTTAGATCAGCTAAGAGTTTATCTATTTTCTTTATTATTTTGAAGAACCAACTCTTTAATTCATTGATTCTTTTTTAAATTCCCACCAGAAACTTGTGAATGTTCCATTTTCCCACATGCTTTCTAAAACTTAGTATTCTGCTTTTTTGATTACAGACATTCTAGTGATTGTGCAATGATATCACAGGTTGCATTAACTTATATTTCTCTAATGACTAATGATATTGACTATCTTTTATGTGCTTATTTAACATTCATGTATATTTTTGGTAAAATGTCTGTTCTATCCTCTTTTTTTTTTTGGTACTGGGGATCGAACTCAGGACCTCAAGCTTGCCAGGCAGGTGCTGTGCCACTGGGATAAATTTACCCAGCCCTGTTCTATACTTTTGTTCATTTCTAATTTGTGTTTCTTATTTCTTAGTGTTACGAATTCTTTATAGTGCTTTTATAAGAGAAATTTGATTTGTAACTAATTCCTCCTAATCTTTTTATTTTCATAATGATGTCTTTTAAAACACAAACATTTTTAATTTTGGTAAATTGCAATTTAGAATGCAGATGACTCTTAGACTAATTTCAATTATTTTGGATATATATTCAATAATGAGATTGTTGGATTATAAGGTAGTTCTATTTTTAATTTTTAAAATTATTTTTAAATTTTTGTTTTTTATTAATATGTAATACTTATACATATTTATAGTTTATAATGTGATGTTTCAATACATGTATATATTGTGTTTGATAAAACTAGGGCAATTTAGCATATCCATAACTTCATATATTTATCATTTCTTTTTGATGAGAACATTCAAAATTCTCAATACTGAATATTTTGAAATATTCAATACAACATTGTTAACCATAGTCATTCCATGGTGCAATAGAACACTAGAATTTATTCCTCCCATCTACCAGTAACTTTGTATCCATTGGCCAATCTAGTCCTACTTTTTTTATTGGTGAACCTCCACACTGAGTTTCATAGTGGCAGGTGTATTAATTTATATATCTATGAGTAGTGTACACAGTTTCTCTCTTCCCTAAGTCCTTTTCAACAATTGTCTTTTTTATAATGATCATTGTAACAGTTGTGAGGTTATATCTCCTTTGTGTGTGTGTGTGTCTGTGTGTGTGTGTGTGTGTGAGCTTTCTGTCAATATGACAAAATACCTGAGTTAAGTAGCTTAAAAGAGAAAGGGTTTATGTTGGCTCACTTTTCAGCAGTTTCAATACATTGTCATTTGGCTTCATCACTTTGGGGCTGAGGCAAGACCTAACATCATGGTGGGGAGCATGTAGTGGAGAACACCTGGTCATGTCATCATGAGGATGGGAAATAGCAAGGAATAGCCCAGAGACAAAATGTACCTTCAAAGCCATGTTCCTGGTGACTTACTTCCTATAATTAAGTCCCACGTCATAGTTTCCACCCCTTCGCAATAGCACCATCAACTGGGGACCAAGCTTTCAACATACGAGCTTTTGGGGGACATTTAAGATTACAAACCATAACAATTTACATTTCCCTGATGTAATATGATGTTGAGAATTTCTTCATGTATTTGTTGGTCATTTACGCATCTTCTTTTGAGAAACATCTATCCAAATCTTTTATCCATGTTTAGATAACATTATTTTCTAGCTACCTAGTTATTTGAATTCCTTATATGTTTTGGATATTAACCACTTCTGTTAACTTTAGCCTTAGTTCTCTTTTCTAGTGCTTGCTATATAAAGTTAATTTATTTAAGATATTCCTTTTTCCATTAATGCATTTGTCACTATAAAAATCCATCTTAGAACTGTTTTGTTGTATCTTAATATGTTTTCATTTTTGTTTCTCTCAAGTATTTTTAAATTTTTCTTTCAATTTCTTCTTTGACCTGTTTTTAAGGATCTTGTTTCTTGATTTACACATATTTGTGGAATTTCTGAAATTCCTCCTGCTATGCTAGTTTTACACTTGTATGATAAGTAAAGGTACTTAATATGACTTTAGTCTTCTTAAATTCAAATTTGTTAAGATTTGTTTTGTGGCCTAGCATATGAGCCTATTTTGGAGAAAGTTCCATGTGTGTTGGAGAAGAATGTTTTCTGATGCTGTTGGATGGAAGGTTGTGCACATGTCTGTTATGATCATTTGGTCAGAAGTGTAGTTTAAATTGATGTTTCCTTATAGATTTTATGTATAGATAAACTGTCCATTGCTTAAAGTGGACTTTTGAAGTTCCTTACCATTACTGTAAAACAGTCTATTTCCCCCTCAGGTTTGTTAATATTCACTTTATATATTTAGTTGTTCTGATTTTGAGTGCATAAGTATTTAGCTATTTTATATCCTCCTGATGAAATGATACCTTTATCATTATAAACTGCTCTTCTTTGTCTCTTTTTACAGTTTTTGACTTAAAGTTTATTTTATCTGACACAAATATGACAATTCCAGCTCCTTTTTGGTTTCCATTTGCAGATAATATATTTTTGTGTTCCTTTATTCTTAGTCTTTGTAGGTCCCTGCCTGTGACATGACACTCTGGTAGGCAGCCTATGGCTGGGCCTTCCTCCTGCTCCCCATCCTCTCAGCCATTCTATGTCTCTTTATTGGAGAACTCAATCCATTTACATGTAAGGTAATTATTGAAAGGTAAGAACTTACTCCTACCATTTTGCTAATTATGTTTTGGGTGTTTCGTAGATCCTTTGTTCATTTTTCCTGCTTTAGCTTGCTTTCTTTCTGACTAGATGATTACTTCAGTGGTATGCTTTGATTCCCTATTTTTCTCTTGGGCATATATACTATATATTTTTGCTTTGGAGTTACCATGAGGCTTACACAAATCATCTTATAATGAAACTAGTTATTTTAAACTGATAACTTTGATTACATAAAACTACTCTTTCATTCTACTACCTCATATACATTTTGTTTCTTTTTTTAATAAGTTTTATTCAAAAATGCATCAGCATTTTTTTAAGTTATTAAATATTTAACTTTCATAAAAATATTTTGTTAGACTGTATAAATTATTCTAATCCTCCAGTTACTGCTTCCTAATTGGGAAGTGTGTTTTTTCTTTGTTTGTTTGTTTGTTTTGAGATAAGCTTTCCATATAGTTTAAGCTGCTGGCATTGAACTCACTATGTAGTCCAGCCTGGTCTCAAACTCACAGCGATCCTTCTGTCTCAACCTCCTGAGTGCTGGGATTACAGGCATGTGGCACCATTCATTGATTCTTTGTATTTTTTGTTTCAATTTCTGATCTGATCTGCATAATTTCTTTCCTGGTACTAGCTTTGGGCTTGGATTGTTCTTGTTTTTCTAGGACATTGAGTTGCATCATTAGTTAGTTGCCTTGCTCTATTTTTGTGATGTGGGCATTTGAAGCTACAACTTTTCCTTTCACCTAATATTTCATTTTGAAGCAAGGAGCAGAACCACTGAACTAAATCCCCCCTTAAATTCACCAGTTAAACAAGCCTATATTTTATCTTCTTGATATCTTGTTTTGGAATATAAATTAATAATCAAGTAAACTTTATACAAGTTTCATAAGATGACAGTTTCTTCTCACCATATTTTTCACAATAATTCATACAAAATAGGGATTTTCTATTTCTTAAAGGCTTGATAGAACTCATCTTTTAAAGTAGCTGGATGTAGGGTTCTACTGGATGCAGGAAGAGAAAATTCTTTTATCATCCATTTGTATAGAGATTATTATTCTATTCACTTTTTAAATTTCTTCTGCCAGTTAAGAGATTTTATATATTTGTTCAGAAATATATCTTTTTTTGGTAGGTTTTCATATCTAGTAGCAGATTCATAACTTTTTTGTGATTTAAAGATCTCTATAGTTTATGTCCCTTTTTATTATGCACTTGCTTATTAATCCCTCTTTTTTCCTATTGATAATATTGATCAATCTTACTTGAAGCTTATATTAATATCTCTTAAGGATCAGTTTTTAAATTTTTATTTTAATGTAATACAAGTAGATATTAATAAAGAAAATATAAAAACATTTCTATGGAAAAATAATTTTCATAACAGAAATAATTATAGAATAGCAATATTAAATAGACTGTGTATCATGATCTTAAAAGAATATATTTTCAATTGCTAATCTATCTCTAAACTCATTTCCCAACAATATTAAGCCATTTATTGCATAAAACATTTTAATTATTAACAAAGTATCTTGCACTCAGTATAATTTTGAACAATTTTTTCCTATTTCACAATATCTATAATATCTATTATATATTTTGGTCTTTGTTTATACTTTCAGTTTCTCACATCAGAGAGACAGTGCAGTATTTACATGTGTGTCTGATTTACTTAAGGAGTATGGCCTCTAAGTGCATCCACTTACTTAAAAATATCTCATTTATCTTTCTTTAAGGCTGAATAGTACTCCATTATATAAATAAACACACATCTTTTTGATTCATTCATTGGTTGATGGACATTTGGATTGTTTCCAAGATTTAGCTATTACACACTGTGCTGCTATAAACATGGATGCAAATATATCACTGTGGTGTGATGCTTTTAATTCTTTTGGGAAGATACCAAGAAGGGGGATAGCTGAGTCAAATGGGACTTTTAATCCTAGTTTTTTGAGGAATCTTCACACTGATTTCCATAGCAGTGGCACCAGTCTACACTCCCACCAACAGTGGAGAAGTATTCCTTTTTCTGCACAACCCCGCCAGCATTTGTTGTTGGTTCATTCTGGAGATGGAATCTCGGGGTTTTTCTAATTTGCAATCTCTGGAATGACTAGTGATGTTGAACATTTTTTCATGTATTTATCTGTCATTTATACTCCTTCATTTGAGAGGTATGTATTCACCTCAGATGCTCATTTTTTGGATTGGGTCTTTAAATTTGGGAGGGGTCTGATTTTTAAAAATTCTTTGTATGCTCCAGATATTGGTTCTTCGTCTGAGGAGCCACTGGCTAAAATTTTTGCCCACTCTGTGGGTTGTCTTTTCACTCTGTTGGTGATTTCCTTTGATGTGCAAAAGCTTTTAATAAGATGAGATCCCAGTTATTGATTCTTTGTAGTATGTTCCATGTGGTCTGGGTTTTGTTCATGAAGTTTTTGCCTACACCTATGTCCTCAAGCATTCTACCTATTCCCTTTTCCAACAGATTTAGTCTTTCTGTTTAAATATTTAGATCTTTTATCCATTTTGATTTCAGTTCAGTGTGTGGTGAGAGACATGAGCCTAATTTTTGTCTTCGGCATGTAGAAAGCCAGTTTTTCCAGCACCATTTATTAAAAAAGTTATCTTTCTTCTAGTGAATGCATTTGGCCCCTTTGTCAAAGATAAGGTAGCTGAGTGTGTTTGGGGTTGTTTCTGCATCTTCAAGTCCATTCCACTGACCCTCGGGTCTGTTTTTTGTTTTTGTTTTTATTTTTTTTGCCAGTATCATGCTATTTTTTTAAATCACTGTAGCTCTGTAGTATAATTTCAGGTCAGGGATTGTGATGCCCCCTGCCTTGCCTTTATTGCCTAGAATTGTTTTTGCTATTCTAGGTCTCTTCTGATTCCAAATGAATTTTAGGAATGATTTCTCTAATTCTGTGAGGTATGCTAATGGTAATTTGATTGAGATTGTATTAAATCTGTATAACAATTTTGGGAACATGACCATATTTACTATTTTGGTTCTTCCTGCCTAGAAGGAAGAGATATCTTTCCATTCCCTGGTATCTTCTTTGATCTCCTTTTTCATAATATTGTGATTTTCAATGTAAAGATCTTTTTACTTCCTTTGTGCAATTAATTCCTAAGTATTTCATTTTTTTCAGTGCTATTGTGAAAGATATTGTTTCCCTAATTTTTCTATCAGTGAATATGTTATTTATGTACAGGAATGCTATTGATTTCTGAGTGTTCACTTTGTATCCAGCTATGTTACTGAATTTGGTTATTAACTGGAAATCTTTGGTGGAGTTTTTGGGGTCATCTATGAAGAATATAACGTAATGCACAAATAATGATAATTAACTTCTTCCTTTCCTACCTTTATTCCTTTTATTTCATTCTCTTGTCTAATTGCTGTGGCTTATGTTTCCAGAACTATACTGAACAGGAGTGGAGACAGTGGACATCTTTTCATGGTTCTTTGCAATGTCTTTTTTAACCTAAGATTTATGTTATAGTATTTTTTTTAAGTTTCTGGACATGTGGGATTATTTAAGTTATCCTTTTGTTATTGATTTCTAATTTTGTGGCAATAGCATCAAACAATATAGTTTGTATGAACTTAGTTCTGTATTATTTAGTCAGGATTCACATTTACTTATACAACTTTATGAATATTTTATTCTCAAAAATAATGTTTGCTTATTAGCTGTTTAAATTTATATTACTATTCAGATCTTTTTTCTTCGATGGCTTGATCTGTGAGATTCTGAGATGTCCAATTCCCAAATCTTTATATTATTAATTAGTTAATTTCTATAGTTTTGCCTCTTAAATATACATATATGTATATATGCTGTCTTTCATATCTTATATTCTATATTATTGACTTCCTTAATACATAATATCTTATGTTATACCTTATGATGTTTATTGTCTTAAATTCTACATTTTTGTTATTAAAAGAGCCAAGTTTTTTGTCAGTATTGACCATTGGAATTTATTCTTATATTATTATGATTTGGAATTTCTCTGTTATCTTGTTTGTATATGTAAAGCCTTTTTTCTATTTTGTTTAACATTTTTCCATGTTCTAATTTACTGTTTGAGAAGCTGTGACCAATATATATGTAACCACAGCCACAATTAATATATAGAATATTTCTTTCATCCCAGAAAGTTCTGTCATACCCCTCTCCAATCAATCTCTTTCCCATCCTGCCCCAAGAAACTCTAATCTGATGTATACACAATGGATTGGTTTTGCCTCTTCTAGAATTTCAGGTAAATGGGATATCTATTCTTTTCTCTCATATTTGGCTTCCTTCTCCTCAGTGTAATATTTTTAGGTACATCCTATGTGCATGTGGTCCTTTCCATGAATATATTATATAGAGGATAATTATTGCTCTATGAAGATACATTTAAATGTTTGAAATGGCCAGGAATCATAGTCAAATATACTAAACAGTGTGGGGTGATTAAATTTACAAAGTGTGATCAAAATATATAGTAAGTGTTTAAATAAAAACTATTGTAAAAGACACTTTGCTATTAATCCTTCTCAAAGTACCACCCCCTTACTTCAAGTACACTTATCCCATTCTTTGTGCCATGTTCTGGAACAGTTATGCATGTCTTCTTTCATGTGTCTTTATGAGGTGGGATGAAAAATGAATAGTGCTGCCAAGTGCCGTGGAACAAAAAGACAAGCTTGTAAAAATATTATGATGTGTCCTCATCCACCTTATTCACAGGATCTGGCACCATGTGAATTCTGGCTCTTCCTCAAATTCAAAATGACCATGTTAGGTAAACATTTTGAATTGATTCAAGATATCAAGGTAGCCACAACAGTGAAACTAGGAATATAAAAGAGGACTTCAAGACCTGCTTCAGAAAGTGGCAAGAATGTTGGGATAGGTGTATTTGAATTGAGAGTACTTTGAGAGAGATTAATGACAATGTATTTAGTATATTTGACTCGTGTGTATTTGGAAGTCAGGACTTTTTACCAAATGTTTTTTAAATAATATAGAAAGAGAACATAGACTTTAGGGTAAATAGGGTTCAGTTCAGATCCTAGCACAACTGCACTATCTGGTGACCAAAGCAAATCATTTGAATTTTATTAACATTTATTAGCCCTAGGAGAATAAAATGTACTGGCAAGGATATTGTTAGGGTCAATGAGATAATATTTGGAAAGAATTTGATACATAGTTGGTATTAAATAGTATTTTGTTGAATTAAGTTAATATAATTACTTTAAAATTATCTCTAGTGTTTATATGTTTTTTTAATTAAAACAAATTACATTTTATTACTTTCCAAGTGCATGGTCACTAAGACTAGGTTGTAAATATATTTCTAAATTATTATTTAGAAATCAAGAAACTGATAGCTTGGAATTAGAATATTAATTGCCACTTCATAGATAAACATTTATAAATGTTTATCTGAAAGCAAATTTATTTTAAGAATTAGGCATCTAAGAACTATTGTCTACACTATTAATTTGCTTAGCAAATCTCCCCATTTATGGTATTTGCAGTGATAATTCTCATCTTGTCTTTGTCCAAATGATGAGGGGATAGTAAATCATTGAACTTTTGCCACTTTGTTGAATTGAATTGTCCACTTGGGACCAGTTTTTCATTTATTGCAATAAGTAATGGTTCTTCCTTGGCAAAAAAGTTATTAAAAATATATGAGAACATCATTGGAGTCATTTTTACCTGATGTTACAAGCCTTGATTGGTTTTTCTCCCATCTGATGTGTTCCTCATCCCCCAACTAGCCAACTGATCATTTGTTTTGATATTAATAAAATGACAGTGATAATTATAAAAGCTAATATTTTGAGCATGTACTATGTGCCACACATTACTCAAAAAGCACATTAAATATGTAATTCCATAAAAATACTGAAAAGCCTGGTGTGGCAGGCACTACTAATATCCATATTTCCAGAAGAAACAATTAAGGTGTAGGAAGATGTAATGATTTGTCCAAAGTCAGACAACTTACAGGACAGCCTAGATTTATGGATTAAAAATAGCTAATATTCATTGATAAATTACTATATGTAAGGCACTAAATGAATTCCATTTGTTAACTAATTGTTATCATCACAACAATCCTATGACACAGGTGCTGTTATCTTACCTGACACTGAGGTAGAGAGGAATGAAAACCCATATAACATACCCAACAGGTGAAGGAGTCAGAATCAGGCTGGTCCAAACCTATGTTGTATTATCCCTTAATCTTATCTTTCAATCAGATACAAATATTACCAAACAGTTAATGCATGCTCAGCATTCTGGGGACCATAGAGAAAAATATAGCTTTGTTGTGTTTATTCAGTGAATTTATTGCCTTATAAGAGAAGTAAAAGGAGACAAATTGATTAGGGGATGATGTGAGGGCTGAACTCTTAAGTTACAGAAACTAAAACTAAAGACAGGCTTAGAGAAGGGAGAAGGTATTGTACTGGATGACTTAGTGGTTTTCCAGTGAACACCAGTACAGCTAGAGCTGGACCCTAAGTACCGTGACTATAGAGGAGGAAACTGGAAGAAGGATATTCTGTAAGGCAGACCTATGAGTGCTCAATAAACAATCTCTTTCTAATGTAAGGGTTAAAATTCATTTATCTTGACATTTTTCTTCATTAGGGGAAAAAGTAATCCTCTTAATATCTTTATTTTCCTTTCTAATGAAATTAAATTAATTCTTGAAGTTTTTAGAAAATCTTCCAATTCTTCATTCCATCAGAGTAAAAATGTTTCATGTCCCATGATATTAACTAGAAAATCTAATTTCCTTTGCCTGTAATTTTGGCAATAGTTTCCTTTACATAATGACAAGAAGAATAAAAATTCCTTATGACACTTCAAATGTAAATTTGATAAAAATGACATCTATGCACATTTATATGTTTTGGATCAAAGACCTTTTTTGGCAGAGCAAAATAGAATTAGCAGGTTGGTTTTAATGGAGAGTCTATCTGTTTTTAACAACTTATAAGAGGAGATTTTCTTCCTTTAATAATACCAGTAGATTAATTTAATAATAGGCTAATTCGTCATGTTGAAAATGGAACTAATGATCTTACCTTCCAAACCTTTTCTTTCTCCTATGCTCCCTATCTCGGTTAGTTGCATATGAAATTGTCAACTTTTGAAACTCACCTGCTTCTCCCCTCTTCACTCTCTATACCTACCAGCCTCTGAGGCTGAGCAGCTCCTCTGTCCTGTCTCTCTTATACCCCAAATACTGGGTTTAAGCTTGCCCCTCATTTCTCCTTCTCTTAAATCCACCAAGCACTGGAGCCAAACCTACCCTCCTTACTCCTCTACCAAATATCCCTTGATTTCCTCAGCTTATCTCAGAAATATCTATCAAAATATCTATAGGGACCTCTTGGGTCAAGTAAACCAGGCTGGAGATAAGGAGAGGTATTTAGAACATGGGCTTCCTTTTTTCTTCATTGAATTGTCTGGTTATATTCTTTTCTTATCTTTTTTTTCTTTCTTTTTCTTAGTACTTGTTTGCAGTACATGAAGTTTACATTCATCTTAAGGAGTAGGTAAGTATACATAATGAAGCTTGTTTCTCTTTTAATTTCCTTTCCCTTTCCCACCCATCTCTCTCCTTCTAAATCCCTTTTCTCCATTTCTTCTTGCTTAGCAAAGTGTTGTCAGAAGGCAGTGTGGCTCAGCACTGCGAATCTGTGGGTTTCTAAAGAGGAATTGGAAATTTGGATTTTTTGTAAAGTCTTTGGATTTTAGAATATTGCCAAAAAATTTAAACAAAACAAACTCACATTACACAGTTCAAACAAAACATTTAAGAAAAGGTTGAGTTGCAATGCTCTCCTTGTGTGACACTCTTGTTCTCCATTCTCACTTCCTTGTTCTAATTTAGGTCTACACCATCTTTTGACTAAAATATTACAGCAGGTTCTTAACTCTTTTATTCTCTTCCTGTTCCTGCTAAGTCATCATTCACTGTGGACCCTGAGAGGGATTTTTAAAACAAAAAGTTGATCATAGTGCCTCATTGTTGAAACACAGAATAAAATAAAGGAACTTTGTTAAAACTTTTGGGTAATTTCAGATCCACTAGGTAGGCTTTTTGGCACCAAATAGTAAAGCACAACATCCCTGTGCTCTATGCCAGTAGTTTCTCCAGCCACAGCCTTGTTTCTTGCATGTTATATCACTCAAGATTCTCAGAAGAACACATCAGACGCATCATCTATGCTGATTTCTCTGCTGGATATTGCCCTGCCAAGTCCTGCTTGTCCCACTCAACTAACATATTTTCTCTGTAAAGCACAGATCAGCTTATAATGTATGTTTAATAAATGATTGTTGAATAAGTGACCAAAACTGTCCATGTCAGCTATCACCACTCTAGTAAGAATCAGTCTCTTCATGTTTGTACTTGGTGTTTGTTTAAAACTTCTAATTCTGATTATGATTAGAAGTACTGAATGGTGTGTATGTTTATCTCCAGTTTTAAATTGTAACTTCTCTCTCCTCACAGATCTTAGTACAATGCTTTATATATGGTAATCAGCAAATAATGCTTCTGAAATCGAGGTGTTTTGATAATATCCTTTTGCTAAAAAACATTACTGAGATTTTTCTGTTTTTGAATTTCTTGTGCTCTAATAGTTTGGAGAAAAAGAAAAAAGTAAATTATTTTAACTAGCAATTAAAACTTTTATTCCAGGAAGGACATATCTATGGCTGCCTATGAAATAATTTTATGCCCAGCCCAAGTATCTTTAATAGTAAAGTTTTAAGCATCCCAACTTATGTAGATTGTTTATCTGAAAACATTAGGTTTTTGTGGGACTGTTCTAGATAACCCATACATCAATCCTCTGAAGTGAGTCAGAACTCTGGAAGGTTCTGGAAGAACTCTGGAAGTCAGAAGGTGGTGAAATCCCCTTCATGTGTATCATTTTCCAATCTGATCCAAGAGTACATTAAATACATTACAGGGAAAATGAGAACATCCGATTAGGGTGGGACCCACCTGGATGAGACATAACAACAGAGAGAAGGAATGGACTTTTCTCTACATTATAAACCAGATGAAAAATAGAAGTCACAAATGGGACTACGTAGACCTTATATGCAGGGCCTCTGCTGAGTAAGTAGAAATCACTTTCCTAAAACTTTTACTAACAGGATTTTCCTTAATAATAGCTTCACGAACAGAGTTTCTTTAAAGCTAATATGCTTGATAAACACTATAGAAAATTATCCAATGAACATGATATAGCAACATAAGATTTCAAGCAGGGTTTCTTTCAAATAAACTATAGCGGAGCTACAAGACATTTATCCTACTTGACAGATTTTAGGAGCATGTGCATATCTGAGACCTCTCTCCCCTGTCACTCTCTGGTCTCTGGGGTCTCTGTAGCATGGTTGATTATGTTCTTAGGCAATCCTGTCTGTGAGTGCAAGGTCTCATCCTGGTGTGAGCCACTAAATTGGATGAAACTTGACTTTGGAAGGTTGCCCACTCCGATAAAAAAGCACTGCCCTAGGAACTAAGATTCACACTTCTCCATATTTTACCTACAAAAGGCATAATTTTTGTGGGTAATAATGCCAAAATACAGAAATTACAACATTGTCCCAAACAATGGTATCTTTGGTTGTTGAGCAATGTGTGTGTACCTTGAAATTTTTCTGTTAGGAAACTATTGCCATGGAAGAGAGAGGCAACTCTTATGATACTAGAAAAAGTTCACATGGAGCAGTGGTTCAGAAATGGCACTAAGAAGATGAGAGCTTTAACTTTAAATAATTTTAGTTTAGCTTAAAAATTAATATATGTGATATTCAATAATTACATATTTGAGGGAAATATATAATAAATATATATTTAATGAATAATATATATATATATAGGTCATTTTTCATCCCCTTTTTATCCACTGTCCCCTCTAATCTTTCCCCAGATCCCTTTCCCATCTTCAAAAATTCTATGTGCCCTTTTTCTGGCATCTCTACTTTATTTTGCCCTTCATTTATATTTTCTTATATGAGAACAAATGCAATATTTCACTTTCTGTGTCTTCTTTATTTCACTTAGCATTATAGTCTCAAGATCCATCCATCTTTCTATAAATGGCTGAAATTTATTCTGCTTTATGGCTAATACTCCATTTTATATTTATACCACACTTTTACCCATTCATCTATTGATGGGAATATAAGCAGTTTCTGTGATTTAGCTATTGTGAATTGCACAGCTGTAAACACTTGAATGCACATGTCATTGTAATATAATGAAAATAACTGCTTTTGGAAGATACACTTGTTGATTTTTTTAGTTGATGACAGTCATTCTCACTGGAGTAAAATGGAATCTCAGCATTGTTTTGATTTGCATTACTCTAGCGGCCAATGATTCTGAGCAGTTTTTAAAGGTACTTATAAGTCATTAGTGCTTTTTCTTTTGAGAAGAATATATTTATTTTAATTGCCCATGTTTTGATTGGATCTTTCAATTTTGGAGGTCTAATTCTTTTTTTAATTCCTCGTATATCTTACACATTGCTCCTACATCAGATGAGTAGCTGGAAATTATTTCTTCCATTTTGTAGCTTGTTTCTTCATTCTGTTAGTTGTTTTCTTTGCTGTGCAGAAGGTTTTAATTTTATATAAACACATTTGTTGATTCTTAGAATTATTTCTTGTGTAACTGGGGTTCTGTTCAGGAAGTCCTTTCCTACTCCTGGGTCTTCATGTGTTTTATCTATTTTCTCTTCCAGTATATTCAGTGCTTCCATTTTAAATCTATGTCTCTGATTCATTTTGATTTGACTGTAGCACAGATTGAAAAATATTGTCTAGATTCATTTTTCTGCATTCAGATATCCAGTTTTCCCAGCATTACTTTTTTAACGTCATCATCTTTTCCCTAGCATTTGTTTTTAACCCCTTTGTTGAAAATTAGATGGTTAAAGGTGAATGAAGCTGTTTCTGTGTCTCCTATTCCATTTGTCTACATGTCTATTTTTGTGTCAGTACCATGCTATTTTTATTACTGTAGCTTTGTAGTGAAACTTGAAATGCAGGATTGTATTGTCTCCCATATTGCTCTTTTTTCCTCTGGATTTTTTTGGCTATTCTGATTGTCTTCTGGTTCCATATAAATTTCAGCATTTTTTTCTATTGCAGTGGGATTGTCATAAGTGTCTTTTATCCATTTGAGGTAAGGTCTTTCCATACCTGTTTTCATCAAGGTTTTTTAAAAATTAGGAATGGGTGCTGGATTTTATCAAAGGCTTTTTCTCTATCTACTGAGATGATCATATGATTTTATCTTTGCTTCTGCTTATGTGGTATATTAATTACATTTATTGCTTTATGTAGGGATGAAGACTTAGTCTTGATGTATAATCTTAGTTGCATTCTGCCTGCAAGTATTGTTTGATGATTTTTGTATCTATATTCATTAAGAAAATTGGCCTGTAGTTTTCTTTTCTTGCCAAGAGCTTGTCTTGTTTTAGTATCAGAGTAATGCTAGTTTCAATGAATGACTTTGCCATGTTCCTTCCCTTTCAATTCCATGGAAGAGTTTGAGAAGTCTTGGTAGTGTTTTTTCTGAAGTTCTGGTAAAATTCAGTGGTAAATCCATCAGGGGCTGGGTTTTTCTTAGTTGGTGGAATTTTTATTATTGCTTCAATTTCATTGCCTGTTATTGGTATATTTGAGATTTTTTTATAGCTTCTTGAATCAATTTTAGTAAGTCATAAGTATGTAAGAATTTATCTATTTCTTTTAGATTGTCCAATTTATAGAAATACGAGTTTTCAAAATTGTTTCTTATGATCCTCTGTATTTCAGTGATGTCTTTTGTGACTTCACCTTTTTTTATAATTACATTGATAATGGGTCTTTTCTATCCTCTTTTGGTAAGTTTGGCTAAGTGTTTATCAATCTTATTTATTCTTTCAATGAACCAGTACTTCAATTCATTCAACTTTTGTATTGTGGTTGTTGGTGGGAATGTATACTGGTACAACCATTATGGAAAAAAGTATGGAGATTCCTCAAAAAACTTAAAGTAGAAATTTCATTTGACCCAGCTGTTCTCCTTCTGGTTTCTTCCTGAAAGATTTAAAGACAACATATTGTAGTGACACATGCATACCCATATTTATAGCAGCACCATTCATAATAGCTAAATCTTGGAAGCAGCCTATATGTCTATCAACAGATGAATGTTGTTATGATTTATATCTATGTGTTCCCCCAAAGCCTCACACACGCATAGGTGGGACTTCAGGAGGTGACTGGATTATGAGGATGATACTGGATTAATCCACTGATGGGTTTATAGCTGGGTGTGATGTTGGGAGGTGAAGCCTGATGGGAAGAAGTGGGTCACTGGGGGTGGCTTAGAAGCATATATATTCCTCACCTGCCTTGCTTTCTGCCTGCCTTGCCATGAGTTCTTTCTCTTCTGCCATGTCACCCACTGGAGCCTGCTGACTACAAACTGAAATTTCCACAAACTGTAAGCTAAAATAAACCTCCTTTAACTTGAGGGTTGAGTATTTTGTCCCAGCAATGAGAATACCGACGACAGGTTTTGATACCAAGAGAAGCAGGTCATTGCTGTGACTAACTGAATATAGAGTTAAGAAGCCTTTAGAACTTGCTTGGGGGAGGAGTTTTGAAAGTTTTAAAGATCCTGGCTAGAGAAGCAGTTCTAGGATTCTGTGAGATGAACTTGATAGGAGATTTTGGTGAGAGCTGTATAATACAGCTGGTAAAGACTCAGCTCAGGAGGTTTCAGCTGGTAACGAGGACTGCATTGGCAATTAGACTCCAGACCATATTTGTTATGCCCTGGAAGAAAATTTGTCTACATTTTGATCCTGTCTTGAGACATTGTAGGAGACTGAGATTAAGGGGAGTAGACCAATTAATCTGGCAGAAAATATTTCAAAGCAATCTAAAGTTGAGGTGATGGGATGGCTGATGCTGGGGGCTTTCAGCCAGCTCTACATTAAGAATCAAGAGCAAACAGCCCAGCAGAATGATTTTAAAAGTTTTGACTTTGGTCACAAGGAACCTCTGATAAAGTTGTTGCCCACAAAGATGGAGCAGAGGAGAACTTGGTTGCTGCAAAGATTAGTATTAAAAAGACAAGTACTTTGGAAGACAGCAATAGAAAAGATGACCTGAAGGTATTACAAATACCAGCAGGACTCTACCCATTGCGGCCTCAAAATTGCAAAGGTGATGTTGGGAGGTGAAGCCTGGTGGGAAGAGGTGGGTCACTCGACCTGGTTTGGAATGGCATATATCCCTCTACCTACCTTGCTTCCTGTCTGCCTTGCCATGAGCTCTTTCTCCTCTGTCATGCTGCTCTGCTATGCCACTCTGTCTTGGAGTCAGCCAACTACAGACTGAAATTTCTACAAACTGTGAGTGAAAATAAACCTTTCCTCCTTTAGCTTGTTGCGTATTTTGCCCCAGCAACAAGAAAGTATCTAAGACAAACGGGTAAAGAAAGTATAGTAGAACACTACTAGGCTATAAAGAAGGATAAATTTTGAGTCATTTGTAGGAAAATGGATGCACCTTGAGACCATAATGTTAAATGTAATAAATCAGTCACACAAGATTAAATATCATATAGTTTCACTTATACAAGAAATCTAAAGTATAAATAAAGAGCAAAATTAAAAAATTGATAAAAGTAAACAAAGAAATATATCTTTTGCAAATGGGAAGGAGACCAAGATACATAGGGGAAGAGGGAGGGGGAGGGGACACAAAAAGATTTAAGATGTGTCATGTACATGTGACAAGTATTTATAATGAATGTAATTATTATGTGTTGCAAATGTGAACTTAAAAAATGAAAATGAGGGAAGGGGATCTAGAGATGAAAAGGAGGGAGGAGAGATTAGAGGGAAAGAGGAATAAAAAGAATAAAGGTCTATTAAGTAAATGTACCTACTCCCTAACATGAATGAAAACAGTATGTACTACAAACATGTACTAAAAAATATTTTAAAATAAAAATCTTAAAAATCATTAAAATGAATAAGGCAAAAATAAAAAAGAAGTTTTAATGAACCAATGTTCATTGCATATATATTTACAATTGTTATCTCTTTTTTTTTTTTTGTACCGGGGATCAAACTCAAGTCCTTGCGCTTGTGCAGCAGGCAGCACAACCACTGAGCTAAATCCCTGGCTGTTATCTCTTTTTGTTGAATTGTTCCCTTTCCTAATATGTGGGAACCTTGCTTATCTCTTGTCAGTTCTGACTTGAAGTCTACTTTGTAAGATTAGGACAGCTACCCCTTGCCCCTTATTTTCAGAACCTAGTTTAGTGGAGAATCATCTTCTATCCTTTCATTTTCAGTCTGTGTGTGGTTCTTTTTGGATGATATGTAGCTCTTGCACACAACATAGAGTTGAGTTTTGTTTCTTGATCCAGTTTACCAATCTGTCTGATTGGGAATTTAAGATCATTTACACTGAGTGTTATTAGTGACAGGTATTTACAGATTATTGTATTATATTTTCAGTGTTGATTCCTCTCTATTTTACTTTTGCTTAACTAGTTTCTTAAGTGTATTCTTTCCTTTGAGGTCTTTAGTAATGCTGGCCCCAATGTCTCTGTTTAGAATTCCCTTGAATATTTTCTGCAATGCTGCTTTGGTGGGTCATGAATTTTTTGGAATCTCTTTATCGTGGAAGGATTTTTATTTCTTCATCAATTTCAAAGGATGATTTTGAAGGATACAATAATTTTGACTGAAAAATGTTTTCTTTTAGAGCTTAGAAAACTTCAAGGTCTACTAGCCTTTAAGCTTTGTGTTGATAAATTTGCAGTTATTCTGATAGGTTTGCCTTTATAAGATACTTGACATTTTCCAGTAATGGGTTTTAGTATTCTCTCCTTTTTTTGAATTTCTGGGCTTTTGATTTTGATGTGTGTGGAGATATTCTCTTTTTGGTCATGTCTATTTGTGATTCTAAATGCATTTACCCAGGTATCTTTTCCAATCTCTAGATTGGGAAAGTTTTCTGCAATGATTTTGGTAAATATTTTTTTTATACCTTTAGTTTCCTTCCCCAGTCCTTCTTTCTCTTGTACAATTCTAGATTAGTTCTTTTAGAATCACCTAGGAGCTCTTGAAACAACTTCTTCTGATTTATTGTTGTTTCTATTTGTCACCGAGTACGTAATCAACTATATCATTCTTGTTCTCAAAATATTGTCCTTTCTGGTTGGCTGTCTACTGGCATGGATTTCAATTTTTTCACTTCTAGGACCCCTGATTGATTATTTTTCCTGATCTCTAATTCATGGTCATTCATATCCTGCATGGCTTTCCTTAATCCAATCAGCTGTTTCTTTGTCTTCTTTAGATTCATTGAATAGCTTATTAATTAAGTCCTTTATCTGCTTACTTACAACCTCTTTGAGCTCACTGAACATCTTACACATTTGCTTATTTGTTTCCTATTTTATTTCTCCAAATATTTTAATATCTTAATTTTTTAGTTGTTTGCCTGAAACTTCTTCCACTTCAGTGTCTATGAGACAAGATTTTGGGAAGTTATGTATTTTTTGAGGCATCTTATTTGCTTGTTTTTTCATGATGTCTGTATTTTTGTATGGAATGCTGTGGATCAGTTAGGCTAGAAAGTATTATCACTATGGTAGAGATCCATAGCACTGAATTGCAAAGAGAGAATGACTACTGGTAATATCTACATGCAAAGAACAATTTTTAAATTGATATATAACTTGGAGCTACTTTAATCCATTTTCTACTCTTTCAATAAATTGGCAATGCAAATGCTTAGTAATGATAGAGTAGAGGCTTGGAGATAGGAGTAGATAAAAGGAAAAAGACTTTAAAATAAATAAAAGAAGAAAAGTTGAGGAAAACAGGAAATTAAAAAGAAACAAAAGCAAAGAGAGAAAGTAGTTTTTGATATTATTTTATACCCATAAGGAAGGGCAGAGGGAGAGAAAATTTGAGAAGATATGTGTAGGTACAGAGGGCAAAAAGCAAATAGAGGGATTTATAAATATAAAGTAGGGCAATCTTTATAGAGATTATATCCTTTATAAACTAGCAGAAACCCTGTGCTAAAAGAACTAAGCAACTACATTTTGTGAGGGAGAACCTGACAGGTCAATGTAAAACATTATAGAAACAAAAATGATAGCTAGCACTCCTACATCATTGCACACATATGCCTTTCACATACAATTTTAAATAGAAAAAAAGGAAAAATTAATTTTGTACAAGTTTTTATATACAAGAAAATAAGAGGAAGGGTCAGGGTACTTATGAAAGTTAGAGAGAAGAAATGAGAGAAGAGAATAGGAAAAAGGCTCTTAAGTGAAAGAAGATACAGGGAGATTGAGTCCAATCAATGACCTAACATAAACACTAATTTCAGAAACCCTATGAAATAACCCTTGGTGAGGGGAACTTAATATGAAATGTGAAGACATTGTACTAGTTAGATTATTCTTAATAATTAATGAGACATAGATAGAAGGGGAGAGAAGAAAAAAGATAAATAAAAATAAGTTAAAACTGTCAGGGAAGAGCTTAGAGATAGGAGAAGATGTAACGGGGCAGAAGGTGAAGGAAGTATGAGATTGTAGATGGGAAATGGAGGAAGTATACGATTATGCATCCAACTGATGAACTCACAGTCATACAAGATTAGATAATACGCAGAGACGAGCTTTGAAGTGAGCTTATGTAACTTAACTACATGGAATGTTTTACAAGCAACAGTAGAAAATTTATATCTATAGCTATAACCATCATACATATTTCCAAAGGCTTTGCACTCAAAATATCAAACAAAAAAAAAAGAAAATCCACATCTCCCCCCCCCCGGCCAACACACACACACACACACACACACACACACACACACACACACACACAGCCCTGTACTCTGGACTCTCTGGTGATCTGAGAATGTGGGCACTCAACAGTGCTTCTCCCACTGACAGGTTCCTGGTTGAGCTTCTACCACAGGCTCTGCTATTTGCTCCACCCAGTTTACCTCTCTCAGCTTCTTGCACTCTACATTTGCAGCTATGATGTGGTTCTCCCAGTCTTTCACTGGCCAGAAACTTCAGTATCCCTGCCCTTGCAGACCATTCTGATGAATTTTCTTTGACCCTTTTTCCCTTAGACCAAAGCAATACTCCTTTTTTCTGGGTTTTAATCTGACCTTGGATTTTAATGGTTTCAGGAGGCCAGCAGGAAATAGTCTCCCCAGGCACTGATCTGGAATGTTTTCTCCACCCCCAGTGATCAGAGTCTTAGTAGTTCAGCTTCACAAATAGTCTCTTTCCTTTTATTCCTATTTTACATTATCGATTACTCATTCTAATAATTGGTACATTTTAGGTATACAATATAATGACATTCATCATTGGAAATTTGCACCTTTACATAGTCTCTCTTGGTTTTTGTTTTTCACCTTTGCCCAGCCCTCCCTTCAACCCCTCCAGAGGGGTAGTGGGAGGCACAGGGGAAAGGAAAGAAGGGAAAGGAAAAAATGATGAGAAATAGAAAAAATGGAAATAAAGTCTTTGTAAATAGGGAAGGGTGGAGGGCGTGAAGGGAGGGCTAGGAATGGGGAAAAAATAAGAACCAAGATGCATTATATAAAGGTACAATTCCCAGTGAGAAATGTAATTGTGTTGTATACCTACAATGTACCAATAAAATAATTTAATGCAAAAAAAAAATAGTCTCTTTCCACACCATGAATTCAGTGGTGTTTAGGGCTGGGCTGAAGAGGAGCCCTTCTCTAGGCAATTCAGTAGCATCTGGGGCAGGGAGTGCAGAGATTGCAGCTTTTTGGGGGTGGGAGTGGTGGGAGAGTTCCTGCTGTAGCATAGCTCCAGTGTCTTTTCTCCAGCCTTGGATCCCACGGGTGACAGTCACTGTACAACCCTGTGATTCCCACTGTCTCACAGATCCCCCCACGCCTTGTTCTGGGTTCCTAACCAGGACAGTGCCCTTTGTTCCTCTGTCTCTAGGGCTTGGGGGTCTTAACTTAGTCACTTCCTCTGAATAATTCTCTGGCTTGTGTCCTGGTTTGAAGAGGCCCTCTCATGAATATCTTGCTGAGTGGGTGCTGGCCTTTGTCCTCCAGTAAAGGGAATTATGTCAGATGGGACTGGATGGTGGCTGCTAGACTGGGAGCCTACTGGCAGTTCAGCAGCAGTTGCTGTATTCATTTTCTTCCCTTAAGGGGATATGAACATTTCCTGAGATAGCATGTTTTCTGGACTGGACTGTAAACAGTGCCAGGATCCAAACGGAGCCCTGCTTCTTATTATAGACACCCCTGTTATGGGATTTCATCAAGTGGGCTTCTATTTCAAGTCACCTTCCTATGGTTGGGTTTTGTTGCTCCCTGCTTCCAAGTTTCTGGTGACTTTGATGAGCAGCTTCTGAGCATCTTGCCAATTCTGCTGCCTCTGGCCCCATTGTGCTCTCCCCTTCTAAATCATAACATTTTGAAAGTGGGTTTAACTTACTGAACAGTAACAAATTACAGTAACAAAGTAATCTCACCTTTTAATACAAGGCAGTTTGGTTTCACCAAGCCCAATGCACTTTTCTCCTTAGCAATCATTTATTACATGCTACCTGTTGAGCATTATGTTAGCCACTAGTAGGTAATACAGCAGTGTGGAAGGCTGAAAGCTCCCTGTCCTCATGGAACTTACTTTCTGGTAGACAGAGACAGGTCATATACATGAAAAATTATTTAGATAATCCAATTCAGAGATGAAGAAATAAAACAGAGTGATATGACAGAGAGAACCTGTGAGCTGGGCTGTGGGGCTGCTTTCACTGAAGTAATCTGAGATAGCATTTGATTTGAGACTTGAAAAAACAACAGTAGACAAATCAATAAGAGGTACACATGCATGCCAGTTCCACTCTATTTACTTTCCATGTACAGTCATCCCTCCATATCCAAAGGGACTTGGTTCCAGGATCTGGATAGCAAGATCTGCAAATATTCGAGACCCTTATACAAAATGGTATAATATTTACATATAATCTGTATGCATCCTTTTGTATACCTCAAATCATTTCTAGATTATATATAATTCCTAATAAAATGTAAGTAAGTCATTTTACTGTATTGTTAGCCAATCATGACAAAATCCACATGTTTAGCACAGATTCAACCATTTTATCCTAATTTAATGTTTAATCTGTGGTTGGTTGAATCCACAGATGCAGAGCCAGTAGATATGGATGGCTACTGTATTACCTTATTTAACCCTCCTAACAGCTTTGTGGGTCTGTAGAGGCTCAGATCTTAGGGAGAGAAGTGTACTGAGAAGAAGGAATTGTAAGTGCGAGCTTCTAAGTCAGAAAAAGTCTGATGTGTTTGAGGAGTAGAAAGGAGACTGATATAGCTGGCATAAGAGGAGACGAAGTTGGAGAAGTAGGTCAGATCATATACAGGAGGCCTTTTAAACCACCCTAAAGAAGTTGAATTTTATTCTGTTATAGACAAAAGGCTTTGGAGCATCTTAGGCAGGGAAATATCAAGGTCTGGTTTATGCTCCCAGAGTTCACTTGACCTCTATTAAAGAATGAGCAGTAGACAGCTAGGTCGGAGATGGCAAGATTGGATGACAGGATGTTGCACTGAGAGATGGGAATAATTTGGGCAAAGGTGGTAGCATTGAAGAAGGGTAAGAAGTGGTCACAATTAGGCTATGTGTTAGAAGGAGTGCCAAGAGAACTGGTTCATGGATGGGTGATGGAATGTGAAAGATGAAGGAGAGATAAGGATTACTCCAGGTTTTTTGGCTTGGAAACTGTATGGACAGTAACTATATGGAGAAGACCTGGAGACAATGAACTAGGGAAAAATAATGAGAATCAATAGTTTTGTATGATCCATGTTACGTGCAGTAAAAGTGAGACAAGTAGAGTTGTGAGTTAGCCTCTGGATATGTGGATCTAGAGCCAAAGAGATTGGTCAACATGAGCACAGGATTTTGACAGTCTCCAATGTAGAGGTATGGGCTGGGTATAGGGAGAAAGTTACAAATAGAAGTTGGAGCCCAAGTTACTGGGTCAGTTTCAGGTTAGAGTTATGGGAAAGAACAAAAAGCCCCTCCCCAAAAAATTCTGATGAGAAAGGACTGTAAGGAAAACCCAGCAAAGAAAGTATCATAGAAGGCTACAGTGGAAAATGCTTTAAATAGGGTGGGTGATGAACTGTGTCTGATACTGTCTAAAGGCTAAGAAAGGACAGAACTGATGTTGGTTCAGACACAGTTCATTTGTGACCTTGATGAAAAGTAATTTTAGCGATCAGTGTAAAAGCCAAAGTGGAGCAGGGTAAGCAAAATATTAGGAGACTAGGATGCTAGGCTTAGCTGAGAAAAGAAAAAAGTCCTTATCTTTTGAGAAATACTTAAGTATAAAATACATTCATTGATTCTTTTCACCTAGTACTAAAATACCTGACCATTAAACAAAGGAGCTTGACATTATTTATTCTAAACCTGATTTATGCAAGATTTTACATCTACAAAACTTGCTTGTTGGTAGATTCACCCTTTTACATCCCACGCCTTAGGTTATTTCCACAAGAACTAATGAAAAAAATCTTAAGACATAAACATAATTTTGATATGCTTTAAATTATTTTCATCTGAACAATACCTGAAGAATTATTAGCACATAAATTTTAGAAAAAGTGTTTGATTAAATATCTTACACACCAATTTAAGCAATGGCCTTTTTTGGTTGCTGTGGTATTTTCTCAGTTTATTTTTGTTCTAGTTTCTCTGTTCTTTTCTTTACAGTATTGTTTATATTGTAAGATACAAACACAGTGCACCCTTTGCCCTTCCAAACAGACAGTTGCCATTTTGATTTGCCAATCAAACTTAAGGGTTTGCCCTGAAAGTTGAGACAATCGATCACAGTTTGGCCACTCTGGCAGTGTAAACTAATTTTAGTCAACAAGCCTGGGATAATGTGAGGAGTGATTGGCAAGGCACTTGTCCAAGGCCCAGCAAGGGTTACAACTGTCCTTATGGTTAACAACTGCACAAATAGAGAAAAAGGCTGAGTTTGTGAACATAGTTTCAACAAATTATTTGAAGTATGTGTCTACCTCCTATCTGTATTTATTATTCTAGTTCTTGGCATAACGAGAATGAAAATCTATGCTTACTTGAAGCCTTTCCTATGAAAGGATCAGCGATGCTCTCACTTCCCTACTCTGTGTGTACATAACCATGTGCCCAGTCAAAGACACTACCTAAACAAAATCTCCAAAATCCCATCCCAGCATGAGATGTGTATGAGGGGCAAGTCCCCTTGGCTTTACCCTTCCTCTTCATTAAATTTTTTGAGATAGGAAGGATTGAATGAAATTCTACCTGAAATTGATATAAATATATTGAAAAGCAAATATAGGAAATTAAAGGTTTAGAGCCTTGATAAGTCTTTCTTTATCCTGTGAAATGCTTCTTTGGTGAAAAATCCCACCCAGGATTTTAGGTAATACAAAGAGTATGTGTGTCTAGGAATCCTTGCTATAGTTTCTAGATGGAAATGAGAAAGGCATGCTACCTTTCAGCTACCTTACTCATCTACACTGGTACTAGAGAAAGACATACAAAGAGATCTATTCTGGCTTTATTGCTCTCCTTGGTTGTTTGGTGTGCTCACATCTGACTGCTATAGGATTGGAAGCTGAGGAAATGTGGACATGTTAAGATTGTATTGTTTCAATGGCTGCCAATAAAGCAACTTCCTAGTTTCTCAGCTTCTGTGCCCAGAATGCCAGTGGTTCTGCCTCCACTCATAGCTTTCAGGGTCTTTAAGTGAGTGATATCTCTGACAGCAACAGGTTGCCTTATTAAATCTATTCTAGGCTGAACTGACAGATTTTCATAGTTGGCTGCAGAAACGTTAAACTCAAGGCTTTAAGAATTGCCCTGATAAGAGTTTTGATCCTTAAAAATTAAAGAAAATATCAGAAATAGTGCTGACAATTTAAATTCCAAGTATGGAATATTTACTTGTGAAAATAACTACTACTCAATAACAAATTCTAGAAACTACAATAGCATTTCATATACAAAGTTCTCTTCCTCTCAGTCTCACTTTCTTCTGCTATCACCTAAGAATTTAGACATTCTATTCTACAGATAAAACACTGTGTATTTGTAAATATATACATGGCTATATACATATTATATTCTTTCAAAAATGGAATTGTGGTATCATGCTGTGATGCAAATTTGTTATTTTTACTTAAAATTGTCACAAACATTTCTCCATTCATACTTCATCAGAGATAGATAAAAGCTTTTTTTCTAGTCCTTATTATGGAACCATACAAATGTACAAAAGAGAAACACCTGGAATATTCATTTATTTATTTTCATTTATTGCATCCTTTCTTTGTACTAAGCAGAAATGAATTAATTTATTTTCTTTTTTCTTTCTTTTTTTTTTTTCTGGTACCGGGGATTGAACTCAGGACCTTGTGCTTGCCAGGCAGACAATGGCACCATTGAACTACATCCCTAGCCCCTTAATTTCATTTTTTTTGTTTGAGATATTACCTATTTCTTCTGTGCGCTGAAAGATGACAATTTGATTCTAGTTTCTCTCAACATACCATCCCCCATCTCACACACACAACTTTTCCACACATTCCAAAATAGTTGAGTAACTTTTGCCCACTGAGTTTTTCACTTTCCCATTAGGTGTACTGTGCCCAAGTGATGGCTCCAGTTAGGAGACCTCTTCAGGCACCTTGATGCCCTCTGCTTTTTGCTCCTATGTTTCCTGGGGGAAGTGCAGCAGTAACAGGACAATGACAGCACTGATTCATATCTCATCTCTCCCATTTACTTGCCGGAGTGACCATGGGTAAGAATTACAGCCCCTTTGCCTCAATTTCTTCCTAACAGCACTGTAAGGATCAAATGAGCTATACATGTAGTGCTTAGAACAGAACCTGGAATCAGCAAATTTTATGTTTTTATCGTATTATAGTCTTCTAAGAAAGGGCCTAACAGAGGAATTTTTTTTTAAACTTTGAATTTTTATTCTATACTTTCACTTAATTAATAGTTTCGTTGGTGTAGAAATATAGGTTGAAAATTATCTTTTTTTAAATCTCAGAATTAGAAACCATTTCTCTTTTTTCTGATTAGAGTATTTTTTTGTTTTTAAGAAGTCTGATACCACTCTATGTTCTCTTGCCTGTATATAATCTCTTACTTACATTTGTTATTTTTTCTCTGCCAAGTTCTGTTTTATTTTGTCTCTTTAAAAGTTTTCAGAGCCAGGGATTTAGCTCAATGGTGCTGCTGCAAGTGCAAGGTTCCGAGTTAGATCCCTGTACTCCCCCGCAAAAGTTTTCAGAATCTCTCAATACATATATATATCTCTTCCTGTATTTCACAAAGATATGCTTGAATATGGATCTCTTAAACTTGGATATCATATCCTTTAATATGAAAATGTTTTCTTGTATTATTTTTTATTATTTACTTTCATTTTCTCTGTCTTCTTTCTGGAATTCCTATTAGTTACATATCAGACCACCTGATGTATCTTGATGACCTATGCTTTTTAACCCTCCTGTAGCAAATCCTCTCATTTTTTCATCTTTTTCTTCCCAGTTTTCATCCCTTTTTTTTTCTTAATTGGGGCATACTTCCTCAACTTTATTTGGCCACTCTTCTACTGAAACCTTTATTTTAATATTTTAAATGTCAGTGAACTTATTCTTCCTTGAATAGTCCTTAGTATCTTTCAATAACTTTCTATTGTCATATAGATACAATATCTTATCTGCAAAAATTAATGTTTTACAATTGTCTTGGCTCCTTGCATTGATTGCTCTGTTACTTCCAATCTCTTGCTTACTTTTCCTTGTTTATTTGTCTGCCTTCTATGTAGGAGGCTTCTTGAGAGAATAAACTTTGTCTTCCGGGTGAGAAAAAGGACTTGGAAGATCTAATTTCTTCCCATACAGACTTTTAAACATTCATGTTCTCTCTTTTGCTCTGACTTTGTTTTCATGGATACCTTGAACCTCCAATTCCTTCCTAGCCCTTTACCCAGCTCAGTGGCAGGCATTGCTTAGGTCTTGGTTTTCTCTTCTATGGGCACATAAGTATCTAGGTTCTTCTCTCCATAAATCAGTTTTCACTCTTACTTCTGACTTCCTTCTTCTATTTTCATCTCTGTCTTTGCTTTCATATCTGATGTTTTCTTTTCCCTAAGGGTATACATTTTTATTACTGATGTCTTTTGTTTTCTTTACTCTCGTTTTAATGAAAATTCAGAAGGAAACAGAGATAAACATATGTATTCAGGCTTTTGTGTTTAATTTGAAGTCTATAATATTTTTCAATTCACATTTTTTTAAAAAATCAGGATGTTTATTAAATGAATACATATGCCAAGCTCTTGGCTGAAGGGTTGCTTCTAAGTTTTTTAGTGATTGCAATGGTTATTCAAAATGTATTTGAGTCTTTGTAAAATAAACTTCCTCAGTATTTCTGCAAATATACATATATACACATATATATTTCTATCAAGCTAAAGGAAGCCATTTATTATATGATATAAAATATACTTTATTATATATAAAATAAGTGGCTTCTTTTAGCTTAATGGAATTACTGATTATGTTTGAAAATAAAAAATTAAGTAGCATTGTTACAAAATTTTCATAAACCAGATTACTTTTCTTCTAACTAGTATAATAGAAAGTTTCCTTTTAGCTAGTCATGCTTGATAATGTGTACGTGTGTCTCTGTGTATATATGTGTGAATGTGTGCACACATGAGCACATATATCAGTGTGTACATGCATATGAGTGTGTGAATGTATGTGATTGTGTGTCTGTATGTGCACATGCGTTCACGGCACAAACAGAGAACAGCTCTGCTCAAGACTCTAACACCAAGGTCCTTGTAATCTTTCCATGTCCCTGTTTCTCTACTTGTAAAACTAGAATTACCATTCATCTTCTACATATCAAAATGCATCATATTATAAAACACTTGGAAATAGCTCTATTAGACATAAAATAAACTGTTACCTATAAACCTGGGATTAAAGAAACATTAGAAGCCAAGGTGTTTTCTCTCGTGAGGCTTATGTTCCACCCAGGCAGGATTATTGGTCTGGATTTGTTCTTGGTTCCTGGAATTATATTGCTTTTCCATCCAAGAATCCAGTGTCCAGTTAAAGAATTATGTTGATTAGCTACCAAGGGCTTGCCTTTGTTTTTTTGCCCAGAGTCTGGTGGCAAAAAGAAGTTGGAAAGCAGCTCATCTTTAGTACTAATGGCCCTCCAGAGAGATCACCTTGAAAATTAAATAAAAGCAAATAAATTAAACATCTCTTAAAAATCTTACTCTATAATGCTGGGAATGTCCACATAACTATCCAGCTATCTAGTCTGAATTCAAAGATATAAAGAAAAGACATCTTTCAACCTCATATCTTAGGGCTTTAGATAACAAATATACTGAAGTAAAGAAACACTTAATTCATCCAACAGTTAAGTGTGCTGCTATCTGGCCCTCATTATATCCATGATTTACAAGGACTCTGCAGGCCTGCATTGCCCACGTCACAGACCACCAATATAAAAGGCAACAAATGGGGTTTTTATCTTTCAGCACGCCTCAGAATTGTTGCACAAGATATACTTCTCAGCCTGCATATAATCAATCTAATGTAAACCATTATCTCTGCACCAAGACAAAACCCAAAGTTCCTATGCTCAGGATCATACTTAAACACAGCTGACACTCACAGCTTTCAGGACTCCTTGAAACTCCTGGGCCATGCAAGATGTCCCATGCTGAGACAAGGCCGGGATGGAAGTGAGAGTAAAAAGGGCACTATCTCATGAGGAGTTTGTTGACAGGCTAGGGAGTGAACATTTCACCAAAAATCAAAAGGTTATTTGTTCTCAGGCTTCCAAATTAGTAAAATGCTGGCATATGAAGAGCATGGTTATTCTTAAAAATCGTGATCAAGGTCAACACTTTTTGTTTCTTAAAAAGGTGTATATGGAGGCCTTATATTGTCTTCATTTGCTAGCAATATTATTTGGAGAATCTGAAAGATAATTGAACTTAAGCATCTTTTAACAATAGTGAGAATAGTATTCCTCTGGGAAAGTTCAGAATACTGGGGAACTTGAACACCATTTCAACTTAGCATATTTTTATGTCAGTTTGATTTTTGACATCTTTCTTTAAAAACTATTTTAAGGGTAAATTCTCAACACACTTATTACCTTTTAATTTTTAGAGCTCTCTGTTCCCTTGAATCACTGAGTTTCTTTGGTCCTAAGTGAAAAAGCTTTGATAGTTACATTAACAGTGTTCACTGGGTTTAGAGTCTTGAGCTTTTACCAGCACTGACTTTGTAATAAATGAATAAACATCTTGATTTCAACAGTATGCCTATGGTTCTAGCAAGGTGTCCGGAAGTCATGCCACATATTAGATATCCCTTTAGGCAATGAGCTTGTCTGTAAATGTTTGGGACAGGACCTCTGAACTACAAATGCGCTCTCACAGACATGAGAACACAAAAATGTGTGTAGATAAAACTTGAAAAATTAAATTATTAATGTGTTTGTGCTATTCAGTATGTGCAGAATACATTCTGTAAGCCAACTTAGTCCACTTAACAATTAAAATGTTCTTTACATTTTACAATGTTCTTTACAATCTCTTTGATTGAGTACTATCATAGTTTCTCTGTTTCAAATATAGCATCTGGCTTAATGTTGATAGTGTAAAAAGCAAGAAAAGGATTATTTTAAAGAAAGAAAAGTGAGTAAAAAAAAATCTCACGAATATCTGAAATGTTAAATAAAACTTCAACATAATTGAGATAATCAAATTGTCCACATAAAACAACATTTTACAATACCTGAAAAAGGCAATTTTTCAAATAACCTTAATTGTGTCAGTTTCATTATTTCCACAATAAGATAAGTAGATTCCACAGCCTTGACAAGATCTCTTTGTGTCTGTTTTTTGCAGACTTGGAGAGTCTTCTTTGAGCACTCTAAGTAAGTAAAAAAGTCACATATTTATTCCCAGATAGTTAAATTGATTCTAGCCAGCTTTTATTTTGGGAAATTACATACTGCCAACATAAAAAGTCCCTGCATCATTTCTGTTATAAAGTTATTCTTCATTTCCTGTCCCATAGTGAAATTGTGTTGTTTTTTTTAATTCTCATGAAACTGGCTGTCTTATAGTGAGGATAGAGGCAGTGATTTCTTTATTTCAAAGCCATCTTTCAGACAGTAAGCTGCCAAATTCATTCAACTATTTTCCAAGCACCAGCCTTCTTATACTTCACTTTGCAGCCATCAGGAAGATATCCCAGAAACTTCATTTATTGGATATAATAAAATTAATGACTTCAACATAATTCTCATCCATAAAAATAAAGGTATGCAGTAAGGAAAGACATACTGAGCCCATCAAATATGTAGATAAGAAGCTTACAGAACCTTCTTCCTTTTCTACCCTACTATTACTAGCATCAGCAATGTCAGTGTTTGCTAGAAAACTTTCCTGGCTGTGATGTTCAATGGGCCACAGCTTGATTATGACAATTAAAACTCAATTTTGGGTTACTGGTGTCCCACTGTATGTAGCACTACTAGAGCTAAGAATGAATGCTGAGTTCTGCTTCAACCCAAAGTGACCAGTCACTGTGAATCTCTTCTCTCCCTGCTGAGACACAGTAGCCAGGCTGTTGGGACGAAACAGGAAACATTAAACTGAGGCAAAGGCAAGCAGCCTTTGTCCCAGGATCAGAATCTGCAAACCTTTCTGCAGTGCTCAGCCTGTCCCTCACATTTCTGAGGTCTTGGCAGGACTACAAGAGGATGCCCCTAGATCAGATATTTAAACATATAAAGTGTCATATAAAGTTAATAAACCAATAGATAATATGTTCTATCTTTCTATCTTGACAAGTATCCCTTTAACTATTGAGAAAACAAGTTTTAGCCTTGAACATCCACTAGCCCATTGTTAGGGGAGAAACGGAATTTGAACTACTATTCCATGCTGCTTTCAGAAGTAAATTCTGACAAGCGGGAGGACAGGAACAGTTTGCTTAATGAATAAGTGATCAAATAATGAATGGCTAATGGGAAGGCAAGGCAGAGGTGAGGAATTCCAGTTAAAGACAGCAGTAGGTTATAAGAAGAGCAGCTTTCAAGTCACAGAAAACTTATAATCAGAAGATCAGGGAGAGAAACTTTACTTCCAACACAAGAAGAAATAAAATGTGGATACTTAACCCTAAACAAGTGTTAATATAAGGTTATATATTGAAAAAGTAATTGTCATTAAAAATACAGCAGACAATACCATAAGCAAGGAAACATTATTTGTTACCATAATAACTAGGAATCATTCTTCTTTCACAAATATGTTTTTGGATTTACCAAACCAATTGTTTGCCTTTGTTTACCCTGAAAAAAACTGTTATAGTGCTAAATTTTTTGTGTGTGAATGTTGAAGATGTTATGAAATTTTTCCCTAGAATTCTGAAAGTGTCTTTTAAAAAATAACACATTGTACACAAATGGAAGTGAATCTTTGGATTACAATAAATAGTATTTTATTACAACAGGAGAGTAAAGCATAGTTACTTTCTTTTCCCAAGTTTTCCCTGTGGCATCTTGTTACAGGGCATCTGGTTATTTCTGTCACTGCATTCTACATTTCTAACAGATGATCTATTTTGAACATTACAAACTTGAAAAAGTAAACTCTGCTGTGCATTACCTACCAACTTCTCATCCATAACTAGGGGAGTTGTGTCTCATGGTATCATCTCCTTCAGATACTGCCAGACACTAGAATATGGTGCCGAACTGGGAGAAAAGCAGATAGTAAAGTTTTCAAATAAGGTGTCAGTTGATAATGCACCTTGTACAATTTGATATTTAATGTCAAACCCTTTTTAAAAAATCTAAATTTAGAGGAGTGTGATACAATTATCCAAAAAAAGGAAATAAATATCAGCTTTGACTTGGCTTTTTAAAAAAAGAAAATTGTAACACTGCACAATTCATTTTGGTGTGAAATAATATTTGTTCTTAATTTGGGATCAAAACCAAATAAAAAATATTATAACAGCAAATATATCCACCCAGAATACGAGGGCTAATGGGGACATAGTGCTTGATGATTAAAGAGTAGAAAGAGAAAAATATCTTTGAGGAAAATATTGGAAAGGGAAAACAGATATGCTTTTATTCTTTATCAATATCAATGGTAGGCAACACTTACTGTGGGCATGAACTGATTTACATGCTGTACAGACGATACTTTAATCCTCAGAATAATTCTTTATTATGTCCCTTTTATAAATAAGCAGAAGGAATGGGACAATGGAATGGCTTAGCCACACTCCTGCCACTAGCAAATGATGGAGATGGAGATAAACTCCCCAAGTTTATCCCCCTCACCACTACGTAGCACCACCTGCTCAGTGCTCCTGAGTAGAAAATCAGCTTCCTTAAAAGAAACACTGCTATTGTTCTGAGATGCTGAAATAAGATCATTTATGCCCTGCATGGGCTGCAGGACTAAATCCAAACATCCCTCTTCTAGGGCTGGACCTAATGTTTCAAATTAGGGCAAAGAATCATAGTCAGTCTCTTTACTTCTGAAAGTGGCTAATAGAGGGTATGGGGATTATAAAAAGGGCTCTCAAAAGATGTGTGTGCCACTCCCAAAATACAGAGGCTACTTGACATGCCAAAAGACATAAGATCTCACATGATGCACATTCTGTTCTATAAAACATTACTGATTTAGCTATTTTGAAATCATAGATGTAAGTTTCTAATAGAAATAAAGAGCAAATCCAGTCATCTGCATTCTTGGAAGGACCTTCTCTTTCTTTGCATCATACCATAGCTGTGTATCCCATAGAATAGGACATATTTATATGATTTCCTCTTAATTTTTTATCTTATTCATAGAGGTATTTCCATTTTGTAAGTGTGGGAACTGTATACATGCATTCACAGACTCCTATTTGACTTTCTTTGTATTTCAAAAAATTTTCATTCAGAGCAATCTTGTCAAGAAAATTAATATATTAAGGCCCTATCCCATCTTCTACTTCTTCTTCTTTACCTTTCCATACATATTTTATAGGTAAGATGATGAGGCAATAAAACAAACTCCTAGAAAGTTTCCTTAGGCCTTCAACTGAAGTACATGTAAATTTTAATCTTCTCTCTGCTTTGCTATCTCTGAGACCCCAGGTAACTTTCTGAACATCAGTTTGCTTATCTATAAAATGGGGCTGTTTGGAGGAATATTTAGGAAACTGTGTGGGAAGACTGGGAAGCCCAAACATGCATGTACCCTACATTATTACAATCAAGCTAGGTGTCAGATTGCATTTAGACTTCAATATTGCCAGCTCAACCCTGTGGGTCTTCTTCCTTAAATAAGGCAATGTCTTCGGGGAAATGGATTATAACAGGTCTTCTTACAGTGCCTTAACACTAAAATTTCTTTCTTCTACATCTTTTTTCGCTTTGTTAACAAGTGGCACCTCCCAAGTGATGAGTAGGTAACACATGACCTATAAAAGAGCAGACTCTCTATTTCTTTCACCACCACATTTCTCTGGAGGAGTTGAAGAAAAGAAAACATGTTTCAGGGAGCATAATTAATATTGAGACATGGTCATTGCTTCAATCACCTGTACATCATTCAACTTCTACAAGGCCAGAGTTCAATTAATTGATGATACCCTAGAGACACACAAAGCACTTAACAAGTCTCTAAACTTGGTGGAAAAACAAGCTGCAAGATCCTGTCTCTCATAAATTTCCATTTCAGGGTTCTATCTACTAATTTATCCTTCTGTGCCAAATACTACTCTGTTAATAAATACTTTACTAAAAGAAAGCATAGAAGCTAAATGTTGAGAGTTCATAGCATATTAACATGAGGCATTAGGACATAATATTTTTTATCAGGACCATCAGAAAATTTCATTTTGTTTTAAATCCTACACCATAATCTATTTTTTGAGAGCAAACATGTCTTAACCTGGAAGTTCCACAAAATAACACCCTTCTCGTCAGCATGTATTTTAGTATTTTTTTTCAGAACAGAAGTTAACATTCCTGTTCTTCAAAGTGGTTTGTTGACAAGGCAGACCATTTATAATAGCCTCAGGTATTAAAGGGAGAAAGTAGCCCAGAGAAGATGTAGGAGGACGGTAGTAATGCTGTGCTGAGCTTGTTTTTGTCCCTTGGTGAGAGGAAGGAAAACTCTCTGGCCTTCAGTTTGGAAACTTAATCCAAAGCACCTTGGCTGGGACTCTCTTTGATGGTCTCTCTGTAAACATCTAAAAATACCTGAGGTGTCTTACATCAAACTACAATAACGAAACACCATAGGCCAGTTAGTTTAAAGAACAGAAATTTATCTCTAACAGATCTGGACACCAGCAAGTGCAAGACCAGGGTGCCAATCAATTCTGTTTCTGGATGAGGGCCCTCTTCCTGGCTTTCAGATAGCTGCCTTCTGACTGTATCCTCACATGGTGGGTGGCACCTTTAATCTCTTTTCTTCTTTCAATAAGGACACTAACACCATCATGGGCTGTCACCTTCATGACCTCTTTGAAACTATTACCTCTTAATTTCCCCACCTCCAAATACAATTACATTGGGCACTGAGGATAGAGCTTTAACATGAATTTTGAGGAAGAATGCAAACACTCAGTCCATAACAGGAGGCTACTGTTCTCACAGAAAAGCAGAAAAGAAAAAAGATGGCTGCCATATCTACCAGTGAGAGAACTTGCAGATGGCAATTATGGGAGAGGAGAAGAGTCAACTCAGTCCTTACGGTTTAGGGATAAATTTATATTACTTCATCCTGTTCCACTAAACTGATCAGTATCTTCAGGTAATAGCTTTCCTTAAGATTCACCACAGTGCCAGGCATGGTAGCATTTTCCTATAATCCCAGAACTTGGAAGGCTGAGGCAGGAGGATTGCCTCGAGTTCAAGGTCAGCCCGGACTACGTAGTGAATTCAAGGCTAGCCTGAACTATGTAGAGAGACCCTGTCTTAAAATTTTTTTAAAAAAATTCACCACATTTACCACATACACTTAATAGATCATCTCCATTTATGCACTTAGGGGGAATATGGAAAATGCTGTTTACCCTCTAAGCTTCCAACCTGAAGCACAGCCTTCAACTTGATGGTTTTCTGGTCTCATAAATACTTTATTGTCCAATGGGATGTTTGTTGTGTGGCCCTCACCTATGATGTAATCCTTTTAAGATTAGGGTTTCTTTTCTAGATTAAACAAGTGCTCAGAACCATAAAAGTGGCTTATTATCATTTTATCTGGCAGTTCTTCATGGGTCTCCCTATAGGTAGGATATATTATTTTTCAATTTGTATTTGAATTTGATAGTTTAGGAGAGACTACTCTTTGTAGAATCATTTCATTTCTCGTCAATTTTGAAGTACACAAAACTGATTTTTCTAATTCCCAACAAAGTAAACTGAAGTGCAAAAAGTTCAGTGTGCTTCAGCTTACACTGATATGCATAAATATTTCTGTGTCTCATGAAACAAAATGCTAGGCATAGTGTAAGCCATTTGGATTTAGTACCACTCATTTTAGCTTTAGTTTTCTGTTGAAAGACAGGTTCCTAAAAAAAAAACAAAAAACAGAACTACTGCTATAAGACATCTTTTATAAATCAAAGTCATGACATTACAAATATATGAAGTTGTGAAATCCAGAAGAGGTCAGTGGGGGGAAGGCAGTGAACCATATACTGACTTTTTCATAGCATAAGGGTGGTACCTCAGAGTTTCATCCCTGTCCCCATCCCAAGGACCCCTAAAAAAATCCTTCAGGGCCATTTGTCATCTTTAGAACATGCATTTTGTGAGTTTAACTAAAATAAAACTTTTTCTTTGAATCTTTTTTCCTTATTAGAAATCATGAGACTAGTTAACACATATAGATTTATCTCACATGACTTGATTAAGGCAACTTTTGAAAGATTATACAATTTTTCAATTCTTTAATGTAACTCTATCACCCCACAGTCCTCTAAAACAGGAATGAAGTCATGTATTGACATGATTTCTGGCAAAGATTAATTTATCAACTTATTAACAGCTAATAGTTTCTAATAGTGTATATCCTATGGAATAAATTTGGATTTGTGTCCTATGTGGATGAACCCAAACTCTTTTGCTTTATAAACATACAAAGAGAAAAATAAGCACTTTCCTTTATGATTCTCATTTTCATTGTGTGTGTGTGTGCATTTGTGCATGAGTGTGTGAGCATGTGCATGTGAGCATGTGCACACATTTATTTCCATGTGTTTTAATGCCCTCTGTGCTTAGTATTTATTTTGTTCCAAAAATGTGTTTCTGTACTTTACCATTTTTTGGTATTATGTGGTAGTTTGTTGTAGTAATGGTGTTCAGTTTGTGCAAACTTCCCATTATACACATCATTGCATAGTTTCCTTTCCTCCTTGACAGAACCTGGCTTTGTGACTACCTTTTGGCTAGTAGGACAGTAGTGAGTGTAATGTGAGCAGAAGCTTGACCATCACCCATGCGTGGAGCTTGTCCCTTCCTGCTGCAATTTGGAACCCTGAGACCTCCAAGTGAAGAAACCAGGCCAGCTTCCTGGACAATGAGAGGCTCAGGGAGTAGAAATAAGCCATCCTGAGATGTGCTAGACCAATACTTCCCAAAATACAGTCCTCAGATCACCAGCAGTATCTATGAACTTGTTACAAATGAAAATTCTCCCGGGCCTACTGACTTAGAAATGTTGGATGTGAGGCCCAGCGATCTGTGTTTGAAGGATTTCTCTAAGTGGTCCTCATACACACTCAAGTGTGACAATCACTTCTTGAGACCAGCTGGCCTCCCAATTCCTGAAGAATGAGTGAGGCCAGCCTAGACCTCAGGTAAGCAAGGAAACCTCATTTGTTTACATATAGTGCATGGCTGTTTTCATACTACAGTGGTAGAGTTGAGTAGCTGCAACAAAGCCAACATGGTCTGCAGTGCTTCAAGTGTTTCCTGTCTAGAAACAATTGCCTGCTACTGTACTACATCAACTGGTTCCAGTTCACTCACTAGATAGCTACAGAGATCAACCACACTGGCCTGGATTTTAAAAACCAGCCTAGTAGGCCCATAAAATTATGACATATAATAAATGTTTCTTTTAAACAAGTAAAATTTGAATGGAAACTAACCATGCCCCCTTCCCCAGTTGTTTGAATGATGATCACTGACTCTTGGCAATTTCGGAAAAAGACTCCCTTATCCTTAACCTGCATCCATCCCACCCATGATCAAGGTTTCTCCTTTCCTTTTACAAGTGAATACAATCGACTTCCATGCCATTTTACGCTCAAACTGCATTCATTTATCTTTAAATTATTGCTATTTATAGAAATATTTAACTATTCATTTGATATGCTTTGCTATCTTCAAAAATCATTTGGCATCTTGAATTTGGATGGAACACTTTTTCTTATTAAAGTTAATGTTAAGTATTTTTCCAATTTAATGACTTTTCACTTAACACCAGGGTTTGCAGAAATGAATCAAGTTGTTCAAATATAAAATCTAGAAAGAAATATAATATGTTACTTATTATGTCTATGTAGTAGGATTATGACTGTGTTTATTTTTTGCATGTTTGTGCACTTTATTTTTCCATTTAAAAAGAGTGAAGATATATTTTTAAAATTCAAGACTTCATTGTCACTCCCAATAGCAGACACTGTTTATCTTTTTTACTTCAACTAAGTCACATCCTGTGCTGCAAAAAATTCTATATACAATTTTAAATGATTAATATCCATGTAATTATAAATGTATTATTTATTGAAGTTTTAGTGTGTGGGGTAGTGGGAAGCCTAATTTAAGATATAGAATAGAAAATCCAAGTAGATTTTAGTCACAGAGCAGGTACTAGAAAGAAAGGACTACCTCTGATTTAGTCATGCCATAATCTAAATATGTCCCCTCAAAATTCATATGCTGAAACTTGACTCCCTAAGGTTAGGATCTTGAAAGGCGGGATCTTTGGGAGGTGACTAGGGAGTAAGATTAGTATCCTTATAAAAATGGTTTGAGGAAGCTCATTTGCCCTTTTTACTGTTTGAGAACAGATAGAAGGTGACATCTATGAGAAAAAGTCTTTGTTACACGCTGAATCTGCCTTGATCTTGGAGTTTTTAACCTTGAGAACTGTGAGCAATAAATTTCTCGTATTTACAAGAACATGTCTAGGGTATTTTGTTGTAGTAGCTTGAACAGATTAAAACACACCATTATACATGGCTGTGAATAAGACTCTTTTAGGAAGACAGTGAAAAAAAACCATGTTGCCTAGTTTGCAGTGTTCTCCAGAGTCTATGAAAAAAGAAAAGCAGAAAGATTTTAACAGAGATAGGAAGGTCATAAAAGGGGACTTTTTAGGGTGAGAGAAAGGAAAGTTTCAAGAGAATTGCCAAGGTGCCTGAAAATTTTCTTTTTCTATATCCTTTTAAATTTAGATAAGATAGATAAGACTGCCATCCAGTTAGTATAGTTTAGTTAAAGAAACCACCAGAGGCAGAAGTGTGGTCATGCATGGAATATACCAGCCTTCTAGGTTTGTGAGCACAAACCAGAAATGTAAGATTTAACTAATCTCCATTTGTTTCTGGTTAAATATGACTCTTGATTGTCTAAAGATATGTGTAAGCATGTAAAACTGGTATGGATTCCCACTCGTGGACTGATCCCTTCTGAGTGTTCTACATGTAAGCAGTACTAAAAAGATTGCTGATGGATCAGGCAGCATGCCTCAGTTGAGTTATGAATCTAATCAGATGGCACCAGCCTAATTTAGATAGTCCAGCTAGACCTTGTAAATTCTGGCAGAGGTAGATGGGGTTTGATACTAGATGTTATATGAAGCAACATTCTCACCACTCTTGAGATAAGTGGAAGTAGAAAAAGAAACATAGACTTTTCAATTAAATTAGAGAAAATATAAAATTTATTTTCAGAAACCTATAAGATAAGGCCAGTCTATGTGTGCTTTTGTAAGGTGAAAGGATTTTTATGAGGCAGAAGATCTCATCAGTTTGCTAGGACTCCAGATGTGGATATTTGGGCCTGATTCAGAGAGAAATGCCTGGAATGAATCCAAATTCCAAGCAGGGGAAATAGCAGGAATTGCTTTCTCCTGACTATGTTCAGTGTTTTTAGTATAAATCACTTATCGGCCAGAGGTCCTTGTAACTTATGTACTAAGGTATTTTCTCTGTGTGGGGAAAGTAAGTAATGGGAAAAATGAACTACACCCTTTCATAAAATTCTGGTATTCAAAGCTCTTTTGGACACAGTTGCCAATATCCTTACCATCCACGATGAGGCAGACTAGCAAGTCTGTCAGGCCTCATGGTTTTATATCCTCAGAGATGGGATGACAGCTGTCATTCACACACAAAACCTCATCCCCCTACATCCCTTGTGTTATCACTGTGTGTGAATGTAAACAAGTTCCCAGCTGGAAGGGTTTGACTTGATTAATAATAATATTTCAGGGCTTCATACTAGTGTGGAATCTCCTAGGACTATTCCAAAAACATCTTAGACCAGTGATGGCAAACCATTTAAAGACAAGTACCCAAACTGCACCCCCAAACCCACTTATTTATCACAAAGTGCCAACACTGCAGTTAAACCTGAACACTGAGGTTTTAATTTAGAAAAAACAACCCATACATTAACATCTTTTGTCTTTAAAAAAAAACAACAATATGTGTCATAAGTTCACTACCACTGTCCTATACACTCTTCTTTTTCTGGAACTGATTTTCCTTAGGGCTTTTTTCTTTTTCTTTTTTTGCAGCCATTTGAGCTAGGATTGCTCTAGTGATGCTTGGTTCACAAGTATCTATATGTTGGTTGTTGCGCTCTACCAAAAAAAGTCTCTTTTTTTTCTGAAACTTATTGAGCCCATTCTAAGAAGTTAGGCCTAATAGTAGAATATCTTGAAATGACCTTTACAAACTGTTACCAAACATGCTAGATGGGTGAATAGATTAGTGGTAGCAGGTGTCTTATAAGACACAGCCAGACACTTAGATGCTTTAGGGAGTCAAGAGCTACAGTTAATTATCTCTAACTGAAGTCACAATCAGCCTTTATGATTGGCTAGTGAAGGAGGCAGGAAACAGGCACGCCCTACCAAGGTTGTGAGTCACGCAGAACGTGCCGAATCAGCCCACACCCCAGCAACAATCCAATGGACACCCCCCCCCCCCCCCCGCCGCTCCTCTGTACAGCCACCTGGTTCAACATTACAAAGACACAGAGGACACCAGACCACCAGACCACGGGCAGAGAAGCTCAGCCAGTCCCAGCACCCAGAAGGAAGCTCCCTGCCTCTATCCCAGGCTCCTAGGGCAGAGAAGGTGAGCCAGTCCCAGGACCCAGAAGGAAGCTCCCTAGGGAAGTTGAGCCACGTGGGTGCCAGAAGCAAAGCACCCCACCCCGTGGAAATGAGAAAACACATAAACAAGCCTCAAAAACAGAGTTTCAGATCACCTACAGCAACCCCAAAGGGAAACGAGATGAAACAATCTGATACTCAACCACCTGGACACTCTGAACTGGCAACAAAAGAGGATCTGGGAAAAATGAAGTCAGAAATAATTACTCAGATAACAGCAAAGATTTTGCTCATGGTGCAACACATGATTAATAAATCTAGATAGGACACAGATAAAAAAATAGAGGATCTGAGGAACATGATGGAATCCCAACATAGGAAACAAATGGAATCCATAAAACAGATACAAACAGATTTCCAAGAGATTAAAAACTCCATCGAAAGTCTGCACAGCAGAATGAACCAATGTGAGGACAGAATTTCACATACAGAAGGTAAGATTGCAATTAGTGAGGACGAAAAGAAAAATTGCTTTAAAATTGTAAGGGAACACGAGAAATCAATCCAGCAGCTCCTAGACGATGCAAAGAAGAATAACATAAGACTGATTGGAGTCAATGAAGAAAGAGGAGAGAGTGCAGATAACATAAAAAAAACTGTTCACAGAAGTGATGGCAGAAAACTTCCCAAGGAGGGGAAAAGAACTTGACATATAGATAAGTGAGGCATATAGGACTCCAGCTAGCCTTGATCAAAATAAATCTATACATAGGCATATAATGTAAATCTACCCATAGGCATATAATAGGATTTCAGAAATCCAACAGAAGAACAAAATTCTACAAGCAGTGAGAGAAAAGAAACAAATCACATACACAGGAAAGCCCATCAGAATCACAGCAGACTTCTCAATGCAAACCCTCAAGGCAAGAAGAGCTTGGAGTGATGTATTTCAAGCCCTAAAGGAAAACAGCCTCCAACCCAGATTGATGTACACTGCAAAACTATCGTTCAAAATTGATGGAGAAATAAGATACTTTCATGATAAAGAGCACCTCAGGAACTTCATGAATACCCAACCAGCACTCCAAAAAATTTTAGACAATACCCTAGGAAAAGACAATGAGGATCACAACCTCAGGAAACCCAGCAGAATGAATCCACTGGGCATGACAAATCAAACACAAAGGGGGGGAATCCAACAAAAAGAAAAAGTCATGACAAAGCTTTTAAAACTTTTAGCTTCATCTCCCTAATGAGTGTATAATTCAATCTTATTATTGTACTGATTAGTATTTTTCTGATTCTAGAGTTGCACACCATTCCTTGTGCTATACTTGCTATTTATGATCTTCTTTTGTCTACATTTTAATTGGATTGTCTATTAATGAGCTCTAAGAATTCTTTATATATTCTGGTCATAGGTTATATGCATTGTAAATATGGTCTGTTTAAGGACTACTTTTCATTTTAATGATGTCATTTAAAGTTCAAAATTTTGATGGAATCTCATTTATCAATTTTTTTCTTTTATACATCATGTTTTTTGTATCCTAGGTAGTTCTTGCCTACCCTGAATTCATAAATATTTTCCCTTATAATTTCTTCTTAAAGTTTTATACTTTTGGGCTTTCTTATTTAGGCTCATAGATCCCTTCAAGTTATTTTAATGTATGGAAAAAACCGGTTGAGGTTAATTTTTTATGTACAGATACCAGGTGTTTTAATGCTGTTTGCTGAAAAGACTATCTCTTCCTCAGCTCTTGAATTGAGTTTGTATTCTGTAAAATGCTAATGTTAAATAATCTTTCAAAACTCAGTGGACCGTATATGTGTGGTTCTATTTCTAGATTCTCTGTTTTATTCAAATGATCTATATGTCTTTCCTTACACCAACACTGCCTCGATTACTGTAGCTTTAGAAGAAGTCTTAAAATTAGGTACTAAATTTCGTCCAACACTGTTGGTTTTTTTAAACCTTTCTAGGTCCTTTGTACTCCTACATAACTTTTAAATTTTAATATCCAATTCTTCATTTATAGCAAGTATACACAGACCTGAATTTTTATATATACCTTGTGTTTTCTAATCCTGCTAAATTCAAATACAAGTTCTAGGGACTCCTAGAGATTTCTTAGTATTTTCTCTGTAGATGATCATTTCATCTACATATAAAGATTTTGCTTCTGCCATGCCAGTCCTATCCTAGTTGTATCGTTTTATTGCCAGACTGTTTTGGTGGGGCCTAGGTTTCAAAGTTTAATGGACAGATAAAGAGTAGGCATATCTGCCCTTGTTCCCCACCTTAAGGAGAAAGCATTGTGTCTTCTCCATTTATATAAGGCATTCTCACTGGAAGAATGGAGTACATGTCTTTAATCTGTTGAGAAGGTTCTGTTCTACTTCTAGTCTCCTGATAGCTTTTACCACGAGCAGCTGTAGAACTTAGTCCAATACTTTTTCTCCAACTACTGACAGGATCATATGGCTTTTTCCTTTCCTGTGTTAAAATGATGACTTTTGGGGGTAGATCTTCCAATGCTGAACCAACACTGCCATCCCTATAACAAAATCACTTTCTACATCCTGCCAGATCTGGCTTCCAATAGTTTGTTTTGTTAAACAAATTTCTATCTATGTTCATACTTTTTTCTTCTATTATCTTGATCCAGTTTTAGGATTAGCACAATGTTGAGTTCCTAAAATGAGGGGAGAAGTGTTCCTTCTTTTTTCTGCTTTAAATGTTTCATATAATTTATCAGTTAAAATGTTTATGAGCCTGCTGTTGTCATATAGGTAGGTTTTCAAGCTAGGAATATACTTTCTTTAATAGGTGCTATTCAAATTTTATATTTCCTCCAGAGTTAGTTTCATTAATTTGTCTTCCAAGGTACTTCTTAGAAGGTGTCAAATTTATTTCAAAAAATATTTTGGTAATATGCTTTCTATATCCTTTTAAATTCTGTAAAATCTGTGGTAATGTCTTCTAGATCTGGATATTGTAATTTTAAAAATGTATAACTGATATTGTGTAACAGGAAGAAAAGGTTTAAAAGAGCAGGGGAATTGGGAGGGGCAGGGGAAGGGAAAAAAGAGAAAGGAAAAAATATGAGAAGAGGAAAAAAAAATGGAAACAAGATCTTTGCAAATAGGGAAGGGTGGAGGGGCTGAAGGGAGGGCAAGGAAAGGGGAAAAAAATAAGAACCAAGAAACTCATGTAATGGTACAAGATCCCAATGATGAATATAACTGTATTTTATACCGAAAATGTACCAATAAACTTAGTGGGGGCGGGGGGAAGAAGGCAGGAAACAGATAAGCAACTGTCTTCTAGTTTGGTGTCCAGGAACTTCCCCCATGGTCATACCACACAGCTCTGAATGTCTCAGCTGATGACAACCATTCAGTCCTAGGAGGTGTTAATCCACCCAGTAAAACAAAATTCAGCACCGATTCTCCTTTATATTTCATGTTGAAAGTCTATCATGTGGGACTTCATATAAGGACTCTTGTTCTGTGAACAGTGAAGATATTTGGAATGATCAGGAGGCATGAAAAACAGATGCCTTGAGAAAGTAGAAGTTCATGCAAGTGGAAGAGCCATCTCAAGAAGAAACTCCACCTCCTGTGTACGGTCAATATTCCATACTTCCTTTATCATGAGTTGGGAGTAGAACTATGGCCTGAATAAAAATGATATCCTCATCATTAGAGAAGTTATTTTTAAGCATCTACTCTGTATAAGATATTCTGTTAGCAGTAAGTTATAAGATCTATTCTGACTTCTTAAGAAAAAAACCTAGAGTATGATGGCTAAGAACAGAGGAAAATGGAGGTAAAAATGGAATTGGATAAGGTTGGGAATCAGTGACCTTTTAATGTGTGAGGACATGTTTGTCTCATGTAAAGAAGGGGCATTTCAAAGATACACATAAATCTCATATTTTTGCTCTTTGTTTTGTCCTGCTTTAATTTTAAGAAAAAATCCCTCTGTAGATTATCATGATAGAGAAGGATGATTACTGATTCAATTATTGCATAAAACTTTGGATTTTTTTTTTTGCTTAAATTCTTTTATTGGTACATTTTAGGTATACAATACATTTACATTTATCACTGGGTGCTTGTACCTGTACATGATGTATCTCAGTTCTTATTTTTTCCCCATTCCCTGTGCTCCCTTTCTCCCCTCCACCCTTCCCTATTTACAAAGACTTTGTTTCCATTTTGTCCTTTTCTCATAATTTTTCCTTTCCCTTCTTTCCTTTCCCTTCCCTCCCACTTTCCTACCCTTCTGGACCTTTTCTTCCAATTTCAAATTATCAATTATTCATTTTAATCATTTTAATCCTTATTTACACTTTCAGTTCCTCACACTAAAGAAACTATTCAATATTTACACATGTGTGTCCTGTTTATTTCACTTAAAGGTATGGCCTCAATATGCATCCATTTAGCTATAAATGTCTCTAGTTTCTTGTTCTTTATGGCTGAGTAGTACTCCATTTATTAAAAAAAAAAAACAACCCACATCTTCTTTATCCAGTTTCTAGTTGATCGGCACTTGGGATGTTTCCAAGCTTTACCTATTACAAACTGTGCCACTATAAACACGGGTGCACATATATCGCTGTGGTATGATTCTTTTAATTCTTTTGAGAAGATACCCAGTAGGGTAAGAGCTGGGTCAAATTGGACTTCCAGTACTAGTTCTTTGAGGTATCTCCATACTGATTTCCACAGTGGTTGCACCAGTCTACACTCCCACCGGCAGTGGAGCAGTGTTCCTCTTTCCCCACAGCCCCACCAGCATTTGTTATTGATTGATTTCTTGATAGCAGCCATTCTTTCTGGGGTGAGGTGGAATCTCAGCATTGTTTTCATCTGCAGCTCTTGAATGACCAGTGATGTTGAACATTTTTTCATGTTTATTTGCTGCTTTTACTTCCTTGTCTGAGAAATGTCTGTTCATTTCAGATGCCCATTTTTGAATTGGGTCTTTGAATTTGGGGGTCTGATTTTTTTCAGTACTTTATATATTCCAGATAGTAGTCCTTTGTCTGAGGTACAGCTACTAAAATTTTTTTTCCCACATTGTAGGTTGTCTCTTAGCTCTGTTGGTGGTTTCTTTTGCTGTGCAGAAGCTTTTTAATAAGATGACATCTCAATTGTTGATTGTGCTAGTTCCCGTGCTACTGATGTTTTGTTCATAAAGTCTTTTCCTATGCTAATGTCTTCAAGAGTTCTACCTAACTTATCTTCCAGCAAGTTTAGTGTTTCTGTTTTAATATTTAGATCTTTAATCCACTTCAATCTTAGTTTAGTGCGTGGTGAGAGATATAGGTCTACTTTTAATCTTTGGCAGGTTGAAATCCAGTTTTTCCAACACCATTTATTAAATAGGCTATCTTTCCTCCTATGAGGGGGGTTGGCTCCTTTGTCAAAGATGAGGTGGCTGAGTATGTCTGGGGGTGTTTCTGCAACTTCTAATCTATTCTACTGATCCTCGGATCTATTTCTTTGCCAGTGCCATATTTTTTATCACAGTAGCTTTGTGTAGTATAGCTTCAAGTAGAGGATTGTGATACCCCCTCCCATGTCTCTCTTGCCTAGAATTGCTTTTGCTATTCTAGGTCTCTTCTGGTTCAAGATGAATTTTTGGATTGTTTTATCTAGTTCTGTGAAATATATTGTTGGAATTTCAGTTGGCACTGCATTTAATCTATATAGCAGTTTTGGAAGTACGGCCATGTTCACTATATTGGTTCTTCTTACGAAGGAGCAAGGGATGTCTTTCCATTTTCTTATATCCTCTTTGATCTCTTTTTTCAGAGTGCTGTAGTTTTCAGTGTAGAGGTCTTTTGCTTCCTTTATTAGATTGATTCCTATGTATTTCATTTTTTTGGATGCTATTATAAAAGTAATTCTTTCCCTAATTTCTCTCTCAGTGAGTCTGTTATTTGTGTACAAGAAGGCTATAGTGTTTTGAGTGTAGCTTGTATCCAGCTTGTATCCAGCTACTCTACTGAATCTGTCAATTAAGTCTAGAAGTCTTTTGACAAAGTTTTTTTGGGTCTTCTATGTAAAGTATATGATTAGCAAATAATGACAGTTTAACTTCTTCTTTCCTAACTTTGTTCCTTTTATTTCTTTTTCTTTTCTAATTACTGTGGCTAATGTTTCCAGAACTATATTGAACACGAGTGGTGATAGTGGGCATCCTTGTCTTGTTCCTGAATTTAGCATGAAAGTTTTCAGTTTTTGACCATTTAGTATGATGTTGGCTGTTGGTTTTTCATATATAGCCTTAATCAGGTTGAGATAAAGACCTTCTATTACAATTTTCTGTATGGTTTCTATCATGAATGGTGTTGGATTTTGTCGAATGCTTTTTCTGCATCTATTGAGATGATCATATGAATTTTGTCCTTGACTCTGTTAACATAGTGTGTGTGTTACATTTGTTGATTTACAAATGTTGAAGCATCCTTGCATCCCTGGGATAAATCCAACCTGGTCAAGGTGTATGATCTTCTTGATGACACTGTATTCTGTTAATCAGTATCTTGTTGAGGATTTTTACATCTATGCTCATTAGGGAGATTGGCCTGTAGTTCTCTTTTTGGGTTGGGTCTTTCCCGGGTTTTGGAATCAAACTAACACCTTCTTCCAGGAATGAATTTGGAAGCCTTGCTTCTCTTTCAATTTCATTGTTGAGTTTAAAGAATAATGGTGATAGTTCTATTTTAAATGTCTTATAGAATTCAGCAGTGAAGCCATCAGGACCTGGGCTTTTGTTTGTTGGTAAATTTTTAATTATGTTTTCACTTTCACTCATTGTAACTGCAACGTTTAGCATTTCTATATCTTCTTCATTTAAATTTGGCAATTCATATGTATCTAGGAATCTGCCTATTTCTTCTGTGTTTTCCATTTTATTGGGGTAGAGAATCTCGAAGTAGGTATTGATGATCCTCTGGATTTCTGCTGGATGTGTTGTGACTACACCTTTTTCATTCTTAATTGCATGGATTTGAGCCTTTTCTTTCCTTTTTCTTATAAGGTTGGCTAAGGGTTTGTCAATTTTGTTTATTCTTTTGAAAAACCAACTCTATGATTCATTGATGCTTTTATCATTCTCCTATTTTCCATTGCATAGATTTCAGCTCTGATCTTTATAATTTCCTCTCTTCTATGAGATTTGGGTTTGTTTTGCTCTTCCTTTTCTAGGAAATTGAGGTTCTCTGTTATGTTGTTTATTTGAGTTCTCTCTGTTTTCCTAATATGGGCATTCACTGCTATGAATTTCCTGCGTAGAACTGCTTTCATGTGTCCCATATATTCCTGTATGTTGTACTGGCATTATCATTTACTTGCAGAAACTGTTTAATTTCTTCACTAATTTCCTCTGTGATCCATTGGTTGTTCAGAAGGCTGTTATTCAATTTCCATGGGTTTTGGGGTGTTTTGCAGTTTCTTATGTTATTGATCTCCAATTTCATTGCACTATGGTCTGATAATATACAGGGGGTAATTTCAATTCTTTTACATTTACTTAGATATGTCTTATAAGCTACCATGTGTTCTGTTTTGGAGAATGACCTATCTGCAGCTGAAAAGAATGTGTATTCTAATTTTGTGGGGTGGAACACTCTGTAAACATCTATTAAGTCCATTTGTCAATAGCTTAGTTCAGTTCTAGAATTTCCTTCTTAATTTTTTGTCTAGATGATCTGTCTATTTGTGATAGTGGGGTATTGAGGTTCCCTACTACAATTGTATTAGTGCTTATTTGGTTTTTCATGTCCATTAATATTTGTTTTGTATAGTTGGTGACATTTGTATTTAGTGCATATATATTTATGATTATCATCTCTTCCTCTTGGATTGTTCCTTTCACAAGGATGTAGTGACCATCTTCATCTCTCTTAATTAGTTTTGGTTTGAAATCCATTTGTCTGCAAATAAAATTGCTACCCTTGCTTTTTTCTGGGTTCCTGTGGCATGGAGAACTATTTTCCATGCTTTTACTTTCAGTCTATGAATTTCTCTTTGAGTTAGGTGTGTTTCTTGTATACAGCATATTGTTGGATTTTGCTTTTTAATCCATTCTGTCAGTCTATTTCTTTTGATTGGTGAATTGAGGCCATTAACATTTATGGTTATAATTGACAAATATTGACTCATCCTTGTCATGATGTTTTACTGTTGTTGGCTCTTTTATTTCTTATTTTTCCCCCTTTCCCTTTAGTTTCTTTCTTTCTTTCTTTTTTTTTTTGGTACCAGTGATCGAACTTGGGTCCTTGTGCTTGCCCAGCAGGCAGTCCCTTTAGTTTCTTGCCTTGCCTAGTGGCTTCCCTCTGTTGGGCCTCATGGAATTGTAACCTTCACTGATTTTTTCTAGGATATTGTTTAGAATTGTTTGGAGTGCTGGTTTAGTGTTCATGAAATTTCTCAGGTGTTCTTTGTTGTGGAAGCATCTAATTTCCCCATTGATTTTGAAAGATAATTTTGCAGGATACAACAGTCTAGGTTGGAAGTTATTATCTTTCAGGGCTTGAAATACTTAACTTGACTTGAGGGTTTGTGTTGAGAAGTCTGCTGTGATTCTGATGGGCTTTTCTTTGTAGGCGATTTGTTTCTATTCTCGAACTGCTCGTAGAATTTTGTTCTTCTTTTGGGTTTCTGGGGTCTTGACTATTATATGTCTAGGTATAGATTTTTTTTTTTGATCGTGGCTAATTGGAGTTCTATATGCCTCACTTTTCTGTATGTCCAACTCTCTACCTCTATCTGAGAAGTTTTCCACTATTACTTCTCTGAACAGTTTTTTATCTCATTTGTACTTTCTCCTGCTTTTGTGGGGACTCCTATCCATTTTATGTTATTCTTCTTTGCATCATCTATCAGCTACTGGATTGATTTCTCATGGTCCCTTATTATTTTGAAGAAATTTCTGTTTTCATGGTCACTAACCGCAATCCTGTATTCTATATCTGATATTCCATCTTTACATTCCCTTAATCTGCTGTGCATACTTTCAATGGTGTTTTTAATCTCCTGGATATCTGTTTGAATCTGTTTCATGGATTCCATTTCTTTCTTATGTTGGTCAATCATGGTTTCCATTTCTTTCTCACACTGGACATTCATGGCTTCCAGCATGTTTCTGAGCTCATCTATTTTTTATCTATTTCTGTTCTAGAGCTTCTAATCATGTCTTTCACTCTCCTCACCATCTCTGTAATCATCTGGGAAATTCATTCTGTTTTAAATTTATCTAGAGTTCCATTCATCTGTTTTGTTACTTTCTGCGCTATCAGTTCAGCATGTCCAGTTGATTGATTATCAGACTTTTCCACCTCGTTTCCCCCAGAATTTACCTTTGGTGGGGGTGGAAGTCTGAGTTTGTGCCTTGCTCTAATGTCCTCTCATTTTTGTTTTTGATACTGTCCTTGGTCTAAGTCCTGGGTTGATACTTCAAAACTGATTATTGTAAGTATCTTTGTTGCTTGTATTTATAACCCTAATGGAATGATTGCTTCTCATAGGTGTCTTCTAGATATAGCTGATCTTTAGGTTTTGAGTCTCTAATGACTCTGAGGCCGTCTCATTTTCATTAGACCAGGAAGGACAACTGAGTAGATCAATAACAACACTTTAGTCCAAGTGATACAATCAGCAGCACTGTAGCATCAAGTACATCTTAGAAAATGACAATTTGTGGTAGTTATTAATCTATCACCTTTAACTGTGTGAATTAAGTCAAAATTGAGGACCAACTCAACATATGTTTTTTTTTCTTTAATTATTTTATTGGTACATTTTATGTATACAACACAATTACATTTCTCATTGGGAACTTGTACCTTTATATGATGCATCTTGGTTCTTATTTTTTTCCCCATTCCTACCCTCCCTTCACCCCCTCCATCCTTCCCTATTTACAAAGACTTTATTTCCATTTTTTCCATTTCTCATCATTTTTCCTTTTCCTTCTTTCCCTTCCCCTGCCCCTCCCACTAACCCTACCCCTTTGGAACTTTTCCACCTATTTGCATTATCAATTATTCATTCTAATCATTGGTACATTTTAGGTATACAATATGACATTCATCATTGGAAATTTGCACCTTTACATAGTCTCTCTTGGTTCTCATCTTTCACCCTTGCCCAGCCCTCCCTTCAACCCCTCTATTCCTCCCTATTTACAAAGATTTTGTTTCTATTTTTCCATTTTCTTGTATTAATTCCATTCCCTTCTTTCCTTTCCCCTACCCCTCTCACTTCCTTCCCCTTTGCCCCTTTTCTTCCTATTTCACATGACCTATCATATATTTTAGTCCCCATTTACACTTTCAGTTTCTCACACCAGAGAAACTATTTGGTATTTATAAATGTGTGTCCTATTTATTTCACTTAAGAGTATTGCCTCAATGTGCATCCATTTAGCTATAAATGTCTCCAATTTCTCATTTTTTATGACTGACTAGTACACAATTTTATAAAGAAAAACACATTTTCTTTATCCAGTCTCCAGTTGATGGGCATTTGGGCTGTTTCCAAGTTTTAGCTATCACAAAATGTGCTGCTATGAACATAAGTGCACATATATCACTGTGGTCTGATGCTTTAATTCTTTGGGGAAGATCCCCAGCAGTGGAATAGCAGGGTCAAATGGGACTTCCAGTTGTAGTTTTTGAGGTATCTCCATACTGATTTCCACAGTGGTTGCACCAGTCTACACTCCCACCAGCAGTGGAACAGGGTCCCTCTTTCCCCACAGCCCCACCAGCATTTGTTATTGGTCGAATTCATGATAGCAGCCATTCTTTCTGGAGTGAGGTGGAATCTCAGTGTTGTTTTCATTTGCATATCTTGAATGACTAGTGATGTTGAACATTTTTTCATGTATTTATTTGCTATTTCTACTTCCTTGTCTGAGAAATGTCTGTTCATTTCAGATACCCATTTTCGGATTGGGTCTTTAAATTTGGGAGGTCTGATCTTTTTAAGTTCTTTATAGATTCGAGATAGTAGACCTTTGTCTGAGGAAGAGCAGGTGAAGATGTTTTTCCCACATTGTGGGTTGTCTCTTCACCCTGCTGGTGGTTTCTCTTGCTGTGCAGAAGCCTTTTAATAAGAAGAGATCCCACTTGTTGATTGTTTGTGCTAGTTCATGGGAAACTGAGGTTTTGTTCATGAAATCTTTTCCTACACTGATGTCTTCAAGAGTTCTACCTAACCTCTGTTCTAACTGGTTCAGCATTTCTATTTTAATATTTATGTCTTTAATCCATTCCAATTTTAGTTTAGTGCATGGTGAGAGATACAGGTCTAGTTTTAATCTTTGGCAAGTTGAAACCAAATTTTTCCATCACCATTTATTAAAGAGGCTATCTTTCCTCCAGTAAGGGTGTTTGGCTCCTTTATCAAAGATAAGATGGCTGTGTGTGTCTGGAGTTGTTTTTGCATGTTCTAACCTGATCCACTGGTCCTCAGGTCTGTTTCTTTGCCAGTACCAGGCTGTTTTTATCACAGTAGCTTTGTAGTATAGTTTCAGGTTGGGGATTGTGATACTCCCTGCCATGTCTCTGTTACCTAGAATTGCTTTTGCCATTCTGGGTCTCTTCTTGTTCCAAATGAATTTTTGGATTATTTTCTCGAGTTCTATGAAGTATGCTGCTGGGATCTCAATTGGAATTACATTAAATCTATATAGCAGTTTTGGAAGTATGGCCATTTTCACTATATTCATCCTTCCTACCCAGGAGCAGGGGATGTCTGTCCATTTTCTGATATCATCTTCAATCTCTCTTTTCAGAGTGCCATAGTTTTCAGAGAAGAGGTCTTTGATTTCTTTTGTTAGGATGATTCCTAGGTATTTCAGTTTTTTGGATGCTATTATGAAAGGAATTATTTTCTCTATTTCTCTCTCAGTGAGTCTGTCATTGGTGTAGAGGAAAGGTATTGATTTTTGTGTGTTGACCTTGTAACCAGCTACTTGACTGAATTTGGTTATTAAGTCTAGAAGACTTTTGGTGGAGTTCTTGGGGTCTTCTATATAAAGTATCATGTCATCTGCAAATATTGACAGTTTGACTTCTTCATTACCTATCTTTATTCCTTTTATTTCTTTCTCTTGTCTAATTGCGGTGGCTAATGTTTCCAGAACTATATTGAACAAGAGTGGTGGTAGTGGATATCCTTGTCTTGTTCCTGATTTGAGTGTGAAGGATTTCAGTTTTTGACCATTTAGTATGATATTGGCTGTTGGTTTTTCATAGATGGCTTCTATCAATTTGAGGTAGAGACCATCTATTCCAATTTTTTGTAGGGTTTTTATCATAAATGCATGTTGGATTTTGTCAAATGCTTTTTCTGCATCTATGGAGATAATCATATGGTTTTTGTCCTTGGCTCTATTGATATAGTGTATTACATTGATTGACTTTCGTATATTGAACCATCCCTGCATCCCTGGGATGAATCCCACTTGATCAGGGTGTATGATCTTCTTGATGATCTTCTGCATTCTGTTTGCCAGTATCTTGTTAAAGATTTTTGCATCTATGTTCATTAGTGAGATTGGCCTACAGTTCTCTTTTTCAGTTGGGTCTTTCTCTGCTTTGGGGCTCAAGGTGATGCTTGCTTCTAGGAATGAATTTGGGAGTATTGCTTCCCTTTCAATTTCTTTGAAGAGTTTAAACAGTAGTGGCAGCAGTTCCTCTCTAAATGTCTTGTAGAATTCAGCAGTGAAGCCATCAGAGCCCGGGCTTTTCTTAGTTGATAAGTTTTTAGTTACATTTTCAATTTCATTGGTTGATATTGGGTTGTTCAGAATTTTTAGGTCTTCTTCGTTCAACTTTGGTAATTCATATGTATCTAGGAATCTGTCCATTTCTTCTGTGTTGTCCATCTTATTGGCATATAGGTTCTGGAAGTAGGTATTGATGATCCTCTGGATTTCTGCTGGGTCTGTTGTCATTTCACCCTTTTCATTCCTAATTGCATGGATTTGGGCCTTTTCTTTCCTTTTTCTGATAAGGTTGGTTAAAGGTTTGTCAGTTTTGTTGATTCTTTCAAAGAACCAACTCTTGGTTTCATTGATTTTTTTGTATCATTCTCTTTGTCTCCATTGCATTGATTTCTCCTTTGATCTTTATAATTTCCTCCCTTGTATGAGATTTGGGGTTGTCCTGCTCTTCTTTTTCTAGAAGTTTGAGGTTCAGCATCAAGTTGTTTAATTGGGCTCATGCTGTTTTCCTAATATGCATATTCACTGCTATGAATTTCCCTGGTAAGACAGCTTTCATTGTGTCCCATAGATTCTGATATGTTGTACTGTCATTGTCATTTAATTGAAGGAACTGTCTGATTTCTTCTTTAATTTCCTCTGTAACCCATTGGTTATTCAGAAGTGTGTTGTTCAATTTCCACATGTTTATGAAATTTTTTGAGTTTCTTTTGCTATGGATCTCCAATGTCATTGCAGTATGGTCTGATAATATACAGGGGATAACTTCAATTCCTTTGCACTTCCTTAAACATGTTCTATGTGTGAGTATGTGGTCTATTTTGGAGAATGACCCATGTGCAGCTGAGAAGAATGTGTATTCTGATTTTGTGGAGTGGAAGACTCTGTAAACGCCTGTTAAGTTCATTTGTTCAAGAGTTCGATTGAGTTCTAGTATTTCATTACTTATTTTTAGTCTAGTTGATCTATCTGTTTGTGACAGTGGGGTGTTGAGGTCCCCCACTACAATTGTATTAGTGCATATATGACTTTTCATGTCCATTAATATTTGTTTTATATAGTTGGGTGCACTAGTGTTTGGTGCATAGATATTTATGATTGTCATCTCTTCCTCTTGGATTCTTCCCTTTACAAGGATGTAGTGCCCTTCTTTGTCTTTCTTAATCAGTGTTGGTTTGAAATCTACTTGATCTGCCAAGAGAATAGCTACTCCTGCTTTTTTTCAGGTTCCTGTCACATGGAATATTGTTTTCCCTCCTTTAACTTTCAGTCTATGAGTTTCCTTTTGAATTAAGGGTGTTTCTTGTCTGCAGCATATTGTTGGATTTTGCTTCTTGACTCATTCTGCCAGTCTATTTCTTTTGATTGGTGAATTGAGACCATTAATGTTGATGGTTATAACTGAAACGTATTGACTTGTCATTGCCATGACTTTTTCTTTTCGTTGGGTTCTCCCCCTCTACATTGACTTTCTTGTCATGCCAGATGGGTTCATGCTGCTTTGCTTCCTGGGGTTGTGATCCTCAATGTCTGTTCCTAGGATATTGTGGAATATTCTTTGGAGTGCTGGTTTGGTATTCACGAAGTTCCTAAGGTGCTCTTTGTCATGAAAGTATCTTATTTCTCCATCAATTTTGAGAGATAGTTTTGCAGATACATCAATCTGGGTTGGAGGCGGTTTTCTTTTAGGGCTTGGAATATGTCTCTCCAAGCTCTTCTTGCCTTGATGGTTTGTGTTGAGAAGTCTGCTGTGATTCTCATGGGCTTTCCTTTGTATATGACTTGTTTCTTTTCTCTGACTGCTTGGAGAACTTTGTTCTTCTGTTTTGTTTCTGGAATCTTAACAATTATATGCCTATGTGTAGATTTTTTTTGATCAAGGCTATTTGGAGTCCTACATGCCTCACTTATCTGTATGTCAAGCTCTTTTCCCCTGCTTGGGAAGTTTTCTGCCATTATTTCTGTGAAGAGATTTTTTATGTCATCTGCACTCTCTCCTGTTTCTTCATTGAGCCCAATCAGTCTTATGTTATTCTTCTTTGCATCATCTATCAGCTGCTGGATTGATTTGATTTCTCATGTTCCCTTATAATTTTGAAGCAATTTTTCTTTTCCTGGTCACTAATTGCAATCTTATCTTCTATATCTGAAATTTGGTCCTCACATTGGCTCATTCTGCTGTGTAGACTTTCAGTGGAGTTTTTCATTTCATGGAAATCTATTTGCATCTGTTTTATGGATTCTATTTGTTTCCTATGTTGGGATTCCATCATGTTCCTGAGTTCCTCTCTAGATTTATTAATCATGTCTTGCACTAGGAGCACAATTTCTCCTGTTATCTGAGAAATTATTTCTGATTTCATTTTTTTCCAGAACCCCTTTTGTTGCCAGTTCAGTGGGTCCAGGTTGTTGAGTATCAGAATGGTCCATCTCATTTCCTTTGTGGTTGCTGTAGTTGATCTGGAAGTCTGATTTTGAGACTTATTTACATGTTTTCTCATTTCAACTGGGGCAGAGGGCTGTTAGCACCTGAACGGATTACCTCCTCTGATCTGGGTGAAGTGGGACAGGGGCTGGGAGCAGTGGTATGGATGGTGACCCAAAAGCCCTTTCCTGTAGGCTGGGAGCAGTGGGAGGGATGGTGGCCTTGGAGCCCCTTCCTCTGGGCCAGGAGCAGTGGGACAGAAGGTGGCCCAAAAGCCCTTTCCTCTGGGCTGGGAGCAGCAGAAACAATGGTGACGGGGAATTCCCTTCCTCTGGACCAGGAGCAGTGGGACGGCAGCTCAGAAGCCCCTACCTCTGGGCCAGGAGCAGCAGGACTCAGTACCTTGGTCTGGTGGTCTGGTGTCCTCTGCGTCTTTGTAATGTGGAACCAGGTGGCTGCCTGTCTGCAGCGGGGTGATTTGGCGTATTCCGCGTGACTCAGGACCTCGGTAGGGCGTGCACAGACCTTCCTGTGTGCAGCGGACTAGGCTGGGGATTTAGCTCAGTGATGCTGCTGCCTGCCTCTCAAACGGAAGTTCCCGAGTTCGATCCTTCAAGAGTATCTCGGGGCTCTGTTAGACATTTGTCACCAGAAAGGAGGCAAATTCCGACATCGCGCGCTCTACCCTTTGCCTACTGGAAGGCCGGGGTTGGGTCTGGGCACACGTTGTCCTATTTACCCCATCTTTTGTGCCACTCCCTGAAGCAGTCCTGGAAGTCCTCTTTCATGAGTGTCTTTTTGTGGCTGTCTCAATGTTCTGAATAAATTAAATATGTTTACATCAGTTTCTGTCAAATAAAAATATTATGGTGTGTGCTAATCCATCATATTCACCAGCTCTGGCATCAAGCCACTTCTGGCTCTACTCCAAAGTCAAAATCATTATGAAAGGTAAAAGTTTTGAATTGATTTAGGACATTAAGGTGGCCATGACAGTGAAACTAAAGATATGAAAGAGGACTTCCAGAACTGCTTCAGAAAGTGGCAAGAATGTTGGGATCAGTGTGTATAAAGTGAGGGGGGTTCGTGGCATTGTGTCTCTTTACTATGATAATTTTCTTTCATTTAAACAGTCACCATATTTTTGATCATACTTCATAAATTACAAAAAGAATAAATCTCACTGTTTTTAGTCCTTTGTCTTTGTATAGATTTTCTATCAGTATTGTAAGAGGCATCATTGGCTTCTTTAAGAGTTGTCCTCCTCTTTAAAGGCCCCACACTCCTGCTTTCCATTTGTTGTTTATTTTGTTTTTTAACCTCAAACTACCTATAAATATCAAATTTGTTTTTATATTCCTTAGTGATGAATTCTCTGTTATGTACCTATTCTTACTTTGAGGGAAGTTAGTGAGTCTCCAGATCCATTCTGTCTTAGGAATGAGTTGTGCTATGTTATGAACCCGAGAGGGTGGGCAGTTGCCAAGTTATTCTCACAGAGGCTGGTGTGGTGTCTGAAATATTTTCAGGGATGCTGGTGCCACCCTCTTTTTCAGGAGCATAGCTCGTGGTTTCATTTTCCTGAAAGGCAGAAGTTGATTCTTTTGTATTTCAGATGATTGCCCTAACCAGTGGTAGTGAACCTACAGTATGCTTGCCGCAGCAGGCTGTTTGTTTTTGCAAGCTCCAAAGGGTTCGCTATCACTGCAGTTATCCTGGTTTCTGAGTGTTCCATTTAACTGCTATTGTTTTGATGACATTTAGTTGAATTTCAGGAACATAAAATACTTGGACTTACCTTATCCCAATATTTTGTCTCAATTTAATTCTTATTTATTACTTTGTTTCATGCTCTGATTGGATAAAAGTCTTCCTTCTGTGTCCCTGCTTTGTCTTCTGATACCATTCCCATATCTAAGCAGAGAAGACATGGAATAAGGTGGCTGTTTTCACCCATCTCAGGTGGCAACAGTTCAAGGTACAGTTTGCTGCTTCTTGTCATCACTCTTCAGGAGTCATTTTGCTGGTATTGACTTCAGAAATCAGATTTCAAGGTGACAGTGGTGTGTAGAACTGTGAGATTTAGAGTTATTCATGGGGTTTTGTTTCATTTGTTTTGTCCTTCCTTATCCATGGAAGTATCTGTCTTGATGTCTGCATTAGTGCAAGGATATTTTCCCTTTATCTTTATTTCCATGACATGGCAGCAATAGCATAGGTTTTAAATTAAAAAATACTTTGTTAATAGAAACTGTCTAACCTTTTGGTAACCACCGAAATACATAAACATTTATTGTAAACCTATTCTGAGGTATTGCACTACAGAGAATACAAAGATAATGATCCAGTGGACCCTTGACTTAGGAATCAATTTGTTCTCAAAGGCTGGTTGTAACTCAAGTTGGTAAATTGAAGGCTCAGGCTCCTCTACACAGCCTTCAAAGTTTCTCTCCTTGTACAGGCAGAACTCAGTGTCCTTAGAGAGACACTGGCCCAAGATTTCTCAATTAACTCCACACAGGAAAAGATGTTGTAATGTTCCTTCTAGAACTCTTTAAGGGTTAAATCCGTATCAGAGACCATCTGGAAGCACAAGCAGCTGGCATTTGGGTCATAACTCAAGACTTCGGTCATAAGTTAAAATTAAAATTTTGGTCATAAGCCAAGTTGTTTCTATGTCAGGCCAGTCATAACTCGAGGGCCCACTATACTCTTCAAGCAACATGTAGTCTTCTTGGGTACATATAAACACACACAAAATATAAAATCACCATCCAAGGGAGTGGGTAACACATGCCATCTGAATTATATAAGGCCTGCTGTGGGAAAGGATAGATTGTCCCTAGCTGTAGAGGTTATTATGGACTTCTAAGAAAAAGATATAAGGATAGTATAAATTTGGTGAGCAAAGACACATAAGTATCCCAGGTAAACTAATAGAATTAACTGGATAGAAATCAGTTACTGAATGAAATACATAACAATTTTATTAACACATGTCTGCAATACATAAGGAACACACTCACTGTGGATAGTTGATACATATAAATGGTACATCTTAATTTTTGAATAGCTTTAAAAATACATTTAATGTACTTGTTGGGAGAGAATTTAATGTTAATTATAAGTTAAATTTTAAAATTTTAGTGGAATTTATACTCTAACATGTTGAAAAGTGCACTCTACAAAATGCATAAATACAAATAAATGTAACATGATGGAATCCAGACAATCAATTTTGGCTTTCAGTGCTTGTGGTCTTTGGATAAGAAAGAGGATAAAAAACAATGCAAAAAATTTTTCTGAAATTCAGTCACAGCCCCCTGAAAATGCTTGCTCTTTTTAAGATGGGGGGGGGGTGAAGGAATATTTGGCTCGGGACATTTTATCATAAAATAACTTAGCTGATACATGACCTATGCTCGCAAACTTTGAGGAGGATATATCTGGTTAAATAAGATCTGTGTCATCTCTGACAAATTTCTTTTGATCTGAGAATACTCCTCTATCAAGGTCACCAAGCACCAATCCCATTGAGCCGTGCTGATGCCAGGTGCATACAGACGAACTGACATCACAAAGGTTAACTTCTGTCAGAATCACCAGTCAGTGAGGACTGCCCGTGAGCCAGGCACTGTGCTGAGCACTTCCCATGCATAATCCAATGAAGCTATGAAGTTATTCCCATTCCCATTTTATACATTAAAAACACAGAATAAGAAAAGTTAGGAAATTCGCCCTGACCCATGACAGATTCTAAATCAGATATGAACCCACAAAATCTATGTTCTTTTCACTTGAGATTCTAGTAAAACTTAATAGTACATTATTTGAAAGATTTATTCATACTTGCTGCTGGAAATCTTAATTATTAAGCAAGTCAACAAATAAAAAGCACAATTTAATTCAATTTTCCTTATATAGTAGCTCTAGAAATTTCTTCACTAACATTCCTCATTTCTTGAGTAAGTTATAGAGTGATATTTAGCATTGACTCAATTAATTAAAAAAATTTGCTGTCATAAGGCAAGATCTGAAATAATGGGTTAGGGAGTTAGTGTCATTTTTCTGTTGATATTTGCAGTAATATCAGGAGAAAAATATCCAACCCTACCTCCAGAACCTTGCCAAATTCCTCAGAAATGTTTAAAGATAGGCTTAATTTTTATGTGCAAACATTTTAATTTGAGTAGGCCTATTTTCTAATCTCCTTTCCGTAACTTTTCAAGAATCCTAAGAGGAAGGAGAAAAACTAAGAAGGAAGAGAAAGAAAAAAATAAAGACATTTTGGTTAGTGTTATCTGAGCATATTTTGCAAGTTTTTGATTTTTACAATGTATATTTCCCATTCTATTCTCTTTAGACTTATGTCTCAATTTTCAGGAAGAAAACCTGAAATAAAATAAAATATTAACTTTCCTCTGACATCTCTCAATACAATCTTTGTCTCCAGGGGAGTGAAGCAGTCTCTTATATCATTATTAGTTATCTCAAATACTTTTTATTAGGTGATTTATATAATTTATTAAATTTAAGTAACAGGCATTAAATGTTATTCATCAAACTGATGAATTCTAGTTCTTGAATTGATATGTTGATAATTATAGATAAGAGACAAAATAAAGACAATAATAAATTCTAAAGCTTTTAGTTGGTTTTGAGCCTTTATGGCTTTTCTGCAATAAAGTTTTCTTTTCTCTTCAGAATGTGTAAAAGTTTATCTTTAGCAGTTAAAATACATGCAGAAGTCTCCTTCCGCTCTAAACATTAAAGTCTTGGTGCCATAAGTATATGCAGATATCATTTCTAAAGTATTGACTGAGAAATGCATTTAAGGGTAAGAGTAAATACTTCACATCCATTTATCAGGAAGATGGCATTAGGTATTAAACCCCAGCAAGTCCCCTGGATTCATTGTAGTATTTGATCTTGCTATTATAGAATCATTTCATCACATGAAAACATTGATAATGTGGAGCTCAAATACTTCCCATTTTAACAAAAATACTTCCAAATCCTTTAAAATATCACTTGAACTTACAAAGGTAAAATCCATGGTCTCCTACTTTAAATGCATCTTTATAAAACAAAAATTCACAATGACAAGATACTGTTTTTTTCAATAATAAGTTGACACTTAATAGGTATCATAACTTTTGGACCAAGACCAGGGAACTGTGGGTCATAAGCAAAATGTGTATTGTGTGAGCAAACTTAAACCATCAAAAGGTATTTCCATGGACATGGAAACATTTTTTAGAGAAACATTCAGAAATATAGTTCTTTTGGACCAGGTCTTTTTGATTTTCAGTTTCTTTTTTTCCAAGTCATGGAATAAATTCTTTGAAAGAACATTCCATGTTTGCACAGGCTAATGAAAAAACCACATACACTTTTAAAGTTTTTGAGGCAAAACTCCTGGTTATGTTGTTCAAAGAAGACAAGAGCTTTGCAATTAGGCACATTAATGTAGGTTAGGGTCTGGTTTCCTTTATTCCATGTCTTCTGGAGGAAGATCGATCTCTATCCTCTCCTAGTAAAAATATCAGTTTATAATGAAAACATAACCCTTTGATGTATTTCTTTGTAGAATTTGCTTTCAGAAACTTTTGATGCTTTGCTCTATCTCCTTCTATTAGTGCTTTTATCTAACCCCCAAAAGTCACCCACCAAAGCAGACACTCTGAAGTCCCACTGGGCTCCCATCAGTCGAGTAGAGAGGGCTGACATGACATATTACTCTTAAATCTAAAACATATGTTTGGAAAATGCCTAGTTTCCTGGTAATAATTAAGAATGCTACTTGGCAGATTGGCAGTTACATAAAACAATTGTTAGTAAACTCTCTGTTTATTATATTCCTATTTTATGGAAATGAAACCCACATTACAAATATGTGTAGGAAACTGGACCCAAAATGATACACAGGTAGAATCAATTATGATGAAGATAAAAAGAACACAGATAATTTTTCATAATTCATTTTTCCTATACCAAAAGGACCTCATCACCACCACCATCAAAAAGACCCATATTAAAACATTTTAAAATTTGTATTAACTTTTTGAACCATCTTGGATAAAATCTCTCGTAAGTATTCATTTAATAATGTGGCTCACTGAAGAGCTCTGATATACAACTAGCTAAAATAAGATCCTATAGTCAGGAGACTTTTCCTGTATAAATATTCCCATTATATAAAAAATTCCAAACACTTGAAAAATATACACACACCCCTTAAGGGATGATATGTATGAAAAATACACAAATATAGCTACATCTGTTATTAAAATACTGAAATAATTCTGAAACAGATGGAAAATATCCACTGCACCAAGTATCCCTTGTGTAAATCTATCTGTTCCCTTAGGACCTCTTGGAGCTTCCTATAACAGCAACTAAGGAGATAATGAGCTGAGACTCTGCTTCACTGTCCTCTCTATACAGTTGCTTCCTCTATTGTACTAATTGTTTTCCCATTTTGAAAAATCATGTCTGCATATAGATGTTGGCTCTCTGCATATAATATACTAACATATGAAGTGAGGAAATTCTATAATTCAAACAGCTACACAGTCTTAGCGATGTGAAAGCCACATGGTCAAGAAGGCTACGAAACCAGCTAACCAGCAGCAAGTGGGCAACAACCAAGCTACATTATTTTAGTTATTAATCAATTTATTACAAAATGCCTAGAAATTTTCCTTCTGAGGAAATAAAGTTATTGTTGACTGTATCAAAGAAAGGCAGAAACTATTAGAGAAACTCCCTGGGGATATGAAGCACAGTGAACCCTTGACTTATGAATTCAATTGGTTCTCAAGGGCTGATTGTAATTCAGGTTGGTCAATTGAAGGCTCAGGCTCCTCTGCACAGCCTTCAAAGTCTTTTTCCTGTAAACAGGCAGATCTCAGTGTCCTTAGAGAGACATTGGCCCAGGATTTCTCAATTAACCCCACATAGGAAAGGATGTTGTGGTGTTCTTTCCAGACTCTTTAAGGGTTAAATCTGTATCTGAGACCATCTGGAAGCACAAGTGGCTGGCATTTAAGTTGTAACTCAAGGCTTTGTTTGTAAGTTAAAACTAAAATCCATTCATAACCCAAGTTCATATGTCAGGCCAGTCATAACTCGAGGGTCCACTGTATATGTATGTGGGACTAAATGTTGGCACATTTTCCATGGTGCATCTTCTATCTATAAGAATGAAGAAACAAAGGTTTTAATTCTCCATTCCATGTGAAATAAATCAGGCCATTCAACCAATAACATATACTTTGTTTTCTGGACCGCTGACTTTATTAAAATATTCTCTGATACAAAGTTTAAATTCCAAATAAAGCCCTGGGAATCTCCAGAGGAAATGTTTTAAAATAGAAATCATATTAGACATGTTTTAGAAGCTAAACATGACACTGATAATTTTTTATCTTTATCTTTTGTATTTTTATATTCTCATTGGTATATAATTTCAATGCAAATTTGGAGTGCTTTTTTGCAAAGTTAGTAGTTGTTTGCACATTATTAAATAAGGATACTAGAAATATTCACTCTTTTATTCCAAACATATTTATTGATTCTCCTTAGGAGATTTATTTAACTTGTGAAAATCTCCCAAATTTAGACATAAATGCACTTAATAAGAAATCAATATTAAAATTTAACAAATATGTAGTGTGTTCAGTATTTTGTCACACTGTAAGTATTCATTAATTCAATTGAATTATAGTGGTAGTAAGTTCTAATTATGATTTGAAGCCTCTAAGGAAATACTGATAATTATGATTAGAGCAAATAATGACAGTATAGTGAAGCACAGAAGCTCTGAAGGTGAGAAAACAAAAACCAAACACCAAAATAAACAAAGACAGGCTTTAATCATGATTCTGCCACTTATTAACTTTATTATTATGTGCAAATACTTTAACTTCTCTATATCTTTCCCTAGCTGTAAAATTAGGTAAATATATTAATAATAATAATACTAGTAATTATTATCATAAAACATGACAGCAGATCATCACATTTATGAAAGCAAGTTTCTCATTATATCACATTAAAAACATAGTCTCATATCCAGAATATAATCTTAACATTGGAATGTTTTCATCATCTTAGAAAAACTGTTAACTTTGACTCTTTTGTTTTTATCACCTCCTATTCACTCTGCTGTTGAAGAAAGAATTTCCACTCTAAACTTACAGGGATGAATGAACATATAATACCCTACATGCTATGCAGGGTTGTATATGAAAGTTGCACTCAGGAACGAAGTAAATAACCAAAAACTATAGGAGATAGGTTTTGTACTATCGAGGGTGAAATGCCCTCTGGTTTCTACAGGAAGATGTGATTGGCTTGTTTGAATAGTTTCTCAGACTGGCAGGAAACTGAAACTCACTACTGAGGAAAGAGAAACTGTGTCTAGTTCCCTTGTTTGGCTAGAAGTCTTCATCTGTGGGTGCAAAGGGGATTTGTATTAGGCCAGATGAGACCTCTGCACTGCACCAAATGTCAAAGCAGCACATAATATTGGGCTTTGATTTAGGTTTTATATCATATTTCTTCTCCATGGCATCTTTATTCTAAAATTTTTTTAAAGAAAAACTTAATGATACTCAATTAAGTTGGCTGAGTACTGTTGGGTGCAAGTGTTTTGAGAAATACTGAAATCACTCCTCTCTGCATTGCTAAGCCTGTCTTGAGGGAGGGATGATTTCATTCATGGTTACATCAACAAGTTTCAGTGAGGGATGGGGAGTTAGCCATTGTCCAGATATAATGTGACAGAGGAAAGTAGCTAGTTCAGGGACTTCAGGCCTATAAATACACATATGTTCTACTTGTGACTCTGATTAATTCAGATCACTTATTTTCTAGGGTTATTATGAGATTATAGGACCAAAATTTATATCATTCTGTGACTTACAGAGACCAGCTCTGCTTTGTGTGGCTGATCGGCCAGCTATTTCAATATGGCAGGAGAACAATGAGCTAATTACTTTCTCTTCGTCTAAACTATGCTTTCCTACAGGAAATGTTCTTTGCTTCATGGAGTCAAAGGTTAGTGATCTTCCTTATGTTATTATTCAGAGAAACATTAAAAAATAACTATACTTTTTATGACCAGTACCTCATAGCTGGTTCTTTTATCAAAATAAGGATGAAATATTTTGACTAGACAAGATATCATTGGAAATTCATTTTCCTTGTGACGGTGTCATTTTTCTTGGGTATTTGAGTATGAGGAGATTTTAATTTTTTCCTCAAATTCTAGGAAACACAGTGATTGGAACTCAAGTACACAAATTAAACTCTCCAACCCTCAGAAACCAGCTTGAAGTTTCTATCTAGGGATGGATCCAAAGCAACTTCATGAGTCTGAACATGTGTGCAAAATCAGCACCTCATAATTCAAAAATAGGAGAGGGTTATTCCCTTTCTGCTCCTTTTTATGCCTCTGAAGATCAGCTTTGGAATTTTGATTTTTTATTAAAATTTCCATCAGAGATATTTCACAAGACATGGAAAAAGTATTTAATTAATTTTACTACTTTAGTAATCCTAGTAACATTTTTTAAAGAAAATTTAACATGAGGAATGATATTGAATTATTGTGGAACTCAGTTACACATTCTAGGTATACATCCTAGATATGATACTGCTAGCTGTATGTCATTTATAAAGTGACATGTGGCTTACAGTAAGGGGAATAATGTACATAAAGATTGATTCCTTAGATTGGCTTAAATAAATTGATACTAAAACAAGTCCACATGATATTTAGCAATATGATATTTAACATGTGGGGGGCTCTATAGTTAAGTGTGTATCATTTAACTTATCTTCAAACATATTAGTTATCTACTTGTAACCTGATTAATTTATTTGAATATCAATTATAATCTACCAATTATAATCTAAGAGAATGCTATGAAGTAATGAACAATCCCCAAAATGGCATATTTTTAAGAGCTGAGATACTAAAGGCTAAAATAAAAATTGCTTTGCACTATGTAAAGGCAGTAGGATTTTAGATACGAAAGAAAGACCTCAGCAAAAAACCATGAAAGCAGTCCACAATGTAATAATTTAATCCTTGTATAATTCACAGAGTAGCCAGAAAAACAAAGAAATTTTAACAGAGGGCATTTAAAGTAGGGACTAATGATATGGATGATGGAGAATTTGAGTGATAAAGAATCTGAGAATCTAAAGAGGTGATGGTAAAATAATCAAAGATGAAATAAAAAAAGTTCACCTAAAAAAAATAAAGTTGGGCAATAGTGGGAAGCCATTACCACTCAAAGGTTAAAAACATAGAGGAAAGTAGTGTTACTAATGGTTCCCCAAACCAGCAGTACTTGTAGAAGGTAGAATCATGGCAAGGGGCAGGAGCTGGAGTTATAGCCATCAGAAGAGAAATACTCTAGATTTTCCTTTCCTCTGCTCTTTAACTGGTTGCTATGATTCCCATTGGCTAAAGCTCAGTTTAGAACCCAGCTTATCTGGGGCTGAGAACATCAGCTGCAAGGACCAGTACTACTTCCCCTACTATCTCCCCATCCCTTCTAGTCTGTCAATACAGAGCAAAGTAAGAGAAGCACAACAATGAACCCAATGACATATGGGCCTGGGACTGGAATTGGTACAATTCTTACAACTTTCATTCTAAAAATATATAGTACTCTCATAATCACATTAAAATGTCTAACTTGTGAACATCTTATCATGGACATACCTACTTAAATCCTTCTAGAAATAACTGGAAAATATTTCACAAACTACATTGACTTGAAGGAAATATTGTGAAAGTTCTGTCATATGCTAGGTGCTTGATGCAGGTGTATACACTGCAAAAATATATCCTGGTAGCAGTTATGAAAAGAATGGTTTCTAGACATGCTGCAAAGTTTTTACTTTTAAGAACTCAAAATTTTTGATAAAAAGTAATAAGCGTAATGATTTGTCTTCATTCAACTTATTGACCATCACTCAACACCTCTGAAATATATGAAACTGACCATTTTTAACTTTTACAATTTATAGGTAATCTACATCTGTCTATCATCTATCTATCATCTATCTATCATTGTCTTTCTTCTGCATGCTAATATATGGATCCCTAAACTTCCTTTTTTTTTATTTTTGCTTAAATTCTTTTATTGATACATTTTAGGTATACAATATGTTTACATTTATCATTGGTGCTTGTACCTGTACATGATGTATCTTGGTTCTTATTTTTTCCCCATTACCTGTGCACCCTTCACCCCCTCCAATCTTCCCTATTTACTTAGACTTTGTTTCTGTTTTTTTCAATTTTACAATAAAGGCAATGTTGTCATTGCTGCTTAATGTAATATGCCTTACCACTCGATTTTACCCTCACACCCAAATCAGAACAATACTTGAGTCACTGAGAACATTATCCTGTTACTCAATTACATCATGTTCCTATCCATGATACAAAATTCCCCCTATGAAAAAATATGAGAAAAGGAAAAAATGGAAACAAAGTCTTTGTAAATAGGGAAGGGTGGAGGGGGTGATGAGAGGGCAGGGAAATGGGAAAAAATAAGAACCAAGATACATCATGTAAAGGTACAAGATCCCAATGATGAATGTAACTGTACTGTTTACCTAAAATGTACCAATAAACTTAATGGAAAGAAAAAAAAATAATTCTCTCTATGACTTTTCTCTAAAACACACACTATTGATCTCTTGAATACCTAGATAACTTCTATACATAATCTATATTTCAGCTAAGATATTATCCCCTGATCTCCATTCCTCCACCCACATCTGGGTTTACTGTCACTCATCTATGTTCCCAAAGCAAATAATATTTTGTTGTGTTTATCTCATATTACAATTATCTCTTTTTAATGTACTGACTAGCACAGATTTGAGGTTCAATCAATATTTTTATTTTCTCAACTTTTATAAGAAAACAAATGTCAAAGAACATCTATATGTTCATGATGCATAGTAAATGCATTCATCTTGGAGGAATTGATACATTTACACATTTTGATTTTTAAGAAAATTTTCCTTCCTCTCCCCTTCCTCCTATTTCCTCCATTCCCCAGTCCTCTTCTCATTCTTTCAAAGAACTCTTTTATTCATTGATCCTTTGTATTTTTGTCCCAATTTCATTAATCTCCATTTTCATCTTTATAATTTCTTTTCTTTGTTAGTTTTAGATTTTGATTTTTCTGTCTTTCTAGGACTCTGCGATGCATCATTGGGTTGGTTGAGATCACTTTGTTCTTTCTATGTGTGCATTTACAGCTATAAACTTCCTTCCTAGAACTGCTTTCATTGTGTCCCATAGGTTCGAGTATGTTGTGATTATATGGTCATTTGATTCTAGAAACTTTTTTTCAGAAAACATAGAGGAAGTACTTTTAGTTTTCTGCTATCAGTTTCATAGTTTCAGGTCTTACATTTAGATCTTTGATTCATTTTGAGTTGACTTTTGTACAAGCTGAGAGATAAAGATCTAGTTTCAATCCCCTACATGTGAAATCCAGTTTTCCCAGCAACATTTGTTAAGAAGCTGTCTTCTCTGTAATGTAAGATCTAAGATCTGAGATCTTAATGTAATCTAAGATCAGATGGCTGTGGCTGTGAGTTTATTTCAGTATTCTCTATTCTATTCCATTGGTCTACATGTCTATTTTTGTGCCATTATTATGCTATCTGTGTTAGTATAACTGCAGTATATTTTGAAATCAGGCATTGTAATACCTCCAGTGTTGCTCTTTAGACTCAGGATTGCTTTGGCTATTCTGGGTTTTTGTGCTTTAATATGAATTTTAGGATTTTTTTCAGGTTCTGTGAAGAATGTCATTGGTATTTTCATGGGTATTATATTGAAAATTTTAGCTCACTTTTGATAATATGGCCATTTAAAAATATTAACTCTGCTGATCTATGAACATAGGAAGTCTTTTCATCCTCCAGTATCTACTTCAATTTATTTCTTCAATGTTCTTTAAATTTTGTTGTAGAAGTCTTTCACTTTTTTGGTTTGGTTTATTCCAAATGTAATTTTTAAGCTACTGTGAATGGAACTGTTTTCCTGATTTCTTTCTCAAGTAGTTCATTATTGGCACATAGACAAACTATCAGTCTGTGTCTGTGAGTGTGTGTGTGTATATGTATGAGTGCGCACGTGCATGCACATGCTAATATAAATTAAACCCAGGGCCTTCTCACCAAGCTACACTCCCAGCCCTTTAAAAATGTTTTATTTTAAAAGAGGATCTTCCTAAGTCCCTAAGTTGCCTAGGCTGGGCTTCAACTTGTGATTCTCCTGCCTTAGTCTCCTAGAGTACTGGAGTTACAAGTGTGTGCCAGCATGCCCAACTAAATATTTTTTAATTTTGATTTTATATCCTGGTACTTTGCTGAATTTATCAGATCTAAAATCTTCTGGAGTTTTTATGGTCTCTTAGTTTAAAACTATATTATCTGCAAATAGAAATAACTTGACTTTTTTCTTTTCTATTTGTATCTCAAATTTTTTTCATTCTTTTGCCTAATTGTTTTGGGTACAATTTAAAGTACTATGTTGAAGAGAAGTGGTTACAGTGGACATCCTTGACTCATTCCAAATTTTGGAGGAAATGCATTCAGTGTTTCCCCATTTACAGTGATTTTGGCTACATGCTTGTCATATATAGCCTTTATTAAGTTGAGGTATGATCTTTTTGTGCCTTGTTTCTTCAGGGCTTTAATGTTGAATTTTTTCAAAGGACTTTTCTACATCTATCAAAATAATCTTATGAATTATGTTCTTAGTTCTATGTATGTGGTGTATTATGTTTATTGAGTTACATATGTTGAATAATTCTTGCATCCATCCCTAGAATGAAATCAACTTGAGTATGTTCTATGACATTTTTAAAGTGCTGCTTAATTAGATTTGCAAGTATTATGTTGAGTATTTTTTCATCTATGTTATTAGGTATTGATTTATAGTTTCCTTTTTTTGTTGTGTCCTTAATTAGTTTTGTTATCTAATTGATACCAGCAGAATGACTTGGAAGCATGTCTCTCCTTTCTATTTTATGGAATAATTTGAGCAATGCTGATGTCTGTTTTTCTTTAAATGTCTAGTAAAATTTATCAGTAAATCCATCCATACCATCCACTGTGTTCTTTAACCACACTTCATAGCTGGGCAGTGAACTGCAATGGTTTTACAAAAATAAAAGGGCTGATCAACCTGTCAAAATATAATCTTCTGCCAACCTTAGAAGAGGAAGAAAGGATAATTTTTTAATTAATGCAAACCCATTTAATATTTACAAACCCTAGTGAATGCTCTTCTTTTGTATAATAAATGGTTTTGCTTTGGTTTTGACAGATTTAGTGTTCTGTGGTCTGTAAAGACTAGACCAGCGGTGACACACCTATGGCACACATGCCACAGCAGGCTGTTTGTTACTACTGGAAGCTCTAAAAGGTTCTCCATCATTGGACTAGACTATTTGGATGCTGTGGCTTCTTAGTCAACCTACTAGTTAAAAAGTCCTTGAGATGGAGTCACAAATTGCCCAGCCTAAAATTCATCAATATGGCTTTAACTACATTTCAATAATTTTGCACCCAGAGGTTTTTCCTTTCTGATGGAGGCACTTAGTGATTATAGAGGGGAAAAGCACTTTAGATAAAATGTAGATCTCAGTCCACATAACTTCATTCTGCTTCCAAAACAGATCCTGGAATTTAGAAAATTATCAGAGCATTACCTTCAGCTACATGAGGAGTGTAGAGAAGAGGGACAGACAATCCAAAGATCAACCTAGGTAAACACAAGCAACAGGAGAGAATGTGAAAGGCTCAGATGAGCCCTGAAATGTAAAAGCCCACACGTTGCCAGCTGAATGCATTGAGACATATTTTCTGCCTGAAACAATAACAATCATAAATGAACCATTGTTAACATAAAAATACCAAATACTGGTAAGAGCTGTCATTTTGGTTTTCTTTAGACATGATAAATTACATTTGCAAATTAGTGTCTGATCTGAGATGACATGGAACAAATGGTAATATTTACATTCTGCACATTATCCTTGTCAGATTAAGCTATAGTTGGCCAATGTGAATATAAAGAGGCCTTGGGAGGCTTGCCTGCTAAACCAGCACGTAAATTGTCTCCAAACCATCCACCACCCTACATTTATTATCTCCTTAGACCCAGGAACAGCTGTCTCATTTACATGTCAATTTTGCCCAGTTAGGGTAACTTTACAAGAGAAAAGAACTAATAAAGAAAAATGCCTCCAAGAAAATACTTAAGGACCACAAAACACATTCTATAAGAAGTGTCAAGGGCTTCCTATTTCTTTAGCAGCTTAAGAGGAAAGGAGAGTCAGAGGAAGGAAGTGGTATTTGATTGCCTACAACGCAGAGGGTGTCATGATGGGTACTATGTTATCCCCTCTTATCCTCCCAAATTAAGCTCTAATATAAACGTTGTTATATCCATTTTACAGACATAGGTACTGAAGTTAAAAGATGTTAAGTGATTGGCTAAAACAATAAGGACAGAATTACTATTTCAATCAACAAAACTGGCTCCAAAACCTGTATATTATATCATTCTGGAAAACTAGACTTATGTAGAAATATCTAAATAAGATGGCAACTGTCTGGAGAGTGCATATTAATGAGGAGAACATCAGGCTTCTATTGCTTCACTCCTATATTATGCAGAAATATGGTGAAGAGGGAAGAGCATAGGAAATCCCTGTTAAGCTCCTTCACAGAATACATAGTCAGCACCAAACTTCACTCTACTCCCTCCATTTTCATCAGGAAAACTGCAAGCAAGACAAGGCACCCCAGTGAGGGTAGTTAAAGACTTTATGTTAATCTTGTCTTTAAAACCAAGCCTCTGAGACACAATATGTAAGATGCCATAAGAAACAAACATCACCTTTCTTGCTGACAAGGTTTGTAGAGGAAAGAAAGTGTAGAAGGGAGAACTAGCTCAGGACCATGCTTGTTTAAAACAATAAAACCTTGATTTGGTAGGTTACTTTCATAAACTCAACTTCAGAATCATCCACTACATAAAGTCATTAATGTGCAGAACCTGATTTAAACCAACTATCTAGAAAAAGACATTTTGAGATATTTCAGGGAAATAATTATGGACCAGGTACAAGTTGATATCAATGAATTATTATTATTGGTAAAGTTGGTAATAGCACAGTAGATAGCTTAAAAATGCCCACTTTTTAGTGATGTGTTCAACATACATAAGAATGAGATAATATTTTTAGTAGGATTTGTTTTCAAATACTTCAGTAAAAAAACACAAATAATCAAAATAAGTAGAAGACTTAAAATGAAAAATATGAGGGTGATTTTTGAGTTTAGGTAATGAACACCTAGAAGGGTTTACCATGTAATTCTCATTGTGTCTGTAGTATCTCATTTATTATTTTTCTTTTAAATTCTTTCATTGGTACATTTTAGGTATACAATATGTTTACATTTATCATTGAGTGCTTGTACCTGTACATGATGAATCTTGCTTCTTATTTTTTTCCCCATTACCTGTGCCCTTCACCCCCTCCACCCTTCCCTATTTACATAGATTTCATTTCCATTTTTTTTTTCTTTTCTCATAATTTTTCCTTTCCCTTCTTTCCTTTCCCCTTCCTTCCTACTTCCCTACACTTTTGGACCTTTTCTTCCTATTTCAAGTTATCAGTTATTTATTTTAATAATTTTAATCCTTATTTACACTTTCATTTTCTCACACTAGAGAAACTATTCAGTATTTACACATGTGTGTCCTATTTATTTCACTTAAGAGTATCGCCTCAATATGCATCCATTTAGCTATAAATGTCTTTAGTTTCTCATTCTTTATGGCTGAGTAGTACTCCATTTTATAAAAAAAATCTTGGGTTTATCATGTAATTCTCATTATAATAATATATGAGCTCATATTTTTAAAATAAAGTGTGTTGAGATACAGAACTGATTCACTCAAAAACACATGTATTTTAAAATGTGTTTGAATCTTAGGCTTCACCAACTATCTTCAGCCAGTAATTAGTGGACAGCCCTAGGAAAGCCTGCAGTGAAGTTCTGTAGTCTGCCAATATCTGTTGCTCTTTCCTTAACAAGAAATCCTATAGAAATTATTATAACACTAGGAAGAAAGTGCTAAAATTGCCAGTGCTAATAACACATGTTTAGCTCCCTGCTCAGGAAAAAAGGTCTTTAAACTACAGATAAGAGTGGTGTTCCTCTAAATCATATGTTAGGGTCTGCCCTTGCTGTTAGATGCTAGTGTGTCACTGGTCCAATCTTCAATCAAAGCCAGGTTGACTTTGTTTACAGAGAGATTTTCATATACTCCATAGAAACCACTAAATACACTTGAGGAAGATGGAATGGGAGTCGAGAAATAGATTCTCTGGGACAAAGGTCACAGTTGCTATGCTGCCAACAGCATCTACATTACCTAGAGAGCAACCCACATCTTGGTTATCTGGAGCCCGGTGTCCCTTGCTCTTCAAGGACGGGTAATACTGGGAAAGACAGAGCAGAGGTGCCTTGGTTACCAACACATCATGTTTCCAAAATGCTTAAAATTTTTAAAAATGAAAGCATAGTTTTAAAAGAAATTTATAAAATATCATTAACTTCATTGTTAAGACACAGCCATTAATGTGCTTATCAGGAAGATGTGGATGAAGTAGTCAGGCAGAGGAAATCATACTGTGACAGGGACTTAGAAACATATAAAGTACTTCTCAAAGTGAGGGTAGAAGGCACCACTTGAATCAGAATCGCTTGGGATGCTTCATAAAAATGCAGCTTCTCTGACATTAGATCAGAGAGGGACCAAGGAACTTGCATTTTAGACAACATTTCCAGGTTCTTGTGTACAGTACAGTTTGAGGACTGCAGTTTATCCTCTTTGCCTTCATCTGCATTTGTGCCATTTAACATGGATAAATGTTTCCTGGAGGATAGCGCCCTGAGCTTTATCTTTATCTTTTAGTGCCTGCTCCTTGTATTTTTCAATATACGCTATTGGACTTACACTTATACTTGATTGACTCTTTCATATCTTAGTTATGTGTACTTTCATTATTTTTTACCTATGAGTCTTGCTCTCTCTTTTGTTCCCAAGCTGTTTTCCCCAACCACAAATTACATATTATCATTGTACATTTATTTCTTAAGGATTGAGTTTCTCAGTGGGAAAGCTGCTTGATACAGGGTAAATGTTCAATAATTATTTATCAAATGAGGAAATGAAGGTTTTCGACTCATGTTTCTTAATACTTAGTGCTAATTCTTTTATTCCAGAAATTACACAATAGGCATTTTTGTAAATTTTCTTTACTCCCTTTTCTTCAACAACAGTATCATTGAAATATTTCTTATATATCAGAAACAAGATCAGAAGTTTCAAGTTTCAGTGCTAGAAACACTTGAAACAGCAGTATGTACTGGATTTCTCACAAATTGCCTGTATTTTGGTAAAATTGCGAGTCTGCTTCTGGATAAGATTTAGCTACTTTCATCCATGTCCTCAGGAAACAAAAATGCTATCTTTGAAAGTTTATGCAAAATTGCATAAAAATATAAAAATTGCAAGGAAAGAGTGCAAACCTAAGATGGTTTTAACTAAATTTAGAAATAATTTTTTAAACTAAGACAGTTTTTAAAAAACACTTGATGTATCATTTGTTTTCTGTGTACTTACAAAGAAAAAAGATTGAGGTGGCTTCTGATAGAGGACACATATTCAACTGAATCATCCAAGAAATTTAAAAGATCAAAAGTTCACTTGTTCTTCACCAAAGATACAGCTTTGTAGACTCAGGCCTGTGGCTTATTATAAGAAGCCTGGCACAGAACTTGGTGGCTTACCTAGCAAACTTTTATTTCCATAATTTGAGAGAGATAAAAGGCAGACACTTTTTAATGTAATATAAACTAATTTTGAGTCCAAATTATATGTGCTATATTTGACAAGCAAAGATTGAATGAATTTTGTAATACAATTTTAGAAACATGACTGTGCTGAGAATATTTTTTACTTCCTTTTCCATCTCTTTGTCTTTCCAAAGATCTTGTCATTCTGGCCAAGACACATTGCTCATTCATAGAACAGTCATGACTCATTTCAATCTATTAATGTCCACCTGGTATCCATTAAATCAGAACCTCAATAGAAGGCAACTAAAGAAATTAAAGAGGACTTTCAGTGTCTCCATCATCTTTATCCAGTCTCGTGTCAATCAAAGCAGAGCTGATATGTTTAAAATTCACCTTGAATTCAACCTAAAGGATGTGACTCACAAGGCATTATCAATTATTTGCTATTGATCATTGACTGATGTGATAGAAAAAGTTCATCCTGGCTTGTAGGGAAAAAAATCTTTCCAATCCAATTTTCTACAGTAGTAGTCTTATCAGAATCATTGCTAATGTTTGCATCCAAATCCTAAATGTCCATATCAGCTATAAACATAAAGTAAAATTGGGAAATATGTTATAAATAATTTGCAAACTTTTCAGGAAGAATATATGCATTGAGTTTTACTAGAAAGTCCTTCTCACGAGGCCAAATTAGGAGAGATTTAGTTTTAACTACAAATACCAATTAAATCAGAAATCATCAGGTTAAATGAAAATCAATTATAGGCTTTTCCTCAGGCAAATTTCCATTGCTGAAGTACAGAACTTTGAGTTGGGTCATATTCTCTTACAGTTTTCTATTGGCAACAATAAAAAATTGGTTAACTAGTATATAAAACAGAATTAGTTAGAGAGATAGTGAGCAATGGTGAAAGTTTGAAAGACCATGAAATAAAGTTCAGGAACTAGAACGAGCACAGAAAAGCATTGGCATTTAGTACAAAAGAACTACTCAGTCAACTCATATAGGTATGTTTTCATTATTATTTGTAAAAAATAAATGCCTTCTAGCCATTTGACCTACAATCTTCCTCTTCTATCATCTTTGTTACTGGGATGGTGCTTGAGAATCCAAGGAGAAAGCAGTTTGATTGGACTAATTTTGACCATGTGATACCTCTTGGTTAGAGGAGAACAGAACACCTTGATCTATTTCTGCACCAGAAAGACATAAAATGGAATTGACATGCTGTTGAAAGGGCAGTAAATGTTTGGGGGCAAAACTACCAACTGCTGTTATAGAGTTTGGTGAGTTCTTAACCTGAACTTCACTATTGAAAATGTTTGGAATTTTGTAAATGTTCACATAGATGTTATTTTCTCAGATTTTTAAGGAAGTTCAAGTCACAGAAGGGCTAAAACTATTAGAAAGCACTGTGAAAATGTGTTTTATATGTTTTTCCAAAATCCAAGTGCCTTCAGAACAAGTTATCTTAATCCCCAGTAGGAAATCTTTGCATTTTGTTTCACATTGTTCTATATTTTAGAAAAGGACATTTAAAATTAGTTATAGAAAAAGAGCCTTCATTTTGGAATTGTTTGTTGATATGCTGATAATTTACTCCTCAGAGTTTGGAAGACAAAATTTACCTGAGATGTAGAGCAAGGCACACAACCATTCTCTATCCTTTTATACCATTATAGCTGTAGACTCCACCGCTGGGTGAACCTAATCATCTCCCTTCAAAGTGGGGAGACACAGAGCAGTTCTTCAGGGAATGGTCAAGTTCATGACCACTAATCTTCCTCAGCCAAACTACCATCATCATCCTTGGTCAGTTCACTCTCCATTCTCCACTAGGAATGCTTCAAAACTTCTCTGTTCTCTTTGAACTTCTACCATTAACTTCCTTCTCCTCAATCACCAGGTAAAAGATTTCTTCATAAACATTTTATTGTCCTGTACTTGTGTCTAAATGCAATAAAGAACCCTACAATCATTCCTGGGTAAAATCAACAGGTAGCACACACGATTCTCTTCAGTTCCCCTTTAAGGAGGACAGTTGGGAGAGAAGGGAGAGGTTACTCTTTCCAAATGGCCCATTAGGGCTGGGGATTTAGCTGAGTGGTTCCAGCACCTGCCTTGCAAGCACAAGGTCCCGAGTTCGATCCCTGGTACCAAACCCCCCCCCCAAAACAAAAAAACAAATGGCCTATCAAAGCTTTTAGATGAAAATAAAGGCTTCTATAGTAAATAAATAAATAAATAAAATGATTAATTATGCTCAAATATCTCTGAAGATATCTAACTCTGTTTACTCTTATTTGAAGTTCATGAGAGAAGTTTAGCTTTATAATTTACTATTGAGTGTATCAATTAAAACTTTTCTGTCTTTGAAACATAAATCAATGAATGGGAGTCTGACCACCAGTGTTAAAATTATAACATCATGACTTTTAAATTGCAAAGCTAGGACTAAGTTCCTAGAGGCCCCCAAGTTGTTTGACATCCTATAGAGTTTGGGCTAATACAGTTATCTTGTCTTTCCTTTTCTTGTTACATCAACTAAGTAATATTTTCTGATTATCACTTCTTGAAATAGCCTGAGTCAGGACATCAAGTCTGACTCTCTAATGGATAATACATTAATTTCCTGCCTGATTAGTTCTGATTAGTGCCTATAAGGAGCACGTTATTTTTAAATTTTTCTTTCCATTTGAGTAGGATTTAGAGTAGTCCAGTATAATGTAGTGTAGTAAAATACGTTGTTGAGAATAAAAGTAGAAAATACAGTGCAATTGAAGAATTTTTAAGCTATAAAAAGGAGGGAAAATTGAATATTCCAATAAACTTGAATACTTTAATAGCATACTTCCTGGAAATTAATCCAGGTGATTTGAGCTTTATGCTATTTTCCTGTTCTAAAACCACTCAAATGTGAACTAGCAAATCCAAAGAGTTAGCCACAGTGACCAGCTTAGTGACCAGCTTAGCCAGGCCAGTGGAGAGAGAGGTCCCTGGCTGCATGGAGCCCCGCTTAGTCTAACTTGCGCCATGCCCACGAGCAACCAGCCAGCCCATGAGGAACCTGTGCCACTTACCATGCCCACAGCCACCAGCTAAGCCACACAGGCGCCTGCAGCCCCCCTCCCCATTCCCCTGGCTCTGGCCTCCTGACTATGCTGCTACCTGGTTCCACTCTACAAAGGCACAAGGGGGCATAAAGGCCATTGTCCTGAGCTGCAGAAGATAGAGCAGAAGTGAAGAACAGATAGAGGGCCTCTCTCAGGCTCCTTGAGGAAAACTGAAGCCAACTGGAAAAATGAAGAAAATCTCTGCAATAAAGGCACACCAGACCACCGTATGTGGTAAGTTGGATGATTCATCACCTCACATCAAAACCTGAACTATCTTCAAGGGAAGGAAAGCGGGAACTTGCAGTAGAACCTTAAAGAGTTGAACCCTGCAGGAAGACAGGGAGCTCAACTTGGGACTTGCAGCCAGAAATCTGACTGAATCTCACAGGTCTGCAACTGGCTTGCAGAGACCCATTGATTTAAATCTGCACACTGCTGCCCACATTGTCTATTGTGACAGCATAGACATACCTTAAGGGAGGCTCTTCATTTTTATTTTTTATTTATTTTCAAAATTATTATTTTCTTTAGTTCTTATATTTACTTTTCACTTTTTTTCATTTTCTACTCTTCAAATTTTTATTTTTCTCTTCTTTTTTTCTTTCTTTTCTCTTTTCTCTCCCTCTCTGTCTCATACACTCACTCTCTTGCTGTCCCACATTGTTCTTCATTTCCCTTTTTGTTCCTGTTCTGTCCCTAATTCTGATTTCTTCCTTATTTTTCTTTTCTTTTCTTTTTCCTTCTCTTGCCTGTGTCTTCTGGACTCACTGCTAACCTTCCTCTGTCCTTCTACCTATCTATCTCCCCCTTGTCAACTCCTTCTCACTCCCTATCCTGAAGGGTAAAGATGCTATATTGAAGAGTTTATTCACTATAAACATATGTTGAAGGCAGGTCTGCAGACGCAGTCCTGAGGTTGTCAGTCATACTGAAAACACCGAATCAGCCCATACCCCAGCAGCAATCCACTGGACACCCCCGCTCCTTTGGCCTCTTCTCTGTACAGCCACCTGGTTCCACACTACAAAGACGCAGAGGACACTGGACCACCAGACCACTGTACTGGAGCTAATCAAATTCTCAGCATTTAAAAAATTCCTGCACAGAGGTAGGGGCTTCTGAGCCGCAGTCCCACTGCTCCTGGTCCACAGGAAGAGGCTGCCTGGCCACCATCCCTCCTGCCACTTCAGCCCAGAGGAAAGGGCTTTTGGGCTGCCACCAATCCTTCCACTCCTGGCCCAGAGGTAGGGGGTTCTGAGCCACTGTCCCACTGATCCTGGTCCAGAGCAAGGGGCTTTTGGGCCACCATCCCTACCACTGCTCCTGGATCCTGGCCCACCTCTCCCAGCTCAGAGGAGGTGAGCCATGTGGGTGGCAACAGCACCCCTGCCACCCCAGTCAAAATGAGAAAACACATAAAAAAGTCTCAAAACTAGACTTCCAGATCACCTACAGCAACCCCAAAGGGAAATGAGATGGAACACTCTGATACTCAACAACCTGGACCCACTGAACTGGCAACAAAAGGGGATCTGCAAAAAATGAAATCAGAAATAATTTATCAGATAACAGGAGAAATTGTGCTCCTAGTGCAAGACATGATTAATAAATTTAGAGAGGAACTGAGAAACATGATGGAATCTCAACATAGGAAACAAATGGAATCCATAAAACAGATGGAAATAGATTTCCAGGACATGAAAAACTCCATTGAAAGTCTACACCACAGAATGAGCCAATGTGAGGACAGAATTTCAGATACAGAAGATAAGATTGCAATTAATGACCAGGAAAAGAAAAATTGCTTCAAAATTATAAGGGAACATGAGAAATCAAATCAATCCAGCAGCTGATAGATGATGCAAAGAAGAATAACATAAGACTGATTGGGCTCAATGAAGAAACAGGAGAGAGTGCAGATGACATAAAAATTCTCTTCACAGAAATAATGGCAGAAAACTTCCCAAGCAGGGGAAAAGAGCTTGACATACAGATAAGTGAGGCATATAGGACTCCAAATAGCCTTGACATACAGATAAGTGAGGCATGTAGGACTCCAAATAGCCTTGATCAAAAGAAATCTACATATAGGCATATAATTGTTAAGATTCCAGAAACAAAACAGAAGAACAAAGTTCTCCAAGCAGTCAGAGAAAAGAAACAAATCATATACAAAGGAAAGCCCATGAGAATCACAGCAGACTTCTCAACACAAACCATCAAGGCAAGAAGAGCTTGGAGAGACATATTCCAAGCGCTAAAAGAAAACAGCCTCCAACCCAGATTGATGTATCCTGCAAAACTATCTCTCAAAATTGATGGAGAAATAAGATACTTTCATGACAAAGAGCACCTTAGGAACTTCGTGAATACCAAACCAGCACTCCAAAGAATATTCCACAATATCCTAGGAACAGACATTGAGGATCACAACCCCAGGAAGCAAAGCAGCATGAACCCATCTGGCATGACAAGAAATTCAATGTAGAGGGGGAGAACCCAATGAAAAGAAAAAGTCATGGCAATGACAAGTCAATACGTTTCAGTTATAACCATCAACATTAATGGTCTCAATTCACCAATCAAAAGAAATAGACTGGCAGAATGAGTCAAGAAGCAAAATCCAACAATATGCTGCAGACAAGAAACACCCTTAATTCAAAAGGAAACTCATAGACTGAAAGTTAAAGGAGGGAAAACAATATTCCATGTGACAGAAACCCGAAAAAAAGCAGGAGTAGCTATTCTCTTGGCAGATCAAGTAGATTTCAAACCAACACTGATTAAGAAAGACAAAGAAGGGCACTACATCCTTGTAAAGGGAAGAATCCAAGAGGAAGAGATGACAATCATAAATATCTATGCACCAAACACTAGTGCACCCAACTATATAAAACAAATACTAATGGACATGAAAAGTCATATATGCACTAATACAATTGTAGTGGGGGACCTCAACACCCCATTGTCACAAATAGATAGATCAACTAGACGAAAAATAAGTAATGAAATACAAGAACTCAATCGAACTCTTGAACAAATGAACTTAACAGGTGTTTACAGAATCTTCCACTCCACAAAATCAGAATACACATTCTTCTCAGCTGCACATGGGTCGTTCTCCAAAATAGACCACATACTCACACATAGAACATGTTTAAGGAAGTGCAAAGGAATTGAAGTTATCCCCTGTATATTATCAGACCATACTGCAATGACATTGGAGATCCATAGCAAAAGAAACTCAAAAAATTTCATAAACACATGGAAATTGAACAACACACTTCTGAATAACCAATGGGTTACAGAGGAAATTAAAGAAGAAATCAGACAGTTCCTTCAATTAAATGACAATGACAATACAACATATCAGAATCTATGGGACACAATGAAAGCTGTCTTACGAGGGAAATTCATAGCAGTGAATATGCATATTAGGAAAACAGCATGAGCCCAATTAAACAACTTGATGCTGAACCTCAAACTTCTAGAAAAAGAAGAGCAGGACAACCCCAAATCTCATACAAGGGAGGAAATTATAAAGATCAAAGGAGAAATCAATGCAATGGAGACAAAGAGAATGATACAAAAAAATCAATGAAGCCAAGAGTTGGTTCTTTGAAAGAATCAACAAAATTGACAAACCTTTAACCAACCTTAGCAGAAAAAGGAAAGAAAAGGCCCAAATCCATGCAATGAGGAATGAAAAGGGTGAAATGACAACAGACCCAGCAGAAATCCAGAGGATCATCAATACCTACTTCCAGAACCTATATGCCAATAAGATGGACAACACAGAAGAAATGGACAGATTCCTAGATACATATGAATTACCAAAGTTGAATGAAGAAGACCTAAAAATTCTGAACAACCCAATATCAACCAATGAAATTGAAAATGTAATTAAAAACTTATCAACTAAGAAAAGCCCGGGCTCTGATGGCTTCACTGCTGAATTCTACAAGACATTTAGAGAGGAACTGCTGCCACTACTGTTTAAACTCTTCAATGAAATTGAAAGGGAAGCAATACTCCCAAATTCATTCCTAGAAGCAAGCATCACCTTGAGCCCCAAAGCAGAGAAAGAACCAACTGAAAAAGAGAACTGTAGGCCAATCTCACTAATGAACATAGATGCAAAAATCTTTAACAAGATACTGGCAAACAGAATGCAGAAGATCATCAAGAAGATCATACACCCTGATCAAGTGGGATTCATCCCAGGGATGCAGGGATGGTTCAATATACGAAAATCAATCAATGTAATACACTATATCAATAGAGCCAAGGACAAAAACCATATGATTATCTCCATAGATGCAGAAAAAGCATTTGACAAAATCCAACATGCATTTATGATAAAAACCCTACAAAACATTGGAATAGATGGTCTCTACCTCAAACTGATAGAAGCCATCTATGAAAAACCAACAGCCAATATCATACTAAATGGTCAAAAACTGAAATCCTTCACACTCAAATCAGGAACAGGACAAGGATGTCCACTATCACCACTCCTGTTCAGTATAGTTATGGAAACATTAGCCACAGCAATTAGACAAGAGAAAGAAATAAAAGGAATAAAGATAGGTAATGAAGAAGTCAAATTGTCATACTTTGCAGATGACATGATACTCTATATAGAAGACCCCAAGAACTCCACCAAAAGTCTTCTAGACTTAATAACCTAATTCAGTCAAGCAGCTGGTTACAAGGTCAACACACAAAAATCTATAGCTTTCCACTACACGAGTGACAGACTCACTGAGAGAGAAATAGGGCAAATAATTCCTTCACAATAGCATCCAAAAAACTGAAATACCTAGGAATCATCCTAACAAAAGAAATCAAAGACCTCTTCTCTGAAAACTATGGCACTCTGAAAAGAGAGATTGAAGATGATATCAGAAAATGGACAGACATACCCTGCTCCTGAGTAGGAAGGATTAATATAGTGAAAATGGCCATACTTCCAAAACTGCTATATAGATTTAATGCAATTCCAATTGAGATCCCAGCAGCATACTTCATAGACCTCGAGAAAACAATCCAAAAATTCATTTGGAACAAGAAGAGACCCAGAATAGCAAAAGCAATTCTAGGTAACAGAGACATGGCAGGGGGTATCACAATACCCAACTTGCAACTCTACTACAAAGCTACTGTGATAAAAACAGCATGGTACTGGCAAAGAAACAGATCTGAGGACCAGTGGAACAGATTAGAAGATGCAGAAACAACACCAGACACACTCAGCCATCTCATATTCAATAAGGGTGCTAAACACCCTCACGGAGGAAAGACAGCCTCTTTAATAAATGGTGGTGGAAAAATTGGGTTTCAACTTGCCAAAGATTAAAGCTAGACCTATATCTCTCATGATGCACTAAACTAAAATCAAAATGGATTAAAGATCTAAATATTAAAACATAAAACCTGAACCAGCTGGAACAGAGGTTAGGTAGAACTCTTGAAGACATTGGTGTAGGAAAAGATTTCATGAACAAAACCTCAGTTTCCCATGAACTAGCACAAACAATCAACAAGTGGGATCTCTTCTTATTAAAAGGCTTCTGCACAGCAAGAGAAACCACCAGCAGTGTGAAGTGACAACCCACAATGTGGGAAAAACATCTTCACCTGCTCTTCCTCAGACAAATTTCTACTATCTCGAATCTATAAAGACCTTTAAAAGATCAGACCTCCCAAATTTAATGACCCAATCCAAAAATGGGCATCTGAAATGAACAGACATTTCTCAGACAAAGAAGTAGAAATAGCAAATAAATACATGAAAAAATGTTCAACATCACTGGTCATTCAAGAGATACAAATGAAAACAACGCTGAGTTTCCACTTTACTCCAGAAAGAATGGCTGCTATCATGAAATCAACCAATAACAAATGCTGGCGGGGCTGTGGGGAAGGAGGAACCCTGCTCCACTGCTGGTGGGAATGTAGGCTGGTGCAACCACTGTGGAAATCAGTATGGAGATACCTCAAAGAACTAGGACTGGAAGTCCCATTTGACCCTGCTATTCCACTGCTGGGGATCTTCCCCAGAGAATTAAAAGAGTCATACAACAGTGATATATGTGCACCCGTGTCCATAGCAGCACAGTTTGTGATAGCTAAAACTTGGAAGCAGCCCAAATGCCCATCAACTGGAGACTGGATGAAGAAAATGTAGTTTCTTATAAAATGGAGTACTACTCAGCCATAAAAAATGAGAAATTGGAGACATTTATAGCCAAGTGGATGCACATTGAGGCAATACTCTTAAGTGAAATAAATAGGACACACATGTGTAAATACCAAATAGTTTCTCTGGTGTGAGAAACTGAAAGTGTAAATAAGGACTAAATGTATAATAGGTCATGTGAAATAGGAAGAAAAGGGCCAAAGGGGAAGGAAGTGGGAGGGCTAGGGGAAAGGACAGAAGGGAATGGGATTAATATGAGAAAATGGAAAAATAGGAACAAAATCTTTGTAAATAGGGAGGAATGGAGGGGTTGAAGGGAGGGCTGGGCAAGGGTGAAAAATAAGAACCAAGAGAGACTATGAAAAGGTGCAAATTTCCAATGATGAATGTCATTATATTGTATACCTAAAATGTACCAATGATTAGAATGAATAATCGATAATGTAAAATAGGAAGAAAAGGTGCAAAGGGGTAGGGGTAGTGGGAGGGGCAGGGGAAAGGAAAGAAGGGAAAGGAAAAATGATGAGAAATGGAAAAAATGGAAATAAAGTCTTTGAAAATAGGGAATGGTGGAGGGCATGAAGGGAGGGCTAGGAAGGGGGACAAAATAAGAACCAAGATGTATTATGTAAAGGTACAATTCCCAATGAGAAATGTAATTATGTTGTATACCTACAATGTACCAATAAAAGAATTTAATACATTAAAAAAAAAAAAGGATGGGTTAAATAAATTCAAAGCAAGGGGTCGGGGGTAACTCTGAAAAGGATTAATGGCAATGTGTCTTTTACTGTAATATATTTTTAAAATTTGAACATTTACCATATACTGCAATACCTTAGTTCATGAATGCTTCTTTTCATGAACAATTGGTTCACTAACAGAAACATTTGGCAAAATTTTTGCTTCCCTTCTTGAACTCCACGTTGGGTGATGAACACAAATGCTACCTCTTCCCCAGAATTGTAGAACAATTTAAGTACTGAAGCAAGTTACCACTGCATTTTGATCACACCTCATTTGTTACCCATTTGGATTAAATAGTGCCAATTTATGCTTAGAAATATTATTTTTTGATGAATAAATGAATGCCCATTTATTAAGCACTCATTTTTTCCAATCCCTGTACTTTCTCAATTATTATCTAATTCTCATAATACCTTATTAGTTAGGAAATATTACCCTAATTATAATAGAAAGAAAACAGAATATTAAAATTTAGATGAAGACTACATGTACTAACTCCCCACAGGTAATGTAAACATTATTTAGTACATACATGTACTAATAAAAATGTTTAAAAAATTGATGAAGAGCCCAAAGACACACAATAAGGAACAGAGCTAGATTTCTAAGCATTTTATTTCAAGCTGAGGTTTTTTTGTTCATCTAAGAGGAAAATTGCTCCTTTCCCTTTTAAAAATAAATCATTGATGTTGGCACAATTGTGCTTTGGGTAGACAAATGATTCTAAGGCTTATCCAAAGAACTTCTGAATCCACCTTAAGAATCATCAAAATGGAAACAGTTTAATGACAATATGAGAAATTCTCCATTATGCCCAACAAACTGGGGAAAATGAGCCTTCAGCTTGACTCATTTATTTGAATGTTGTTTCAGGAGAGGCCTGAAAGGAAAAGAGATTATGTCAATTGTGTTTTAACAGAGTGACTAAGTTGTGAACATTTCCAAAAAAATATTTTTCTTCAGAAATGAGTTTTACTAGCTTTGGAGACAATGACTCAGGGATCTCTTTGTGGTTCTGCTCTCTAATTAGCAACTTCTAAAGCCATCACCTTCAGAAAGGGAGGAAAAATACCCTTGATTTAATTCTAAACCTCACCCATATCGTTCCTCTAAATGAACTGCTAAAAATGCTATCTCATCAGTACTCTAAGCTGCTGAAAGGAGAAAGTACACTGCCTGTTACAACAAGCTTCCCTAGAAGCACAAGTCCAGCCCTCTGACACTATCTTTCAGGGGTTTCCAATGTTCCCAGACACACATTTAATCAAACACCTATTTACTTCATGACCCCTTGTAGCACCAATCAAGTGTTGGTAGGTTGCAACATACACGATTTTATCATCACTTTCCTAAAGTGAGGAGAACCATAACCAGAACACATGGAAGGACAAACAGGACAGGGGGAAGAAGGTGAAGCACAATTTTTACAAATTGGCCTAAAGGAGAGTTGGGCTGGCAATTTCTTTTTCAGTCATCATAAAAACATTGCAAGTTGCGTAGGGAGAGGCACTATTTGTTTTATGGACTTTTGGAATAAATGGTCTCAGCACTTCCCAGGAACTGCAGAGCCTCTCCTACTGCCAGGACCCCCATTGATGCTGGCCAGGAAGGGCACTGCTGAGATTGCAGCTGAGTGATGCTGAGCTGGAGCAGTTGGGGCTTGCTCCTTCTGATAGTCAGTCCCAAGAGAGATGGACTGTGAGGGCATTTAGACTTCATCATCACCAAGGTGTTTTCAACAGAGGAAAACTTCTGATTACAGAGGAATGTGACAAGGTTTGTTTTACATGGTTATCAAAAACTCAGAACATTTTAAGAGTCTGAGCAATGAATGTGTTACAAATGCACAGAGTGTGGGGTGATCCTATGGATCAGGAATTCACAAATGTCTTTGAGTAAACTTTTAGAGCAATAAGTGAGATGCTGTAAGGAAATACTAAAACTGAGTGAGCTAGTAGGCTTCCCACAAGTAAAATCACTCCAGCAGGTTTCTTTTTTGGTGTCGGGGCTTTAAAAAAAACATTAGTTGCAAAATATTTTAAATTAGATGGTCCACACACAAAAAATACAGACATTGGGGCCTGGGATTTAGCTCAATGGCACCTCGCCTGCCTTGCAAGCTCGAGGTCCTAAGTTCTATACCTTGTACCGCCCCCCCCCCAAATACAGATATCTTGTTTTTCTTTAAAACTTGAGAGATTTGAAAACATCAGGGAGGCCAAGAATCCATTGATCCTTTATATTTTTATTTTTCATTGATAAATAAAATTGTATATATTACATATTTATGTAATTTAATGTTTTGATATAGGTTCACATCCTGGCATGACCAAATCAAGCTAATCAACAAATCCATCATCTCACATACTTACCATTTTTGTAGTGAAACATTTGAAATTTTTCATAATTTTGAAGCATATAAAGGATTATTATTTATTATAGACACCGTCCTGTCCTGTGCAACAGATTGTGGAAGTATATTTCTTCTACATGAAATCAGTACCCTTTGATCAACAACTCTCCTTACTCTATCAATCCCAGAGCCCCAGCCTCTGACAACCATTTCTGTCTACAAGTTAGACATTTTTAGATTCTACGTAAGTGAGGTCATGTAGTATTTGCATGTCCTTTAAATGGTCATGCAAGTGCTATCATCAGAGTTCCCACAACTTCTTTGCATATGCTTACTTAAATCATTTACGTACCTGTCTGATCCTATATTTGAGTCTGAAATCTCAGCAAGTAAATGGAAGCAAATAATCTAACACTCAAATTTGGGGAGCTATAACCAAGTAAGATCCAATAAGTAAGCAACCAAGTAACGATGTAACAGAATAAAATGGTAAGGCACATTTAAATTATTTTAGGCTTACACCTTTAAAGGTGAGAACTAATTGGTTGGAATGACAATATGTTGTATAGAAATGTAAAAGAAATAAGAAATGAGACCATTTGCCCCAGGCCTTTGAAAATGGACATATATAGAAGGGAAAATTTAGATTTTCTTTCCCATTCTTTTAAAATGATAACCCATATGATATCTTTTCACAAATAATAAAGTCATAATTAGCTTTAATTCTCAAACCTTGTCCACTTTTTCAAAGTACCGTTCCAATAATACTCTTCTGGTTAGAATCCTTAGCACCTTCTAGTTAATCAATTCCACTGGATACTTCAGACTTTATCCTACAGGGCAATTCATAAACCTTTACAGAGCTCTAGACCCATATTTAGCTGCTCCCTCTATAGTTCCACTTGGGTGCCTCACCACTATGTTTACCTGGAACTCTTGGTCATCCATCCATTCTTTTATTTTAGCACCAATATTTCTCATGCAATGAATGATAGCACTACCCTCCATACTAATGAAGAAAGCTATGTCATGGTGGAACCTCCTTTTTGTTCTCTCTCCACCCCTGATCAATTCCAGGTTTATTCTTGGTCAGCAGAAACAGCCTTTTCACTTCTCTCCTTTATTCATTTCTGGCTAAAGCCTCTAATCTATTTTCAGTAGCTAACATGATTTTGATAAGCCATTAGGCCACTTCTACATAACATACATCAGAGCTTCCATTTCTCCTAGGGCCATTTAAAATTAACATGGCCTACAACTCACCACATGCAAGACACAGTGAGTGGCCTTCCTGTTGCTACTTCAGTACATTCACAGGTACTGTTCCCTTTCCTGAAATACTTTTCTCCCCCCCTCCTTTTCCCTCCTCTACCCTTCATCTCACCAACTCCTCCTTCTCCATCAGGGCTCAACTAAATAGCACATTTTCAGCAAAAATTTCCCAATCTCCAAGAATATAGGTTTCATAACGTGGAATTTTCTGTCAGATCACATATCTACAGATCTTGTAAGTTATAATTATCCCATTGCTTATAAAGTTATGATGTCTGACTTCCCCTCTAAGTGTAAGACCGCAAAGGGCAGAGAATCACAGAAATATTGCCATATTCCCAGGTACTTAGCACTTGGTGAGTGCTCAACTATTGAATGAATAAATAAATGAATGATTACCAATTGTCTGTCAGATACATATAGAGAAGATTACCATGATTTGAGGCATACCGTTTTTCTCTAAAATAGCAATAGAAACATGCAAGCATCCCTCTAATTATTACAACAGGCATATTTTCTGCCCAGAAGATCAATGTAGAGAAGTTGTATTTGCACATGCAAACTGTGATATCTATAGTTTTTCTTGGCCTGCTTATTTTTAGCTCAGTAGCATCATGTTTCAAGTTTACTCTTATTGGGATTTCATACATGTCTATCATAGGTTGGTATTGATATGCTGGTTTTAGGAAAGAGTTAAATGATTCTAAATAAATTTTTTTCACTATTAAATGCTATTTATATTAAGTTAAACATGGGAGTCAGACTAATAAAATATTAGCTGTTCAACATTTTAAACAATATATAATTGTCTGAGGGAAGATGGTATTGCCCACAGAAATATAAGTAGTTGTTCTTCAGTTATTTCTTGAGTGTTTTATTTTATCAGGAAATTTCTATGGTCATGTGATTGCTCAAAGATGTACATAGTCTTAGTCACAGCTACTTTTATTGAATGTGTACTCTGTGAAAGGTACTGTTCTAAGTGCTTTACATGTATTTATCATTTAATCTAACATGTCTATGATGTATGTATTACTGCTGACATATTTTCCTTTTTACCATGTGAGAAAACAAGCTCAGGATGAAAGATATCTTGGCCAAAGTCACACAACTAGTAAGTAATGAAACTGGGATATGTATCCAGCACTCTTTTCCTAGGGCCTTCCTTACTCTTAACTTCTGAACTATGACAATAGCGTTTATGAATGAATACTTACCTTTGTACTTTTAATATTTGTTCTGTTCACTATATCATTGCCATATGCTTCCTTTAATTACCAGAAACATGTTTGGAAATCATGCCACAGGACATTTATCATTTTCATGTTAATACAATGACTTTTTAGACTACATAATTATTCTTTAGAATCTTGGCTTTGTGTTGCAAATATAAAGTAGCTCACCAGTTCATCGCTATCCTGCAACTTCCTCTACTTTCCTAATATTAAAAACTTGGAAGTATGAAAATATTTGTTGTGCCTTTTTTCTTAACTGAAAGACTAGAAGATTCATATGCCATTTTGTCAGACATGTGACACATGATTCTCCATATAAGTAAAAAAATTTTTCTCTAACAATTTTAAAAGTTCCTGCAGTACAACATGACACTAAATTTCAGGCTTGTAACTCATGTCAGACCCTGTGGTTACCATGTAACTTAACAAATTCTTGTCACCCCAGCTACAGAAACTATGGAGAAAAACTTTTTTCCGGGGTTGTTTTCCTGGTAGCTTGAAAATTGAAAGAAAAGCCAAGATCAAAATGTGCTTGAAGAAATATTTGCTTCACATTTAACTCCAAGTACTAAATAAATTCCCAAGGACTGGACTAGCTTACATGAGATCAAGCCTGTTGTGAAAGGAAAGAATGACAATTGACCCTTTCTTAGAGCAAAACCTTCTGCCTTCCATCCCTCCAGTTAACTACAGAGTTAAGATTCAGAGAGTTGACAGCTTTCTCTGTAGATAAATTCCAGCCTGCTCCAATAAGCCCTGAACCAGCAGAGACCTTGAGGACCACCTCTTTCAGCAGTTCCCACAGCTCCTCCACCCAAGATTTCATTTATGTCCTCTCCCTCAACTCAGGCATAGACCATGAATTGGGAGATTTTTTTTTTACTTAAATTAAATATGTTAAATAAAGTGAACTATATTTTCAAATGTTGTACATTAAAGAAAAATATAAATAAATATATGCAGTTTGAGCTTATGACCCTAACTCCCTACTCTAAGAAAAAAGGCTTGAGAATATCCATCCAACCTCATAAAAAGTTTCAGAATTGCTCTAAAGCCTTGGTACTGTTTTCAAGGAAGTTAAGTTGCCTAGATCTGGAAAATAATACATCTAATCATGCATTGTACTGAGAGCTATATGGATACTGTGACCTGTCCAAAATTAGATTGCAAGGTAAACTAGAAACCACACATATAGTTGACTCAGTGAGGTATGGACCAAGCCACTGGACAAAATATTTGCTCAAATCTGCAATCAACTGCACAACCAAAACCTGATGCTAGCATCAATTCTGTATTAGAAATCATAAATGGCATCTAAAACAAATTTGTAGGAGTTAGATTTGCTGAGTATCATATGATGTTCTGCAAAGTGGAATGAAAATCCAGATGTATGAGAAAAGCCTGGACTTAGCTATGAACTTTCATAAAAAGTGTATTAGTTTGGAATTCAGCTGACAAAGACTAATGCAAGAGGTGAGAAATATTCAGAGTGAGTGTTCATGACTTTAGAGAGGAGGAGGAACCCTAGAAAAGACAAATTACATCAGTTAAGGCTAACAGGATAGAGATAAGAGAAGCAAAAGAGCCAAGGAAGATAAGGTAAGCCCAAAGGGTTAAAGAGTATTAGGAGGGCAAATCTATCAGGAGAGAAAGGATGATGAGAGAGAAATTGGGGGTTCTAACATATGAGGAAGGGCACAAAATTAATCACAACTCCAAAAATTTGCTTAGATGCTGAGCCCATTTTTAAAGATAGCCCTTAGAGTGGTAAATCTGAAAAAGTAAGAAAGGGAGAAAGATATGAATTTGGAAGAACTGAAAGACTAAGAAAAATGCTACTGACCAAAAACAGAAGAGTTTTCAATGTGGATGAGAATGCATGAAATCAGCCTATCCCATTTTTCTCTAATGGCAGTGATAAATACAAGAGGATATAGTCAGTTAAGAAACAATACCATATTTTGCTAAGCAACGATTTCTATCAGTTTCTAAATTTTACTGTTAAATTAAATCTCTCTTTCTTGATGGTGAGTATGGATTCCAGTTTTAGACCTAGAGCAAATCTCTAAAGATCTTTTGTTCCACTCCTCTCAATTTTCACCATCAGTTGTCACTCCCATTTTATAGATGAACCAATGGAAGTCACACAGCAAGTAAGTGCTAGAATTGAGACAAAACTCCAAGAGCTCTGCACTGTCAGAGAGAATTTTCTGGATGTCAAATTGACTGTAAAGATCAAGAACTCTCACTTAGCAAGCTCTAACTGTGGGCAAATACCGTGATTTAGCATATTGAATCTGCTCAACAACTTGTGATATATATGTTCTACTCTACACATGAGGACGAAGAAGAGAGTAAATACCCAGATTTATAGTTAGTATGGAATATACGTATTAGTCAATACTCTTCTTGGAAGTCAAATACAAATGCATCCTGTTTTAAGAAATCTTGCTAAGTGAAAATAAGCTTTAAAAATTACAGATAATTCATCTTTCAAAAAGCTCACATAAAAGCAACATCATGGGATTCCTTGTCTCTGTGTTCTGATTTTCTTTAAATATCTTATTATCAATAGATGTTAAATTTCTCACAATTTTATTATTTAATATGTTACAGGAACAAATGACACAATGCATCACTATCCTACATTTCCTATATGGATCAATAAGCCTAATGTGATTATACTCAACCTTTCAGAAATACATCTACTTCTAGAATCAAAGAGAATGTGACACTTTGGTTCTGCACTCTATAGAGAAAGTTTTACCTGTGCTATCCAAGCAAAGAAGAGAAGATTACATCTACCCTACATGGAGCAGGAAGTTTGACAGGGAATTCTCTGCTACTGTCATGGATATGCAGAGGTCACCTTGAAGCACAACAGCTGTTATATCCCACTGATTATTCTGTTCACCTGTCAATCTGCCAACCACCACTTTCCTTTCCATCTCACAAAAATAAGAAATTACACCTCTCAGAATTTAAAGAAAGAATTCAAGTGTGATAGGAAATGTTTCTTGCCTACCTTCACAGTTGGAAATAAAAATTCCCAACAAATTCTTTAATAATAAGATCCCCATCCACTAGTAAGGTTCTAAACTCATTTTGACCAAAAAGCACAAATAATTATCCATGATTTTGCTTCATATCTCCTAAGAAATTTACTCTGAAGAATTCAGTCTCAGGTTTAAGAGGGCAGGTCCTGGATTTGAATGGGTCCTGGTTCAAAGGCCAGCTTTGCTTAGCAAAGTCTTATCTCAAGCCCCAGGGTCTTCACACATAAAAAGAAAATACTAATGCTACCCAGTTCATGATTATTGTAAGAATTAAATGATACAAAATCCATAACATCCTTAGATAAAATGTTCATGGAGTCCTTAAGCATACTTGGCAGAGGGTAAATGCTTAAAATACAATAGAAATCATTATTACAATCATTGCATTTTATTTTTATTAGTATATGTTTGATATATAAATACATGATATTTATGTTTGTTTAGGAAAATTTATATATATATTATATATATATATGTATATACTCATATGTTAATCATTTTCTATTCCCTTTTACCCCTTCCCCTATCACTTCCCCCTCTCCTGGTCCTTTTCTCCAATCTTGAACATCTGCCTTTATTATAATTACTTTACAATTAATTCAGCATTACACTCAAATACACACTTTTGTATACGCTTTCTCTTCTTAAGAATAATTTAAAATCCATATATTTTCTTCTAACTTAAATATAATTCTCATTTCTTTTGCAAAGCAGGAAGATATTTATAACATCTATCTTACATATTTTTGAAAAGAATTTTAGACATACAATTAATACTGGGGAAAATAAGCATATTGCAAGTATAGACCAAGACATTTCTAAACACTCTTTTGCTTAATGTTTCTTTGAGTACAAGAATTTCTAATGTAAACTTAGGGAGTAATTGCTTATCTTGGTGTGTAATACTGATTTGAGAAGGTAGGACTAACAAGGTCCTAAGTTTGGTTAATGAACCATATCTGATATTGAATTTGAGCTTCACAGCAAACATGAAAATACTTACCAAGTCTCTGAGGAATAGATACAATTTGCAGGAAATTCAGTATAATCTGTGAACCTCAAAAATATCAACATAAGAACATTAATGAATATAACAAAAGTACAATTGTTGTGCTATTAATGAGGAATTTAACTCCTCTTCTTTGTCTTTATTATAAATCTTTCAGAGGAACAACACTGCCTTTAACTTAAGAGGGCTGGAATATTAAAAGTAAATCCCTCTGCCTGAGATTCTTTTGGAAAAAGAGCACATGAACTATCAACAGCTTATGTAATATATGGATTTTTATATTTGCCAGTTCATCTGCTCATGAACTCAGACACATTCCGCTAGTAAGTTAATAGCAGAAAGAGGTAAGGAATTCTAGAAAGTGATTTTCAGAGTAAAATGCTATGATGAAGTGTGTGAGTCCCTAGAACTCAGTGTGTTCACTGGGGACATTTGAAAGGAGGGAGGGGGAAATGTGCAAGCTTTGGGGGATCCCAAACCAGTTGTGTGTTTAGTCAAAGAACACTATGGCATCATCAGAAATATAAATATGTAACCCTGGAGGCCATAAGATTGTTAAATCTGATTTTCATCATTAAGATATTTATAATGACACAAGATTAGAATCTGCCCCATCTCTGAGACACTTCTCAAAGCCTGTGCTGTGGTCCCACTGGGCCAATTTGAAACCCTGTAGGACCGTGTGCCATTACTACTCAGCCACCGGTCTGTGCTTTTCCTTGCCATTATTTGTATATATAGTGCTATTGTTTTCATCTCTTTTAAAGTTCTTTTGAAGATGACAAATGAAGTTAAATTTAGCAACACATTCACAAATCAGTGTACTTGCTGTTTCATTGGTACAGCTCACAGTGTCTTCTGTCTCTGTGTTTGTCCCATACAGATTTGATGGCTCAACCTAATACAAGAGAAATACATAAATAAGAAGTTTTGGATTTTTCGGTTGTTTGTTTGATCTAATAAAGGATCAGTAACTGTAGATTGTTCTATGGTTTTTGGTTACTAAAGTCAGAAAGACAAATGCATTTTAAGATGCATTAAATAGCATGGGAAAAGTATTGTGAGAAAGCTTAAAGTAATATATATTTTTCCTTTTTATTATCTTATTTGTATTATTGAATAGAGGTTTCATTTGCAAAAGGCAACTGTTTTCAGCCAGGATTTCTATAATCCAAGCTTTCTAAGCTAGCTTCTATCTCTGTCACACACAAAAAAATCCTCAGCATATATTAGTGCAATGCTAAGACAGAAAGTAAATGAATTTACTTTTTTTCTATATTCCTATTTAACCCATAACCTTCTGAGCACATAGTCTTTCTCTAGGAAATTTTCCTGCAGCCCAATCCCTTCCACCATGACAGCAGCTACCATTAGTCTGATACCTCTGTCCTCATATGCAAGCCCAACTCTTTTCTCAGCCATTTGCTTTTCTGAAATGTTCTCTCTGACACAGGCTCAGCATCAAGACTGCAGTTATCAGTGTTCAAATACCAGTCACTCCCCAATGAAGTAAGTGGAGATACTCAAGGCAGCCCCAGCAAGGCAGCAAAGCACTGGCATCTCATCAGTTTTCAGGGTTAGAATTTCACTGTCAAGCACACTATCTATGGGCCCTCCCAGATAAACAGTTGAGGGTGGTTCACAGCACATTCTTTTCATGCTCACTAATTTCAAGAGCCCTCTGCAGTCAAACACCAGTGAATCTCCTGAAGCTTGTCATTCAGGTGATGACTCTGCCCTCCTGGCAGTAGTCAGGAAAATGTCCTTGTTTTTTCAGCTGTTGGCAAATCTATAGCATGTCAGGTAATATTCAGAGCTGCCATTGCATACATTAATCCTGGCTGATATTTAAATACTTTATGTGCAGTTCAAGTTACTTAGAAATAAGACATGCCTTGGCAATTTCCATGCATATGATTCCTACTGCTAGAATATGTAATCTGAAGCAAAAAAAAATTACTTATCCTTTTTAGAAATTTGAAATGGCATTTTAAAAGTTAAATAAATGTTGAGTTAAAACTTCCCACCTCACCCAAATTGCCACGACACTTTTAGTATTCCACATAGGTTTTACTCTTTTTTTGTTAAGTTAAATTCTACTGTTAGAATGCTTTCTGAACAGAAACAAAAGTCATTCTTCAAATTGGTCTTATACCTTGTCTCTGTCTCTCCCCAAAGACTCCTGATAAATATATCATGAAGGTAGATATTTGTCCTCAGTGCTTTCTTTCTTTTAAGCGTCATCCCAGCATTTTGGTCAAGATTTTATTCTAAATCTTCTCATGCCATCTTATCCACTGTAACTCTCTTCCATCTTCTTTGATCATTGATTTGTTCTCACCTCATAACAATGAACATTCTTTTCTTGGACCCCATTTCATCTTTGCTGAGACTTTTTCTTACATTGAATATCTCCACTTAAATTTTCTGCCAGTTTCTCAGATTTAACTGGTCAAAGCTGATCTCGTCCTCTTTGCCCCTCTACCCAACGCTTTGCCTCCACTTCACTTCTCTCTTTCTACTCAGGTTTCCTCTACTCTCTGAGACCTCCTGCACAGGCTCTACACCTTAGAACTGTCTTGAACTCACATTCTTTCACTTTGTTTCACTTCTCATGCCTGCCACATTCCTTCTGATTCTTTGTCCTCAATGTCCTTCTCATTTCCTTTGCACTTAAATTAACACTGTTTCCACTGTAGTTAGGATGTCATTCATTACCTCTGTCCTGTCTATTATGAGTCTTTCTGGTGGGGCTTTCCACCTTCAGGCTCTTATTCCTCTCCAATTTTCTGATATACTCTTTTTTTTTGTTACCAGGTATCAAACTCAGGACCTAGCAGTGGCACCACTGAGCTAAATCCCCAGCCCTTCTGATATACTCTTGATGTTGACTTTCTATTTCAAAGGCATTTGATGTTTCTTCATGTTCTATGAGAAAAAGCCAAAAATCCTGAAAAAATGTGATTCTCTGTAGTTTTTTTCCTATCTGTATACCACTTAATTTTTTAATCCAATAAAACATTATTACCTGACCTTTACTACAGTCTGAAGGAATTCCAAGTACTTAAGGATATACAACAGTCACCCAGCTCTGAACCTTATTTGGCCATCCTTTATTGCCAAAAGGTCTCTTTCCTTCTCTGTTTGTTGAGATCTTACCTACTCATCAATATCTGGATGATGCAATGAATTCATCCCTGATTTCTTAGAGGAAAGATAATCTCTCCATCTTCTATTCTTCACAATACTTTGTATTTCCATTATTGTAGCACATAGGAGGAAGGACTTTATTGTATCATCATCTAATTTGTAGAATCTTAGTCTTACAATTACAATGGACTGACTTCAGCCAACTGTCTGAATAAACAAAGAAACAGATTCTCTGCTGAAGACTCCAGAAAGAAATTTTTAGTCTTATGGGATGCATTGTGGACTTCTAACTTACAGAACTCTGAGAAAACACTTTTGAATTATTTTAATCCACAAAGTTTGTGGTAATCTGGTACAAAAGCAATAGAAAACTAACATACTTTCCAAGTGGCTATTCAGATACACATCAGCTATGGTAGTTTGAATTGAATACAACTAAGAACAGAGGGTGTGTATTTGTTGAATTAGAAATCTAAAGGTATATTTTGTTATTTTTCATAAGAAATCATTCCAAAGTATTATAAGTAATATAGTCTACTCATTCAGTCTTTAGTCAATCACTCTTTCTACAAATATTTCCCAAAGAAACACTGTCTTTAATCACCATACTTTTTGGAGTTTGAAAATATTGTTGGTTTTATTTCATCACCATAGTATAATCTGGGACATGGCATGCCCTCAATACACATTTAATGAATACATAAGCACATCCTTTCACTTAAATTCTCTCTACATAAAATTCTTCATCTGAAAGATGCAGCTGGTAATTTATCTAATTCACAGGGTGGCTTCAAAGGCATACGCCTAAGGAATTAACCTCATAGTCTCATTTCTGCAGTCTGAATTCTAATTCTTATTTGCTCTGACTTGTGTACACATCTTTTCACTTGCTTTCTTGAGGAACTACTATTATCTGATTTCTTTCTACTCAGACTTCTCCAATGGCTCTCTATTGCTTTCAGGCTGATACAAATTACTCCTTGGGGCATACAAACTCCTGTGATCTGTTCACCCAATGATCTTTTCTCTCATTATTTTCATTATTTTCTCATTATTTTCTGAAGAAAATGAGGCACAGAATTTAATGTTTTATTGTTGTGAGAATTAAGAGAATATGGGAAAATTCTACATTTCTAAAATGATTGGAATATAATATAGTTTATTTTAAGGGAAAATTCAGGCTTAGGAAGTTTAAGTTTTGTTTTGTTTTCTGTTACATAATGGAGGGTAACATATATCTAACAAATAACAATAAATCAAAAAGACTTTTTAAAAAAATACTTGCTTCCTATATATATGGTTATTTTAATTTTTTATTAGTATATATTTACAGTAATAATGATTATGTCTATTGTAGGGAGATTGTACATATACATACCACATTTTCTTTCTTTCTTTTTTTTTCATTTTATTAAATTCTTTTATTGGTACATTGTAGGTATACAACACAATTACATTTCTCATTGGAAATTGTACCTTTACATAATGCATCTTGGTTCTTATTTTTTCCCCATTACGAGCCCTCCATTCACCCCCTCCACCATTCCCTATTTACAAAGACTTTATTTCCATTTTTTTCATTTCTCATCATTTTTCCTTTCCCTTCTTTCCTTTCCCCTGCCCCTCCCACTACCCCTACCCCTTTGCACCTTTTCTTCTTATTTTGCATTATCGATTATTCATTCTAATCATTGGTACATTTTAGGTATACAATATAATGACATTCATCATTGGAAATTTGCACCTTTACATAGTCTCTCTTGGTTCTTATTTTTCACCCTTGCCCAGCCCTCCCTTCAACCCCTCCATTCCTTCCTATTTACAAAGATTTTGTTCCTATTTTTCCATTTTCTCATATTAATCCCATTCCCTTCTATCCTTTCCCCTAGCCCTCCCACTTCCTTCCCCTTTGGCCCTTTTCTTCCTATTTCACATTACTTATTATACATTTTAGTCCTTATTTACACTTTCAGTTTCTCACACCAGAGAAACTATTCGGTATTTATACATGTGTGTCCTATTTATTTCACTTAAGAGTATCACCTCAACGTGCATCCACTTAGCTATAAATTCCTCTAATTTCTCATTTTTTATGGCTGAGTAGTACTCCATTTTATAAAAAAACCCCACATTTTCTTTATCTAGTCTCCAGTTGATGGGCATTTGGGCTGTTTCCAAGTTTTAGTTATCACAAATTGTGCTGCTATGAACATGGGCGCACATATATCACTGTGGTATGATTCTTTTAATTCTTTGGGGAAGATTCCCAGCAGTAGAATAGTGGGGTCAAATGGGACTTCCTGTCCTATTTCTTTGAGGTATCTCCATACTGATTTCCACAGTGGTTGCACCAGTCTACACTCCCACCAGCAGTGGAGCAGGGTTCATCTTTCCCCGCAGCCCCACCACCATTTGTTATTGGTTGATTTCATGTTAGCAGCCATTCTTTCTGGAGTGAAGTGGAATCTCAGCATTGTTTTCATTTGCATCTCTTGAATGACCAGTGATGTTGAACGTTTTTTCATGTATTTATTTGCTATTTCTACTTCTTTATCTGAGAAATATCTGTTCATTTCAGATGCCCATTTTTGGATTGGCTCTTTAAATTTGGGAGGTCTGATCTTTTTAAGTTCTTTATAGATTCGAGATAGTAGACCTTTGTCTGAGGAAGAGCAGGTGAAGATTTTTTCCCACATTGTGGGTTATCTCTTCAAACTGCTGGTAGTTTCTCTTGCTGTGCAGAAGCCTTTTAATAAGAAGAGATCCCACTTGTTGATTGTTTGTGCTAGTTCACGGGCAACTGAGGTTTTGTTCATAAAATCTTTTCCTACACCAATGTCTTCAAGAGTTCTACCTAACCTCTGTTCCAACTGGTTCAGAGTTTCTATTTTAATATTTAGATCTTTAATCCATTTTGATTTTAGTTTAGTGCATGGCGAGAGACATAGGTCTAGTTTTAATCTTTGGCAAGTTGAAACCCAATTTTTCGAGCACCATTTATTAAAGAGGCTATCTTTCCTCCAGTGAGGGTGTTTGGCTCCTTTATCGAAGATAAGATGGCTGAGTGTGTCTGGAGTTGTTTCTGCATCTTCTAATCTTTTCCACTGGTCCTCAGGTCTGTTTCTTTGCCAGAATCATTCTGTTTTATCACAGTAGCTTTGTAGTATAGTTTCAGGTTGGGGGTTGTGATACCCCCTGCCATGTCTCTGTTACCTAGAATTGCTTTTGCCATTCTGGGTCTCTTCTTGTTCCAAATGAGTTTTTGGATTGTTTTCTCAAGGTCCATGAAGTATGCTGCTGGGATCTCAATTGGAATTGCATTAAATCTATATAGCAGTTTTGGAAGTATGGCCATTTTCACTATATTAATCCTTCCTACCCAGGAGCAGGGGATGTCTGTCCATTTTCTGATATCATATTCAATCTCTCTTTTCAGAGTGCCATAGTTTTCAGAGAAGAGGTCTTTGATTTCTTTCATTAGGTTGATTCCTAGGTATTTCAGTTTTTGGATGCTATTGTGAAAGGAATTATTTGCCCTATTTCTCTCTCAGTGAGTCTGTCATTGGTGTAGAGGAAAGGTATTGATTTTTGTGTGTTGACCTTGTAACCAGCTACTTGACTGAATTTGGTTATTAAGTCTAGAAGACTTTTGGTGGATTTCTTGGGGTCTTCTATATAGAGTATCATGTCATCGGCAAATATTGACAGTTTGACGTCTTCACTTCCTATCTTTATTCCTTTTATTTCTTTCTCTTGTCTAATTGTCGTGGCTAATGTTTCCAGAACTATATTGAACAAGAGTGGTGACAGTGGACATCCTTGTCTTGTTCCTGATTTGAGTGGGAAGGATTTCAGTTTTTGACCATTTAGTATGATACTGGCTGTTGGTTTTTCATAGATAGCTTTTATCAGTTTGAGGTAGAGACCATCTATTCCAATTTTTTGTAGGATTTATCATAAATGCATGTTGGATTTTGTCAAATGCTTTTTCTGCATCCATGGAGATAATCATATGGTTTTTGTCCTTGGCTCTGTTGATATAGTGTATTACACTGGTTGATTTTCGTATATTGAACCATCCCTGCATCCCTGGGATGAATCCCACTTGATCAGGGTGTATGATCTTCTTGATCATCTTCTGCATTCTGTTTGCCATTATCTTACTAAGGATTTTTGCATCTATGTTCATTAGCCTAGAGATTGGCCTATAGTTCTCCTTTTTGGTTGGGTCTTTCTCTGCTTTGGGGATGAAGGTGATGCTTGCTTCCAAGAATGAATTTGGGAGTATTGCTTCCCTTTCAATTTCAGAAAGACTTTGTAATGTCTATCATCTAGCAATAAAGTGAAGCTGGGTATATACCATGGCACGAACCATACTCTTGATTAGTTAGGTTCAGGATTATAGTATATACATTATAACAAGTTACCCCCTAGGTCTAATAAAGTTATATCAAGAATAAATATAAAGTTGTGATCTCTATATTTTACTGTAATCTATATTTTACCATATCTTCTGTACTTTTGACTTGTAGAGCTACATAGAGGTTTTTCGTTTTGTTATTGGTAGTGGAGGTGCTGTCTTTACTTGAAACACTTTTTAAAAAATCACAAGGCTTTCAGGAAAGCCCCTATAGACCTTGATGTTCAGGTATAAAGCTTAATCCACTGTAAAATTAGAGCCTTTTCATCTAAAAACTTACGAAAGCTTTGCATGAGTTGTGTTAGTATTCATCTTCTAAATGCATGTGTGAAACAATGATAGCCCACAGCAGTTAAAGAACTTGGTTAAATATACAAAATCCAACTTGCGGCTTTTGGAACAATGTTCACATTGTTGCCTTTAACCAGGTGATAATTCTCAGCTCAGAATTTGTCATCAGTTATCTTGCACTTTTTAATGATTTATTCATACTATGATAAATTTATTAGCTCTTTCTAACTCATCAGGCGATAACAAAAATAGTCTGTCTCAAAACCAGTTTAAGTAAAGGTCAAGGAAATCTCAGAAATTTAGCTTTTCTGAATCAAAGCAGCTGTACAAGCTTTTCCAATCAAGACGAAAAAAGTGTTTTCTGCAGGCCAGGACCACTCCAAGACACCTATTCTTATCGCCTGAGACTTTCACCACAGGCAGAGCATAAGACCTGCTGTAAATTACATGGTGGAATATTGTTTTCAATAAAGATAAACACCTATTCCTTCCACCTAGGGATACTTGATTCTCCTCATTTTTCCATTTGAGAAATGAAACAAAAGATCCTTTAGCTCTTCTGAAATGTCATAAGTGCTTTACTGAGATTGGTAAGTCTCCTTCTCACTCTGAAATGAGGACTTCAGGGCATAGAAATGTGGTGCCTTCCCTTTTTCTTGGCATGCAGCTATCTCACCAGCAGTGACACAAGGACATATTGAACTTTCTACAGCTGTAAGTGCTGATCAAAATATACAATGTGCATGTGTTTACATAAACTCTATTACAGTAAAAAGTACATAGCCATTAACTCCCCTCAGAATATCTCCATTAACATTAAACATCAAACACCCCACTATTCGTGCCATTTAAGAAATTTTTATTTTATTGGTACATGTTTATAATATGCGAAATTTAAGTACATGTACTTAACACATTTTGATTCTTTTTTTTATTCCATTCTCTCTCCCATCCCCCTCCTTCCAACTCTGGACCTCCTTTTCCCATTTTCATTTTCCAATAGGTCAAGTGTTTCTGTCTTATTATTTAGAATTTTACTCAATTTTGATTTTAGTTTAGTACACAGTATGAGATATGGGTCAAGATTCAATCTTCCACATATAGGTAACCACATTTCCTAGCACCATTTGTCAAAGAGGATTTTTTTTTTTCTCCAACGAATGTTGGCCACTGTGTCAAACATCAAATGGCTGAATATTCCTGGGGATGTTTCTGCATCCTCTATTCTGTTTCAGAGATTCATGTCTGTTATTGTTGCTTTGTTGTATAACTTGAAGTCAGATATTGTTATGCCTCCTGCTTTGCCATTGTTGCCAAGAATGGCTTTTGCTATTCTGGGACTCTTCTGGTTCTATACGAATTCTGGTATTGTTTTTGTTTGTTTTTTTTTTCTATTTCTTAGGAATGCTATTGGTATTTTGATTAGAATTGTGTTGAATCTTTATATGAGTTTTGAAAATATGCCCATTTTAACAAAATTGATTCTTCTTATCCATGAACAATGGACATCTTTCTATTTTTTGACATCTTCTTCAATCTCCTTTTTCAGAGTATTGTAGCTTTTATTGTAAAGGTCTTTCATTTCCATGGTTAGAATAATTCCTACATATTTAATTTTTCATGGTGCTACTGTGAATGGGATTTTTTCCTAATTTCTTTCTCAGTGAGTTCATTATTGTATACACAGTGCCATGGATTTTTGTGTGTTGATTTTTTTATTCTGTTACATTGCTGAAATTGGTTATTAATTCTAAGAATCTTTTGGTGGAATTCTTTGGGTACTTTATGTAGAGTATTGTGGATGCTACAAATAATGATAATCTGACTCCTTCCTTCTTTTCATATATATATATATATCTTTTATTTCTTTCTTTTGCCTGGTTGCTCTACTAATGTTTTGAGTAGTATGTTGAACAGAAGTGGTGGTAGATATTTCTGTCTTTTTTCTAATTTTAGAGGGAACCTTTTCAGTTTTTTCCCATTTATTACGATATTGTTGGCCATTGGTTTATCATAAATGGCTTTCATCAGATTGAGGTAAGGTTCTTCTATACCTATATTCTTCAGGGTTTTTTTTTTTTTATCATGAATGGATGTTGGATTTTGTCAAAAGCTTTTTCTACGTCTATTGATACAGTCATGTACGCTGCCTTGCGGGTGGCTCGCCGTGATCGTATTGTGGTTAGTACTCTGCGCTGTGATACAGTCATGTAGTTTTGCCCTTGTTTCTCTTTATGTGGTGTGTTACATTTATTGATTATATATTGAACCACCCTCGCAACTCTGGATGAAACCTGCTTGATCATGATGAATGATCCTTTTGATGATGTGCTGCACTGTTATTTGCCAATATCTTATTGAGAATTTTTGTATCTATGTTCATAAAGAAAACTGGCTTGCAGTTTTCTTTTTTAGCTGGGTCTTTGTATGGTTTGGGGGATCAGAATGATTCTGGTCTCCAGAAATGAGTTTGGAAGCACTCCTTCCCTTTTAATTTTACTAAAGAGTTTGAGGACCATTGGTGATATAACATCCTTAAAGATTTTGTAGATTTCAGCAGTTAATCCATTCAGTCCCAGGTTTTTTTCAGTTGGTGGGTTTTTTTTTTATTACTGCTTCAATTTCACTGCTTGTGATGGGATTTTTCATGTTTTCTTGGTTTAGTTTTGATAATTCTCATGAGTTTAGGAATCTCTCTATTTCTTCAAGACTTTCCAATTTGTTAAAATACAATTTTTATAATAGTTACTATCTTCTGGATAGTTTGAGTGATAAGCAGTAGCTCAGTGTGTGGTTGGTCATATCCCAAAAATCCTTGATAAGATCCATGTCAAAGAGATTTTCTCTAATGATTTCTTCTAGGATTTTTATAGCTTCAAGTCTTACATTAAGTCTTCAATCCATTTTATATTGATTTTTGTGTATAGCATAAGGATCTGATCTCATTCTTCTGCACATGAATTACTAGTTATATCATTACCATTTATTAAAGATACTATCATTTTCCCAGCTTTTATTCTTGGTGCTTTTGTTGAGATCAGTTGGCCAGTTATTCATAGGCTTACTTCTGGGTTCCCTATTTTGTTCCACTGTTCTAAATGTCTGTTTTTATGCCAATATCATGTTGTGTTATTATAAGTAAGTTTGTTGTATATTTTGAAAGCAGGAAGAGTGATACGTCCATCTTTGCTTTTTTTTTTTTTTTACAAGATTGCTTTGTATATTTGGAGTCTTATATGGTTCCATATGAGTATGAGAATTTTTTTCTCTGTATCTATAAAAATTGCCAATAGAAATTTATAGGGATGCACTGAATCTGTAGCTCACATTGGGTAGTATGGACATTTTAATGATACTAATTTTTCCAATTCATGTACATGAGTTATTGTTTTAATTATTTGTGTTTTTATTTCTTTTATTAATGTTTTATAGTTTTCAGTGTACATGTCTTTTACTTAAATTTATTCCTAAATATTTTTGGAGCTATTTTAAATATGATTGCTTTTGTAATCTCTTTTTGAATAGTTTGTTAATTATAGAAATGATACTTATTTTTCTATGTTGGTTTTATATTCTACACATCACTGAATATATCAGTTCCAACAATTTTGGGGGGAATTTTTAGAGTTTTCTTTATAAAAGATCATGTTATCTGAATACAAAGACCATTTAACTTTCTTCTTTCTATATTTTTTATATTTTCTTTTTCCTCTTGCCTAATTCCTCTGGCTAGGATGTGCAGTATTATATTAGAGCAGAAGTGAAGATTCTTGTCTTCAGATTAACACTGAATTATTTGAAATGAATTAGACTGTTGGTTTTTCTGGTTCTCCAGTTTACAGGCAATAGATTGTGAGGCTTCTTTGCCTACATAACCTAATGTTATGCCATAATCATTAACCTCCATAAACATGTTAGAAGATAATATACTTTTACATATACATTGACTCTATTTCTCTAAAGAAGTACTACTAATACACTGAGTGATGTTAGAATCTGTTGAATGAAGTGAGCAAGTTAAAATTTAAGTGTATACTTTTGAATAGTTTATTGTACTTGATTAGACATTCAGATTGTTCTCATTGGGGAAAATTTCAAAATTTTAGATTAACTATTTAGATTTTTTTTCTTCAAAATACTAAAAAGATAAATATATAATCAAGATTTATGAGGTCAAAATCTGTCTCAAGATCAAAACTCCATCAGAGATAAGTGGAAGATTAAGCAATTTTTGCTCTGAGGTTATCTCTCAAACCAAGGTTACTCCATTGCCTTCCAAACAAGTAGGATGAATATTCAGTATGGATTGAGTGGAGAAAAACAGTTGCTGTTAATAACAGACTCAAAGAGAAAGAAGTTTTATTTTAGCTTAATATATACCAGCAAAGAGATTATGTGTAGAAGTGATAACACTCTTAATAACATTAGCCTGGCTGGGAGGCAGATGATAGAGTTGAGAAAGAGATATTTTATTGCTATAGAAGTTTTTCTGTTACTCTGGGTTTGGCTTTCTGGCAAGGATAACTGAGGCTAACATCAATATGCTACTTAGATAGGTCCATGAAGTTTGGACAGGATGATAGCATGAATAAATTAGAGACAATGGTCAGATTTTTTTTTCAGATTAATTTAGATGAAATCAGAAGGCTCTTGGTGGTAAGAATATTGGAATAGATTTATCACATCAAACCAGATGATTCACTCTCTTACTGTGTTGACATTTTCATAGACTTTCACACTGATGGTTAATTTTGATGACCTCATCATAAATGGATAGTCTGTTGTGCAACAGAAACTATAAAGAATCTTATATTACTAATAAAGGATGCATCAGATTTATTATTTTGAAAAAAATTATTATTTTGAAAAAATAATAAAACATTACTCTAAGACATTAAACAAGACACAAATAAATAGAGCAATCTACCAGGAAGAATCTATATTACAATTACATCAATTTTTCCACATTTTATCTACAAATTAATATAATTTCTTCCAGAATTTCAAAAGAAATTATTTCAAAAACAATTTTAAAGTTTATTTTAAGATTTACATGGGAGAATAAAGTCCACAGAATAACCAATAAAAACAGGCAAAAAGAAAATGGAATAAAGAATTACACTATAAAATAAAAATTGTATTAGTGTGTGATCTGTCCTGCTGCTCCCAGCCCAGAGGTAGAGGCTTCTGGGCTGCCATCCATCCCGCCACTCCCTGATAGGAGGAAGGGGCTTCTGAGTCACCATGTTACTGCTCCTGGACAAGAGGAAGGAGCTTCTGGGCCTCCGTCCTTCCCACCCCTCCTGGGCCAGAGGAAGGGGCTTTCGGGCCGCCGTCCATCCAGCTGTACCAGCCAAGAGGAAGGGGTTTCTGAGCCACTGTCCCACCACTCCCAGCTCAGAGGAGGTGAACTGCTCGGGCACCAACAGCACCACCCCCCTCCCCCAGGTTGAAATGTGAAGACACATGAACAAGTCTCAAAACCAGACTTCCTGATCACCTACAGCAACCCCAAAGGGAAATGAGATGGAACACTCTGATACTCAACAACCTGGACCCACTGAACTGGCAACAAAAGGGGATTTGGAAAAAATGAAATCAGAAATAATTTCTCAGATAACAGGAGAGATTGTGGTCCTAGTGCATGACATGATTAATAAATCTAGAGAGAAGCAGAGGAACATGATGCAATCCCAACATAGGAAGCAAATGGAATCCATAAAACAGAAGCAAAGAGATTTCCAGGAAATCAAAAACTCCATTGAAAGTCTACACAGCAGAATGAGCCAATGTGAGGACAGAATTTCAGATATAGAAGATAAGATTGGAATTAATGACCAGGAAAAGAAAAATTGCTTCAAAATTGTAAGGGAACATGAGAAATCAATCCAGCAGCTGCTAGATGGTCCAAAGAAGAATAACATAAGACTGATTGGAGTCAAAGAAGAAACAGGAGAGACTGCAGACGACATAAAAAAAAACTCTTCACAGAAGTACTGGCAGAAAACTTCCAAAGCAAGGGAAAAGAACTTGACATAAGATAAGTGAGGCATATAGAAGTCCAAATAGACTTGATCAAAAAAAATCTACATATAGGTATATAATTGTTAAGATTCCAGAAACTTAACAGGACAAGGTTCTATAAGCAGTTAGAGAAAAGAAACAAATCACATACAAAGGAAACCCCATCAGAATCACAGCAGAATTCTGAATAAAAACCATCAAGGGAAGAAGAGCTTGGAGTGACATATTCCAAGCCCTAAAAGAAAACAACCTGCAACCCAGATTGATGCACCCTGCAAAACTATCTCTCAAAATTGATGGAGAAATAAGATACTTTCACAACAAAGAGCACCTTAGGAACTTCGTAAATACCAAAACAGCACTCCAAAAAATTTTACACACTATCCTAGGAACAGACACTGAGGCTCACAATCCCAGGAAGCAAAGCAGAATGAACCCATCTGGCATGACAAGAAATTAAATGTAAAGGGAGAGAACCCAACAAAAAGAAAAAGTCATGGCAATGATAAGTTAATACATTTCAGTTATAACATCAATGTTAATGGCCTCAATTCATCAATCAAAAAAAATACTCTGGCAGAATGGGTAAAGAGCAAAAACCCAACAATATGTTGCATACAAGAAACACACTTGATTCAAAATGAAAATCACAGATTGAAAGTTAAAGGGTGGAACACAAAACTCCATGTGACAGGAACCCCCCCAAAAAGCAGGAGTAGCTATCCTCTTTGCAGATCAAGTAGATTAAAAACCAATCTCACTGATTAAGAGAGACAAAGAAGAACATTACATCCTTGTGAATGGAACAATCCAACAGGAAGAGATAACAGTCATAAATATCTATGCACCAAACACTAGTGCACCTAACTATATAAAACAAATACTAACGGACATGAAAAGTCATATATGCACTAATAAAATTGTAGTGGGGGAACTCAATACCCCACTGTCACAAATAGATCAGCTAGAAAAACATAAGTAATGAAATAATAGAACTCAATCGAACACTTGAACAAATGAATTTCACAGATGTTCACAGAGTGCTCCACCCCATAAAATCAGAATATACATTCTTCTCAGCTGGACATGGGTCATTCTCCAAAATAGACCACATACTCATGCACAGAATATGTTTAAGTAAGTGCAAAGGAATTGAAGTTATGCCCTGTATATTATCAGACCATAGTGTGATGAAATTGGAGATCCATAGCAAAAGAAACTAGAAAAACTTCATAAACATGTGGAAATTGAACAACACACTTCTGAATAACCAATGGGTCACAGAGGAAATTGAAGAAATCAGACAGTTCCTTCAATTAAATGACAATGACAATACAATATATCGGAATCTATAGGACACAATGAAAGCAGTCTTACAAGGGAAATTCATAGCAGTGAATATTCATATTAGGTAAACAGAGCAAGCCCAATTAAACAACCTGATGTTGAACCTCAAGCTTCTAGAAAAAGAAGAGCAGGACAAACCCAAAGTTCATACAAAGGAGGAAATTATAAAGATTGGAGGAGAAATCAATGCAATGAAGACTAAGAGAACAATACAAAAAAATCAATGAAGCCAAGAGTTGGTTCTTTGAAAGAATCAACAAAACTGACAAACGCTTAGCCAACCTTATCAGAAAAAGGAAAGAAAAGGCCCAAATCCATGCAATTAGGAATGAAAAGGGTGAAATGACAACAGACCCAGCAGAAATCCAGAGGATCATTAATACCTACTTCTAGAACCTATACGCCAATGAGATGGAAAACACAGAAGAAATGGACAGATTCCTAGATACATATGAATGACCAAGCTGAACGAAGAAGACCTAAAAATTCTAAACAACCCAATATCAACCAATGAAATTGAAAACATAATTAAAAACTTACCAACTAAGAAAAGGCCGGGCACTGACGGCTTCACTGCTGAATTCTACAAGACATTTAGAGAGGAACTACTGCCACTACTGTTTAAACTCTTCAAAGAAATTGAAAGGGAAGCAATACTCCCAAATTCATTCCTGGAAGCAAGCATCACCTTGATCCCCAAAGCAGAGAAAGACCCAACTGAAAAAGAGAACTATAGGCCAATCTCACTAATGAACAAAGATGCAAAACACCTTTATAAGATACTGGCAAATAGAATGCAGAAGATGATCAAGAAGATCATACACCCTGATCAAGTGGGATTCATGGCAGGGATGCAGGGATGTTTCAACATACACAAATCAATCAATGTAATACACTATGTCAATAGAGCCAAGGACAAAAACCATATGATTATCTCCATAGATGCAAAAAAAGCCTTTGACAAAATCCAACATTCATTTATGATAAAAACCCTACAAAACATTGGAATAGATGGTCTCTACCTCAAACTGATAGAAGCCATCTATGAAAAACCAACAGCCAGTATCATACTAAATGGTCAAAAACTAAAATCCTTCACACTAATATCAGGAACAAGACAAGGATGTCCACTATCACCACTCTTGTTCAATATAGTTTTGGAAACATTAGCCATGGCAATTAGACAAGAGAAAGGAATAAAGATAGGAAATGAAGAAGTCAAATTGTCATTATTTGCCAATGACATGATACTCTATATAGAAGACCTCAAGTACTCCACCAAAAGTCTTCTAGACTTAATAATCAAATTCAGTAAAGTAGCTGGATACAAAGTCAGCACACAAAAAATAATAGCTTTCCTCTACCTGAACAACAGACTCACTGAGAGAGAAATAGGGCAAATAATTCTTTTCACAATAGCATCCAAAAAAGTGAAATACCTAGGAATCAACCTAATGAAAGAAATCAAAGACCTCTTCTCTGAAAACTATAGCACTCTAAAAAGAGAGATTGAAGATGATATCAAAAAATGGACAGACATCTCCTGCTCCTGGGTAGGAAGGATCAATATAGTGAAAATGGCCATACTTCCAAAACTGCTATATAGATTCACTGCAATTCCAATTGAGATCCCAGCAGCATACTTCATGGACCTTGAGAAAACAATACAAAAATTCATTTGGAACAAGAAGAGACCTAGAATAGCAAAAGCAATTCTAGGTAACAGAGACATGGCAGGGGGTATCACAATCCCCAACTTGCAACTATATTACAAAGCTACTGTGATAAATACAGCATGTGGTATTGGCAAAGAAACAGACCTGAGGACCAGTGGAAAAGATTAGAAGATGCAGAAACAACTCCAGACACACTCAGCCATTTCATCTTAGATAAAGGAGCCAAACACCCTCACTGGAGGAAAGACAGCCTCTTTAATAAATGGTGCTCGAAAAATTGGCCTTCAACTTGCCAAAGATTAAAACTAGACCTATATCTCTCACCATGCACTGAACTAAAATCAAAATAGATTAAAGATCTAAATATTAAAATAGAAACGGTGAACCGGATGGAACAGAGGTTAGGCAGAATTCTTGAAGACATTGGTGTAGGAAAAGATTTTATGAACAAAACCTCAGTTGCCCGTGAACTGGCACAAACAATCAACAATTGGGATCTCTTCTTATTTAAAGCTTCTGCACAGCAATAGAAACCACCAGCAATTTGAAGAGACAACCCACAAAGTGGGAAAAAATCTTCACCTGCTGTTCCTCTGACAAAGGTCTACTATCTTTAGTCTATAAAGAGCTTAAAAAGATCAGCCCTCCCAAATTTACAGGCCCAATCTGAAAATGGGCATCTGAAATGAACAGAAATTTCTCAGACAATGAAGGAAAAATAGCAAATAAATACACGAAAAAATATTCAGCTTCACTGATCATTTGGGAGATGCAAGTGAAAACAACACTGAGATTCCACCTCACCCCAGAAAGAACAGCTGCTATCATGAAGTCAACCAACAACAAAGCTGTCAGGGCTGTGGGGAAAGAGGAACACTGCTCCACTGCTGGTGGGAGTGTAGACTGGTACAACCACTGTGGAAATCAGTATGGAGATACCTCAAAGAACTAGGACTGGAAGTCCCTTTTGATCCAGCTATTCCCCTGCTGGGTATCTTCCCCAAAGAATTAAAAGAATCATACCACAGTGATATATGCATACCCATGTTCATAGCAGCACAATTTGTAATAGCTAAAACTTGGAAGCAGCCCAAATGCCCATCAACTGGAGACTGGATGAAGAAAATGTAGTTTCTTATAAAATGGAGTACTACTCAGCCATCAAAAATGATAAATTAGAAACATTCGTAGCTAAATGGATGCACATTGAGGTGATACTATTAAGTGAAGTAAATAGGACACACATGTATAAATACCAAATAGTTTCTCTACTGTGAGAAACTGAAAGTGTAAATAAGAACCAAAAGGTATAATAGATAACCTGTAATAGGATGAAAAGGGGCAAGGGGGAAGCAAAAGTGGGAGGGGTAGGGGAAAGGAAAGAATGGAATGGAATTAATGTGAGAAAATGGAAACAACGTCTTTGTAAATAGGGAGGGATGGAGGAGTTGAAAGGAGGGCAGGGGAATGGTAAAAAATAACAATGAAGAGAGATTATGTAAAGGTGCAAATTTCCAATGATGAATGTCATTATATTGTATACCTAAAATGTACCAATGATTAGAATGAATAATGGATAATGTGAAATAGGAAGAAAGCATCCAAAGGTGTAGGGGTATTGGGAGGGTCAGGGAAAAGGAAAGAAGGGAAAGGAAAAATTATGAGAAATGGAAAAAAATGGAAACAAAGTCTTTGTAAATAGGGAAGGGTGGAGGGGTGAAGGGAGGGCTAGGAATGGGGAAAAAATAAGAACCAAAATGCATCATGTAAAGGTACAAGTTCCCAATGAGAAATGTAAATGTGTTGTATACCTAAAATGTACCAATAAAAGAATTTTTAAAAGAAGAAAGTACAAAATGGTGTGGTATTGTTGTGCAGGAAGACAAATAGTTCAATGGTTCTGAAAGGGAACCAAGAAAATGACTTAAGCATTTATGCAAAATCACTTCATGACAGAAATGGCAGTACAAAAGAGTAGGAGAAAAGACTATTTGTTAAATTTTGTTGGAACAACTGGTCATTGATATAGGAAAAGTTTAAATTTGATATTGAACTCTATGTATGAACAGAAACTAATTTAGCTGTATACAAAATCTAAATGTGAAAATTAGACATTTTCAAAGAAAAAAAAAGAGCATCTTTATGACATTGGACAAGAAGAAGTCACTTAAATAAGACACAAAAAGTAGAAAGACAAGAAAAGATCAGTTAAAACTACATCTAGGGAAAAATTCTGTATTACAAAGCAAAGCATGTAACATATTTTCAAAAGGCAATATATTGGGAAATATACACTTTTAAAAATATAAAACCAAAACAGTAATGTCAAAAATATATCCATATTTTTTTCCTAAAATTGATTTTTAAAATTGCCAACTGGGCAAATAAGTATTTAAGGACAATTTTTTTAAAAAAGGAATGCAAATTGCAAAAAATAAATCTAGATGGTCCCTTTTAGAAGAAATCAGGAAAATGCCAAATAAAACAAGGCACAATTTAATACTCATCAGGTTAGCAAAAAATTAAGTCTCAGAAGAAAATAGTGAGACAGTAGAGAAATACGGGCTCTTTAGGTCATGCGTATTTTCACACAATAATTATAGAAAATAATTGGTTCATATCAATAAAGAAAACAATACACACACCATACAACCTATAGATTTTTCTTCCAGAGTTGTTCTACCAAAAATTTCCCCATATGCTCAAGAAGACATGTTGAAGCTGTCTACATTAGTGACTGCTTTTGTGAACTCTTGGAGAGTATTAATGTAGAAGATCACTATCTTCATTATTGTAATCACATCACAAAACTTATATTTGGAGAAGTTTCCATAAAAATTAATACAATTAGTGAGACAGACATAGCCCTTATCTATGAGTGCACTAATACTGGAAAGCACACACAGACATTAATATAAGCACATAAACTATTGAACTCTTATTAATCAACAGTAATGGAGTACAGACCTATTGTCACACTTATGAAGATGACTATTATATAGCCTACTTTATTTTAGCCAATAATTGAAACCTTAGTTTATGTCACTTTTTGTAAATCTTTTATTTGTTTAAAACTCTATTGAGACAAGATCCTGGCCTCACTGAGGTATGAGTCTGGAAAAATCAAGTAGCTGAAAATCATTACCTTTCTTTGTCTAGTTACTGAGCCATTCTAGAATGGATAGGATAAGAATGAACTATTGTTCAATGGCATAATTTCCCAATTCCAATTCCCAATTTGAATTCCCAATTCAAAGCTATCTCAACTCTTTCATTCACTTAGTAGTCTATATCAGAACCCTCCTTCCAAAGACCTTCAAAGTGAATAATTGAGCTCTTTATTAATATTACTCACATTGAGAAGAAAGGTGGGCATGCAGAAAGATGATTATAAGATCAGTTACTACTCCTCAAAAGAAATAATTCTTTCCCAATGCTATACACGTGGGTTTATATCTTGGAACTGTTGGATAGGTCCAACTCAAATGTTGAGTCCTAAACTATAGTAATTCTGTAAACCAAAACTGTGTGTGTGCAAGTAGCCTCCACCAATTTTATGCAGAGATTAAATCAATAACTATCTTCAGCATTTGATTTTAAGACTAACTAACTTCCATTCACTTCTCATTTCTCCTATCCTGAAGTAACTGATTGTTGATATTGCACTACTAAAGATTCATTTCTGTATTTCAAGGGCTCCTTCACTGCCAGATTGTCAAAATTCTTTAGGAGGTGATGAATTATAAATCATCAATCATTTAAAACTTAAAGGGAATAAGGGTATAGGACCACTTCTCTATGTACTTTTTCCAAATGATCAATTTTAATTTTAAAAACTCAATTATCATATGTACAACAGTTTTATTAGTTGGAAAAATCTGGCTGAAATGTTCTCATTAGGTTGTTATTTTGCATACCTTTCCAGATCTCAGGTAATATTTACATAGTTGAATCTGGCTTCAAATTCCTTTAGTTTTTGGATGTTGTTGCTTTTATGTGAGACAAATACTGGAAATACTAAAAAACAAAAGCATACATCAATGCGGTTAATCCTATTTTTGCATAAATATACAAGTATGTTCTTATCCTTATAGCATTTAAAGTTCATAGCATTTACAGTTAGTAAAGAAATAAGATTTTTTGCTTTCAATGAAGATTTGATTAGAAAAAATATGAAAGTCAATTTATATAGTCTTATTTTCTAAAAAAACTTATGATTAAACCTTTAAATTCCACAAATATAACATAATTAAAAAATAAAAGCTTTGGAAAATACAATAAACATTTACCTGAATTAATTTTAGTATTAAATGTAGTCTTCAAATTAAAATTCCAGGTTTAAGTTTTATTCTCTGTACAAAATTGAAATATTTAACAGGAGATAGAACAGCCTTATACCTATAATTTAGATTTTAAAAAGATAATATGATTATGTATATCTTTATTCAAAATAATCATTTCACTGTTAGTTTATGTTCTTCTATTTTTTTCTCACATACCAAGAGATCTTTAAAATATTTGTAATCAAAGCATAAATAAATTTTTAATAATTTTTTTCACTGAATTTCACAGGAACAATTTTCAATGTTTTATATGTATTTTTATATCTGTAATTTTGTTAACAACAAAATATAGCAGTAAATTGTTTAACAATTCCTCTCAGTTTGAATGGAAAGTAATTAAATGACAACTTTCAATTTATAGTTGTGCTGTGGCTAGTATCTTCATATATATGCCCTTTGAAAAAAACAAATCTAAGATAGAATTTCAGGTATTTTGTTTGTTTGTTTGTTTGTTTTTGTACTGGGGATTGAACTCAGGACCATGTGCCTGCAAGGCAGGTGGCAGAACCACTGAGCTAAATCCCCAGCTAGGATAGACTACAAGAAATAAAATTCTGAATTAGAGAATGTGAGTTGTTTTTAAGATCTTGATACATATTGTCAATTTGCTCTACAAAAATTCATTTTTATAAATTTATACAGGTACAACAATGCATAAGAATTAGCATTGAACAGTGATCACTAAATATAATTTAATCATTTTTCTAATCACTATTATGATCATCAGTGATTGTGGGCACAAAGAATTATAAGATCATAAACTTCTGAAAAAAATTCTAGAACTAAATAACGGAAAAGTCTTTTTATACTCCCCTCCTTTCTTTCCTTTTTACTTTCCCTTATTAAGGTTAGTGAAGTATAATCAATGTATTAAACAAATAACTTACTACATGCCAAAGCTGAAGCAACTTTCATTTGGGTTTTACTTTTCACCCTCTAGACAATTATTTTTTTTTTCTTTATCACTGCTATCAATGTGTTTTGGGTGGTGGTATCATTAAAAATATATTTTCTAAGCAAATCTATTGGCCCACAGACAGCTTCCTGTCAATTTGCACCCAGTATTCTATCTATGGCCTTCGTCAGTTGTTGTAGCCAGATTCTAAGCAATTTTTTTCAGTAGATGTTCATTATGTTGTAACAAAATTACTGCTGCATGATTGTTGCTTTAGTAAGCCTAGCACATGCTTTAGAGGATTCTCATCAGTAATTGGGCATTTTCTTTCTAATCTTTAGGGTTTTTCCTTCCTTTAGCATACTAGATTCTTCATCTCCACTTTCCATATTTTCTTTTTAGTTTGTTTTTGGTTGGTTTGTTTGTTTGTTTTTGAGACAGGGTTCAGACTGGACTTGAACTCTATGTAGAGTAGCCCAGGCTAGGCTCAAACTCTCGGGGATCCTCCTGCCTCAGCCTCCCAGGTGTTGAGATTACAGGTATGCACCACCACCTACAGCTTCTACATTTTCTTGAAGAAACACTTGCTACTCAATTTGTTTTTTTTTAATCAGCAGACTGCTGGTCTCTGCTAAATTTTTCCCTGAATTCAAATGTTGGGTATATCACATACTAAAGGATAACCTTATGCAAATTTCTTAATTTCACATTTAGTTTCTCTAATCTATAAAATAAAAATAATATCTATTACACAGATAGTTGAGTAGAGATTTGAAGCTCATTCTCTAAATTCATGTATGCAAGAAATTTAACTTCATTTCCTATAAATCACCTTAATTTCTGACATCAAGGCTCACTGTTCAGGTGCTAGTGAATTTCAAGCCAGTTATTGGCCCCACTCAAGGCAGAACTGCAAAATTTTGCTTGTTGCCTGGAAAATGGGGATGGCAGCAGTCTGACCATTGGCTTGCAGGATCTCATGGGTGTCGCTGATATTCTCTATAGCCAACACATGTGCAAGTCCCTTGGCCACAGTAGCCATCTATTTTTATTTTAAGTTTAACATGCAGCAATTTTGGCATGGTTAAGAATGCCTTACCTGTAGTCATCCTGGATGCATTCCAGAGCTATTCCTCCTTCTGATGGCTACTGCCCTGGAGAAGAACCCTTTGCTTCTTCTGTTTCCTGATTGTTAATCATGGTGAGAAGTGGAGAGCAGTCTCTTATTACTCTCTCAAGCCAATCATACTGCTTCTTTCCTGATGAGTAATGAGCCAGTCTTTCACAGTGTTTCTGGACTTTGGCCTCTTTATCCTGTCATTTATCAGTTCCTAAAAATTCAGGACTGCATCAAAATGGTATTTGTTCATTTTCTGAGCTATTCCTGGAACTGAAATTGTTCTGGAGCCCAAAAGGTCCTGGATATGTAGGTGCTGGGAAGCTGAAGATTTCTGTGTTATACTTCTACATATTTTCTCAGGATGAATTAACCAAAAGACTCAATGCAGCACACTACTCTTGCTCTGTAAATTCAGCAAATATCTGTTGACTAATCGGTAACAATTCTTGGTCTTCTTGTGAGAAAATGAGGAGTAAAATAAACTAGCCAGGCCATCGTGCTTCCTTAGTTACTCAAGGGAAGTTTTATTAGTGGCTATATACAGTGACTAAAAATAGACATCTGGTCAGGAAAACCTGAAGAGAAGGGGACTACTGGGGCTGCTTTCCGTAAACACTTACACACGCTATTTCAGTAACATGTGAAAGGGTGAAGGGAGCGTTTGAGGTTGCTTTTCTTTTTTTTTATAGTCATCAGAAAAAGCCCATATTACCAACAGAGAGGTCATTGAAATATGAATTACTCACATAAAATATGATGTCAGAGAACTTTCTCTTTCTCCACTCAATATTCTTCTGCCCAAATGCCCAGGAGGCTGCTCCAGATGGTAGCCAGTCTTGTTTTAAAGGACTCCAAGGAAACGTTGGAGGAAGAGCAGTCAATGTTTGTTTGTTTGCTTGTGTGAAAACACAATGATGTTATCTCTAGTAAAAGTACAAGTATAGCTCAATATAAACTTATTTGATTTCTTTTAAAGTCTAGACTTTCCATCATTTTGGAAGAAGTAAGTACGTATCCCTCTTTCTATGTACACATATTATGGTCTCTGCATAGGAAGAAAGTTTTGTCCTTGCCCTGATGGTTTTGGCCAACATTTGCAGCTCTAGCCAAAAACTCTCAGGAAAGTTGAAAGCCTGGTTTATCTTGTAGGGTATTAGGCATTCTATAAAACACTACAATATGTGTATCTGCTATATAAAAACACCTATCTGAGAGGGAAAGGTAACCCCTTTCACTTAAAAATCAAAAGTTAAACATGGACAATATAAACCTCCGCAGATGAAGGATCACCTTTAAATGATCTGTAAATGCTGGGCCTTCTGAGTTCCACCCATATATGTAGCTCATGAATCACATGCACTTTATTTTAGTTCATTTTAGCTTTTACAACAACCAGAAGAGCTGTCTTGGGGTCACTAACTGGTTTCTGTGAACTATAGCTGATCGATATTACTAAACAAATGAGGAGGGACAGGAAGAATGGAGGGGATGTCACTTGGAGGAGGGGAGACCAGGGTGACTGAAATCTCACACTTCTACAGTTTGAGAAAATGTTTGTTGTCAAGGCATGGTTTGTGTCAATCAAACATATAAAAGTTACTGTGGCTGCATAAGGTCATAAAGATGCACTTTTAAACTCTTAAAAATAAGATACCATAATTACATCTTATAGAACTGTGCATCCCAGGAGTTTCTTTGCTGTTTTTAAGACACCCTTGGTGGATGAGGTAAAGGAAAGGGGAGGGAGTGGGGAAAGAAACTTTTTGAGTTCTATGTGCGAAAAAAAAAGGCAAAAGCTGTTCAGAATCACATGTAGGATCCTCTGTCTCTCTCTCTCTCTCTTTTATTGACTTTAATAGCTGTGGGATCTCTCTCTACCTTGGGTTTGAGAACTGAAGTCATTACATTTCATAAATTTTTTCCCTGAAGTAATCTCCAGCAGTGTCAGTCATCTAGGAAAGTGAAACAGCTTTATTTCTTTTAACCCTTAACTAACATCCTATAAATTTGTACTTTAAATTAGACTTTGGTGCATTCAACTGAAACAATATCTATCCAGCAATGATAAACTTGCACATCAGAAATTTGTCACTGCTAGTTTTGTCACTAACAGTCTAATTTCAGAAGACTAAGTTCTTGGAAGTAGAGTTTAGCAAAGATGCTGTGCAGGTGTGAGGTGCATTCCTTCAGCCTTGATGGAGCAGGGTGATCTATCAGTGGTGGTTCTGTGTCCTCTTTATGAGATGGAAGATTATGTGTTGCCTCACTTTTTCTGGTGTTTCTTGACTCTGCATGTCTTAAGTTTGTCCAAAGCTTTCCATGGAGAAACAATGATCTAGCCTTAGAAGTTTGTGGAAAAAGTATTAGCTTTGCCCACAATTTGTGATTTGCCTACAATTTGAAAATGTGTAAGACATTTTTCTCTGTTACTTTCAATGCTATTTTCTGTAAAACAACCGAATTAGACTAAATGCTTACAAAATCACTTTAACAGACCATATTCTAGTTGAAGACAAATATGTGGGGAGGTCCAGTGTTGTGGGCTCTGTTAATAGGTCATCCTGCTGTCGAAGATGCAATGCTTCATGGAATCCAAACATCTGTATCTCAGTGAGGCAGAGCACTGAGTCTGAGAGTGTAGACAATGGGTTTAGTCAACATATTAAAACAGGTTTAATCAACTTATTAAAATCAACATATATGACCCTGCAAGAGTAGGGTGTCACTGGCTCAGTGCTGGTGGGAAGCCCTTGGGTGTTATGATTATGATCTGTAAGCCATATGAGATATGAAAGATATCCACTATTCAATGGAAAGTCACTTGTAAAGTCCCATAAACAGGAAAAAAATGAGAGGAAAAAAAGCTTTAAAGTGCATTTAAACTTAATCAAATGAACAGCCTAGATTGTATTTACTAGGGATGAAGACTATAAAAAGGGATAAAAGACCAATTTAAGGAATTAAGTTATGAAATAGTCCTTAGTATAAGTTCAACCATGTCATTATCAAGAATCCAGTAGCATTTCTGGCCATCATTCAGCTCCACTTTGATAAGAAGGTACCTTCTAAAATTTTCTTGATAAAACATAATTTTTTATTAGCAGATTAGCATTTTTAAGTCCACCATAGTTTGTAATTAAGAATGAAAATTCTTAGAAGACTGAAACCCACAGTATTAACGATTTCCTGTTAAAGAATGTGTGTATTTGATAACTGACTTCTATACTTAAAATATGTAAAATAATTTTAACTACTAAACAGGTCTGTTTTAAAATTTTTAATTTAGAATGATGGCCTTAATTGCTTTAGAGATGTGACTTTAATTTGAAATCTCACTAAATTCTTGTACACTATACTCAATAGAGAAAATTGTCATCATTTTCATAAATTTAAAGTCAGCATACTGAGCAACCCCTGAAAGAAGCTAAATATATTAAATATATGCCTTTAATACATATAAGATAATTTTATTAACCAAGTTTCAAAAGAGAGTAAAGACTCTTAAAAGTGACTGCTGAATATTTATTGTATTTATAAGTATATAATAAGATTATAAGCTATATTTAAAAACCTAAGAAGGAAACAAGTTTTGGATTTGTAATTTTAATGTCTCAAACAGTAATTTTAAAACTAAAGAAAACTTCACAAAACTGTTTTCTGGTTTTTACTTTTTTCAGTGTATGCAACACCCCTTTAAGAAAATTAAGACAACTTCACATTTAGTGGCTAATACTGTTTGAACAAACTTAAAGTCAAATATTGAGGGTTTTACCTTACCTTAAAAAGCACAAATATTTTGTGAATCTACCCTATGAAAATTACCTCTCTGCTTTAAAGACAACCCCTTTTCTCCTTCCCAAAAGGTAAAACAGGCTGTATTTCTGTGATCTATATATTAGACAGACACTCTTAAAAAAAATTATCCCCCCCAAATCTCTATGGCTTAAGCAAAGAAATTTCCTATTTTACTAACATAATCAGCAATTTTCTGGGTCTGGAGTAGGGGTACCACTTTCCTCCCTACCTGCTCACCTTCTGGCTAAGCCATCTGGGTCATGTAGGCCAGTACCATGTTGGAAGAAGAGAGCATAAAATGTGCAAATGATTTTGAAATCCAAGCTTAGAAGGGCCCATAGCACTCCCGTTTCCTCACCATGGGCCTAAGTTGGTCAGTGGTTAAAAAAATAAGACATCCTCTGTGTCCACGAAGAAAAAGACATAATGCACATCTCAATGTCTCTGCCAAAATGCACAAGATAAGTTGTTCTCTCAAAACAAATCTATGATGTAAATATATCATTTTCAAAGAAAGTATTGATTGTGATTTAAATAGAAGGAGATATTTTCACCATATGTAAATGATAAAGAACTCAAGCAAATTTTATTCTGTTGCTCAGAGACTCTCAAGGTTTTTAATGTTTTGGTCATGTTAACACAGCAACAGGTAAAGGGAGACTTGGTTATAATGTGGTGAATGCAGGTATTCTGAAAGGATATATAGCATTGCCAAACTGGATATTTGGGTTCTGTGTCCCCTGAAATGGCCTCTTCAGTTGTCTGTAAAACTTAAATAGATAATTGTTAGATTATCTCTGTACTTTTTGTCTGGTAAGTCCAGACTTATTCATAGGATAGAGAAAATAATGTTCCCAAATGCCAGTATATGTCTTAGAATTAGTTTTCTAATAAGTCGTTTGGGAATGATACAATTTCACTCCAATAGAAATTATTCCTTTGGAAAAGGAAGCTTGGAACACAAACAAAGGAAACAATTTATTTACATATACAAAACTATTCAAGAAATTACACTTGTACAATTATTATTCAAACATTAATCATTTCTGTGAATATGATACATAAATCATGAATAATTTACATATTTAGTGATTTATTTTAACCAAGGAAAGATTTATTCAGACTTTGAATATTTTTAATAAAAGCATGTGGTGAACACTAATTGTGTGCCATATTATTAAAAATAGATTCTAGGTCAAGCATTTTCATAAATTTTCCTGAACTGAATTACAGGTCTAGGTATATCCAACCCAATTCTATGTGCTTTGACTCACATCCAAGACATTTTTATTTATAAGAATAGTTTGACTTATTCATTCATTGACTAAGCATTTTCTGTGATTGCTATCAAATCCAGTGAAAGACAATGTGAGAAAACAGGAAAAGTGGTCTTTATGTTTGAGAAGATTAGTTTCAGAAAATCTCAGAAATAAATGCTTAGAACTCAAAAGCCCCAGTTATAGTTCAAAATTACCCCTATTCTATAATGTTAGCTGGCATAATAGAGTAAAAATACTTGACTCCTACTCCAAATTTGGGATAATTTAGGATCATTAACTTTGGGAACATAGTCTTAAACAATTTATTTCACCAAATTATGCATAGGAACATTCAAAATGAGCAGCCAGAATAAGGCTTAAAAATTCCACCAAGATAAAAAATGTTTTGATTTTCTCATGAGAATTTCCACATTGCCAAAATCCATTTTCAGTAAACAGCTCCTACAATCAAAAAGCAATTTATTTGATTATTTCAGTCATGCAAAACTCTTGCATGATTCACGCTTCAAAAGGTATCCTTTCCAGTACCATTTTAAAATGAAAATTATTTTTCATTTATGGCTATATTGCGGTAACACAAAAGTACAGGAGAATAAGAAATTAATGATCTTTGAAAGAACTGTGATAAAAATTATCCACTGGCTAATATTCACCACAATTTGCAAATTAGTAGATTTTACCCAAACTAATGATTTTGTTATAAACCTAAAAATAGTGATGTCAGGTTAAGCTAGCACAATATTCCTACCAGAATATCTCCTTGTATTCCAAACATATAGTAATGGTAGATATAATTTTGAAAAATAAAATGAAAATACATAGATTGGCTCAAATATAAGTCCAATATCACTGTGGACAGAAAATGAAACAATGTGCCAAGGGTAGAGGAGATAAGCCATATGTCTGTGACTTTCTAAGCTTACAAATAAAAAATAACCATCAATCCAATCAGTGTTGACTAAATACAACCAAAACTACTCCAAGTAACAGCAGGACAGAGTTAGGACCTGATTAAAGCAAAAGCTTCAGAGCAGAGAGCCTGAGCCTTGGTGCCTACCCACAAAAGGAAACAGAAAAATGCCAATCACTGCCTGGGTCTCTGGCTGAGAAGAGCCCAAGGTGTTGAAAAATCAACACACACTGGGATACTTTCAGAAAAACAAGAGTTGAAACAAATAGCCTGACAACTTGGTGATTCACTCTGCTTTATCTCTAACATTACCACTGGTCAGCATCTGGAAATGCTGTTATAAGAACTGATTTTGGACAGGACTTTAGAAATACAGATGGAGGGGGGAAATATTACTACAAAAAAAGGAAACATTATATGAAAAAGGAATGCTTTGCCAGGTATGTGTACAAATTATAAATTTAAAAAATTATCATTGAAATATGAAAATAGAATGGATGGAAATACAAGATAATCTTGACAAATTCATAGACATAGAGATAATATTTCTCACTTTCTAGAATACACATTTTACCTGGGTATCTGGACTATGTGCCAATCCTCTATTAAATTCAATCAGCATAACAGCATAATATAGGGGAACTGCATAATATTTTGCAGAATAGTACGACAAATTATGCCATGGAGATGGAGAAATTGTTATCAAGTATAAAGAACTGGCACGGCTCTCAGACAAAACTATGGAAGGTGCTGCTTGCTAGTTAAAAGTAAAAGGTGTTGATGAGAGTTTATTCACAAATACAGAGAAAAAATATCTTTATTATCAATTGCTACAAGCCAGTTACCAGGGCATGTGTTGATTTGATCCAATAGACATTGTATCTGGAACAGCACCTGTAATTGGAATCACATCTTGATTAAACTTTTGATAACCCATTTTTTGATAATCCATGTCATCCAAGTCTCACTTATATCCTCCACAGACCAAATGTGCTAGCTTAATGGAAATGTAATAAGAATTACCAACTCTACATCTTTGAAGCCTTTGGTGATGCACTAATTTCTCCAGGAATGTGGTATAGATTAATTTTTTTATTATTATTTTGACACAGGGCTTTAGTTTTAGGGGCTTCTATTTTGACTTTCCTACCAGAATTACCATTTCTTTTCAGATCTAGGAATGTATGTATAAGTTATGCATTAAGGCAATAAGGAAACATCCTTATGCTAGGTTCAGGACCCTCTGGACAAACCTAGTCCAAGTATCCATTTGTTACTTCACCTCCTTGACTGCTGGGCTACTGTGTGATTTAGAAACCCTCAGCATTTCAGAACCAGTACTAGTTATTTACTCCAAGTCTGAAAATGTCAATTTTCCCAAAAATGAATGAACCTGATAAATGGCTACAACTTATTTTGGGAAAGATAAGGAGAAAAAGTACTGGTATAGACTGGGAAATGTAGTCCGGTCCTTTCCCAAGTAGACCTGCTTCCCATTTATTCAAGGGTTTCTGGGTTTGTGAATCACCCCAGATGTGACAATTGAGTGAGACTACAGTGGAAATAAAGAACAGATTTTGATCATAAGGATACCATGACCGATTAGACACTACTGAAACTCTGTTAAGTCACACTATTTTGATCATTTTTTCCAGCTCTGCTATAACTCTGAATACCTTGTTTCTGGTAGTTAATTGCTGCTGACATCTTTGATGGAAAGATTCAATTATCCCCAAAGGATTCAGGGAAACTTTTTGAATGTTAGTATCTGCTACTGTCACCTGTGGCCTGCAGAGAAGGATTACTACAAGGCTTTTCAAGAGTGTAGATGCTTCCTTTGCTGATGTAATTTCCTAAGCCTGGGTGAAAATGTTGTCTACTGGACCCACTAGTGAAAAGTGTTAAAATGTGGGTGACTTGATCATACTTTATAAATCTCAGGATTCTTGCCTCCCTGTGCTATGGTTTTCTTCCTCTCTAGTTTATCAAGGATGTTGTCCCATCTCATTCTTTATTGAACATAGGCATTAATTGACTCTAGGTTTCAATCAGTCAAGTAAACCATCTGTTAAATACTAAGTCTGACAGCAGTGAAAGCTGGTATGAATTCTTGGAGATAATTAACTTTGTCCTGCAAGAAAATTACCCTAGTGCTTGTCATTAATATTTCTTAGATGAGGGCCGGGGATTTAGCTCAGTGGTTTCAACACCTGCTATGCAAGCACAAGGACCCGAGTTTGATCCCCGGTACAAAAAAAAAAAAAAAATTTCTTAGATGAGAAGAGGTTAGTGTCCTCAGCCAGAGAGAAAAGGCTGCTCCTAGTGACAATGAATGTTGGTTGGACTTGTGGTTCAGGTTATACAGCTTCACAGTATCTACCCAAACATTCCAAAATTAATCCTCAGAGTATCACTCTATCTAGATCAATGCTATAGCTTTAACATAGAAGGCTTAATAAAGATGTGAATTCATTCAGTGTTGTGATTTGGTTACCTCTGGAATAAAGCTTTCTTAATTAGAAATCTCAATCATGCAGTTACAGAAATAAGGATTCTTTTACAGAAGTTACAGAAGCTGGTTAATTTCCTATTTTTGGTTTTAGTTATAATTTTTAAATTTTAATAACCAAGATTTACCTTTTTATACTTCATGTTCTCCAGTGCAGTACTAAACAGCTACTCTAACCCACAGTACTATGTAACTCATAATATTTTATTAAAATAATATATAGCTTCTCAAATCATTAACTTCTTTAATGATTCAACTCTGATAACTAATGATGAAATGCTTTTAAGGCAAAAGGTTTAAAATATACACACAAAAAGTACACAAATAATAAATGGCCAGTTTGATGAGTTTTCATAAAGGTTGACTATGTAACTTTATTTTCAACAGAACAAGAAATATCACATTATCAAAGTAGCAGTAGTCATTCATGCCCTGCTTTTTAAATCCAAAAGAATTAAAACTATCTTGATTTTTAAGCCTATATATTAGGTTTGCCAATTTTAAATCCTATATAAATTAAGTATGCACATTCTAAATTCACTCATATTCTTAGAACAAACTGTAGTTTGACCTGCTAATTTTCACTTATGATTTTTGTATTTATGTGCATCAGAAAGATTTATTTTTTAATTCATTGTTTATTGGTACATTTTAGGTATACAATATGATGACATTCATCATTGGAAATTTGTACCTTTACATGATATATCTTGGTTCTTATTTTTTTTCCCATTTGCCTTGCCCTCCCTCAACCTCTCCCTATTTACAAAGACTTTGTTTTCTTTATTTTCCTATTTTCATATTTATTCCTTTCCCTTCTTTTCTTTCCCTTACCTCTCCCACTTCCCCTTCCCCTTCTCCTTTGGACCTTTTCTTCTTATTTCACATAATCTATTATACATTTCGAACATCATTTACACTTGCAGTTTCTCACACCACTTAAGAGTATGGCCTCAATGTGCATACGTTTAGCTATAATTGTCTCTAGTTCTCCTTCTTTATGGCTGGGTAGTACTCTATTTTTTTTTTTTTTTCTAAAAACCCCACACCTTCACTATCCAGTCACCAGTTGATGGGGATTTGGGCTGTTTCCAAGATTTAGCTATTATAAACTGTGCTGCCATAAACATGGGTGTGCATATATCACTGTGGTATGATGCTTTTAATTCTTTTGGAAAGATACCCAGCAGAGGAATAGCTGGGTCAAATGGGACTTCTAATCCTAGTTTTTTGAGATATCTCCATACTGATTTTCACAGTGGTTGTACCAGTCTACACTCCCACTAACAGTGGAGAAGCGTTCCTTTTTTCCCACAACCCTGCCAGCATTTGTTATTGGTTGACTTCATGATAGCAGCCATTCTTTCTGGAGTGAGGCTGAATCTCAGCCTTGTTGCATTTGCATTTCTCAAACGACCAGTGATGTTGAACATTTCTTCATATGTTTATTTGCTATTTCTACTTCTTTGTCTGAGAAATGTCTTCATTTCACATGCCCATTTTTGGATTGGGTCTTTAAATTTGGTAGGTCTGATTTTTTTTAAGTTCTTTATATATTCTAAATAGTACACCTTTGTCTAAAGAACATCTAGTTAAAATTTTTTTCCACGTTGTAGGTTGTCTCTTCACTCTGTCAGTGGTTTCTCTTGCTAGGAAGAAGCTATTTAATAAGATGAGATACCACTTGTTGATTATTTGTGCTAGTTCATGTGTGACAAAGGTTTTGTTCATGAAGTCTTTTCCTATGCCAATGTCTTCAAGAGTACCTAATCTCTTTTGCAGCTGTTGTAGTGCTTCTGTTTTAATATTTAGATCTTTGATCCATTTTCATTTTAGTTTGGTGCATAGTGAGAGATATGGATCTAGTTTTAATCTTTGGCAAGTTGAAACCCATTTTCTCCAGCACCATTTAATAAAGAGGCTATCTTTCCTCCAGAGAAGGTGTTTGGCTCTTTTGTCAAAGATGAGGTAGCTGAGTGTGTCTGGAGTTGTTTCTGCAGCTTCTAATCTTTTCCATTGTTTCTCAGGTCTGTTTCTTTGCCAGTATCGTGCTATTTTTAATCACAGTAGCTTTGTAGTATAGTTTGAAGTTGGCGATTGTGATACCCCTACCTTGTCTTTGTTACCTACAATTGCTTTTGCTATTCTAGGTCTCTTCTGGTTCAAAATGAATTTTTGGATAGTTTATTGTAGCTCTGTGAAATATGTTGTTGGAATTTCAATTGGGGTTGAATTGAATCTAAACAGTTTTGGAAGTACAGCCATTTTCGCTATATTGATTCTTCCTACCCAGGATTAAGGGATGTCTTTTCATTTTCTGATATTCTCTTCAATCTCTTTTTTTCAGAGTGCCATAGTTTTCAGAAAATAAGACTTTTATTTCTTTCCTTAGATTGATTCCTAGGTATTTCATTTTTGGATGTTATTGTGAAAGGAATTGTTTCTCCATTTCCTTACTCAGTCTGTTGTTTTTGTACAAGAAGGCTATTAATTTTTGTGTGTTGACCTTGTATCCAGCTACTGAATTTGGTTAGTAAGTCAAGAAGACTCTTTGTGCAGTTCTTGGGGGTCTCTTATATAGAGTATCATGTCATCTGCAAATAATGACAATGTAACTTCTTCATTTTCTATCTTTATTCTTTTTATTTCTTTCTCTTGTCTAATTGCTATGGCTAATCTTTCCAGAAGTATATTGAACAAGAGTGGTGATAGTGGACATCCTTGTCTTGTTCCTGATTTGAGCATGAAGGATTTCACTTTTTAACCATTTAGTATCATGTTGGCTGTTCGTTTTTCATAAATGACTTTTATCAGGTTGAGATAAAGATTATATATTCCAATTTTACATAGGGTTTTTATCATGAATTGGTGTTGGAATGTCTCAAATGATTTTTCTGCATCTATTGAGATGAGCACATGATTTTTGTCCTTGGCTCTGTAACATAGTGTATTACTTTTATGGATTTACATATGTTGAACCATCCCTGTATCCCTGGGATGAATCCCACTTGGTCAGCATGTATGATCTTCTTGATGACCCCCTGTATTCTGTTTGGCAGTATCTTATTGAGGATTTTTGTGTCTACGTTCATTAGGGAGATTGGTCTATAGTTCTCTTTTTCAGTTGGGTCTCTCTGCTTTGGGGATCAAGGTGATGCTTGCTTCCAGGAATGAATTTGGAAGTATTGTTTCCCTTTCAATTTCATTGAAGAGTTTAAATAGTAGTGGCAATAACTCTTCTCTAAATGTCTTGTAGAATTCAGTAGTGAAGCCATCGGGAGCTGCGCTTTTCTTCATTGGTAAGTTTCTAATTACCTTTTCAATTTCATTGATTGATATTGAGTTGTTTAGAATATTTAGGTCTTCTTCAGTCAACTTTGGTTATTCATGTGTATCTAGATATCTGTCCATTTCTTCTATTTTCTACCTTATTGGCATATAGATTCTTAAAGTAGGTATTGATGATCCTCTTTATTTCTGCTGGGTCTATTGTAATTTCACCCTTTTCATTCCTAATAGCATGAATTTGGGCCTTTTCATTCCTTTTTTCATATATATATGTGGTTGGCTAAGGGTTTGTCAATTTTGTTTACTGTTTTGAAGAACCAACTCTTTGCTTCATTAATTTTTTGTATCATTCTCTTAGTCTCCATTGCATTGATTTCTGCTCTGATCTTTATAATTTCCTCCCTTATATGAGCTTTGGGTTTCTCCTCCTCTTCTTTTTCTCAAAGCATGAAGTTCAGCATTAGCTTGTATGTTTGGCCTTCCTCTGTTTTCCTAACATGATTATTCACTGCTATGAATTTCCTTCATAAGACTACTTGCATTGTGTCCCATAAATTCTGATATGTTGTATTGGTGTTATCATTTAATTATAGAAACTGTCTAATTTCTTCTTTAATTTCCTCTGTGATCCATTGGTTTTTCAGGAACGTATTGTTCAATTTTCATGTGTTTATGAAATTCTTGTGGTTTCTTTTCTATTGATCTCAAATTTCATTGCACTATGATCTGATAATATACAGGGGACAACTTCAATTCCTTTGCATTTACTTAAACATGTTCCATGAGTAAGTATGTGGTCTATATTGGAGAATGACCCATGTACAGCTGAGAAGAATGTGTGTCCTGATTTTGTGGGCTGGAACACTCTGTAAACATCTGTTAAGTCCATTTGTTCAAGAGTTCAGTTGAGTTCTAGTATTTTGTTTTTGATTTTTGTCTAGTTGATCTATTTGTTACAATGGGGTATTGAAGTCCCTCACTACTATTGTATTAGTGCTTATTTGATTTTTATGTCCATTTATATGTGTTTTATATAGTTAAGTGTACTAGTACTTTTGGTGCATATATATTTATGATTGTCATCTCTTCCTCTTGGATTGTTCCCTTTACAAGGATGTAGTGGCCTTCATCATCTCTCTTAATTAGTTTTATCTGAAAATAGGATAGCCACTCTGCTTTTTTTCCTGTTCCTATCACATGGAGTATTGTTTTCTACCCTTTAATTTTCAGTGTATGAGTTTCTTTTTGAATTAAGTGTTTCTTGTATGAAGCATATTGCTGCACACAGCAATATGCTGACCCATTCTGCCAGTGTATTTCTTTTCATTGGTGAATTGAGACCATTAGCACTGATGGTTATAACTGATATGTATTGACTTATCCTTGTCATGACTTTTTCCTGTTGTTGAGTTCTCCCCTTTTGTATTTAATTTCTTGTCTTGCCTGATAGATTTATTCTGTTGAGCTTCATGGGGTTGTGATCCTCATTGTCTTTTCCTAGGACATTGTTTAAAATTTTTTGGACTGCTGGTTTGGTATTCATGAAGTTCCTCAGGTGTTCTTTGTCTTGAAAGTATCTTATTTCTCCATCAATTTTGAAAGATAGTTTTGCAGGGTACATCAATCTGGGTTCGAGGTTTATTTCTTTTAGGGCTTGAAATACTTCACTCCAGGCTCTTCTTGCCTTGAGTGTTTGTGTTGAGAAGTCTGCTGTGGGTCTGATGGGCTTTCTTTTGTTTGTGATTTGTTTCTTTTCTCTGACAGATTCTAGTATTTTGTTCTTCTGCTGGGTTTCTGGAATCTTGACTCTTAAATGCCTGGGTGTAGACTTTTTTTTTTTTTTTTACCACGGCTAGTTGGTACCTCACATGCCTCACTTATCTGTATGTCAAATTCTTTTCCCCTGCCTGGGAAGTTTTCTGCCATTACTTCTGTGAACAGTTTTTTTATGTCATTTGTACTATTTTCTGTTTCTTCATTGACTCTGATCAGTCTTATGCTATTCTTCTTTGCATCATGTAGCAGCTGCTGGATTGATTTCTCATAGTCCCTTGTTATTTTTAAAAAATCTTTCTTTTCCTGGTCACTAATCACAATCCTGTCTTCTATATCTGATATCCTATCCTCACATTGGTTCATTCTGCTGTGTAAACTTTCAATGGAGTTTTTAATCTCTTGAATATCTATTTGAATTTGCCTCAAGGATTTCATTTTTTTTCCTATTCTGGAATTCCATCATGTTCCTCAGCTCCTCCAATGTTTTAAAATCTGTGTCTGCTCTATAGTTATTAATCAAATGTCTTTTACTATGAACACTATTACTGTTGTTATCTGAGAAATTATTTCTGATTTTATTTTTTCCAGATCCTCTTTATTGTCAGTTCAGGGAGTCCAGGTGGTTAAGTTTCAGATTGCTCCATCTTGTTGTCCTTTGGAGTTCTCTTTGGTAATCTGGAAGTCTGGTTTTGAGCCTTGTTTAGGGGTTTTCTCATTTTTATTTTTTTGGTGTTGTTTTTACTGATGTTTTTGGTTTAATTCCTGGGTTGCTGCTTGTAAAATGCTTATTACAAGTATCTTTATTACTAGCATTTCAAACCCTTAGGGAATGACTACTTCTTTAATTGTCTTCCAGGTTTAGTTGGCCTCTAGGTTTTGAGTCTGTAATGGCCCTTAGGTAATCTCAGACTTTGTATACCAGGAAGGACAACTGACTAGAAGAATCACATCAGCATCAACAATAGCATCAAATACAGCCTAGAAAATGACAAACTGTGGTAATTATTAATCTACCCTTTGACTGCATGAACCAGACTGTGGTTATATATCAAAATATAGAATCAAACAGAAATATATTTGCAGTAAATAATCCCTTCAATATAGCAAATTTGCTCTCTGGGGAGATTTAGAAGGAGTTGAGTGGGGAGAAATAGATGGAGAGGGAAAGGTTAGAAGTAAGGTTAGAGGACACAGGGAGATCATGCAAACTTTGGGAAACTGGTGAAGACAGAAGGAAAGGAGTGAAGGAAGGAACAAAAGAACAAGAACAAAACAAACTGACACCAACAGAAAAACCAGAAACTGTATTCTTGCTCCTGTGAAAATAAGAAAAATTGAGAAAAAACAGGGAAAAGAAAAGCAAGGTATGAAGAATAAGAAAAAAGAAGAAAATAATGTCCCATTCAAGGCATGTCTCTGTTGTCCCTGGTGGATAATTTGTGTAGTGTGCCAATCTCTGTCAACTAATCTCAGAGAGTCAGCCATAGTCCACAGAAGTTGAGGCTGGTTTCTGGTTGCAATGCTGGAATTGAGCTCACTGACCTCCTTTGGGTTTGAACTCTGCACAGCTCTACTGCAGGTTCAAGCTGCCCTTACTCCACAACAAGTCTGGTTCTGGTAGGAGGTGTTGACCCCAACAACTCACCAACCACTGAAGTCTATTGCACCTTTATTGAGGTGACTCTTTGCTCTCCCAGTGGGCTTCAATTCTCAATAAGCCTCAAAGAGGCCTTCTCTCTACTATTCACTACTGCACCAATTCCTGGGCTCAGAATGATGGTCTTCTGCAACCCGCACTGTGCTCCTGTCTTGAAGGGCCTCCTGCTGAGGTCTGCATGCCCTTACCTGTGGTGTCTGGGTAGACCTCTGGCTGGAGCCTGCAAGCCTGCACCGCTGTAGTTGGGTTGGACCTTTGTCTGGGGACTGAGAGCCTGCACTGCTGGTGTCTGGGCAGGCTTTTGGCTGGGGTCTTTGAGCACTTACCTATGGTATCTTGTCAAGCCTCTGACTGGAGCCTGCATGCCTCAGCAACTATTGTCTGCGTAGGCCTTTGGCTGGGGCCTGTGTGCTCAAGCTGCTGGTGTCTGGGCAGATCAAGAAAGATTGTTTTTATTTTACCATATTTTGTTATCACTCTCAAGTTTTTCAAGTTCATCTGGGATTTATGAAATGAATTGCAAATGGTTCCTCTCTTTTTCTGTTATTTGGAAGAGTTTGAATTAGACAAGTGTTATTGCTTCCTGGACTTTTAGCTAAGATCAAGTGAATTATACTAGTGTTATTTTTTCATGAAATATCTACAAGAATTCACTAGTGAAGCAATCTGATATTAGATTTTTTTGTGAGGCTTTTATTAACAAATCAAATCAATTTTAAAATAGAGTTTCCCTGTGCTGATCAAAACAAATTGCCACAAATATGGTAATTTTAAACAATAGAAATTTATTCCTTCACAGTTTTGGAGACTAGAAAGTCCAATTTCAGTGTGTTATCATGACTACACATCCTCCAAAGACTTTCAGGGTCAGTTCTTCCCTGCCTTTCTTATTTGATTTAGGCCTCACTCAGATAACTTGGTATATCACCTCAAAATTCTTAATTTAATTACATCTATGAAAGTCCTGTTCCAAATAATGCCATATTCACAGATTTCAGGCGAACATATCTTTTCAGGGAAAAGCTACCATTCACCCTACTGCATAAGGCTAATCTGGTTTTCTATTTATTATAATTTTACTGATTTTTTTTTTATTCTTACAATTTCAGTAAGTTGTGTCTTTAAGGAAAATTTCCATTTTGTTCAAGAGTTCAAAACAGATGACTATAAAATTATTCATTATTAATCTTTTAATGTCTACAAACTTTGTTTTCTGTTTCATTGATTTCTATTTGCTTATTTATATCTCTTGATATTTCATTATTCTGTTATTTTTCTACCTTTATCACAGGAGGCATAAATTGTTTCTTTTGGTCTTTTAAAATTTTCTAATGTATGCAATTAAGGCTATGTATTTTCCTTGAAGAACTAATTTAACACTTCTTCCTCAATTTAAAAAAGGTGCATATTAATCATTTTAGATTTCAAATATTTTAAATTTGAAATTACCATTTATTCTTGGACCCATGTGTTATTTAGATATACATTATTTAATGTCAATGATTTCTAGGTATCTTTTTATTTTTTAGTATTTACATATAGTTTGATTCCATTGTGTTCAGAATATATACTTTGAATGATTTCATTGCTGTAAATTTTGCAGGTTTGATTCATGACCTGACAGTTTATTTTAATAATTTCATGTATACTTAAAAATAATATATTTTTAAATTGTGGACTGTAGTATTTGTTATATGTCATTTAGATTGAGTTTCTTAGTTATTCAAATCTCATATATATGTATCTACTTTTTTATGTATCTACTTTTTAATCTGCTTTTTTGTAAGCTACTGAAAGAAGTATGTCAAAGCGCTACAAAAAAATGTATATTTTTCTGTTTTTATTTTTAGTTTTTCCTATTTTCATCTTATATTTACATCTGTAATATTGATCCACACAGATTTAGAGAATGTAATAGTCTAGCTGGATTGATTCCTTTATCATTATAAAATATTCTTTTCTATATTCAGCAAATGATCTTGCCTTAAACTTACTATATCCAATATAATTAAAATTATGCCTAATTTTTGGCCAATATATTTATGATATTTTTCAACTTTCTTTTAACTGTATTGTTATTTAAACTGTCTAATAAGCAGCATGAAGTTTTTTAAAATACCCTAATAATCTTAATTATTAAGATTATTAATTAGATTATTTTGGCCACTCACATTTAATGTCATGTATTAGATTTATTGTAGGCTTTCTCATTGGCTTTATTTATTTATTTATTTATTTATTTTTTGGTGCCAGGGATCAAACTCAGGACCTTGTGCTTGAGAGGCAGCTGGCGGAACCACTGAGCTAAATCCCCAGCCCCCTATTGTAGGCTTTCTCTACTTTATTTTTCATTTTCTTTTTTCCTTTTTTTGGGGGGGGGGTACCGGGGATCAAACTTGGGACTTTGCACTTGCAAGGCAGGTACCGGAACCACTGAGCTAAATCCCTGGCTCTATTTCATTTTCTAGTGATTTACTTTTAATGCTGTTTTTCTTCTCATTTTTTACCTGTTTTGAATTAATGATTTCATTTGACCAATTTACGCATTTTAAAAAATTTTTACTAATCTCCATAGAGATTACATTACACACTTTGACATACTATAGTTCATTGCAAATCATTATTTTTTACTATCTCTCTGATAATGTAAAACCTCCAGAATACTTAAATTTCATTTATTGCTCCCTACTCCTGCATTATAATTATCATGTATTTTAATTCAACATATACTTCAGGCCCTACAAGCTATTATTATTTATGCATTCAATATTCAGTCAATATTTGTTTATATTCACTTGCATACTCAACTTTGCTCTTCACTCCTTTTTATTTTAGTATGGGGGGTAGGGATCAGACTCCCTTGCGAGTAAGGCACAGTGCCACTGAGCTAAATCCCAGGGCTCTCCTTCATTCCTTTTTAAAATTTTACATTGGAAACTTTATCTTCTGTTTATAAAAATCTCTCATTATCATTTCTTTTAGTTTATGTTTATTGTTGAGAAATCATTGATTTTGTTTATCTGAAAATAGTTTTATTTAATTTTCATTATTGAAGGATATTTGTACTGGATATAAAATTCTGGGTTGAAGATTATTTTCTTTCAGTATTTTAAGGGTGTTATTTCATCGTCTTCTAATTTCTATTTTTATTTAAAAGATCAGTTCACAATTTATTGTTGTCCCTTTGTAGGTAAATCTCTAGACCAAGAAAAGGAGGTCACCTTCATCAGTGTGAATAGGCATTATCCAATCTGTTGAGCACCCAAATAGAAAAGGGGAGTGAAAGGGTGAATTCACTCTCTCTGCTAGAGCTCAGATAGTCATATTCTTCTTCCCTTGTCCATTGGCACTCTTGGAATTCAGACTTGGACTCATACCATCTGCTCCCTGTTTCTTGGATCCTTGGATTGGACTATAACAAACTATTGCTTCTCCTGGTACTCATGCCTTTGGGGTTGAATTGAAAATACATCATGTGCTGTCCTGGTACTTCAGCTTACAAACAGCAGATCATGGGCCTTCTTGGGGTCCATAAACATATGATTTGAGTTGATCTATCATAAATTTCTTTCTGTCTCTTTCTACATTTAATTCTATGAGTTCTTCTTATCTAATATAAAAGATAATATGGCTTTTCCTGGTTATTTTAAATTTTTTTCTTTTCATTTTTACAGTCTTATTATGATGAATCTAGTGTGACCTTATTTATATTTATCCTGTTTGATTTACTCTATTTGGAGCTCATTAAGTTTCTTGAATGAAGAGACTGAACTGTTAAAATAGTTCATCAGTTTTGGAAAATTATTGGCCAATATCTATTCAAATATTTTCTCTTTCCTGGCCTCCATAATCATTCTCTGGAACTCCAGTTTGTGTGTGTGTGTGTGTGTGTGTGTGTGTGTGTGTGTGTTAGATTTATCACATTATCTTATACACCTCTACATCTCTACTATTTTTGTTTTTTGTTATTCTTTTTCTGTGTATTTTGATTTGGATATTTTCATTAAACTCTCATCTACTTCACTAATCTTCCTTTCTACTATGTCTAATCTGCTGCTAAACCTAATAATTTTTTAAAAATTTAGACCTTGTATTTTCAATTCCAGAATGTATATTCAATTTTTTCACATATTTCCATTCTTTATTTACTTATCTTCCCATGAATTTTAACCATGTTTCCTTCTATTTTCTTGAGCATATTAATAATAGTCAGACAACTCTAATATTTTGATCACCTTTAGTGGTTAAAAGGTCTGTTTGTAGGGTTTTTTAGCAAGTTTTTTAATTCTATTTGGGTGTCAACAGTACATGCACAATTTACATTTCAGCTCAAGGTATCTGCTAGTAGCTGATTCCATCTATAAAACAGGGATTCCTTAAATTAAACCTGGTCTAGTAACAATTAGCCCACACTTGGTATGTTCCTCGCTGTTCAGATTTCAACTCAAAGCCTGATGAGTCCTAAATTCTAAACATTGGCTTGTAAACTTTAATCAATAGCTTGAAAGACTGTTGAAAGTTCTCTGCTTTTCACTTTGCAAACTCTTGAAGAGAGCAATTGCAATGAGTAGGAAATCTCAAACTTTATTCTGGTTTCTCTATTCCATTAAGACCCATATTAAGGCAATATTGCTATTTAGCAAGTATGATTTTCTTACATATTCTGCTTGAAATGCTGTATATTTATTTATCTCTGTATACTTATTTCTCTTTTGCCAAAGGAGCCTGTAAAATGTTTCCAATGGATCCAATAGAGGGTGCTATAAATCTAGGGAAGCAGGATCTATGAATTAAAAACTGAGAAGAGTATGCTATATATCTAGAGGGAGAGGACAATACTGGGGGAGGATAAGGAAAGTTTGCTTTATGCAAGGTTCCTGTTTGATTCTCATTCCTGCTAATGGTACCTCATGCTTCTCTTCTCCTCCCACATCCTTGTCCTTCCTTCCTGCAGAAAGGTTTATTTTCATTTGGTCTGAGGCTTGGGGGCTGTCCTAGGTGGTTAAAATGCTACCTAGTAACTGAAGTTAGAGGTTTGGGCTGAAGCTCTAATGCAAGAGACACAGAAAAGCTCTCAGAGGTTGCTGGGTTCCCAGGCCTTCTTTGCATCCATGAGAGTCCCAGTCTCACTTCTTGACACCAACTGTGGCAGTTGATTCTAGTCAGTAGTTGAATCCATTTGCAATTTTTCCAGCACTAGAAAGAAATGGCCTCTTGTGCCCTCAGAGACATGAGAACCATCCAGCGAGCACTGTCTTCTCAGAAGTTGGGGTTATAACCCCAGGAAAATCCTGAAACTCAGAATCATTAGCACTAATGGACCTTCCTCAGAGGTCTGAAGTTTAGTGCCCTAGAGCCCCTGCTCTAAACTTTTACAGTTCACTAAATGTAACCTCTTCTGTTTATTCCTCCAAATCCTGGGGGCAGTAGCTCCTTCCTGCTATTGTTACCTATAGTATGTATTGTATCTTTACTATGTTTTTTGCCTTTTCACATCTTTAGCCCTATACACAAAAATATACAGTTAAGATAATTGATATAACATCTGTTTTCTGACTCTAATGTGGAACATATTTTTGATTTGCAGGCATGATTGTATATTTAGAAAGACCTAAGGATCCATGAAAAAGCTACTATCATCATCAAATGAATTTAGCATAGTCATAAGATATCAGGTCAAAGTACAAAAAACATTCTATATTTATATATTAGCATAAAAATGGGAGGTGTAAAAACCCACTTATAATAGCACGGAAAAAACCCTAAATGCTTAGGCATGAATTTAACAAAGTGAAAATATGTGCAATGAATGTTACAGAACATCCTAGGAGAAATTAAAGATTTAAATAAATCAAATGGTCTACCACGGCAGTTTTGAAATATATCTACAAATTTACAGATACCCCTTGCTTCATGCAGTAGATTCTAATTCCTCTCCCTTTGAGTGTGGGGTGTACTGATGAAAATCATGTCCTAAAGAAAGTCAATTAACCCTATAGAGAGTCTTACATAGTGAAGAACTGAGGCCTCTCCCAAGAGCCAATGAAGAACTAAAGACTCCTGTCAACAGCCAGACATATAACTGTAAAAAACCTTCAGTCCATGAAGCATTTAGGTGAATTCATTCTCAGCTAGGTGACATCCTGAATACAACCCCATGAGAGACCGTAAGCCAGAAGCATCTCATAAGCATGGCATAAATAAATATGGAGAAACATGTCGTGTTTATATATTAAAATAATAATGCACAAGTATTAAATTTCCAAAAATTGATTTTTGAACAAAATCACAAGTCAATGACAGTATAAATTTCATTTGTAGAAAGTGACATATATGATTATAGAATCTACAGATATTTACAGGTAAAAAGGAGGTTTGCACATATTTTTAGTGTTTATTGAGGGAGTTTTCTTATTGAACAAAAGATCATGAACTCTGAAAATAAGTCTATATCTTGCTACTCAGGTGAATGACCAATGAGCTAATTTAATAATTTTAGTATAATTTATGATCAATGACAAACAGTTACAAATTAATTGTGAAATAGCTCATTCTAATTACCAAATTGAGCAAATTAAATTCTAACAGACCTAAAATTAATTTTTAAAAGTCTGAAACATAGGTGCCCCCAGTGGCTTGCCTTTTACTGACTAGTGAATTACTTTTATGATGTGCAAGACAATAATTTCATTGTGAGCTTATGATGAAAGAAGGAGGATGAAAACTTTAGATTTAGCATTGTATTAAAGATGTCTTGACACAGACATCCTTCATGAAAGTGAAAACAGTTACGGGTTTCTAGGAACATCATAATCTCTAAAACACTTGTATGATTTTCTTCCATTATTCACATTAACTATATTAACTATGACATTATCACACAGAAATGTATTCAAATGTTTCCCACTCCCACCCCATTGCTCCTAGATTCAAAAAAAAAAAAATTGACTTTTCAAAGCAGTGATCTTCCTTATCCTCCTTCCTTGGAATTGGTTTATTATTCCTTCTCTTCTGTTCTTCTTTATATCCTTGTTTTGACTCTCAAAATGAATTCCTTTCACCCAAAAAACACCCCTATGAATTGTATGGGTCTCTTCTCACCCTATTATTCTTCTTACTGGTTAGTTTCTTTTTTGTTTCACTATTTCTCATTATTTAATTTTTCTACCCTCTTTGAAATTAATTTCATCACTACTTTCTTCTTGAAATTCTTTTTCATCTAGGCATACACCGCTCTCTAATGGCTTTTCCACCACTTTTTGCTTCATTTTAGTCTTCTTCATTTTTTCTTCACCCATTATCTAAATATTGGAATTCATCAAGATTTATCTTTCTTATAACATCAAAATTTATTTTTTCTTATCTATGTATCATCCTAGATCAAGCCATTTATTATCTTTACTTTGATTTTTACCTATACCTTACCAAACTGTTTCCTAAATTATGTCTTGTCTAAAAATATAATTGCCTACCAAAAATTTTCTCATAAATGTCTCAGGAGGTAACAAATACAATGTATACTAAACAACTCATTAGCTACTCATCCCTCAACAACTTCACACAATTTTCTTTAACCCCAATGATAACTCAACTTCTACCTAATTTCCCAAACCTGAAATTCAAATATATTTTTGTGCTTACTTTCTACCTCCTAGTCATACCCAATGAAACATCAAATCTTATTTATTTCATCTCCCAGATATTTCTCAAATACTGCTTAGCTCTTTATCTTTCCAGCTCTTGCATAGACTTTTGTTATAATTTCCTTGCCTTCTTATATCCAGTCTTCTCCCACTCCAGTCTTTTATCTATTAGATAAATTGTCTTATTAATATAAATCTGACACTTCTCTGCTTTCAACCTTGCAATGATTTTCCACTATCTATGGCAAGTTCTTTACATTGGCACTCAAGGCCCTGTCTGGTCTGGTCCATGAATGTCTCTCTAGCAAGAGTGAACTACCTCTTCCATGAGCTTGCTATGTTGTCTACATATCTTTGCCTCATTATATACTCTTTCTCCTTCCTACTATGCTTTTTTGAATTTGTCCATCTGATAGACTCCTATCTAAGCCTATAAAAATGCTTCTGGGAAGTTCCTTCTTGATAGTCCATCAATAGTTCCTTTGTTCTGCCTTGCGACCATCTCCATATTTCTATCATTACAAATAGCAATTACTATATAGTCACATTCTGCCTCAGGCACTACACTAAAAATTCCCTGAGGACAGCAGCATGGCATATATATTTTCAGTATTGACCAAAGTGTTTGGCACATAGTAGGTGCTCTAAAATATTTATCCAATTGAATTAATTCTATACAGATCTTTTAACAAGAGTATGCTATTTTACAAATGAACTGTATCTCAAATTGCCTGATTATGTTCAACAAAAACTCACAGATGTCTGTGCCAATTGCTGGCTTCTGAAGACACAGAGAAAATGGGAATCAGTCCTTGCCTACATGGAGCAGAGGGTCCAGGAGCTCCCAGTGTCCTCCTGAACCCTGCTGAGATCATGACTTCCTGCTCTCCAGGTTACCTTGCTTTCTCTCTTCCCCAGTTCTTATGGTTTGTTGAATTTTGTGCTAATCTAAATTCCTCACGAACACCTTCTATCACCTGCCCAGTGATCCATGACCTGTTCTTTCTACTGAATTGCATTTTAAAGGTCCCTGGCTTGACTTTGCTGGTCCTAATGCTGACTGCCGTGAAATGACCTCTGTCCCAAATGACTATCATTCATGTTTTCCCTAAAAAAGACAATGTATCTACAGTGCTAACACAAATAAGCCTCATGTCATATTATCAAATGTGGCAAATTCAAGACCAGTAGACCAGAAATGGCTTGTCTCGTGTTATCATATGTGGTCATGTACACCACATTGGAATATTTCTTTCCTCAGAGGTGAGAACTGAGTCAGAGACCATCTGTGTGGCCCTTGCTCACCAGTCCTGAGTGGCCAATAATTAATTTAAGCCGAAAGTAATTACTCCCCTGTTAATAGTAGTTGTTCTGCACTTTCCTCAGTTAGCTCTGGAGACACACTGTTGAGTGTGATGTATTACTCCTAGTACAGATTGAAACCTGAGACCGGCAAAAAGACACAGACCAGAAGAGGATGTTCTGTGATTCCTAATGAATTTATGGGCTCAGTACTCTTATCTGAAGTGCCACAGTGAGGTGTTCTTAGAGAGCAGCACCCCAGGCTACAAAGAAGCATCAAACCAAAGTCACTTTCTTTGACTTTGAACCTATCACTTTTGTTTGCATTTCAAAACAATTTACACAACTTTAAGAAAAGGTGAATATTGAAGTAACGGAGGAGCCTAAAGGAAGGACCCTTTTCCTAGAGAACTAGACATTTTCTTTTTTATCATAAGTTATAAAAGCAAGCCAATTGAAAATATTTCAATATATAAACATTTTCTTGGAAAACACACACTTCACAGTATTACCATGGACAGTGAAGCCAGCAATTTTCCTCCTAAAGCAGGCTGCAGGCAAACTCTCAGCTTTCTAGCTAGTCTCTGAGGCCTCTTGCTTCATTTTCACCTATCTGCCTGGGGACCTCAGTCCACAGAGACCTCAGCACAGGTAAAAATGGCTAATATCAGGACCTGGTTCTCTTTTTATAGAGAGTTATAAGAAAAATAGGCTTTCATTAATAGCCAGCAACTGATTAGAGGATTCTAAACTGGAATTTGAAACTTCTCCATGCAATATAATTGAAAAATTACTATGCTGAAAACTATTTCCTAAGGGTGGAGGGTGAAGGGCTCACAGGTAATGGGGAAAAAATAAGAACCAAGATACATCATGTACAGGTATAAGCACCCAATGATAAATGTAAACATATTGTATACCTAAAATGTACCAATAAAAGAATTTAAGCAAAAAAAAAACCTATTTCCTACCTAAAGTGAAGCTGCTTTAAAACAGGTTTTAAAGCTAAGGCCTTGTTTGTATTAATTAATGCCTTCCAGCCTCAAACCACCAGAGATACATGGTTTGAGTTTACTGACTAGCTGCAGGGAGAATCTGTATTGTGGGGATGGCAAGCATCTCAGTAAGAGGGTGTTAGAAAATTATTATTAGGAGATTTTAGACTCATGTTAGGTGATTTCGTGGAGAATTCACTGAAATGGGACTTTACACTGGATTAGATACTCAGGAAATAGGGTGACTCTATAATTGAGTATCCTGATAAATCTTAGGGCAATAGAGAAGACACAGCTGCAATGGGTAAAGCAGCAGCCACAACTTACAGAGCTCACATTGGGAAGCACTTTGTCACTTCTATGGTTTAGGAATACAATAGTCATGTTTTGTCTGTGTTCAGATAAGCTCACACAGTAGTCTTGCCTTTGTTTTGATCCTTTGTGGACACAAGGTGCCTTGAGTGCATCGACAGTTTTTGAAATCATTTGTCTTCAATAGGAGTAAGCCAAGGCATAGATGGTAATGCTGGATTTTCCTATCACAAAAAATTAAAATAAAACTTTTCATTTTTCCAAAGAAAAATAATGAGAATCTAGTTTTGAAAGTTAAATTAATGTGGAATAAGCCATAAAAGCTGTCCTGTGATATATCTTACAACAAGTTTTTTAAAGTATAATTATCTAGTTGTGTGGGACATGATGGAATTACTTCTGCATATGCACACTTTTATGTTATTACATTTTCACCTGTGATGATATTTTGATAAGTTGGATACTTATTTTTTAATAATGTTGCTTAAAAAAATCAGAGTGCTACATAAATATCTTTGTATGAATATAGTGTTTTGAATAAGACATCATATATACACATTTACTAAATCTACAAGAAAAGCTTATTTAGCATAAGGAATTTTAAATGGGACACTTTGTCATAGAAACCCAGGATTTAGAACAGTGAATTCTGAAACATAGACATGAACAAAAGTTGAAAACTGAGACAATCAAAGAATACTTGTCAATAATTTGAAAAATCTAGTAACTAGAAAAATATTTTTTCCTTTGAATTTACTCTCCCAAGTGTTTTACTTTTCAATGTCAACTTGTTCATTTACACTTGGTCTTAGTTTGTAAACTAAAAATTGTTTGAAAGGTAGGTAGAGACTAGAATGGTGATAAGACACAAATTATGAAAGTAAAGCAAATGGAAAAACCCAAGTGAATACTGTGGACACCTCTAGACTAAACGAATCAAGTGAAGAAGTTTGGAACATAGTTAATGTTACATTTACAACTGACAGGTTGCTTCTTAAATGTTTAAATTGGAAGTTAAAGGAGGTCCTGAAAGATTCTTGAAATCACTCAAAGCTATATGAACAGATTGTTACTCCTGAGAATTTTATTAAATTGCTTGACAGTGCACGGTTAGAAAATATTTCTAAACTCTAAATAAATCCTTTTTTAAACTTAGCAAAGTATCTCATCATTGTGGCAAAAGAAATTATTGTTTCTTATATACTGAAATCTCCCTTCACATGAAAATCTTATAATTCCTCTGCAGCAATTGTAGTCTTCTTTGGAACCATTTTATATTTTAAAAATCACCTCAAACATGAACCATCTACTATATACTATTTCTACTTGAAGACAATGGCCCAGCAAAACATTTAGTTTGTCTGAGTAAGTTTGGAGGGAATACATTTAGTCTTTGAAAAAGATCCTAAAAAAGGGAGGCTGACTTAAGTCAAGTTGAGCTACTTTTGGCACAAATCCCTAGCATGTTCTTTATAGACTTTCTTATGTCGGAGTGAAAAATAAATGGGACATTGTGATAATTGTGGCTGAAAAGCTGTTTTCAAAATTTCTGTACGCTATGCAAATACTGTTTGTTAAGAGTACTTCTCAACCATAAAGAATGAGAAACTAGAGACATAGGTAAATGGATGCATACTGAGGCCATACTCTTAAATGAAATAAATAGGACACACATGTGTAAATACCAAAGTTTTTCTAGTGTGAGAAACTGAAAATGTAAGTAAGGATTAAAATGATTAAAATGAATAATTGATAATTTGAAATCGGAAGAAAAAGTCCAAAGGGGTAGGGGTAGTGGGAGGGGAAGGGGAAAGGAAAGAAGGGAGAGGAATAATTGTGAGAAAAGGAAAAAATGGAAACAAAGTCTTTGTAAATAGGGAAGGGTGGAGGTGGAGAAGGGAGGACAGGGAATAGGGAAAAAATAAGAACCAAGATACATCATGTACAGGTACAAATACCCAATGATAAATGTAAATGTATTGTATACCTAAAATGTACCAATAAAAGAATTTAAAGAAAAAAAAAGATTGTGTGTACATATACATAATTATAGTATCTAAATAAAAACTACCTGCATGTGATTCTATATATTGTCAAAATGTTTCCCTTTCATTTTAAAGGGAACTTTAAAGATGTACATCAAACTGCTACAGACATTGAACAAAGAAACACAGTGATATTTCCATTATGCCACATTTGAGAAAGTATTCAAGTTAATATATTTCTGTCTATCTAAATTTAGATTGCTCATATTTTCTCCAGAACCCTTTCTTGGAGTCCAGTGAGAGAACTTTCTTATCTTGTTAGTATTGTAGAATCTTGCCATATCTTCTCTAACTTAGAGTTATAGCTTCATGAACAGAACATGCTAGGGTGATGGAAAAGTTTTTGTTATGATTTGGATTCAAAATGTCCCTTACCACTCATACTAAAGGCTTAGTTGTCAGATGATGGGCTTTTGGCAAAGTTATTGGATCATGAAAGCTCAAATTTTATCAAGTGGTTTAGTCTGTTGATGAGATTGCAATTTTAAGGTGTTCTTGGGAGGTGATGGATAGAAGGTAGGGCCTAATTGAAGGATTTAGATCATGAGGACATGACTTTGGAGACTATATCCAGTCCACTACCTGGCCGCTTTCTGTTTCTCTCTTTCTCTCTCTCCTTCTCTCTCTCTCTCTTTCTCTGCTTCCTGGCTGCCAAAAGTAAGACCCTTTAACCCATGGTCTTCTGCCTTACCTAAGGCCCACAACAATGAACCCAGTCAAGCATGGACTGAAACCATGAACCAAAAGAAGCCTTTCTTCCTTTAATGTTGATTTAATTCGGTATTTTGTCACAGTGACAAAAAGCTGATTTAAAAAAGTTTCAAGAGGTTCTCACTGTTCCCTTTGACTTTCTTTCACGGCTTTCACTTTTTACATATGACCCAAATGTATCATTCTAGCCCATATTTCTCATCAGAACTTACAACCCTTAGATCCAGCTATTGCATCAACTTCTTCACTTGAATGCTTTAAAATTATTTCAAAAGTAGCCAACCCCAATGCCCAGCTCATGTTCATTTCCTCTTAATCAATTCCTTTTCCAATGTGTGTAACTCAGAGAAAGTTGTCTTTTCCATCCACTGTGCAAGTCAGACATTAGGAATCATTTTCCCACTTCTCCCTAACCACTTTCCCTCATCTAATCTATCACCAATCAATATGTATGACTTTACCCTCTAAATAACTCTTGAATTCATCTCTTGTACCCTTCTGTCTTCCTCTAGAGTGGTATAAGTCACCATGCATATGAGTGAATTACCATCACCTGGGAGCATGATAGAAATACAATTGTGATTCAGCAGGTCTTCATTTCTAACAGGCTTCTTTCTAGGTTTTGCCGAAGCTGTTGGTCTGCAGGAACATTTATTTCAGCAATGAGCTAAAAACCCACCACCAATTATTTCCTGGTGTTACAGTTTAGATCTAAAATGTGCCCCAAATATCTTATATTCAGAAGTGGGGCCTGGTGGGTCACTGGAGTCTTCTTCTCTACTCTTCCTTTAGCTCTTTGCTTTCTGGCTGACATAGTTGAGCAGCATTCCTCTGCCATGCCCTTCCACTATGACGTTCTGCCTTACCATCAACCAACTATGTAATGAATCCTCTGAAAACTGTAAGCCAAAATACATATCTCCTTTAAGTTGCAATTGTTAGGTATTTTTTCTCAGCAATGGAAAAATACCTAATATTCCTGGGTAATTGTAAATACCATCAAAATAGGTATAGTCCCTTTTGTGCCATCACTTTAGGCAGAGTCATTTTCACCAAGTGCAGATCTTTAGGTTTCCCATTTCTATTGACCAACACCAAGAGCCTCTGAAGAGCTTTTAAAGCCTTCCCGTAAGGCCCCTTCCCTAACTCTCCCAGTATCCCATAAGCCAAATCTCATGTAGCTTTCTGCCTCCTGGCCACATTAGCATACTTAAATTGAACTACTTGAAATGCCACTTTTGTGAGTCAAAAACAGTTGACTATCACTGACATCTTATTATTCAACCTAACAGTACTTGAATGAGTCCAGCTCCTTCTCTACATAAGGTCTTGTTAAAAAGAAGACACCCTCTACTTTTCTTCTCCACTTTTTCTTTTCCATTATCATATCTCAAATATCTTTCATCCTGCAGCCATATAGTCCTTCCTTAGGGAAGCCTTCCAGACCTATTTGACCAGAGGAAATATCCTATGAGTATGTACTACACAACATGTGTTTTTCCTTCTTTCCACTGATTATACTTGCAGTTTTGGATGATTCTTTGGTTATCAGTTATTTTGTTATTCATTCACTCAAATGCTAGTTCCAAGGGAGCAGAAAATATTCTCTTTTGTACATTTCTATGTCTCTAGCCTCTGATTCAGTGTCAGCACATAGCAGGTATTTCAATGTTTGCTTAATTACATGTCTTTGATGGTGTTTTATACCTGATGCAACTCTTTTAAACATGTTATTTAATTGGATATCTTAGCAATTCTGTAGGGTAAGCACTATAATTCGCTCTTTTGTAGGTAGGCAACTGAGAGTCTTAATTTTTAATTTTTGCATCATTCACATTGAAAATGACTGTTTCATAGGAAATGAATGACAGCCACTTTCTCAGTCATTTTCCAAATGTTTTACATTCATTTATTAGTTGGCCTGTTAATTCTGTGAGTCAACACTGGGTCACTAATTATAGGGCTAGAGACCACAGAGAGATTAAGTGAAAAGTAAGCATTCCACCATTCTGCATCAGAGTAGCAGTGGTATTTTTTGCCTGTAAATATTTGAATAATATAATCACTGAACTCCTCAATATTCATACGTACTCAAGATGCATCTTTCCCCACTAAGAACTTCTTCCTAACATGGGAATAGACAGCCAACCTTCTCCAACTGATTTACTTGCTATGAAAAGCCAGTATCTGGAAAGACAGTCACTCTCATACTGAAAAAATCTAACAACTTGAGGAAGCTGAATGAAGAAAGTAGATTTGTAGTCTCTGGAGTTGAGGTAGAAGAAGTGCAGTCTAAGAAGACAGCACCTTCTAAGAAAAAATTAGTCACGTCAGTAAAGCATAGAAACACTGGAGGAAAGGTACAAGGAGTACCTATAGTGCATTTTCCTATTCTCTCCATTTTGCTCAAGGACTATGTGACCCTATGATTTTCACGTCTTGATTGTCTTTCCAGTAGAGCCATCACCCTGGTGAAAACTTCTCATGGCAAGTTCTCACCGTTCATTCATTTTCCAATCCTCTTTCCTGAAGGTCACACTTTTTATTTCAGAATCTTCTGATGGCCCCACCTGACACAGTTGAGGAATATCATTCAATGGGCATAAGATGATTCTTGAGAAAGAAGCTATACAACAGAGTCCCATTTTTAGAAATGTAGCTATTTTAAACAGGATTGAGATCATCTCTTTGGATTTCTAAACAAGATTTTTCACATCTCACTCTGTATATCTGTAGGCAAGTGGTGGCTGTGAAAACCTAGACAGGGTCTTAGTATGATTTCAATGATTTACACATTATTCTTCTGTTTTAAGAACTATAGTTCTTTAAAATGACAAGTACACTTCAATTTATAGTTAGTTTTCATCTAAAAGCTACATTTATGCCATGTCGATGGGAGTTAAAGCCTGGCTTACTGAGAAAGTCTCCAATAATTTTCAAATTATTCCCTATATAATACCACCAGATTGCTCATTCCCAAATTCTGAATTCATTGTGTAAACTATTGCTCAAAAAGTTTTAGAGGTTGCACATTATTTACAGAACATAATTTATACTCATCCCTCCAGTAGTAAAGTTTTCCCCATCTAAGTTTGTTCAGGCTTTCCAGCATCATGTCCCCAGTACTTCCCAGTGCAAATTCTTTTGTTTGTGTAAAACACCATGTATTTACTGTCATGATTCATTCATTTATTCAACCAACATTTACTAAACACCTGCCATGGTTTGGGCATTATTTCAGGCCCTAAGGATTCTGGTTCTAAACAATATTGATGAAATTCATGACCTAAAAGAGTTTATAATCCAGAAGAGAGACAAACCATAAATAAATATTTCATTGAACAGGTGATGGAAAGGGCTCTGATAGCAAATGAAGTATAGAGAGACATAAAGATCTGAGAGGTATTTTACACAGGAGGTCAGAGAAATCTCTGATGAGGTAACACTTGAGAAGACATCAAAATGAAGTGATGATTTCAGGCCACATGAGTAGACAGGGGAGGAGCTTCCTAGTCTAAGAGAAGAACACATGCCAAGTTCTTTCAAAGGGAATGTGCTTGGTTTATTCAAGGAGAGCAAGGAGATCAATGTGAACAGCTGAAATGGAGTGAACAAGAAGGAAGTGATAAGTGAGTGAAGAAACCAAGACCAATGATGACCTAGGCTTTTCTGATGAGAGAAATGAGAAGCCATAAGAGAGTCTGAGTGAAGATGAAACATGATTTGATTTTTCTTGTAAGAACAATACTCTGGTTCAGAATTAAGGTAGCCTATAAGAGGGTGAATATTCGATTATTACAATCATATCAATGAGAAGTAATAGTGGGTTGTCTCAGGAAGGTGTTGGTAGGAGGGATGAGAAGTGGTCATGTTCTGGAAATATTTTGAAAGAGAAGTGGGTAGAATTGCTAATGGTTTAGATGCAGGGTAAGAGGGGAAAAAGAGAAAATAGATAAGACTCCTAGATTTTTATCTGAACAACTAAAAGAATCGAATTTCCATTAAATGATTTCAGGAGCAGTTTTTCAAAGTTGGAGGTGAGAAATCAGCTTGAGGAATTGTGATGGTTAATCTTCACTGTCAACTTGACTGGATTGAGAGATGACTCAGAAATTACTAAAACATACTTATTGTATCTATGAAGGTGTTTCCACAGATGATTAGCAAAGAGGAGAGCAAACTGAAGGAAGTTACCCTAAATGTGGGTTAGCACCATCCAATAGCTGGGGGGCTTGGATGGAACAAATGTAGAAGAAGGAAGAAACTTACTCTGCTTCCTGGCTGCCATGAAGTGAGCAGCTTCCTCTGTCATTCTCTTTGGCCATGATGTTTATGCCTAGGCACAGGCCCTAGCATCTGGAGATGTAGAAGTTGTGGCCATCAGGCTATGGAACAAACTGGATAGACACCTGTGACATGCACTGAGAGCTGACTGAATGCCACCCTGAACAAACAGGGACAGGGATCCCCCTCAGCTGAGGAAGCACAGTTCTCTAAGGCAAGGGGCAGTCTGGAAGTGGCAGCATCACACCTCTGCTTCCCTTTTGTCCCCACAGACAAGCCACAAGTATGTGGCATTTAAGTTTACTTTCCATTTAACTCAGAACTATTTTAGGTATTTGGTTTCTCGTCTGTGAAGCTTAGTATACAACATTAAGAAGGTGTTTTCTCCAAAGATTGGCATATTAGGGAGACGAATGATTCTGAATCTGTGTTCCTAATAACTTCAAGCTGTTTAGCATATATTAAGTATAGCACATATGATCACGTAAGTGGGTGAGTCACATTCTGTGTGTAAGTATGGGTGAAAATGTTTTTTTGTTAAGCAAAGTCTGTCATTGCCAGTAGGAAACAGAATGACATGGGCTAGTTTCATTTAGACCAGCAAAGCAGACACACCATGATGCTTTTATTTAAGTACTGTAATAGTAGGAATTGATAATGGATGACTTGATTAAACCTTTATGCAGCAAAAGACAAGGTTTGTTTATTTGGCTAAAGCTAGGACAAATGCCCTTTTTTGTCAAAGTTCAGTTTCAAGTTACCTAGATTTTTTTAAATTTTAAAAACAATTTTTAAAGTCAAACAGTGTTGCTCTGTGGAATTAATGTTTTCTCATAGTTAATTCACCTTTACAAAATCACAAATGAAGTATTAAAGATAAAGTGAAAAATTAAAAGAAAACTCTTTAAAAGGGTTGCTGTATTGATTAATAATCCTTTATGTGGGAAAAATACAATAAGAAAAAAATAGACTATAATTTCAGACCAATATTCCTACAAACTCTGATGTTAAAGTCTTAAGGCTTACGGTTATCTTATATAGTTAAAAATAAGTAATTTGTTTATATACATCTATTGCTATTTTGAAAACCATAGAAGTTGCATTTTATTTTTATCTATTGCTTATTTTCTGAGGAACATATAACCTTTAGTGAGTAAAAATTTAAATAGAATAGTCAAATTTAGAGTGCTTTTTATTTAATGAAAACTGGAACCTTAGACTAGCTTTAAAAATGTTATCATTTTAATTTTCTCATCCTTTCTCTTGTTCTTGGGAGCTATAGACACCAGGTAAACCATCTTGCTTGTAGGTAATTTCTTATTTTGGGTTTTTTTCTTGAAATTTTTAAATTTAAATACATCTTTGTTGTAAAAGCACATGTCATCAGTCAAAATAATGCTATCACTTCTGAAAATATTTTCACTTTCTGACATGCACCAAGGTGCCATAAAATAGTGTTGACAACTCCATCTTTAGCATTCCACAAATCTTAGGGAGATATATCATCAGAAAACCACACAATCTATATCCGGACTCTGACAAAACTGAAACATGGCCTGCCAGCCACAGATAAGGTTTTGAAATGTTAGTCACTGAAAAGGTGATAACAGAAACAGGGATCAAATGCATGCACACCTTCACCTTTGTTCACCTGAGGTTTTGAGCCAAGCTACTTTGGTTAATATTGCCATTTGGCCTCTTGACGCAGTCAGTAGATATACCAAAAGTGATTACAATATAAAATCACACTGTGGATCTCGGATTAAACGTATTGCTGGGTGTGTGCCAAAATTAAAAGATGCTGTGAAGAAATAACACAGCATCTTCTGTAAAGAAGAGAGTAAAACGCTTAGGGTTGGAGTAGTTTGGGACAGAGCTCCAGGGATCAAAGCAACAGGACATCACATGGCTCAGTGGCACAAATGGAAACTACGAAATGTTTTGGAACAAGTGGAAACAGCTTCGACGTCTTCATCTTCATCATCTTCTTTTTTAATCTCCATGTGTTCTGGGATTTCAAGCTGTTCTGAATTTTATACAGAAAATTTCAATAGATAGGAGAGGACAAAAGCCCATTACCCTGGACCTGGACATGAAATATGAAAGCAAAGGATTTTTTAAAAGACTCTTTAAAAATATAACCAGAATGACCACAAATACTAACTTTAAGGCAAATTTATAATCATTTGCTTCTTAATGGTTCCTCCCTCATGCCATTCATTTTCAAACAAAGTAAAGTTTATGACCATCATCCGAGATTACATTCCCGTGCAGTTGCAGTATTTCTTCTATAATGATTTATTTAAAAGGGCTTCACCATGATAGCTCTCCAACTTTGTTCCTTCCTGTATATCACTGTTCAGGGTCAAAAGCTGGGAAAAGGGCTGGTCCCTAAGGCCTAACATATTTCACCAGTGGAGACTCTGGCTTTTCACTTCTCTTTCTCTCCTCATCACTTTATACTTAAAGAAGAACAGATGTGGAAACGTTTAGAGAAAGACTAATTGAATTTCACATAACACAATTTAGCATTGTTTGAGGAAGTACCTAAATCAACAGCACATTTTCCAAAGTCCCAGCCTCGCCTAATTAGAACACCAAACGTGTGACTAATTGGCCACACTTCCACCAAAGGCTCTGCTGCAGATGAGCTGTCGCCATTCCTTCTGCCCCAGCTGAGGCCGGCGGTTTGGCTGTGAGGTAAAGCGGTTGCTCTAAATGAGCTGGGCTGAACATAATGGGAAAGAAACTCTGAGATGGCCAGAGAACAAATCCATGGGAAGCAGGAGAGGAATTGGAATGTTTACACTGTGCACCATCCAGAGAATTACCACAGATTATCAGAACATAAATTAAGAGATACTTGGGGCCCTCTAATTGGGACAGTTAATAGCCTGCTCTTTATCATTTCAGTTTCATGGTCTTAGAACTTGACATCTAATTAAAATATAATCCGATATCATCAGCAAAGGCTCCACTTAACCTGACCCTTTACCATACTGACAGATCTGCTTTTGGCATGCAACAGGAGACTTACTTTCTTCCTCAACTTTATTTCCTAATGGTGTGCAGGAGAATATGTGGGAAAGAGAAAGCATAATGAGAGGAAAAGGAAAGGATGATTCTGGGCTTGGTTCTGTTGTAAATCCCGAGCATTTTGCTTTAGGGAATCTATAATCCTTACATGCTCCTCCTAGGTATAAAATCCAAGGAACTAGAAGTGACTTTAAAAGTCTTTTAGCGCAACTTTCAGGTTTTATAGATGAGGATTCTGAGGCCAAAAGAGGTGCAGTAATTTGCCTAGGGCCGCACATATATTTGGTGAGCAATTTAGGACCAGAAATCAAATCCTCAATACCCTACCTCTTGTGCCATTATACTTCTTCTTACATAGTTGAGCTAATGTTAAAATAGCAACATTATGCACAGGGTTTCTTAATTATTTACTACTTGGACTGTCTGTTCAATCCCATCCCTTAAACAACAAAATTATCTATTGGCTATAAATTTTCCACAGAAAATTATATAACCTTCTAATTTGCTTGTGTAGATACTGGTTTCTGGCCTCCATCTATTAGGGTAGTTGGCTGTCTAAAATTCTAGATATTTGCTTTAGTTAAATCTTGCCATTTTCTTTTTCTATCTGATGAGAAATGCTAATCAACTCATCTTTGATAAAAGATGAGCTGTGTCTCTAGGATCAACCTAAATAAAAAGACTATTCTTATTGACTTTCTGACTGTAAAATCTATTTTATGCTCACTTATAAAAGAAAACAGCTTTAAAGCGTGTAACATATTTAGAAAAATAAATGTTCCAATGAAGACTGCTGATCAGTGATATATATTATTTTGAAGGAATTTTTGAGCTTTTCCTTGCCAACAAGGATATGATCATTACAACTTTTCTTCATAATTGGTTGGTGAAATCTCAGAGAACAAAATGTAATGTAGTACCTTCATAAGAAAAACATGATTATTAAAGAAAATATAAATAGTTATTTGATAATTTACTCCTTAGAATGACCCTTGGTCCTGTTTCTTCATGAATATAGACAAATTAGTTTTGAATACCCTTACTTTAGAAGTTATCTCCAACTTCCATATGCCAATAAAAACAGTCATAGAAATCCTATTTCCTAAGTTTTAATCAAAATGTCTAGAAAAGTGGAAATGAAGTTAATAAAAGAAATTAAGATCAGATGTTGACAAAACAGTTCATGTATTAACAATCTTGAAAGTTTCCTATTGATAAATAGCTTAGTTCAGACAAGAACACTTCCTGTCCATGATAAGAGTGTGTAAAGAAGAGTGATCACTGAAATTCCTTTTTTTTTTTTTTTTTTTGGTACTGGGGATCGAACTTGGGACCTTGTGCTTACAAGGCAGGCTGCGGAACCACTGAGCTAAATCCCCAGCCCTGGAATTCCTTTTTAATAGAGTCTGAGTTTTCCAAGAAAATATGCTAAATCTTGGTTGTAGAACATTGTTATCTGAAGCTCTTTTGACATGATTTCAAAAACCTTTTTTTTTTTAATGATAATGTATAAAGAAGAATGACCATGGCACTGATAAGTCACTGAGGAACTGATCAGATAATAATATCAGGTAAAGGAATTTTGACTTTCCAACAATAAATGGGATTGTCCAGGGAGTAGTTTAATCAATTACATGATGTGGCTAAGTGACAGGTTAAGAAGGGAATGTATCATTTATGAGGACTCAACCTTGGGAAAGTTCCTTAAGCTCCATTTGTTTCTGACTGTAAGCACAAATGAACAAATGGACTGTGGCATGACTGTGTGTCAGCATGGTGGGTTTCAGCCATTTCTCTTCTTCTCTCTGTGTTCAACACAGCCAAATGGGCCGTTGGGTGGTCAGAATTTGTCGGGAAGACAGACAGCCACTGGGAAACAGTGCTGATCTGTCTTCTGGGCTGTGATCCAAGGCTTTGCTTCATGTGTAGAGGGGCATTCAGTGTAATAATATCTAACATTGTGGCAATAATTTCTTTTTAAACAATGTTTTAATTATCTCATTGAGATGAATTCAGAACACCCAAAAGTTAGGAATCTGCTTTGGCATCTTGAGAAGACTATTTATGTGCAGACATTTACTGGTATATTTTCCCATTAAGCAGAAATGATCAGTGGCTACCTTCAGTCTTCAAGGGAATTGGTTTTAAAATCTTTTTTAGAAAGTGAAGACACTACTTGATTAAAGACAATCATTCATGCACATTGAGGCCATACTCTTAAGTGAGATAAATAGGACATACATGTGTAAATACCAAATAGTTTCTGGTGTGAGAAACTGAAAATGTAAATGAGAATCAAATAGATATAATAGACAATGTGAATAGGAAAAGGTCCAAAGGGGAAGGGGAAGTGGGAGGGATAAGAGAAAGGAAAGAAGGGAAAGGAAAAAAATATGAAAAGAAGAAAAAAACAGAAACAAAGTCTTTGAAAATAGGGAGGGGTGGAGGGGTTGAAGGGAAGAAAGGGGAAAGGGGAAAAAATAAGATTCAAGATATATCATGTAAAGGTACAAATTCCCAATAATAAATGTCATCATATTGTATACCTAAAATGTACCAATAAACTTAATGAATAAAAAAAAATTAAAAAGTACATAATTTAAAAGGGAATAAAACCAACAAGTCATGGTTAAAGACAATCATTCAGAAGTACAAACAGAAAATAAAGATGCAAATAAGAAAGTACTATAGATAAAAAAGAATTAAGCATGGAATTTTTAATATACAGGTTATATCTACCTTCTACTTTGACTATTTTAATTCTTCTCTATTTTACTACAGTTATCTCCTTTATTTTTACTTATGTTTTTAGTGAAAAAATCTTTCAAAAACTTAAGTTTTTGAAATCATGTCAAAGTAACTATATTAAATGACAGTGTTTCTATTGTCAAGACTTGGCATATCTTCCTTTGAAAAATCAGAATCACTTGAAAAAGAATACAAAATTTATAGGAAAAACTAGACTAATGGGCACTTTAAAATGCAGAACTATGGATTTGTGTCATAAATTGTCTTACATGATGATAGCTATAATGATTTTTAACAAATTGCATAACCAAAAATTGTGCACAGCTAATGATAAAATTTTGTATACAGAAGTAATGTAGTGTAACAATTAGTTTTGGTATGCCCCAATACTTGAAATAAGAAGACTAATTCTAGCTTAGATTTTATTCATCACTTGCTTAACCTTTGGTTATGTTGCTTAATTTCTCTGAATTTTGCTTTTGTGTCTGTAGGACAAAAGTGTGAGATTAGCTAGGTTGTTGTTTTTAACCCCATTTGTGAGTTAGAATCATGTAGACAGCTTTAAAAATACTATTTTCTAGGCTCTGCTTCAAATCAATTAAATCAAAACCTCTGGTTTAACAGCCTCAGAGTTGGTATTTTCATAAAACTGCAGCTGATTCAAATGCCCAGCAGTGTTAAGGTGCAGAGAGATGCTTTATAGTAATATTTGGGGTGCTAAGTCTCTGTAAAAACATCTCTGGAAAACTCAGCAAGTTTTATTGATGAAAAATGTCTTAATCCTTTATACTTATGAAATAATCCAAAGTTAAAATTTTTAAAAATACACCAAGCCTTTGAAATTAACCACCATGGAGTATTTGTACTACTCAAATAATATCATATAAACTCTATACTTTAAATGAATTATCTGGCTTCCGTAAGTTGAAATGGTATGAATGGAACAAATATTTAGGAAAAATACAACACTTTTCCATACGAATATGTCCATAATGTATGAAGATCAGATGAAAATGTAGATATTCTGTTAGATGTGTAATGCCTGGACTGCTTTTTCTTCCGTTCTATTTTCTTCTCTTAATTTTCTTACCTTTATCTATTCAATTTTGAGAGACTTTTCTTATAATTCTTCATTTTTTTTGAGGAATGAGCATATCATTTTTGGTATAAGAGGAAAACGTCAGTTCCCAGATACACATTGCTAGAAACACACACTTCTCTTTTTTTCTATTCATAAACCTCAAAAATGTCTTCTGAAAGTTTAATATCAAAGCAGGTATTTTTAATTAAAACTTTGTCTCCTCTATACTATGACTACTAGACCAAACCAAGGACTGCCACATCATTTTTCTCCTCATTATCACCTCGTTAAGATCCCAGAACATGCCTCAGAGGCAGGGGGTTGAGACATGCAGCTTAACAAGGTGATAATGAGGAGAAAATGTCTCTAGCCTATTTGGGACACAACCCATGCCAGGTAGGATGATGGCAGATGAGTTTGGACTGGAGCAGAACATATTTTAGTTACTAAAATATTGTTCTCAGAATGGATTTGTCTATTTTAAGATAAATCGTGTTTTCTTCTCATTGCCAATGGAAAGCCAAGATTGAAAAAAAAAAAACAATGAAGACTTGGATTTAAGACTTTGAGGTAAAGACTGAAAATAGCTTCCCAATATTCTTTCATCTCTTTACTCTTGGTAATGTGAAACATGATCCATAGCCAGGCACTGCTGCCTAGCTAAAAGACTTGTCTGGTTTTCCATAAATATAGACCTATCATGTGATTATATTTTGTCCAATGATATTTGTTTATTTTAATTCATTTATTTTTGCTGTGTCAAGGATCAAATCCAGGATCTCACACATACTAGGCAAGTACTCTACCACTGAGCTAACTTCCCAACTCGGGGCAATAGTAGTTAAATGGAAATACATCTGCTACGTGACTTAAGTAGAGGGAATAGGCTTTTCTTCACCTATTTCCTCCTTTATTCTGGCTGGAAAGTGGATATGATATCTGGATATTAGGTAGTCATCTTGGATCATGAAGTGGTAAAAACAAAGATAAAAGGAATCTGGGCTCTTATTACCATAATGCCAGCCTGGACAGTTGTTTTTTTTCTTTAATCTGAAAGAGAAAATACTTCATTTAAGCTAATAGTCTTTGTTGGTGGTGATATTGGTATATGAGTTGAATCTAATACTACCACAGATATTAAAAGGGATCCCTATGTTTTGCTGATGCCATATTTAAACTGAATCCAAATTGCACTTTCTTTTGTCCTCCATGCTCAGCCATCACCTAAACCAGACACCTGGAAACAGTGGTGTACTGGAACTAGCTCATAGGAGCTCATACAAGCCAATTGAAAAATACCTAGAATTTTGCAAGCCAGTTGTTAAACAGAGCCATTATCAAAATTTAAACTATATAAAATTACAAGGTAATAAATTGTAATAACAGGGTTATAAATACTTCAAATTACCATTTCCTAATGATTTTACTTTTTTCCTGCTCTTGAGTTTATTTTGTACCCATATATTGGAAATACTATAATGAGATGTTTCTGTGTATTTCTTTTAAATTTGTTGTTTAAGAACATGACATGGGTAACATTAAGTTAGCTATTGTGAGAGTATTTCCACCATGCAATCCAGCAAATGCAATCAGGTAAGGCTTAGAGTTTGTTTTGTTGGTTATCCAGGCTTAAGAAAGTGATAGAGAAAAATATTAATGATGCAAGTTACATTTAAAAGTATGTCATGTCTAGGGCTGAAGCTAGGCTAAAATAGTTTTAAATTTAATGAATATTATTTGTACAAGGATGAGAAATAGTTTGTTTGGCCATCTGTCGGATTTAGTGAAAGTAATTTTATGAAGTGAATTATTCAACTTTCCTACTGGACACCCACAACCTAAAGGATTAGAGGCTTAAACTGACTTATGGCTTCAGGGAATTTGGCCCATAGTCATCTACCTCCAAGGCAAAAACATCATGGCAGAAAGGTAAACCAGATAAAAGATGCTTAGTTCATGGTGGTCAGGAAGCAGATTAGGGGAACAATGCTAGAAGGAAGGGCCGAGGGTCCAGATATAGTACCCGAGGTCATGCCTTCATAAGCCACACAACCATTCAAAAATATGTTTCACCAATTCCCTGGGTCACTCCTAAGCAAATCAAGTTAAGCATCACATTAGATTAACCGCAGGTTACAACACAACTGCCTTTGTTAAATGAAAGTGACTTGGAATCACAGGTTGGCCACAGGCATAACAGTTCAAGAAAAATCAATGAGATCATTCTATGAGAATAAACTGGCTGTGGAATTTACACTAAAGAACATTGCTTATTTATTATTATTTATAAATTATGTACTACACATACTTTATATCAGTACAATTTTTAATTAATTTATGCAATGATATTTATACACAAGCATTTTTTTTTCAGAGACCTGTTGTTAAAAAATTTACTAGGACACAACTATCTGATGTTTCTCTACTTACCTCACACCTTATGTTCAATTGATTACTCAATACTCTAAATTTTAATTCAGAAATGTTATTTGAATCATATATTTCTATCTACTTCATGACTAATGCAGTAAGTTTGATCATCACTGTATCTCTGGCTGCTTCACCTTTTGTTTCTATTTTCATCATCCAGTTCATATTCCATGTCATCATCATGAGGGTTCTTTGAAAGGGCAGATGTGTACCTGCCACTTCCATCCTTAAAGCTATTTTAGTTCTTGGTGGGCTACAAGAGAGGTCTCCAATCCCTAGGCCATGAGCCAGTCCTGGTCTGTAGCCTGTTAGGAAGTGGGCCACACAGCAGAAGGTGAGCAGCAGGCAAGAGAGTAAAGCTTCATTTGTTTTTATAGATGCTGTCCACCACTTGCATTACTGCCCAAGCTCCAACTTCCATCAGATCAGCCATGGCAGTAGATTCTCATTACAGCTCAAACTGTACCATGAACTGTGCACTAGAGGGATCTAGGTTGTGCTCCTTTGAATCATCCTGAAAATATCCCCGACCCCTCACCCTTGCTTGAAAATATTGTCTCATGATATCAGTCCCTGGTGCCAAAAGTGTTGGGGACCACTGGTCTAAAGGATGATGCCTCTGCTGCTGTACATTGCTCCAGATCTTGGTGTGGACTTTCAGTAATTCTGAACCTGTGATGTCAATTTTAGGTGATAACTTGACTGGATGAATAAATAGCTATAGAGGTAATGAAGCATTATATTATGGTATGTCTGTGAGGGTGTTCCACAGAAGAATGGCATAGGAATCAGTGGTCCAAGCAGGGAAGATGGGCCCTCAATGTGACCAGACACCATCCCATCAGCTCGGGGTGCAGAACAAACAAAAAAGTAGAGAAAATAATTTTCCTTTTTTCTCCTGGAGTGGTGACACACTCTCCTTCTTCTGCCCTCAAACACAACCTCATGCTCTCCAGCCTGAGGATTAAAGGTTCTTTACCAGTGCCATGTCCTCTCTCCTTGTTTTTGAGATTTCTGGCTTCCGTCTGAGGATTACTCCATCACCTCTCCAAGTTCTGAGATTTTCAGACTTGAACTAAACCATGTTACCTGTGCCCCTTGGCCTCCAACTTGCAGATGACCTGTGGTAGGACCTCTGGACTCCATAATGAGCCCATTCTCCTGATAAATTCCCTCAATTCATTCTCTCTCTCTCTCCCTCTCTCTCTCTCTTTCTCTCTCTCTCCCCCCCTTCCTCCCTCCCTCCATATATATATATAATATTTATAATGATATATTATTATTTTTTTCTCTTTGAAGAACATGACAAATACATAATTCTCTGCCATTCTCTTTTTTTCCACCAGCACAAGAGACAGCTGCTTCCAGATAAGGCAAACCTCCTGGAGAGGATGTAGGGGATGTAGCTGTGAGCCTTTGCTAGTTAACATTTTCAACATATGGGAAAATGATGCACACCTTATAATGACAGAGAATCTGGAGAAGTGTACCGCAGCACTAACCAAAGATAGTTAAAGGGAGATTGATGAAGCCATAGATGTCTGGAAGCCTCTTGACCACCCTTTTCTGAGCATTTTCCTTTCCCTAGTCAAATGCAGATGGCATATTATCAGATGAGTTTTTGAAATCCTAGAGCAGAGACTCCTTTCCAGAGTCATACAGCAAGAACCTAGGAAAGATCTCAGACTGTCTCACAGAATTTTCCATGTTCTATGTCAACTGTGGAGCAGTAGAACTAGTTATAAGTACCTGAGGTCTAAGTGCTAAAGTAGCAGATAAAATAACCAGAACAATAATTCTTAGAGGTAATACTATCACCTAAGAATACTGACATTCATTGAGATATCTGTCCTCTCATTTGTTCTTTGATAGACTATACTGTTTGCTATTGAGAAGAAAACAGCTCTGCGGGAGATTGTTTCAGAGATCACCACCAAGAGATCTTCTCATCTCTGTAAACTTATCCCATTACTCCCACAAAGATGTGGAGTCTATTTCCCTTCTTTTTGCATCTAAGCTGAACTTGTTTTAAGCAATAGAAAGCAGTAGGAGCAATCCTATGCTTGTTCAGGGGATAGCCCATAAGATACCGGGAGGCTTCCATATTCACTCACTCAGAATACAGTTATTACTCTAGAAGGAAGCTTGTCTAGATTACTGGAGGGCAAGAGGCCAAGTGGAGGAGAACAAACATTCTGCCTAATGATCAAGACCACTGCCAGTCAGTCATGTGTGCATGGCCATCATGTATACTCCGACCCAATCTCAGCTCCCTGATGGAGGGAGAAACTGCATAAAGAACTCCAGGTGATACTATGAACAGCAGTAGAAAGAAAACCTGAGCCAGCTAACCCAGAGAATTTCATACAAGTTCAGATCTTTTTCAAACAGCTCATTGAGATATAGTTCAAATAATTAAAGTGTATAATTTAATGTTTTTAGTACATTCACAGAGTTGACTATCCACTAACACAATACAATTTTATAACAGTTTTGTTCCACCAAAAAGAAACCCTGTACATATCAGCACTGTTTATTTCATCTAGAGATAGACAACCATGAACTATATATACTCTCAATATATCCTGAACATGAAATATAGAAGAATGCCATAGCACTGTATATAGTCATTTGTGACTAGCTTCTATGATTGAGAATAATGTTCTCCAGGTTTGTCTATTCTGAATTAGGTAGAAGCACTTTTTTTCTTTTATTGCATAATAAAATTTCATTTAACAGATATACCACAATTTATCCAGTTGTAATTTGATAGACATTTGGACATTTCCACTTTTGACTATAATGTGTAATACTTCTATGAATATTCATGTACAAGTTCTTCCATGACAAATGTTTTCATCTCTCAGTTATATAGAAAGAAATGGAATTGTTGGGTCATATGATATTATGTTTAATATTTGAAAAACTGCTAAACAGTTCTCTAAGGTGCTCTTGTCATTTTATATTACCACCATCAGTATATGAAGGTAAAAATATCTCCACCTTCTTGTTAACACTTATTATTACTTCTCATTTTGATTATATCCGTTTTTGTGAGTACAAAGTAGTATCTCACTATAGTATCTCATTCCCTAATGGTTAATGACATTGAGCAGCTATGCATATACTTAATTAGCCATCTATGTATTTTCTATGGAGATACATATATTCAGACTCTTCCTACTTTTATATTTTATATATGTTATTATTATTGAGTTGTAAGAATTCTTTAATTTATTGCCAGAAATATGATTTGAAAATATTTTCTTCTATCCTGAGTGTTGTCTTTTTACTCCTGTGATATCATTAGAAGCACAAAAGCTTTTAATTTTAATGAAGTCCACTTTGTTCATTTTAAAAATTTTGTTTCTTATTCCTTTGCTATTATACCTTTTAAAAACCATGACTCAATTAAAGGACACAAAGATTTATTCCTATATTTTCTTTTAAGAGTTATAGCTTTAACTCTTACACTAGTCTATAATTCATTTTATATTAACTTTTTTCTGTCTGGTGTAGAAAAAAAGCCTGATTTCACTTCATTTCATGTAGATATCCAAATATCCCAGTACCATTTGTTGAGAAGATTACATCTCTCATTGAATTGCTTTGACATCTTTTTAGAAAACCAGTTGACTAAATATTTGTTTTTGGAATCTCAATACTTGTCCATTGATTTGTCTATTCTTAACCACCTCTACTCTTTTATTCTTATTGTACCTTTCATAGTAAGTACAGAAATTGGGAAATGAGTCCTCTGACTTGGTCTTTCTTTTCAAGCTTGTCTTTACTCTTCTGAGTTCCTTGTATTTTCTATAGATTTAAAAAACATCTTGTCAGTTTATGCAAAAAAAATCCACCTGAATTTTGATAAGGCTATTATGAATCTACAGACTAATTACTAAAATACTTTCATCTTAACATGATTATATCTCCTGATCATGAATATACAATCTCTCCACTGATTTAGGTTTCCTTTAATTTCTTTCAATAATGTTTTATAGTTTTCAGCATAAAAGTTCTGAACTTTTTCTTAAATTTTTTTAAGAACTTTATTTTTAAGACAATTGTAAATAGAATTGTTTTTGTAAGGTTGTTTTTTATTGTATAGAATTATAGTTTGGTTTTGGAGACTGGATAAAGATGTGGTTTTTTTATAAATTGTATATTGACCTTGCATTCTGCAACCTTACCAAATGTGTCACCATGCTCAGCTCCATTTGTATCCTTGAATCTAATAATGCCATATAGTTTAATAGCTGAATCTTTTAAAATACTATAGCTTAAACTTTTTTTAATCTCTGGATTTAATTGAATTATATCATCTATTCATATATAATTTTCTTTAGTATTTCATTATTTGTTTAGTGAATTAGCTGAACTAATTCTAGGCAGTGTGTTATTTCTTTGGTGTTTTGTTTTGGTTTTCCTTCATTTTTATTCTTTCTCTTGGCTACTCAGAGGTTGCCCTGAGTTGGCATAAGCCACTTACTGGTAAAAGGTTGTGCTTAAACTTTTTCACTAATTAGATTTTTATCATTTACCACTATATGGATGTGGCTTGGAAGATATTATTACAGTTCAGGAACTTTACACATTTGTTCTCTTTTAGCATAAGATTAGTAGCTTGATATTTTTTTCTTCCTTATAACTTCTGAGAATGTGTAGCCATGGACATGCACTTAATCTCCAGATTGCCTAAGATTACTGTGATTTTACTTTTAATCCCGGCATCAAAGTCATTCCTTGTGTTAGAATATTTGATTGACATCAAATCAGTATTTGATTGATAGGTTTGATTTCCTTGCACCTGTGAGGCGCCCTGTGTGGACCAGATGTGTCTATGTGAAGCTTGCTGTGTCACATTTTGCTCCTACTGATCCTGTGACAGTGCAGCCTAGAACATGCACACAAGCTTCCCATGCTTCATCTTTGCCTGTGAATTCAGGAGGGCTCTTCTTGACTGATTTTCTCTAGTCATCTTTGTTAAACTTCTGACTGCTCTGCCATTTTCTTTTTATCAAGGAATTACCACTGTCTTCTTAACTGTTCAGCACCAAAATCTATTGTTTTTGACAATGTGGTCATGTCTCCACCCTGTGTTCCAAAGTCCATTGGAAAAATGCAGAGTTCTATGTCTTTATGTCTTACTTTTTCTTCTGGGAAGAACTCCTGCACCACTACCGCAGAGCTTGTCATCTTAGTTTGTCATTTCTTCTACTTTTAGTGCAAGATGGGTGGGGAGCAATTTAACCCCCAGTGTTATTGTCTTGGTGCTTGTGAAGCAGAGCTCCTGCCATGAAAACTGGAGAAACAGACCTGAGAAGTCACTGAATCCTAAAAATTGGAAGGTTGTGATTACAGATAATTCTCTTTCTCTCTCTCCCTCTCTCTCTCTCTCTCTCTCTCTCTCTCACACACACACACACACACACATTTTCAGAAAGATAAGTGAACAGAGGCAGAACTCTTGAAATAACTTGAACCAAGAACAAGAATGAGTAGAGGAGTCCTAAAACTAGAGCAAAAGAAAGGAAATTTGGAGATTCAGAATACAAGCACCTTGAAGTTCAAGCAAGAAAAAATGGTATTGAGAAAGTGCTTATTTGGAAGAAAAGAAATGATAAAAAAATCACTCGAAGCTTTGGAAGGAGGGTTCCTTGTGAAGTGTAAGAGTCGAAGCCAAATTAATAGCAGTAAGTGGGATGTATGAAAGTAGGGATGGTGCAAAGGAACCTGGAGCTCTAACCACTTATAATAGGAATGATGGACACTTTCCCCTATTTTTTCCAGGTATTTTATTTATGTTTGGTTTTTAGGTTGAAGATGTACTTTTAGATAGAGGAAAATTAGGATGAGGGATAGCAAATGCAAAACAGTGCTAAGTGATGAAATACTAGAAAGCTGGCCTAAGAGATGGAATGATTACCAAAGGTGGAAAGGTCAGTTTTACATAGGGCGTGAAGGGTTGAGTGATACACATGAAAACACTGTTAGTATACAGTTCTTTGGGGGTAGAGAGACATTGAGGGACCACACATGACATAATGTCAGGCTTCTGTGAAAATATACGATGAAATAATCTGTGAAGAAAATTAGGAAAGTGGGCATCTGACTTAATGAAGAGGAAAAATGTATAAAGAAAGCTTCTATGATTGAGAATAATGTTCTCCAGGTTTGTCTATTCTGAATTAGGTAGAAGCACTTTTTTTCTTTTATTGCATAATAAAATTCCATTTAACAGATATACCACAATTTATCCAGTTGTAATTTGATAGACATTTGGACATTTCCACTTTTGACTATAATGTATAATACTTCTATGAATATTCATGTACAAGTTCTTCCATGACAAATGTTTTCATCTCTCAGTTATATAGATAGAAATGGAATTGTTGGGTTATATGATATTGTGTTTAATATTTGAAAAACTGCTAAACAGTTCTCTAAGGTGGAACTGTTCTCTGAAGTTGGATAGTATATACCTTCCGATTCTTTCCTCTTTTAATATTCCTTGGCAATAGGCAATACTCAGAAGTAAAGAAAACAGATAAGGCAAAATAATGTGTGTGTAAATGAAACAGATAATTAGCCCAGGAATGGGTCACTAGACAAATACAGGAGCCAAAGTGGAGCAAAGAGTCAAGAATAAAGTGAAACATTATTGAAATTACAACCTATTAGGATCTGCCTGGACTGGAAGCCAGTGAGGCTTTTAAATGATGCCTCAGAAGACTCCTTTATGATAGTTTGGCACTTTATGGCCTCCAGCTATATTATATTTATGTGCTTTGTAAATAAGGTTTTATTGGAATATAACTATACTCAATCTTTTATATATATTCCACGACTGCTGTTTGGGCTACAATGAATAGTTGTGATAGACACCATATTGGCCTGCAAAGCTGAAAATATTTTCTATCTGCCCTTTGCAAAAAAAGTGTTGCTGCCTGCTAGTCTGTGGTATAGAAAGCTATACATGACATATTGGTAAGCAAAAAAGCAGGCTATAAAGCAATAGTTACAACAAAACTCTATATTTTTAAAACTGTGCCTAGAAAATGATTAGGGCATTATGTACTGAAATATTAATAGTTCTTTCTATGTGGTAAGATGAGTTAAAAAACTGTTCTTTTCTTCTTTTTCTCCTTTACCCTTCCTCTTTTTGTGAAATACTTTTTATAACGTATTAGGATAAATGCGTAAAGAAGGAAAATTTTATTCAATGGTTACATTAGTTGATTTGAGCAAAGTGCTAAAGAGTACTAGGTTGTAAATTCCTCTAGATGGCTCTAGGTAAGCTTGTTTTAAAGATTAAATATATATCATTATTACACCTTTATCACAATCATGAATCCTCCAAAACTTTGAGTTTTGATAGATAGGAACAAGTGGTAGAAGACTAAGCAAAACTTAAACCTGCTTTAGAAATGATAAATCTAAGTATATATTAGCAATTTTAGAGATTAATACTGAGATAAAAGTATTACAGCCAATATATCAAAATCTCCAAATTATCTTCATTGATTTTGTAGTTTCAAGAAGAAATTGATATTCAAATGGAAAGCAGTGATTATCAATTACTAGGAACAGTAATTTTTGAACAGAATAAGTGGGTAATCTAAGTTAAGTCAAATGCTTCAGAGAAAAAAGAAGAATGGGAATCTAGCTTAACTACTTTCAACTCACAGCATTCTGCCAAGGTTTCTCAAAAGATATGACTGACTATTACCTGTTTCCCCATTTCCTGCCAAATATCCACCAAACCACTCCAAAGTCCATCAGCTACCATTGATATGAGTACAAAGGTCTGTGTGTTTAATTTGTTTATTATCAGGTTTACAGAGCTCCAATTTACTTGATATTGACTAAAAGGACATCCACTGTGGATTGTTAAATATATATTGGATGACTAAATTTATACTTGTAGACTAAGTTGCCATAAGCAAAGCTAAAGAATTTAAGGTCAATCACAAATGAGAAAAGGAAAGATCAAAACTAACCATTGAGGAGGAAAGGGTAAAGTCAGAAAAATCAAGAAGCTGGGAGTGGGATCAAGTGTGGGACAGGGAGAGGAAGAGACAGAAGAAGCAAAAATCAAGATAAGCTTTGGACCCTCACAACCAGGCCCACAGAGGTTGCTCTTAACTTGAAGCCTTTTCATGTCACAAAGGGAACATCTGGCATTTGAGACTTCTAATACTTGGACTTCCTCCACTTCCTACTCTTCTACCCATAGAAGCTGTTGATTTAGTAGTTTAGTAGGCCAAACTGCAATCTTGACTAAAGGATATTTTTGAAAGTCTTTACAATTTTGATTAAATTGAATTAACTACTTCTGAAAGTACTTAAACTTCTGTGGTTTAAGATCTTGGTCCTAGTGACTCCATTTGTATTACCTGAAGGAATGGAGATTGCTCATTTAGACAGAAAGATTAAACAAGGGAAGAACAAATATTTATGTCAGGGAAAGGTAGGCAGAGGGATCATTTATAATTAAGTGTTCTCATAGCACCAGCTTGGGCATCAGTGGAGGTCTGGGGAGAAGAAATATCATTATTGTAAATACCAAAACCAACTTCCTTGGGGAATTTCATCTTTCATTCAAAATGTTCAGGATATATAGGACAGTTGAGAAATTGCCAACTATCCTATACTCAACAATTAAGAAGTACATTAGAATGGACAAAATCTAGATTTTCTGCATATTCAAGACAGAGTAACATCCAAAGATATTTCTAGTAAACAGATCTAATTTCCTGCCTCATAACAAAAAGATACTTCTGATCCAGAATTATCTAATATTGACTCATGTTGATTGTTGAATTTATTCATTTACTTTCTTATTGATTCCTAGTTTAATTCCATTGTGGTCTAATGGAAGATGTAGCATGATTTCTCCTCTTTAAAATTGTCAAATTATGTGATCCAAAAGGTGATCTATCTTAGTGAATATTCTAAGTTAGCTTGAGAAGAATGTGTTTTATCTACTGTTACTAGATGAAGCAGCCTGTGGATGTCAATTACATCCATTTGATTGCCAGTGCTACTGAATTCAATTATGTCTTTGCTGATTCTCTGCCTGCAAGATCTGTCCATTTTCAATAAAGAGGCATTAAAATTTCCACCAGTGATAGTGGATTAGTCTTGCAGTTCTATCAGTTTTTGCTTCATGTACTTTGAAGCATTTACTCAACAAAGAGTCACTATCTTCTTACCTAGATGTTGAATTGTTGGGATATGGGGCAAACAAAACAGTCAAGGTCCTTGCTGTCTTGCAACTTGTGGGTCTAGTAGAGGTGTTAAGTAGTGAACTTGTAATACAGAGTTTCTCATTTTGATGCTGTCTCTGTCCCTGACATGCTCAAGGCCAGCTATTAGTTTTCCTGGACAAAGGAAAAATGCTCTTATCTTTTGCTTAGTGAAAGGTCAAGCTAAAACAAGATAAGGAGAACCAACTCCAGAAAATGCAACACAGAGTTGCTTTGATGGTGAGGTTTAGGGACAAAAGAGTGTTCCATCTGTTTGCCAGATCTCTTTATCTCTTACTGGTTAAGGTATACCAGTTTATATAGGTTCACCAATGATTGTTTAAGACCCCTTTCATGCTCTATGTTCATTTATAGAATAGAGAGCTCTGGTTTCTCTTGTCACTCAGAGATATGGAAAGCATGGTATAATGAGTGATTGAAAAAGATCAGTATGATGAAAGAAGGAAGAGATAACAGAATTAGAACAGTTAGTTCAAACACAGTTATAAATTGTGTCACTAAGACTGTTTAGTTCAAATGAATTCAGAATACTATCAAAGTTGAAGGTAGAGTTGATCATCAAAACAGTTTGCAATAAGTATTGTGTAAACACTGCCCTCACGTATGGTGCAGATATATACCATATCTGCTGGATGTCAGCCCTCCTAGAAGGGGAGAAACCCTGTGAATAAAGAGTATTGCAAATAAGTAGTGAACAGTGATAGCCAAAGAGAATATGTATTCCCTGGAGTTCAGTGAACACTGGGACTGGAAGAGTGATTTGTGCTTACTATAATTCAATAAGACAGTACTTATCTACTGTGTTAAAGGGCTGACCTTGCCTCCTTGGATTTCTTCTTTCTATATTGCCTACAGCCTTTCTTCTTTATCCTGTCTCAATGATTTGTTCTTCCTAATTGTGCATCCCCCATCCTTTGTCGAGTGCTTTGATGAATGTGGACACTTCTCTATTTTCATCATATTCTATGCCTTGCATGAGTCATTTCTAAGGACACTGAATCATTTTCATCATCACTCAGCCTTCTCCTGTTTGAAGTCCTTGACTACAAACATGCTTATTCATCACTACAACCAATATATGTGTGATGTACTGTTTACAGTGGGTTATAATCTGTTGTTAATGGCAGGCTCTGGTGTATTTTTCTTTCCCAAGGGGCCCATTGTTGTTCCTTTTGCTCTTACAGCTCTCAGTGGGAGCAGAAAGAGCCAAGAGTTCTGTCCCTTAACCTCAGTGCATGGAATCTTGCCCAAATCTTCATTCTAAACCTCCTATTTTTGGTTTTTCTTTACAGCAACTTCTTCCTTGATATTGTCTGTAGAGCCAAAAATGAAGAAATGGGGTCCCCTCCAAGGTCACCTCGTAGACCATCCTGGAATAACAGGCTGCAATGAGGGATCATGTGTTCTTTCTCTATACCTTTAATGTGTTTCCTTTTTACTACCTATGTCAGTGTTTTCTCTTTGCTTTTCATATATTTTAAGTACATTTCAAAGTGCAAATTAGATAACCTTCACTAGTGGATAGAGTGCATTACTTTATGACCCCAAACTCTGTGATTTTGCATGAGCACACTGATGTTTAATAATTGGTAATAGATCTTGACATTTCAACAGGCTACAATGGGTTATCCTCCATTGTTCTTCCCCCTACCTGACACCCACTCCATCCAACTTGCTCTGGAATTGATTTATGAAGCTAACTTGCTTTTTACTTATTTTATTCCTCATTATTCATATTTAATGTAACCCATACTTGACCTTGTGACTCTAATTCCTTAAACTGAATAATGTACACACATTGACTTTGTTCTTCTTGACAGATCTTATCATTTTTTATCTTTGCCATCCCTCTTTCAGAATTTTAAAGATCTAGGGCTCTCCAAATTTCTCATCTGTTTACATTCTTTTTCGTTATTTAATATTAATGTTCTTCTTTCAGCCATGATTCTCTAAGTTGTTATTTTCCCTAGTTTCCTGATTTTGGTCTTTCTGTCACTGAGCTAGATCTCTCACTACCACATTTTAAAGGTCAACAATAGCTTCACCCATGATACTAATTCAGAGGTAAAGAAAACCATTGTAACCAAGAATTCAGCAATAATTCAATTAGTTCTTGGATGAGATTTTCACCATCATTTAGGAGTATCAATTGTGAGTTGTTGCTGACAGTAAATGTTTAATCAGAGTAAGATTACTTGGCAGATAAAGAATAACAGATAAATTTTCCCTTTGACTAGTTCTTAGGACACAAATACAGCATAAAATGCTTATATGGCTATGATTTGTTCATCAGTGATCCATAGGAAAATCATATTGTTTTTTGAGAATATTTTTCACAAAGTCATGAACTGGCAAATAAATATTAATGCACATCCACTGGTTTAGGTAAAAATGACACTCTTTCTAACTTCTTGTGGAGATTCATAGTGATAGTGGCGGGGAAATGAAGTATATTACTAGGAATGCGACATATATGTATTTTTTACAGCTTGCTCGGTTAGCTCAATTATTTAAACTTTCTTTCTAATAAGCCAATTGTGGGCCAGTTAGTTTCATATGATTCCACTGGCTGGAGTAAGAATGACAAGTGTCTCCCAAATGTACAGTATAGAGGAAATTAAGATAAACCATAATATTGGTGCTAAACCTGAAACCATTATCTGACTCAAAAAATGATATTAAACTTTTAAGATTAAAAGATTGTGCAGTCAGTTTGGCCCGTGCTTTTAAGGTGCAAGGACACCTTTATTATTCCCATAATATAATTACTATTATTATGATGATATTTCATATATTAGATTAAGTACAGACAGCCAAAGACTTTTAGTTCTCATTCTAGCTTAAAGTTTTTGAAAAACATATTAGATGGATTATATTGTTATGGAAAATACCAGCCAAAATATATACAAAATAATGAGAATCATCTGAGAATGAGTAATATGAGCAAAATAGGGAGTTAAGGCTTTATAGAAAGACACTCCAGTGATTTTTGATATCAAAGAACTGCCATGTATGTTAGGCTTAGTCAAATGGTTTTCTATCCCAGAGTCTCTAAAAGCCACTCTTATCACTGGGACCAGTGATAAACCAGGACATTAGCAACCAAACTCTGTTTGTACAGCCTTCAGTGTTTCTTTCTTTATCCATGTCCCTCACCAGTAAAAGAGAATGAAATTTTCATATGAAAGAATATTTACTTTCAAAAAAATTATCTTTCATTTTTCACAGATTACAACATTCGGCTGCAAAGTCACTGTGACTGACCAAAGCTATTTGTACCTTGAAGTAGGTCAAATCATTGAAGTCATAAATAATCATTTGCCACCTATTGCTGAGACTCTCCTTTTAGGAAAAGTTTACTTTAGAGTTAAGGTAAGTTGCTGCAAAAAGGAAATTCTAAATGGAAGAACCTAAACACCATAGAAGTTTCTTTCTTTTCCATAGTACAGTTCGTAGAGTTAGGTGCCTCTTTTCCTCAAGGCTCTCTAGGGACTCAGGATCCCTTTTATATTGTGATATCACAAATGCCTAGATTTTATCTTTGTCCACATAGTTGAAGTAGAATCACTAATCATACCCAGTCCGTGGGAAGGAAAAAAAGAGACAGAGAGGGCAAGCAACTTTTGTTCTAAAGATGTGACCCAGAAGTTAGACTTGTGCTCAAATAAATGGCAAAAACTGAGTCACCTGGTCATAACTGACTATAAGGAGGCCTAGGAAGGTTAGGTGGCTATAAGCCTCATGACCCCTATGAGAACTTGAGGATGGTGTTTTCTAACTGCAGGGATGAAGAAGGGAATAGATCCTGGGGACGATTCATGGTGTTTCCTCTAAAGGACAAATTAAATATGGGAGAAATGTTAAATTGACCTATTTTAAATAATCAAGTAATTACAGAAAAGTATTATGGTATCTTGAATCTTATACTACTTAATAAGTCCGATTGCCTACTTTTGAATTATTCACTCTAATAGGTGGAAATCCTAGTCTTGGAATTTAGTATGTCTTTTCTGCCCCCACCATTTCACACCCCCAGTTTAAATTAAATTTAAGTTGTTGAAATACTCTGAATTAACTCTTTGTTATTTTTATTTCCCGCTGAAAACTAGTATCGTAAATTTCACTGATTTTAGTAATTAAAATAGATAAAAGCCATAAAATTTCAGGGCTTACTACTGTTGTTTGGGCCCTCCACTAAAAGCTATGTTTTATTTAATCATTTTCCACACCTTGTGACATGAGTATCCTCATGCATTCTATAGGTGAGGGTATTGAGATGAGTCACCTGGCAGTCACAGCCTAGGCTCTACATCACAGCCCCATACCTCTGTAAGAAGATTAAGTCTATTGTTCAACCAATTAAACATAAAGCTAAAATCTATTCAGTTGGCTCTATCAATACAATTTGTATACTGCATAATCTCCAATATTCAGAATCGCTGCCATTCAATACTTTCGAGATCATGGTATTTTGAAAAAGATATCAAAGGATATATATACTTTTCTCAGCCTTTGTTTGCTTTCCAAAAGTCACACCACCCTTCAGTTCAGTAATAAAATTAGTGAGTTAGAGCATTCTTTTTTAACAGTTTCATAAAAATGGGAGTACTTTTGAGCCTTTCTCTATTTTCAAGTGCAGAGGCACCATACAAGCTGTTTTTTAAACTGGGAAATGACTATAAAAATACAGCCCTCTGTCTCTCAGCAGTGATAGATAAGAAGTACTGAAACAGCATTAATAATTAATGGGCAGACAAGATGAAACTCTAGTTGCTCAGACTGCTGTCTCCACATAATCTGTATTTTATACAAAAGGAGAAAGAACTCAATGGAATTTCAGCTGTGACCGGATAAAAACTGCCAGCAAAATGTGATAAGGAAAGTCTAATGTGTGTATTAATCATGTTTATTGTTTCTCATTTGTTGATATATTAGCCTAACTCCCTTTAAAAATACATTTTTGATCATCAGTAGATTCATTTAATGCAACCAAATCTCAACTAAAGTCCAATTAAGGTTTCTAATTTTTGTTAATCAAAAATAATTAATCTATTCCATAAATCAAGGAACAAATGGTTTAAAAATTTTAGTGCAAGATGAGAAGCATTAAGAAAAGAAATCTAGAAAAGTTTGATGCATTATGTAAACATGCCATTGTATGTTTATAGCTTGAGTTAACATTTGGCACTTTTATTATCCAAATTGTTTTTCTAGATATAATGAACATACAATATGACTCAAAGTGAGACACAATTTACCCTTGAATGGTGTCGACTTCAAACATGATGCATTTTTATTTTTTCTAGATCACTTAGAACAAAAGAGATTACAGGATTGGGTGGAGAATGAAGTGTTTGTAGAGATATCAATATTTTTTGTGGTTAAAAGCCTAAGAAAATAAACTCCATTTAATTTACAAGACAAAGAGTTGCTATATTCAACAATTTTAGCGTATGTTTAGAATTCAAAATGTAGGAAAACTTAGAAGTATTTGTTTAATTACGTATGTCCAGTAACCCTTGAAAGTTAAACCTAGCTGTAATTATAACCCAAATTTTTACAAACATCAAGATTGAATGAGGGATGATGGGAGAGAGAGGTTGGAGGAAGATATATTAAATATAGGAATGTGAGCTTAGCCACATTAGCAAGAATGTTAGAGTCAGAAAATATTCCCTGGTACACCAAGAGGTATACTTACTATTTAGAATAATTTGTTTTAAGTGTATTTAAACATTAAATCTTAGAAGATATATATTAGTCTAAATATTGTTTTAATGCTGTGAAAAAAAGTCCGTAAGTCTTGGTACTAAAATGAATTAGGATAAGTCCTCAGAATGAATGGATAACAGATACATTTTTTTAATACACTGGAGTACTACTCTGCCATAAGGAATGATAAACTTGAGACATTTCTAGATAAATGGATGCACCTTGAGACCATACTCTTAAATGAAATAAATCAGACACACATGTTTAAATATCACAGTTTTTCTCTGGTATAAGAAAATGAAATATATAGTAGATATTGCATAATAGATATTATATAATATTAGATATTATATTATATGTTATATAATATTATTATTAGATATTATAATAATTATATTATATAATAATGGATATTATATTATAATAATTATTTAATAATAGATATTATAAAATAGATATTGTAAAATAAATATTGTGAAATAGGAAAGAAATATTCAAATGGGAAGGAGAACTAGGGCAGAGAGAGGGGGAAAGGAAGGAATGGAGAAGAAAGAAAAAGAGAGAGGGCTTTTGGGCCACCATCTGTCCTGCCACTCCCAGCCCAGAGGAAAGGGTTTCTGAGCCACTGACCCACTGCTCCTGGCCCAGAGGAAGGGGCTTCTGGGCCGCTGACCTTCCCTATGCTCCAGCCCAGAGGTAGGGGCTTCTGAGCCACCATCCAACTGCTCCTGGCCCAGAGCAAGGGGCTTCTGAGCCACTGTCCCACCTCTCCCAGGTCAGAGGAGGTCAGCTGTGTGAGCGCCAACAGCACCCCCCCCCCGCCCAGTCAAAATGAGAAGACACATAAATAAGTCTCAAAACCAGACTTCCAGATCACCTACAGCAACCCCAAAAGAAAATGAGATGGAACACTCTGATATTCAACCATCTGGACTCCCTGAACTGGCAACAAAAGAGGGTCTAGAAAAAATGAAATCAGAAATAATTTCTCAGAAAACAGCACAGATTGTGCTTGTAATGCAACACATGATTAATAAATCTAGAGAGGAGCTCAGAAATATGATGGAATCCCAACATAGGAAACAAATGGAATCCATAAAATAGATGCAAATAGATTCACAGGAGATGAAAAACTCCACTGAAAGTCTACACAGCAGAATGAGCCAATGTGAGGACAGAATTTCGATATAGAAGATAAGATTGCAATTAGTGACCGGGAAAAGAAAAATTGCTTCAAAATTGTAAGGGAACATGAGAAATCAATCCAGCAGCTGCTAGACAGTGCAAAGAAGAATAACATAAGACTGATTGGAGTCAAAGAAGAAACAGGAGAGACTGCAGACGACATAAAAAAAAAAAAACTCTTCACAAAAGTAATGGCAGAAAACTTCCCAAGGAGGGGAAGAGAACTTGACATATAGATAAGTGAGGCATATAGGACTCTAAAGAGCCTTGATCAAAAAATCTACACATAGGCATATAATTGTTAAGATTCCAGAAACTCAACAGAACAAGGTTCTACAAGCAGTTAGAGAAAAGAAACAAATCACATACAAAGGAAAGCTCATCAGAATCACAGCAGAATTCTGAATAAAAACCATCAAGGGAAGAAGAGCTTGGAGTGACATATTCCAAGACCTAAGAGAAAACAACCTGCAACCCAGATTGATGCACCCTGCAAAACTATCTCTCAAAATTGATGGAGAAATAAGATACTTTCACGACAAAGAGCACCTTAGGAACTTCGTAAATACCAAAACAGCACTCCAAAAATTTTTACACACTATCCTAGGAACAGACACTGAGGATCACAATCCCAGGAAGCAAAGCAGAATGAACCCATCTGGCATGACAAGAAATTAAATGTAAAGGGAGAGAACCCAACAAAAAGAAAAAAGTCATGGCAATGATAAGTCAATATGTTTCAGTTATAACTATCAATGTTAATGGTCTCAATTCACCAATCAAAAGAAATAGTCTGGCAGAATGGGTCAAAAGGCAAAATCCAACAATATGCTGCTTATAAAACAACACTTAATTCAAAATGAAACTTATAGACTGAAAGTTAAAGGGTGGAAAACAATACTCCTTGCAACAGGAACCCAAAAAAAAGCAGGAGTAGCTATTCTTTTTACAGATCAAGTAGATTTAAAACCAACACTAATTAAGAGAGACAAAGAAGGACAATGCATCTTTGTAAATGGAACAATCCAACAGAAAGAGATGACAATCATAAATATCTATGCACCAAACACTAGTGCACCCAACTATATAAAGCAAATACTAATGGACATGAAAAGTCAAAATCCACTCATACAATTGTAGTGGGGGACCTCAATACCCCACTGTCACAAATAGATAGATCAACTAGACAAAAAATAAGTAATGAAATATTAGAACTCAATCAAAATCTTGAATAAATGAACTTAACAGATATTTACAGAGTGTTCCACCCCACAAAATCAGAATGCACACTCTTCTTAGCTGCACATGGTTCATTCTGCAAAGTAGACCACATAATTGTGCATAGGACATCTTTAAGCAAGTGCAAAAGAATTGAAGTTATCCCCTGTATACTATCAGAAAATAGTGCTATGAAATTGGAGATCCATAGCAAAAGAAACTAGAAAAATTTCATAAACATGTAGAAATTGAACAACACACTTCTGAATAACCAGTGGGTCACAGAGGAAATTAAAGAAGAAATCAGACAGTTCCTTCAAGTAAATGACAATGACAATACAACATATCAGAATATATGGGACACAATGAAAGCAGTCTTATGAGGGAAATTCAGAGCAGAGAATACGCATATTAGGAAAACAGAATGAGCCCAATTAAAAAACCTGATGCTGAACCTCAAGCTTCTAGGAAAAAGAGCAGTTCAAACCCAAAGCTCATACAAGGGAAGAAATTATAAAGATCAGGGTAGAAATCAATTCAATGGAGACTAAGAGAATGATACAAAATATCAATGAAGCCAAGAGATGGTTCTTCAAAACAATCAACAAAATTGAAAAACCCTTACTCAACCTTATCAGAAAAAGGAAAGAAAAGGCCCAAATCCATGCAATTAGAAATGAAAAGGGTGAAATTACAATAGACCTAGCAGAAATCAAGAGGATCATCAATATCGACTTCCAGAACCTATACGCCAATAAGATGGAAAACACAGAAGAAATGGACAGATTCCTAGATACATATGAATTAAGAAGTTGAACGAAGAAGACCTAAAAATTCTAAACAACCCAATATCAACTAATGAAATTGAAAACATAATTAAAACTTATCAACTAAGAAACGCCCGGGCCCTGATGGCTTCACTGCTGAATTCTACAAGACATTTAGAGAGGAACTACTGCCAATACTGTTTAAACTCTTCAATGAAATTGAAAGGGAAGTAATACTCCCAAATTCATTCCTGGAAGCAAGCATCACCTTGATCCCCAAATCAAAGAAAGACCCAACTGAAAAGGGGAACTATAGGCCAATCTCACTAATGAACATAGAAGCAAAAATCCTTAATAAGATACTGGCAAATAGAATGCAGAAGATCATCAAGAAGATCATACACCCTGATCAAGGGGGATTCATCCCAGGGATGCAGGGATGGTTCAATATACGAAAATCAACCAGTGTAATACACTATATGAATAGAGCCAAGGACAAAAACCATATGATTGTCTCCATAGACACAGAAAAAGCATTTGACAAAATCCAACATGCATTTATGATAAAAACCCTACAAAACATTGGAATAGATGGTCTCTACATCAAACTGATAGAAGCCATCTATGAAAAACCAACAGCCAATATCATACGAAATGGTCAAAAACTGAAATCCTTCACACTAAAATCAGGAACAAGACAAGGATGTCCACTGTCACCACTCTTGTTCAATATAGTTTTGGAAACATTAGCCATGGCAATTAGACAAGAGAATGAAATAAAAGGAATAAAGATAGGTAATGAAGAAGTCAAATTGTCATACTTTGCAGATGACATGATACTCTATAGAGAAGACCCTAAGTACTCCCCCAAAAGTCTTCTAGACTTAATAACCAAATTCAGTCAAGTAGCTGATTACAAGCTCAACACAGAAAAATCAATAGCTTTCTTCTACACAAATAACAGACTCACTGAGACAGAAACAGGGCAAACAATTCCTTTCACAATAGCATCCAAAAATCTGAAATACCTAGGAATCAACCTAAGGAAAGAAATCAAAGACCTCTTCTCTGAAAATTATAGCACTCTGAAAAGAGAAATTGAAGATGATATCAGAAAATGGACAGACATCCCCTGCTCCTGGGTAGGAAGGATTAATGTAGTGAAAATGGCCATACTTCTAAAACTTCTATATAGATTCACTGCAATTCCAATTGAGATCCCAGCAGCATACTTCATGGACCTTGAGAAAAAAATCCAAAAATTCATTTGGAACAAGAAAATACCAAGAGTAGCAAAAGCAATTCTAGGTAACAGAGACATGGCAGGGGGGAATCACAATCCCCAACCTGCAACTATACTACAAAGCTTCTGTGATAAAACAGCATGGTACTGGCAAAGAAACAGACCTGAGGACCAGTGGAACAGATTAGAAGATGCAGAAACAATTCCAGACACACTCAGCCATCTCATCCTCGATAAAAGAGCCAAACACCCTCACTGGAGGAAAGATAGCCTCTTTAATAAATGGTGCTGGAGAAATTGGTTTTCAACTTGCCAAAGAATAAAACTACACCTGTATCTCTCACCATGCACTAAACTGCAATCAAAATGGATTAAAGATCTAAATATTAAAATAGAGATGCTGAACCAGCTGGAACAGAGATTAGGTAGAACCCTTGAAGACATTGGTGTAGGAAAACATTTTATGAACAAACCTCAGTTGCCAGTGAACTACCACCAACAATCAACAAGTGGGATCTCTTCTTATTAAAATCTTCTGCACAGCAAGAGAAACCACCAGCAGTGTGAAGAGACAACCCACAATGTGGGAAAAAAATCTTCACTTGCTTTTTCTCAAAGGTGTACTATCTTGAATCTATAAAGAACTTAAAAAGATCAGACCTGCCAAATTTAAAGACCCAATCCAAAAATGAGCATCTGAAATGAACAGACATTTTTCACACAAAGAAATAGAAATTGCAAATAAATTCGTGAAAAAATGTTCAACATCACTGGCCATTCAAGAGATGTAAATGAAAACAACACTCAGATTCCACCTCACTCCCGAAAGAATGGCTGCTATCATGAAATCAACCAATAACAAATGCTGGTGGGGCTGAGGGGAAAGAGGAATACTGCTCCACTGCTGGTGGGAGTGTAGACTGGTGCAACCAGTGTGGAAATCAGTATGGAGATACCTCAAAGAACTAAGACTGGAAGTGCCATTTGTCCCAGCTATTCCCCTGTTGGATATCTTCCCCAAAGAATTAAAAGAATCATACCATAGTGATATATGTACACTCATGTTCAAGCAGCACAATTTGTAATAAACAGCCCAAATGCCCATCAGCTGGAAACTGGATCAAGAACATGTGGTTTTTTAATAAAATGGTGTACTACTGAGCCATAAGAAATGAAAAATTAGAGACATTTATAGCTAAATGGATGCACATTGAGGAGATACTCAAGTGAAATAAATAGGACACACATGTATAAATACTGTATATTTTCTCTCATGTGAGAAACTGAAATAATGACTAAAACTTATAAAAGATAATGTGAAATGGGAAGAAAAGGGGCAAAGGGGAAGTGAAAGTGGGAGGGGTAGGGGAAAGGAAAGAAGGCAATGGAATTAATATGAGAAAATGGAAAAATAGAAACAAAATCTTTGTAAATAGGGAGGAATGGAGGGATTGAAGGGAGGGCTGGGCAAGGGTGAAAAATAAGAACCAAGAGAGATTACGTAAAGGTGCAAATTTCCAATGATGAATGTATTGTATACCTAAAATGTACCAATGATTAGAATGAATAATCGATAATGCAAAATAGGAAGAAAAGGTCCAAAGGGGTAGGGGTATTGGGAGGGGCAAGGGAAAGGAAAGAAGGGAAAGCAAAATTGATGAGAAACGGAAAAAATGTAAATAAAGTTTTTGTAAATAGGGAAGGGTGGGGTAGGAATCGGGAAAAAATAAGAACCAAGATCCATCATGTAAAGGTACAAGTTCCCAATGAGAAGTATTAATGTGTTGTATACCTCAAATGTACCAATAAAGGAGTTTAAGTAATTTTTAAAAAGCAAGCAAGAAAGATAAAGAGAATAGGAAGGAAAAAATGGAAACAAAGCTTTTATAAATAAGGAGGGAAAGAGGGATTGAAGAGGGGAGGGGAATGGGGAAAAAGGAAGAATGAAAATGTAAAGTGTTCTGATACAAATTCCCTATGATGAATGTGATCATTATGTATATCAAAAGTGTACCAATAAAATGTAATCAAATTTTTAAAATGTTTAATAAAAATGTCATCATTCCATCAGCACCATTAGAAAAAGAATTATAGCTCTTTTTTTTTAACTAGTGGCCAATCAGTGTCATCACTAGTCCCATTTTAAATAAAGACAATAGATTATTAGTAAATTTTGCAAAATTACTTAAGCTGATAATTGTTGGAACTTCAGCTGCCCTGTCATCTAAAGGCTGGGTATATTGTGTCATAATAAGTCCCAAGACATAGTGATGCATGGCTGAGGTAGGGAAACTCTTCACCTTCTGTAAGTTTGTTTATCCACTTGTGGTAAGAGGATAATATGTGATTGGCGAGCTCACAGGAATCTAGTGAGGTTTTATTTTTAAGGCAAAAAGGTGTGAAAAGGTGTCTGTGGAACTATAAAAGCCATGCAGAAGTGAAATGTAATTATTGAGCTATGGGGTTTCCAACCTTTCTTTAAAGATTCCTAAGAATCCAGGATTTAAACTAGGACCTTGGGTCCCACAGCTTCATCTCTACTAGAAACTCTATTACCCTATGACCAGCACTTTTCTAAACAAGGTTTGAATACTGGTTCTGTGGAAAATTAGCAAAGGATTTGTACAACAAGAATTCCTCTAATGAAATCTGCTTGGGGAATATGGTTCCCTTTCATAAAGGGCATTCCTATAAGACTCCCCTGAACTTTAATGTGCAAACTATGGGCCTCTAACAAGAAGGGTATTAGATGCAGCTTTCCCAAATTAACTTGACCATGGAAATTGTATTTATAGACCAGGGACATCCCTTAGGATTGTTATTCTCCAGAAATTGCTTTGGCAAGCACTGTTGACACTTTTTGTAATTTTTCAAAATATATGCTCTGAAAAGACACTGGGTCCTTATTCTCTTAAGGCTCAGTGCTAATCTAGACACCAGTTTTATCAAATTGTGGTTCCTGGTGATGCTTATTTAAAATCCAAATTGGAGATGCTGCCTCAACCCTAGGCAGAGTCACAGGAATATGCATTTTTTCACTTCCTTGGATGAATCTGAGCTACTTGATCCAAGACTATGGTCTGAAAAATGCCACCGGTACAGGTGTTGCCACTGGTAGTCCTGTGGTTTAATGGTTATTAGCATGATATGACTAACCTATAACAGACTTGCACTTTCTGACCCTGAAAAGGCAAGCTAATCCTCAAAATTCCCTAGGAAGACTGATTCCTTCAGTAAAAATGGGTACACACTTCTACAGACCTATTTGCAGTCTACAAAGACCACTGCACTGTGTATATGATGCTCTCCTGAAGTGATGTTCTGCCTGCCTTAAAAAATAAAAGTAGAGGTAGATGTAAAGTTGGGGCCAAATAGGATGTGGTTATTGAACAGATTGCTGCCACCTAAAGGAAACCAAGTACTTTGTCCCAGGACAATAAGAAAGAGGCCTTCAATGCATCTCAGTAACTGGCCAGACAGCCTTCACAAGCTCCAGTGTATAACAGAGTAAACTCCCTTGAAAGATTTTGCACCAGCACCCGGAAGGATGCTCCCTGCCTCCATCCCAGGATCCGAGTGCAGAGAAACTCAGCCGGTTCTAGCACCCAGAAGGAATCTCCCGGCCTCCATCCCAGGCTCCTAGGGCAGAGAAGCTCAGTAGGCCCCAGCACTTGGAAGAATGCTCCCCTGCTGCCATCCCAGGCTCCTAGGGTGGAGAAGGTGAGCCGGTCCCAGCACCCAGAAGGAAGCTCCCTGCCTCCATCCCAGGCTCCTAGGGCAGAGAAGGTGAGGTGCGCAGGCACCAGAAGCACCCCTGCCCTGTGGAAATGAGTAGACACACAAACAAGCCTCAAAAACAGACTTCCAGGTCACCTACACCAACCTCAAAGGGAAACAAGATGGAACAATCTAATACTCAACCACCTGGATTCTCTGAACTGCCAACAAAAGAGGATCTGGGAAAAATGAAATCAGAAATAATTACTCAGATAACAGCAAAGATTTTGCTCATGGTGCAAGACATGATTAATAAATCTAGATAGGACACAGATAAAAAAATAGAGGATCTGAGGAACATGATGGAATCCCAACAGAGGAAACAAATGGCATCCATAAAACAGATACAAACAGATTTCCAAGAGATTAAAAACTCCATCGAAAGTCTGCACAGCAGAGTGAACCAATGTGAGGATAGAATTTCTCATATAGAAGATAAGATTGCAATTAGTGAGAAGGAAAAGAAAAATTGCTTTAAAGTTGTAAGGGAACATGAGAAATCAATCCAGCAGCTGCTAGACGATGCAAAGAATAACATAAGACTGATTGGAGTCAATGCAGAAAGAGGAGAGAGTGCAGATGACATAAAAACACTGTTCACGGAAGTGATTGCAGAAATCTTCCCAAGGAGGGGAAAAGAACTTGACATACAGATAAGTGAGGCATATAGGACTCCAGCTAGCCTTAATCAAAAAATAATCTACACATATGCATATAATAGTTAGGATTCCAGAAATCCAACAGAAGAACAAAATTCTACAAGCAGTGAGAGAAAAGAAACAAATCACATAGAAAGGAAAGCCCATCAGAATCACAGCAGACTTCTCAATGCAAACCCTCAAGGCAAGAAGAGCTTGGAGTGATGTATTTCAAGCCCTAAAGGAAAACAACCCAGATTGATGTACAACAACCTCCAACCCAGATTGATGTACCCTGCAAAACTATCTTTCAAAATTGATGGAGAAATAAGATACTTTCATGATAAAGAGCACCTCAGGAACTTCATGAATACCAAACTGGCCCTCCAAAAAATTTTGGACAATACCCTAGGAAAAGACAATGAGGATCACAACCCCAGGAAACCCAGCAGAATGAACACATTGGGTGTGACAAATTAAATGCAAAGGGAGAAATCCAGCAAAAAGAAAAAGTCATGACAAGGCTTTTAAAACTTTTAACTTCATCTCCCTAATGAGTGCAGAATTCAATCTTATTATTGTACTTATTAGTATTTTTCTGATTCTAGAGTTGCACACCATTCCTTGTGCTATGCTGGCTATTTATCATCTTCTTATGTCTACATTTTAATTGGGTTGTCTATTAATGAGCTGTAAGAGTTCTTTATATATTCTCCTCATAGGTTATATGCATTGTAAATATGGCCTGTTTAAGGACTACTTTTCATTTTAATGATGTCATTTAAAGTTCAAAATTTTGATGGAATCTCATTTATCAATTTTTTTCTTTTATACATCATGTTTTTTGAATACTAGGTAGTTCTTGCCTACACTGAATTCATTAATATTTTCCCTTATAATTTCTTCTTAAAGTTTTATACTTTTAGGCTTTCTTATTTAGATTCATAGATCCCTTCAAGTTATTTTCATGTATGGAAATAAAGGGTTGAGTTTAATTTTTTTATATATGATTACCAGGTGTTCTAGTGCCATTTGCTGAAAACACTATCTCTTCCTTGCCTCTTGAATTGAGTTTATATTCTATAAAATGCTAATGTTAAATAATCTTTCAAACTCAGTGGACCATATATGTGCAGTTCTATTTCTAGATTCTCTGTTTTATTCAAATGATCTATATGTCTTTCCTTACACCAATGCTGCCTTGATTACTGTAGCTTTAGAAGAAGTCTTAAAATTAGGTACTAAACATCTTCCAACACTCTTTTTGTTTTTGTTTTTGTTTTTGTTTTTAACTTTTCTAGGTCCTTTGTACTCCTACATAACTTTTAAATTTCAATATCCAATTCTTCATTTATAGTAAGTATACACAGACCTGAATTTTTGTATATACCTTGTGGTTTTCTAATCCTGCTAAATTCAAGTACAAGTTCTAGGGGCTCCTAGAGATTTCTTAGTATTTTCTCTGTAGATGATCATTTCATCTACATATAAAGATTTTGCTTCTGCCATGCCAACCCTATCCTAGTTGTGTCATTTTATTGCCAGACTATTTTGGTGGGGACTAGGTTTCAAAGTTTAATGGACAGATAAAGAGTAAGCATATCTGCCCTTGTTCCCCACCTTAAGGAGAAAGCATTGTATCTTCTCCATTCATATAAGGCATTCTCGCTGGAAGTATGGAGTATATGTCTTTAATCTGTTGAGAAGTTTCTGTTCTACTTCTAGTCTCCTGATAGCTTTTACCATGAACAGCTGTAGAATTTAGTCCAATACTTTTTCTCCAACTAGTGTCAGGATCATATGGCTTTTTCCTTTCCTCTGTTAAAATGATGACTTTTGGGGGTGGATCTTCCAATGCTGAACCAACACTGCCATCCCTATAACAAAACCACTTTCTACATCCTGCTAGATCTGACTTCTAATAGTTTGTTTTGTTAAACAAATTTCTATCTATGTTCATACTTTTTTCTTCTATTATCTTTATCCAGTTTTAGGATTAGCACAATGTTGAGTTCCTAAAATGAGGGGAGAAGTGTTCCTTCTTTTTTCTGCTTTAACTGTTTCATATAATTTATCAGTTAAAATGTTTATGAGCCTGCTGTTGTCATATAGGTAGGTTTTCAAGCTAGGAATATACTTTTTTTAATAGGTGCTATTCAAATTTTATATTTCCTCCAGAGTTAGTTTCATTAATTTGTCTTCCAAGGTACTTCTTAGAAGGTGTCAAATTTATTTCAAAAAAGGTTTTTGTAATATGCTTTCTATATCCTTTTAAATTCTGTAAAATCTGTGGTAATGTCTCCTAGATCTTAATATTGTAATTTAAAAAATGTATAACTGATATTGTGTAACAGAAAGAAAAGGTCTAAAAGAGCAGAGGAATTGGGAAGGGTAGGGGAAGGGAAAAAAGGGAAAGGAAAAAATATGAGAAGAGGAAAAAAATGGAAACAAAGTCTTTGCAAATAGGGAAGGGTGGAGGGGGTGAAGGGAAGGCAAGGGAAGAGGAAAAAAAAATAAGAACCAAGAGACTCATGTAATGGTACAAGACACCAGTGATCAATGTAACTGTATTTTATACCTAAAATGTACCAATAAAGTTAATGGGGGAAAAATAAATAAATAAATAAAATAAAAGTAGAAAGACCAAAAGCCATACTTCAGTGAATAATATAGTACAAGTATTTCTCTACATAATTCTTTGGAGATCCAAATTTCTGTCTGGGAAAAAAGGAAGCTTAATATCTACTTTGCTAGCAGAGCTAGTATAAATGGAAATGAGAAAAACTAGACACCTCTCTTGGACCGTCAATGTAATAGAGTGACGTAATACTGTCTAAAAATACCCAATGTACCTACATGAAATTGTAAATATAGAACATGGATAAGGGCACAGTTTGAAGTTAATGTGAAAAATATAGGTTGGTTATTTTCTCTGTAACTCTCACAAATCCTGCAGCTCATATAATGAATAGAAATGCTACATGTGAGTGTGTGTGTGTGCAGGGAAGAGAGGGCATATTTATCACTCTCTAGAGCACTAAAAGTCTCTCTTGCAGGGCCCTTTTTACATATTTACAAAAAGTACTGGACTGTTGTGTCTGAAAGTATGCAAATAAGAAAGATTTTCTTATTTAGCTGGCTCTCGTCAGTATTTGCCACCAGCTATTTGGTCTGTTGAAATCTACATCAAAGGTTAGTTTCTCATCTCTTTTTGCAAGGAAGACAGCAGGGATTCTGGAGTCAATTTGCTAGAGTTTGAATTCTATCTCTTTCAAGTATTTAAGTTTTTAAACTCTCTAAACTTCAGGGCTTTCATCTGAAAAATGGAACACATGAGAATAGAATCACATGAGAAAGGCACAGTGCCTGACATGTCCTAAGAGCTCATAAATGCTAGTTGATACTTTCTCGGTGCTCTTGAACATGGAGATCATGTTTTATAGTTCTTCCCTGTCCCTCACTGGGCCTTGAAAAGAACTTCACATACAGAAAGGAACCATTAACACATTTTGAGAATTTGAAAGAATGAACATATTGAATTGATCCAAGGACTTTTATGAACTTCTGGATACTTTTCTTGAACATTAAGACTATGTGAGACAATTCCAAGAAGATAAATATCCATGGGAACATTGTTTTGCCTCAAAACCTTGGTTCTCCATGCTGAAATCATAGTGAACTTCCCAGGCCTGTGAATTCTGCCCCTCCCTTGACACTGTGCCTTGTTTGTGTGCTCTTTAAATCTGTTTTTCAAAATGGTCCTTTGGAAAGGTAATTTTCATAGAGTATATGGAGGTGCAACATGCCATCAAAATAATGATTTACTGGTAGAATTATTATATTATTATCTGCATTATGGTTTTTAAAAAGTTGTTTTCGGTACTATTCAAATAGCAAGATGGTGAAGTATTTCATCAGCTGAAAGTAAAATCGCTACTGTGAAAAATGTGGTATGTGCTGATGAATGTTACTTCAATGCTGGTGTGTGATAGAGATGTTGCTAGACAGCATGCCAGGAAAAGCTATACTTACTGGTTGCACTTTTAACCCAATGATAAGTGAGCCACTAAAAATCTGAGAGAATAAGAACTACAAATACTTGAGCTAACACTTCACTCCTACTGCTCATGATGAAGTTTTTATCTTTAAAGTCTGAGTAAAGGTAAAATGAGTTGTCCCCATCTACACATTACAATTTGGCAAAAGCATAACTAACATTTTCCTTGTGGTTGATGAGGCAGAGATGGGGATGCAAGCAGACGGAAGGGATGAGGAGGACCTAAAACTGATTTTTTTCAGAGCTGGAGGGTAGTGGATTGCAGCAGTGGTCTCTCCTCCCTGGACACTGCCTTGTGAGTCTGGTCTGGAGTCTATGGGGGCCAGAATATACTTCTTTTTACTCAAAGCTAAATGTGATATGGTTTGGTATTTTTCTAAATGTAACCTATTAAGTTGAAACTCACTACTAGGTCATAAAATTAATTTTGTGATTAGAAGCTGGTATAAAGAGAACAGAATAAACTGCAATGCACACAGTAAAGCTCAGTTTTGTTTCAGTTCTGTGTATGAGTGACTATGTGTGTAACATGTCATGATACAAATTATATTTCAGACTTTGAGTCTCATTTTTTAAAATTCTGAAAACCACTGGCTAACAAACAGTATTCCTGTGTCCATTTATGAATAGGTTACCAAATCACAGGGAGACAGGTTTTGACTATCTTTCAGGTTGCTGGTAATTGTCTGTATCTTTTCTGTGCACTTATACTGAGTGGCTCATTCAGAAGCTAATGCAGCTCATGGCTAATAATTACTGAACTCTTATCTGTTATCTGGCAGTGTGTTAAGTGTTTTATATGAATTTAAATTCTTAAAACAGCTCTCCTAATTAGGTACTTTTACAGTAGTCCTCCTCATCTGTGGCTTCACTTTCTACAGTTTCAGTTCCCGATGGCTAACCAGTCTTAAAATGCTGAATGGAAAATTCCACAAATAAACGATGCATAAGTTTTAAAATGTATGCAATTGTGAGTAACCTGCTGAAATCTCACACTATCCTGTTCCATCCCACATGAGGCCTCAATCATCTCTTTGTCCAGTATATTCATACTATTTACATGATCTGCCTATTAGTCACTTAGTAGTCTTCTTTGTTATCAGATTGATTTTCATGGTATCACAGTCCTAGTGTGTGAGTAATCTTTACAAAGTAGCCTAATGCTACTCTCATTCCCTATATCATTCACCTCAATGTCTGTGTCATTCACCTCACCTCATCTCTGCATGTTAGCATTCTTATCATCTCACATCATTACAAGAAGCATGAATAAAACAAAATATTTTGAGAAAGATAAAGACCACATTTACATAGCTTTTATTATGTATATTGTTATAATTTTTCTGTCTTGTTAGTTATTATTAATCTCTTACTGTGTCTGATATTTAAATTAAACTATCTTGGGTATGAATGTATAGGAACAAATACAGTATGTATATAGGATCTGATACTATCCATGGTTGCAAGCATCCACCTGAGATCTTGAAACATGTTTCCCATGGGTAAACAAGGACTACTGCAAACAATTATTTCAGTTTTATAGCAGTGAAACTGAGATGAAGAGATGCTATATAACTTGTTCAAATTTACATAGGTAGAAAGAGGAAACCAGGGAGCTTGGTGGCAGAGTTTTCACCTGAAAATTCTTAGGAGTCTGTCTTAATGTGTTTGAGCTGTTGTAACAAAATACCACAAACTGGATAAATTATAAACAACAGATACATATTTCTCTGGGTGCTGAAATTCCAAGATCGGGCAATAGGAGTCTTTGTTTGCCAAGTGAGCATCTACATCCTCATAGACAGCATAGTTTCACTGTGCACTCACATAGCAGAAAGGATGATCAAGCTTCCTTGATCTTTTAGAAGCCAAAAAGCCAAAAAGCCTTCATGACCTAACCCCTCTTAAAGACCTCTCAAAGACCTTCATATTTAGAATTTCAAACTATTAATTGGAGGTGGTGGTGACAGCTAATTAGCAATAGCTGTCTAAAGCCCAAGAGGCTAGCCTTTCTCCCTCTATCTTCCCATCACCATTTCTTCCTTGCTGCAAATCAAGAACGTCAAAGTCAGAACCTCCTGTTGCAGTATCACTGATTTTCTCAATGTAACACATTTATTAAGTTGAGCCATACTGAATGGCAGTATTTGCAAACTTTTGAACTACAGACCAGGAGTTCATATGGCTCATCTGAATACCACTTCCTATGTGCAAATGGTTCATAACAATGAATAATGTATTACTTCCATTCTTAATACACTTATAATCCAGGAATTGAGGGAAATGGACATTTAGGATCTTTGCTATTTTATATTCCAATCTCTTCTGGTTGTGTTTTCACAGGAAGGTGTTTGCTGGAATATTATGTAATAGGATGGTAAAATGTTAGAGCTGGCAAAGTCTTTATTGACTATTCAAACTGAACTCTTAAAATACATACGAGGAAACTGAACCCTAATGAGACTAAACAACCAATGTCAAGAGTCAATTACCTGCAGAGCTGAAATCAGAATTCAGGTTTGTATCTGTTTATTTTCACTTTTGATTTTATCAAAATAATTGCATATAGATACATTTAAAGGTCCTAAAATGTATGGATACTGTAATGTTTACCCCATTCCCTGGTTGATTTCTAAGAAACTCAAAGCCAAATCAAAACCTACTCTTAGTAGTCACAATTTAACTTTTATTTTCTCTTTCCTTGTTTTATTTTCTTATTATTTAGTAATAAATAAATAGGACTAAATTTATTATTTAGTCCTGATATTTTTTGTTAGTACGTATTTGCAGTACATAGTTATTTCTTTTAGCATGGTTAGTTGATACATGCACATAACACATCTTAATTTCCTTTCTCTCCCTCCCCTTCATTCCGTCCTTTGGTCCCCTTCCCTTTTTCAAAAGACTTAGCAAGAGATCTATCTCCTTGTTTTCTATTATCTATTTTTTATTTGTTTCAATCTTGTTATGTCATGTGATCTTGAGAACAGCCTCAAATTTTTCTGTTTGTCAAATGAAGTTAAAGCATTTCAGTTACACGAGAGGTTTAAACTATATACCTTTGAATCATCAAATGAGCTGGGAGAGGTGAAGTAGGAAGCTAAATGAGGCCAGAGAGTACAGGCAGTGAGGCATACAAAGAGCCAGGAGATAGGCACAGCAGATGGTTGAGAAGCAATGAATCATTTGCAGCAGCACCCTGGAAAAAAAAATGGCTATGGCAGTGATACAGCTGCTGCCATTGCCCCTGAAACATAAAGCATAACTGATCTGTCTGATTTGTAACTGTAACATAGCTGAATAGATGTCCCCTTACCACAACTCCACTACCCAAGCTCTTTAGTATGGCAAGGGGGGGTCATACCTCTCCCACTGATTATGGACTCTCAGACTCCAATTTTGGCTTATGTCATTGCCACCTGATCACCTCTAGATACAGAAACTTTTCAAGTAACATATTCATCATGAAATCCTCCTGACCAGTGAATCCCTGAATAATCTTTATCTTGCATTTCTGTACCTAAGTGCTCATATTTCACACTTTAGATTGTGTGCTTCTAAATGATTTATATATGTGTGTACATGTTCTCAAAATATACATCAGTACTTTACACATTGGAGAAGACTATAACATATCTTAAATAAAAGGAGACAATAGAATTTGAGTGATCTTCCATTCCTGCATAACACACTCAGAAATTAAAAGATGCCCTAATATTTGAAAGTATATCCCATGTTCATAGCTCAAATTCTGATTTCCTGTGACAATTAAGAAAATCTGTATACTGACAGAAACAAATGAATTATATGTGTTTTGAATATTTTGAGGGGTCTTAATAATCACTAGATATTATTTGCTTTTATCATCTATAAGGTTTAATTTTATGTAATTGGAGCTTAATCTAATTAGTGTTAAATCCATTGAAAGTCATAGGCAGTTAAATTTTTTGGAATGTTTCTTTTCCTCTAAAACATTTGTTCCTTTATGTTCTTTCTGTTCTGTCACTAAAATGGAAAGGGTGGTGATATTTCAAGAAGCATGCTACTAATCATACTTCTTATTCTGTCATCAGAAGATTGTGAAATGAAAGTAAAATGGCTCCCAGAAGTTTTTTGTAGTTTTTTTTTTCTTTTTTAATGCTGTTGCTTCAGTGATACAGGACTATGTAACTTTTCAAATGATAAGTCCCTAATTAGTTGGAACTTTATTATCCTCTGCCTACGTTTGGTCTTTAGCCCAAATGTTCACTTATCTAAACCAAAGTGCTATATGACATTTTTGTTGTTTTAGGAACACACAGTTACCATTCCCAGGCTGCCCCCACATTATCTCAGATGTGTGTTATATGACACATCTTCAAATTCAGAGAAAATGTAGAGGGGGAAATGTCTTGCTAGTTGGAATTTTGTTGCTAAGTTTTAAATAAACCAGTTCCTGAAATAGATCTTTACATGTTATTGGTTTTCAGTTTGCATATTTACTCCCCAAACATGCAATTGTTGTGCACTAACAATGCAGTGAGAAATTGAAAGCATTCAAAATGGTGTTTTTCAGCAGCAAGAACATAAACATGAGTAGTAATTGCCACAGAAGAATGCAAGTATTTTTGCTCCTAATTTTATACTTGTGAAATAAAAAAGATATTTTGGAAAGGAAAATAAGAAAATATCATACAGAAAGAGACCTTTTCATTAAGGCATGAGACTGTCCTTTCTGATGAAAAATTATTAAGGGCAAATAATAGCTCTTTCATATAAATTAGAAAGAACTAGAGGCATCTGAAAGTCAGAAATGAATAAATAAATGGAGAGGGTGTAGATAACATTAAAAATGAGCAAGCATGGTCATTACACTTACAATCCAGGGTATCAAAAGCATGAATAAGGTCAGAAAGAATGACCGGTAACATTAATATGACAGGCCCTGGTTTCAGATTGGAGACCTTGAGAAGGTCAAGAGGTCTGATTTTTTTAACCTGAAGATCTGAAACAAAGATGAAAACAAATTAGAGTGAAAATGAAAGGGAACACAAACTGATACAAGAGATAACATAAGGAAACCAAACGGTATAAATTAAAGAAGATAAAAATTGCATGTGAGACTTACTAGACAAAGATTTTGTCAGCTATTTAAAATATGTCCAAAAAACAAAAGATACTAAGCCGAAAGAATAAAATGAAAAACTGAAAACAATGTGACACTAAACAGAGAATTTAGATAGAAATTTAAAAATCAAATAGAAATTATAGACTTTTAAAATATAAAAACTCAAATAAGAAATTCAATACAGAAACTCAATATCAGATTTGTATTGGCAGGATTATGAATTTAGTATACTTTAAGATATAGTATTTGTTCTCTTATTTGCAGTTTCACTTTCAATGGTTTCAATCTTCCATGGTTGACCTCAGTCTAAAAATATTAAGTGGAGAATTCCACAAACAAAAAATTCATAAATTTTAAAACAAATGGTATTATAGGTAACATAATGAAATGTTAAGCTGTCAGGCTCCAACCTGCTTGAAATGTGATCAGTCCTTCTTTATCAAGTGTATCTGCATTGCCCATAGTGCCCAACCCCATTAGTCATTAGCCATCTCTATCACATCAGTTAGAGCAGTATCACAATGCTTGTATTCAAGTAAACCTATTTTAGTAGGCAATGCCCCAAAAGTGTAAAAGCAATGATACTGGCAATTTTATTACAGTATATTGTTATAATGGTTTTATTATTAAATATTGTTAATCTTTTCCTGTGCCTAACTTATAAATTGAAGTTTGTCATAGGTATATATGAACAAGAAAAAAACTGTATAAATGGGGTACATATAGGATTTGTCATTTTTGGCTTCAGGCATCTACTTGGGGTATTGGAATGTCTCCCTCATGGATAAGAGTAGGACTTCTTTAGCTCAATTAAGACTCCACACTCTTAAAAACAAAAGGGAAAAAATAATGGTGCTTCAGAGACTCACAAAACATCATCAAACACATCAATGCACATATAATGGGAGTCCTAGAAGGAGAAATGAGAAAGGAGAAGAATATATATAAACCCTGCTGGTCTAATAACAGGCAATGAAATATAAGCAGTAATAAAAACCTACCAGCTAAGAAAAGCCCAAATCTTAGTGGAATCAAGTTCTACAAGAATGTCAGGAAAGGCCAAGGAGGTGAGCCTTCCAGACTGCCATATCACTTCCCCCAGTGCCAAGGAGCAGAGCTGCCCCCAGTGCCAACGACAAGAATTATGAAGGCATCAGCACCACACACACCTCCTCCCACATAGAAATGAGAAGACACATAAACAAGTCTCAAAACCAGACCTCCGGATCACCTAAAACAACCCCAAAGGGAAATGAGAGGGAACACTCTGATACTCAACCACCTGGACTTCCTGATCTGACAACAAAAGAAGATCTGGAAAAAATAAAATCAGAAATAATTTCTCAGATAACAGCAGAGATTGTGCCTATAGTGCAAGACATGATTAATAAATCTGGAGAGGACACAGAAAGAAAAAAATAGAAGAACTGAGAAAAATGATGGAATCCCAACATAGGAAACAAATGGAATCCATAAAACAGTTGTAAACAGATTTCCAGGAGATTAAAAGCTCCATTGAAAGGTTACTCAGCAGCATGAGCCAATGTGAGGACAGAATTTCAGATATAGAAGATAAGACTGTAATTAGTGACCAGGAAAAGAAAAATTGCTTGAAAATAATAACGGACCATGAGAAATCAATCCAGCAGCTGCTAGACAATGCAAAGAATAACATAAGACTGATCTGAGTCAATGAAGAAACAGGAGAGAGTGCAGGCAACATTAAAAAAACTGTTCACAGAAGTGATGGCAGAAAACTACCCAAGCAGGGGGAAAGAATTTGACATAAAGATAAATGAGGCATATAGGACTCCAACTAGCCTTGATAAAAAAAAATGTACACATAAGCATATAATAGTTAAGATTCCAGAAACCCAACAAAAGAACAAAATTCTACAAGCAGTTAGAGAAAAAAAGAAATCACATTCAAAGATCACAGCAGACTTCTTGACAGAAACCCACAAGGCAAGAAGAGCTAGGAGTGATGTATTTCAAGCCCTAAAGGAAAGTGGCCTCCAACCCAGATTGATGTACCTGCAAAATGATCTTTCAAAATTGATGGAGAAATAAGACATTTTCATGACAAAAAGCACCTCAGGAAATTCATGAATACCAAGCCAGCACTCCAAAACCTTTTAAACTATATCCTGGGAAAAGACAATGAGGAAGCCCAGCAGAATGAATCCATTGGGCATGACAAGAAATTAAAAGCAAAGGGGGAGAACCCAACAAAAAGAAAAAGTCATGGCAGCACAATTTATAATAGCTAAAACTTGGAAGCAGCCCAATTGTCCATCAACTGGAGACTGGATAAAGAAAATGTGTTTTTCTTTTAAATGGAGTAGTACTCAGCCATAAAAAATGAGAAATTAGAGACATTTATAGCTAAATGGATGCACATTGAGGCAATACTCAAATGAAATAAATAGGACACACATGTATAAATACCGAATAGTTTCTCTAGTGTGAGAAACTGAAAGTGTAAATAAGGATTAAAAGGTATAATAGATACTGTGAAATAGGAAGAAAAGGGGCAAAGGAGAAGGGGAAGTGGGAGAGGTAGGGGTAAGGGAAAGGAAAGAAGGGAAATGGAATTAATATGAGAAAATGGAAAAATGAAAGAAAGTCTTTGTAAATAGGGAAGTATGGAGGGGTTGAAAGGAGGGCAGGGGAATGGGGAAAAATAATAACCAAGAGAGATTATGTAAAGGTGCAAATTTCCAAATGAATGTCATTATATTGTATACCTAAAATGTACCAATAAATTAGTTTTTTTAAAAAAGAAAGTCAGGAAACATCTAATGCCAAATACTCCTCAAAGTCTTTAATGAAATTGAAAGGAAAGTTGTACTTTCAAACTTATTTCTGGAAGCTAGCATTACTTTGATTCAAAAGCCAAACAAAATCCCAACTAAAAAAGAAAACTACAGGCCAGTTTGTTTAATGAACATAAATGCAATAAGATACTGGCAGACAGAGTGTGACAAATCATAAAAAAGATCATGCATCATGGCCAAGGAGGCTTTATCCCATGGTTGCAAGGATGATTCAACATAGGCAAATCAATAAATATAATGCATCACACAAACAGAAGGAAGGAAAATAATCACATGATCATCTAAATACATGAAGAAAAAGCTTTTGATGAAATCCAATACCTCTTCATGATAAAAACCCTGAAGAATATAGATATAGAAGAATTTTATCTCAATGTGATAAACCCATTTATGACAAAACTACTGCCAATATCATATTAAATGGTAAAAACCTGAATGCTTTTCCTCTAAAGTGAGGGCAAGACAAGGATGTTTACTATCACCTATCCTGCTCAATAAGCACTCAAAAGTTTAGTGAGAGCAATCAGGCAAAAGGAAGTAATAAAAGGGATCCATGTAGAAAAGGATGAAATCAAACTATTATTATTTACAGAAAACAAGATCATTTACATAAAAGACCCCCAAAATTCTACTAGCTGCTCCTAGAACTAATAATAAAATATATCAAGGTAGCACAATAATTATCAAAGCAAAAAAATAACAGCACTCTTGTACATCAACAATGATCCCACTGAAAAAAATTAGAAAACCAATACCATTCACAGTAGTCTTAAGAAAAGTTAAATACATAGGCATTAACCTAATCAAGGAAGTGAAAGATCTCTACAATAAAAACTACAGTATTCTGAAAGAGAAGATAGAAGGAGAAATAAGAAAATAGAAAGATATCCTGTTATTGATAGACAAAAATGGCCATGCTACTGAAACTATATATAAATGTACTGCAACTCCAATTGAAATACCAACAGTATTGCTCATGGAAATAGAGAAAACAACCCTAAAATTTTTATGGAAGTGACCCAGAATAACAAAAATAATCTTGGGTACCAAGAATAAAGCAGGAGGCATCACAGTCTGGATTTCAAGTTTTATTCCCAAAATTTGATGATGGAAACAATTTGTTACTGGCACAAAAACTGACAAGTAGATCAATGAAATAGAGGATGCACAAACACCCCAGGTACATTCAGTCATCTGGTCGTTGACAAAGTGATCAAAAAACATACAGTAGAGGAAAGAACACCTCTTTAACAAATGGTCTTGAGAAAACTGGTGTATGTATATGCAGAAGACTGAATTTGACTCTTATCTCTTACTATGTACTACACTAAAATTAAAATGGATCAAGGACCTGGACATTAAAACAGAAACATTTAATCTTCTAGAAGATAAAATGTGTAAAACTCTTGAAGACATAGGCATAAGTAAACACTTTTTATTTTTTTATTATTATTTTTTGTATTAAATTCTTTTATTGGTACATTGTAGGTATACAACACAATTACATTTCTCATTGGGAATTGTACCTTTACATAATGCATCTTAGTTCTTCTTTTTTCCCCATTCCTAGCCCTCCCTTCACGCCCTCCACCATTCCCTATTTACAAAGACTTTATTTCCATTTTTTCCATTTCTCATCATTTTCCCTTTCCCTTCTCCTGCCCCTCCCACTACCCCTACCCCTTTGCACCTTTTCTTCCTATTTTGCATTATCGATTATTCATTCTAATCATTGGTACATTTTAGGTATACAATATAATGACATTCATCATTGGAAATTTGAACCTTTACATATTCTCTCTTGATTCTTATTTTTCACCCTTGCCCAGCCCTCCCTTCAACCCCTCCACTCCTCCCTATTTACAAAGATTCTGTTCCTATTTTTTCATTTTCCCACATTAATCCCATTCCCTTCTATCCTGTCCCCTAGCCCTCCCATTTCCTTCCCCTTTGCCCCTTTTCTTCCTATTTCACATTACCTATTATACATTTAGTCCTTATTTACACTTTCAGTTTCTCACACCAGAGAAACTATTCGGTATTTATATATGTGTGTCCTATTTATTTCAATTAAGAGTATCACCTCAATGTGTATCCACTTAGCTATAAATGTCTCTAATTTCTCATTTTTTATGGCTGAGTAGTACTCCATTTTATAAAAAAAAAAACACACATTTTCTTTATCCAGTCTCCAGGTGACGGGCATTTGAGCTGTTTCCAAGTTTTAGCTATCACAAACTGTGCTGCTATGAACATGGGTTCACATATATCACTGTGGTACAATTCTTTTAATTCTTTGGGGAACATACCCAGCGGGAGAATAGAAGGGTCAAATGGGACTTCCAGTCCTAGTTCTTTGAGGTATCTCCATACTGATTTCCACAGTGGTGGCACCAGTGTACACTCCCACCAGCAGTGGAGCAGGGTTCCTCTTTCCCCACAGCCCTGTCAGCATTGGTTATTGGTTGATTTCATGATAGCAGCCATTCTTTCTGGAGTGAAGTGGAATCTCAGCGTTGTTTTCATTTACATCTCTCAAATGACCAGTGATGTTGAACATTTTTTTCATATATTTATTTGCTATTGCTACTTCTTTAACTGAGAAATGTCTGTTCATTTCAGCTGCCTATTTTTTGATTGGGTCTTTAAATTTGGGAGGTCTGATCTTTTTAAGTTCTTTATAGATTGGAGATAGTAGACCTTTGTCTGAGGAAGAGCAGGTGAAGATTTTTCCCACATTGTGGGTTATCTCTTCACACTGCTGGTAGTTTCTCTTGCTTTGCAGAAGATTTTAATGAGAAGAGATCTCATTTGTTGATTGTTTGTGCTAGTTCATGGGCAACTGAGGTTTTGTTCATAAAATCTTTTCCTACACCAATGTCTTCAAGGGTTCTACCTAACCTCTGTTCCAACTGGTTCAGAGTTTCTATTTTAATATTTAGATCTTTAATCCGTTTTGATTTTAGTTTAGTGCATGGTGAGAGATACAGGTCTAGTATTAATCTTTGGCAAGTTGAAGCCCAATTTTTCGAGCACCATTTATTAAAGAGGCTATCTTTCCTCCAGTGAGGGTGTTTGGCTCCTTTATCAAAGATGAGATGGCTGAGTGTGTCTGGAATTGTTTCTGCATCTTCTAATCTGTTCCACTGGTCCTCAGGTCCGTTTCTTTGCCAGTACCATGCTGTTTTTATCACAGTAGCTTTGTAGTATAGTTTCAGGTTTGGGATTGTGATACCCCCTGCCATGTCTCTGTTACCTAGAATTGCTTTTGCTATTCTGGGCCTCTTCTTGTTCCAAATGAATTTTAGGATTGTTTTCTCAAGGTCTATGAAGTATGCTGCTGGGATCTCAATTGGAATTGCATTAAATCTACATAGCAGTTTTAGAAGTATGGCCATTTTCACTATAACCCTTCCGACTCAGGAGCAGGGGATGTCTGTCCATTTTCTGATATTATCTTCAATCTCTCTTTTCAGAGTGCCATAGTTTTCAGAGAAGAGGTCTTTGATTTCTTTCATTAGGATGATTCCTAGGTATTTCAGTTTTTTGGATGCTATTGTGAAAGGACTTATTTGCCCTATTTCTCCTCAGTGAGTCTGTCACTCGTGTAGAGGAAAGCTATAGATTTTTGTGTGTTGACCTTGTAACCAGCTACTTGACTGAATTAGGTTATTCAGTCTAGAAGACTTTTGGTGGAGTTCTTGGGGTCTTCTATATAGAGTATCATGTCATCTGCAAAGAATGACAATTTGACTTCTTCATTACCTATCTTTATTCCTTTTATTTCTTTCTCTTGTCTAATTGCCGTGGCTAATGTTTCCATAACTATATTGAGCAGGAGTGGTGATAGTGGACATCCTTCTCCTGTTCCTGATTTTAGTGTGAAGGATTTCAGTTTTTGACCATTTAGTATGATATTGGCTGTTGGTTTTTCATAGATGGCTTCTATCAGTTTGAGGTAGAGACCATCTATTCCAATGTTTTGTAGGGTTTTTATCATAAATGCATGTTGGATTTTGTCAAATGCTTTTTCTGCATCTATGGAGATAATCATATGGTTTTTGTCCTTGGCTCTATTGATATAGTGTATTACATTGATTGATTTTCATGTATTGAACCATCCCTGCATCCCTGGGATGAATCCCACTTGATCAGGGTGTATGATCTTCTTGATGATCTTCTGCATTCTGTTTGCCATTATCTTCTTCCGGATTTTTGCATTTATGTTCATTAGTGAGATTGGCCTATAGTTCTCTTTTTCAGTTGGGTCTTTCTCTGCTTTGGGGATCAAGGTGATGCTTGCTTCCAGGAATCAATTTGGGAGTATTGCTTCCCTTTCAATTTCATTGAAGAATTTAAACAGTAGTGGCAGCAGTTCCTCTCTAAATGTCTTGTAGAATTCAGCAGTGAAGCCATCAGGGCCCAGGCTTTTCTTAGTTGGTAAGTTTTTTATTACATTTTCAATTTCATTGATTGATATTGGGTTGTTCAGAATTTTTAGGTCTTCTTCATTCAAATTTGGTAATTCATATGTATCTAGGAATCTGTCCATTTCTTCTGTGTTGTCCATCTTATTGGCATATAGGTTCTGGAAGTAGATAATGATGATCCTCTGGATTTCTGCTGGGTCTGTTGTAGTTCCATCCTTTTCATTCCTAATTGCATGGATCTGAGCCTTTTCTTTCCTTTTTCTGACAAGGTTGGCTAAAGGTTTGTCAATTTTGTTAATTCTTTCAAAGAACCAACTCTTGGCTTCATTGATTTTTTTGTATCATTCTCTTAGTCTCCATTGCATTGATTTCTCCCCTGATCTGTATAATTTCCTCCCTTGCATGAGCTTTGGGGTTGTCCTGCTCTTCTTTTTCTAGAAGCATAAGGTTCAGCATCAGGTTGTTAATTAGGCTTGCTCTGTTCTCCTAATATGAATATTCACTGCTATGAATTTTCTTCACAAGACTGCTTTCATTGTGTCCCATAGATACCAATATGTTGTATTGTCATTGTCATTTAATTGAAGGAACAGTCTGATTTCTTCTTTAATTTCCTCTGTGACCCATTGGTTATTCAGAAGTGTGTTGTTCAATTTCCACGTGTTTATGAAAGTTTTTGAGTTTCTTTTGCTATGGATCTCCAATATCATTACAGTATGGTCTGATAATATACAGGGGATAACTTCAATTCCTTTGCACTTACTAAATCATATTCTATGTGTGAGTATGTGGTCTATTTTGGAGAATGACCCATGTGCAGCTGAGAAGAATGTATATTCTGATTTTGTGGGTTGGAAGACTCTGTAAACATCTGTTAAGTTCATTTGTTCAAGAGTTTGATTGAGTTCTAGTATTTCATTACTTAGTTTTAGTCTAGTTGATCTATCTATTTGTGACAGTGGCGTATTGAGGTCCCCCACTACAATTGTATTAATGCATATATGACTTTTCATGTCCATTAGTATTTGTTTTATATAGTTGGGTGCACTAGTGTTTGGTTCATAGATATCTATGATTGTCATCTCTTCCTCTTGGATTCTTCCCTTTACAAGGATGTAGCATCCTTCTTCGTCTCTCTTAATCAGTGTTGGTTTGAAATCTACTTGATCTGCAAAGAGGATAGCTACTCCTGCTTTTTTTCAGGTTCTTGTCACATGGAGTATTGTTTTCCATCCTTTAACTTTCAGTCTATGAGTTTCCTTTTGAATTAAGTGTGTTTCTTGTATGGAGCATATTGTTGGATTTTGCTTCTTGACCCATTCTGCCAGTCTATTTCTTTTGATTGGTGAATTGAGACCATTAACAGTGATGGTTATAACTGAAACATATTGACTTGTCATTGCCATGACTTTTTGTTTTTGTTGGGTTCTCCCTCTTTACATTGAATTTCTTGTCATACCAGATGGGTTCATTCTGCTTTGCTTCCTGGGGTTGTGATCCTCAATGTCTGTTCCTAGAATAGTGTGTAAAATTCTTTGGAGTGCTGGTTTGGTATTCACGAAGTTCCTCAGGTGCTCTTTGTCATATCTTATTTTTCCATCCATTTTGAAAGATAGTTTTTCAGGGTACATCAATCTAGGTTGGAGGCTATTTTCTTTTAGGGCTTGGAATATGTCACTCCAAGCTCTTCTTGCTTTGATGGTTTGTGTTGAGAAGTCTGCTGTGATTCTCATGGGCTTTCCTTTTTATGTGATTTGTTTCTTTTCTCTGACTGCTTGGAGAACTTTGTTCTTCTGTTGTGTTTCTGGAATCTTAACAATTATATGTCTATGTGTAGATTTTTTTTGATCAAGGCTATTTGGAATCCTATATGCCTCACTTATCTGTATGTCAAGCTCTTTTCCCCTGCTTGGGAAGTTTTCTGCCATTATTTCTGTGAAGAGATTTTTTTATGTCATTTCCACTCTCTCCTGTTTCTTCATTGAGCCCAGCCTTATGTTATTCTTCTTTGCATCATCTATCAGCTGCTGGATTGATTTCTCATATTTCCTTATAATTTTGAAGCAATTTTTCTTTTCCTGGTCACTAATTGCAATCTTATCTTCTATATCTGAAATTCGGTCCTCACATTGGCTCATTCTGCTGTGTAGACTTTAAATGGAGGTTTTCATGTCCTGGAAATCTATTTGCATCTGTTTTATGGATTCCATTTGTTTCTTATGTTGGGATTCCATCATGTTCTTCAGGTCCTCTCTAGATTTATTAATCATGTCTTGCACTAGGGGCACAATTTCCCCTGTTATCTGAGAAATTATTTCTGATTTCATTTTTTCCAGATCCCCTTTTGTTGCCAATTCAGTGGGTCCAGGTGGTTGAGTATCAGAGTGTTCCATCTCATTTCCCTTTGGGGTTGCTGTAGGTGATCTGGAAGTCTGGTTTTGAGATTTATTTATGTTTTCTCATTTCGACTGGGGTGGGGGGCTGTTAGCACCTGCACAATTACCTCGTCCAAGCTGGGTGAGCTGGGCCAGGGATCATGAGCAGCGGTAGGGATGGTGACCCAAAAGCCCTTTCCTGTAGGCTGAGAGCAGCGGGAGGGATGGTTCCTGGGAAGCCCCTTCCTCTGGACCAGGAGCAGCAGGACAGAAGGTGGCCCAAAAGCCCTTTCCTCTGGGCTGGGAGCAGCGGGAGGGATGGTGACTGGGAAGTCCCGTCCTCTGAACCAGGAGCAGTGGGACAACGGCTCAGAAGCCCCTACCTCTGGGCCGGGAACAGCGGGACTCAGTACCTTGGTCTGGTGGTCTGGTGTCCTCTGCATCTTTGTAGTGTGGAACCAGGTGGCTGCCTGTCTGCAGCGGGGTGATTCGGTGTCTTCCACGCAACTCAGGACCTCGGTAGGGTGTGAGGTAAATACTTTTTAAAGTGAACTCCAATTACACAAAAATAACAGCCATAATCAACTAATGGGACTATATCAAATTGAAAAGCTTCTGTACAACAAAAGAAACACCAATAGGGTAAAGAGACAAACTACAGAATGAGAAAAAAAATTTTCCAACTATTCTTGACATAGTGGAGTAACATCTAGAATATATAAAGAACTGAAAAAATCTTACACCACCTAAAATTAAAGATCCAATCAAAATATGGACAACTGAAATGAATAGACACTTCTCAAAAGAAGTACAAATGGCAAATAAATGCATGACAAAATGTTCAGCATCTTTGACCATGAGAGAAATGCAAATTAAAACATCACTGAGATTTCATTTTTGTGAGGGGATTGGCCAGAGGTATGTGTGTGATGAATATGCAGAGATAAGGATCCTTTGAAGCCACATTTAGACCTCCCAAAATGCATGGTTAAAGATTTAACAGTAGCCTACAGAATAGCAGTCCAAGTAGGATCAAATGCATTCCGTTGAGAAATGTATGCTCTGAACCTTGTCCTTTCAATACTCTGATTAATTACTTAGCTTCGCTGTAAAGTAAGTCATGTAACAGACCAGTTTGTCCTTTTCCTGTCCTTCCCTTGTCCTCTACATGAATTCCTGTACAGATATACTTCCTTGTTCTTTATCCTTGCTTCCTGCTTCTATCAATAAAAATCCATAGAAGCTTCAGTTTGGGGCTGCTTTTTCTTGAGACTCTCATGCTGAAGGGTGTCAGGTAAAAGCAATCCCTATGGGCCTTCTTGGAGGTTAAACTGGACAAGGACTATGAGTAATCTCTCATCCTTTGCGCTGTTACAGTTGTGAACAGTGACATAATTTACACCAGGGAAAAATGGCTGGTACCAAGAATGAAATAATAATAAATGCTGTCAAGGCTACAGGAAAAAAGGAACACTTCTACATTGTGGATGGTGATGTAAACTAGAAAAACCACTGTGAAAGGCAGCATGGAGATTCCTTTAAAAAATAAAAATAGAAAGTACATTCAATTCAGCTATTCTAACCACCATCCTAAAAGAGTTAAAGATATTATATTATAGTGATACATGCATACCCATGTTTATAGCAGCACCATTTATAATAGCTATATCTTGGAAGTGGTCTATATACTCATCAACAAATGAAGTAACAAAGAAACTGTGGTGTGTATAGCAATAGAGTACTACTTAGCATAAAGAAGGATAAATTGGCATCATTTGTAGGAAAATGGGTGTACCTTGAAAGCATAATTTTAAATTAAATAAATAAGGTACACAAGCATAAATATCACATAGTTTTTCTTATACATGACACTCAAAAATAATTTAAAGAGATAAATAAAAAAATAGATAATACAAATAGGGAGCAAGAACCTCTGAAAATGGGAAGAGAAATCAGAAATGAAGAGAAGGGAGAGGGAAGAAACAGCAAGAAGCAGTGAAAACAAGATGTAGTAAGTATATGCACCAACTTTCCACAATGAATATAATCATTGTGTATAGTAAACATGTATTAATAAAGAATACAGTGAATATTTAAATTTTAAAAATATATAATAGTAAAAGACACATTGTCATTAATCCCCCTCAACACAGTCTCCCTAACTTTGTTTTGTTTTGAGACAGGGTCTCTCTTTGTACTTTAGGCTGGTCTTGTTGTCACTATATAGCCCAGATTGGCCTCAAACCCACAGTGATCCTCCTGCCTCAGGTGCTTGAGTTCTAGGATTATAGGCATGCAATACCATGCTAGGATAGTCTCGCTTATTTTGAACACACTTATCCTATCATTCTTTCCACTTTCTGAAGCAGTTCTGGGACTCCTCTTTTATGAGAGTCTTTACAAAGTGTGATTTAAAAAATATGGTGAATGTCATCCAACAGAAAAGTAGGCTCTTAACATATTATGGTGCTTCTTCAACCACTTTATTCATGGGATCTAGTACCATGCAACTCCTGGATTCTCTTCAAAGTTAAAATGACCATGAAAGAAAGGCAAAGGTTTTCAATCAATTCTGAACATCGAAGAAGCCAGGACAATGCAAAGACACTCACAAAGAGGACTTCCAGAACTTATTCAGAAAGAGCAAATAAGATAGTATTTGAAGCAAAGACTAGTATTTGAGGAAGATTAATGACAACATGTCTTTTACAGCAACAATTTTTGAAAATAATTTAAATATTCACTGTATATTTGATCATGTCTAATATTTTTATCAAGTGCACCTGGAAGATTCTTTGGGATAGATCATACATCATAATACAAAATAAGCCTCAATAAATCTACAAGATTAATATTGCACAAAATATTTTCTATTAACCCATAAAATTAAATCAGAGATCAATAATAAAAGAAAATTATATAAATTTCTTCACCTTTTGGAGGTAGACAAAAATTTCCTGGGCATGTCACAGAAACTATCAACATTTTTCATAAATTTTTATATAAAACAATGAAGTTGAAAAATTCTAATTCTATAAAGACACTAAAAAGAATAAGTATATAATCCATATAGGGAGAGAAAATACTTTAAAAAGATATATTAGGTAAAAAAAATACACTTGTATCCAGAATATATGAAAAACTTATACAACACAATCTGTGTAAAAAATCCTTTAAGTGAGAACTGAATGAAATGTTACTTGCAGATTTTTCATAAAAGTAAAAAACTGGAAACATCCAAAATTCATTCCTCTGGCCATAACAAAAATATGGATAAACAAAATCATGTCATAGTTTTTCAAAAATGGATACAATGAAAGAATGACTGAGCCAGAGTCCTGCCCCCATACCATTTGTAAGTGTGCTCAGATTACAACAAGAAGCCAGCAGGGACCAGAGCAGCATGGTTGTAGTTGTGAGAAGGTCCTAGCCAGGGCCCCACCCTGACCCTAGCAGCTTGGACCCATAGTCCCAGCCAAAGGCCACCAGGATAGGAGCTGCACAGGCAGAAAAGCAACATCCAGAAGTCTGCCTATATTCCATCCATAAGTGTGGGCAGATCTCAGGGAGAAGGCTGCATGACTGCAAGCAGGTCCTAGCATGGGCTCCATCCCAACCACAGCAGCTAGAACCCACAGCCCCAGCCAAAGGCCCACATAGAAAAAAGCTGTAGAGGTGCACATGCAACCGCAAGAGGCCCACTCCAATACAGTTGATGAGTGTGAGCAGAACCGGACCAGAAGCCTGTGCAGACAGCAGACACTGGGGTGCACAGCCCCCAGCCAAAGGACCTTTCAGGAAACAGCTATGTTGGGGGGCAGGCTCCAGCCAGAGGTATGCCCAGATACCATCCCAAATATGCACAGGCCCAAGTCAGAACCTGGCCTGGAAAACAAGGCTGTGCGGGAATCCAGAAGGCCACCATTCTGAGTCCAGGAAGCAGAACAGAGGTGAGCAGCAGGAAGAAGGCCTCTTGGTGGCTTCCTGAGAATTAAAGACCACTGAGTGAGCAAAAAGTCACCTCAACAAAGGTCTAGCAGGCTGCATCAGTTGAAATAAAAAGACATGTAAACAAGTCTCAGAATCAGTCTTCCCAATCACCTGAGGCAACCCCAAAGGGCAATGAGATGGAACAATCTGATACTCAACCACCTGGAGTCCCTGAACTGCCGACAAAAGAGGACCTGGAAAAAATTAAATCAGAAATAATTTCTTACAAAATGACAGACTGTGTCCATAGTGCAAGACTTGATTAATAAATCTAGAGCAGACACACATAAAAAGATTAGAGGAGCTGAGGAACATGATGGAACGCCAACATAGAAAACAAATGGAATCCATAAAACAGATGCAAACAGGAGGTTAAAAACTCCACTGAAAGTTTACATGCAGAAGGAGCCAATATGAGGACAGAATTTCAGATAAAGATAAGATTGCAATTACTGACCAGAAAAAGAAAAATTTCTTAAAAATAGTAGTAAGGGACCACAGGAAATCAATCAAGCACCTGCTAGATGATGCAAAGAATAACATAAGACTGATCAGAGTCAATGAAGACAAACAGGAGAGAGTGCAAATGACATAAAAAAAAATGGTTCATAGACGTAATGGCAGAAAACTGCCCAAGCAGGGGAAAAGAACTTGACATACAGATAAGTGAGGCATATAGGACTCCAATTAGCCATAAAAAAAACCCAAACTACATCTAGACATATAATAATTGAAATTCCAGAAATCCAACAAAAGAACAAAATTCTATAAGTGCCCCACGTCTTGCACACAGTGACCAGCCAGGGGATGATGAGGTCATCGGTGAGGTGGAAGCCCCACTCCATCCCCGCACCCTGCCCATCAGTGACAAGCTTAGCTGCATGGGTGCCTGCACCATCCCATGTGCCTCTGGCCTCCTGATTGCGCCACTACCTGGTCCATATTACAGAGGCACAGGGGGTCATAAAAACCTTTGTCCTGAGCTCCAGAAGATAGAGAAGAAGTGAACAACAGAAAGAGGGCATCCCTCAGTCTCTTTGATGAAAATTGAAGCCCAATGGAAAAGTGAAGAGAATCTTTACAATAAAGGCACACCAGACCACTGTACTTGATAAGCTGGAGGGATCATCACCTCCCATCAGAACCTGGACTATCTTCAGGGGAAGGGCAGCTGGAACCTGCAGTAGAGCCTTGCAGAGTTCAACCCTGCAGGGGGACAGGGAGCTCAAAGTGGGACTTCCAGCCAGAAATCTGCCTGAATCTCATGGATCTGCTACTGGCTTGCTGAGAATCATTGACTTATAGCTGCACACTACTGCCCACATTGTCTACTGTGACAGCAGAGACACCCTCTGAAGGAGGCACTCCATTTTTATTTTTCATTTCTTCTTTGCAAATTTTTTTCTCTTGTTTTTAATTTTAATTTTTTTCTACTCTTTTCAAAATCTGATTTTTTTTCTTCTTTTTTTCTTTCTTTTCTCTTTCTTTCTCTCTCTAACTCATTCTCTCACTGTCCCACATTCTTCTTCATCTCCCTTTTTGTTCCTGTTCTGGCCCTAATTTGGATTTCTTATTTATTTTTCTTTCTTCTCTTTTTCCTTCTCTTGATTGTCATTAGTTTTAAATGAAATTAATACACTTTCTAGCCTCCCTATTGCTTTTAAGTTGTTCTGTTCTTGTCTTTGTTCTTTCATTCTGTCTTTTCCTCTTGTCTTCAACAGTTTCGTGAGTTTGTGTGATCTTCCTGTGTCCTCTGGCCTCACTGCTAACATTTCCCTATGCTTCTACCTATCTATCCCTCCCTCTCCAACACCTTCTAACTCCCCATCCTAAGGGTAAAGTTGCTATATTGAAGGTTATTCACTATAAATATATGTTGGACTGGTCCTTGAGTTTGATTTAATTCACACTGTTAAAAGTGATAGATTAATAACTACCACATGCTGTCATTTTCCAGGCTGTGCTTGATGCTAGCTGTTGCTGATTGTATTACTTGGGCTAAGGTGTTGTGATTGCCTTCCTCTTATAACGAAAATGAGAGCCTCAGAGTCAGTAGAGACTCAAAACCTAAAGACCAGCTATATCTGGAAGACACCTCTAAAAACCAATCATTCCACAATGGTGCTAAATACAAGTAACAGTGATACTCACAATAAACAATTTTGAAGTATCAACCCAGGATTTAAACCAAAGACAGTACCAAAAACAAAAATAAGAAGACATTTAAGCAAGGCACAAACTCAGACTTCCACCCCTCAAAAGGCAAATTCTGGGGGAAATGAGGTGGAAACATCTGATAATCAACTACCTAGACACCCTGAACTGATATCACAGAAAGCAACAAAACAGATGAATGAGGGTAAAGAAAAATTCAAAACAGAAATAACTTCCCAGGTAACTACAGAGATGGTGAGCAGAGTGAAAGACATGATTAGAGACTGTAGAACAGAAACAGGTTAAAAAAAAGATGAACTCAGAACCATGCTGGAAGACATGAATGCCCAGTATAAGAAATGAATGGAAAACATGATCACCCAACTTAAGAAATGGAATCCATGAAACAGATTCAAACAGATATCCAGGAGATTAAAAACTTCATTGAAGGTATTTGATTAAGGGAATGTGAAAATAGAATATCAAATATAGAAGATGGGATTGTGGTTAGTGACAATAAAAACAGAGATTTCTTAAAAATAGTAAGGGACCATAAGAAATCAATTCAGCAGCTGCTAGATGATGCAAAGAAGAATAAATAAGACTGGTAGGAGTCCATGAAAAAACAGGAGAAAGTACAATAGGTATAAAAAATCTGTTCACAGAAGTAATAGTAGAAAACTTCCCAGACAGAGGTAGAGAATTGGACATAAAGATAAGTGAGGCATATGGAACTCCACCTAGCCATGATAAAAATAAATCTACATCTAGATATATAATAGGCAAGATGCCAGAAACCCAACAGAAGAACAAAATCCTACAAGCAGTTAGAGAAAAGAAACAAATCACCTACAAAAGGAAGCCCATCAGAATCACAGCAGACTTCTCAACACAAACCCTCAAGTCAAAGAGAGCCTGGAGTGAAGTATTTTAAGCTCTAAAAGAAAATAAACTTCCAACCTAGACTGTTGTATTCTGCAAAATTATCTTTCAAAATCAATGGGGAAATTAGATACTTCCACAACAAAGAACACCTGAGAAATTTCATGAACACCAAACCAGCACTCCAAACATTCTAAACAATATCCTAGCAAAACACAATGAATATCACAACTCCATGAGGCCCAACAGAGGGAAGCCACCAGGCAAGGCAAGAAACTAAAGGGAAGGAGGGAAAAATAAAAAATAAAAGAGCCAAAAATTGTAAAACATCATGACAAGAATGAGGCAATATCTATCAATTATAACCATCAATATTAATGGCCTCAATTCACCAATCTAAATAAATAGACTGGCAGAATGGATTAAAAAGCAAAATTAAACAATATGCTGTATACAAGAAACACACCTAACTCAAAAAGAAATTCATAGACTTAAATTAAAAGGATGGAAAACAATTCCCCACACAAAAGGAACCCAGAAAAAAGCATGGGCAGCAATCTTATTTGCAGACAAATTAGATCTCAAACCAAACTAATTAAGAGAGTCAAAGATGGTCACTACATCCTTATGAAGGGAACAATCCAAGAGGAAGTGAAGACAATCATAAGTATATATGTCCCAAATACGAATGCCCCCAAATATACAAAACCAACACAAATGAACATGAAAAAATGAACAAGCACTAATACAATTGTATTGGGGGATGTCAATACCCCACTATCATAAATAGACAGATCATCTAGACAAAAAATCAACAGGGAAATTCTAGAGCTGAACCAAGCATTTAAACGAATGCACATAATAGATGTTTACAGTGTTCCACTGAATAAAATCAGAATATACATTCTTTTTGGCTGCACACAGGTCATTCTCCAAAATAGACCACATTCTAGCTCATAGGACATGTTGAAGTAAAGGTAAAAGAATTGATGTTACCCCCTGTATATTATCAGACCATAGTGCAATAAAACTGGAGATCGATAGCATAAGAAACCACAAAAAACCCACAAACACATGGAAATTGAATAACAGTCCTGAACAACCAATGGGTCAGAGAGGAAATTAAAGAAGAAATCACACAGTTTCTACAAGTAAATGATAAAACCAGTACAACATAGGAATCTATGGGGCACAATGAAAGCAGATCTACAAGGGAAATTCATAGCAGTGAATGCTCTTATTAGGAAAGCAGAAAGCTCAAGTAAACAACCTAATGCTGAACCTGATGCTCCTAGAAAAAGAAGAGCATGACAAACCTAAAGCTCATACAAGAAAGGAAATTATAAAGATCAAAGCAGAAATCAATGCAATGGAGACTAAGAGAATGATACAAAAACTCAATGAAGCAAAGAGTTTGTTTTTTGAAAGACTAAATAAAATCAATAAACCTTTAGCCAACCTTGAAAAGGAAAAAAAGTTTCAAATCCATGCAATTAAGAATGAAAAAGGAGAAGTCACAACAGATCCAGCAGAAATACAGAGGATCATCAGTATCTACTTCTAGGACTTGTACTCTAATAAAATGGAAAACAAAGAAGAAATGGACACATTCCTAGATACATACGAATTGCCAAAGTTAAATGAAGAAGATATAGAAATTATAAACAACCCAATTTCAATGAGTGAAATTGAAAATGTAATTAAAAATTTATCAACAAAGAAAATCCCAAGTCCCAAGCCAGGGATTTAGCTCAGTGGTCCTGGTGCCTTCCTCAAAAGTGCAAGGTCCCAAGTTCAATCCCCAGTACCAAAATAAAGAAAAAAATACCCAAAAAATCCCAGGTCATGATGCCTTCACTGCTGAAGTCTACAAGACATTTAAAGAAGAACTATCACCATTACTCTTTAAATTCATCAATGAAATTGAAAGGGAAGCAATACTTCCAAATTCATTCCCAGAAGCAAGTGTGACTTTGATTCCAAAACCAGGGAAAGACCCAACCAAAAAAGAGAACTACAGGCCAATCTCCCTAATGAACATAGATGCAAAAATCCTCAATAAGATACTGGCAAACAGAATACAGAGGTTCATCAAGAAGATCATACACCCTGACCAAGAGGTATTTATCCAGGGATGCAAGGATGATTCAACATAGGTAAATCAATAAATGTAATACACTATATCAACAGAGTCAAGGACAAAAGCCATATGATCATCTCAGTAGATGCAGAAAAGTCATTCAACAAAATCCAACACCCATTCATGATAAAAACCCTACAGAAAATTGTAATAGAGGGTCATTATCTTAACCTGATTAAGGCTATCTATGAAAAATCAATAGCCAACATCATACTAAATGGTCAAAAACTGAAAAACTTCGTGCTAAAATCAGGAACAAGACAAGGATGCCCACTATCACCATTCCTGTTCAATATAGTTCTGGAAATATTAGCCATGACAATTGAAAAAGAGAAAGAAATAAAAGGAATGAAGATAGGAAAGAAAGAATTTAAACTGTCATTATTGGCTGATGATGTGATACTTTATATAGAAGAACCAAAAAACTCTGCCAAAATATTTCTAGACTTAATTGACAAATTCAGTAGAGTAGTTGGATACAAGGTCAACACTCAAGAAACAAGAGCCTTCTTGTACACAAATAACAGACTCACTGAGAGAGAAATTGGGGAAACAATCCCTTTTACAATAGCATCCAAAAAAATGAAATATCTAGGAATCAATCCAAGGAAGCAAGCAAAATACCTCTACATTAAGAAATGCAACACTCTGAGAAAAGAGATTGAAGAGGATATAAGAAAATGGAAAGACATCCCTTGTTCCTGGGTAAGAAGAACCAATATAGTGAAAATGGCCATACTTCCAAAATTGCTATATAGATTTAATGTAATGGCAATTGAAATTCCAACAATATATTTCACCAAACTAGAGAAAACACTCCAAAAATTCATTTGGAATCAGAAGAGACCTAGAATAGCAAAAGCAATTCTAGGCAACAGAGACATGGCAGGGGGTTTCACAATCCCTAACTTGAAACTATACTACAAAGCTACTGTGAATAAAACAGCATGGTACTGGCAAAGATACAGACCTGAGGATCAGTGGAATAGATTGGAAGATGCAGAAAAAAACTCCAGACACACTCAGCCACCTCATCTTTGACAAAGGATCCAAAAACCATCACTGGAGGAAATATAGCCTATTTAATAAATGGTGTTGGAAAAACTGGATTTCAATATGCCAAAGATTAAAACTAGACCCATACCTATCACCATGCACTAAACTAAGATTTAATCCATTAAGTGGATTAAAGATCTAAATATTAAAACAGAAACACTAAACTTGCTGGAAGATAAGTTAGGTAGAACTCTTGAAGACTTTGGCATAGGAAAAGACTTTATGAACAAAAAGTCAGTAGCATGGGAACTAGCATAAAGAATCAACAACTGGCATCACATCATATTAAAAAGTTTCTGCACTTCAATAGAAACCACCAGCAGAGTTAAGAGACAACCTACAATGTGGGTAAAAAATTTTAGCAGCTGTACCTCAGACAAGGGACTACTGTCTAGAATATATGAAGAACTTTAAAAAATCAGACTCTCCAAATTTCAAGACCCAATTCAGAAATGGGCATCTGAAATGAACAGATATTACTCAGACAAAGAAGTAAAAGCAGCAAATAAACACATGAAAAACTATCCAACATCACTGGTCATTTGAGAGATGCAGATGAAAACAATACTGAGATTCCATCTCCCCCAGAAAGAATGGCTGCTATAAAGAAATCAACCAATAACAAATGCTGACCAGGGTGTGGGAAGAAAGGAACCTTTCTCCATTGTTGGTGGGAGTGCAGGCTGGTGTGACCACTGTGGAAGTCATTATGGAGATACTGAAAAGAAGTAGGACTAGAGTCCCATTTGACCCACCTATTCCCCTGGTGGGTATCTTCTCAAAAGAATTAAAAGCATCATACCACAGTGATATATATGCACCCATGTTTATAGTGGCACAGTTTGTAATAGTTAAAGCTTGGAAACAGCCCATGTGCCCATCAACTGGACACTGGACAAAGAAGATGTGGGGTTTTTTATAAAATGGAGTACTACTCAGCCATAAAGAATGAAAAACTAGAGACAGTTATAGCTAAATGGATGCATATTGCAGCCATACTCTTAAATGAAATAAATAGGACACACATGTGTATATACCAAATCATTTATCTGGTGTGAGTAACTTAAAGTGTAAATAAGGATTAAAATGAATAATTGATAATTTGAAATAGGAAAAAAATAGTCCAAAGGTGGAGGGGAAGTGAAAGGGGAAGGAAAAAGGAAATTAGGGCAAGGAAAAATTATGAGAAAAGGAAAGAATGGAAATGAAAGTTTGTAAATACGGAAGTGTGGGGCGTAAAGGGAGGACAGGAAATGGGGAAAAATAAGAACAAAGATACATCATGTCCAGGTACAAGTACCAAATAATAAATGTAAATATATTTATACCTAAAATATACCAATAAAAGAATTTAAGCAAAAAAATTCTACAAGCTGTTAGAGAAAAGAAACAATTCACATATAAAGGAAAGCCCATCAGAATCACAGCAAAATTCTCAACACAAACCCTCAAAGCAAGAAGAGCCTGGAGTGAAACATTTCAAGCCCCAAAGGAAAACAAACTCCATTCCAGATTGATATACCTTGAAAAATTATCTTTCAAAGTTGATGGAGAAATAAGATACTTCAATGAAAAAGAGCAGATGAGGAACTGTATAAATACGAAACCAATACTCAGAAATTTTTGAAAAACATCCTAGGAAAAGCAATGAGTTTCACAACCACAGGAAGCCCAGCAGAAGGAATCTATCAGTCATGACAAGAAATTAAATTCAAAGGGGAGAATCCAAACTAAAGAAAAGGATAATTCAATACATATAAAAAGAAATATACTGGAAGAATGGGTCAAGAAGCAAGATCCAACAATGTGCTGCATACAAGAAACACACTTAAGGCATCCTTGCCCCAACCTCTGCTTTCTCCCTGCTCCCAGATTCTCTTGCTCCATATTTGGTGGGCTGATTGCCACAGTTCTCACCTTAACTCTACCTGTTGGAGTGGAGGGGCAGTGATGATAGTTCTTCAGTGTTACACCAGTGACTGATGGGTATTGAAGACACATCAACAAGTAATGATGTTAATAAAATAAGGCAGGACACCATTCCACTGCTCCCAGACCACAGGTAGGGGCTTCTGGTCCTCCATGCCAACACACAGCCCAGAGTTAGGGGCCTCCAGACCACCATTCCACCACTCCCAGCCCAGAGTTATGAACTTCTGGCCCTCTGTTCCACAGCTCCCAGCACAGAGGTGAGCCACGTGGGTGCCAACCGTACCCCTCCCCATCCCCCCTGTTGAAATGAGAAGATACATAAACAAGTCTCAAAATCAGACTTCCAGATCACCTACAGTAATCCAAAAGGGAAATGCCATGGAACACTCTGATATTCAACCACCTGGACTCCCTAAACTGGCAACAAAAGAGGATCTAGAAAAAATGAAATCAGAAATAATTTCTCAGGTAACAGCAGAGATTGTGCCCATAGTGCAAGACATGATTAATAAACATAGAGAGGACACAAATAAAACAATAGAGGAGCTGAGGAACATGATGGAATCTGAACATAGGAAACAAATGGAGTCCATAAAACACATACAAACATATTTCCAGGAGATTAAAAACTCCATTGAAAGGCTACACAACAGAATGAGCCAATGTGAGGACAGAATTTCAGATGTAAAAGATAAGATTGCAATTAGTGACCAGAAAAAGAAAAATTGCTTCAAAATTGTAAGGGACTATGAAAAATTAATCCAACATCTGCTAGGAGATGCAAAGAGGATAACATAAGTCTGATTGCAGTCAATGAATTAACAGGAGATAGTACCGATGACATAAAAAAAATGTTCACAGAAGTAATGGCAGAAAACTTCCCACACAGGGGAAAAGAACTTGACATAAAGATAAGAGAGGGGTATAGGACTACAAATAGCCTTGATCAAGAAAAAATCTAAACATAGGCTTATACTTGTCAATATTCCAGAAACCCAACAGAAGAACAAAGTTCTACAAGCACTTAGAGAAAAGAAATAAATCATATACAAAGGAAAGCCCATCAGAATCACAGCAGACTGCTCAATGCAAACCCTCAAGGCAAGAAGAGCATGGAGTGACATATTCAAGACCTAAAGGAAAACAGCTTCCAACCCAGATTGATTTCTCCAAAATAGACCACATACTCACTCAGAGAACATGTTTAAGTAAGTGCAAAGGAATTGAAGTTATCCCCTGTATATTATCAGACCATACTGCAATGAAAATGGAGATCCATAGCAAAAGAAACCCAAAAAATTTCATAAACACGTGGAAATTGAACAACACACTTCTGAATAACCAATGGGTCACAGAGGAAATTAAAGAAGAAATCAGACTGTTCCTTCAATTAAATGACAATGACAATACAACATATTGGTATCTATGGGACACAATGAAAGCTGTCTTACGAGGGAAATTCATAGCAGTGAATACGCATATTAGGAAAACAGAACGAGCCCAATTAAACAACCTGATGCTGAACCTTATGCTTCTAGAAAAAGAAGAGCAGGACAACCCCAAAGCTCATACAAGGGAGAAAATTATACAGATCAGGGGAGAAATCATTGCAATTGGAGACTAAGAGAATGATACAAAAAAATCAATGAAGCCAAGAGTTGGTTCTTTGAATCAACAAAATTGACAAACCTTTAGCCAACCTTGTCAGAAAAAGGAAAGAAAAGGCTCAAATCCATGCAATTAGGAATGAAAAGCGTGAAACTACAACAGACCCTGCAGAAATCCAGGGGATCAACATTATCTACTTCCAGAGCCTATATGCCAATAAGATGGACAACACAGAAGAAATGGACAGATTCCTAGATACATATGAATTACCAAATTTGAATGAAGAAGACCTAAACATTCTGAACAACCCAATATCAATCAATGAAATTGAAAATGTAATAAAAAACTTATCAACTAAGAAAAGCCTGGGCCCTGATGGCTTCACTGCTGAATTCTACAAGACATTTAGAGAGGAACTGCTGCCACTACTGTTTAAATTCTTCAATGAAATTGAAAGGGAAGCAATACTCCCAAATTGATTCCTGGAAGCAAGCATCACCTTGATCCCCAAAGCAGAGAAAGACCCAACTGAAAAAGAGAACTATAGGCCAATCTCACTAATGAACATAAATGCAAAAATCCGGAAGAAGATAATGGCAAACAGAATGCAGAAGATCATCAAGAAGATCATACACCCTGATCAAGTGGGATTCATCCCAGGGATGCAGGGATGGTTCAATACACGAAAATCAATCAATGTAATACACTATATCAATAGAGCCAAGGACAAAAACCATATGATTATCTCCATAGATGCAGAAAAAGCATTTGACAAAATCCAACATGCATTTATGATAAAAACCCTACAAAACATTGGAATAGATGGTCTCTACCTCAAACTGATAGAAGCCATCTATGAAAAACCAACAGCCAATATCATACTAAATGGTCAAAAACTGAAATCCTTCACACTAAAATCAGGAACAGGACAAGGATGTCCACTATCACCACTCCTGTTCAATATAGTTATGGAAACATTAGCCACAGCAATTAGACAAGAGAAAGAAATAAAAGGAATAAAGATAGGTAATGAAGAAGTCAAATTGTCATACTTTGCAGATGACATGATACTCTATATAGAAGACCCCAAGAACTCCACCAAAAGTCTTCTAGACTGAATAACCTAATTCAGTCAAGTAGCTGGTTACAAGGTCAACACACAAAAATCTATAGCTTTCCACTACACGAGTGACAGACTCACTGAGAGAGAAATAGGGCAAATAATTCCTTCACAATAGCATCCAAAAAACTGAAATACCTAGGAATCATCCTAACAAAAGAAATCAAAGACCTCTTCTCTGAAAACTATGGCACTCTGAAAAGAGAGATTGAAGATGATATCAGAAAATGGACAGACATACCCTGCTCCTGAGTAGGAAGGATTAATATAGTGAAAATGGCCATACTTCTAAAACTGCTATATAGATTTAATGCAATTTCAATTGAGATCCCAGCAGCATACTTCATAGACCTCGAGAAAACAATCCAAAAATTCATTTGGAACAAGAAGAGACCCAGAATAGCAAAAGCAATTCTAGGTAACAGAGACATGGCAGGGGGTATCACAATACCCAACTTGCAACTCTACTACAAAGCTACTGTAATAAAAACAGCATGGTACTGGCAAAGAAACAGATCTGAGGACCAGTGGAACAGATTAGAAGATGCAGAAACAACACCAGACACACTCAGCCATCTCATATTCAATAAGGGTGCTAAACACCCTCACGAAGGAAAGACAGCCTCTTTAATAAATGGTGGTGGAAAAATTGGGTTTCAACATGCCAAAGATTAAAGCTAGACCTATATCTCTCATGATGCACTAAACTAAAATCAAAATGGATTAAAGATCTAAATATTAAAACATAAAACCTGAACCAGCTGGAACAGAGGTTAGGGAGAACTCTTGAAGACATTGGTGTAGGAAAAGATTTTATGAACAAAACCTCAGTTCCCCGTGAACTAGCACAATCAACAATGGGATCTTCTATTTTGAAAAGCTTCTGCACAGCAAGAGAAACCACTAGCAGTGTGAAGAGACAACCCACAATGTGGGAAAAATACTTCACCTGCTGTCCCTCAGACAAAGGTCTACTATCTAGACTCTATAGAGAACTTAAAAAAATAAGACCTCTCAAATTTAAAGACGCAATCCAAAAATGGACATCTGAAATGAACAGACATTTCTCACACAAAGAAGTAGAAATAGCAAATAAACATATGAAAAAATGTTCAACATCAATGGTCATTCAAGAGATGCAAATGAAAACAATGCTGAGATTCCGCCTTACTCCAGAAAGAATGGATGCTATCATGAAATCAACCAATAACAAATGCTGGTGGGGTTGTGGGGAAAGAGGAACAGTGTTCCACCGCTGGTGGGTGTGTAGACTGGTGCAACCACTGTGGAAATCAGTATGGAGATACCTCAAAGAACTAAGAGTGGAAGTCCCATTTGACCCAGCTATTCCCCTGCTGGGTATCTTCCCCCAAAGAATTAAAAGAATCGTGCCACAGAGACATATATGTACCCATGTTCACAGCAGCACAATTTGTAATGGCTAAAACTTGGAAGCAGCCCAAATGCCCATCAACTGGAGACTGGATATAGAAAATGTTCTTTTTGTAAAATGGAATACTACTCAGCCATAAAAAATGAGAAATTAGAGACATTTATAGCTAAAGGGATGCACATTGAGGTGATATTCTTAACTGAAATAAACAGGACACACAAATGTAAATACTGAATAGTTTCTCTAGTGTGAGAAACTGGAAGTGTAAATAAGGACTAAAAGGTATAATAGATAATGTGACATAGGAAGAAAAGGGGCAAAGGGGAAGTGGAAGGGGTGGGAGGAAGGAAAGAAGGGAATGGAATTAATATGAGAACATGAATAAATGGAAACAAAGTCTTTGTAAATAAAGAGGGATGGAGGGGTTGAAGGGAGGCCAGGGGAAGGATGAAAAATAAGAACCAAGAGAGATTATGTAAAGGTGCAAATTTCCAATGATGAATGTCATTATATTGTATACCTGAAATGTACAAATGAAATAACATTTAAAAATTTAAAAAAATAAAATAAAATAAAAAATGAAACACTTAATTAAAAAATAACTCACACACTGAAAGTTCAAGGTGCAAAACAATACTCCACATTACAGAAACCTGAAAAAAAGCAGGAGTAGCTACCCTCTTTGAAGATCAAATGGAATTCAATTCAACACTGTTGAAGACAGACAAAAGACATTACATCCTTGTAAAATGAAAAATCCAAGAGGAACAGATGACAATTATAAATACATATGCCCCAAATATTCGGGCACCCAATTACATAAAACAAATACTAATAGACATAAAAAAATCAAATAAGCGCTAATACAATAGTAGTGGATGACCTCAATACCCCAGTGTCACAAATAAATCGGTCAACTAGATAAAAAGTAAGCAACACAATACTAGAACACAATCAAACTCTTGAACAAATAAACTTAACAGATGTTTACAGAGTGTTCCACCCCACAAAATCAGAATACACATTCTCTTCAGCTGCACATGGGTCATTCTCCAAAATAGACCACATACTCACTCATAGATGATGTTTAAGTAAGTGCAAAGGAATTATCCCCTGTATATTATAAGATCATAGTGTAATGAAATTAGAGATCAATACCTAAAGAAACTTCAAGAATTTCATAAACACATGGAAATTGAACAACAAACTTCTGAATAACCAATGGGTCACAGAGGAAATTAAAGAAGAAAGAAGACAGTTCCTTCAATTAAATGACAATGACAATGACAGTACAATATATCAGAATCTATGGGACACAACGAAAGCAGTCTTGCGAGGGAAATTCATAGCACTGAATACTCATTTTAGGAAAACAGAGCAAGCCCAATTAAACAACCTGATGCTGAACTTCAAACTTCTAGAAAAAGAAGAGCAGGACATACCCAAAGCTCTTACAAGGGAGGAAATTACAAAGATCAGAACAGAAATCAATACAATGGAGAATGATACAAAAAAAATCAATGAAGCCAAGAGTTGGTTCTTTGAAAGAATAAACAAAATTGACAAACCCTTAGCCAATATTATCAGAAAAAAATAAGAAAAGTCCCAGGTCCATGCCATTAGGACTGAAAAGGATAAAATTACAGCACACAGCAGAAATCCAAAGGATCATCAGTATCTACTTTGAGAAGCTATATGCCAATAAGATGGAAAACACAAAAGAAATGGACAGATTCCTAGAAAGCTATGAATTACCAAAATTGGACAAAATAGACCTAAAAATTCTAAACAACCCAATATCAATCAACAAAATTGAAAATGTAATTAAAAACTTACCAAGAAAAGCCTGGGCCATGATGGCTTCACAGGTGAATTCAACAAGACATTCAGAGAGGAACTATCACCACTACTGTTTAGACTGTTCAGTGAAATTGAAAGGGAAGCAAGACCCACAAATTCATTCCTGGAAGCAAGCATCACCTTGATCCCCAAAACAGAGAAAGACCCAACCAAAAAAGAGAATGATAAACCAATCTCCCTAATGAACATAAATGCAAAAATCCTCAATAAGATGCTGTCAAACAGAATGCAGAAGATCATCAAGATCATACCCCCTGACCAAATGGAATTCATTGCAGGGAGGCAGGAATTTTTCAATATATGTAACTCAATGAATGTAAATACATTATATTAACAGAGCCAATGACAAAAATCATATGGTCATCTCAATAGATGCAGAAAAATAATTGGACAAAATCCAATACCAATTAATGATAAAAATCCTGCAGAAAATTGGAAGAGACAGTTTCTACCTCAACCTGATTGAAGTCATCTATGAAAAACCAACATCCAATATCATACTAAATGGTCAAAAACTGAAATCCTTCAGGTAAAATCAGAAATAAGACAAGGATGCCCACTATCACCACTCTTTTTCTATATAGTTTTGGAAATATAGCCAAGACAAGAAATTAGACAAGAAAAAGAAATAAAAGGAAAAAAGATAGGAAACAAAGAAGTCAAATTGTCATTATTTGCAGATGACATGGTACTGAATATAGAAGACCCCAAGAACTCCACCAAAAGTCTTCTAGACTTAATAACCAAATTCAGTAGAGTATCTGGGTGCAAGGTCAACACACAAAAATGAATAGCCTTCTTGTACACAAACAATAGACTGCCTGAGAAACTGGAGAAACAACTCCTTTCACAATAGCATCCAAAAAAATGAAATACCTAGGAATCAGTCTAACAAAAGAAATGAAATACTTGTACTGTGATAACTGCAGCACTCTGAAAAAAGACATCAAAGAGGATATCACAAAATGTAAAGACATCCCTTGCTCCAGGATAGGAAGAACCAATATAGTGAAAATTGCTATACTTCCAAAACTGCTGTGTAGATTCAATCCAATCCCAATTGAAATTCCAATAGCATACTTCACAAAACTTGAGAAAACAAACCAAAAATTCATTTGGAACCAGAAGAGACATAGAATAGCAAAAGCAACTCTAGGCAACAAAGACAAGGTAGGAGGTATCACAATCCCCAACTTGAAACTGTAGTACAAAACTACTGTGATAAAAACAGCATGGTACTGGCAAAGAAATAGGCCTGAGAACCAGACCTGCAGAAACAATTCCAGACACACTCAGCAACCTCATTTTCAACAAAGCAGTCAAACATCCTCACTGGAGGAAAGATAGCCTCTTTAATAAATGGTGCTGGAAAAATTGGGTTTCAACTTGCCAAAGATTAAAACTAGACCTGTACCTTTTGCCATGTACTAAATAAAATTGAAAAGGATAAATTATCTAAATATTAAAACAGAAATACTAAACTGGCTGGAAGAGAGATGAGGTAGAACACTTGAAGTGTTTGGCTTAGGAAACGATTTCATGAACACAACTTCAGTTGCAATGGGAACTACCACAAAGAATAAACAAGTAGAATCTCTTCTTATTAAAAAGCTTCTTGCACATCAAGTAAAACCACCAACAGATTGAAGAGACAATGAACAATATGGCAAAATATTTTACCAGTTGCTTTTCAGACAAACATCTACTATCTAGAATATATAAAGAACTTTAAAAAAATAAGACTTCCCAATTTCAAAGATCCAATTCAAAAATGGTCATCTGAAATAAGCAGACATTTCTCAGATGAAGAAGTAGAAATAGCAAATAAACGTGAAAAAATGTTCAACATCAGTGGTCATTGGAGAGATGGAAATTAAAACAATGCTGAGATTCCACCTCACCCCAGAAAGAATGGCTGCTATCATGAAATCAACCAATAACAAATGCTGGCAGCACTGTGAGGAAAAAGGAACCCCTCTCCACTGTTGGTGGGGGTGTAGACTGGTGCAATCACTGTGGAAATCAGTATGGAGATACCTCAAAGAACTAGGACTGAAGGTTCCATTTGACCCAGCTATTCCCCTTCTGTGTATCTTCCAAAAAGAATTAAAAACATCATACCACAGAGATATATGTGTATCCATGTTCATAGCAGCACAGTTTGTAATAGCTAAAACCTGGAAGCAGCCCAATTGCCCATCAATTGGAGACTGGATTAAAAAATGTGGGATTTTAAAAAATAAAATGGAGTACTACTCAGCCATAAAAAATGAGAAATTGGAGGCATTTATAGCTAAATGGATGCTTATTGAGGCCATACTCTTAAGTGAAATAAATAGGACACACATGTAAATACTGATTAGTTTCTCTCGTGTGATAATCTGAAAGTTTAAATAAGGATCAAAATCTATAATAGTTTATGTGAAATGGGAAGAAAAGGGGCAAAGGGGAAGGGGAAGTGGGAGGGGTAGGTGAAAGGTAAGTAGGGAATGCAATTAGTATGAGAAAATATAAAAATGGGAACAAAGTCTTTGTAAATAGGGAAAGATGGAGGAGTTGAAGGGAGGGCAGTGGAATGGGGAAAAATAAGTATCAAGATATATTATGTAAATGTACAAGTCTCCAATGATCAATGTCATTATACTGTATACCTAAAATGTATTATAAAATTAATTTTTTTAAAAAAGAAAGTAGCAACTGCTGAATTTTTGCAAAAATGTAACTGGATCTCCAAAAATATTTGTTGAGTGAAATGTTTTACCCTAACTAGTTCTTTATGATTCCATTTATATAATATTTGAAAACAGATGAAGGCAATATGATGAACAAAATCAGAGCATTAGTTGCCTCTGGAGGTGTAAGAAGAGGTAAGGGATAAGTAGAGAGGAGTTTAATCCTCCTGGAATGATGGAAATGATGAAGTTTGTCTTATTAAACAGGTATATACATCTGTCAGGCATCATTAAACAGAAGATTTAATGTTTAGGTGTTTATCAGAAGCTTAAATATCACTTGGTTTCTCTTATATAAGAAACTCAAATTATAAATAATTTAAAGAGCAAAATAAAAAACAAGAGGGCCAGGGATTTAGCTCAGTGGTGTCGCCACCTGACTCGCAAGCTCAAGGTCCTGAGTTCGATCCCTGGTACCAAAAAGTAAATAAAATTTAAAAAATAAAAGACAAGAGAAAACAGGGAGGTAGGCCTTTTGCAAATGGGAAGGGAACCTAGAGATTGAGGGGTTGGGAAGAGGGAGAAAGGGAAGAAGGAGTAAAGAGGATTCACATACAATATATACATGTACCAACTCCCAGGATAAATTTATTCATTATATATTGCAAATATCTACTATTTTTTAAAACTGGCATTGGATTATGTTTAAAAAATGTTTACTTATATGTAAATTTTAACTTTTGAAAAAGCCTGTAAACCAATGATGAATTCTTGTTACTGACACATATAGGAGATCTGCAAATTAGGATGGCTGATCATGTTAGGTAATGTAGAAGCTATTTCAATAACCAGCACATAAAGGTGTTTCTGACTGCAACACACTTCAAAATGCATCAAAAAAATAAGACGGCTTGGTGGTTAGATATGAAATAAAGCAAATATAATAAAAATGTTAATTATAGAATTTAAACCATGGAAATATAGATTGTCACTGTATAATTCAGTTCTTCTATGTGACTGAATTTTTTCACAATGAAATCTTGAAAATGTATTTAATTAAATGAATGGAGAGCAAAGTTGTCTCTAAAGCCAGAATACTCTTAGAAAAAAAATTAGCTTGATGTAGGAAAACATGAAATAAGATAATGTGTTCAAAGAGAGCCACATGATATAGCCTTGAGTACATCATATAACCTCAATGCACCTCATTTTATTAGTCTATAAAATGAGAACAATTATCCTTATCTTGTAAGTTTGTGATAAGAATTGGAGACTCTTGGTCTTCAGTGGGTAATGAAAATACAGTATGTAATTTGTTCTTAGTCAGTATGTCATAGTTGTTAACCTATTAGCCTCTGCTCTTACCAAAGGGTGTAACAATACTCTAAAAGGTTGTTAGGATAATTGAGTAAATTAATACACATAAATTGTCCAACACAGAGCCTAAGAAAATCAATGTAAATAAAAATAATTTGGACCATTAAAAAGGTTGGGGTTGTTTGGTAATGATGGTGTTGTGTGTGTGTGTGTAAACAGCTGAATATCAACAAGGTCAATTGGTTTAATGTAACAGCAGTGTGTCTACTGAGATAGAAATGCATGAAGATGAGAAATAGTCATATAAATATGCCAGAGTTGGTATATAGTGTTCAAACAAACATTCTGGAAAAACTTTGATACCTGAACATTAACTTCTCTTACATAACTTTGTAAAATCAGCAGTAATTATCCAGATGACCAACTCTTCCTCGTCTTTCTTAGGACTTTCCTATTTCTACCACTGAATATTCTACATCCCAGGAAACATTCAGTTCTAGACAAACTAGGATGGCTGATCACCTTAAGTATTACAGAAGCTATTTCTATAGCTAGTATCTAAGGAGGTACTTCATTTGCTTTTGGTGCTGCCCAGTAACTTAGTCTTACAACTATATCAAATTATAGAGAACACTAACTTTCCAGATGAACACCCTTTTCACACCCAGACATGTCTTAATTCCCAGATGGTGACAAGACAAGCTGCAGAAGTTTGGTATTGGTCAAAGGTTGTTAATCTTTCTATTGACCTACTGTTACTTCTCTGAGTCAAAATCTGTTCGATTTTGCTTACTTTAACTAAGAGTGTGTAACTTTTGTACAGGTAGTGATATAACTTGGCATTTGGGAAATTGTTTCACTGCTTGCCCAGAACAGAGGCAGAGTAATGAATCTACAGGCCACTTTTGTAGTTATGTTCAGAAGTGCCTGAAATAACCCTCAGTAGGAGGCAAGAAACTGAACAAGGGGATGTAAGGATTGCTGTGATTGCTCCTTTTCCAGGCCACCCCCCTCCAAGCAGCATGTGGAACCTCCACATTGTAACCTAATCTAGAGGTATACTAAGCATTAACGCAGCAAGGCTTAATCTGCAGGGGGGACTCCTCAGCACACTGAAGGCTGAATCCTGGGGAAATTGCTTATGAGATCCAGCTGGAAAACACATATGGGAGATGAACAAGTTTATCTTTACAAACTCTGTTTACAAACAGCATGCATTTGTTCTCCATACAGTTTGTCTTTGCCACTGGCACTTGAGGAATCCAATTTCAACATTACAGCTACAACTTGGGGTCATACCCAAATTGTATGTAGTTTCTTGCCAGGGTTCTTCCTTTTATGGTAATATTCTTGGTCCAGTGTGGATGAATTTGGAATGCATTTATTCACTCAGAAATATATTCCAAGATTTATGAGACAAGCTCAAAGGTATAAGACATGTACCAAAAACATATAGAATTTAGTTATATATTCTTTCTAAACCCAAAATTTATCTGATATAAATAGAAACCACTAATATTGGCAATGTCTGAGAGAGGGATTATTGGCAATAAAATCAGAAAACTTTTGATGGCCCCTGGTCCAAAGAAGTTATATTGTCACACAGAATACATAATAACATGACCTAGCATGAGTGGAGAGCGACTGTGGATGTAGTCAGGAAGGCTTTCTTGATATCTGTTTGTGTAGGAACATTGTATAGAGAAAGAGGAAAGTGAAAGCAATACAGACAGAACAGCAGGAGGAACAAAAGTCCTCTTCCAATTATCCATTGCTATGTAATGACTTCATTTCCTTTTCTCTCTCACCTGAGCTCTTCTTAGTTCACCAGTGTTCTCCTAAAGACTGCAGAGCAGAAATGGAACTCCTTTCTCAACTTCTTGTCTCTTTTCTGTGTATGTATCTCTCATCTACCCTGGATCAGAATAACGTTGACTTTGGTGCCAAACAGACATGGATTTATATTTTGGTCCAGCCACTGGGGCATACCATAGCAATGAGTAGTAGAAAGAGAACTTTTAAACCACAACTTAATATCTCAAGATAACAACAATCATTTGATGATTAACTGTCACAGTATCCTGGGCTAAGTGGGCTTGGTAAGGCAATCCTTGCTCAGAGTTTCTTCCATAGTTGCAGTCAAACTGATGGCTCAGGCTTGAGTCATCTCAGAGGCCTTGAGTGGAGAGTGATGCTAGCTGTTAACTTGGTCCTTAGCTTAGCTGTGGACATCAATACCTGGCTATAAAAGACATCTCCATGTGGTCTCTCTCTTTCCTCACCACATAGTAACTGGATTTTGAGTTAGCATCCCAGGAGAACCAGGTGGAAGCTGTATTGCTCTTGGTGACCTTTCTCTGTGAGTCTGGTAGCATCACTTCTGCTGTAACTATATTGCCATCCACACTCAGGGGAGAAGAAGACATATACTTCATGTCGGCACCAGAGGATAATCAAACAGTTCCTGTTGGGCCAGGGATTTAGCTCAGTGGTTTCACTGCCTGCTTTGCAAGCTCACGGACCCGAGTTAGATCCCCGGTACCAAAAAAAAAAAAGGAAGTTCCTGTAGCTTGGGACATATTGTGGTGTCTGTCTTTGGAAAATACAGTCCTCTGCAGTAGAAGGGAATGTGGACTGTTTCCACATCTTAAAGACAGAATACATGAGAGAAACACATCTGAAGAGGTAGTGAGTTCAGACCAGGACCTATCTCTTTCATAAGCCATAAGAGCCCAGTGGATTTTAAAAAGAATTCCTAGTATTCAATACACTGAAGTGGCTATGAGCAAAACCTATGAAGACAGACAACTTGAATTCAAATCTCACCCCTGCCATTTGTGTGCTGTGTAGTGTTGGAAAGTCTTTTAACCTCTTTGTACTTTGATTTCCTCATCTGTAAACTGATGAAAATTGCTATGTTCTACAGTGCCTGGCTGTACAGTACAGACCACAGTACAGTACAGTCTCATAGAGTAATTGGGAAATTAAATAGTTTAGTACAAGTAGGTACTTAGAATAGTGCCTGAAGACAACTGAACCCTTGTTTTCTTTCATCCTATGGTTTTTAACACTGGAGCCTGAGGACCTAACTAAAGTCAACGTTATTCTGTTCCAGGGTGGATGAGAGACACATACACAGAAGAGATATAGCCATGTTGCCATCAGTTTTTGCCTTGGAATCCAGTGTGGCTCCTGAAGGGGGAGTCTCCCTAGCCCACTTTGTCATTTGTTCTTACCAGTGAACTATGCAGATGAGCTGCCTCGTCTTCCCCAGCCCAGCGCAGCTTCCCAAGTCCTTTCTCTTGTTAGGAAATGCATTGATTCTAATCAGGTTCAACACTTTTTCTCTCTAGACTAGACCTCTTGTCCTGGCTCTTGGTGGAAATTCAACCTGCTGTTCTTCCTTGTTAAATTATTCTTACACTTCAAGGTTAAACTCAAGAATTTCCAAGAACATTTCTCTAACCTTCTTCACCACCACCACCCCCTCATAATATATCACTTGCATTTCTGTCAAAACCAGGTCCTGCCACATCGTTTGTGGGGGTCAGAACAAAATAAGAAGGTAGGTTTCCTTGTTCATTTTTTAAAAAGAATTTCAAAGAAGCAACAATAGAGCATTAAACTAAGCATGGGTTTCTTCCAGGTGCAGGGTATCAAGTGATTGCATTCGTTGCCAGTCCAAGAAGCCAACTCCAGTCAAAACACTTAGCAGACTATACTCTAGTTATTTGTACCTTTGATTGCTTTACATCACTGTGACTGAGCACCATAATCACTGAAGAAAAATAGATTGACAACTAACACTAAAAATATACTAATGGTAAAGAAGATTGGCAAAGGGGCAAAAAAGACACATGTCTAGAATCTCCTAACCCTGATAGCAAACTAACAGAGACTTTGGAATCAGACACCATAGTACTAAACCACTCTCAACCTCTTATATTGCTGAGTTCCTGATATTCACTAATCCTAAATCAACTTATATGTGAAATGGACAAAACCATGGAGACTATGTAGAGCTACTGTGGGGGTTAAATGAGAAGAACACTAAGAAAAATGCAGGTTCAATATGACATACATACAAATTGGTTCATTAATAACAATTATGACTAATGAGCAGAGGTGGCTAAGCTTACAATAGTGCTTTCTAGTTTTCTTTTTTTTTTGATGCATTATTTTAACATTTATTTTTTAATATTGTTCTGCATTTGCCAAAGCTATGAGAATACTATAAAAGTTTAGAGAGAAACACGTTGAATACCTGTAGTTTATAAAAATATAAAAACCACTGGCCTTCTAAAGTCTTCCATAATGATGACAACTGGATTTCTATTTGGCCAAATTGTTAGATCCCTTTGTTTTTTTGTTTTTTTGTTTTTTCTATTTTTCAAAGTACTTTCAGGTTCAAGGTCTCACTTGATTTAAAACTTAACATTATTTTAAAGGTGGAGCAAAGAAAAGAGTCTTCCCACTGTCTATCCAGAAGACAGGAGTGGAATAAGCCAACATTGTCTCTTTACCATAATCCAAATTCTTTTATTTGTAACAGATAATTGCTTTCATTTAGGTAAATCTATGAAAACTTTCTGCAATGAAAGTCATTTTTTAAAAATTTAATTCTTTTATTGGTATTTTTTAGGTGTATAATAATTTACATTTATCATTGGGTGCATGTACCTGTACATGATGTATCTTAATTCTTATTTTTCCCCATTACCTGTAATGAAAGTCATTTTAATTTTATAAGTATAATTTAATTCTTTTTCTGACCACAGTATTTTGTAAATAGCTGTCATATGATTTCATAACTCAAAATTAAGAAATTAGTCAGATAATTCTGATTTTACCAATAGCTAAGGGGTCCTTAAGTGGAGTGAGACATGCACTGAGACATTTGTTCTTTAATTTAGTGCCACTTAAAATTTCACCCCTTTTGCTGATGATGGGTATGAAATATAAGTCCACAAATAATTGTCATAAGAGGGAATAGCTTCAACTTAATGATAAAAGCTTCAATGGACCATCTTCCTGAGGTCAATAGGATGGTTCCTAAATCTTATGGTCCTGACTTCTTGCTGACTGATAAAGTAGTTTGACTAATTTTCTAAGGAAGCTCAAGTATTTTAAAAGAATACAAAAGCTTTTATCTTTGAGGGACAGTGAATTGACAGAGAGAAAAACAGACTTTAAGAGGTAGCTGTTATATAGAATTTTTTTACTTGAAAACTTAAAGTTCATGAAATAGAGATGAAGAAATTGACCTCAAACTTTCCCTCTCCATTTTCCCATTTCTCTTTTGGAAATCCTGTTCTTCAAGTGTTAGACTCATCAGTTATTCTTCTGCATTGGTATTTTCTCTCATGTTTTTCACTTGTTTCCAGTGAAATCTTTTACTCTCCAATAAATCTTCCTTTCTTCTTTTATATTTTGTCTAACCGCTCAAATCTTTTTAACTTACTTGTCCACAAAGTTAATGATACACACAAACACGTGTGCATGTGCACACATACACACTCACACACACATCCCTTCTACATTTTCTCCCATACCTAGGGTACATTGTGAAGTCTTTTCCATAACATCTGAGTGTGATCCTTTGTGGTCCAGAGAGATTATATCTGCCGTCTTAACTTCTCATGTATAATGACGAGGCAATGACAGTTAAGCTGCAATAAAACTCCCAATTTGAAAAGAGAGATGAACCTGGAATATACACAGCAGTCATTGGTCCACAGCAGTGATAAAGCATTCTTCAAGAAGTAATAAATGTGTTAACAAAAAATCTTTTAAAGAAAACTATATTCATCATCCACAAAATATTCAGAGTGCATGTAAGCATATCTTCCCCAAATTGATATAAAAAGAGGTTATGCATCAAGGAGAAAAGCTAATAGACACTTAATCTTTTCTATTATAATTTCTGTAGCATTGAAAAATTACTAAGCATTGCTTTTCTTCAGCTTTTTGAAGCAGAGATGTACTGTAGTCATGCTCTGTTCATTTTGGTATTCAGACCTGGTACAACAGTAGACATTTAATAAATTACATGTGCAGAGACTGGTAGAAAATCCATATAAAAGGGATGTCTTATCAACCTTCAGATCATCATTTTAGGAAACTCAGGCCATCTACTGTGAAATCATGAAGAATTTTAGAAAGAAACTGTCAGAGGGGATAGTACTCTACTAATGGATATGAAGAATGGAGAGATTTCCACATTTACATAATTTACTTTGAACATACTTTCTCCATATTTAAAACAGTTCTGAATCTTTCAACTATGTGAATATATTTGCCACAATAACCATTGACTATCTTTTGAAATGTCATATGATCCCAAAATGTTTTACTTTTGCTTCAAAATGAGAAGTATTTCACATTATTTTAATGCCAAATGGTGTCACTTTTGATATTTTTATTTCTTTATCTCTGAATGGCATATCCTTTGGTATCAGAAATTTTTTCCCATTAAGTTAATTGGTGCATTTTAGGTATAAAATACAGTGACATTCATCATTGGGATCTTGTACCTTTACATGAGTATCTTGATTCTTATTTTTTCCCCATCCTGTGCCCTCCCTTCACCCCCTCCACCCTTCCCTATTTGCAGAGACTTTGTTTCCATATTTTTCTGTTCTGATATTTTTTCTTTTCCCTTCTTGCCTCTCCCCCACCCCTCCCACTTCCCCTGCTCCTTTAGACCTTTACTTCCTATTACACAATATCAATTATACATTTTTAAAATTACAGTATCAAGATCTAGGAGCCATTACCACAGATTTTACAGAATTTAAAAGGATATAGAAAGCATATTACAAAAACTTGTTTTGAAATAAATGTGACAACTTCTAAGAAGTACCTTGGAAGTACAAATTAATGAAACTAACTCTGGAAGAAATATAAAATTTGAATAGCACCTATTAAAGAAAGTATATTCCTAGCTTGAAAACCTACCTATATAACAACAGCAGGCTCATATACATTTTAACTGATACATTATATCAAACATATAAGCAGAAAAAAAAGGAACACTTCTCCCCTCATTTTAGGAAATCAACATTGTGCTAATACTAAAACTGGATAAAGATAATAGAAGAAAAAAGTATGAACATAGATAGAAATTTGTTTAACAAAACAAACTATTAGAAGTCAGATCTGGCTTATATCAGAATTTTGCTGTTATGAGTACAGCTAATTTCATCTGTGCCCTGTTTTTCCTGCATTAGTGCTGCACATTAGGGCCATACTCTTTTATGTGCAAATGGAACCCAGGCTATCACACATTGAGTTATTTTCTTCCCATCCCTGTTCTGCCCACTAAGAGGCTCTTCATCTTTTCTGACTCAGCTCCATTCATTTCATAATCGATTGGCTTCTTCATCATTTGAGTTGTCTCTGTAAAGTAGAAAGAAAGAGCTGGCAATGTCCAGGTTAAAATATCATACTAGATAATCTACATGTCCTGAATTATATATTTTGATTATAAATTATCCTAGTCACACTTTAATATATCAATATGGCCTAAATTCAGATGCTCTTCCATAGTAGTCATTCTTCAAGACATCTACAGGAAGAAATTTTCCATCTTTCCTCATGTACAGTCATGTGAGCCATTTGTCTGGGGTTACAGGGGAGTCACTGAGCTCAGTCTGTTTAAGGTGGCTGAATCACTGTAGTTATATAATTAATTCTTTCTATTTAATAGATGAGAGAACCAAGGCTCAAGAACAGTAGTGGATAAACACTCCATCACACAATGGATGATCTCTGGTGTTTGAACCTTGCTATGATATGCTCTCATGCAGACTTACAATATCAATGTTCAGGTCGCCAAGTGAGCCCCCATTACCATGATGGGTTTGTAACTGTTTAGGTGGCCTTACTATACCTCCTTGCTAACAATGACACCCTGACTCTTAAAACTTATCTAGTTATATAACCTGCAACATGCTTTCTAAGCCCTCTCTGAGGATTCTGGGGGGAGCTGGGGTGGGTACTGCACAAATAAACACAACAGCACTGGCAACTTTTGGAGCTGTGCCTTGAGCTATGCACATGCCAGGAGTGAAAGTCATTAAAGACCCTTTGCAAAGGTTGTTAAGACGTGTGTAAACAGCCGTATAAACAACACGAGGTCAGGTCATAGAAGGAGACTGGCAACTGGGGAGGCCAGAGGAGAGCCTGCCAAAGTGTGAAATTCCCAGCAGGCAGAAGACATTTGGAAAAACAACTCCATCAAGTTTTATCAACACAAATCATTTCCTAAATGGTATATTTTATTTAGAGTATGTGTGGCCCAAATTTAACAAGGGAAGCTTTTATCAATTGCCGTTTTTACCGCTTCCAGAGATTGCTATTTCTGAATTACTGGCAAAGTTGATGTTGTGCTCATTTGGGGAACTCCCCTGTCTAAACACACCACGGCTGATGTTCTGTGTGGAGGGTGGCTATGACCTACACACGCTTCCTGTTGGGCATGTTGTGTGGCTCAAGCCTACACATGCTGCACTGTAAATAAACTTGGGCCCGGTATTCTAATTTTAAGGCTTAAAAAAAAACAACATGTTAATAATCATGTAGTAGAGAAACACTCACAAACAGGCTATGTTATGCAATACTAGTTTCTCTGCTGTAATAACAGCTTTGACACTTCCTCTTGGAGGGGCTGACACTGGAGGAAAGTGACTCCCCCGTAACTTCCGAGACCTTCTCAGAAATAACATCACTGGCCACAAACCTCCAAGGGTGTTGTGCTGAATGTGAAAAAGTGATTTCTCTGGTTCTGTGACTTTGCTCACATGTAGAGAGCAATTAAATGAGGATGGAAAGGGAAGTCTTATTATGCACATGACTGCCAACAGCCTAAGTTCTTCTGTTTCCTAGCTAGTATTTATTTCCTCCCTAGCCATTCAAGAAGCACTTTTTGTTTGGCCTACCTTTTATTCATCTGACAATATTTTCTTCCTCTGCCTCCCCTGTTAAGTCCACCTCTTTTGCCTGGTTGCCCAGGAGTTGCTCTAGTTGAAAAGAATTAACCACTTAACAATTTATCCTGAGCATCACTCCAGCAATGTGTTTGTTTACATACTGACTATTCCAAACGTCATTCAGGCAGGTGTCATTTCAACCAGTTATAGTATTGAATAAATTTGATAAAACTGTCACTTTTACATTTCCTAGTATATTATCTTACAAAAATTAATGAAAATATACAATTGTTGGTTATCTTGTATTTAAATAACTGGACTAGTAAGTGGTTAACTCTGAGCACTCATCTAGATTCTCAGAGACACACATATGTGGATTTTCTTCCTGCTGTCTATCCTGTTGAATAAAAAGAGAGATCTTTTTAATTTAAATAAGTTATATTAAATTGCTATGTCTCCAGAAAGTAGTTGGAGAAATTTGTACCCCATTAAATGGGCTATTTGAGCTGCTCTGATTCAAGACTTAGTATCCCAGGAGGAATTGCCCTGGGATATAGCTCAGAGAGACATGCCAGCCACCCTCCAGGACAGCTGAAGCAGAGTTCATTGAGGGGCCAGGCTGTTATGGATGCCAATGAAAAAGAAATAAATCAGTGGTCTTCACCATGGTCTCTGACTGAAAGTCACAATGGCAGATTTTCAGAAAAGAAAGTGGTACTTTGAAATCAAGCTGCTTCTCACAAGTGCAACTCTAGGTGGCAATTGCCAAAGGTGTAGCATTAGTGATTTATATTTATATAATTTGACACTGAATAAGGCTCTCTACTTAGTGAGCCAAGTAGAATGAAAAGGAAAACACAACCTATGTGGCCCATAGGTTACACTTGTCAAATGCTGGCCCCTCCCTCATTACTCAGGAAGAAAAAGTCATTGCTAAACAAAACATCTTTGCTGGACATATAACTCTTGCTTGACAGTCCTTTCTTGTAGCAATTTGAATATGTCATCCTACTGCATTCTGGCATCCATTGTTTCTGGGAAGAAATCAACTATTAATCTTATCGAGGAACCCATAACATGATGAGTTACTTCTTCCTCTCTGTTTTTAAAAATGTACCTTTATTTTGGACTTTCAAAAGTGTGATTGTGATGTGGCTAGCAGTGAATCTCTTTGAGTTTGTCATACTTTGAATTTATTGAGCTTCTTCAATGTGTAGATTAATATTTGTCATCAAATTATTTTAGCCATTATTTCTTCAAATGGTCTCTTTCCCCATTATTTCTGGAATCCCTATAATATGTTAGATGTGCTTGACAGTGGCTTATAGATGGTGGTGTTCATTCACTCTCCAAAGGATCAGCTCATTTTTCTTTCTTCATCTTTCTGTTACTTGGACTTGGTAATGTCAGTTGGTGTATCCTTGAATTCAAGAAAGAATTCAATGATTCTTTGTTCTGCCAGCACACCTCTGCTTCTGAGTTCCTCTACTAAATTTTAAAATTTGATTTATTTCTCTTTTAAAGTCCACAATTTATATTTTACTTGGGATTTTTATTTGTGTTTATTGGTATTCTCTACCTGGAGAGATATAATTCTCATACATTTTTATCCTTGCTACATGGATTCCTAAAAATATCTAAGACACTTGATTTATAAATCTTTGCTTATAAATTCCAATATCTGCACTTTCTTACTGAGAGTTTCTATTGACTGCTTCTTCTCTTCTTTTTGCCATACTTTCTTGCTTTCTTGTACAGTACTTGTAATTATTGTTGAAATTGAACATTTAAAATAATAGAGTGGCAACTCTAGAAATCAGGTCCCCTATTCCTTGGGATTTGCTGTTGCTGTTAATCTAGTGAATTTCTTTTTTAAAAAATTTAACAATCCTTTATTTATGGTTTTCCTTGTCACTATTTTATTTTGACAATCCCTTAAATGAGTACTTGGTTTAAAGTCTTAAAGCCAATGAAGTCTCCACTTAGTTAGGCAATGATTGGACAAAGAGTCTCTTAAATCAGCTCTTTAATCCACTTCGATCTTAGTTTAGTGCACGGTGATAGGTATGGGTCTAGTTTTAATCTTTGGCAGATTGAAATCCAGTTTTTCCAACACCATTTATTGAACAGGCTATCTTTTCTCCAATGAGGGTGATTGGCTCCTTTGTCAAAGATGAGGTGGCTAAGTATGTCTTGAGTTGTTTCTGCATCTTCTAATCTATTCCACTGATCCTCAGGTCTGTTTCTTTGCCAGTACCATGCTGTTTTTATCACAGTAGCTTTGTAGTATAGTTTCAAGTTGGGGATTGTGATATCCCCAGCCATGTCTCTGTTGCCCAGAATTGCTTTTGCTATTCTAGGTTTCTTCTGCTTCCAAATGAATTTTTGGATTGTTTTCTCTAGTTCTGTGAAGTATATTGTATCAGTAAGAGTTCTGGCCTTTGTAAAAGTGTTGTATGTTTGGGGGAGCAAAACACCTTCCACATTCAGGCAAGGTGGTGGTTAGGTTGGAGTTTCTACTGGATTGGTTTTGGGACACACACACCCCCAGGATTGATAAAGAACACTTCCAGGTGTGTCTGAATCAGTCATGGAGGTGTGGCCTTGTGTGCCTGGTCTCTTGTTTCCTTCATCTCTGGCACTCTTCCCCTATTCTGCTTTCTGGACACCATGAACTAAGCAGTTCACTCCTCCACACCCTCTCACTATGATCTATGTGCAAATTAAACCTTTCCTTCTTTAAATTTTTGGTGTTGGGTGTGGTGGCTCAGTGGCTAGAAAGTTGACTAATACAGGCAGGCAGGTTGTAATTCTGCCTTAGCTTATACATCCTGTCTTTGTAACACCTTGAGTCAGACAAAGGAGAGAATTGAGAGCTTTCTCAGATTTTTCCTGGATGTGTGCATAGTTCAGCACATGCATGTGGCCTTCTAAATTTTCAGCAATAGTTAAATGTCTACAGAGCTCCCTACACACATATCATTCTCAAAATTTTTCTTGGAAGTTTTTTGATCAGCTTATTTTTACTCCAACTCATATCACTACAGCAGGTAGCCATTACTGTTTCATAATGTTAAACAATTATTACTGATCTGGGCAGATATTTCCAAGGAAAAGGCTGTTTACACAAAAGACAACTTCTTTGAGTTTGAATTTCCAGGAAATAACCAGGCAAGTCAAATTTTGACAAATCTCAAAGATTGATGTTTTTGGGAACTACAAACCTATTCTTAGGGCCGGGGATTTAGCTCAGTGGTTCTGGCACCTGCCTCACAAGCGCAAGGTCCCGAGTTCGATCCCCGGTACCAAAAAAAAAAAAAAAAAAAAAAAAAAACCTATTCTTTTCTCTCTGATGCCTTCCAGGCTGATGTTCTTCAAGGCTGCTATATGAGATTGTGGCTTTCAAGGATATCTCAGAGATAGAAAGAGTGATTGGATAGGATAAGTTCAAACATCACAAAGCTCATGATTTTACTCACATTCAGCTGATTCTGTGAATAGCCTCTCAAATTGTTGTAAGTTTTTGGTTAAATTTCAAAGTACTGAAAAAGGTGATCCTCACAATTTTTGCCAATATTTTCTTTGCTTTTATGATGGAGTAGATTGATGGAGGTCATTACTCTACCGTGCTTCCTGATATTATTCTAGTACTTCTGTTCCTTGTTGCCTTGAAATGGAATCTTCATAACCTAAAATCATTGTTCAGAAGACTCTTGACCAGGAAGAATTTAAATTATTTTTAAAAATTAAATGATTTACATATCCATTCAATATCTGTCTCTGTACTTTTTTCCTTTTTTTGTTCTTTTCCTCCCACTCTGAAGTGTAGGTTTCCTCTTTGTCTCTTTAGTTTCTATTTACTTGAGAGGATGATAACAACCACATCAAGAACTTACAGCATTTGCTTTGTATAGCACATTACAAATATTGACTCATAAGAACATGTTCTATAGATGTTGTTATTGCCATTGCCATAAACATGAAAACAAATCCAGGTACAGGAAAGTTAAACACTACATGTAAGGTAATTAGCTGGTATTAGGCAGAGCTAGAACTTGAACCAACCCTTTGCTTTTTACTAGGACTACCCTATGCTGGAAAGAAATTAACCAGTTTTAGGGTTGACATTTAAGAATTTTTAAATGGAGTGCTATTCACTTTTGTAAATTTTAGGACTACTATAACCATTACTTAAGAAAAAACAGCATATCCGTATTTGCTGTCTTTATAACACAGACCTATAAAAATGTTCATTGTGGAAAATATCACAAAGGCACATTATCACCCAACTGATGTTATCTAAGATGTAATTGTGTTATGTGATATGGTAGTGACCATGTGCTACACACATTTTTAAAAACAATAAGAACTCAAAGGTACAGATACAAACTGTGACATTTAAATCTTTTTTATTAATTAAGTTTATTGCTACAATTTAGATATACATAATGGTCATTTCCATCATATGGAATTTATACCTGATACATCTTTTCTTTTCCTTTTTTTTTTCTTTTTTTTTTTTGTGATACCAGGGATCAAACTCAGGACCTTGTGCTTGCAAGGCAGGTGAGGTGCCACTGAGCTAAACCCCTGGCCCTACGTGATACATCTTGATTCTTATTTTTTTCCCATTCCCCTCCCCTCTCTCAACTCCTCTTTCCCTCCTCATTTACATAAGCTTTGTTTCCATTTTATCATTCTCTTTTCGTTTTTTTCTTTTTCCTTTCTTTCTTTCCTCCTCCCTCCCCATTTGAAATTTTCTTCCTATTTCACAATGTCTATTATACATTTTGGACCTTATTTACATTTTAAGTTTCTCACACCACAGAAACAATGTGATATTTACATGCATGTGTCCGATTTATTTTACTTACGAGTACAAGGTGCATCCATTTACCTATAAATGTCTCAAGTTTATCCTTCTTTATGTCTGAGTAGTACAACATTGTATAAAAAACCCACATCTTCTTTATCCATTTATCAGTTGTTGGGCATTTGGGCTGTTTCTAAGATTTAGCTATTACAAACTGTGCTGCTATAAACATTGGTGTATATATATCAGTGTGGTATGATGTCTTTCACTCTTTCAGGAAGATATTGAGAAGGGGGACAGCTGGATCAAATGGAACCTCTAGTCCTAGTTTTTTGAGGAATCTCTACATTGATTACCACAGTGGTTGTACCAGTCTACACTCCCACCAACAGTAGAGAAGGGTTCCTTTTTCCCCACAGCTCCCCCCCGACAGTATTTGTTATTAGTTGATTTCTTGATAACAGCCATTCTTTCTGGAGTGAGATGGATTTTCACCATTGTTTTAATTTGTATCCCTCTAATGATCAATGATGTTGAACATTTTTTCATATATTTGGCATTTGTAGTTCTTCATCTGAGAAGTTCTTCATCTTAGATGCCCACTTTTGGATTGGGTCTTCAAATTGATGGGGTTGATTTTTTTCTAGCTCTTTATATATTCTAGATATTAGTCTTTTGTCTGAGGAACAGCTGGCAAAAAACTTTTCCCACTCTGGTGCTTATCTCTTCATTCCGTTAGTGATTTCTTTTGCTGAGCAAAATCTCTTTAATAAGATGAGATCCCAGTTGTTGATTATTTGCAATATTTCCTTTGAGATTGGGATTATGTTCAAAAGTCTTTGCCTACAACTTTGTCTTCAAGAGTTCCATCTATTCTTTTTTCCAGCAGATTTAGTGTTTCTGTTCTAATATTTAGATATTTGATCTATTTTAATTTTAGTTTAGTGCATGGTGAGAAATAGGGGTTATTTTTAATCTTTCCCATGTGGAAAGCCAGTTTTTCCAGCACCATTTATGAAAAAGGCTATCTTTCTTCCAGTGAAGGTGTTTGGCCCCTTTGTCAAAGATAAGATGGCTGAGTGTGTTTGGAGTTCTTTCTGCATCTTCTAATCTGTTTCATTGATCCTCAGGTCTGTTTTGTTTTGTTTTGTTTTGTGGCATTTAAATTTTGAATGTATTCCAAGTCTTTTCACTTTATAAAGATCTATAGTGCCAGACCTATTCTGAAGCTGTGTGTAAAATTCTACATGCTGCAGTGAGATTAATATTTTTTAAAGAGTGATTTTATAGAAAGTTGGCACCAGAAAATAAGGTTCTGTTTCATTATTTTGACATATTAAAGTTTATTGAGGTCACAATGTATTCTTTTTGGAGAAAAATCATTAGCACATGGTGAAATACACAATTTATTGGCAAAGTCATAGTAGCACTTTTTCTGTGTAAATTTCTCACAGTCCATCCAAAAGGTATTTGGGACAACTTCTAAATACAGCTAACTGATGAACAGATCAAAATGAATAAAGTTCTTCATGCTAGCCTTTACATTTCTAGTTCTCAAATAACATTACCAATTATTTAGACACAGAGGCACTGTTTTATTTTTAATTTTTTTCTATACATGCTTTGCAATCAACACTCCCCTTTCAAAGTCCTCTTCTACCTTCTTTATTAAAACACCCTCTGTGTGACAGCTCACTGAGCACTTTTATACCTCTGAAGCCTGACTCCTTTAGAAGAGGGTCCACTGTGCTATTCCCCCATCCCATCAATACTAACTTATAATCCGGGTGTTAATGTTTTCAAGCACTAAAATTGAGCAAGTCTTGAAATAATTGACCTACAGTTGATTTTGGCGAACAATGTAATTTATAGCCTACATCTCTGACCGTGTTAACTCACTGTAAACCTCAAGGATCTCCTGAGTTGTGAGGCAAACCTGGAAAAATATTTGCATTGAAAGGTTAAATAAAAATTAATATTCCCAGAGCCCCACCCTTTGTAGAAGTTCAGAAATTTAAACATAAACTTTATTTATATATTGGAATTAGAGTACACTATCCCTGAAAAAGATTATTTTCTAGCTAAAACTCTATTGACAATTGAAACTGCAACCCAGTGAGATAATTCTCTTACCCAAATTTATGCAATTCAGTCACACCTGCAATATGGCTGCCCAGGCTTGCTTTCCAGGATGTCTTTTGGAGCATTAGATTGCGAATATACAGATCTTACCTAGAGGATGATGGCAGTATCTATGGAGGGTAGAATTCCTGTTGTGGTGAAAAAGAAAGGCCAAATTCAAAGCCAGAGAACCACTGTAGTGGTTCATATTACATTGAGGAATTTAAGACAGCAAGCCATGTCAGGGTTTTGGAAACCTGATTGTTGGGAGGTTGTAGTTGCACGATTGGAAACAAACCTCAAGGTTTAAAGGATCTATATAGAAGTAGACTTTGTAGAGTTACTTACAAGTATGTGACTCCTTCCTCCTAGGAAATAGTGTTCTTCATCAAATCTCTGACAATAAGAACTCATATTTAAGAAAGGCTAATACTCCTCCACTCCACCATCCATCAATTGTTGTCCTAAGTTTAGCCATGAGCCACTTCAAATTTGGCTGCTAATAGTTTGTAACTGCGTCATTAGCCTCACAAGTCATATTCTCCAAGTTGAATACAGTCATATCTGTGTTGAAGTCTATGGCTGTATCTCTTGAACACTAAATGTGTGGAGCAGGTGATGCCTTAGCATTCATATTGTCTTTGAAAATCTACGCAACATTCCTATCTGACCTCCCCAGCCATTTTAAAGATGGCAATTTTCGCAGGGGTCAATGGCTACATGTCTTCATTTTTCTCCAAGAGTCAAAAAGACTACAATATTCATATGTTCTAGCCCTGAGACTTGGGCCACAATTACCTTGCTGGCTAAATATGGGAAGAAAGTTCATCTATTGGTAGAAAGCAAGGGTCATTTGTCTCCTTGAATGATGGGCTCATAATAAACTGAGATTGAACAAGTAAAGATGCCCTGGCTATCATCAGAGAAGGTGAAACCTATTTGAGTAACCACAAAACTGTCATCTGCAACAAATGCTTTCTCTTTCCAACTCCAAAACTCCCTCCCACACATTCAGTGTTTTTTGTCACTGATACCATTTGAAGGGGATACAGCATGTTACCTTTATTTGTGTTAATAGCAGACAGTGAACACCATCACTGAGACAGCTCTCCGATAGCTTCTGTCTTCTTCAAAGCTAATGGATCTCCTTCAACAGAAAATTGTTACATGTATCCTTTTACAGGTCAGCAGAATTATTGTTCTGAGTAGATGAAAATCTTTTTATGTTCTCTAAAAGAAAACACTTCTTGACTGAGGCATAGTGTGTATGTACAAGAATATGAAGGGACACTGCAGACAGAAAGACTTGTTCACATCCAGCTGTATGACCTGTAGTAAATTATTTATCCTCTCTGAGCTTCAATACCTTCATTTGTATAACAGAGAAAATAATACCCTATTGTGAAGAATGACTATATAAATTAAATGAAATGTTATTTGTTTCTATAAAGTATTAGATGGAATATAAATTATGATTATGACCTGGCACATAAGAAATGATTCATTGTCTTTACGCTGCTCAATAGACTACAGACTTCCTTCCCACCTATGGAGAGGGGTGAGGAGAAAGGGAAGAAGAAAATAATAAGAGTTTATTCCTTTAAAAAAAAAGTTATTCCTATGATTTAAAAACATTGTCATTGGCTTTTGCATTGGCAGCCTGAATATAGAAAATACTAAAGCTTCTCCACCCCAATATTCACCAAGATGGACTTTGGGAAATAAAAATGTGTTATACCCAATCATTCTAAGAAACTGTGGTTGTGGTAATTGTAGTAGACACATCAACTAAACACAGATATAATCAACTCTCTGTTTCATAAAAATAATTAATTTAATATATATTTGTGCCAAATATGCATCACGAAGTGGGTAGATATATACCAACATATCTTGAGTTACAGAAGAGCAAAAATGTTTCTCACAAAGTTTGATAATCAACTTCTCTTACTTAAACTCCAGTAAGATATTGAACTGTTTAATTATAAAACTCCTCATGGGCTATTTAAGGTTTTTTATGGATTTTATCCTTATATTTAATTTCTGAAATACAGCAAAAAATAATAAATAAAATAAATTATTTTATTACTTAATTTTTTTCCCCTGAAGAGTTGAGGATCAAACGTAAGGCTTTGCGTAGGCCTGGCAAGTGCTCTACCACCGAGACAAACGTTAGCCATTATTACATAATTATTTTTAGAGTATCTTCTCTGTATTGTATTCTTATACACAACCTAGATTTTAGATCTCTATACTGTTATTCACATAATATTTAGTCATAATCATTGTATTAAAAATTAATCCTGGAGGGCTTAGCTCAGTGGTCTCGCAGCCGCCTGCTACTCAAGCACGAGGACCAGAGTTCGATCCCTGGTACAAAAAAAAAAAAAGAATTGTCAAAAATTAATCCTGGGCCGGGGGATTTAGCTCAGTGGTTCTACCACCTGTCTCAAAAGCTCAAGGACCCGAGTTCGATCCCCAACACCAAAAAAAAAAAAAAAGACTTCAAAAATTAATCCCTTTTAGTTGTAAATTTGATTTTAAAAAGTACTGATACCAAGCTACCTTTTTTTAGGGTAAACGTCTATGATTTCTTCCTTGAGGTAACTCCCCAGTCTAGAGCCTCTGTTGCTATTTTTTGGCTTTAGTCTTTTCAGGTCAGAATCTAGGTTCATTTTTATCTCACTGAGTATTCCTAAATCATGTCAGTCACTGAGACTGGAAAGGATGGGATAACCTTCCCCAAAAGACCTTGGCCAGCACTCTGCCCAGAGTTGCCAGCTGCCGCAAGCCCTGGAGGGAGCAGGCAGAAAATCAGTGCTGCTGAGCAGCGCAGCGGGTGCTGTGAGTAGGGGTCAGCCTGACCCCCACAGGTGGTCACGGTCTCCCCTGGAAATGGCACCCTGAAACCTAACACTGGTCACAGCTCAGAGTTGGATAAATGATCAGAGCCCATGACTAAGCCCAGAAATACCAGACTTAATATGACAGCCGCACCCAAGCAGACAATAGTACAAAATTAAACACAATAGCCAGCACGATGAAAGGTCACTTTGCTCTATGCTAATGTGCTCTTCTGTCAGGAAAATGGGCCTCACAGAGCATTGCCCATACTCTGAGCCATATTATAGAAGGTTTTATGAAGATCCTATGAAAGCAATATTATTTTCCAAAGCTTTGTAAATTTTAGCAATGGTAACACCACTTTTCTTTCTCCTCCTCCTCCTCCTCCTCCTCCTCCTCCTCCTCCTCTTCCTCCTTCTTCTTTATTCTTCTTCTCCTCCTCCTCCTCCTTCTTCTTTATTCTTCTTCTTCCTTCTCCTTCTCCCCCTTCTCCTTCTCCTCCACCTCCTTCTCCCCAAAAATGTGAAAGAATACTGAAACAGTAGCATCTTTAGTTTGAACAAATGCCAATTGCTTATTTTCCGAAGCCTTATAATGTTAGTGATTTATTCCATTTCCTATATTCTAGCCACAAACCACACTAAAGCAGCAATCACAGTCAGTAAAAGCTTTATGACAAGCATTGAACATGGCTTTGCTTTAATAGCAAAGAAAATATAGCTATGAAACTATTATCGACTCCCATCACACAATTAATTTTGATACAAAACTAACAGTATTTTGTTTCATGTATTAATATAAGATTTCAAAATGTTGAGGTGCTTGATGTTTACTCATTTACATTTCTTAAATATTCTTTACTAATAACCAACCCAGTAGCCAAGAAAAATATAAAATTTTAGTTCTGTAGATTCAATGAAAGCACTTTAAGAGCAAGCCAAGGAATAAAGGAGGTAAGTGTCTTCAGTTTAATAAACATCACTTGGATACTTGATATGTACAAAGTTTCACTGAGCTGTCTATGAACACAGAAGTAAAAAATTATTGATTCCTTTGCATGAGGAAATTACTTTTGAATGTTGAAAATGAAGCAACAGGTAAATAATCCTATTCACGGTAAAAGTAATAAGAGAAGCCCTAGCTCTTCTACATACAAAAGGCTACTGGATTCAAAGAAGATCAGAGTTCTAAAATGTTCTGCTATCTCTTCTCGCCTTTTAGCTAAGATCAAGTGTAGTCTAATATGTTCTGCCATGGTGAAAGCTCTAAATTCACTACTATCAAAGCCTCCCAAGAGATGAGAAAATATTCACAATTACCATGATATGTCAGAGAATATACTAATTTACTTTTTTTTCCCATTAAGTTTATTGGTACATTTTAGGTATAAAATACAGTTACATTCATCATTGGGATCTTGTACCTTTACATGAGTATCTTGATTCTTATTTTTTCCCCATCCTGTGCCCTCCCTTCACCCCCTCCACCCTTCCCTATTTGCAGAGACTTTGTTTCCATATTTTTCTGTTCTGATATTTTTTCTTTTCCCTTCTTGCCTCTCCCCCACCCCTCCCAATTCCCCTGCTCCTTTAGACCTTTACTTCCTATTATGCAGTATCAATTATACACTTTTAAAATTACAGTATCAAGATCTAGGAGTCATTACCACAGATTTTACAGAATTTAAAAGGATATATAAAGCATATTACAAAAATTTGTTTTGAAATAAATGTGACAACTTCTAAGAAGTACCTTGGAAGTACAAATTAATGAAACTAACTCTGGAGGAAATATAAAATTTGAATAGCACCTATTAAAGAAAATGTATTTCTAGCTTGAAAACCTACCTATATGACAACAACAGGCTCGTATACATTTTAACTGATAAATTATATCAAACATTTAAAGCAGAAAAAAAAGGAACACTTCTCCCCTCATTTTAAGAAATCAACATTGTGCTAATCCTAAAATTGTATAAAGATAATAGAAGAAAGAAGTATGAATATAGATAGAAATTTGTTTCACTGATATGGAAAAGTTTTAGATAACTTAATAGATTGAATATTAAGGTACTTGTAGAAGCAAAATAAGTAATGTGTTCTTTTAAGATTTGCTTTTCCCATAACTCCTTGTTTAAGGTGACAGTTATCTGACTCTAACCAGTAACTTCATTAACCTAACAAAGTTACCATGCCAGGGTGAATTTACAATGTATATGTGCCTATTTTCTGTCTGTGACCTGTAAATAGGAACTGGAATTGTATTTACATATCAAAGACCACTAGGGATGAGATAATGGCTAAAAAGGATACAAAAAGGGAAATGCTGAACAAAGGGGGCACAGATACTAGCCAGACTGTTTCTGGCATTGCCACCCACCGGAAAGACGAAATTTTAGCTGAATTCTGTGTCTCCCTGTATTTCTTTCCAAGATTTCCGCAACATAACAAAACAAACTATTAGAAGTCAGATCTGGCAGTATGTAGAAAGTGGTTATATTATAGGGATGGCAGAGTTGGTTCTGCATTGGAAGATCCAGCCCCAAAAGTCATCATTTTAACAGAGGAAAGGAAAAAGCCATATGATCCTGCCACTAGTTGGAAAAAAAGTGTTGGACTAAATTTTACAGCTGTTCATGGTAAAAGCTATCAGGAGACTAGAAGTAGAACAGAACCTTCTCAACAGATTAAAGACATGTACTCTATAATTCCAGCAAAGATGCCTTATATGATTGGAGAAGGTACAATGTTTTCTCCCTAAGGTGGGGAACAAGGGCAGATATGCTTACTCTTCATCTGTCCATTAGACTTTGAAACATAGGCCTAAAACAAAATAGTCTGGCAATAAAATGACACAATTAGGATAGGATTGGCAAGGTAGAAGCAAAATCTTTCTATGTAGATGAAATGATCATCTACAGAGAAAATACTAAGAAATCTCTAGGAGCCCCTAGAACTTGTATTTGAATTTAGCAGGATTAGAAAACACAAGGTATATATAAAAATTCAGGTCTGTGTATACTTGCTATAAATGAAGAATTGGATATTGAAATTTAAAAGTTATGTAGGAGTACAAAGGACCTAGAAAAGTAAAAAGAAAAAAAAACAACAGTGTTGGAAGACATTTAGTACCTAATTTTAAGACTTTTTCTAAAGCTACAGTAATCAAGGCAGTGTTGGTGAGAGGAAAGACATATAAATCATTGGAATAAAACAGAGAATCAAGAAATAGAACCACACATATATGGTCCACTGAGTTTTGAAAGAGTATTTAAAATTAACATTTTATAGAATATAAACTCAATTCAAGAGCTGAGGAAAAGATAGTGTTTTCAGCAAATGGCACTAGAACACCTGGTAACCATATATAAAAAATTAACCTCGACCCTTTATTTCCATACATAAAAATAACTTGAAATGACCTATGAACCTAAATATGAAAGCCTAAAAGTATAAAACTTTAAGAAGAAATTATAAGGGAAAATGTTTATAAATTTAGGGTAGGCAAGAACTTCCTAGGATACAAAAAAAAATGATGTATAAAAGAAAAAAATTGACAAATGAAATTCCACCAAAATTTAGAATTTTTATAAGACATCTTGAAAATGAAAAGTAGTCCTTAAACAGACCATATTTACAATGCATATAACCTATGAGGAGAATATGTAAAGAACTCTTACAGCTCATTAAGAGACAACTCAATTAAAAAGTAGACACAAGAAGATGATAAATAGCCAGTATAGCACAAGGAAAGGTGTACAACATTAGAATCAGGAAAATACTAATCAGTACAATAACAAGACTGAATTATACTCTCATCAGGGAGATGAAGTTAAAAGCTTTTTTTTTCTTTTTGAAATGCATTTGATTTTTATCTTTCTAAGTTCTTTTTTTGGTACATTTTAGGTATACAATTCGTTTACATTTATCATTGGGTGTTTGTACCTGTACATGATATATCTTGGTTCTTATTTTTTCCCCATTACCAGTGCACCCTTCACCTCTCCACCCTTCCCTATTTACACAGACATCATTTCAATTTTTTTTTCTTTTCTCATAGTTTTTCCTTCACTTTCCCCTTCCCCTCCCTTCACCCCTTCGTCCTTGGATCTTTTTTCCTATTTCAAATTATCAATTACTCATTTTAATCATTTTAACCCTTGTTTACACTATCAATTTCTCACACTAGTAAAACTATTTGGTATTTACACATGTGTGTCCCATTTATTCCACTTAAGAGTATGGCCATTACATGCATCCATTTAGCTATAAATGACTCTAGTTTTTTGTTCTTTATGGCTGAGTAGTACTCCATTTTATTTAAAAAACCACATCTTTATCCAGTTTCCAATTGATGGGCACTTGGGCTGCTTCCAAGCTTTAGCTATTACAAACTGTGCTGCTATGAACATGGGTGCACATATATCGCTGTGGTATGATTCTTTTAATTCTTTCAGGAAGATACCCAGCAGGGGAATAGCTGGGTCAAATGGGACCTCTAGTCCTAGTTCTTTGAGGTATCTCCATACTGATTTCCGCACCAGATTACATTCCCACCAGCAATGGAGAAGGGTTCTTTCTCCCCACATTCCCACCAGCATTTGTTACTGGTTGATTTCTTGATAGCAGCCATTCTTTCTGGGGTGAGGAGGAATCTCAGTGTTGTTTTCATCTGCATCTCTCGAATGACCAGTGATGTTGAACATTTTTTCATATATTTGTTTGCTGCTTTTACTTCTTTGTCTGAGGAATGTCTGTTCATTTCAGATGCCTATTTTTGAATTGGGTCTTTGAATTTGAGGGGTCTGATTTTTTTCAATTCTTTATGTATTCTAGGTAGTAATCCTTTGAGGTACAGCTGCTAAAAATTTTTTCTCATATAGTAGGTTGTCTGTTAGCTCTGTTGGTGGTTTCTTTTGCAGTGCAGAAGCTTTTTAATAAGATGAGATCCCAGTTGTTGATTCTGCTAGTTCCCATGCTACTGAGGTTTTGTTCATGAAGTCTTTTCCTATGCCAAGATCTTCAGGAGTTCTACCTAACTTATCTTCCAGCAAGTTTATTGTTTCTGTTTTAATATTTAGTTCTTTAATCCACTTCAATCTTAATTTAGTGCATGGTGATAGCTATGGGTCTAGTTTTAATCTTTGGCAGGTTGAAATCGAGTTTTTCCAACACCATGTATTAAATAGGCTATCTTTCCTCCAATGATGGTGGTTGGATCCTTTGTCAAAGATGAGGTGGCTGAGTATGTCTGGAGTTACTTCTGTATCTTCTAATCTATTCCACTGATCCTCAGGTCTGTTCTTTTGCCAGTACCATACCATTTTTATCACAGTAGCTTTGTAGTATAGTTTCAAGTTGGGGATTGTGATACTCCCAGCCATGTCTCTGTTGCTTAGAATTGCTTTTGCTATTCTAGGTCTCTTCTGGTTCCAAATGAATTTTTGGATTGTTTTCTCTAGTTCTGTGAAGTATATTGTTGGAATTTCCATCGGCATTGCATTGAATCTATATAGTAGTTTTGGAAGTATGGCCATTTTCACTATATTAGTTCTTCCTACCCAGGAACAAGGGATGTCTTTTCATTTTCTTATATCCTCTTCAATCTCTTTTTTCAGAGTGCTATAGTTTTCAGTGTAGAAGTCTTTTTGCTTGCTTTGTTAGATTGATTCCTAGATATTTCATTTTTTTGAATGCTATTGTAAAAGGAATTGTTTCCCTAATTTCTCTCTCAGTGAGTCTGTTATTTGTGTATAAGAAGGCTTTTGTTTTTTGCATTGACCTTATATCCAGCTACTCTACTGAATCTGTCATTAAGTCTAGAAATCTTTTGGCTGAGATTTTTGGGTCTTTTATGTAAAGTATCATATTGTCACAAATAATGACAGTTTAACTTCTTCTTTTCCTATCTATTCTGTTTATTTCTTTCTCTTCTAATTGATGTGGCTAATGTGACCAGAACTATATTGAGCAGGAGTGGTGATAGTGGGCATCCTTGTCTTGTTCCTGATTTTAGCATGAAAGCTTTTGGGTTTTGACCATTTAGTATGATGTTGGCTGTTGGTTTTTCATAGATGGCCTTAATCAGGTCAAGATAAAGACCTTCTATTCCAATTTTCTGTAGGGTTTTTATCATGAATGGGTGTTGGATTTTGTCGAATGACTTTTCTGCATCTATTGAGATGATCGTATGGTTTTTGTCCTTGACTCTGTTAATATAGTGTATTACATATATTGATTTATGAATGTTGAACCATCCTTGCATCCCTGGGATAAATACCTCTTGGTCAGGGTGTATGATCTTCTTGATGACCCTCTGTATTCTGTTTGCCAGTATCTTATTGAGGATTTTTGCATCTATATTCATTAAGGAGATTGGCCTGCAGTTCTCTTTTTGGGTTGGGTCTTTCCCTGGTTTTGGAATCAAAGTCACACTTGCTTCTAGGAATGAATTTGGAAGTATTGTTTCCCTTTCAATTTCCTTGATGAGTTTAAAGAGTAGTGGCAATAGTTCTTCTTTAAATGTCTTATAGAATTCAGCAGTAAAGCCATCAGGACTTGGGGTTTTCTTTGTTGGTAAATTTTTTATTACATTTTCAGTTTCACTCACTATAATTGGAGTGTTTAGAATTTCTATATCTTCTTCATTTAACTTTGGCAATTCATATGTATCTAGGAATCTGGTCATTTCTTCTGTGTTTTCCATTTTATTGGAGTACAGGTTCTCAAAGTAGGTATTGATGATCCTCTGGATTTCTGTTGGGTCTGTTGTGACTTCACTTTTTCATTCTTAATTACATGGATTTGAGCCTTTTCTTTCCTTTTTTTGATGAGACTGGCTAAAGGTTTATTGATTTTATTTATCCTTTCAAAAAACCAACTCTTTAATTCATTGATTTTTGTATTGTTCTCTTAGTCTCCATTGGATTGATTTCTGCTCTGATCTTTATAATTTCCTCTCTTGTATGAGCTTTGGATTTGTTATACTCTTCTTTTTCTGGCAGCAGCTTGAGGTTTTGCATTAGGTTATTTATCTGAGTTTTCTCAGTTTTCCTAATATGGGCATTCACTTCTATGAGTTTCCCATGTAGAACTGCTCTCATCATGTCCCATAGATTCCTATATGTTGTAGTGACATTTTAATTTATTTGTAGAAACTATTTAATTTCTTCTGTGACCCATTGGTTTTTCAATACTGTGTTATTCAGTTTCCATATGTTTGTAGATGTTTTGTGGTTTCTTATGTTATTGATCTCCAATTTTATTGTACTATGGTCTGATAAAATACAGGGGGTAACTTCAATTCTTTTACATTTACTTAGACATGTCCTATGAGTTACCAGGTGGTCTATTCTGGAGAATGACCCGTGTGCAGCCAAAAAGAATGTGTATTCCAATTTTGTGGGGTGGAACACTCTGTAAACATCTATTAAGTCCATTTGTTCAATAGTTTCATTTAGTTCTAGAATTTCATTGTTAATTTTTTGTCTAGATGATCTGTCTATTTGTGATAGTGGGGTATTGAGGTCCCCCACTACAATTGTGATAGTGCTTATTTGGTTTTTCATGTCCATTAATATTTGTTTTGCATAGTTGGGGGCATTTGTATTTGGTGCATATATATTTAGGATTGTCATCTCTTCCTCTTGGATTGTTCCCTTCACAAGGATGTAGTGACCATCTTTGTCTCTCTTAATTAGTTTTGGTTTGAAATCTACTTTGTCTGCAAATAAGATTGCTACCCCTGCTTTTTTCTGGGTCCCTGTGGCATGGTGAACTATTTTCCATCCTTTTATTTTCAGTCTATGAGTTTCTTTTTGAGTTAGGTGTGTTTCTTGTATACAGCATATTGTTGGATTTTACTTCTTAATCCATTCTCCAGTCTATTTCTTTTGATTGGTGAATTGAGGCCATTAACATTGATGGTTATAAATGATAGATATTGATTCATCCTTTTCATGATGTTTTACTTTTGTTGGCTCTTTTATTTCTCCCCCCGCCCCTTTCCTTCAGTGTCTTACCTTGCCTGGTGGTTTCCCTCTGTTGGGCATCATGGAGTTGTGACCTTCATTGTCTTTTTCTAGGATATTGTTTAGAATTGCTTGTAGTGTTGGTTTGGTGTTCATGAAATTTCTCAGGTGTTCTTTGTCATGGAAGTATCTAATTTCCCTATCAATTTTGAAAGATAATTTTGCAGGATACAATAGTCTAGGTTGGAAGTTATTTTCTTTTAGGGCTTGAAGTACTTCACTCCAGGCTCTCCTTGACTTGAGGGTCTGTGTTGAGAAGCATGCTGTGATTCTGATGGGTTTTCCTTTTTAGGTGATTTGTTTCTTTTCTCTAACTGCTTGTAGGATTTTGTTCTTCTGTTGGGTTTCTGGGATCTTGACTATTATATATCTAGATGTATTTTTTTTTTATCATGGCTAGTTGGAGTTCTATATGCCTCACTTATCTATATGTCCAGTTCTCTACCTCTGTCTTGGGAAGTTTTCCACTATTACTTCTGTGAACAGTTTTTTTTATGTCAATTGTGCTTTCTCCTGCTTTTTCATGGACTCCAATCAGTCTTATGTTATTCTTCTTTGCATCATCTAGCAGCCTTTGGATTGATTTCTTGTGGTTCCTTACTATTTTTAAGAAATTTCTGTTGTCATGGTCTTTAACTGCAATCCTGTCTTCTATATCTGATATTCTATCTTCAGATTCCCTTAATCTGCTGTGGATACTTTCAGTGGAGTTTTTAATCTCCTGAATATGTTTGAATCTGTTTCATGGATTCCATTTCTTTATTATGTTGGGCAATTATGGTTTCCATTTCTTTCTTATGCTGGGTATTCATGGCTTCCAGCATGTTTCTGAGCTCATCTATTTTTTTATCTGTTTCTGTTCTAGAGCTTCTAATCATGTCTTTCATTCTGCTCACCATCTCTGCAGATATCTGGGAGATTATTTCTGCTTTGAATTTTTCTAGAGCCTCTTTCATCTTTTTTGTTACTTACTGTGCTATCAGTTCAGGGTGTTCAGGTGGTTGGTTATTGTACTTTTCCACCTCATTTCCCCCAGGGTTTACCCTTGGTGGGGTGAAAGTCTGAGTTTGTTCCTTGCTTAAATCTCTTTTCACTTTTGTTTTTGGTACTGTCCTTGGTTTAACTCCTGGGTTGATACTTTGAAATTGCTTATTGTAAGTATCACTGTTGCTTGTAATTAGAACCCTTATGGAATGATTACTTCTCAGAGGTGACTTCCAGATATAGCTGGTCTTTCACTTTTGAGTCTCTAATGACTCTGAGGTTATCTCATTATCATTATACTAGGAAGGATCACTGATTAGATCAATAACAACACCTCAGCCCAAGTGATACAATCAGCAACACCATTGCATCAAGTAAATCTTAGAAAATGACATTTTGTGGTAGTTACTAATCTATCACCTTTAACTGTGTGAATTAAATCAAGGTTAAGACCAACCCAACATATGTTTATAGTGAGTAAACTCTTCAATATAACAACTTTACCCTTCAGGTTGGGGAGTTAGAAGGAGTTGGGGAGGGAGGGACAGATAGGTAGAAGGATAGGGGGAGTTAAGCAGTGAGGCTAGCAGACACAGGCGAGAAGGAAAAAGAGAATAATAGAAAAATAAAGTACTGCAAATGAGGGCCAGAAATGGGACAAAAAGAGAGATGAACAATATGGGACAGCAAGAGAGTGAGTGTAAGAGAGAGACGGTAAGGAAAGAGAAAAGAAAGAAGAAAAAAAGGAGAGAAAAACAAAAATTTGCAAAGAGCAAGGGAAAAAGAAAAAAAATTAAAGATAAGAGGAAAGAAAGAAAAGAAAAGAGGAAAAAGAAACAAACCAATAATACTAATTTTGGAAATAAAAAGTAAAAATAAAAATGAAGGGCCTCTTTCAAGGTATGTCTCTGTTTTCACAATAGACAGCATGGGTAGCAGTGTGGAGATATGTCAATGGGTCTCATCAAGCCAGCCACAGACCCATGAGCTTCAGGCAGATTTCTGGCTGCAAGTCTGAAGTTGAGCTCCCTGCCCTCCTGTAGGGTTGAACCCTTCAGAGTTGTACTGCAGGTTCCAGCTGCCCTTCCCTTGAAGATCATCCTGATTCTGATGGGAGGTGATGATTGCTCCAACTTACCCAGGACAGTGGTCTGGCAGTCCGGTGTCCTCTGTGTCCTTGTAGTATGGAACCAGAGGTCAGTACAGCCAAGAGGCCAGAGGAGTGGGAGAGGGGGGAATCCATTGGATTGCATTCTACGTAGGCAGGGATCCTCCAACTGCATCTGGAGAGGTGCCTGTCTGAAGCAGGCTATGAAGTTCAAGGTTTTAAAAGCCTTGTCATGACATTTTCTTTCTGTTGGATTCTCCCCCTTTGCATTTAATTTGTCCCACCCAATGGATTCATTCTTCTGGGCTTCCTGGGGTTGTGATCATCATTGTCTTTTCCTAGGATATTGTCTAAAATTTTTTGGAGTGTTGGTTTGGTATTCATGAAGTTCCTAAGGTCCTCTTTATCATGAAAGTATCTTATTTCTCCATCAATTTTGAAAGACAGTTTTGCAGGGTACATCAATCTGGGTTGGAGGCTGTTTTCCTTTAGGGCTTGAAATACATCACTCCAAGCTCTTCTTGCCTTGAGGGTTTTCACTGAGAAGTCTGCTGTGATTCTGATGGCCTTTCCTTTGTATGTGATTTGTTTTTTTTCTGTAACTGCTTGTAGAATTTTGTTCTTCTGTTGGGTTTCTGGAATTCTAACTATTACATGCCTACATGTAGATATTTTTTGGTCAAGGCTAGTTGGAGTCCTATATGCCTCAGTTATTTCTATGTCAAGTTCTTTTCCCCTGCTTCAGAAGTTTTCTGCCATTACTTCTGTGAAAAGTTTTTTAAAGTCATCTGCACTCCTGTTTCTTCATGGACTCCAATCATTTTTATGTTATTCTTTGCATCATCTAGCAGCTTCTGGATTGATTCCTTGTGGTCTCTTACAATTTTAAAGACATTTTTCTTTTCCTGGTCACTAATTGCAATTTTATCTTCTATATCTGAAATTCTGTCCTCACATTGGTTCATTCTGCTGCGTAGACTTTCAATGGAGTTTTTAATCTCCTGGAAATCTGTTTACATCTGTTTTATGGACTCCATTTGTTTTCTATGTTGGGATTCCATCTTGTTCCTCAGATCCTCTATTTTTTTTATCTGTGTCCTCTCTAGATTTATTAAGCATGCCTTGCACTATGGGCACAATCTTTGCTGTTATCTGAGAAATTATTTCTGATTTCATTTTTTCCAGATCTTCTTTTGTTGCCAGTTCAGGGAGTCCAGGTGGTTGAGTATCAGATTGTTCCATCTCATTTCCCTTTGGGGTTGCTGTAGGTGATCTGGAAGTCTGTTTTTGAGGCTTGTTTATGTGTCTTCTCATTTCCTGGGGTGGTGTGCTGCTTGCACCCCTGTGGCTCACCTCCTCTGTTCTAGGCGCAGTGGTATGGTGGTGGAGAGCCTCCTCCTGGGTGCTGGGATTGGCTCACCTCTTCTGTTCTAGTAGCTGTGGAATGATGGTGGGGAGCCTCCTCCTAGGTGCTGGGATTGGCTCACCTTCTCTGCCCCAGGAGCTGTGGAATGGTGGTGTGGAGCCTCCTCCTAGGTGCTGGGATTAGCTCACCACCTCTGCCCTAGGAGCAGTGGAATGGTGTCGAGGAGCCTCCTCCTAGGTGCTGGGACTGGCTCACCTACTCTGCCCTAGGAGCTGTAGAATAGCAGCTGGGAGCCTCCTCCTGGGTGATGGGATTGGCTCTTTAATTTACTTTTAATTGTTCATCTAGTCCACAAGTTCTTGTATATCTCTTATGACACTAAATAATTGGGTTATGCATGTTTCCTGATTAATTTAATTAACATCTGGTAGATTCCCAAAACTAACTGGGAAAAGCTGTGGCAGAGCAGGATACTTGGTAAATGCTGCTACAATGACCTCCTTTTAAATGCTAAAACAGAGGAAGTTATGCATACAAAATGAATGGAAAACCAAGGAAATTACCTGTATGATTCAGGCAAACATGAGAAGCCTGCCCACATGCTTTGAATGGATTGAAAGAATCTGATTGATTAGTTAGATGATTGGGAAAGTTGTATTAACCCAGGGAATAATTTACATTTCTCCAGTGGCAATGGAGGAAAGCACAATAACGCTACATTTTTTATCATTTTATTCATCCAATATGTAGTTACACTTATTATAGAAGTACATATATAAGTACTTATTATACTGTGGTGTGCTAGAAAAGGTTTAAACAACAACTGCGTGGAACTGGAAGGACCACTGATTTGTAGCATTTTCTTATTTCCATGATTTCATTAGGCTTACTATAACCAGTTTCAAGATCACAAGATGAAATCAACATGATACAAATGCAGTTTTAAGAATTGGAATGAGATTTATGGAGCACACCATTACATAGTATTTCATCTCCAGATATAAACTTAAATAACTTCAAGACCATGGATAATAAAACTCAGTAAAGTCCTGAGTTTGATTCATGGTTAAAAAAAACACCAAAAAACTTGGTAAAATAATTAGGAAACAATAATTTTTCTATATTATCTTTGTTTTAAACACCATTTAATTGTACATTTCTATAATTTAATTTTTAATAATGTTTTACACTTAGCTCATAAGATTACTGGGAATTTTACAATCGTCATTGGGCCAATATGAGTAAGATACAGTACATCAGCACAGATCAGTGACAGGTGACTTTGATGTCAGGTGCATTCCCTGTCCTATGTACAGTCTAGGCTGGTGAGGCAGGCAAATTAAAGACAAATATTACTTGACCTACAAGAATGATGAATATCATAAAAGAAAAATAACAGGAAGCTTAGACTTTTGGTGAAAGATGAAGGTGAGTAGAACCAGTGACATGGTGTAGAGGTAGCCCTGATGTGAACAGTGGTAAGCAAGGGAAAGAGGGAAAAGGTGACTAAGGTAGTTCATAGACAGATCATGTTTTTTGGACTCATGTAAGAATGTCTTTCTAAGATAAAGGTAAAGTAGTGAAATGTTTATATGGGAGCAAGGGAGACCACTTGGCTTTCTGGGAAGGAGAAAAATTTATTTCAAATGGTAGAAATGGAAATAAAGAACTTCATTAGTGAGCTATTACAGTATTTCTGTTGTGGCATGATAGCTGTTTAGATTAAGTTGATGACAATGGAGAAAAAGATATAGATGACAGATCTATTTTGAAAACAGAACTGACACAATCTGTCATGAAAGAGAGCTCATTATCACCAATATCCAATTTCTTCTCCTTCTCTTGGACATATAATTAAACTATATTTTGCAGCCTTCTTTGAAATTAGATGGGACTATGTGACTGAGTTGTGACCAGTGGAATACTTGTAAGAATATTATCACATTTGCACACCAAGCTTATGAAAATCCCCTGTATTAGTCAGTTTTCATTGCTACAACAAAATACCTGAGGCAGCCAGCTTCTAAAGAGAAAAGGATTATTTAATTCACAGTTTTTGAGGTTCCAAGTCTGTGATCAGGAAAGCCCCATTGATTTGGCTTCTGGTGAGAGGTGTGGGTGGTGACACACGATGGTGAGGGCACAAGTATAAACAGTCACATCTGAAACCAGAACACAGAGAAAGTGAGCAGGTAAGATCTGGCTTGCTCTTCTTATAATAATCTTTGTGTGAGATCTTGAGGAATAACATACAAACTAAAAAGAAGTCACCTACAAACTACCATCCCAATGAACTAAGGACATTCCAGTAGCCTCAACCTCCTAAAGGTTTTATCGTCTCCCAATAGCACCACCCAGAGGACCATTATTTTAACATATGGATCTTTCAATAGACACTCAACAGCCAAACCATAGCATCTCCTCAAAGCTATCCTTTATTCTTTTATCCTTTCTACAGTGACCTTGAAGACCACATGCTGACCATGGCAAGTCCATGGTATGGATTGCCTCAGACCCTAAGCCACTGTTCTGAGAGCCATACAACACCTTATGGGAAGTTTTATAAGCAGTAGATTTATTTTATTGTACTAAGCCACAAAGACTTACATGAGGTAGGGATGAAGGATAAATTGGGAAGATTGACTAGACATGGACAGTTAATAGGAGAAATGGGTATTAAAGATACTGTCTTAGTTACTTTTTCATTGCTGGGACAAAATACCCAATAACCAAAAGTTAAAGGAGGGAAGGTTTATTTTAGCTCACAGTTTGTACAGGTTTCTGTCCATAGTCAGTCCATGGCTCCAAAGGCAGAGCAGCATGGCAGAGGAGAGAAAAAAATCTATGGCAGGGCCAGCAAGAAGCAGAAGCAAGCCTTCCTTTCTCTTTTGTCCCACTGAGGCTACAAGCCTACAGATTTGTACCACCCACACCCAGGGTAGGCCTTCCTATTATCCACACCCAGAACTATGCTAAGTCAATCAGTGGACTAATTTAGTTATCACACACCCTTAATCCACATTCATAACCCTAGACCCAGAAACCTCAAAAGCCCCATCTATGAGCTCATGAGGCTTTGGTAGGACATCTAGGTACAAGCCACAGCAAGTATCCTCTACTATGAGCAGCTTTGTGAGTGGAGACACTGTTTAATGATATGGGAACTATTTCAATGGAAGGGAGATTATAAATTTTGTCATCAATGTATTTAATTTGATATGTCTATGGAATAACAAAAGGCAAATATAGGTATGGCAGATGGATATAAGGAACTCAAAGGAGAAAGCTGATTAGCCTATAAATTTGAGAGTTATCATCACATGAACAGGGCTACCACTTTGTATGTTGTCTGTAGTCCATGTGGATAGCAGTCCCTGGAGTTGTACTGCATATCCCATTTATGTGAACAACACAAAAAAGGATAGAAAAAGAAATCTGAAACGAGAGTGTAGAGGTTTAAATAAGTGCAAAAATAGAATATGAAAGCTTTTCAATATTTAAAAATAGGTTGTAGAATGAAGTATTTTAAAATAGCCTGAGCAGACAGGGTGAGAAAAGTCAGACAACTATATTATTCATATTGAGCTGCAATAACAAAATACTATAGACTTGGTGGCTTAAACAACAGAAATTTATATTCTCACAGTTCTGGAGACTCAGAGATCTAAAATCAAGGTGCTTTCAAGCTTAGTTCTTCATTGAGCCCTCTTCTCTTGGCATTTACAAGCAGCAACATTGATTTGCACAACTATGACCTCTTCTTTGGCTGTAAAAATGGGAGAGCAAGTTCTTTAGTGTCTTTCTTATAAGCACACTAATCCTGTCTCAAGTGCCCCACCCCCCATCCTCACGACCTCAATGTCTTGGTTATTTTCTTGCTGTTGAGACACAACACTAGATACACACAATTTAAATGAGGAAAGGTTTATTTTGGCTCACAGTTTGTAGAGGTTTCAAAACATAGTTGGCTGGCTCCAAGGCAGCGATGGCAGAGGGGCATGGCAGAGGAAAGACTCCATGACATGTCAGTGAGAAGCAGAGAAAGATCAAGGGGTGAGGAGGGTATGTACTCTTTCAGGCCACACCCACAATGACCCACCACTTCCCACATGGCTTCACCTCCAAAACCATCCTCAGCTATAAACACATCAATGAACTGATCCAGTCATAAGTATCACACATTCGTGATCCAGTCACCTCCAAAAAGCTTCACATTTGAGAGCTTGAAGCTTTGAGGGGTCATCTAGATATAAACCATAACATTCTGACACAGTCCTCCCAAAATTCATGTGCACACCAGTATGAAAAATGTATTTAGTCTATCTCTACAAGTTGCCAAATCTTAATAGTTTCAGCGTTCCTGAAAACTCCAAGTCAAAAATCTTTGATATTTAAGGCAAACTCTAAGCTGTGAGCCCCTGCAAAAATGAAAAGAAAGTTTAAAATGTCCAACATAAAACAGCACCAGATAATTACCATTCCAAAAGGTAGAAATAGGATAGAAGAAAACTGGACCAAAGCAAGACCAAAATCCATCAGGGCAAATTTTAAATCATATAGTTCCATGCCCAGAGCCCAGGGAAATCTGTGGTAAGATGTGAACCCCAAAGGGCTTGTGTGGTCCTGTCTCTAGAGTACTGCAGGTAGTTGTAGCCCTAATGGTCTCTTTCTTAGGCCAGTTTTACTCACTCCTCCTGGCTTTCTTCAAATGATCCACATTTATACCTTCCTAGCTTCTCCAACTTTCTGGAGGTCTCCACTACACTGGCTTCATCCTCACAACTTCACCAAGTGTCCTGTAAGGGGCACACTGACTGACCTCCCAGGTCTTATGAAACCTGGGTGGAAGTGTTTCTGATCTCACAACTTTTGCACTCTTTACCCACATAAAACCAGCACCATGTGGATGATGCCAAGATTTGCCACCAGCTTGAGCATCCCTTTTGCATCTTGCTAATGGTTTCAGAGAGAGTGTTTGGATGGTTGAGTATAGTGAACTGAATCCTGGTAAATCAATTTGGATTCCCCAGGCTGCCATCATTCTGGAACATGGTGCCCAGGGTCTCTCTTCTCAAAACAAAATCTTTCATATTTGTAATTTTAGGTCTGCAAAGGGTGGAGTCCTGCTGGTTCTTGTGATGCCTCAGGCCAACTTTTCTATTTTCCAGTTCCAAAGTACTTGTCTTTTTAATGCTACTCTTTGCAACAACCAAGTTCTCCTTTGCCCATCTTTGCAGCCCTGTTCTTTACTGAACTTCTTTACTTTACTTACTTCAGCTTCTTTTCTGGCCAAACTCAAAAGGTTTAAAATCATTCTGCTGGGCCCTTTGCTCTTGATTCTCAATGTAGAGTCTTTGTTCTTGATTCTCAATGTAGAGCCCCCAGTGTAAAATTCCCCAACAATAACCGTGCCATCACCTCAACATTCGGCTGACTTGAAATTTCTTGTGCCAAATTGATTAGTCTGTCGGGAGCAATGCTACATAATTTTAGGGTAAAATCATTTGGTTAGCCTAGCTCTCGTGCCTACAGCCCAGCTACAGAATAAATCCAATTTGGCCTCCGGTCACAACTGAGACCTCAATGATCCAGTGATGCTGTGATTCTCCAGGACAAGAAACATCCTGGGAGCTGAAAACATCCTGGGAGAACAAACTTCTACTCAGTTCCTCATTGTTCTTGGACTGTTAACATCTTATTTACCCAGGATGTACTGAACTCTCTGCAAGTCATTTGTTACATTTGTTTCTCCTGATGTACCGAATAAAAGGTGTGGTAAGCTGGGGGCTTTTGTCTTTGCTGCCCAGAGCAGCACTGATCAGACCCAAAGCTCAGCTTCTTCTCAGTGTCATTTTTCTAACTTTCCTGTAATTTGCCACGTGCTACCGTGGCTCGCAGGAGACCAGGACTCACTGCAGAGGTTCTGGTAATGTCCCCTTCCCCTGTTCCCTACATTAGTCCACTGCCTTTAATCTCAGTCTTCCCCAGTACCTCAGGACAGGAGCAAAGTGTAGACAATTTTTTTTTGCTAGAACATAAAACATCCCCTGGAGTCCAGCTATAAATATAATCCTTCTTCCCAACTGAAACCTCCTGAGTCTCATCTTTTTGGGCTGCATTTCTGTCAGAATTTTATTTTTCTAAGCTCTGACCACAATCTCCTATCAAACCTGGCTTGGCTTCCAGCATTCCAGGATTGCTTCATTAGCTGGCATCTTCTAAACTTTTCAAACTCTTCCTGGAAGCCAGTTCCAAGGGCTCTTGAATCACATGGCCAGGTAGCATCACAACAATGACCTCATTTCTGATACCATACTCTATCTTAGTTACTTTCTTGTTGAGACATAACACCTGACTCCCACAATTTAAATGAAGAAAAGTTTATTTTGGCTTACAGTTTGTAGAGGTTTTGGTCTATAGTCGACTGGTTCCAAAGCAGGTTGGCATGGCAGAGGAGAAGCAACTCATGGTAAAGTAGGCAGGCAGCAGCAAGAAACCAAGGGAGGAGAAGGAATGTATACCCTTCTAGGCCACAGTCACAGTGACCCATCTTGTCCCATCAGGGTTCATCTCCTAACATTACACTTAGCTATAAATCCATCAGTGTACTAATTCAGTGATTAGTATCAAACACACATGATCTAGTCACTTCCCAAAAGCCCCACATACAACAGCATGAGGCTTTGGAGAGAGATACCTAGATGTAAACTATAACACTCATCTAATCCTAATTGCCTCCCAAAGTCTGCATCTCCAAATACCATCTCATTGGGGTATAGGGCTTTACTAAATAAAGTTTGGAAGAACAGTCTATAATAACAGCCAAGTGAAAAAGTTCTATGAGAAGAAATCAACTGACATCAGCTGAGAAATAACTCAGAAAGATAAGCATTAGAATTATCTATTGTATTTAACAGTACAAAGGTCATTGTAGTAAAAACAACTTTAGTCAAGTGACACAAATAGAAATCAACTTAGAGTTCACTAGAAAAATATTGTGGTATGAGTATGTGAAGTTTGACTGTGAGAAAAGAGAAAGATATCTGGAATGGTTTTGGAGCCCATGGAGCACTTTTGTTTGGAATGCTTTTATATGATGCAGAATGTTTGAAGACTCCAGTAGTGAGGAGGGGCTAAGAAATGTGGCATTTACCCAGAGGAAGTTTCTAAATTCAGTGGATGTGAATATTTTCATTGACTAAGCATAATATCATATTCTGGAAAAGCTCAAGAGTGAAAAAGTCAAAAAGAAATTTTTAAATATTTGATAGGGAATAGAAGCTCAGGAAAATTGTTGGTGAATCTGGTACCAAGGAAAATATACTCATCTTGCATGAAATTTTCAATAAAAGTTGTTGTTAGAAATCATAAGTTACTGGCCAGTGCCTTCAATCTCTGAGTCAATATATTATAAGCCACCATACTGATGGATCTTAATAAAATTCCTCAGAATTTTTTATTTAATTGTTTGGTGGTTTCATTGGGTCAAAGTACAAAGAACACCTGAGGAAATTCATGAATACCAAAGCAGTACTCCAAAAATTTTTAAACAATATCCTAGGAAAAGACAATGAGGGTCACAATCACATTAAACCCAGCAAAATGACTCCATCAGGAAAGACAAGAAATTAAATTCAAAGGAGGAGAATCCAATAACAGGAAAATGTCATGACAAGGATAAATCAATACATATCAGTTATAACCATAAATGTTCCAATTCACCAATCAAAAAAGTGGATTGGCAGAATGGGTCAAGAAGCAAGATCTGACAATATGCTGCTTACAAGAAACACATTTAATTCAAAAAGACTGAAGAAAAAAAAAAGACTGAAAGTTAAAGGGTGTAAAACAATACGCCATGGGACAGGAACCAAGGAGTAGCTATCCTACTTGGAGGTCAAATGGATTTTAAACCAACACCAATTAAGAGAGACAAAGAAGGCCACTAAATCCTTGTAAAGGGAGCAATCTAAGAGGAACAGATAATAATCATAAATACATATGCAGATAGAACTATTGCACCCAACTATATAAAAAAATTGACATGAAAAATCAAATAAGCACTAATACAATAGTAGTCACAAAGAGATAGATCACTGTCACATAGATAACTGTCACAAAGAGATAGATCAACTAGACAAAAGATCAACAACAAAATACAAGAAATCAACCAAACTCTTGAACAAATGTACTTAACAGTTCCTTACAGAGTGTTGCACTCACAAAAGCAGAGTACATCAGAGTAGACCAATATACTTGCTCCAAAATAGACCAACTACTTGGTCATAGAACATGTTTAAGTAAATTCAAAGAAAGTGAAGTTATCCTGTGTATATTATCAGATCATAGTGTGATGAAATTGGAGATCAATAGAAAAAGAAACCATAAGAACTTTATAAACACATGGAAATTGAACAACACAATCCTGAACAGCCAATGGGTCATAGAGGAAATTAAAGAATAAATTAGAGAGTTTCTACAATTAAATGGCAATGCCAATACAACATATTAGAATTTATGGGACACAATGAAAGCAGTCTTGAGAGGGATAATTACAGCACTGAATACTCATATTAGGAAAACAGAGTAAGGTCAAATGAACAACCTAATGCTGAACCTCAAGCTTCTAGAAAAAGAAGAGGAAGAGAAACCCAAAGCTTGTGCATGGGAGGAAATTATAAAAATCAGAGCAGAAACCAATGCAATGGAGACTAAGAGAATGATACAAAATATCAATGAAGTAAAGAGTTGGTTCTTTGAAAGAATAAACAAAATTGACAAACCCTTAGCCAACCTTACCCAAAAAAGGAAAGAAAAGGCCCAAATCTATGCAGTTAGGAATGAAAAGGGTGAAATTACAACAGACACAGCAGAAATCCAAAGGATCATCAATACCTACTTTGAGAATCTATATGTCAATAAAATGGAAAACACTAAAGAAATGGACAGATTTCTACATACATCTGAATTACCAAAGTTGAACAAAGAAGAAAAATTTCTAAACAACCCAATATCAATCAACAAAATTGAAAAGGTAATTAAAAACTTACCAATGAAGAAAATCCCAAGTCCTGATGGCTTCACAGCTGAATTCTACAAGACATATAGAATAGAACTATTGCCACTATTGTTTAAACTCTTTAATGAAATTAGAAAGGGAAGCAATACTCCCAAATTCATTTCTGAAGGCAAGCATTACCTTGATCCCAAAAGTGTAGAAAGACCCAATCAAAAAAGAGAACTATAGGCCAATCTCACTAATGAACATAGACACAAAAATCTTCATTAAGATACTGCCAAACAGAATGCAGAAGATCATCAAGAAGATCATACACCCTGACCAAGTGAGATTCATCCCAGGGATGCAGGGATGGTTCAACATATGCAAATCAATCAATGTAATACACTATATTAATACAGCTAAGGACAAAAATCATATGATCATCTCAGTAGATGCAGAAAAAGTGTTTGACAAAATACAACACCCATTCATGACAAAAAAAAAAAAAAACCCTACAAAAAACTGGAATAGATGGTCTCTACCCCAATCTGATAAAAGCCACTCATCAAAAACCAACAGCCAACATCATACTAAATGGGCAAAAGCTGAAAACTTTCACGCTAAAATCAGGAACAAGACAAGGATGTCCACTATCACCACTCCTGTTCAATATAGTTTTGGAAACATTAGCCATAGCAATTAGACAAGAGAAAGAAATAAAAGGAATAAAGATAGGAAACGAAGAAGTTACACTGTCATTATTTGCAGATGACATGATACTCTATATAGAAGACCCCAAGAACTCCACCAAAAGTCTTCTAAACTTAATAACCAAATTCAGTAAAATAGGTGGAGGCTTACTGTATATGAACAAAAGACTCACTGAGAGAGGAATTGGAGAAACAACTCTTTTCACAATAGCATTCAAAAAAATGAAATACCTAGGAATCAATCTAACGAAAGAAATCAAATACCTCTGCTGTGAAAACTAAAGCACTCTGAAAAAGAGATCGAAGAGGATATAAGAAAATGGAAAGACATCCTTTGCTCCTGGGTAGGAAGAACCAATATAGTTAAAATGGCCATGCTTCCAAAACTGCTATATAGATTCAATGCAATCCCAATTGAAATTCCAGCACCATACCTCATAGACCTTGAGAAAACAATCAAAAAATTCATTTGGAAGCAGAAGAGACCTAGAATAGCAAAAGCAGTTCTAGCCAATAAAGACAAGGTAGGGGGTATCACAATCCCCAACTTGAAACTATACTATAAAGCTACTGTGATAAAAATAGCATGGTACTGGCAAAGAAACAGACCTGAGGATCAGTGGAACAGATTAGAAGATGCAGAAACAACTCCGACACTCTCAGCCACCCCATTTTTGACAAAGGAGCCAAAAACCCTCACTGGAGGAAAAGATAGCCTCTTTAATAAATGGTGCTGGAAAAATTGGGTTTCAACTTGACAAAGATTAAAACTAGAGCCATATCTCTCACCGTGCACCAAACTAAAATTGAAATGGATCAAAGATCTAAATATTAAATCAGAAATATTAAACTGGCTAGAAGAAAGGTTAGGTAGAACTCTTGAAGACACTGGCTTAGGAAAAGATTTCATGAACCAAACCTCTGTCGCACATGAACTAGCACAAAGAATCAACAACCAGGGTCACTTCTTATTAAAAAGCTTCTGCACAGCAAGCAAAACCATCAATAATGTGAAGAGACAACCCACAATGTGGGAAAAAATTTTTACCAGCTGTTTCTTAGACAAAGGTGTACTATCTAGAATGTATAAAGAACTTTAAAAAATCAGACCTCCCAAATTTAAAGACCCAACCCAAAAATGGGCATCTGAAATGAACAGACATTTCTCAGATGAAGAATTAAAAATAACAAATAAACATATGAAAAAATGTTCAACATTACTTGCCATTCAAGAGATGAAAATGAACACAAGGCAGAGATTCCACCTCACTCCAGAAAGAATTGCTGCTATCAAGAAATCAACCAATAACAAATGCTGGCGAGGTTGTGGAGAAAATGGAACCCTTCTCCACTACTGGTGGGAGTGTAGACTGGTGCAACTACTGAGGAAATCAATATGGAGATACCTTAGAATACTAGGATTAGAGGTCCCATTTGACCCAGCTATTCCCCTGCTGGGTATCTTCCCAAAAGAATTAAAAGAATCATATCACAGCAATATATGTGCACCCATGTTCATAGTAGCACAGTTTGTAATAGCTAAAACTTGGAAATAGCCCAATTGCCTATCAACTAGAAACTGGATAAAGAAAATGTGGGGTTTTTTTTAAATAAAGGGGAGTACTACTCAGCCATAAAGAATGAGAAAGTAGAGACATTTATAGCTAAATGGATGTATATTGAGGCCATACTCTTAAGTGAAATAAATAGGACACATATGTATAAATACTGAATAGTTTATCTGATTTGAGAAATTGAAAGTGTAAATAAGGATCAAAATATATAACAGATAATGTGAAAGGGGAAGAAATGGTACAAAGGGGAAATAGTAGTTGGAGGGATAAGGAAAAGAAAGAAGGGAAAGGAATAAATATGATAAAGAGAAAAAGAAAAAATGGAAACAAAGTCTATAAATAGGGAGTGGTGGAGGGGTTGAAGGGAGGGCAGGGGAATTGGGAAAAACAGAAGAACCAAGATATATCATGTAAAGGTACAAATTCCCAATGATGAATGTCTTCATATTGTATACCTAAAATGTACAAATAAAACTAATGAATAAAAAATAGTGGTATATATCAGTCTACATTTTTTAAATTTAAGTAAGAAAAATCAGACTTGCTGTGGAAGGGCCTCCAAGCTGGTAGTTTCAGCCACAAGAAGTTGCTTTAATAAAAGATAGCAATGTTACTAACACTTCAAGCCATGGTGAAAGGAAGGGTACCATAACTCAATCAAATACCTCTTCCCCTGGCAAATAACCATGGAGCCAAAGAACCATGGATTCTTTGTTTGCAGTATTGGGGACTGAACTCAGGACCTTGTGTTTTCAAGGCAGGCATGGTGTCACTGAGCTAAATCCCCAGCCCATTGATTCTTAATCTTGCTAGAATTAACCCACATTGAAGGCTTTGCAAAAGAATTTAAGACTCTGGCCCTGAAAATGAGATATATTATATCCACTGTTCATTTGCTGCATAACAAATCACACAGAAATGAATGCTTAAAGCAAAAAAAAAGTCTCTTTTTGGGAGTTCATTTGGTTGAGCTGGGTACTATTGTGTTCCACTTGACTAAGGCCATTTATGCAGCTACATCCATAAAGGAGCTCATCTGATCTGAACAGTCAAGAAGCACTGTGAATATATGTCTAGGACTGGGTGGTGATCACCAACTGGGGTGTTTCATTTCTTCTCTCCTTGGTGTCTCTTTCTACATAATTTTTCTTATTTTTCATTAAGACGTTTTCTTACAAAGTAGCAAGCTTCCAAGAAGGAAAGAGTAAAAGCTCCCATGCCCTTTTAAAGCCTAGATCCAGAAATGGCAGGATCACCTTTATTACATTTTCTTAATCACAGTCCCCCAAATGCAAGAAAAATGTCTCCACCTCTTGAAGGAAAGACTGTCATGCTTGAACAGTGTGACCATTAATCATGATATATCAGCTGCTTTGGATTAAGAAGCACATAGTAGATTAATAAAGCACAATCCTGTGTGGGTGAGTCATGCAAGTGTGGTATTAGGTAATATATGGTTCCTTACCCATTCCTCTCTGGTGCTGTTCCCTTGCTCTACTTCTTAGCCACCATGAAATAAACAGCTTTGCTCCACCATGCCCTTCTCCCATGGTGGTCCTACCTTGGACTGAATACCCCCAAAACTTGAGCTAAATTAAATCATTCATTGTACAAGTTGTAGGCATCAGGTTTTGTGTCTCAGTGATGGGAAAGATTAATACAGACAAGGATAGAAGGAAGTTTGTGGCCATCCTTGCAGATTATCTACCACATCTGCTACTAATTTATCAGTTTTAGTTAATATATTTTCCACTAGACATGATTACTTTTAGTAATTTAATTTAAAGAAGAGTGTAAGATGGTATTCTCTTTGGAAAGAGATTGTCCGCTATCACTCAATGTAGAGAGAATTTGCTCTTCTTTCACTTGACAAGAGATGCTTTATTATCTTGAGATTGTCACTGAAGTTCTCTTGGTGCCTATCTATATATTAAGGGCACAAAACTTTCCTTTGCTGTGTTGGACCATAAACAAGAATTGCTTCATAATTCTTTTGAGTTCAGTGGATTTATTTTGGAATAAGCCATTATATCAGTGAATATAAATAAATATTCCATTATCTTTAAGGGACAATCAACTGGAAAATTTTATGAGTCTGTTATTCTAATCTAAAATATTGTGTATAAATATGTATTCAGGGTTACTTTTCTAATTCATGCTCACATATTTTAAATAACATCTTTTTTTCTCCCTACTTCCAGTTTAACTTCAAACTGGAAATCTTTCAAAGGCAGGAGAGTTATCTTACACAAGGAAGAATGGACATTATGACACTATGTCCCATAGGGAGAAAAGCAGATCAATTCTACAGCATTTTCTTTTACAACTATCTAAAAGGAACATGGGTGACTGGAAAAGAGAATTCTGAATAGGAAAGAAACTAGTGTAGTTGCTAGGGAGGTGCCTCTTCACCACACCATAAGATATATGGAATCTGCTCCAATAGATAATAGTGTCTACAAATTATTGAAAGTCTATTCTGAACCAACTATTTACTAGGGGCCTTATATAAATTATTTCATAATACTTCATTACCTATTTCTTCATTTTACAGATTAAAAAATTAGGGCTCACAAAAGTTTTACAATCAACAATCATCCAGCAATAATCAAAGCTTAGATCTGTACGATCTGTTTAGATTGTGTTCTACTGTTTTCTAAAATATAAATGAGTTACACATATGGTAATAAGATTCTTCCAAGTATCTCTGATTTACTTTTTTACTCCCCAGTCATAGATTCTCTCAGTTCAAATTCCTGCTCAGGTCCCTCTTCCTACTCCCTTTTTCTCTTTAAACTAGATTCAAATGAGACTCTCAGACAGAGCAAAGCAGAGAAAAATCTCGGTGGTACATAGGAAAGGAAAATAGGAAAATTTTGGAAAATACATAGGAAAATCTCTGTTCTCAAATTTCTAATATCTTACAGGTTCCTTCCTTCTTGCCAAATTGTAACAATGCAAAGTAAGCTTCCATGAACCCTAGCTGGACCACAGATTTAGCTTTGCTACAATCCTGCCCATATAATTCCTGACATTCAGGTCTCACCATATGTACCACTGACTTTTCCTCTGATTCTTATGTGTGCTGAAGTTTTTCAGAAACTTATATAATAATATGGAAGAGGTCTCTGATAAAGTTGTTATGGTCAGGTCTTTGATAATGGGCCTTTTGCCTCTGGATATAACTTCTAAATGCCATTCTGAGGCTGCTCCCCAGCAATTCATCAGGGTACTGGTAATAGCATCCTACACATTTTGAGGCTGTGATGGTCAAAAGGCAAAGTAGGGTGGCACTGAGTGGGGTCAGGTTTCTCTTTGGTGTCTGCATCAGAAGGAGATGGGAAGAAGGGATGGGGAAGAATGAGTGAAAAATTAAACATTGAATAACATGATGGTTTCAAGTATGGAGATTATTTTCCAGAAAAAGAAAAAACATACCTAAAATAGTATAAAATTGATTTTTTTAAAAGATCAAGTGATCTTTAAATCTCAGCATTTGCAATCTCAGCATTTGCAAGCACAAATGGTTTCTATTTAACACACATCATATATTCCACATAACTGTTAGTATTGGTTTCATCTAATAATTCCAAGGGCATTTGCTCATGAAAATTTACTAGGTTCTTTCTATACTTCCCACCAAGAAACTAGTTGATTTCTCTAAGCCAAAGAGACTTTCTCAACCATAACATGAAGTTGAGGAGAGTACATTCATACCCTTTGAGTTCAAGAACAGTGTTCTAAGAAATCAGAATATGTCTTAAATCCAGACTGAAGGGCATATGACTATGAGTAAAAGAGAAAATCTTAGCATAACATCTTAAATATACCCAGGCATAATGTGCTGCTAATAGCCTGATCCTGACCTGGAACCAGCATTCCCTGATAATTCCACCCTTTCCCAATCTTAACTCTAAATCCTTGAAATTTCCTGATAATTCCCTCCAATCACCTTTGCTCCTTGGCCCAGCTGTGCCAGAGTGATCTCTTCCTGAATGCTAGCACTGATATATTCAATAAACAATAGGGTGTGGCTTGAGAACCCAGGGTCTTTATTCGTCCTGCAGAAAACAAGGGATTCCACTCACTGCCTCATGTCATGCATTTCTCTCTGATGATGATCACAATGCTCTACGTTTGTGATTTTTATGATTCTAGTTTTCCTTATCTCTTGTTTTGATTTTATCTTACAGAATGTTATATTTTCATTTCCTCAATGGGGAGATAAAAACTCAGCTAAATAGCATGCCCAATATTCCATAGCCAGTAAGTCCAAGGTCTGAACTGAACTCAGGTCTCCTGATGGTAACCTTTCAAGTGTTTCTCCCTGATAAACACAATCAAAATATTGTACTCTTTAATTATTGTTGTTAGCAAAATGAGATAAACATTTCTAAGGAATAGCTCTGTATTCACTAAGTATCAATTTAACTGAAACCTCTACAGAGTGGATGAGCACTGAATAGGAACTTCTTGTGGTCTTTCTGAATAATTCTCTTAACTGATAACAGAAATAAATCTATAAAAGACTTCAAAAAGATGGAACAAACTGCATGAATACCAGTCTCTATGTAGGCTCACAAACTGAAACATGCATGTTTTTGTTCAATTTTTGATTTAAGCAAATTGTGTTGAGTATCATGTTTGATTCAATAGAGATTTTTAGAACTTTCTGTATTCTTATATAAAAGTCTTAGCTCTGTATTATAATATGTAGAAGTCTTGAAGACATAGGTATAGGAAGAGATTTCATAAACGAAATCCCAATGTCATGAGAAATACTACAAAGAACCAACAATTAGGACCTTATCTTATTAAAAAGCTTTTGCCCAGCAAAAGAAATCATCAACAGAATGAAAAGACAACCCACAGAGTAGGAAAAAATTTTAACCAGTTTTCCCTCAGACAAAGGACTAATACCTAGAACATATAAAGAACTGAAAAAAATCAAACCCTCCAAATTTAAATACCCAATCCAAGAATGGGCATCTGAGCTGAATACACACTTCTCAGGTGAAGAAATACAAACAGTAAATAAATATATGAAAAAATGTTCAACATCGCTGGTCATTCCAGAGATGCAAATTAAAACAAGGCTGAGATTCCGTCTCACTCCAGAAAGAATGGCTATTCTCAAGAAATCAATCAATAACAAATGCTCGGGGAGTTATGGGGGAAAAGGTACCCTTCTCCACTGTTGGTGGGAGTGTAGACTATATTATTATAATACATCAAGGTTGGTCACCAAATGCATAAATACTGAGTCCAGCTGAAGAATTTAATAAAACCAAAAGTTTGAGCTAGTGAATGAAAAATTATATATTATTGAAAACTGGTGCTCAAAGTTGAAACCTGAAAGAAATATTTTAGCACTATCACAATATTACATTGCAATCATTATTTAATTTATCTCCTCTGAAATGACTTAAGGGAAGTCCTCACAAAGCTCTGTTTACCTCAGCCAGGAACCAAGGTAATGGTCAGTGAGTGAATGAAGTCATGGAAAGCTGACAATGCCACCATTGTAGTAAGTGCACCTTAGAGTACTGTTTAATGTTGACCAAGGGAGGAATACATGTTGGAAAATTTCCATTTCATCTTAACAAAGGGGTAGGGCCAGAGAAATAATATAAAACTTGTCTTTTTTTTAAATTCTGCTTTTTTCCTCTTAATTAAAAAAAATCAAGTGAAAAGCACCTGGTAAAAAAAGGAATGCTATTCAGTAATTACCAAAATCTTGAAAATAGTTTTACATTTAAAAATATAACTTAAGTAAATAATATATTTTATAAACCTATGTAAATAGATACTACATAAATTTTCCTAAAAGCTATGTTTCATAAACAACTGTGTGTAATTTATATATTCGTCATTCGGTTTTTCCAGGGTAAACTTCAAGAACTCCTAAACAACCTGTGCATTTCAATTGTCACTTTGAACTTCAGAACAAAGGGGAGACTGTAAAACCAGTTTATAAAAAGTATTATGAGATACCACAACTGGCATTTTTACAACCTTATTAAACTACATTCAAGTGGCATAAATTATATGTAATGAAAGTGAAAAGGATCTCTGACCCGATTTTAATATTGAGTGCATGCTTATTAGTTTGAGCTTTTTCTGAATAGAAACCTTTTTTCAAACTTTAGCAGTTGATATTATGTGGAAGTCATAAATGTCAGATTACATTAAACTATGTTGGTTCATAGAATTGCACAGCCATTAACTTGCTAGAGAGTAATGAGTAGGTCTTCTCACAAAGTAAAGCCAAAAGTGTTAATTTAGATTTGAAACATCCCACCTCATTATAAAAAACAAATTAATTTGCCATGTGTAGAAGCAGCAAAAACCAATATTTGAAATGTGAAAGACTCTTTTTTGTGGGAGAATGATAGAACAGGGTTAACAAAGTTTCAGTTCCTAAACAGTAAGCATACTGGTCCCTCTGAGGTAAATTATTACTAAGTCTTAGGGTGACTTTTGTTGAGAATTTTTGTTTAAATGGAATTGATAGAATTAGTTAAATATCAAAGATGAAGAGAAATCTGGTCACTTGCACAGCCCGAAGTTTGTCAATATTTATACTTAAACAGAAATATAAAGTTGATTTATCTACTCTAATTTTTATAACATGTTATGAAGAATGAATTTTCATCTGATTGTAGAGATTTTGTTTAGGCATTCTAGTTACAAATCCTGAAAACAATAAGAGAAAAGAAACACCAGTTTGGAGAACTGTGGAAAATCTCAAGTGTCCATTTCTTTTTTTTTTTTTTTTTTGGTACTAGGGATCGAACTCAGGACCTTTTGTTTGCAAGGCAGGTGGTGGCACCACTGAGGTAAATCCCAGCCCTCAAGTTATTTCTTAAAAGATAGGCCAAATGAAGAATATTAGTAAACATAAAAAAGTGAGACTATTTCCTGAGAGCACCAACAAAAATAGGCTTTTCAAACCTAGATAACATACTGAACAAAAATAGTAAAATGGCAAGATAAATAGTGTTCATTTAGCATTTTTTAAATGTAGGAAAAAGAGAAATATAAAAGCCAGTTGATGAAAGAAAAATGCTAGTTTATAGTTGCTCAGCCCAGAGTTGGACAAAAGTGTCGATCACAGCATCTATAGGATCAACTACACAGAACAGTTAAACAAAGAACCATTAAGTGACTTGGTATGACTCAGGACCACAGGCTATTGTGTTTACTAGCAAGAAAGGCATCAGGCAGTGATATTAGTTGCTAAAAGACCTTGGGGAGTGAGATTATGCAAAATCATTTAAATTAGAGTAAAAGTCACTTTAGCCCCTTTTGCCTATATCTTGCTTGCTACCCAAGGAAGTGCTTTTTATACATATACCAACCATCCCAGATGATGGTGATATTTATATTTTTATTTTTCATATTAGGATACAGGATCAGAAACACTGGATTGTTTGCCCAGGCTCCTCTTTATAAGTTGTCTGACCAGTGGCTGTCTAGTCTTTATTTTAGTGCTGCCAGCAAGACTAGTACATGATCTTTTGTGAAAACTTACCTCATTGGAGGAAAGATAGCCTATTTAATAAATGGTGTTGGAAAAACTCAATTTCAACCTGCCAAAGATTAAAACTAGACCCATACTTATCACCATGCACTAAATTAAGATCAAAGTGGATTGAAGATTTAAATACTAAGACAGAAACACTAAATTTGCTGGAAGATAAGTTAGGTAGAACTCTTGAAGACATTGAAATAGGAAAAGATTTTATGAACAAAACCTCAGTGGCACGGGAACTTGCACAAAGAATCAACAACTGGGATCTTATCTTATTAAAAAGCTTCTGCACTGCAAGAGAAACCACCAACAGAGCTAAGAGACAACACACAATGTGGGAAAAAATTTGCAGCAGCTGTACCTCAGACAAAGGACTACTATCTAGAATACATAAAGAATTGAAAAAAATCAGACCCCCAAATTCAAAGACCCAATTCAAAAATGGGCATCTGTGATGAACAGACATTTCTCAAAAAAGTAAAAGCAGCAAATAAATATATGAAAAAATGTTCAACATCACTGGTCATTTGAGAGATGCAGATGAAAACAACACTGAGATGGCACCTCACCCCAGAAAGAATGGCTGCTATCATGAAATCAACCAATAATAAATGCTGGCAGGGTTGTGGGGAGAAAGGAACTCTTCTTCATTGTTGGTGGGAGTGAAGACTGGTGCAACTGTGGAAATCAGCATGGAGATACCTCAAAGAACTAGGACTAGAGGTCCCATTTGACCCAGCTATCCCCCTGCTGGGTATCTTCCCAAAAGAATTAAAAGAATCATAACACAGCGATACATGTGCACCCAATTTTATAGTAGCACAGTTCGTAATAATGAAAGCTTAGAAACAGCCCAAGTGCCCATTAACTGGAAACTGAATAAAGAAGATGTGGTTTTTTTATATAAAATGGAGTACTACTCACCGATAAAGAATGAGAAACTAGAGACATTTATAGCTAAATGGATGCATATTGAGGCCACACTCTTAAGTGAAATAAATAGGACACGTGTAAATACCAAATAGTTTCTCTAGTGTGAGAAGCTGAAAGTGAAATTAAGGATACACATGGATGAAATTGCCTAATAACATATTTATTGGATTGTGTTTCCATCTTGTGTCATATGACTGTATAAAAATTTAAATTAGGGAGAAGCTTGGCTTATGTGGAGTCTGCTAGCTAACTGGAGTTTTTTCCAGACCACTATTTGTTCAATGTTGTTTTTGGGGATCTTTCTGAAACAAATCACATCCTCAAGTGTCTTGTTGGTGCTTGAGATGCTTTTTTAAGTTATATGGAAAAATGTTTAAGTGCTTTTCAGTTTTGTTTTGGTTGAGTTCAACTGTATTTGAATATTATTGTAGTTTTTTTCCTTGGCATTGTTCTTCTTTGAATAGTTTTAATTTTTGTATGTGTGTGTGTTTCATAATAAAGTTACTTAAAAAAAAACTTACCTCACTGATGAAAAACCTTTTGTTAAAAAGAGTTCTCTTTGCAATACTTAAAAAAAAAAAAAAAAAAAGCAAACTAGCCTCACCAGGTGTGATGGAAAATGCCTATAATCCTAGCTTCTAGGGAGGCCCAGGCAAGAGGATTGCAAGTTCAAGGCCAGCCTGGGCAACTCAGTAAAATTCCATCTTAAAATGAAATTTAAAAGGGGTGAAGATGAACCTCAGAGTGCAGTCTCATTCTCTAGGCTTAATAATTGTCCTCTGCCTTCAATCCCTAGTACAGCAAACAACAAAACAAACAGAAAACCCCTAGCCTTTTCAAGTTCTAATGTGGCATGCTGGATCCATAATAACCATAACCAATATTTAGGTGTCATTTTATCTGTTGAAAATTGTTTCATCACATTTTATCTAAATTATAATGTAAGATTTTGACTTATACTTTCATACTACAACTGTGCAAAAAAAATACAGGCATCTCTTGTGTTTTCCTTCACTTTCTTGCTTATCTTGATTATTCACTCTTATCCAGATTGGCTCCTTTGCCATCTTTTAAAATGTGTTCCAGATATGGAATTAAGGTTCCTCTGGGCAAAACAGAAACTACGTGAGAAGAGGGGCAGAATTGCTTGACCAGGTACCGGGAGGGAGAGATGTATACAATGTTAGGTTTTATAGTTATCATAACAAATTACCACAAACTAGGTGGTTTAAAACAAAAGAAATTTATTCTTTCACAGGTATAGAGGTCAAAAGTCTGAAACCAAAGTGGATGCTCCAAGGGAAAAACTGTCCCATGCTGCTCTCCTGGTTCTGGTAATTGTAGACAACCTTTGGTGCTGCTTGACCTATAGTTGCACTGCTCCAAAGTCTGCCTCCATCTTCACATCACCTTTTTCTGTGTGCCTCTATTTGTCCTTTTGTTGTTGTTGTTATTTTGTTTTGTTTTGTCTCTTGTAAGACACTCTCATTTGATTTAGAGCCTACCCTAATCCAGTGTGATCTCATACTGATCCTTCACTTTTATATTGGCAATAACCCTATTTGTAAATACAGGAAAATTATAAACTGAGGCTCCAGGGAGACATGAATTAGAGGGGGGAACTATTAAACACACTATCTGGAGGAAGAACTTTTGAGAACCTCATGTGTACTTGATGTTTATGATTTCTAGTGATTGGGTGATTTTAAGAAATTGATTATTACCTTTGTTTGACATGAGCAAACTGAACTGAATCAATATTTTTATGTTCTGAAAAAAATTAATTAGAGATACCATGATTCTATTCAGTAGAATGATATGACAGATAAAGGCCTTAGGGATTGCAAATCCATCACCCAGTTTTCAGTAAAATATAAAGAACAGAGATCCTAATACACTGTTCATTTACTAAGTGATGTTTTTCCCCTTGTCTAAATTCCCCCCCAAAGACTTTGGGTAACATTACAAAATTGAATGCATGATCTCAGAAAATTAAATGAAATTAGGGAATAAAGAAGAGAAGCATTGGTTCTCAAGGCACTGAGAAAAGTTGTGGTATCAAACAGTTGAAAAATTTTTCCACAGATCTTGCTATAGGGATTGGTTATAAATTGAGGTCTAAGTAATACATGAAGATTGACTATGGTTTGGCTTAACTTGCCTATGGAAAAAAGAATAAACCCAATAGATACACATATCTTATTTGTCAAGGTAGGTGTTAGAGAAAGAAAAGTACTAGTAGTTATAACAGAAGTGCTAAGAATCATGGTCTAATTGGGGCAATGACTTTTACTGGCCTCTATACTTCCTCACTGTGGAGTTGGCTAAGCTCAAATTTGGCTGGAGCCTTCCAAGAAAGGTGGTATTGCAATAAAATGAAAAGCATTCAAGCATGGGATAATAATGGTGGGAGGTGGAACACAGCCATCAAAATTATCCATTTCCTCTTCAATTTCACTTAAAACTGATGTTATACAAATTCAGTAAAAACAATATGACAAATCAGAAAAAAAAACCAAGAAACCACATGTTCTTTGTTTTATTTAACAATGTGACCTACGGCATGTTTGGATTCTGTACATCTAGAAAGAAATCACCATAAAGAACTCCTTTCTTATCCCCAGCTGAAAAGTTACCAGAGTGGCCCCCTTCTTCGAGAGCTGCCCATTCAAAGACAACTTCTCATACCCAGGCTGTGACTTGTTTACCAGCAGCCTAAGGATCATACAGATCTAATGGATGCTTCAAGATCACTCAGGGAAAAAGTTTCTCCTCCAACCCAAAAGGATGTGGATTTCCATACACATGCTCACATATGCACTTCTGTGCATAAAACATAATTAAGATGTTATTATACATTTTTGTGGAAGGTATGGAAGTGCTTCACATATATGTAATAATTTACTCTTCCCCTACTCTGTTCCAGAAGCAAAATAGTGTTTTTATACATAACATCAGTCATAGAATAAAAGTGTACTAAAGATGCAATTAGTTCCTCTCAGTTTGTGCAAGAATAAGAGCGTAAAAAACTGTGAACTCAAAGCAAATTTAGGGTCTAAATTAAGATACTGAAAAAAGTCAAGAACAAGATAGATTTGTATGTTCTGTGAACCCAGAGATTTAGTGACCTATAAATGGAAATGCTGTTTCTGACTACATTCTGTGCTCTTGAGGTCATTCTTCATTGGTCATATGCTAGCTAGCCTTGTCATAACACTCTGCATCCCCAGCATATTAAAAACAGAATGACTACACCTAGTTATTAACTTACTCCATAATAAAGAGTGAACTTCTTATATTTTAATCTTTGTGCAAGGAACAAAAGAATGGCACCTAGCCTTCAGAGCTTCTTCATTCATCTGGCCATTCAAGGCATCTTCATCCCATACCCTTCAAACACTATTCTAGGCACTGAGATAGGACAAGGAACAAAGCAAATACCTCTGCCACCTTGGAGCTTGCATACCCTTGGAAGACAATAAACAACAGATAGATAATCAACATGTCAATTTTTACTGTGAGCTTGAATAGGAGAAGAGCTATGAAGAAAAAAAAGATCATGGAAAGGAGGCATCTGGCAGAGTTAGGGCCAGGTAAGAAGATGGGATAGTATGAATTGCAATTTTAAGGTAACATGGTCAGGTAAGACTTCATTGAAAAGGCAGGTTTGCACAAACACTCGGAAAAATTGATAGACCTCAAATTATAGCTATCTGGAGCACTAGAATTCTAGCAGAGGGAAACCCAAGGCAAAGACCCAAAAGTAGAACCATGCTAGGTAGGAAGAATGTAAGAAGAGCTTAGGAAGAGCAGAATCCAGATTCCTACTTAACATGTAAAAGATAAATATGTAATCTATTTGGCATAGATAACTGGCCTTTTCTCCTAAATTATTTTAGATCTATGTAAGAACAACTATTTTAGAAAAAGAAATTGTGTCACTAGAAAATATGGAATTAATATGCTACTATAATCTGAAAGGTTTCTTCCTTGAGTTTTAATGTGTGAGTTTTCCAAACAGAAGAAAGCAAAACATGGTCATTAATAATAGACACTGTATTTTCTATACCTTTCTTAGATAAATATTGCCTTCCTTCAAACGGTTATGTTTAAAGCATTCAGATTCAGCTATAAAAGCAATTCTCCACCCTAATGTTAACCTAGACAAGAATTGACATCAGACTTTAGTAATTAACAGATGTGCTGTGGTCAACCATTTTTATCACCCACCAGACAAGAAACATTTTACATGAATGGTGATTTAATATATAGCTGTCTTGCATTAGAATCTGCTTCCCCTTTCAACCACATGTAGAATTTTAGTCATGTTGGATTCTTCAGTGAAAAGGTATGTTTTAAGGAAAGACAAAGGATTATTCAAGATAATTTTTCTTGTTGTGTATCTTTCACTGCTGTTTATAAAATACCCTTTTTAGTGCTAAAGATAAGACATTTAAACCTTGAAACTATAACAAAACAAGCTATAAAGGAAAGATTACAGTTTATACTTTATTTCAAAGTAAATTTTCACCACTTTTACCACCAGGAAAACCAAAATCTTGGGCCATTCTTTCAGTTTGAAGAAAAGTTCACAAGAATATGACTTGAAAGTATCCTAGAAACTCAGAGACAATGTGGTCATTAGTATTCTACTGATTTTCTTTAGAGTAAAGGCAGTGGGAACTGTGAACTTTCCTTTAAAATCATGGCTCAGCAGATGTCTAAATCTTCAGGGAAAATTAATTCCAAGTGTCCGTCAGCCCCTTTTTCACTACAGAATGGAAAGTAGAAAGGACATATCTTTAAGTAAGACCCGATGGTTTCCTTTGCACACCTGTGTGGAAGGCAGCTCTCCCATGCTGGTGGCACACTCCCAACATCTGTTCCTTTCATTGAACTGAGCTGTAAATTGAAATTCCATTGCAATGTTTTTAGAACCAGTTGAAGTTAGGAGACTGTCAGAAATCCTCTTTAAACTCACCCTTATCCAAACAGGAAACTGACCCTTGGCCCCTGGACGTAACAGTACACCAGTCGAAATTTCATTATCCCTGTTTCAGCTGAACTAAGTGAAAATTAATTGTGTAATTATCTGGATGAGCACATGTGTAAAATTTTACAATGTGCCAGTTAGATTAAGTAACGTGTTAGTGGCATGGTTTAGTGCAGAGTCAAAGCTGTCCTATAAAAATGGAATAAAAAAATCGAACAAGGTTAGAAAGGGGGAAGAAACATATGTCAGAACAAATGCTTAACATCAGAAGGTAAGTTTAATCTTAATTCCATAACCTGATGAAAATCTTATCCTCCTAGACCATAGGTAAATCTGGAAGAGTTGGAAGACTGTGTGTGTGTGTGTGTGTGTGTGTGTGTGTGTGTGTACATACACACACCTACATTCACACACGGGTACTCACAGAGATGTTTGTTTAAATGATTTCTCCATTTATTATAATTCAAAAAGGAAGCCATTTCCAAAATATTTAACTTGCCCACTAGCATATTTTTATATGTAGTTTTACTTTATTAGTTACATTAGAAAGTACAGAGTATATGTAGTAGATGGATTATTTGTCTCAGATATACCTGATTCACCTCTTCAGTGAAATTCTCTGACTTTTCTTTTATATTTAATTCTTTAAAAGTTGAAATAGATGCCACATCATGACTTAGGACCATTTCATTAAAATTTATAGTCAGAATATAAGCATCAAATGCATGGGAATTTTTAATTTAAAGATTATTTTCACTTTGAAGAGTTTTTTCTCTTTGATAAAGATTTTAGGGTCGTTTTTCTCTGAGGTTTTGCCCTTACCTCAAAAAAATATTGTTTTATGGAAACAATTTCCATTTCAAAGTCTCTGGAATGTTTAGATAGAATTTCTGAATGAAAGGTAGTCTTGAAAGTGAGGAACATCTTTAAATAGTGTCTAAAGAAAGCATTGAAATCTTAGCAATTCTGGATGTCAGATTTCATAATGTTAGTACTATCTTGGCAAATCCAGGTACTGATTTATTTATCTTGCCAATAAAACAAGTCTCCTGCTTCTTCCATTTCTTATACTATACTTTGTTTCCTTAAAGCTATGTTTACAGTAGAAGTCTGCTAAGATTTTTTTCCACCACCCTCCTCAGAAATGAAAACTCCACTAGCCAAGTAGTAATATCCTCAAACAAAATGTACTAAAAATGTGCTTCAACTGTTTTTAAAAGTTTGATTTAGTATAATACTATTAAATATTTGTACATTGGGTTACTACTACTTTTAAGATATTCTAAGTACTTGAGAAAGACGTAAAATATGTGTATATTTAGCGAAAAATATCCTAATGCATATAAACATGCTTTACAGAAAAAAGCACCAATGTAACTTATTGAACAGAGCAGTCAGAGGACATTACAAGATAATCAAGACCATTCAAAGGAAACAGCAAAACTTCAGATCAGGGAACATTAGCCTCACTGTGAAAATGAGACTCAGGTATTAAAATTACATCTTACAGTACATTAATTATCAGGAAGATTTTGAAATAGGCCTTTTTATTGTAAATAAAACAACGCCCTCTTCATCAGTTTTAGTTTCAGGAGTTAAAGGGAGGGGCAATTGTTCAACAATTGAGAGAACAAAATGGACAAGAGGCACGCACACACACCCAGAATCCATAGCAGGCTGGTCTGAAAGGACACCCCAGTCACATGCAGCTGGTCATGGTGTGTCACTGTCATATGCTCCTGTCACCTGTCTGTGGTTACCACGTGGTGCTACCAGTCAGGCCACTCCTTCATGGAGCAATGGGCTTGCTACCATGGTAACGGCAGGCAAGGCTTCCTCTGTGTTTCACAGGAACATAAAAATCAGGGAAATTCAGTCAGACTTTGTTTTTAAAATTCTATAGTTGTAATTGTCCTGATGTTTGATGAATTAAATTTTTAAAAATTTAACTCAAGCTAGGTATGGTGGCACACATCTGTAATCCCAACTCTTACAAGGCTGAGGCAGGAGGATCACTGTAAGTTCAAGGCCAGCCTGGGCTACATAGTGAGTTCAAGGCCAGCCTAGACTACATAGCAAGGCCCTGTCTCAAAACACAACTTTACCCAGAATTAAATTTACAATTCTATGTGAATAATTTGTAAAACTTATGTTTTTATTTGAATAACATAAGCACTTGGAATACAATTGCTACCACTGAGTCATTTATATTTGTAAATTATATTTTATTTTTATTGATTGCAATCATGACCATTATACTATCAACAAATAGCAGATTTGAAAGGAAACTTAAAGACTACCCTTCTTGTCCATTTTATAACAAAGCCTGATAAAGAATATCTCCTTTACCAAGTCAGTTCTATCAGTATTTTAACTGATCTAGATTTTCCTAGTCCTGTGGGTTTTCTTAGCCCTCAAGAGGATAAGAAAGAATTGTATGATCCTATAGGAATTCAGATGCTCAGTTTAATGAAGAATGAGTGGAGGCACAGGATTTAATGTCATGACATGGGTCTGAATTCTGGATCTGTGTTTGGGTCTCTCTGTGACTTTATATGTGTGTAAATTAATATCTCTAAATTTCAGAATCCCTCATTTGGTAAGTACTATTTCACGAGTTAGTTGTGAGCATCAAATTACACAATATACATGGAGCTGTTTGGCAATGAAGAACCAATACTAATATTAACCAGTACTAATATTAAGGTGGCAAATTTTCAAAGTCAAGAAAGCAACTTGTTAAACTTATGTTCAAAATCATATGAAAAAAAGCTTTGAGAGAAATTAGGAGGAAATCAGGTTATCAGAAATTGCCTTTATAATAAGATGTATTACACATATTCCATATAGTATATGTTTATTCAGTGTGTGCAAGTAAATGTTTCATCTGAGCATTTGGAGAACAGAGTTGAAGAGAGGGAATTCCTAGTAACTTATGGGGAAAAAAGTGTATGAGCACATTTATGTGATTGCATATGTGAACTTATAAACATATATAGGTATAATTAGCATATGTTACTTGTATATATACAAGCTTATAAACATAGATGTAATTAACATATATAACATGCATATATATTAGTTTTATTATGATTTATTATTTATACCCCAAATTTCTTCCCAAATACATTAAAAGTGGCAACATTATTATACTTTTCTTTCCTATTTTGTAAACAAGCATTTTGAATTTTATGTTGGTAGAAGGCTTGAGGTTCTGATTTTCTCAAATGCTGAGGTACTCTGGAACCCATTTAATAAAGTTCCCAAACCAGATAGTCTTGAAGAATTATTGGAAAACAGAGCCAAACACCCAATTCCAAACAGAAAACCTACTGAGAATCAAGTCCACATGTGTAAGTCTTAACATTAGAGATACCTATGAAAGAGAGAGAGACTACTTTACCTTGAGTAGTAAGAGTGAAGTTACTGGCTTTTTTTTCTTTTTTCTTGTTGCTTATGGAATTGGTGAAATATTTTATTGCAAAGCTGAGTCAGAATTATTAGAGATTAGAGGATATAAAATGACACAATAGAGATTTTTGGACCTGATATAAATCAGTATTCAGTTTTCTTTAAATACACAAATAAGTTAACCCTCCCCAGCTAGGGTCAATCATTCATTCATCATATTTGGTGGGCACCAGATGTACAACAGAAATAAAACCCAATCCTTAATATTCCATTCTAGTGAAGAGAGGCAGAGAAATAAATGTTACTCTAGGTGTGCAGTTCTATAAAGAAAAATTAAGTGGAATAAAGCCGATAGAGATGAGGTATAATGTTTTAAACGATCAGAGAAGCACTTGGTGATAGCTATCAAGTCTATAAATTCAACCTTATTCTAACAGTTCATACCTTAAAATGTCTACGATATCCTAGGAAATGTACTGACTTTGCTAGTTTTTAGTTGTGACTATAGTTTCTAATCAGGAAATACGTGGGACCCTCATGTCTCCAAAGTTGAAACATCTAGTTGATAAGTCTACCATGTGTGAAAGACACTACCTGTGTTTTAACCACAAAGTGGAATCCCATGAAACTATCCAAAACAGGAAAGAGCAGAGGGGAGATATTTCTTTAAAAAAAAAGGGGAGGGGGACTGGGGAATGCAAAATAATACATTCACCAAAGCCAAAAATAAATTACAAAGTATCTGATCTTAGAAAACACAACATATTTTCCTGGAGAACAGAAATCTAAGACAGCAAAGGGAATTCTTTTCCTTACTGTCCCACTTTTATCCCAAAGATCTGAGGGAGCCAAATGAAAATTTCCTGGCATCCTGGGGCAATAAAATAATCTTGGTCTTCTTGTGAAACCACATTAGTATGGAGAGGGAACAGAGGCCCTTTGAGCACTCCTAAGTGCTGTATAAGTTGCATTTTCCCCATGAACGCAAAGCTTTATTTATTTGTAAAGAGTTGTGGTACTAAAGCATAGGAGCTTTAATGATCCAGGTGACATGCTCAGCTCTGAACATTCACCAATTAAGACATTCTCAACAAATGCTTGTTCAAGAAGCTGAGAGCTGCTGCTTACTAGAAGTTTCTTCAGATATGTGAGAAAGAAAATAGCATTTCTTTTGGAAAAATATATCCAAGATAAAAATGTCCACACCACCCGACAGATTAATAGACCCCTGAGTCATCTGAGCTAATGCTTCCTTACACCTTAGTCAGCTTCAAACACTTTAATGGCAGAGTGTTTATTTAAAGCAAAATGAGTGATTTACTTTTCCATCCAGTGGAATTTAATTTAAGTGACTGCAACTGTTGAATATGTTGTGAGAAAGATAGATAGAGATGGGTATCTGTGTCCAACAATAGAACTTGAAGGAAAAAAAGTTCTCTTTTAGTAAAGCTATCCCACAGAGAGACACTATTTGTATACCAAATGTTACATCATCAGGTACAGGAAATATACGGATTACTTACCACCTCAGAAACTTAAACATAAATACATACAGTATAATCAGTGTCACTTAAGAGTCTGATTTTATTCAAAGCCTGGGTTATCCATCCCCATTTTTTCCTAACCATGATATTTGAATTGAAGATTTGACTAATTTCTTGCTTATGAAATTAGTGCTTGTTAAAGGAGCTAAATTGACAGCCAGGTACTAGATACAGTCCCCAGTCAACTCACTTTATTATTTAACCCAAGTTAAATACTGCCTTCTCCTGCTTCACTCCTGAACAATCACTCAGTTCACAATACATCTTACATGACATCTCTGCCTTTTCTCAGGGTAGCTGAAAGCACTACATAATCCAAGGAGAGGGGTGATGGGAATGGCTGCCACATATTCTAGATTTTCCAACATCATTTTTAAACACTTTTCTCTGAGTCAGACCTATGTTCCAACCTCGGTTTAGAAAACCTAGTTATCATAGTCCTGTGTTACTAACCTTATTCTTCCCATCGTTCATATGCCCTTCAGGCTCTCATAACTTTACTCATTGTTCAGACTTCACTGCCGAGCCAGCAGGCAACTAGTAATGCAAATCCTCTTTTTTTTGGACCAGGGATCGAACTTAGTACCTTTTGCTTGCCAGGCAGGCGTGACACCACTGAGCTAAATTCCCAGCTCCCTCCTAGTGCAAATCTTATCCCACTATTTTTATTCTTCCTGGATCTTTGCATCTTTGTTTTCCAGAACCAGTTTTCACATTTTTTGGATAGCTTACTGGAAACACCATCTACATCATTTATTTTAATATTGCATATTCTTTATATGCTAGTTCTCTTACTGAAATTCTTCCAGTAAAAGATCTATGTTTGGAAAAAATACACTATGAGATTCCCTACCTCTTAGAAAGAAAAAGAGCATTTAGAGTAGGAGGTAAAAAGTAGGCTTTCTTAATGAGTATGGTATCTACCCATTCCTAGGACATTCCCAAAGGATTCTAAGGAATCTTAGGGGAATTTCTATTCCATCCATGGACTATTCTCCTTTCTCCTTATGATTCCTAAGAGATTCTATCCACCCTTATGTCTTTAATCAGATTTATTTATATGCTGAAGTTTTAAACTATCTGTATCTTCAGCCAAGTCTTTTCCCTGGAACTCTGTATGCTAATATCTGACCAGGTACTTACTTGTTATCTTCATGGGGATTCAAGATATCAACACATCTAAAACTGAACTCATCCTCTTCCCTCTTCAAAAAAAACACCATTCCCATGATAAAAATGGTAAACACTTCCATAGTACTCTTCTACATGCCAGGCTTGATTCTGAGTACTTAACATCTACTTGCTCATTTGATCCTTCAGAAATCTTAAGAAATACTTATCATTATCCACCTTACTTTATGAAAGAAAAAACTGAGGCAAAGATAGGTTAGTTACTTGCCCAAGATCGTGTAGTTAGCCCTGAGAAAGCTGAGATTTGTTCGCAAGCCTGGTTCTCGAAGCAATGCTTTTCACCACAGTCCTGTGTCATTCTTTCATCAGTTACCCAATCACCTAAGCTGAACTCCTACAATCAGCTGTCACTTTTCCTTTCTTCCTCTCTAATCAATTTAATAACCAGCCCGGGAGACTAAGAGGTTGGAAAGGCTAAGATCTGAGATCGGGAAAGAGGAATGGCCCTCAAAATCTAGCTGTGAAGTGAAACATAGGAAAAGATGTGACTGGGGGAAATTTCTGGGTAAAGTTATCATGTTTTGTGCATCTACTGTATGCCAGGAAATGATGCTATAAAGGGGGTCTTTACCCCAATACTACCTACAAATATACAGTGTATTAGTCTGTTTTCTGTTGTTAATGATACAGTTCTACAGATTTTTTTCCTTTAAAAGTTTATTTTGGCTTACAGTTCTGGAAGAACAATGTTGAAGGTTTACATCTGATGATGATCTTCTTGCTGACAAAGTCCCAAAGTGGTATAAAGCATGAAATGGCATGACACCTGGAGTGGGTATGCATATGTGTACATCTGGTCTCCCTCCTTCCTTCTACAAAGTCATCAGGATTCAATCATGTGGGCTGTACCATAGGGACTTTAATCCTGCCCAAAGGCCCATCTCGAAGCACCATAGTCAGATAAAGTTTTCACCTTCTTAATACTTCTCAATGTGGATTAAATTTCAACACATGAAGACATAAGGACAGCCAAACCATATCCAACCCATAACATATAGTATAGGTGAAATGCAAGTCCATTTCCAATGGGATAGTGGCTCCAAAGATTTTCCAATATGTAGGATAACTGTGTAGCAGCCCTGGCTTACACCTGTCTCTTGGAAAAATTATCAATAGCCTTCTCTTTCATTCTCAAAAGAGTTTTAATATAGGCTATGAATTGTCACTCTATATGAAGGTCTGAACCCTGGATTGTGGAATTAAGTCATTATAATGAAATGGGTGAGGTGGGAGTGAAGCAGATGGAGAGGGTCAGTAAAACACATGTTATTTCAGATATTTCCTTAGTAATAATTTGAGGCAGTGTGGCTTAGCTGAAAAAGTGTGGGTTTGAGTCAGGCAGAATGGTTTTTCATCCCAAATGTATTTCTTAATATTTGTGTCAATTTGAGTGAGCTATGCAGCCTGTTTTTATTTTATTTAATCCTTGTAAAAGTCCAGTGAAGTAGGCATTACTATCCCCATGTTTTAGGATGCATTGATACGAAGACTTTTTAAGTCAGTAAAACCTTTCTTCTGGTAGCAGTTAAAAATTATTATGGTTATGAAGCTTGTATCACCATGAAATAAAATGATCCTCAGTCCCACCAGTGCTTCCCAAACTACCAATCCACAGACAATTCAATTGTGATCTCCAGGTGAGGTCACTGTTAGTCAGATTTTTTGAAACATCTTTTAACAAGTGCTGGGGTGCAGCTTAAACATCCTGGAGGCTACTGCAAGCTATGTCCAGAAATACTGGACACAGGGGGCACTTATGCCACTAGTAGAGTTAAAGATAGAAGAGAAGCAGCTCTTCCATTAAAAAGATAGTAAGATCATTTGGAGTATAATATATTTGTTCAGGGTAACTGGATTTTAAGATCAGAAACTAAGGAGAGGATCACTTTGAAAATTTTAAATTTAGGAAATTATCCATGAAGAAGTGATAAGGAAGCCACTTATGGATGAAATAACCATGTAGAACTAGACATTGTAAGAAAATCAAGAAACCAGGGACTAACATTCAAATAACAGTGATACTTAGCAGATATTGGAAGAAGATCAATTAAGAAAAAAGAGAGAAATATCTTGGAAGGTATAAAAGAACAAAGAAGAGGTATCCTGGAAAGTATAAAAGAACAAAGAAGAGGTGATGTCAACATCTAAATGTTCTTCAATGAAGAAGGAGTGGTCAAAAGTATCAAATGCCACAAAGATAGAATTTGAATTTTTCCTTAAAATTGGCCCTTAGAAAATGATTTATAACCATACCAAGGCAGCTAGATTACAGTGAAATGAAAAATAAATGAGTAATAAAATAGAGACAAGTAATATTAGCTACATTTTCTAAAATCTTGGTGGAGAAGTGGATTAGGGAGTGAAGGAATGATAGTATCTGAGAAATTTGGGGATCAAGAGATACAGTGGCTTTTTTGAGATTTGTTAGTAGTTGTCAAGAAAGCAAGAAATCAAAACTGAGGCACAGAGAAAACTGAAGACCATAGCTTGAAGCCCACAGGACTCATAGATATTGTTTTATACTTAAACACACATAATTACATTTGAGGTTAAGGGAAAGGAATCAGAAAGGAGTAAGATAGTAACCTGGTGAAGAGAAGCAGATAATAATGAATGGTTGGTGAACAAGTTAAGACTGAGATTCTAGATAGGTTTTGAACAGGAAAAATGCACTTTTATCTAAGAAAAGTATAAAAAGGAAAGAATGGATAAAATCAAGAACTTTTTGGTGAAGGAAAAATTACTCAAGGAACATACACCAGGTGGCTTGATTTCAGTAAAGTAGAGAATCATCTCAGCCATTGAGAAAGGGAGAAATAGGGATTGGATCAAGAGCCTCTAGTAAATGATCTAATGAGAAACCTATGGAAAACCATTTCTCAAATGACCCTAGGAGCCTATTGACTCAAACTCCTCACCTTGCTGTTTCCACTGAAATTATTTATTTATATTTTTAAAATTGATATTATTAGTACATTTTAGGTATACAATATAATAACATCATTGGAAATTTACACCTTATGCAATCACTGTTTGTTCTTATTTTTCCCCCATTCCCCTGCCCTCCCTTCACAACCTCCATCCCTCCCTACTTACATAGATTTTATTTCCATTTTTTCCTTTTCTCATATTAATTCCATTCCTGGCCTTCCTTTCATCACCCTTCCAACTTCCCCTTCCCCTTTGCCCCTTTTCTTACTATTTCACATTATCTATTATACCTTTTAGTCTTTATTTACACTTTGAGTTTCTCACACTAGAGAAACTATTTGGTATTTACATATGTGTGTCCTATTTATTTCACTTAAGAGTATTGCCTCAATGTGCATTCATTTAGCTATAAATGTCTCTAACTTCTCATTTTTTATGCCTGAGTAATACTCCATTTCATTAAAAAAAAAAAAACACACACATCGTCTTTATCCAGTCTCCAGTTATGGGCAATTGGGCTGTTTCCAAGTTTTAGCTATTACACATTGTGCTGCTATGAACATGGGTACACATCTATCACTGTGGTATGATACTTTTAATTGTTTGGGGAAGATACCCAGCAGGGGAATAGCGGGGTCAAATGGGACTTCCAGTCCTAGTTCTTTGAGGAATCTCCATTCTGATTTCCACAGTGCTTGCACCAGTCTACACTCCCACCAGCAGTGGAGCAGGGTTCCTCTTTCCCCAGACCCCTACCAGCATTTGTTTTTGGTTGATTTCATGAAAGCAGCCATTCTTTCTGGAGTGAGGTGGAATCTCAGCATTGTTTTCATTTGCATCTCTTGAATGACCAGTGATGTTGAACATTTTTTCATGTATTTATTTGCTATTTCTACTTTGTGTGGGAAATGTCTGTTCATTTCAGATGCCCATTTTTGGATTGGGTCTTTAATTTGGCAGGTCTGATTATTTCAAGTTCTTTATAGATTCTAGATAGTAGACCTTTGTCTGAGGAACAGCAGGTGAAAATTTTTTCCCACATTGTGGGTTGTCTCTTCACAGTATTGGTGGTTTCTCTTGCTGTGCAGAAGCTTTTTAATAAGAAGAGATCCCACTTGTTGATTGTTTGTGTTAGTTCATGGGCAACTGAGGTTTTGTTCATAAAATCTTTTCCTACACCAGTGTCTTCAAGAGTTCTACCTAACTTCTGTTCCAGCCGGTTCAGTGTTTCTGTTTTAATATTTAGATCTTTGGTCCATTTCAATTTTAGTTTAGTGTATGGTGAGAGATATAGGTCTAGTTTTAATCTTTGTCAAGTTGAAACCCAATTTTTCCAGCACCATTTATTAAAGAGGCTATCTTTCCTCCAGTGATGGTGTTTAGCTGCTTTGTTGAAGATGAGGTGGTTGAGTGTGTCTGGAGTTGTTTTTGCATCTTCTAATCTGTTCCACTGATCCTCAGGTCTGTTTGTTTACCAGTACCATGCTGTGTATATCACAGTAGCTTTGTAGTATAGTTTCAAGTTGGGGATTGTGATACCTCCTATGCTGTATTTGTTACCTAGAATTGCTTTTGCTATTCTAGGTTTCTTCTTGTTCCAAATGAATTTATGGATTCTTTTCTCAAGTTTTGTGAAGCATGCTGCTGGAATTTCAATTGGAATTCCATTGAATCTGTATGGCAGTTTTGGAAGTATGGACATTTTCACTATGTTGAGTCTTCCTATTCAGGAGCAAAGGACGTCTTTCCATTTTCTTTTTCTTTTTTTTGTTCTTTTTTTTTTTTCATTAAGTTTATTGGTACATTTTAGGTACACAGTACAGTTACATTCATCATTGGGATCTTGTACTTTTACATGATGTATCTTGTTTCTTAGTTTTTCCTCATTCCCCTTTCCTCCTTTTACCACCTCCACCCTTCCCTATTTACAAAGGCTTTGTTTCCATTTTTTCTTTTCTCATCTTTTTTCTTTTCCCTTCTTTTCTTTGCCCTACTCCTCCCCTTTCCCCTCCTCCTTCAGACCTTTTCTTCCTATTCCACAATATCAATTATGCATTTTGATCCTTATTTACACTTTTAGTTTTTTGCACCTGAGAAACTATTCAGTATTTAAACATGTGTGTCCTATTTATTTCCCTCAAGAGTATGGCCTCAATGCACATCCACTTAGCTATAAATATCTCTAGTTTCTCATTCTTTATGGGTGAGTAGTACTCCATTATATATATATATTTTAAAAAAACACATCTTCATTATCCAGTCTCCACTTGATGGGAAATTGAGCTGTTGCCAACTTTTATCTATTACAAACTGTGCTGCTATAAACATGGGTGAGCATATATCACTGTGGTATGATGCTTTTAATTCTTGGGGGAAGATACGCAGCAGAGGGATAGCTGGGTCAAATGGGACTTCCAATCCTAGTTCTTTGAGGTATCTCCATACTGATTTCCACAGTGATTGCACCAGTCAATACTCCCACCAACAATGAAGAAGGGTTCTTTCTCCCCACAACCCTGCCACCATTTATTATTGGTTGATTTCTTGATAGCAGCCTTTCTTCCTGGGGTAAGGTGGAATCTCAGGATTGTTTTCATCTGCATCTCTTGAATGACAAGTGATGTTGAACATTTTTCCATATGTTTAATTGCTACTTTTACTTCTTTGTCTAAGAAATGTCTGTTCATTTCAGATGCCCATTTTGAATTGGGTCTTTATATTTGGGGGGGGGCTTGATTTTTTTTAGTTCTTCATATATTCTAGACAGTAGACCTTTGTCTGAGGAATAGCTGGTGAAAATTTTTTCACATATTGTAGGTTGTCTCTTAGCTCTGTTGGTGGTTTCTCTTGCTGTGCAGAAGCTTTTTAATAAGATAAGATCCCAGTTTTGATTATTTATGCTAGTTCCCATGCTACTAGAGATTTGTTCATAAAGTTTTTTCCCATGCCAATATTTTCAAGAGTTCTATATAACTTATCTTCCAGCACATTTACTGTTGCTGTTTTAATATTTAGATCTTTAATCCACTTCGATTTTAGTTTACTGCATGGTGAATGATAGAGGTCCAGTTTTAATCTTTGGCAAGTTGAAATCCAGTTTTTCCAACACCATTTATTAAAGAGGCTATCTTTCCTCCAGTGAGGATGGTTGGCTCCTTTGTCAAAGATGAGATAGAAGTATATTTCTGGAGTTGTTTCTGCATCTTCTAATCTATTCCACTGATCCTTGGGTCTGTTTCTTTGCCATTACCATGCTATTTTTATCACAGTGGCTTTGTAGTATAGTTTCAAGTTGGGGATTCAGATACTTCCTGTCTAGAATTGCTTTTGCTATTCTAGGTCTCTTCTTTATTCAAATGAATTTCTGGATTGTTTTCTCTACCTCTAGTGAATATATTGTTGAATTTCAATCAGGATTGCATTGAATCTGTATAGTAGTTTTGGAAGTATGGTCATTTTCACTATATTAGTTCTTCCTACCCAGGAACAAGGAATGTCTTTCCATTTTCTTATATCCTCTTCAATCTCTTTTTTCAGAGTGTTGTAGTTCTCAATGTAGAGGTCATTTGCTTGCTTCCTTAGATTGATTCCTAGATATTTCATTTTTTTGGATGCTACTGTAAAAGGGATTATTTCCCTAATTTCACTCTCAGTGAGTCTGTTATTTGTGTACAAGAAGGCTATTGATTTTTGAGTGTTTACCTTGTATCCAGCTACTCTACTGTATCTTACAATTAAGTCTAGAAGTCTTTTGGAGGAGTTTTTTGGTTCTTCACTGTAGATTATCATATCATCAGCAAATAATGACATTTTAATTTCTTCCTTTCCTATCTTTATTCCTTTTATTTCATTCTCTATTCTAATTGCTGTGGCTAATGTTTCCAAAACTATATTGAATAGGAGCGATGATAGTTGACATCCTTGTCTTGTTCCTGATTTAAGCATGAAGGTTTTCAGTTTTTGACCATTTAGTATGATGTTGGCTGTTGGTTTTTCATAGATAGCCTTTATCAAGTTGAGATAAAGACATTCTATTCCAATTTTCTGCAGGGTTTTTATCATGAATGGGTGTTGAATTTTATTGAATGATTTTTCTGCATCTATTGAGGTGATCATAAGGTTTTTGTCCTTGACTCTGTTAATAGTGTATTACATTTATTGATTTACATATGTTGAACCATCCTTGCATCCCTGAAATAAATTCAACCTGGTCAGGGTGTATGGTCTTCTTGATGACCCTCTGTATTCTGTTTGCCAGGATCTCATTGAGGAGTTTTGCATCTATGTTCATTAGGGAGATTGGCCTGTAGTTCTTTTTGGGTTGGGTCTTTCCCTGGTTTTGGAATCAAAGTAACACTTGCTTTCAGGAATGAATTTGGAAGTATTGCTTCCCTTTTAATTTCATTGAAAAGTTTAAAGAATAGTAGCAATAGTTCTTCTCTAAATGTCTTGTAGAATTCAGCAGTGAAGCCATCAGGACCTGGGCTTTTTTTGTTGGTAAATTTTTAATTACCTTTTCAATTACACTGATTGTAATTGGGGTGTTTAGGATTTTTATATCTTCTTCATTCAACTTTGGTAATTCATATGTATCTAGAAATCTGTCCATTTCTTCTGTGTTTTCCATTTTATTAGAGTGCAGATTCTCCAGGTAGGTGTTGATGATCCTCTGGATTTCTGCTGGATCTGTTGTGACTTCACCTTTTTCATTTCTAATTGCATGGATTTGAACCTTTTTTTTCCTCTTTTTGATAAGGTTGGCTAAGTGTTTATCGATTTTATTTATTCTTTCAAAAAACCAACTATTTGGTTTGTTGATTTTTTTGTGATATTCTCTTAAACTCCATTGCATTGAATTCTGCTATGATCTTTATAAATTCCTTCCTTGTATGAGCTTTGAGCTTGTCTTGCTCTTCTTTTTCTAGGAGCTTAAGATTCAGAATTAGATTTGAACTCTCTCTGTTTTCCTAATATGGGCATTCACTGCTATGAATTTCCCTTGTAGAGCTACTTTCTTTGTGTCCCATAGATTCCTGTATGTTATACTGGCATTATCATTTAATTGAAAAAACTATCTAAATTCTTCTTTAAGTTTCTCTGTGACCCATTTGTTGTTCAGGAGAGTGTTATTCAATTTCCATGTGTTTGTGAAGTTCTTGTTGTTTCTTTTGCTATTGATCTCCAGTTTTATTGCACTATGATCTGATAATATACATGGGATAACTTCAATTTGTTTGCATTTACTTAAAAATATTCTATGAACTAGTAAGTGGTCTGTTTTTGAGAATGACCCATGTGCAGCTGAAAAGAATGTATATTCTGATTTTGTGTGGTATGACACTGTAGACATCTATTAAGTCCATTTGTTCAAAAGCTTCGTTCAGTTCTAGTATTTCATTGTTGATTTTTTGTCAAGATGATCTGTGTATTTGTGACAGTGGGGTGTTGAGTTCACCCACTATAATTGTATTAGTGCTTATTTGGTTTTTCATGTATGTTAATATTTGTTTTGTATAGTTGGGGGCATTAGTATTTGGTACATATATATTTATGATTGTCATCTCTTCTTCTTGGATTATTCCCTTTATAAGGATGTAGTGACCTTCTTTGTCTCTCTTAGTTTTGGTTTGAAATTTACTATGTTTGTAAATATGATAGCTACCTCTGCTTTTATCTAGTTTCCTCTTATGTGGATATTTTTTCCATCGTTTTACTTCAGTCTATGAGTTTCTTTTTGAACTAGGTGCATTTCTTGTATACAGCATATTGTTGGATTTTGTTTCTTAATCCATTCTGCCAGTCTGTTTCTTTTGATTGGTGAGTTGAGCTCATTAACATTGACGGTTATAACTGATATGTATTGACTTACCATTGTCATGTTATTTTTGTGTTGTTGGCTCTTTTTTATTTTTCCCCCCTCTTCTTTTAATTTGTTGCCTTGCCTCATGGATTAGCTCTATTGACCCTCATGGAGTTGTGATCTTCATTGACTTTTTCTAGGATACTTTTTAGAATATTTGGAGTGCTGTTTTGGTATTCATGAAGTTTCTCAGGTGTTCTTTGTCATGGAAGTATTTTATTTCCCTAACAATTTTAAAAGATAATTTTGCAGGATACATCAGTCTAGGTTAGAGGTTGTTTTCTTTTAGGGCTTGAAATACATCACTCCAGGCTCTCATTGATTTGAGGGTCTGTGTTGAAAAGTCTGCTGTGATACTGATGGGCTTTCCTTTGCATGTCATTTGTTTCTTTTCTCTAACTGCTTGTAGTATTTTGTTCTTCTGTTGGGTTTCTGGGATCTTGATTATTATATGTCTTGGTGTAGATTTTTTTTGATCATGGCTAGTTGGAATCCTATATGCCTCAATTATCTGTATGTCAAATTCTTTTGCTCTTTTTGAGAAGTTTTCTGTCATTAATTCTGTGAACAGTTTTTTTATATCATTTTTATTTTCTCCCGCTTTTTCATGGACCCCTATCAGTCTTATATTATTCTTCTTTGTGTCATTTAGGAGCTTTTGGATTGATTTCTCATGATCCCTTAATAGTTTTAAGAGATCTCTTTTCACAGTCACTGAGCTCCGTCGTGTCTTCTATAGCTGATATTCTGTCTTCAGATTGGCTCAGTCTCCTGTGTCCATTTTCAATAGAGTTTTTAATCTCCTGCATATCTGTCTGTATCTGTTTCATGGATTCCATTTCTTTCCTATGTTGGGCATTCATGATTTCCATTTCTTTCCTATGTTGGGCATTCATGGCTTCCAGTGTGGTCCTGAATTCATCTATTATTTTTAATCTGTTTCTGTTCTAGAGTCTCCAAACATGTCTTTCATTCTGCTCACCATCTCTGCAGATATCTGGGAGATTATTTCTGTTTTGAATTTTTCTAGAGCTTCATTCATCTGTTTTATTACTTCCTGTGCTATCAGTTCAGGGTGTCCAGGTGGTTGTTAGACTTTTCCACCTCATTTCCCCCAGAGTGTGCCTTTGGTGAGGTGGAAGTCTGCCATTAGCCTTGCTTATATGTCTTCTCATTTCTATTTTTGTTGTTGGTACTGTCCTTGGTTTAAGTTCCTTGGTTGATACTTTGATATTGGTTATTGTAGGTATCTTTCTTGGTTGTATTTAGAACCCTTATGGAACAATTGCTTCTCAGAGTTGTCTTCTAGACATAGCTGGTCTTTAGGTTTTGAGTCTCTAATGACTCTGGGGTAATCCCATTTTCATTAAGGATAACTGGTTAGATCAATCACAACACCTTAGCCCAAATGATACAGTAAGCAATAACAATAATATAAAGTACAGGTTAGAAAATAACAATTTGTGAGTAATTATTAATCTATCACCTTTAACCATGTGAATTAAATCAAAATCGAGGACCAGCTCAAAATATGTTTATAGAAAATAGACTCTTTGGGCCAGGTATTTAGCTCAGTGGTGCTGCCGCCTGCCATGCAAGCGCAAGGACCCAAGTTCGATCCCCAGTACCAAACAATTTTAAAAACAAAACAAAACAAAAAAATAGACTCTTCAATATAGCAACTTTACCCTTCGGGATGGGGATTTACAAGGAGTTAGGGAGGGAGGGATAGATAGAAGGAAAGGGAAAGGTTAGAAGTGAGGACAGAGTACACAGGAAGATCACGCAAACTCTAGGGAACTGTTGAAGACAAGAGGAAAAGACAGAATGAAAGCACAAAGACAACAACAGAACAACCTATCAGCAATAGGGAAGCTAGAAACTGTATTCACTTTCCTTTGAAACTAATGACAATCAAGAAAAGGAAAAATTGAGAAGTAAAGAAAAACAAAAAAGAAATCCAAATTAGAGCAGGAACAGTAACAAAAAGGGAGATGAAGAACAATGTGGGAGAGCAAGAGAGTGAGAGAAAGAGCAACAGAAGAGGAAAAAAAAAAGAAGGAAGAAAAAATTGAAAAGAGTAGAAAAAAACAAATAAAAACTAAAAATGAGAGAAAAAATAATTTTGAAAATAACAAATAAAAAATAAATAAAAATGAAGGGCCTCCTTCAAGGTATGTCTCTGTTGTCACAATAGACAACATGGGCCAAATGTGCAAGGGTAAGTCAATTATCCTTGCCAACATGTGCAAGGGTAAAGTCAATTAGTTCAGCAAGCCAGCCCCAGATCCCTGAGATTCAGGCTGATTTCTGTCTGCAAGGCCCAAGTTGAGCTCCCTGACCTCCTTCAGCGTTCAACTCTGCAAGGTTCTACTGCAGGTTCAAGCTGCCCTTCCCCTGAAAGTCTAGGATCTGATGGGAGGTGGAGATTGCTCCAACTTACCAAGTATGGTGGTCTGGTGTGCCTTTATTGCAAAGATTTTCTTCACTTTTCCAGTGGGCTTCAATTTTCATCAAGGAGCCTGAGAGATGCCCAGTTTCAGTTGTTCACTTCTGCTCTATCTTCTGGAGCTCAGGACAATGGCCTTTATGAACCCCTGTGCCTCTGGAGTGTGGATCCAGGTACAGGTACAACTGGGAGGCCAGAGGAGGGGGGTGCTGGGGTGGTGCTGCAGGTGCCCACATGGCTCCACTCCTCACTGGACAACCCCTGGCTGGGAGGCGTGGAACGGGGTGGTGTAGCTCAGACAGCTACAGGCAGTTCCACTCCTCACCAGTCCGCCCCAGCCTCCATTTTCTGATATCATCTTCATTCTCTCTTTTCAGAGTGCTATACTTCTCAAAGAGGTCTTTGATTCCTTCTGTTAGGTTGATTCCTAGGTATTTCAGTTTTTTGGATGCTATTGTGAAAGGAATTGTTTGCCCTATTTCTCTCTCAGTGAGTCTGTTGTTCATGTAGAGGAAAGCTATTGATTTTTGTGTGTTGACCTTGTAACCAGCTACTTGACTGAATTTGCTTATTAACTCCAGAAGACTTTTGGTGGAGTTCTTGGGGTCCTCAAATACAGTATCATGTCATCTGCAAATAATGACAATTTGACTTCTTCATTGCCTATTTTTATTCCTTTTATTTCTTTCTCTTGTCTAATTGCTGTGGCTGATGTTTCCAAATCTATATTGAACAAGAGTGGTGATAGTGGACATCCTTGTCTTGTTCCTGATTTTAGTGTGAAGGATTTCAGTTTTTGGCCATTTAGCATGATATTGGCTGTTGGTTTTTCATAGATGGCTTCTATCAGATGGAAGTAGAGAACGTCTATTCCAATTTTTTGGAAGCTTTTTATCATAAACGCATGTTGAATTTCATCAAATGCATTTTCTGGATCTATTGAGATGATCATACGGATTTTGTCCTTGGCTATATTGATATAGTGTGTTACATTTATTGATTTGCATATGTTGAACCATCTCTGCATCCCTGGGATGAATCCCACTTGATCAGGGTGTATGATCTTCTTGATGATCTTCTGCATTCTATTTGCCAGTATCTTGTTAAGGATATTTGCATCTATGTTCATTAGTGAGATTGGCCTATAGCTCTCTTTTTTGGTTTGGTCTTTCTCTGCTTTGGGGATCAAGGTGATGCTTGCTTCCAGGAATGAATTAGGGAGTATTGCTTCCCTTTCAATTTCATTGAAGAGTTTAAACAGTAATGGAAGTAGTTCCTCTCTAAATGTCTTGATGAATTCAGCAGTGAAGTGATCAGGACACGAGTATTTCTTCATTGGTAAGTTTTTAATTGCATTTTCAATTTCATTGATTGATATTGGGTTGTTTAGAATTTTTAGGTCTTCTTCATTCAACTTTGATAATTCATATGTATCTAGGAATCAGTCCATTTCTTCTGTGCTTTCCATCTTAGTGGCATATAGGTTCTCAAAGTAGGTATTGATGGTCCTCTAGATTTCTACTGGGTCCCTTGTAATTTCACCCTTTTCATTCCTAATTGCATGGATTTGGGACTTTTTCCCCTTTTTTTGATAATGTTGGCTAAGAGTTTGTCAATTTTGTTTATTCTTTCAAAGAACCAACTCTTTGCTTCATTGATTTTTTTCTATCATTCTCTTGATCTCCAATGCATTGATTTCTGTTCTGATTCTTATAATTTCCTCCCTTGTATGAGTTTTGGGTTTGTCCTGCTCTCCTTTTTCTAGAAGCTTGAGTTGAGGTTCAGCATCAGGTTGTTTAATTGGACTGGCTCTATTTTCCTAATATGAGTATTCACTGCTATGAATTTCCCTCCTAAGACTGCTTTCATTGTTTCCCATAGATTCCAATATGTTGTATTGTCATTGTCATTTAATTGTAGGAATTGTCTTATTTCTTCTTTAATTTCCTCTGTGACTCATTGGTTATTCAGAAGTGTGCTCTTCAATTTCCATGTGTTTATGAAATTATTTCAGTTTCTTTTTTTATTGATGTCCAATTTAATCACACTATGGTCTGATAATATACAGGGGATAACTTCAATTCCTTTCAACTTACTTAAACATGTTCTATGAGTAAGTATGTGGTCTATTCTGGAGAATGACCCATGTGCAGCTGAGAAGAATGTGTATTCTGATTTTGTGGGGTGGAACACTCTGTAAACATCTGTTAAGTTCATTTGTTCAAGGGTTTGATTGAGTTCTAGTGTTTCATTGCTTAGTTTTGGTCTACTTGATCTATCTATTTGTGACACTGGGGTATTGAGATCCCCTGCTACTCTTGTATTAGTGCTTACTTGATTTTTCATATCCGTTAGTATTTTTTTTATATACTTGGGTACACTAGTGTTTGGAGCATACATATTTACTAGTGCCATCTCTTCCTTCTAGATTGTTCCCTTTATAAGGATGTAGTGTCCTTCTTTGTCTCTTTTAATCAGTGTTGGTTTGAAATCCACTTGATCTGCATAGAGGATAGGTACACCTGCTTTTTTTTTTTTGGCTTCTTGTCTCATGGAGTATTGTTTTCCACCCTTTAAATTTCAGTCTATGAGTTTCTTTTAGAATTGTGTTTCTTGTAAGCAGTATATTGTTGAATCTTGCTTCTTGACCCATTCTGCCAGTCTATTTCTTTTTTTTTTTATTTGTTTCATTTTTTAATTATTTAGAGATCTCCAAATCATTCACTTTAATATATAACAAAATTGCTACTTAAAGACCAGACATTAAAAACTGGTTGTGAAACTAATATTTTGAGAACTGGATTATCAGCATGTTCTTTATCAAGTTTATATGCTTCATCACAAAGATTCATGCTTGAATTTTAAGAAAAATCACTTCCTTGGCTGATTTGATGAAGCTGTCACAGAAACAATAATACTTCTCAACAATTATATGACACATAAAACTGGACTGTAAATCTGGGAGCTAAAGATGTTAAAACAAGTCAAGACAAAAAGGCTGACAATAGTTCTTAAATTCCAATAAACACAACCTGAGAAACTCTTTCAAGTAGTAGTGGCCTCATTTTTAATTTTTCTTCTCTTTCTTCTAGTTCTTGTCGGTATTCTCTCCTCCTTTCCTTTTCTCTCTTTCTGATGGCTTGTTCTCGTCCTCTGGAGGACACTGTGGGCACTACAGGTCTTGAGACCATTATCATTGATAGTGAAAACTGATATGTATTGACTTATCATTGTCATGGCTTTTTGTTTTTGTTGGATTCTACTCCTTTGCTTTTAATTTCCTGTCGTGCCCAGTGGATTCATTCTGCTGTGCTTCCTGGTGTTGTGATCCTTGTTATCTTTTCCTAGGATAGTGTCTAAAATACTCCGGAGTGCTGGTTTGGTATTCATGAAGTTCCTAAGGTGCTCTTTGTCATGAAAGTGTCTTATTTCTCCATCAATTTTGAAAGATAGTTTTGCAGGGTACATCAATTTGACTTGGAGGCTGTTTTCCTTTAGGGATTGAAATATGTCACACCAAGCTCTTCTTGCCTTGAGGGTTTGTGTTGAGAAGTCTGCTGTGATTCTGATGGACTTTCCTTTGTATATGATTTGTTTCTTTTCTCTCACTGCTTGTAGAACTTTGTTCTTCTGTTTCATTTCTGGAATCTTGACAATTATATTCCTACGTGTAGTTTTTTTTTATCAAGGCTATTGGGAGTCCTATATGCCTCACTTATCTGTATGTCAAGTTCTTTTCCCTGCTTGGGAAGTTTTCTAGCATTACTTCTGTGAATAGTTTTTTAATGTCATCTGCATGCTCTCCTGTTTTTCCATTGGCTCCAATCAGTCTTATGTTATTCTTCTTTGCATTATCTAGCAGCTGCTGGATTGATTTCTCATGGTCCCTTACTATTTTATAGATTTTTTTCTTTTCCTGGTCACTAATTGCAATCTTATCTTCTATATCTGAAATTCTGTCCTCACATTGGCTCATTCTGCTTTGTAAACTTTCAGTGGAGTTTTTGATCTCCTGGAAATCTGTTTGCATCTGTTTTATGAATTCTATTTTCTTTTCCTGTGTTGGGATTGCATCATGTTCCTCAGCTCCTCTATTTTTTTTATCTGTGTCCTTTATAGATCTAATAATCATCTCTTGCACTATGAGCACAATCTCTGCTATTATCTGAGAAATTATTTTGGATTTTATGTTTTCCAGATGTTCTTTTGTTGCCAGTTCAGGAAGTCCAGGTGGTTGAGTATCAGATTGTTCCATCTTGTTTCTCTTTGGGATTGCTTTAGGTGATCTGGAAGTCTGGTTTTGAGACTTCTTTACATGTCTTCTCATTTCAATGGTGGGGAGGAAAGGGTGTGTGCTGCCAGCACCAGAGAGTCTTACCTCCTCAGTCCTGGGCTGGGGGGGGGGGCGCTCTGCTCCTTGATGCTCATGGCAGTATTATGGTGGCCTGGAGGGCTCAGCTCCTTGGTCCTGTGGTAGGCTCTGCTCCTTGGCACTCAGGGCAGTGGTACCATGGCCAGGAAGGCTCAGTTTATTGGTGCTGGGGGGTGGGGGGCTCTGCTCCTCAGCACTCCAGGCCTCTCTACTAAAATTATATTGTGATCCTTGTTGAGTCATAACCAAGCTCCACCTCCCATGCTGAAAGGCTCACATTAAATCTGACTTCAAAATGTCTATAAAGATCCCAGTTTGGGCCTGCTACCTCTGAGACTCTAGTGAGACTCAGTCAGTGCAATGCTAACATGGTAAGCAATAAGCCAAGCCCCTTCTGTCTACAGATTCTCCTCGTAATATTTTAGGGAGTCAGCATTTAACACTATTTCTAAAATAAGTGAGCACAATGTAATTAGATCTTTTCTTGATGACTAGGGGCCAGGCATTAAGGTGGTAACTTTAGCTTTCTAAAGATGAATTTGCAGAAACAAGAATGCTGTATGGCTTAGAGATTTCTGATTAAATATATATATTTTGCATATAAGGCACCTAAGACTCAACAAGTACAATTATATAGTACCAAGAAATGAATGCATGGAAACTAACATGGCTCCAAAAAACTTCTCTTATTAAGGGACTTCTATATCCAAAGAAGTTACTTCCCATATTTGTCCCCAGCTCTCTGTTCTTCTATCCTTGTACAAAGCTCCAAGCAACAGGTAGCAACAGGTAGCAAGTCTACCTGTTGGCCCTCCTTCTTCTACATTAGACAGCACCCCTCCTGTGAAAGGGAAGGGAAGACAAAGACAGTCTTTTACCTCAGGCACAGTGCCAAGGCTGACAGTGACCTCTGAGATGTGTCAGAGATGTCAGAGTTCTAAACTCAAGCCAAAGAAGTGAATTCAAACAAGGATCTCCATCTACAATGGATCACTTTTTTTCAAATTTCAAATCTGGTATGGTGTTCTATGTTTTTCACATTTGGCCTTTCTTAAATTTATCTCTCAATGGTACCAATCAGAACATTCCTTTTGCTGATATTAACCTAAACAATGATAGTATTATACACATAAACATTGTCTCATTTTTCACTCTTTAGAAGTGATAATTTAGTTGATATATCTCTTTCTCTTTCTTTCTCTCTCTCTCCCTGACCCCATTCATAAAGACATTCTCTTAGTTTTCTTATTTACTTATTGGCAGTTATTCAGAAAATTTATGGGTATATAAAGTTTGTTTTAATTTCTAAATATTTATCTCTGTGTCTCACAGCACTAAACACAGTTGGTGTTTAGTAAATTCTTCATGGATCAGAAGAGACATTGTGTTTTGCCTGATCAACCTGGTATGCCTATCAACAAATGACTTGTTAACTCAAATACCAAGTTGATAGATGCTTAACAGTTACTACTAATAGCAGCTTAGCACAGAGAACCACTCTGTGCCATGAATTCTTCTAAGATTTTAACCTAGTTTAATTAATTTAATATTATCTAACTATATGAAGCAGGTACCATTGCCAGCCTCATTTTCAGTAAAGGAAAATGAGACACCATATGCTTGAATAACATTAAAAATCAAGCAACTAATTGGCAGAGCTAGAACTTGAACACAGGCAATTTGTCAACAATCTCTTAAACATTGCCTTTGATTAAGGATCACTGTCATGTTAGGTGATTTCTAAATGTTAAAATAGAAACAAAACAGATGAGTAAATTGTAATTAATAGTTGTTTCATTTTCTCTTTTGGAATACATTTGTTCATTTAACTTTTCACAAATGGGCCATTTGCTATTCAACAACTTTTAAAGAACTATTGTTTGATTCTGAAAAATTAGAGATTAACAAATATGTAATTTGAAAAGTGTAGACTGGGGATTTATCTCAGTGGTTCTGCTACCTGCCTTGCAAGAGCAAGGTCCTGAGTTTGGTCCCTGGTACCAAAAAAAAAGTGTATGGAATGGAATATTTGTTCAAAGCTCTTGTATGCACAAATAAATCAAATTACCTTTCTGACCTGTGATTAAACATGACTTTCTAGGTAACATTCAAAAAACTATTTGATTTATTGTCCTAATTGGGCAAGTTTAAAAGACAATACAATTGTAAACATTAAAAATGGCAGAAAATTGAGGTATTAATATATTTGCACTCATAAGAAAGAGAAAGTCCAACCCAGGAAAGATCTTGAGCCCCATCCCTCCTCAAACATTGGGGTATATTTTCCTACCCTCATTCTATTTCTACTAGGGAAGAAGGAAAGTCTTGGCAAGTGACTGTGAAATTTCATTTTATTCCTCTTGAAGTGAAACATGTCCTCTTTGTTCTTTCAGGCAGTACTTTGTGCTTGTAATTCTTAATGATCCTTCCTTTACAGGAATGCTTAGTGGCATAGAAAATGGTTGCCAAGAATTCAAAACCATCCAAGCCATAGGGGATAATATTTGAGTGAGAAGCTGCTAAAATTATCTCAAATCACTCAATTTCACATAGTTGAAATGTGAACAAGGGAACAGAGGTGAAATGTAAGCTTTTAAAGGAAAGTTAACTGCTATCATCAGGGAAAGACATATACATATATATATATGTGTGTATATATATATACATATATATGCGTGTGTATATATATATACATATATATATATTCATTTTACTGTCTGTAAAAATATGAATATGTTCACTAGGATATGGTGCAAAAAGCCAGATGGAGAAAATGATGGAACAGGGAAAAAGGGCCAGACAATGTGAAATCTCTATTTAATAAACACAGCTGGGATGCAGCTGAAGTTGAGAGGACATGGAAGCTACCTTTTCACTCACAAAGAAAATCTGCTAATGGTAGAGGTAAAATAGAATATTCAGTGAATAAATGAGCTTTTTATGTCAAGAAATAGGCATGGTTATTTCTTCTCAACAGCTTATAGAACTTAGCATTAAAGAGAAATTGCAAGAATCAACAGCTGCCTGGAAAAGATATCTACTGACTTGCATGCAAAGCACATTGATTAAAAAAAAAGAAATATGGAAACTTTTGCAGCTATAAATACACTAAAAATGGCACCTATGAGGAATATTTAAATGCATTTAGGAATTTTAATGCATGCATGTACTTCTTTATTAAGGAGGATAAGCATTTTTTAATTTCAAAAATAAGATTTCTTTTATTTATTTTTCAAATAACCAAATGATGTTATTTATGAGATGCATTAGTTAACCAAAGTAGTTCCTCATTGAAATGCAGCTGTTAACTTACAGCCTCGTAGATACAAAAGTTATAGTGTTGAATTTACAGATTTTATTTAATTTTAGTTATTAAAATGTTTATTAGTATGTGTGAACTCATTCTAATCCTAGCTATTATTCTAAGACATGAATTCAGTTTTCACTTACCTTGAAAATGTAACATAGTATTTATTAGCAGCATGGACAAAAGTAAGACTCATTTCTCATAAAATTATAAGATGTATCTTTATTTTTCAGAAAAGAATACATTCTTCCTTTTCCCAAATTATCAAGCTTCCCTTGCTTAGACCAATACTTAAATTTAAGCAATATTTTCATATTTTAAGATGATAGGTAGATTTTGCATTAGCTTCAGAAATGATTTTTTTGTTTGAAAATTTGGAGACATTTTCAGGTGACTATATCTCATGGCTTATAATATCTGAATAAAGAAATTTCTATTCCAGACCTTTAAACTGTGAGATAGTATTGCTGTACTACTTCATAATAAAAATGTCTGCTCCATAGTGTCAGCCAACTTACCAACTAAGAACTGGAAAACATGGAATTGTGAATCCTTTCTTAAATATTAAGATCCTAATTTCTATATAACATTTATTGAGCATTTGCTATATATGATATATTATTGTAAGCCACAGTGTTAAGGTGCTGAGAGTTCTTTTGCTCAATTTTGGATTAAAAATATAAAAAGGTAAAGTACATCTCTTTTTGGTGTTATCAGCTCTCAAGTCTTAGTGTGACCAGTCTTTGGCTCTTTACCCAATAGAAATCACAAAAGGGCTATCAATGCCATCTGAATGAGGTTTTATTGGACCTGTGCATGGGATAAGATTCCAAGGACTCAGAGAGTAAAGCTTGTGGACTCAAAGAGGATGGGGTCACACAGGTACAGAGTCAGCTGTTGCACACAATACTAGGATCTTGCTCATGTCTCATCAGTTCTTTGCTCTTAGCACCAGTGTTTGTACTTGATATGATTCATGTGTGTTGGGTTTGTTCACACTTGCCTTGCAAAAAGATGGTAGAGGTGCTTACTGTCATCACCCTAGGAAGGTCACATATCTGTCAAGTTCAGGCATATTGTAATGGAAGACTTGTAGGACACCTTGGGGGAGGAGTCAGCAGCTCCTGAACCATGATTATTGGTGGAAACAAATTTTTTGGAAAGTAATTTGTTTTAGGTGGAAACTCTTGGTAGGGGAGTCAAGGCCTTCTTGTTGTGTCTCACCTCAATGGAATTCAAAGATTAATAAGCCATGTCCTTGTCCTCAAAGAATTTATAATTGGTAATGACTAGAACTTTCAAAGCATTGAACAAGGTAAGGGAGGGCAGTGAGATTGAAACTGAGGGCTGGGATAGTTTAGTGTTGATATGGAAAAACCAGCTTCAGTATCTCAAATTAGTATTTTGCTATGATGGTGATTGGTTTTATCTTGGTATAAGTCATAATAAATTCCTGTTCCATGCCTACTATTAAAAGTACTTTCAGGAAAACAAAAAACAAAGACCAACAAAATAACACAGGACACTTATCTTCAGAGATGAAGTACTCATAATAATAAACACTAAAATAAAAAGAATAGGAGTCTGGAGCTTGGAAAGTAACAACATGATCTGAATTCCTGTTTAACTTTTAACAAGCCACTTCATTATCTTGGAACATAATGTATCCATCTTTGAGATGGTGTTAATAACACCTGCTAATGGCATACCAAGAAGGGAAGAATAATAATATTTGCTTATTTAATGAATGTTATTTTCTAGGTTTAAATTACCTAAAATGTTCTACACCCATTATCCCACATTGTGTTCTGTGTGAAAGGCACTCCCTGAAGTTGTGTGACTTGCTGGCTGGTGAAATGCCTTTCGCAAGGTAGAAAGTTGACCATTGAACCCATCAAAGTGGCTTGAGAATTCATGCTTTTAACCACTATGCAACATTGCCTCTCTGAGGATAAAAACATGATGAAAACAGAAATATCTTAAAGTGCTGGAGATACTGAAAGTGTTGAGATTTTAATCAACATTTTAGTCTGCTGAATTCTTGGTGTTGGACAACAAGTAAAGCTATCTTCCATATAAAATGTATTTTAAAATTATCCAATATTCTTTTCAAGGCTTAGTCTCCCAAAATCTGCAGTCCTTAGAAGGAAGGAGGGAAAGACAGGAGAGGAAGAGAGGAAGTAAGAGAGGGAGAGAGGGAGAACCTGGAAGGAAGCTCCCCTGCTGCCATCCCAAGGTCCTAGGGCAGAGAAGCTGATCCGGTCCCAGCATCCAGAAGGAAGCTCCCCCACTGCCATCCCAAGCTCCTAGGGCAGAGAAGGTGAGCCAGTCCCAGCACCCAGAAGGAAGCTTCCCCACCACCATTCCAAGATCCTAGAGCAGAGAAGGTGGGGTGGTCCCAAAACCCAGAAGGAAGCTCCCCCACCACCATCCCAAGCTCCTAGGGCAGAGAAGCTGAGCTGGTCCTAGCACCCAGAAGGAAGCTCCCCCACCACCATAACAAACTCCTAGGGCAGACAAGGTGAGCCATGTGGGTACCAGAAGCACCGCCCCCCGCCCCGGGGAAATGAGAAGACATGTAAACAAGCCTCAAAAACAGACTTCCAGATCACCTACAGCAACCCCAAAGGGAAACAAGATGGAACAATCTGATACTCAACCACTTGGACTCTCTGAACTGCCTACAAAAGAGGATCTAGGGAAAAGTGAAATCAGAAATAATTACTCAGATAACAGCAAAGATTTTGCTCATGGTGCAAGACATGATTAATAAATCTAGAGAGGACACAGAAAAAAATAGAGGATCTGAGGAACATGATAGAATCCCAACATAGAAAACAAAGAGAATCCATAAAACAGATACAAACAGATTTCCGAGAGATTAAAAACTCCATTGAAAGTCTGCGCAGCAGAATATACCAATGTGAGGATAGAATTTCAGATATAGAAGAAAAGATTGCAGTTAGTGAGGAAGAAAAGAAAAATCGCTTTAAAATTGTAAGGGAACATGAGAAATCAATCCAGCAGCTGCTAGACAATGCAAAGAAGAATAACATAAGACTGATTGGAGTCAATGAAGGAAGAGGAGAGAGTGCAGATGACATAAAAAAAAATGTTCACAGAAGTGATGGCAGAAAACTTCCCAAGGAGGGAAAAAGAACTTGACATACAGATAAGTGAGGCATATAGGACTCCAGCTAGCCTTAATCAAAAAATAATCTACACATATGCATATAATAGTTAGGATTCCAGAAATCCAACAGAAGAACAAAATTCTACAAGCAGTGAGAGAAAAGAAACAAATCACATACAAAGGAAAGCCCATCAGAATCACAGCAGACTTCTCAATGCAAACCCTCAAGGCAAGAAGAGCTTGGAGTGATGTATTTCAAGCCCTAAAGGATAACAGCCTCCAACCCGGATTGATGTACCCTGCAAAACTATCTTTCAAAATTGATGGAGAAATAAGATACTTTCATGATAAAGAGCACCTCAGGAACTTCATGAATACCAAACTGGCACTCCAAAAAATTTTAGACTATAACCCTAGGAAAAGACAATGAGGATCACAACCCCAGGAAACCCAGCAGAATGAATCCATTGGGCGTGACAAATTAAAAGCAAAGGGGGAGAATCCAACAAAAAGAAAAAGTCATGACAAGGCTTTTAAAACTTTTAACTTCATCTCCCTAATGAGTGCATAATTCAATCTTGTTATTGTACTGATTAGTATTTTTCTGATTCTAGAGTTGCACACCTTTCCTTGTGCTATACTGGCTATTTATCATCTTCTTATGTCTACATTTTAATTGGGTTGCCTATTAATGAGCTCTAAGAATTCTTTATATATTCTGCTCATAGGTTATATGCATTGTAAATATGGTCTGTTTAAGGACTATTTTTCATTTTAATGATGTCATTTAAAACTCTAAATTTTGATGGAATCTCATTTATCAATTTTTTTTCTTTTCTACATCATGTTTTTTGTATCCTAGGTAGTTCTTGCCTACCCTGAATTCATAAATATTTTCCTTTATAATTTCTTCTTAAAGTTTTATACTTTTAGGCTTTCTTATTTAGGTTCATAGATCCCTTCAAGTTATTTTCATGTATGGAAAAAAAGGGTTGAGGTTAATTTTTTATACACAGATACCAGGTGTTCTAGAGCCATTTGCTGAAAACACTATCTCATCCTTGGCTCTTGAATTGAGTTTATATTCTATAAAATGCTAATGTTAAATAATCTTTCAAAACTCAGTGGACCATATATGTGTGGTTCTATTTCTAGATTCTTTGTTTTATTCAAATGAATGCTATGTCTTTCCTTACACCAACACTGCCTTGATTACTGTAGCTTTAGAAGAAGTCTTAAAATTAAGTACTAAACATCTTCCAACACTGTTTTTGTTTTTGTTTTGTTTTTAATTTTTCTAGGTCCTTTGTACTCCTACATAACTTTAAATTTCAATATCCAATTCTTCATTTATAGCAAGTATACACAGACCTGAATTTTTATATATATCTTGTGTTTTCCAATCCTTCTAAATTCAAGTACAAGTTCTAGGGGCTCCTAGAGATTTCTTAGTATTTTCTCTGTAGATCATTTCATCTACATATAAAGATTTTGCTTCTGCCATGCCAGCCCTATCCTAGTTGTGTCATTTTATTGCCAGACTATTTTGGTGGGGCCTAGGTTTCAAAGTTTAATGGACAGATAAAGAGTAAGCAGATCTGCCCTTGTTCCCCACTTTAAGGAGAGAGCATTGTATCTTCTCCATTCATATAAGGCATTCTCGCTGGAAGTATGGAGTACATGTCTTTAATCTGTTGAGAAGGTTATGTTCTACTTCTAGTCTCCTCATAGCATTTACCATGAACAGATGTAGAATTTAGTCCAATACTTTTTCTCCAACTAGTGACAGGATCATATGGCTTTTTCTTTCCTCTGTTAAAATGATGACTTTTGGGGGTGGATCTTCCAATGCTGAACCAACACTGCCATCCCTATAACAAAACCACTTTCTACATACTGCCAGATCTGATTTCTAATAGTTTGTTTTGTTAAACAAATTTCTATCTATGTTCATACTTTTTTCTTCTATTATCTTTATCCAGTTTTAGGATTAGCACAATGTTGAGTTCCTAAAATGAGGGGAGAAGTGTTCCTTCATTTTTCTGCTTTAATTGTTTGATATAATTTTTCAGTTAAAATGTATATGAGCCTGCTGTTGTCATATATGTACATTTTCAAGCTAGGAATATATTTTCTTCAATAGGTGCTATTCAAATTTTATATTTCCTCCAGAGTTAGTTTCATTAATTTGTCTTCCAAGGTACTTCTTAGAAGTTGTCAAATTTAATTCATAACAGATTTTTGAAATATGCTTTCCACATCCTTTTAAATTCTGTAAAATCTGTGGTAATGTCTCCTAGATCTTGATAATGTAATTTAAAAAATGTGCAATTGATACTGTGTAACAGGAAGAAAAGGTCTAAAGGTGCAGGGGAAGTGGGAGGGGTAGGGGAAAGGGAAAAGAAAATATATGAGAAATGGAAAAAAATGGAAACAAAGTCTTTGCAAATAGGAAAGGGTGGAGGGGGTGAAGGGAGGGCAGGGGAAGGGGAAAAAATAAGAATCAATATACTCATGTAATGGTACAAGATCCCAATGATGAATGTAACTGTATTTTATACTGAAAATGTACCAATAAACTTAATGGGGAAAAAAAACAGAGTGGGAGAGAGGGAGGGAAGGAGGAAGGAAAGAAGAGAATTGCTTTGATTTGGATATGGCGGCTGATCCTCCATTTATAGGTATGAAACTTGGTCACCAATGTCAAAGATATAAGGAAGTGGGCTCTTTAAGATGTGGGATATCATAGAAGTCCTTCAATATCTGGGAGAGTGCTCTTGGAAGGCATTAAAGTAGTTCATGCGGGGCCCTGAGCTAGTTATCATGAGAGAGTTGTTTTATTGGGTTTTTTTTCTTAAATTCTTTTATTGGTACATTTTAGGTATACAACACATTTACATTTCTCATTGGGAACTTGTACCTTTACATGATGCATCTTGGTTCTTATTTTTACCCTATTCCTAGCCCTCCCTTCACCCCCTCCATTCTTCCCTATTTACAAAGACTTGATTTCCATTTTTTCCATTTCTCATCATTTTTCCTTTCCCTTCTTTCCTTTCCCCTGCCCCTCCAAACTATCACTACCACTTTGGAACTTTTCTTCCTATTTTACATTATCGATGATTCATTCTAATCATTGGTACATTTTAGGTATACAATATAATGACATTCATCACTGGAAATTTGCAACATTACATAATCTCTCTTGGTTCTTATTTTTCACCCTTGCCAGCCCTCTTGTCAGCCCCTCCATTCCTCCCTATTTACAAAGATTTTGTTCCTATTTTTCCATTTTCTCATATTAATTCCATTCCTTTCTTTCCTTTCCCTGACCCCTCCCCATTTCACTTGCCCTTTGCCCCTTTTCATCCTATTCCACATTATCTATTACACCTTTTAGTCCTTATTTACACTTTCAGTTTCTCACACCAGAGAAACTATTCAGTGTTTATACATGTGTGTCCTATTTATTTCACTTAAGAGTATCAACTCAACGTGCATCCATTTAGCTATAAATGACTCTAATTTATCAATTTTTATGGCTGAGTGTTACTCCATTTTATTTTTTTAAAAACTCACATTTTCTTTATCCAGTCTCCAGTTGATGGATAATTGGGCTGTTTCCAAGTTTTAGCTATTACAAACTGTGCTGCTATGAATACGGGTGCACATATATCAATGTGGTATGATTCTTTTAATTCTTTGGGGAAGATACCCGGCAGGGGAATAGCAGGGTCAAATGGGACTTCCAGTCCTAGTTCTTTGAGGTATCTCCATACTGATTTCCACAGTGGTTGCCCCAGTCTACGCTCCCACCAGCAGTGGAGCAGGGTTCGTCTTTTCCGACCCCCCGACAGCATTTGGTATTGGTTGATTTCATGATAGCAGCCATTCTTTCTGGAGTGAGGTGTAATCTCAGCATTGTTTTCATTTGCATCTCTCAACTGACCAGTGATGTTGAACATTTTTTCATGCATTTATTTGTTATTTCTACTTCTTTGTGTGAGAAATGTCTGTTCATTTCAGATGCCCATTTTCGGATTGGGTCATTAAATTTGGGAGGTCTGATCTTTTTAAGTTCTTTATAGATTCGAGACAGTAGACCTTTGCCTGAGGAAGAGCAGGTGAAGATTTTTTCCCACATTGTGGGTTGTCTCTTCACACTGCTAGTGGTTTCTCTTGCTGTACAGAAGCTTTTTAATAAGAAGAGATCCCACTTGTTGATTGTTTCTGTTAGTTCACAGGCAGCTGAGGTTTTGTTCATAAAATCTTTTCCTACACCAATGTCTTCAAGAGTTCTACCTAACCTCTGTTCCAACTGGTTCACCGTTTCTATTTTAATATTTAGATCTTTAATTCATTTTGATTTTAGTTTAGTGCATGGTGAGAGATATTGGTCTAGTTTTAATCTTTAGCAAGTTGAAACCCAATTTTTCCAGCACCATTTATTAAAGAGGCTATCTTTCCTACAGTGAGTGTGTTTGGCTCGTTTATCAAAGATGAGATGGCTGAGTGTGTCTCGTGTTGTTTCGGCATCTTTTAATCTGATGGACTGGTCCTCAGGTCTGTTTCTTTGGTAGTACCTGTGGTTTTTATCACAGCACCTTTGTAGTATAGTTGCAAGTTGAGGATTGTGACACCCCCTGCCATGTCTCTGTTACCTAGAATTGCTTTTGCAATTCCGGGTTGCTTCTTTTACCAAATGAATTTTTGCATTGTTTTCTCAAGGTCCATGAAGTATGCTGCTGGGATCTCACTTGGAATTGCATTGAATCTATATATCAATTTTGGAAGTATGGACATTTTCACTATGTTGATCCTTCCTACCCAGGAGCCAGAGATGTCTGTCCATTTTCTGATATCATCTTCAATCTCTCTTTTCAGAGTGCTATAGTTTTCAGAGAAGAGATGTTTGATTTCTTTCCTTAGATTGATTCCTAGGTATTTTACCTTTTTTGATGCTATTGTGAAAGGAATTATTTGCCCTAGTTCTCTCTCAGTGAGTCTGTCACTCGTGTAGAGGAAAGCTATTGATTTTTGTGTGTGACCTTGTAACCAGCTACTTGACTGAATTTGGTTATTAAGTCTAGAAGACTTTTGGTGGAGTTCTTGTGGTCTTTTATATAGTGTATCATGTCATCTGCAAATAATGACAATTTAACTTCTTCATTTCCTATCTTTATTCCTTTTATTTCTTTCTCTTGTCTAATTGCTGTGGCTAATGTTTCCAAATCTATATTGAACAAGAGTGGTGATAGTGGACATCCTTGTCTTGTTCCTGATTTTAGTGTGAAGGATTTCAGTTTTTGACCATTTAGTATGATATTGGCTGTTGGTTTTTCATAGATGGCTTCTATCAGTTTGAGGTAGAGACCATCTATTCCAATTTTTTGTAGGGTTTTATCATAAATGCATGTTGGATTTTGTCAAATGCTTTTCTGCATCTATGGAGATAATCATATGGTTTTTGTCCTTGGCTCTATTGATGTAGTGTATTACATTGATTGATTTTCATATATTGAACCATCCCTGCATCCCTGGGATGAATCCCACTTGATTGAGCTGTATGATTTTCTTGATGATCTTCTGCATTCTATTTGCCATTATCTTACTAAGGATTTTTGCATCCATGTTCATTAGCGAGATTGGCCTATAATTTTCCTTTTTGGTTGGGTCTTCCTCTGCTTCGGGGATCAAGGTGATGCTTGCTTCCAGGAATGAATTTGGGAGTATTGCTTCCCTTTCAGTTTCATTGAAGAGTTTAAACAGTAGTGGCAGCAGTTCCTCTCTAAATGTCTTGTAGAATTCAGCAGTGAAGCCATCAGGGCCTGGCCTTTTCTTAGTTGATAAGTTTTTTATTACATTTTCAATTTCATTGGTTGATATTGGTTTCTTTAGAATTTTGAGGTCTTCTTCATTCAACTTTGGTAATTCATATGTATCTAGAAATCTGTCCATTTCTTCTGTGTTTTCCAATTTATTGGCCTATAGGTTTTGAAAGTAGGTATTGATGATCCTCTGGATTTCCGCTAGGTCCCTTATAATTTCAACCTTTTCATTCCTAATTGCATGGATTTGGGGCTTTTCTTTCCTTTTTTGGATAAGATTGGCTAAGGGTGTCAATTTTGTTGATTCTTTTGAAGAACCAAATCTTGGCTCCATTGATTTTTTATATCGTTCTCTTAGTCTCCATTGCATTGATTTCTCCTCTGATCTTTATACTTTCCTCCCTTATATGTGCTTTGGGTTTGTCCTGCTCTTCTTTTTCTAGAAGCTTGAGCTTCAGCATCAGGTTATTTAATTGGGCTTGCTCTGTTCTCCTAATATGAATATTCACTGCTATGAATTTCCTTCACAAGACTGCTTTCATTGTGTCCCATAGATTCTGATATGTTGTATTGTCATTGTCATTTAATTGAAGGAACTGTCTGATTTCTTCTTTAATTTCCTCTGTGACTCATTTGTTATTCAGAAGTGTGTTGTTCAATTTCCACGTGTTTATGAAATTTTTCCAGTTTCTTTTGCTATGGAGCTCCAATTTCATCGCACTATGGTCTGATAATATACAGGGGATAATTTCAATTCCTTTCCACTTACTTAAACATGTTCTATGCAAGAGTATGTGGTCAATTTTGGAGAATGACCCATGTGCAGCTGAAAAAAATGTGTATTCTGATTTTGTGGGGAGGAAGACTCTGTAAACATCTGCTAAGTTCATTTGTTCAAGAGTTCAATTGAGTTCTAGTATTTCATTACTTATTTTTTGTCTAGTTGATCTATTTGTGACAGTGGGGTGTTGAGGTCCCCCACTACAATTTTATTAGTGTACATATGACTTTTCATGTCCATTAGTATTTGTTTTATATAGTTGGGCGCACTAGCTTTTGGTGCATAGATATTTATGATTGTCATTTCTTCCTCTTGGATTGTTCCATTTACAAGGATGTAGTGTCCTTCTTTGTCTCTCTTAATCAGTGTTGGTTTGAAATCTACTTGATCTTCAAAGAGGATGGCTACTCCTGCTTTTTTTCGGGTTCCCATCACAAGGAGTATTGTTTTCCACCCTTTAACTTTCAGTCTATAAGTTTCATTTTGAATTAAGAGTGTTTCTTGTATGCAGCATATTGTTGGATCTTGCTTTTGGACCCATTCTGCCAGTCTATTTCTTTTGATTGGTGAATTGAAACCATTAACATTAATGGTTATAACTGAAATGTATTGATTTATCATTGCCATGACTTTTTCTTTTTGTTGGGTTCTCCCCCTTTACATTAATTTCTTGTAGTGCCAGATGGGTTCATTCTGCTTTGCTTCCTGAGGTTGTGATCCTCAATGTCTGTTCCTAGAATATTGTCTAAAGTTTTTTGGAGTGCTAGTTTGGCATTCACGAAGTTCCTAAGGTGCTCTTTGTCATGAAAGTATCTTATTTCTCCATCAATTTTGAAAGACAGTTTTGCAGGTTACATCAATCTGGGTTGGAAGCTGTTTACTTTTAGGGCTTGGAATGTGTCTCTCCAAGCTCTTCTTGCCTTGATGGTTTGTGTTGAGAAGTCTGCTGTGATTCTGATGGACTTTTCTTTGTATGTGATTTGTTTCTTTTCTCTCACTGCTTGTAGAACTTTGTTCTTCTGTTTCATTTCTGGAATCTTAACAATTATATACCTATGTGTAGATTTTTTTTGATCAAGGCTATTTGGACTCCTATATGCCTCACTTATCTGTATGTGAAGTTCTTTTCCCCTGCTTTGGAAGTTTTCTGCCATTACTTCTGTGAAGAGTTTTTTTTATGTCATCTGCACTCTCTCCTGTTTCTTCTTTGACTTTAATCAGTCTTATGTTATTCTTCTTTGCATCATCTAGCAGCTGCTGGATTGATTTCCCATGTTCCCTTACAATTTTGAAGGAATTTTTCTTTTCCTGGTCATTAATTCCAATCTTATCTTCAATATCTGAAATTCTGTTCTCACATTGGCTCATTCTGCTGTGTAGACTTTCAGTGGAGTTTTTCATGTCCTGGAAATCTATATGCATCTGTTTTATGGATTCCATTTGTTTCCTATGTTGGGATTCCATCATGTTCCTCGCTTCTCTCTAGATTTATTAAACATGTCATGCACTAGGAGCACAATCTCTCCTGTTATCTGAGAAATTATTTCTGATTTCATTTTTTCCAGATCCCCTTTTGTTGCCAGTTCAGTGGATCCAGGTGGTTGAGTATCAGAGTGTTCCATCTCATTTCCCTTTGGGGTTGCTGTAGGTGATCTGGAAGTCTGGTTTTGAGACTTATTTATGTGTCTTCTCATTTAGACCTGGTGGGGGGGGGGGGGAAGAGGGTGCTGTTGGCACCTGCAAGGATCACCTCCTCTGAGCTGGGAGAGGTAGGACACAGGCCAGGAGCAGCGAGAGGGATGGTGGCCCAGAAGCCCCTTACTCTGGACCAGGAGCAGGGGGACAGTGGCTCAGAAGCCCCTACCTCTGGGCCAGGAGTGGCGGGACAGATGGTGCCCCAAAAGCCCTTTCCTCTGGGCTGGGAGTGGAGAGATGGATAGTGGCCGGGAGCCCCCTTCCTCTGGGCCAGGAGAGGCAGGCTGGATGGTGGCCCAGAATCTCCTTCCTCTGGACAAGTAGCAGTGGGATGGCAGCTCAGAAGCCCCTACCTCTGGCAGGGAGCAATGAGAGAGTTGTTATAAAGGAACAAGCATGGCAAGCCCCTTTGGCATTCTGTAATGTGGTGTCATCTCTTCCCTTTGCTCATCACATACTATTGTGATGAACCCAGGACAAGGTCCTCCAAACAGCTCAGCTAGTGTTAGTGCCATGCCCTTGAAGCTCCAAAACCATGAACTAAATTAACTTCTGTTCTTTACAAAGTCACCCAGTTCAGGTATTTTATTATAGTAATGGAAAATGGGCCAAGATACGAATCATGGTCCATATTTTTTACTGATGTTCTTATTGTTGTTGAAAGGAGTTTCCCTAGGTAGGCTCTGAAAGAAAAGGCAGGAAACTTAAAAATAAATTGTCCTGCCTTTGGAAAGTCATTCCAGGGGATTTGTAAGAACAGAGGTCTTGGAGATGTGGCACAAAGCTCTTCACAGAAAGGGTGGCCTGTGTGGATGGGAGCTTGCACAGGCAGTGGCACTAAAGGCTAGGGCAGGATAAGAAGAGAGATGGCTTAAACTCAACTTTAAATTGTTTCCTGTGCTGTGTTCTCTGTTGTGTTCTTCCATAGTGATTTGGGAGAAGTGGTGTCCAGTACAAGATAAAGCTATCACCTCCTCAGTGCAGGACCTGAGTCCACTGTGAGTGCCTTCACATGTATTCTGTATTCTTGTGATAAGAACACCATCAGGCACATTGGAGGCTTCAATAGGGAATAAAGAATGAAGGGAGTGTTTCTGGGAAAGCTTTATATGCAGAAGTATTTATTAACATACCCATTGTGAAAAACAATCTGATAGTATAAATCATGTGTAGTCTTAGATCCAGCAATATTACGTCTGAAAAACTATTTTCCCAAAATAAGTTACCAGCATGAAAGGGATTGTGCACAGAAGTGCTAATGGCAGCATTATTGTATAGTGACCAGGAAATAAGAATAATTATATGTCCATCAAAAACAGGACAGGTAAATTAAGTTATACCATACTGTAGAATACTATGCAGCTAACTGAATGCTGATATATGAAAAATGATGCATATTGGCAGAGGAGGCTTCCAGGTCAATGTGCCACTGCGCCCAGCACAAAGGAGGCTTCCAGGTCAGCATGCCACACCTCCCAGCACAGAGGAGGCTTTCAGGTCAACATGCAACAGCTTCCAGGTCAATGTACCACAGCTTCCAGCACAGAGGAGGCTTCCAGGTTGGTGTGCCACAGCTCCCAGCACAGAGGGGTCTTCTGGGACAACATGCTACAGCTTCCAGTGCAGGGTAGGAGGCTTCCAGGTCAAGCTTGCCACTACTCCCAGCACAGAGGAGGTGAGCTGCAAGGGTGCCAGCAGCACCAACCTCCACCAAAATAAGAAGACATGTAAACAAGTCTCAGAGCCAGACTTCCAGATCACCTACAGCAAACACAAAGGGAAATGAGATGGAATACTCTGATACTCAACCACTTAGACTCCCTAAACTAGCAATGAAAAAGGGTCTGGAAAAAATGAAATCAGAAATAATTTCTCACAGAACAGCAGAGATAGTGCCCAAAGTGGAAGACATGATTAATAAATCAAGAGAGGAAACATAAAAAAATAGAGGAGCTGAGGAAAATGATGGAATCCCAACATAGAAAACAAATGGAATCCATAAAGCATATGCAAACAGATTCTCAGAAGATTAAAAACTCCATTGAAAGTTTAAGCAGCAGAATGAGCCAATGTGAGGACAGAATTTCAGATATAGAAGATAAGATTGCAATTAGTGACCAAAAAAGAAAAACTGCTTTGTAAGGGACCACAAGAAATCAATCCAGCAGCTGCTAGATGATTAAAAGAACAATAACATAAGACTGATTAGAGTCAATGAAGAAACAGGAGAGAGTGAAGATGACATAAAAAACTCTTCACAGAAGTGATGGCAGAAAATTTTCCAAGCAGGGGGAAAGAACTTGATATATAGATAAGTGAGGCATATAGAACTCCAACCAGCCTTGATCAAAAACAAATGTACACAGAGGTATATAATTATAAAGATTCCAGAAACCCAATAGAAGAACAAAGTTCCAGAAGCAGTTAAAGAAAAGAAACAAATCACATAAAAAGAAAAGGCCATCAGAATCACAGCAGACTTCTCAACACAAACCCTCATGGCAAGAAGAGGTTGAAGTGATGTAGTTCAAGCCCTAAAGAAAACAACCTCCAACCCAAATTGATGTACTCTGCAAAGCTATCTTTCAAAATTGATGGTGAAATAAGATACTTTCATGACAAAGAGCACCTTAGGAACTTCATGAATACCAAACCAGCACTCCAAAAAAATTTAGACAAAATCCTAGGAAAAGACAACGAGGATCACAAACCCAGGAAGCACAGCATAATGAATCCACTGGGCAGGACAAGAAATTAAAAGCAAAGGGGGGAAATACAACAAAAAGAAAAAGTCATAACAATGGTAAGCCAATACATATCAGTTATAACCATCAATGTTAATGGTCTCAACACACCAATCAAAAGAAATAGACTGGCAGAATGGGTCCAAAAGCAAGATCCAATAATATGCTGCATACAAGAAAAACTCTTAATTCAAAAAGAAAGTCATAGACTGAAAGGTAAAGGTTGGAAAACAATACTCCATGCGACAGGAACCAGACAAAAAGCAGGAGTAGCTATCCTCTTTGCAGACCAACTGGATTTCAAACCCACACTGATTAAGAGAGACAAAGAGGGACACTACATCCTTGTAAAGGGAACAATCCAAGAAGAAGAGATGACAATCATAAATATCTATGCACCAAACACTAGTGCGCCCAACTATATAAAACAAATACTAATGGACATGAAAAATCATATAAGCACTAATACAATAGTAGTCGGGGACCTCAATAACCCATTGTCACAAATAGGTAGATCAACTACACCAAAAAAAGCAACAAAATACTAGAACTCAATCAAACTCTTGAAGAAATGAACTTCACATGTTTGCAGAGTGTTCCACCTCACAAAATCAGAATACACATTCTTTTCACCTGCACATGGGTCGTTCTCCAAAATAGACCACATACTCATAAAACATGTTCAAGTAAGTGCAAAGGAATTGAAGTTATACCCTGTATATTATCAGACCATAGTACGATGAAATGGGAGATCCATAGCAAAAGAAACTGGAAAAATTTCATAAACACGTGGAAATTGAACAACACACTTCTGAATAACCAATGGGTCACAGAGGAAATTAAAGAAGAAATCAGACAGTTCTTTCAATTAAATGACAATGACAATACAACATATCAGAATCTATGGGACACAATGAAAGCAGTCTTGTGAAGGAAATTCACAGCAGTGAATATTCATATTAGGAGAACAGAGCAAGCCTAATTAACAACCTGACGATGAACCTCAAGCTTCTAGAAAAGGAAGAGCAGGGCAAATCCAAAGCACATACAAGGGAGGAAATTATAAAGATCAGGGAAGAAATCAATGCAATGGACACTAAGAGAACGATACAAAAAAATCAATGAAGTCAAGAGTTGGTTCTTCGAAAGAATCAACAAAATTGACAAACCCTTAGCCAACCTTATCAGAAAAAGGAAAGAAAAGCCCCAAATCCATGCAATTAGGAATGAAAAGGGTGAAATTATAAGGGACCTAGCAGAAATCCAGAGGATCATCAATACCTACTTCCAGAGCCTATACAACAATAAGATAGAAAACACAGAAGAAATGGACAGATTCCTGGATACATATGAATTATCAAAGAAGACCTCAAAATTCTAAACAAACCAATATCAATCAATGAAATTGAAAATGTAATTGAAAACTTACCAACTAAGAAAAGCCCAGGTCTTGATGGCTTCACTGCTGAATTCTACAAGACATTCAGAGAGGAACTACTGCCACTACTGCTTAAACTCTTCAATGAAATTGAAGGGGAAGCAATACTCCCAAATTCATTCCTGGAAGCAAGCATCACCTTGATCCCCAAAGCAGAGAAACACCGAACTGAAAAGAAAACTATAGACAAATCTCACTAATGAACATAGATGCAAAAATCCTTACTAAGATACTGGCAAATAGAATGCAGAAGATCATCAAGAAGATCATATACCCTGACCTAGTGGGATTCACCCCAGTGATGCAGGGATGGTTCAACATACACAAATCAATAAATGTAATACACTATATCAATAGAGCCAAGGACAAAATCCATATGATCATCCCAATAGATGCAGAAAAAGCATTTGACAAAATCCAAGATGCATTTATGATAAAAACTTTTAAAAAATTGGAATGGATGTTCTCTACCTCCATCTGATAAAAGCCATCTATGAAAAAACCAACAGCCAATATCATACTAAATGGCCAAAAACTGAAATCCTTCACACTAAAATCAGGAACAAGACAAGGATGTCCTCTATCACAACTTCTGTTCAATATAGTTTTTGATACATTAGCCACTGCAATTAGACAAGAGAAAGAAATAAAAGGAATAAAGATAGGAAATGAAGAAGTCAAATTGTCATTATTTGCAGATGACATGATACTCTATATAGAAGACCTCAAGTACTCCACCAAAAGTCTTCTAGACTTAATAACCAAATTCAGTCAAGTAGCTGGATACAAGGTCAACTCACAAAAATCAATAGCTTTCCTCTACACGAACAACAGACTCGCTGAGAGAGAAATAGGGCAAACAATTCCTTTCACAATAGCATCCAAAGAACTGAAATACCTACGAATCCACCTAACAAAAGAAATCAAAGTCCTCTTCTCTGAAAACTATAGTACTCTGAAAAGAGAGATCGAAGACGATGTCAGAAAATGGAAGGACATCCCTTACTCCTAGGTAGAAAGGATCAACATAGTGAAAATGGCCATACTTCCAAAACTGCTATATAGATTCAATGCAATCCTAATTGAAATCCCAACACCATACCTCATAGACCTTGAAAAAACAATCAAAAAATTCATTTGGAACAAGAAGAGACCGAGAACAGCAAAAGTAAGTCTAGGTAACAGAGACATGCCAGGGGGCATTACAACCCCCAATTTGAAACTATACTACAAAGGTACTGTGATAAAAACACTATGGTACTGGCAAAGAAACAGACCTGAGAACAAGTGGAACAGATTAGAAGATGCAGAAACAACTCCCGAAACACTCAGCCACCTTATCTTTGACAAAGTAGCCAAACACGATCATTGGAGGAAAGGTAGCCTCTTTAATAAATGGTGGTGGAAAAATTGGGTTTCAACTTGCCAAAGATTAAAGCTAGACCTATATCTCTCACCATGCACTAAACTAAAATCAAAATGGATTAAATATCTAAATATTAAAACAGAAAAGCTGAACTGGCTGGAACAGAGTCTAGGTAGAACTCTTGAAGACATTGGTGTAGGAAAAGATTTCATGAACAAAACCTCAGTTGCCCGTGAACTAGCACAAACAATCAACAAGTGGGATCTCTTCTTATTAAAAAGCTTCTGCACAGCAAGAGAAACCACCAGCAGTGTGAAGAGACAACACACAATATGGGAAAAAATTTTCACCATTTGTCCCTCAGACAAAGGTCTACTATCTCAAATCTATAAAGAACTTAAAAAGATCAGACCTCCCAAATTTAAAGGCCCAATTCAAAAATGGCCATCTGAAATGAACAGATATTTCTCAGACAAAGAAGTAGAAATGGCAAATAAACATATGAAAAAATGTTCAGCATCACTGGTCATTCGAGAGATGCAAATGAAAGCAACACTGAGATTCCACCTCACCCCTGAAGGAATGGGTCTTGTCAAGAAATCAACCAGTAACAAATGCTGGCAGGGCTATGGGGAAAGAGGAACACTGCTCCACTTCTGGTGGGAGTGCAGACTGGTGCAACCACTGTGGAAATCAGTATGGAGCTACCTCAAAGAGCTAGGACTGAAATTCCCATTTGACCTAGCTTTTCTCTTGCTGAGTATCTTCCCCAAAGAATTAAAAGAATCATACCGTAGTGATATATGTGCACCCATTTTCACAGCAACACAGTTTGTAATAGCTAAAACTTGGAAACAGCCCAAATGCCCATCAACTGGAGACTGGATAAAGAAAATGTAGGTTTTTTTATAAAATGGAGTGCTACTCAGCCATCAAAAATAAGAAATTAGAGACATTTATTGCTAAATGAATGTACACTGAGCTGATACTCTTAAGTGAAATACATAGGACACACGTGTAAATACCGAATAGTTTCTCTAATGTGAGAAACTGAAAGTGTAGAAAAGGACTAAAAGGTTATAATAGATAATGTGAAATAGGAAGAAACGTGACAAAGTGGAAGGGGTAGTTGAATGGAACGAAGGGAATGGAATTAATATGAGAAAATGAAAAAAAGGAAACAAAGTCTCTGTAAATAGGGAGGGATGGAGGTGTTGAAGGGAGGGCAGGGGAAGGGAGAAAAATAAAAACCAAGAGAGTATGTAAAAGTGCAAATTTCCAATGGTGAATGTCATTATATTGTATACCTAAAATGTACCAATAAAAGAATTTAAACAAAAAAAAAGATACAGGTACACTGATCTAGAAAAACATTATATACTCTAAGAAAGAAAGCAGATTTCAAAGAAATATGTACAGTATAAACCTACGTTCTTAATAGAGGTTAAAAGGAAGCAGGAAGAGAGGAAGAGGCCAAAGGAACAGACAGAGCTCAGGCTCTATACCAGCCTGTGTGGATTTGAATCCAGATTTCACCACTTACTATGTGACTTGGGTAAATTCCCTATCACTGACTCAGTCTACTCATCTGTATATTGATAAGAATAATGTCATAGCTTTGTCATAAAGAATGAGAAACTAGAGACATTTATAACTAAGTGGATGCACATTGAGGCGATACTCTTAAGTGAAATAAATAGGACATGCATGTGTAAATACCAAATACTTTCTCTGGTGAGAAACTGAAAGTGTAAATAAGGATCAAGAGGTATAAGGGATAATGTGAAATAGGAAGAAAAGGTCCAAAGGGGAAGGGGAAGAGGGAGGGGTAGGGGAAAGGAAAGAAGGGAATGGAATTAATATGAGAAAAAGAAAAAATGGAAACAAAGTCTTTGTAAATAGGAAGGGATGGAGGGGTTGAAAGGAGGGCAGTGGAATAGAGAAAAAATAAGAACCAAGATATATTATGTAAAGGTACAAATTTCCAAGGATGAATGTCATTATATTGTATACCTAAAATATACCAATAAAATTAATTTTTAAAAATAGAAAATCATTCAGGTAGAATGTTTAGAACATTGCATTGCATTTGACAAACATTTCCTTACTATGATTTATTATTACTAGTGCTGCTGCCATTGTTGTTATTTGGTCATAAAAACATAGACAAAGTATAAAAATTTGTTCACCAAACTATAAGACTTGTTTTCACAAGGACTAGAGCAAGAGGAGGGAGTTGATTAACTTTATGTATACACCATACTATTCTCTTTACTTTCTTACAAGAAGTATGTTTCAGTGTAGTTATTTTAAAATGAAATCTAATAAAATATTTTAAAACAATGAAAACAAAAAGAGAAAAATGTAGTGGTGGACCAGCACTCCAATATATTAAGGTGCACTGCTGGAACAAGGTGGCTCTGGTGATTAAATATTTTCTGGTGAAAGAGAATTGCCAGGTCTGAAATGGATGCCAGTTGGCACAGGATTTCACTATAGGCTCAAGTTGGCATTTCTAGCAATTACTGATGGGTGGTTTTGTGCAAAAGTGGTATTAGAAACAATTAGCTCTTTGGGGAAAACAATGTTGAATTTCTCCCTCAACATCTTATAGTGAAATAAATACCAAATGTATCAAAAATTAAGTAATAAAAAGCAAAGAAAATGCATAGGAACATTTTTCTGATCTTGAGGTAAAGAAAGTTCTTTCAAACATGAAAACAAACGTCATACAGAATAAAATAGAAATGGCTGCAGTATTTAAAATTTTTATACATCCCCATTCCATCAAAAATCTATGAATTAAAAGAAAAATGAAAGCCTGGAATAGTATTCATCACATCTATAGATTTTAACACCTTCAAATAGGAAGATAATTTAAAAATAATATGAGAAAGACAAACACCCCAGTAGAAAAAGAATGGGTGAAGGAAATGACAAGTTACAAAAGCAGTACAGATGAACACATAAAGAATAGTCTAGTTTTCTTAGCATTCAAAGACATATAAGTATAAACAATAAATACCATTTTACTTATCAAATTGATCACAGGTTTAAAGGTTAACATCAAAAAACCTGATGTAATTATTTCTTATGTGCAATTGTCAGAACCCATGTGGCAGCCATCGCCACCTGTTGGTAGCAAGCAGAACCAACAGCCTTAGCTCTGAGGAAGGCTTGTCCTGAAAGCTTTTCAAGCCTGTCCATGAAAGCTGTCAATCAAAGGTTTGGAGCTACAAGAGCATCTGTACCTGTGTGCATTTAGGATTAATGAGTCAATTTACATGAAATTATAACAAAGAATCGCAAAAGGGAAAAGGATCCATTTGAAGGTCTAAGAACAGCAGATCTGTTTAATAAACAAATTGAATTTGAGGTACTCATTAAATTGAATTAAAATGGTGATGAATAAAAATATGACAAGCATTCAGTAGACCAAGCTAAGCTATGGGGAAGGGAGGAAATGACAAACCTCTATGTACATTGTGAGTCTGTTTTCTTGTTGTAAGTGTCTGTATTCTATATGACAAACACTGAAAGAAGTTACCTTAGGGAAGTAGAATAAGAAATGTTTTATTTTCCTTTGTATGTGTGTGTGTTTTTGTTTTACATTTTTTTTTACAATAAATACATACTGCTTTTGCAATCAGTAAAGAAAATTATTTTTTAAATGACAGGAGTTTGGGGGGAAGGAGAAGGAAGGAAAGCAGTCTACAGATTTGCTAAGTTCTTTAGTTAGTGTTGTAGGTGAAAGTGACAAAATCAAGTTGCCAAGTGCTGGACGTTTGATCAGGTGATTACCACTTACAAAAGCTACTTTGGTGTCCCTATTGGCTTTCATTTCCCCTCTGCCCTGAGGTGGGCCTCTGGTTTTCTCCAATCCAATGTTGTACAAGTCCCCATCCTCTAAAGTCTGCTCCTTGTCCATCTGCCTCTGTGGAACAAGCCCTCCCTGCTCCTGCTTGCCTTTAAATCCCATTTCAAAGCCTATTTCTTCAAAAGATTTTCCAACTTCTGACTACTATGCTGATTCACCAGCACAGTATCTAATCTCATAAAAACTAATTAACTTCTCCATAAGTCAGTTTTCCCACAAAGTGTGAATAATAAACATATCTATATCATAAGACTGTTGTATGATTAAATGAGTTAATATATGTATAATGCTTAAAATAATGCCTGGTAAATAGGTAAGCCATCATAAATGCTGGTGAAAATAAAGAAATAATTAATTATTTTGGAAAGTTGATTAGGCAGAGGTTGTGGGATAGAAGGTTGTATTCTAATATTAAGTCTATGTATCACATGCATACCTTACACTACACTAACGCTACTGACGTGTTTTTAGAAGTTTCACTCAAGAAAATGCTTGTAAATATCTCAGAATTACCAGCATATTTATATCAGTGAAGGGTACCTTCAAAACCTGTACAAGAGCATATGCAACAGTAGACTCAGCAGAGATCTTGCCTCTCAGCTTTATTTGAGTTCTGGGTATATTTTGATCAATGATTGGAATCCTAATGATTCACAGTTGTCTGAGTGAGACACAGGCTGGTGGTCAATGTTTGTAAGCTTGTTGACTCACTCAGTCCTCTGTATATAATCTGTTCTCCGATGCTACATGCAGGTAGGTCTTTGGGTCTCCTGACCCTTGGTCACTTAAACAATTGTGTTTAGACCCAGGATAGGAGTTTTATCTAAAATACAGGATGCTCAGGGCTGCCTGCCCTTTTCAGATGATTAGCTGATCTAAACAATTAGTTAAGGAACAATTCGATTCCTGGTTGACAGGATGTTTAAGGCATCCTGCTGACAGCTGTGGTGACAGCAGATAGTAAAACTACCCCTTACTGAAATCAAGAAACCAGGTCCTTCTGATTTACAGGCAGTCCCTCCTCCCGTGCTACCTATGGGCTTTTAGTGACTTAAAAGTGACTGAAAGGAGCCACTCCTGCATACTCAGTCAAAAATGTAGACATGGAAACCTAACTCTGGCCCAGCCATCTCTCAGATGTGACTCTTCAGAGGATTAAACTAATGGGGGGGGCTATTAATATTGAGAGTACATCTTTTCCCTGAAATATGTTGATTTCAAAATGGAAGTCAAGATGACTTGACAGCACTTGAGGAATCCCTCGCCTTTCAATTTCACTATGAAAGTGTTCTGCCTTTCAAGAGCTATACACTCTTAACTATTACTAAGCAAGTTTTAGAACAACAGAGTTCAGAGCAAATGCTTTTTTAGGTAATCTAGAAATTGCAAAATGCCAACATAGTACTACTGTTTTCCTGCCACTCTCTAAAAGAGAACATTTTAATCGTAAAAGCTCTGAAGAAAGAATTTTTTGTATTTAAGAATTTTGTATATTTACATAGGGTCATTTCCCAATTTCTCAATCAACTGAAGAAGCTTGTGGATGTGTTCCTAGCTGGCTTCCTCCCTACAGAGAAGAACACATTTCTCCAGGAGGAAGCTTGAGGAATGTGTCCAAATCTTAAATCCTTCCTTCCCCATGAGAAAAAAAAAAATGGGGAAAGAATCAGGGCATGTATTTCTACTTCAACTACTTTCTTAGATCTTTGAATTACAGGATATTAAAAATAAACCTAGAAGACAATGCAATGAATTTCTGGAGCAGCTGAAAAAGAAACCATAAAACGAATGATTATAATCACCAAAGTGTGATAACAGCTGAATGCATTAGACATCCTGAAAAAACCAGACCCGACCCCCTTCTCCTCTTGGGCCTGTTTGTAAAGAAGGGGATGTCACACTATACAATCCAAACACACTCTCTGTCCATATTGGGTTAAGAAAATACAGTGCTGGTCATTGTCCCCAAATGACAGACATCCACAGATGGAGAGCAGGAGAATCTGACTTGCACAGCGCACTCATTTCACCACCCAAATTCTGTGTGGAAAACACTCACCTGCACCAGGCTCTGGTCTTGGTATAAAAAATTTCTTCATGGTGGTCACTACTCTCTAGAAGCTTAGAGAATTTCTCTTTGCTTATCTTCCCTTAGTAATGATAATGAAAGGAAGATCCTAAGGGATGGAAGTTTTCTGGCCTTCATTGTTCAAGTAGAATTCTCCATTAAATGGGTCTTGTTTCTTTTTTACACTTTTAAAAGGACCCTATCTGAAGGAATGTCTTCTTTTGATGTGTGAATCCAATATTTCAATTTTCTAAATTGTTATATCGGTTCATTTAAAAATTATTTAAGCAAACGCAACCATGGGGAATTGTTAAATATTACTTAGTTCAGTGAAAACAGTTTTAGGATGTTGTCATATCTGTTTTAAATTGTGTTTTCCAGTTTAAATGGCTGAAGGATGAAAATTCAGTTTTACATTGTGAAAATTCGCTTACTTTCTCATTGGAATTTTTTTTAAAAAAAGGAAAAGGTTTTCTCACTAGAAAAACATGACTATGGTGTGTGTAAACAGAAAGAGTAAGAAAAACAGGCCATGCCTGATTATCTAGGAAAAAGTTCATGCCCAAATATAGAAAGAGAATTTCAAAGCAGACACTGTACATTTAATTCCATGTTCAACCGTAACCCTTTATATCTTCAGGTTATTGCCAATTACTTTGAGGTTATAGACAAATGTTCTCTGTATTTAACAAATTTCACATGGGGAGCTTGTTTTCAGTGCACACAATGAAATAAATGATGTTCTCAAAATTAAGGGCATTTTTTTAGAGTCAGAGGCATGTACATTTTCCCCACTCTAGCTCTTGGTTTCCTTTTTAAACCTAAATATTTCTGTAGAAAATAAAAGATTATATTAGATTTAATACTTCAGATCTGTTGAGTACATAAACCTGATATTAACAAATAGTTCTGGAGGTGGATTTTATATTTTTAAGTAATTATATTTTAAGAAATTTGTCATCTCAAAATTAATCCTAATGTTTCTGATATTAGTTTACTCTGATTAGGAAGTTTAAAATCCAGACCAAGAAAAAATACTTGTCTATATACAATCATTTTATATCATATAAACTTATATTTATCTATATCTGTAGAAAGAAATGGCTTTTTTCAACAAAAATTTAAATTAAAATCAGAAGTATTTTTATACTAAAAGAAATTTTTCTTTAAAAATTTAAACTGTTGCTTAACAAGAATTAATGTACACAGATCTCCATGACAATTTTATTTATAATTGTCGTACCATTGCAGTGTTTAGAAACAATAGAAAAGAGCCAGTATAATGATCAATAAACAGGAGATGAGAAATGGTAGATATGTTAAGATTCTGATTTTGCATTTGCAAGATTTTTTTTCCTCATCAATGGAAGATGCTAGTGGTGGACCAGACCACTATTGTTAAGAAGACTACATTTAAAAATCATGTATTTCTGTAACTGTGAACCTTATTCTCTCTGGTTCTTCCCCTTTGAAAATGGAGTGCTCTTTTTCCCCCTTTGCACGGAGCAATATACCCACTCAGGGAAGCAATAAAAATGATTGAAATTATTTGGGGAATGGAATTTCATTTGTAAGTAAATTTCATTTATTCCACAACTTTGAATTTTTTTTTCAACGCTTTCCACAGAGTGTAATCCAAGGTGCTAGACTAAAGCAAAGATTCTGGCTTGAATTCTTCATTTATCTAAATTGTAGTCACCTTCCTTCTTTTATCATTAAAAAAATACACTAACTCTTCCTTCAGTAATAACTTTAAATAACTTGAGTTGTTGGATTTTAAAGCTGTATTATAGGGCATAATTTATTTAAAAGTTAAGGTAGATCTCTGAGAGTTTAGATATGAGTGGGTTTTATAAATCTACTAAAATATTTTCAGGAAAAAAATTAATTCAAACTTTGAAATTATTGATGCTGCCACAGTTCTTTTTACCCAAAACTTCCGCTTCTCTCACCTATATAAACATACTTGAGATATCAAATGGTACAAATGTCCAACTGATTTCTAATTACATTGTTATTTTCTTCAGTGCTGATAGTCAGTGGGTTTTTAATGCAAATAATTGACTTGTACAGTGAGAAGGGGGCTTAAGAATAAGTAGTGAAAAGATTCTTTCGCCGCTGCCTGCAAGAATAAAACAGACCCGGGCGGGCAAAGCTGGGCCTTAGAGCGCCACCCCACGGTAAATCGAGCGAAGTGCACAGTCGGGCTGCACTTTGTGCCAACGTGCTCCAATTAGTCTGAGTAAAGCAGCTTCAATCCTTGCGCCTATTTAAAACATCAGCAATTTTAAATGACTTTTTTTTTTTTTTTTTGCACCAGTGGTTGGGCAATTGCTGAACCTAAAAATCCCTTTAAGCACTCTGACTTAAACAAAGGCTCCTGCCCCACCCCCTACCCCTCCAGACGGAATAGATAGGAGTAAATAAATACTGCCACAACAAAGAAAACCTTGTAGGCCAGAGCTACTGAATTCAGTCTCACAGAATTTCTACTTAAATTATCAGTTTCAATACCTATCATCCCTATTCATAACGTTTCTACATCATTACTTTGCAAAGGATCATAAGGTTAACTAACATTGCCAAAACTAATAAGAATAAATGCAATTAAACTTTCTGAGATATTAAATCAGATTTTGCATCTATGAGGCATTAAATTTAGAAAATTGAGAACAAAAGCAAGTTACTGGGAAATGGCAATTAAATCCCTGTGTGCATTAAAGAATATATATATATATATATGTGTGTGTGTATTATGGCTCCACATCTCTTCCATTTTCCTACCAGTGATCTCTTATAAAATGAAAAGAACATCACCTTTTCTATACTCCTTTCCAAATTACTATTTCAGTGAATCATGGACTAATAAATTCTGCTTGTCACTTCTATATCCACACTAGCAGAATAGAAATGTGTTAAAACACTAAGGCTATTTGTTTGCACTAACTTAAAATTTTTTTTGTTGTTAGCATTCTCAATATTAGCACGTCCTCAAGACTCCCACACACAATGGAAAAAAATTTTCATGTCTAAATGTAACAGGCCCTGGCAGAAGCATTTCTTCAGGCAATTCCCAAGGAAAGGAATCAGGGTGAGCAGCCAGATTCAGGAGCCTATCTCAGCATTTCTGGATCCACATACCCCTTTCTGGTACAAACCTTCCAACCAACTTCACAAATGACTTTTGCAGGCATAATTGGGTGAAAATCAGCAGCATGGTGTGTATGTGTGTGGGGGGGGGGTGTAAAGTTTGTGAACGAAAGTTCAAATAATGGAATGTTTCCCAGGAAAAATGCTTGGAAAATTGGACAGAAAGAAACATAAATGGCACTTTTCTTCCACCCAGTCTTTTCTTCCAGTGGCTGCTTTTTTGTCAGTAGAACTCCACTGTACTTATCTCTCAAGATTTCTTCTTTTAAGAAATGGTAATGATAAGAAAGAGAGGGCTTTTTCTTTTTTCTTTTTTAAATGAGCAGAATCACTGCTCTGCTCTGCCTTTGCCCCTAGAGGGAACTTTCCTTGTGCTGTAAAGATAGATTTTAGAAACTTTTCAAATTAAAGATCCCAGAAATTAATGGTATTATTTAACAATTCATACACAAACAAATTAAGTGAACCATCAAAATAAACAATATGAAATAAATGGAAAAAAGGTTTTATACTTCATAGTCCAGTTTAATCATCTTTCTTATAAATTATAAAATAAAGCAAACATAAATAGGAATATATAAAACATTCATTGCATAAATAATAAGAAGAAAATAAACACATTATTGAATAAGAAACAAAAGACTGCTCTACTACTTTAGAGGCCTCCTACTGCTCCCTTTCTATTGTATTACCTTCCTTCCCACAGAGGTAATTTTTATCTTAACTTCTGTGATATTAATTCTCATGTTGATTTTTAATATAGCTTTACTAAGTAAAAACTGAATTATTTCACATTTTATTTGCTGATCTTTTCATGCTGCTTGCAAGGAGAAATCCCTTTCTCCCAGGATGGAAATTTCAAAGGTCATTTACTCTCACTTCTTTCTCTTGGCCAATACTCATTTCCCAGGATCCACATCGCCTTTTCAAGCAAACTTTATTTTCCTTAGTTGCAGTTTATTCTATGAGATTCTTGGGCTGTCCATGACAAGATACCTGTGGATAGCTAACCATGGCATTCTATGAATGATCTGACAATGCCAGCCCTTGGCCTATGCTAATGTGAAGGAAGAATAGGTAGCTGTGTTATACGATTTCAAGGAGTCAGACTCATAATTCTGTTATCTCAAAATACATCTCATAATCAAGTTAGTGCCTTAAGTGCTATAATTTGGAGCTTTATTGCTTTGATCTAAAGTTGTGATTTGAAAGCAAATAACCCTAGAATTAGGCACCTTGTCTGCTGTACCAAGTATGTATCTCTTCCTATAAAAGAAAGCCTTTGGCTGTCTTCTAGGATCATGTTTTCACAATGCGAAGCTATCAGAACCAAGAGATCACTAATGGGAACTCTTTAAAGACCTGCATTTGATGACTGAACAGCCAAGCCAGGTAGAACTGACAAGTGCTTTGAATATAACGTGCATGTCAACAGCCACTTATTGTGTTTAACTTTAGATGCTGCTGGTGTTTGACTGTGATATATGCTGGCTTCCTGTGACAAGTGGCACAATACCAAGTTTCCTTCCCAACTTCTTTTGGAGTTTTGCTGTGAAGGAAACCTAATTTATTGAGGTCAGAGTCTGAAACAGACAAGAAGAGTTTGCCAACATTTTGGACAGCCCAGCGCAGCAAGCGTCACTCTAGTTAACAGTCTGAAAGCTCTTGCAAAAAAAGAAAAAAAAAGATGTTCTTAGCAAAACATACTTAGAAACTTTAGAAAAGAATTATTCAAGCAGTATAGGACTTTAGCTTAGTTTAGATTTGGAGAACAAATTTTATGTTCACATTGAGCCCTGATAAGCAGTCTTCTTCAATGAACATCACTGAAATTGGAATTTGACTTGACTTGTAAGTTTCCTATCAAGTCCTATCTCAAATCCTTGTATTATAGTCCATTCCTACAAATAGTGAGAGATGGATAAAACACATGCACAAATGGTGTGCAGGAGTAAAGCACCATAATATACAAGGGTGAGCCAATAAAACAATAAATTTTTCTGTGTTCCAATACTTTAGAAAACTCCATTCAATGCAAAGGTAAAACACAAAGATTTTCCTTTAATCCAGAAAACTCAGGACCTGGATGGGCCAGCTTCCAATTATGCCATTGTACAGCAGTTCTTAATGTTCACTGAACACTGCAATCACCTCGAGGAGCTTAAACATACACAGACCTCTGTGTCCCATCTTCAGAGATTCTGATTTTACTGGTCTATAATGCAGCCCTGGTGAGTATTGGTATTGTAAAAGATGCCCCAGTTGATTCTAATAGGCAATCAAGACTGGGATCTAAAATGTGAGATCCACTGCTAGACTTTCTGTATCTCAATGTCCTCATCTATAAAACGGGCATGGGAACTGCCTACCTCTCAGTCATGTGTGTGAAAATGCTTTAACAACAATAAAACTTGACAGATGTGTTTTGTGTGTTTGCCATGGTTACTGCTAAATGCAATACAGATTCTGTGATTTAAAAAAAAAACTATGCAAAGAGGACAAATAGAATGTCTTTTTAAAATTAAGAACTAGTGTTGAAATAGCAAAGAATACATTGCAATCTGCAGTCATTGTCTTTATAAGGTTCCTGCCTCTAAAGAGATTCTTGAAATTGCCTTAATATAACTAACAATGCAAATAAACTTGTTTGAAAAGGAATTATCAAGATTGCGGTAGTTTGTGTAAGAAATGTCTTATCAGTTTTCTTCTAATACCTTAACTTACTCTCATCTGTTATTAAAGTAAAGCCAACATATATGTAGAATTTTTAGATAAGTACAATGGAATTTTTTCTCCTTACACACAGAGAATAACATGTTTTGATGCACAGACACACATGTACACATACAAAAGGATTTAAATAAATTTTCTGTAATTAAGCACCTATTGTAACTGTAATTAGTAACATAAACACACACCATATTTTATGGAAAATTAAGTGTGATTATAATTTTGCCAAAATTTTCAAACTTTGATTAGCAAGAGATAGTAATACACAATTTTATTAATAAATTTTGCGATCTAAAATGGGATTTACTTAATGTACTATTGCTTTAAATTAAGGTTTTTAATTGGACATATAATATCTACATTATGGAAATCCAACTTCCTATTAGAATGATATAACATACCACTAAATGGTATGATAAAGAAAGGAATGAGGTGAAGTTTATGAACATACAATAGTTTATATTTATTTCTTTTTGTCAGTTCTGAAGTATCTACATAGATCTCAAATTAGAAATAATCTACCACATTTTCACTGTTTAAAACTTAAAAGCTAAGCATCACTATGAAAAATTTTATTTGTTTCAAGTGATACTTTCATTGGCATATAACTTATTTTTCAGGTATAGCCTATACTATATGATTTTACTAAATTTTGCCATAATAATAAGATAAAGTATATTATGTGAGAACAAATGTTTCCATGTTTTAGACTTATTTGATGCAACAAAAGAAACTGCCTCCTTTGTCAAGGAAAGTATTATTTACCCCTATACAATCATTTTTACTGGCGCAATTCCTCTCTAACGTAATCATGCTTTGAGTAATATCCAAATATTTGGTATTATTAAATCTTTGTTGTGCAGCATTTCTAAAACCTTTATCACACGTAGAAACATTTTAAGAAAACTATCACAACATGACAGAAAATTTAAAAATTAAGTTCCGAAATAAACACTTATCACAACATCAGAAAAATACATGCTCTGATTTTTGTGGGGTTTTTCTTTAGCCAATATAAAAAAGAGAACATGATATCCAAGACAGAACAGAACCTATTCTTTTCTTAGAGAACACAGCATTGCTAGATAGAAATCTGTCAGGTCTTTGAAATGAGTTAAGCTCTATTATTCCCTGATTCCTCTTCAGGAAGTTATAAAACTACTTCCCATTATTTTATGAAATGTAGTCTAAAAAAGTGATATTATTTAACAAACAACATTTGAGTTAGCTGTGCATTTCCCCTTGGGTGTGGGCTTGGTGGTAGATGAAGTATGAGCTGTGAACTGGCTTGTGAAATAATTTTAGAGTCATATTTTAGCCTCCTTCACTTTGCATAGGCACCAATTTATGAAACCACATTTTACTTAAAATCAGACAAAACCCTGACACCTAATGCCTTTGATAACACTGTCATAGGTATGATCTGCATACAATTTGCTCTTCAGCTTCTTCTATAATTTTAAGATATCAAACCCCGGAGTGTTCTGAGAAATCACAAAGTTTCTAGGAAGGACACAGAGCTACTGATCACCTCTAACCCCCCACCACTATCCTTCTGCAGAACCCGTGTATGCATGGCCAGGATTATCTTTCAACAATCACATCATATTTGCTTGTAATTCTGAAGTAAATGTTTTCATGGTCTGTTGCTTTGATTTTATTAAAAGGATTGGGACTAAAGCACTCACTGAGATTGAAAAAAAGCTCTAAAATGTTTGAAATTTATAATAAATTTTTTGAGTCATCAGTTATTTTCACATGGCATATCTCCAATTAACCAGAAATTATATAAAACACCACAGATGTTCTCAAGTAAATAGCTTTTCATTTCTGTGCCTGTATTGCTTAGATTTAGGCAAAGCAGCTAGATTCAAGACCATTTTTAATCATTTTAGGGAGCACGTTGCCTTAATAGCTATGGTTAGGATCAAGAATTTTCAAGAAATATAATCTGAATATTAAAAAATTTCCAAGTTGATGTCAGCCTTAGTGATTTCAGAATCTCTTTAAATGATTCTATTTCTAGAAATCAACAGACTAGAGACTAATTTTATTAAATTCAAATTGACTTTCTAGGCTTTAGCAATAGCATGCTGTCTTGCTTTAGTGCCTTGTTATCTTAAACAATATTTACATGAATCACAAAAATATTCTAAAATCAAAATATAAAATTTGAGAGATGTACATGTAACTAATGCACTTATAAACACTAATGTACAATTTCAGATCAGAAACTGAACTCTTTTATTTGTGAACTGCCCTACTTCTCTTCCCTTCAAATTTTTTCTTAAAGGAAATATCCCTCAGAGACTGAACTACTTGGAAGAAATACGTATTTTTTACTAAAACTGATTCTGCATTGCTGAGCTAAGTGTAGAGTTTAATTAAGTGTCAGGAGCAATCTAGTCCCCATGTGAAGAGCTCTTGGTCTGCTGATAGGTGGACAAAATAAGACAAGCGTATGTTGCAGGGGCCATGAAATGTGGCTGAACTGTGTGTAGTCTGGTCAACATTTTTTGTCATCGTGTTTGGGAACCAATTCAGGATCTGTTTCTGTTGGCACTTTACTTCGTTGTGAATATATTGGTACATTTCTCTAAGTCTTTGTAGACCTGAAAAGCTGATAATTTAAGACTTATACTGTAACAGACAGTTCTCTTCCATTAATTCAGAAGGCATGAGTGATGAGATTTGTCAGAAGGAAGAGGAGGTCTCAAAAGCAGAAGAAATAGTACTGACCCAGAGTTAGCTGTGGGATCTTATCTGTCTTTTAGTTTTTTGCCATAAATGTTCAAGAATGCTTTATCTCTGGTTCAAAAAAGTTATAAGAAAACATGCCTTTTGCTCTGGTTCTTCAGCTGATTTCTGAGCCATTGGTTGAAAAATGAGATGAGAAACATGAAGATTTCCACAGAGCATAAAACATTAGATCATTGTGGAAAATCCTATTTATCCCTTCCCTTATAAACTACTTCTTGTTGTTCACCCAGTAACTTTTGGTAGAGCCTTTGGAAGATTTCATTTCTTCCCTTATCACACTGAGCTCATGAATATACAGTGAACTGGAAAGATTATCTTTTATTAAATAAACTCACATCTGTACATAACTGTTTCCTCAATAATAACAAAAAATAAAAGAAAAACTATAGTGATAATCAGCTTTTGACAAATATATTTTGAATATAGTTAATGTAAAATCAAGATTTTGTCATAATAAATTTTTTATTAGTACATGTATTTAATATATAATGTTAACATTCCTTGTGTGGAGTTGGTAAATGTACATAATATCTTTTAATTCCTTTTTTGATTCCCTTTCCTTCCCTCCTTCCCCTATCCTCTCGTCTCTTTATCCCCTTGCTTTTTTTGTTTTGTCTTGTTTTGTTTTTTATACATGTTTGCAGTACATCATGTTTACATTCCTTGTGAGGACTTGGTTACATGTACATAAAACATCTCAATTTCTTTTTTCATCCCTTATCCCTTTCCTCCCTCTCCCTCTTGATCTCTTCTCTTGAGCAAAATAAAAGATAGGTAATAGGAAGCAGGGAGATAGATCTTTCTCAGAATAAATTCTCATTCAATAATTGTTCCAAAAAATGACTTGTACTAGAATGTCAGAACCAAACTGAACATTACTCATTGCTACTCCTATTTTGAGGGATCCTGAGGACTTTATAATATAAAAGCTATAATTTTTTAAAGTCTAAAATAATAATTGATATGTCAGCATTTCCATTTTTGCTGCTATACCTCTTCTTTTGATCTGGTCTTGAAGAAGTCTCTTTCAAACACTCCTTTCCGGGCAAAGATGGTAGGATGTAGTAAACAGTAAGCATTGCCTTCTTCACTGTAATTAGTTCTATCACTGATGTAATGAATTCGAGGGGTGGGAATATCAGACCGAATGATTGGAACACCATGGATGGGGTAACAGATAGAAGGAACAGCTCCTACAACTGCATTGATCTCAGAAGAGCTCATTTTATAGCAGTCAGACACTTTCCCCTGGTCTCTGAAGCGTCTGGAGAGTCTTTTCTGAGCTCCCTGGTTCTGTGAAGACAATTATCTTCAGGTTTTATCAGAAGAGTTGGCTCAGACTTTTCCACATTAGCCTCAGCAGGGTTTGCACAATCTGGTTTTCTACCTTTAATAATGACCCTCTCTTCATACTCTTTAAGAAGCAAACTGTCTTTCCAGTTAAGAAAATTTGCAAATTCCAGGTAGTTAAGCCATCATCGTCCACATCACAGTAGTCAAACAGATGGCTGAGGAGCATCTCATCTAGATGCAAGTTGTCCTGGTCACAGGCTTCCCTCAGCTCTCCTTTGTCTATCACCCCATCTTCCTTCTGTTCTGTAAAATCAAATTTTAAGTGCATTAAAGTTTCCTTGTATATTCTACAGATGATTATTTGATACATCCAAAGATCTCAGGATCAAGTGAATCCCCACTACTTCTTCCCATGTTTTAGTAGATAAAGAAATTTGCATTTGAATTTATTTTGTGCGCAATGATTTGCATATTAATGACATTATTCTGTGTGTTTTCAAAAGCTAACAACAGATAGAAGATACATATGAGCAAATTTTTATTTTTCCAAAATGCCTAAGTAAAAATAGCATATTATATTCAGGAGTGAGATCTGAAGGTCCTCTACATGTTCATTTACATTGCACTCATTGAAATTAACTATCCACCTGATACTATAAAACACTACAACCATGACATAACCCATACACATTGGCCACATCTGCAAATATTTTTTCCTCCAAATTTCAATCCCATTAATGAAGATGTGATTGTTTTTCTGTGACCTTTCAGCACACCTCAAATCCTAGGAGGCCTGCTGCTTCTCCTCCTAGCCCTACTGTACCCCATATGTTCCATTTGCACCGAACATCTCTTATCTCACTGTGCTCCAACCTCACCATTTAAGGGAAGGCTCCCCCCTCCTTCAGATTCAGGACTGAAAATGAAGCGTAAATCTTACGGGCTAATAAGCACGGCAGTTACTTCAATAAAATGTTACTTAAAAGTCAATAGGCTGCACATGTTAAAGACATTAGAGCTGTTAACAGACCATTGTAAAGTAAGCAGAATTTTTAATAACCTGCGTGCAATGTCGGACGGTTCCATTTTCAGCTCAGGGCAGGTCAAGCTCTGGCACTAAGGCACTGAACTCAGGGTATGAGATGCTTTTGCATCCTCATAATTAATATTCCAACAAGCCTGTATGCAGGCTGGAATCTCAGCACTCTGGGAAATTTAAAACATAGGGACTTTGGCTTTATATCTATCTTCAGCCCTGAGACAGTCAAAAAGTTTGATGTCCAGCTTCAAACCCACAGTCTCTAGGCCTTCAGCCTGCAAGGTATAAGAATAACTGAAGAAAGGAAGATCTGTTAACAAGAGCTGCTGTGACCCCTTCTGGAGAAATGCTGGGAAAGGTCTCCCCTTCTGGAAAAACAGGACCAACCCAAGGGGCACCCACGGTGCATACTTCGAGCGACAAAACTGCAGTCTCAAAAAAAGGCTGATGTGAAGAAAGCGTAAAAAACAGCAAAGAACTGGACAATTAGTTCTGAAGCATTTTATTCTACTTTCCTCTGGAAGGAAAGCAAGGCACTAGTTTTGTCTATGGAAGTTTTTTTCAGACCACTGAAAATTGGAACACGGGTAAGACTTTTTGCTTCTTTGTTTTTGTTTGATTGTTTGCAGTGCTAAAGATGGAACCCAGGGCCTCACATGCACTGGATTAGCATGCTAACACTGAGCTACCTCTCTAGCCCAACATCTGTAATTTAAACAGGTACTTTAAAAGGTACCTAATCCAACAGAATAGAACAAACAAAACATGAGAGTGAAACTCCTAGAACATCTTATTACTTAGCACTGCTGACCTTTCTGTTTCTGGGCTCTTTTTTACTTACAAGTATGCATTTTTCTACATAGAAAAAAAAAAGGCAATAAAAACAACTTTTTCTAGTTTAGGCCACTATTCAATAATGAGTTTAATGACATTTTAATCTATTAAAATCATGCAAACTGATTGGAAATTCTATTCATAAGTTTAACTGATCCTTTATGGCAATTCATCTTATATTCTGATCACCAGTTTTGTTCAGACATGGACCTAATAATATTCCAAATTCTGAACTGAAAGAAAACAATCACTATCTGAAGTTTGAGAAAGCTGTGTTACTAAAGGTAGTAATAAAATTTCCAATAATTTTATCACTCACATCATCTATATTCTTGTTTTCCATATTCCCTTTCAGTCTCTATCCATAGGCATAGGAATCAATTGAATCATAACAAACATAACATTCTTCATTTGTATCCTTCTACTTAACATGTTAATCATAATTATTTTTCAGATTTTTCTACTACGATCACTTAAGATATTCCATTGAGTTGTCATAGTGAAGGTAGCCATTGTCTCATTGTGCAAGGGGTGATAGAAAAATACAATAAATGTTTAAATTTGTTAAAAAGAATAGTAAAAGACACATGGCCATTAATTCCCCTCAAAATACTCCCCTCACTCTGAATACATTTATCCTATTCTTTATGCCATTTTCTGAACCAGCTCTGGAAGTCATCTTTCTTGTCTTTATAAAGTGTGATCAAAAATGCAATGAATGCTGATGCCAAATACCTGCCAAAGGAAATGCAGGCTCATAAAAACATTATGATGTGTCCTTAAGCACATTATTCACTAGATCTGGCAATGTGTAATATCTGACACTCCCCCCAAAGTCTAAATGACCATGAAAAGTAAATATTTTAAGTCGGGATATTGAGGATATCAGGACATAGAGGCAGCCAGGATGTGCAATATAAAAGAGGACTGCCAGAACTGCATCAGAAAGTTGCAAGAACAATGGGATAAGTTTATTTCAAGCAAGGCAGAGTATTTTGAGGGGGATTAATGGCAAAGTGTTTTCTACTGTAATAAATGTTTCATTTAAATATACACTATATTTGTCTGTCACACCTTGTACATTTAGGGTTTGTCAATTTTTTGGGTTATTTATTTGAAGTACCTATTCTAAAATCAGGTATTGATTATCAAGTAATGATTAGAGGGTAAGAAAAATAAATGCATAAAGGGGTTGAGAAAGTTGTTCCTTGAGATAGTGCCTCCAAAACCACTAAAGAATTCTGAGGAGGGAAGTCAAGGAAAGCAAAAGATAGTTGACTATAATAATGAAGAAGGACTGCAGTGATAAATGACTAGGAAATGTGCCCAAAAGAGAACATGTAGGATAAAACATGAGAAAATTCCTGATGTTTCCCCAAAGTCTGATCAACAAAACAATGAAATCTAGAATAAGCAAAGAACTTTGGCTTCCAATTTGAGAAACAATGCCACTAAGAGATGAAAACTTCCTTGGAAAATATCACAGAGGGCTCAGCTCCATGCAGTTGTCACCAAGAAGCTGGGTTTTAACACCATGACAGCCTAACACCACAAGGAACTGACAGCACCCCTCCTTTGTGCCTTGACAAAAGATTTTAGATAAGACACAAAGGCTATCATAGCTAAAGTATAAGTAGAATATATATATATATATATATATATATATATCTACATACAGAGAATAAGTATATATAAAGTATAAGTAGAACATATCAAGTATGAAGGCCAGCAAGAGCTATGATGGCAGTTGCACTGAATGATGTCTCAGGTTACATTTATATCATTAACTGAGTCTTTCAAAGAATATCCTCTCCTTCCTCCAAGGACATTGTTCTTTTACAAGGCATTGGCCTTGTTTACTCCCTAGGTGGGTGTTTTGTGTTTAGTTTTGAGATCTGGAGGTTTATCCACCATCTCAATGGTCTGGATTTTGTATGGGCCCCGGACCTTATCAGTATGCTTAGAGGATGTAACATTCTCTTGGGCTAAAGTTTGAAACCATAAGATTGTGTAAGTTTTAACTAGAACTAATGATTAAGAAGCTGATTAAAAAGTGAAGGGGTAAAAAATCACCATCTTCTTTACTTTTCAAGTAGCTCCTAGCCACCTATCTTTAAGGGTGGTAGTGTCTAACTTTCTGCCTAACACAAGGACTGTGAGTGCTCCAAAAAAGCATTCAAGGAAGAAGCTGGAAAAGAGAAACTGGAAAACTAGCTCTGTGGAGCACTTGAGTACAGTACTTGGTTGGCTAAAGCCTTGGCTCTGAGTTCATGAGTAAACTGACTGGTGAGTTCTTTTTTTACCTGTAACACAGAGTGAAGCTAAGGGCAACCTCTTTCTTATTTAATTTCCCCTCAACTATCACATGAGGGTAATAGCTTAGCGCTCTCCTCTGGCTTATTGTGTGGGCTAATGAGGGGTTGTAAAGCATGATATATATGTATGTGTGGTGTAAAATATTTAACACCTCTCCTGAGAAAGAAAATCCTAATTGTCCACCTGAAACTGTCTCTCTCAGTCACCAATTAATTCCAGTTTAGGAGATTGACATAGAAGGTTTCACCTAATCAAGCACATGCCTGTGAAGGACTTAGGCAGGTGGAAGAGTAAAACTCCCCCTTTACCCTCCCCCAATCACAAAGCCTTTTGGAGGAATTACTCCCTACAACAGACCAGTCAAACTGCTCCTGTGCTTTGCAGGTAATATTTTCATAAAAGGGGTTTCTTTTTGCTCAGTTTGCCTGGTAAGAACATTTGGAAAGTAATGAGTAGCTACTGAAGCTAACCAGGGACATTTTTCTATCCAGGGAATTTTCATTATGTTTAACATTTGGAAATTTCAACTGAAGATAATTGCAGGTAAGCATCCACCAACAGATGTATTCATTTTCCATTGTCATTTCTTAAATGGGTACTTGTCCACAAAAGACCTCCTTCCTGTATATTTCAGCCCTCCAGGGTACAATTACATAAAATTATTCAGCAGCCAAGTTTGCTTTGTATCACTTGACTGGGTAAGGACACAGATGAAGCTGCTCCCCACGGCACTGAAAGCTGCAAATCTTTTTTGCCTAAATGTTTAACAGTCTCATTCATCACAGTCTAATCACAAGGCTGCCCACAGACAACATAGTTCACTTGTTCTCACCCTACTGTTAAGAGTTTATGAGAAAGACTAACTCAGGCCATAGCATTGATTTGATATTTTAACTAATAATACATTGAGTTATAATCATCCTCAAGGTTCAACATTAGGCTGGGGTAAAACAAGTTGAATTTTCTTTCTTGCAACTTCCTACTACTATCTGTAGTTTAGATATACTTATATTTTCAGTAGCAACAAATTTAGGGAAGCTACAACCAACTTAAAAACCATAGTGCTATCTTTAAAAAGCACTTTTATAAGTTACAAATCACTTTAATATGGTTTGCATTCTTTCAGTTCTTTGCTTTGTTCCTTAGAAGAATTGATTTAGAATAGGCTATTTATTTATTTATTTATTTATTTGGAGGGTACTGGAGTTTGAACTCAGGGTCTTTGCACTGAGCTACATCCCCAGCCCTTTTTTATTGGTTATTTTAAAACAAGGTCTCACTAACACTAAATCACTAAGTTTTCCAGGCTGGGCTCAAACTTGTGATCATCTTGCCTCAGCTTCCCAGAATGCTGTGATTACAGGCATGTGCCACCACATCTGGCTTAGAATAGATTCAATAATAAAATAACTGATCTTCAGATAAATATCATATTTTCTTCTGTTGTCTTTAGTAGTAGTTTAACAGATGTGGACAAATAATTAATTCCTTTGACCTTCAAAGCCTTGCTGGCAGACCTTGCTTATTTGTATTTTGTTATTTTCTTCTTTAGTTTGATATTTATTAGATAGGGGTGCCAGGCTTGATGGAAAGCCCTTTACATGCATCATCCCATTTAAACATGAGACAAGTGAAAAGTTTGATTGCAGTTTATAGAGGTCTCCAGAAAATGGGGAAAGTGGAGTTCTGTGTGGATAATACAAGAGAGTTACGTTAAAGCCCATTGCTCACAAAGATTTGGGCTATATAAAAGGGAGGTGGAGTTGCCTTTTAAGAGGTAAGTATAAAACCAAAACACATTAGAACAGAGGGGTAATAAAGGGAAAAAACACTTTAAGGAAGACAGACTTTCTTTCATGCTAGAGTTTGGGTTAGACTTTATTACAGGGACTTAAAAGTGGAGATCAACAGACATTGATCAACCCTGGAGCTCCAGAAGGGGAGACTTACAGAGGCGCACATTCAAGGGAAAGGGACTGCTGCTGGATCAGAATGTCACTTCGCTGGCCACAAGATGAAGTTTGCCCTTTTGGGATCTTCAGAGTTCCTAGCAACCAACCATTTTAGTTACAAAATAACCCTATGCTGATTTCTCAGCTTCCCTCCCAGATCCTACCAGGCCAAACTATTCTAATGAACCTGTTATTAGGGCTTACAGATATCACTGAAAAACAGTAAATTCATGTCTTTTTTGTACCTCTTTCCCTGTAAGCTCTGTGAATTTGAGTATGTTCCTGAAGTAGGCCACAAGCAACATCCTAGGGCTGGAAACTGAAGGACCATATTGCAGACTGGGATAAAGTCACTAGAGAAGATGCAGATATAGTACTGCATTCCCCAAAGGTTTCTTTGTTGTTGCTGTTGTTGAAATTTTAGCACTATTAAAAAGGATTTTTAAAAAATTGTTTACATTCATATAAGACCCAAAGTCATATTAGACCATGAAAAAGCACATTTAAGAAATTTTAGTGTCTATTTGAAAACCTTACAGAAATCAGAGTAAAACCTGATCTTATTTACAGATGAGGGAAAGGAACGTCAGAGAGATGAGCTAATTTACTAAATGATATTCAATTCTAATTTTCAGAATCAGAAGTAGACTTTAAATCTTCTCCCTATGCAAGACTTTCATATTTCCCAAAAACTACTACTTGCTTTAAGCAATTCATAAGACAGGTGGATTTCATTTGACTCTTCGCAATTGCCTGACATTTTAAACAATCATCATCTATCCACTTTTCTTTATCCTCTCCTACTTCTCCATTTAAAAAAAAATTCTCCTTGGCCAGGGATTTAGCTCAGTGGTTTCTCCGCCTGCCTTGTAACCACAAGGACCCAAGTTCGATCCCTGGTACCAAAAAAAAAAAATTCTCCGTATCCTTTACATGAGATCCAAACTTCAGATGAAACACATCACCTGAAAAAAGACCCATACTATAAGAGACCCTCAGAGCCTTTGATATAGTGACATTAATTGTGGATCTTCAAGGAGGACAGATAATGCATTATCTCCAGAATTAACAAAACTTTGCATAGAGCATCTCATTGGACTGTGAATACACATTTCAGAAATTCTGCTTCTGAAACGTCATATTGCATGTGGGGTTTTTTCTTATGACATTACATACTCTGGCCTCAGGAAGCACATGAGGTGGGGGAAATAGAAAGAGTTGAAAGATAACAAGGGTGGTGAGTGGAGAAAGTTAGCAGAGTAATTTAACATGCCTGCCTGCAAAACCAACCAACTATAGTATTTCTTTACACTGGTCCAGAGAGGATTCATTAATTAGTATTTGAAAACAGATCATTGGGGAAGTTACCACGTGAATGTTGTAATCATCAGCTCCATTTACAATCACATCAAATCAGTAACATGTGGTGGTGGCATGTTGACTCTGATTGTGAACGGTTGTTGATGTTGATAAAGCTGCGAACTTTGAATCATTAAATGTGCTTGCTTTGTGGTTTTGAAACCCCACAGCAGATGTTATGTGGTAAAATTGTATCTTGAATATGTTCCTAGAGCTCAAAGCTAAGAAAGAAAATCATCAAAGAGCACAGAGCACAAGACAAACAGGTTTTGATAAAGCCTCTCCCAGGCAAGCCCCCACTGAGAAGTGACATGATAGGTTAGTTCCATTGTCCCATTTCTCGTTCCTGCTAAGAGAATTTTACCAGCTCAGTTTGCAGTACATTGAAGTTCATAGTGAACTGTCAGCCTTAATCAATTTTCTATTAACTTTTATTCATTCTTAGCACAAAGTATCAGAAAAAATTCTAATGATCAAATACAGCCCCAAGAGACTCTTCACTTTAAAATGGAGAAAGCAATTTGAGAATAATTTATGAAAATGGATAATCTTCTGAAAAATGCCCCATGAGATGTTGTCTGCCCACTCTCACTTGCCAACTACATTGCCTCACAGACTTATTTTTCATACTAAAAAGGGGGGGGGCATGTGGGAGAGAGAAACAAAGCACAGAGACCTAGTCCGTCAGCCACTAAAATGAGGAATTTGACTGGTGGAAAGAGAAAAATCTGTTGTATTGCTTTGATCTCTAACTTCTGTTTGTCCTTTAGATATTACCTAATTTTGATCTACTCATTGACTTCACTAACTAGTATCTGAATTACCTCTACATTAAAATATTCATCTGTCCGTAGACCCCCAAAACCTACATGTTCAACTCCTCGACCACTTGCCTGCCTTCTGATACTCAATTCCTGCTGCCATGTGCTTACAAAAGCTGGGCATATTCTAGCAGGAAATACTCCATTGTAGAGTACTCAGCTTTCCCTTGGCCTCTTTGGTTCAGGCTGGCCACTCTGATTTAAAGATCACAGTCTAGACTTAACAAGAATAAGTTCTGAGCTTTCTCCATGCACTTGGGAAAACTGTGACTAGTAATGTGGACGAGGATATAGAAGGTAATGCTCTTAATGTATTTGTGGGAGAAGCAAGAGATTATAATATACTACAACAGTAAAAATACATCATAATAAATATTTTGAAGGTTCTTAGAATCTTTAGATATTTTTGGACTCTCATATGATCATAGAAGGTATATTGTAATTGTAAGAGATATGGGTATGTATATCTTAGGTAATCTTTGCAAAATTAATCATTTTTTGAAGAAGGGCACCCTGCAACTAGCTGCTACCTATAAATTACAGGGACATTCATTTAGTGGACAATGCTTACAAATCTGTAAATGGGGACAAGATGACTATTTCTGTTATAATGCACCCATTTTACCCTACACATTTCCCTTGCCTTCTAAAACTGATGTAATAAGAACCACAACATCCAAGCAACCCAGGAGGGTTTTGAGACAGCAAGTCAGTGGCTAGCTGTGAAAACATGGTCTGATGGAGATCAGAGTGGGTGAGGTTAAAGGAGCAAACAGAGCATGAAATGGAAACTTGTTGATAATTGACTTCTGGTTTCCTAACCAAAGAACACACCTTATACTTCCCACCCTGTGCAAGAGGTTCTCTTATTCTTTACAGTACAGCAAGTTTTATTGTGGGTATTTTTAAAGATCTCTTTATTCTTCCTGATTTTTTATTATTGGTAGGCATAATTTGCACATATAAAAATTATATATATATATATGTATGTATATCCAATGCCCCTTGAAATAATTACATGAGAGCCTCATACATTAATGCATCAGCCTATTTAAGCAGAGTTTTGATCACATCTAAAATTATTTTTAAATTTACAGTTAGTTGTTGGAATACTACGTGATGCACTAAAAGTAAAACAGTATTATATTTAAGACATAGAAGTGTTTGCATCTATCTGCACAGCTGTGGTTTTGAAGTGCCTATTTTTCTTTTTCTTGTTACTCTTTGTCAACTCTTGTCAGTAGTCTCTTTTCTGCTGTCAGTTTGGATTGTAATAGCGTCCTCTGAAACCCAATCCTTAATTACTATACCTAGTCTGTGGTGGGGTGAAAACTCCTTCTGCTTTGTCAGAGTTGTCTGTAAGGTAAAGGCAACAGACTCTCATCATGAACTCTAGGAAATGGATTTGGGGCCCCCATCACTGCCTTTCAACAGCATTTGTGCAGAGATCTGAGTTTCTGATTCTCACCTGAATTCTGATTTGTGAGTCTATCATACATCTGAATTCTGAAGTGTTCATCTACTACACTACTGATTTGTTCTATAAAACTTTGTGATTCTACCATTTCTTCTACAGTTATGATAGAACATGCTCAATGAAAGATAATTTAACTCTTTTCTAATTTAGCTCTGTGTTCTTTCACCTTGGCTAGGTCTTCATTTCTTTATTCTCTTTTCTCTCCTTTTGTGTTTGCCCTGCCATTTTCCACTTTTTTTTTTTTTTTTAGAGGAAGAATAGCAGGGGACTTGATGGGATGACACAAAAATATGGGGCCCAAGGGAAGTGGGTATATTTTATGTAGTGAATCTGCTTCTGTGTTTTTTCCTGAACTAATTTACATCTCTTCATCATATGTTGTCCTCTACTCTGCTGAATTTATTCTTCCTGTAACTTGCCACCTGATAGGTTAGGTATGTATTTATTTATTTTGTTTAATGCTCCAGGCTCATAACTAGAAGGACATCCAGCACATATTCTCTGTTTATTTATAATAAGTCTTTACTGAGGCCACTTCTAAGATTAGTTAGACATAATCAACTAATTACTCCTTCATACACTTGATTTTAGTCCAAAGTCCAAGAAGCAATCTACTTTGCTTTAAAGGAATTAAATCACATTTAGCTTCTGTAAATTTTTTTGGATTCAAATTCAAAAGTAATTTGTTATTGTTACTTTTGAGGTACTGGGGATCAAACCCAGAGGCACTCTACAACTGACCCACAACTCCAGCCCTCTTTTTTGTCTTCAGTGCTGGGGATTGTACCCAGAGCCGTCACACAGAGCTACATCTCCAGCACATTTTTTTTCTTTTTTGAGCCAGGAGCTCACTAAGTCACTAAGTTGCCCAGGCTGGGCTGGAACTCTCAATCCTCCTACCTCAGCTTCCCAGAGTGCTGGGATTATAGGCCTGTGCCACCAGGCCCCAATTTCTCCCTCTCTCTCTCTCTCTCTCTCTCTCTCTCTCTCTCTGCGGAGTCTTGCTAAGCTGCCCTGGTGGGCTCAAACTTGCCATCCTCCACTTCAGCCTGCCTAGTGCTAGGATTACAAGCATGTGACACCATACCCAGCTTCAAATAGTAAATTATTCTAGATTCACTTGTAAGGTTTCCATATGAATAACATAACATTATATAGTGTTTTGTGTGTATATAAATTATTTGTATATATTTACAAATTTAATCTTTACAATAGCTCTCAGAATAAAAACTTTTATTATCCCCAGTTTATAGATGAAGAAAATAAGGCAAAGAAAGGTTAGGAATCTTTCCCAAGATCACATAATCATACAGCTGTGTGAGTGCTTGTGCGTGTGCATGTGTGTGTGCATGTATGTATGTGTGTTGCTGGAGACTGAATAGAGCTTTGCACTGAACTGCTTCCCCAGCCCTGTAAAATTTTTTTTGAGACAGGGTCTCCCTAAATTGATGTTACCTCCAGACTAGGCTTGAACTTGGGGTTCTCTTGTCTCAGCCTCCCAGAGGGCTGAGATTAGGCAAGCAACACCATGCCCATTTTAACACACAACTCTTATATGGCTGAGACAGGAATGGCTTCATTACTCTTGCACTTAATCACAAGGCAACATTGATTAACAATTCATGTTGGACTACATAATAACTTATGCTTTGTCTTCAACTGGGTCAGTTTATTATGTTTTTGATGCCATCTCTTATTTTGGTAGAACTATTCAAATTATCACCACTCAGTGTGAACATTTGTAACACAGGTAAAAACTGTCTCAATTGACCTCAACAGCCATAATTTAATGAACAATGGAAACAAACCATTTCCTGTTTGAGTTTTCTGATTAAAGTAATAAAGCCAAAAGAGAAAAATGTGACTTTATAATCTTAGACTCATTTTCCTAAATTATGTATCTTCATTTTGTTATACTGAGTATATTTTAACAATATTTCCACTAATCCCAGACCCAATAATGAACAAAATTCCACTGCCATTTCTAAGCAAATAATAGGAAGACTCCATCAGCAAGTATATACAAAACCACATACATATGTATGTAGAAATTTACAAGCTACAATATCCAGACATTGCTAGGCTCGGCTCATAATCTTCTCAACCTTGCTGGAGTATAGCAACATTTATGATCTGGAGATTTATTGATTTTAGTTTTTATCCCTCTCTTAATAGGAAACCACCCTTTAAACCACTGACCGCCTCTTACTAGAATGAGAGTAAAATAGATAAATATATTTATAATACCATTCTTGGAAACAGGAAAGCTTTTTAAGGTGTTATAAAGAATTGCTGGTGACATAATGGTGATGATTGTAACAAAGGTTATATAGAATAACTGTTAAACACTTGAAAATAAGAGTGCATACGTTGATTTTTCCCCATCTTATTTCTTAGGTAACTTGACCATGTTCAATATTTGGAACTAGTTATTTAAACAGTTGAATACATTTCAGAGCATTGCATTTGAGAATGCAAATGCTGTCCCAACAAAATCAGATATCAAAAAATGTCATTGGTTTGAATGTGGATTATTCTGGGAAGAAATTTTTAAACAGAGAGAAAAATATTCTTCAGATAATGAAGATTTAGAAACAACATACCTTTAAATTATTATAATGACCTTGGGGAGACTATGATAACCATAAATATACAATGTTTGAACTCTGTTGAATTCAATGTTGCAATTTATAGCTTAGGATGTAGGCATATATAAGTCACAGTATCTCCCATCACTCAGGTCTTTCTAAAACAAAGTAATCAAGTCCATTCCTGTCTCACAGCAGTATTTTTATTAAAAATAAATACAACATAAATACAAACTATTATCCTTGTTAAGAAACTTTAAAAGGTATTAAATAGCATCTGTTGCTAATAATTGACTGAAACTTTAAGATACTTTATATCTACCTCTGACCCAAAAACTAATTCAAGTACAACTTGTTTTAATCAAATCAATGTGTGTGAATGAAGAGGTATCCATTTGTTTTACTAAAGTAGCAATGAGGTGATCCAATGCAGAATTGAAGCCCTCATATTCACAGGAGGGCAAGTTTGCTGAGTCTCTGAGTTCCCATTCAACCAATCTTCCTAACCCATAAACCCATCCTAGCCCTAGAATTGGGTACCTTTCCAAATCTTGTGTGAGGAGCCAGATCTTCAACCTGAGTCAGCACAGATTGATTTCTCACAGTCCCTAGCTTAGCCTATACCAGGCAAAGCCACCCAGCTCCCACACTGGGAGTAAATATTTACCAAGCTATTGTCATGGTATGGAATCTCTGTAAGCTACAGATTCCCTTTGTAAAATTGAAGAAGTGACAGTGTATCCCCCAAAGATTTGTTGTAAAGATTGAGTGAGGTGATCCACACAAAGTACACAGCACAGTTCATTTTGCATGATGCATAGTATAAACTTAACTGCTGCTATACATTATTATCACAATTATTATCCCAGTAGTAACTTAGTCATGTCTCATTTCCTAGATTCACAGTTAAGAGTTCATGGCCTATTTCATCTTTCTTGTTAGCTTAATTCTCCCTATACCCACCAGTCTTTCAATGCAAAAGTCTACGTCACCCACCCTCTGATTGACTTTCATGCCTGGGTCCATAGTCTCTCTTGGCTTTCAATAACTGCTCACTGTTTGGGCCTGAATAATGCCCACCTCACATCTTCCCTCGACCCTACCCAAACAAGGAAGGACACTTCAGATTCTGATTATTTTTTTAGTTTGAATTAATTATTATCATAGTCACTTTTTCTCTATACAGTTCATTCTGGAATTCAAACCAACTCTCCAATTCACATTGCCATGTGCCTTTTCAACAATATCTCTTTTTTGTGCTCCCCAACAGATAAGTAACATCTAACCTTGGCTGTCCTCAATTTAACTCACTTTGCAGCTCTACGCCCAGACTCAGACTTGGACATGTTAATATCATAACACAACCTCTCTGTTATTTTATGAATTCTTGCATTGCAACTAATTTGAAACTTTAATGGCAAGCTTTTCCAGTTCCTATTTCACCAATGTGTTTTTTGACAAGGCACAGGAACTTTTCTCAAATCCTGTCTGTATGTACCATGATTTATATCTTCTCACCAAGAAAAAGGAATAATCTGAAATAGTTAAGGTGAGTAGCAAAATTCTCCATTAGTAAAATAGGACTGGAATCTAAATTTCCACAAAATGCATAAGCAGTCATGAACATGCTGTTTAAGAAAAAGTTGGTATGAGATCAGCTTGACATAGGATGATGTCCTGGCTCAGCTACTTGCTTGTGACCTTGGGCAAGTTGTTTAATCTCTCTAAAACTCAGTTTTCTTGTATATGAAATGAACATTACATTTGTATTACTAAAAAATAGCAGTTATCCAAATCTGATGCTTCTAAAATAGTTTTAATGGGTTCCCGGAGAGGATAGCTTCTCAGAAGAGAGATGACAAATTTAGAGATTTTAAAGGAATTCTATAACCTCTTCTCACTTTCTCAGGTGTAGAGGACATTTGCTGAGAAATAAAATGACTTGTTTAATTGGTGGTAAAGCAAAAAAAAAAAAAGTAAATAAACTGTGTCTCTATATGGTAAACGTATAACTAGGCAGTGTCCTGACTTTCCAGGAATACAATACTATATCCATTGCTTGTAGAGACTCCTTGGGTAACATAAAGAATAGTCTTGAATGCCATGAGACAGTCTAGATTTAAGGGTAAAATATACCTGGAGTTTGGTCGCAGCCCAGAAAGGTGAAGAATGTGTATTTAAATTTGAAAAAAAGGGCATATCTTGTAAAATATTTCTCCACTGTTGTGAACTTTTCATCAAAATGATCAACCCATGTATTAACAACCTTAAGGATGTCAATGATGGCTCCATTTTATGAAAAAGGATGAAAGCCAGGTAGGGCAACCATTCCATCATTCTACTATCAGAGATTGCTACCCAGCATTCTCTCAGACCAGTGGTTCCTGCACAGAATTGATTCAAATAAACTCAGATGAGCTATTGAGCTTTGAGTACAAGTACTGAAACACCAAGGAAAATACTCTGGGATCTCTTTTGGCTTTATGATAAATGATAGTTTAATAGAATCATCTGACAAGGCTCCTTGATTATTTGTTTTGACTAACTCAAGGTGTTTCTCAGAATTACATCTCGATAGCTCAGTTAATGGTACAGTACTACATGCATAGTGAAAGTTCTCACCACACTCAGCTTAAAATTTCTACTGTGTCTCTCTTCCAGTTTGATTTTATCTTACTCTCATTTTATTCATCCTGCCCTAATTTTGTTATTTTACCACACACTCACCTCCCCAACTTTCCTTGTTTATTATATTCTATCTTATTTATAATTATTTTCATAATGTCTTCCAAGTATGTGGCCACAAAGGAAGTAACAGAAGAGCCCAGACCATTGACAGAAGTGGTTAAAAGCCAACATTCTCACTCTCTAACTGTGTTAGCTTTCTGTCACAGTGACAAAATACCTAAGATGAACAACTTGTAAGGAGGAAGTTTATTGTGTCTCATGGTTTCAGAGATTTCAATCCATGGCTGCTTGGCTGAATTACTTTGGGTCTGTGGTAGCACAATGTATCACACAGGCGCATGTGGCAGATGAGGCTTGGTCACCTCATGGCAGTTAGGAAGCAAAGAGAGAGACAGGAAGGGGTCAGGATCCCAATATCCCCTTAAAGACAATGCCTCCAATGATCTGACTTCCCTCCACTAGGCCTCACCACTTTAAGGTTCTACCACCTCCCAACAGCACCATGGGTTGGGATCAAGGCTTTAAATCTGGGCCTTTGGGGACATTTCAGAACCAAACTATAGTTGCATCTCAACCTGCCACTAAAGCCTCCTTTCTCACAACCCCCCAGTAGTCCATCAGCCCACTGAGTATGGGGTCTTTAAATCCCATCACAGGACACCCAAAGCCCTGGGTTGGCTTTTTCAAAGGCTGTAATTCTCCCTGTGAGAGTGTCATGTTTATTTTGCTAAACTGGAATTGCCCCCTGACATCTTACATTATTTGAGGAGATGTGTGGGTTTCAAGTATATGATCATTCACAATTTGGGCAAACAGATCTGTCAGTGCTATAAACTAAGAGGAAATATAATCAAACCTCGGAAAGGAACTAGGTGGATACTCAGGATGGAGTAGAAGAGAAAGATATATTAGAAGTTGAACATATACGACATACCTGCAAACCGACCCACTTTATTTCTATGTTGGTCCACATTTTTAATGAATAGATTCTACCTTCAAATAATATTACACTACTTCATATATAGTATAAGGACCTTATAATTTTATACTTTCAGTTCCTCCCTTTTTGTGAACTGCTGTCATACATTTCACTATTACATATATGCTACTGTTTTGTTTTATATATTTATCTTTTAAAACAAGGTAAAAGTACAAAATATAAACTTAATTTATTTATTCTCGTTTCAGCACTCTGTCTCTTTATGTAGAAGCAAGCGACTGCCTGGTGTCTTATTCCTTCTCTCTAGATAATTTCCTTTAACTTTTATTTATTTATTCTTTATTTGTAGTGCAAGTCATCTGGCAATTAATTTTCTCGATTATTGCTTGTGTCAGAAAGTCTTTGCTTTTCCTTTTGATTTTCCCTCCCTACATTGTGAGAGGCTGAGGCAGGAGGATTACAACTTTGAGCACAGCTTAAACAACTTATTAAATTAGCAAAACTGTTTCAAGAAAAAATAAAGGTGGGGTGGAGAGGTTGGAGATGTAGCTCAGTATAAATGCCCTGAGTTCAAATTCCTAGTACTAAAAAAAAAGCCTAGGCAAAAATTTCTGGTTGACAGCTCCCACCATGATTTTAGAGATGTCATTCAATTGTTTTCTGGCTTCTGTGCTTTCTCACAAGTAGTCTGCTAAAATTTTCATATGTGTTTCTTCAGAAGGAATGTGTCATTTTCCCCTCTCTGGCTAGTTTTAAGATTTCTTTTTTATTGTCTTGGGTTTCAGCTGTTTCTACGAATCTAGATCATAGACTTACAAAACTTGCAACTTTTCTCTCTCACAATTGTGAGGAAGACAACCAGCCATTACCTTAAAAGGGTAGGCTTAGAAAATCCACAAACTTCTATGAATAAACATACATGATGCTCGCCAAGCAGTTGCTTACCCCCCAGGTTTGCCTAAGGAGTAAATTGTTTGACAGACTAGAAAAAAAAAATGACACCTGCTTCACAGTGAAGCCTGAAAAGCCACAGTAACTGATGGTGAAGTTCATAATGCCCTGTTTATCCTTTGATCCATGATTACTCTCCTCAAAAAAAAGTTAAGGTTTTTCTGCTCAAGGCCATATATGTACCAAGGGACAAAATCAATCATAGTTGAATCCATTGTCTACTAACCAAAGAGGATGAGGCTTCATCTGTTGTCCTTTAGCGCCTTTCATACATTCCTTAATTCAATCCATCTACAAATAGTTATTGTACCAGTCATTTTAATGCATGCTGGGTTGGGATATCCATTACAAACTTCTAAACTTTGATGCATAATGTACGTCAGGTAGAGAACCACCATAATAATTCTAAGGATGATTTTGATATTATTTGTTAATATTGGACCAGTAGACATAGGACTTTCTGAAATTACCAGTAAATGACCCTTTTTCACCCTCAGGTTCTCCAAATGCATTATGTATACATAAAATCAAAAACAAGTATCTGATATACATGGGAAGTGAGGAAGATGTTTAGACTGTTTCAAGCCAAAATCTACTTGACATTCATTCGTGAAAAGAACAGAAAACAAAAGAAAGTGAAACATGATAGAACATGACCACTTAACCCAAAATCAGCCCCAACTATGACAAATACAGTATAATCATTTAAAGCAAAGAAAAAAATGGATTACAATATATTCTTCTTGAATTTAAGAAAAAAGAAAGGAGAAGAAACAAGGAGAGAATGAAAACTCTCCTCTCCCTGGGTTGTGAATAATATTATCGTAGTCATTAGTAAGAAATAAGAAAGGAATAGTAACAAAACTTCAGTGAATAGAAGTAGTATGGTGAATGAAAAACAATAGCATAAACTCAGATTCTTCCATTTCCTATCTCTCTGGGACAAATTAGTTCTACAACCTGAGTAGGTTATTTAACTTTGAGCTTTATAATCTCATTTTGAAATTAAGTAATTTTATAAACTAATATTTAAGCTCTAGGAGTCTATGATTCTCCAGCTGTTACTAAGAAAAGATATCAACAATCTATGACCCTGAATAATGTAGTACACACGGTATTCTAGTGCTTCTTTTTAGGAAGTGGTTATTGAATCCACACTAAAAATAATGGAAGAAATGTTACCAACAGATAAAAATGATATAACTAAATCTTCTTAGAGACATCATCATTCTCCATGTTGAACACTAACGACAATTATCAACATATAGTATTATTCAATGTTATCAGAGAGATCCTATACAGAGGCCTTTGGATCCAAATGCAGAACACATTGCCCAATCCCTGGGGATAGTTCAAGATTCTGATTCTTACCAACCCAGCCATCAAGAAAGAGAAGCTCTAGTATATGCTAAGAATACATCATAATATAAAGTGTAGAGCTTTGGGTAAAAGGAGTGAATTAAATCTTTTCTACTTGCATTACAGTAATTTTGAAATTACTTGCTTCTCTCTCTTCCCACCCATAGTGGGTGCTCTTGGTGCCAGCTGAAGATATTCTTTACCAGGTTGGTGGACACAGGTCCTACCTGCTGTAGTATTGCCTACAAAGGATACACAATGGCCCCCTTCTCTGGGAAATTGCCCTTGACCAAATAGGAGTGGGAGATTTTCCTGTTCCTCCTAAGGGGCTGCCAGTGGTTATGAGTGACTCACTGTTGGAGATTCAAAAGACCAGATAGTCCCTCTTGCCTCTTGAGTATAATTCCACACTACACTTGTATGCCAGGGCTTCCCTATGGAACTAGGCTGAAGCTAGTTTCCAGACTAGACACCTTTCTTGGTTAGCTTTCTTCCTTGACCTACTGTGGTTCTTAATTCCTTTTCTTACAAGATACTCCATCAATAAATTGCTTGATAAAAACCCCTAGGTGCTATGTGTAGGAAACTCAACCTAAGATATACCTAAGGTATACTTGGAACCATCTCCCAGTGGAGAGCAGAGGTCTCCTTTCCTCAACAGTGTCTCTAGACCAGTGAGGTCCAAGAAAAGGATGCCTGAGGTTCATCCTTATGTTCTCTTTTCATGCATCTTCTCATAATCTGAGTAAAATGATCCAGAAGGTTAAAGTTAGGGTACTAGGATATGGATTTAAAGAAATAAGGTCAAGAAATCAACTTGATCTGTCTTTAAAATCTTATACTAAAAAAGCTCTTATCTAGTCCACTTTCATTCAAAATAACAAGATTTGGAATTTAAATTCTGTCTAATAAGAAGTTAATGTGCATTTACCTAGGGGATCTTTGAATACTAACTCTTCCTGTATTTATGAAACAGCAGAAGTGGCTCATTAAAGTCTATTGAATACTGGCCAAATCTGGTATCTAGAGATAATTAAAATTGACTACTGACCAAATCAGGCAGTACACAGTGTAACATATCTTTGCACATCGGGCACTTTGACCAACTTATGGTTTCTTATGATTCATTGCCAAACTTGTGATTGGTCTACTGATAAAATTAAAGAGAAAAATCCCATGACTAGGATCCCTAGAGAAGTATAGACTAGGAACAGATAGAGTTAATCTGTGTCCATCTGTTTTTTATTTTTCTCCAGCCCACTCTGTCAGCCACTACAAAATATTCCCATGTGTTCCTGGGTACTGCTGAGCAAGACATCTGGAAATAAGCATCCTTATTTTTCAACCATGATAACAATAGAGGAATTAGAAAAATTATGTTAAATGTTTCATTTTCTGATGGGGAAAAGATCTTTAGGCATGAGAATTACATTCAGGTCAGTAATGGAAAACTGTTGTTCTCCACAAGTCTTGTCCAAATATACAGGTCTAATTCTCAAGCTTTTGAAGGAGGTAGGGGTCACGTTACAAAAGGCAGGACTGGTCAGGAAGGTTGGAGTCAAAAAAGTCAAAGCTGAACAGTATTCTAAGTTAGAGAAGAATCAAGTCAGGGGTTAAGGACCTCCAGGCTAACTCCAACAGATAGAAAATACCAATGGAATTTTTTTAATACAAAAAAAGAACATTTGAACAAATACAACTCTGTTAGAACACATGTCCACTTAATTACTTCTGTTTGTTCTGAGATAAAATTATTCCTCAACTCAGTTTAAACACAATCATGGAGAGTGGAGACATAGAGTTTAAACCTGGGTAGGAATTTTATGTTTATCATGGATAATTCTCTCACTTTGCATTAAGATTCAAAATAGCTAAGGAATAGCAGCTGGGGTAAGAACCCAGGGTTTCTGTCATCCAAGTTAGAAGGTTTTGTCCTGAAATATGACAATACTCAACACAATATGACATCTCCCCAGAATTAGTTATCATTACCAATGCTAACTTTAAAAACTTAAGGTGCATTCACATAAAGATAAAAGTATATTCAGCTCAAAAATGTTAGCTCTGCCTATAACTATTGTTTATTAAAAATCAAATAGAACTTTTTCTTCATTGTAACAAAATCTTTTTTTAGCAAAAAAATACCATGCTATTTAACAAAAAAATAGCTTTTATTGAATTAAAACAAGTATTTTTGTATTGTTAATACCTTGGCATAAATTATCTTCAGGTCAAAGTCAGGATGCCATGAAACTTCTACAGACTGTGTAGACTGGGCACAATTCAAGGAAGTCACAAACAAAGTAACTAGCCTGAAATTCTGCCATCACTAGAAAAGTAACTTAACACTGAATTCCTAAATCTTCACAAGCTTTCCACTGGGAAACAGAACTTGGTTGTCCTACCTTACTATTATTTGGTAAGGACACATGAATTAGAGCAACTGCTCCAAATAAAGGCGTACAAAGGAGTCAACTCATTGTATTTTTGTGCCTGGGGGACAATTGCCAAGCATAGAGATGAGGATGAAATTAAAAGTAAACAAAGTTCCAAAACCCCACTAGGGCATTATGAGTTTTCATTTTGTCTCAATAGAATGGAAGATTTGGACCACCCTCCTGACATCAAATAAAAATGGATTAATTGTTACTTATTGCGGGTTGCCAGGTAACTCTTCCCTTTTAATCATTCATTAAAAGCCTGCCAGATGTATAAATTTCACCTTATACCTTTCTGCCATACATTGCTAGTTCCCTTTGTGGATTTTAATGGGAATGAAAGCCCAGGTTGCACCTGGGCAGAGCTAAAGCTCAAAGTCAAAGCATTGGGATTTTCTAGACAGCCATTCACAAGAAGAAAAAAAGCAGATTCTATTTTCTTTCTTTGAAGCCTTGTTTTTGACAACTCTTACTGAAAAAGGTGCATTTTCCTCAAGCTTAAGTCTGCCTGCCACCCCATGGGGGCAATAGTCCTAGGGTCAAATAAAGGCCAGGAACAGCCTTTGTGAAACTGACGGTGACATTCCTTCTCTCTGCCCCCTCACTCTCCACCCCTTGCAAAACCACTTTAAGGTGTTACATTTAAAGCCAAGCTGGGACTGCTTCTCATCCATACTAGGAAGTGTATGCATATTAAGGAACTTCCTACTAGCACTGGAATATATTTTTCATTCATTCAATAAACACTGACAGTGTGCTTACAGTATGGCAGCCTGTGCTAGGAGCCAGGGATTATAGAAGAATCAGAAAGGTCATGCCCACCTGGAGCCCATCCTCTTGCCAGTATAGCAGAGTCTAGTTGCCCCTCTGGATCATATTTGTTCATTTATTTCACTAAGAAGCCCTGAAATAAGAACGATTTCATCTTTTTTGTTGGCTTAGGCCTATATTTAAAATATCTTCCCTTCTTTGAGGTTTTATTTTTTCCTGAGTATCCCTATTTTGTCATCACTAAAAACTATTGATGCAAAGCATCAACTAAGTGATTAGGCAAAGCAAGACTGTTCCCCCAAAGGTCTGTGGGATCAAGTGCACCAGTGGACAGTGGTAAGGGCATAGAGCACCTGTGTGCCCTGCAATGCCCCATGCCTTTAGAATATCAGAAGTCAAGGGCCAAGGATTTAGCTCAGTGGTTCCAGCACCTGCCTCGCAAGCACAAGGATCCAAGTTCGATCCCTGGTACCAAAAAAAAAAAAAACATAGAATATCAGAAGTCTGCCTGGACCTCTGAAACCTACTTGAATCATCTGAAATCACTTCACTGGAATATTATATGGCAAGATTTTAATAAACTTAATCAGTAGAGATTAGCATTTATTGAGGCTTTAAGTTTCATGTAGCACAACCCTCTTTTTTTAGAGGTTAGAAAACTGGAGTACAGCATCAAGGTCACAGTGACTGTACCAAGCACCGGGATACCATAGAGTGTTTGTGTTCTAATACCATCCTCAGAGCTTTAGCCCAAAGGAGGGTTGACTGGGAGACTCTAGAAGCCCAACAGCCTGGCAGGCTGAGAAGAAGAGCTTTTGGAGGAGACCTTTTGGTACAATCTGCCAAATATGTCTATTATAATTGTACTAAATAGATGTTGTTCATTCTAGGAAATGCTGCTCCTAAAAGTACTCTTGCTGTGACAACTTTTATGGCATAATTCATGCCCTCTCTTGCCACAGAAAAAAACATAGAGCTAATGGAAGGTGGTCTGAGTTCTACTTTTGATGGAGTGTTCTCCTTAGGGTTTCCTAGAATTCCTGCAAAGGAAGGCATTTTTATTCCTAAAGAGTTCAAATAAATACATTTTTATAATAACAGAATAATGAGAATTTATTGACCTCTTTAGCTGCTACCATGTTTAACTCAATTTCCCTTTCTTCTAAAGTATATTTTCAAATACTACCAAAAGAAAGAAGTATAAGTGAGGATGGGTATGGAGCCATAAGAAAAAAGACACTACAGGATCCCAAAAGAAATTAAGTTTAGATTTAAAAGAAATCAGGCAGCAGTAATAACAGAAATATGAAGTCTTCTCTTCTGTGGTGATTAATCTTGATTTTCAGCTTGATTGGTTTGTGAAAAACCTGGGATATTCATAAATCACAATTCTGGCTGTCTCTGGATAAGTTATGGAGCCATGAGCATAGGAATTATATCTGGCTCTTAGTCTCTTCCTCTTAGGCTTTTTTCCTGCTCTCTCCTTAGATGCCATGAGGTTAATAGATTTCCTCCACCATGGTCTTCTGCCATGATATTTCTGCCTGAGAGCTGATAGACTATTGACTGAAACCTCTGGAACTGTGAGCCAAAATAAGCCCTTCTTCCTCTAATTGCTTATGTTGGGTGCTTTATCCCAGCAGTGGAAGTCTTACCAATATATCTTCTATTATATACTTTTAATCAAACTATAAGTCTTCACAGAGTGTCTTGAATATTCAAGTCACCATCACCACAATTCCCGGCTTCAAGAAAGGAAGATGGAGAAGCCCACATGGACAATAGCAGCACAGGTGCATAGGGCTCAGCCAAAGGCCCACCCAGATACCATTGGTAAGTGTGTGCAGGCCCCAGTCAAAATCCCACTCAGACAACAGCCCATCATGGGGTATGCAGAAGGCCATCATTCAGAACACATGAATTGGCCCAGTGGTGAGCAGTAGAGAAAAGGCCTGTCCTAGGTGTCTTGAGAATTGAAGCACACTGGAAGAAGAGAGTCACCACAATAAAGGCACAGCAGACTGCATCAGTTGAAATGAGAAGACATCAAAACAAGACTGAAAACCAGGCTTCAAGATCACCTAAGTCAATCCAAAGGGGTAACAAGATGGAATGATCTGAAAATCAACAACCTGAACTCCCTGAACTGGCAACAAAAGAGGATCTGGAAAAAATAAATCAGAAATAATTTCTCAGATAACAACAGAGGTTATGTCCATAGTGCAAGACATGATTAATAAATCTAGGGCAGACCTCTAAAAAAATAGAGGAGCTGAGGAACATGATGGAATCCCAGCATAGGAAAAAAATGGAATACATAAAACAGATGAAAACAGATATCCAGGAGATTAAAAACTCCATTGAAAGTTTACCCAACAGAACGAGCCAATGTGAGGACAGAATATCAGGTCTAGAAGACAAGATTGCAGTTAATGACCAGGAAAAGAAAGATTTTTTTAAAACAGCAAAAGACCAAGAGAAATCAATCCAGAAGCTGCTAGATGATACAAAGAAGGATAACATAAGGCTGATTGCAGTCAATAAAAAAACAGGAGAGTACAAATGACATTAAAAAAAAAAGGTACACAGAAGTAATGGCAGAAAACTTCCCAAGCAGGGGAAAAGAATTTGACGTACAGATAAATGAGGCATACAGGACGACAACTACCATGATAAAAAAACTACACTTAGGCATATAATACTTAACATTCCAGAAACCCAACAGAAAAACAAAATACTACAAGCAGATAGAGAAAAGAAACAAATCACATACAAAGGAAACCCCATCAGAATCACAGCAGAATTCTCAACACAAACCCTGAAGTCAAGAAGAGTCTGGAGTGAAGTATTTCAAGCCCTAAAAGAAAACAACCTCCAATCCAGATTAACAAACCATGCAAAACTGTGTTTCAAAATTGATGGAGAAATAAGATATTTTCATGACAAAGAACACTTGAGGAACTTCATGAATACCAAACCAGCACTCCAAAAAATTTTAAACAATATCCTAGGAGAAGACAATGAGGGTCACAACCCCAGGAAGCCCAGCAGAATAAATCCATCAGGTATGACAAGAAACTAAATGCAAAGGGAGAGAATCCAACAACAGGAAAAGGACATGAAAATGATGTCAATACATATCAGTTATAACCACCAATGTTAATGATCTCAATTCACCAATCAAAACACATAGACTGGCAGAATGGGTCAAGAAGCATGATTCAACACTATGCTGCATACAAGAAACACACTTAATTTAAAAAAAACTCATAGACTGAAAGATAAAGGGTGGGAAATAATACTCCATGTGACAGGAACACAAAAAAAGCAGGAGTGGCTATCCTATTTGCAGATAAAATCGATTTCAAACCAACACTTATGAAGAGAGAAAAAGAAGGCTCTGCATTCTTGTAAAGGGAACAATCTAAGAGGAAGAGATGACAATCATAAATATATATGCACTAAAAACTAGTGCACTGAAATATATACAAGAAATATTAATAGACATGAAAAATCAATTAAGCACAATACAATAGCAGTGGGGGATCTCAATACCCCACTGTCACAGAGAGATAGATCAACTAGACAAAAAAATCAAAAATAAAACACTAGAACTCAACCAAACTCTAGAAACAAATGGACTTAACAGGTGCTTACAGAGTGTTGCACCCACAAAATCAGAATACACCACAACAGACCAATATACTTGCTCAAAAATAGACCAACTACTTGCTCATAAAATATGTTTAAGTAAATGCTAAGGAATTGAAATTGTCTCCTGTATATTATCAGATCATAGTGTGATGAAACTGGAGAGCAGTTACAAAAGAAACCACAAGAAGTTAATAAACACATGGAAATTGAACAACACACTCCTGAACAACGAATGGGTCATAGAAGAAATTAAAGAATAAGTTAGAGAGTTTCTAAAATTGCATGACAATGCCAATACAACATATTAGAATTTATGGGACACAATGAAAACAATCTTATGAGGGAAATTCATAACAGTGAATACTCACATTAGGAAAACCGAGTGAGCTCAAATAAACAGCCTGATGGGCCAGGGATTTAGCTCAGTGGTTCTGCCTCCTGCCTTGCAAGCACAAGGACCTGAGTTCGATCCCTGGTACCAAAAAAATAAATAAATAAATAAACAACCAGATGATGAATCTCAAGCTTCTAGAAAAAGAAGAGCAAGATAAACTCAAAGCTCATACAAGGGAAGAAATTATAAAGATCAGAGCAGAAATCAAGGCAATGGAGACTAAGAGAATGATTAAAAAAAAATCAATGAAGCAAGGAGTCGGTTCTTTGAAAGAATAAACAAACCTGACAAACCCTTAGCCAACCTTATCAGACAAAAGGAAAGAAAAGGCCCAAGTCCATGCAATTAGGAATGAAAAGAGTAAAATTACAATGGACCCAGCAGAAATCCAGAGGATCATCCATACCTGGTTTGAAAACCTATATGCCAATAAGACAGAAAATGCAGAAGAAATGGACAGATTTCTAAATACATATGAATTACCAAAGTTGAATGAAGAAGACCTAGATATTTTAAACAACCTAATATCAATCAACAAAATTGAAAACATAATTAGAAACTTACCAACAAAGAAAAGCCCAGGTCCTGATTGCTTCACTACTAAATTCTACAAGACATTTAGAGAAGAACAATTGCTACTACTGTTTAAACTCTTCAATGAAATAAGAAAGGGAAGCAATAATCCCAAATTCATTCCTGGAAGCAAGCATCACTTTGATCCCCAAAGCACAGAAAGACCCAACCAGAAAAGAGAACTATAGGTCAATCTCACTAATGAACATAAATGCAAAAATCCTCAATAAGATACGGGCAAACAGAATGTAGCAGAAGATCATCAAGAAGATCATACACCCTGACCAAGTGGGATTCATCCCAAGGATGCAAGGATGATGGTTCAACATACACAAATCAAAAAATGTAATAAACTATATTACCAGGGCCAAGGACAAAAACTATATGATCATATCAATAGATGCAGAAAGTGTTTGACAAAATCCAACACCCTTTCATGATAAAAACCCTACAGAAAATTGGAATAGATGATCTTTATCTCAACCTGATAAAAGCCACCTATGAAAAAGGAACAGCCAACATCATACTGAATGGTCAAAAAGAGAAATCCTGCACACTAAAATCAGGAATAAGACAAGGATGTCCACTATGATTACTCCTCTTCAGCATAGTTCTGGAAATATTAGCCACAACAATTAGACAAGAGAAAAAAAATAAAAATAATTAAGATAGGAAGCAAAGAAGTTAGACTGTCATTATTTCCAGATGACATGATACTCTATATAAAAGACCCCAAGAACTCCACCAAAAGTCTTCTAGACTTACCTATATTTCACACCATGCACTAAACTAAAATCAAAATGGATTAAAGATATAAATATTAAAAGGGAAAAACTAAACCAGCTGGAAGAAGGGTTCAGTAGAACTCTTGAAAACATTAGCATAGGAAAAGATTTTATGAAGTTGCACATGAACTAGTACAAAAAATCAATAAGTGGGATCTCTTCTTATTAAAAAGCTTCTGTACAGCAAGAGAAACCAACAACAGTGTGATGAAATAACCCACAATGTGGGTCTACTATCTAGAATATATAAAGAACTTTAAAAAGTCAGACCTCCCAAATTTAAAGACCCAATCCAAAAATGGGCATCTGAAATGAACAGACATTTCTCACACAAAGAAGAACAAACAGCAAATAAACACATGAAAAAATCTTCAACATCACTGGTCCTTTGAGAGATGCAAATGAAAACAACACTGATATTCCATCTCACTCCATAAAGAATGGCTGCTATCATGAAATCAACCAATAACAAATGCTGGAAGGTCTTTGGGGAAAAAGGAACCCTGCTCCACATCTGGTGGGAGTGTAGACTGGTGCAACCACTGTGGAATTCAGTATGGAGATACCTCAAAGAAATAGGATTTGAAGTCCGATTTGAGCTAGCTATTCCCCTGCTGGGTATCTTCTCAAAAGAATTAAAAGAATCATACCACAGCGATGTACGTGCACCCATGTTCATAGTGGCACAGTTTGTAATAGCTAAAACTTGGAAACAGCCCAATTGCCCATCAACTGGAGACTGAATAAAGAAAATGTGTGTTTTTTTAAATGGAGTACTACTGAGCCATAAAGAATGAGAAACTAGGATCATTTATAGCTAAATGGATGCACATTGAAGTGATACTCTTAAGTGAAATAAATAGGACACACATGTGTAAATGCTGAACAGTTTCTCTGGTGTGAGAAACTGAAAGTGTAAATAAGGACTAAAAGGTATAATAGATAATGTGAAATAGGAAGAAAAGGGGCAAAGGGGAAGTAGAAGTGGGAGGGGTAGGTAAAAGCAAAGAAGGGAATGGAATTAATATAAGAAAAGGGAAAAATGGAAACAACGTCTTTGTAAATAGGGGTGGAGGGTTTGAAGGGAGGGCAGGGGAATGGGGAAAAAATAATAACCAAGATAGATTTCATAAGGTACAAATTTCCAATGATGAATGTCATTATATTGTATACCTAAAATGTACCAATAAAATTAATTTTTTTAAAAAGTCTTCTATACTTAAGAACCAAATTCAGTAGTGTAGCTGGACACAAGGTCAACACAAAAAAATCAATAGCCTTTCTGTACACAAACAACTGACTTACTTACAGAGGAACTGCAGAAAAAACTCCTTTCACAGTAGCCTACCAATAATGAAATACTAGGAATCAACCTAATGAAAAAAAATCAAAGACCTCTACTCTGAAAACTACAGCACTCTGAAAAAAGAGATCAAAGAGGTTATCAGAAAATGGAAAGGCATACCTTGCTCCTGGGTAAGAAGAACCAATATAGTGAAAATGGCCATACTTCCAAAACTTCTGTATAGATTCAATGCAATCCTGATTGAAATTCCAGAAGCATAATTCACGGACCTTGAGAAAATAATCCAAAAATTCATTTGGAACAAGAGTCCCAGAACAGCAAAAGCAATTCTAGGTAACAGAGACATGGCAGGGGGTATCATAGTCCCCAACTTGAAACTATACTACAAAGGTACGGTGATTAAAAACACCATGGAACTGGCAAAGAAACAGATCTGAGGATCAGTGAAACAGATTAGAAGACGCAAAAACAACTCTGTACATGCTCACCCACCTCATCTTTGACAAAGGAGTCAAACACCCTCACTGGAGGAAAGACAGCCTCTTTAATAAATGGTGCTGGCAAAATGGGGTTTCAACTTCCCAAAGATAAAACATCTGTATCTCTCACTATGCACTAAACTAAAATTAAAATGGATCAAAGATCTAAATATTAAAACAGAAACACTAAACCAGCTGTAACATAAGTTAGGTAGAACTCTTGAAGACATTGGCATAGGAAAAGACTTTATGAACAAAACCTCAGTAGCACAGGACCTAGCACAAACAATCAACAACTGGGATCTCATCTTATTAAAAAGCTTCTGCACTGCAAGAGAAACCAACAACAGAGCTAAGAGACAACCTACAATGTGGGAAAAAATTTTTAACATCTGTACATCAGACAAAGGACTACTATCTAGAATATATAAAGAACTTAAAAATATCAGACCCCCCCAAATTTAAAGTCCCAATTCAGAAATAGGCATCTGAAATGAACAGACATTTCTCATGCAAAGAAGTTAAAGTAGCAAATAAACATATGAAAAAATGTTTAACATCAGTGGTCATTCGACAGATGCAGATGAAAACAACACTGAGATTCTACCTCACTCCAGAAAGAATGGCTGCTATCAAGAAATCAACCAATAACAAATGTTGGTGGGGTTGTGGGGGGAAAGGAACCCTTCTCCACTGTTGGACGGAGTAGCCTGGTCCAACCACAGTGGAAATCAGTATGGAGATACCTCAGAAAACTAGGATTAGAGGTCCCATTTGACCCAGCTATTCCCCTGCTGAGTATCTTCTCAAAATAATTAAAAGAATCACCACAGCGATATATGTGCACCCATGTTCATAGCAGCACAGTTTGTAATAGCTAAAACTTGGAAACAGCTCAATTGCCCATCAACTGGAGACTGAATAAAGAAAATGTGTTTTTTTAAAATGGAGTACTACTGAGCCATAAAGAATGAGAAACTAGAATCATTTATAGCTAAATGGATGCACTTTGAGGCGATACTCTTAAGTGAAATAAATAGGACACACGTGTAAGTACCAATTAGTTTCTCTGGTGTGAGAAACTGAAAGTGTAAATAAGGATCAAAATGTATAATAGATAATTTGAAATAGGAAGAAAAGATCCAAAGGGGAAGGGGAAGTGGGGCTGGGGAAACAAAATCTTTGTAAATAGGGAGGGGTGGAAGGTTTGAAGGGAGGGCAGGGGAATGGGGAAAAATAAGAACCAAGATACATCATTTAAAGGTACAAATTCCCAGTAATATATGTAATTATATTGTATGCCTAAAATGTACCAATAAACTTAATGAATTTTTTTTAAAAAAAAGGAAGATGGAAGTAGCAAAGAGCCACATAGCAATTTTACATTTTAGAACAATATTCCATAAGTACCAAATGATTGATGCAGATAATCAGTTACATCCCATATATGCCCCCATATGTCTTTATCTCTATTGTTACCTACCCAGTGCCAGCCACCATCATTGCTTACCTTGAATAGTGTAGAAACAGCCCCTAAATGGCTTTCCTTCATCTTCCCCTGCTTCCTAAAATCTTTTCTCCTTATGAGAATCAAAGAGATCTTTTCATAAAGTCCACACCTTCTCTGGCACAGCCATGGTTAAAGTCAGTTAAAGGCCTCCTATGACTTTCAAAGATAAGTTCAACATTCTTAATGTAGTCCTTTAGCCCTGCAAAATTTACCCTTGCTTTTCCTCTAGGCCTCATCTCTTAGTGAACTCTCCCTCACCCACCCCACTCTAGACATCCTGGGCTTCTCTCTATTCTTGGAATGCTCCAAGTGCTTACCATTTTCAGGACATCAGAAGCCACTAGAACTTAGTGCTTCTCTTTTCCTCCCACATCATTCTATTTATCAATCAAGACATAATTTAAATAGATAATTTGATATGGGAAGAAAAGGGGCAAAGAGGAAGAGGAAGTGGGGGAAAGGAAAGAAGGGAGTGGAATTAATATGAGAAAATGAAAAAATGGAAACAAAGTCTTTGTAAATAGGGAGGAAAGGAGAGGTTGAAGGGAGGGCAGGGGAATGGGGAAAAAATAAGAACCAAAGGAGGTTCTTATTTGCACCTTTGTAAAGGTGCAAATTTCCAATGATGAATGTCATTATATCGTCTACCTAAAATATACCAATAAAATTAACAAAATGAAAAAAGACATAATTTAAAACGCTATCTTTTCTTCTATGATCTGCTATACTAAAATGTTCTTCAATTATCATTTCTCATAACGTCTTCCAATTTGTCTTCATGTAATTTATTTCAGTTGACTATGTGCTCCAGGAAGACAAGAATATCTATCTGCCTTATAACAAACATATTTGCTCAGTAAGTTTTTTGAAAGAATGTTTGAACTTGGAGGTCAGAGGAGATATCAGAGCACTAGCAGGTGAGGTAGTGAGGGAAGACTTTACAAAGGCCCTGAGATTTTTCACATCCTAAAGATTAAGAAAGACTAGTGAATAGAGAAAGAATAGAATAAATTATAAAACTAGTGTTTAGAGGTGTACTTTGGTCATAATTATAAGACTGAAAAAAAAAATCCAATTTTTAGATTAGTTCAATTTCTGTGTGACTTTTTACAGAAATAGTTGCTAGATACCAAATCAACTTTTCAAAAGTTAATCTCATTATTTTCTTGATAGTAATCCAGATAGATACTATGACACTACTATCATCATTTTACATGTCTAGGCTAACATTTAAATAGAAATCCAATATAGATTTAAAGTAGTTTCACCATAGAATTTTAAAGAGTTGACTCATAAGTTAACAGTAAGGAGAAGGAGTAAATAAGTAAGATAAGAAAACGTGTGGGCAGAGCCTATATCGTTGGTGGGAAAACCTGCACATAGTTTGAATTTCTCTGCTAGGCAGATTCAACAAAATCATGAATTTTTGAAAATATTTAACAGATAAGTGAATGGTAAGAAGTTGTTTATATGAGGCTTCATCATATGTAGTTGGAAAAAAGTATATCTGTCATAAAGGAAGAGATAAAGTCTATCTTCCCCCAAAAAAACTGTACTAACAAAACTTATTGAAGGCAACAAATGCAGCCTACATTTAAAAAGAAAGGAAGTGTCCTATATGCTCATCAATAGATAACTCAATAGATAAATGCCACATATATACAGTGGAGGACTAGTCAGTCATAAGAAAGATGAATTTCAGTCATTTGTAGGAAAATGGTTAGTTCTTTAGACCATAATGCTAAGTTAAATAAATTAGAAACCGAAGGACAGATATTGCATGGTTTCTCTTATAGAAAAAACACAAAAGTGGCACAAGGAAATAACAGCGATTAGAGAAGTAAGTAGAATTAAAAATATCAACTAAACCAAGTGTTATTTTTTTGAAAAATAAAGAAAATTGACAAATCTGTAGCTAAAGTAACCAGTAATGTGAGTGTGAGAGAGACAGAGACAGACAGTCAGAGAGATGGAGACAGAGAGACAGACACAAAGAAACTTAAATAAAACCATAAATGAAAGAGGAAACCTCACAAATGATATCAAAGAAACAAAAAATATTTCAAGAAACTACTATAAAAATTATATACCAGCAAATTGAATAATCTAGAAGAAATGGAAAACTTCCTAGACATATGCAAGCTACCAAGACTGAAACATGAAGAAATAAGAATCTTTGTTTTTGTTTTTGTTTTTTTTTGTCTTTTGGTACTGGGGATCAAACTCAGGACCTTGCACTTGCAAGGCAGGCACAGTGCCGCTGAGTTAAATCCCCAGCCCAGAAATAAGAATCTTTGCAGAACAATGAATAAGGAAATTAAAGCAACAATCAAAACTTCCCATCATTGAAAAGCTGAGGGACAGATGATTCGGGTAAATTCTATTAAACATTTTAAGAAAAATCCAGGCCAATCCTTTCTCAAACTCTTCTAAAATATTGAAAAGGAGAGAACACACTTCCAAACTAATTTTATAAGGCCAATATTAACCTTATACCAATTCCAGACAAAGAGTATAAAAGAAAGTTATAGGCATTTCCCAAAAAGAAGACATAAAAATGGCCAACAAGTATAAGAAAAGATTCTCACCATCACTAATCAGGGGAATACAAACCAAAATCACAATAGGCTATCACCTCACATTTGTTAGGGTGGTTGTTATAAAAACTGATGGGAGGGCCAGGAATTTAGCTCAGTGGTTCTAGTGTCTGCCTCACAGGCACAAGTTCCCAAGTTTGATTCCCTGGTACCAAAAGGAAAAAAAAAAATTGATGAGAAATAACACACTTGGCAAGGCTGTAAAGAAAAGTGAGCCCTGGTAGACCGCTGTTGGGAATTGGTACAGCCCCATTATAAAAAATAGCATAGAGACTCCTCAAAAAATTCAAAAAAGAACAATCACATGATCCAGCAATCTCACTTCTGAGCATATATCCAAAAGAATGAAAATCACTGTCTTTAAAAGATATCTGCATTCCCATGTTCATTCAACATTATTCACAATAGCCAAGATAGGGAAATAACCTAAGTATTCATTGATTGAAAATTGGATACAGAAACCATAGTGTATATATGCAAAAGAGTATTATTCAGACTTTTAAAAAAGAACATAACTTCCATATGCAACAATATTGATGAGCCTGAAGGAAATTGTGCCAAAGGAAATAAGCCAGACATAGAAAGTCAAATACTGTGTTATCTCACTTATGTGCAGAATCTTAAAAAGTCAAATTCATTGACGTAGAAAAGAGAATTATGGTTATGAGGACTAAGAAAGAGGAACACATTTGTCAAAGGTTAGTTTCAGATATTCAGGATAAATATGTTCTGGAGAGCTAATGAACTTTGCTATATTGTATTCTTGAATTTTGCTATGAGACTAGATCTGAAGTGTTCTCATCTCCCCCATAAAAAAATAACAAAAGAAAAATAAAACTATGTGAGGTGATGAATATGTAAAGTATTTTGCTTGTGGTAATCATTTCACAATACATACATATCTGAAAATATGACATTTTATACCTTAAATATATATATACCTTTTATGTGCTTATTATACCTGAATAAAGCTGAGGAAAACAGAAGTGTAGTATGAAGGCAGGAGGGGATGTGAGAATGATGGTAATTTGTCCATTGTTTTATTCTACACAGTAAAGCTGAAGGCTGTAAGTCATGTATTGTCCCTGGCTTCCTGTCTTATTTTTCTGTTTGTCCTCCTCCTGCTCTTTTTCTTTCACCCCCAGGAGTTGCCAAGTTCCCACTTGGCTTGGGTATCGACATACACTTCTTCCGTCTTCCTGTAAACACTTTCCTAGCATCTGCACCTGGCTGGCTGCTCATTATCCTTCAGGCTTTAGCCCTATTTGTCAGACTTCCCACCTCTACTTTTGTGCCTTCCACATCTTTGCTCATTTCTATCATTCACCATGGTTCTAAAAGGTTTTGATTGTGAGAAGCATAAGACTAACCACCAGGCTAAGTTAGATGCTGTCCTGAAGTCTTTCAATTTGCGGTTTAGGGAGGATTTGACAGATGATTTGAAGCTCTCCATCTACTTTAGCTCCTTGAGAAATCCAGTAAATAATTTTTGGTTCTATAGGGATAAGGAACACCTCCTTTCACCAAAGAGAAAATGCTGAATTCTCTTCTGACTTTCTGGATTCTAAATAATAAAGATACATATTTACCATTTTCTTCTTTGTCAGTTCCTCTAAAAGGCTTTTATTGTCATTGCTTATAGATGCTATGGTCCTGGATACTGCTATAAAAAGAATGGATCCCTTCCTATATGCTGAAGATCTATCTTGCTATTTCCTATTGTCTATCTTTTATTTTTCTCTTTATTTATATTTTGGGCCCAGGATTTAGCTCAGTGGTTCTGCCGCCTGCCTTGCAGGTACAAGGTCCTGAGTTTGATCCCTGGTACCAAAAAAAAAAAAAAAAAAAATCCTTGGAGTTAGGTTGCACCCAGGTGGATAACCCACAATAATCTCTCTGTCTCAAGCTCATCAATATATTTTGGGTTTCTCATATGGAAAAGGAACCAAGAGGTAATGAGAGGAGGGAGGGGAGGGGAATGAGATTAAAGAAAAGGAGAATTGGGATGTGTTGTATACATGTGCCGAGTCTCTATGAGGAATGTGAGATATATATATATACACACACAAGAGGTTGAAGAGATGGAGAGGAAGAGTATAAAGAAAGAATCAAGATAGGCCATAAACATGTAGCAACTCTCCCTCATGAATGTAATCATTATGTACTATAAACATGTACAAATTTTCAAAAAGAATGGATTGGGAATGTCCGATACATAAGGAATTCACACAAGGAAATTTAGGTAGCTAGGTATCTTCATCTTCTACATGCATATATTTACTAGACATGTATGAATAGTATATATTTAAGCAGAATTCTTACCCTATAATTCTCAGGCCACAGCCTTAGGCATGCAAATATCTTCATCTTACCATAATTTAACTAATTTTTTTCCCAAACCGTTCTCACAGATGAGAGAAATTTAGTCAGAGTTGATTCAGTTTTAGTTCACAACTATATCTTGAAGTTGAATACAATCCTTCAGTGCCTATTAGAGAGCCAAGATGTCAGAGAATAGAGGGGAGTGCTTCATATTTGATTGTCATCTTTTCAGTTGGACACCTCCAGAGTCATCCTAGATGCTCAGGGGCCTTTTACATCTTGCAGATCATTGCTACATTTTCTTCATGCTTCCTGGAAGCTTTGACAGGCCTGCCGTCCTTCTCTGCCATGTCTGGACTCCTCTCAACTACTCTGCTTCTCACCTAACTTTCTCACACTCACCCTACACAGGAATGTGCAGGGGTTCTCTAGAGTTGGCTTAGGCTCCTTCCAAGATAACCTGCCTGGGCTTTTCTACCTACTTTTCCCTCAGTCTAAAAGTAGGGTAGAGAGGGCCCTACACACAATTTGGTATGGAAGGCACACAATGGTGGAAGGACTAATGCAAATGTCTTAACATGTTCTTGAAGGACAGGATTAACATTTCTGGCATATGTCACAGCTTCTGAGAGGGTTCTGAGATTGACATGAGATAAGCCACTAAAAGATATTGAACAAAGGAAGGGACTAGAGTAGAACACTGAAGAGGTTAAAGGAAATAGACTCTACTTAACAATTTTCACAGACACTAATGCTCTTGAACATAATCTCTAATGAAAGATGCTGCCACAGGTTATATTAACAAAAGGAAATAGAGTACATGCTACTATTTCTACTATTTCTAGAAATGTCAAAACATAAATGAACTTGTATGTCATACAATTACTTGAGAGTCTCAAACTGTAGAAACCACCCAGTGCTTGCTTTGGCAGTATATATACTAAAAACAGTAGAAACCATCCAGAAATCTGCATCTTTGGCTCTTTTCTTACACATAATAAGAAATTTTCATTAGCTCTTTGATTTAGAGGTGTGACACCTTATTAGCTACACATTTTTAGGTCTATATTTTGATACGTGTTTAAGAATAATAGGAGGAAGTGCTTAAGTATATTTTTGCCCATTTTCTAAATAACTCTTTCTGACTCTAAAATAAAACACTTTCATTCTAGAATATTTAAGAAATACAGAAAAAAAACTTAAAGAAGAAAATAAAGTCACTTGTAATTCTATCATTCAGAGATAGCTATAAATAACTTCTTGATGTATGTTCTTTCAGTCTTTTCTTCAATATTTAGATATGCATTTATAAACATGTGGTGATACCTCACGCATTATTTTCTAACCACTCTTTTACCTTAAATTGTGACCATTGTCCAAATCATTAACACTCTTCTAAAATAATTCTTAGTGGCTGCTCCAGATTTAATTACATTTATACACCATAATCCATCAATCCATTTCCTAATGGTTCAATTTTTAAACTGCTTTTCTTTTTTTACTCTTACTATGAAAACCACTTTATTCAAAAAATAAAGAAGAAATTACTATTGCCATTACCGGTGTGTTTTCTTCAGAACAGTATATAAATCGAAATCACACAGTTCAGGAAGTGAAAAAGCCAGAAACGAAGATTAATTTGGTAACATTGCTGAGACTTTTTAGAGGCTGTTTAAATGCAAGGCAAGATGGTTTCAAAGCAAAAGTTCTGGTCACCTATAGGAGCAATGACTGTAAGAGAAGAAAGCACAATATACAGACATATTAAAAAGGAATGTAGACTTGAAGAAAGACAATGTAGAAAGCAAAGCTGAAACTTTAAGATTATTTTTTAAGAAGCAATTTTGTTGACTTTAATGAGAAACAGGTCAGGCACTAAAGTCAATAAAAGTGTCTTTTAAGATAGTGTGAGGCAGACTACTTGCAGCTGATGACCTGTGGCTTCCTTGTTCACAGCTATGTGTTGGGTGTTAGCATCAAGTTGGTCCAAGTAACATGTTGACTTGTAGAATTTCAGACATGAAATTTTATGTTCATATGAACTAATTTTAGAAGAACAACAAAAGTTTGTGAGAACTTTCTGCTCATGCAGTATCTCTGGGAAGTCCAGGCTTTTACGATTCATTTGTGCTAACACCTAAATAACAATATTTTTAAATGATTTTTAAGCCAAAGTAGTTTCTCTAACTTGAAATGGAAACATGTGAGAATGCAAAGTTAAAAACAAGCAAGCAAACAAACAAACAAAAAAATACATTGAGCCAGAAAGTGTTTTCACCATGTTCAAAACGTTTAGATTTCCTCACAGAGAACATGAGTACCTTCAAAGCAAAAGAGCTGGATATGATTCCCAAGACTCTTCTCTTGTTTCAAGTATAGTCCAAGCAACAGCCCAGTAGGGAGAGCTCTGTCTCTGACCTTCAGTTTGTGTCATGATGTAGGCAAAAGGGACCAGAATTCTTCACTTTTTCAATCTCAGAAAGATGTTCGTAGTTGGGCAAATGGAAGTGTTCATAAGATTAAAGGGCGGCAACCTATTCTAGCCTATATCTTACATCTCATGGGACTGCTCTGACTTGGCTTCTACTCAGGCAAGCAAAAGAGAAAGTTGAAAAAGAAGTTCAAGGATTAAGTTTCCATGTGTGTCTCCATTCACAACAGATGGCCTCCACACCGACAAGCTTTTCACATTTGGCAATCTCCAGATGGGCAAATAAAATGCCATTTTGATCTGATTGTAAATTTTGGAAGGGGATTGTTACAATCTTTCAATCAAGCAGAAACAAAAATGAATTCTCACCAGGCAGAGACTCTCTATTAAAATAATAAACATTAAGTCTGTATAATTATTCAACATAAAAATGTGTTAGTCTTCACTGAAGCTTAAGGTTTAATTTGCTGCAAGCCTTAGAGAAAAGAATTTTATGAATAATTGTAGAGCAGCTCTGATAGATTATGAATATGGTGTAGTAAAGGAAAAATTCATTGATAAATCTTGTAAGAGTCAATGCACATTGGCAAAATAACCCCATTTTGGGCCAGGGATTTAGCTCAGTGGTTTCGCCGCCTGCTGTGAAAGTGCAAAGACCCAAGTTCGATCCCCAGTACCAAAAAACAAAAAAACAAAAAAAAACCCATTTTAATAATTTCATTGAAAATTCAATTGCATAATTTTCTATTTAAGATATTCTTAAAATTGTCTTTTTCTTCTTCTCTTTACAAGGCATCAATGTTCCCTAGTATTCCTAAAATGGTTCCTTTCTTCTTTATTTTCACAACTAAAACCACAGCTATATTATCCAGCACCTCTTTGATTTATGCAATACTGCACACAATTGATGTGATACCTTTGATTTGGTGTTTCATTCTGCTTCGCCACCTGACCCAAGCTTTCCAATATTCTCAATTATGTAAAACAGCTATCATCACCATACACACATGTGCATGCACACACAAACACAGACACACACATATATGTAAAATCATCTGATCTCACTAGCTATCCCATGACGAAAGTCCAGGATCCTGACTATAGCAAGAACATTTAATTATCATTTTGGAAAAATAATTTTTTGTATAAACCTCATTTTTGAAAAGCACTTTCTTTGCCTGATAATCCACACATTTGTGATTCTATGATTATGTTTAAATATCATGAACTTTGCATTACACACTAGAACATCAAACAGCCAACACATTCATATGGAAACATTTAATTAATTAATGCCTGCATCATTAAACCAAACAACCAAACCCTGAGCTAAGCATACGCTCAATTTTCAGTTAATAATGATCTAAAGCTATTTTGTTATCCATCAAGTCTTAATTTTAAAAAATATAGTAGTATCTGATATCTACAGTACAGCATATTGAGGTGAGGCCCAGATAAATCCACAGACCAAATTAGTGAGGAGCAGTGGTGATGGTAATCATCTCTGGAGTTCAACAGGCCTGGTTCCTAAGAACTTGAACATTAGTTTTCATCTTTGGAGGAAGTTACCTGGCTCTCCAAGCCTAAGTCTCCACATAAACCAAATAAGGAAATAATAGTATATATACATATAGAGTTTTGAAAGGATTAAATTATATGATACATGTAAAGAAAGCTCTTCTGTGCATTTTAACTCTATACCCCCCCATTCTCCACAACACAGTCATGATTATGTTCAGCATTAATTAATATGCATTTATAAACACTTAGAAGAATGGGGCTCTGGCTCTTTCATGCTAGACAAGGCTGAACAAAACATATCTTAAATACTTTATTATATCTTTAGTTTATTATGATGATAAAATTTGTTGCTGCATCCCCTATTAATCCTATATTTTAGCCCCATCAAAAATCTTATTCTTACAATAAGTGCTACATTCTTTTACACCTTCCTGATTTCACTCCATTCTTTCATCTACAACACTATGCTTTTTCAAGTTTAGGGAATGAGCAAGTCACCCAGTGGTTTTCTACTTAGCACCCGTGTATGTAAAGATCACCCAGTTCTGACACCTGCTACCTCATCCATCACCAGGACTGATCTGTCTGTTTTTAGTTTGCTGCACCTATGTCATCTTACTTTATCACATGGTGGTCCTACTTTCCAGAAGTTACACATTCAGCAGAAAAGATCAACTGTTTTTGGGAAACAAGAAGCACCTTTCTTTCAAGGGGATAGAAGAGAGTATGCCTATATGACCCTTAACCACAACTGTAAAAACCACCTAGGATTTCACCCAGGTGGGTGCCTACCACACCCATGCTGTGAGCCATATCCTTCACACATGATTGGATCTGCAAATTTTGCCAAACTGCTGATGCTCAAGATTTCTGCTCCAATCCACTGAGAACCCACCATTCTAATTACAATGGACCCTTAATTTAAGAACTCAATTCATTTGCAAGGACTGATTGTAATTCAAGTTGGTCAATTGAAGGTTCAGGCTCCTCTAGACAGTCTTCAAAGTCTTTCTCCTGTATACAGGTGATATGAGTGTCCTTAGAGAGATATTGGCCCAGGATTTCTCAGTTAACTCCACACAGAAAAGGATGTTGTAATGTTCCTTCCAGAACTCTTCAAAGGTTGAATCTCTATCTGAGTCCATCAGATAGCCCAAGCAGCCAGCATTCAGGTTATAACTCAAGACTTTGGTTGTAAGTTAAAACTAGAATTCTGGTCATAACCCAAGTTGTTCATATGTCAAGCTAGTCATAACCTGAGTGTCCACTGTATGTGTTCAATTCATACTACTGCCTGGCTTTACTTGACCACCCTCCCTCCCACCCCCACACTCTTTTTCACGTGAGTCATTTCATTTGATCTTGCTTTGTGATATGTTGGCCATTCTTTGTGCAGTATTCCAAGAGCAGAATTGTTCACTTTTCATACATTTATCTGCTACAAAAGGGGTTTTCTTCTGACTTTTAAAATACCTTCATGAGTTGAACATTTGGCAATCCATAGAGTCCTTAGAATATTTGGGAAGAAAACTACTAGAATAATTCATGGCAGAATATAGTGGAAGATGCCCAAACTTGGAGTCAGGCCAACCTCTTACAAACCATATGAGCTTTTCATCCATTTCCTCATCTGTTGAAAGAAGGTAAGCATATCTACAGCATAGGGTTGTGACATGGATGGAATTAGATAATACAAAATATCTAGTGCTTCATATAATATGTGAATCCATTATCAAGGATTCCATTCATTTCCACAGTCTCTTTCCTCCCTGCTCAGTATCTCTTCACTAAATTAGCATATAGCAAGTGAGAAGGCAGCCATGTAGCCTTAGACTCTCCCTGGAATGTACATTCTTGGCCAGGAGATGAAGTTTACTTGTAGTATGCAGGGATGAGAAGTCTGTCAGCCCTCCACGTAAAGATAACACTGAGTTTATTCCCCTGAAAGCAAATTCCAGCTAAGCTAAAACAATACATCATACCAGACTTGCAGAGAAGTAATTTTCTCTTTTTGTATGACTGATAAATGAGTAAATTCTCACTGCCTACCTTGCAAGCGTAAGGTCCCGAGTTTGATTCCCAGTACCAAAAAAAAAAAAAAAGAGTAAATTCTGAGGGGGTTTTTTGGAAAAAATGAAAAAGATCTGGGAAGAAATGCAAGGAATTTGAACCAGAGCATTTGAGTCTCAAGGTGGGAGAATAAATGATGATGCCAAAGAATGATGCACATGCTTCTTTCTGAAAAGGCTGGTTTCTTATATTCTCTTTTGCTTTCTTCCTTGTCCCTCCACTGTGCCTGCACATGGCTCATATTATGTCAGGTTTGGATTCTCATTTTATACAGGGCATGTCTTATGCCTTTTTGTGAGCTTATTCAGTTATCTCCTAAAGTGATGATGATTATTATTGTTGTATTTATTTTTCCTTTACCTCCAACTTGCCTCACTTTATTCTTACTAATTTTTTCATCCTGAATACATTTCTCACCAGTGATGAATTCTCTAAATGCTGGATTTTATCAAAGTGTCTTTCACCTCTGTACATGGTTTAGCTTCATGGTCAGAAGGGATGACTTACAAAAGGTAAGAAGGTTTTTATGTGAAAACTTGCACTGTGTTTCTTTTCATTGCTGTCTCATTTTCCCTTAGTTACAGATCTACGTACTTGAGGGCCAACAAGGCTGAAAAGTCTTGCTTTAAACAAGACTTGTTGTGACTATACAAGTCTCGGACAGTCAAATTTCACACATTTATCTGAACATTTCACCTTGTAGCCTAGACTTTCTGTGAATTCTAGAATATTCTAAAATATTAAATAGCAGTAATTTGTTGTTAAATTAAAATTTTTGTATTAAAAGCAAAAAAATTGTCTTCTAGATCCCCTCTACACTTCTCTCTGATACTCATAGATAAGATTCAAGTTGGTTTTCCTTAGCTCTTAGAAGGAAAAAAATTACGGTTCTTGGCAATTGTTCTTTTTTGTTACTGTTGTTTGTTTCACAAAGATGACAGAGAAATCATCTCTGAGTTTCCTACTCTTCTAGACATACCAAGCCAACTCTATACTTTCATATGAATTGTTCTAGAACCTATATCTGAATGAGTCCCCCATGAATTAAGATTCTAAACTGTTATTCAGTATTTGTGGACAAGAAAAAAAATCAATTATCACAACATTTTAAACAACATATTGAAAGTGAAAGATGATTCCAAAGACTTTGTGGTCTGGTCCTAGCAGTTGCAATTATGCCAGGAGTTCCCTGTAAAAGCAATTAGGGAAGTTGAAAAAGTGAGCACTCCCCAGATGTGATCTTACCAGTGGCCTTAATATATGACATCAATGAGTTAAATGAGGAAACTACCAGAGGCCAAACATCTAAGTTTTAAATTTCAGATGAGAATTTTGCTTGTGCTCACCTCAGGAAATGAATATTGCATTCATAAATTGTTGTGCTTATCCAGGAGATGAACCATAACAGTTTCATTTAGCCCTAGGGTATTAAATTTCTTTAACACTTTGCCACATTAGAATATGTTTTCCATCTGAATCTTATGATGCAATATTTGAAGAAAGAAATAGCCAAGTGACATTCCATAACAAGCCATAAAAGTTTATGATGCACATAGTAGGATAATTGGCATAACAGGAATTGAATACTTCCTTATGGATAATATTTGATAAGATATGGCATGCATAAAAATCATAACATTTCAATCAGCCAATGATGGCTACTTTAGAATGCATTTATTTTATTGTTTCCATAATGGATTTTACAGTGCCGGAACAGGTTCTACTCTACTAGGAAGATGGAAAAAAAAAACCCATATTCTTTTCCTCCTACATTTATTTTCCATTGTAATGTTTTGCCTGTGTATTTTATTCTTTCTTTTTACCCCACTCCACACTATATCCACAAGCTGTTGTTGATAAATGATTTGTTGAAACCAAAAGCTAGTGGATAGAAATGTTTTATTTTTCTACTTGAGTCAGCATTCTTTTGGGTAAAGTCCTTCTACAATATTAATTAAATCATTCATAGACAGTGTCCTTTCTCCAGTTTCCAGGTTTTCTAAACCTCACACCTGTTTTTCTTTGGGTTCTGTGCTATATCAGCTTATAAATCTTCCTGTATTTCCTAGTATAGCTTCTTATGAAATAATACTTTTTCCCTCACAAAACTTTCATCCAACTGTTTTCAATAGTGGCAGTCAGGCCTGAAGTTGTCAATCAAAGAACAGCTTATCAGTCTGAGCTTTTTCTTTTTAAGCTTTTACTCAGGGACTTTTGAAACTTGTCAACACCCAGTTGATTTTAGCCCTAACAATAAAGTCACACTCTATCTCCCACATAGAAGCTTTAAGATTAAATTCTGATGTCATATATGTCATATTTACATAGTTAAAACTCATAACAAGCAACCCACAGGCAATAGGATGTAATAACCATGCAACAGAGCCATTTCCTGTCCCCCTTTTTTCTCTCACACTATGTTTTGTGTAGTTTATTGGATGTGAATGTTATGAAAATGAAAATCGTCTGGTAGAAGCCTGCAGGCCAGGTCTGAGGTTTAGAAGAATTCAGCTGGAGGAGTATATAGAACTGTAAATGCTTGGTCGCCTCTTACGTTATGAAATAGGAAGACTTTCAACATTCTTTTCATTTCCAGAAAAAGGAGAGATGGAAGCTACAATTATACACACTAACAGCTAACTTTTAATATTTTTAATTTTTCTAGTATTAAAAGCGAACAACTAACTTGGAGTCAAAAACCTTGAGACATCAAAAGCTTTACAGTTTTGGTTTTTTAAACACAATGCAACTACTTCAAATGTACTTCAAGATGAACTTTAACTATGGACAGCATTTAGGAGTCAAATCCACTGTGTTGCTTCAAATAGACAATTTAAAGAATTAAGCATTTTTTGGCAATCACTTTAGAGCTAGAAATATGTATGTCACGTTGAAGTAAGAAAATGAAAACCACTGTCTGTGATTTAATTTGAAGACTGTCACATCAAAAGATTAAACTAGAAGTAAAAATATTGACAAGAAAATAAGGCTCTAATAGAAAGACATTATATACCCATGATGTGAACACTTTTTGTAGTTTCGTTGCTTAAAGGAAGTGGAAAGAAATAATTTTCTTAATGGTGTTACTTTGAAAAGCCCTCTGTATAAATAAAGTCTAAAATTCCATTTTGAAATAAGTTCTTGTTCTTTCTGGGGCTGGACTTATTATTCATGCTAAAGGATGTACACTTAAATTTAACAGCTGAGTTCTACTACTATGCTAGAAAACATTTGCATTGCCTTTCTGTAATACCTGAAAGGAACTGTCATAGTCCAGATGCAAAATGAAAAGAAATTCTAGGGAAATAATATTCTTTCATGGTTATGAATAAATAAATACATGTAGGTTAAAATACTGTAATAGCATCCTTCATACAGTCTCCAATTTCAAAGCTTCCAAACAAAAATCAGGTTATTTCAATTTTTTTTATCCAAACTACATAGGAAGTTCAATATTGGGCTCACTAATATTTTTCTAGCAAATGGAGTTCCTTGAGTACCTTTTCTTAAAACTACAACAATTAAAATCCTCTTGTCAGCAAAGGATGCATTTATATTCCCAAAGCATTCAATTACATGCACACATATACACTGCCTGCTCATAGAATGACTCAGGAAATTCAGGAAAGGACTTTATCTAAACTTACCTCCTTTATTCTCAATGGTGCAGGCCTCTAGGTCTAAGGTCCTACTAAGAGACTTCATTTTTCCTTTGGCATTTTGTCTTTAAAAATTCTAAATTCACAAGAAAATATCACTAATATAAGAATTTATGGAGTCCATGAACTATCACCACTCTAAAGAGCCAACACATTTAGCTAGTATTTCTCAACAATGTATTGACAGCTTAAATTTAGTTGAAGAAATGATTATTGCACATACATGGGTTTGGGACAGAGTGTGCTATTCTGAAGACTGGTGATATGAGGATGACTAATCCTCTACCTAATGGAAAATAAAAGTCATAGAGCTCACCAAAGACAAGGGAACAGGAGATGGAGGGAGCAGGAGAGAGGTGGGGGAAAGGATACGAAAAGGAAACCTTGAGAGGAAAAGTAGATACAGAGTTTTTACAAATGGGAAGTGGACCAAAAGATGGAAGGAGCAGAGAGAGATGGGAGGGGTTGGGATGAAAGAATTAAGATGTGTTGTGGATATGTACCATCTCCCCATGATAAATGTAATCATTATGTAATCCAAACATGTACTAACAAAAAAAATTTAAGAAAAAGACAAGAAGCAAGAGAAAGGAAGATTACCATAAGGGCAGAGGAGGAGGTGCTAAGAGGTGAAGAAAGTAATTGAAATAGGAGAGTAGAAAATATCAAAAGCAAATTTTTTCTTTAATTGTTTTGAGTAGTGTAACTAAAGAAACAACACATAACAACAATATATATCACATTAGCATTCCTTAAGCTTTTCTTCAGAGGAGAGAGCCTTCAGGAATACCCAAAAATCAGTCGTGTCAGTGAATAATTTTTAACTGCAAAAATTCTAACATTTTAATTCAACCATTTGTATACTTATTATTTGATACAATTGAAAATTTTGCTTAAGATTTTATGAAACTTTAGTTATTAATACAATTGCTGTGGAAATATAAAAACAAGTCATATCTCTGTATGAAAAAACAACCATCTTGTCTCTAACTAATTCTTTCAGTTGTGTACTAAAGTAAATTAAGGGTAGAGGAAGTTTAAAATTGTTTCTTGGAGCTGTAAATCCTGTTGAGTGTAAGCCACTTAGAAAAGGGTGATTGGTCAAAGATTATTCATCTCTTTCAGATGGTATCAAATGTAAGGCCTACTTTCAATGTCTGGGGTTTCTGATAGCAATTACAGATGAAATGAACTTCAAACATTCTGGAGCTTGTGTTTAATTCAGAGCAACATCTGGCATCTTGGAGAGATCTCAATATGTTCATGAAATCATGAATGGAGTGGGAAATCTCATGAAATAAGTCAAAGAGATCATTCTTTATGAGGTATGACTATAAAGTAATATGACTACTTTTTGAACTAATACTTCAGATCTTATACATACAAATCCAGTGTTGTTCCTTAAAAAACAATCATGTTGGAAATACATTCATCCAATGTGTTGCTGCTGGACACTGGGTACTATGATCTAGTAAATGGCACCATCAAGGATTCAAGCCAGGGAAGTCCATCTCCAAATCCACTGTTTTTTAACTACCATGCTGAACCCTAAGACTAAGGCTAAAGGGAAGTCTCAGTCAAATTCTGATCCAGTGAAAAATGCTGCTGGATTTAACATTTACTCATTTTCAACTTTCAATAATAATTTACAATTATTCCAAGGCTTAGATTTTAGTGTATTTGGCTAGCTTGCAAGAGCCCATCACACCAAAGATTGAGCCTTACAGAGGCAACTATACAAGCCTGTTCCATACAAGCTCTGTAGCAGCACTAGAGAAAAGTTTTTATAGTATGCACTCTGAATTTAGGGATTTGGAAATTCTCAAGATATCCTTTTGTAGTTATACAAATTTCCATCATGGATATTTTCAAAGACAGCATTTATTGAGATGTTGTAATTTGGAAATACTCAAAAGAATGGAGGATAGTTGTGTGTTTGTTACGTCCCTTGGGTTTTACCCAGGCAAAGAGCAGAAGAGGATTATATGCCACCAAGAGTACAAACTTCACAATCAATCAGTCCTAGGTACAAATCTAGTCTTTCACTTATTTGAAATGTGACTGAATATAACTTAGTTGATTTCTCTGAACATTACTTTTTTTTTCCACTAGCAAAATGGGCTCAAATGCTCACAAGGTATGTGAGGATTAAATAAAATACATTTAATTGAATTTTGCATGGCAGAACCTATAGCAGTACATTTTCCCTGGTTAAGTTCTCTTCCTTTTCCAGCAATATCCTTGAATTCCCCAACTAAAATTAATTATCCTTCAAATCATTGACTCAGCTTTCTTAGAGGATTTGAGTGGAATTATGATAAATTTAGGGCAAAGAAGAAGGTGTTTTGTTTTGTTTTGTTTTTTACTGGTCTTGTTCATGATTCACCCCTGCTATTTTATTTGCCAAAAGTTTAGTGCTGCAGAAGGCCACTAAACTGGGCTCCAACTGATAGAGAGAGCACATGGGAGGAGGTGTGGGGTCCCACAAAGGGCTTGCAGCTGTTGAGAAAGCAATTGGATTAGGCAACCAAGACCAGAAGCATCTGGTAAAACTGACATTTTTTTGCACAAAATTGACATTTCTGTCATAAATGATAATTCCCACATTTATTTTAACTACATTTAGGAAATACTTTTTTAATGGAAAAATGAGAAGATTGGGGTAAATCTTTGATTATCCCTTTCTTCAGAGGGAGAGGGACTCTTTCTCTGGGCACAATAAAAGGAAGGAAGTCAAGTGCCTTTGTCTGCAGCCCAGAGAAAGCATGGGAGCAGACATGAGAATTTTCTTCCTTTGTGGATCCAAGGAACTTTGAAAAGTTCACTGAAGTAAATCACAGGAAAAACTATAGAAATTTACTGGTGAGAGATATGAGTCAAGTTTACCAATCAGATATCATTGATCATCAAACAGACATCTCAGGCTATCTCTGAATTCATACTTCCAAACTTTGCCCAATTCCCTGTTTCATAAATGCAGGCAAAGTAGCACATTACCCTTGAAGGGTGATTCCAAATGGAGAGACAGGGAAGGAAGTTTGTCTAGAACAACTGAGAGTCATCCCACTTCTAAATATCTTTGGGTAGTTGGGGTGTTCAGAGGGACAATGTAGTGATTTTCTTCACCCAAAATAATATGGGAGTTCAAGATCCAGGACAGTCTGAAAGCAAAACTAGAGACAGGCCCACAACACTCTTTCTGTAGCCTAATAATCATCTCCCTCCCGACACCACCCAGGTATAGCTCAAAGGTTGATCTACCATTGTGCACAATGATTTATTTAATAAAAATTTACAAAACAGTGCCTGCCAGGGATTGTTAAAATTGCTTAAGAAATTAAAAGGTAATTATGAAACAAACAGAAGAGAGATGAATGAATAAGCTAAATAAATAAAATCTAGAGACTAGTAGATGGTGATATGTGTAGGAATACAAAATTATGAGTGAAAGGAGCAGTTTCAACTTAAATCAGAAAGGTGAGAGATAGTCTCAGGGAAAACAGATTTGCTTCAGGCCAGGAAGGGAGGGAGAGCAAACCTACAGCTTGCTGAGGGAAGTGCACTTCAGGTAGAAACAGTTATAGCAGCTGGAGCTGTAGTGTGCTCCAGGAAGAGAGTGAAAGACAGAATAATAGATGAGCTCAGGGGTAATGGGAGAGGGGACACAGGCTATGGAGGATCTTTTGGCTTTTACTCTGAGTAAAATAAAAACACCATTTATCATGTTCTAGGCATTGAATAGGGTCTTTTCTTACAAATACTCTCTCTAGTGGTATCACACAGATAAAATTAGCTCCTGTTGTAGTCAGCAGGATTTGGCAAGAGAATACATTAAATACAGGACACATAACTTATAAGATTATTTTATGATAATTACCAAAAAAGTCAAATGCCAAGGAGTACAAGAGATAAGTCACACACTAGAAGCCCAAAGGATTCCCCTGGGGGTCTAGATCCCAGCAGTTTCCCACACAAGTCCAGCTAAAGGCTTAGAATCCAAGGCAAATGTCCTCTTTGAGTCTAGCCAGTGGCCTAGAGCCCAGAACAATGTCTCGTGCTTGTCTGTATTAGGATCTGCACCTGGAAGGCCCAAAGGCCAGTGGTGGAAGCCAGAAAATCTAAGCTGGTGAGATGAAGGATTTGTGCCACCAAGCTGGGGGATCCACATTGGAGCCATGAAGTGATGCTCATGGTAAAGATCAGAGCTCCCCTGATGAAAACAGCAGCTATTCCCAATGACAGCGAGGCCCAAGCTCCTCCTCTGAGAACAGCCTAGTTCACATTAGGAAAACCATCCACAGCAAGCTTCTCCTAGAAAATCAACAGGCCAAGATCTTCCCCTCTAAGTTCTCTTTTTATGGCTATTGGTAACAATCTTCAGGTGGATCCTCCATGCCCAGATCATGCTGATTCAGTTCAGCTATGTGTTACAAGTTGACCATTAGTCAATCCACCACAGCTCCTTTGTCAGAGAAGGCAAGAACCACCACAGCTCAAAATTCAAAATTTGCCCAAATCATACAGCTATGAATGGAAGAGCCAAGAATGAAAACCAGAGTCAATGCTTCCCAGAACCTTAACCCAAGCATTGTTAAAGGGAGGTGAGAATCAGAAGTTCTGGATAGAGTGTAACCTGCCAAATTGCGGCTGCCTAACAGCAGCTCTTTTGAACCAGGCATTGTGGCACATGACTGTAATCCCAGTACTCTGGAAGGCTGAAGCAGAAGGATAGAAAATTCAAGGCTAACCTAGAAAATCTAGCAATTTAGTAAGATTCTGTCTCAAAATAAAGGGCAGGGGGATATGGCTTAGTAGAAAAGCCATGGGTTTAATCTTCAATACTGTAAGATTTTTTAAAAAGAAAACTTTTGTGAAAGAGTGTTCATAAAGTGTTTCTGCTCCTGTAAGTAGTTACATCTCTCTAAGATCCCCAAATGCAACCTACTTTGGTACACTCAAAATTTGTGATTTCTGCGATAGGTATGTATGTAAGTCATCTAAAAAAGATTTAAAAACACTGATTTCAAACCTCCAACCCGGACTACTGAATCAGGAAATTATGGTTCACAAATGTATTTGATGATGCAACTGTTTTTTTCCAGGAATGCCTCATGGAGATAGATATGTATTAGAAAGAAAGTACTTTGGAAGTAAAACCACAAATAAAAATCTCTACACAGTGTATATATTTGGATGTCAAAAAATTAAAGAACAAAATTAAAAACCTCAAGTCTGATTTGTTTGGTTGTTCAGTTAGTTGATTTACTCCTTTATGTGTTCATTTATTTTTACATTTTTGGCTCATAGCTATTGAGTACTCAATAAATTTGTTTGGTTGAAATAACCATTTTTGCAATCCACTTACTACTTTAGTAAATCCAACACTTGACCTTTTAAAGACAAATATCCAAAGCCAGGCAATAATTGATTTAGACTACCAAAAAGCTTTCAATACTTTCTTTTATGCCTGCAATTTTATCATATTTGTAAGCGGAGTAAATTTAGCTTTCTTTAGAAGTAATAGAGTAATCTCCCAAGGAATGGGGTGAACAATTATTTTAAAAATTTAGACCAATGTACCTTTATTTATTTTAAGTATGTGTGTGTGTGTGTGTGTTTTACAAAAAGTGTTTCATCTTTTATAGTAATCATGAGTTGGTTTGGCACTCTGGGCTACTGAGACACCATTTAGCTGATATTACTCGTTTATAACACCACACAGCCATAGGTCACCTGCCAGTGTTGTTCAATGAAAGGAGGACAGAGGTCATGTTGTGAAAGGACCCTAAGAAGGTGTATACTCCTCAAACCCCTCTTCCCACCAATTCTGCTGCTCAATGGCCCAATCATAAAGGAGCAAGATCTCACTCAAACCTAGATCCACTCAGCCACTATGGCAGAATAAAAGACCAGTTTTAAAATTTCATTTTCTTTGTTTTATGGATCTGTCACCTTCTACTGCCGGAAACAGAGCAGAGCAACCATTACATAAGCCCTGCTGATTGCAGGCCAGTGAATATTCAGTTTTCAAAATCACTTCCAGATAACCTCTCCCACTTAAATTGTTTAAGTATTTTAATGCATCATACTCAAAAATGGTTTTGAAATGAAAATGACACTTGCCTAATAGCTAAGAGTCATATCTTATAGAAATAGAATGCCTACTGACCATCTTAAGCATGTATAGTGCAGATTAGTGGTACAATATGCAGTTCTCCTCCTCTTACAGTTAGGTAGGGCATATGTTCCTAGTTCTGGTTGATGGATTGAGAGTGGGAAAATTCAATTATCCTGAAAAATCCTTCAGCAACCTATATACGCTGAGGTAACAGAACCCTGAGATTGAAATAACTAGATCTCAGGGTGATCACCCACAAGACTTGCAGTAGACTTTGAACAAATGAAAAAGAAAACCTTAGTTATATTAAGCTACTGAAATTTAGGTGTTCTTTGTTATTATACCATGGCCTGTTTAATGTAGTATGTATTAAAGAAAAATGCTTAATGATGCCAGCATCAGAATAACTTAACTGTGGATATACTGACATTCTATCTTTTTGAGCTATGCCCATTCCTTTTTTTAATAACTTCTTTCTGTTTAGTATCCATGTACCATGCCTAACCACTTATATTTTTTGTTGTTTCCAAATAAGCTCATTATATATCCACAGAGTTAGATCCTTATTCTCTTATTCCTTGATCCCTAGCATCACTGCTAAACTATGTATCATCTGTGAGCTCATAGAGACAATATCTTTCCACAGTAAATTCCACGTTTAACAATTCAAGCTTTAGAATGGAGCAGACCCATGTTAAAGGCATTTATCAGCTGTTTGTGCTCCTGTTCTCATAATGCAGAAGAGCAATGATTAGAGAAACTTACCTTGGGAGTTTTGGGGTTTGTTGGGTTTTATTTTTAAGACAAACAAGACAAACACATGTAAAGCATTTAGCATAGCAAAGAGTAAATGTTTCCTTGGGTAAATTTTATTGTGGTATATCTTTATGACACAAATAATTACATTCATCTTAGGGAATTGGTACATTTACCTACTGCATTTTGACCTTTTTTTACTTCCTCTTTCCTCCTATTCCTTTTTCCCCTTTTCCCAGATTCCTTCCCATCTCCACAAAGTCTACCTCTCTGTTTCCTACCATCTCTCTTTTATTTTGCCTTTTAAATTATTTATATTTTGGGTTTCTCATATAAGAGAAACTATGTGATATTTATCCTTCTGTATCTGATTTATTTTACTTAGCATTATGGTTTCAAGATCTATCCATTTTTCTATAAGCAATTCAAATTTATCATTCTTTATGGCTGAGTAATACTCCAGTAGTACATTTTCTTTATCCATTAAAGTGGAAGAAAACCCTTATTTACTGAACAGTTTCCTGTGTTGCAAGGATTATCTTTAGTTAAAACTCAGAGTACCCAGGGAATTAGGTATTTTACAAAGAAGGAAATAGACTCAAATTAACAAATTTCCCAGGGGTGGTGGCACATGCCTGTGATCTCAGTATTTGGGAACTTCGGAGGCCGAGGCAGGACTTCAAGATCAGCCTGAACTACACAGTGAGACCCTGTCTCAAAAAGAAAAGAAAAAAAAATTGCCCAAGCTCACAAAAGCAGTCCATGCCAGACCTCTGAGAGAGGCCACACCTGCTGTTCCCTTCCTGCCCCATGCTGTGTTTCCTCAACATAATTCACCCCTCTGAAAGGGAAACTTTCTGGGCATATGTTTTCAAAAAGTATTAAAAGACAACAATTAAAAATTGTTAAAACCCAACTACAATGAATAGTCATTAGTTACAAGCATATATTTTGTATTATATATTAAACCATATTTTAATTATATTACAAAGAAGTAAAGTTTACATAGTCAAGTAAAGTTTACTGGCATTTTTTTTCTTAATATTTTAGATCCTCATTGAAATCTCCTATTCCTCTTTATTCAGAAAAATAGATAGGTTAAAGCCATTTGGGAAAATAAATTGATTGCATGAAACTGACATTTTTTCTCTTTGTGTTTGTTACATAAAATACAATTCTTTAAAAAATCCCAGTCATTGTCTCTTGCTGCAAATTTAATGAAAAAGAAGTAAACATTTCCTTCTCCAAGTGTTAAAGTTTGTTTCTCCAGTTTCTTTTTGGTGACCTTTCCACCATCTAAAGAATCTCTATAATAAGTAATTATAACCTTGGAAGACCCCATCCCATAGATCACCAGAAACCAAAATATAAGGAAAAAAAGAAAGAAAAGTCAACCACTTGTGGAAACAAAGTTACTTTGAATTTTGAATTTGTTGGGTTTTAAATGATTTCAGCCTCTACTTGTGTGCTCACTTAAAAAATATAGTTGATCATACTGAATTACTCCTGAAATAGAAACACAAACAGTACCTTTGTATATGCATTAAAATTGCAAAGAAAGATCTGCTAATTGTGATTTGAGATAATTTTTTTAATGACCAACTCTGGCCATTTTTTATGACTCCCAAATGAATTTTAGTCTGAAAAGTTTGGAAATCAAGGTGATAATACAACTAATTGCTGCATTAATATTTTACACACCCTTAAATTTTCAGTTTGACATTGGTTACTTTTTATTTTAAAATAAATAAATAATTGACCCCAAGGTCACTGTCAGTGCCAATGGTGTCCCTGTGGGAAGAAAGGCAAGGCACCTGCATAGCTGGCAGACCACCTTTCTCCACTTTTTTTCTGAGACCTGCTCCATTCCCTGAATCAGAGAAATATGGAAGGCAACCTTTGCAACAAAGCATTACTGTGTTTCTTTCCATAAGTGGTACATATATTTTAGCTTTCAAAATAATCTCTTTTTTGGAACAAAAACAATCTTCCTTTTAAATTTATGACCACCTTTAAAGGGCTTGATTGTCAAACTAAAAGTTAGTTAATGTCTTGGCTTCAATAAAATTTGATTAAAGCTGAAAGATATAAGAGTTATAAAATCAGAAAAAAATAGAAAAATAGCATTGGATTTTTAATCTAAATCTCAGCAAGTATCTGGGAAGTAGTATTTTCTAGAAAGAGCCAAATAGTAGTTATCCTTTATGCAATACATAAAAAGTGTTTTGTAATTCCCTTCCCCACCAGGGGAAAAAACATTTTTTAAGTTGAAAAAGTGACAAAAGGATATAGAATACATATTTTGTTAATATTAAAAAACTCAAGAAATCATGTTCTCTAAAAAATATTTGTTAAATAAGCCATTTTGAACATACCCTTAAACATGTATTACAAATGCCTATGCTTGTCAAGTAAATGCTGTATTATTTTAGAAGTTAAAACCAGAATTTAATTGAACACTGAATGAAGAACTGAGACTATTTTTTTTCTTTTGCTTTAATGAACCTATTTAAGTTAGAAAAATCCATCAAATTAAAAACAACCCTCAATTTAGGCCACAGTACAAAAACACCCCCAGACCTCAGGAAATCATCAGGCTCATTCACCTTGACCTTTGGCCTCTCACACATTCTAACATTCAGCTTTCTTCTCTCTGTCCATCTGCTTGAACCATTAGTAAAGTTCTTTTGCAACAGAGGTCACACAAGTAAGCCAGCTGTCATCAGAGCATATTTAAACTCTGCCTCTTAGTTTCCACTGAATCATGTGTTTGCCCACAGGTCTCATTAAATACAGGGAAGGTAGTAGAGCAGTTTCAAAATGCTCTGGGGGAACAAACCATCTATAGAAAAGGGTGGTCCAAAAGCCTTTGCACTAATTTGCTTGTTTGCTTGCTTGCTTGCTTTTCAATCTACAGAGAAACTTCCATAGAATAACAAGATGAGTGGAAAATGTTTGCCAAGTGAATCTCTAGCAAAAAGACAATAGATATATTAAGAAGCAAATCTTTCTTTTAAACATTAAAAGTCTTAAAATTAGTTCTAAATATAATAAAACTACAAAATACTCTTGCACAATCTCCCATTGCTTGATATGATTTAGATAAATGAATCATGAAAATCTCCAGTCTTACTACAAAGAGCCTATTAAAGGAGGATACTCAAGAAAATGGGTTGGATGTAAAGTCAGAATTGTCAAACCTACTGCTTGGAAGTTAATTGAACTGTCTTTAAGGTAACCCAGACAAGCAAATGAAAATGTGTCCACTTCAATACTATTGAAAGGATTAAAACACTGGACTTCCAAGTGAACAGGATATGAAATTTAAAGGTCCATTTTAATGGGGAATGCCAGGAAGCAATTAACACCAGGTAAACCAGGCAAATTAGAGTGGATATCAGGGCATTTGGAGTTCCGTTTTTCATAGGTCCTATATAGATATTTTGGCTAGTCTCCTAAATATCTTTCATTTTTCCTGCCATCAGCCCACTGAAACCAAGGTCAGAATATAAAATCAATCACACTGAATATTAACGAGGGCACACTCTCCTAAAGCCAGCCTATCAACAGAATGATGAGAAACACAAATCAACTAGCAAAGCTAAAGGACTTCACTAGTACATCATTGGAATACTCATTGTATTAACATCTAAATCAATATGGGCTATTCCAAAGGTAAAATTAGCAACAGCATTTCCTGTGTCTCTCTAAATAATACACAGCTTTGATGGATCAAGTCACACCTCTCAGGGTCTCTCTACATTTTGGTCTCTCCCTCCCTCCATTTGCTGGGCTCACTTATGGCTCCTAGCACTTTCTCCATCCAATCACCAGTTATTTTTAGTGAAGAAAGTTATTTCACATAGAAATCTTCTCTGTGTCATACACACTATTTAATTTGAACTCATTTTGTATGTGTACATTATTTTTCTTTATTACTTAAGGGATTCTCAACAGGAATTTTCAGAGGGCAAGGGGACTCTTTCTGTGCCCCTTTCCTCACAATTAAGCTTTTGCCATTTAAAGCTGTATTTGCATCTCTGCAAAAATACACAATGGTGGATGATTCCTTTGCCACAGCAAGCTCTAAATAAATAGCCTTTGCTTTTTCTCATTTGATCTGTATTTGTTTATTCAATACTTTAAAGAAAAAAAACAGCTAACCTGGGTATCCAGTTGTGTCTTGGAAAAAGCACATTGTTTCCAGTCTTTGGGCAATAATTGGACTCATACAAAAAATAAGATTCATACTCATTTCTCTTATCTCCATGAATTTCTATGTGTATCCTTTATCCGCCAAAACCCCAGAGGAAAAAAGGTTACTGACACATCCCATTGACTTGCCACATGCACTCCATTGAGTACAGATTCAGGAACTAGCATTTTGGAGTCAAAATATCCAATGGGAAAAATAAAAGCTTTTATATTCAATACAGACAGTTGTAGTGCTACAGGCCTAGCTGGCTCTAGACAGTAACTACAACAGTTTGCTTGGCTCCTGTAGGTTGAAATGGCTCATACTGTGGCCACAGCTGGTTTTGCATGCTGGCATTTGATTAACAGAATTTAAATACCAGAGTGCCAGGATATCAGATACCTAAATTTGATGAAAAATTCAAGGTACTAAGGTTTCATATTTAGGTACTTTAAATAGCCATTATCAAGTGTTTCATCCATACATGACATTTGGTGGCTCCTGGATTTATCTTGTTATCCACAGATTCCTGGGGTACTTAATACCCCATCTTGTGTATTCTCAAACTAGTGTAAGGTTATTCATTTACATAAAGGCAAGTCTAAATCAAAAAGAGGCATCTGTGACAACCCTTTTAATGTTTTATTTCTCACAAAAGATCTTATCAAAGGAAATCTAGAGGTGTATATTTAAAAATACTAAAGGAAAGTGTCTTTGTCATTTTGCTTGTCACTGAGACACAATATCTGATACCCACAATTTAAAGGTTGAGATGTTTACTTTGGATCATGGTTACATTCCATGGCTAGCTGGCTCCAAGACAGAACAGCATGAGAGGAGAGGCACAGCAGAAGAAATCTGCACATACCACAGTAGCCAAGAAGCAGAAAGAAGTGAGGACTGGGGAAGGGAGATACACCCTCACAGATGACCCTCTTCTCCCAACAAGGCCCCACCTCCCAATAGCAAGTCAGCTATATCACCATCATAATTTAACCACCTTCCACAACATCACCTGTGAGCTCATGAGGCCTTTGGTGGACATTCCAGATCCAAGCCATAAGAGAAAGGAAAATATTCTGATCCATAAACAGTGCCTTCCTTACCTGCAGTAGTAAATGAACAATGATCTGAAGAAATGGCGCTTTTTTAAACTTCTGCTAGACACACTTGAAAGAAGGAAAATATAACCAAAGATGTTTCTCTTAAGAACAAGTTTCCCAATAACTTCAGATAGATGAAAAGCAAAATATTGAGGAAGAACAACATGGCAAACAGCATACCAGACCTTAGTGGACACCTAAGGATGCAATAATTAGAATAACCAATAATGAATCTAGTCAAGACTCTAATAGACAACCTTCACCCATTCCTTACAAAATTGGATTCTTGAGCCAAAAAATATTCCAGCTAAACAGCAGTGAAAGCAGAAAACTGGCACAAATGAAAGAAGCCCTGGGATCCAGGATGGGAGGAGAAAGCAGAGGAATATCAGATAGCATATGTGAAGAAGCCTGCCCTTTCTTTCAGTAATGCTCAGAAAGGTGCCTGATATACCTTAGCCAAAAGAAAAACTGGCACCTATGGTCAATAAAGAGCAACTTCACTGGTATTCCAGGAACACACAGAGAAAAGGAAAAATGAGTAGGTTTAATTATGTAAATAAATTCTAAGGGTAAGAAGACAGCCTTGGGACTTAAATATGGATGATGTAATAATTTCATAGGAAGACAAGTTTATCTCAAATATCTTATTTCATGTAGACATAGAGTTTGTTTTCTTATATGGGGAATGAATAGGGACACTTACCACTTATTTATGGAAATTGGTCCCAAATTAACTTTATTTTTCAGGTTATAAACTCCAGAAGACTAAAACAGATTATTGTCTGTGTCTGCTCTAGAGTTATTAATCATGTTTTTCATTATGGATACAATCCATTTTCATCTGAGAAATTATTTCTGATTTCATTTTTTCAGATCCTCTTTTGTTGCCAATTCGGGGAGTCCAGGTAGTTGAGTTTCAGATTGATCCATCCCATTGCCTCTTGGAGTTGCCTTTGGTGATCCAGAAGTCTGGTTTTGATTCTTGTTTAGGTGTCTTCTGATTTCTATTTTTTGTTGTTGATGATGATCTTTATTGCTAGTATTTAGAATCCTTAGGAATGGCTACTTCTTGATTTGTCTTCCAAGTTTAGTTGCCCTTAGGGTTTTGAGTCTGTAACGGCCCTTAGGCAATCTCAGTCTTGTTATACCAGCAAGGACAACTGATTAGAACAATCACATCACCTTGGCCAAAGTAATACAATCAGTATCAACAATAGTGTCAAACACAGCCCAGAAAATGACAAACTGTGGTAACTGTTTTTTGTTCTTTTTCTTTTCTTTTTTGTTGTTGTTGTTACTTTTGTAGTACCAGGGATTGAACTCAGGACCTTGTGCTTGCAAAGCAGATGCGCCACCACTGAGCTAAATCCCCAGCCCAAATTGTGGTAACTGTTAACCTACCACCTGTGACCACATGAACTAGACTTGTGGTTATATATAAAAATCTAGAATGGCCAGAAACATATGTGCAGTAAATAAGCCCCGAAATATAGCAAATTTTCCCTCTGGGGAGATTTAGAAGAATTGGGGGGTAGAGAAATAGAAGGAGAGGAAAAGGTTAGAGTAAGGCTAGAGGACACAGAAAGATCATGCAAGCTTTGGGAAACTGGTGAAGACAGAAGGAAAAGAGAGAAGGAAGGAACAGAAACAAGAACAGAACAAACTAACAGCAGCAGAAAAACTAGAAACTGTATTCTCACTCCTATAAGAATAAAAATGATAGAGAAAAAAACAGAACAAAAACAGGGACAAGAAAGGTGAAAAATGAAGGAGAAAAGAAAAGAAAAAAAAATCTCTTTCAAGACGTGACTCAGTTGTCACCAGTAGACAATGTGGGTAGCATACAGATCTGTGTCAACTGATCTCAGTGAGCCAACTGTAGTCCACCGAAGTTCAGGCTGGTTTTTAGCTGCAAGACTGTAACTGAGCTCCCTGACCTCCTTGGGGTTTGGACTCTACACGTTCTAACACAGGTTTGAGCCACCCTTTCCCTACAGCAACCAGGTTCTGTTATTAGGTGTTGATCCAACAACTCACCAACCACTGCAGTCTGCTTCACATTTATTGAGTGACTCTTTGCTCTGCCAGTGGGCTTCAATTCTCATCAAGCCTCTTGGAAAGGCCCTCTATCTGTTGGTCACCACTGCAACAATTCCTGGGCTCAGAATGAAGGTCTTCTGGAGCCCTGCACTGTGCTGCTGTCTGGGCAAGGTTCTGGCTGGTGCCTGTGCACTCACGCCACAAACTGATTATTGACCCATATAACTCTGAAATTAAGATTTCTTTTGTCTGTTTTTTCTCTTATTTTTGTTTGGAAAATTGTTTTACTGGAAGAGCTACATTGGCTTTAAATTGTGTGGTTGTGAGTTTGCTTCTATGTATGTTGTATAAATGTTTTGGAACTATGAAAATCAAAACTAGAAAATGACAAGTAACATTAATTCACCTTTGGAGATGCTGAAGGAGTGGCATGTATTATTCTACAGCTACCTATTCTACTCCAGGCCACAAGCTGCAGAGGAACTAGGCATCAGAATGGAATACTTCTTCCTTCATCCACACATTCAGCAAATATTTATTGAACACATATCAGGTGCCAGGAATTGTTCTAGATTCACTGACCAAACCTATAGCTCAGAGATAGACCTGAACTAAATAATGTCCCAATGAATATATACTTTCCCATATAAATAAGAGTTCAAAAAGAAAGAAGCATTTATTATGTGAGAGGTTTTAATAAAAAAAAAAAAAACCAGCATCAAGGAAGGTGCTCCTAAGGAAGAACCATGAACTGTGATCTGCAAGAAGAACAGAATTTAACTATAGTTAAAGGAAAATAAAAAGCTCTTAAAACAAAGAGAAACTGCCACAGAGAGGGCCTGAGATTCCAGAGATATGGACATGCCACTGCAGGTGGAATGAAAAGAGAGATGATATGAGATGAAGCTGGAAGAGAGGAACAAAGAAGCTATGAGGGGTGCAGAGGGGTACATATTTTAGTTATTAAGACCAATATAAATCCACCAGAAAGTTTTAAGCAATGAAGTAACACGATCAGAATTGTTTCTGAAAAACTTTACTCCAAAAACATGACAAGATGAGAATGCAAGAAGAGAAGAAGGTGGAGAACAAATCCAGTGACTACTGAATAGTATAGAAGAGAGAAGTAAGAAGGTTGAAACAGGATGTTATATACATAAATGTTACAGACTTTAAAGAATAGTTGACAGGACTTGTTTATAGACTAGAGGTGAGATTGTGGAAAGTATCCAAGATTAATCTTTGATTTCTGAATTAAGTAATTGAACAGATGGGCATGGGTGTAATTCACTGAGACAGGGGAACACTATAGACAGGGAGCTTGAAGGGAAGATCACAAATTAAATCTTCACTTTGAGGAAGCTTTGCAGTGTCTAAGTAGATAAGCCAAGCAGTAATGATATATGAGTCAGAAGTTCTGATGAGAGTTTCTGCTTGAGAAATAAATTTACAACTTATGGCTGTACTATTTATAAGTAAGAAATCAAGCCACAGGCATGAATTATATTGCTTAGGAAAAAATTTATACAGTTGGAGAAAGAAGCATAGAAGTAAGGCTCCTGAAACTCTACATTGAATGTCTAGATACATAAAGATCAACTTCTAAAAAAGAGGAAAGGTTCAGAGAGGGAAGAGGAAAACCAAAGGAATATAGATGTCAAAGATGGAGTTCCATGGTGTGTTCATGTTTCAAATAGAAAGTTGACCCAAGCTTCCAATGTTTCTGGAAGATTATGTGAGGTGAGGATTCAAAACTTCCCTTTGGATTTAATGACATGGAACCAATAGTGACCACATGCAGAGGTTTTAATTTAAGAAAGAAGCCAGATTGGAGGAGTTCGGAGGTGGTAAGTGATGAAGTTAGGGCCTCCCAATGTGATAGCTTCAAATATTTTCTGTGAAGAAAGTAAACATATACAGAGAGGGGATGATGTAGTCTCATATTGAGCAAAATATAAAATTGGAAGACAAGAATCTTCAAAATACAAAATTAGAGAGAGGAGTTTTGAATGATGATTTACAGCAAAGTAATATCATTTTAGAGGCAGAATATTTCATTGTATTGTGTGAGCTTGTTGAAAATATTGGAAGAGCTTTGCTGGGTATTGTGAAAGAATGACTGGAAAGGAGAAATGTCACAGAGGATGAATTTTGGACCCAGATTGTAGAATATTAACTAAAAAGTTCTTTTATAATCCATTCCAAAGCTTTGGGGAAACAGATAAATTGCCCATCTCATTGTCTTAGAAGGTAGGAGAAGCAGAACCAGCATCAGTGAAGAAAAATACACATATAGGCCAACAGTCACCTCATAAACTACTGACCTTCTTTTTTACAGGACATGATTTTTCCTTAAGTTGGCTGGGGGTTTGAAAAAAAATTGGGCAGAGTCAAGAAACTGGGGAAATATTTATGACCTTCTTGTGTTCTGCCTCAGCCAACAGACAGAATTTCTATCCTCTCTTTCAATGTAGGGGAGAGTTTGGGAAGAAAGATCCCTTTCTTTTCTCCACACCCACCCATAGTCAGTTCTTCCCAGGGAGAGTGCCTTAGCCATTAAAGCTTTATGTCCACTGGGCCCCATTTCAGGGGACAGGATATCTGCACATAATGGGGGAAAACAGCCCCTTTTCTTTATCCATCTCAGCTTTCCTGTTTGCAGTGGGGGAAAAGTGAGAAGGGCATTGGACTAAACATTCTCTTATCTTCAGTTCACCAGTAAGTTGATAGGAGCCTCATTTAGTCCTCCTAGGTTCAACCAATGTTTTTTTATTGGAGTATTTGTCAGTTACTTATATTCATTTACTTGATTATTTTTCCCCATTTGGTTAATTGGCTCTGTGAGTTCCACTAATCAAAGCTTCAAAAGTAGTGATCAAATATATTCTATATAAATAAATTAAATGACAATCTCTCAGAATAAAGACAAAACTATTAGAACTGAAAGGAATATCAAAATCATCTATTACAAATTCCTCATTTTATGAAGAAATTAAATTGTAGCAGAGTATTTTTTCAAGGCACAGGTTGGAAAAAGGCAGTCATGAAATTAGTAGCCAATGTATGAGAAAATTTTACTATTACAAAGAACTGAATGTAAAATCTCTTTATTGGTTAGTAGTTGTGAACAATTTAGCTTCTCTGATACTGTTTTCTTTTTCTAAAAACAGAAGTACAAATCTACCTGCTGGAGCCTGAATATTTGCTCCCAAACTTCATATGATAAAATCCTAACCCTAAGATGATGGTATATATTGAGAGGTAATCAGGCTATCTGCCCTCATGAATGGGATTGGTACATTATAAAAGAAACCAAAAGAGAGCCCCTCTTCTCACTGTGTGAACTAATAAGGGAGGCCTTACAGACACACTGAATCAGCAGGTATCTTGAGCTCAGAATTCTCAGCACTCAGAACTGTGCACAAGAGATTTCTATTGCATATTTGCTCCCCATTTATATTTTATCATAGGCCTCAAAGACACTACCTCATAGTACCATTCTGTGGAATAAAAAATATAGTATTGAAAGTTTTTAGAAAAGTCTATGGCACATAGTAAGTTATTACTTGAAGTTAGTTTTTAATACTAATAACAGCAGCTTCACCATCACCCCCACCTAGTGATTCTTATAGCAAATCCTATCCCACTCCCATGATGATTCACATGAGATTCACACTTTCACTGCAATTTGGGTCAGGTGACACCAGCACAAGTAAAATGAGGTCAAGTGCTTTCTTTTCTAATTTCATTGAATTTTGACTTTTTGTTCCATGAGTAGAAAATAAAAGTGCACTTAGATCTAATATTGTTCTATCATTACATAGAATAGATAAGGAATGTGAATTTGAGTGACTTATTCAAAGCCACCAGGTCTAATTAATCACAAAGCCAAAACTACAATTCCTGGTTCTCAAGCTATTTCTTTTGGTCTGCTTTTTTAATAATAAACATTTTATTTCAATATAATTTTAGATTTAGAGAAACATTATAAAGGTAATGCAGAGAGTTCCCATATACCAAACACCCAGGATCACAATTATTAACATCTTACAATAGTATGGTATGTTTGTCATAATTAATGAGCTAATATTTATATGTCATTATTAAAGCCAAGACTTTATTCATGTTTCCTTAATCTTTACCTAATATCCCATACTTGTTCCAGAATTATATTTAGTCATCATGTCTCCTTATGCCCCTCCTGGTTGTGACAGTCTCTCATGTTTTGTTTTTGAAAACATTGATAGTTTTGAGGAATCTGGAAAGACACAATGAAAAAATCTCTAATTTACTTATTTGATGTTTTCCTCACAGTCTTACTAGGATTATGGGTTTTTGGGAGAAAGGTCTCAGAGTTGAAGTATCATTCTCAATACATGTATCCAGGGTATGGACACTGTTGATGTTAACCTTGATCACTTAGCTAAGATGCTGGTTGTCAGGTTTCTTCAATATAAAAATATCCTCTCCCTCACTCTTCAAATATTGTCCTCTTTAGAAAGAAGCTACTATGTACAGGTCACACTTAAGGAGTGGGGAATTTTTCAGCATGTCCTTGAAGGAAGAGTGTCTCCATAAATTTATATCCCCGATTTATGTACTATTGAATCATTTCCTTATATCACTATGGATACATGGATATTTATTTTATATATTGGGTTATAATCCAATACTGCTTTATTAATTATGTTGCTCAAATTTTCAGCTTTGGCCATTGGGAGCATTTTCAGTTGTTCCTCAATCCATTTGACATACCCCCTTCATCGTGGATTTTTCTTTTCTGAGCACTTCATCTTATACATTCCCAAGGTAATTTTTCTTCCCACATTTCCAACACACTAATACTGTATTTTGATATAGTAGTATATCCACACAGACTTCAACAAGTTAATAAAGTAGGGCATCTATTCAAATTTCTTGAAATTGTTTAACTTCACATATGGTAGCTGATAGAACAACAACAACAAAAACCCAGTGAAAACAAGAGCAACAAAAAAATTCATGAATATGATCCAAAGACATGCCAAGAATTGTACAAGTCTCCAGAAGACTTAAATACTAGGGAGCATCATTTCTGAAAAATGGATTCTGGAATTTGTTTGTGTATAGTTCATAAGAGATCCTGACAGACCTTTCTGCTATCAATAACTTAAAATGCAGGGTAAGATTTAAAGCATCTCTTAAAGTGCATCTATAACTTGCCAAGACATTTTGAGACTCTAGTAACTAAAAGGGAAAGAGGGAATCCAGAGAGATTAGCCAAGAACTAAGAACAACTTGCATTCTAAAGACTGACTCAAGATTAATTTGAGATTTGGTTTTCAAGGCCTACCAAGTTGGAGAAGACAATAAACACCACCACCTACCTCTAATATGTGTAGCTAAAACCCTAATAAGCTATACCAGTGATGGCAAAACTTTTAGAGACAAGTTCCCAAAACTGCAACCTCATTTATCATAAAGTCCCAACACTGTAATTAAACCTCAATACTGAGGCTTTAGTTTAGAAAAAACAACTCAATGTTTATATATTTTTTCTTAAAAGAAAAACAAATAACATGAGTACCATAGGTTGGTGACCACTGAGCTATACCAACCATACTATTGAGAGTTACAAATAAATATATCATTCTTCTGTTTCTTAAGAGGGAGTTAGGGTAATTGTCTCAGGTATTATTTCTGGGACAGAGTAGGAAAAAAACTACTTGAAAATTTATAACAACAACCTTGCCTTACAGACATTATAGCCCTAATTCACTCTACCTTGAAGGTATGAGGGAACTCATATCCAGAATTTAGTTTAAAGTGATTCTAAATGTGTAGTATATCCAGTTGATTGACAGACTAAAAGTACATTATTTTCTGGAGAAATCTACCTTGAAGCCAATTCTCAAATAATTTATTCATATAAAACTCCAAGGAACTGGAAATCATAATTTAGTAGATGCTTATTTTCCCGTATATATTTGTGTGTTGGTGTTATTTATTTTTTTATCATTAATTAGGTTTACTGGTACAATGTAGATATACATGATGATCACATGCATAGTGTGAAATTTGTTCCTGTACATTATATATCTTGATTCTTATTTTTTCTCATTTCTCTCTCCTCCCTTCTACCCTCTTCTCCTTCTTACTTACAAGACCTTTGCTTCCATTTTATCTTTCTCTTCTTGTTTACTTTTTCTTTTCCCTTCCTTCCTTTCCCTCTCCCTGCTCACTGTGCCTCTTTCCATTTGAACATTTTCTTGCTATTTCACAATATCTATTATATATTTTGGTCCTTATTTGCACTTTCAGTTTCTCACACCAGAGAAACAATGTGATATTTACACGTGTCTGATTTACTCACTTAAGAGTATGGACTCTAGGTGCATCCATTTAGCTATAAGTGTATTCATCATTATAGCTGAGCAGTACTCCATTTTATTTTTTAAAAAAAACATCTTCTTTATCCATTCATTGGTTGATGAGCATTTGGATTGTTTCCAAGATTTAGCTATTACAAGCTGTGCTGCTACAAACATGGGTGTGCATATATCCCTGTGGTATGATGTTTTTAATACCTTTGGGAAGATATCAAGAAGGAAGAGCACTGGATCAAATAGAACCAGTAATCCTAGATTTTTGAGGAATCTCCACACTGATTTCCACAGTGCTTGCACCAGTCTATACTCCCACCAACAGTAGAGAAGGGTTCCTTTTTCTCCACAGCCACACTGCATTTGTTATTGGTTGATTTCTTAACAAGTCATTCCTTCTGGAGTGAGATGGAAGCTCAGTATTGTTTTAATTTTCATCTCTTGATTAACTAGTGATGTTGAACTTTTTTCATGTATTTATCAGCCACTTCTACTTCTTCATCTGAGAAATGTGTATTCATCTCAGATGCCACTTTTGTATTGGGTCCTTAAATTTGGGGGAGGGTGATTTTTTTCAGTTCTTTATACATTCTAGATATCAGTCTTTTGTCTGAGAAACTGGCAAAAAAATTTTCCCACTCTGTTGATTGTCTCTTTACTCTGTTGATGATTTCTTTTGCTCTGCTAAAGCTTTTTAATAAGATAAGATCCCAGTTGTTGATTCTTTGTAATATTTCCTGTACAATTAGACTTTTGTTAATAAAGTTTTTGGCTACACCTATGTCTTCAACAGTTCTACCTACTCTATCTGCTAGCAGATTTAGTGTTTCTGCTTTAATATGTAGACCTTTGATCCATTTTGATTTTAGTTTATTACACAGTGAGAAAAATGGGGCTAATTTTAGCCTTCAGCATGTGGAAAGCTAGTTTTCCAATACTATTTATTAAAGAAGCTATCTTTCTTCTAGTGAAGGTGTTTGGCCCCTGTGTCAAAGATAAGGTGGTTGAGTATGTATGGGGTTATTTCTATATCTTCTGTTCTGTTCCAGTGATCCTTGGGTCTGTTTGTTTTTGTTTTTTGGCAGAACCATGCTGTTTTTATCATAGTAGCTCTGTAGTATAATTTCAAGTCAGGGGTTGTGATGCCCTCTGTCTGGCCTTTGTTGCTCAGAATTGTTTTTGCTATTCTAGGTCTCTTCTGGTTCCAAATGAATTTTAGGAATGTTTTCTTTAGTTCTGTGAGGTATGCTATTGGTATTTTGATTGGGATTGCATTAAATCTAACAATTTTGGGAATATGGCCATTTTTACCACATTGGATCTGCTTACTCTGAGACATTTTGTAGTACAATTTTTATATATAGCACATTGTGCACTTTTTGCTTTAGAATAAGAAGGGGTTCCCCAATTGTAACTATTTTTATACGTAAAATTTTTTCCTGGGATGTCTCCCCCCCCCATTAACTTTATTGGTACATTTTAGGTATAAAATACAGTTACATTGATCATTGGGATCTTGTACCATTACATGAGTCTCTTGGTTCTTATTTTTTCCCCCTCCCCTTGCCCTCCCTTCACCTCCTCCACCCTTCCCTATTTGCAAAGACCTTGTTTCCATTTTTTTTCTCTTCTCATATTTTTTTTCTTTCCCTTTTTTCCCTTCCCCTACCCCTCCCAATTCCCATGCTCTTTTAGACCTTTGGTTCCTGTTACACAATATCAGTTATACATTTTTTAAATTATATTAAGATCTGGGAGACATTACGACAGATTTTACAGAATTTAAAAGGATATAGAAAGCATATTACAAAAATCTGTTTTGAAATAAATTTGACAACTTCTAAGAAGTACCTTGGAAGACAAATTAATGAAACTAACTCTGGAGGAAATATAAAATTTGAATAGCACCTATTAAAGAAACTATATTCCTAGCTTGAAAACCTACCTACATGACAACAGCAGGCTCATATACATTTTAACTGATAAATTATATCAAAAAATTAAAGCAGAAAAAAGAAGGAACACTTATCCCCTCATTATAGGAAATCAACATTGTGCTAATACTAACACTGGATAAAGATAATAGAAGAAAAAAGTATGAACATAGAAATGTGTTTAACAAAACAAACTATTAGAACTCAGATCTGGCAGGATGTAGAAAGTGGTTTTGTTATAGGGATGGCAGTGTTGATTCAGCATTGGAAGATCCACCCCCAAAAGTCATCATTTTAACAGAGGAAAGGAAAAAGCCATATGATCCTGTCACTAGTTGGAGAAAAAGTATTGGACTAAATTCTACAGCTGTTCATGGTAAAAGCTATGAGGAGACTAGAAGTAGAACAGAACCTTCTCAACAGATTAAAGACATGTAATCCATACTTCCAGTGATAACACCTTATATGAATGGAGAAGATACAACGCTTTCTCCTTAAGGTGGGGAACAAGGGCAGATATGCCTACTCTTTATCTGTCCATCAAATTTTGAAACCTAGTCCCCACCAAAATAGTCTGGCAATAAAATGACACAATTAGGATAGGACTGGTGAGGTAGAAGCAAACTCTTTATATGTAGATGAAATGATCATCTACAGAGAAAATACTAAGAAATCTCTAGGAGCCCCTAGAACTTGCATTTGAATTTAGCAGGATTAGAAAACACAAGGTATATATAAAAATTCAGGTCTGTGTATACTTGCTATAAATGAAGAATTGGATATTGAAATTTAAAAGTTATGTAGGACTACAAAGAACCTAGAAAAGTTAAAAAAAAAAGTGCTGGAAGATGTTTAGTACCTAATTTTAAGACTTCTTCTAAAACTACAGTCATCAAGGCAGTGTTGGTGTAAGGAAAGACATAGCATTCATTTGAATAAAACAGAAAATCAAGAAATAGAACCACACATGTATGGTCCACTGAGTTTTGAAAGATTATTTAACATTAGCATTTTATAGAATATAAACTCAATTCAAGAGCTGAGGAAGAAATAGTGTTTTCCGCAAACAGCACTAGAACATCTGGTATCCATATATAAAAAATTAACCTCAACCTTTTTTTTCCATACATGAAAGTAACTTGAATGGATCTATGAATCTAAATATGAAAGCCTAAAAGTATGAAACTTTAAGAAGAAATTATAAGGGAAAATGTTTATGAATTCAGGGTATGCAAGAACTACCTAGGATACAAAAGACATGATGTGTAAAAGAAAAAAATTGATAAATGAGATTCCATCAAAATTTAGAACTTTAAATGACATCATTAAAATGAAAAGTAGTCCTTAAACAGACCATATTTACAATGCATATAACCTATGACCAGAATATATAAAGAACTCTTACAGCTCATTATTAGACAAGCCAATTAAAATGTAGACATAAGAAGATGATAAATAGCCAGTAGAGCACAAGGAATGATGTGCAACTCTAGAATCAGAAAAATACTAATCAGTACAATAATAAGATTGAATTATACACTCATTAGGGAGATGAAGTCAAAAATTTTAAAAGCCTTGTCATGACTTTTTCTTTTTGTTGGATTCTCCCCCTTTGAGTTTAATTTGTCATGACCAATAGATTCATTCTGCTGGGTTTCCTGGGGTTGTGATCCTCATTGTCTTTTCCTAGGGTATTGTCTAGAATTTTTTAGAGGGCTGGTTCAGTATTCATGAAGTTCCTGAGGTGCTCTTTATCATGAAAGTATCTTATTTCTCCATCAATTTTGAAAGATAGTTTTGCAGGGTACATCAGTCTGGGTTGGAGGCTGTTTTCCTTTAGGGCTTGAAATACATCACTCCAAGCTCTTCTTGCCTTGAGGGTTTGCATTGAGAAGTCTGCTGTGATTCTGATGGGATTTCCTTTGTATGCGATTTGTTTCTTTTCTCTCACTGCTTCTAGAATTTTATTCTTTTGTTGGATTTCTGGAATCCTACCTATTATATGCCTATGTGTAGATTTTTTTGATTAAGGCTAGCTGGAGTCCTATATGCCTCACTTATCTGTATGTCAAGTTCTTTTCCCCTCCTTGGGAAGTTTTCTGCCATCACTCCTGTGAACAGGTTTTTATGTCATCTGCACTCTCTCCTCTTTCTTCATTGACTCCAATCAGTCTTATGTTATTCTTCTTTGCATCATCTAGCAGCTGCTGGATTGATTTCTCATGTTCCCTTACAATTTTAAAGCAATTTTTCTTTTCCTCCTCACTAATTGCAATCTTATCTTCTGTATGTGAAATTCTATCCTCATATTGGTTCATTCTGCTGTGCAGACTTTCAGTGGAGTTTTTAATCTCTTGGAAATCTGTTTGTATCTGTTTTATGGATTCCATTTGTTTCCTATGTTGGGATTCCATCATGTTCCTCAGATCCTCTATTTTTTTATCTGTGTCCTCTCTAGATTTATTAATCATGTCTTGCACCATGAACAAAATCTTTGCTGTTATCTGAGTAATTATTTCTGATTTCATTTTTCCCAGATCCTCTTTTGTTGCCAGTTCAGAGAGTCCAGGTGGTTGAGTATCAGATTGTTCCATCTTGTTTCCCTTTGGGGTTACTGTAGGTGATCTGGAAGTCTATTTTTGAGGCTTTTTTATGTGTTTTCTCATTTCCATGGCCAGGGGGGGAGGTGCTTCTGGCACCCACATGGCTCACCTTCTTTGCCCTAGGAGCTTGGGATGGCAGTGGGGGAGCTTCCTTCTGGGTTCTGGGACTGGCTGAGCTTCTCTGCCCTAGGAGCCTGGGATGGAGGCGGGGATCTTCCTTCTGGGTGCTGGGACTGGCTGAGCTTCTCTTTTGGGATGTCTTTAAATAGAGTATAAGGCTGTATCAGACTCAAGGGAGTATACACTGGGACGAGACAGCTCCCTAATACATAATGTAAATTTATGTCTACATTTAAACAGAACTCAGACAAATTAATTGATTGTGTCAGCTGAATCCAAACATTACCAGTATGGTCTAATTGTTTTGGTGGTAATATTGCCAATGTTCCAGAAAATATTAACAAGAAGGGGATGTATTTCCAACCCATCCCAGTCTTAACTTTTTGTCACCTGGCTGACTGATGACCCTCCATTTGTCCTCCAGGGTGTCCTCAGGAGCCGCTTTGATGTGGCAGTGATGTATCCAGGGTGTTTTTTCTGTGATCTTTATAGTGGATGGCGTCATTAAAATCACCTGGAAAGGTCCCTCCCAATGTGGCTCCAGAGCCTTAGAGGAATGTCTCTTTATCAGCACCAGATCTCCAGGCTGAAATTTATGGTGGGTGACATCAGGTTGAGGGGCTGGCCTGGCCTCCTGAACTCGATTTTGTAGTTCCTGTTGGATTACCTGGAGGGATTTAAAGAATTTAACAAAGTATGATTTTTACATTCTGATACATTTTCCAAATTTACCCTGAGCAGTAAGGGAGGTGGGCTCCCCAACATAATTTCATAAGGAGTTAACTTTTTTATATAAGGAGTGCACCTAGCCTGCAAGAGGGCCAGCGGGAGGAGGTCTGGCCAGCTTTTTCCAGTTTCTAAAACAAATTTAGTTAATGTTTTTTTAAGGTTTGATTCATCCTTTTCACTTGCCCTGAACTTTGTGGCTGATAGGCACAATGAAGTTTCCAATCAATGTTAAGGGCCTTGGCCACCAATTGAGATAACTTAGCTATGAAGGCTGGGCTATTGTCAGACCCCAGAGTATGGGGGAGGCCAAATCAGGGGATGAGCTCCCGTAACAACTTTTTACTGACTACTGTAGCTGTCTCTCCTTTAGTAGGAAGGCTTTTACCCATCCAGAGTAAGTATCTACCCAAACCAACAGGTACCTATATCTAAGGCTGGGCTTGACTTCAGTAAAATCCAATTTCCAAAATTTCCCAGGATGCTCACCTCGGCATTGGGTTCCCTCACCTCTGGGTATTGTCTTGGCATTTACCTGGGTGCATGTCTGGCACTGAGCACAAACACCCTGGACCATGGCAGCCAGCTTAGGAATTAAGAACCTGGAACTTATCAATTGTCTGAGTTTCTTTTTTCTTAGGTGAGTAAACTGATGTATTTGTTGAATTAGCTGTTGGCCAAGAGCCTGAGGCAAGGAGACTCAGCTGTGGGATGACTCCACCATCCATTTTTATCTTTTATAGCTCCCATCCAGGCATTGTGTTTTTCTTTTTCTGATGAGTAATGTGGCTTAGTTGGCAGATTGGAAAACCCTTTAAGGAGAAGGGTGGGGGCCGTCCCCACTGGTTTTCTGGCAGCCAGTTTAGCAGCTAAATCAGCCTTTTGATTTTTTTATGGCCTCCAGTGTGTTGGGCCTCTCTTGTCCCTTTTAATGTATTATAGCCACTGATTTAGGCTTTCATATGGCTTCTAGTAAAGCTAGGATCTCATGTTTATTTTTGATGTCCTTTTCTCCTGATGTGAGTAGGCCCCATTGTTTATATATCTCTCCATGAACATGTACAGTTGCAAAGGCATACTGACTGTCTGTATAGATATTAACAACCTTTCCCTCACCCAGGTTTAAGGCTTGAGTGAGGGCTATCAACTCTGCTTGTTGGGCTGAAATTTCATGGCCTAGGGCAGTGGCCCATCTCGTTACTCCCTGGACATCTACCACCACCACCCCCACATACCTGACTCATTTTTTGACGAAGCTGCTCTCATCCATGAAGAATGTCTCCTCAGGGTCCTCCAGGGGCACATCCTGCAAATCAGGCCTGGTCATGGTTATGTCCTGGAGGGTCTCCTGGCAGTCATGTAGCAGAGTTGTCAGGTCTGAGGCTGGCAGCAGGGTTGCCCCAGTATCTACCAGGAAGTTGGTTGGTGTGTCCCCAATTTGTGAGACCAAAGTGAACCTAAGAAACGCCATCTTGGCCCGTGAATAAACTCCCCTCACACCCCTCCCCTTATAGAGTGCTAGAATTCCCCACAAGATAGCTGTTTTTCTGACTGCTCACTCTGCTTCTGTAAACACGCTTTATCGCTCTCTGGGAACAGATGGTGTCTAGTGCCTCCCTGTAACCACCGAACCCTGTAGCCACAGAATGTCCTATCTTGACAAGATAGGTGGGCTGAAAAAACTGGGTTGTGAGAGATATTTTGCAGCTGGCTGAAGGACATATTGGCCTCTCCCTGAACTTCTTTGTTTGAGTTACTTATAAAAGCTGTGCTGTCCCCTGCTTCTGGGCTTCACTTCTCCTAGAGGGTGGAGTCCATGTGCATGAATAAACTCCTTTTAGTTTTAACTCCATCTTTGTCCCAGTTTTTGGTTATTTCCTGGCTCGCTTGGCATAATATTTACCCACAAACAAGGGATATCTTTCCATTTTCTGATATCCTCTTCAATTTCCTTTTTCACAGTACTATAGTTTTCAATGTAAATATCTTTTATGTCCTTTGTTAGATTGATTCCTGAGTATTTCAATTTTTTGAAGCTATTGTGACAGGCATAGTTCCCTTAATGTCTCTCTCAGTAAGTTTGTCATTTGTGTACAAAAATGCTATTGATTTTTGAATGTTGACTTTATATCCAGCTACATGACTGAATTTGGTTCAAACTCAAAGTCTTTTGGTAGAGTTTTAGGGGCCTTCTATGTAGAGTATAATGCCATCCTCAAATAATGACAGTCTAACTTCTACCTTTCCTATATTTATTCCTTTTATTTCTTTCTTTTGTCTAATTGCTCTGGCTAATGTTTCCAGAACTATAGTGAACAGTGGTGATAGTAGACATCCTTGTCTTGTTCCTGACTTTAGAGTGAAAGCTTTCAGTTTTTTAACATTTACTATGATATTGGCTATTGGTTTGTCATACATGGATTTTATTAGATTGAGATAAAGATCTCTATTTTAATTTTCTGTAGGGTTTTTTATCTTGAATGGATGTTGGACTTTGTTAAACACTTTTTCTGCATCTACTGAGATAATTATGTGGTTTCTGTCCTGGGCTCTATTAATATGGTGTATTATATTTCTTGATTTGCATAGGTTGAACCATCCCTGCATCCTACTTGGTCATGGTGTGTAATCTTCTTGATTTGCTGCATTATGTTTGCCAGCAACTTATTGAGGATTTTTACATCTATGTTCATTAGGGAGATTGGTCTGTAGTTCTCTTTTTTAGTTGAATCCTTCTCTGGTTTTGGTATCAGGGTAATACTTGCTTCTAGGAATGACTTTGGGAGTATTTCTTCTCTTGTAATTTCATTAAAGAGTTTGAGGAGTAGTGGCATTAGATCTCTAAATTTCTTGTAGAGTTCAGCAGTGAATCCATTGGAACCTGAGCTTTTCTTTGTTGGTAGGTTTTTAATTACCTATTGTTATGGTTTGTGTCTAGATGTCTCCCTAAGCCTCATGTGGTCATAGGATTTTTCAGAGGTGGCTTAATCTAGAGTGTGATCTAGAATTGATTCATGATGCAATACTAGGCTCAAGGGCACTAGGATTAAAGGTGTGAGTGCTACCCACCCTAAGTAACCTGAATAAGATAAAAAGGACAGAAAGACACTGCTAAGTTCCCTTGTTTTTATTACCTTCTGTCTACCATGAACTGTTTCTCCTCAGCAAGACCTGTCTATCAAGCCAACCTGTCTTAGAGCTAGCCAATCATGGACTGAAACCTCTACAAACTGTAAGTTAAATAAACCTTTTCCCCTTTAACTTTGAGTGTTGGGTATTTTTGGCTCAGCAATGAGAGAAAAGTAACTAAGACAGAATTGGTACCAGGAGTTGGGTCATTGTTGTGAGGTTGCCTAGCATTAAGCTTAAAAGCCTTGGAAATCAATTTGGAAAGGTTTTGAGAGACTGACCAAAGAGGCATCCCTGGTACACTCTAAACAAATGTGAGACTCTGGTCAGAGCCCAGAAAATCAGAATACTGATGGAAATGCTGCCAGTTAGGATGAGGTACAGGAGGCTTCTGTTGAGAAGAACTGCATTGGCTGCTGGATCCCAGGCCATGTATGTTGTGTTTTGGCAGGAAGTTGGCCTGCATTTTGCTTGTGTTTAGAGACATTGCCTGGTGGCAGAAAAATTTCAATGCAGTATAGTTTTGGGATGGTGGCATGGTTACTGTTGGGGTCTTTTGGCTGGATCTATGTGGGAAATTAAGAGTAGAGAACCAGCAGCATGATTTGAAGCATTTGACCAGAAGGGAGGCTCCAATGGAGCTGTGGGTTATAAGGATGAAACAGAGGAGAACATGGTTGTTGAGAAAGAACAGGACAATGAAAAAATGACCTGAGAACTTTGCTGAATTGGTTGTTAAGGTAAATGGGAAGCAAGGATTATGATTTTAATAGCTCTCTCCTATTATGATTTTAATGTAGTAATATGATGTTGACACAACATTACAACAATGAGCCATATGCCATAGCCTGAATGTTGGGCTGACTTTGTATTTCCTCTCCCAGGTCAATTAGTCCATGACCTTAATCTCAGCATGCAAAGACTCAGGACATGGGCAAAAGGTAGACAAATGTTCTATCAGAGTGTAATACACATAGCCTCTAGTCAAACTTGCCAATTAAGTCCTTATTCCCAACTGAAACCTCCTGAACCTGGCATTTACTGTCTGTATTCCTATCAGTATTCTGGTATTGTGAGCTTTGACCAGAATCACACATGAAGCTCTGCTTATAGAATTCTAAATTCTCAGGAGCCCACATCACCAAACCTTTCCAAACTCTTCCTGCCAACCAGTTCAAAATGTTTCTAAGCCACATGGCAGGTACAATCACAGCAATAACTCCACTTCTCCAATACCAAATTTTCTGTAATAGTCAGATTGTTATCACTGGAATACAATACCCAACACCCACAACTTAAAGGTTAGAGGTTTAATTTGGCTCACAGTTTCAGAGACTGTCAGTGCAAGGTTGACTGGCACCAAGAAAAGAATGCCATGGTAGAAGAGTGTGGGAAGCAAAATTACTTAGTTCATGGAATCTGAGAAGCAGATCAAGGGAACAGTCCAGAGAGGAAAGAGTGAAAGGTCAGATATAGACCCAAAAGGCCACACCCCATGACTCATCTGGACACACAAAGTGTGCACCTCCAATTTCTCAGGTGAATCCCAAAGCCGATCAAGTTGACACTCAACCCTTACCTCCACAGACATAATACATTATTGTTAACTATTGATTATTAACTATAGTCACCATGAAATGCAATTGATCTCAAAAAACATAATCCTCCTCCCTAACTACAACTGTGTATCATTTAACCAACATTTACACATTTCCACCACCCCAGCTTCTATGAATCACCATTCTATTATCTGCCTCGATGAGTTTAATTGCTTTAGAATCTACCATATGAGATCATGCCATTTTTGTCCTTGGTGTCTGGATTATTTCACTTGACATAATGTTTTCCAGGTTGATCAACATTGTTGCAAATGACCAATATTCTTTTTTGAGGCTGATAGTATTCCATTGTGTATATATATGACATCATCTTTATCCATTCATCTATTGAATCTGTTGTAATCATTTACTATTTTAAAAATTCTCCATGTTAACAAGATCTTAAAATTCCTAATTATACTAAGAAATTGGAATAGTACACTCTTGTTTTGTACATATGTTGGCCTCCTATTAATTATATTTGCCATATATTTTTGGGGGGGTTGGTCTGTCTTTATTTTTTAAAAAAAAACTATTACTGGAATTTTTCAGCAGTGAACTCACATGGTAAACTGCTTCCTCTAAACTTTCTTATTTTACAATATTTTTAGTGCCTATTTAATGGCTTAGGGTGGTAAATTTAAAGTAATGTTTTTATTGCTCAACTATTATAACTTCTTATTAACCAAAGTTTACAAACATGTAGAGGCAAACAAATTTATGATCTCATGGACAATCCACTGATGTTTATTTATTTTATTTTATTTTTATTTTTTGGTACCGGGGATCGAACTCAGGTCCTTGCAATTGTGAGACAGGTGGCAGAACCACTGAGCTAAATCCCCAGCCCCACTGCTATTTATAAATAACATTTTCATAAAACTTTATATTATTTTAGAGACCGACTAAATTATCAGATCTCACAGATCAATATTTTGGGTTGTTGAAAAGAACAAGTAACTAGCTGGGAGCATTGATATTAAAAGAGGCAGGTGAATTTGGGTATATAGATCCCCATCAAATCATGCTGTGATTGCATCCTAATAAACCCATTTTAGGTTGAAAATATCATGAATCAAAAAGCATTTAATATACTAAACCTATGGAATATCATGGCTTAGCAACACAGTATATTTTCAAGTACCCATTGTAGCCCCTGATGATAGCATGGCTGACTTGAGCACTGATGCTTCCAAGCACCAAAAGGATGCTCTGCCTGAGAAAAAAAATTATAAGCTGAAACATTTTGAGTCAGGGACCCTTTGTAGTTCAAAAACAGCCTAAATTCTTCTCCAAGAACACCAATTACACAGGTCAGATTTTAAATGATTGTTCAGTTATAAATTTCTCTAAGAGAAAGTGGCAAAGAGCTAAAAACCACTGAGGGTAAATAGTTACTATGTGTTTGCTATGTGCCAGGCAGTTCACTGAGTATAATTTAAATGTAATAAAATTTCTAAGACAAAGATACAATTGTTGTTATAGATGAAGAAGTTGGGCTTAGGTTAATTAATTTATCCACGGTCAGAAAGTTCTAAGTGACAGAACTAGGATTGAACCCAAATGTATCTTTCAATGATGTTTATTGAAAACTTACTATGTACTACCCTTATGTTAGGTATGGGGAAATCTAAGATGAATAAGACAGACAAGGTTCCTATTTTTGTGTATATGTGTGTTTCTGACAGAGGGAAGCAAATATTAATAAAAATATAAATTTGCAAATATGTGTGTATAATTATTTCAAAAATGAGAGCTATTAATACCTACCTATTTCAGGGTACTAAGATAGAGCCAAAAATATGCATCTAAAATGTACAGAGTGAACAGGGATGCACATACCTAATTACACAAACTACTTCCAGAGTTAAAAGGAACAGAGCCACTGAAAACACAGATTATATTGTTTAAAAGAATGCTGACTGAAAATATTTCAAGGTGGCAATGTTAATTTAAATCATCTTCTAGAAACTATTAAAGAAAAAAGAAGATACATGGATAACCCTAAGAGACTCTAAGACCCAAGACCTACAACAGCTTAGTAAAGCTTCTGTAATCTGTTCTCCTCATTTGGGGCTACTTTCCCTCCCCATCCTGCTCCTTGTCTCTACACCCAATTCATCACTTCATAATAGTCCATCCAAGAAATGATGAGCATAAAAATGGCTCTGGCAGCCTTTCCTGGCAAGGTGAGGGTGGAAAAATAATTTGGTCATTAATGTCAAAGAAATACAGGAGTAAAGAATGATTCTAGTATGGAGTTAAGAAATTTAAGATTTCCATCTCAGCTTCATAATTTGGGAGTAAACTTCTGCACTCCACAATGAAGTCTTACCTCTTGGCAGTTATTAAAGTCCTTTCCCTTGTCAATCAACATCATTTCAATTGAATGCAAGCCATGTGGATTTCATCAGGACCTCTATTATAAATAGAAGATTGAGGAAATTGTTATGTTTGGGTTTAAAACATATACAGTGGATACTCTTTTAAAGAGTGACTCTCCTGTTCTGTACAAGGGAAGAATTTTGTTTTATGCTCTCCAGCTCTTTTATTGTTAGAGTGACAAGGTACAACTGCAGTAATAAACTTTACACTTAGCATAAGGATGATTTCTGACTTGGGTGTTCCATTCATATCTCAATGCCAGAAACCACTGCTGGCACTGCCCAGCAGGAAGCAGAGAGGGTCTGTTGTCCCCTTGAGGTAGCTTAGTTTTTGCAGAGAACTTTATTGAGTTTTACCATATTTGGATTTAAGATTTTTTTCTTCATGTGTGGAATGCCACAATGCCTTTAATTGTTCTTTCAGCAGCACAAAATCTCAGTGAACATCTCCTAAGGAAGGATACTAAATAAACCTGCTGTAAGTCTCTGCCTAATTGTGAGGAGACACCCCATTCCTAACTTAAAGAAATCAGTGGTATCTCTAGATAAATAAACTAACCAATAAGCATTAGCATAAATGTACGTTTGTCTACTCATCTGTATCTTCTCTTATTTCCAAAACTGATTTAAGATGGCTTAAAATAAAAGAACATAAAATATTATGACATTAGCCTTGACATTATTTAGTGTACTTTTATTAAGTCTATGCCAACTAATTTCATAGAATGAACAGCTATCATTGTATTTCTGGATGATGTAATTGTTTTCTTCTAAAATTCTAATTATTTACCTAAATTATTACATGTGTATTGCCTCAATATCTTTCAAAAATAAAATAAATAATAAAAGATCTTAGAATGAAAATTTTCTTTTCCTACCCCTGCCCCAATTCACCTAATTTCTTCTTCTTACTCTTAACTCATTCAAAATAGAATCACTCAGGAATTGCTTATATAACCTTTGTGAGTATCTTTATGCATATTAAATATATATTTAAATTATATTTATGAATATATATATATGAATATACACACAGGCAAAAAACATTTTTTTACTTTGTGCAGTCAATTTAACACCTTGCTTTTCTTCTGTTATACATACATTGAAGGTTTTCCTTCAGTAGTATATAAAAGTTATATCATTTTTTACACTTCAGTAGTATTTCATTCTATAGATGTACTCTAATTTATTTAACTACAGTGGACCCTCAAGTTACGACCAGCCTCACATACAAACAACTTGGGTTGTGACTGGAATTTTAGTTTTAACTTACAAACAAACTCTTGAGTTATGACCCAAATACTGGCTGCCTGTGTGATTGTAAACACAGACTCCATGCCAGAAAAGCATATGTAAGCATATATAAGCATTGGTCTGAGCTCAGAAGCAGGTGTTTGTGGATGTGATTTCAGTAAGTGCTTTATATAATTGCTATAATTACTACTATCAAAATGGCCACAAGAAAGCTAGAAAAATGCTAATGAAAGAAAGGAAGGTAAAAAAAAAAAAAAAGCAATCACAATCAAAAAGAAGAAAATTGTGGAGAAATATGAGAGTGACATCTGTGTGCTAATATGTACAAAATGTTGAAATCCACCATCTCCACAATCTTACAGAGAAAAGATTTGTATAAAGAAGCTAAAAGTATTACTCAAATTAATAAGTAATGATCAACAGTGTTGGATGAGGTAGAAAGGCTATTGTTAGTGTAGATTAAAGAAAGGCAGCTGGTAAATTCAAGCCTATTTGAGTCTATAATTTGTGAAAAAGCTAGGGCTATAAATGCTGATCTCATAAAGGACAATGCATCAATGAGTGATAATGGTGAAACATTTTGTGCCAGTAAGAGGTGATTTCACAATTTTAAAGCTAGAACTGTGGTTGATAGCATAACAAAGCATGGTGAAGCAGCCAGTTCTGATAAATGGGCTACTGAAAATTACATACACCACTTCCAAATGATGACACAGAGAAATGGCTTTTGCTCTCATTAAGTTTTTGAATGTGATAAACCTGGTCTTTTCTGGAAGAAAATTCCCAGGAGAACATACATTACCCAGGAAGAGAAGAAAATGACAGGCCACAAGCCTATGAAGGATAGGCTAACCTTATTGCTATGAGCCAATGTGAGTGGTGACCTCAAGATACAACCTCTCTTGTTTTATCACTCTGAGACTCCTACACTATTCAGAAAACATAAAGTTATAAAGAATAGGCTACAATGTCATGTGGAGATCTAACAAAAATGCCTGAGTAGCAAGAATACTTTTTCTTGAGTGGATCAGGGAATTTTTCTGTCCTACTATTAAGAAATATCTAGAGGACAAAGGTTTACCACTCAAGGCTCTCCTCATCATAGACAAAGCGCCTGTTCACCCATGTGATTTGGAAGAAGAATTGGCTGAAGAATTCCCATGGCTCTCAGTTGAGTTCCTCCTACTTAATACAACTCCCCTACTGCAGCCTGTGGACCAGTAGATTATAGCTGACTTTAAGAACTATACACAAGGAACTATTCCTGAAGTGCATCCAGATGGTCTCAGATACAGATTTAACCCTTAAAGAGTTCTGAAAGGAACATTACAACATCCCTTCCTGTGTGTGGTTAATTTAAAAATCCTGGGCCAATGTCTCTCTATGGACATTGAGATCTGCCTGGAAGAAATTGTGGCCTAAAATTATACAGGAGTGAGACTTTGAAGGCTGTGTAGAGGAGCCTGGGCCTTCAGTTGACACTGTATTTGATCACATTGTCACTATATTAGAGTCCATAGACTTGCAGGTAGACAGTGGTGATGTTGAGGAACTGGTGGAGGAATACTCAGGGGAATTGTCTACAGAGGAAGTTGCTCAGCAACTTCTGGCTGAGCAAACAAGAATGGCAGCTGAGGAGCTTTCTGAAGAGGAGGGGAGTGTCAACAATCAGTGCAGCAAGTTCTTCCTCTGAAATAAAGGAAATCCTGAAAAACTGGACAGAGCTACAAACATTTGTAGAGAAGACCCACCCAGGCAGAGAAAGAAACAATCATAACATTCACTTGCTTAATGACAATGTCAAGTCATACTACAGAATAGTTAAAGACAAGACAGAAACAGCCTTAGACTAGTTTTCAGTTCTGAAAAGATTGACACTTAGTGAGCCAGAAGCAGGTTCTAGTGGACTACAGACTCTCCCAAGGAGAGAAAAGACACCAGAGATCCAGATTCTTGATGTTCTTATGGAAGGAGACTCTCTTTCCAAATAATAACCACTTTCCATTTCATCCTTCCTTCCTGAAACCCAAAGATGTCAACTTGAATGGTGAGTGTAGTAGGAAATTGTTGTTTCTGGTAAATTATGCACATTTTGTAACTTTTTGGTGAATACACTAGAAAAATTATTGGTCTTTCTGCTAAATTATGTACATACCACCCCTTTTATTATTAAAAGGTTAAGAGGTGCTTAGGGAGGTTCACAATGCATTATATTTCCATTATTTCTTATGGGAAAAATAGTCTTGAGTTACAACCAACTTGAATTATAACCAGCCCTTGTAAACAATTATGTCATAAATTAAGGGTTCACTGTAGTCCCTTTTAAATGGACAATAAGTCACCAAATCATGTATTTTTAAAATAATTTATGCATGTATAATTTTGTTAGCTATTGCTGAGTTGCTTTCCATAAGTGTTTATCAATTGATACTCATATCAAGAGATGTAAGCATACTTTCCCCCCACAGATTTGCCATAATGCAGAATTTATATTGGATTGTTTGGTCTTCTTGATGATTTCTAAGAACCTTTGATATATCATATTTTCTTCCATGGTAAGAATTGAATTTTTCCCTATTTTGTTGATTTTCTTTTTACTTTGCTTTAGTGTTTGTTTTATGTTATTTTAATTTTGTACTGGGGATTGAACTCAGGACTTTGTGCTTGCACTTGCGAGGCAGGCGGTGGCACCACTGAGCTAAATTCTGGGCTGTTGTTTTATATTTCCCAGTCAGTCAGAAACCTCTATTTTTCCTTGTACAATTTAATTTCTCAATCTTCTTCTTATGGCTTCTAGATCTTTTCATAGTCATAAAGATCTTCTCTACTCCAAGATTATACATGTTCTGCTGCACTTTCTTCTATTACATTTATAGTTTCAATTTTATATTTAAATTGCTGATCCCTTTTGGAGTTTACACAGTGTATGATGAGAAGTATGAATTAAAACTTATTTTTTTCTATATGGCTACTTTCCCAATATCATTTAATGAAAATTTTATTCTTTGTCATTAATTTGAGATGCATCTTAGATTATTTCATCTATTCCATTGATTTGTCTGCCTGTTCATATGCCAGTTTGATTATTGAAGTTTTAGTAATATATCATCTGGGAGGGATAGTCTATCCTTATTGCTATTTATTTTTAAATTTTTCCTAGTAGTTCTTTTGTTTTGTTTTCATTCAAACATTAGAATGACTTTGTCGAGTTTCAGGAACATATTAAATCTATAAATCACTTCAGCATGTGCTGATGTCTTTTGCAGTTATTGAGGTTTATCTAAGAAAATGATATGACTTTGTATTTGTTCATACCTTTTCTATTCCCTTCAGAAGTACTTTACAGTTTTCTTTATATATCTTTCATATTTGCAAAATATATTTTAAGGTTTTTATATTTATTTGTTCCTACAGAAAATGGGATTTCTGTTGTAGCATCTACATTTATAAGCTGTTTGTTATATGTCAAATATAGTGATAAACACAAAGTACAACACAGAACAAAACAGAAAAGATTACTGACCCTCATGAAGCCTATGGCACTGACAAAGCAATGCTATAAGTAGATAATCACTACAATAACCATGTAATTACCATAATAATAAAGCCCACAAGGGCAAGTACTGTAATTGAGTATAATTGAAACATGATTTAGAATGGGAACTTCAGATAGTTCACTGAAGACATGCTATATTAAGGTCAAAATGACATGGATAAACCTGTCAAATAACATGGATAATTAGTAATACCTGAAAACTTCTTTCATGTTCAGCATGATACCAACTTACAGTGTGTTTTTATATATTTGAGTCTAAATTCTTAAAATAATTAGATATTCAAAGAACAAAAATCTGGGTTACATACCGTCAGTACTCTTCAAAATGCCAGGTTTTAGAAATGATCATCTCAAAATGAAGCACCTCACCTTCTACTAAGGTTACCAGATAAAGAATATACTTATTTAAAAAAATCATTTGTTGTGTATATAAAGTTCAAATTTTACTGATTTCTACATTTTCAGTTCCTAAATCTGACAACCTTAAACTATCACTGAGAAGTAAAAATAAGAACAAATTTTTATATAAGAAAAGCAAAGATATAGAAAACAGTGAAAAGGCATAAATTTTAATATATATTAAAATTAAGCATAGAATGTGCCTCTTTGCAAAATATTCTCACTCTTTAGTTATGTCTGTTGTTTTCCTGTGTTGTTAAGGATACTTATAGAAAATATTTCAATAATAGGTAATAACTTAAAAAAGGAATCCCTAAGGTGTGTGTTTATGTGTGTGTGTGTGTGTGTGTGTGTTTGTGTGTGTAAGCACCAAATTTAGGGAGAAATATAAGGAAAATGAGATGAAATGTTAAAATAAATAAGTAAAACCCAAGAAATTTATAAATTTTCTTAAACCATCCTCTTCTACATAGTAACCTCACTGATTGTGTCCTGGCTCATTAACAAGAGTAGAAAACACCTGTAGGGGGCCAATATTGATGGAAGGCATGAGGAGATGTCTTCAGGCTATTTCTATTAAGAGCATATTTGTTTCTTGATGCATAAAGCACCATCATAGGTATCATGGAAAATGAAACCAAGAGTTAAGAGCTTGTATGTGTTGTATTTGTAAAAAGAGACCACAGGGAAAAGGTGAGGCAGAGAAATTGATAAGGGTAGAGGAGAATGAAGCAGTGAAGAAAAGGGAGATAAATATGGCTGATTTAGAAACTGGATCAGGAATTAAACCAGGCATGTGATTCTATGGGGTGGGACAACCTCCAACAAGCCCACAGCATTTTTTTGCTGGGCCAAAGAGGCAAATTCAGACCACTTGGCTAAAGCTGGCTTCCCTCTAGGAAAGTCTGAATTAAGAGAATTTTTTTCAATAAAATGTAATTTTTATGTTCTTAAGTATATTAGTACATGGACTTCCATAATCATGTAAAAGAATATGTTCTCTAACACAATAAATCTTGTTTACCCTCATAATTTACTTAACATTTTTCACTGATAGGGTCAAAATTAACTGTAGTCCAACCTTATCCAAAACAGTTTTATTAGAGCAATGCAGTTCAGTGTTTTCCTCTGCTTTCCGGCTCTCTTGCTGGCACAGGCCACGGTCACAATCTCGCTGCTTGACACAGCTCCAGTGAAACCGAGACTATGGCTGAAACCCATGACTCCGTCTTTTGCTTTCGCTTTCCTCGGTGGTGATTACCTCGGTGCTGTACTCCCCAGGAAATCACTGAAAGGATAAAAGTCATTATTTCAGAAATGGTTACTAGGCCGGGATTACAGGAAGAAATTGTAAATCCATTTACAGAAAAGCCCCTCACTCATACCTGCATGAGTAGTGGGGATGTGCCATCCATATGCCCTGATTGTACAAAGGGAAATTGGGACATCAACAAATTCATGACGCAGTTACGGCTCTTGGAAATGCTGGGTACTTCCAAGACTCAAACAAATGGTGAGGCCCTGACTACTTTAAGCCCACAAATATTTGCAGCAAAACAGGGATCTCAGTCCATAGAAAATAAAGGAAAGTATGGGCCTGTCCCAACGGCTGAGCCCCCTCCCAATGTAGCTTATAGGTGGAACATTATGATACCCACCAAAAGGAACAAATTCCATACAGCATTTACCCAGATTAGATTTACCCCTCCCATATGACAAATATTGCTTACGAGAGAAGTTAAGGAAAGATGAACAAAAGAAAGGAAAAAATAAGGCGCCCCACTGTCTGGCACCTGGTCACCCTTGGCCAACACCCATGGGGCACACAACAATATCTGACAAAACTTGGCCTAATGAGGTAGCCTGACCTTTCTAAAATGCTTCTTGTTCCTCGAATGTAAATCTGATAAGTTAGCAAGAGTTCACGTAGCACCCGGAGGAGTATTTAGAACTGGGTGGTCTAAAATAGTTTTTAGGTGATATCAGCTTTTCTTTAACTCTGTATGAAGACACACTGTGTATGGACCCATGTGCTTACCAAAGCCTTGTGTAACCAAAACGTATATAAGTAAAGTGATTTTGGTATAACTCAGACAGACAAGCTGAGCTGCTGACCCTCCACTCAGTGTCTATTTCATTCTCTTGTCGCCGACTCCACACCTCCTCACAGGACCTAAACCCGCTGGAGCTGGACTCCGGCATCTTGCTCTCCCTTTTTTTATTCTAAAACGTAGTTATACTCTATTTCACCACTTCTAAGCCTAACCATCCTCTTCTCTGACTCAGCTGTACTTGGGCTACCCCAGAACAAAGTTAAGCATGGAGTCCTTTAAAGAATGGAGAGAAGTCTTTCCTTTCGCCTACCCCTTCCACTTCCCCTTCCCCTTTGCACCTTTTCTTCCAATTTCACATTATCTATTATATAATTTGATCCCTATTTACACTTTCAGTTTCTTACACCAGAGAAACTATTCAGTATTTACACATGTGTGTCCTATTTATTTCACTTAAGAGTATGGCCTCAATGTGCATCCATTTAGCTGTAAATGTCTCTCATTCTTTTCTTTTCTTTGTTTCTTTCTTTTTTTTTTTTTTTTGTGGTACCAGGGATCGAAAATGTCTTTCATTCTTATGCAGAGGAAAGGAAAGAAGGGAGAGAAATAAATATGAGAAAAGGAAAAAATGGAAACAAAGTCATTGTAAATAGGGAGGGGTGGAGGGGTTGAAGGAAGGGCAGGGGAATGGGGAAAAAATAAGAACCAAGATATATTATGTAAAGGTACAAATTTCCAATAATGAATGTCAGCATATTGTATACCTAAGATGTACCAATAAAATTAATGAATGAAAAATAAAAGAATAGAGAGAAATGATACCTGGTTTAAAAAGTCATAACAGCATGTGGTTAAGGTATTTACCAGACTCTCCTGCTGGTTCTCTCCTCCTGGCTACTTGGAATTGAAATTCTCTTTGGTTGGAAATTCTTTCCCCAGATATTACTTAGAATCCCTAAAGTCAAACACATTTTTGATTCAGGAATTTTGGGAAGTCAATATTTTCGAAGTCCCTTCCAGTAGGGGGAATGACTGTTTGCCTCCTTTCATCCAGAAGAGCTAGAGCCAGACACAACACCTCAGGCTGATGAGAGATGCTGAAGCTAAGGACTTATTAAAGATCTTCGTATGCCATCTCTAATGGGTAGTAGTTGCCTGGAGTATGCCAGGAGGAAGATTCCAAAGCATACCCCATTTGCATGAGATCTTCCAAGACATGACACATGTCTTCTGTAGACATTGAAGAGAAGGGACAGAAAGTGGGCTAGTGATGTGCTTTATAAGTCACAAGACTCTACCGGTTGGAGAAAAAAATGAGATTCTAGTATTCACACAGAAACAGAAAATAGGAAGGAGCTATGTCCCACTGACAGGGTATCTGCCCACTTTGGAGGAGGGCCCAGACTCTGAGGACAGAATCATTTTGACTTTTGACTTGGCACATATCTAAAGAGGGACATTTGATTAAAAGAGAAAAAAAATTCTTCTTTATAGGTTCCTGGTGCACAGAGCAATCAAACTAGGGGAAGAGAAATTTTTAGTTATTGAAATTAAGGAAGCCTGCCCCAAGCCAAGACTTTCCACTCCTGTAACAGTTTATGATAATTATGTGGGAAAAATCTACAAAGATGAAAGCAATAAAATCCCTAGTGTCACATGCTGCCCCCTCTTCTCTTCCTTGCTACCATTTGAAGACCTGTGCAAATGTTTGCTTATTGACTTCTCACCTCTGTAGTGTTTCCATTTTCTCTTGGTGCCATTCTCTTCAAATAGAATATATATTACTTAATAAAAGAATGAACAAAAATATCAGGATTTTTTAAAATTTGCAAATTCTAATAAAGAGTAGTGCTCCCTCCAGGCATGGGGCACCAATCTCTGAAATCAGGAATTGGGCTTGCACCTATGACTGATTCTATTGAAATACCACACCATTAATTCAACACAAAGTTATTGTGTGGGTGCAGCTGGTATGGATTGAACTCCAACAACAACACCAAAGCACCACACACTTAGCCCAATCCTCTTGCCACATGGCATCTGTAGTAAGAGGCAGTTGACAAATCACTGGATCTTTTTTCACATGCTGTGCTAATCAGTGTACTCAGTTACTCAGTTACTCAACTCAGTTGAAATCACAGCCATTTCAACACATTTGTTGGAAAGAAAATATGTGTTAAATATCTTTTTTCATTATGAGTTCTCATTTGTTCTTTTGCATTCTTTTAGGATTTCAACATGCTTTGGAGTGTGCAGCAAGGGAAAGAATGAAGAGGAAAAGGTAGAGACTTCATTTGATGCTGAAATCCATCATTGCTGAGTCAGCTAAATCATGCCATAAGTGGATCAAATACATCTCTTTATGGTATAATAGAGTCAGGACTGAGCTTAAAGACCCTGGAAAGTGATAACACAAGAATCACTTGTTAGTATTCAGACTCTGAAGGGCTCTTTTGAGATCCATAGAGTGACTTGAAAAAGAAAGAATCTACTACATGGTTAAAGCAAGAAGAAAAAAAAAGAGATTTGATCACAAATCCTGAAGCACAGATTTGATTTACAGGGACAAACCAAATGTGTGGAGAGATTTTAGGGCTTGAATTTTGGGAATTAGTTTGGAGGTTTTGCCTTTATCTGGCAATTCAAAAACACAATACTACAAATTTATAGGCAAAAGTGCATAAATAGTTTATGTTCTATATTTCTAAATTCTATATTTCTTTAGACTTCTAAACTAACTGTAATCCCTGGAGTCTAATAGTGTCAAATTCTGCTTCAAGTCAAGCAATGGGAGAGGTCTCCTAACTTCTGTCACACTTTTCACAGAAAAAATCTGTACTAACCACTCCCCAGATCTACTTTGCCTCTCCACAAACCAGATACATAACCCTAGAGTTAATCTCTTAGAATGTAAAATTAAGGGCAACTTCAAAGATTTTCCAAGGATTTTATTCAGCTATTACTTTCAGGTATCACTTGTAGATGCAGAGAATACATTGCATAACTCCATTCTAAATAAAGTCAGATCATCATAAACATCATAGTGTCTGGCCCATATTTGATGCCTATTATGCTTATTACAATAGCAATGACCATAATACTCATTATTTTATGAGAATGCCACTATAGCGTGAAAAGTTACCAGTTCATTTTGTAAATTTGAGACCGAAAACTTGTATTTTTTAAAGAATCTCATAGAGTTAGATAGAATAAAATCAACTGTCACCTTGCATGACAAGCTAACCCATCCAGTGCTATTCAACCTCAGCAATGTAAATTTATGTCACATTAAAAGTGACTCCACTAGGGGCTGGGGATTTAGCTCAGTGGTTGCACCGCCTGCCTTGCAAGCAGAAGGATCCGAGTTCGATCCCCGGTACCAAAAAAAAAAAAAAAGTGACTCCACTAAACCAGTGTCAGGGCTTGAAAGTGGCTTTGGCCTTGCTTATTTTCCCCTCTATCTAATTGTATCAGAACTATGTCAGAAATGAAACACCTTTTAGGGTAAAATAGAATAAGAAAAATGTCAACAATTGTATACATACAGAGATGTCAACTAAATTTAGGAAAACAAAATGAAAACCAAATAGCTATGGTCAGCTAGGGAGAAGGGATCATGTCCCTAAGGATACTTCCCTTATGGGGATGGAAATTTGAACATTAGTCATGCTACAGTGAAGCCAGAATGAAAAGGGCAGAGAGTTTTCAGGTGAGGAGCATGGTATCCAACTCTCTGGAGATGAGTGAATGTGTCCACTAAAGAATGGTTTCCATTCTACTTAATATTTTCTGGCTGAAGGAGACAAGTGTTTGGAACTTCTAAATGAAAACATAAAGAGGAGCCTTCCTTGTTTGCATTTAGCAACCTCCCAGAACAATAAGAAGGGATTCTCATCCTGTAGTAGGTGCTCCACTCAGCAGAGACAAGGGAATCCCTGTCAGCAGATTTCAGGCTCTGCTGACACTGAAAGCAGCATAGCCTCCTCTGGGCCATGACCATTAATGTGACAACAGAAAAGGGCAATGCAATCCAATACTGGAGGCACTATAACATACCTCTTTGTGACTCAAAGAAATAGTCTGAGGAAAGTTCTAGAGGGCCAGAGTTCTCATGTAATAGGATTTTTTAAAATGAATTTTATTGGTACATTTTAGGTATATAATGGCATTCATCATTAGAGACTTGCACCTTGACATAATCTCTCGCTTATTTTTTAGCCATTCCCCTGCCCTCCCTTCACCCCTCCATCCCTCCCTATTTACAAAGACTTTGTTTCCATTTTTTGCTGTTCTCATATTAATTCCATTCCCTTCTTTCCATTCCCTGACCCCTACCACTTCCCCTACCCCTTTGCCCCTTTTCTTCCTATTTCACATTATCTACTTTACCTTTTAGTCCTCATTTACACTTTCAGTTTCTCACACAAGAATAAGTGTTTGGTATTTACACATGTATGTCCTACTTATTTCACTTAAGAGTATCACCTCAATGTGCATCCATTTAGCTATAAATGTCCCTAATTTCTCATTTTTTCTGGCTGAGTAGTATTCCATTTTATTTAAAAAAAAAACCCACATTTTCATTATCCAGTCTCCAGTTGATGGGCAATTGGACTGCTTCCAAGTTTCAGCTATTACAAATTGTGCTGCTATAAACATGGGTGCACATATATCACTGTGGTATGATACTTTTAATTCTTTGGGGAAGTTACCCAGCAGGGGAATAGCTGGGTCAAATGGGACTTCCAGTCCTAGTTCTTTGAGGTACCCCCATACTGATTTCCACAGTGGTTGCACCAGTCTACACTCCCACCAGCAGTGGAGTAAGAGTTCCTCTTTCCCTAGAGCCCCATCAACATTTGTTATTGGTTGATTTCATGATGGCAGCCATTCCTTCTGGGGTGAGATGGAATCTCAGCATTGTTTTCATTTGCATCTCTTGAATGACCAGTGATGTTAAACATTTTTTCATATGTTTATTTGCAATATCTACTTCTTTGTCTGAGAAATGTCTGTTCATTTCAGATGCCCATTTTTGGATTGGCTCTTTAAATTTGGGAGGTCTTTTTGTTTTACTTTCTTTATAGACTCTAGATAAAAGATCTTTGTCTGAGGAACAGCAAGTGAAAATTTTTTCCCACATTGTGGGTTGTCTCTTCACTCTGTTGGTGGTTCTCTTGCTGTGCAGAAGCTCTTTAATAAGAAGAGATCCCACTTGTTGAATGTTTGTGCTAGTTCACGGGCAACTGAGTTTTTCTGCATAAAATCTTTTCCTACACCAATGTCTTCAAGCGTTCTACTTAAACTCTGTTCAAGCCAGTTCACTATTTCTGTTTTAATATTTAGATCTTTCATCCATTTCAATTTTAGTTTAGTGCATGGTGAGAGACATAGGTCTAGTTTTAATCTTTGTCAAGTTGAAATCCAATTTTTCCAGCACCATTTGTTAAAGAGGCTATCTTACCTCCAGTGAGGGGGTTTGGATCCTTTGTCAAAGATGAGTCTGGAGTTGTTTCTGCATCTTCTAATCTGTTCCACTGGTCCTCAGGTCTGTTTCTTTGCCAACATCATTCTGTTTTTATCACAGTAGTTTTGTAGTATAGTTTCATGTTGGGAGTTGTGACACCCCCTGTCGTGTCTCTGTTGCATGGAAATGCTTTTGCTATTCTGGGTCTCTTCTTATTTCAAATGAATATTTGAAGTGTTTCCTCACGGTCTGTGAAGTATGCTGCTGGAATTTCAGTTGGGATTACACTGAATCTATATAGTACTTTTGGAAGTATGGACATTTTTCCTTTGTTGATTCTTCCTACCCAGAGCAAGGGATGTCTTTCCATTTTCTGAAATCATATTCAATCTCTCTTTTCAGAGTGCTATTGTTTTCAGAGAAGAGGTCTTTGTTCATTAAGTTGATTCTTAGGTATTTCAGTTTTTTGGATGTTATTGTGAAAGGAATTGTTTGCTCTATTTCTATCTCATTGAGACTTTTATTCATGTAGAGGAATGCTATGGATTTTTGTGTGTTGACCTTGTGTCCAGCTGCTCTATTGAATTTGGTTATTAACTAAAAGACTTTTGGTGGAGTTCTTGGGATCTTCTATATAGAGTATCATGTCATCTGCAAAGAATGACAATTTGACTTCTTCATTTCCTAAATTTATTCCTTTTATTTCTTTCTCTTGTCTAATTGCTATGGCTAATGTTTCCAAAACAGTATTGAACAAGAGTACTGATAGTGGACATCTTTGTCTTTGTTCCTGATTTTACAGTGAAGGATTTCAATGTTGGACCATTTAGTATGGTATTGGCTATTGGTTTTTAATAGATGGTTTTTGTCACATTGAGGTAGATACTGTCTATTCTAATTTTTCATAGGAAAATGCATGTTGGATTTTGTCAAATGTTTTTTCTGCATCTATTGAGATGATCATATGTTATATGTCCTTGGCTCTATTAATATAGTGTATTACATTTATTGATTTGCCAATGTTGAACCATCCCTACATCCCTGGAATGAATCCCACTTGATCAGATTTTATGATCTTCTTGATGATTTTCTGCATTCTATTTGCCAGTATCTTATTAAGGACTTTTGCATCTATGTTCATGAGTGAGATTGGCCTATAGTTCTCTTTTTCGGTTGGGTCTTTCTCTGCTTTGGGGATCAAGGTGATGCTTGCTTCCAGGAATGAATTCAAGAGTATTGCTTCCCTTTCAATTTCATTGAAGAGTTTAAGAGTAGTGGCAGTAATTCCTCTCTAAATGACTTGATGAATTCAGCAGTGAAGTAATCAGAACATGGACATTTCTTCATTGGTAAGTTTTTAATTGCATTTTCAATTTCATTAATTGATATTGGGTCATTTAGAATTTTTAGGTCTTCTTCGTTCAACTTTGGTAATTCATATGTATCTAGGAATCTGTCCATTTCATCTGTGTTTTCCATCTTATTGGCATATAGGTTCTCAAAGTAGGTATTGATCATCCTCTAGACTTCTGCTGGGTCCCTTGTAATTTCACCATTTGCATTCCTAATTGCATGGACTTGGGCCTTTTCTTTCCTTTTGTCTATGGTTGGCTAAGGGTTTGTCAATATTGTTTTTCTTTCCAAGAGCCAACTCAGCTTCATTGATTTTTTGTATCATTCTCTTAGTCTCCACTGCATTGACTTCTGCTCTGATCCTTATTATTTCCTCCCTTATATGAGCTTTGGGTTTGTCCTGCTCTTCTTTTTCTAGAAGCTTGAGGTTCAGCATCAGGTTGTTTAATTGGGCTTGCTCTGTTTTCCTAATGTGAGTATTCACTGCTATGAATTTCCCTCTTAAGACTTTTCATTGTGTCCCATAGATTCGGATATGTTGAATTGTCATTGTCATTTAATTGAAGGAACTGTCTGATTTCTTCTTTAGTTTCCTCTGTGATCCATTGGTTATTCAGAAGTGTGTTGTTCAATTTCCATGTGTTTATGAAATTCATGTAGCTTCTTTTGCTACTGATCTCCAATTTCATCACACTATGGTCTAATAACATACAGGGGATAATGTAATTCCTTTGCACTTAAGTAAACATGTTCTATGAGTGAGAATGTGGTCTATTTTGGAGAATGAACTGTGTGCAGCTGAAAAGAATGTGTATTCTGATTTTGTGGGTAGAATGCTCTGTAAGCATTTGTTAAGTTCATTTGTTCAAGAGTTCAATTGAGTTGAAGTATTTTGTTGCTTGTTTTTTCTCTAGTTGATCTATCTATTTGTGACAGTGGGGTATTGAGGTCCCCCACTACTACTGTATTAGTCCTTATTTGATTTTTCATGTCTGTTAGTATTTGTTTTATATAGTTGGGCACACTAGTGTTTGGTGCATAGACACTTATGATCATCATCTCTTCCTGTTGGATCATTCCTTTACAAGGATGTAGTGTCCTTCTTTCTCTCTCTTAATCAGTGTTGGTTGGAAATTCACTTGATCTGCAAAGAGGATAGGTACTCCTGCTTTTTGGGGGGTTTCTGTTGCATGAAATATTGTTTTCCACCCCTAACTTTCAATCTATGAGTTTCTTTTTGAATTGTGTGTTTCTTGTATGCAGCATATTGTTGGATTTTGCTTTTTGCCCCATTCTGCCAGTCTATTTCTTTTGATTGGTGTATTGAGACCATTAACATTGATGGTTATAACTGGTACATATTGACTTATCATTGTCATGATTTTTTCTTTCTGTTGGATTCTCCCCCTTTGCTTTAATTTCTTGTCGTGTCCAATGGATTCATTCTGCTGGACTTCCTGGGGTTGTGATCCTCATTGTCTTTTCCTACAATATCGTCTAAAATTTTTTGGAGTGCTGGTTTGGTATTCATGAATTTCCTAAGGTGCTCTTTGTCAGGAAAGTATCTTATTTCTCCATCAATTTTGAAAGATAGTTTTTCAGGGTACATCAATCTGGGTTGGAGGCTGTTTTTCTTTAGGGCTTGAAATACATCATTCCAAGCTCATTTTGCCTTGAGGGTTTGAGTTGAGAAGTCTGCTGTGATTCTGATGGGATTTCCTTTGTATGTGATTTGCTTCTTTTCTCTAACTGCTTGTAGAATTTTGTTCTTCTGTTGGGTTTCTGAAATCTTAACAATTACATGCCTATTATATGTGTAGATTAACTATTATATGTATAGATTTTTTTTGATCAAGGCTAGTTGGAGTCCTATATGCCTCACTTATATGAATGTCAAGTTCTTTTCTTATGCTTGGGAAGTTTTCTGCCATCACTTCTGTGAACAGTTTTTTACATCATCTGCACGCTCTCCTATTTCTTCGTTGACTCCAATCAGTCTTATGTTATTCTTCTTTGCATTGTCTAGCAGCTGCTGGATTAATGTCTCATGATTGCTTAGTTTTAAAGAAATTTTTCTTTTCCTGGTCAGTAATTGCAATCCTATCTTCTATATCTGAAATTCTGTCCTCACATTGGCTCATTCTGCTGGATAAACTTTCAATGGAATTTTTAATCTCCTGTAAATCTGTTTGCATCTGTTTTATGGATTCCATTTTTTCCCCTATGTTGGCATTCCATCATGTTCCTCAGCTCCTCTATTTTTTTATCTGTGTTCTCTCCAGATTTATTCATCATGTCTTGCACTATGGGCACAATCTTTGCTGCTATCTGAAATTATTTCTGATTTCATTTTTTCCAAATCCTCTTTTATTGCCAGTTCAGGGAGTCGATGTGGTTGAGTATCAGATTTTTCCATCTCTTTTCCCTTTGGGGTTGCTTTAGGTGATCCAGAAGTTTGGTTTTGAGACTTGTTTATGGGTCTTATCATTTCAGTGGTTGAGGGAAAAGGGTGTGTGCTGCTCTCGCCCGTGCAGGTTACCTGCTGGGCACTGTGGGTGATGGTACGGTGGCCTGAAAGGCTCCTTCTGAGTGCTGAGGGTGTCTCTGCTCCTCAGATCTGGGAGTGGTGGTATGGCAGCCTGGAAGACTCCTCTTCAGCACTGGGCACAGCTCTGCTTCTTGGTACTGGGGGCAGTGGTATAGCAGCCTGGAAGGCTCACATCGTCCTCAGTGTTGGAGGTGGCTCTGCTCCTCACCACTGGAGATGGTGGTATAGTGGCCCAGAAGGCTTACCTCCTCTTCAGCACAGGGAGCACTCTGCTTCTCCATAATAGGATGTTTTGCATTGTAACCAATAGAAACACAATCCACGTTATTGTAATCAAAAGAAAGTTGTTAGCTTATGAAAAATCAAAAGGATTGGTGCTGACTTTGAGCATGGCTAAATATAGGGTTCCAATAAATGGCAGCATTTCTCTCTCTCTCTCTTTCACTTTTATCAAGAAGCATTTTCATGTTAACAAAATATGTACTGGACTCATCATTTGTGTAGCTGGTGTTCCTAAAGAAAAGAAGGATTTGAATGTATCTAGAATTGTTGTGGTCAAGGATTTGAAATACTCTTGAGTTTTCAGTCTGGTTCATGGAACCTACCCCATGGTTTTAGATAGGTGATGTCTTCTGGTTGAATGTAACTGGGATAGGAGCGGACACTTACCTAAGAGATGAGGAAAATAACAAAAAAAAATGTAAATCAACATAGTACAGGCAAAATTGGGTCTTGGAGCTAAATAATTTGAAGATTAACTGCTCATAATAAACAGATTTTAGATGTATCTTACTACCATCTTTGCACCACTTTTACTACAGTATTTTACTAATGATTATCTTAATTCAATGTTCCAGTCAGCATCTACTTGGGTTTCTTCTTGTTGTCCCTAGATCTAAATACTTCTTTTCTGTAAAATTCTTGTATTCACCAAAGCTCTCTTAGATTTAATATACATAATTTTTATTTTCTTTACCATGAGTAATGAAGCTCTAATCTGGCCTTTTTTATGTGAAAGGCAGCTTCAGACTGAAGGCCTTTCTAGTGGCATCTTCCTCTGCTGGGATTGCCCTCTCCTTCATCTCCAAATGGCTAACTACCCCGTCTTTTTTGCCTTTGTGCATCCGGACCAAGCTAGTCTCACCCCAGCCTACTCTCAAGTTTTTCTGCTGATCATTTTTTAAAACATTCACCTGTTCATTAGTTTTCTTATATATTGTTTGATCTTCACTCAAATGTAAGCTCCAAAGTATAAGGATCTCTATTTTATTACAAGAACTCAGAATGTTGCCTACTAAATACTTAGTATCTGATCATAAACACAATCTCACAAAGCATGGAAAGTATGATCAGATTGCTATTAATGTGTTGAAGACTTTAACAATTTGTAATTTAACATTAGATATATGTCCTAAAAATTCCTTGGGGAAAAATTCATTAAACAATTCCTGACTACAGGGAATTTCTCTCTTTGACGCTTAGACCTCAATTTATTATCCTTTTCATGGTCTTATTTCCTTTAAGCTTTTCAATCTCTCTTCTTTTCATCTTGTCAGGAAAACCTCAGGTTCTTTCATTAAGAGTAAAATTTAGCCCTCTCTTTCTCACCTACTTAACTATGGTATACCTTGAAGACTTCATCTTTAACCAAACTAGAAGAGCAAACACAAAATATTATGTTTCTTAATAAAACAATCCCCTTACTTTGAAATGACATTCACTTCCCAAACTTAGAAGTGAGCACTAAGGTTATTGTTCTAAGTACAATTTTCTTCTGCTACACATGTCAGTATATCTGGAAAAGTCAACACCAAAATAGTAATTTAAATGTTGAATATTTAATGACTATTTTGGTCTTCTTGAATCATGTTGTATCAATTAGGGCACTAGAGGAACAGATTTAAATATAGGCTTACAATTGTTGTAAGTCATGTATATAGGATTTACATGGTAGGCTTACAATGGCCGCTTGTGGAGTCAGGGGTAAAAGAATGCAAATAGATCATCTGTGCACTAGAAAGCCAAATGATTCAGTCAAAAGTCAAAGTCCTCACTACTGAGTCCAATGCAAGGTCCTTATTAGAAAACCAAAGGGGGCCTTTCCACTGCTCTCAGCCCAGAGGAAGGGGTTTTTGGGGCCGCCATTCTACTGCTCACAGCCCACAGGTAGGGGCTTCCAGGCCACTGTTCCATGGCTCACAGCCCAGAGGAAGGGCTTCCAGGCTGCCTTTCCAGCACTCCCAGCCAGAACGAAGGGTGTTCCAGGCCATTGTACCACCACTCCCAGCCCAGAGGTAGGGGCTTAAGGGCCACTGTTCCACAGCTCCCAGGCCAGAGGAAGGGGCTTCTGGGTCACTGTTCCACCACTCCCAGCCCAGAGGAGGTGAGCCATGCAGGTGCCAATAGCAACATGGCGCCACCCCCCCCAACAAAATGAGAAGACAGATAAACAAGTCTCAAAACCAGACTTCCAGATCACAAAGGGAAACAAGATGGAACACTCTGATACTCAATCACCTGGACTCCCTGAACTGGAAACAAAAGAGAATCTTGAAAAAATGAAATCAGTAATAATTTCTCAAATAACAGCAGAGATTGTGTCCATAGTGCAAGAAATGGTTAATAAATCTAGACATGAAGAGATAAAAAAAATAGAGGAGCTGAGGAACATGATGGAATCCCAACATAGGAAATAAATGGAATACATAAAACAGATGCAAACAGATTTCCAGGAGATTAAAAACTCCACTGAAAGTTTACAAAGCAGAATGAGCCAATGTGAGAACAGAATTTCAGCTGTAGAAGATAAGATTGCAATTAGTGACCAGGAAAAGAAAAATTGGTTCAGAATTGTAAGGGACCATGAGAAATCAATCCAGCATCTGCTAGACGAAAAGAAGAATAACCTAAGACTGATTGGAGTCAACGAAGAAACAGGAGAGAGTACAGATGACATAATAAAACAGTTCACAGAAGTAATGGCAGAAAGCTCCACAAGCAGGGGGAAAGAACTTGACATACAGATAAGTGAGGCATATAGGACTCCGAATAGCCTTAAACAAAAAAATGTGCACATAGGCATATAATTGTTAAGATTCCAGAAACCCAACAGAAGAACAAAATTCTACAAGCAGTTAGAGAAAAGAAGCAAATCACATACAAAGGAAATCCCATCAGAATCACAGTAGACTTCTCAACGCAAATCCTCAAGGCAAGATGAGCTTGGAATGATGTATTTCAAGCCCTAAAGAAAAACAGCCTCCAACCCAGATTGATGTACCCTGAAAAACTATCTTTCAAAATTGATGGAGAAATAAGATACTTTCCTGACAAAGAGCACCTTAGGAAATTCATGAATACCAAACCAGCACTCCAAAAAATTTTAGACGATATTGTAGGAAAAGACAACGAGGATCACAACCCCAGGAAGTCCAGCAGAATGAATCCATTGGACATGACAAGAAATTAAAGCAAAGGGGGAGAATCCAACAGAAAGAAAAAATCATGACAATGATAAGTCAATATGTACCAGTTATAACCATCAATGTTAATGGTCTCAATACACCAATCAAAAGAAATAGACTGGCAGAATGGGGCAAAAAGCAAAATCCAACAATATGCTGCATACAAGAAACACACTTAATTCAAAAAGAAACTCATAGATTGAAAGTTAGGGGTGGAAAACAATACTTCATGCAACAGAAACCCCCAAAAAAGCAGGAGTACCTATCCTCTTTGCAGATCAAGTGGATTTCAAACCAATACTGATTAAGAGAGAGAAAGAAGGACACTATATATTTGTAAAGGGAATAATCCAACAGGAAGAGATGTTGATCAAAAATATATATGCACCAAACACTAGTGTGCCCAACTATATAAAACAAATACTAACAGACATGAAAAGTCATACATGCATTAATACAATAATAGTGGGGGACCTCAATACCCCACTGTCACAAATAGATAGATCAAGTAGACAAAAAAAGTAATGAAATAATAGAACTCAATCAAACTCTTGAACAAATGAACTTAACAAATGTTTACAGAGCCTTCTACCCCACAAAATCAGAATACACATTCTTTTCAGCTGCACATAGGTTGTTCTGCAAAATAGACCACACACTCTCTGACAGAAAATGTTTAAGTAAGTGCAAAGGAATTGAAGTTATCCCCTGTATATTATCTGACCATAGTGCGATGAAATTGGAGATCAATAGCAAAAGAAACCACAAAAATTTCAAAAACACATGGAAATTGAAGAACACACTTCTGAATAACCAATGGGTAACAGAAAATTAAAGAAGAAATCAGACAGTTCCTTCAATCAAATGACAGTGACAGTACAGGATATCGGAATCTATGGGACACAATGAAAGCACTCTAATGACAGAAATTCATAACAGTGAATACTCACATTAGGAAAACAAAGCGAGCCCAATTAAACAACCTGATGCTGAACCTCAAGCTTCTAGAAAAAGAAGACCAGGACAAACCCAAAGCTCATACAAGGGAGGAAATTATAAAGATCAGAGCAGAAATCATTTCAATGGAGACTAAGAGAATGATAGAAAAAAATCAATGAAGCCAAGAGTTGGTTCTTCAAAAGAATAAACAATATTGACAAAACCATAGCCAATCTTATAAGAAAAAGGAAAGAAAAGGCCCAAATCCATGCAATTAGGAATGCAAATGGTGAAATTACCACAGACCCAGGAGAAATCAAGAGTATCATCAATACCTACTTTGAGAACCTATACGCCAATAAGATGGAAAACACAGAAGAAATAGACAGATTCCTAGACATGTATGAATTACCAAAGTTGAATGAAGAAGATCTAAAAATTCTAAATGACCCAATATTAATCAATGAAATTCAAAATGTAATTAAAAACTTACCAACTAAGAAAAGCCCAGGCTCTGATGGCTTCACTGCTGAATTCTACAACAAATGTAGACAGAAAGTACTGCTACTACTGTTTAAACTCTTCAATGAAATTGAAAGGGAAGCAATACTCTCAAATTCATTCCTGGAAGCAGGCATCACCTTAATCCCCAAAGCAGAGAAAGACCCAACTGAAAAAGAGAACTATAGGCCAATCTCACTCATAAACATAGATGCAAAAGTCCTTAATAGGATACTGGAAAATAGAATACAGAAGATCATCAAGATCATACACCCTGACCAAGTGGGATTCATCCCAGGGATGCAGGGATGGTTCAACATACACAAATCAATCAATGTAATATACTATATCAATAGAGCCAAGGATAAAAACCATATGATTATCTCCATAGATGCAGAAAAAGCATTTGACAAAATCCAATACACATTTATGATAAAAACCCTACAAAAATTGGAATAGATGGTCTCTACCTCAATCTGGTAAAAGCCATCGATAAAAAACCAACAGCCAATATCATACTAAATGTTCAAAAACTGAAATCCTTCACACTAAAATCAGGAACAAAACAAGGATGTCCACTATCACCACTCTTGTTCAATATAGTTCTGGAAACATTAGCCAGGGTAATTAGACAAGAGAAAGAAATAAAAGGAATAAAGATAGGAAATGAAGAAGTCATATTGTTATTATTTGCAGATGATATGATACTCTATATAGAAGACTCTAAGAACTCCACCAAAAGTCTTCTAGACTTAATAACCAAATTCAGTCAAGTAGCTGGACACATGGTCAGCACACAAAAATCAATAGCTTTCCTCTACACAAACAACAGACTCACTGAGAGAGAAATAGGGCAAATAATTCCTTTCAAAATAGCACCCAAAAAACTGAACTACCTAGGAATCAAGCTAACAAAAGAAATCAAAGACCTCTTCTCTGAAAACAATAGCACTCTGAAAAGAGAGATTGAAGACGATATCAGAAAATGGACAGACGTTCCCTGCTGCTAGGCAGGAAGGATCATATAGTGAAAATGGCCATATTCCAAAACTGCAATATAGATTCAATGCAATCCCAATTGAAATTCCAGCAGCATACTTCACGGACCTTGAGAAAACAATACAAAAATTCATTTGGAACAAGAAACCCAGAACAGCAAAAGCAACTCTAGGTAACAGAGACATGGCAGGGGGTATCACAATCCCCAACTTGCAACTATACTAAAAAGCTACTGTGATGCAAACAGCATGGTACTGACAAAGAAACAGACCTGAGGATCAGTGGAACAGATCAGAAGATGCAGAAACAACTCTAGAAACACTCAGCCATCTCATCTTCAATAAAGAAGCCACACACCCTCACTGGTGGAAAGATAGCCTCTTTAATAAATGGTCATGGAAAAACTGGGTTTCAACTTGCCAAAGATTAAAACTAGACCTATGTCTCTCACCATACACTAAACTAAAATTGAAATGGATTAAAGATCTAAATATTAAAATAGAAATGCTGAATTGGCTGGAACACAGGTTAGGTAGAACTCTTGAAGATACTGGTGTAGGAAAAGACTTTATGAATAAAATCTCAGTTGCCTGTGAACTACCACAATCAACAGGTCAGATCTCTTCTCATTAAAAGGATTCTGCACAGCAAGAGAAACCACCAACAGTGTGAAGAGACAACCCACAATGTGGGAAAAAATCTTCACCTGCTTTTCCTCAGACAAAGGTCTACTATCTCGAATCTATATAGAACTTTAAAAAATCAGTCCTCCCAAATTTAAAGACCCAATCCGAAAATGGGCATCTGAAATGAATGGACATTTCTCACACAAAGAATTAGAAATAGCAAATAAATATATGAAAAAATGTTCAACATCACTGGTCATTTGAGAGATGCAAATGAAAACAATGCTGAGATTCCACCTCACTCCAGAAAGAATGGCTGCTATCAAGAAATCAACCAATACCAAATGCTGGAGGGGCTGTGGGGAAAGAGGAACCCTTCTCCATTGCTGGTGGGAGTGTAGACTGGTGCAAACACTGTGGAAATCAGTATGGAGATACCTCAAAGAACTAGGACTGGAAGTCCCATTTGACCCCGCTATTTCACTGCTGGGGATCTTCCCCAAAGAATTAAAAGAATCATACCACAGTGATATATGTGTAACCATGTTTATTGCAGCACAAGTTGTAATAGCTATAACTTGTATGCATCCAAATGCCCATCAACTGGAGACTGGATGAAGAAAATGTGTTTTTTTTTTTATAAAATGGAGTACTACTCAACAATAAAAAATGAGAAATTAGAGACATTTATAGCTAAATGGATGCACACTGAGGTGATAGTCTTAAGTGAAATAAATAGGACACACATGTGTAAATACCAAATAGTTTCTCTAGTGTGAGAAACTGAAAGTGTAAATAAGGACTAAAATGTACAATAGATAATGTGAAATAGGAAGAAAAGGGGAAAAGGGGAAGTGGAAGTAGGAGGGGTAGGGGAAAGGAAAGAAGGGAATGGAATATGAGAAAATGAAGAAATGGAAACAAAGTCTTTGTAAATAGGGAGGGATGGAGGGGTTGAAGGGTGGGCAGGGGAAGGGGGAAATATAAGAACCAAGAGAGATTATGTAAAGGTGCAAATTTCCAATGATGAATGTCATTCTATTGTATACCTAAAATGTACCAATAAAACAATATTTTAAAAAATAAAACCAAAGGGTCTGCACTGGAAGGCTGAAGAGTCTGTGCTGGAAGACTGAAATAATAGGAAACAAATGTCCAAAGGTAATGGTGAAGACCAGAGTTCTTAAGAATCACTAAGACAGAATTTCTTCTTCTTTCCCTTTTTTTTTTTCCTTCCAAGGTATAAGCTTACTGGTTGGTGTCACTCATATCCAGGGAGGGTCTTCCCTCTTCAGTATACAGCTTACAAATCATTCATCCAGATAAATCCAGAACTGTGCTTCGATATTCCACTGGGTATTTCTTAATTCATTCAAGTTGACACCGTGATTAACTGTCACCCACAGAAAAGAGAAATTATATAGTGCTTTCAGGCCATAGAGCATGGTGTGAGAAACTCAGAGACCATCAGTTTCACTGAGTTGAAGAAACAGATTTGAAAATTTGGGGAGAACAAGTCAGCTAGAATTTTGATGATGGAGTACTGAAAGGAGATAACTTTATGCAGAGGGAAGAGAGATTCATGAAAAGGTAAGAATTACAGAGAACGAGTTGGAGATCTGCAGAATTCTCTGGAAATTCCAACTGAATATTGATGTATACATGTGAGGAAACTGCCTAGTGCTGAAGAAAGAACCACAGGAAAGAAATATAAAGAAAAATACTCAGAGTTTACACAGAGCTGGGGTTTGTGTTCCAGTAACCATAGAATGAATCTTCATAATCTACAAGGAATCAGGCAGAGTATTCAAAAAGTCATGGACTCAGCAATGTGTAAGAATTTGGCCTAGACTGAATATGAGTCTAGTCCACCTAAAAAAAAAAAATTAAACAAATCTTGAGTCGATAAATCTTTTTCCAAGTAACAACTATACCCTAGAACAATGCTTAATAATATTTTTAAGAATGTACAAAACCTTTTCAGATGTATAAAACCTGATAAAATTCAGCAGCAGAGCTTACAAATACATAAAAATAATGCATGCATGCACACATGAGCACACACAAGTTTAATGAAGTCCTTCATGCACAAAGAAATTGATACTAAATGAAAAGCTAGTTAGACAGGAGTGAAGAACATCAACAGTGGTAAGAATGGGGATTTTTTTTTCAAAAATGTCTTTAAAAACTGGCTCTTGAAAACAAAAATAATCAACAATGGAACATGTAGAAGTAAAATATATGAAAATAGCACAAATGCTGGGAGAGGAAATGGCAATATGCTGTCATTAGGTTCTTTTACTATATTTGAAGTGGTAAAGCTTTACTCAACGACACTACTACAAAAAATAAAAAACAAGCTATATACCGGAAAAAAGCATAACAACTGACATATTAAAATTTAAAAGAACTCATATAATAACCTAATAAAAATAGATGCAAATTTTGAACACAAATATCACCAAAGAAGATATACCAATAACAAATAAGCACATGAAAAGATACTCATTAGAAATTATGGAGAAGAGAATTAAAACACAATGAAGTGTCACTAATACCTAATAGGATGATAAAACTAAGAAGTTGGCTATGCCAACTGTGGGCAAGATTTGCAATAACTAATCCTCACATATGTGGGTGCTGGGAATAAAAAAAAGAATAGTAAAACCACTTTGGAAAACAGTTTTCAGTTTCTTAAAATATTAAATATAAACCTTCTATATGATCCAGCCATTTCATTCCTAGAAATGTACCCAAAAGAAATGAAGGATTTGTCTTCAAAAGACAGGAGAGAGTTGTGTATGAATGTCCATAGAAGCTTTATTTGCAATTGCCAAAAATTAAATGACCAAATATCCATCAGCAAGTCAGTGAATAAACAACAAAATACTGTTCAGCAATAAAAAGTAATGAATAATTAATATAGTAATATGAATGAATCTCTCAGGTCAAAAATAAAAAGAATATTAAAAATTGTGGAAAATCCAAGCTGGTCTGTAATTACAGAAATCTCATGTATGGATGTCTGAGAATAAGACTTGGGAGGCAAAAAGATTGATTAAAAAGAAAACTTTGAGGGATGAAATATATGTTCATCACCTTGATTATGGTTATAGTGACATGTATGTGTAAAAACTCATCAAATTTTACACTTTAAATACATGCAGTTTATTTTGTTCATTATACTTCAATAAAGTTGTTTCTTAAAACTTCAATCTGTTAAAATAAGAACATTTCTGAGTTATTGAATACTTATGACAACTGAGCATCTTTTCCTGAGATATCAGTGACCTCATTCTGCCAGAGATAAACAGGTTAAAGCTGTGGCTAGTCAGCAATTCCCAGTGAACTTCATTTTCCCACCTGCATGCTTTTTCCCTACATCTGTCCAACAGATCAAGTATGGTTAAGTATATGTTGGCTCCAAGACTTTCTGTACACTGTGCCCCCTTGCACACCCTCAGGCAGGGTGACCACATCATCAAAAGAGAAGGCTGATGCAGCAGATAAGCAGAGAGGACGCAGGAGTATTGCATTCCTCAGGCCCCAGGTGATGGGCTCTTCCACTTCTCTGGTTCCTATCCTAAGTCTGTCACTCTCCACCACCTTCGTCTCTTTGTTTCTCACTACGTTTTAAATTGATTCCATTTACTATGTGATTCACACATCTTCATTTGGTTGTGACTCTCTCTGTGTATGGTCTGTGAGATGACTGCAATGTGTTCTGAGGCTCCCTAGTGGGGTGGACATCACCAAAAGAGTGAGCTTCCCCAAATCTGTCTTGATTCATTTTGTCCTTTGGCCTATTGGACATTAAAATATATTTTACACACACAGTCAATTTCTTTCAAAAATATTCTGCTTTTTCAGATAAACTCCTTGTTAAGGTTTATATGTCCCTCAAGATTCTCTTGGCTTAAAGGCAAGGCTTTTGGTGGGTGATTGGATAATGAAGTCGCTATCCTCATCAGTGGATTTTCTGGAAGGAAGAGGCAGTCACTGGAGGCTTGACCTGGAAGGGTGTATCTCCCTCCTCAGCTCCTTCCTTTGCTCTCTACTTCCTGGCCACATGAAGTGAGCAGAATTCCCTTGCCAAACCCTTCCACCATTTCATTTCTGTCTTGGAGCCAGCTGACCACGGACTGAAAATATGAGCCAAAATAAACCTTAAGTTATGGGTATTGCGTATTTTGTCCCAGAAACAAGAAAAGACTAAGATGTTTCTCAGTGGGAATAATTTTTCTGTGGTGAATTGCTTCTTCATGGGCTGTACCTGAATCATGACTTTGAAAACAGAGAATGTTGGATTCAGATATATACAGTAATACTTTAGTTCATGAAAACCTGTTCATGAACAATTTGGTTCACAAACAAAAGCATTTGGCAAAATTTTGCTTCTCACACACCCCCCATCAGGTGATGAACACAACCACAACCATCTTCCCCAGAATCATGGGGAATTAAGTTGTGAACCAAGGTACCTCTGTATTACCCATACCCTCATTCTGATTACTAAAGTTCTCTGAAACTCATTATTAGTGCTATGGTGTGGATCTGAAACATTCCCCAAAGGGCCATGTGTTAAAGTCTTGGTCCTCAGCATGTGGCATTATTGGGAGGTTGTGGAGCTCATGGGAGATTAGTAGGTTATTAGGAGGCTGTCCTTGAAGGAAACTGTGGGACACCAGTGTGTTCCTCTTTTTCTCTTTCACTTTCTGGCAACGAAGTAAGCAGTTTTCTCCACCTCGTTCTCCGTGCCATGATGTGCTGCCTCTCCACAAACACAAAAGCAACTGGACCAACTGGACATCCAAAACTGTGAGCCAAATAAACCCTGTTTTATAAGTTGATTATCTCAAGTATTTGTTATAGTAATAAAAAGCTGACAAACACAATTAGAAAATCTGTTAGAAGTTTAGATTTCTCAAAGTAAAAATCTATAGAATGGGAAGTACAATCTTTGTCAAGTTGCAATTGCTAAATGACAACATTTTTCTGGTGCCTGGTATGGAGAAGCTTAACACAGAGTACATAATCAAAAACTGTTCACCGTCTTTGTCTTTTCTCCATTTCTCCTGCCTTTGCAAACATTTCTGCTGAGTAGCAATTCTCTCCTTTTCATTTCATCTCCAGAAGTGGGGCATAGCAGCTCAGGCCTGCACACCATGTGCATCACTTTCTGTCTTTAGTTAGCTTCTTCCTCTTCTTTGGACTTTGCCCTTCCACAACTTCTGCCAGGCAGGAAACCATTTCTGCCCACAGTTCTTAACTAAGGCCACTGAGAAAACACTGAGGCCCTGATGTTTTTCCAGGCTCCATTCTCATCCTCTCCTCCTCTCCTCCTCTATGGCTGAGCCAGGTATATTTTGCCTAATCCAAGAATTGAAGGCCCATTAAAGGCCAAGACCAATGGAACAACTGTAGGAAAAAAAGTAACAGAAGACCCTACAGTCAGTTCCAGTACTTCATTATCATTGTGAGATGATTTTCTTACAGACCTTCTAAAGTTCCAATACTTTAGCTAATGCCATCCAAGTACTACACAGAGAAACCCGTCCTAATTATACAGAAGCAACTGACAGGAAATGTTATAATCCTATCTGGAGAAAACTAGCTTAGATAAGGTAAGAGCCACCTCATGATAAATGAATCAAAAGCTTCGGAGAGTTCCATTTTACTAATAAGGTTTTTACCTCCAGGATCGCCTTTCCCTTCAGATACCTACCTCCCATTTTAAAATTTTTTCTCCTACTTAGGTGAGGGAAAGAGCTCATTTGAAGGGAATTTGGTGTTGAAGTTTCTATCCTTGTATGTGCACACTTGCCATTTGTGTTCCATTCTCTCCTTTTTTGTTTTTTTGTTTTTGTTTTTGTTGTTTTGTTGGGGGGTTTTTGGTGGTACCTGGCCTCAAATCCAAGGGCATTCTACCACTAAGCTACATCCCCATACCTTTTTTATTTTTTATTTTGAGACAGGATCTCACTAAATTACCCAGACAGGACTTGAATTTGAAATCCTCCTGCCTCAGCCTACCAAGTGCTGGGATTACAGGGATGCACCACTGTGGTTTATCATCCTTTTTGAGGCAATCAGATTCATGATGTGAAATTGTCAAAAGTGAGGGGTAAATAAACTTTACAAGAGAAGAAGGATTAGGAGAAGGAGGAGAAAAAAAGAAAAGAAATATATATGAAGGTAAACAATTTCCTCAGGAAATAAAATCGTATTAATACATTTTGCCCAAACTTTAAAATTCTCAGGCTCCTTTTGGAAGAGAAAACTCCTCAAGTCAGGAATTGCACACATAACTAGAGACCCATTTCCTTAATGTTTATTTTTTTTCACTGACTAGACTACCTTAGCTTCTAGAGACATAATAAAAGGTTGAGGTACTCTAGACATTAACAAGTTGGTTCAGGTTGTATATTAAAATATTTCTTTAGGAGAGAAGATAGGGTGTTCTACATGAGAAATCACATGTCACAAACTACCCAGTTTCTGGTTAAAATTTTAATAAAACTTGAAGTATGAAAATTGATATAACCTCAACTGTCTCTATGCCTAATACTAATTTAACTCAAAACCAGAAAATAAAAGAAAAATTATAAAAGATATCTGTAAACTTGAGTTTCACATTTTTTACTTGTGGGAACTGAAGAGTTCTTCCTTAATTTAATCTGATAACTTCATTTAACCCAGATTATCTATGCAATATATTTGACAATTAGTTCTCATATTAAGTAACTTACAAACTGAATTTATGTTTTCTCATCTTTTCTTTCTTTTCAAATAAAGTTGTATATATGAACTATACAGCATGGAAGTGAGATGAGATGGGAGGCCAGTCCGACCTCATGAGGTCCTGGGTAGATTTTTAATTCAGTGTACTAGTGATATTCCTTGGCAAACAATGCTCCTGGGCCTAAACAGAAACAGAGGCTCAGTCCAAACAATTCTTACCGACCTATCCATCTCTTTCTGTCTTGCTTTCTGGATATAAAAACAAAAATGAACAAAGGGGAGGACCACTGTCTTTATTCAGTCTAACAGAGACAATGGGACCCCAGAGCTTGAAGGTGAAACTGCATATATCTAGCTGTAGAATCAAGCTGTGTGGCAAATCTAATTGCTTGGACCCCCATCACCACCACTGATTTCAGATTTCAGAGAGCCTTCAGGCCAACATGGTAGCGTTGATACTGCTAATCATTTCAGCCCACTGCAATAGGTATCTACATGCATTTTTCTTAATAGTTGAAACTAAAATGTTGCAAGCTCTTGAAAATTAGCAATCATTACTTTTAAAGTTGAGCATATAACATTGCAGAAAGCTTAGAAGTGAAAAATTAATTTTGTGAGTGAATACTTTGTTTGATAGCCATGCTAGAAGCCAATTGCTTATAGTTGGTTTTTGTTTCTCCACAAGAAAATGTAGGGAAAAAAACTGTTGAATATAGATATGTTTGAGACTCACATGGATTCATTAGTCTGTTAGTAAAAGGGAAAATATATCAAGGGTGAGAGAAATCATAATAATTATTATTAAGCAAAATATGGTTGAGATTGTTAGTCTCTGTGTAGACTTTATTTTCCCATATTGTACATCAAGAGCAGCTTTTTCTCAGCTTCCAACAATCACAAAACAGGTTAAAGAAAATAAGTCAATAGGTTTGGCAAATATGGCAAAAGACACCAAACTACTTTAAGGGAAAATTGTTATAAGACAAATGAAGGCTCAAGGGTATAACTCAGGGGTAGAATGCCTGCCTAGCATGTGTGAGGCCCTGAGTTCAATCATCAGCACTGCAAAAATAAGGAGAAAAAAAAAGACAAATGAAAAGCTGCAATAAGACCACACAAAAAAAAAGAAAAAAGGTAGTACTTCAAATAAGATAATCCAACAGTTGGATGGCTTAACCATTTCCATCTTTCTTTCAAAGAAAGTTTATTTTTCTTCATTCCTTTAACATTTGAATAAAATTCTCAAAACTAGGAAAGTCTTACTGACAGAACCAGGAAAATCTTGTGAAACAAGAGCTTTCTAGATGCTCAGAGGTATTTAATGAAAAGATTTAAATTATGCATCATTTTCAGCATATTGATTGATTTTCACTTACTGTAGTATCTTCCTACATGACTTTTAACACTTATCAAAGAACTATCATGTTTTTTCTTTTCTTTGAGTTGAGATAATTTACCGTGTTTAACACTTTAGGCCAAACATATTTTATTTTAAAGCTTAATTCATGAGAGTTTGGGGAGTTTTTAAACTTTAAATCTTTTAAAGGCAATCTTACAAATAATAAGAAGAGCCACTTTCACAAAATACAGTTAATCTTACATGTATTTTGAGAGTTTGGAAGAAAAGCTTAGCTTTGTAACAATCTTACAAATTTTTATTATTTTCACCCACTCTTAAGGTTTTTTCTTTTTTATAGCTGAGAGTATTAGTAGTACTTGTTCTTTCTAAACTATTCCACTTCATGTTAAAAGAATGTTGATTTGGAATTCGAGATGTGTTTTTTAAGGAAAGGTATAACTTTGAATGACATTTCCTAAACTTTCTACACATCTCTTCCAAAAGTGTTAATCTCACATTCTCCTGGGTCACGTCTTTCCATTTGGAGCCACATCACTAATTTTGATTAGCCAAAGTGCATCTTAAATGGTCTTCTCTTTCAAAAAATACATGTCTTCAAATTAAAAGCAAATCCAAATTCAAAGTTCCAAATTCTATTGATTTTTTTCTCATTTTAAAAGATAAAACATGGTATTCTCTTTGAATAAAAAAATTATTGAAAAAGGAAGCAATAAGTAAAAAGCAAAATAATTATAGCTATTTTTTAAAGTAAAACATTTATAACTAAGAGAAATGCCATCTATATTTGTATTTCTTGCTAGAATTCCATGTTTTCAATTTTATTGTTTTTCAAATATTTTTAATGTTTCATGTAAAAAAAACCATGAAATTTCAAAATAAACAATATACTAAGTTAACTGCTAAACTTCCAGTGTTTGCTGTTATCTCTTGTTTATAGTTCAAATGCAGTAAAACATACCAATTTATGTACTCTGAAGATGATCGTTAAGGTATTTTTTTCAACTTAGCTAAGACTGTTAAGGATAAAAAAGTTTATTTAACATTAACAGGAATACTGACTCCTTGGCATCACAGAGGAAAGGAGGAGCTGTGCAAGGAAGAAAATATGCAGTGGACTCTGAGGAGCAGAACTGGCCATCTCAAATGCTCCATAACTTCCACAGGAAACACATCCTCCCGTGAGCGCGGGCTGAGAGGGGTTGCCCCACGTTATCCCAGCTGCCTCCTAAGCCTCCTATTATTATTGGAAATATCCTAAGCTACCCAGGCACTTTTCCATTTCCCCAGTAGTCTTCTCTGATAAAAGAGATACTCCCCAAAGACTAAAAGAGATCCTGACATTACCAGATACTCTATAAATATAATTTAAATGAATAATATGTAAGAAATGTGAAATATATATTTATGATCCCCTGCCTTTTGGTCCATTTGTGCCTATTACAAAGTAAACTCTCTTTGGGGACAAGAAAATGATATTCTCAGTATCTAGTATGTTATTAGTACATAATTAATTTTAAATAATATCTAAAGTTCTTAAGTTACAGAATAGCACTGTGGAAACAGGCAGTATAGTATAGTGGTTATATATCAGATATAGACAGGCTGGTTTCAAATCCCACCTCCACTTCATGTATGCTTTTGGATAAGCAAGTAAATTTCTTGCTCTCAAAATATTAAAAATGAGAGAAAGAGAAACAGTAATAGCACCTACCTAACCTGGTAGTTGTAAGAATTGAATAAATTAAAATATGAAAAATGTTTAAAACCAAGCACATAGTATTTGCTTTAGTATTATTACTTTTAACATTTATCCCAGGTTTGAAGTCTTCTAAGAAACTTTAGCTTCTAAGATTTTTCAACTTGTTTACTTGCAGTAAAACATAACTTCCTGTTTTTAAGGAAGGAAAGCCTTTTTAAAGTTATAAAAAGACTCAAAGACTTCGTGGACATCAAATAGTTTTTACAAAACAACATTTTGATGAGTTAAGTGTAAAGGAATCAAAAACATACGGATTAAATTTCCTTTATAATTCACATGGGCTTAAAATCAAGAGAAAAGTGCTTAGCAAAACACACTTCGGGTTTGCCAAACCCAGAACACTGAAAAACAGTTCAAGACATTCTCCAGACCCAGAGCAAAACCAGGTCCCCCCATGCACAGTTAAAATCCCCACTCATCTGGACCTCTGAACTCCAAACTACTCCACAGCTTGCCATCTTTGGATCCATCTTCACAAAGGGTAAATTTCCCCAAATTTATGACCAAGTATGCTGCATATCAGCAGTAACACATAAGCAGTTTATAATTTAGAAGACAAACAGGTTATCATCTGAAAATTATTTTCATTTTATTCAAGATCTATAACTATGTATTGCAATGCAATACATAGTTGCATATGCCAAATTTAAGATGTAAATTATGTTATATAAGTAGATATTATATTTTTCTTATTACAGTATAACTATGGGTAAGAGATGACTTGTACATTTGAAAGTACTCAGGACCAAATAATGTTCTAAAAATTATTTTGTGCATACAAGTGTTTTCTAATATTATTTTTGAGAGTATTAATAGCACTCCACCCACACACATTATCAAAATTGAGAAATATAATTGCCTGTCCTAGCTCTTTCCTCATGAATTAGGCCTATGAGATGTTCTATAGCTCTACTTTAAGAAAATTAAAATGTTCCAAATTTTAGATTTCTCCTGAATCAACTTTTTAAACTGAACCCTGTTATAGAGGTTTATAGATGAAGGGGGAAAGCAGCTTGCAATACTAACTGATACTCCAGAAAAGCAGACAGGAATCAAAAGTCCATGTTAATATCAATGACATAATCACATTTAAAGAAGCAACTTAAACACACACACACACACACACAGAGGAAAATATGTAGATGGTTTTCTTTCTGCTAAGTCCTACTACATTTAAGTATTGCCTGTAGTAAGTTAGATCCAATATCATAAGAGTTAATGCATCAGTTAATAAGTTTCTCCATAAATAAGGCAGTAGGCTAAAATCGAATTTTAACATTTCTGAGTATATCCTTTTTTTTTTTAACACTTCAGAGTTCGCAAAAAAAAAAAAAAAGGTATACACACTTCAGCAGTTTGACATACTAATAAATTTCTGGAAGCTAATAGCCACCACTTTGAGCACCTCTTGTAATTGTAGAGGCCAAAAGCAACTTGTATTAATCTCATGCTGTCTCAATAAATTTAGTATTAAAATATTAATGTTTTTCTTTTCTTAATATGCACATTTTTGGCAGACTCTGTATATGCCATAATGGTTCAAAACTGTATATTTTTAGTTTAGTGCATGGTGAGAGCTATAGAAAATAAATGGATTAAAGATCTAAATATTAAAACAGAAACACTAAACCAGTTGGAAGAGAGGTTGGGAAGAACTCTTGAAGACATTGGTGTAGGAAAAGATTTTATGAACAAAACCTCAGTTGTCCATGAACTAGCACAAACAATCAACAAATGGGATCTCTTCTTACTAAAAAGCTTCTGCACAGCAAGAGAAACCACTAACAGTGTGAAGAGACAACCCACAATGTGGGAAAAAATTTTCACCAGCAGTCCCTCAGACAAAGATCTACTATCTCGAATCTATAAAGAGCTTTAAAAAATCAGACCTCCCAAAATTAAAGTCCCAATCCAAAAATGGGCATCTGAAATAAACAGACATTTCTCAGACAAAGAAGTAGAAATAGCAAATAAATACATGAAAAAATGTTCAACATCACTGGTCATTTGAGAGATGCAAATGAAAACAATGCTGAGATTCCATTTCACACCCCCCAAAATGGCTACCATTCTTGAAATTAACAATAACAAATGCTGGAGGGGCTGTGGGGAAAGAGGAACCCTACTCCACTGCTGGTGGGAGGATAGACTGGTCCACCACTGTGGAAATCAGTATGGTGACACCTCAAAGAACTAGGACTGGAAATCCCATTTGACCCAGCTCTTCCTCTGCTGGGTATCTTCCCCCAAGAATTAAAAGAATCATACCACAGTGATATATGTGCACCCATGTTCATAGCAGCACAATTTATGATAGCTAAAACTTGGAAACAACCCAATTGCCCATCAACTGGAGATTGGATAAAGAAACTGTGGGTTTTTAATAAATGGAGTACTACTCAGCCATAAATGAGAAACTAGAGACATTTATAGCTAAATGGATGCACATTGAGGTGATACTCTTTAAGTGAAATAAATAGGACACACGTGTAAATACTGACTAGTTTCTCTAGTGTAAGAAATTGAAAATGTAAATAAAGTCTAAAAGGTATAATAGATAATGTGAAATTGGAAGAAAAGTGGCAAAGGGGAAGGGGAAATGGTAGGGGAAAGGAAGGAAGGGAATGAAATTAATATGAGAAAAGGAAAAAATGGAAACAAAGTCTTTGTAGATAGGGAGGAGTGGAGGGCTTGAAGAGAGGGCAGGGGAATGGGTGAAAAATAAGAACCAAGATGGATTATGTAAAGGTGCAAATTTCCAATGATGAATGTCATTATATTATATATTTTAAATGTACCAATATAATTAATAAAATATATATTTTTTTTAATTAAGGAGGAATATCTTCCAGAAATCTCCTGGCAGTCATCCTCTTGTGTCTCCATCAGGACTGATTCATATGCACACCTCTGGGTCAATCTCTTACAAAAAAGATTCAGCTTGACCTTTCTCATTGGACCCATTGTGTTTCTTTTTAAAATCTGCTTCTGAATTTTATTTTATTTTTGTTTAACTTTTATTAGTACATGTTTGCAATACATAATGATTAATTTATTATAGGGAGTTAGCACATAACACTTCTTACTTATTTTTTTGTGCCCTATTCCTCCCATGCCTCCTTAATCTTTCCACCTCTTACTTCTTTTTTTGTGTCCTATTCCTCCCATGCTTCCTTACTCTTTCCACCTCTTGGACTCCTTCACATGTGCAAGAGCTCTATTTCTGTTTGTTTTTCTTTCATTTTTTAATCCCTCTTCCCTCTTTTCTCTCTCCCCTCTCTCCATTTCTTATTCTTCTTCCTATTAGAAAAAGATCTGCCTTCTTCCTATTACCTATCTTTTATTTTGTTATTTATTTGTATTTTCTATTTCTCATATCAGAGAAACCAGACACATTTAAACTTGTGTGTCTGATTTATTTCACTTAACATTATGGTCTCAAGGTGCATTCATTTACCTACAAATGACTCAACTTTCTTTTTCTTTATTGCAGAGTAGTATTCACACACTATGTGTATGAATACTACTTTTTGTTATTCTCTCATTTGTTGATGGACATTTAGGCCATTTCCAAGATATATCTACTATAAACTGTACTGCTACAAACATGTGTATGCATGTATCACTGTAATATGATGACTTTAAATCTTTCAGGAAGATACCTAGACAATGAATAGCAGGGCTAAATGGAATTTCTTGTTTTAACATTTTGAAGAATATCCATACTAATTTTCATAGTGCTTGTGCCAGTATATATTCCCACCAACAACATGGAACAGTTACTTTTTTCTGCAGCCTTATCATCATTTCTTATTATTTGACTTCTTGATGATATCAGTTTTCTCGGGAGTAAGGAATCTCAAGTGTTGTGCTAATTCACATTTCTCTAATTTTTCTAATGGCAAGCAATGTTGGATATTTTTATGTATTTATTGGTCATTCTCATTTCTTCTGAGAAGTATCTATTCATTTCACTTGCCCATTTTTTGGCTGGTCCTTTTATTTGGAGGAGTGTCTAATGTTTTTGAGTTCTTTATATATTCTAGATGTTAGTCCTCTATCTGAGGAATAGCTGCCAAAAGTATTTTTCCCATTTTATATAGGTTGTCTCTTCATTTTGTTGGTTGTTTCCTTTGCTGTGCAGAAGCCTTTCAATTTGACATGACCTCATTAGTTGATTCTCTGTACTACTTCCTGTGCCATTGGGGTTCTGTTCAGAAAGTCCTTGCCTATGCCTATATCTTCAAGGTTTTATCGCTTTTATTTTCCTGCAGATTTAGTGTTTCTGTTTTAACACTTAGATATTTAATTCATTTTGATTTTAGTTTACTACATGGTGAGATATATAGCTCTGTATTCAATTGTCTGCATGTGGATATCCAGTTTCCCCGCCTCTGTTCATTAAAGAGGTTACCTTTCTTTCAGTGTATGTTTTTGGCACCTTTGTCAAACATCAAATAGCTGAATGTGCCTGGAGTTGCTTTGTACTTCATCTATTCTGTTCCACTGATGCATGTGCCTGTTTTTGTCCCAGTACTATGATGTTTTTATCACCATAGCTCTGCAGTATAACTTCAAATCTGGGATTGTGATGCTTCCTGCTTTGCTTTTGTTGCCCAGGATTGCTTTTGCTATTCTGGGTCTCTTTTGGTTGCATATGTATTTTAGCATTATTTTCTCTAGATCTGTGAGGAATACTGTTGGTATTTTGATTGTGATTGCATTAAATCTATATGTCAGTTTTGGAAATATAGCTATTTTGACAATATTGCTTCTGTCAATCCAGGAACGCAAGAAATCTTTCCATTTTCAGATTCCTTCTTCAACTTCCTTTTTCGGAGTAATGTAATTTTCATTGTAGAGGTCTTTCACTTCCTTGGTTAAGGTAATTCCTAAATATGTAATTTTCCTTGATGCTATTGTGAATAATATTGTTTTCCTGATTTCATTCTGTTCATTATTAGTGTACAGTGTGTTCATTATTAGTGTACAGGAATGCTATTTTTTGTGTTGATTTTGTATCCTGCTACATTGCTGAATTTGGTTATTAATTCTAGCAGTCTTTTGGTGGAAATTTTAGATATTATTTACAGGGGATCATGTCATGCGCAAATAATGATACTCTGATACTTCTTCGTTTCTCACACAAGTCTCTTTTATTTCTTTCTTTGGACTGAGGACTATGTTAAACAGGAGTAGTGATAGTAGCCAACTTTGTTTCTTGATTTCAGAGGGAGAGCTTTTAGTTTTTCCCCATTTAATATGATGTTGGCAGTATGTTTGTCATGAGTGGCGTTTAACACATTGAGATAAGGTCCTTATATACCTATTTTCTTCACTGATTTTTATCATGAATGGGTGTTGCGTTTTTCAAAGGCTTTTTCTGCATCTATTGAGATGATCATGTGTTTCTTCTCCTTTCTTCTGTTTATGTGATGGATTACACTTATATATTTATGTATGCTGAATCATCCTTGAATCCCTGTAGTGAAGCCTACTTGGTCATGATGTATGATCTTTTGATGATTTTTTTGCATTCTGTTTGCCAGTATTTTGTTAATGATTTTTGCACCTATGTTTATAAGAGAGATTGGCCTGTTGTTCTTTTTTTAGGCTGGACTCTTGCTTGGTTTTTGGAATCAGGGTATGCTAGCTTCCAAGGATGACTTTGGGAGTACTCCTCCCTTTCAGTTTCATTAAAGAGTTTGAGGAGTATGTGCATTAGTTATGTCCTGAAGTTCTTACAGAATCTGACAGTGAATCCATCAGGTCCTGCATTTTTCTTAGTAGGTTTTTTTTTTTTATTACTGCTTCAATTTCATTCCCTGTTATTAGATTATTGAGGGTTTTTAAGTCTTGTTGATTCAGTTTTGGTAATTCATATGTATCCAGGAATGTATTCATTCTTTTAGTTCTCCAATCTATTGGCATAAAGTTTTACAAAGTAGGTGTTAATAATCTTTTGCATTTTGGTAGTGTCCACTGTGAACTCAACTTTTTCATATCTAATTGCATTGATTTGCCTATTATTTTCTTATTTTTTTAATTGGCTAAGGGTTTGTCTATTTTTTATTCTTTTGAAGAACCAATACATGAATTCAATACATGAATTCTTCATAATTTTTTTAATCTCTCTCATTGATTTCTGCTTTAATCTTTATAATTTTTTTCCTTGTACTAGCTCTGGATTTGGGTTGTTCTTGTTTATCTAGGATTATTAGGGTTATCATTAGATTATTTATTGGGGCTCAGTTGGTTTTTCTATTCTGGACATTCACAGCTATATATTTCCCTTTTAGGATGGCTTTCATACCCATAAGTTCTTGTATGTTACGCTGCAATTATCATTTAATTCTAGGAACTGCCTTATTTCATCCTTAATTTTTTCTGTGACTCATTGATTATTCAAAAGTTTCTCATTTAATTGTCATGCATTTGGATAATTTCTGTGGTTTCTTTTCCCATTGATTTGGGGTTTCATTTTACTATTTTCTGATAATATGCCTGATAAAATATCAATTGTTTTGTACTAACTTAAACGTGCTTTATTGGCTAGTATGCAGTCTATTTTGGAGAAAGTTCCATATGGTGCCAAGAAAAATGTGTAATCTGTTGTTACTGGGTAGAACAATGTATATATCAAAGTCCATTTGTTCAAAGGTTTGGTTCAACTCTGACATTTCTTTGTTGATTTTCTGTCTTGTTTACCTTTCTATTTGTGATAGTGGTATATTGAGGACTCCCACTATAATTATAAATGGTTGTTTTATTAAGTTGGGTATGCCATTGTTTGGTGCATACATGTTTGTAATTATTTTTCCCTCCTGTTGAATTGTTCCATTAACCAAATTCAGTGCCCTTTTCTGCTTCTTCTGATCAGTTTTGATTTAAAATCCATTTTCTCTGAAAATAAGAGCTACTCTGCTTCTTTTCTGCTTCTTGTTGCATGAAACGTTATTTTCCATTCTCTGATTTTTAGTCAATGAATTTCTTTTTTGAGTTAAATGTGTTTCTTTCAGACAGCATACCATTAGATTTTGTTTCTTGATCTATTCTGCTAATGTGTGTTTTTTGATTAGTGAATTTAGACTATTCACATTGATAGTTATAACTGATAGGTATTGACATTCCTATCATTGTATTATTTTCCTACTGTGGATACCTTTTCTCTTCTAATTATGTTTGTCCTACTTGGTGCATTCATTCCACTGAAATTTTTGCCATTGGTATCTTCACTGTCTCTTTCTAGGATATTCTGGAGAATTTTTTGGAGATGCCATTTTATTGGCCATGAATTTACTTAGGTGCTCTTTAGCATGAAAATATCTTATTTCTAAATCAATTTTAAAAGATAATTTTGGAGAATCTATCAGTCAGTGTTGGAAGTTGTTTTGTTTTAGGGTTTGAAATACTTCAAGTTCTTTTGGCCTGTAAGGTTTGCATTGAGAAATCTGCTATAATTCTAATAGTTTTCCCTTTATAAATGATTTGTTGCTTTTCTCTAACAGCTTTTAAGATTCTATTCTTGTGTTGAATTTCTAGTATTTTGACTATGGTGTTTTGTGAGGTGATTCTTTTCAGATTGTGGCTATTTGGGGTTCTATACACCTCAATTATCTGTTAAATCTTTTTCCAGACGTGAAAAGTTTTCTGCTATTACCTCTGTAACAGGGTTTTTGTGCCCTTTGTACTATCTTCTGATTTTTCACTAATTCCAATTAATCTTAGATTAGTCTTCATTACATCATCCAACAGCTCTTGGTTCCATTTTTCATGTTCTCTTGCTGTTTTTAAGATATCTTTCATTAACTGGTCACTGACAACAGCCTTGTCTTCTACTTCTACATCTTTCCATTGGTCATTTCTGTTGCCCATACTTTTGATAGAATTTGTAACCTCTTGAATTTCTATTAGGACTCTTTTTATAAAGTCTAATTCTATCTATGCTGGTAATTTGTGTTTTGTTTTTTTGTTTGGCTCTGCTAGCTTTTTTTTAAGTGTCTTCTGTAGACTCACTGATCATTTTATTTAATTGCCCCAATGTTTGTTTACTTATATTTTCTGTGAGCTTGCCTAATCCTTTATTGATCTGTTTTGTTATCTTTCCTGATGTCATTTCAAATAATTCTGTAGTGTAGCTTTTGGTTGCCTCAACTTTGACACCCCATGGATCAGCTTTGTGGGACTTGAAAGTTTCTGGAGGCATTTTGTTGGCTTGTCCATTCATGTTTCTATTGGGAGGGAATGTTTATTTGTTGGTTTTCTGTGCTGCTGCCTGTGAGTAGTGGATAGCTTTGCTGCTGGTATGGATACCTCTTTAGTTAATGTCTACTATTCAGAGATATCCTCTGGACATGATTAACTCTTAGCCTTTGCCTCCGTCCCAGGATCCCACCACCTCTGTTTATTGGGAGGGGAGGTTGCAGCTTATTTGGCCCAATAGTTCTTCAGGAATGGGGTACAGTATTATTTATGATCCCTAGGCAACCCAGAAATAGTATACAGAGAAAACCAATTCACAGCAATGACTAGGTCACCTTGACTACAATAATAAAATCAGCATCAGCAATAGCATCCAATACAAACTGGATACTGACAAAGTCTAAGAACCAATAATGTTCCACCCTTAATCACAGAAAAGAGATCTATGATTATAATATATATCACTAAGACAAACTAGATATAAACTACAGTAAATACCTACTAAAGGGAATAACTTTACCGCCAATAACAATAGAACAGTATTCAACAATAATAAGACATAGTTAACTATGTAGAGTCATAAAGCTTAATGGTTATTCTAGTAAAGATAGAGAATATGGGAAATGGGAGTGAGAAAAAACTAAAATTTGAAAAATTAAGTGATGGAAGATGAGAAGGTAATAAAAGTGAAATAAAGGATCCTAGTAAGTAGTAAAGGGAAATTAATAGTATCAGATAAAAGTAACCAAAAAATCAACAAGAAAAAGATGAAATAAGAATAAATAAAGAGGAAATGGAAACTCAGTCAAAAGTTTTCTAGACCTAATTTTCAGATTCAGTAGAGTAGCTGGATACAAGGTCAACACTCAAAAAAAAATAGTCTTCTTATAAACAAATAGCAGACCCATTGAGAGAGAAATTCGGGAAATAATTCCTTTTATAATAGCATCCAAAAAAATGAAATATCTAGGAATCAACCAAACAAAGGAAGCAAAAGACCTCTACACTGAAAACTACAGCACCCTGAAGAAGGAGATCAAAGAAGATATAAGAATATGGAAAGATATCCCTTGTTCCTGGGTAGGAAGAACCAATATAGTGAAAATGGCCATACTTCCAAAACTACTATATAGATTCAATGCAATGCCAATTGAAATCCCAACAATATACTTCACAGAACTAGAGAAAACAATCCAAAAATTCATTTGGAAGCAGAAGAAGCCTAGAATCGGCAACAGAGACAAGGCTGGGGGTATCAAAAGCCCCAACTTGAAACTATACTACAAAGCTACTGTGATAAAAACAGCATGGTACTGACAAAGAAACAGACCTGACGATCAGTGGAATAGATTAGAAGATGAAGAAACAACTCCAGACATACTCAGCCACCTCATCTTTGACAAAGGAGCCAACCACCCTCATCGGAGGAAAGATACCCTATTTAATAGATGGTGTTGGAAAAACTAGATTTCAACCTGTCAGAGATTAAAACTAGACCCATACCTATCACCGTGCACTAAACTAAGATCGAAGTGGATTAAAGATCTAAATGTTAAGTCAGAAACACTAAACTTGCTGGAAGATAAGTTAGGTAGAACTCTTGATGACATTGGCATAGGAAAAGAGTTTATGAACAAATCTTCAGTAGTATGGGAGCTAGCACAAAGAATCAACAACTGGGATCTCATCGTATTAAAAAGCTTCTGCACTGCAAGAGAAACTACCAACAGAGCTAAGAGACAACCTACAATGTGGGAAGAAATATTTAGCAGCTGTAGCTCAGACAAAGGTCTGCTATCGAGAATATATAAAGAACTGAAATAAATCAGACCCCCCAAATTCAAAGACCCAATTCAAAAATGGGTATCTGAAATGAACAGACATTTCTCAGACAAAGAAGTAAAAATAGCAAATAAATATATGAAAAAATGTTCAACATTACTGGTCATTCAAGAGATGCAGATGAAAACAACACTGAGATTCCACCTCAACCCACAAAAATGGCTGCTATCAAGAAATCAACCGATAACAAATGCTGGTGGGGGTGTGGAGAAAAAGGAACCCTTCTGTTGGTGGGAATGTAGATTGGTGCAACCACTGTGGAAATCAGTATGGAGATACCTCAAAGAACTAGGACTACAGGTCCCATTTGACCCAGCTATTCCCCTACTGGGAATCTTCCCCAAAGAATTGAAAGAATCATATCACAGTGATATATGTGCACCTATGTTTATAGAGGCACAGTTTGTAATAGCTAAAGCTTGGAAACAGCCCAAGTGCCCATCGACTGGAAACTGGATAAAGAAGATGTGGTTTGTTTATAAAATGGAGTACTACTCAGCCATAAAGAATGAGAAACTAGAGACATTTATAGCTAAATGGATGCATATTGAGGCCATACTCTTAAGTGAAATAAATAGAACACACGTGTAAATACTGAACAGTTTCTCTAGTGTGAGAAATTGAAAGTGTAAATAAGGATGAAAATGATTAAAATGAATAATTGATAATTTGAAATAAGAAAAGGTCCAAGGGTTTGAGGATGGTGGGAGGGGAAGGGGAAAGCGAAGAAGGGAAAGGAAAAATTATGAGAAAAAAGATGGAATCAAACTCTGTGTAAATAGGGAAGAGTGGAGGGGGTGAAGGGTGCACAGGTAATGGGAGAAAAAATAAGAACTAAGATACATCATATTCTGGTACAAACACCTAATGATAAATGTAAATGTATTTTATACCTAAAATGTACCAATAAATAAATATGTGTGTGTGTGTATATATATATATATATATAGAGAGAGAGAGAGAGAGAGAGAGAGAGAGAGGGAGAGTAAATGGAAGGAAAGAAATTATAGGGAAACAAAATAAAAGAGTGAGAAAAGAAAAGATAGAGAAAAGAAAAAAGATCAAAACAAATTATTATTATTTAATTAAAATTATAATTTAAAAAGGAAATTGGAACTAAAACTTAACCACACACAAAAATAAAACAAGAGAAACAATAAAGGAGAAAAAATGGGTCAAAAATTTGTTCTGTGTATTTCCAACTGAGTGGTTTCTTTCCAAGGCCTGCAGTCTTTGGAAGCCAGCAAGTCAAAGTTCTCTCCACCCCCACTTCTGGGTTTGTAATGTGTCCTCCTTGTTCAAGAGGATCCCCAACTGTAAACCTCAGACTGAAACTGCTATCCAAGCTGAGTCACATCCCCACTCACATTGGTATACCAGGAAACAATCAGACCAACCATCTGCATTGGATGTAGTCAGTAGAGCAGGGGATCAAGCAGAGTTCTGAACAGAATGTTATTGCCTTCAGTTCCCACCACCTCTAAAATTCATACCCACTGAACCTGGCCTCTCACCACAGAATGCAAGTCCTGTGCCTTTTCTGCCCTGAACTTCTCAGGGGATCTCAGGGGATCTATGTCTAGCCCTCACCCTCTCCACATCTCTCATGGCTGTCTCTCACCCAGTCTCTGTGGTAGGGTAACACTTCAGTCCTGGAGTTAAAATGTAGTATAGGTGTTCTGTGACTCAGTCTCACACAATCAACCCCTTCTCCAAATGATGCATGACTAAACTCTCTCTGGCAATATGGCCAGCACTACACTGGATTTCTTCTTCAACTCTATTTTGACATGAAGGCATTCTTGAGGTAAAACTCCACACTAGTTTTGCATTTTACAACAGGCATGGACTTTACATGCAACTAGCTCTGCCGGATTACCCATTATTTTTCCCTGAAGGAGCCAACTCTTCTACGCTTACCTCTTCTCCAGGAAGTTGGCTTCATCTTTAATTGGGTTGGTTGCTTGGTAGTTGCCTCTGTAACCCTATGCTGAGAGAAACCAAGGTGCAGAGCCAGCTAAGGGTTGACAGTTTGTAGTGCAATGATGGTAAGTTCTCCTCTTTGTGGCATGGTGACAGCAGGTCCTTTTCATATTTCTGAGTAAATCTTAAACTAAGATTAGAAGGTAGTAAAACTAATTTAAGACACATTTCTCTATTTTGAAATGTATTCTTTTAAAAATGTTATAAATTACTTAACTAAAAAGACACTGCTGTTAAATGTATTTTTCCTGGTTAAGACTAAGGCAATATGGGTAACCCTTTCTTTTAGGAACCATCAGGTTTTAAGTAGGAAGTTTGCTGCTAAAAGAACTGTCTTAACAAAAAATGTTGATTTTATATGTATATATATTGTCTCTCATGTTTAGGGCTCATTAAAATTTGATAAATATAGACACTGGATGCATTTCACTGGTCTTATAGAAATGTCAATGAAAAACTCAGTACAGGATCTATTATAATCCACACCAGTCCTTACCATCCACATTGCTCTGGTTTGCCCAAGAATGTTTCTAAGGAGTAAAAGATTAGATATCCCACAAATATATTATCTTGGCTCCAAAGGGACTCAGAGGCCCTTGATTATCATAGAAATTGTTCCAGTTGTAAAATAAAATATTATTCTTCAAACAGAAGATTTTATTATGACTCATTCCACTTACTATAAATTTTGATTCTGATTGCCAAAAATGAACCTATCCATAATGTTTGCAAATTTTGTTCTAGTAAAACATGCCAAAATTTTCAAAAATTTCAACCCATAGACAAGAGGACAAATTGAAATTAATGGAAAGACTATATTATAGATAACTTTTAAGACAATGTATTTGAACTAGTTTAATTTTTTGAAATAAATAAAAATAATCTAATAAAATTAGCTTGCAAATGTCTTTTGGGGACAATACTTCAGTAATGTCTATTTCTTATAATTTGTATATATGTAAGAATTTCTAGAATTATTTTATTTGCAAATTATTTTAATCAACATTTTCCAGGAACCTTAATTGTAATGCTAATCACTTAAGAAAAACTTGTTTAGCAAGGAAAAACTTCAGCCCAACCACTGCCTAACCCATCAAATAAATGAAAATTAAATGAATTAAGCTTTATCAAAATTAATGTACATTATGCGAAAGAAATTCACATGGGTGAAATCTACTCCTAGGTAATTTAAATATTTTCTCTGAAATTTGCTTACATATCATTCATTAATGTTGGTGATTTTGTCTTTACATACTTTACTAAACTTTGGTACAACTTTTGTAAAAAGTTTTTGAAACACTACCCAAATCTCAAGTTCTCACCTTTTACCTGATCCACTGAAGTGAAATTTCTCAGATTCCTACGTGTGATGCCCAGGGAACTCCACTGTCTATTTGCACATGCTTATCCCAGAAATGTGAGAAAATTCTACAGCAGAACCACCCCTGGTTAGTTGGTGTTGAAACAAGTATAGAAATATTTTGTTCTTACATCTTCCATAAATCTCTGTGAAAGGTTCCAGACTCAGTTACCTATAATGTAACTATCTCTATAACACACCCTTGTTTTGTTTTCCCTTTTCCATTTTACTGTACCTGTCCTATATGTCTGCTCCTGGGATCACTTTCAAGTCAACTACCTATCTGGCAAGATGTTGCCTAACAGTTTGTCTTACAAACACTGTTTTTATTTTACAAATGGAACAATTTGGTGCTTAGAAATAGAAATTTCTATTTCTAATAATTTTTTATTTCTATTTAGTAATTGGAATATTTCTATTTTTTCATTTTTGACATCCATTTGCATTTTAATCTTTAATAAAGTTGAAAATTTAGTAATGATGAAATGAATTATGAAGGTGCCAGAAAATTAGACCTAGTAGTAGTTTGGGGTCTTTGTAAACTCCTAGATAAAAACAGAGAGAGAGAGAGAGATAGTTTTACAAAAAAGGTAAGCAAGGTATCTTAACATCAAGATACATGCAAGTAGAGACAAACCACAAGTAGGCACAAAATATGACTGTTAGCATTTTTGTGGGAGAAATCAGAGGGCTACAACAAGGCGTTTCACTAATTCAAGAAAAAAGAGAAAAGGTATTCACCTTAAAGTGCAGCAGGACAAGTCAAGGAGAAAGCAGAAATTCCATCAGTATTCAATGCAATCTACCTGTGTGCATTCTCAAAAGAGACCAAGCAGATCCTTTCAGGACAGGACTTCACAATAAGGAAAACCTGCTGGGAGTGGAATCAAATTGAGAAGGACAGGGACAATGGAGATAATGGAAAGGAAAGATTCAGATAAAGGGTAGGAGTGGAAAAGAGCAACAAAGTCAAAGACAGCATGAATGCTACGTGAAAATAGCAAAGTGTGCTCAGCAAAGTTAGAAAATACAGCTGAACCAAACCACCTACTAAAGTTACAGGAAACAATTCACATGAAAAGAAGCAGCAGAAAAGTATTAAGGTAAAATTCCACAGAAAGCTATTAATAAGAAAATAGAAAATAAAGAAATAGAATCACACTTCTATAAATAATTACAACATTCCAGAAACATACGTAAAAAATCAAAATTACAATATTTCAAAATGAGCTAAGAAACACTGAGTAATATGACAATGTGTTTATCAGAGAACATAAATCAGAAGTAGAAAAATGCATGAAGAACATGACAGAATTAAAGAAAAAATTTAAAATAAAAAAACTATTTTACAAATGAAGACTAAATCATAATTATCACAAAAATAAATAAACATATGTCACATTAACAGAATGAAGGATAAAAATCACACAATCATCTCAGTAGGTGCAGAAAAATCATTTAACAAAATGCAACACAGTTTCATGATAGAAACTCTCCACAAATTAGGTATAAAGAGAATGCATTCCAACAAAAGGAAGACCAAGTATGATAAATCCATAGCTAATATCATATTCAGTCATGAAAAGCTAAAAGCTTTTCTTCTAACCCCAGAAACAAACGGGTGCTGACTCCACTTCTGTTCAACATAGAATTGGAAATCCTAGCCAGATCAATTAAGGAAATAAAAGGCATCTAATTTAGAACTGAAGAAGCAAAATTGTCTGTTTGCAGATGACATAACCTTATATAAAGAGAAAATCCCGAAAATGCCACAAAAAACTATGAGTATTAATTAATGAATTTAGGAAAGCTTCAGACACAAAGCCAACATGCAAAACTCCAGTTGGAATTATATTCACTAACAACAAACTATCCAAAAAGAAATTAAGAAAAAGTCCTATTAACAATAGCATCAAAAATAATAAAAATACTTAGTAATTAATTTAACCAGGAAAGCTAAAGTACTGTACATTTCATCAGTACTAAAACACTGATGAAAGAAATTGAAAATAGAAATAAATGGAAAGAGATCCCATGTTCACAGATTAGAAGAACTAATATTGCTAAAATGTCTGCACTATCCCGTGAGCTATAAATTTAATACTATCTTTACCAAAACTCCAGTGACATTCTACACAGAAACAGAAAAAATTCTAAAATTCATATGGTGTCACAAATAGCCTGATTTCAAAATAAACTATAATTACAATAAAAGAATATAATACTGGCATAAAAATTGACATATAGATAAATGCAATATAGAGCTCAGAAATAAATTCATGTACCCCTTGTCAACTGATCTTTAACAGGTGCCAAGAATGCACAATCAGGAGAGTGTAGTATTTTCAGCAAATGATGTGAAGAAAACTGGATATACACATCAAAAAAATGAAATGGACCCTTATCTCAGCCCATATGGAGAAATCAAAGTAGATTAAATACTTAAATGTACAACTTGAAACTATTAAACTATTAGAAGAAAACATGGGACAAAGTTTCTTGACTTTGATGTGGGAAATAGTTTTTTGGTCATGACAAAAAAGCACAGGCTTCAAGAGCAGAAATAAATAAATTGGATTTCATCAAACTAAAGAGATTCTACACAATGAAGGAACCAATTAAAAGAGTGAAAAGTCAACTTACAGAATGGGAGAAAAAACTTGCCAATTATACATCTGATAAAGCATTAATATTGAAAATGTACAATGAATTCAAACAACTCCCTAATAGAAAACAAATAATCCAATTAAAACATGAGAAAAGAACCTGAATATTCATGGCTCAAAAGAAGAGATAAAAAGGGCCACCTGGTATATGAATTGTACTAGACATCACTAGTCATCAGGAACATGCAAGTCAAAATATGATGAGATACATTCTCACATTTGTTGGGATGTCTATTATTAGAAAAACAAAATATAAGGCTTTGTAAAAATATAGAGAAAATTGAACCCTGGTACATGGTTGGCAGTAATATAAACTGATATAGACATTATAAAAAACAGTATGGAAGCTCCTCAAAAAATTAAAAACAGCTTTTCATATAGTACAGCAATCCTATTTCTGTGTATATATGCAAAGAAAATGATACCAATATCTCAAAGAGACATCTATATTCTCACATTCATTGCAGTATTATTCATAATAACCAAGATATGGAAACAATCTATATGTTCATCAATAGGTAAGTAAACAAAAAAAATATGAAAAACCCCAACTTTAAAGACCCAATCCAAATACAGGCATCTGAAATGGATACTTCTCAAATGAAGTAGAAATGGCAAATAAATATATGTAAAAATGTTCAACATCTCTGCTCATTCGAGAGATGCACATTAAAACAATCCTGATTCCATCTCACTGCAGAAAGAATGCCTACTGTCAATAAATCAACCAATAACTAATGCTGGTAGGACTATGGGGGGAAAAGGAAACTTTCTTCATTATTGGTGGGTGCAATCACTGTGGAAATCAGTGTGGAGATTTCTCAAAAAATTAGGACTACAGGTTCCATTTGACTCAGTTATTCCCCTTCTTGGTATCTTCCTGAAAGAGTTAATAGCATCATACCACAGAGATATATGCACATCCATGTTTATTGCAGCACAGTTTGTAATGGCTAAATCTCAGAAAGAGCCCAAATGTGCATCAACCGATGAATCAGTAAAAAGATGTGGTTTTCTTATACAATACAGTACTACTCTGCCATAAAGAAGGATAAACGAGATATTTCTAGGTAAATGGATGCACCCTGAGACCATACTCTTAAATGAAATAAATTGGACACACATGTTCCAATACCACATTGTTTCTCTGCTGTGAGGAACTAAAAGGGTAAATATGGACCAAAATATATAATAGATATTGTGAAATAGGAAGAAAATGTTCAAATGAGAAGGGGAACTAGGGAGGTTGGAGGGGGAAAGGGAGGATGAAAAAAGTAAAAAAGGAGAAGAGAAGGAAAAATGGAAACAAAGCTTTTGTTTAAGGAGGAGATGAGGGGTTGAAGGGAGGAGAGGAAAGGGAGAAAAAAGACGAATAAAGATATATTATGTACAGGTACAAATTCCATATGATGAATGTTATCATTATGCATATCTAAAATGTCCCAATAAAATTAATTTTTAAAAATGATATCATGTTGTATACCTAATACATACAATTTTTATTTGTTATTTAAACAGCAATAAATCTAAGGAAAAAGTCAACAAACACAACAACAATGCCTTTATAGAAATCAGTGAAAACTTTCAAAAGCCAAAAGTAAATGAAAAGTGGGGAGAGAATATGAAGTTGTTTAAAGCTTGGGGGGATGAAAATGTTCTAGAGCTGGATAATGATGGTGGTAGAGGATTCATAACACTGTAGATGTATTTAATGCTATTTAGTTGTACACTTAAAATGTTTAAACGACATATCTAATATTACATACATTATTTTATCTCAACTTAAAAAGTGAAGACTATTAAAGTAAATGAGGAAAAAAGAGAAAATGACAAATATTGATGGTAGTCCAGCAATCCTCAAAAAAACACAAGAAAATAAACAAATATAAATGCTATGATTCAAGGAAATTTTCCTAAAATTAAAAAAGAAACAATATATTAGAACACAAAACCTGAGAATATTGACCTATACAAGCAATATATACACATAATTTAGTAAAATTAATAGGCTTTATAAAACAGGAAAAAATTATTTTTCATCTATGCAAAATTAGTACATGACTTACATGACAGTTTTTAAAAAGTAGATTATCATCAGGGCTTTTCAAAAATGTTTTAATTGACAAACAAGAATTGTATGTACAAGTATTTACAGTTAACAGCATGATGGCTTAATACATGTATTTACTATGGACAGACTAAATCTATTTAATTAACATATGCATTACCTAACATACTTTGTCATTTTTTATGATGTGAACATTGAAATCTACTCTCTTCCCAATTTTTTAAGACTATAATACCTTGTTATATTGTTACACTTTGATAACTACATTGTAAGATTGATCTCCTGAATTCATATGCTGTAATCATCATCTCCCCAATCTCACTTACCACAGACTCTAGTAACTGCCATTCTAGTCTTTGCTTCAATGAATTCAACACTTTTGGATTCCACGTGTAAATGAGCTCATGCAGTATTTGCTTCACGTGCCTGCTTTATTTCACTTAACATAAATGTCTCCCAAGTTCGTCCATGTTGCCATAAATGACAAGATTTCTTTCTGTATTTGACAGCAGCACATTAATGCCAATAAACAATGAAGCCAACACACAAAGACACATAAGGGAAGAAAATGAAAAATGCATAAATGCCATAGCCTTTAAAAAGTAATCAACCTGTAGGAACTCAGGAAATGTCATTCTCATTGGTCCTTCCTCTGGAATTTACTAGAGAACAAGCTTCAGACAACTGAAATGACTAAGGGGACACTGACAGAAAAATTAGGGGGATCATTAGATGTACATTAGATTAACTCATAGAATTAATTAATGCAAAAGGTATTCTAGACTTTAATGACTGTCCAATATGGAAATATAAATATTGCACAATTCTATAAAAATAGGGGAAGAATGGAGACAGCGTATGAAAACATATCTGACCTCTTTCAGATATCAAATAGAATCTCTTAATTTTGTTATTCTGGGACCGTTGTATATATAACTTTAAAAAACAATAGAAAGTGAGTATTCTGGAACATTCTATTACATCACTTTTTAAATCCATGGGAACCAGGATTCTCAGTGTAGATGGAAAAAAAAACACAGATGTAGTATGGAAAAGGAAAGTAAAATCATAAATTAGAATGAATTTACTGTGATAAAAACTAGAATCCATGTCAAATGCAAGTCCAATGAGTAATTATGGAGCCTGGATTTTGTCCTTTATATCCCATTTCTTACAAATACTGGGTCATCAGAGAAAAATGGCTGATTCTAGGTCTGGAGTGAGAATTGTGCAGGACAATTGGCAATATTTGGACATACTAGAATTCAAAAAGGACCATTCTGTAAAGTCAAAAGATTTCAGAGGCAAATTGGAAGAAGCTCACGTTGACCAATGATAGCACAAAATAAAGTATTACGGAGAATAAAATTAACAATTCCTTTAAATCTATCAAAATTTTTTGTGTATTAAATACTTTTATTGGTACATTGTAGGTATACAACACAATTACATTTCTCACTGGGAATTGTACCTTTACATAATGGATCTTCGTTCTTATTTTTTCCCCATTCCTAGCCCTCCCTTCATGCCCTCCACCTTTCCCTATTTAGAAAGACTTTATTTCCATTTTTTCCATTTCTCATCATTTTTCCTTTCCCTTCTTTCCTTTCCCCTGCCCCTCCCACTACCCCTACCCCTTTGGACCTTTTCTTCCTATTTTACATTATCGATTATTCATTCTAATCATTGGTACATTTTAGGTATACAATATAATGACATTGATCATTGGAAATTTGCACCTTTACATAGTCTCTCTTGGTTCTTATTTTTCACCCTTGCCAGCCCTCTTGTCAGCCCCTCCATTCCTCCCTATTTACAAAGATTTTGTTCCTATTTTTCCATTTTCTCATATTAATCCCATTCCCTTCTATCCTTTCCCCTAGCCCTCACACTTCCTTCCCCTTTGCCCCTTTTCTTCCTATTTCACATTACCTATTATACATTTAGTCCTTATTTACACTTTCAGTTTCTCACACCAGAGAAACTGTTCAGTATTTATACATGTCCTATTTATTTCACTTAAGAGTATTGCCTCAATGTGCATCCACTTAGCTATAAATGTCTCTAATTTCTCATTTTTTATGGCTGAGTAGTACTCCATTTTACTAAAAAACCACATTTTCTTTATCCAGTCTCCAGTTGATGGGCATTTGGGCTGTTTCCAAGTTTTAGCTATTACAGACTGTGCTGCTATGAACATGGGCGCACATATATAACTGTGGTATGATTCTTTTAATTCTTTGGGGAAGATCCCCAACAGTGGAATAGTGGGGTCAAATGGGACTTCCAGTCCTAGTTCTTTGAGGTATCGCCACACTGATTTCCACAGTGGTTGCACCAGTCTACACTCCCACCAGCAGTAGAGCAGGGTTTGTCTTTCCCCACAGCCCCGCCAGCATTTGTTATTGGTTGATTTCATGATAGCAGCCATTCTTTCTGGAGTGAAGTGGAATCTCAGCATTGTTTTCATTTGCATCTCTTGAATGACCAGTGATGTTGAACATTTTTTCATGTAGTTATTTGCTATTTCTACTTCTTTGTCTGAGAAATGTCTGTTCATTTCAGATGCCCATTTTTGGATTGGCTCTTTAAATTTGGGAGGTCTGATCTTTTTAAGTTCTTTATAGATTCGAGACAGTAGACCTTTGTCTGAGGAAGAGCAGGTGAAGATTTTTTCGCACATTGTGGGTTGTCTCTTCACACTGCTGGTGGTTTCTCTTGCTGTGCAGAAGCTTTTTAATAAGAAGAGATCCCATTTGTTGATTGTTTGTGCTAGTTCACGGGCAACTGAGGTTTTGTTCATAAAATCTTTTCCTACACCGATGTCTTCAAGGGTTCTACCTAACCTCTGTTCCAACTGGTTCAGAGTTTCTATTTTAATATTTAGATCTTTAATCCATTTTGATTTTAGTTTAGTGCGTGGTGAGAGATACAGGTCTAGTTTTAATCTTTGGCAAGTTGAAGCCCAATTTTTCCAGCACCATTTATTAAAGAGGCTATCTTTCCTCCAGTGAGGGTGTTTGGCTCCTTTGTCAAAGATGAGATGGTTGAGGGTGTCTGGCGTTGTTTCTGCATCTTCTAATCTGTTCCACTGGTCCTCAAGTCTGTTTCTTTGCCAGTTCCATGCTGTTTTTATCACAGTAGATTTGTAGTAGAGTTGCAGGTTGGGGATTGTGATACGCCCTACAATGTCTCTGTTACCTAGAATTGCTTTTGCTATTCTGGGTCTCTTCTTATTCCAAATGAATTTTTGGATTGTTTTCTCGAGGTCTATGAAGTATGCTGCTGGGATCTCAATTGGAATTGCATTAAATCTAGATAGCAGTTTTGGAAGTATGGCCATTTTCACTATATTAATCCTTCCTACCCAGGAGCAGGGGATGTCTGTCCATTTTCGATATCATCTTCAATCTCTCTTTTCAGAGTGCCATAGTTTTCTGAGAAGAGGTCTTTGATTTCTTTCATTAGGATGATTCCTAGGTACTTCAGTTTTTTGGATGCTATTGTGAAAGGAATTATTTGCCCTATTTCTCTCTCAGTGAGTCTGTCACTGGTGTAGAGGAAAGCTATTGATTTTTGTGTGTTGACCTTGTAACCAGCTACTTGACTGAATTTGGTTATTAAGTCTAGAAGACTTTTGGTGGAATTCTTGGGGTCTTCTATATAGAGTATCATGTCATCTGCAAAGAATGACAATTTGACTTCTTTATTACCTATCTTTATTCCTTTTATTTCTTTCTCTTGTCTAATAGCCGTGGCTAATGTTTCCAGAACTATATTGAACAAGAGTGGTGATAGTGGACATCCTTGTCTTGTTCCTGACTTTAGTGTGAAGGATTTCAGTTTTTGACCATTTAGTATGATATTGGCTGTTGGTTTTTCATAGATGGCTTCTATCAGTTTGAGGTAGAGACCATCTATTCCAATTTTTTGTAGGGCTTTTATCATAAATGCATATTGGATTTTGTCAAATCCTTTTTCTGCATCTATGGAGATAATCATATGGTTTTTGTCCTTGGCTCTATTGATATAGTGTATTACATTGATTGATTTTCATATATTGAACCATCCCTGCATCCCTGGGATGAATCCCACTTGATCGGGATGTATGATCTTCTTGATGATCTTCTGCATTCTGTTTGCCAGTATCTTATTAAGGATTTTTGCATCTATGTTCATTAGTGAGATTGGCCTATAGTTCTCTTTTTCAGTTGGGTCTTTCTCTGCTTTCGGGATCAAGGTGATGCTTGCTTCCAGGAATGCATTTGGGAGTATTGCTTCCCTTTCAATTTCATTGAAGAGTTTAAACAGTAGTGGCAGCAGTTCCTCTCTAAATGTCTTGTAGAAACCAGCAGTGAAGCCATCAGGGCTGGGCTTTTCTTAGTTGATAAGTTTTTAATTGCATTTTCAATTTCATTGGTTGATATTGGGTGTTCAGAATTTTTAGGTCTTCTTCACTCACCTTTGGTAATTCGTATGTATCTAGGAATCTGTCCATTTCTTCTGTGTTGTCCATCTTATTGGCGTAGAGATTCTGGAAGTAGGTACTGATGATCCTCTGGATTTCTGCTGGGTCTGTTGTAAGTTCACCCTTTTCATTCCTAATTTCAAGGATTTGGGCCTTTTCTTTCCTTTTTCTGACAAGGGTGGTTAAAGGTTTGTCAATTTTGTTGATTGTTTTGAAGAACCAACTCTTGGCTTCATTGATTTTTTGTATCATTCTCTTAGTCTCCATTGCATTGATTTCTCCTCTGATCTTTACAATTTCCTCCCTTGTATGAGTTTTGGGGTTGTCCTGCTCTTCTTTTTCTAGAAGCTTGAGGTTCAGCATCAGGTTGTTTAATTGGGCTCATTCTGTTTTCCTAATATGCGTGTTCACTGCTATGAATTTCCCTCATAAGACTGCTTTCATTGTGTCCCATAGATTCTGGTATGTTGTATTGTCATTGTCATTTAATTGAAGGAACTGTCTGATGTCTTCTTTAATTTCCTCTGAGACCCACTGGTTATTCAGAAGTGTGTTGTTCAATTTCCACGTGTTTATGAAATGTTTTGAGTTTCTTTTGCTATGGATCTCCAATTTCATCGCACTATGGTCTGATAATATACAAGGGATAACTTCAATTCCTTTGCACTTCCTTAAACATGTTTTATGTGTGAGTATGTGGTCTATTTTGGAGAATGACCCATGTGCAGCTGAGAAGTATGTGTATTCCAATTTTGTGGGGTGGAACACTCTGTAAACATCTGTTACGTTCATTTGTTCAAGAGTTCAATTGAGTTCTAGTATTTCATTACTTATTTTTTGTCTAGTTGATCTATCTATTTGTGACAGTGGGGTGTTGAGGTCCCCCACTACAATTGTATTAGTGCATATATGACTTTTCATGTCTGTTAGTATTTCTTTTATATAGTTGGGTGCACTAGTGTTTGGTGCATAGATATTTATGATTGTCATCTCTTCCTCTTGGATTCTTCCCTTTACAAGGATGTAGTGTCCTTCTTCGTCTCTCTTAATCAGTGTTGGTTTGAAATCTACTTGATCTGCCAAGAGGATAGCTACTCTTGCTTTTTTTTGGGTTCCTGTCGCATGCGGTATTGTTTTCCACCCTTTAACTTTCAGTCTATGAGTTTCCTTTTGAATGAAGTGTGTTTCTTGGATGCAGCATATTGTTGGATTTTGCTTCTTGACCCATTCTGCCAGTCTGTTTCTTTTGATTGGTGAATTGAGACCATTAACTGTGATGGTTATAACTGAAACATATTGACTTGTCATTGCCATGACTTTTTCTTTTTGTTGGGTTCTCCCCCTTTACATTGAATTTCTTGTCATGCCAGATGGGTTCATTCTGCTTTGCTTCCTGGGGTTGTGATCCTCAATGTCTGTTCCTAGGATATTGTGTAAAATTCTTTGGAGTGCTGGTTTGGTATTCACAAAGTTCCTAAAGTGCTCTTTGTCATGAAAGTATCTTATTTCTCCATCCATTTTGAAAGATAGTTTTGCAGGGTACATCAATCTGGGTTGGAGGCTGTTTTCCTTTAGGGCTTGGAATATGTCACTCCAAGCTCTTCTTGCCTTGATGGTTTGTGTTGAGAAGTCTGCTGTGATTCTGATGGGCTTTCCTTTGTATGTGATTTGTTTCTTTTCTCTCACTGCTTGGAGAACATTGTTCTTCTGTTGTGTTTCTGGAATCTTAACAATTATATGCCTATGTGTAGATTCTTTTTGATCAAGGCTATTTGGAGTCCTACATGTCTCACTTATCTGTATGTCAAGCTCTTTTCCCCTGCTTAGGAAGTTTTCTGCCATTATTTCTGTGAAGAGATTTTTTATGTCATCTCCACTCTCTCTTGTTTCTTCATTGAGCCCAATCAGTCTTATGTTATTTTTTTTTGCATCATCTAGCAGCTGCTGGATTGATTTCTCATGTTCCCTTATAATTTTGAAGCAATTTTTCTTTTCCTGGTCACTAATTGCAATCTTATCTTCTATATCTGAAATTCTGTCGTCACATTGGCTCATTCTGCTGTGTAGACTTTCAACGGAGTTTTTCATGTCCTGGAAATCTATTTGCATCTGTTTTATGGATTCCATTTGTTTCTTATGTTGGGATTCCATCATGTTCCTGAGCTCCTCTCTAGATTTTTTAATCATGTCTTGCACTAGGGGCACAATTTCTCCTGTTATCTGAGAAATTATTTCTGATTTCATTTTTTCCAGATCCCCTTTTGTGGCCAGTTCAGTGGGTCCAGGTGGTTGAGTATCAGAGGGTTCCATCTCATTTCCCTTTGGGGTTGCTGTAGGTGATCTGGAAGTCTGGTTTTGAGACTTATTTACGTGCTTTCTCATTTCGACTGGGGTGGGGGCCTGTTAGCACCTGCACGGATTACCTCCTCTGAGCTGGGTGAGGTGGGATAGGGGCCAGGAGCAGCGGTAGGGATGGTGACCCAAAAGCCCTTTCCTGTGGGCTGGGAGCAGCCGGAGGGATGGTGGCCGGGAAGCCCCTTCCTCTGGACCAGGAGCAGTGGGACTCAGTACCTTGGTCTGGTGGTCTGGTGTCCTCTGTGTCTTGTAGTATGGAATCAGGTGGCTGCCTGTCTGAATCGGGGTGATTTGGTGTCTTCTTCAGGACTCAGGACCTCCGCAGGGCGTGCACAGACCCGCCTGTCTGCAGCGGGCTGATTTGGCATGTGTTCCGTGCAACTGGGGACCTCGGTAGGGTGTGGCCAGACCTGCCTGTCTTGGGCGTCTTCTGCGGGACTCAGGAACTCGGTAGAGTGTGCACAGACCTGCTGGTCTGCAGCGGGCTGATTCAGCGTGTTCTGTGTGACTCAGGACCTAGATAGGGCATGGGCAGACCTGCCTGTCTGCAGCAGGGTGATTAGGCATCTTCTCTATCAAATATTTTTAAATCCAAAAGTTTTCAAGGACATTAAACTAAAACTAATTGGTCATCTTTTGAGAATGACTGAAAACCACTTTATATAATCTTGAAAATTGAATAAGTAAAAAAATCAAATATTTATACTTGCCTCTACTTTAGGAACTGTATTACTAGATAATCAAATAGGAGATGAGAGGAAACATTGTCTTATGGAATTATACCAGCTAATAAATAAAAATGAAGCAAGAGATTATATTACCTTTTTTGCAACCCTGGTAAATTAATGTATGTGTGTTTTGAATAATAACTGTTGTAAACGTTTAAAAAGAGCAAATAACAGACATTACATGCCTCCTGATGAAAGCTTAAAGTTTTGCCAAAGGGACTGAACTTGAATCCAACTGAGTGTCTGGATCCTGCTACAAATTTGCAGGAAAGACAAAGCATAGCAAAACATATGGAACTTCACCATAAGTAGGGAGTCAGCAAAATCCACACTGTTGACTCTGGAAGGTCAAACCTTCTGGATTTTCCATAGATACACTGTAAGAAAGAGAAAGAAATGACAAAAAAACAAATACCTTGTAGATTAAAAGAGGTATAAAAGATACAGTAAGTTTTCTTTTTAATAAGCAAGACTGAACTACATAGTATTTAAGGAAATCCACTGTGAAAAATCCATAAGGAACTGCTTACTGTGCACACCAATATCACAGTACTCTGCAAGCAGGGTTCTGCTATGACTGGGACAGATTTTTGGGAGTACTTCTGGAGAGGCTGCCAATATTCACTTATTAAAATCAGCGCTGGTTAGAAAACTGCCTTATAATAATTTTCTAAACTATATATTTGTTTTGCATGTTTTTGTGTAGCTTTGTTTTATTTTACCTAAAAAGTAATAAAATATAAGCATATCTCATTTCAAATATAACTTATATATCTACATTAAAGGTACATTTTGTAGGCAGGAATACTTCTTAAATGAGTCATGTATAGTTTTCTAACCCACTACACAGGGCCTAGAGTTCTTAAAATAATATATAAAATATTCTTAATATTGAAAAACAGTGTATTAGACCTTTTTTGTTACCTTGTGGTCAGAATACAATAGATACCATTTATTAAGAATTCACCAGAGCTTGGCTGTGTGAGCAGGCAGAGCAGGTGCGGGCTAAGTGCACCCTGCTGAGTCCAGCTAGCTCTGCCCACTTTCGACCAGGAGACCAAGCCAGAGACCAAACTGGTAACCAAGCTGGTGAGGACCCCCAGGCATGTCCACCATCCTCCAGCTTGGCCGCCCTCCCCCAGATGCCACCCCCCAACCACCACCACCACCACCACCACCCACAAACACACACACACACACACACACACACACACACCCGCCTCTTGGCTGTACAGCTTCTTGGATCCACACTACAGAGGCACAGGGGGTCATAAAGGCTATTGTCCTGAGCTGCAGAAGGGAACAACAGAGAGAGGGCCTCTCTCAGCCTCCCTGATGAAGACTGAAGCCCACTGGGAAAGTGAAGAGAATCTCTGCAATAAAGGGACACCAGAGCACTGTGCTTGGTAATTTGAGGGATCATCACCTCCCATCAGAACCTGGACTATCTTCAGGAGAAAGGCAGCTGGAACCTGCAGTAGAACCTTTCAGAGTTCAACCCTGCAGGAGGTCAGGGAGCTCAGCTTGGGACTTGCAGCCAGAAATCTGCCTGAATCTCATGAGTCTGTGACTAGCTTACTGAGAGTCATTGACATAACTGCACACTGCTGCCCACGTTGTCTATTGTGACAGCAGAGACATACCCTGAAGGAGGCCCTTCGTTTTTATCTTTTACTTGTTATTTTCAAAATTACTGCTATTTATTTTGCTCTTATCTTTAATTTCTTTCTTCTTTGCTACTCTTTTAAAATTTTTACTTTTCTTTTTTCTTTCTTTTCTTTCTCCCTCTCTCTGCCTTGGTCCCTTGCTGTCCCACATTGTTCTTCATCTCCCTTTGTGTTCCTGTTCTGCTCCTAGTTCATATTTCTTCTTTATCATTCTATTCTTCTCTTTCCTTCTCTTGCCTGTGCCATCTGGCCTAACTGCCAATCTTCCCCTACCCTTTTACATACATATTCCTCCCTCCCCAACTCCTTCTAACTCCCCATCCTGAAGGGTAAAGTTGCTATAATGAAGAGTTTATTCACCATAAACATATGTTGGGTTGGTCCTTGATTTTGATTTAATTTACACAGTTAAAGGTGATAGATTAATAACTACCACAAATTGTCATTTTCTAAGAGGTACTTGATGTTATGGTGTTGCTGATTGTATCACTTGCGCTAAGGTGTTGTGATTGATCTAATCAGTTGTCCTTCCTGGTATAATGAAAATGAGACAGCCTCAGAGTCATTAGAGACTCAAAACCTAAAGACCAGCTATATCTGGAAGACACCTCTGAGAAGCAATCATTCCATAAGTGTTCTAAATACATCAGAAAGATAAGCAACTTGAAAGTATCAACCCAGGAATTAAACCAAGGACAGTACCAAAAACAAAAATAAGAAGACATTTAAGTAAGGCACAACCTCAGACTTCCAACCCACAAAAGGCAAATTCTGGGGGAAATAAGGTGGAAAAGTGTGATAATCAACCACCTGGACACCCTGAACTGATAGCACAGGAAGTAACAAAACAGATGAATGAGGCTCTAGAAAAATTCAAAACAGAAATAATTTCCCAGGTAACTACAGAGATGGTGAGCAGGGTGAAAGACATGATTACAGGCTCTAGAACAGAAACAGGTAAAAAAAATAGATGAGCTCAGAAACAAGCTGGAAGTCATGAATGCCCAGCATAAGAAAGAAATGGAAACCATGATCACCCAACATAAAAAAGAAATGGAATCCATGAAACAGATTCAAACAGATATTCAAGAGATTAAAAACTCCATTGAAAACATGCAGAGCAGATTAAGGGAATCTGAAGATAGAATATCAGATATAGAAGACAGGATTGAAGTTAAGGTCCATGAAAACAAAGATTTCTTCAAAATAGTAAGGAACCACGGAAATCAATTCAGCAGGTGCTAGATGATGCAAAGAAGAATAACATAAGACTGATAGGAGTCCACAAAAAAACAGGAGAAAGTACAATTGACACAAAAAACTGTTCACAGAAGTAATAGTAGAAAACTTCCAAGACAGAGGTGGAGAATTGGACCTACAGATAAGTGAAGCATATAAAACTCCAGCTAGCCATGATCAAAAAAATCTACACATAGACATATAATAGTCAAGATCCCAGAAAACCAACAGAGGAACAAAATCTTACAGACAGTTAGAGAAAGAAACAAATCACTTACAAAGGAAAGCCCATCAGAATCACGGCAGACTTCTCAACACAAACCCTCAAATCAAGGAGAGCCTAGAGTGAAATATTTCAAACCCAAAAAGAAAATAACTTCCTGCAAAATTATCTTTCAAAATCAATGGGGAAATTAGATACTTCCACAACAAACAACTGAGATATTTCATGAACACCAAACCAGCACACCAAACAATTGTCAGCAATATCCTAGAAAAAGACAATGAAGGTCACAACTCCATGAGGCTCAACCGAGGAAGCCACCAGGCAAGGTAAGAAACTAAAGGGAAAGGGGGAAAAAATAAGAAATAAAGGAGCCAACAAGAGCAAAACATCATGACAAGGATGAGTCAATATCTATCAATTATAACTCTCAATGCTAATGGCCTCAATTCACCAATCAAAAGAAATAGACTGGCAGAATGGATTAAGAAGCAAAATCCAGCAATATGCTGTAGACGAGAAACACACCTAACTCAAAAAGAAATTCATAAACTGAAAGTAAAAGCATGGAAAACAGTTCTCTACATGACAGGAACCCAGAAAAAAGCAGGGGTAGCAATCTTATTTGCAGATAGGGTAGATTTCAAACCAAAACTAATTAAGAGAGACAATGATGGTCACTACATCCTTGTGAAGGGAACAATCCAAGAGGAAGAGATGACAATCCTAAATATATATGCACCAAATATGAATGCTTCCAACTATACAAAACAAATATTAATGGACATGAAAAACCAAATAAGCACTAGGACAATTGTAGTGGAGGAACTCAATACCCCACTATCTCAAATAGACAGATCATCTAGACAAAAAATTAACAACAAAATTTTAGAACTGAACCAAGCTGTTGAATAAATGGACTTAATAGATGTTTACAGAGTGTTCCACCCCATAAATTCAGAATACACATTCTTTTCAGCTACACACAGGTCATTTTCCAAAATAGACCACATGCTAGCTCATAGGACATGTCTAAGTAAAAGTAAGAGAACTGAAGTTACCCCCTGTATATTATCAGACCATAATGCAATACAACTGGAGGTCAATAACATAAGAAATCACAAAACTCCCACAAACACCTGGAAATTGAATAACACCCTCTTGAACAACCAATGGGTCACAGAGGAAATTAAAGGATAAATTATATAGTTTCTACAAGTAAATGATAATGCCAAGACAACATACAGGAATCTACAGGACACAATGAAAGCAGTTCTACAAGGGAAATTCATAGCAGTGAATGCCCATATTAGGAAAACAGAGAGAACTTAGATAAATAAACTAATGCAGAACCTCAAGCTCCTAGAAAAAGAAGAGCATAACAAACCCAAAACTTGTACAAGAAAGGAAATTATAAAGATCAGAGCAGAAATCAATGCAGTGGAGACTAAGAGAATGATACAAAACATTAATGAATCAAAGGGTTGGTTTTTCAAAAGAATAAATAAAATCAATAAACCGTTAGCCAACCATATCAAAAAAAAAGAAAGAAAAGGCTAAAATCCATCCAATTAAGAATGAAAAAGGGGAAGTAAAGACAGACCCAGCAGAACCCCAGATGATCATCAATATCTACTTCCAGTACCTGTACTCTAATAAAATGGAAAACACAGAAGAAATGGACAGATTCCTAGATACATATGAATTACCAAAGTTAAATGAAGAAGATATAGAAATTCTAAACATCCCAATTACAATGAGTGAAATTGAAAATGTAATAAAAAATTTACCAACAAAGAAAAGCCCAGGTCCTGATGGCTTCACTGCTGAATTCTACAAGACATTTAAAGAAGAACTATTGACATTATGCTTTAAACTCATCAAGGAAATTGAAAGGTAAGCAAGGCTTCCAAATTCCTTCCTGGAAGCAAGTGTTACTTTGATTCCAAAACCAGGGAAAGACCCAACCCAAAAAGAGAACTACAGGCCAATCTCCCTAATGAACATAGATGTAAAAATCCTCAACAAGATACTGGCAAATAGAATATAGACGGTCATCAAGAAGATCATACACCCTGACCAAGTCGGATTTATCCCAGGGATGCAAGGATGGTTCAACATTCGTAAATCAATAAATGTAATACACTATATCAACAGAGTCAAGGACAAAACCCATATGATTATCTCAATAGATGCATAAAAGGCATTTGACAAAACCCAATACCCATTCATGATAAAAACGCTACAGAAAATTGGAATAGAAGGTCTTTATCTCAATGTGATTAAGGCTGTTTATGAAAAACCAAAAGCCAACATCATACTAAATAATCAAAACCTGAAAACTTTCATGCTAAAATTAGGAACAAGACAAGGATGCCCACTGTCACCACTCCTGTTCAATATAGTTCTGGAAACATTAACCACAGCAATTAGAAAAGAGAAAGAAATAAAAGGAATAAAGATAGGAAAGGAAGAAGTGAAACTGTCATTATTTGCTGATGATATGATACTTTACATAGAAGACCCAAAAAACTCGGTCAAAAGTCTTCTAGATCTAATTGACAGATTCAGCAGAGTAGCTGAATATAAGGTCAACACTCAAAAAACAATAGTCTTCTTATAGCAGACTTACAGAGAGAGAAATTTGGGAAACAATTCCTTTTACAATAGCATCCAAAAAAATGAAATATCTAGGAATCAACCTAACAAAGGAAGCAAAAGACCTCTACACTGAAAACTACAGCACTCTGAAAAAGGAGGTCAAGGAGGATATAAGAAAATGAAAAGAAATCCCTTGTTCCTGGGTAGGAAGAACCAATATAGTGAAAATGGCCATACTTCCAAAACTACTATATAGATTCAATGCAATGCCAACTGAAATTCCAAAAATATACTTCACAGAACTAGAGAAAACAATTCAAAAATTCATTTGGAACCAGAAGAGACCTAGAATAGCAAAACCAATTCTAGGCAACAGAGACATGGCTGGGAGTATCACAATCCCCAACTTGAAACTATACTACAAAGCTACTGTGATCAAAACACCATGGTACTGGTAAAGAAACAGACCCGAGAATCAGTGGAAAAGATTAGAAGATGCACACACAACTCAAGACATACTCAGCCACCTCATCTTTGACAAAGGAGCCAACCACCTTCATTGGAGGAAAGATAGCCTACTTAATAAATAATGTTGGAAAAACTGGATTTCAACCTGCCAAAGATGAAAACTAGACCCATACCTATTACCATCCACTGAACTAAGATCAAAGTGGATTAAAGATCTAAATATTAAGACAACACACTAAACTTGCTGGAACATAAGTTAGGTAGAACTGTTGAAGACATTGGCACAGGAAAAGACTTTATGAACAAAACCTCAGTAGCATGGGAACTAGCACAAAAAATCAACAACTGGGATCTCATCTTATGAAAAAGCTTCTGCACTGCAAAAGAAACCAACAGAGCTAACAGACAACCTACAATCTGGGGAAAAAATTTTAGCAGCTGTACCTCAGACAAAGTTCTATTATCTAGAATATATAAAGAATTGAAAAAAATCAGACCCCCAAATTCAAAGACCCAATTCAAAAATGGGCATCTGAAATGAACAGACATTTCTCAGACAAAGAAGTAAAAGCAGCAAATAAATACATGAAAAAGTGTTCAACATCACAGGTCATTTGAGAGATGCAGATGAAAACAACACTGAGATTCTACCTTACCCCAGAAAGAATGGCTGCTATCAAGAAATCAGCCAATAACAAATGCTGGCAGGATGTGGGGAAAAAGGAACCCTTCCCCACTGCTGGTGGGAGTGTAGACTGGTGCAACCACTGTGGAAATCAGTATGGAGATACCTCAAAGAACTAGGACTAGAAGTCCCATTTGACCCAGCTATTCCCCTGCTGGGTATCTCCTCAAAAGAATTAAAAGTATCATATCACAGTGATATATGTGCACCCATATTTATACAGTTTGTAATAGCTAAAGCTTGGAAACACCCCAAGTGCCAATCAACTAGAAACTGGATAAAGATAATGTGGGGTTATTTTATAAAGTGGAGTATTACTCAGCCATAAAGAATGAGAAACTAGAGACATTTATAGCTACATGGATGCATATTGACGCCATACTCATAAGTGAAATAAATAGGATGCACATGTGTAAATACCAAATAGTTTCTCTAGTGTGAGAAAATGAAAGTGTAAATAAGGATTAAAATGATTAAAACGAATAATTGATAATTTGAAATAGAAAAAGGTCCAAAGGTATAGGGGTGGTGGGAAGGGGAGGGGAAAGGAAAGAAGGGAAAGGAAAAATTATGAGAAAGAAAAAAATGGAAACCAAATCTATGTAAATAGGGAAGGGTGGAGGGGGTGAAGGGCACACAGGTAATGGGGAAAAAAATAAGAACCAAGATACATCATGTACAGGTACAAGCACCCAACGGTAGATGTAAATGTATTGTATACCTAATATGTACCAATAAAAGAATTTTTAAAAAAAGAATTCACCATATAGTAGGTACTGTGCCAAATACTTTACATGAATTGTCTCAATTAATCCTCCGTATGACCTTGAAAATAGTGTAATTATACTAAGGACTATTTCAGGTAAGGAGACTGAAGCTTAGAAAAGTTTAGTCCTATGCCTTAGGTCCCCTAACTCCAGTGACACATCTAGAATTTGAACCTAAAAGTAGGATTTTAGAGTTAAGTTTTTACCTCCAAAACTGATGTTCAATAAATACTGCCTAATAGTTTTTATAAAAGTAAAACATATCTTTTTTTTCTTGACTACTTACTTTCTGTTCATTGCATCATTCTAGACAAAAAAATCAATTGTTTGTAGTTGACTGAATAAATTATACCAAATTAATATAAACATTGTATTATATCACATTAATCTGACAATACATTAAATCAACATTTGGTAATTTTTGAGAAGAACCATAATTCCCACATACAGTGAGTATTTAGGTCTGGCAGTCAAAAAACAGAAAAGAAAGAAACTCCATTCCCAAATTTATGAATCTTGGGGGTCATTTATTTTCCAACAGCCTGCTTCCTCACCAGCTGTTTAAATTTCCCAGTGACTCTCTCAACTGATACTAAATAAGCAATATGATATCATACAGTGATCAGAAGAACCAATGACCATGTTGATCATTAAAGGAAATTTAAATGGTAAAAAATTAATAAAATATTGTTCTGCTTTGGTTCCATTTTATACATTGTTTCAGTGTTAATATCAATCTTTGACACAAAAGGTTTTCACAGTTTCAGATTATGGAGGTGTATAGGAAATCAGTATTGCATAGGAAAATTAATGTAATTATTTTATGAAATTAATGAACATAACACTTTTGAGTGGGAGCATATTAAAAAGTTGTTATACTCAAAACAACACCATTCATTCAATTTACCCTTATGTGTTCCAAGAACAACTCATACAGACAAAATTACTGAATTAGGAATAACCACAGAGGCATGAAGACTGCTGAAATATTTTGATTTGCTGGTGCCTAAAGATAGAGTTAACAACATTACTGCAAAAGGTAACTCAAGGACTTATGAATGTCAATCCAACTTCTTCATTTAACAAACATCTGATGCTTTGTCTAGTTATGTTAAAGAGGGAGAGTAAGAGAGAAAAGTCAGTGATAAGAAAAATTTCACTCCAATAAAAGCCATAATTGAAATTGTGGGTCAAACTGCAATATCTGAATTTCAATACAATGTATTACTTTAATAAAATAGCACACAAATACTACATTTCAGAATCTCAGTTAATTTTAAGGGCACTTAGAAATTATACACTTAAACTTTGATTTTTTATTTTAAAATGGGGTCTCACTGCGTAGTTTAGGCTGGCCTTGCACTCACTACATACCCCAGGCTGGCCTCAAACTCAGAGATCCTCCTGCCTCAGACTCCCAAGTGCTGGGATTACAAGCATGTGCCACCATGCCTGGCTATACAGTTAAACTTTGAAATCCACATAAGTATCAAATGGTCTTTATTTCACAATGAAGTGGTTATAGTTACCTTATCTGTTTGGTATGCTTTTCAAATGTTATTACTAATTTCATTAGAAACAAATTTGTTGCTATTACTTCTACTGGGTTATAACCACTAATGCTGTGTGAATTTTGTTACTGCTACTATTTCCAGATTCTGGAGTAGTTTAAAAATGTACTTATCTGAAAATATCAATCTACCCATCTGTTATCCCTTTTTCTTTGATTCTCTTTTCTTTTTTCTCTTTCTTTTTTTCTTTTCATCTACTAAACAATAATTATCAACTGCTTATAGTGTCCTAAAACCTACATTAGATAGACACAACATGGGCTTGTGTCCTCCTTATGTCTAGAAAGACAGAAAAACAAATACCCAGGTGACTATCCTAAAATATAATACTTGCAAAATAAGACTAAACACTAGGCAGCCTAGGAGCTTGAGGACTGGCAGGTGACACGGAGAGCAATACTTTGAACATCAGCGTGACCAACAATGAGGAAAACTGCTCCAAAGCCAGAAAGTAGAATCAAATTTTTTTTCCATAAGATTGTCTGCAGCCAGACATGTTTCCTTCCAAAGCCCCTGACTCATTGCTCTCCTGAGCTTGTCTTCCCTATTTAAAGCACCACTTCAAAAAATGTTGCCCTTAACGCTCTAAGATCAGGAAATTGACAACTCACAAAGCAGTCTGCTGGCACCAGTGCTCAAAGGAACAGGCCCTAAAAGCAGAGGCTCTATTTGTTAGCCCAAACACAACTTTGTTATAATCCCTCTTTGCCTTCTGTGCTTCTGTAATACAGCCCTTCTTCGATTACAAAACACTTTGAAGATCACACCTTCTCCCATTACTTGTCTTCCACATAAAATGCCCACAGATGTGAGACTGTTAGAATGTGTGAGAACTGCAGTTGATAACTTATAAACCAATACTTTCTCTGGTTTGAAATGTTAGGATTCAGTGACCTGAGAAGGCCTATTGCTGCAGGAGCAGCCCCTACTGACTACAAGAAGTATTGTAAAAGGGAGTGAAAAGCCGACAGGCCTGATAGCAACACTCAACACTTACTATCTAATGATAAGCCATTATTGACTGACGTTCTATGATTGACATAAGGGGACTGAGATTACACATTCAAGTGGTCAAAGTAATTGTCTTTTTTAATTTTAAAATTAATACATTTAACAATTCAACCTCTTCTAGAACAATAAAAACAAAAGGAATTGTGGCCTTAACATCTTGGAGATGTTCTGATTTTTTTATTTTGTTTTGTTGTTGTATCTTCTCTCAATGTGGTCAAATCAGTTTGTGTAATGGAATGTAACAAGAATGGAATGACACACACAAAGAAACGCCTAAAGAGACCTTGTTCTTGCATGAGGACATATGATAATGTAAAATTGGCAATTTTCCCGAATATGTCTATAGATTCAGCATAGTATTAATCAGAACACAAATAAAATTCCTTAATAAATATAAGTTGATTCTTAAATTCATCTGTAAAAGGATACACAAGGTATATTTTATCTGATATACCAAATGTCAAACACAATATAAAATTACAGTAACCAAAACATTACGGTACTAGCAAAGTAAATGTACTAAAACAGATCCAGGTGTTTCAGGGAATATATAATTTGATAAAGGGTCTTATAAACCAATTAGAAGAGGATTAGATGTGTGATGTTGAGATAAGTGGACATAATGCCTACCTTAAGATATATACAAGAATAAATTACAGAAGGGGTAAGAATCTAAGCAAATGTAGTAATAAAAGCAACAGAAGAATATGTACGATAACATTTTTGTGATACTAGGAGAAGGTAGGCTTTCCAAAAACCAACATAAAACTAGCCACAGTTTCAGGCTCCAAAAACATGCATTATCTTACAAGTTTATTTAACATGTCCCTAGTTTATATTCCTCCTGTTCAGTTCTGATCTCTGTATGGTTATTAACACATATGTTGCTATTGTGACTAATTGGGCACCTTTTAGTATTCTTTTTTCTATCTTTTCTTTTCTTTGCAATAGAAAAAATGAGGCACATAGAAATGAAATTACTTTGCTAACAAGTATGAAGCCATGGAGACATTTTCAGGAGTTCAGGAGCATTAAATGTCTTTTCAAATACTTGGACTTCATCAAACCAGTTCAAAATTCACAGACACCACCTAGAGCATCTAGGTGTCTGGGGCTTATTTTCAATACCACAACAACTACAAAAATAAACACCAAGGAGAAAAAACTAAATCCTCTTCCTTCCTGGAGAAAGAAGAGGTGAAAGATAACAAATTTCTCTGCAAGAGAACACATTTAAAGCTAATATGAACAGGCACATTAATGACCATGATGATGTTGGAAGAAAACAATTTTAAATGCCTAAAACTTCACTGTCGGAACCTGGTATAATCTGCTGAAGAAGCCACTACTTGCAATTTAATGTTCCAGTAATTGTTCCATAAAAAGACCCTTGAGCCACTGTATGAAGGAAATGGTCTAGACAGCCACATTCCAAGAATGTGCCCTTGTGTGTGTAGCTGATTGAGTTTACACTCTCCTCCTGATTCACAAAGAGGAGCCAGTGTGCCAGTGGGCCCAGGGCCAGAATGTGGGTGGTTAAATAAGTGCTTTTGGAGGGAGTGGTGTTCTGGCAACCACATCACCACACCAGCTGATCAACAAATGCAGAAGTTCTGAATGAAATTGGACAAGAAGACAAATTGGACATGCTCTTTCCAATATGTGAAGAGTGGGCATCCACCAAATTTCAAAAGTTTTCCAGACTGTCAAATTTCCAGGCAATTCTGACTATCAGTGTTTCTCTGTGAACTTCACATGGGGAAGACTTGTCGATACCAATTATATATAGGAATTTTGCAACTATGCACACACTACTATATTTTCTAAACTACCTTGGCTGCACTTACATAATTACCGCTATATTCCATTTATTGTCAGATGGGAGGGCAGAAAATGGGGACAGGAAATAATCTAGATGTTTCTAATAGATTTTCAATACATTAGAGAAAAAGAGCCTCCTGCCAAAATATTTTCCTTAATTCATTATAAAAGAACCTTATATATCACTTCTTTCATGAAGAATTTCATTACTTAATGAAAAACAGTTGGCAATTTCTCCCACACCCAAATCTGTTCAGATTCATTCCCCATGATTATCTGTTTGCTTTAACACAGTGTGATTAAAAGAATGTATTATTTGCCTATGAGTAATGTGTTTTATATTTAAAATGTTTAATCTCATAATAGCTCTATATTTTTCATATTGAAGCCTAAATTTTAGAGAATAAAATTATGAAAGTGTGGATATAAAAATTTCCTTACAATCTATATTTTTTCTAGCAATAATGCTACTATTACCAGCTTCAGTAACACAAAGTTCTTTTCTCCATCAGGCAGAAGAAATGATTAAATTTTGAATAACATGATTTGGCAGCTTGCCTCAAGCTGGTACTGAAAGAGGAGAGAGCCAAACAACCAAGCAGAGCTTATCTTTTGCAATTATGCCTTTTGTCCTCAGGCCATTGCCCCTCATTCCCTTCTTTTTCACATATTTCTCCCTTGTCTTGTGGTAGACATTACTATTATGCATTGATATCAGCTTCTCCTTTATTTCCAAGAACGCAAGAAATTATACTTCCTGCCTCCGGAAATTAGGCATGGTCATGTGACTAGTGAGTAAAAAATATGAACATAAGTAATGAAAAAAGGAAAGTGAGAAATGGCCCCTATAGCTAAAATTATTCTGAACATAGACTTTGTCCTGCTCAATCTCTAACTTTCAATAATCCTGATGACATCAGTGTATTTCCCTTACACCTACAGTTACCCAAGGATAAATTGTACACTATATCCATTTTTTCAGAGATGCATAACCACTAGGTATCAGACAAATGAGAGACAGATGGATAGATAAACAGACACATGGATATAAAAATGCAGAAAGATATTTATTACAGGGAATCTGGCTTAAGCAAGAATAAAGCTGATTAAGCAGTCTTTGAAAAGTTACTATCTACAGCTGATGCTGGATCTTGAAGTCCTCAGGAAAAGGACATGGCTACAAAGTGGAAAGAAATAAGAACAAATTGAAACCACAAGCACAAGATAGAATCACCCCCCACCAAAACACCTGAAATCCACGCCAGTTCTTGTTTCCTCTGACCTGGATAATAACATTGAGGTAAACAGAATAACAGAACCCAAAGAAGTCTTAATCCCTGAAACCTGTGAATATGTTCTATATGTACCAATGAGAAATTAGAGTTTCAGATGGAATTAAAAACAACTAGGTTGATTTGAAATGTGAGAGTGATATTTTACTTAAGTAAATGATAGAAACTGTCTCAGTTTCATTTAATCTAAAAGGGGAGCTGAAATGTACAGCATGTGAGTCTGGTTTGAGTAAAAGTTTAACTTTTAGAAATAGAATCATATATAATCCCAAGCAATAGCCTGAACAATTAATTACTTGTTGGTGGAAATCAACTAACCTTAGGATAAAGTGCATATCCTGATTTATCTAGGTGGTTCGATGTAATTACAGGATTCCTTGAACATAGAATAGGGAGGCAGAAGAGTCAGGGTCAGAGCAACGACCCATAGGAAAAACTCCATCAGCCATTGTTGCCTTTGAAGACAGAAGAAGAGAACATGAGCCAAAGAATGTGAGAAGTCTCTAGAAGCTGGAAAAAGCAAAGAAAATGGCTGCACTTCTATAAAGCCTCTAGATATGAAGGTACCTCTGCAGACTTGATCGTATCCTAATGAGATACATGACAAACATGTCTAGCCTGTAGGGCTATAAGATAATAAGCCTCCCTGATTGTGATCATTTGTTATAGCAGGAACAGAAACCTAATTTAAGTGTTCTGCTGAAACCAGACCCTCCTTCCCAGAACTGTACATCTGTAGCAGAAGTTGGAAGATCCAGAATTCAGTACAGGAGTTTCAGGCCCAACTTCTAATTCATGATGAGGTAAGACCACAAATAAGCTATCATATGCAAGAGCTACAAAAGACCTGCTGCTTCTCTGCCACTTTCCAAATCTCCCAAGAATCTCACCATTCTGAGAAATTTGGTTTAACCTAATTAAATTGACACATTATTAAGCCATCACTGATCTCTTCGATGCCATTTCTTTGCTTCCTTTTTTTGGAGAAAATTAATATCAAATTGATTGATTTTGAAATTTATTTTTCATTTTGTTTTAATTTTTTGATACAGGTCATACTTTGTAGCTCAGTCTGGCCTTGAATTCAAGATCCTCCTTCCTCAGCCTCTCAAGTACTGTCATTACAGGTGTAACATTAAAATGTTTAAATAGATTCAGTGTATTTTCTTTAGAACATATGTACAAAACAAAAATAATTACTCATGACTTTAGTGTACTATGTGTAAATATTAATATGTATTTTTCATATAAATTTACTTGTTCAGTTACTTTAAACAGATAAACTTTGACTAAGCTAACATCAGGTTCCTAAAGAAGAACTATGAAGTTTCATATTGGGCATTTTATGAAAATGCATGGGCTCCTGCAAACTGTCACTATTCCATATTTTTTTTAATTACTGAAAGATCCAGTATGCCCATATTGCAGTGTGGGAAGTAAGTTCTTAAATAGAGGAAGTATTTCTAGGTTCTAGTACACGCTCCAATCTGACTGGATCTTGAAAAAATTATCTTATTTCTCTGAAATTTTAATTTCCTTATCTGTAAAATAGAAATTATTTCATCAGATATCTTTAATCCTATGAAACTCATAACTAAATTATCTGTGATTTTATGAAGCCAAAGGAAATATAGTAGAGTTGTTCCAATGCTCGACATATTCAGCCTCTGTCAATGAATAAAACAACCATGAGAGTAAACAGATCAATAGCAGCCATCAATATCTATTTTTAAGAACTTATTTGAGAAGAATCAGTAAAACCCCTGAACAAGATAAGGTTGCAGTACTCACTTGAGGCAATCATAAGCCTTTCTAAAATGTGGAAAGGAAACTAACTCTTCCTTAAGCTGAAAAAAGGCATAAGAGGACCAGATATGTAGTAGATCAAAAGAATGAACTCTTTGAATCTTCATTGTTTTACCCTGAGCCATACTGGCCTCAGTCGGGTATGTGCTTTTCTGATCCACTGTCTGAAAAATGCAAATTTGACTGCAAAATGTATTAAGAATGTAACTTATTTGCCATATGTGTTATCTGAAAGAAAGAAAAAAATAAAAACTGCTGTGAAAACATTAAAAAAAAGTTTGACTGCATTAGAAAAGTAAGACACAAAAGGATAATTATTTTCCCCCCTAAACTCCTCTCCTAAACATAAGCGCTCCAAAAGTCCCCTTTACCAGATGGCTAACCCAGCTGAGGGAAAACAGCCAACTTGATTTCAAAATGTGAGGATGATTTTTTATTTAAATGAAAGATAGATACCGTCTCAACTTCGTTATGTTTAAGAGGGGAGCTCAAATGCTCAGCATGTGGGTCTGGTTTGAGTAAAAGTTTGTCTTTTTTGAATAGAAATCATATGTAATCCCAAGCAGTGGCCTGAACCATTTGCTAATACTAATTGTTGTCGGTTGAAAGCAGAGTAGAGGATTGTTAAAAGTCTTCCCTGGCAGAAACCTGATCTGTGGAAATGTACTTCACAGGAACTGTGATGAGGTTTGCAGCTGGCAGAAGGGTATGACAATGTGGCCACATGCGTCTCCATCTTCACTTTGGCAACAGAATTGAAACTCATATGAAATGACTCAGGGAGGGAGATGATGGCCCAAAACTCAGATCTGGCATTCTTTTCCTCCCTAACCCCACCCCAGGCCCCGATTTGGCAACAAAAACTGAAGCGGGTGTATGTACCATTTCTAAGAACATATACTTTTCAAAAATTTTATTATTCAATGATGTGGCTATTTTGAACTATATTTAATATAAGCACATTGAAGGCATAACATTGGCAAGTTAGAAAAACACCAAGTAAGGCCAGATATACAAACTGACTTGATGTTTTAGTTTAAAACACCAGCACCACATTGAAAGGTCTGTTATGAGCCAATTCACAGCAAACACAAAAACAGTTTACCTGTTATCCCAGGTACATAAAAATTATTGCCCTTTGCAATTATTATTAACTAATCCACATAGGATTAGTTAAAACATTAACATTGTTAGTTAAAACATTAAATTACAAAAGTAAACCTTTGATCTTATTATTAGACATGACAATATTTGAGAATTCAGTAACGTTCTACAAGTTACAATATTAACTATCTTGTGTTTTAAATTGTTGTGGGACATGTAAAATTGTTATAAGTTATTGGGACATTCTTTTTAAATTCAGCTTTTGTTCACTACTATAAAGAAATTTTCCCCACCACCCACAATCAACACTGGAAAAACTAGGTATGAACCTGTCATTCCAGCTTTATTGAGCATTACTGTGCCTTCTTCCAGATCATGGGCAGAGATATCTGAGCACAGTTCATTTGAAATAATCAGTATTTAATATTATGTAGCTATTCTACATGTACTTTAGAGACTAAAGAGTTATGCATATCTTAGCTATCCATACAATTATTAAGCATTTATTTAATAAATATAAACATCTGCACATTTTCCTTTCACATTTATTAAAATTAGACCTCCCAATAGTCTTATTTTTCAACCAAACTTTCACTATCACAATTTCACAGATAAGGAAACACAGGCCCCAAAATCCTGAGCAGAAATGGGGCTCCACACCATGCCTTGTGACTATGTGATAAGAAGAAAGTCACAATTATACATCCTGATTTGGGAAAGGTTCAAAATAATCCAATTCATGAAAGAGATCTAAAGTAATTTACATTTTTCTCTTGTATTGAAAGAAAAATCTCTATGGTTTATTAGTCAAAGGTATTGAAAATTATAGCTTGTTGTCACTGGCTTATAAAATAAACATCTGGATACCTGAGTAGAGCTCTTTAGCTCTAAACTTTTATGAGAAAAATATTTTATTTTCAAGTTAACGTGTTTTTAACCACATATTTCAAACACATTATACTGTCTAAGTTTTATCTAATAATATATTGTAGTCTTTAAGCAATTTTATGAAAATAGCTCCTTAATTTATCTTGAAAATAACTTCCTATTTCTATATAACAGGTAATCCTACTAATAAACCAGTGGTTTGTAAACAGTCATTTGGGAAATTTTTTAGATTTTGGAGCTTGGCTCCCATTTCTAGAGATTCTGATTTAATTTCTCTGGACTATAGCTTAGGCATCAGAATTTTTTATCATTCCCTAGGTGATTCTAATGAGCAGCCACAATTGAGACTCACTAGATGCTCACAAACTGAGAAATACTCCAAGCAATACCAAGTTTATTGGGTAAGGCTTTGTCTTGGGTTACATCCCTCTAGTCTTTTCTCTTTTTTCTTTTTTAGAATAAAGTTTTTTTGTTTTTTTGGTTTTTTAGTACAGGGGATCGAACTCCAGACCTTGCAAGGGGCAGGCGGCAGAAACATTGAGCTAAATCCCCGGCCCAGAATAAAGTTTTTTTAGAATAAGTAAAATTACTACTCTTTAAATATTGGCTTCCAAACCAATAGTTAAATGAATACAGTATGGAATATCCCGAGACTTTCAATGGGATGCGTTGTATTTTAAATTGTCTTTGAGAAATTTTACTTTTAGAAAAACAACTCATCTTACAAGCAGGAAACATAATCTGCAACTCTTACTGCCTCTGATAAAAATATTAGTAATCTGAAAAATATTTGTATGTCCTAGAAAACACAACACACATGTACAAATTTATTTCTCCAAGTAAACTGTCATTATTCTTGAATCGATACATAGTATTTCTGTGAGTTCACTGGTCTTGTGTGTTACAATGAAGTTAGCTCCTTGGCAGCTGTACAAGAGAGGCCAAGTCCCTTGATATGGCTGACAAGATCCTGTGGATTCTGGCTCCTGCCTGCCCCTGTCTCCATTCCTAAACAATCTTCTCACTTGCTCCTTCTCCTTAGTCCTCCACTCTCAGCTGTTTTTACTCTGAGAGGCCATCACCTCACAGACTGCCTGTGCTGCACTAAGCCCACTGGGCTATCATTGCTTAATGCATTCTTAGCTCCATCTCTACATTGTAAGCTTCATGTGGGAGGATCCTATGTCATAAGTATCTTATATTGTTAACACTTGGAACCTAGCAGATATTTACAAAAACTTTGACCTCCTGAAATGATTGGTGTCCAAAATCTATCTGCTTTCTAGTACCTTTTCCAAGTTCAGTCATGGAAGATTGTAATGTAGATACCTGATCTAATGAACCACAACTATAGTATGACTTGAACATCCAGGCTTGAATCCATTTGTTAAATCGTTCAAAGAAAGAGAAGAACATAGAAGTGTCTATGTCTTCAGACAGCACCGGTATATTAAAATACTGAAGTTAATTTATATTATTAAATTTGCCATTTTAAGCTCTTTCCTGGTAAGGGGATATTAAATGATCATTTATACCAAGAAGTAATTTGTACCAATAAACAGCTACTCAGCACCTTTACCCTTATCCTAGACTAACACTGTTAGCTGACTGCCATAATGATACCCCAAGATGATATTTTCTAACTTTTGCAGTTAGATGCAATTGTATGATGCTTACCAATGATCTATGAGTAGGAATGATAGGAACCCCTTCCAGTTCTGACCCATAAAAATGTGTGACCACACAGAATCTTATGATAGTACTTGTTCTTTTTCTCTTCCAGTAGCTTGATGACAATTCAAGAAGAGCCACAAGAGAGAAGGAAATTGCATCACTGAAACACCATCAGAGGAAACATGCCTGTGTGATTTCACATGAGTGTGAGCAAGCACTAAATGTCCACTGTGCTAAGCAACTGAGATGTGGGGGATGTCAGTTAGTAACGGTGCTAACAAACAAGTGGCATTGGTTCCTTTATCAAATTGATGTCCACACAATATTAATGCAGAAAAACAAATGTTGATGCTGCCACTGTTGTCCAGGAGAATCAGTACCTGGGCATCCTCAATATGATCCCACTTGGAACTGGCTTCTCACCAAGGGAACATTCATTCCCCCATCAGAGCATCTCCTCAGCTCTGACCCACCAGTTACCATTTTGAGCATCCATTATGTGTGTACTGTGCTACTTGATCTTTCATATATCATCTCATCACTAAAACCACAAAACTCCACAAGGCAGGTATCATTACCCTCCCTGTACATGGGAAGAGACAAAGCACAAAGTTACCAGCTGGTGGGTGGCAGAATCTAAATTCATACTCGCTCTTCTCAATTCAAACTCACCAGTGACAGCTCAGCTTAGCTCACCTCAGCTCAGCTCAGCTCTACACTGACCTATACTCATCCTATGTCCTTGCTCCCATTTTATTTTATTTTTTTCCATTTTAGAATTTTCCTTGGAGTGATTGTTTATAGGAAGGGCAATGTGAGAAACTCTCCTCTGTGGAAGCCAAGCCTTTTCACTGAGACCAGAGTGGGTGGAGGATGTGTAACTGGCCTCCACATTTAATACTTGGAACACATTTTTTCCATGGAAAAAATATTATGCAGAGATGTTTCATGTTTCAAAATGTATGCAAAAGCACTTTTCAAACCATCAAGAAGTATATAATATGCCTATAAGGAATTACTATTCTGCAGTACATTAGCACTGTAATTCCAACACTTTGTGGATTAAATAGCCTTTTGTAAAGTAGTTTGAGAATTTAACCACTGAGTGTTACATTGTCTCAAAGGAAAAATACATTCCAATAGCTAAACAACTGACTTGCAACAGAGTTTTGGAACTCAATCTATTTATAAACTGCAAACTGCCTGGATTAACATGAAGAGGACACATCATCACCATCTTCATCAAGTATTATTTATTAAGGATAGTGTATGGGGTGAAGACTTCAGGGTAAAGAAAAAAAGAAGGGAAGTGTTAATCTAATTTTTAAACAGCTAAAATTCCACATCTCTCCTTGTGAATGAACTCAAGCTGTTCTAAACTTCCTTCTCATCTCTCTTCTCACTTCCTTCCCCATTTTCACTTATCTTTTACTCTTTTTCTCTCAACTTTCCTCTTTTTATGCATATTTACTCAATATTTTTTCATGTATTAAGCACACTCTTTTCAGAGGTTGACTATACTCCCAGACTCCAGCCACTCCAGTGTGAACCTTCATTACTTCTCTTTTGAGCTGCTCTACACTTGTCCTCACCAGTTTTCCAGCCTCTGTGTCTCCCTCCTGTCATCCAGTGAAAATACTGTGGCCGAATCAGTGTTCTTCCAGGACAATATATTGTGCCACTGATACTTTTTGCTCATGGAATGTGGAAATTCTTCACATTGCATTTGGAGGCCCCTACAAAACCTGGGTCTGTAACACATCCCTAGGTAAGCTCTCTTACTTGTATCCTCTTAGGTCAAATTGATCTGCATGTTACTCCCCAAACATGTTTCCTTATAATTTACTATACTGCCTTTCTCTACAGAGCCCCTCAAATCACTAGTATGCAATTCCATGCATCCTTCAATGCACCCCTCAAAGCCCACTTAGTTTCAGAGTGTTCACTTATCTCCTCAGCTACAGATCCTTTATTGCTTCTTTGGAGAAGAACCAATGTCTGTTGAACACCTTTTATACATTAGATACAGTGCTGGGCACTTTTCATGTAGAATTCTATTAAGTATTCACAAAGTGATTACAAATTTCCCCACTATTCAGACATGGAAACCAACAGAAAAAGGATGTGCTTTAAGTCAAGAAATGGCAGAGCCTGGTAGTTAGCTCAGTGGTTCTGCCGCCTGCCTCGAAAGCAGAAGGTCCTGAATTTAATCCCTGGTACCAAACAAACAAACAAACAAAAATTAGGGCCAGGGATTTAGCTCAGTGGTTCGAGCTCCTGCCTGGCAAACACAAGTTCCTGAGTTTGATCCCCAGTACCACGAAAGAAAACTGCAAAGCCCATGTTTGCCTCCTTCCACCAAGCCTTACTGCCTCTTTTACTATTTCTCTTACAGCAAGGAGTGAAATATAACATATGTACTCATTAATGTCTCCATAATATCAAAGATAATTTCAGGTCAGAAAATTAGTTTCAAACATATTGCATCCTGGAGTACCTACAGTCATTACCTGAATAGTAGAAATTTAATGTGACATTAATGTTAAAGTGCCCCAGGGCATGACACTGAGGGGGTTAAATCAAAAACCCTGTCTTGGGCTGCGGATTTAGCTCAGTGGTTCTGCCACCTGCCTCACAAGTACAAGGTCCTGAGTTCGATCCCTGATACCAAAAACAAAAACCAAAACCCTGTCTTGTTGCCATATGCAACACCTCATCAGGAAACAACCATGGAATCATATGTCCACAGACACATTAATACAAAGAATCAAGTATGGGATTCTTACCAATATAATTCTCTAAAGAGATTCTGAACTGAACAGAAACTAGAATAATTGGCTCTTATTGTTTACATCTGGCAAAGTTTGAGAAGAATGGGATATTGACTATCAGCAGATCCTGAAAATATTTTGTTTATTTGTTTAGATATTCAAAGTGAGCCATTTGCCAAGTCTGAAGACCCAAGTACAAGACTGGGACACAAACAAATGTTTCTTCTCAGCCAGTAATAGCTTCTAATACCAGCTGGAACCCTACACCAGTTAAGAAAGAAACAAATATGCCTTTTGCTTTCCTTCTAAAATCTCAAAGCTTATAAATCTGGGATCTGTTGTGTATGGAGAAGAGAGTTCCAAAACTGGAGATTCTCCATAAAACTCAAACTCCCTGGCAACTGAGACTTCAGATCATAGAGACAATCAGAGCTCATGTTTATTCTGATCTCAGTGGCCCAGGAACAAAATTAAAATTGCTATTAGCTCTGAAAGACCCTCACTGTAATTCAATTTAGGGTTCAGTTCAACCCTGTAAATTACTGTGATATTTTTATTGATACCATGAAAATGTACCCTCGATTCTCTATTGTCAGAAAAGCATGTTGTTGAAACACTTAAAATGCCTTGGCACACTTTAAAAGTGCTTTTTACAATGGAGACATGAAATTAATGGTGCATTTCAGTCAACACATCCAGCACAACCCACTTTCTTTCCCCTTCCTCAAAGCCACAGAATAAAACAAAGTAGGTCCAAATGAATCCTCTGAACATGACTCTAATGGTAATAACATCTGGGTAGTAAGGGATGGAAATCAGGGGTACGATCTCTTCCCATATCGTAATGTACACATGAACAACATTAAGCTAATTTTTTATCATCAGATTTTACTTTTCAGTGAAGTTTGAATTACCAACTCTTACCATTTCATTTCTACAAGGGAGTTTGGTAGTTTACCTCCCATCTCTAGCTTTCCAAATCTTTCTCTTGGAAGGTTCTACTCTGCAACTTTCTCTGCCCCTTCTTTCCATGCCCCCATTCAGAAAGCTTCATATCCAACAAGAATTCTCACCACTTCACCAGCAGCAGTTTTTCTAAACCCTGTATTATCCTAACCACACAACAGTTTCCAGCCATCAAGCACATAATCTTAGTTGCACATTAGCCTGAAACACCCCCCCCAGGTTATCTTATCCACAACATGTGCAAATATTACCTCATTCATCCTTGTGCTGGTTCCAGAGATTAACCCCCAAACTGTCATGATAAATGTACAATTTAAAAAATAGTTTCCTCAAACTTTATTTTGTCTGTCTTACTTTAAACTTCATCCCTTGTTATGACGTGGCTACTAGAACTTGTCATCTTTTATACTTTGTCATTTCCAAACATTAGAGCCAAATATGATGTCATATGTTGTGGTAGCACAGCGCTTATCTAAAGGAAAAAGCTTACCCAGGGCTTTTAATAATGTTTTTATTTGTTATAATAACACGGAGAGTACAAGTTGGAAAATATATTTTTAAGGGAAACCAATCATTCGGATTTTATCCTTTAATCATGAATAAGAGTCTTTAAATATCTCAAAAGAAAGATAAATTCTATTCCTCAGACAGATTAGGTATTGATCAGTAGAGATTTTATTCATCAGTCTTCAATACTGACAAAATCTATTAGTCAAGCCACAATTTTTTGTCACTTTGACATAAGAATTATGTATTATACAAAGTGTTTCAAAACAGTGAAAGATTTTGTTCCTATCCAAAATAATTAAATATTTAATCATTTTAAGGGAAAATAAAATAGCACTAAGATTCTCCCATTTATAATTATCACTAGTTGCATGATATTTAAATGCATGAATGGAAGATTGTGTCATGGAAAACATAATGGATTTGAAAGCAGAAGACCAAGGCACAGATCTAGTTAAAATGATATTGGGCAAATCTCTTACTTTTCTTCACTTATTAGAGATAGTCAATTCTAACTCAAAGTGCTTGGGGACCATTGAACAAAGAATTTATGTGAAAATGCTTACAATTCCTAAAGAACTATCCAAATATATCCTCTCTGCCAATTTTTACTCCCCACTTAAATGTTAAAGTTACTACAGCTGGTGCTAGACTCCATGTGTACTTGTGTATCCTTGTCTCCCAGCATTGACTGCACTGCACAATAATTACATCCCCCTCCCACTGGTCTGCAAGCTTCTTCAATTCAATTCCTCTTTATATCTCAGGATGCTGGGGCAGTTCTGGTACATACACCTTTTGAATGATGTACCTATGAAATGAATACTGACTTCAGACCCCCATTTTTTAATTAATTCATTTCCCATTTTCCCTTTTATAATGAAAGCCCAAGGCTGTTGTCTTTGCCTCACTGCTAAACTGTCTACACAAAATAACCTTAATTTTTGTTACCTTGTAAACTTTCCTCTACTTCTATCTTTCCATGCAGTTTCTCCTTAGTCACAATGAGGAAATCAGTAGTATAACTGAAGAAGTGACCTCAAGTAGGAAATTTATCTGAAGTCTTAGAAACTAATCTTTAAAATTCATAAAATTTTAAATGGAAATCTGTAACTCTATTTAATAAAAATAATATTCTAAATATTTGAGAAAAATTGGTGCTCTGTGAAAATAGGTCAAATTTGTCTTGTGCATTCAAAAACCCAATAATTTTCAATAATTGGCTGAACAAAGGAATAGAAAAAACCTATATTAAAAGTTTTATTGATATGTTAAATATAAGGATGAAATTTGACCTCACAAATAAAGCCAATGTAAATGCATATTGTGAGCAAATCATTACCATCAAATAAGTGAACTAAAAAGTCCAGAAAACATTGCCATTGTGTGTGGATATTGAAGAAGATGATATACAGTATATTAGGGTAAGCTGGTTTTTATATTTAAATCACCTGGAGATGTGTTTTGTTTAAAACAGGGTCTTATTTATCCATCACTAAGCCTCATAACAGTATTTTTAAAAAATTCCAATGTTCTCCTACTGTGCAGCTAGTGTTGAGATTTTCTGAAGCATTCTTAAGATCGAGAATACAGGAGGAAGCATAACTGGAAGGAATGAAGAACAAATTATTTTCTGGAAGTTAAATTCCAAAAGCCGACCTAACTTCACTATCAGAATTCAGACGCCTAACTCCAAAAGATGGAATAGCTTTCAGACACAGACTTTACTGTATCCTAATCTATCTTAATCAGGGTCATTGATATAGCCAAGACATGATGTTTCTGTTAAAATGAGGTACTGATCTTCAGTGGAAGCACAGGAAAGAGAATCGCTATTGATCACTATTGACAGAACAAGGATAGCGCTATTAAACAGAGAGCAACTCTTTCCTACAAACACGCCCTCCAGTGGAGGAGCCATCATCCTTGGGTAAGTAAGGCAGTGTGAAACACATGATTCTTAGATTTAAAATTAATTAGTCTTAGATTTTAAATTTTAAAATGACCTCTGGGTAAATTCTGGCTCTGTCACTTGTTAGCTGTATGATCTTATATAACTACCTTAACAACTCACTTAACTTCTCTGACCTTCATAACTTCATCTGCAAAATACTTTTATCATGTATTAGTGTAAACCCATGTAAATTAACACAATGCCTGGCATGTAGTAAGAGCTCAATGCTGAAAGATATTGTAATTATTAGCCACTATAGCTGTTGATAATATAGTCTTTGGAATTATTCAATTTACACTCTTTCTTTTGTTTTCATACTCACCAAGAAACTAATTATAATTTTGTTTCCCATAAAGATGGAAAAAAATGTAATTATTACTGACCAAAAGTGGCTGTTCTATGAAATAGTTCTGTCTCATCAGAAATTAAAAATTTGGAATTATTGTTCTTATATATTAGTCTTGTGAATAAGATTAGTGATTTTGTGAATAGGATTAGTGATTTTCCCATAATTAAATTACTATACTTATTTTAACACCAAATGTTTTTCCCTAGTGTTGGAAACTAGCTCCTGGGATACAGAAATCCTACCAGAGACTTCTTTCAATGCAATACCACTGGGCCTATCCCAGGCAGTGACCCTTCTCTTTCTTATTGCCTACTTCTCCAAACTGCAATACAGGGGCTTAAATTTTTGTTTCATTGTTTTGTTTTTAAAAAATTAGATGATCACAATAAAATAGAGAACTAATTAAGATTTGGGAGGACTAATTTGAAAGTATAAACTGCAAAGCACTGTTAGGTGTTATTTATCCAAAACATTGAATTATTGATTGTCTAGTACCTGTCAGGCATTGTAGTAGGCATTATGCAATACAGAAAACTGAACCTTCACTTCACTCTGATAGGAAGAAACAAGTAACAAAAATAAATAGATTCTTGTAATATGATCCAAGTACTGTGAAGAAAAACAAATTACACTAAGGGGGAGTTACAGTGTGGAGGGGGAAGACCAAGTGATATGATATTATTTGACCTGAAACAAGTGAAATAAGAAGCCAAGCAGATAGATATAGAAGTAAAAGAATAGACATGTGCAAAGTATTTGGGGAAGGGATTGGTGTAGGACTTAACATGCTGATAAACTATTAGTCTTTTTTAGGAAGTGAAAAAAAAACTATATCATTCTGAGCATTTTATGACAGTGGGGCCTTGTAAAAGAGTCAAGAAAAAGACTGAGAAAATGATAAGGGAACATGATAACCCCATGTACTGGATCTTGGGAAGCTATCATAGTTGGAGAAGAGATGGCACACAAAATGAAACAAAAATGTCTTACTTTAATCTTTTCCCCTTTTCTCACAATCAATGTATACCTGTCCCAGAGACCATTGGATGCTCATCCTAGGGAGGTAAAAATTGGAATATCAGGAGAATAGTGCAAGCAGGAGGAAAGGATGGGCACAAAAGTAAGAAAATGCCAAATGATTATCACAAAGAGAAAAGATCTTGGCTAATGAGATTCAAATGGATCTTCATTTACAAATGTACAAATTGCAGAATATCTGAGTTATATTTGAGGGGTTTGGGTTTGATTTTTTTTTGAGAAAGGCAGAATTCTTACATTGTTCAATTCTATTTGGTGTATTTTTATCTGTACCCTTATGAACACAATCAATATTTTTTCCTCAAGTAGATAATATCTTGTAGAATTTTAGTTAACTTTAATAACTTCAGGAGATGTATCAGTCCACTTTCCACTGGTATAGTATAATATTTGAGAATGAATGACTTATAAAGGAGAGAGATTTATTTAGCTCACAGTTTGGGTGGAAAAAAGTTCAAACAGTATGAAGTGTCATTGGCTCTGGTGAGGGGCTCATGACAAATGGTGTCATGGTAGGAACACATGGAAGAGATCACATGGTGAGATAGGAACCAAAAGACTAGGGAAGGGTCTGTTTTGCTCTTTTATAACAACCTTCTCTCAAGAACTAACCCATGAAAACTACCTTAATCTCTTCTAAAGGCAGGACCCCAATGACCTAATTACCTCCCACTAGGCCCCACCTTTTAAAGCCTCACCACTTCTTACCATCACACTAGAAAACAAACTTCTAACACATAAACCCTTGGGAAATAAACTATATCCAAGCCACAGCAGTAGTAGCTTTTTATGAATGATGTGTGAAGCATTTGAAATAGTTTTTCTCAAAAATATCATTGAATATGTTTCATTTCTGCCTAATAGGTAAAAGATTGTATGCATTCTACATGTTATGTATTATTGTCATAATTTTGTGATGTTAGCCTTTGCATATCAAAAGGAAGTCAACATCTCCTTGATAAAATGCAAAATAGCATTATTGATGAAGAAAACTCTTTTTTTTAAAAAAAGAAGCTTGTACATTTCTTTTATTGCCATGTTGTTTTCTATCTAATAGGTAGAAATAATTCTGGCTGAGAAGAAGATAAGATGAATGAAACTTCTATGTATCTCTCAGTCATCTCTTTTTTGGAGATTGCAGACTCTGAAGAATGGTTCCGTTCTCCCACAATTAACAAACACAAAAGTTTGCATTCAGTTTTAGAGGTTGATGGAACTCTAGTAGTTCGTCTATGTGTTGCAGATCCAAAGTCAAGTATTCTGCCGTAAAAGATTTCAGAGTTGTCCATGGTAGGTTCATGAGTCTCACACTATGGAGCAGATTCATATCACCTAACTTATGAGCATTTCCTAGATTCCAGTTGTAGATAAAGTTACATTAATCTTTACCTGTAAGAGAGGAAAGACTGGACACTCCATAACTGAGATAATTCTTCCTAAGAAAAACAATTAGGGACAACAAACCCTATAGTGGTCATGAATTTGGAAAGTAATGCAAACTTGCAGGACCATTTTGGCAAGATGTACATTTGCTTCACAAAACAATATGAATGTTAGGTGTATTTTATTGTATTTAATAATTATAAGCCCTGAAGTTGATAGAAAGTTTCAGAATATAAAAATATTACATCTATGCAAGTGATAGATAAATTTTATTTCTAAAGACTAGAACATCAAGAGTCTGGAATATGTCTTTTCTCTTTAACCTACATCAATAAGAACAGCAGGCTGATTTTTTCACTGGTCCTTACTTGTTGCTTCTAATATGTAGCTAAATCTGAAGGGACATAGTTAGAACTAGAGAAAAATATTCTGACATCATAGATTTTTACTTCCCTGCAAAGGATTCTGTTCTCATACACTCTTGTGACCTTATGGAAATGAGAACCATGAAAATATTTTCTGGCTTGAGGGTTAATCTATAGTTCACTTTCTCCAATGTGATCCACCAAAGACCAGATGGGATTCTAAAATGAACTAGGTTTTAACTACAAAGCACCCTTGTAGCCTGAGGCAGGAGAAGGCATTACAAATATGTATGCTATGTGGAAGTCCCAGTGGGATTCCATTAAAGAGCCTGTCATGAAGAGCATGTCTACTCTGGGAAGCAAACCATTCTGAGATTCTCAATTCACTCTGAGCGCTGACCTTGTAGCATGAGCAAGGAGGACAATTTGAACCATCTGTAGAGGATACAGTTCAAGGAAGGTTGCAATGCTTTTGCCACATGGCTTTATGGTCATGGCCCCAGACCATTCCCACCTCCAAGCTTGTAAGATATGCTCTCTAAAGGTGATGACTTAGCCTTCTACCCATTGTGATGGATAAACATGAGCTTTGGAATCACTTAGTCCTGGCTTGAATTCTGGCTCTACTATTTCCCAGCTGCTTAACTTTAAGCAAGATACTGAACCTCTAAGCTCCAGTCTACTCATTTGTAAAAAGGGAATAATTATGCCTAGCATTGTAGGCTATTACAAGTATTGAGTGAGAAAGCAGTATAGGGATGCAATGTAGTTAAGAGCTCTACATTCTGTCAGCTTCAGATTCCTCATCTATAAAATGAGAATAACGAAGTGCTTTCATAATCTTTATGAAGATTCAGTGAGTGAATATATGTAAAGGGCTTCAGTCAGTTTGATACAAATTAAATGCTCAATAAATGTTCATATTATTCGATAATGCACTAAAGATATTTACCAGAATGGAGTGATAAAGTAGGAGCTCAAAAATAGTAAAATTATTACCTTTTATTTTATTCCTGAACACAAACTCTTTTTATATTGTTCTACAAATAAATTAAGAATGCTTAGCATTTTTAAAATCATTTCTTTTCAAATGCCCTAAAGCTTTTCACACCATGTCTAGACTGCCTCTACCAAATGCAGTACATGTCAGTTCTCCATATAAAATATAGGCTAAAGGAAAGAATACCCATCTGGGATCAAATATGTATAGTGGAAAATTTTGGCAATGTCTACCAAAACATGTGCTGGTATTTCTTGAAATCTCAACAAGAAAAGAAGTTTTTAGTCACCAATGAAAGATTTGTACAGTATTAGACTCAAAATAGCAATTTTCATCCTGCAGCCAGCACACTTTAAAGAGGAGAAAGCCCATTTGTATACACTACCATGAAAATGATTCCAGGTGCAATGAGCTCTCAAGATTTATATTACTCAACTCTTAATTTATTTCCTTTAATCCACCTGATTTTTCCCAGCTTCTCAATTACCAGCCACATGTTTTGCAATAAAGACTGTGGTAACACCAAACTTTCAAATTAGATGTTGTTAGTGCATTTCCTCAGTGTCCAACAGAAAAACAATGTTTTTAACAATCATTTCTCTTGTGATATTTTCATAGAGGAAAAAATAAGAACCTAATGCCTAATCTTGGTCTTCTTCCTGAGACTTTCCAGTATTCACAGTTACTAGAAAACAGGGTTTTCCAGTTTTGTTGTTAAGTTCACTCCCTGTATTTCAAAACACAGCTAGGAGATGCACTGAAATTCCAAAGCTCCTATCTCAGAGGTGTGGTACAAACAAGGAGCACAAGGTGGAGGCAGCTAATTAAAACAAAAGTCCATTACAATTACATACAGATACATTCTTTGAAAAAATGATAATATACGAATAATGTCTATGGGGTGTTATGGTATCATGTTGTCTGTTTTAAAAAAATGATATGAATCCATGCAGATAAGCTTAAGAAAAAGAATGAAAATCTCAGTGAACAAAAGCTCAAACTTGGTGACTAAAAATTAATCTTTTTACAGGTAGAAAGAAACTTTCAAAAGTTCTTTTCATTAGCTTGCTTACTTATGCTTCTTCACATGCAAAAATGACTTCTTAAAAGTAATTAAGGAGACAGAGATAACTATGCATACAGAATAATGCCTATTATGGTTGTTTTAAATTATAGCTATAGAAAATAAACTGTGAAAGCTCCACCAAATTGATACTACTAATGCTTTCCTTTAAGATGTGTGAGTAAGACTTCATTAGACTGGAAAGGTAATATGTGAAAATTTTACAAGAAAAACAATTAAATGACTTTTCCTTTTAATATTAATACTAATTTATAACTTCCTCTTTAAAAAATTTTAAAAAGTATTTATTCTACACCATCTGTTGTCACTGAAAACTGCAGAAGAAGCCATTTTGTTATCATCTCTGTGATGTTTCAGAGGCTTTGGATATATAAGCAGCAGTCACTTTTCATTGTGCAATCTGTGATGATGATTTATTTTTTTAAAACACAACATCCATCTTAGCAATTTTTCACACTGTGTGTATGTGGTGTCCACATCAACATCAGACAGAGCAAACATGCCTTATGAGCAGAGGTTAAAAGATCAATAAATCATTTCATGAGCAATGTACATTAAAACTATCCTTCATGTATATTATTGCCTTGATGTTGTCTTTACCTTTGCTACAGCTTAGCTTCTATTTCTCTTCCTTTCTCTTTAATATGAGTCCCAGTGTTTTGATGTCATGTGTTTTGCCTTATTCGGCCATTTGGAGTACAGGTGTGCCACTGTGTTTGTGATGGAGTGTTGCTATTCCAGAGTGCCCCATCCAAAACACAACCCCACACATGTAATCCACACTCAAGGATGAGTCAACCATTGCATTTGCTCTGGTGCTTAAGAGAACTCCTTACTACCTCTATAGAATGTAGAATTAGTAACATACACAATAGTTAAAGAATAATGGTGAACTTTAAAAGACCTCAGGCTTCCTCCAGGAATTTTCAAGGAAGAATTTTTCTGTGTGCATCCTACTAGAGTTACAATCAATATTGTCAGATTGCAAAGGTCTTTCCTTAGCAAACCATTTTAGAAACTGCCTTAGGTTTCCTTAGAAACCACCCTATATGTGCTTCATAACCACTTTCAAAATGGAAACATTCTACAATACAGTTAAATGATTTTTGAAGTCAGAACAAAAAGCTTGAAGGAATTTCTTGCAATAAAAGTACTCCCCTAAATTCTGGTCAAGATTGTATTGAGCCCAACAAACATATAACAAAATTCATATTTCCTTGAAAATGTTTCAGTTTCTTAATATATTAAGGAAGTGACCACTTTCAAAAAGCTTTCAACAACAAAGAGAACAGCCTGGTTTGGGGGCTTAATCTGGGTATTATTTTCAAGGCACATTTTGGAAGAGTGGTCTGTTGGAAGCTTGTCTCTGCCAGTGCTTATTTCTTAAACTGGTGCAGTTAAGAGGTGATTAGTGGGAGGAAAAAAAAGAGACGCTGAAAGAATGGGAATCAATGGAAGGACAGGTGTCATAGTCTTTGTACTCTCCTTCAGCATTTGCACAAACCTTTCCATGGTGGTGAATTTGGTGCTATGTGGGTGGCTGGCTAAAGTCAAATGCTCAGCTGCTGTGACTCCCAGGGCACTGACAGACTGTCTCCTCCACTTCAAAACTCTCCCATGATGAGTTTCTAACCCTTTAAACAAAAAAACCTGAGCACCATATGAGGATTTAAAAAGTGCTATCTAACAATACAAGGACTTTATGAACCACATTCATGGTCACTCTGTTGAGTGGCTTAGTTTGTTCTATTGTTTCAGTTGTGAAAAACCATCTTCCAGTCTGTATCCTTTAATAAAAGAATAGCCTCAAACTAATACACATCTTGAGCAGAGGAGAGTATAAACCATTTAGTTTACAAACCATCTAGCCCAAACTTCTTAGAAGATGGAAAAGTTAACATGTGTGAAAATACTTTATAAATTGAAAAATTCTCCCTAGAATTAATGTTTTTTTATTTTGAAGATAGGGAAACCTATGACTAGAAAGTTATGATTTTCTATTATACCTTGGATTATACCTGGAAAATCAATTTTAATACTTTTATGAAGTTATAATTATGCAGTTAATATATATATGTATACATATCATGTTTAGAATGTATTTAGAATAAGTTAATGAGTTTCATGATTTCTATTTTAACTCCATATATATACACACATATATATACATATATATATACATATATATATTGAATTAGAATTCAGGACTTAATTTAAATAGTTGATCTTACCAGCAATGCAAGATGACACTTTAAACAAAGAGTTTGTCAACCACAGAAACATTTCTGTATAGGAGTTTCTGCAGCCAATATTATATATTTCACAAGACAGACACATTTTGTACTAGTGTTTTCCTCAGATAAAAATGAGAGTACAATATAAAATTTTTAATATTTTAATACCGGAAGCCTCTTGAAACTTTTGTCTACAAGTATCTGTAGTCAGACAGCAGACATGTATAGTGGAACCATCTAATTGCATGGTCAAATTCAAGGATCCCTAGATTGACAGAGCCACAGTGGCACTGAGAAGCAAGTGCCAGGTCCCCTTCTCACATGGCAACAAACAGGCAAAGGACAAAGACAGAACTGCTTAACCAGTTTGGTCTTAAATCAGGTGCTTGATGCTGCCATAGCCTTTGAGCCTATTACTGATGCTCTCGGCTTTGTATAAGCAGAGATGAAACAATCATTCATTAACTCTGGATGCCCCAACAGCACCCTCAATGGATCTGGGACTATACACAAAAACAGGGAACAGCCCAAACAGTCCTGGCTAACAAGTGGAATCTGGTAGAGTTACAGAACTTGCTGGTATGTCGGCTGAGCCCACCATACTCCCTCACTCTTCCTCCTACATATCCAGAATGTCTCCCACCCTCCCTACAGACTGTAGGAGTTCCTGGTCCAAGCATACTCCAGCCCCTCCACTAAAACTTGCTCACACATCTGCCTCAGCTGCTCATGACATATTAAAGAATCAGAGTGTTGATAAGTGAAGTTGAAAAACTCAGGAAAAAACCAGAAAGTTTATCTTCTACCTAAGAAACATTAAATGCCTTAAGATTTCCCTCTTTGTAGCTTCTCCACAGTTTTAACCATGGACATAGGAAATGAAATAAGTAAGAATTTGGAGTGATTTTCAAGTTATCAAATGAATGTGAAATGTAAAACAATCCCTACATTTTAAATAGTGAAGCTGAAATACAGGACACTTTAGTGTCTTCCAAAGCACTGAAGATGCCAGATGGGCTGTGTCTTATATTTCAGTACCACATCCTCTTTTTATTTGTTTTCCTTTACAATGTAGTGAGGCTGGACACGCATAATGTCACTTATTTGAGCACGTCAAGAGCTTTTGATGTCAACTGTTGGCACATCAGCCACTCCCACCTTCTAGGTCAGATTTTGCTTGGTATTTGCCAGGCTAACATCTGACACAATGATCCCAAAAATCAAGTAGCAGAACTGATACTGACTTTATTTCTTAACCCTGCCTGGGGAGTGAATGTCTACCCATATGTTTATGCCCATGATTCTCTTACATTTTAATATCCAAAGAAAAAGACTGCAGTTAAGTTAGTCCAGTATCCATTTTCATAAGTAACAGTGTGTCCTGATTTCCCTTCTAACTCCTAAGAGGGATGGAAACTGTTTAATACAGGGCACAAACACTACTAGAGAGCGAATATCTCTCTCAGTGTGGTGCTTAGGATAAACATACATTCACATACTGTTTATTATACTTCAGAAATCATAAAAAAGTTTAGTGTGGGGAAAATTTTTCTAGCTGTATTTAGAGAGTGACCTGAGATGTGGGAAAGTTGTCTATTGCTTATGTTTTCTTTTTTCACCACTTTTGAATTCTTTGAGGCTCTACTTCCCCTGAGCTAAGTAGAGATTGCCACCCACCTTGGCTCTTCCTGCTTCTGCCCCAACAGAACTTCTTTGTTGTTTTATCTAATCAGATTCAGAGGCCTTGCTATGGTTGGCCCACTTGGACTTTTCAAGGCGGTTATATTTCTTATTTCCCAGGCTTCAGAAGGACTAAAAATAACTGGGTGAAAATCTGAAAGGCAAAGCTACTCAATCTGCCAGCATTATAAGGAGATAGGATCAGGCATAACAAAAAAACTGTATATCTGTTCTTCTGAGACAGTTAAAGCAAACGTATGTCTGATGCTAGTTTGGTGGCTAGAGCGTCAGATTATTTCTTATCCATATTTAACACATTGATTTTTTTTTCTTATTTCTGTCCACTAAAATATCCATATTAATACGTATGCTTGCAAACCATCTCAAAAATGAAACTTCCCTAAAGCCATTGTGGCCTCTGCCTTTGTGCATCTAATATTTTTTTAAATGAGTACATTTTAAATGATACCAAAGGAACATGTTCTATTCAAATGGCCAATATTGCCATGTATATACTTAAAGTTGCTTCTTACATTTTAGCCTCATGTTAATTCTTCTATTATTCAGCATAGAATCTCATCAAGAAACTTAAACAGCATATGTCCCTAACTTTCATTATGAAGGATTTTCTAATCAAGACAAACAGTCTTCTTTTCATGAGGCACTGCCGGTAGAAAAACCCATTTCTATGTTTTCTAAAGATGGATTATGCCCATGAAACATGGGTGAGGAAACATCTGTCATACATGAAAGATAAAATATATCTGGCTTTGCTTTTTCATGTCTTATATTTTAGAGCCATAAAAAATTAAGAGACTGCATAAGGGGGAAAAGTTCAAAAAAAAAGAGTTTGTACCATTAACTTTTTGAAGGCATCAGAGGAGATATAGAATTTCAGTTCTGAACTTAGAAATATGTGAAACTAGAGATTATGAAAATAAATATTTAGCCATATTCCTAGTTGTCTTTTTGTAAAGTTAACAGTTTCATACTGAATTGAAAGCAAACAAACAGTGGTGAATTAAGAACTTTGTTCAAACTGCTTTCTTTGTCATGTTCACAGTAATAAACCTGTCTTACAAAACTAAGCAATAAAAATAGATTAAAGACTTTCCAGGATAGTACTAAAAAGTCTCACTGTTATTGGAAAGTATTTGCATGCAAAGTGCAAATTGTAATGTCATCTTAAATATGAAAGAAAGAAAGAAAGAAAGAAAGGAAAGAAAGAAAGCAAACCCAGTCATCGAGTTTGCCGAAGTGCTTCCCATATCTGAGCTAAGTTTCAATCAATAGGTAAGAATAATAAAACTGACTTTAGTGGAGAGCAGGAAGATAATGAGTAAGACTGTCAGTCATCTACAGGAATACGAAAGACATCACTTCCAATGTATTTGGAGCTTCTCATACTGAATGGCAGAATCACTGGTAGAGAATCTGTGTTTATTTTTCCAATTCTGATCATTTTTAAGCACCATTAGTGCAAGTGAAGTGTGAGCTCTGGTTAGTCATAGCTCTCTAGGGCCTATAAGTTGCTGTCACACAACAGGTACTCATGAAATATATGTTGAATAATTAAGTGAGTGATTGTATGAACAGCCTGAGTAGATATGGCCTTATTCCCAGTAATACTTTAAGTGAGAAATAGGAAAAACATGCACAACTTTTTGTTAGCATTGTCAACATTTTAATTTCTTTCTCAACTCAAAAACTTTTCAATCTAAATCTTTGCAAAGAATTAAATCAAAAATTCAAGCCATCATCTGAAAAACTGAAGCCTTCTTCTGTTTAGAATTACTTAATCGAGGAAAATTTTTGGATTAAAAGAAAAAAAGGATAAACAGATTAGCAGGGAGCAAGAAATTTCTTTGAGGAATTTTATGAGTGATACAAAGTGGAATGAAGAGAAGAATATATGGCATAAAGGTTCACAAGCAACTGACAAAATTTTACAAATGAAAATAGTCTAGTGTCCATTTTTTGCCTGGTTTAGTAGCTTATTGTCATTCCAAATGCTTGCTTTGTTAAAAAAAAAATGCTTTTAAAGCAGAAAAATTTGCTCCAGCCATGTTAAGTGTTTGGGGACAAAAGGACAAACAGTTTTGCAAAATATTTCCATGTGTCCACCCTTGTTCACAGATTATTAATTAGGAATAGTTTGAAAATATTTCATGCAGCTCAAACTGTTTTGAAATGGGATCTTCTCACACACAAGAATTTTAAAACACTATTTCCATGATAAAGAAAAGACATAGTTTCCCAAACATATTAAATGATTTCACATATTCAAAATCTCTCTTTTGTGTATATGTATATATCTCTTCTATAAAAGATATCTGTACACACAGATTTGATTTTGAATGCAAAGGATAAAAAGGAGAAAGTGGAAAGGCACTGCAAAAAGCATGTGCTAACTGAAATCATTTTAAATATCTAGGGGAATAAATAAGACCCATTTTTTAAATTTTCCAAGCACATTCTACTGTCAAGTACATTAGCAATGCTATCTTGTATTTTAACAATCCCAAGAAATACAGTTCTCCCAATTACATGTGCATTAATTCTCAGTAGATGAAGTAATTTAAAACTCAAGCTACACAACTATGTAACATAAATAGGATTTTTACCATGTTCTGGTGACAATCATTGTTTGCAAAATAGGTTGGTGGTTTTTAAATTGTATTCCATGTTTAGCAGAACATTTTTGGATACAAGGTTATGGTTTAGATATCACCCATGTGATAGTTAATCTTGATTGTCAACTTGAATGGCTTGAGAGATGGCTTGGAGATTAGTAAAGCACACTTTTGGATGTGTCTGGGTGGGCCATGGAGACATGACCCTGGCAATCCTATCTGGTCCCTGGCCCTTTCCTCTCAGGCTCTTCCCAACTCTCTGATTCCCAGATGTCATGAGCTGAGCCCCTTTTCTCTGCCACACTCTTGCACCACTATGTCTCTGCATTAGAGACAGCCAATAATACACTAAAATCTCTGAAACTGTAAGCCAAAATAAACCTCACTTCTTTTAAGTTGCAGGAGTCATATATTTTGTCCTAGCAATGGGAAAGCTGACCTATACACCCTGCATCCACCACCCTCCAAAACACACGTATGCATACATACACAAGCACGCTTTAAAAACATGTCTGTATGACTCCATTTATTTACTTTTGTTTTATATTAGGGTGAGTGAAAGTATAAGAAAGTATAAATGGAATGGATTGTGTGTTATCATTCCCATCAGAATCACTGTACTTGATTTATTTAAAAGGCAATGGTCATAATCAGATGGAGATATTCAAATGTGCTTTGGGCTATGGAGAAAAGCTGTTAGAGCATGGGAGAGATGTTTATGCCAACGTACTGGGGACTCAACATGGTTCTGGCACCCCAGATTAGGTGGAGTGTACTGAGACAGCACCCTTGGCATGGACATTGATGTTTTCATGATGGGCAGTGGTAGCTATGTACCTACTCCCTGTGGCTTTACAGGGGCCAGAGTAGCAGAAGAGGATCAAGGCATTCCCACTGGTGAGTAAAAGTAAGGAACTGAGGGACATTTTGGAGGAAAGTTATGTGGAATCTACTGGGTAGATAGAGATATATACATTACATCTGGAGCCTTGGATTCTCAGGAAATGCCTCAAGTGCTATCTGGGGAACACAGGTAAGGCTCAGCAGGAATACTGCAGCTCTCCATATCTGTTTCTTTTTCTTAACATTTTATTAACATCCATTAATTGTACATCATTAATGGGGATCAATGTGATATAAATCCACATAGTCATTCATGCCTGTTTCAATCAGAGCACCTCTATTTTCAAGTGTTTAATAAATTGAGGATCCATTCAAAACATCATTTAAACATAATCTGCTGTTTAATAAATGTAAATAATAAAACTAAACCACAGTACCTCTCTTTCCTCCAAACTTGAATTTTAATACATTTTCCAAAATTGTATAACAAAATAACCAATAATTAATGAAAGAAGATCTAGAGTAGATTTGAGAGTGGTTACTGTTGATAGTCCTAAGGATTATTTTCTTGAGCAGTCTATGCCTATAATGCTCAAAGACACTTTATCTACTTGAGCAACCTAAAAAGCAGACCATACCTTCTCATCTTTCACATCTTTGCTCAAATTCATCCCTCCATATGTATCTACATTCCGAACATTGCCAGCTGTACAATACGTCAGTATAACAACATAAAGCTATGATTTTCAGTATGTATTATAGCTATTAACTTCTAAAGGCAATAAATTACATGGCAAGTATTGAATTTTTAAATCGATAATTAAAGGTAACAATTTGTATTATTAATATTAACTTATAGGTAACAAAGTACTCATTAATAATGTTCGTTGGTTTTAGGAATGATAGTTTAAAGCAATGGTTCTTCCACAAACTTGATCACTGGTTGTTAGCTAGATGTCTCTTAGATGCCTCTAGGTATCTGAGAGATGGTGAACATGATAATTATACTACCAACATGAACCTAACTTGCTATAAGGAAATTAAACTGAAATAGCCAATTTTGGAAAGAAAAATGATACCACAGTTAAAATGAAAAAATTGTGTGAGGAATAAGTATGCCTAAATTCAGGAAGAAATGTAATTGCTGTATTGTAAAAGGCAGTAATATCTTGTTTTTCCATGCACAAATGTCTTGTTTCATTGTATAAGTTACAACTTTCTTCACGTGCCTGGAAGCTTTGGCACTCCAAGAGTCCTCAGAAATGTATTTTGGTAGGATTTTTTAATCTGGGTTTTTGAGAAATTTTATATTCCATAGTTTTGCTTAGATTCTGTCTTATGTCCTGCCAATGCAGGTGTGAACAGTGCTTTTATAAAACTATTGAAGTGCATTTTTGCTTGAGTACATTAATGATTATTCTAACTCTTTTCCCTACTTCTGTATCTAAATAGGATTTTCATCTTTACTCTGGGCCCCTGTACTTGGTACAGTACACCAAAAATTCAAATGATATATGAATTTCCAGCCTCAGGAAGAAATATTTTGATTCACTATGACTCTGATACAGAAATAAGAATGGAAGGAGGAATAAGTCTCAACCTGCATTTCTGCCATTCTTATTTTGATATTTACTTTATTACTACAGTATTACTTTGAACTCCTTCCACAATATGAATTTTTATTGCAAATATAGCATAACTTATTTTCATTTAACCTATAAATACTTTATATTTGCCAATTGTTCTGTACACTGAATATTTAAAAATATAATGGTCTCACATTAGGAGTTATCCAGGGAATATGCACTCACATGTGAAGTGCAAATGTACTGACAACTTCTCAAAAAATTAAAGTTTTTTTAAAATTATAAGTGTATTTTAAAATAGAAATAAAATATAGAAAACTTTAATTTTATCTCCAGTGACTTATTTCTTAAAAACTAAATCTCAATTTCCATTTCACCCCAGTTACAGTGGCTATCATCAAAAAACAAAAACAAATAATAGATGCTGATGAGAATGTGGAGAAAAAGAAACTTTACACCATTGGTGAAAATATAAACTAAAACAGCCACCATGAAAAATAGTATGGAAGTTCCTCAAAAAGCTGAAAATAGAACTATCCCATAATCCATCTATCCCACTCCCTGGTATATACCCAAGGAAATGATGTCAGCATACAAAAAGGATATTTTCATACCCATGTTTATTGCAGCATTATTCATGATAGCTAGGATATGAAAACAACCTAGATGTCTATCAACAGATCACTAAATAAAGAAAACGTGTTATATATGCACATGGAGTATTACATTTGCAGGAAAATGAAATAAGCCAGACACAGAAAACAAGTATTATATGTTTCTGTCATGTGTGGGGAAAAAAAAGATGACCTGAAAGTAGAAGAGAAACTGTAAGGGACTGAGAAGGAAGACTGGAAGAGGAGAGATGGGAGGAGGGAGAGAGCAAATGTAGGAAGGATGAATACAATTAACACATACATGCATTATGGAACTATCACAATAAATCTTATTAATTTATACAATTAATAACCATTCCTAATTATAATATAAAATGAAATAAAATAAATCCAGGCAAAAATAAATTGCAAGCAAGGGTGATATGTGCTTTGATGTTTTATGTATTAGTCTTAGTAGTTTTATTTTTATCAAGCTTCAGAAGAGATTACATGATCAATACAGATAACTAAAAATATAAAGAAGTATCAAGAAAATAAAAGAAATCAAATACGATCCCCCATATTTGATAATCAGATAATTTTGATTTATGTCTCATGCATTTTTCTACAGGGTTATATATAAATTAATATAAAAGATTTGAATTACAATTCCAAATTTGATATTTGAAATTCTACCATATTCTAACATTTCAGTCTGTAAAGAGTAGGGAGCTTTTCAAGAAAGAAAATTGCTATATGGCCTTGAAAAACTGCCAGAACTAAAAACATTAAACAAACTCAGATTAACAGTATATTCTGGTTGTGTTACCCAGATCTGAAAAAGCTGCTGATCTGAGCCAAAAATATATAAATTTCTTCTAAGGTTCAGATGCTACTGTTCCCAGTAGCCTGTTTGTAATTAGTTTTCTTTCCATTTCCTGTTAGCTCCTGCCAATCCTGCCTCTCCAACCAGTGTGATTCACCAGGCCTGTGACTCCACCACAGGCCAGGCTGGGAGTTCTCAAGCATTTTGCCTTAATCCTCCATGACAGTTGACATCTCTGGTCACTTGACAGTCATATTCCCAATTTTAAAACAAACTCATTAGGTGTTTAGGTTCAAACCAACCATGTTCATGATGGTAACATTTCCAAGCTCCATGAAGTTGCTGTCCACAGTTGAACTGTAGCTGGGACTCTCCCTTGAGAGGATGTCCCCATGAATCGGCCCACTTCTTAGAGCTACCCAAAAAAGTGTATTTTTAAAACTCAGGATTAAATCCATAATGTTAATATTTCTTCTTCACTCCATTTTGCTAAAATAAAATCAAATTTATCTCCTTTAAACGAGTATCAAAACTCAGAAATAACTTCTAAATATGGAAATAAGAATTTCATAGATTTTATTCTCTTTTTTAAAAAATAAAGCATTAATATCCCTGTTCCTCAGGGGAAAAAGAGGAGTACATAAATCATACACCTTTACCTATGTATTGTAAAATACCTTTTTAGAGTAAGTACGTAGCCTAAATGCATTGATTGTGATAAGAAGAAAATGAAATTGCTAATGAAAGTTACTTTATGTCAATTTACATTAACTTACAAGAAAACTGTGGTAAAAAGAGCAAGGCTTCTTCAGGCTTCCCAAAGACCTGAGGACAAGTACCTTATCCTGAAGGTCATCATCAATAGTCATCTTCACTCCATTCTAAAAGACCCTATTCTAGAGCAATACACAATTAGTCAAGATTTTTTAATTCTCCCAAATTCTTCAGGATTAAGACTCAAAATGAAATAATTTTATCCAGATCAAAAGAATCAATTTATTCAGCCAATGACTAGATCCTGGGCAGCAAGAAATTATGAGCAACTTATGTATACATGGAGAAGATTCTATAACTTCCATGACTGTTATTGTATTACCTTAGACATTTGGTCATCATCACTACCACTGAAACTAAAAGAAGTAGTAATGAATCAAAATGTAGTTACACTTGCTTGATAAGAACTTGTTTGCCTGTGCTCAAAGAACAATGTCTTTACCTAAGACACGGGGGTAGGTTTGAAGGTGGTGGCAGCCAGAAAAAGAAAGAAAAACATCGTTCTATACATATGACAAACATTCAAGATGTATTAACACACAAGTTTTAATTTATAAGTCAATCTATGAATAATAAAATTAGACCAACAGACAAGAAAATCATTAGTTTTGTTCCATCTTCAGCTTTCTCAAAGTTAAATGCATTCCTTTAACAAGGCCGTAGTGTTACAGAACAAATGCTACTCTCAATATTGCTGATTATTGGATGTGAAATAATGCAGGTGATGGATTATTCAGGATTTTTCTTCCTTTGGTGCTCACCCTTAGAACCAGATGGCATATGGCAAACAAGGGAAAGGATGGAGTTGGAATTCATTTTGGAACTTGTTAGAAGCATTGGTGAAAGGTCGGGTAGAATTGTAGGAAGTCTCCTTATAGTTTCTTTTTCTTTCAAAGAAATCTTGTTTTTTCATCAATGAGATTTATATGGTGACTAGAAAATGTATGTGTACCTTGACTTTCTTAATAAAGGAATTATTCAAAGAAAGATTTCATGAAAAAATCAAAATGTTTCCCATTTCATATCAAATATTAATTTGTGTTTGTCCTGTTAAAACTGACAATTTGTGTCATTTGTAGGAAAATAGATGCACCCTGAAACCATAATGTTAAGTGAATAAATCAAAATAAATTAGACACACAAGCTTAAATATTGCCTGGTTTCTCTTATATGAAAAACCCAAAGTATAAATAAATTAAAGAGCAAAATAAAAGATAATAGGAAATGGGGAGAGAGAATTTTAGAATTTTTTTTTAAAGACAGGGTCTCACTACATAGTTCAGGCTGGCCTGGAACTCATTATGTAGCCCAGGCTAGCCTCAAACTCATGGCAGTCCCCCTGCCTCAGCCTCCTGAGTGCTAAGATTACAGGCATGCACCATCATGCCCAGCCAGGGAGATAGAACTTTTGAAAAAGGGAAGGGGCCCAAGAAATGGAAAGAGGGGGAGGGAGGGGAGAGAGTGGGAAGGGGATAAAAAGAATTAAGATGTGTATTGTACACCTACCAGCTTTACACGAAGAATGTAGTTACTACATACTATAAACATGTAGTAATAAAAAATAAATTAAATAAATAAAAATTGACTGCATAACTACAAACAAAAAATTAAGTAAAATATTTTTCAGCTAACAGTAAACATGTATATATATATATATATATATATATGTATGTACGTATGTATGTATACAGGTATCTGAATCTGTTTTCATGTCTAAATGACATTTCACATAAAAATTGATAGAATCCTAAAACACTAATGAATTATGTGTAACACAGGTTCAAAGCTCCTTTTTAAAATATACAAAGAATTACTTTAGAATATTTATTACTACTAAGAAAGGAGGATGAATTAAATAATAAAATTTCTGGTGAGAATTTCTCAAATTCCAGGTCCTGATAGGAACTTATCAGTCCCCTACCCCCATTATACCTGATTGGTCAGTGCATGTGAAGAGAGTGATTTTGGATAGGAGCAGGTTGTACTTAGGATCAGTGTGGAGGCTTATAAAACCTGAGAGCCCCCAGATCAGAGAGCAGACCTTCTAAAATAAAACTAACTCAAAAAAGAACACAGAATTGAAGGTAGGGATAATTATAAGGTACTGGGGACTGAATGAGCTACCCTATATACCCAGCCCTTTTAAATTTTTTTAAAATTTTGAGATAGGGTCTTTCTAAATCAGTAAGTTGCCGGGCTGGGCCCAAATTTATGATCCTCCTGCCTCAGACTCTCAGAATGCAGGGATTACAAGGGTGTGCCAATGTCCCCAGCTGAGTTTTGACTTTTAAACAAATAGTCCATGGAAACAAATTCCCCTACTTAGTTGCAGAGTTATCCTTTTATTATTATTTTTTTTCTACCAGGGATGGAACTTGGGACCTTGTGCTTGCGAGGCAGGCGGTGGAACCACTCAGCTAAATCCCTGGCACCTTTTATTATTTTTAAGCCCTTTTAATACCAGCAGTGCCTTCCGAGGCTCCATAATAAAAACAAAAAAATGTCTTTTTATATTCCCCATACTGGAAGAAAAGTACACGATAAATATGATATTAATGGTAATAGATATTGAATTATTGTTTACCACATATGGTAGAGGATGTGCTTCACAAAGAAAAACAACAGTACAATAACCATTGCGTACAGGACATTGTGTACAAGGCACTATTCCAATTTTTCTGTGTCTTAATTCATTTAGACATCACAACACAATGATGTTGATGTTATTGCCCCCATTGAATCAATGAGGAGTTTGAGATGAATGCTGTCACATTTTATTCTATATGTTTTGCATAAGTCAAATTGAAATTTCTGTTGGCTAGGTCCAAGCTCTACCAGGGTTCTTTTGATCCCCTGGTATCTCTGTGGGCTGGGCAGAGCTCAGCTGGCCTTACCCAGTGCTATTGGTAGGTGACACAGGCAGATCACAAGTGCTGAAAACATTGCACTTCAACTCACTGGGAAGGATTCTGGTTGTCCAATGTCAACTCATGAATATGTTAAACTCTTCATTTTAAAAAAATTTTCATAAAGAACATATAACAGAAAGTTTACCAGGTAAGTCACTTTTTATTTACCCACTTAAGTACTGTTAAGTACATTCATATGGCTATGCAACTAATCTCCAGGAATCTTTTCATCTTACAAAACTGAAAATCAGTGCTCATTAAATAACTCCCCATTCTCCCTTATCCCTAGGCCTCCAGCAACCACTATTCTACTCTCTGTCTCTATAAATTTCAGTATTCCAACTATCTCATACAACAATCATACATTATTTGTCTCTTTGTGACTCACTTATTCCTGTTCCACAGTATTTTTGAAATCCTAGCTATGCTAATGAAAAAATATTAACGATCATTTTATAAGTTTTTAAATTATTGTATAAAAAAGAGTATTGACAATGGATCACTTTGTGTTCTTAATACAAAATGTAAATTATTGGGGCTGGGGATTTAGCTCAGTGGTTCCACTGCCTGCTTTGCAAGCGCAATGTCCCAAGTTTGATCCCCGGTACCCAAAAAAAAAAAAAATGTAAATTATTTTAATTTATCGGGATATTTTTCATTTCAGGTAATTTACCAAGAGCAAGAAAAGTTTAAAATCAATACATATTACTTATGACAAGCAAAATACCTATTGATAGATATTGGAGACACACTCTATGCTTTATGAAGTATCTGCTATGTTCCCTAAAAAATATATCCCAAGACACTTCTAAATTTAACTTCACTTATTTTCCTTCTTTTAATAAAGAATACTTTTGTCAATTATAGGCTCTATAAAACTAACTGAAATTAAACATATATTTATATTTCCAATCCAAATGTCATTAATACTTTGCATTTTAAATTTTATTCTTAAAAACTGAGAGCACCAAAGTCAAATAGCCTGATGTTCTTGCAATCCATCATATTATCTTATTCCTACAAATTATTTTTTGATTTACAAATTACAATATATCAGTCATAAATTTTCTTTTTAAAAAGCCAAAAATAAACAAATAAAAAGCCTTCTACAAATAAGTTACAGTTCACAGTTCAAACTTAGCTCAACAAAGCTCCAATTTTCTGCTCTACATTGTCCTTTCATGACCTCTGATGGTCAAAGTGTAAACTGACGTTGGAAATACCAACAAAAATACTACAAATTTCATTTACTTTGTTATTGAAGAATCTTTCCCTTCTTTTTGTTATTTGTTTACCTTGAGAATGTAATAAACCAATTATTCAATAATATAGAAATAATGTTGGGTAATTTCATGCTATTTTAAAGTGTAAAAGAAGCTCTCTTGTTATTCAGCATATAAATCTCTAAATATGTGTGCACTTCACATAAAAGAATGAACATTTTAGTGATATAGCAACTTGCTACTTACTATCGCTACCAGTTCCCAAATGTAAAATGAATAAAGAATAAAGATAAGTTGAAAAATTGTATTAATTTATAAAATGATCACTCTCCTAAATCTCTATATATGTGAACTATGAAGCATAATTTTACATTAAGACCTGAATTACTTATATTTATTTCAATTTAGTTAACAATATTCTGTCTAGGCCTGAATTTTATCCAAAAAGGCACTCCCACATTCAATTTACCTGAGAATATGATCCTAGAAAACAGAAATAATGAATGCAGAGAGTAAAAACAGGGAGGAAAGACAAGCAGAAACAAGAATGCATTCTCAAATGATAACAGCTGTGTCCTGCAAGATATGGCGTTAGCTACCATCCCTTGCTGTTTCAGCTGATTCTAAAACTTTATTGATCATCATCATAATCTCTTTCTTGCACTACTCATTCTGATTTTTCTCACCCTTGGCCAACACCTCAGCTGATCTAAGTAAGGTTTCTTACCTGCTGTAGTGACCCAGACCTTCTTTCTCTAGGTTTGCTTTGCTCTTCTCAGGTGATAGTTGCTGTAACTGTCCATTCAATGTCATCACCTACCACAAAAACACCACTCACTAGAATGGTGGTGGGGCATTTTCAGGGCCCTCCATTTAGCCCTTCCTCTCACAGCAGCTCCACAGATCTAGGAATAAAGGAGATTTTTTTCAATTACAAAGTATTTTGTAATTTTATACATCCTGATTATTCATTTAGACTTTAGGAAAACAATAAGAGGGCCACAGATCCATCGCAGGCCCTATGAGATATAGTTGGTCTAGAACTCAACTTTTACTTATTCTCAACATCCCTCACCCTAACTAGAGAACCATGGTGGCTTTTCATGTCTCCAGGTATTAGTGTCTACTCATATCCATTATCCAACAGTCTTCAAAAAGTCGAACTACTACCTTTTCCTCAGGTAGTATTATTTTGGTTATCCATACATCCTTTTGTAATAGATAGGGAGAAGGTTGACAATTATTCTTGTAATTAGCAGGGTCATTACTCAAGGGCATGCACCCTCCCTTCTAACCAACAAGATCTGGGTCTATGAAATTATACAAATCTATATCCTGAGTCTTTGTCAACATATCTATCCTGGGTACAGGATCTGGATCTTCCATTGTGATAGCTGATGTTAGTATTCTGTTCACCAAATCTTGTTTGTTTTATATACACACAAGTAATCACCCAACCATCCATAGATCTCATGATTTAAAACATCATAATGTATTAGTGATTGCCATGGATTCCTGAACATCAGGGTAGTCTGACTGCTATGATAGACTTCTTCCCATTTCAGTAGTAATTGCAATTCTTTTGTCTCTGGAAGTTCAGTATGGCTGCAAATACAGTCATTTAGAAATCCCATTATCTCACTGATACTCGTTCCTTTGCAGTGTCTCCTGTTAAAAACTGTCACCTGTGGGCCAGGCATTTAGCACAGGGGAGCCACCACCTGCCTTGCAAGCCTAAGGTCCTGAGTTCGATTCCCAGTACCAAAAAAAAAAAACTGTCACAGACATCAAGTTTTACAAAGACGCTGACATCTCCCTCATAAGTAGTTTATCTGCCTTAAAGGGATTTTTTTGGATCCTCCAAGGGATCAGAGTCAGATGTTAGTTTCTAGATATCACATAACAAATCCACTCTAACATTCCCTTCTTTTATGAGACTTCTCATGTCTTCCTTAATTCTAGGCCAAAGTAATCTTAGCATCTCTGCCTCATTTTCCTATTGGCTACCACCACATCACAGGCTTCAAAGAAACACTCCAGCTGAAGTTTATTACCAGCTTCAGGTGTCCTCAATAGGGGTTAAATTCCAAATTATGCCTGAGTATGTATTGCTGTCAATAAAATTTTCCCTACCCACCTTCATTGTATTCCCCCTACCAATCAACACTCTCAAAATCCACTCCTACATGTGTTCCTCTGGTTCTTTTGCTGTATGTAACTTGGGACCTGAAATTTGTATAAACCATTTCCTCCTGAAGAAAGAGTTATATTTCTTTGGATGTTCTGAAACCTTACCAGAGTTACTGGTGAGGAAATAATGAATGGTGGCACAATAGGTCTGAGGGAGAGCAAACATCATCTTGTGAATTTCCTTCATTGTATATGACTCTCTGGATCTTTGTAAGGACCCCCAACAAGCATGGGATGGTCTCTATTAGGAAGGAGAATGTGCCTTCTTGTACCAGTGTGGAGAATTCAGGGAAAACTGAAACTTCAAGATTTTCAGACTTATTCACCCAAATATCCATATGGAGAGTTCAGGGTTCCACTGTTTTCTCCCAGGGCCCAGACCTAGGAAACCCAAAGAGGCTGTGACTACAGTCTTCTTTGCAGCTGTGTCCCTCTTACAATTTGATTCTTGGCCTGACATTCACCACAGACTCTCAACACAGACTCTCCTGCAGTTGCAGAAAATGGTATCCTCAAATGCCAGTAGAGGCCACTGGTATCTATGGTGCTACTTGAGTTGATTTTGGCTGAGCCATTTTTTTTATTTCAAAGCATTAACAGAAATTAATAAAAATCTAGTCATTTCACAATCCTTGTGATTACCATTGCCACCTTGCAATTCAATTATAACAATGATTCCACCTGTATCTCTGCCCAAATAACCTCATGTGGGAACCTTATTAATTACATGCTGCTGCTTATCACCTCCCCATTTCACACCAGAGCTGGGGTCTTTATTGCTATTTGAATGATGAACCATCAGTTCTAAAATCTCATTTGTTATGTTTTAGATCTTAAATGTCCCCCAAAACCTCATGTGTTGAAGGTGTAGTGCCTAGCTGGTGGGGCTGTTGGGAATTGGTGGAAATTTTAGGAGGTGGAGCCTAGTTCAAGACAATAGGTCACTGGGGTTATGCTCTTGAAGGGCATGGTGGAGCACTGACCCCTTCTTCACTCTCATTTTACTTTCCAACTGCTATGAGGTAAGCAACTGTGCACCACCAAGTGCTCCTAATCATGATGTTCTGCCTTACCACAAGGCAGAAACCAAGTGAGCATGGGCTGAAACCTCTGAAACTGTTAAAACAAAGTAAAGCTTTTCTCCTTCTAAGTTAATTGTTTCAGGTATTTTGCCACAGTGATAAAAAATGACTTCCAACCCAATCAAATAGTCTGCTTTCCAATATTTAATTCCAATACTATTTATTTTTCCCAAGGTTCCCCTGAAAACAGAACACGAAGCATAGACATAAATAAAAGAAATCCATTTGGGAATGGGTTGACAAGTAGTACAAGTCACGAATAAGGACAGGGGCATAGAGAGGAGTAATAATGCATTATTAAGTCATTTCTCAGAACTGGTTCTGAATCACATAACGTCCTGAGAAGTCTTATGAATACTTATCAATACTTTTCACCCATTAGTTCAGAGTTACTCATTCACTGACCAATGACCCTGCATTGGTAAAGGATGGGCCCACAGCTTTGAAGTTCCCTACATTTCCAAGGGGCAAACATTGAGTGCTTTATGTTTCCCTTAAGGACCAGAGAAGCCCCAGGGAACAGAAAACATGAGATCCATGTGCAGCCTCAAGGCAGGAACACTGTCGACTTATACTTGGGTGGCACCAGTCAAAGTTTGAGTAGAATTCACTCCAGAAGCAGTGGCTGGAACAAAAGATGAGCCCAAGAAGATGTGAATGTGATGTGCAGGAGGACCCAATAAGTCACAGAGAAACAAAGAGTATCAAACATGAAAATTTGAAATAACGATATAGCAAACATTAGAAAATGATCATATATGTCCTATCTATGTGTAAGACTACAGATTGTGACTAATACTTGTTCCTAACTACAAGATGCACTTTATTTTTCTTCTTTAGGATCTCTTAAGACATCAAAAGAGTGCTATTTTAAAATCCAGAACATTTATAGGAAAAAAAATACAACTTCAAATTTTTACTTTGTCAGCATACTTTAATATAGTAAGCCTAACAATTCTACGAGTCCCATTCAACAAACCATTGATATTGCATATACCCATCAGAAAAAAATTAAGGGAGGCAAACACCCTCAACTTATGCATATTTTAAATTAGTCAACACATTTAAATCTATTAACTCATAGTGTTAGATTATAATTGCTCACTTTTGAGATAAAAAGAAGTTCAAAAGAAGTTTTAATATTTTCCTCTTGTATCAAATGGAACATCTTGCTCTCTACCTCAAATATGTAAAAACGACTTTAGAGACTCAAAAACATAGTCGTAGACAAACATTGTTACACATGTATAGCCCAATAATTTGTCAATAATTAGATGAGTTTAAATTGCATTTAAATGTGCTTTAAAAACCACAATTTGAGCCAGCGGACAGTGAGGACCTTGGCCTCTTGGAGCCAGGCTCCCTCCCTCCTGAGCCTGGACCCCACCTTCTCGGGCCCAGCCCCTCAGGGACCAGATTAGCCACGGGCTCCTGCAGCACACAACCTGCCCTCCCCCACCCCACCTCGCCTCGCCTTTGGTCTCCTGGCTGTGCCACTACCTGGTTCCACAGTACAAAGGCACAGGGGGTCATAAAGGCCATTGTCCTGAGCTCCAGAAGGTAGAACAGAAGTGAACAACACAAAGAGAGCCTCTCTCAAGCTCCTTGATGAAAACTGAAGCCCACTGGAAAAGTGAAGAGAATCTCTGCAATAAAGGCGCACCAGACCACCATACTTGGTAAGTCGGAGGGATCATCACGTCCCATCAGAACCTGGACTATCTTCAGGGGAAGGGCAGCTGGAACCTGCAGTAGAACCTTGCAGAGTTCAACCCTGCAGGAGGACAGGGAGCACAACTTGTGACTAGCAGCCAGAAATCTGCCTGAATCTCCTGGGTGTCCTACTGGCTTGCTGAGATTCATTGACTTATATCTGCACACTGCTCCCCACGTTGTCTACTATAACAGCAGAGACATATCCTGAAAGAGGCTCTTCATTTTTATTTTTTATTTCTTATTTTCAAAATTATTTTTTACTCTTATTGCTAATTTTTAATTTTTTTTCTAGTCTTCAAATTTTTTTTCTTTTTTCTTTATCTCTCTCTCTCTCTCTCTCTCTCTCTCTCTCTCTCTCTCTCTCTCTCTCTCTCTCTCTCTCATTCTCTCACTGCCCCATATTGTTCTTCATCTCATTTTTTGTTCCTGTTCTGGCCCTAATTCGGATTTCTTCTTTATTTTTCTTTTCTTCTCTTTTTCTTTCTCTTGATTGTCATTAGTTTTAAAGGAAAGTAAATACAGTTTCTAAGCTCCCTATTGCTATTAGGTTCTTCTGTTCTCGTCTTTGTTCTTTCACTCTGTCTTTTCCTCTTGTCTTCAACAGTTTTTTAGAGTTTGTGTGATCTTCCTATGTCCTCTGGCCTCACTGCTAACCTTTCCCTATCCTTCTACCTATCCCTCCCTCCCAAACTCCTTCTAACTCCCCAACCCAAAGAGTAAAGTTGCTATATTGAAGAGTTTATTCACTATAAATAAATGTTGGGCTGGTCCTCAATTTTGATTTAATTCACACAGTTAAAGGTGATAGATTAATAACTACCACAAATTGTCATTTTCTAAGCTGTGCTTGATGCTAGGTGTTGCTGATTGTATCACTCGGGCTAAGGTGTTGTGATTGATCTAATCAGTTGTCCTTCCTGGTATAATGAAAATGAGATAGACTCTGAGTCATTACAGACTCAAAACCTAAAGACAAGATATATCTGGAAGACACCTCTGATAAGCAATCATGCCATAAGGATTCTAATACAAGCAATGGGATGCCCTACTGAGGTTGCAAGTCACGCGGAACACGCCGAATCAGCCCGCGCCCTGGCAGCAATCCACTGGACACCACCCCCACCCCACTCCTCTGTACAGCAACCTGGTTCCACACTACAAAGACCCAGAGGACACCGGACCACCAGAACATGGTACTGGGTCCCGCTGCTCCCGGCCCAGAGCTCCTGGTCCAGAGGAAGGGGCTTCCTGGCCACCATCCCTCCCACTACCCCCAGCCCAGAGGAAAGGGCTTTTGGGCCACCTTCTGTCCCACTGCTCCAGTCCCAGAGGAAGGAGTGTCTGGGCCACCATGCCCACTGCTGCTTCCAGCCCCTGTCCCACCTCTCCCAGCTCAGAGGAGGTGATCCTTGCAGGTGCCGACAGCAACCCCTGTCCCCCCAAGTACAACTGAGAAAACATATAAATAAGTCTCAAAATAAGACTTCCAGATCACCTACAGCAACCCCAAAGGGAAAGGAGATGGAACACTCTGATACTCAACCACCTGGACACACTGAACTGGCAACAAAAGAGGACCTGGAAAACATGAAATCAGAAATAATTTCTCAGGTAACAGGAGAAATTGTGCCCTTAGTGCAAGACATGATTAATAAATCTAGAGAGAAGCTAAGGAACACGATGGAATCCCAACATAGGAAACAAATGGAATCCATAAAACAGATGCAAACAGATTTCCAGGAGATCAAAAACTCCATTGAAAGTCTACACAGCAGAATGAGCCAGTGCAAGGACAGAATTTCAGATATAGAAGATAAGATTGCAAGTAATGACCAGGAAAAGAAAAACTGCTTCAAAATTAAAAGGGAACAAGAGAAATCAATCCAGCAGCTGCTGACGATGCAAAGAAGAATAACATAACACTGATTGGAGGCAATGAAGAAACAGGAGAGGGTACAGATGACATAAAAAAAATCCTCACAGAAGTAATGGCAGAAAACATCCCAAGCAGGGGAAAAGAACTTGACATACAGATAAGTGAGGAATACAGGACTCCAAATAGCCTTGATCAAAAAAAAATCTACACACAGGCATAAAATAGTTAAGATTCCACAAACTCAAGGGAAGAACAAAGTTCTACAAGCAGTTAGAGAAAAGAAACAAATCACATACAAAGGAAAGCCCATCAGAATCACAGCAGACTTCTCAACACAAACCATCAAGGCAAGAAGAGCTTGGAGTGACATATTCCAAGCCCTAAAAGAAAACAGCCTCCAACCCAGACTGATGTACCCTGCAAAACTATCTTTCAAAATGGATGGAGAAATAAGATACTTTCATGACAAACAGCACCTTAGGAACTTTGTGAATACCAAACTAGCACTCCAAAAAATTTTACACAATATCCTAGGAACAAAAATTGAGGATCACAACCCCAGGAAGCAAAGCAGAATGAACCCATCTGGCATGACAAGAAATTAAATGTAAAAGGGGAGAACCCAACAAAAAGAAAAAGTCATGGTAATGACAACTCAATATGTTTCAGTTATAGCCATCAATGTTAATGGTCTCAATTCACCAATCAAAAGAAACAGACTGGCAGAATGGGTCAAGAAGCAAAATCCAACAATATGCTGCATCCAAGAAACACACTTCATTCAAAAGGAAACTCATAGACTGAAAGTTAAAGAGGGGAAAACAATACTCCATGTGACAGGAACCTGAAAAAAAGCAGGAGTACCTATCCTCTTGGCAGATCAAGTGGATTTCAAACCAACACTGATTAAGAAAGATGACGAAGGTCACTACCTCCTTGTAAAGGGGACAATCCAACAGGAAGACATGACAATCATAAATATCTATGTACTAAACACTAGTGCACCCAACTATATAAAACAAATACTAACAGACATGAAAAGTCATATATGCACCAATACAATTGTAGTGGGGGACCTCAACACCCCACTGTCACAAATAGATAGATCAACTAGACTAAAAATAAATAATGAAATACTAGAACTCAATCGAACTCTTGAACAAATGAACTTAACAGATGTTTACAGAGTCTTCCACCCCACAAAATTAGAATACACATTTTTCTCAGCTGGACATGGGTCATTCTCCAAAATAGACCACATACTCACACATAGAACATGTTTAAGTAAGTGCAAAGGAATTGAAGTTATCCCCTGTATATGATCAGACCATAGTATGATGAAATTGGAGATCCATAGCAAAAGAAACTCAAAAAATTTCATAAACACGTGGAAATTGAACAACACACTTCTGAATAACCAATGGGTCACAGAGGAAATTAAAGAAGAAATCAGACAGTTCCTTCAATTAAATGACAATGACAATACAACATATTGGAATCTATGAGACACAATGAAAGCTGTCTTATGAAGGAAATTTATAGCAGTGAATATGCATATTAGGAAAACAGAACGAGCCCAATTAAACAACCTGATGCTGAACCTCAAGCTTCTAGAAAAAGAAGAGCAGGACAACCCCAAAGCTCATACAAGGGAAGAAATTATAAAGATCAGAGCAGAAATCAATGCAATGGAGACTAAGAGAACGATACAAAAAATCAATGAGGCCAAGAGTTGGTTCTTCGAAAGAATCAACAAAATTGACAAACCCTTAGCCAACCTTATAAGAAAAAGGAAAGAAAAGGCTCAAATCTATGCAATTAAGAATGTAAAAGGTGAAGCCACAACAGATCCAGCAAAAATCCAGAGGATCATCAATACCTACTTTGAGAACCTGTACTCTAATAAAATGCAAAACACAGAAGAAATGGACAGATCTCTAGATATATATGAATTGCCAAAGTTAAATGAAGAAAATATAGAAATTCTAAACATCCCAATTACAATGAGTGAAATTGAAAATGTAATTAAAAATGTACCAACAAAGAAGAGCCCGGTCCTGATGGCTTCACTGCTGAATTCTACAAGACATTTAGAGAAGAACTATTGCCATTACTCTTTAAACTCATCAGTGATATTGAAAGGGAAGCAATACTTTCAAATTCATTCCTGGAAGCCAGTGTTAATTTGATTCCAAAACCAGGGAAAGACCCAACCCAAAAAGAGAACTACAGGCCAATCTCCGTAATGAACATAGATGCAAAAATCCTCAACAAGATAATGGCAAATAGAATACAGAGGGTCATCAAGAAGATCATACACCCTGACCAAGTTGGATTTATCCCAGGGATGCAAGGATGGTTCAACATTCGTAAATCAATAAATGTAATACACTATATCAACAGAATCAAGGACAAAAACCATATGATTATCTCAATAGATGCAGGAAAGGCATTTGACAAAATCCAACACCCATTCATGATAAACACCCTACAGAAAATTGGAATAGAAGGTCTTTATCTCAATGTGATTAAGGCTATTTATGAAAAACCAACAGCCAAAATCATACTAAATGGTCAAAATCTGAAAACTTTCACACTAAAATCAGGAACAAGACAAGGATGCCCACTATCACCATGCCTGTTCAATATAGTTCTGGAAACATTAGCCACAGCAATTAGAAAAGAGAAAGAAATAAAATGAATAAAGATAAGGAAGAAGTGAAACTGTCATTATTTGCTGATGATATGATATTTACATAGAAGACCCAAAAAACTCTTCCAAAAGACTTCTAGACTTAATTGACAGATTCAGTAGAGTAGCTGGATGCAAGGTCAACACTCATAAAACAATAGCCTTCTTGTACACAAATAACAGACTCACTCCGAGAGAAATCCGGAAAACAATTCCCTTTACAATAGCATGCAAAAAATGAAATATCTAGGAATCAATCTAACAAAGGAAGCAAAAGACCTCTACACTGAAAACTACAGCATTCTGAAAAACAAGATCAAAGAGGACATGAGAAAATGGAAAGATATCCCTTGCTCCTGGGTAGGAAGAACCAATATATTGAAAATGGTCATACTTCCAAAACTGCTATATAGATTTAATTTGATGCCAATTGAAATTCCAATGATATTCTTCACAGAACTAGAGAAAACAATTCAAAAATTCATTTGGAACAAGAAGAGACCTAGAATAAGAAAAGCAATTCTAGGCAACAGAGACATGGCAGGGGCTTTTACAATCCCCAACTTGAAACTATATTACAAAGCTACAGTGATAAAAACATCATGGTACTGGCAAAGAAACAGACTTGAGGATCAGTGGAATAGATTAGAAGATGCACACACAACTCAAGACATACGCAGCCACCTCATCTTTGACAAAGGAGGAAAGATAGCCTTTTTCATAAATGGTGTTCCAAAAACTGGATTTCAACCTGCCAAAGATTAAAACTAGACTCATATATATCACCATGCACTAAACTAAGATCAAAGTAGATTAAAGATCTAAATATTAAAACAGAAACACTAAACCAGCTGGAACATATGTTAGGTAGAACACTTGAAGACACTGGCATAGGAAAAGACTTTATGAACAAAACCTCAGTAGCATGGGAACTAGCACAAACAATCAACAGCTGGGATCTCATCTTATTAAAAAGCTCTGCACTGCAAGAGAAACCACCAACAGAGCTAAAAAACAACCTACAATGTGGGAAAAAAATTTTAGCAGCTATACCTCAGACAAAAGACTGCTATCTAGAGCATATAAAGAACTTTAAAAAGTCAGACCCCCAAATTTATAGACCCAATTCAGAAATGGGCATCTGAAATGAACAGACATTTCTCAGACAAAGAAGTGAAAACAGCAAATAAACATCTGAAACAATGTTCAACATCACTGGTCATTCATGAGATACAGATGAAAACAACAATGAGATTCCATCTCACCCCAGAAAGAATGGCTGCTATCAAGAAATCAACCAATAACAAACGTTGGTGGGGTTGTGGGGAGAAAGGAACCTTTCTCCATTGTTGGTGGGAGTGCAGACTGATTCAACCACTGTGGAAATCAGTAGGGAGATACCTCAAAGGACTAGGATTAGAGGTCCCATTTGACCCAGCTATTCCCCTGCTGGGTATCTTCCCAAAAGAATTAAAAGACTCATACCACAGTGATATATATGTGCACCCATGTTTATAGTGGCACAGTTTGTAATAGCTAAAGCTTGGAAACAGCTCAAGTGCCCATCAACTGGAAACTGGATAAAGATGTGGGGTTTTTTATAAAATGGAGTACTACTGAGCCATAAAGATTGACAAACTAGAGACATTTATAGCTAAATGGATGCATATTGAGGCCACACTCTTAAGCAAAATAAACAAGACACATATGTGTAAATACCGAATAGTTTCTCTGGTGTGAGAAACTGAAAGTGTAAGTAAGGATTACAATAATTAAAACAAATAATTGATACTTCGAAATAGGAAGAAAAGGTCCAAAAGGATAGGGGAAGTGGGTAGGGAAGGGGAAAGGAAAAATTATGAGAAAAGGAAAAAATGGAAACAAACTCTTTGTAAATAGGGAAGTGAGGACAGGGAATGGGGAAAAATAAGAACCAAGATACATCACGTATAGGTACAAGTACCCAATGATAAATGTGTATGTATTGTATGCCTAAAATGTACCAATGAAAGAATTTAAGGAATAAAACCCCACAATTTTATATATGTACACAAAGACAAATGTATATTTATGCTTAACTATAGCTCCAGCCTTCCAGTAATTCATATATATGACATTAATATGTATGTGAATATATATAGAAAATATATGATCATCTTAATTAAGAATTATGATATGAATTTAGAATTATGATCCAGAAGTGCAGATTTAAAAAGCACTCTGTAGTTCTGGGGACATCCTTCAAAGGCCAGAAAAAATGTGAAGGAAGAAGAGTCAAAAACATCCATTGCCTAAATCCCAACCATAGTAACTGTGCTTTTATCTATTTTACTTACAATGAACCCTTGACTTACGAACTCAATTTGGTCTCGAGGGCTGGTTGTAGCTCAATCTGTTTGTAAATGAAGACTATTTTCCCATAAGAAATAATGGAAATATCCATAATGCATTCTGAATCTCACAAAGCACCCTTTAACTAGTTTTTCATAACAACAAAATGTTGTATAATGTGCATAATTTACCAGAAACACCAATAATTTTCCTAGTGTATTCACCAAGAAGTTATAAAATGTGCATAATTTATCAGAAACAACAATTTTATACTGTACTCACCATTCAAGTTGACATCTTTGGCTTGCAAGAAGGGAGGATGAAATGGAAGATGATTATTATTTGGAAGGAGAGTCCCCTTCCACAAGAACATGAGGAATCTGGACCTCTGGTGTCCTTTCTCTTCTTGGGAGAGTCTGTAGCCCACTAGAACCTGCTTCTGGCTCACTAGGTCTCAACCTTTTCAGAACTAAAAATGGGTCTAAGGCTGTCTGTTTCTGTCTTTTCTTTAACATTGTTCAGTAATATGACGTGACATGGTCATTAAGCAAGTGAATGCAATGATTGACTTTTTCTCTGTCTGGGTGGGCCTTCTCTACAAATGTTTGTAGCTCTGTCCATTTTTTCAGGATGCCTTTATCTCAGAAGAACTTTGCTGCACTGATTTTTGACACTCCCCTTCCTCTTTGGAAAGCTCCTCAGCTGCCATTCTCGGTTGCTCAGCCAGAAGTTGATGAATTTCCTCTGTAAACAATTCTCCTGAGTGCTCCTCCACCAGCTCCCTCAACATCACCACTATGGACTCTGCTATAATGACATTGTGATCAACTACAGTGTCAACTGAAGGCTCAGGCTCCTCTACACAGACTTCAAAGTCTCACTCCTTCCTGTATAATTTTAGGCCACACTTTCTTCCAGGCAAATCTCAGTATCCGTAGAGAGACATTGGCCCAGGATTTTTTAATTAACCCCACATAGGAAAGGATGTTGTAATGTTCCTTCCAGAACTCTTTACGGGTTAAATGTGTATCTGAGGCCATCTGGAAGCACTTCAGGAATAGTTCCTTGTGTATAGCTTCTTAAAGTTAGCTATAATTTACTGGTCCATAGGCTGCAGTAGAGGAGTTGTATTAGGTGAGAGTAACTCAACTGAGAGCCATGGGGATTCTTCAGCCAATTCTTCTTCTAAATCTCATGGGTGAACAGGAGCTTTCTCTATGATGAGGAGAGCCTTGAGCGGTAAGCCTTTAACCTCTACATATTTCTTAATAATAAGAAAGAAAGCCTCTTCAATCCACTCAAGAAAATGTACTCATTACCCAGGCTTTTGCGTTCAATCGCCACATAACACCTAGCCTATTCTGCATGACTTTTATGTTTTCTGAATATTCTAGGGGTCTCAGAGTGATAAACCAAGAGAGGGTTTATCTTGAACTCACCAATCACATTGGCACATAGCAATAATGTTATTAGGTTCATAGGCTTGTGGCCTGGCATTTTCTCTTCCTGGGTAATGTATGTTCTCCTGAGCATTTTCTTCCAGAAAACACCAGTTTCTGGCATTTGATGAGAGCAGAAGCCATTTCTTTGTGTCATCATTTTTTGATGTGGTGTATGTAATTTTCAGCAGCCGATCTATCAGCACTGGCTGCTTCACCATGCCTAACTATGTTATAAACCCTAGTTCTACCTTAAAAATTGTGAAATTATCCCATACTTCCATGAAATGTTTCACCATTATCACGCATTGATGGATTATCCTTTATGAGATCAGCATTTATAGCCCTAGCTTTTTCACAAATTATAGACTCAAATAGAGTAGAACCTGCCATCTGCCTTTCTTTTATCTACACTAACAGCCTTTCTACCCCATCTAACACTGTTGGTCAAAACTTACTAATTTGAGTAACACCTTTAGCAACACTAGCTTCCTTATACATATCTTTTCTCTGTAAGATTGTGGAGATGATGGATTTCAACATGCTGTGTATATTAGTGAGATCAGTGACACAAACATCACTCTCATATTTTGCCACAATTACCTTCTTCTTTTTTATTATGATTGCTTTCTTTACTTTCCCTTACTTTATTAGCTTCTTTTCTAGCTTTTGGGGGGCCATTTCGATAGCAGTAATTGTAGCGATTACATAAAACACTGATCAAAATCAGATCCACAGACACCCTGACCTGGGCTCAGACTGATGATTAAGTATGCATACATACGCTTTTCTGGCATCTTTGCTAACAACTGCACAAGCAGCCGGCATTCAGGTTGTAATTCAAGACTTTGGTCATAAATTAAAACTAAAATTCCAGGTTGCAGAAAACAAGCCAAATCAGCCCGCTGCAGACAGGCAGGTCTGTGCACGCCCTAGCGAGGTCCTGAGTCACACAGAACATGCCGAATTAGCCAGCTGCACACAGGAAGATCTGTGCATGCCCTACCCAGGTCCTGAGTTCCCCGGAAGACATCAAATCACCCCGCTGCAGAGAGGCAGCCACCTGGTTCCACACTACAAAGACGCAGAGGACACCAGACCACCAGACCAAGGTACTGAGTCCCACTGTTCCCGGCCCAGAGGTAGGGGCTTCTGAGCCATCGTCCCACTGCTCCTGGTCCAGAGGATGGGGCTTCCCGGTCACCATCCCTCCCGCTGCTCCCAGCCCAGAGGAAAGGGCTTTTGGGCCACCTTCTGTCCCGCTGCTCCTGGCCCACAGGAAGGGGCTTCCAGGCCACCATCCCTCCCCCTGCTCGCACCCCACAGAAAAGGGCTTTTGGGTCACCATCCCTACTGCTGCTCGTGGCCCCTGGCCCACCTCACCCAGCTCAGAGGAGGTAATCCGTGCAGGCAATAACAGCCCGCTGGACCAGTCAAAATGAGAAAATATGTAAATAAATCTCAAAACCAGACTTCCAGATCACCTACAGCAACCCCAAAGGGAAATGAGATGGAACACTCTGATACTCAACCACCTGGACCCACTGAACTGGCAACAAAAGGGGATCTGGAAAAAATGAAATCAGAAATAATTTCTCAGATAGCAGGAGAAATTGTGCCCTTAGTGCAAGACATGATTAATAAATCTAGAGAGGAGCTCAGGAACATGATGGAATCCCAACATCAGAAACAAATGGAATCCATAAAACAGATGCAAATAGATTTCCAGGACATGAAAAACTCCATTGAAAGTCTACACAGCAGAATGAGCCAGTGTGAGGATAGAATTTCAGATATAGAAGATAAGATTGCAATTAGTGACCAGGAAAAGAAAAATTGCTTCAAAATTATAAGAGAACATGAGAAATCAATCCAGCAGCTGCTAGATGATGCAAAGAAGAATAACATAAGACTGATTGGGCTCAATGAAGAAACAAGAGAGAGTGGAGATGACATAAAAAATCTCTTCACAGAAATAATGGCAGAAAACTTCCCAAGCAGGGGAAAAGAGCTTGACATACAGATAAGTGAGGCATATAGGACTCCAAATAGCCTAGATCAAAAAACTCTACACATAGGCATATAATTGTTAAGATTCCAGAAACACAACAGAAGAACAAAGTTCTCCAAGCAGTGAGAGAAAAGAAACAAATCACATACAAAGGAAAGCCCATCAGAATCACAGCAGACTTCTCAACACAAACCATCAAGGCAAGAAGAGCTTGGAGTGACATATTCCAAGCCCTAAAAGAAAACAGCCTCCAACCCAGACTGATGTACCCTGCAAAACTATCTTTCAAAATGGATGGAGAAATAAGATACTTTCATGACAAACAGCACCTTAGGAACTTCATGAATACCAAACCAGCACTCCAAAGAATTTCACACAATATCCTAGGAACAGACATTGATGATCACAACCCCAGGAAGCAAAGCAGAATGAACCCATATGGCATGACAAGAAATTCAATGTAAAGGGGGAGAACCCAACAAAAAGAAAAAGTCATGGCAATGACAAGTCAATACATTTCAGTTATAACCATCAACATTAATGGTCTCAATTCACCAATCAAAAGAAATAGACTGGCAGAATGGGTCAAGAAGCAAAATCCAACAATATGCTGCATCCAAGAAACACACTTCATTCAAAAGGAAACTCATAGACTGAAAGTTAAAGGGGGGAACACAATACTCCATGCGACAGGAACCCAAAAAAAAAGCAGGAGTAGATATCCTCTTGGCAGATTAAGTAGATTTCAAACCAACACTGATTAAAAGAGATGAAGAAGGACACTACATCCTTGTAAAGGGAAGAATCCAAGAGGAAGAGATGACAATCATAAATATCTATGCACCAAACACTAGTGTGCCCAACTATATAAAACAAATACTAATGGACATGAAAAGTCATATATGCACTAATACAATTGTAGTGGGGGACCTCAACACCCCACTGTCACAAATAGATAGATCAACTAGACAAAAAATATGTAATGAAATACTAGAACTCAATTGAACTCTTGAACAAATGAACGTAACAGATGTTTACAGAGTCTTCCACCCCACAAAATCAGAATACACATTCTTCTCAGCTGCACATGAGTCATTCTCCAAAATAGACCACATACTCACACATAGAACATGTTTAAGTAAGTGCAAAGGAATTGAAGTTATCCCCTGTACATTATCAGACCATAGTGTGATAAAATTGGAGATCCATAGCAAAAGAAACTCAAAAAATTTCATCAACATTTGGAAATTGAACAACACACTTCTGAATAACCAATGGGTCACAGAGGAAATTAAAGAAGAAATCAGACAGTTCCTTCAATTAAATGACAATGACAATACAACATATTGGAATCTATGAGACACAATGAAAGCTGTCTTATGAAGGAAATTTATAGCAGTGAATATGCATATTAGGAAAACAGAACAAGCCCAATTAAACAACCTGATGCTGAACCTCAAGCTTCTAGAAAAAGAAGAGCAGGACAACCCCAAAGCTCATACAAGGGAGGAAATTATACAGATCAGAGGAGAAATCAATGCAATGGAGACTAAGAGAACGATACAAAAAATCAATGAGGCCAAGAGTTGGTTCTTCGAAAGAATCAACAAAATTGACAAACCCTTAGCCAACCTTATAAGAAAAAGGAAAGATAAGGCCCAAATCCATGCAATTAGGAATGAAAAGGGTGAAATGATAACAGACCCAGCAGAAATCAACAGGATCATCAATACCTACTTCCAGAACCTATACGCCAATAAGATGGAAAACACAGAAGAAATGGACAGATTCCTAGATACATATGAATTACCAAAGTTGAACGTAGAAGACCTAAAAATTCTACACAAGCCAATATCAATGAATGAAATTGAAAATGTAATAAAAAACTTATTAACTAAGAAAAGCCCAGGTCCTGATGGCTTCACTGCTGAATTCTACAAGACATTTAGAGCGGAAGTACTGCCATTACTGTTTAAAATCGTCAATGACATTGAAAGGGAAGCAATACTCCCAAATGCATTCCTAGAAGCAAGCATCACCTTGATCCCCAAAGCAGAGAAAGACCCAACTGAAAAGGAGAACTATAGGCCAATCTCACTAATGAACATAGATGCAAAAATCCTTAATAAGATACTGGCAAATACAATGCAGAAGATCATCAAAAAGATCATACATCCTGATCAAGTGGGATTCATCCCAGGGATGCATGGATGGTTCAATATATGCAAATCAATCAATGTAATACACTATATCAATAGAGCCAAGGACCAAAACCATATGATTATCTCCATAGATGGAGAAAAACATTTGACAAAATCCAACATGCATTTATGATAAAAACCCTACAAAAAATGGGAATTGATGGTCTCTACCTCAAACTGATAAAAGCCATCTATGAAAAACCAACAGCCAATATCATACTAAATGGTCAAAAACTGAAATCCTTCACACTAAAATCAGGAACAAGACAAGGATGTCCACTATCACCACTCTTGTTCAATATAGTTCTGGAAACATTAGCCATGGCAATTAGACAAGAGAAAGAAATAAAAGGAATAAAGATAGGAAATGAAGAAGTCAAATTGTCATTCTTTGCAAATAACATGATACTCTATATAGAAGACCCCAAGAGCTCCACCGAAAGTCTTCTAGACTTGATAACCAAATTCAGTCAAGTAGCTGGTTACAAGGTCAACACACAAAAATCAATAGCTTTCCTCTACACCAATGACAGACTCACTGAGAGAGAAATAGGGCAAATAATTCCTTTCACAATAGCATCCAAAAAAGTGAAACACTTAGGAATCAACCTAACGAAAGAAATCAAAGATCTCTTCTCTGAAATCTATAGCCCTCTGAAAAGAGATTGAAGATGATATCAGAAAATGGACACACATCCCCTGCTCCTGGGTAGGAAGGATTAATACAGTGAAAATGGCCATACTTCCTAAACTGCTATACAGATTTAATGCAATTCCAATTGCGGTCCCAGTAGCATACATCATGGACCTTGAGAAAACAATCCAAAAATTCATTTGGAACAAGAAGAGACCCAGAATAGCAAAAGCAATTCTAGGTAACAGAGACATGGCAGGGGGTATCACTATCCCCAACTTGCAACTATACTACAAAGCTACTGTGATAAAAACAGCATGGTACTGGCAAAGAAACAGATCTGAGGACCAGTGGAACAGATTAGAAGATGCAGAAACAATGCCAGACACACTCAGCCATCTCATCTTCAATAAAGGAGCCAAACACCCTCACTGGAGGAAAGATAGCCTCTTTAATAAATGGTGCTGGAAAAATTGGGTTTCAACGTGCCAAAGATTAAAATTAGACCTATATCTCTTGCCATGCACTAAACTAAAATTGAAATGGATTAAAGATCCAAATATTAAAATGGAAATGCTGAACCAGTTGGAACAGAGGTTAGGTAAAACTCTTGAAGACACTGGTATAGGAAAAGATTTTATGAACAAAACCTCAGTTGCCCATGAGCTAGCACAATCAACAAGTGGGATCTCTTCTTATTAAAAAGCTTCTCCACAGCAAGAGAAATCACCAGCAGTGTGAAGAGACAAACCACAATGTGGGAAAAAATCTTCACCTGCTTTTCCTCAGATAAAGGTCTACTATCTCAAATCTATAAAGAACTTAAAAAGATCAGCCCTCCCAAATTTAAAGACCCAATCTGAAAATGGGCATCTGAAATGAGCAGACATTTCTCAGGCAAAGAAGTAGAAATAGCAAATAAATACATGAAAAAATGTTCAACATCAGTGGTCATTAGAGAGATGCAAATGAAAACAATGCTGAGATTCTACCTCACTCCAGAAAGAATGGCTGCTATCATGAAATCAACCAATAACAAATGCTGGTGGGGCTGCGGGGAAAGATGAACCCTGCTCCACTGCTGGTGGGAATGTAGACCAGTGCAACCACTGTGGAAATCAGTATGGAGATACCTCAAAGAACTAGACTGGAAGTTCCATTTGACCCCACTATTGCCCTGCTGGGGATCCTCCCCAAAGAATTAAAAGAATCATACCACAGTGATATATGTGCACGCATGTTCATAGCAGCACAGTTTGTGATAACTAAAACTTGGAAACAGCCCAAATGCCCATCAACTGAAAACTGGATAAAGAAAATGTGGGGTGTTTTAAAGTAAAATGGAGTACTACTCAATCATAAAAAATGAGAAATTAGAGACATGTATAGCTAAATGGATGCACATTGAGGCGATACTCTTAAGTGAAATAAATAGGACACACATGTATAAATACTGAATAGTTTCTCTGATGTCAGAAACTGAAAGTGTAAACAAGGACTAACACGTATAATAGGTAATGTGAAATAGGAAGAAAAGGGGCAAAGGGGAAGGAAGTGGGAGGGTTTGGGGAAAGGAAAGAAGGGATTGGAATTAATATGAGAAAATGGAAAAACAGGAACAAAATCTTTGTAAATAGGGAGGAATGGAGGGGCTGACAAGAGGGCTGGCAAGGGTGAAAAATAAGAACCAAGAGAGATTATGTAAAGGTGCAAATTTCCAATGATGAATGTCATTATATTGTATACCTAAAATGTACCAATGATTAGAATGAATAATCGATAATGCAAAATAGGAAGAAAAGGTCCAAAGGGGTAGGGGTATTGGGAGGGGCAGGGGAAAGGAAAGAAGGGAAAGCAAAATTGATGAGAAACAGAAAAAATGGAAATAAAGTCTTTGTAAATAGGGAAGGGTGGAGGGGGTGAAGGGAGGGCTAGGAATGGGGAAAAAAGAAGAACCAAGATGCATCATGTAAAGGTACAAGTTCCCAATGAGAAATGTAAATGTGTTGTATACCTACAATGTACCAATAAAAGAATTTAAGAAAAAAAATAAAAAAATAAAGTGCTACCACATCAAGATATAGAACTATTACATTAACATAAGGATTTCCTGTGCACTTTTTCATATCTAAACTTATCCAGTAGTGTTTAATTGTTGTTTTAATTTGCATCTTCTGATTGACTAGTGATGTCGAACATTTTCCGAATATGCTTGTTTGTCATTTTTCATATCTTCTTTGGTGAAATGTTTGTATCTTTGTACCATTTTCTAATTATTTTTTTTAGTTAGTCTTTACTATAGAGTTTTGAGAGTTCTTCATGTGTTTGATACAGTAGCACTTTAGCAAATATTTTCTCCTTGTTTTTAGCTTATCTTTCCCCCTTCTTACAGGATCTTTCATAGAAAGATACATTTTCTTTAATTGGATGAAGACCTATTTATCAATTTTTGTGTTTTTTCATTTAAATAATAAATATAAAACCATGTTGTTAATTATCTTATTTAGATGCAAAGCCAAATTTTTATAATTCCTGACATTTCTCCAGTGTCCATTTACTGGATTACTGGAGAATTATTTTAAAAACAATTTCATAACCTGTTACTAATCAGCATTCATGTCCTTGAGCTACAATTCTAAATTGCCAGCTCTACATAGCCAGGAAAAGAGCATGTGCCTATACTTCAGAAACATTTAAACCCTTATAAAGATGACTGCATAATTTCTCGATATTCTATTTTGGATAGTTCCTTTTCTTGAGAAAAAAAATGTAACATCGACTAAATCTTTAAACACTGTTTCATATGCAAAAGAACTAAGTTTAGAATAATTAAAACAAAAGAAATCAGGAAATGGACAAATGGGAAAAAAATAAACAATAACAATAACAAATGCAAACCAGACTATATAAACCACTAAATTTAATTTTCTTATGAACAGAATAACACAATTCCTTCAGTGTCATTCTAATTATCTACATCAATAAAAAGAATCCCCACATCTGAGAAAGAGGTAAAGAAGCAAGATTTTGTTAAATTGGACAACTGTGTAACTGGATCCAATTCTGTTCACCTCATTAATTCAATCCCAAAATGACCTGTGTTTACATCCCACTTGACACTGCAGGTCTATGTTGTCAGTGTTGACCAAGTTCCTACACTGTACCCCGTGCTATGAGAAAATGTAATAAAGACGTTTCTCACACCCTAGCCCCTCACTGGGGATCTGAACAAACATAAAATATCTATCCAAGTTCATATTATTCCAGGAATCACAAAACACATGAGAAATTATAAAGAACTATCAAAGTAGAAATTTTTTATCATATCCAAAGTAACATAATTGATTTAATTACTGAAGTAGTTAATTTACTTGACCATTACATTTACATTTTAGCTAGAGATAGCTTATCATGAGAACATCATGAAGTTCTTAAAATTATGGGCTATAGGGTCAATATGTCAGAGTTGGAATCTCTGACAAAATGGGTTTAGTAGGTTGGTGTGAGTAGAAACTGGATTAGAAAGTCCAATAAGAAAAAAGTGGAGTGGAGATAATTCCCCAGAAAAAGACTGGCAGACAAGAAAATAAAACTAATTTCAATTACAGGGAAATACAAAATGAAGAGTATTTTGGAAGTGGCATTTTAGATTAAGCATCCAAGAATATATTTGAATGCTGTTTGGAAGAAATCCACACAGCCAGAGACTGAAGATATAAGAAGAGGAAATTACTAGCAGAACAAGATCATTGAGAAGAACAGGTAAAGGTTCCAGATCATATGTAAGAAAATAGATTTCTTAGAAGACAGTACACTTCCTCTACTGGAACATGTAATCAATTAGGATGAATGCAGATGCAGATACAGTTTATAGATTTAGTGGCAAAAGAGTGACAAAATTCCAGCTTCGTGTGACCTGTTTTTAAAATAAGATATGAAGCAAGACCATCTGCACACAGTGGATGTGTGATGTCAAGGGATGGGACAAAAAAGAAAAGGACAGGGTACAATGAACCAACTGTCCTAGTTTTCATGGAACAAGAAGATTCCTGTGACTACAGACTCTCAGTGATAAAATCAGAAAAGTCTCAGCAGTTGGTAGAGGTTGTTCATTCCAAAGTCTGAGGAGAGTGGAAAGGATATAAAATACTCTGTACAGAGTAGGAGTAAGTTTGCTAGTAAAAAAGAGTAAAATTACTTGTGTTGAATGCCCAGGCAATGTTGGTGGCCACGAATTTATAGCATAACAGTATACTGAGTAAGACTGAAATCTGATTGTGCCACAGGCAGAAAGTATCCCAAACTTAATTTGTTCGTGGTACATTGTTGGTATTTTTTCTATTGTACCTCCAAATTTTCTGGCCTACTTGTCCGTCTGTTCTACTAGACTAAAGATTCTATTAGGGCTGCTACGACGACTGCTTTGTTCATTTAACACATCCTAGCAACAAAAATGTAGATTCAATTGAATTTATTTTAAATTTCAATAATTAAGTTAAATAACGCGTGTGAAGCTCCCATCAAATGCTCAGTAAGTGGAAGCTAAAAATGTCTTTATCTTTACTCCTATTTTTTACAGTAGGGCACAGGTCCTGGTTTGTAGACATTTACATCTCAATAAACACTTGTTAAACAAAAAGCTCAAGTTAGAGCTAGGATCTTGAATTATACCTGACAGCGGCAAATCCCTCAATCGTTTGTTGACTTTACTTCCACTACCCTAATTGCTGCCTTCTGAAATTCCAGGTTACGTTGTGTTCTTTAAAAAGAAAGTAAATAGGTGACAAAAATCCAAGAAAGTAATTGTAAATTGTCACCATGGAATGAAACGTACTTTAGCGGGAAACCACAGATGCAGTAAAGTCTCAGTGCTTGTGTATTTTCAATTTCTTGACCACTAGGTGGTGAAAGAGTCCCTATTCTAAAAACACAGTTCTAACAAGTTTGTGTTTTTCTCTCTCAATACTCACACAGGGCTTTGTACGTGAAGAAAATCCAATAAAATTCTTGAAAACTTCCGCTTGGGAGACACAGCGTTTAAAAATAAAGGCTGTTGTAAAACTGGTAGGAGGAGAGAGGAAGGGCGGAAATACAGTTCGAGTCCTGAGGAAGCTAAACTACAACTCCCAGGAAGCCACGGGCTGGGCTTCACGTTACGCCTGCGTTGCGACGCTTCAGGACTCGGTTCGCGGCCACACACTTTTTTCAGCAACAAAGAGAAACCCAAGGAGCGCAAACTGGCGAAGCAGCTACGCCTTGACGACCACGGTATCTTCCTGAGGGTGGTGGTTCCAATCTTCGCTTCTAATGGACCAAGGAAACCAATAGCTGCCCCGTTGTACCCGTTAGCCACGTGACCATCCCGGGTCCTGTGACTCTGGAGCTCAGCTGCCGAAGTTTGTTACCCTGACAACCGCTGGCCCATGGGGACCTTCGGGAAAGCGCGGGATTCAGAGGCAAAGGTAGGTCAGGCGTGGACGCTGGCTCGCCTTCTAAAATACCTTAGCCAAGGTTGTGCCTTAAAGCTTTCATTTGTCGGGTCATTACCCTCTCCGCCCGAACTCCACTGCAGATGCGTCTTCGTTTACCTGCCAGCATCCAAATTCGCGCTTTCTGGAGCCAGGACGCCGCCAAACTGAAGCCCTTTTGATGGGTTCCGCCTCTAATCAAGCTTTGGGCAAGACTTTAACCGCGGCCACTCAGACCTGATCCAAAATGCTGATAAAGGGAGGGGGTATCGTTCTGCAGGTTAGGGAAAGTACGGTCCGGGGAGCTGGCCGACTTCCTCTCTAGCATAAAAGAACGCTGGGGTTTGTGGAGCCTCAAGGAGTTAAAATCCAGAAGCTAGGGCAGATCTGAAATTGGGTTCTTTATGGGGGAAGAGGATAGCTTTGCGTTGCAAACCACTGGATTCCACTTAAAGTGTTCAGGGCCTTGTTTTTGTTGGCTTCCGTTTCCTTGCTCCCACCCCCATAGCGCTAACTTGCATACTATAAAAGTAGTCTTTTAAGTACTGAGTCTGTTAAATCTGATTGTCTATATCTGGAAGTGAATTTTGCAAAAGGATTAACAAGGATTGGAAAATAACTAGCCGAATCCGGGAGCACTGACTGGTCTTTACAAGAAAAAAATGGTGGTTCTTTCAGTTTGCTGAGATTCTCTTTGAAGACCTGGATTGTGTCTGAGAGGTATTAAATAACATGCAGATATATGTAAGTTTAGTGAATATTGCAGATTCCACCCTTTACCAACTAGATGTTAACAGATGACAGTGTAATTCTGGACCCTGAGTAGAAGGTAGACTTTTCAAGCTGCTTTTTCAAATCAGTTTGCTTATTGAATTAGGAATCTCTTAAACCAGCTTACTAGTTATAATTGTGCGTGCAGACTAAGGTATAATGAAATTTCTAAAGTTTGACAGTTTTTATGATGTGATAGAGTTCCTCTATAAATGTTTTTCTTTTGTCCTTTACTGTTTCCAGTGTTGTAAATTCTTTAGAATGTTTGCTTTGGGAAATTAAAATTATTGACAATGGCTCATTACTCTAAAGAGGAGCTGGATGAAGAATTTGAACAGTTTATGAAGGAGGTAAGTTTATGTCTTTTAAAAGCAGTATTGTAAATTTGTCTCATCTAGTTCTCTTCCATTTCAAATGCTGCTCCACCTTCTAATTGAATGCCATCATTTCACCTGGCCTCCTGCAACTATTCCCAACCAGTGGCCTTCACCACAATCCAGCCAGATGAGCTGTCATTTTTCATCTGACACTCTTCATCCCCAATATAAAACCATATGTCTTCCTGTCTCATGTAGAATAAAATCCAAACTCCTCATGTTGCCTTATGAAGGCCACTATAATTTTACTCATGTCTACCTTACAGGGTTTATATCACTCTTTCCCTTTGTCCACTTTATTTACAGTGGCCTTGTTTCCCCCACCCTTGTCATACCATTTCACCTTAAGGCAGTGGTGGTGAACATTTAGATCTTTCAGTGATAAACAGCCCACTGCAGTACATGTGCCATAGGTTCGCCACTACTTCTTAGTGGCTGTGTAGTGCCTGTTCCCTCCAACAGGGTTGTCATGTTAACTAATTCTTCACTTGGTTGGTGAAGATCTTTAAATGTCAATACCTCAAAGAAGCTTTTTGTGATAACTCAGTAAAAAGTAACCCAGTCACTTCTTAGTATACCATGTATTTAATTCTTTTCATAGCACTTAGCACCATTCATTATTTTTCTTGTGTGGGTCTATTTTCTACTTTATAAGAACATATGGTCCATGACATTATAGCTAACCTCATTGTCAAGTATGCAGGACCTAAAAGATGCTTGCTAAATATCTGCTGAATGAGTAATGGGCTATGCCACATTCTGTATATTTACATGGATGGAGGGGACTTGTAGAACATTCAGGAAAGTGCTTGTTCTTAGAGTGGTTAATAAGCTTTTTAAAATTAGCTTTGAGATATTGTTGACTCATTTAAAATATGTGTTTGGGGCCACGGATTTAGCTAAGTAGCACTGTGCCTGCCTCACAAGCATAAGCTCCTAAGTTCAATCCCTGGTACCAAAACAAAACAAAATTAATAAAATGTGTGATTTAGTGGTTTTACAGTTATAAAACCAATGTCACCACAGTCAATTTTTAGAACATTTTTGTCACCTCAAAAAGAAACCCTGTGTCTGTGGCAGTTATTCCCAATTTCTCCTGTTCCTCAGCCTCAGACAATATTCATCGCTAAAGATTTGCCTATTGTGAACATTTCATAGAAATAAATTATGCTGGATATGCCCTTTAGGGTCTGGCTTATATTATTTAGCATAATGTTTTCAGGGTTCATCCATGTTGTAACATGTATTAGTACCTCATTTCTTTTTCTAGAGGAATAGCGTGCTACTGTATGTATATGCCACATTTTGTTTATCACTTACCAGTTGGTGGATATTGGGGATCTTTCTACTTTTTGGCAGTTTTGAATAATGCTGCTGTGAATAATCATGTACAAATTTTGTGTGGATGTATGTTTTAGTTTCTCTATACCTGGGAGTAGAATTGCTGGGTTGTATGGTAACTGTGTGTTTAGCCTGTGAGGAACTACCAGAGTATTTTCTAGAGTGGCTGTGCTATTTATATTCCTACCAGCCAGGTTCTACTTTGTCCATATCCTTGTTAACACTGTTACTGAGGACCAACTTTTTGGTTTGTTTTGTTTTAATGGTAGTAATTTGGAAAGCAATGTGAAAGGTTTTCAAAGTCAGAACACCTACAATGTAAGAGAAAATAAAGTGGGTACTGTATTTCTTTTTCTGCTCTTTCTATAGTCCTGCAAGATTAGTGGTCCTGTGCCTATGTTATAGATAAATGAACTGGAAAAATTGGGGGAGGAAAGCAAAAGAGGGAGCATTTTAAGGTAATAGTGATGTTTAGAGTTTAAGTGGAAAATGATGCAAACTAGCTAACAAATTCAGATGAAATGATATTTTTTCTTCCCTCCTCTTTTCCTAAGTAGTTGTCAGTGAAGATAATGAGGTCTTTTTGAACATTTTAACATGGACAGTTTTGCAGGTTACTGAGGTAGAGTTTTTTGTTTGGCAGGTAGGAGTGTGTGTGTGTGTATGTGTTGTCATCTTAGAAGTTACTGGTAACCATATCCTAGTTTGGAGGCTATATGGTATAGTAGAATATAGACAGGCTTTAGTAGTAAAGATAACCTGAATGCAGATCCTGACATAGATCGGGCATATACAAATGTGTATATTGTCCCTAGAAAAAAAGTGTGCAGAGTGAGAATGAAAAAACCACCAAGAGAATAGTCTCATGCTGAGGAAATGAGCAAAAGAGCCCAAAGCTATTAAAACAGATGGTTGGGAGAAGCCACAGAGCTGAGGAGTCACTGAGTGAGAGTGATGCAGATGAAGCCAAAGAGAGTTTCAAGAGTCTCACCAGATTCAAATTCCATGATGTGACCTAGGAAAATGACTGACAGTAGTCCTTTATTTGTGGTGTTTAGGAGGCCTTAGGTAGGTACCTGGAGGAAAGCCAATTTGGTTGAAACCAGATCTTAAGGGGTTGAGCAGTTTATTCAAAAATTGGTATATAAAGGAGAACTGATAGGTAGAGTAAAAGGGAAATAAGAATAAGAAACTTATCCTGTTGTATTTTGTTTTCAAAGTAGAGTAGACTTGAGTATTCTTTTATTCCCCAGACTTGCCCACAGCTATGCAAGGTGCTGGATTTGCAGTGCTGAGCAGGTTACTAATCTAAGAAAAGGGAGTGAAGGTACAGAAATAAAATGGAATAACCAAGGAATAACCTGGAGAAGTGAAGTGACACCTCCACAGATTCTACTGGGAATGGGGGAAAGAATTGTCCCTTAAGTAAATTTAGAGGTGAAGTAAGGGCATGTGGTGTAGTACTTTACTGAGATCTTTATTTCCTGAATGAAGATAGAGGCCACCTTACAGAATAAGGGAGGAAAATATTGGGATAAGAGTAGGGGATCTAGAAGTGTAGTGAAATTTAGACCAGATGGGTAGATGACAAATACAAGTTTATCACAGTTTATTAATCATTGTTATAAAACACTAATTTCTGTAGTCAACACCATCATCCTCTCTACCCACTGAAATTCAACTCTTCCTTGCCTTGCAATTCTGTGTTCTTCTGCCGTGATTCTTGGTAATTTTGTTTAATCTCTCCTGTTTCTTAATTCCTAGACAGTGTCTAAATACGATTGTATCCTTCCCTTGTGTTTCTTTTCCTAAACAAATATCTTGATCAAGTTTTCCTTTTGTTCTAGTTTACTCTTTTAATTCTGGATATGAAATCAGTGTTCAGAGACACATGCTTGATGTTTAAGTTAGTTGGCCACCTATGCCTAGAGATAATGAATGTATACATTATTGTTGAAAATCTTATATGATAACTGAAAGGTGAAAGAACTAATAGAGAAATACTATTCTTAAATACTAAATCTGGAATTCTTTGCACTGTATTTTATAATTTAGTAATTTGTGTCTGATTTAGCTTTCAGATGATTCTTTTGACAAGTCAAATAAAACACCTAGACAACCTAAAGAAGTAAAGAAGAAAGATACTATGCCTTGGTGGTTAACTGAAGATGACTTTGAAGATGGTGGTAAATATTGCTGATGTTTAGTTTTAAATTATTTGACCACAAGGGGTCAGTCAAGACTTATAATTCTTGATGATATACATATATACGTATATATGTGTTTATATGTATATATGTATGTTTATATGTGTTTATGTATGTATGCTTATATGTATGTTGATAGTATAGATTCTTGAGATTTGAATTGATTTTCATATTGCAGTACTTTATTACATATCTGTTATGTAATTGACAAGGTGTTTTTGCATCAAGTTATTTTACATTGAGATCATCTAGATTTGCTCATATTAAGGTGATGAATAATATAGATATATTATTTTATATTTAATGGTAAATTGATTTAACAAAATCCTGGCGATATGTTAATATAAACCCATGGGAACAGTTTTTTTAAAATCTGTTGATTTTGGTATTATATTAATACTGTTAAAAGTAGATTATTGCTTTAATGATAAAAAAGAAGAAACTCATTATTGATCTTCTCTGGCACATTTGTATCTTTTCTGGAATAGTTCCAATTACAGCTTTACAAATCTAAAATTACTTTGAGTGTTTTGTTACACTTGCATTTAGTTAGTATGCATTCTGTGGTACTATGACCTACAGTAAGTATGTCATAAATGGTACCATATATGTTATATTTACTGTATATGACCCTACCATATCTGTAAAGAACCCAAGTACTTCTGTTTAACTACCTATGTTTCCAGGGTGTGTGGATCAGTGTTAAACACCATTTTGTAAACTGATAGAATTTCTGTATCTTGGGCCGGGGATTTAGCTCAGTGGTTCCAATGCCTGCCTCGCAAGTGCAAGGACCTGAGTTCGATCCCCAGTACCACACACACACACACACACACACAAAGAATTTCTATATCTCTTCTCTATAGAGAATAACTTACCTGTGGCCTGTTTTTGCCATAAAATTAAGTCTGAAGCTGAGTATGGTGATACGTGTCTGTAACCCTAGCACTCTGGGAGGCCGAGGCAGGAGGATCATAAGTTCAAGCTTAGTATGGGCAATTTAGTGATTTAATGAGATTCTGTCTCAAAATAAAATTTCAAAATGAGAGGCAGGGGAGTGTTCTGAGGGTGTAGCTCAGTATGAAGGCCCTGGGTAGTATCTTCAAAAAAATTGAGTCTGAATTTCTTAATGTAACAGTTGAGGCTCTACATAATCTGACTGGAACCTTCCCTTTCTACCTCATGTGCTGCAATCATGCTCATTTATCCCATATATCCTAGAAATACCTTGGCTCCCATTTCTCTGTGCCTTTGCCATGCCATTATAGTACCTTTCCTGGTGCCTCAGCCTCCAAGAGTGTTTGGATTATAGCCATATACCACCACATCCAACTCCATACATTGTGTTTTTTTTTTTCTTTACAACAAATATTCATTTATCCCTCTGTATCTATTTCTAGGACCCACTGATACCAAACTCTTGAATGTTCAAATCCCCTATGTAAAAGGCATACGTAGTATTTTAATGTAATTTTTTTCTTTTGGTACCAGGGATTGAACTCAGGATCTTGTGCTTGCAAAGCAGGCAGTGAAACCACTGAGTTAAATCCCCAGCCCTAATGTAATTTAATGTCTACCCATATACTCTACTTTAAGTCGTCTCTAGATTACTTATACCTGATACCATGTAAATGCTATGTAAATAGTTATACTGTATTGTTTAAGTAGTGATGACAAGAAAGAGTGTGTATGTTCAGTAATCATCTTTTCCAGAAATTTTTGATCTGTAGTCAGTTGAACTCTTAGATGTGCAACCCACAATTACAGAGGGCTGTGATATAAAGAAGTTTTGGTATTGTATAACCTGCTGTGATTTTGGAATAAAGAGTATTGGTCTGTGAGGATGAGCGTGGTAGATCATTGACTTCTAGCTTTAGGCTTATTTTCTCCCACATGCACCCTCTCTTACTAGGTCCAACAAGGTCCCATCTTTTTGCATCCTCAACTGGCCTGCTTTTCCCATTGTTAAGCCTTTGTACTTACTATTTCCCCTGCCTATATGTGTCTCCCTTTCCCAGTGTACCTGGTTGTCTGCTACTCTTTCTTTCCATTTTAGCAAAAGTGTTACTTCCTTGCAGAAATAGTCTTGGCTTTTCCAGTCTTGGTAAGACCTGAACCTCATTGATATAGCTTTCCTTCAAAGTTCTAGGGTTGTAATTCATATTTAGTTCTCCTCTGCAGACCCTGATGCTTCCTCGGTAACCTCCAGTATTTACTGATTTCTTTCCTTCTTTTCTTCAGGTGCATTAGACCTGGAAAAAGGATGGTTTGTTCTTCATTGCTTTTTCTAGACCTTTCTCCTTGCAATCTCCTTACAAAGCATGTCATCAGAGCCGTCAGTATTTGTCATTATTGTAGTTGTCTGCTGATGTCCAAGTTATTCCTTCTTCTTCAAAGAGACTAGCTCTTGTTTTACCATCAGTCTCCAATTCTCCTGTCTGATTTTGTTTGGCTTTATTAAGCACATAGTTAATCTCTCCAGTACCCTGGCTTTTGAGTTCCTTGAACCTTTTTATACCAAAAATCTGGTCATCCATAGTATTGCCCACCTAGTCCCTCTAATAGCTTTTCATGTCACTAATCATGAAGTCCAGTGACCAGCAAGCTGTAACCCTAGCCCTGTACTGTGCTCTCTGACCTTTCATCTTTCCCTTGCTCATGCCAGTGTGAGTCCTGGGCTTCTGATGTAGAGGGTTTATACATGTTTCCTTTTATTTCAACACTTCCTCTAAGATTGCTGTGGATTGGCCCCTTATCTCCATCAACTCTTAGCTCAATTGTTAACTTTTCCATGAAGGCATGGAATTTGCAGTGTCCTCACTCTTGCATTCCCTATCCCTCTTGTTTTAATTTTCTTCTTTGTACTTGCTGTTTTCTAATGTGCTATTACTTCTTTTACTTTTTTCCTGTCTCCATCTACATGAATATAAACATCACAAGGGCAGAGATTTTTTCCTATTGTATTCACTGATAAATCCCCAACATTTAAAATAATATCTGGCATGTAGTAGGCACCAGTAAATATTTGTTGTTGATAGCCTGCCTCTCCAAACTTTGTTTCGTAATGGTAAGGTGCTGCCTTGTATGGGCGACACTAATACTTTTCTAGGGACACAATTTAACAAATCTGAATAAAATAGATAATATTTAAAACCTATGTAAACAAAAATTGTAAGTTTTGCCCGGGATTCATTTTTTAAACTTTTTATTTTTAAAAAATTGTTCAAACCTATTCAGAAAGAAGTAAAATGTACCCATTGCCTTCCTACAACAACTAGTAACTCATGGCCAAACATGTTTCAAGTGTATCCTCTTTCTCCCCCTGCCATTATACTGAAACAAATCTCTAGCACCATATCACTTTTAGCCACAGATATTTCAAAATATCTCTTAAAGTCTCTATTTTTAAAATATTATGCAAGAAATATTAATAATTCCTTAATATCATCTGATACCTAATCAGTCACAGAACACTCAGTATGTTTAGTATGTATTAGCTTTTGAGAAAATTTCACATTCCAAAGTGCTGTGAGAGATTTTGATAACCTTTCCTCCCTCAACAACAGACACTCCTGCCATGGTGAGAATCTTTCCTGTAGTAAGCCACAGTTTCCAATGTTGTTGAAATAAATGATTTTTAAAGGTTTTTTTTTTTATATTTCCATCTTTTTAAAGTGAAGTTTATACTGACAAAGGATCTTGTTTAGGCTCTCTATATTAATTATTTATATCTGCTTTACGTTTTGTGTTAGGCTGCTTCATGCTATTATATTCCTAAAAAAGTTGCAAGTCAACAAAAGCTTTGTAACTAAAGCAAAGAAGAGGGAATAAAACCAAAGAAAAGTGGTGTGGCCAACTGCATTAAGTACTTATGCTTCAAAATAGTCTTTTAAAATCATGCAAATTTTTGAAATACTCCACTTATAAAAGATACACTGCAATCAAGTGAAATTATAGTTTTTCTTTTGTGAATTTTATATATGATGGATTTTTATTTAATATATTCATTTTGTAGCTACTGTCCACAAATTTAACATAATAGTATTATTGTGTTGGCATACTGACCCAAACAATTCTCTGAACACAAATACCAAACCATGTTAAATCCTATTCCTAGGACTGCTTGGAACAAACGTAAGCTATTTGAAAACAAAGACTTCTCACCAAGTGATGGAAATAGAAGATGAGTCTGCTGAAAAATCTCAGCTTCTTAAGAGCAGTGGAACCTCTATCTTAAGTGTTGACAGCTTGGAGACAAATGGTAAGAATGTGAAGAATATGAGTTGACAAATTATTAATATGCTTATATTTACAATTTTTATAAAAATTTACTCATAACTATCTTGGAGCCTCTTTTACTAAGGCATGTAGACAGATTTAGTATCTTCTCAGAGTTTTAGAATTACAACTCCTGAGAAGCCTTAAATTCTATAATATTGATTTCAATTACAGAGTTATTTGCTAGATGAGAGATTAGGAAAACTATTTGTAAAAATCTTCATTTTACTATATAATGCTGATAAATGTCTCATTTAAATTTTATCAAAATTCCATGTATTAATAAAGTATATTTTTGCTTTCTATTTAGAACTAATAGTTTCTGAGCTCAATCATAGTGTTCTTGGATTGGGATTGGACACATTAGAAGAACAAGAAGAAAAAGAGCAGTTTTTTGACAAGCTTGAGAAAGGTTTGACCTCTTCCATTGATTATTCAAGATTAAACAAGGAATTGGATTCCAGTGACTCTACACATTTTAAAGGTTTAAGCAGGTAAAGTAAATACAATATAAGCTATTAACTGACTTTTGTGTTTTTTTCTGTATTTTTGGAAACCTGATGCATTGACTCACATAGAAAAACCTAACAGACAAAATTAACTCTGTTCTCTGTTCTTTATTATGGTTAGGGTTTTTCTTATGTATGAACAGAATATTTTGATTTGTCGGTAGAAAACCCACTCTACCTATAAATACTACCTGAAATTTCATACCTAAGATACTATTGAAACTTAGTATATTGTAAAGTCCTACTGAGAAAAAAATGAAGTGATTTTCCACAAATAAAGTAAAATAATGAAGTGCAAGTTGTTATTATACATGGTTAATTTTTTTTTGAGACAGGGTCTCACTATGCAGTTCAGGGTGGCCTTGAACTCCTATGTAGCCCAAGCTAGCCTCGAACTCGTGGCAATCCTCCTGCCTCAGCCTCTCAAGTGCTAGGATTACAGACATGCACCACCATGCCTGCCTCAGGTTGCTATTATAAACGCAGGAGAAAATAGAAAAAAAAAAAAAACCGAAGTCAGTAGTAGGGAGTCTGACCGCTATGTATGGTTGACTCTATTGGTTATCAGGACAGCTCATTAATCCTAGAAATCCTCCTAGTTGACTGAGTTGGTCATCTCTCAAGAATAGTAGACCATTGCCATTCTCAAAACCTTTGTGGGCCCAGGGATTTAGCTCAGTGGTTTCGCCACCTGCTGCGCAAGCGGAAGGACCCGAGTTCGATACCCGGTACCACAAAAAAAAAACCTTTGTGATAACTCACGTCTTTAATGTCCTCACATTAGTCATCCATGTAATTGTTTTGTTATAAATGAAAAGCAGATTATGATTTTATTTTAATTTTGAGAATACAAAAGTATGATTGAGAGTAAAGAGAAGCATAACTGCTAGTTATTAGAATGCCTAGTCCCAGCATGATTAGTTTCTTACAGAAAATAGATAAAGCAATACATTTACTAGCATGAAATGTGCAGGGTCTGAAACTGATACCCTACTTGCAAACTTTGTGGATATTGGCAATAAACACAAGATTCCTCAGTCAGAAGCAGAAGGCCTTACTTCTCAGTGCAAAACTAATACCCCACGGTCATGTTTATCTGCATCAGTTCCTGTACCCCATGAGTTCTGCCCAGGCCAGGCAAAGGATCCACAGTGGGTGTCTGCACATGCAGTGGGTTGTGTTACAGGAGAGATACACTGAGCTTGGGGAATCCATTGCTGCTTTTATAGTAAATGGAAACAAGCTTGCTTCTGGGGTAGAAACATTTCCTCACAGCTCAAGATTAATTGCTACAAACATCACACTGAGAAAGGCTAAGGTAAAGAATGGTTAGGGCCTTGCATTATTGGGATACTTGGAAACAAGGTGCAGGGATGTGCATTGCCTATGGCCATTGCCTCTTAACAGTGATATCACAGATTAAGCATGCATAAGCTTTATGGCCACAATTTGTCTCTGAATATTTCTTTACTTTTTCTTATCAATAATATTCTTAACCATTTGTATGTTTGCTCCAAAATAGGCTAGTCAGAGTGCAGCATGGCGTGGAATATACATTTTGCTGCTATTATCATTGTTACATTTTTATAGTTTGTCAGGTCTGCTAATGATTTCACTAAAGACAGAGTTAATTGACTGGAAAAGGTAGAATTGATTCCTTAGTTTGAAAGAACTAATTAGTATATGAACTAATATGTCCTGTATAATCTAAACATGCTCAAGCTCATTTGTCCCCTTGCTTTTAAGTTTTTCTTGAACTAAGGCTTATATTTGCTTCTGTTTCAAGATTAAATTGGGTATTAACATGTGAATGCTGGGGGTAATTTTTCTTGGTCTTTATGTAGATTTCATTGGATCTCATAACTTGAGGTCAGTTGTTAATCTTTAGAGAAGAAGAGATTTCTGGGCTATAAAATAATGTATACACATAGAAATGCACACATTTATGTACAAAATAGTTTGTGTTTATATGTAAATTTAAGAAAAGTTGGTTTTTTTAATTACTTTTATACCTAGAGTTGACCTTAGGCTTTGAGGATCCTTTATTTTCAAAACATTTTTCTTAGATTTCCAAGTTTTTAGTTTTTAATAAAACGAGTACTTGAAACATAATTTTACAAGTTAATTAAATGTTTTTTCCAGTTATCGGGCTAATGTAGGACTAATTGAAGATGAACATGAGAATGAATCAAAACATGAACAACTCCCAGGTAATTTCATTGGCTTTAGATTTTACAATATTTGAGAAAGTAGTACAGGTACAGCTTTTAAATAAAGGCATTTATAAGAAAATAATGAAATATTTTGGAAAGAGCTTTGACCAGGTAGAATGGAGTTGACCTATATTATAATCTGAGCTGCTAATTAATTATCAAAAGTGAATTTCGGTCTCATTTGTTGAAAGTGGGCAGTGGATCGATTAGAAAGACAGGAGAAAGGGTTTTTTTGTGTGCCAAGGCTGGAAATTGAAGTCAGGACAAAGAGCTGCAAAGAACATGGCAGTGGGCATATACGTGATTTTTCATATTTTGACTTTGAGCATGTCTCCACTATTTATACTTAGAATGATTTTCTTGTAAGGATGTATAGCTAACTGGGCTTTGCTTTTTAGTTTAATATGGCCATCTCTGACTTTTAATTGATATGTTTCTACCCTTTACAAAAATGTATGGGTTGATATGGGTTGTTGCTGCTTTGCCATTGTTTTCTATCTTTTCATTATTTTTTGTTGCTTTTGTCCTGCATTCTGTTGAATCACATTCCATTTTAAAAATTTATACATATTTGTAGTACATAATGTTTACAATCTTTGTGGAGAATTGGTACATGTACATAATCCATCTTTTTTTCCCAAGGTTTTCTGTTTTTTTTATTTTATATTATTTTATTAGTACTTCTTTGAGGTACATGAAATTTACATTCATCTTAGGGTGTAGGTACATGTACGTAACATAGCTTGATTCTTTTTAATCCTTTTCCCCTCCTCACCACCTCCCTCCCTCCATCTCTGAATCCTCTTTTCCTGTTTTCATTCTTATGTTATTATTATTTTTTAGTTCGTGTCATATAATATTTACATTAATTGTGGGTATTTGGTACATGTAATTGACACATCTTAAACCTTTTTACTTCCCCTTCTCACCCACTCCTTGCATTCATTTTCCTGGATCCATTCCCATTTGCAAAAGATTTATCTCCTTGTTTCCTTTATAAATCCTTTCTTTTGCTCTTTATATGTACTTTGCCGTATTCAAATAAGATCCCATATGGTATTTAAGTTTGTGTGTGTGATGTATTTCTCTTAACATTTTATTTTTCAGTTGTATCCACTTTCCTACAAATGTCTAGAATTTGTCCTTCTTTATAGCCAAGTGCTCTGCTATTCTATTATGTATGCATGCCACATTTTTTTATCCATTTATCTGTTACTGGGCATACAGGCTGCTTCCAGGATTTAGCTATTATGAATTGTGCTGTAGTAAACATTGGTATTCATGTATCACTATAGTATGATGCCTCTAGCTCTTTGGGAAGACACTTAAAAGGGGAATAGCTGGGTCAAATGGAATTTCTAGTTTTAAGTTTTTTGAGGAATCTCTATTTTATTTTTAGTTTACGGGGTGAGAGATATAGGTTCAGCTTCAGTCTTCTGCAAATAGCCAGTTTTGCCAGTACCATTTGTTGAGTAGACTATCCTCCAACTTACGTTTTTGGCCCCTTTGTCAAAGATCAAATACCTGAATGTGTCTGGGGATTGTTTCTGTAGTCTCTGTTCTGTTCCATTGCCCCACAAGTCTCTTTTTGTGCCAGTACCATGCCATTTTTATCACTGCTGCTTTGAAGTTAGGTATTGTGATGCCTCCTGCATTACCTGGGATTGCTTTTACTATTCAGAGTCTCTTCTGGTTCCTATGAATTTTAGGATTGTTTTCTTTAGTTCTGTGAAGAATGCTGTTGATTGGGATTGCACTGAATCCATGTATCAGTTTTGTGAGTAGAGTCATTTTGCAAATATTCATTCTGCCTATCCAGGAGCAGGGGCCATCCTTGCATTTTCTGCTGTTCTCTTCAGTCTCCTTTTTCAGAGTACTGTAGTTTTCTTTGTAGATGGCTTTCACTCCCTTAATTAGGTTAATTCCTAGGTTTTTTTTTTTTCTTCTTCTTTTTTTTTTTCTTTTTTGGTACCAGGGATAGAACTTGGGTCCTTGCGCTTGCTCAGCAAGTGGCAAAACCACTGAGCTAAATCCCCAGCCCTCTTTTTTCTTGATGTTATTGTAAATGGTATTGTTTTCCTAATTTCTTCCTCATTGAATTCATTGTATTGATTTTTCTGTGTTGATTTTGTATCATGCTACATTGCTGAATATGGTTATTCTGAGTTTTTTGGTAGAATTACTTTGGGTCTTCTATGTAGAGTATCATGTCATCTGCAAATATGATAATTTTATTTTCTTTCCTGTATATATCTCCTTTATTTCTTTCTCTTGCCTAATTGCTCTGGCTAATACTTTTAGTACTGTATTGAATAGAAGTGGAGATAGTGGGCATCCTTGTCTTGTTCCTTAACTTTAGCTTTTAGTATGATGTTGGCTATTGATTTGTCATAAATGGCTTTAACCAGACTCAGGTAAGGTCCTTCTGTACCTACTTTCTTCAAAGTTTTTATCATGAAGGGGTGTTGGATTTTGTCAAATACCTTTTCTGCATCTATTGATATGATCATATGGTTTTTGTCCTTTTTTATGTGGTGTGTTATATTTATTGATTTGCATGTATTGAACCATCCTTGCAGCTCTGGGATGAAACATACTTGTTCATGATGTATGATCCTTTTGGTGATGTGTTGCATGTTATTTTCCAGTATCTTGCTAAGGGTTTTGCATCTGTGTTCATTAAGGAGATTGGTCTGTAGTTTTCTTTTTTTGTTGTTGTATCTTTGTTTGGTTTTGGGATCAGAGTTATGTTTGCTTCCAAAAATGAGTTTGGAACCACTCCTTCCTTTTAAATTTATTTAATAGTTTGAAGAGTATTGGTGATATATCATCCTTAAAGCTTTTGGAGAATCCATCAGGTTCTGGCCTTTTTTTTTAGTTGGTAGTTTTTTTTTTATTACCGTCTCAATTTCATTGCTTATTATTGGATTGTTTAATATTTTTATGTCTTCTTGGTTTTGTTTTGGTAATTTGTTTGAGTCTAGGAATCTGTCTGTTTCATCAAGGTTTTCCAATTTGTTGGCATACAAATTTTCATAGTAGTTACTGTCTTCTGGATTTCACTGTATCTGTTGTGATTTCACCTTTTTCATTTCTAATTGCAGTAATGTGAGTCTTCTCTCTCTTTTGGTAAGTGTGGCTAAGGCTTTATCTGTTTTGTTTATTCTTTCAAAGAACCAGCTCTTCAATTTGTGGATTCTCTGTATTGTTTTTAGTCTCAATTTCATTAATCTCCACACTGATCTTTATATGTTCCTTCCTTAATTTTAGTTTGGGCTTGGATTGTTGTTGTTTCTTAAGTATCTTGGAAGTTCCCCATTAGGTTATTTATTTGGCTCGCTGTTTTCCTAATATGAAAAACAATTGCAGTGACCCTCCATTTTAGGACTGCTATCTTTATGTCCCATAGTTTCTGATATATTGTACTGGCATTGTCATTTACTTTCAGAAATAGCTCAATTTCTCCCTTGATTTCTTCTGTGAGCCACTGAGTGTTCAAGAATGTGTTACTGTTACAGAAATCTGGGAAAGAAATACATAGAGACACAGAATTTGGATAAAGTAATAAAAATCCCCCCCCCCCCCCCAGCAGGCGGGTGTGGGAATGCCAGAAACCAGTCTGGTCAGTATCCAGCCCCCTTTGTTCAGTTTCCCTTTTTATATCCTTTTTAGCCATTATCTCATCCCTAGTGGTCTTTGATGTGTAAATACAATTCCAGTTCCTATTTACAAGTTAGAGACACAGGATAGGCACATATACATTGTAAATTTACCTTGGCATGATAACTTTGTTAGGTTAATGAAGTTACCAGTTAGAGTCAGATAATAGTCACCTTAAACAAGGAATTACAGGAAAAGCAAATCTTAAAAGAACACATTACTTACTTTGTTTCTACAACTACCTTAATATTCAATTTATTAAGTTAGCTGAAACTTTTTTGCATCATTCCTCCCTCTGTATACTTCGGGATAATTCTTTTATCCATTACAAGTTTTATCCAGTTTATCTGCATTTTTTAACACTAGCATTTTGTAGTCCTGAGCTGTAGCACTGTGCTACTGTATAAATTTTGAAATCCATTGGATGACACAAGGACCAAACATTAATATTAATATTATAACAAGAAGGGGACTCAGAAGAGGTCCTATCCAAGTTTTTTTATCTTGTCCAAGTAAAATTAATCTCATAGGACAGCTCTCCTATACCAAATTTCTCATCAAGAGCCTTGATCTGATCTTTTAATTTGTCTAATGATTTTTGTATTATAGCAGATTTATTAGTATATTAACAACTCTTTTTACCAAGAAATAAGCAAGTCCCTCCTTTCTGGGCTGTGAGCAGATTGAGAGAGAGCATGCCTATTTTGTAATGACATTGGCCAGTGAATGTAGTTAGGTTTTTAAAGCCTGAAGTGTGTCTCAGATTTCCTCAAGATCTTTTTAAATTTCTTGTCCTAATGAAATATATTACTCCTTGTAGCCAAATAAGATCCCATGGGGCTGGCATATACATAGATATAGGATTACATTGACCTTGTTTACAATTGTTACAATTACCAGTGGCTCGTCCAGCAAAGGAGCCCTTGATCCAAACTTGGGTTTTTTCTTTGTAATATAATTTTTCATTGTGTAAGACCGCTGTCCTTACCAAACGCTCCGAGAAGCTGACTATAGCGAAGCACACCCAGGGGTCCCAGCGGTGCCTCCTGAATGTAAGGCCAAGGGCCTTACCAAATGCTCCAAGGAGCTGAAGTGGAGCACACCTGGGGATCCCAGCGGTGCCTCCAGAATGTAAGACCAAGGGCCTTACCAAGTGCTCCAAGGAGCTGAAGTGGAGCACACCCGGGGATCCCAGCAGTGCCTCCAGAATGTAAGGCCAAGGGCCTTACCAAATGCTCCAAGAAGCTGAAGCGGACAAGTTGGAAAGTGAAACAGACCTTAGTCTGGCCAGACAGCACTCTCAAAGCAAAGTAGTTTAGAGAGGCAATCAGTCCAGAGTCCGAGGCTCTTTTTATAGGGGCTTGCAGGAAAGTTAACAGGCGAAATTTACAGAAGAAGGAACAAAGGTTAGTGGTCTTACATTTGTATGTTAATTAGCCTGACATGTACTGATAGTCAGCGGATGCTTTGTAGATTGTTCTATAGATAGTGGTGTCCGGAACAAAGAGTTGGATAATTATGGCTGATAGGATCTTATCTAGTGTCCTGGAACTAAGAAGCATCTTTATCTATTTACTCACATTCAATCACAGTTGGGGCTAGGGGAGTTTTATGATTACAGAGTTATGCAGTCCTACAATTAGAATAGCCCCCCACAGTCAGAAGTTACCCCAGATCCCCCACAATGTTTTTATAAAGAATATTGTAAACAGATAGCCTTCCGTTTCTCATTTTACTGTTTTAAAAGTCACATATTGTTCATCAAACTTTTTATAACTAGGCCTAAACACCCATAGTTCAAAAACAAACGTAAGGCAGTGGTGATCTGGCACAACACAATAATCCATGTCATCCTTGTTGGTATTCTTCAGCTGTGCGTTGACTCACCAGCCTCCGGTGTGGTGAGAGCAGGGCTTTGAGTGCGTTGCCTTTTTTGGCTTTTAGCATAAGCTTTATTGTTACCTTGTGCAACAAAGTCTTTGCCTTTTTGATGTCCTGAACAGTATATTACTGTGCCTTTGCTAGGTTTTCACACTGTCTCTAGCAACTGTATAATTTTCTGTTTATTTTTAATTAGCTTCCCTTCTGCCATGAGAAGACCTCACTCTCGGTAAATCATGCCAATGATGTATAATGTAGCAAATGCATAGCAAAAGTCCGTATATATATATATATACCTTTTTTACCCTTTGCCCATCGGAGTGCCTGTATGAGTGCCCAGAGCTTAACACATTGAACCGACGGCCCTGGCTAGGACCACCTCATCCTTCATGGTTATTGCATATCCAACATGATGAACCCCATTTTTTACGAAGCTGCTCCCATCCATGAACAGAACGAGGTCAGCATCAGACAAGGGTGTCATTTGCAAGTCAGGGCGGCTGGAAAAGAGCTCATCAGTGACACTCAAGCAGTCATGATCGGGAGGGCCTGTCTCCGTGGTCAAGAAGGTAGCAGGATTTAAAGTTTTTGTAGAAATAAACCACATGTGGGGATTCTCACAGAGAAGGGCTTGATACTGAATAACCCAATTATTTGAGAACCAATGATGCTGCCTTGTGTTCAGCAGTTCTGGGACCTGGTGTGGAACCTGTACAGTCAGTTCCTGACCTAAAGTCAGCTTGTCTGTTTTTTTGAATCAACAGAACTGAAGTTGCTAAGGCCCAAAACCATGAGGCCATCCTTTTGTTACTGAATCTAAATTTTTAGACAAATATGCCACCGGTTGATTCTGTGGGCCTACTTCTTGGGTCAGCATTTCAAGGGCCACATGTTTTTGGTTTTTTTTCAGTCACATATAGAATAAAAGGCCGCTTTACATCTGGTATGCCTAGGGCTGGGGTAGCTGTCTAAGTCAATTTTAAATTTTTTAAAAAGCTTTTTCCTGTTTTACAGGCCAATGTAGATGATTTTCCCCTTGTCCCTTTAGGGCTCCATAAAGGAGTTTAGAGATTTCTGTGCAACCCGGAATCCAAATTTTACAGAAGCCTGCTGCCCCAAGAAACCTTCTCAGCTGTTTCTTTGTTTGGGGTTTAGTGATGGCTCTAATAACCTGTTTTTTTATTTTTTAGGCAACACATGCCCTGTGTTATTTGAAATTTTAAATATTTAACATGTTGTACACAAATCTGGGCTTTTTTCCATGATACCTTATATCCAGTTTTCCTGTAAGTGCAGCAACAACCTTTTGGTGCCTTCCCAGCACTGTTCTTGGGTTAAGCTACATAACAGTAAGTCAGCCACATACTGCAGTAGGACACAGCTATGTTGTTCCACGGGGAAGGCAAGCAAGTCCTTGGCTAGGGCTTCCCCAAAAAGCGTGGGTGAGTTTTAAATCCCTGTGGCAATCTAGTCCAAGTAAACTAAGTATTTTTCCCATCACTCCGGTCTTCCCATTCAAATGCAAAGATGGGTTGACTGAGGCCAGTGATGAGAAGGCAAAAGAAGGCATCTTTTAAATCCAAACAAGTAAACCATGCTGTTTCTGGAGGTATCAGACTCAACAAAGCATAGGGGTTAGGGACCACTGGGTGCAGCAATACTGTTCTGTCATTTACAGCCTGTAGATCTTGCACTGGCCTGTAGTCCCCATTCGGGTCTCCGAACAGGCAGCAAAGGGGTGTTCCAAGGTGACGTACATTCTCTAATAAGTCCAAATTCCTTTAATCTCATGATATGGGGTTTAATTCGGGCTTGCCTGGACATTGGGTATTGTTTTACAGCAATGGGGCTGAATTGTCTTTTAATTTTATAACTGTGGGTGGATGATTCTTAGCTAAGCCTGAGGGTGATTTCTCTGTCAATACTCTAGGAAACATAGTTTTTAATTCTTGTGGAGCCTGGAAAACATCATCTGTATTGTAACACTGCCATTCACCCTCTTTTAGTTGTTACCATCATGATGAGTTCTCTTCCTGGGTCTAAATGCAGAGATACATTTCCTCATTGGGTGAAAGTTATTGTAGCTCCCAATTTAGATAATAAATCTCTTCCTAGTAAGGGGCTAGGACATTCTGGCATATATAAGAATTCATGTTTCACTTTATGTCCTCCAATTTCACATGTCCTTTCATAGCAAAACTGCCGTTTTTTTGAAATCCCAGTGGCACTAATCACTTGGATGCGCTCTCTGCTCAGAGGGGCAACTGGAGCTGTTACTACTGAATGTTCTGCGCCACTCTCCACTATTAAGGACAGATTTTGGCCCCCTATCTATATATCCACCATGAGCTCATGGGGGCCTAGCTGCATTGAGCCCGGTCTGTGTCAGTAACTGTCCTCCATCACAGCCAACAATGTGCCAGTATCCTTTCTTTTCTTCAAGTCCCACTTTTTTTTCCCTTGAGTCTTGTCTTTTTTTCTTTCTTTCTTGGCTCCCATAGTTACTGCTATCTTTCTTCCTGGCTCTCTTTCTCTTTTACTGTCTCTATTCACAAACACTTTCCCAGCTGATTGCAACAGTTGTGTTATATTCATGTCTTCCCAAGTCTCCTGTCTTTGGATTTTTTTTTTCTAATGTCTGGTGCTGACTAGGTTACAAAAGTTGTATTAATTAGCTGATGGTTTTCAGGAACAGTAGGATCAAAAGGTGTATACATTCTGTTAACTTTACAGAGCTACTTATAAAATCTCTCAGGGCTCTCATTGGACTCCTGTTGTGTTTCTAGCACTTTAATCATATTTGTAGGCCTTTTATTTGCAGCCCGCATTCCTGTTAAAAGGGCTGTCTGATAATTTTTCAAGTTTTCCTGTCCTGCTTGGGTATTAGGATCCCAGTTGGGCCGCACATTTACTGGGAATTGCTGTTCATATCAAGCATCTGGATTCTGCATAGCACCCGGTATTCTAGTGGCATTAACTTTTTAATTTTTTCTAAAACTCTCTATATTTTTTAGAGGTTAAAAAAGTTCTACAAAGTTTTTTACAGTCCTCCCAATTAGGACAATGGATAGCAAAGATGGAATCAAATAATTGAAGCATTTTGGAGGGGTCTTGGCAGAGAATAAATGACTTTTTTCTCTGGACCAAGCCTCTTTTTTTATCCTTTTTAAAGTCAGATCTCAAATATCACACCTTGGTCTGACATATTTGTCCCTTTTTTCAACAGTTTTTTTTAACTCACTATAAAGCAGGTCATATTGTAACCTGTTGGCTCTTAAACCCTTTGAAGATGGCCAATGTACACATGTTATACTAACATATTTAGAATTTAACCCTTTGATGACAACTAATGTAAACATTTAAACCTTTTATAACATAGTTGAAACCAACAAACATACATTTTTTTTGATAAATCACTTTCGCACATCTTTTGACATACCTAGGCCTTCTGGTCTTGTATATCTTTTTATCTTTTTAACAAGACAAACATACAAAATTTTTTTATATCACAATTATATCTCTTTTACTTATAGCTTTTAAATATATATTTTTTATCTCACTATAGACCTTTTATTACAAACTAGTCTTTAGCTGTTAAAATTTTAAAGTGTACCTTTTTTCATTTTCAGACTGTTACACTTTAAATTTGGTTCACTGCCAATAGAATGGTAGTAACCGTGAGGGTTTTTTTTTTAATCAACAAAGTACAGACAAGAGCAAGTTAACCTTATAATTACAATTGAAGAATTTGCAATGTACAATACTTTAAGCACACCAATTAAACATCAACTCAAACTGAAACACAGATACATTTATCAATTAACTAAAATTTGTAACTTTTTAAACTGAAACATTTATCAATTAAAATTTCTAACTTTTCCAAACTGAAACACAGATACATTTATCAATTAGCTAAAATTTGTAACGCTTGTAAAATTTTTTACTTTCTCTGGCTTTATGTCCTTCAGAGCTATTTTAGCTGTTTTTAATCCATTACTTTTTTTTTTTTACTAATTTTTCAAATTTGAGTGTAAGCCCTGTTCGATCCTCTCTGAGTCTGACCACAGCATGGTTCTCTGAAACCAAGCAGTTTTCATGCTTTTGTCCCCACCTCCTCCAAACCCGTGAATTTAGCAACTCAAAAAGAGGGGGAAAGTCTAAATTCTCTAGGTCTGGATCTGAAAGGACCGGTTACTTTTCAGCATAGTCCCCTTTCTGACAGAGGACCAGGATGTTGCTTTTCGCTTCTGGGGCGCACATATGAAGCCAAGGAGGCATTTTGTGGCACAATTTGAGCCATAAATCAATATAGGGAAATTGATCTGGATGTTCCTGTCCAGGGGTGGTGACTGTTAGCCAGACAGACCAGACGAGACTCTCACCTAGGGATCTCTCAGTTGGCCAAGCTAGGCAAAGCTTGGGCCATTTTAATTCACAAAAGGCTCTAAGTTTTGGGGTTTCATCTTAATACCATAATTTTCAGTAAAACCTTTTTTAAAATTTCTAAGCATGCATTCGAAAACAGTAGGATGAGATGTTTCTGTCTCCACGATCGATCGGCAGATCAGAGTGTTGGTGTGTGTATGGGTACCCTTGTATGGAGATGCAAGACAAACAAAGGTGGGGGATCACTCGCTCGCCTGTCTGGCTGCGGGCTTCTCGGCCATTTAAGGTCCATTCAGGCTAAGGTGGGCTATCGCCTAAGCTCACCATTGTGCCTTTGTTAAAGGCGACCACACACAAATTCTGCGATTCAGGGAGGACTCTAAGCACAAGCACTTCCTCCATCTGTCTTGTTCCGCAGCTTGTTTCACACACTCTCCTATCCAGAACTCTTTTACTTACACATTTATTCAGAAGTTATCACATTCCCTCCCGGTGAGCCCCTAACCGTAACCAAAACAAATGAAAGAAGCTACCTCCCCAAATGGCAAAGCACAGGGGTGATCAGGCCTCTGTACTATGTTTGCCCAAAGTTCACAAAGTGAACCAAAACAAATGGGAGGAGCTATCTTCCCAAATGGCAAAGCACAAGGAGTGATCAGGTCCCTGTGCTGTATTTGTCCAAAGTTACAAAATACAAATTCACAAGGTGAAGCCGAAAGTTTAAGGACTAGGAGGTTTCCCGGGGATTCTCACCCAGCAAAGGAAAGAGACAGATGAGACACCAAGAGCAGCAGTCCTCCTTCTGTAGTCTCTTAGGGTTCGGGCAAACCTCCGCCCGGTGAGCAGATCTCTGTGTCCTGTTGGGGAGCCTAGGAAATTAGTCCCAGGGGCGCACCTTTCCTCTCGCCTTTCCTCTCCATGAGACAGAGAGCCACTCCCTCCAGTGGGGTTTGGGCCCATCCCCAAAAAGGCTATTTCATTCCCAGTTCCCAGCCAACACACCAAATGTTACAGAAATCTGGGAAAGAAATACATAGAGACACAGAATTTGGATAAAATAATAAAATTTTTTTCTCGAGCGGGTGGGAACGCCAGAAACCAGTCTGGTCAGTATCCGAGCCCCCTTTGTTCAGAGTTTCCCTTTTTATATCCTTTTTAGTCATTATTTCATCCCTAGTGGTCTTTGATGTTTAAATACAATTCCAGCTCCTATTTACAAGTCGCAGACACAAGATAGGCACATATACATTGTAAATTTACCCTGTGTAAGACTGAGGGCCTTACCAAATGCTCCGAGGAGCTGATTGCAGTGAAGAACACCCGGGAAGGAACACACTGGACAAGATGGAAAGTAAAACAGACCTTTATTAGTCTGGCCAGACAATACTCTCAAAGCAAAGTAGCTTAGAGAGGCAACTGGCTCAGAGTCTGAGGCTGTTTTTATAGGGGGTCGCAGGGGAAGTTGGCAAGCAGAAATACAGAAGTGGAGGAGAGAGATAAAACAGACCTTTTACGTATTGTCCTTAAGATAACATATTCAGATATGGAGATGGGCAAGCATGACAGAACACTAAGCACACAAAACAGACCTTCCTGGCACAACAACAAGCACATCCCTGTAACTTGATGTCTACCTGGTGATCCGTAACAGAAGCAGACAAGTTGGGGCCCTATTTCAAAGATGGAGTAACTGTTGTTCAGTCTTACACCTGGTGTGGTAACTTTGTTAGGTTAATAAAGTTACGGGTTAGAGTTAGAAAATCGTCACCTTAAACAAGGAGTTACAGAAAAAGCAAATCTTAAAAGAACACATTACTTATTTTGTTTCTACAACTACCTTAATATTCAATCTATTAAGTTATCTAAAACTTTTTTGTATCATTACTGAGTTGCCAAGTGCTTCTAAATTTTCTGTGATTTTTTTTTCCTTTGGTTGGTTTTTATTTTCATTGGTCTCATAGTAAACTTGATGATTTAGGTTCTTTCATATTTATTTAAGCAGGCTTTGTGGATATCTTAGTTATTGTTCTCATTGCTGAAACAAAATACCCAACACCCAAAGTTAAAGAAGGAAAAGATTGATTTGGAAAAACAGTTTGTAGAGGTTTTAGTCCACAGTCAGCTGGCTCCAAAGTAAGGGGCATCACAGAGGAGAAATAGTCCATGGCAACCAGGCAAGCAAAGGCAGCAAGCAGCGAGTCCTTTAGCAGCTTCTTTCTACCCCTTTTTATATTCTATTTAGGCTACCAGGCTTACAGTGGTGACGGAGCCCACCGTCACCTGTCGAACAGTACCTGAATGGGGGAGTGAGGATGAAGAAAAATAAAGACAAAGAGATAGAGTCGGGAGGGCTCCCAGAGACTGAGCGCCCAAGTTTATTTTTCACCTTTCTTTTATACACTAGGTGAGTTTGGTCATTAATCATGACCCTTATGCAGAGACACCTGCTTCCTTGTTCTCTAGCTCTTTGGAAATTCCCCACCTTCATGGGCTTTCTTGTTTCTCAGGGTTACAGAACGTTCATCATGTTTCCAGGACAATTTCTAAAGGTAAACATCTAAGTTGGCAAGGACGCGGTTCCTCATAACATAGTCTCCTAGCTCTATACAATGGAGGGTAAGATTTAACATGGGGCCTCTGTGGCTAACACCGCTCTCCACACAGTGGGTACCAAACTAATCAGTGGACTGATTTAGTAATCACACACCCTTAATCCCAGCACCCTTAATCTTAGCATTACACCATGAATCAGTCATACCTTGGGCTAGTCTAGATCTAGCCACCTCTGAAAAAGCCCCATCGATGACCACATAGGCTTTGAGGGGACAGGTAAACACAACCCATAAAAATGGGCTAGTGTATGATCTACTTTAAAGAAGGTTCCATGTACTGCAAAGAATGTATACTCTGTAGTGGGATAGAACACTCTGTAGATTATCTATTAAATCCATGTGTTCAAGGGTATGGTTCAGCTCTGATATTTCTTAGTTGATTTTTTTGTTTAATTAATCTGACTCTGTGGAAGTGGAGTATTAAGATTCCCCACTGATTATGTTAGTATTTATTTGTTCTTTGATGTCCAGTATATTTGTTTTATGAATATAGCTGCTCCAGTATTTAGTACATATATATTTATCAGTGTTATCTCTTCTTGTTGGATTATTCCTTTAACTAGTATAATTAGTTTAATTGGTATATAGTGACCTTCTTTGTCTCTTACCAGTTTTAGTTTGAAGCTTACTTTGTCTAAGATTAGACTTGCCACCCCTGCTTGTTTTCAGGGTCCTGGTACATGAAAAGTTTTTTTCCATCCTTTGACTTTTAGTCTGTGAATATCTTTTTGGATTAGGTAAGTTTCTTGCAGACTGTTGAATTATGGTTTTTGATCAATTCTGCCAATGTTTGCCTTTTAATTGAAGAGTTTAGTCCATTAACATTGAGTTATTACTGAGGGGTGTTGATTAATTCCTTTTGCTCTTTCTCTGTTCTTGACTGCTTTATTTTTCTTTTCCTGGTTTTTGTTTGTTCATTTGTTTGTTTTTCTTTCTATTGGCCATGCTTTTGTATTCATTCTGTCTGGATTTTTGGCCTGGTTGCTTTAGTAGTTTTTATCTAGGATATTCTTGTTGTTTTTTTTTCTGGAGTACTGGTTTGGTACTCATAAATCCCTTGAGTTGTTCTTTTTCATGAAATGTCCTTATTTCTCTATGTATTTTGAAGGAAAGTTTTGCCAGATATGTTAATCTGGGTTGAAAGTTGTTTGCTTTTAGGGTTTATACCTAGCTCTTCTGGCCTTTAAAAATTGTGTTGAAAAAGTCTGTAATTCTAATGGATTTACCATTTATATGTGATTTTTTTTTTTTCTCTGAATGATTTTAAAATACTGGGAGTTTTTTGTTGACATCTGTCATTTTAATTATGATGGATCTTAGGTAGCTTCTTTTTTCATCATGCTTGGGATTCTATAAGGCTCACTTATTTGTAAGCTGAAGTCTTTTCTTATGTTTGGAAGGTTTTCTTCTTTGATTTCTATAAATTAATTATTCCTTGTGTGTTATCTCCTAGTTTCTCTCTATTCCAGTTAGCCTTATGTTGGTCTTCTTTGTGTCATCTAGTTGCTGACAGATGAGTTTTTCTTGTTTCCTTACGGTTTTGTAGCAGGCCTCTCTGCTACGTCATCATAATTTATTATTTTATCCTCAGTTTCAGGAACCCTGTTTTCACATAAATTTCTGCAATTTATTAATTCTATAGTTTTATTTTTGGAAAATTTGTCATTCTTGTTTTAAATTGCTTTGGTCAGCTCCTCCAATTTTTTGTTTCCCCCAAATCTACATTGATCATTTTGTGTGATAATTCCATAAACTTTCCAGTCATGTCCGCTTTGAACTTTCCAAGTTTCTTTATCTCTTCTTTAAACAATGCATAGAGCTTTGCTTCTTGGTGTTGCTTTCCTCTCCATTTATGCCCCATAGATCTGCCTTGGGGGAATTGGGAGACATTGGGGGTCTTTTGTTGCTTTGTTTTCCCATGGATCTATTTGTGGGGTTTTTTTCCTCTTCGTCCTGTGGGTTGAGGTCCTTGTAATATGAGAAGAGCTTAAAATTCATATGAAGATATATTTAATGAGATACTACTAAATATAGTATTATAGTATAGCCCTCCTGTGATGCATTTTCAGCTTTTATTTGTCCAGAAATAGTATTTGTCTCTTCAGCTAAGTGATTTGGATTCTGTGTTTTGAGGAAAGATTTTTTTCTGGTTATAACAGCATAAACAGATCCAATCATACATTGCTTATATGTGATAGACCTTGCATTTACTGCCTTCCATTTTATTTCTTCTTTTGGCTTTTTAGTTATGCCTCTTTGTTGTATTTTTTTCTATTTGTCCTATGATTAACAATACCCTGTATACCTACTTAGAACCTACTTATACCTGTTAGAGCCTTTTAAATACTACTGTATCACTTTCATGAACCTTAACAGTATTAAACTCTGCGGATTTTCCTATTTTTGTCATTTTTCTTCTACATTTCTCAAATCTCAAAGTATATTATAATGGTTGTTAATACAGTTTTTTTGTGTTTTTTTGGTACTAGGGATCGAACTCGGGTCCTTGCGCTTGCACAGCAGGTGGCGAAACCACTGAGCTAAATCCCCGGCCCATTAATACAGATATTTTTATTAAAAAATTTATATTTATGTGAAGATTCGTATTTCTCCACATATTTACCTAGGGCTTTATATTCTTTTGTATAGATTGCAATTTCTAACTTAAATTATATTTTAAGATATATTTTACAAGCTTCCTGTAACATTTCTTGTACTTCAGATTACTACTAGGAACAAATTCACTCAGCTTTAATTTGTCTGAAAGTGTATTTTGCCTTCATTTTTAAAGAATGCTTTTGCTTCATATAGAATGTTTACAGTTTTTATTTTAATTTGAGCACTTTGATTCCATTCTGTATCTTGTGACCGTATTTCTCATGAGAGGTCACTGATAATTACTGTTACTTAGTATATACAGTCATCATTATTTGTGAGGGACTGGTTTCAGTGCCATCTACAAGTGCTGAAATCTTAGATGCTCAGACCCTTGAATAAAACAGCATAGTATTTGCATATAACGTATGTATATCCTTCCATACACTTTATCTCTAATTTACTTATAGTACCTAATATAGTGTAAATAATTCTTATACTCTACTGGGTAAGGAATCATGAGAAGAAAGTGCATATTCAGTAGAGATACAATTTCTTTCCTGAATATTTTTAATCTATTATTGGTTAAATCCACAGATGTAGAACCCACAGATACAGAGGGCTGAGTATACAGTATTTTGTTTTTTCACATTTTAAAGATTTTATCTTTTGTTTTTGACAGTTTTAATTATTGATGTATGTTGGTGTGCCTTTTTTGTATTTGTCCTGTTTGAAGTTGACCTATCATCCTTGAGTTTATAGGTTTCATTGAAATAAAAAATGATTAAACCATTAATTCTTCAAATATCATTTCTACTTCTTGGCCCCTGCCCTGTGATCCTAATTACAAGTGTGTTAGGAAACTTTAAGTTGTGCTCTAAAAGTCACTAAGATTCTGTTACGTCTTTCAGCACGTTCGTGATGGGGCAGTAATTCATATGTCTCACTGCCAGGCAGCTTGAACCACCAGTGGTATGTGCATGACTGTACCATTTGTATGATCAGTGGTACAAGTCTGTTGTACCACTGATGAGTCAATCTGGCAGAAACATGTTAAAGCTTTCCTTTTTTACTTTCTGTGCTTCAGTTTCTATTGCTGTGCCTTCAAATTCACTGATCTTTAATCTATTGTTTATATCACTCATTCTTTTTTTTCTTTTTGACTCTAGAAATTCCTTTTATATTTCAAAAGAATCTCTTTACTACCTTTCCTACGATATTTTGATATATTCAGAAGTACTTAATATTAAGTATATTCTGCAAATCACATTTGTTCAATTCAGTATCTCTTTGTATTACCTGCTTTTATTTCTGGTTGGGGATACTTTTCCTTGCTTCCTTTCATTGGATATTGTTAATATTTAATTGTTGAATGTGCTAGATTTTATTTTCTTTTTAAAATATTGAGCTTTGTTCTCATAGATAGTTGAGCCTGCCCCTTTGATCCTTTCAAGGCTTTTCTTACATTTGTTAGGAGACAGCTAGAGTAGCCACTAGGTGTCTAGGTATCATTTAACCCTACTACTAAGGCATGTCCCTCCTAAGGTTTTTGTTTTATTTTTGTATTTTGTATTTTATTTTATTTTTTTTGCACTTTTTAAAATTCTTTTATTGGTATATTGTAGGTATACAACACAATTACATTTCTCATTGGGAATTGTACCTTTACATAATGCATCTTGGTTCTTATTTTTTCCCCATTCCTAGCCCTCCCTTCACCCCCTCCACCCTTCCCTATTTACAAAGACTTTATTTCCATTTTTTCCATTTCTCATCATTTTTCCTTTCCCTTCTTTCCTTTCCCCTGCCCCTCCCACTACCCCTACCCCTTTGGACCTTTTCTTCCTATTTTGCATTATCGATTATTCATTCTAATCATTGGTACATTTTAGGTATACAATATAATGACATTCATCATTGGAAATTTGCACCTTTACATAGTCTCTCTTGGTTCTTATTTTTCACCCTTGCCCAGCCCTCCCTTCAACCCCTCCATTCCTCCCTATTTACAAAGATTTTGTTCCTATTTTTCCATTTTCTCATATTAATCCCACTCCCTTCTATCCTTTCCCCTAGCCCTCCCACCTCCTAAGGTCTCTATTGAATGCTTCTGGTGATCCATAAAGACCTTCTGCTCAAGCAGATTAGAGCTTGAAAGTCTCCCTGCCCTGTGTGAACTCTGGGAATTTAGCCTACAGCTTCCCAGTTGTTCTTGTCTCATCCAATGCATTAGCATTTACTGAAGCTTTACTTAGTAGTAAAGCTCCCTATTCATATTTCTGTTTTATATATACTTGAATTACTACCCTAGAACTTGTGAATGCCTTATTTTTTCTGAACTCTGTCCATTTCAGTGAAACTGTCCTCCCCCTCCTTGTCAGGACTCCAGAATGGACATCAGTTGTTCAGTGTCTGAAAAGAGTGTTGTCAGATATTTTGTCAAATTTACTGATTATAGAAGAAGTTAAATACAGTTTCCTTAACTCCAGCATGACAAAGAAAGTTCTCTAGATTGCATTATACTTAGTCTACAGCTAAATTTGCCAACAGAGGATGAAAAATATCTCCAAAAATGATCTTTCAGATCTTTTACATTGAATATAGTTTACTTTTTCTATATTTGAAGAACATTTTGTTTATATAAATAGTTCAAAGTTACAAGAATAGAGAATATCTTGAATTATGTAATATCTTCCTGCCAAAAACGTCAGACTGCTACAAGTTAACATCTCACTTTTTCCGAACAATGTGGTACAGCCTGGCTTTTAACTGCCATACTTCAAATATAAAAATCACCTCAGTTGGGCTTTACTTTCATTTTCATATCAACTAAATTTGCTTTAGTGTACTGTTGTACTGTTTTCTTTCCCTTTATTTCCTGTCCCTTTCATTTCTTTTGATGTCTACCAGTGGCATTTTCTTCTTACTTCCAACCTACTTTACTCGTGACACATTCCCTGGGAGGAGGTTGGATGGTAGAATTTGCCTATAGGCTGTTCACTAAATAAAAATATTAAAATGTAATTTGGAATAATGCACATTAGACTGGCAGTTTTCCCAATCAGAGATAGTATTTGGATGGCTTAGAGCTGTAACTCAGTTGTAAAGTACTTGCCTGGCATACCTGAGGCCCTAGGTTCTATCCCCACAACCACACAAAAAAGAAAAGGAGAAATACTGACTTTAAGTGCAAGACTAGTTATAATCACATTAACAGCAATAATTACTAGTATTAAGTATGCTTGTGTATATCAACTGTGCATATCAACTGTTTTAAACACTTTAACTCTTAATCTCAGCAGTCATTTGAGCTATTAGTGTTATCCCCATTTTACTGATGAAAAGAGCGAGGTCAAGAGAGTTTATGACCTGCCATTAGTTCAGTAGTAGAACAAGAAATTGCATCCAGGCTGTCTGTCTCCAGGTCATACTGTTAAGCACTATGCTATATACCTGAACTATTTCTTACACTGCTTTTATCCAATCACATGTGCTATAACCCCTTCCTTTCCATTTTGAAATCCCAACTTCATCATTTCTTAACTGTATAATCTTTGGGGTTACTTAAAATTCAGTGATCCCCACCTAGAACATGAAAATTTCAATCACCTAGCACCTAGAAGTATGTCTAATACAAAGCATCATTAATAGTATTAGCTCATTACAATTTTGCAAATTTAAGTATGTCCACTGATACTTTGAGAATCCCAAATAAGTGTTCTTCTCATGTAGAGAAAAAAAAAATTGGGTCATAGAATATAGATACTGTTGTATTTAACCAAGTAACTTAGCTTATCTACTTACAATACAGTACCCGTGCTGTTCTAAACATATTTTTTATGAATTAAAATGGAGATGTCTCTGTTGCCAGATTTTACTGGCATCATCCTTATTTTAACTTGAATGCCTTCCAAAATTCATTTACAGACTTCCAGTTGATTACATCCAGCTTGTCCCCTCAATGTAAACAAAAAGAGTAAAAGGCTTTTGTTTTTTTGTTTTGTTTTTTTTGATACTGGGGATCAAACTCAGGACCTTGCACTTGGCGAGGCAGGCGCGGTGCCACTGAGCTAAATCCCTGGCTAAAAGGCATTTCTAAAGTGGACATTTTAGTTTTCATGCAATTTGTTCCCCATCAGGCCATCCTGTTTCTCACTGTGATGTAATCTGTAAAAATATAATTAAGATTGGGACCAGGGATATAGCTCAGTGGTTCCACTGCCTGCGTCACAAGCGGAAGGTCCTGAGTTCAATCCCTGGTACCAAAAAATAATACATATATATAGATAGATAGATAGATAGATATTTTAACTAAATGGTCAGTGCCACTCTGAAAAAGTTGTTCTTCTTCAGCCCACAGATTTCTACCAGTCCTTTGATGTAAGAGCTATAAACTTAAAAATTGTTGAAGAGGTAACTGGCCAAAAAACCCGTCTCACTCTCCCCATAAATAGACCAATGAAATCATTTCACAGGGAGATAGCTTTTCTTTCTGCTACAGTACCATTGAAATATAATTTAGAAATCTCAGCCAAAAATGCTAGGATTTGGGAAACAGTAAAGGTCACATGGGACCAGTATTTACCTGACAGATCACAGATAGATCTTTCAGAAGTACTACTAAGGCTTACACCAGAGGTACCTGAAGAGAATTAAACAATCAACTTAAATTAAGAAAAATCCAACCCTTTGGAGAATATCAGAATTTCACAAAAGTGCTGCTTTTTCTGAGTAAGCGATTGGAGATTAATGTCTTTGAAAAAGCTAATCTTAGGGTTTTTCTTGAAAGGTAAAATAAAGTCTGTTGGACAACTCTAGAAACTTTTAGTTGGGTAATAAAAAGATTAAAATATGAAACTTTTCGAACTATCTGAAAGCACAAAAAAGTGAAATAATCCCAAGATAGTCATAAATTGAACATTTGTTAAATTTTTGCAAAAAATATGGTATCTAAAAGTCTAAAGGTTCCCTTATGTTACTATCTTAGTAAATTCTTATGCTGACGTGTGCCTTTGGAAATTAGTTTTCCCGGAATTTGACTTATTTTGACAGTATGATTCTTGTACTTTTTAAAATTATTTCCTTCAGAAAATTACAGTGATGATTTTGAAGATGCAGAGGATGTTGATGTACCTTTGATTACTAAAGATGAAGAAGAAATTCATTCCAAAGAAAAGCCCAGATCAGAAATAAATATACCCAAACAGGTATAAATCGATTTTACATTTGAGAGTTTTGCAACTTTTTTCATCAGTTATAGTGTTTCCATCAGAAGAGCTTGAAATACAGAATTCATGTCTAGCTCATTGTTTTAAAAATAGGTTTCCTTACACTCAGTTAAACATTTTCTTAACTCAGGATGTTTAACATAAATCTTAAAGGAAAAATAACAATCAGTGATTTTATAAGATATCCTTTGCCAGGTGATTTCCTAAAATTCAGCTTTAGAAATGGGAAATAATTAAAATTTTAAAAGAAACTGGTATAATTAAACTTTTCTTTGGTAGGACTTGTCCTTGTGAAATATAATAAATTTCCCCTTTTTAGTATTTATGCTAGTGATTACATTGGTATCTGAAATTTAATTGGCTGAGATAACCAGTGACATTATTACATTTAGGTCTGATTTCTCTCATTTCTCAGTTCTTATTAAGACTTCTTAAGAGCTATTATTTATTTTGCTAGTGGGATATATTAAGAAAGTATGTACTGCACAAAAATGTACCACTCTAAATGTAGAAGCTTCAGAGAGAGCTGTTTGATAAGACCCTACACACTGCCTAGCCAAGTGAGGAATAAAGATGATACTATTCTAAGGCAATCTATATTGAAGAACATTTATCTGTTGGTGACTTCCCTTTCTGAAAATTACCTCTTTCAAAGTATAGATGAAACTGTGAGTACAGTGTACATGTAGTCGGTCATTAATTTTGAACAATATGGGAAAATTGATAGGTAATTTGTAATTGCAGAATCTCCTGTGAAGTGGCCCTGTTATCTTTTTTTTAAAATTTTATTGGTACATTTTAGGTATACAGTATAATGACATTCATCATTGGAAATTTGCACCTTTACATAATCTTGCTTGGTTCTTATTTTTCTCCCTTCCCCTGCCCTCCCTTCAACCCCTCCATCCCTCCCTATTTACAAAGACTATTTCCATTTTTTCATTTTCTCATATTAATTCCATTCCCTTCTTTCCTTTCCCCTACCCCTCCCACTTCCCCTTCCCCTTTGCCCCTTTTCTTCCTATTTTACATTTTCTATTATACCTTTTAGTCAGTGGTGAAGCAGTTGCCCTGTTATCTTGATGTACAAAATAACTGGAGAATTTTTTAAGCAAGATAATGAGTAGCTGGCACCTAGATATTTTAAGCAAGTCTTTTTAGACTAAATTAATTTTGATGATTGCCAAAGTTCAGTAGAAGCTCCTTGAGAGCTCTGGTCTCTCTGGGTGTGAAGAATATTGGTGAATGAGAGTAGTGAAGGAAACCTGGAAAGCACAGTTCCGGATCTTTGGAGAAAAGCACTGGTTTTCAAATTTGTTTCAAATTATGTAACTAAACATAGTTTTGGTTTCAAACATATAATTAATCATTTTTTCCTTTTTAGGCAGAAGAAAAAACTAACATGCTGGCTAATGGTAAATATTACATATTTTCATGATTTAGTTGGCAAAATATCTGTTTCATCTAAATAATTTTGAGTGAATCACTGTCCTTGTCTTTAAATCTCTCTAAGGAATTATAGTTCAGAACTTAGTGTGTCCCTTGTGCCCATCTTTAATTCATCCTGTTATATTTTACTATATTTCCTTTGTTATTTTTCTTAGCCCCTTTGCCATCCAAGTACACATGTATGTTAGACCTGTATATAATTATAGATATGTCATAGATACATTTGTTGGTGTTAGCCCAGTCTCTTGTACATAGAAAGGAAATCAGGTTTGTTGAATATATAAACTCATATGCATGTAACATACCACTTACATATAAAAACTCACTTTTATATATTATATATGAATAAAATAACTTCATTAGATCAAAAGAACCACAGATTTTTCTGCATTCCTTGTACTTTTTCTTTTATATTCTTCTAGTTGTGCTGCTTGATTCATTGGACTCCATTGAAGGTACCAATCTTGATGAACAAGATAAAGCAACAACTAAGCCAAAGGCCCTACCAGATATGACCGATAATGAAATGACAGGAACAGGTAAGGTTGTTTGAAAAATGGCTTATTCTTTAGTTATGGACTGCTTGAAGACTAATTGAATCTGTTTCTAGGGAAATACATAAAATTACTGCACTGACAATAAAAACTTAAAACTTGCGCCTTTCTACCACATATAAAAATTTGAATAATCTGAATTTGAGCTGGACATGGTGGCACATACCGGTAATTTCAGCACTCTGGGAGGCTGAGGTAGGAAGATCCAAGTTCAAGCTCAGCCTGGGCAACTTAGCAACTTAGTGAGACTGTGTCTCAAGGAGGGTGGGGTTGTAAGAAGACCCTGGGTTCAATCCTAGCACTGAAAAAAAAAAAAAAATCATAATTTGGTGGCACCTGATGCTTATTAGTAGTCCAAGCCATGTGTGGTTTTTAAATAAATACTAGTAAATGAACAATGTTGCTGAAACAAAGTAGAGTATTGTAGATAGATATTAATTTGTCCTTCCAGAGAATTTAGTATATTTTGTCATATGTAGGAAAAATAATACTTTGGTTTTATTGTACTTTCTCACAGTTCCCCCTCTTTATGCCCCAGTGTTCTGAAATACTTGAGACTACCTAAGCCATTCTTAAAGCTTGTAATGCTTTTCACGCTTTTTAAAGCAAGCGGGACCCTTATATGTAATTGAATCTTACGTAGAACTCTATATTGATAATATTCTGTCAGCCACTATAAGTATATATTATCACACATTTGTAACATTTACCTATAATGTTAGTAAGAGCATTAGTCCCTTGAAAAATATGGTACATTCTCACGTCACCATTAGCTTTCCACTGTGTTTATTTTTTGTTGTGATTTATAAATTACTGATTTAGCACAAGCTGCAAATAGAGACTTTTGTTTTGTTTAGTTTTGTTTTTTGGCACCAGGAATCAAAGTCAGGACCTCACACTTGCCAGGCAGGTGCTATGCCTCTGAGCTAAATCCCCAGCCCAAATAGAAACTTTTAAAACTGCTTGCTTTGTAGTCTCAGGATGCTGGTCAACTGAACAGACCCACACACTTGAATAGAAAGACCAGTAGGCATCACTGATCAACTCTATACCTCAGCTTTTTTTAAAATTTTATTATTGAAGTATTGTATACCAATAGAAACCAATAGTTCATGGATACTGAAGCTTGATGAATTTTTAAATACTGAACAACCACTATAATCAGCAACCAGATCAAAAACCAAAAGAAGACCAAACTACAATCTCCTTTCAAATGTCTGATTTCTTATCACTGTGGTGGTCTCTTTGGGTGTACAGTTTGTAGTAAGCACATGTGAATTCTTTTAAAAGACCAATGTAGAACTACAATTTTCCTAATCAGTAATGTATTAGAATATACATTAGTATATGTGGGTGGAATGGCCAGAGAAACCTTTAAGATGTGCATGAAAACAATTAAAGTTGTCCAAAAATATTACAATTGTGTAATGTCTTCAAAATACTAAAATTACAAAGTGGCACATTTGATTTTGTAGATAAGGTTATTTTACAGTTTTTAAGTTTTAAAGTATGATTTAAAATGGAATTTCAATCAAACATCTCTGGAACCCATAATTTTTTTCTGAAAAACTATAATTTTGTAAAACAGTAAGAAAACCGCTGCTGCAAGTTATAAGAAAAACTCAGAAATCAAAACTGTTACTGAAAGTAATTCTGAGATGATCCAAGCTACATGTGAAACTACAGTTTGGGGTGGGGGGAGGGGGGGTGGTTTTATTTCTTAAATACTCTTAACTCTGAAGTAATTTGATTAGTGAATTATTAGATGGTAATAAAGCATGAGTTTATTTTCAGATAGACCTGGAATCATACTTCCATCCTTACCACTTATCAGCTGTATGACATTGGACAACTAACGCCTCTAAACTTATTTCTTTAAAATGAGGCTTTATAATGGTCAGCTGAGATGATGTATAGTGCCTAGTACATTGTTAAGATTCAGTAAGGAGTAAGTAGAAACTGTATGGTGGTAGTTATCATTTCTAACCCTCTGTTAACAGTTCAAGCTATAATACCTGAAGACATATAGTATAAACATTTATTGGCTGTGAGATAAAAAATTTACCTAGTATTTCAAAAGTACACCTGTAAGACTTCAAGTGAGCATCTGAACTTGGTATAAGAACTGAAAAAGTTTAGTGGGTTTTATTTGTTTTGCTTTGCCATGTTTCTCCTAGTAATAAGCAGGCTGTTTAGGTAAAACATTGTCAAAGGTTATCTTTTGTTCATAATATCATTTTTGGAATTCTTTTGCTGCATTACATTAAAGAAGTTATTAAGTATAAATATGTGGTTTACTTAACACCAGGTGAAAGCTAGCTTTCACTTACTTTCATTTGTCTTCCAGGCAAGTACTCTTTTGTGGTATGGCTGCATGACTGAAGTAGTCACAGAGTGACTATTGCTTCATGAATCTTTTCCCTTTCCTTTGCAAAATAGGATTCAACACTTCTCAGCTTTCTAAAGTTGAAAAATATAAGGAGCTTTCAACTTAGTATAATAAATGAAACAATTACATAGCGTCCTCACTTAAATGTAAAAGGCAGGCAAGTAAGCCCTTTTTTTCATGAAATGCATGAGAAAAGTTAATTTACATGATTGTAGAATTATTCATAATATAGCTTCGGTTAATGACTAAAGTTATGAAAAACGTACATTTCTTCTCCCTGTTTTCTTAATAACCCTTGATACTTATCCCCAACTCTAATTTCTAACTTTTAGGTCATTTATAAAGCCTAGTGTCTCCTCTTTCTGACACCTTACACCTATAAATTAGGTATGAGCATTCAGTACTGCTCTACTGCTTACCACTGAAGTCATTTCTTTTAGGTATGCTCTGCAGATACTTAAGCTTCATGACATTTTTATAAAGGAAAGAAAACAGCTTGTGCCTTTCCTTTTTCATAATAATTCTCTCCTTTTGTCATGCTGCTCTGAATCTGGCTGGTAGTTAGGGGAAATAGTTAAGCCCACCTTAATAGGCACCTTTTTTTTCAAGTCCTCTTGGAAAGTTCCTGCCCCTTAACTGTTGGCAATTGTTTTCTAACAGTATGCTCCACTTTCTTGTTTTTACTCTGTTTAAGCATATTTGTTATTTATTGAGTGTACTCCAAATAGCCCTGGGTACCTGAAGCATTAGCTAGAAAGAAATGTATTGTAAGTCATTCTTACACACGCATTTTCACTGCTCAGCACCTCTTAGGTTTTGAGTTACATATATCCTCAGAGTTGTACACTATACAGTTTTTGGTGTATATAGAAGAAAATGAGGCTATATAGTCTATTTTATCTTTAAGCATTAGTTAACCGTAGTTATCAATAGTAGATTGATTGGTCACTGCTGTTTCTCTTCTTTTTTTACATTCTTCCATTATTCATTCTTTAATTTTGAAAATTCCACTGTTAGGAATAAAAGTTACAAAATGATTGAGAAAATACTGATAAATATCTGATGTTATTAATATCATTAGGAATTGTTTTCTCTGGAATTTATTTGTCTGCTGATGAGAGAAGGTTAATTGGGAAGGAAGAGTGAATGACAACATCATGATCTCTATTTTAGGTAACTGAGTAGTGATGCCATTAGCTAAAACACAAAATGCTGAGTAAATAGAACAAGTTTTGGTGGGGAATATAATGAATTTAGTTGGGAATATATTAGGTGTGATTTACTTCTAAGACAATCTAAATGTCTGTTTGAGACTTTGTTATTCATAAAAGAGATAAGGACAAAAATAACAGCTTGGGAATCATGAAAATATGAATACAGTGGTACCTTGGTTTATGAACTTAATTTGTTTTACTGTTTTAGGGAAGAAGCAAAATTTTGCTGAATGCTTTTGTTGGCAAACCAAATTGTTTACAAACAGAAGCATTCGTGAACCAAGGTATTACCGAAATAAAGTTTATGGGTTTGGATTAAATTAGCCAGGTTTAAAAAAATAAGAGGATTAAAAAAGAGGGCTAAATGCAGACCCCTGGGATAAGAGTATTGGCCATAAGAAATAGAGAAGCACCCATCACAGGCAAGAACAATAAGAAAAAGAATGGATGTAGAAGAAAAGTAGGAAAAAGATACCACATGTCTCACGGAATTGACAAGAACGAAACGTGGATTTAGTTATAAGAAATTGCTTCTGATTGCAGCAGCTTTAACAAGACACTGGAATACATCTCTGTCACAAAGTTAGAGGAGTGAGTTGCTGTTGAAAAAATGCACACTACAAGATGGTATAGGACAGCAAAGAGTGAAAGAAGGGAGTGGTAAGGGAAAGATAGAATTCTTCAAAGGACTGTGTTACTTTGGGTAGTCTAAGAGTAGTTTTATCCAATACAGAACAGTCAAGGATAATAGGACAGTAATTGGTAAGATTAGACTGTACAGTTACTGCATCGAGACCATCTCAACTTGCTAAATAGTTCTTGGGCCTGCTGTGATTTCACACTGGTAGGCTATAGCCATTAATTACCTAGGTTTCTACTTGACTCTGTTTATAATATTACCACTGTGCTAAATAGAGCCTTGTTTGTCAGTCCTAACAGATAAAGGGATGACATTAGGACATTATATTTCGCCTGTGTTTATAATGGGATTATACTAGGGATTATATTTATTTCAACAGGTATTTCTTATGGGCAAAGCAATAGTGACATTGAAGCCCTACATCAGGCATATTGTCGTGTAGCTCATTCTTTAGGAGATGCAGATGAACAAAGAGCTGAGAGTAACTCAGTGGAAATGATCAAGAGCTCAGTGAAAGATCATCCTCAAGAAAATGAGGAGTCTTCAAAACACATCTCTACTACTGAATCTGGTAAAAGCTGATAGATAAATAGAAATTTTCAACTATTTGAGATCTAAACAGTTTCCAGTGTTATAATTTAAATACATTTGCTGTGGTGATTATTTTTCAGCCTCTGCACTTAAAAAGGATTTGCTTCAAATGGAATGTTAGAGCTGAACATAGAATAAAATTCAATTCTTCTAATATACTTTGACCAAATTAATAAATCATATTAAGTTGACTTTTTTTACTCTCTGCACATACATATGTATTAAAGTATTTTAATAAAGGATAATGCTTTGACATCAGTTAAGGTACTCAACAAATGTGTGTATTGTATAAATGTAAATATTTGCTGTTGATATTTGAGATGTGTATTTGATGTTGATATTTGATTGTTTTGTTCTTGTTGTTTTGTTTTGTTTCGTTTTTTTGGTGTCAGGGATCGAACTCAGGACCTTGCGCTTACAAGGCAGGCCCAGTGTCACTGAGCTAAATCCTCGGCCAGATGTTAATATTTGATAAATATCAAAGGATGCCTTTTTGGTACAGACAGTTATATGATGGGAAGCCAGGTTTATTGTGCTTGCCATTCTGTTACTTTTGTCAATTAAAGAAAATGTTAATTCTAGCGATATTAAACACATAATTAAGCAATTTGCAAAACATTTTTGGCTTGTGCATTTAACTTTTTTTCCTCTTAGATCTGCCCACAGTGGAGGAGTTGATGAAACCTATCAGAATAGATTCCGTTGGAGTCAGTAGTTTTGATTTACAGCCTAAAAGGTATAAGTTTTTTGGGGGAGAGTATTGTGCAGGTTTAATTGGTTGATTGTAGGTTTTGTTTGCTTGTTTTTTTTATCATTGGAAACTTTTATAATCGTTTGTTCTGTGTAATTTGTATTGAATGATTAATAGTTAATATTAGCTTGTGTGCATCTACCTGTGAGTCACTAAATCTTCAAAATTCTTCTAGTGCTATTAAAAAAAAAAGATACTACTAAAAAATTTGCTGCCATTAATTAGGCCTAATGCTTTTCACTGAAAAATATCTCTTCAGCTTTGAATAGTTGATTCATAGAGAAGGGAAAAGTGTATTTTTTACTTTAAATGAATCATACATTTGCTCATAAGCCAGTTAGTTTGACTTAATCACAGGGTAAGTTCTGTGGTCACAAGAGAAACAAACTTTATAAAAATGCTCCCACTCCAATTCAGTTTAGTGGTAAGTGTATGTGATTCTGATGAGTAGCATATCACAGTAGCCCTGTCAGACAACTCTGCATTTATGTAGCACTTACAGTGTCACAGCCATGTCACATCCTGATTCTCACATGATCCTCATGACATGGAGGGCAGGCATTTTATCCTCATTATTAAAATGATGAATCTAGATTCAACCAAATTTAGTAGTGAATCTCACAAGAACCAGATGATGCTGATAAGTGCTCGCATTCATCACATTTACTTTGGACAGGTACTGTGCAAAGTTCTTTACATACATCGTTTCATTTAATTCTTAAACAACTCCATAAATGCAGTCCATTATTTCCTTGTTTAATAGACAAGAAAACTGAAGCTAAAGGTTAAAATAATTGTCCAAGATCATATGACTGTAACCAGGGAACACAGGCAGTCCATGTGCTTGAACACTTACCTTGTCAGAGCTTTGCTACCCATAAAATATTTGTTAGATAGCTTATTGTCCATTCATCTAGTCATTTGCTCACTTATGCTTTCAAGAGACACAGTTTGAGCAGCTTCTTGTCTTGATGTTCTCATTACATAAGTCCAGTTGCAGTGATTTTTTTTTTTTTTTTTGGCATTGTTTCCACATCTGTGTTAGCTGAGAGAAAAAGATAAGTTGACACCAAAACCCGTCTACTTGATGACTCCTAAGACTTGTATTCTTCCCTTGATCTATACATATTAAAGTATTTTAATAGAGAACATGATTTTGACATCAACTAAGTACATAGTGCTAGTTAGTTTTTTTCGTTGTTGTTGTTTGTTCTTTGTTTTTTGGCCCTGGGATCAAACTCGGGTCCTTGCGCTCTTGGGGCAGGCAATGGAACCACTGAACTAAATCCCCGGCCTGCTAGTTAGTATTTTTAAAGAGTAGATTGTGTGTGCTGGTCATTGTTGTTTTGGGGGTATGTTAATGTTATTGAAGGGACTGTCTTGTACATCTTGTGTTTTTGTTACAAGTGAAACCATTTTAATAATATAAATTCTAAATAGGTTTATATGTTTGTATTTAAAAGCTGGAAACAAGTATACAAGACAGACACAACAATAATTATAGAATGTCAGTAATAAAACCTTGAGTACACACATGCAAAAACCTGCCTTTGTAAGCTGTCAGATAAGTAATCCTAGCTGCTATAACAGATAATCCTTGATATTCTAGTAGCTAAATACCAAAAAAAAATTTCTTGCTTACATCACCATATGTACATCATTGGGATTAGGTTGAAGCTCCACTCCACACAGTTAGTGGGCCAGGCTAACCTGAGCATAAAGTGAGCAGCTTTCCTCCATAGACCCTTCCAGCATGCCTTCCTACCGTGGAGCTGGCCAACTCTGAATTAAAAACAGGAACCAAATAAACGTCTCCTTTAAGTTGTGGGTGTCTGGTATTTTTTCCCAGCAACAAGAAAGTGACTCAGACACTGTTCTCTTACCAGCCTGTAGTTTTAAGGTTGGCAAGGCATCATCCAAGCAGTCAAGAAGAAAAAGAATGGTTTTCTTTTAACCCACTTAACACAGAAGTGCCTCATCACATTGGCTGTCATTCTTTTGGTAAAAAATCAGTACATCTAGATAACCAGTCTTAGGAAGCTGGGAAATGTGGCTTGCTTGTGTCCCTAGAAAGAAAAGCAAATTAGTTTGGTAAGGATCTAGCCAGTATCTTCCTGAACATACCCTTGTAATAACCAGATATCCATTTCAGTCTTCTTTATATATAGTCTTTCCATACCATCCCCAAAGCAGATAGTCCAAAGACCCATTCAGGACTCTACCTGAATGCCCGGGGTTTCCAGTTGAAGTACTGTATAGTCCTCTTCTTCAGGTTTAAGTGTGGCCCATCTTTGCCTACCAGTAGATAAATAGAAAAGACAAGTTGTATTCTTACCCCACCCATATAATGATGGAACTGCAACAGATACTCCCGTTCTGAAAGGAAAAGTATGAGGAAAAAACAGCAGTTATTGTTGCAACTATGAAAACACTGGAAAGATCTTGGGAAGACCCTTATAATGGAGATGGAGATTTTCCTTGATTGGGCTATTATTCTACCCTTAAAGAGGAACTTTATAAATGCATTGCTCTTTGTGTAGCCCCCAGTTCCATTCCTTGACAATTTGTCTTGTATATTATCACCATCACAACAATCAAAGTGGATTTTGTGAAGAGGTTATGCCCATCTTTAGAGATATGCTGCTGTCCACTTTCTGCCTGTTGGTAGTTTTAAGGCTTTCATTTGATGGCTTTGAAAGTTCTTTTGTTTTCATATATGGTTGTGGGCCTTCAAAAAGTTGAGTAGCTTTCCAATTTGTTTGGTTCCAGTCAGTTCCTTGTACCAGTAACCAAACTTAAAAGTTATTTGCAAAAAAAAGTTATTTGCTAAGTAAAGGTTTTAAATCTGCAATGTATCTTTGGTTCTTGAACCTTGTAATTTTTCTCTGCATGTACTTAAAATTATCTGTACATTTTGGAGAACAGTAACCATAAGTGTGAAAAGGACACCTTTTGTGAAGGGACTGAGTCACTTTTCACCTGAGAAGCCTCATGGAATCTTATTTCTCATTTTTTCCATTCTGAGTCTTATTGTGTGGTTCTAGTCTAGACACAGAGAGTGAACCTGGTGAGCCCTGAGTTTCTAGACTTTTTGTTCCCTTCCAATTATACTTATAGAACAGCCATCCAATCTTGAGCTTTTTTTTTTTCTTTAATACTGAAAGCAGCCAGTGGTAGCCAGCACTAAAAAAATATCCATTCTTTTCAGCTCTTTTTCTTAGTACTCCAGGTTCAGTGGAAGGCTTTATAAGTTCTTACAATAGCTTAGTAAATGTTTTCACTGTAAAATGTCAATTGCCCTCTCTGGCTTCTGCTGTCAGTTTCCTGACACCCAAAACTTGACCACTGCTAGTTACAGGATTTTTGGGTTCCTGTCATCCTAACACTCAACATTTTAAAGGCAAGATGACCCCATCTACTGGAAAGGTGGCAAGGAAAGATAGTTTAGTTGATACCCAGCAAAGATGGGAAACTTTCTTGCATTTACCGGGCATTGAACCCAGGCCCTTCACCTGAGCTACATCCCCATCCCCTTTTTATTTTTTATTTGGAGATAGAGTCTCACTAATTCATTGAGTTGCACTGACTGGGCTTGGTCTTAAGATCCACCTGCCAGTCTCTGGGAGTCCTGGGATTATAGGCGTGCACCATCATGCCCAGCATCTAGCCAGGTTTTGAAATAATTGTTATATATTTCAGTGATTCCAACTACTTTATATATATCTAATGGTTACCGAGAACCCAATCTATGGAATATGAAAATGGAGCTTATTAAATAACTGTTCTTTAATCTTTATAAAGTATAAAATCAAATGACCTAATTGACCATGATTAAGTAAATTGCGAATAATAGTTTGCATATTTTTGGAGCCCCTGTAGTTTGCTTGTATTAACCAAATTCAGGGCATTTCATTGAGATATATTTTCTAGATTTTTCAGTACCTAATTTGTCTGAATTGTTTTATTTCATTTAAGTAGTTTAAACCATAAATGATTTATTTTAAAATCCTAATGATTTCTTTTTACTTTAAAAATTTTTTATACTGTGATTATATTGGTGGCTTTTAGTATTTAGACTCTTAAATACTATGATGATTGATTCTGAGTCTATAGCATAAATTATAATTACTTCTTTACTTTCTTACAGAATTGTGTAAGTTGCTTTTCCTGCTTCAAATCCAGGTTGACTTAAGAAAAAATGGATAAAAGATATATTTAAAAGGTTCATTTAGAAATTTGTTTTATTTTCTTACACAAAAGTAATTCTCAGTCTTATTTGGTTTGTCCTTGCTTTAAAGTTAGGTCTCAGTGTTATGTGTAGGTTATGCTGCATAATCCTTTATTAAACTGCATTAAAAATATCTGAAGTGGGCCGGGAATTTAGCTCAGTAGTTCTGCCACCTGCCTCGCAAGAGCAAGATCCTGGGTTCTTTCCCCTGTACCAAAAAAACACACACAAAAAAAGTCTGAAGTTAGTGGAGTGTTGTGGCACACACGCCTATAATCCCAGCATTTGGGAGGCTGAGGCAGCAGGGTCATCATGAGTTCAAGGCCAAGGTGTGCTACATAGTGAACATAAAGCCAGCCTGAACTAGAAAGCAAGACCCTATCTCAAAAGCACAATGGCAGCTTAGCTCAGTGGCACTATGCCTGCCTTGTAAGCACAAGGTCCTGAGTTTAATCCCTGGTACTGCCAACAACAACAAAAAAACACAATAGCCACAAAAAAATTTTATCTGAAATTAAAAGCAATTATATATACTGTCAGTATCTTGTATTAACCAGAATTGTAAGTGTATTTAACATTAGTAATTTAATTTGAATAGTTACAACTCAAATATGTATGTGTGTGTATTTAACTGATACTTGGGAACTCATACCAGTTTATTCTGTGTCCTGTTTTGTTTGATAGTGCTCCAAAAGAGGCTGATAGTAAAGACACTGTAAATGTTCGCTCTTTACCCCTTAAGATAAATGCAAATGTTATATGTCAAGACCCAAGAAATGTGAACCAACTTTTTGACAAAAATGATGAGAATGTGATTTTACAAAAGACAGCCAATAAGGATATGGAAAATAGCTGTCCAACAGTAACTGCTACAGAAGAACATATTGATAAAATGTACCTTGATATTTTGAGGAAAAAAATATCTGTTAATTCTTCAGTATTATCTGAGGATGACAGAATTAATCAAGTAAGTGCTTATACTCTAAATTGATTTGTTATATTGAAAAATAAAGTTATGTAAAGTACATAAGTACTATTAAAAAATATGTGCTTCTTAAGCCGGTAGGATTGGTTTACATAATTAAGCTCTATAGTAGATTCTGGATATTTGTGGATGATACTTTTAACCATACTGCCTAATCCCCAAATTCAGAAATAACACTGTAATACTAGCTTTCTTTTAGAAGCCATTGTTTGCATTTTTATTTCTTTTTCTTTCAGTAAACAGAATCCAGAATTTGTATAGTTTAAGAAAAGAAAGCTTAATCATCATTGTATTGCTTATTGTTCAGTCTTTCCAACAGTTTGCACTGTAGGTGAGTTGGCATTTTTATAGGAATGCCATTAGCAACCATGAAGAAATTTGTATTTCACCATTCCTTTTTCCCGAAAATTTTGTGTGTTTTCTGTTGTATAGTACCCGTGGTCCACTGTTGTTTTTAAATCATCTCTAGTTCTTTGTGGAATAAGGCAAGGTATTAATAAACATTTTAAAGAATCTTGAGAAGTCTAGAGAAAAGGATTTCAAATGTGATTTCAAAATATATTCCTTGATCTCTTCTATGTTCATTCTAATAATCACACATTTTTAGATTTTGGATAAGTTTATTTTGTTTTATTAATCTTTGTTACTGTCTTGTAATGTTAATTTTGAAAGTATGCTTCAAAATGCTAAAATTCTAATGAATTAGAGCAGTTTTGTTGTCTGCCTTTTGTGAACCACATTGTTTGATAATCACTATCATTTTACTGTATGATAAATCTTCATTTGAAATTCATAATGCTAAAGAGTTTGTTGCATACAGACTTTTTTTTTTTTTTCTTGTGTTGTGGTACAGGCTTTTAAATCTCAAGTCTCTTCTGGAGAAGAAGGGACTATAATTAGTAAACAGGCACCATACAGAAAGGCCAGAAGTGTACCACCTTTGTTTAAAAGAAAACCCCAGAGTGGATTATATGCATCAGTTAGGAGCTCAGGCTATGGTAAATGCAGTTCACCACCTAAGTTGTTCTCTACGCTTGAAAAGAAAACTTCAAAGGATATGAAAAGCAACAATTTGAGACCCATTCCTACCTCAAATCAAGCTAAGAAAAAAGGTAATGATATACTCTTTTTTTGGTACCGGTGATCAAACTCAGGACCTTGCACTTACGAGGCAGGCAGAACCACTGAGCTAAATCCCCGGCCCATGATATACTCTTTTCAAAACAGAATTCTGTGCATATAATATATTACTTTATTTTTTTCTTAATTTTGCGGAAGAGAATCATAAGAAACTACATTCCTTTCTGGAAGATGCAGTTTTTAATAGATAACAGGCTTGATCCAGGGAGGTAACAATGGAGGTGATAAAAAGTGGTTGGATGTGGTTATATTTAGAAGGTGAAACCAAAAATATGAAGAACTGGTTTGGTATTGCTAAAGTTTTTGACCCAAGCAACTAGAAGAATAGAATTACTGCACTCTGGAATGAGGGATGGAGTAGATTTTTAGCTGGAAGAAAGAGTAGGAGTTTAGTTTTTGAGATGATGTTGAGATTTGTATTTGACAAGGAGGCAGTTAGATTTAAGTTTGGAGTTTAAAAGGGATGTTTAGACTCCAGGTATAATTTGGGAGTTGTTAAAAACTAAGAGATGTTTTTTGAGCCATGAAACTCATTGAGAATACCAAAGAGTAAGGCCAGCTAGAGGGAAAAAGGCAAAGGAAAGCTGTAGGCCCAGACATGCTAACTTAAGGAGTCAGGCAGAAGAAGAAGAATGTATAAAAGAGACAGTAGTTGGGAAGAAACCTGACAGCATAGAGAATCCTAAAACCAGCTAAAGAAAAAGGATTTGCTCTTTTTCTTCTGACAGGTAAAGAAAGATGAGAACTGAAAACTGACCTTTGGTTTTAGCATTATCAGTAAAGCAGAAGTACAGTTTCCATGGAGTAGGGATATTGATGGTTCTCAAGTAATAGAATGCCCTAGAGCAGTAATGGTGAACCTGCACACTGTGGCACATGCGCCATCAGTTCACCACCACTGCCCTAGAGTAATGTTGCTGTAAAAAGGCAGCCAAAAACTGGGGCAGCAGCTGACTTGGGAAGTGGGGTGTTAAGAGAACCTTTGTGTTGTCAATGGCTTTCCTTTGTTTTTAGCAGAAGTGATAGTACGTTGATGGGCTATTAAAGATCCAGTAGAGAGGAAAAGAATTAACAGTGTAGTAAAGGGAAGAATTGCTGGGGCAATGTCCATGAATAGAAGAGGAAGGACTAGCATTAGATAGGAACATGTGTAGTTCTACATTTGGGGAGCTGTGGAGGCAGACAGGAAAGAATAGTATATGCTGGTAGATGGATAGATGTGGCAGGGAGAGAATATGGATGCTTGCTTCTGATTCAGTTTTCTCTGAGAAAGGGAAAGCAATATCATTAGATGGAAGTGAGGATAGGGCAAAGGAATTCGAGGTTATGAGAGAGAAGAGAAAATGTAAAGCAGCCATCCAAGAGGTTCCTAAAACAGCAGGAAGTGGTTAAGTTTACTGCTAGTGTAAAGACCTATATTATACTGCTGCCAGTGGGAATGAGTAGCTCAGGTAGAGAGAAAGTCAAAGAACCAAAATCTAAGGGTTTGACAGGGTCACCTAATCATGTTTGATCATTAATCCTGGCTTGTTGACTTGATTGGGTTAAGAAATACCTAACAAGTTAGTGAAGCACACTTCTGAGTATACTTGATTGTGTCACAGGGGCATAATCTTGAGTACTGTATGTGGTTCCTGGTCCCTTCTTTGCCACTGTTTCCCTGTTCTGCTTCTCATCCCCCATGAACTAAGCCTCTTTGTTCTTCCATGCTCTTCCACCATGTTTCTGCATTGGAGCCAGCTTACCTGGACTGTAGGCTTGAACTCTAAATTAAACCCCCTCTCTCTTTTTGTTTTGGTACTGGGGATCGAACTCGGGACCTTGCGCTTGCGAGGCAGGTGGCAGAACCACTGAGCTAAATTCCCGGCCCCCCGTCTTTTAAATTATGAGTGTCGGGTGTTGTGTTACAGTGATCAGAAAGCTACTGATGTACCATGAATGAAAACAGAAACAATGTGACAGGGAGTGGAAAAGAAACAATGGGAATGATGTAGAGAATGATAAATGAAAGCAACAATATTTTTATTAGTAAAGTTAATATTCTTAAACTAATTTTTCCTTTTATTTCAAAATGTTACAGCAGTTGTGACTATAGAATTTTTAAAACCAACTTACTGAAATTTGTATTAAAGTGTTAACGGTGGACCATGACTTTATTATTATACTGAGCTACTTTTTTATTATACTATTAACTAGGATTTTTAATCTGGTTTTTTAATTGAATAATTGCCCACAGCAGTTTTAGTTTACTGAGAACTAATTCCTTTGAAATGGTTACTTGCCATAGGCTGGGTTCTCGAGGGAGCAGACACAGACAGAGATTAGTATACAAAAGTTCAGAGAATGTATTTGGGATCAACCTTAGAACAAGAAAGAAGTTACTGGGGTTTTTCATATAACAGCCTCCAGAGATAGGCAGTTTCAAAGCTGGTACAGCTGTGCAAGAAACCAGATTCCCGCTACTTTACTGATGCAAAATCTATAGTATGTGACTTCTATCTCAGTTCTCCAAACTCTGTCCATGAAGTAGGGTGAAAGGTAGATGATAGCCAAACCATCAGCTGCTTAGGAAGTACTGTAATCAGTTTTCTGGAAGCACCATGAAGGAAACTCTTGGTTCCATCCTGTTGACCAAACTTTGATCTTGCCAGCCCCCTTTGCATAGATATTGTAGAGTCAAATGTATTTAACAGCACATTGTCTTCCTGGACAAAAGTAGGTCTCTGTTTATAAGGGAGAGGCAAAGAATGGAGGACTTTCCATGTAACTGTTCTTTTCATTCTAGATTAATTTTCTTCAGCTCTAACTTCTGTGTTTCTATTTTTAGACTATTACACTTTATAAGTTCTTTTTTAAATAATAGATTTAGGTTTACTTAAATTTATAAGACAAAGAAATTTTATCTTAAACCTTTTTTTTTGGTACTGGGGATTGAACTCAGAACCTTGCACTTACAAGGCAGACGGCGGCACCACTGAGCTAAATCCCCATCCCTATCCTAAACTATTGTTAAGTCTCAGAAGATCCTTTTATGAAAATAGAGTGGAAACTACTCAAAGGTTGCAACAGCCATACTTTTTGTGTCCCAGCTACATTTTTCAACTTTCATCATTATCAATTCCTTCTCTTCTATGAAATATAAAGTAATATGTCCCCCACTCAGATGTCTGCAGTTTTGCTAATTTTACTTATTCAAAGTATATTTATTATATTCCCTCCTACAACAGTAACTCCCCTCATTCCTTGGTCATAGTAATTAATCTCCAATAATTTGGAAGGATTAAATTGCTGTCTACAGTGAATCATTTTAATGGTTTAAGAAATTTCTCCAGAAAACCCACACAAAACAGCCTAATTATGATCATGACTATATAAGGGAAAACCTTTGCATGCCTGTAAAAAAGATTGAAATAAAGATTTTTGGAAGACACAGTTGATAAATTGTTTCTTTTGACTTTTCTATATTTTGTGTACTTAATAACCAGGTATAACTTTCTTTTTAATTTGTTTTTCAGTACTGGAAATTGAACTCAGGGTGCACTGATGCTACATCTCCATCCCTTTTTTATTATTTTATTTTTTTGAGAAAGGATCTCACTAAGTTGCCCAGGCTGAATTTGAACTTATTGTTGTTCTGATTCAGCCTTCTAAGTAGCTGAGATTATAGGTGTCCACTACTACACCCACCATGTATAACATTTTAATGAAAAAGTAAATTCTGCATTTTGAAAGTTACCATCTTGAAGAAATTGTTTTAAAAATATAAAATTTGATCTCTAAGACAATCAGAACCTGTAATATTTGAATAAGGGCTTTAAAATCCCTTGTATATATTTCCCCAAGGCCTTATTAACTGAATAATAATTAATAAATAATAAATTAATAATATTTATTAATAATAATTAATAAATAACAAATAATTCTGACCTTAGAATTATTTCTACTCTTTATGGATTTATAAATTACCTGAAAAGTAGAAAATTGGACCAGAATGTACATTTATCACATTTTTTTCTAATTTAACATATATTGCCATTATATGATAATAGCATTATTAACCTCTTAAAGTCAAATTTAGGTTAGCTCTTATGAAGTCCTGTGTAATTCATATTATTCCACTATACTATGTATCTTATTATTTATGAAAGTATGCTTTGAAATCACACTTAATCTGAACTAAAATATTTCAATAAAGTTATCAGCTGCTTTTTGAGGTTTGATTCATCATTTATAAATTCTTATAATTGTGAACAGATAAGGAATAATTTGTTTCCAAGTAATTAAATAAACCCTGAAGTTACCCCAATTCAGTCTTCTCGCTTTTATTTGGCTCCATTTGTTATTTGATATGGGTCTTGAGTCGATTAGCCATCTGTGTCAAATTGAGTAGAATATTGATTATGGGTAGTAGTTCTTCTGATTGCAATTATAGTGAAACAGCTGTGTTGTAGTGTCCCTCAGCATTTTTAAGATCCTCATTTTGTGTTAGTATTCCTGTTATTTTATTACTTATTACATAATTGCTGAATACATAAATACTTTCATCCATTGTTTTTAATATTTAGAAATATTATCTGGAACAAAACTCATCAAGCCTGAACCTTTGAGTAAAGCAGCTCCCAAAAGTGAAAATTACCTGGCTACTCCTAAGAAGTCTGAAGATCCTATAGCAACTGATTCTTGTGTTCAATTTCAGACTGTAGGTATTAAATTTTACATTAATATTTATAAATTTTATGTTCTAAAATTATATTAAAACTAAATTATAAATATATGATCAATGCATGAATTAATGTGTGGAAAGATCATAAACCCCATTAATATGTAAAATTATGTATCAAAAGACAATTAATAAAATATAACAGATGTGAAATTTCTTTTCTTTCTGATAGAACATTATTAACCATGTCATTTTTATTCTTTATCTTTTTTTTTCCTAACACCTATATTTGAACTTTATATGAAAAATTACTATAATAAAATAATGCTTTTCTTTAAAAGGATTCTTCAGGATACAGTGGTGAGAACAAAGAGAAAGAGTTATTTATGCTTAAAAGGGCTCAAGAAGCAGAAGAAAAATGGAGGGGTGCAGAAGCCCTAATCGAGCAAATTAAAGTCACATTCTCGGAAAAAGAGAAAGAACTAGAAAATAAATTGGAGGAACTAAAGCGACAACAGGAAAAAGAACTGTTCAAGTTAAGTCAAGAAAATTATATTCTTCAAACCAAGGTACTAAATACATCGTTCTGTTTTTCCTTTTATTTAAAAAAAAAAAACCTAGAAGAACAACAGTAACAAAACCCCTTTACTCCCTGCTAATACCATTGTCATCCTTATTTCTTGGAGTTGACTGACCTATTTGCTGTATAAAATATGGGCATGGTTCTGGAGAATAACTTCTTGCAGAGAGTAAATTGAAGCTCTGGAGTGAAAATCTAAACTTAAATTGGTTGATGATTTCTGTTAGCAGTCCTTTTTAAATTAGATTCAGTAAGAACTGCTATATAGAAGGTCTAGACTCAGTGAATATCACTAACATGTGAGTTCATGTACTCACCAGAGCCATCAAAACAAAAGTCATTGTACCTAACTATAGTTACATCAAATTCCAGTATTATATTATAAAATAGTTTGGGTCTCACCATTTGAGTTTTCTATTACTCTTTCTTTGTCTCACTTCATCATTTCCTTCCCCGAATGACCGATTTCTGCCTTTTCTTAAAGTTAACTAGCTTTGAAGAAACAAACAGAAAACAAAGGTGGTTACATTTTGGAGAAACAGCTGATCCTGTCACTGGAGAAAAGTTGAAGCAAATCCAAAAGGAAATACAGGAACAAGAAACACTTCTTCAAGGTTATCAACAGGTGTGGCATTTCTTCCACCCGTGGCAAATTTGTTTTTGATTCTTTAATTATAAAATTAAGGACTATTAAAATATTCTGTGTAGATGTGAGACCGTAATAGTTTGACTGGTCTGCACATTTCTCATTGGCAGATTAAAGAGCATGGGTTCTGGATTCAGAAATCCTGGTTTTGAGTCTTAGCTCTACCACCTGCTGTGCAGTAATGGGCAAATGACTTCACCTCTCAAAGCAAGTGTCTTCATCATGAGATGGGGATAATAATAATAGTGCCTCTCAAAAGGTGAAGGTGAAATCAGAATACAGCAGTGCAGACCAGCTTCTTAGCAAGTACTGTACAGTCTTATCCTGGCACACAGTTACCAGTTAAGAAATGACGCCTGTTATGAATTTAATAGTTACAGTCCTTGGAAACTATCCTGTTTTTCTTTAGTTTTCTGTGATGCTCTATAGTAGATAGTATTGGCTAGTTTTGCTATTATATTCAGAAATGTGAATCTGAAATCAATTGCTAACTCCATGAAAATGAACAATTTTTAATTTAAAGTGTGATGTATTTACAGTCAGATGTTTATCATGTGTGATGCTTTATCATCATAGTGATGCTTATCTGACAGACAGGATGGGTTTAATAATCTTCATCATATTATCTTCATTCCTTGCCTCCCACACCCTCTTTTTTTTCTTTTTCCTCTTCTTTTCTCTTCTCTCATTATGTTCTTCTCTTTTGACAACTTTAGTCTGAGCCTTGAGCCTTTGTTAGCTGAGGACATTCAGATAAAGCATTTGCCACCCCAATGATTGCATCATTTGCTCTAAATGAAATAGCCTGATTTTGCAGAACATACTGCCCTCAAATTAGAACTATTCTCACTCTTTATCTGCTATCTGGTCTTGACCTGTGAAGCAGGAGTTTTTAAGATTTCATAGGCCCATAAATATGCCAACCCCTCTTGTAAAGATAATACAAAAGTTGTGTACCTAGGTATGTGGGGTGATCATTAATTCTGTATGTGCTGTATTTAAGTGCCATCTACCAGGCACCATTCCAGCCATGGTGAGATAATCCACTTTTCATTAGCTCCTCAAAAGCCCTTGATTTTCATCAGATTCTTAATTTTAAAAGGGGTTAATAAGCAAAGCATCTGAACACAAATTAGTACTTTCTCTTCTCCTTTGGTCTTAGCTAGATTTAGTCTCTCAAGCCCTGAGATAAACTGGGTCTGTGCTCTGCCTTGTCTAACAACTTATATAGACATTGAGTGTTTAACTCCTTGCTTATAGTCAGTTTCATATACAACCATGAATACCATGCTAAATCCTGTCATCCCACTCCTAAGGCCTAGTTTCCAGAATTTCCTCCAGTAGTGATTTTTTTTCACTTTCAGGTCAGAACAAAAGAGGGTAGAGAGTCCCACTGGGCACTCCCACCGCTGGCCCAGATAGTTGAAATGTGGTGATTTCTTCAGCCCCTTTCCCTCTGAAACACAGTATCTTAAACTGACATTAGGCCCTTTGGCTTTGGAAATGTTTGCAACTTCTTTTTCACCTGAACATTTTAAGCAATTTTGAAAAAAAAAAAATTGTTTTTAGTTACAAAGTTTTCTTCTATGATGATATAAAAAATTTGAAAATGGTTTTGCATACTAAAAAAATAAAGAAATTTAAAAGATCTTTAAAATATTTAAAAGATAAGTCTCTTGCAAGCATGTTATATCAGTGCTACTGACTTTTAATTGAAATACAATTTTGTGTTTTTAAAAAGGAAAATGAAAAATTATATAATCAAGTAAAAGATCTCCAAGAACAGAACAAGAAAAATGAAGAGCGAATGTTTAAAGAAAACCAGAATTTATTCAGTGAATTGGCTTCCTTCAAGTAAGTCCTTTTGAAATTCTTACAATCAGAAATACTTGGAATATTTCTAAGCATTTTATCATTACACTGAAACATTTATTTTTACTTAGAAATTTTTTTTTACATTCATTTTCATTTGTACAGTGATTTCCAGCTTAGTAACTTACTTAATATTTAGTGGGTTTTTCTTTTGTTATTGGATGACTAGTACATGCTTTAGTATTTTCAGCACATTCATATTTGAGTTTGCTTTTGGTTTCAGGACACTGAGTATATACTGTTTCTCTTGATACCTTATATCCTGTTAACCTCCAGGTTAGGGATTGCTGTTTGACTAGAGCATTTCTCCAGAAAAGGAAACATTTGTGAGTAGTATCAACCAACACTCACCACAGGGCACGAGGGAGGACCATCACCTACTCATATTCCAGACTATCAGGTCTTTGGGATGTTACTACCTGTGTTCTAAAAAGAACTACTCCAGCATCCAAAACTAATGTTTATGATGAAATAAATATTTTCTTTAATATAGTAGGTCTAGATGATCTTGGGTATACCTAAACTTTTTGTATATTGTCTCTTGGGGAAAAAAATTGAAAAGGAGAGTTTGGTTTTGCTAGTTTCCATGCATAAAATTGGCAGTTTGAGTTTCCCAAGCATGTAGATTTGAAATAAGAAATATTTTACTACCACAAAAAAAATCAGCCAGCACATTTTTCTGCACCGTTGATTTTTTTTCTCTGAGAATGGGAGGAATTATATGTATATTACAAATAAACCAGTAACCTTAGGATTTCAATTCTTTTAGATTACATATAAACATTTCCTTTAAAGTATACTTCTTTTATTACAATAGTATTTTAATCTTTAGGATAAAGATTCTGTCTTCAGTGATTCATATAGTTCGATGTTTATTAGTCTTGTTAAGAATATTTTATATTGAAAGGAATATCTAGTAAAAGTATCCTTTTATTTTCAAAATAATCAGAGAACAAATGCACAAAAGTCGTTTCCTATCTCAAGTAGTTGAAGATTCAGAGCCTAACAAAAACCAGAGCTTTACAGATCTGTTAGCAGAACTACGGGTGGCACAGGTAAGTTGCATAAGGATTGTAATTATTAGAGAAAATAAAGATTGTTATAAAAATCTCCATAAATGTAAAAATCTGTTTTTGTAATACATGTATGAGTAAGCTCTGTTTTTAAATTTCATACCATTTAAAAACTAAGAAGAAATATCTAAGATTAGCATTTGGTGTACATTTGACCTTAATATAGTGAAAATGATGTCATACTGGTTTGAGATGGTATCCTATGTCAGATTCAACAGGCATTTATCACGTGGACCCCTGACAAAAGTTTAACTTTTTTTTTGGTACCGGGTATCAAACTCGGGACCTTGCGCTTGCGAGGCAGGCGCCAGAACCACTGAGCTAAATCCCTGGCCCAAGTTTAACTTCTTTAGGACATGTATGTAAATTTTACATTGGAAAGCATACAGTATGCAGCTAAATAGGAAAATAATTTGAAGGTAATTGTTCACCTTAAAAAATTACTAGGCGTGGTCCGCTTGGTCACTGGAACAGTGAAGAGGAGAAAAGGAGGGTAAGGGCTCTTTGTTAGTTTCTGTATCTGGAAGATGGTTTTAGATTACAACCACAGCTCTTTCTATATGTGCATTTTTGGTAAAGTACTTGGGCTTATTGTGCACAAAGTTCATACTCCATTGTATAACATCTATACTTTATAGATGTCTTAAGGTGACAGTGCATAGTAGATAAAAACTAGAGCTAGTGAGTTAGCCAGCTTGTAAATGCTTTTGTGTTATAAGTAATAGAGAAGGTGTATCTTGGTATTGTTGTACCACCCCTGGGCAGTATGTATTGGGACCTATTATTACACTGGCAGCAGAAGGATGGAAGGAAGCAAACAGGAGAGACATGTACATTTTGTTCAGATTTACATTTTTCTGAGAGACATTTTGATGTGTTTGCACCTTCTGGGTGAACTGTAGAAATATATTAGTAATTCAGTGGGAACATACCTTCTTGCTAATATTTTAATAATGATTAGATAACTCTTAAAAACATGCTTGGTATAATCTGTTGCTTTATTTCTCATTTTAAATTAAGCTATAAGGAAATTAGTAGTTTAATTGTAACTCTACCAATTCTGTAGGTCCATTACCATTTTTGTCCTCAGTGAAATTTTTATCCCAAAAAAACCAGGATTACAGTTTTTTCTAACAGACTGAATTGGTGCAGTATATTCTGATTATCAGACTCTTGTAGCTTTGGGATTTTGAATTGTTGAATATTCATGATGTGTGGGAAATCATAACACACTGAATGATCTCAGCCACAGAAAATAGCAGATTGTGCATTTACATGTAGGACCTAGCAGGACACTTCCAGCTAAGGTGATTATGACTCCAAATGACTTTATTCTTTGTTTCCTGTGCTTTTGTTTCCTGTAATGCACATATTAACTTTTAAAATAAAGATTATTTTTAAACAAAATATTAATTGGCTATTTACTTATCTCCCGAAGTAGACAGTATACTTCTATACAGCAGAGATTACAAATATCTTACAGATACTTGTGTCCCAGATAGCTACTAAAGCTGAAATGCAGTGTTTCTCCATTTCAAATTGTATGATAAAGAACATAGCCTACAGCTTTCTAAAGCAGTATTTATCAGTGGGAGGAGGTTTGGAATTTTGAGCAAGTTAATTCTGTTTTAAGCAGATGTGTTTTATACATTACATGATTTTTATATTTTTGTTCCCCAGTACTATATGCTCATATCACCCACCAGACATTGTAACAGTCAAAACCACTCTGCCACAGATGCATGTGGGTATGTATATGTAGAATTAGACATATAGGTAGGCAGATAGGTGGAAAGAATGGTTGGATAGCTCCCTCCTTATCAGTGGACCTCAAAAATGAGCAAGTTAAATTAATTTCGCCGTATTTTATGAAAGCTTGAAAGAATAAAGTTTCAAGCATAACATATAACATTAGCTTCATTGAAGTTGTTAGTGACCTTTTAAAAGTTATATTTTTAGACCGGGGATTTAGCTCAGTGGTTCTGCTGCCTGCCTCGCAAGCACAAGGTCCCAAATTTGATCCCTGGCAACAAAAAAAGTAAAAGTTCTATTTTTATGACATAGAAAATTTGGAAACTTTCACTAATAACACCAAAAAGCACTATATAAACTATAAGAAACATCTTTTGATGATTAAATTTATTTAGGATTTGCAGAGCATTACAGTGCATATTATGTATGCTAGTAAACAATGTACATAATTCAGAGAGGCCGAGGCTAGGGGAAGTTTTTAAAATCACAAAGGGAGAAATCTAAGAAAGTCACTTGGATGCAAAGTTCATTGGTCTTACAGACCAGAGGCAGAATTTGGCTTCAGCTCACTGGTGGAGATGCCATTGCTGGGCAGATGTTCTACTCAGAGAACCTTATCTGGATTGTTGAAGTGTTTAAAAAATGTTAAATATAAACTTTATTACAGACATGTGTGAATATGTGTCAGGCTTACAGAAGCATGAGGCATACATACAAAGTGAAAGAATTTCTTATTGGTTGTTTAGAAAGTCCTTGCAAATAGTACTTAATTCAGACAGGCAGGCATGAACCCTCCTTCTGCATGTATAGTAGTTGTCAGTCATGGTAAAGCCGGAGTTATTCTAAAAGTCATTGTAAGGACTGGCTTAACTCAGAAGAGCCACCAGAGAGTTTCACACGGAGGGGTGATGTTAACTGACTGCAACAATTCCTCTGACTGCTGTGAAGAAAATAGACTGTAGGGGCTGAGGATGAAAGAGGCAGACTAGCTAGGAGATTACTACAGCAATCCAGGCAAGAAAATTAGTACCAGTATCGTTAATAAAGAGAAGATAGAACAATAGATTTAGTAAGTCTATAATAGCTATGTTGAGATGTTTAGAACTAATTCTAATAGGCTATGGGGACCTATTGCTTCTCAGCCTTTTGGCTAAGATCAAGAGTAGGCTATGGGGAGCTACTAATGATCAGGAATGGGGCACATAGTAGTCATAAAATTAGGTCTAAAATATAGGAAAATATTTTACAACGGTATTTTTGATAGATTGAGTGGAGAGACTGTCGTAGTTTATTGTGTTGGAAAGTCACTTGTCTTTGTATTTCTTTGACTATCAAGAAAGAAAAAAGCAGTTTGTTGGAAGACATCAAAAGACTGAAGCAAGACAAACAAGCTCTTGAAGTAGACTTGGAAAAAATGAAAAAAGAGCGAGACCAAGCCAAAGATCAAATTGCTTATGCCACAGGTAAAACATTGAGCTGAAAACATCTTTTATACTTATACTCACAATCTTTTACGCTTATCCTCTTATATGTAAACTCTTTATACTCAGAACTGTTCTAATTTTGAATTTAAGTAATGAAAACCGAATGACATAATTAAAATTCTGTTCCTTGAAGTGTGCTGTGATTTTAAAAGATGTGTACCTTTATTGGTTTAAAGGAATGCTTGCAAGATTGAAAAAAATCAAAGATTATTTTGAATTTATGGCATTTTATGTTTAGTTGCATATATATCTGTCGTCCTAGCTAGACTGTGAACTTCCTTAGGGTAAAGTCTTTTTATCCCTGGATCTCAAACATGGGTTGTTAAGTAAATGAACAAGTAGTACTACACTGTATTTTACTGAGAATGTAAAGATAAATCTGACATGGTCCCTGCCAGGAAAAACAAAAGGGAGTAAGATAAGAATGCAGAAAACTTGAAAAATTACAAATAAACATGAGAGGACAGGAGATGGATGCTAAAAGTTTCAGAAAAGAGGGGCATTCAAGCTGGGCTTTAACAGTAAGATTTTAAAGTAAAGGAATAGGGGAGGCTGCTCACGTATGTCCCATGAGCACACCATTCAGTGCACTTGTAGGTTGCAGTTTAGGATGACAGAACACAGGGCTAGGAAGATCAGAGAAGCCCTGTTGGCCAAAGCTGGGACCTTTCCTGTACAGTATAATCAGCCTCAGTAAGATAGGAACAGAACATTTTGTTCCTAACCATTTGTTTGAAGAAAAAAAAAAAAGCCATTTGCTTTCTTCATCTGTGAAATAGAATGATAATTTTTAAAAAGAAACGTTTTCCTCACAAACACAAGGTCCCAAGTTCAATCCCTGGTACCAAAAAAAAAAGAAACTTTTTAAGAAGTGTTAAAACTGTAAGTTTGTTGTGGTAAAAAAAAAAAAAGCACTCATGAATCTCTGCCATTTTTTTCAATATAATTGTAGGCAGTCTTCATTTTATTATCTCTGAATTCATTTATTTTCCCATGGAAACAACTTCAATTTTATAATGAATGTGAGTGGGAAAACAATTACCAAAAATTTCTAGAAAGCCAACTTTGCTATGTTCACTGGTTCATTATTTTGATTATGAATATAATCTCTCATTCTCGTAGATTAGACACTATATTATGTATCAGTTGTTTTATGCCTTTATTTCTTCATAAAGTAGACACTGAGGGCTGGGCCTTTGGCTCAACAGCTGGGTGCCTGCCTGGCAAGCGCTAGGTCCTGAGTTTGATCCCCGCTACCAAAAAAAAAAGTATACATTGATTATTATTCAAAATTTATTTTATTTCTGTATTTTGAAAAATTACAGTCAGATTAGTGTGTTACTTTATCATACAGGTGAAAAGTTATATGAAATAAAAATTTTGGAAGAAACACATAAACAAGAAATCAGTCACCTGCAGAAGAGATTACAGTGGTATGCTGAAAATCAGGAACTTCTGGATAAAGATGCAATTCGGCTTAAAGAAGCAAGTGAAGAAATTGTGAAGTTGAAAGTCGAGGTAACATCATTTCAGAATGTATTTCTGTAGATGAACCCTGTTGTCGTCATTATCAGTTCTGCATAATCTTGTATCATGGTACCATTACTCTAAAGTCTCTTAGTTTAAATAGCTGGTTTGGGTTTTCCTTGGTATTTAGATATGTATTATACTTGAGATTAGACTGAGAATAATACAAGCTCTATCAAAACCTGTCAGGTCTGCATATAGTCTGAACCTTGCCTGCTTCCTCAGCCTCATCTGGAACTACACTGTCCTGGGTTACTCTTCTCTAGTCATATCAGAGCACCTCAGATTTTTATCCTGCCAGGCTCATTCCACTTGTTGCGCTGGTGGGGAATACTCTGACCTTGGTTCTTCCCATAACTCGCCTCTTATTGAACAGCTCAACTTGTTCAAGCCTCAGCTCAGAGACTTTTCCTGAATCACTTCTGATGTAGCTGCCACTCCTGCCCTTACTAACTTTTTATTCCTGTTCTTTCACTCTGTTCTGTTTTCTTCATGACACTTGTCACTCTCAAGTAATTTAATGCATTTATTGATATACTTTATGAGCTCACCAGCCATCTCCATGACAGCGTACACACCATGAGGTCAGGAACCTACTTTTTCTTGCTCACTCTCCTTATCTCTAGCAGTTTTGTGCTGTACTGTGGAAGTGCCTGAAACTAGGGAAGAGCTCAGTCAGTGTTTGTTGAGAAATTAACAAATCAGTAAATACACTTACTTCTACCCTGGATCTTTTCTTTTATGTTTTAAATATGCTTCTTAATGTCTTTATTTGTTGGCAGATTGAGAAACTGAAAGCACAGTCTCGGAATCCATCTGCTGAGCAGAAGTTACGGTCAAAAGATAGAGCAACTGATGCCAAAAAAATTCAGGATCTAGAGCGACAAGTATGTGTTACGGGTAAATTTTTATTAAAGTATTTTTTATATGGTGTGTTTTTATTTCAAGGGTTCCCACAAGATGTAGTTAACCTGGAAAATGCTCTTTTTACAGTAAAGTTAATAAAAGTAATAAGCAACTTTTATATAATCTATAACTATAAAAAAATTTTTAGACCATGCCTCTTACTAATACCATTTTATTAAATATAGTAGAACTATTGATGAAAGGTGTTTTGCATCCCATCTCTATTAGACATTTAGGAAGAAGGAAACAAAGTTTTGAAGCTCTGCATAGAGAGTTAGGATTTCTTTTTCTAAGCCAGGCACAGTGGCATATAGTATCTTTAGTCCCAGTTACTTAGGAAGCTGAGATAGCAGTATCTTTTGACCCCATGAGTTCAGGGCCAGCCTTGGCAACATAGTATGACCTCATCCCCCCCAAAAAATAAAAGAGTACTAACCAAAGATAAGTGAGAAAAGAGTGCAGGAAGAAAGATCTTTGAGTTGGGAACATGTTGGTAATCGTTGGGAAATGTTAGAAATACTCTAAAAATAGAACATTTAGCCTCCCCAAAAGCTGGTCATCATCTTGAACTCTTTCTCATCGTTTAGGGTTAGAAATACTCATTCATGGCCAGTGTGGCTGGGAGACTCTTAATTAAAATCATGTAGTGACGGTTATTAGAATAAAATAAAGTATTTGGGGAGAAGCAGAATTAGAATTATTTTTTCTTTATTTTAGAATATTCTATAATGCACCATTCATATTTATTACTGAATATTAAAACAGAAAAAGAATTTCCAATAGTGTTTGTAAGGGAGCATAATTCTATACTCAAGTCATAATACTTAAATGTATGGCTATTATTCCATCACAGTTCGAAAATTCGGAGGTCATCCCTGGACTGAATATTATTCTAGTTTTATGAGGAGGAGGGAAACTAAGCAAAAAATTAACTGTTACTTTTACAGGACAGTGGTTTGGGTCAGAGGCTGAGAAAATAATAGGATAAAAGTGGTTTGAAGAACTAGAAATATTCTAAAGTGAGTGTAATCCAGGATTTTGCTTAGATTTTCGTCAGTGCTTAGATTTACATTACCCAATGTGGAAGCCATCAGAATTGTGAAAGAAAAAAAGACCAAAGAAACTGTTTCTCCAATGGATGACTTTTTAAAAGAAAAGTGTAGAATTGAATGTATGAGAGCAAAGAAATAAAGCGTGCTTAAGATGAAATTAAAGAGTTCAAATAGTGATCCATATTGACCAGAAATACATTTTATAAAATTAATATCTCTTTTACTTTTATTAAGTGTTTATTGATTTTTATCACATTAGATTATATCTTTTATAATATAGTAATCATTCAGTAATACTTTGTGTACTTGGATCACTGCATGTACATTTCAGATCTTAATTATTTTTTCCACAAGAATTCATATCCTAATGACTTTAGACTTGAATGTATATTTTATAATCAAGATACAGAATGGCGTAGTCAGTCGTTTTTAAGCCATATTATAAAATAGATTATATGAAGAAAATATTTTTCTAAAGAACATAAGTAAAAGTGGGGCAAATTAGATGCATTTTATAATAAAAATTTCAGATTATAGCCGTGTATTCATACTTTTACTTAATTAAATATTTCATAGTTTAATTTTCTATAAAAGTTTTTTAAAATTTTACTTTGTATATTACTGTCATTGACCAAAGAATATTTTAAAGCAAAATTAAAGATACAAATAAAATTTAATTTTCCCTCAAATTAATATATTTCCAAATATTAAAATTAGAATGAAAATATGTCTTAAAATTTTTAAATGAACACATTAATTATAAATATGTTAAATTCATTTTTAAAAATCTTTTTAGGGTGTATTTTGTTGCACGCTTATATGCTAGAAGACTGTTTAACAAAGAGTTTAGAGTTTTAATATATGTTTTTAAAAGATAATTTAAAAATGCATGTATACATACATAGGCACATACACAATGGTACCTCGGTTCAGGAACTTAATTTGTTTTATGATTTGGGCTAAGATGGCCACAGTTGTGTTTGTCACCCGATATGGAGTTTGTGAATGGAAGCAAAATTTTGTCAAATGCTTTTTTTGAGAACCAGATTGTTTCCAAACAGAAGCATTTTTGAACTGAGGTATTACTGTAATTCCAACCTATAATTTCTATGGATTCCATTCAAGTTCTCTCTTACAGAACAACCACACCATGGGTCATTGTTTTATAGACTAAATGAAAAGTATTCTTTTATGAAGATTTCATTAAATGTCATAGAATATTCCTTACTTCCTAATTTTAAAAAATTAAAGTAACTTATGCTTCATTTGGAGAGAGCCTTTGGGAGGGGGCAGGAATGGAGACTGTTCCAAACAAGAGCAGGTGCCTAGAAATTTCTATGTATATTGCAAAAAGTTTGTTCGTGTGTATATAAATAATATTTCAATAAGTAGTAGAAGCACTATCATACAAGGAGATCTATGAAAAAGAAGGATGGAGGAAGAGCTTTGTACTCAAGAAGACTGGTTATTAATAATACAGCAGAAAACCTGAAGGTATATTTCAGTGACTATAAGAGGACTTCTGTAAGTTAGTCAGTTAATTAGACCATTATACTATAGGGTTTTAAATCAGATAATCAAAAATAAAAAAAATTTCTTAAAATTCAGATAATCTAGAATTGTAAAATTTTAAATTGATTTGTACTTCTGTGCCATTGATCCATTCTGGAGACATGCTCTGGACGTCTGAAATTCAGATATGACTGATGTAGCATAATTAATTTTATACATTAAACTGTGTTATTTATATTTTAATAGGTTAAGGAAATGGAAGGAATTCTAAAAAGAAGATATCCCAATTCTTTACCTGCTTTAATATTGGCTGCCTCAGCCGCTGGTGATTCAGCAGATAGAAATACAGTGGAATTCATGGAAAAAAGGATTAAAAAGCTAGAAGCTGACCTGGAGGGGAAAGATGAAGAAGCAAAGAAAAGCCTTCGTACTATGGAACAACAGTTTCAAAAAATGAAGGTAAGTATGCTATAGCTATGGAGTTGGCATTCAGAGATGGACCAGGGGGCCAGAGCCTTCTTGGATCTCATCTTAACAAACAGCTCTAAACATCCTTGCCCACAGACCTTTGCCAAAACTGCACCTACATCTATCCTATCTTGTCCTCTTTCAGCAACTCCTTTTTGTTTCAGACATAAAATGAACAAGCACAGGATAATCTTCACATCGCCCCTCTCAGTGTTAGAATTAGTAGAAATTAGGCCAAGGAAAAAGCAGGTAAAGCACCCTTGATACATAATTAGCATAAGATGAAAAAAGAAATCATCAAGGTTGACCATTATTTCACTGAAACTTATCCTAGATAGGTGTGAGAGTGATCTGAAAATTAAGGTCACATCAAAGCAGGTTGTGTTTCTGTTATTAACCCTCTTTATTAAATCTCAGCCCCTGCCTGGTGGTTTACTTTCTTCTCCTACCATTCTACATCCTAATGTTTACTCCTTTACCACCCAGCTTCACCTTGTGCCCCAGTTCACTCTGTCTCCTCCACTCATACTGCTGTGTGTCCAAAGAAGACTGCACAGTTGAGAGAGACAAGGGCTGCTCAGGTGCATGAGTGTCCAATTTCATGAATCCCTTCAGTGCTACTTGGCAAGCCTGTTGTGGATGTGGCTGAGCAATTCCTTTCAAGTTTTTAACCATTCACTCTGACTCTTTGTCAAGTTCATCTTCCCCTACCCTTACCCCATTCTCCTTTCAGCAGACCTTGCCCCCTTTATATATGAACTGTAGCGTAATGGGAAACACAGCACTCTAGAGTCAGACCCTCCGCCTAGGACCAGTTCTACCATGACTGAGCTAGTTACTGTACCTCTGACCCTTAGTTTTCTCACGTTTGCCAGGAATAATAACTGACTTCTTGCCAATTACCCACTTTTATTTCAAATTATTTTTCGAACAGTCTCTTCATTAACATGTCACTATATTACAATCATTAATAAAAGGGCTGGGGCTAGAGATATATGGTACCTCAATAATAGAGAACCTGCCTAACCTTCACGAGGCCACTCGGGTTCAAATCCCAGCACCACCATCAAAAAAAAGTATGTGTGTGTGTATTTGTTTGTTTGTTTGTTTGTTTTTTGGTACTGGGGATCAAACTCGGGACCTTGCGCTTGCAACGCAGGCAGCAGCACCACTGAGTTAAATCTCCAGCCCCCTGTGTATTTTTTATATTACTACAGTAATTTCCTGACTAGTCTACACATATCCATCATGCCCATCTTACAACTCTTGATACTAAAGCCAAAATTCATATCCCTCTGTCTTCTATACACGCATACATACCACTTGTTGATATCCTTTCAACAACTTCTTGCTGCTCTTAGGATAAATAAATGGCATTTATCCACAAATGACCAAGCATTTCCATCCTCTTCAATGTTTTTTTAATATCATATTTGTTTCTTTAAATCATACTGGCCTGCTTGTCTTATTTCCTGTAGCCACAGAAATGTGTATGCTTTGTTGCCTCTGACTGGTATCCTTTGAGCTCCCCTTTCGCACAACAAAAGTGTTCCTGTGATCCAGATTTCAGCCTAAACATTGCTCCAGTGAAACGCAAAGAAATTTTTAAACAATAAGCAGTGTTCCTGGGACCTCTTGGTAAATGAATTACCTTGGTATGCACCCACCACGCTCAGCCCCATGCACCCACCACAAGTGCAGACACTGGATTGCACTGCTAGTTGTCTCTGCCTTCTAGATTCTGGACTCTATGGTGGTAAAGTCCATTCTGCTCTCACTCATTGTTGTATTCTATCATTCAGCAAGGTGCCTGGCACAGAAAAGATACTCAGTGCTTTATTCCCTATATCATAAGGTATTGGGAGTATTGAATGTTGTATGAGGCCCTAGTACCATGCCTGGAATATAACAAACAGTAAATGATTACACTTATTATTCATATTCTACCAAGCAAAAAGTTCAGATATAAACTCCAACCCCCTTCCCCATTTTTATATCTAAATCTACTAACCTAACCTCACTTTTCCCCTTTTTACAATCCCCTATCCCATCATCCTACTCCTGTCCCTGCTCATTACATGTCACTTCCTCCCTTTGTTTCTAATTCTCAGAATACACCAGTCACTCTCACATGTTCTCTCCTTCTAAAATGTCTGTGCTTCTACTCATCCCTTCATCCCCAAATTAATACTTATCCCTCAAGATCAAACTTGAATGCACTGTCTCAGTGCTGTCTCCCACCTTTAGGCCTCCAGACTGTCAGGGCTGCCTCTCCACCTCTGCACTGTGTTCATAGGCCCATTGCCACAGGTATCATAGCACATTATAACTTGCTCTGTCACTCTCTTCACCAGACTGTAAACTATCTGAAAGTAAAAATTGAATCTCCTCTTATCTCTAGAACCTACCACAGTACAAATTTGTGGCTTAATAAACATCACTGATTGAATAAATAAAGACTATTGGTGCCTCTCCATAGAGTAAACTTTTTATTTAGTATACCAAGGCTCCAGTATACAGATTCTAAGCTGACTTAGTCCCTGTAAGATTAATAAATTGATGTTAGAAGGCTGAAAATGTGCTGTTTTTCAGGCTTCAATACCCACAGATAGTTTACCTATTTATTCTCAAAGAATATGTTTGACAATTTGCAAGGAAACGGCTGCATAATAGGTTGAAATTAACCTATTAATGTTAATAATTTGTTGGCAGTACATTAGTAAATTAATACTATTTAATAAGCCTTTATTTTTAAGGTTCAGAATAAATTTGGGGGTATACAAATTACATGTATATTTATGAAGCAACATTATGAAATTGTATGACATGTCAAGATTATATGATATTGTACCCTTCAAACAATAAGGCTTTTATACATTTGGCTCACAAAGAGAGCTGGATACATCAGAATATATAAGAAATACCTGAATAAAGGACTAGGTAAGACTGGAGAGAATGCAGGGCTTAAGTAACTAATGAAATGTTCAGCAAGGCTTTGATACTACATGAATTCTTTCTTTAGATTCAGTATGAACAAAGACTTGAGGAACAGGAGCAGCTACTTGCCTGCAAATTGAAGGAAACAACCCATAACCAGAGTAACAACTCCAGGGTTAAAACACTAGAAACAGAACTCAAGGACATTAAGGAAGCCCATCAAACCATTGTAAGAAACCTTGCAGCAGAAATAGATATTCTTAAACATCAGAATGCTGAATTAGAACTCAAGAAAAATGACAAAGATGATAAAGATTTCCAGTCTATAGAATTCCAGGTGGAACAGGCCCATGCCAAAGCTAAACTAGTAAGACTAAATGAAGAACTGGCTGCCAAAGGAAGAGAAATACAGGACCTTTCAAAAACTGTGGAGAGGCTTCAGAAGGAGAGAAGAATGATGCTGTCTCATCAGAATGCAAAGCGAAGAGAGGAAGTGAATGCCAAAAGGGTGAAGAAAGATGTTTTGCACCCAAATAAAGGAAATGCAAACTTCTCTGGAACCCTGGGTGGCAAGCTGTACCAACCACATACTTTTACTGATTCCCATATTTCAGAGGTTGTACAAGAAAACTACAGATTAAAAAATGAGCTAGAGGAATTAATTTTGGAGAGAAATAAACTAAAGATGGAATCTGAAGCAGCAGTGAACCAATTTGAAAACTCCATGAAAAGGTAAAGTGTTGAATTGTTTATAAATACTTGGAAACCTAAAACATTTTTTTTTAATCCTAAGACATTTTGTCTGGATAACCAGTTCGACCTTGAATCAAATTTATAACTAGATTTTTAAAAATTGTATTACTTTGCCGATCATTGATACATTTCAAAGTACCATTCTGAACCTGCCAGAGGCCCAGATTCTGATGAACAAAAATCTGTGTCACCTCTAGCCATGTCTTTGGGCTGACCAGTCTTGGTTTTCTGTATGTATCCAAGTGATGTTAATAATTAATAAGCAGGCCACTTGGGCCTTTCTTGTGAAAGAAATGTCATTTATGACTGCTGTAGGCAGACTGCTGTCAGAAAAGAGCTATTATTAAAATTAATTGACCATCTAAGAGGAAAAGATTTGTCTTTTGAAAAGTAACTTTCGAACTACCCTTATGATCCATGCATGACTTGAGGAACTTTACACATTTCTTTGTAGAATCTCCATCTGCTACCAACTGTCTCTTTTCTCTGTGCCTTCTGACATCCTCAGAACTTTCTTTCCCCTAATCAAACCAAGTTCCAGTCCTCTTACTGTCTTTCAGTGCCAGTTTCCCACAAGTAGCCTCTCCTGTTTCCACCCCACCTTGTCTTAAGCATGGCTCTTACTACTCTATTTACAACCTGTTCTCTCAATAATGACTATTCTCAGTCCAATGACATTTTCTGCATCCTCATTTTTCTTGACAGCGTTGACCACGAAGCCTTTCTTCAAAGGTTTCCCCCTTAACCTCCATAACTTAGCAGCTCTAAATTTTTTTTTCTGACTTGTAGTTCCATTGCCTTTCCTGCCCCCAAATCTTTCTACAAAAGCTCAGTTCTTGGCCTTCTGTTCTTTCTCTGTTGCTAAACTTATCTATTCTTATGGCTTCTATGAATCATGGCTTCTAGATTTATTTTTCAAGGCTTGCTCTCAGATGTCAAACCTACAACTACTGGTTTGGATTACTTAGAATCAAAAGTACCTCAAGTTTTCTCTTTTTTACCTATAAACTAGTTCCCCCTCCTGAGTTCTCCATCCTTGTCTATGTATATATTAATTCCAACTGCCAGGCCCAAATTTACTTCCTTTTTAACTAGGGTTCATGGTATATAGGGTCTTTCCTATAAATATTCATCATTTAGCTTTCTTCCTCATTGCTAGGGCATACTGCCTGATTTACTATAGTTTTCCCACCCTGATCACCCTTTGTTTGTACCTCCCCCAATCATCATGCTTAAAAATATTAATATTCTTTAAATATTTCCATATCCATGTCTCTGTGCCCTCCAGGACTCCCAACTTCCATAAATATCAAGACTAAATTTCTCTGCCTAGTATCTTAGATCACTATTCTAATAGTATTCTATGAGGTGTGATAGAAAAAGAGTGTTTTAAGATTTTTTTTTAATTCATTATGATAAAAGATACATTGTCTATCAGTCACCGTCAAAGCATTCCCTTTTCCTTCCATCCTTCTTGCCACTTTCTGAAGCAATTCTAGTGAGTTTTAAGTATCTTTAGTTATACTGTGTAAGATAAATGGTGATGACTTAGTAAAGAACACAAAAGGTCTGAGTTTAGGGGTTCTGGATGGGACCTCCTTGAGTAACTCCAAAGCAGAAGCAGAGTCCAGTTTATTGAGCTGGGTCTTTTATGGATAGGTTTGCGGGATGGGCTTAGGTGGGGTGATGTGAAGAGGAAGGAGAGCAAGAGACTGAGTGAGTGAAAATGGCTCAGAGTACATGTCTATAACAACAGCCACTGTAACCTAGCAGGGGGACAGCCATTGTTCCCAGGCTCAGGCAGGGGCTGTAGGCTAGGAACAGGCTGTAGTGTTTTTGGAGCTCAGGAACTTGGACAGCTGGGGGTTGGGCAGGTGAGGGTCAGACCTATAATGCTCCTGTGGCTGCTTTGATGTCCTGAATCTTTATACTCACTTTTAATGGTCATTTTGACTTTGGGGAAGAGCCAGAAGTTGAACAGTGCCAGATCTGGTGAATAAGGTGGATGAGAACAATGTTTTTACAAGCCTGCCTTTTCTTTGGATGGCACTTGGCAGCAGCATTCACCTTACTGTATTTTTTGACATGAAAGAGAACTTCCAGAACTGCTCCAGAAATTGGCAAGAATGATGGAATAAATGTGTTCAAAGGCGAGGGGGAGTATTTTGAGGGAGATTAATAGCAATGTGTCTCTCATGGTATCTTTTTTTTTTTTTTTTTAAACTTCATGGTATATTTTGATCACCTAACCTGCCACATTTCCTAATCCCTTTTGCTCATTTGTGTTTCAAGTCTTCCTCCTCCGCAAAATATTTCTTGGAGCGTCCCAGGAAATTGCCTGCTCCTGCCCCCAACTCCTACACAACTTATAATATGTACCAAGAAAATGTTAATCATGCACAGCCTTAAGAACAGGTGTTCAGTTATGTCTTTGCATCTCCACAGAAACCCAGTTTAACAAGTCCTTATTGATGGACTGTGAGCCATGGCAGAGATTGAGTCATCATGACAGCCATGCTGCTCCAAACTGAAACCTCATTTCTGCATTCCTGAAGCTAATTAGGGAGAATCACATTCTTTCCTAGAAATAATTTCAAATCTAGGTTTTTCGTATGAATTTCCCTGTGTATAATTTAAAATGTTCTTTTGTTGTCACTGTTTCTCAGATAGCTCTAAACCTGAAAACTAAACTTTCCCAGTCCCAGATTTAGGCTGTTTTTTATTATAGTTCAGTTCTATCATGTTTTTAAGTTTTTGTGCTTTCTCTAGAACTCTAACCATACTGTTTCCATAGAGAAATACTCATATAGTGAAATAAGCATATGATAAACTTGTCTATAATTTGTAAATTGTTATATTAGTATGTATCGACAGTGATTCATAACTTTTCCATTTATTAAACTGCCTTCAAATGAATAAATTTTTGTCAGACAAATGAATAGTCTCACATTTATAGTCCAGATGAAATCAGATTCCCTTATATCCTGAGAATTACCATAAAGATCATCTTATTCTCACAACATACAACTAGGCCTAGAGTCATATTTGTGCACCAAAAATTGGTAAATGCTGCCTAGACATAAAGCATTGAAGATTCCAAAATGAATACCTGTGATTCTACAAATAAGAATCTGAGCAAGAAACCTGAATTTATCTTAAAATATCAAGCACTTTCCTTTAAATTCAAGCAGATATTTTGAAGCTTTGGATTTCCTTACAGAATATAGGCTCAGACTTTTTGAAATCTAACTCTGCTTGACTTGAACCCCGGCTCTACAATAGACTGACTGATCTGGGTCCCTAGATATTTCACTTTTTCTAAACTACAATTTTCCCTTATAAAATGTAGTAAGTAATAATGAGTTCATGAAGTGTTGTAAGAAAACCATAGATAATAATGTGTAAAGGCCCTAGCATGATAACAGTTAATAGATACCCTCTCTCCCTTTGTTTCTTCTTACACTAGTTTTGTGCTAACTCTGAGTTAAAGGTTGAAAAGTCACTATTGTGTGTGAATTTCATTCATTTGTTCTATAGGGTCAAGGAAGACACTGCAGCACATATTGCATCCCTCAAAGCATCCCATCAGAGGGAAGTAGAGAAACTCCTTTGCCAAAATGCAGTTGAAAATTCTTCTTCCAAAGTAGCTGAACTGAATCGTAAAGTAGCAACTCAAGAGGTGGATCACAAATGTATCTTGATCTTTCTTTGGTTCTAATATTTGTTTTCTGACTGTTAACAGAACATTAATTTGGATTTTTTTTTTTTTTTTTTTGGTATGGGGATCAAACTCGGGACCTTACACTTGTGAGGCTGGTGCTGGAACCACTGAGCTAAATCCCCGGCCCAAAAATATGGAATGCTTCACGAATTTGCATGTCGTCCTTTCACAGGGGCCATGCTAATCTTCACTGTATGGTTCCAATTTTAGTATATGTGCTGCCAAAGCAAGCACAATTTGGAAATATTTTAACTTCATTTTTTAGGTTGATGGTAGAAATAGGAAATTATTATTAGCTTGTGTTTTTTATAGAAAACGATGTCATTGCCATATATTTAATGTTTCTACTTTAAAATTATGCTTTAAATGAGTAGTTTTAGTTGAGTCCCTACCCTTCTCAAATCTACTAAATACTTTATAACAGATGGTTGAGGTACATGTCTAATGTAATTGTGACTTTAGTCCTTGAATACTGAACCACTTCCCTCCCCACAAAGTCCCAAATGACAGGTGATTTACTCTCAGGCATTCTTTCTGCCCGCTACTTTTTATTTATTAAACAAATGATGATTCAGGTCTATAGACAATCAGGTTTGGGAACTAAAATAATGAACAGAGATATGCATAGCACTAGCCCTTATGAAACATAGTCTTCTAAGAATTATGACAAAGACTGCTGACAAGTTACCAGCATTTTCTTGAATAAATGTGTCTTCCTTTTTGGATAATAGTTGTATCTACGTAGAATATCCAAAAATATTCACTGTGTAGTCTGTCTTCTCTGATGTTAGTAGGTTTTAAAAAAGAGCATTACAGGGAAGGGTATTTAGCTCAGTGGCACCGCACCTGCCTCGCCAAGTGCAAGGTCCTGAGTTTGATTCCTGGCACACACACCCCCCAAAAAAAAGCATTACAATAGAACTTTTGTCTGCAACTTACTCAGAAATGAGATATATCCAAGAAAAGAAAATGAGTTAAGATGTTAGCAGTTGGGGAATCAAGTGGAAGAATGTGTGAATGTTATTTTTTCTCTTCATCCTTTCTGTAGGTTTTAATCTTACTAAAATGAGCCTTACAGAAAAACTTCAAGAAATAATTGTCTTACCATGATGTATCCCACCTATAATTACTTCATACCATATTAATTAAAAAACAAATCCCTCAATTGAAGAAGCTTAAATATGGACTTGCTATTAAATACTAAGACATTATAAATTTTCTTAGGTATGGGCTGGGGATTTAGCTTAGTGGTTCTACTGCCTCCCCTTCAAGTGCAAGGACCTGAGTTTGATCCCCAGTACCAAAAAAAAATTTTTTTTCTTAGGCATAAAATTGTAACTGTGATTATTATAAGGAGGTGCCTGTTGTAGTATTTAGGAGGTAAAATGTATTGAAGTTGCAATTTAATTTCATGTGGCTCAGAAACAGAACGATTCTTTTAATTTAGTGAGAAGTATTTAAAGTGCCTTTCAAAAGTAGTAATCCATACAGCCATGCATATAACTTTTCTAGCTCTTTTCCCCTTAGGAGGTATCAGAGGGTAGGTGTAAGCCTTGTATCATGTGATTCTGTAGTATGAAACAATCTGGGAGAAACGGGAACAGTAATGTCATAATACCACAGTACCATAAATAAGTCATTTCCCAGAGTTATAAATGTAATAGTGTGAAATTATGAGATAAATGGAAGAATAGTCTGATTGTTAAGAGGAGTACTGTATCAGAGATAATATGCATTTTTCAGTTTCTTATTGGAAATATCTTCATATATTTGTTTCTTTGTCTACAAACATGTCTAAAAACAACTGACATTTCACAAATTTTAGAAGGCTTATTATATTTAGTTAATGGCTCTTAAATAAAAACTATCATCCTACCTGATCACAAAGTATAAAGACAGTATTGTCCACTTTCCTCCAAATGCTTAGAATTTATAGAGATGTATGTTCAAAGATTTTTTTTTTCCAATCACAAGTTGGCTTTCTTAGATGTTTCAGATAGTGTTCAAGGGAGAACCTTATTAACACAGTATTTCTGATAATTTTCTAGATCCTTATAAAACATTTCCAAAGTCAAGTTAATGAGCTACAGGGTAAGCAAGAGTCTCTTGCAGTTTCTCAAGTTCGAGAAGAAATCCTACAAAAAGAGGTAAGAAGTACAAATCTTTCTTAGGCATTTCAATCATATATTTATATATAAAATGTTTAACTTAAATACACATAGGCATAACCTGAAAGTATCTATTACACATCAAGAAAATATTAGTAACTTATTGATGTAAAGTTCTCCCTAAATGAAGTTCAGCTATTATCATTAAATTGTATTTGCTCTTGAGGTTTTGTGTGCAGTATAGAAATGGGTTGAGAGGGCCAGGGCTTTAGCTCAGCAGTGCCCCTGCTTGCCTCACAAGCACAGAGTCTTGAGTTTGATCCCCGGTACCAAAATAAAAAAGAAATGGGTTGAGATATATTTGGTCCTTTGATTTTTTTTTTTAAGAAGTAAAATTGGATACTCAGAGCCATGTCTGTGCTAAGAGGAAAAACAGTTTTTTTCCTCACCCTCGTGAGTTGTCAGAATGGACCCTACAACAAAAGACAGATTAAGAAAAGGAAAACAAGTTTATGAACATATATGGCACATAATGCAGGAGAAACCTCACTGCTAAATAAATCAGAACAGTGACAGAGAGCTCTCTAAGGCAGTAGCTTTGGTGATTGGGGTTAGAAGTTACAAAGTGGCCCATCCAAGTTAGATCTATACAGTGATTTAAGTAGAGGTGTTTTTGTGGGAAGGGAAAAAAAAAGATTAATGGTTAGAACAATCCATAACCGGTTTTTGAATCGGGGAAAGCAGTCAGTCAAGAAGACCTATAGATGTTGGTCTCGAGCACCTTTTGCAGGTTGAATACCTCGTGTTCAGAATAACCCTCACTGGAGCAGACACAATTTTTATAGAAGTGAGTTGTTTTGATGATTCTTTTGCAGTTTATATAAAGTCATTTGGCTTGTTAGGGCTTGAGGAAAAGGGAAGTGTTAATTTTAAACGATTCCAAACCAGAAGGGTAAAAGTTGGTAATACTAGTTTGATAAATTACAATTCATTATTGTAGGAAAACAGAATTTAGGATCCAGGCCAGAAGGCAGGTAAAAAACAAAACCTCAGGGCTGGGGATTTAGCTCAGTGGTTCCGGCACCTGCCTGGGAAGAACAAGGTGCCGAGTTTGATCCCTAGTACCAAAAAAAAAAAAAAACCCTCAAAGATGATGAGAAGGGTTAAAATCTGACATCCACAAGGGTGTTATAATTTTCTACTGAGGAAATTTTTTTTTTCTCTCTACGTCACTCCCATTTATGTCAAAAAAAAAGTCATATAACCAAGTTGTTTCCAAAAATTGGTCTGGTCTTAGGAAACTTGCCTTAATTATCCACATGAATACAACAAGAATAGTGATTGACTACATAGGCTCCTTTTTAATCTGCTTGGCTAAAACTTTCAAGAAACAATCTCAGATTGTTCCCTTAAAAGGCTCTCTAGGGCCGGAGATTTAGCTCAGTGGCACTGCACCTGCCTCGTAAGCGCAAGATCCTGAGTTCGATCCCCGGTACCAAAAAAAAAAGGCTCTCTAGTCTAGGGAGACAAACCATCAGATTTTGCTTACAATACCAGGTGTGAACTCCCTGAGCCCATGTCAGATTTATTTCCTGGTTGCTGGCTTTTACCCAGCATAAGTACAAGTAACCTGTATGCTTTGATCCTGACCTTCTTGCTGAGTGATTTTTATAAATCCTTCAGGGAAAGGGAAGTTAAATTGGGCAGCTGAGCATTAATCAGATTTTTCTGGGGAACCTGGAAAAGTTTTAGAATTAAAGGAATTTGTTGAAGGGGTCAGACCAGATCTTGAAGTAGGCTCAATTCAGGGATCCAGAGATCCAGAAGATCTTCACAGAATCAGAGTGAGGGAATTTGGAAGCAAACAGGATTATTAAGGGGGTAAAGAAAAATTTATAGCAGGTGTATATTTTAATTTTGATCTTAAATCAAACTTGTAATTGGGGGGTTGTTAATCTTACTAAGGGAATCTGTAAGATGAGCTTTGACACTCCTTAATGTTCTCCTTTAATTTTTATCTTCTCTTAGTAACAGGACATTTATTTAGAATAAGAGCTCCCCAAAAGTAATCATTTCAGATTTAAAGTCCCAAGTTTTTTAAAAAGTATATTCATTTTAATGTGACTCTAGACAAGTAAACTACATACTGGTTTTAAGCCATAAAAAGCCTTAATCATGGATGTGACATGACAGACTTCCTCAGAAAACCTGCAGAAGATGCAGTCTCAAAATGTAAAGTTTCTCCCCAAAAATAGCTAAGAAAGCAGAGTGTTTCTGTACGAACAGTAAGAACAGTGTTTCATGTCTCCCACAGAATGTGCAATGGTCCAGTCACAAACCTAATCTGTAATGACACCGAGCAGGCACTACTGGGAGGGGACTTTGCCAGCCCTAACCAAGCAACAAAGGTTTAGAAGCCAAAGGCCCCCTTTGACTTCCCTGAGATCTAACACAAAAAGGGAATGCTGCTTGTCACTTGAACCTTAGGTCCTTTCAAAAAAAGTGTGCAGAAATTGAAATCGTATTTAATTTGAATATTCTGTGTATACATATGGCACCATCGTCTTGATTTAGTAACTGTGATTTAGTTGTGTTCTAAATAATTCTTTAAAAATCATCATCTTAACAACAGGTTTTCATGCCCAGCTCCACAACATGTTCTATAAGGTACCTCTCTGAATTTTCTCAAACCATCCGAAACAAAGTCTTTATTTGGTGGCTATTGATAAAATTGAGGATGTTCCACATTTAAAATACTTAAGTTGTCTCTGATTTAATTGCTTTTCATTTCACTTTTCCCCCCAACTAATTTAGGTAAGATGTGATTTTTTTTTTTAGAAGAATTATTGTTACTAAGTAATGTTCCCATGTAAAACATGATTAAATTTATTAATTTAATCAACTTGCATTTTCTTGTGTTTTAGTGCCTTTTGATGTTAACAGCAAAATCTGATTGATGAAATTTCTTTTAGAATCATTATATGGTATGAAGAAAATGCAATTAATTGTTGTATTAAGCCTTAAAAAAAAGTCCTGCAAGGGCTGGGGATTTAGCTCAGTGGTTCTGCCGCCTGCTGTGCAAGTGCAAGGTCCTGAGTTCAATCCCCAGTACCAAAAAAAAAAAAAATTCCTGCAATTCCCCTCCATTTTACTCCAAGGTGCTTAATCACCATTTTCTTTGTGGACTATGCTGTGAAAATGGAGGTTCTACACTAGACTGTTACCTTCATGAGAACAAGGACTGTCTTATCTCTGCATACACAGGTCCTGAGGCACCAACCAACACAGAAAGAGCTCAGTACTTTGTTATCTCTCCTTTATATTCATAATCTTTATTTGTGGAATAAGTTACTAAAAATTATGAAGTGATAAGGGCCATAAGAGTTACAAATAAAATTATGGAGTGTTGATAAAAGAAATATATATTCATTGAACTCTTTCTGTGCATCAGTCACTATTGTTAGGTGCTTTAACACATTCATGACAGGGCAGTAATTCATATGTCTCACTGCTGAGCAGCTTGAACCACTGATGGTCCATGCATGACTGTCCATCAGACAGCTTGTACCACTGGTGGTACAAGAAGATCTAATCACTTTAATCAATCTTTTTACTAAAAATAGAAATTGTCACATTTATTTCAAAAAAAGATTTTTGTAATGTGCTTTCTGTATCCTTTTAAATTCTGTAAAATCTGTGGTAATGTCCTCTAAATCTTGATATTGTAATTTTAAGAAAATGTATAATTGATATTGTGTAATAGGAAGAAAAGGTCTAAAGGAGTAGGGGAAGTGGGAGGGGTAGGGGAAAGGAAAGAAGGGAAAAGAAAAAATATGAGAAAAGGAAAAAAATGGAAACAAAATCTTTGTACGTAGGGAAGGGGGTGAAGGGAGGGCAGGGGAATGGTGAAAACATAAGAACCAAGATACGTCATGTAAAGGTACAAGATCTCAATGATGAATGTAACTGTATTTTATATCTAAAATGTACCAATAAACTTAATGGAAAAAAAATCGCCCAATGGAACAGTTACGCGTGTACCACCGGTGGTTCAAGCCAGCAGGAACATGTATTCTTTTTAAATCCTTAAAGTAATTACCTTATTACAACTACCTCCTATCCAAGCTGATCCTATCAAAGAAAGATCCCAACTTCATGTTGAGCCTCATACCAGATAGGTTATGTGGGAGGGAGAAGTTGTGGTCCATCTGGAGCTTCTGAGAATGTGAGGTGAATTTTGGAAAGAGAACAAACCTTTACTACCTGTCCATGGGGAATGGAAACTATTAATGACTCAGAGAATCCAAGATACTGCTTATCTAGAGAAATTTTATAGAAATACTTATTTTTAACATTGCCTATTTAAAAAGAACTATCTCCTTGTGATCTTAGTTTTTCACTTCATACTTCAATTTTAGATTACAAAACTATTAGAAGAATTGAGAGAAGCCAAAGAAAACCATACACCAGAAATGAAACATTTCATGGGCTTAGAAAAGAAAATCAAACAGATGGAAATAAGACATAAGCAGAGAGAACAGGAACTTCAGCAGGTAAAGTAGATCACATGTGCATGTTTTATAGTTCTTCACTTTAAGTACCATTAATTTTCTGTAGTTTTGACCTACTTACCAAGTTTCTTCCTAAAGTGTTTCCAGTGTATTTAAATCTTGTTAAAAATAATAATAGCATTTAAGAGGAGATAAGACTTTTAATTCTCAAGTACTTGCAAATGAATTTGTTTTATACTTGGAGGGAGAAAAAACTTGCATCATATTCTTATTGGTAGGTGCCTAAGTTTTACATCTTACCTTGGGTGCAGGGCTTTAAGAACAGTGTTCTGTATTGCAAGTCATTTCAACAAATGTGTATAAGAAAATTTAATATTGAAATATGATTATGAAAATATTATATACTTAGCACTAGTAATATGTTTACTATGATTACAAACATTATCTGCTATTTTAAACTTCTACTAATAAGGACATGATGTGTACGTGTGTTGTTGCTGATATTTAGCTTTGCTTTAACAGTGTATTAGTCTGTTCAAGCTGCCATAACAAAATATCATAGACTAGTTGGTTAGAACAACCAAAACTTATTTTTCATACTTCTGGAGACCAAAAAAATAGTCAAATTGGTTCCTGGTAAGGGCTGCCTTCCTGGTTTGCATATGGCAGTCTTCTCTGTATTATTACATCGCACACCAAGGATGAGGAGAAAAGATGAAGTTCTCTAACATCTCTTCACAGGAGGACACTAATCCTGTCAGATCAGGACTCCATCCTTATGATCTTATTTAACCTTATTTCCTTACTCTACATCAGTGGTTAGGGCTTCAATGTATGAATTTTCAGAGGTCATAGATATTCAGTCCATAACTGGATTTAATACCTTTTCAAGACAGAAAATACTATATACAGGCAGAACTTTATGGTTGACCTGAGTTCTGCAGAGAAACCCAGGTGTGCTTTCTCAGCTTTGTCCCACCTCAGCCCTTTGAGACTGTTAAATATTCTTCACTCCCACTATCAACTATAACAGCAATGTGTAATTTTTGTATTTGCAGATAATACAGCAGACATACCAAGTAGTAGAAACTGAGCAAAACAAAGAAATTGAGAAATGGAAAAGACTTGCACAGTTAAAGAATCATGAGCTGGACAAGTTCCGCACAGAATTAGACTCAATATTAGATGTTCTTCGGGAGCTGCACCGGCAGGGGGTAGTAGTGCCAGTTGCTTTTGCAGGTGAAGTGAAATTTTAGTAGAAACTCAGACTTCAGATGACCTTGTTGGAAGCCCTAAAGATGGATAAAGTTGTACCACTTTCAGGACAGATTTTGAAAAATGAGTTCCAGTATGTTGCCAGAAGGAAACAACGCAAACACCACCATTTCAGAATAAATTACCCTTAACCAACAACGAAATAAAAAAGCGTCATGATGTGTTTTACTGAAGATCATTAACTAGTCACATTTTAATTGATTTATGGACAGGTTCCTATTGTCAGATGATTATAACCTTGTAAGATTTATTATAAAAGGTCTCACCTATATGCTGGAAATGGGAGGAAAATTGTACAAACTCTACCACATTATTTTGACCAAACGTGTATTCTTAATTTTCTTTGAGACAGGAAAGCAGCTTCTCTTTCTTGTGAAACTGGATAGAGGAATGTGAGCCCAGTGGTGTAGACAACCTCATCAACGCAGCTGAGTTATAGAGCTTTCTCAGTAATTTAGATGAAAATTCTCAACTTCCATGCCGGTACATGATTAATTCTCCTGTGTTCTAGTTTTCCATCCCTTCCTCTAGGTGACTCTTTTTTGTACTTGATATAAAGTGAAAATTATTAGGGAAATTTGACATGGCCACTGTTTTAATCTTTTAGGCTATGGTACATAAATGTTAGCCCTAATTTTTTTTGTAACTTTAAAATTAAAAGCAATACAGTGACAAAACTTTTCTATTGAAAAAAAATCCATTAGAAAAAAATACAAATATGCATGAGTAACTGCTTTATTTTACAATTCCCATTTCTAAAAGCAGATAGGAACTGTGTGAGATAGCCAGTTTGTTTTCAGATGTTCTAGCCCAGGACCATCTAATAGAAATATAATGAGACCCACATCTGATTTTTTTAATTTATAGTAGCTCCATATAAAAGATAAAAATGAAAAAGTACAAAGCTCAATTTTATATTTTTTCTTAAGTCTTCAGAATATAGTTTACATTTAGAGCACATCTCAATTTGGATTAGCCACATTCCAAGTGCTCAGTGACTATCAGTAAGTGCAATTCTAGGGTAATAATTACAAAATAAAAGTACTCTATAAAAGAGAGGAAAATTAAGTCTTAGTGGAATTGTGGGCAACGGATGTGAGGAAATGTAAGGAATGTAATTATTGTCTTAACGTCCAGCATTTTTAATGTACCTTTTCTAAGAGGATAGTACAAGGATTGTAGTTTGCTATTTTGTAATATGAAAGCATTTTAATTTATAATATAACTTATTTGGATTATTTGTATGTGCTTTTGTGTATCTTTTTATTTACAAGCCTATGAATTCAGCTGCACCCATCACTTCCTTTGTCCTTTTGACTCACTATACATGTACTCATCCCAAGCACAAATATAGCTGGTTCTGAAACACAACAAAATGCAAACATCAAATATTTATATACAAGGTACATTAGACTTTGATGAGGATTCTGTACTCCAACTATAGTATTATGTTTTGGAATAAGCTATGCACGTGTTCTGTTAACAGATTAAAGATTCATAAGTACCATCAAAGATATGGTTACAACTAAAAACCTCAAGAACTGTATTTCATTCCTTAATGATTGACCTTGGGACCAGATGAGAACACAGAAGATGGATATATTTAGGCTATTTTGAATAGAAAGGCATTCATGAAGATTTAAGCTCCAGAGATGATAATTCTTTTCCACTATGACGGTTTTCCACTGTGATGGTTAATTTTAGATGTTGGTTAATTTTAGGTGGTTTTTAAGCCATATCTATAGCTAGGGTATATCTGTAAGGTTCTTTCCAGAAGAGATTGGCATTTGAATCAGTGGTCTGAGTAAGAAAATCCACCCTCACCCAGTGAAGGAGAATACTACTCAAATGGTTGAAGAAGGCCTGGATAGAACAAAATGGCAGAGAAGAAAAGCAAGTTCAGTCTTCTGGAGCTGGGATAGCCCTCTCCTTCTCTTGGATATCAGAGTTCAGGTTCTTGGGCCTTCAGTCTCCAGGACTCGTATCAGCAGCCCCTCAGATTCTCACACCTTGGCCTTGGATTGAGAGTTTCACCATAAGCTCCCTTGGCTGTCAAGACTTCCTCAGGACTGAGCTATGCCACTGGCCTACCTAGTTCACCAGATTGTGGACAGCATATCATGAAATCTACCCTCCATAATAGTGTAATGTACATTAAATGTCCTCCTTTCTTTATCTTGTATTGGTTGTTTTTCTTGAGAACCTAACACAGGTTTTGGTACCAGAAGTGGTTTTAGTGGAACAGAATTGGGGGTCGGGGGGAGATTGGTACCAGAGAGCGAACTCAGGACTTTGCACTTGCCAGGCAGGCACTGTGCCACTGAGCTAAATTCCCAGGCCTGGAACAGAATTTTTATGAGTTTCTTCATTTGGTCTTGGGGTTTCACGAATTTGCTTTATAAACTGATTAGACTTAAAAAAACTAAAGACTATTTTCAACAATAGCAAGAATCCTGAACTGTATAGAGATACAAAGTATTTGATCAGATACTCCTGATCATCTGTTTTAAAAGGCAGCTAACATAGTGACTGAATATGTGGAATATAATGACAGTTGGTACTACTGTCACCAGAGATAAAAGAATGAGCTTGGGAATTTGAATTCCCAATTCAAGCACTTCATAGAAACCTATGAACTTGTAGGTGTGCCCAGCTGAAGAATCTTATTCCTATAGCCACAGGGCTAAAATCATCAAATCAAATACAAGTCCTCATCATGGAAGTGGAGATATCCTGTAATCCTGTTTTAGCCTCAATAAAGGGTCTCAAAATCTTAGGGAAATTGGAATGTTACCATATATAGTATTTGTCATTTAAAAGCCTCAACTCACATGACGAGACATAACTTTCACTGGTAATATTACTTAGAGAAAAATTGATTTCTGAGGGAAGCCAGCATTCCGAAAGAGCTCTATAGTGTAGACTTTATAGTAGGTACCACAACCATTCCATTGCAAAACTTAAATGCAATGGATTCCAGAGCTGTCAGCAGACAGGTCCAAGAAGCCCCTCCCCCAAAGAGGAGACGGGGACCTCAACTTGCCCCTGGCTAGGTTTTTGACTCACTGTCACAGGACAGCACTTCAGGATAAGTTATGAAAGGTATAGACACATTTATTAAGCAGAATCAGTAAGCACATAGACCTGAGATGAGGGTGGGCCTTTTGCAGGCATTCAAAATGTAAGGTGCCCTATGATCTGAGGTTAGGGATATTTATGTAGCCTGGGAATCTGAAGACTTTGCTGGGACAAAATACCCAACACCCACAAATTGAAGGAAGAGATATTTATTTTGGCTCACATTTCAGTCCATAGTCAACTGGCTCCAAGGTAGGACAGCATGGCAGAGGGGCATGGTGAAGATGAAGCTGCTCACTTCAGCACAGCTGGGAAGCAGAGGGAAGGAAGCATTCAGGGAGGGACACCTTACAGGTCACACTCTCAGTGACCCGCCTCTTCTCTCCAAATAACAGCTATAGCACCATGATAATCCAGTCCCCTTCCAATACTCCACCTCTGAACACAGGTTTTGGGAGAGACGTCTAGAAACAAACCATAACACTGATGATCTGAAATATTCATGTCTTATTTATCATTTACAGTACCTAGCATCAGTTTCCTTAAGGTCAAGTTGCTCATCTGTGGGCTAAAGCAAAAATTGGCTTTATCAACTAGGTTAAAATGCAAGCTGTATTTATTTGTTTGAAATTTGGAGAAATGGTATCCAATTAGTACTGTTTGAGAGTGGAAATCTTTGAAATTTACTGATTTGTAGTACTGGAAGAAAAACTCGCTAAATTTTTGGACTTATTGTACCTTCACGCTTAGAAATCTAGGAGTGAGGAGCTGGAAAGAAAAATGGGCCTGGGTGAAAAAGGCATTGTAACCTTGGGTAAATTTGAGTGTGTTTTTGTAACCAAGAAATTAAAATGGATCTTTTTAAATTAGGACTATTTTTTAGAGAGGTGCTGCTCCTCCAGCTTCCTCATGCTAAGAGTATAAACTGCCATCCCCAGCCCTGATGAGGACTCAACACTTGAGGAACAGCCATCTCCTGCTGTTGGATAGCAGAACTCCAGGTTTTTGGGGCTTTCAGACTCTAGGACTTGCATCACCAGCCTCCCAGGTTCTTAGGCACTTGGACTGAGCTATACCACTACCTTCCCTTGTCCTCCAGCTTGCAAACAGAGTACAATGGGACTTCTCAGCCTTCATAATCATATGACCCAATTCCAGCAATAGTTCCCCTCTCATACATCTATATATATATTATTGGCTCGGTTTCTTTAAGCCCTGACTGACACAACCTCCAGTTCCATTCTCCTCCCCAAGTCATGAGACCCCTGCATCCACAGTGCTTCCCTTCAGGAACCTTAGTAGGATTAAATAGGTTGCTACGTTTTTTCCTCGTGCGATGCATTGACATATTTCAATTATAGACCAAGTTAAACTATTCATAAAATGCCTCAGTATTTTTATGCAAAAAATGCTCCGATTCTAAAAATCAAGAAACCAAATTTGTTAAATTAAAAATAAATTAAACTTTAACTCTGTTCAAGATTAATTTTCATGATGATAGCCACTGTAGTACAAATTTGAATTAGTATACTTTTTGGTGAAAAAAATATATATATATGTATAAAATCTTGGATATCAATTGAGATTGTCCTCCTTTTGAATGGAAATGTACAAACTATCACAGTAACACCAAAAACAATCAGGGCTCCTATCATCAGCTATGAGGGGTTTGCCATTTTCTAGAATATGAACATTTCCAAAGATTCTTTATTTAAATTTACATGAGAAAGCTATTGGAGTTAGATTTTACCAGAGCTGGGTCAGTAATATTGTCTATGTCGACATCAAAATTATTCAGATCGTGCTCAGTTTTAAAGCCATTTCAGCTGGACAAATAATCAAAATTTCTGTTGTGATTCTTGGGTTTAAAGGCATTTTCATGGAAGAATTTGACAAATCTTTGTTGTTATCAATCATAAAGAAGCACTTGTTTTTATTGAAGCATATTAGTAACAGAATAATGAGATTTATTTTGGTGTATTGGTATGGGCAATAGCATTTTCATTACTTTCCATTTCTGTTACCCCCTCTCCATTTGGTTTGCTGCTTTTGTGCAGAGACACTTATGATTAAATCTGCTTGTGAATCCATAGCATTTGTAGCTAGTAACTACTTATAAAATCCCCAAAATGCAGATTTTATTACTGGGGTCCTATTCCATGTTACAGAACCCTACATGTCTTTCTATGCCAAACAAGTGAAAAAAAAAAAATAGATTCCTCTTTTCTCTTCATACTTTCTAAGAGCTGTAATTAGGGCCAAGATTCATAGGCACATTGTTCAACAGAGATAGACAAAAGTAGAGTCATAAGGGAAAAAATTTGAGCCCAACCTAAGAAATTCAGCAACTGAGGAAGACTCTGTGTCAAAATTTTTAAAAAAATTAAAAAGGGGCTGGGGATGTGGCTCAGCACAAAAACCTTGAGTTCAATCCCCAGCACCAAAACAAAAAACCGCCCAAAACAACTCAGTGATGAAACAAATACCCTAATAATACAATGAACCAAAGACTTGAAAAGTACTTCACCAAAGATAGATGGAAAATAAGCATATGAAAAGATGCTAAATACCATTAGTCATTAGAGAAATGCAATTGAAAACCAAAATGGTATTATTGTTACACTCGTTTTAGCAAAAAGAATCACTGGGAAAATGTCCAGATTAAGTCTTTTATAGCCAGCGACCAAAAGGCGAGCCCCTGCTCCATAACCTCTTTTTGGTACCAACTAGCTGGGGAGCCCCAGTTTTAAAGGGAAAAACCACACAAGAGAATGTCATAATCTCATCTTTGAGCAAGCACAGGGGTACAGAAGCAGATTACAAGTTAGATTAAAATCCAATATTTGGGATCCAGCAGGAAATTCCTATCTTTATGGTTAGGGCTGCAGTATAACATGTCCTGTCCTTTGTTCTTAACTACAAGACAAGGTATGTCCTGTCCTTTGTTCTTAACCACAAAGTAAGGTAGGTGCTGGTTAACTTATAATTTTGAACAAGCATTCCAGGGAGGAAAAGGAGTAAAGTACAGGCACAGGCTGGGGGGGTGGGGGTGGGGGTTCTGGTTAACTCGCTTACTTCAATATACTCCTACATGTTCATTTAAGAATGGATAAAATTTTTAAAACTGACATTACAACACATCTACAAAAAAGTAGAGCAACCAGAATTCATGTACACTAAGGAATTTAAAGTGTTCTACCATTTTAGAAAACTAGGAGTTTCTTTAAAAAGGAAACACTTATCATATGAACTCGACATTGCTTTACTTGCTACATAAAAAAAATCCATACAAAAACTTGTAAATAAACACTCATAGCAATTTTATTTGTAATAGCCAAAATTATAACCCATAAGTTTTTCAACAAATATATGGATAAACAAACTACAGTATATCCATACAATAAAAAACCATCATCAGCAATTAAAAGGAATATAACACTGATGTATCTCAAGATAATTGTACTGAATGAAAGGAACTAGGTAAAAGTAATACTGTAATTTTCCATTCATATAAGTATCTTGAATATACAAACCAGTATACAACAACAGAAAGCAGATCTGTGGTTTTGGGGAAGGAATAGGGAGGGGATTATAAAAGAACGGTAGATAACTTTTATACATGTTGGACATGTTCATTATTGTACTTATGGTGATGGTTTCTTGAGCATAAAATATCAAAATGAATTAAATTGTGCACTTTAAATATGTAAAAATTATTTTGTTAAGTATTCCTCAAAGTTTTTTTTTTTTTTTAAATACAACTCAGACCTGATTCACCTCAATGCTTAATTGTAGTGAGATGAACAGCTTCTTACTGTCTCTGCATAATAGGGAGCGAGGGAAACTTCTCTCATGGAAGATTAACATATATATAGCATCAATATGTTTTTTGTGTACTATGTCTGCTAAATAATAAGAAATGAGTAGACCTGCAGGATCAATATTGATGATGAGAATAAGAAATATTGACTAATACAGTGGTACCTCGGTTCACAAACTTAATTCTTTCCACAATCCTGGTCACAAACCAAATTTGATCAGAACCATATCAAATTCAGTGGTTAGGTTCAACGTTGCCCTTATGGGGAACTTTGATTCAGTTTTTCTCCAATTCAATTTTCGACCAGAATTGTGGAAAGAATTAAGTACATGAACTGAGGTACCACTGGAGATGCAAATCCACAGATGATCTAAGTTTAGAGTTAATATAGTCTTTTATAGTACTATAAAATGATTACTTTTAATATGTTCAAGAAATGGACATTTTCACTAGAGAAATATGGTAGAATGTGTTTTTAAGAAGAATCCAACAGATATTCTATAATTGAAGTAATTAGTATACCTCAGGTAGTTAGATAGAAATTAATATTGAGTCAGAGAGAGACTGGGCTCTCAAGGAAGTAAGCACAAAAATAAAGACATCAAAATTGTGGCTGGAGGTGCATCTAAAGAAGGCCAGGCCTCAAGATGAAGATTCAGTGGCCAAGCCTACATGCCTCCCTAAGGAATAAACAGTTACTTGAAATTATATTGTAATTAATACCACCTGGTAAGTGCACATAGTCATCATTTGCCCAGGTGGGTGACCACAGCATCTGGACCCATTCTTTCCCCAAAATGACTTTGTTCTTTCCATGCACCCCTGCTACATGACTCACTTCCCTATTGGATGAATATTAGCTATACTTGTAATCCTATAGGTTGATGGTAGTTTGACCCATGTTTAACTCATATTATGAAATTAGCCCTGATAAAGGGCCTCAGTGACCAATTTGGGACCCCTCCTGGAAATCCAGGAACTATTCTTCTTCTCTTCACTTCCAAAAAAAGTCTCCTAATTTCTTCCTTTGGTTCACAACTTCATTCCTCAATGGTGTGGGACCACAAACTCAGCACATCTAACTTCTAGCAGTTGGGAGTTATGTTTCCCTGTATCATTTCCAGTTATGCAAGCAGTGAACTGGACTAATTTGGATCTCTTTCAAATAAAGATTTTAGTAATGTTGGATAGAATACAACAAAAATGACAGTAAGCATAAGGGAAAGAAAACTTCCCAAATGACAAAAATAAAGAGGAATCTTAAAGTGAAAAGAGTAATCTTATCAGCGGACTCCACATTTCCCTAGAGGGGATGAAATTTTACTATTGATTCAGAAAAGGGGGTCATCTTGAACCTAAACCCTCTAGGTTTACTGAGACTCCTGGCATAAAAGTTGTTGGAAGGGGTGCCTCTTCTGTGATGAGAGTTGGGAAGATATGGATCACATAGGGCTTAGAGGTCATTGTGAGGACTGGTTTCTTCACTGAGTGAAGTGAGAAGTCACTACAGGATTTTGAGCAGAGAAGTGACTCTACTTAACAAAATGAAAAGGATCACTTACACCTCTATGTTGAGAGTTCTCATAGAAGGGTTAGAAATATCAACCTAGCACAAAGGCAGCTTAGTGACAAAGATACATTGCCCAGTATTGTTTGCAGTGGCTGCTGAAGTGGCCCATCCAGATTCCTTCACTAGCCAGTACCCATTCGCAGCTGCTGAGTATGTTGATCAGTGCTCCCTTCCCTCAAGAACTGCCCTTGATCAATGCTGAAGCCACCTCCACCTTACCATAACAAACAGTCATGCCACCTGCCCAAGAAGGGTGTGAGTCTATAGAGCTGTTTGTGCCAGAGAATTTCCTGTGAGATCAGAATGAGTCTTCAGTGAAATGTCATTCCTGGAAGCTTTCCCCTGCCTGGGCTGCTTCCTAGTCACTTTCCTTCTTGTAGTAGTTCCCTACCAGTAAGTCACTTCAACAGTCCTCAGGTCAGGCTCTTGTTATAATAGTCTTTTCATTTATATCTTTAATGCAATTCATCCTCACACATTTCTCTCAGAATCAAAGATTGGTGCTTCCAAACTCCTTATGCTAGCTCCTAGGCTCCATGGATATTATTCAGACAGATTTGTGTGCACAAACTCTCCAACACTTATACTTGGCCCTATTCTGCTATCAAAAAAGATGGTTTTGGGATGAAATCTATATTTAAGCATAGAATGAACACTATATTTAAGTTTTAATATTCATCTATTATAATTTTATTATGAATGTACACCACAAGTAATCTGGGTCAGATCATATTTCATTATTCATTTAAAAAGCAAACCATAACCACACGATCCTCCAAACTCCAATTCTTAGCCCTGAAATGACACAATGAAAACTTGGACAAAAATCTCCTAAATATAAAAAATATGTGTCCTAGGTGGACAATGAAGAAAAATAATTCCTCTACTTATATACAAGAGATAAATAAAAAATAGAAGGAAGAAAAACGTTTGCTCCATAGAGAACAGAGAGAAAAGATCCTGGAAAGGTAAATACATTTCTCCTGTATTTCTGGACTTCAGTGATCTAGAGATGTCTCCAAGACCTAGCACTTATTTTCCCTTGAAATGTAAACACATAACTTGAGTCAGGCACATTTCTCTAGAGTTCTCTTCCTAGCTATACAGTTATACATTAACTTTGCAAGGCTTGCTTTTAGCCCAGAATAAGAAATTTTCAGCAAAATTTATTCAAAAGCCCCAATTCTTAGATAAACAAGAATATTCTCTCTATACTCCAAATATATCTGCCTCAAATTTCAGCAGAAGCTGCCAACTCTACCTCTGATTACAAATTCAGTGAGGTCACCTCCTTGAAGACATCTATATGCCTGACCTGGACATAAAGACTTTCTTTTTCCACATTAAACTATTTCTGGGTGGCACTGTCACCAAACTGGGTTTGAAGAGTTCCCTGGAACTGAGATAAGGAAACTAAACACCCTAAATACTGAATGTTCGAGGTTAGCTGACTCTATCACAGAAAAAGAATTTTCAGGACTAGTCAGTAAGAGGCATGGGAAGAGTTTTATTAAGCAAAAATTAAAAAGTACACAGTCAAAGAAATAGAGTGTAGGCCCTCAAGAATGAGAAATCCATTATGGGACAGAATTGGAAAAATTTATGGGGATTTGGAAGTATTTTTAAGATGAGTGATCTAGGATGTATATCGCTACTGTCAGGTTACCCATTTGGCAGGCTATGTCAGAGTTCAAGACATTTACATGTGTTTGGAGTTGAAATATGGTGTCTACTAATATTGCTGCTTCCTTGAGGATAGAGGAAGCACAGTTTATAGGTGAAAAGGACAGATCTAGAGCCCAATATATAGGTTTAGTGTGTCTTTAAGACCTCTAGGATTTTTTTTAAAGTGAGTTTCCTGTAGGCGGAAAAAGTTTGAGTAATTTTTGGTGTCCTGAAGCTGTAGTTTTGTTTTGTGTTTTGTTTTGTTTTGTTTTGTATTGTTTTCTAAGTACAGTTTTAAAATCCTGAATATCTTGTTTCTTTTTTGCCTATTTTAAAAAATTTCTTCTAGCAGGACAACCTCAAAGCTCATACAAGGGAGGAAATTATAAAGATCAGAAGAGAAATCAATGCAATGGAGACTAAGAGAATGATACAAAAAAATCAATGAAGCCAAGAGTTGGTTCTTTGAAAGAATCAACAAAATTGACAAACCTTTAGCCAACCTTGTCAGAAAAAGGAAAGGCCCAAATCCATGCAATTAGGAATGAAAAGGGTGAAATGACAACAGACCCAGCAGAAATCCAGAGGATCATCAATACCTACTTCCAGAACATATACACCAATAAGACGGACAACACAGAAGAAATGGACAGATTCCTAGATACATATGAATTACCAAAGTTGAATGAAGAAGACCTAAAAATTCTGAACAACCCAATATCAACCAATGAAATTGAAAATGTAATTAAAAACTTATCAACTAAGAAAAGCCCAGGTCCTGATGGCTTCACTGCTGAATTCTACAAGACATTTAGAGAAGAACTACTGCCACTACTGTTTAAACTCTTCAATGAAATTGAAAAGGAAGCAATACTCCCAAATTCATTCCTGGAAGCAAGCATCACCTTGAGCCCCAAAGCAGAGAAAGATATAACCGAAAAAGAGAACTATAGGCCAATCTCACTAATGAACATAGATGCAAAAATCCTTAAGATACTGGCAAACAGAATGCAGAAGATCATCAAGAAGATCATACACCCTGATCAAGGGGGATTCATCCCAGGGATACAGGAATGGTTCAATATACGCAAATCAATCAATGTAATACACTATATCAATAGAGCCAAGGACAAAAACCATATGATTATCCCCATAGACACAGAAAAAGCATTTGACAAAATCCAACATGCAATTATGATAAAAACCCTACAAAAAATTGGAATAGATGGTCTCTACCTCAAACTGATAGAAGCCATCTATGAAAAACCAACAGCCAATATCATACTAAATGGTCAAAAACTGAAATCCTTCACATCAAAATCAGGAACAAGACAAGGATGTCCACTATCACCACTCTTGTTCAATATAGTTCTGGAAACATTAGCCATGGCAATTAGACAAGAGAAAGAAATAAAAGGAATAAAGATAGGTAATGAAGAAGTCAAATTGTCATTATTTGCAGATGACATGATACTCTATATAGAAGACCCCAAGAATTCCACCAAAAGTCTTCTAGACTTAATAACCAAATTCAGTCAAGTAGCTGGTTACCAGGTCAACACACAAAAATCAATAGCTTTCCTCTACACCAATGACAGACTCACTGAGAGAGAAATAGGGCAAATAATTCCTTTCACAATACCATCCAAAATACTGAAATACCTAGGAATCATCCTAACGAAAGAAATCAAAGACCTCTTCTCTGAAAACTATGGCACTCTGAAAAGAGAGATTGAAGATGATATCAGAAAATGGACAGACATCCCCTGCTCCTGAGTAGGAAGGATTAATACAGAGAAAATGGCCATACTTCCAAAACTGCTATATAGATTTAATGCAATTCCAATTGAGATCCCAGTAGCATTCTTCATAGACCTCGAGAAAACAATCCAAAAATTCATTTGGAACAAGAAGAGACCCAGAATACCAAAATCAATTCTAGGTAACAGAGACATGGCAGGGGGTATCACAATCCCCAACCTGAAACTATACTACAAAGCTACTGTAATAAAAACAGCATGGTACTGGCAAAGAAACAGACTTGAGGACCAGTGGAACAGATTAGAAGATGCAGAAACAGCTCCAGACACACTCAGCCATCTCATCTTCAATAAAGGAGCCAAACACCCTGACTGGAGGAAAGAAAGCCTCTTTAATAAATGGTGCTTGAAAAATTGGGCTTCAACTTGCCAAAGATTAAAACTAGACCTGTATCTCTCACCATGCACTAAACTAAAATCAAAATGGATTAAAGATCTAAATATTAAAATAGAAACTCTGAACCAGTTGGAACAGAGGTTAGGTAGAACCCTTGAAGACATAGGTGTAGGAAAAGATTTTATGAACAAAACCTCAGTTGCCCGTGAACTAGCACAAACAATCAACAAATGGGATCTCTTCTTATTAAAAGGCTTCTGCACAGCAAGAGAAATCACCAGCAGTGTGAAGAGACAACCCACAATGTGGGAAAAAATCTTCACCTGCTCTTCCTCAGACAAAGGTCTACTATCTCGAATCTATAAAGAACTTAAAAAGATCAGACCTCCCAAATTTAAAGAGCCAATCCAAAAATGGGCATCTGAAATGAACAGACATTTCTCACACAAAGAAGTAGAAATAGCAAATAACTACATGAAAAAATGTTCAACATCACTGGTCATTCGAGAGATGCAAATGAAAACAATGCTGAGATTCCACTTCACTCCAGAAAGAATGGCTGCTATCATGAAATCAACCAATAACCAATGCTGGCGGGGCTGTGGGGAAAGAGGAACCCTGCTCCACTGCTGGTGGGAGTGTAGATGGTGCAACCACTGTGGAAATCAGTATGGAGATACCTCAAAGAACTAGGACTGGGAATCCCATTTGACCCTGCTATTCCACTGCTGGGGATCTTCCCCAAAGAATTAAAAGAATCATACCACAGTGATATATGTGTGCCCATGTTCATAGCAGTGAAGTTTGTGATAGCTAAAACTTGGAAACAGCCCAAATGCCCATCAACTGGAGACTGGATCAAGAAAATGTAGGGGTTTTTTTATAAAATGGAGTACTACTCAGCCATAAAAAATGAGAAATTAGAGACATTTATAGCTAAGTGGATGCACATTGAGGCGATACTCTTAAGTGAAATAAATAGGACACAGATGTGTAAATACCAAATAGTTTCTCTGGTGTGAGAAACTGAAAGTGTAAATAAGGACTAAAATGTATAATAGGTAATGTAAAATAGGAAGAAAAGGGGCAAAGGGGAAGGAAGTGGGAGGGGTAGGGGAAAGGATAGAAGGGAATGGGATTAATATGAGAAAATGGAAAAATGGGAACAAAATCTTTGTAAATAGGGAGGACTGGAGGGGTTGAAGGGAGGGCTGGGCAAAGGTGAAAAATAAGAACCAAGAGAGACTATGTAAAGGTGCAAATTTCCAATGATGAATGTCATTATATTGTATACCTAAAATGTACCAATGATTAGAATGAATAATCGATAATGTAAAATAGGAAGAAAAGGTCCAAAGGGGTAGGGTTAGTGGGAGGGGCAGGGGAAAGGAAAGAGGGGAAAGGAAAAATGATGAGAAATGGAAAAAATGGAAATAAAGGCTTTGTAAATAGGGAAGGGTGGAGGGGGTGAAGGGAGGGTTAGGAATGGGGAAAAAATAAGAACCAAGATGCATTATGTAAAGGTACAATTCCTAATGAGAAATGTAATTGTGTTTTATAGCTACAATGTACCAATAAAAGAATTTAATAAAAAATTTTCTTCTATCTACCTCAGCAGGATGTATCATTTTCCTACTAGTAACACTATTGCAATAGAAAAAAAATATCTCGTGTACACAATATATGCTTTGGCAAACTCTTGGCAACTTTAATTGTGAAAAAATCCACTAAATTTAACCTGAGATGGTTATACATTTCAGAAACACAAATTTAGGCATTTAAAAAAATCTTAATTCTTTTTTGCAATTTCTTCAAAGCTGTCTCTTTTGTAAAATCCCAGATGACTTATACAATATACTCTTTGGTAATTTCAGGTTTGCAAGATATTTCTCCAAGGACTTCTCAGTTTCTGTGTGTCTTATTAATAATGGAGACACAAAGCTTTGTCTCAAATGATATTTGGAGAGAGAATACCTTTGGAAAATGGAGATCATGTTTTTCTCTGGATCAGAGGACAGGCTTGCTTGCTGACCAGTATAAAAATGGTAACACCTTCTGGGGCAAAGATTGGACAAGTTTACTTGGAGTTCCCTGACAAACACAGGGTTGCCTGATCTTGGGGTTCCTCAGCTGTGACTGTCAACTCACTGAGTCTATTGCATCTACCGAAGTCCCATCCACCTCCAAGAGACTTGGAGTTTAGGAAAATTACATTGGTTTTCTATTGCACTTGTAACAAATAGCTAAAATGGTGGATTTTAGCAATGGTCAGAGGCTGGAAAATTTTTGAGGTACGTGATAGAAACTGCCGAGATTGCTATAAGTGACTTGTCAGTAGAGGAATGAGTATTAATGCCTGTTAGTAGGGCTCATACAGAAATGAGAAGCATTGTAGAGGAAGAATGTCTTATAGAAAACCTAAATCATCATGAACTGACTCTTGGTAGAAATACAGACTTTAAAGGCACTGCAGGTGAGGGTTCAGATGGAAATGAGTAAGATGTTATTAGAAGCCAGAGAAAAAGGGATCCTTGTTACATAGTGGCAGAAAGCTCAGGTGAATTGTGTTCTGCAGTTATGTAGAAAGCAAAACCCATAAACAATTAACTTGGGATATTTAGGTAAGTGGATTTCCAAACAAACTGTTAAATATGAGGCCGGGCTTCTTCTTGCTGCTTATAGTAAAAGTCAAGAGGTAAGAGACAAATTGATGAAAGAGCTGTTAAATAAAAAAGAATCAGGACCTCATGATTTGGGAAATTATCAGACTGTTCAGACTGCAAAACACTCTAAAATTAAAACTTTGAGGAAAAGCATGCTCTGGAGAAGTGAAAAATGTGACTGAACAACTTTTGCTAGATTCTTGAAAGGAACAAAAGTTAGAGATTCTAGTCAGACAGGGGTTATTTGTTAGCATTAGGAGTATGATTTATGATCCCTTCAATTGAGAAACTTTAGGACTAGAGATAAGATTTTTCAGGGATGGTCTGTGGAAAAGCCTCCCTTCTAATGGAATGAATCCCTGTTGCATTCAGGAGTCCCATAACATTTATGAAAATGATACATTGTAACACTACAACTTGAACTGAAAGGGACAGAGGGCAAAAAAAGGCTGTCAGACTCCCAATATTCTACATGCAGGAAACAGACTGGTAAAACTACTCAGCTAAAACACATTCTACCCTTTAGTACAAAAGAAGGGTGATTCTAAAAGCAGAGCTTCAGCCTCAGGAGAAGGAGCCACAAGGTATAGAAGATTATTTCCAGGCCTTGAACCCAGTAGAATTTTTTTCAGTTGAATTTTAAAATTTCTTGGGACTGTTAACTTTTTTCTTTTCTTTTTTGACTGAGAATATTTATAACTATTATCTTACACTTGTCACACCATTGTATTGAGGGAGCAAATAAATAGTTTTCTTGCTTTACAGGTTCATAGGTGGAGATAACTTTTCCCCAGGTTGGATAATATGCAGGACTCACCCTTCTTGACTTATAGGTTAAGGTAATGAGGTTTGGGAGTTTTTAGCTGATAAGACTTAGATAATATATTGGACTTTGATGCTGTAATACATTGAGACTTTGGAGTATGGTGGGATGGGGTAAATATATTTTACATGTGGGATGGACATCAACCATTGGAGCCAAAGAAGACTGTATGTCTTCCCAAATGTCTCCATACCCTAATCCTTGGAAACTGTGAATATGTTACATTATATGGCAAAGACACTTTTCAAACGTGATCAAGTGAAGGATCTTGAGATGGGAAAATTATCTCAGATAATCCAGTGTAAATCACCACAGTCCTTTAAAGAGGGAGGAAGAGCAGACAGAGACAGACCTGGAAAGCGGAAAAAGATGTCATAGTAATATGAGGCCATTATCCAAGGGGTGTGACAACATCTGGAAATTAGAAAAGGCATGAAAATGGCTTCTTTTCTAGAGTCTCCAGATGGAACACAGTTCTGCTCATCCCTTGTTATTAGCTCATGACACTGATGTTGGACATTTGTACTTGGTAAGTATAAGGGAATAAATTTGTGATGCCATTAAGTTTGTCATAATTTGTTACAATAGCAATAGGAAACAAACTGAGAAACCAACATGTACAGGAAGCACATGCAGCCTACTATGCTCTCATAAATGCTTGGAGTCTTGTATCTTCTAGCAAATGTATTTTTGAGACTGTGACAGGCTGCCTACCTTGCAAGAAGCACACAGTTTTAGACCCTTCACAATTCTTAACCTTGAGTTCATTAAGGTGATGGCATAGTCAGGCATGTTTTTCCAACTTTTAAATATCTTTCAGTTTTCTGATGAATCTACATCTAAATAAGGTACCTCTTATATAGCTTTGAACCTTAATAAGAAATAGCCCATCATTTATGTTTGGTTAAATAAATTATGAATAATAATAATACTCATACTGTAAGTTAATAAAACCAGCATTCTTGCTCTTGTTCTACTGAATAAAATATTCATGAAAATAGCAAGTATCTATTTATAAGAATTTGTTAAAGTATTTTTTTTTCTTGGTATGTATGGATATTGAACCCAGGGAACACTGAGCTGTATCTCCTGCCCTTTTTATTTTGAGACAGGGTCTTGCTATATTGCTTAGGCTGGCCTTGAACTTGGGATCCTCCCCTCCAACCTCATAGGTAGCTTGGATTACTTGCATGGACCATTATGCCTTGCCTCTCATGCTTTGTTGTACTGCTTAGACTCTTTAAAAATAATACTTTCCTCATAAGACATTACGGGAAAGGATTTCATTTTGGTAAATAATTCCTACATAAAATCTCATGCATGATTGTGATTACCAGGATCTCAGAAATGATAGCCAGTACTTCCCACTCAAAGAAGTTAAGAGGAGATACAGACATGGACTAGTTTCAAAAAGAAAAAATTAGATTCTGAAAATAAAGAACCAGAGAAAATTCTTATACAGTCATATATATTTATTCTGTACCTTAAGCAGATAGGTGGTAAACAAATTCATAATGAAAATTGCCCACCCCAGATTAGCAGCTGGCCATGCATACAACTGTACATGTAAAACCAAGTTGTTTCCAGTGTGTAGGTTTGATCGCTTCATGAAATTAACTCTGTGATGCTCTCATGTTAACGTAGTCCAGGGCACTCTGAGAATCTGTTAGTATGGTATGTAAAACTCACTGACCATTCAGTTCAGAGCCACATGACCATCACCTGCATAGACAACATGGCAAATAATATTTTCCTTATTCTAAGCCAATGGCACAGCAGTGTGGCACCAATACACCAACAAAAAGACACACAGAAGCTACCCCTTCGTTCAGATGACAACCTTCCCTACATTTCTTGGGGACAGAGGTGTCATGTTATATACCATGAATTGGTATTCAGTCTGAGGGGGACAGAGCTATACCTAAGTTTGAGCATGGGTGGTTGGAGGACCTCTAAAGAACTGTTTCAGCAAAATCCAGTAAAAATGTTCACTACAGTGAGTATATGAGTCCTGAGTGAGTAAAGATCTCCTCACTAAAGTGTGGTTCAATTAAGGATTGAGTTGAAGATACAGAGATTCAGGGATCCAACAAGAGATAGGAGTCAGTGCCTCATTTATACTGCTCTATGTATATCTCAGCTTTCCTTGGCTGCAGTCATACATTTACCAAGTATTAGAGCTAGGGGAGATAACCTACTCCAGACATCATTGACCGCTAAAACTGTCACAGCCCAGAGAAGCAAAGCAGTTTGCTAAAGGAAGAGCAAGAGGGTAACAGAGCCAGATTAGAATGCAATATGCTAATCCTCATTCAAGAGTCCTGACATATTTGGCCAAATTTTCAACAAGGAAGATGACAGTGTAAATACTTAAAAAAAAGCAAAACAATGTGTTAAAAGGCAAACAAAACACAATAAACAGACTGCTCCCAGTGCAGAAGGGGCTTCTGGGTCAGCGTGCCACAGCTCCCAGTGCAGAGTAGGAGGCTTCCAAGCCAACCTACCACTGCTCCCACAACAGAGGAGGTGAGCTGCGTGGGCTTCAGCAACAAAGCCCCCACCCCCACTCCCACCCCCGTCTAAATGAGAAGACACAAAAACAAGCCTCTGAACCCAACATCCAGATCACCTACAACAACCCCAAAGGGAAATGAGATGGAACACTCTGATACTCAACCACCTGGACTTCCTGAACTAGCAATGAAAGAGGATCTGGAAAAAATGAAATCAGAAATAATTTCTCACATAACAGCAGAGATTGTGATCATAATCATGATTGTGATCATGCAAGACATGATTAATGAATCCAGAGAGGACAGAGATAAAAAAATACAGGAGCTGAGAAACATGATGGAATCCCAACATAGGAAACAAATGGAATCCATAAAACAGATGCAGATTTTGAGGAGATTAAAAACTCCATTGAAAGTCTATGCAATGCAGCAAAATGTGCCAATGTGAGGACAGAATTTCAGATATAGAAGATAAGATTGCAATTAGTGACCAGGAAAAGAAAAATGTCTTTAAAATTGTAAGGGAACACAAGAAATCAATCCAGCAGCTGCTAGGTGATGAAAAGAAGAATAAGATAAGACTGATTGGAGTCAATGAAGAAACAGGGGAGAGTGTAGATGATACAAAACAATTGTTCACAGAAGTGATGGCAGAAAACTTCCCAAGCAGGGGAAAAGAACTTGACATATAGGTAAGTGAGGCATATAGGACTACAACTAGCCTTGATCAAAAAAAACTACACATAGGCATATAATTGTTAAGATTCCAGAAAGCCAACAGAAGAACAAAGTTCTACAAGCAGTTAGAGAAAAGAAACAAATCACATACAAAAGAAAGCCCATCAGAATCACAGCAGACTTCTCAGTACAAACCCTCAAGGCAAGAAGAGGTTGGAGTGATGTATTTCAACCCCTAAAGGAAAAAAACCTCAAACCAAGATCGATGTACCCTGAAAAACTATCTTTCAAAATTGATGGTGAAATAAGATACTTTCATGACAAAGAGCACCTTAGGAACCTCATGAATACCAAACCAGCACTCCAAAAAATTTTAGGCAAAATCCTTGGAAAAGACAACAAGGATCACAACCCCAGGAAGCTGAGCAGAATGAATCCACAGGTCATGACAAGAAATTAAAAGCAAGGGGGGATAATCCAATAAAAAGAAAAAGTCATGACAATGATAAGTCAATACATATCAGTTATAACCGTCAATGTTAATGGTCTCAACTCACCAATCAAAAGAAACAGACTGGCAGAATGGGTCAAGAAGCAAGATTCAACAATATGCTGCATACAAGAAATACACTTAATTCAAATAGAAACTCATAGACTGAAAGTTAAAGGATGGAAAACAGTACTCTGTGTGACAGGAACCCGAAAAAAAGCAGGAATAGCTATCCTCTCTGCAGACCAAGTGGATTTCAAACCCACACTGATTAAGAGACACAAAGAAGGACACTACATACTTGTAAATGGAGAAATCCAACAGGAATAGATGACAATCATAAATATATATGCACCAAACACTAGTGCCCCCAACTATAAAAAACAAATACTAATGGACATGAAAAATCATATAGGCACTAATACAATAGTAGTGGGGGACATGAATACCCCATTGTCACAAAGAGATAGATCAACTAGACAAAAAACAAGCAATGAAATACTAGAACTCAATCAAACTCTTGAACAAATCAACTTAACAGATGTTTACAGAGTGTTCTACCCCACAAAAATCAGAATACACATTCTTCTCAGCTGCACATGGATCGTTCTCCAAAATAGACCACATACTTACTCACAGAACATATTTAGGTAAGTACAAAGGAACTGAAGTTATCCCCTGTATATTATCAGATCATAGTGCGATGAAATTGGAGATCAATAGCAAAAGAAACCACAAAAATTTCATAAATACATGGAACACACTTCTGAATAACCAATGGGTCACAGAGGAGGTTAAAGAAGAAATCAGCCAGTTCCTACAATTAAATGACAATAACAGTACAACATACTGGAATCTATGGGACACAATGAAAGCAGTCTTACGAGGGAAATTCATAGCAGTGAACACTCATATTTGGAAAACAGAGTGAGCCCAATTAAACAACCTGATGCTTAACCTCAAGCTTGTAGAAAAAGAAGATCAGGACAAACCCAAAGCACATAGAAAGGAGGAAATTATAAAGATCAGGGCAGAAATCAAGACAATGGAGACTAAGAGAATGATACAAAAAAATCAATGAAGCCAAGAGTTGGTTCTTCGAAAGAATAAACAAAATTGACAAACCCTTAGCCAACCTTATAAGAAAAAGGAAAGAAAAGGCCCAAATCCATGCAATTAGGAATGAAAAGGATGAAATTACAACAGACCCAGCAGAAATCCAGAGGATCATCAATACCTACTTCCAGAACCTATACGCCAATAAGATGGAAAACACAGAAGAAATGGACAGATTCTTAGATACATATGAATTACCAAAGTTGAATGAAGAAGACCTAAAAATTCTAAACAACACAATATCAACCAATGAAATTGAAAATGTAATTAAAAACTTATCAACTAAGAAAAGTCCAGGCCCTGATGGCTTCACTGCTGAATTCTACAAGACATTTAGAGAAGAACTACTGCCACTACTGTTTAAACTCTTCAATGAAATTGAAAGGGAAGTAATACTCCCAAATTAATTCCTGGAAGCAAGCATCACCTTGAGCCCGAAAGCACAGAAAGACCCATCCAAAAAAGAGAACTATAGGCCAATCTCAGTCATGAACATAGATGTAAAAATCCTTAGTAAGATACTGGCAAATAGAATGCAGAAGATCATCAAGAAGATCATACACCCTGAACAAGTGGGATTCATCCCAGGGATGCAGGGATGGTTCAAAATACACAAATCAATCAATGTAATACACTATATCAATAGAGCCAAGGACAAAAACCATATAACTATCTCCATAGATGCAGAAAAAGCATTTGACAAAGTCCCACACTCATTTATGATAAAAACCCTACAAAAAATTGGAATAGATGGTCTCTACTTCAAACTGATAGAAGCCATCTATGAAAAATCAACAGCCAATATCATACTAAATAGTCAAAAACTAAAATCCTTCACACTAAAATCAGGAACAAGACAAGGATGTCTACTATCACCACTCTTGTTCAATATAGTATTGGAAACATTAGCCAAGACAATTAGACAAGAGAAAGAAATAAAAGGAATAAAAATAGGAAATGAAGAAGTCAAATTGTCATTATTTGCAGATGACATCATACTCTATATAGAAGACCCCAAGAACTCCAACAAAAGTCTTAATAACCAAATTCAGTAAAGTAGCTGGATACAAGGTCAACACACAAAAATCAATAGCTTTCCTCTACACAAACAACAGACTCAATGAGAAAGAAATAGGGCAAATAATTCCTTTCACAATAGCATCCAAGAAACCGAAATACCTAGGAATAAACATAACAAAAGAAACCAAAGACCTCTTCTCTGAAAACTATAGCACTCTGAAAAGAGAGATTGAAGATGATATCAGAAAATGGAAAGACATCCCTTGCTCCTGGGTAGGAAGGATCAACATAGTGAAAATGGCCATACTTCCAAAACTGCTATATAGATTCAATGTAATCCCAATTAAAATCCCAGCAGCATACTTCATGGACCTTGAGAAAACACTCCAAAAATTCATTTGGAACAAGAAGAGACCCAGAATAGCAAAAGCAATTCTAGGTAACAGAGACATGGCAGGGGGTATCACAACCCCCCACCTGAAACTTACTGTGACAAAAACAGCATGGTACTGGCAAAGAAACAGACCTGAGGACCAGTGGAACAGATTAGAAGAAGCAGAAACAACTCCAGACACACTCAGCCATCTCATCTTTGACAAAGGAGCCAAACACCCACAGTGGAGGAAAGATAGCCTCTTTCATAAATGGTGCTGGAGAAATTGGGTTTCAACTTGCCAAAGACTAAAACTAGACCTATATCTCTCACCATGTACTAAACTAAAATCAAAATTGATTAAATATCTAAATATTAAAACAGAAACGCTGAACCAGCTGGAACAGAGGTTAGGTAGAACTCTTGAAGACACTGATACAGGAAAAGATTTTATGAACAAAATCTCAGTTGCCCGTGAACTAGCACAAACAATAAACAAGTGGAATCTCTTCTTACTAAAAAGCTTCTGCACAGCAAGGGAAACCACAAGCAGTGTGAAGATCCAACCCACAATGTGGGAAAAAATTTTCACCAGCGGATCTCTCAGACAAAGGTCTACTACCTAGAATCTATAAAGAACTTTAAAAAATCAGACCTCCCAAATTTAAACACCCAATCCAAAAATGGGTATCTGAAATGAACAGACATTTCCCACAGAAAGAAGGAGACATGGCAAATAAACATATGAAAAAATGTTCAACATCACTGGTTATTCGAGAGATGCAAATGAAAAGAACGCTGAGATTCCACCTCACTCCAGAAAGAATGGCTGCTATCAAGAAATCAACCAATAACAAATGATGACAGGGCTGTGGGGAAAGAGGAACACTGCTCCACTGCTGGTGGGAGTGTAGGCTGGTGCAACCACTGTGGAAATCAATATGGAGATACCTCAAAGAACTAGGACTGGAAGTCCCATTTGACCCAGCTATTCCCCTGCTGGGTATGTTCCCCAAAGAATTAAAAGAATCATACCACAGTGATATATGTGCACCCATGTTCATAGCAGCACAATTTGTAATAGCTAAAACTTGGAAACAGCCCAAATGCCCATCAACTGGAGACTGCATACAGAAGATGTGGTTTTTTAATAATATGGAGTACTACTCAGCCATAAAAAATGAGAAATTAGAGACATTTATTGCTAAATGGATGCACACTGAGGTGATACTCTTAAGTGAAATAAATAGGACACACATGTGTAAATACCGAATAGTTTCTCTACTGTGAGAAACTGAAAGTGTAAATAAGGACCAAAAGGTGTAATAGATAATGTGAGATAGGAAGAAAAGGGGCAAAGGGGAAGGGTTAGGGGAAAGAAAAGAAGGGAATGGGATTAATATGAGAAAATGAAAAAAGGAAACAAAGTCTCTGTAAATAGGGAGGTATGGAGGGGTTGAAAGGAGGGCAGAGGAAGGGGGAAAAAATAAGAACCAAGAGAGTATGTAAAGGTGCAAATTTCCAATGATGAATGTCATTATATTGTATAACTAAAATGTACCAATAAAAGCATATGCAGATTAAAAAAAACACAACAAACACCAACAATAAAAACCTTCAGCTATATTCTGAGGGAGGCTCTCTTCTCTGTCTGCCTCACATACGCATACAATTTGGTGAATGGAGCTTTCTTGTTATATAAAGACAAAACCTATATCTTCAGAAAGACACAGAGATGTGTCTCAGTCCAGGTCTTTGTGTGAAGACTGGGAAACTGGCTTATTTTCCAGAACAATAGGTGGCTCCGAAATCAGAAGATCATCCTCCCCAAACGAGTTCTGGTCTGTGTTCACAAAGTTGGGGATGTCAAACTTCATGAGCCTGTTCAGCTCCTCTTCTGCCCTCCTGCTGCCTCTGATGGCTTCCTGGAGTTGCGCATCATTGTCAACAGCTGTGGTCTGGTGACAAACTTTGGCCCTGTCCAAGTGTTCCACTTCATTGATGTAGCAGTGAAAGAGAGATCTAGACTCTTCATTGCCCTGGTGAGAAAATACCTTGTCTGGATCCAGAGGTTTTCCAAAGTCTGACACAAAGCTGTTCATTCTGAATCTCTTCTCTGAAGACTCTACATTGCTACAAAGAAAATGAAAATAAAAGATTACAGCTTGTTCACCTGCAGGGTCATAGTTTTTGTTTTTCTTTTTGTTTTTGTTTTTGCATGTAGGGCAGCCAGCATACTTCCACTAATCACCTACTGAGTGTCCTTTTAAGAGCAGGCAGAAAAACATCAGCAATGAGAGACATCACTTTTGAACATGTACAAATAAACTCAAGACAAATGCCTCAAGATGAGAGTTCCTGGATTATCCTAAAGACAGACACTTTGCTAAAGAATCCTCCAATATTGTGCACATACATGGGTATATCTCAGTGGATTCTCAGATCTGCTGCATCAGAAGGCTGAGGCAGGAGGACTGCCATGAGTTTGAGGCCAGCCTAGCAAACATAGTGAGTTCAAGGCCAGACTAAACTACCTAGTGAGACCTTGTCTCAAAACAAAAACAAAAACCCAAAAAAACACCCAAAATCAAATTAGCAGTAAATAGTAATGAAGGAGTGAATAAAATAACTCTCAGTCTGGTAAGTACATGAAAGAAAGCATGGTTAAACCGAAAAACCTGAACCCCCATTTCCTTTACCACCAGACTTTATAAGGTGACCCCAGAAGAACAAGAATCTTAACTGCCACAAGGTGGGCAGCATCTACAGCATGGATACTTCGGACAAAGGGATGATTCATGTCTTCCAAAGTGGGAATGCATGAGATTTCATTGTGCTACTTAGAATGTCAATTTACAACTCACAAATTGTTTCTGGAATTTTCCACTAAGATTAGACCATAAGTAACTGAAACCATGGAAAATAGTTTGAAATACAAATGTTTTCAAATACAGATCAGAACTTGCCAAAACCAGGCTGTGCAGATTATGTTCAATGAACATGTAACCTTCTCGCTGATTCCTGTTCTTAAATCTCTTCTTTCCCAACACTCAACACGAAGTGCTTACAACCAAATTCTCAATGGAAAGGGGAGCATGGATACAGGTGTGGGCAATCTGATATACATCACTAACCTCTAAATTATCAAGAATCAGAGTTCAGAGTTCAGTAATCCTAGGAGCTTTGCAATGCAGCTAGCTGGAGGCATGGAATTTCAGATCATCTCCTAGTATGACTACGTGGGTAACATCAGACAAGGAATTCCTCTCCGAAGCCTTGTTGTTGATAAATAACAAGATTGCCTAACAATTTCATTACTCACTAAACAACTATGTTGTGAAGATCAAAGTTTTACATGAGTATAATATTCATTCACTATGTCATATATTTAGAATTCAGAGATAAACTCTAAACATGTGCTTTATTGCAAATTTAAGTGGTCTTTGTCTTCCAGTAAATGACTTTTCCACAAGTATCAATCACTTCACTTGGGTTTAAAAGATGTTCAAGAACAGGGATGAATGTGCCAGCAACCTCAGACTTAACAAGCTAAAATGTCACCCAGGCAGGCAAGAAGTCTGTAGCTGGATATTGCCTTCAGTTTTCAAGAAAGAAACATACACTGTTGTTAGGATGTCTTTCCAATCTTACGGCCCCGTTACCACTCCACAGGATGTATGTTCCCATGACAGAGAGAAAATGCCTGGCTGTGGCCTCATCCTCTCAAATTCTGAGACACATGGAAAAATAATTGCTCACCAATACCTACAAGTATTAGAGCAGGTAAAAGAGCTTAAAATCAATCTGTCATCCCATAGCTTTAGCTATACCTATAAAAACTAAAAATCACAAAGCCCCAACATCTTAAATTCCACCTTAACTAAGCTTATAATTGAAACCAAAGCCACAAGCTTCAACAACTAGATACTTGAAAAAATGAGAATTGTGAAGACGTTGACTGAGCTAGCAACTGATGGCATGTTACAGCTACTACCCAGAAAGACTATGAAGAATATTTCTCAGAAAATTTACATTCACCAAGAGTTTCATGCCTTTACTTATTTTGTCAAGTTCGCACTCATTCCACATTGTGCTATCATGAAATTGAGATCTAGCTAGTGTGTTTCCAAGTTCTTCTGTGTCTTTCTAAGGTTTAAAAAACTGTATCTGTTTATTCTAATAGAGTCTAAAAGCCATGTTTTCCCCACTGATGTGAGAATCTGTACTCCTCATTTTCAGTCTGGATTTAACTTAGCGACTGCTACATCACTCCAACCCCAAAATAAAGACTGTTCAGACTGTTCTCTTTGTCTTCATACTTTATACCTGTAGAATTCTCTGTACTCGAACAGAAATCATCTTACAGGAGGTTCCATCCAATCCTTGAACACCTGCACAATGACTGTCTTAGTCCCCGGGACACCAATCATGCTCACAAACATTCATTAACTCCCAACCTCTTCTGCCTGATATTCCTACCTGCTACTCTCACTTCACCTGGGCTTTCCAGTGTCTGTTCCCACCAGTTCCCTTGCTCACCCTATAGTCCAGACACACAGGAGCTGACTGACACTCTCTGTGCTTTCCTTCTACCCAATAAGCCCTTCCACCCATCCACTGAAATTGAGTTCCTTCACTAATTCCAGTGCCACTACTTCCACGGAGACTCTAATTCCCAATGAAAGTATTCTGTCCATCCTCTGCAGTTCTGCTGTATTTTCTTGATCTTCTCTTATAGGATGCATCCTTTTCTGTCTTATATCAGAGATATTCATGTATGATCTTTTCCTTCCTATATACTGATGTGCACATTTTGCTCACAGTTGTATCCTTCAAAGGGAATGCTTTAGGGAAAGCCACATGCTGAACAGTTCTCTGTGGGCTTTTCCAAAGACCTGACTACTATGAGAGGCATAATGCCACCCCTCATATTTATCTTTCTGTGACAGAAAGACCATTTAAGTCAGGAGGAGAGACTCCACCCATCTCCACCTGCAGAGAGACCACAACGGTAACACTCTCAATTATTCCCCTAGGGCTGGTGCAGACTTATGAGAGTATTTACAAATGAAGTGTGTGCTGCTGGGCTCAGTTTCTGCCTGCCAATGACTGTCCTCACCTACTCATTAAAAATGGTGAGCAGAGCAGCCTAGAATTGCCCCATAATTCCAGTAGTCACTTCCAGAGGCATTTAAAATTTGTTTAAGCTAAACAAAGACAAAGTAAGAATGTAAGTTTCTATGAGAAAATAGTAACTACTAACATTTAGGTTATTCTATATAATAAGCTCAACCTTTCTGTGTGGTAATACCTTCAGGTTACTTTCACTGGAAGTACTGATTTCAGGGAGATGTCAGTCTAGAGGGGACAGAGAAGATTCTACTACATTGGAACTACTCTTGGCACACTGCTAGGCCAGCAGTTGCTGTGCACTCACCTCTTAATTGGTGAGAAATTAAAAGTTAACTCCTAGGAAAGATTTAAAGATTAAATTGGACACATAAAATAGATATTCTACTTGTTGATTGTGATAGTGACAGCTGGGAAGACAGGACTTCTTCAGCAACCACTCACTACATCTGCCCTTTACCACCTAGTCCTGGGGCCATGGTTATTATCAAAGATTTTCAGCCCTGATATTTTCTTGCTAATAGCTCTAGTTGCACATACCCATCCATTAATGAGTGCCATATTCAGCTAAATAACAATTCAGGTAAAATGTGATTTCCATTTTTATAAGGTCATACAAAACCCTGTAAAAACACTCCCACCTGGATGAGGAGCACTTAGAAATGGCTACAAAAGGAGGATATTTAAAGTATATGATGTCTGAGGCTTGCTAATTTTTTAAGAAGTCCAAAATATTCAACAAAAAATGTAATTCCTGGAAGATTTATGATAACGGGGCCATAATGCTCTAAGGAGACAGTATTCATAGTAAATGGCTCCTTAGCTGAGGGGCAGGAGGAAATGGTTCTTTATCATGAGTGTCTGTAAAGCATCAGATAAGAGATTTTTCCCCCTTTTACACATCAGCAAATATTCCACAGGAAAAAGTAATCCCCAGCAAAGCTGTGCCTTAAGCCTAAAAGCTTTTTAAGAAGGGTGATGTCAGCTTTATAGTAGTTTTTTCCCTCTGCCATCTATTTTCCTCATCCTCAGGGATATCTGCTTCTCTTCTAGACACAGAGGACTAGCCTCCCACACCAGGGTGATCAGCTGGACTCAGCCAGTTCTGAACCAAGTGCTGTGGGAAGAGGCCCACAACCCTTCTGGGCTGAAGAACAGATGGGCAGGCTGACATCCCAAGTCCTTTCCTCCCCTGGCACATCAATCCAGGAGGCTGAAGGGTGCAAACAGTACAGATATCAACAGAAAAGCTTCTGTCTGCCTCTTGCCAACCCTGGAAGTCATGAAGTTAAAGGAAGAATCAACCTGAGTCTTGTTATGCTGCGATTCTAGGAACTGTTACTGTCTTATAATCTAACTTATTACACATTCCCTCCAAGTGCTATAGCTTATACCACCTCAGATTGTGTGGAGAACCATTTAGAGAGTGACCTTGTGGGCTGATCCATTATTTTATTAAAAATACATAGTTTCTTCCTTCACCTTGTTAGAAGCATGCAGGTTACCACTAACTGCTGCTCTGTGTCTGAGAATCATTCAGATCTGATGCCAAAAAGAGAGATAGATCATCTAGTGGTAAAACTAAACTGCCAACTGAAATACTAGGAATGCAAGTCTAAGTTACCCAGGGTCTCCATGACACAGACCATTTGGAAGTGAAATAATCAAAGTTCTCCAGAGAAAGAAAGCCAAAAGGATATATATATATATATATATATATATATATATATATATATATATATATATATGTTGGTCTGCATGTGTACAGATTTTAAGGAACTGGCTCATGAGATTGTGGAGGCTGACAGGTTCAAAATCTGCAGAGTAGGCCCAGACTAGAGCCCCAGGAAAGAGCTGCAGTTCTAGTCCACTGGAAGTAGCCACTGTTTGGGGAGATCAGTATTACCCTACTAAGGCCTTTAACTGAGTAGATGAGGACCACCCACATTAAGGAGGATAATTTGCTTAACTCACAGTGTACAGACTTAAATGTTAACTTTATCTTAAAAATCTTCACAGAAACATCTAGAATAGTGTCTGACCAAATATCTCAATACCATGGCCTAACCAAGTTGACACATGAAATTTACCAACCCAAGAGGTCGCATTCCATTTTGTGGTAGGGTGTTTCCATCTGTAAAATCATCTGCCTCCTGTGTCACATAAATTCCAGCCCAATAATCCTGAAAAAATCCATCTCTCTCTCTCTGAGGAAAAGGAAGATTGTAATGTATTATTTCCTGACTACTCTATGAGATTTGAACTAATCTGAGTTTGTTCTGAGCTTTTGTTACTATGCTTGAAAAGCACACCATATTTTCAAATTCCCTAGACCAGTATGATAAAAAAGCAAAGGGACATGCATGTGTTTTTGAGAACACAGAGAGAAAAAAGGAGAAGTTTGTCTTTTTAGTGGCTCTGAAAGAGATTCTCAGCCACATGTTTCCTTATGCATCAATAAAATGGTATTTTTTCATTCAAAATGTTGTGTTTAAAATATTTTTCCATTCCCTGATATCTGGACATATCTGAAGAGTGGGAACAACTTTTATTCCTTTTGCCTAGTCATTTGTTATTGAGCAAGTGCAGACTAAAGAAACCAACAACAGACTTCAGAGACAGGAGGATATGACACAATCATGAAAGCATGCTGATGCCATGCTCTGAGGAGTGAAGGGGACATTGGGTGTAAAAATGTTAGGATCTGTGAGAAATTTCTTCCATTCACTCTCCTACGTGTCTCTCTCAACTCTCCCCACTCTGCTAAGTGCTCTGGTAAACTGGACTTTGACCAGCCTCTGGCTGCTGGTTGTGTTCAGGCAACAGGGAGCAAAGACGAGAAATAGGAAAGAGTAGCAGCAGGATGTCTTGTTCTTTATTTTGTGGCTGCTTCCTGGAGAGGTCACATTGGGCCAGCTGTGTCCTTTGACCTGAGTTTCATTCCTGGCTTCTTCAATCACCCATAAGATCTAAAATGGCTCCTCAGCATTGTGGCCCTAGGGCCCTTCCCTTCCCCCTAGCCACAGCCTCTTTTTTCTTTTTTAAAATATTGTTAATCATTTTTATTTTTTGGTACTGGAGATTGAATTCAGGACCTTGTGTTTGTGAGGCAGGTGGTGGCACCACTGATCTAAATTCCCAGCTCTCATTTTTCTATTTTTTGAAAAAATAAAATTTCATAACTAAATAATAACAGAATAACAACAATTAATGCACTGTGTATTGTTTTCTTCAGTTACTCAGATTATAAGACATAGAAAAGATTCTCTCTTATAAAGAAGAAACAGATAATAGCATAAAACTTTCTTTTCAATGAACTGAAACTAGTAGTATAAATGAAACAAATTAGCATATACATATAATATTTTTGAAACAATGAAATGGATAATTTGGAGATTTATCTGAACTTCTTACTTCCCATTTATCTATTCTCTATTTTGCTCTTTATTTGCATACATATATTTTGAGTTTCTCATACAAGAGAAACCATAAGATATTTAATCCTGTGTATCTGATTTATTTCACTTAAAATTATGTTCTCAAGTTGCATCCATTTATCTAAATTTCTTCAAGTTTATCTTGCTTTATGGCAGAAGAGTACTCCACTGCATATAAATACCACATTTTCCTGATCTATTTATCTGTTGATGGATGTATGCACTGTTTCTAAAATCTAACTATTATAAAACATGCCTCTATAAACCTGGGTATGGATGTATCCATGTAGTATGCTGATTTTAAGTCTTTTGGGAAAATACCTAGATGGGGGTTATCTGGGTCAAATGGACATTTTATGTTTAGTTTTTTGAGGAATTTCCACTTTGATTTCCATAGTAGTTGTACTAGTTTGCATTCCCTCCAACAATACAGAAGAGTTCCTTTTTCCCTACAGCCTCACAAGCAGTTATGATGCCAATTTGAGCAGGCTATCTGTTGCCTGGTGGGACCAATTAATAAGGAGTTCTACATATTATTTTGCTTTCTTTTTGAAGAATCTGTATAAAAACATATTCTCTAAGACACTTCTTAATTTTTAAAAACCACAACTGAGCATATATTCTCTGTTACTCAGTGTTCAGTAAGCACCCTTCATAAACACCCTCCATTTAATAATTTCTTTCACCAGTTCAAAATTCACACCAGTGATGTGATGATGATGAGAATTACATAATCTGCAGTTTCCTTTTTGATGTTAGTTTCAAGGAAACTCAGTGTTTAACTCAGTTATTGTCAGTAAGTGGTTTAACTGAGTATGTGGTAATAATTATTTCTCTGCTTTTTGAAACAGTTTTAAAAACTAGTTCTCATCTTATTTTGCCACCATCTTTTTTCATTCCTTTTAATCTAGAAAGCCATCTAAATCCTTTTCAGAGTAATGAGAAAATACATTCCAATTAACCAACATTTTAATATAAATATCAGGCCCAAGAAGACTGCAGGAAAGGACCAAGACAATCAATTTCACAAGGGCAACACAAACAAAAGGCAGGAAGAAAGTAGAAACCCACCTCACATATCAAATCTATAACCTGCCCATACCCTACACCCACTGGAAGAAATCCCAGCCCTGATTCTGGTTCCTCAGTCCCCTGTGGAGCATACAAACATTCACAAACAGCCCAGACTTACTCTTGATGTGGGGCGCCTGTCTTGGTCAGCAAGGTCAGCACAAAAAACATGAAAATCACAAAAACTGCAAGACCAACCCAAAATCCAATCACAATGGAATCTGTAAGACAGTTAACAATGGGATTAGTATTTCACAGAAGTTTAATGATCAAGAAATTTGAGTCATTTGGAGATGCACTGGAACATGAACTATAGGAACATGTCCACAACCTCACTGTAGAAAGGGAGAGAGAGTGTAGAGTTTGTTGCCCCTGGGTTTCCGTCTCAGATAAAACAGAGGGTTAGGCCTCATGGAGTGTTTCTACATCTCATTGAAGGGCCTAGGATAAAACGCAGGCCATCTAGATTCTATTTTCCTGTCTTAAACTAGAAAATGCACTATTCTGCTGATTGCTATCAGAAGTTTAAAATGAACTGGTTCCAATCAACCGAACTATGTATTTTCACTTATACTTAATTCAAGTCCATGTCATTTCTTGCAAAAAACATTCAGACACTGAACTGCTCTTCTTACCTTTTGCCTTTCTTTGTACTCCATCTCTATAAACCTGCTTTATCACAGCTCTCGTGATCTTGCTATTTTATGAAGGATGCTTCAACAAAGATAGACCTAATGTATTTTTTCAAATTGAGTCTCCATATGTAGATCACTTTTTTTTTTGGTACCAGGGATCAAACTCAGGACCTTGTGCTTGCAAGGCAGGCAGTGGCACCACTGAGCTAAATCCCCAGCCCCATATGTAGATCACTTTATACAATGTCTGGTATCCAAGAATATAGGTACTGGTTTTTATCATTAGAAATACCATCCCTTTCTTCTAATTTATCCCTATTTTAAATCCTATTTGTGTGTAAATGAACAAAAACATTGTGTCCTTGTATTTACCTTAGTTTTTTTTTTATTCAAGAAGTTTATTGGTACATTTTAGGTATACAGTATGATGACATTCATTATTGGGAATTTGTACCTTTATTTTTTTCCCCATTCCCCTGCCCTCCCTTCAACACCTCCACCCCTCCCTATTTACAAAGAGTTTGTTTCCGTTTTTTCCTTTTCTCATATTTATTCCTTTCCCTTCTTTCCTTTCTCCTACACCTCTCACTTACCCTTCCCCTTTGGACCTTTTCTTCCTATTTCACATTATCTATTATTCTTTTTGGTCCTTATTTACACTTTCAGTTCCTCACACTAGAGAAACTATTTGGTATTTACACATGTGTGCCCTATTTCACTTAAGAGTATGTCCTCAATATGCATCCATTTAGCTATAAATGTCTCCAGTTTCTCATTCTTTATTGCTGAGTAGTACTCCATTTTATAAAAACAACAAACAAAAACCCATTATTTATTTATTTATTTTTGGGGACTGGGGATTGAACTCGGGTCTTTGCGCTTGTGTAGCAGGCAGCAAAGCCACTGAGCTAAATCCCCGACCCTAAAAAACCCATATCTTTATCCAGTCTCCAGTTGATGGGCATTTGGGCTGTTTCCAAGTTTTAGCTGTTAACTGTGGTGCTATGAACATTGGTGCACATAAATCACTGTAGTATGATTCTTTTAATTCTTTTAGGAAGACACCCAGCAGGGGAATAGCTGAGTTAAATGGGACCTCTAATCCTAGTTCTCTGAGGTATCTCCATATTGATTTCCACAGTGGTTGCACCAGTCTACACTCCCACCAACAGTGGAGAAAGGTTCCTTTCTCACCACAACCCCACCAACATTTGTTATTGGTTGATTTCTTGATAGCAGCCATTCTTTCTGGGGTGAGGTGGAATCTCAGTGTTGTTTTCATCTGCATCTCACGAATGACCAGTGATGTTGAACACTGTTTCAGATGTTTATTTGCTGCTTTTACTTCTTTGTCTGAGAAATGTCTGTTCATTTCAGATGCCCATTTCTGAATTGGGTCTATAAATTTGGGGGGGTCTGATTTTTTTAAGTTCTTTATATGTTCTAGATAGCAGTCCTTTGTCTAAGGTATGGCTGCTACAGATTTTTTCCCACATTGTAGGTTGTCTCTTAGCTCTGTTGGTGGTTTCTCTTGCAGTGCAGAAGCTTTTTAATAAGATGAGATCCCAGTTGTTCATTCTTTGTGGTAGTTCCCATGTGATTGAGGTTTTTTTCATGAACTCTTTTCCTACACCAATGTCTTCAAGAGTTCTACCTAAACTCTCTTCCAGCTGGTTTAGTCTTTCTGTATTAATATTTAGATCTTTGATCCATTTCTATTCTAGTTCAGTTTACGGTGAAAGATACGGGTCTAGTTTTAATCTTTGGCAAGTTGAAACCCAATTTTTCCAGCACCATTTATTAAAGAGGCTATCTTTCCTCCAGTGAGGGTGTTTGGCTTCTTTGTGAAAGATTGGGTGACTAAGTATGTCTGGAGTTGTTTCTGTGTCTTCTAATCTGTTCCACTGATCCTTGGGTCTGTTTCTTTGCCAGTACTATGCTGTTTTTTTTTTAATCACAGTAGCCTTGTAGTATAGTTTCAAATTGGGGACTGTGATACCTCTACCTTGTCTTTGTTTCCTAGGATTGCTTATGCCATTCTAGGTCTTTTCTGGTTCCAAATGAATTTTTGGATTTTTTTCTCAAGTTCTGTGAAGTATACTGTTGGAATCTCAATTGGAATTGCATTGAATCTATGTGTTAGTTACTTTTCTCTTGTTGCTGAGACAAAATACCTGACACCAAAAGTTGGAAAGAAAGAGGTTTATTTGGCTTACAGTTTGTAGGGGTTTCAGTCCATAATCAGCTGGCTCCAAGGCAGGAATGGTAAACAGGCACTGCAGAGGAGAAACATTTTGCCCACAAGGCAAAGGCAAAGGCAACGAGAGTTAACAGCATCTTTCTGCCCTGTTTATCTTATTCAGACTACCGGGATTAGGGAGTTGACAAACTAAGCATTCACATGTATTGGTTTAGTAACCACATGCCCTTACCTCCAGCATTACACATTCCAGATTAAACTACCTCTGAAAAAGAAAGTCTCATCAGCATGAGGCTTTGGGGGGACATCTAAACACAAACCATAACAATCTATATAGCAATTTTGGAAGTATGGCTATTTTCACTATTCTGGTACTTCCTATCCAGGAGCAAGAGATGTCTTTCCATTTTTTAATATTCTCTTTAATCTCTTTTTTCACAGTGCTACAGTTTTCTTTGATTTCTTTCATTAAGTTGATTTCTAGATATTTCATTTTGGGGGATGCTATTGTGAAAGGAGTTGTTTCTCCAGTTCCTCAGAAGGTTTGTTATTTGTGTACAGGGAAGGCTATTGATTTTTGTGTATTGACCTTGTATCTAGCTACTCTACTGAATTTGGCTATTAACTCTAGAAGACTTTTGGTTGAATTCTTGGGGTCCTCTATATAGAGTATCATGTCATCTGCAAATAATTAAAATTTAACTTCCTCATTTCCCATCTGTAGTCCTTTTATTTCTTTCTCTTGTCTAATTGCTGTGGCTAATGTTTCCAGAACTATACTGAACAGGAGTGATGATAGTGGACATCCTCGTCTTCTTCCTAATTTTAGCGTGAAGGTTTTCAGTTTTTGACCATTAGCATGATGTTGGCTATTGGTTTTTCATAGATGGCTTTTATCAAGTTGAGATGAAGACCTTCTATTTCAATTTTCTGTAGGGTATTTATCATGAATAGGTGTTGGATTTCATCGAATACTTTTTCTGCATCTACTGAGATGATCATATGTTTTTTGTCCTTGGCTCTGTTAATATTACATGTATTGATTTGCATATGTTGAACCATCCCTACATCCCTGGGATGAATCTCACTTGGTCAAGGTGTATGATCTTCTTGATGATCTTCTGCATTCTATTTGCCAATATCTTATTAAGGATTTTTGTGTCTATGTTCATTATGTACATTGGCCTATAGTTCTCTTTTTCAGTTGGGTCTTTCTCTGCTTTGGGGATCATGATGATGCTTTCTTCCAGGTATGAATTTGTGAGTATTACTTCCCTTTCAATTTCATTGAAGAGTTTAAACAGTAGTGGCAATAGTTCTTCTCTAAACGTCTTGTAGAATTCAGCAGTGAAGCCATCAGGACCTAGGCTTTTCTTTTTTGTTAAGTTTTTGAGTATGTTTTCAATTTAATTGATTGATATTGGGTTGTTTAGAACTTTTAGGTCTTCTTTGTTCAACTTTGGTTACTCAAAAGTATCTAGGAATCTATCCATTTCTTTTGTGTTTTCTATCTTACTGGCATACAGGTTCTCAAAGTAGGTATGAATGATCCTCTGGATTTCTGCTGGGTCTGTTATAATTTCATCCTTTTCATTTCTAATTGCATGGATTTGGGCCTTATTTTTCCTTTTCTTGATAAGGTTGGCTAAGGGTTTTTCAATTTTGTTTATTTTTTTGAAGAACCAACTCTTTGCTTCATTGGTTTTTTGTATTGTTCTCTTAGTCTCCATTGCATTGATTTCTGCTCTGATCTTTATAATTTCCTTCATTTTGTGAGCTTTGTGTTTGTCTTGCTCTTCTTTTTCTAGAAGCTTGAGGTTCAGCATTAGGTTATTTGAGCTTGCTCTGTTTTCCTAATATGGGTATTCATTGGTATGAATTTCCTTCATTAGACTGCTTTCTTTGTGTCCTATAAATTCCCATATGTTGTATTGGCATTGTCATTTAATTGTAGAAACTGTCTGATTTCTTCTTTAATTTCCTCTGTGACCAATTGGTTGTTCAGGAGGGTGTTCTTCAGTTTCCATTTGTTTATGAAGTTCTTGTGGTTTCTTTTGCTACTGATTTCCAATTTCATTGTACAATGATCTGATAATATACAGGGGATAACTTCAATTCATTTGCATTTACTTAAACATGTTCTATGAGCAAGTATGTGGTCTGTTTTGGAGAACAACCTGTGTGCAGCTGAAAAGAATGTGTATTCTGATTTTGTGGGGTGGAACACTCTGTAAATATCTATTGAGTCCATTTGTTCAAGAGTTTGGTTGATTTCTAGTATTTCATTGTTGATTTTTTGTCTAGTTGATCTATATCTGCCAGTGGAGTATTGAGGTCCCCCCTTACTATTGTATTAGTGCTTATTTAATTTTTCATGTCCATTATTATTTGTTTTATATATTTGGGTGCACTAGTATTCGGAACATGTATATTTATGATTGTCATCTCTTCCTCCTTGATTGTTCCCTTTAAAGGACGTAGTGGCCTTCTTTGCCTGTCTTTTGTTTGTTTAGGTTTTTTTTGGTACCGAGGATCGAACTTGGGTCCTTGCGCTTGCAAGGCAGGCGGTGGAACCACTGAGCTAAATCCCCAGCTCTTTGTCTCTCTTAATTAGTCTTGGGTTCAAATCCATTTTATCTGCAAATAGGATAGCTCCTCCTGGTTTTTTTGGGGGGAGGGGATTCCTGTCACATGGAGCACTCTTTTTCAACCTCTAACTTTCCATCTATGAGTTTCTTTTTGAATTGTGTTTCTTGTATGCAGCATATTGTTGGATCTTGCTTCTTGACCCATTATGCCAGTCTGTTTCTTTTGATTGGTGAATTGAGACTATTATCATTGATGGTTATAACTGATATGTATCGACTTATTCTTGTCATGGCATTTTCCTGTTGTTGGAGTCTCCCCCTTTGCATTTAATTTCTTGTCTTCCCTGATGGATTCATTCTGCCGGGCTTTGCAGGTTTTTGACCCTTATTGTCTTTTCCTAGGATATTGTTTAAAATATTTTGGAGTGCTGGTTTGATATTCACGAAGTTCCTCAGGTGTTCTTTGTCATGAAAGTATCTTATTTCTCTATCAATTTTGAAAGATAGTTTTTCAGGATACACCAATCTGGCTTGGAGGTTGTTTTCTTTTAAGGCTTGAAATACTTCACTCCAGGCTCTTTGGTTTTTTGGTACTGGGGATCTAACTTGGGTCCTTGCACTTGCACAGCAGGCAGGGAAACCACTGAGCTAAATCCCTGGTCCCCAGGCTCTTCTTGAATTGAGAGTTTGTGTTGAGAAGTCTGCTGTGATTCTGATGGACTTTCCTTTGTATGTGGTTTCTTTTCTCTACCTGCTTGTAGAATTTTGTTCTTCTGTTGGGTTTCTGCAATCTCAACTATTAATATACCTTGGTGTAGAGTTTTTTTGATCATGGCTAGTTAAAGTCCTATATGCCTCATTTATCTTTATGTCAAATTCTTTTCTGCTCCTTGGGAAGTTTTCTGCCATTACTTCTCTGAACAGTTTTTTTTTCATGTCATTTGCACTATCTCCTGTTTCTTCATTTACTTCAATCAGTCTTATGTCATTCTTTGCATCATCTAGCAGCTGCTAGATTGATTTCTTGTCGTCCCTTGCTTTTTTTTTTTTTTTTTTTTTTGGTACCAGGGATTGAACTTGGGACCTTGTGCTTGTGAGGCAGGTGGCGGAACCACTGAGCTAAATCCCTGGCCCAGTCTGTTTTTTTTTTTGGTACTGGGGATTGAACTCAGGTCCTTGTGCTTCCCTTGCTATTTTTAAGAAATCTTGCTTTTCCTGGTCACTAATCACAATCCTGTCTTATATAGCTGATATTCTACCCTCACATTGGCTTATTCTGCTGCACGAACTTTCAGTAGAGCTTTTAATATCCTGGATATATGTTTGCATCAGTTTTATGGATTCCATTTGCTTCCTATGTTGGAATTCCATTATGTTCCTCAGCTCCTCTATTTTTTAATCTGTGTTTGCTCTAGAGTTATTAATCATGTCTTTTACCATGGACACAATCTGCTGTTATCTGAGAAATTATTTCTGATTTTATTTTTTCCAGATCCTCTTTTGCTGCCAGTTCAGGTAGTCCAGTTGGTTGAGTTTCAGATTGTTCCATCTAGTTGCCCTTTGGGGTTGCCTTTGATGGTCTGGAAGTCTGGTTTTGAGACTTGTTTACATACCTTCTCATTTCAACCAATGCAGTCAGCTGCACCTTTACTGAGGTTACTCTTTGCTCCCCCAGTGGGCTTCAGTTCTCAACAAGCCTGAGAGAGCCCTCTCTACTGCTCACCACTGGGCCAATACTTGGTTTCAGAATGATGGCCTTCTGTATCCCAGTGCTGGGATGTTTTCCAGGAGGGCTTTGTGTTGGGGCCTGAGTGCCCAAGTTGCTGCTGTATGGGGGAGGCCCTGGCTGGGGCCTGAGCACCCACACTGCTGTTGTATTTACCTTAGTTTTGGCCACAGCTTTCCCACACCTGTACCTTTATAGGAGTCCCTATCTCTACCTGGCAGAAACAACTTTAGCCACTTGGAGCTAAGGAAAGGCCATCCATCCTAAAGTCTATTCTGGGCACCATCTACTTTATAATACATCATCTAATCCCATCTGCTCTCTCCTTCTTTTGAGACTCATTTTTGTTTCTGGTTCTCTAAGCAGGCCTTTCCTTGACCCTACTTTAAGTAATAGTCACAAGTACAGACGGACCCCAATTTACAATTATTTAATTTTGTAACAGTATGAGAGGAATATGCATTCAGCGGAAACCCTACTTTTAGAATTTTGAATTTTGATGTTGTGTTACTGACCGTGATGCAAAACTGTCTCTTAATGATGGGCAGCAGCTTCCAGTCAGTTATCCAACCTGGTGGGAGATGAATGGCACCTCTACAGTGTACTGTGTTGATGAGTTATGATGTTTGGTTGGTTAGGTATACTAAGTGCATTTTAAGCTTATGATATTATGAGCTTATTAAATTAAGGTGCATCTGTATATGCTTCTGGGACAAGGATTAGACTAGAACTTGGCATATAAACACCAGAGTCTAAATTCTAGATGGTTAATGAGTTCAGTCATTCTGTATTTTCTGACCTATTCTAAAATGTTTGCCTGTGTAAGAATATTGTGAGGATGATTAGCATTTTGAAAAAATAAACTGTAGCTTACACAGCAAATGTGCTTAAATGCAAAATATTATTCTGATTAAACTATGTATATGTACAACTTTTTAAGTGAAAAAATCAGATTAATGATTTCTTCTTCATAATTCATATTTCTACCCTATATACTAATACCTATAGACTAACAACATTTAAGAATTCCAGATGCAAAATTAATGTGCTTTTCCTAGTGCCTTAACCGTAAATGCAAAAGATGTACCAATTATAGACTTCATCTTCTAATATAGTGAAAATGAGGCATAAAGAAAAATAGCAAAAATATATATATATTCAAGTTCAAATAACATCTCAATTATCTAGGCTACAAAAAACATTCAGATAATAGTTCTACATATTGTACTTTATCAACTGCTGCACAACAAAAGCAAATTCTAAAATTATACACCAATGTTATATTTAAATTCTCATTTTATAATTTAGTCTTGTGATGATATCTGACATTTTTCAAATCTGCATACTAGGAAGGTATTCTCAGAAGAACTGCTTTCATGCTGCAAATGTTTGGCTGACCCCCAGTATGCCCTTATGTCCCCAGCCAAGAGATGGGAAGAGGTAAAAGAGGATGCCTGTAACCTAACCAAGTCCCTTCCATTCTTCCCTCTTGTGCCCCAGGGAACGGATCAAAACACAGAACAATGTAGGGCTTAGGAGACTCACAGCCCTCAGAGGAGTCATTCTGGGGAACTGCCCTTACCCAAGAGTATTTCCAAATGTTTCCTTGACAATCTACATTTTCCATGACAGCATGCTATAAGTAGCTGTACTTATTCACATCCCCCTTCAAATAAAATTCTGCTTCTTAAAATTATTTCCATGAGTTTTCCCTCAACCATGCCATCTGCCATGTGACCCAGCCTCAGGATACTTTGTTACCCTGAGTTCTTTGCAGGGAACAATAGAAATCCCCATCTCATGCCAGGAATATCTAAAATTCCTTGCAATTTTATTTACGTGCCAAGTTTCATGCAAAGGCACTGATCTTCCCAAAACCATCCCTTACTGGGAAGAAGTCGAAATAGAGGTATACACAGAGTGAGGCTCCAATGAGGCCAGATGGTTAGGGAAATCAAGAAAAGCCTTTTAGATAGGTTCTACCACAGTCATGCCTTTCAGACAGGTCCTACACTGTTCTGTCTAGACACTGAGCTACTTGGAGACCAACTACTGAAAGGAAGTAGAACAAGTTGCCCAGGGGAACTCCAAATGGAATGTATCATAAAATATCTCCCATTAACCTGACCTCTAATGAATGGAATGAAACAGGATAGCTGAAAGCTGATGTGATCTTTTTCTTCAAGTCTTATCTTTTCCATTCTAAGGGAGGACTAGAGCAACTACACTATCCCTTTCTCTCTTCTTTCTCCTCTTAGGAATAAATTATGACCTTGTATTTCATGGTTGTATGAAAAACAAGGGTTAATACATCATTTGAAAGGGAGGGTTCAGGACACCTGAGCCAGCTCTGTCCACAAAGACTTCTGTTCCTAAAGTGTGAGGGATCAGTTCTGTGGTATGAATTCCACGAACAGGGCCTGCACTTCTCTCTCAAATGATGTTCTTACATTTGTCTCAGTGACATATCTTACTCCACGCTTTTGCAAGAATGAGCCCTACTTCTTGCCTTAATGATTTGGCTTCCTGCTAACTTGTCCATGCATGTATCTGGCATGCGCAAGTTGGAATATGAAAAAAAAGTATGGGATTTGCCTACTCATGGTGGCAAGAGGATACCCTTCAGTCTCTAGTATGGTGGCCCTGCCAAAATACGGGTGTCTACTCATAGGCTTAGGACTTTTGCTTCTACTCCTCTAAGAACATACTATCTCACCCAGCTAAGCCAATAATTAAAAAGCTGTTTCTCTCCTTCCCTTTGTAGCTAACACTTGAGATATTTGTCTGTGTGTACTCTTTACCATTCCTCATCCCTCCTCACTTTTCTCTTGAGCTGATTCTTTCACCACCACTACTCCACTAAAATTGCTATTACAATCATTGCCAGTGGCTTCTATGTTACAAACCCAGTAGTCACAACCAGTAGTCTTCACCTAGTTTGATCTAATGGCAGCATTTTTTTTTCCATTTAGTTTATTGGTACATTTTAGATATACAATATAGTTACATTCAACATTGGGGTCTTGTAAATTTACATGATGTATCTTGGTTCTTATTTTTTCCCCATTCCCTTGCCCTCCCTCCACCGCCTCCATCCTTCCGTATTTACAAAGACTTGTTTCCATGTTTTTCCTTTTCTCATATTTTTTATTTTCCCTTCTTTCCTTTCTCCTTCCCCTCCTGTTTCTCCTATTCCTTTAGAAATTTTTTTCCTTTTTCACAATATCAATTATACATTTCAATCCTTATTTACACTTTTAGTTTTTCACACCAGAGAAACTATTCGGTATTTACACATGTGTCCTATTTATTTCACTTAAGAGTGTGGCCTCAATGTGCATCCACTTAGCTATAAATGTCTCTAGTTACTCATTCTTTATGGCTGAATAGTACTCCATTTTATTAAAAAAACTCACATCTTCTTTATCCAGTCACTAGTTGATGGGCAACTGGGCTGTTTCCAAGCTTTAGCTATTACAAACTGTGCTGCTATAAACATAAGTGCACACTGGAGGTCCTCAGTCGCATGGAACACACGCCGAGTCGGCCCGCTGCAGACAGGCAGGTCTGTGCACGCCCTGCCGAGGTCCTGAGTCACCCAGAAGACACCGAATCACCCCACTGCAGACAGGTAGCCACCTGATTCCACATTACCAAGGCGCAGAGGACACCAGACCACCAGACCAAGGTACTGAGTCCCACTGTTCCCAGCCCAGAGGTAGGGGCTTCTGAGCCATCGTCCCACTGCTCCTGGTCCAGAGGAAGGGGCTTCCTGGTCACCATCCCTCCCGCTGCTCCTAGCCCAGAGGAAAGGGCTTTTGGGCCACCTTCTGTCCCGCTGCTCCTGGCCCACAGGAAGGGGTTTCCCGGCCACCATCCCTCCGGCTGCTCCCAGCCCACAGGAAAGGGCTTTTGGGTCACCATCCCTACCGCTGCTCCTGGCCCCTGTCCCACCTCACCCAGCTCAGAGGAGGTAATTCATGCAGGCGCTAACAGCCCCCCGCTCCAGTTGAAATGAGAAAACATGTAAATAAATCTCAAAACCAGACTTCCAGATCACCTACAGCAACCCCAAAGGGAAATGAGATGGAACACTCTGATACTCAACCACCTGGACCCACTGAACTGGCAACAAAAGGGGATCTGGAAAAAATGAAATCAGAAATAATTTCTCAGATAACAGGAGAAATTGTGCCCTTAGTGCAAGACATGATTAATAAATCTAGAGAGGAGCTCAGGAACATGATGGAATCCCAACATCAGAAACAAATGGAATCCATAAAACAGATGCAAATAGATTTCCAGGACATGAAAAACTCCATTGAAAGTCTACACAGCAGAATGAGCCAGTGTGAGGATAGAATTTCAGATATAGAAGATAAGATTGCAATTAGTGACCAGGAAAAGAAAAATTGCTTCAAAATTATAAGAGAACATGAGAAATCAATCCAGCAGCTGCTAGATGATGCAAAGAAGAATAACATAAGACTGATTGGGCTCAATGAAGAAACAAGAGAGAGTGGAGATGACATAAAAAATCTCTTCACAGAAATAATGGCAGAAAACTTCCCAAGCAGGGGAAAAGAGCTTGACATACAGATAAGTGAGGCATATAGGACTCCAAATAGCCTAGATCAAAAAACTCTACACATAGTCATATAATTGTTAAGATTCCAGAAACACAACAGAAGAACAATGTTCTCCAAGCAGTGAGAGAAAAGAAACAAATCACATACAAAGGAAAGCCCATCAGAATCACAGCAGACTTCTCAACACAAACCATCAAGGCAAGAAGAGCTTGGAGTGACATATTCCAAGCCCTAAAAGAAAACAGCCTCCAACCCAGACTGATGTACCCTGCAAAACTATCTTTCAAAATGGATGGAGAAATAAGATACTTTCATGACAAACAGCACCTTAGGAACTTCATGAATACCAAACCAGCACTCCAAAGAATTTCACACAATATCCTAGGAACAGACATTGAGGATCACAACCCCAGGAAGCAAAGCAGAATGAACCCATATGGCATGACAAGAAATTCAATGTAAAGGGGGAGAACCCAACAAAAAGAAAAAGTCATGGCAATGACAAGTCAATACATTTCAGTTATAACCATCAACGTTAATGGTCTCAATTCACCAATCAAAAGAAATAGACTGGCAGAATGGGGCAAGAAGCAAAATCCAACAATATGCTGCAACCAAGAAACACACTTCATTCAAAAGGAAACTCATAGACTGAAAGTGAAAGGGTGGAAAACAATACTGCATGCGACAGGAACCCGAAAAAAAGCAGGAGTAGCTATCCTCTTGACAGATCAAGTAGATTTCAAACCAGCACTAATTAAGAGAGATGAAGAAGGACACTACATCCTTGTAAAGGGAAGAATCCAAGAGGAAGAGATGAAAATCATAAATATCTATGCACGAAACACTAGTGCACCCAACTATATAAAACAAATACTAATGGACATGAAAAGCCATATATTCACTAATACAATTGTAGTGGGGGATCTCAACACCCCACTGTCACAAATAGATAGATCAACTAGACAAAAAATAAGTAATGAAATACTAGAACTCAATCGAACTCTTGAACAAATGAACTTAACAGATATTTAAAGAGTCTTCCACCCCACAAAATCAGAATACACATTCTTCTCAGCTGCACATGGGTCATTCTCAAAAATAGACCACATACTCACACATAGAACATGTTTAAGTAAGTGCAAAGGAATTGAAGTTATCCCTTGTATATTATCAGACCATAGTGCGATGAAATTGGAGATCCATAGCAAAAGAAACTCAAAAAATTTCATAAACATGTGGAAATTGAACAACACACTTCTGAATAACCAATGGGTCACAGAGGAAATTAAAGAAGAAATCAGACAGTTCCTTCAATTAAATGACAATGACAATACAACATATCAGAATCTATGGGACACAATGAAAGCTGTCTTATGAAGGAAATTTATAGCAGTGAATATGCATATTAGGAAAACAGAATGAGCCCAATTAAACAACCTGATGCTGAACCTCAAGCTTCTAGAAAAAGAAGAGCAAGACAACCCCAAAGCTCATACAAGGGAAGAAATTATAAAGATCAGAGGAGAAATCAATGCAATGGAGACTAAGAGAACGATACAAAAAATCAATGAAGCCAAGAGTTGGTTCTTTGAAAGAATTAACAAAATTGATAAACCTTTAGTCAACCTTGTCAGAAAAAGGAAAGAAAAGGCCCAAATCCATGCAATTAGGAATGAAAAGGGTGAAAGTACAACAGACCCAGCAGAAATCAACAGGATCATCAATACCAACTTCCAGAACCTATATGCCAATAAGATGGACAACACAGAAGAAATGGACAGATTCCTAGATACATACGAATTACCAAAGTTGAATGAAGAAGAACTAAAAATTCTGAACAACCCAATATCAACCAATGAAATTGAAAATGTAATTAAAAACTTATCACCTAAGAAAAGCCCGGGCCCTGATGGCTTCACTGCGGAATTCTACAAGACATTTAGAGAGGAACTGCTGCCGCTACTGTTTAAACTCTTCAATGAAATTGAAAGGGAAGCAATACTCCCAAATTCATTCCTGGAAGCAAGCATCACCTTCATCCCCAAAGCAGAGAAAGACCCAACTGAAAAAGAGAACTATGGGCCAATCTCACTAATGAACATAGATGCAAAAATCCTGAATAAGATACTGGCAAACAGAATGCAGAAGATCATCAAGAAGATCATACACCCTGATCAAGTGGGATTCATCCCAGGGATGCAGGGATGGTTCTATATATGAAAATCAATTAATGTAATACACTATATCAATAGAGCCAAGGACAAAAACCATATGATTATCCCCATAGACACAGAAAAAGCATTTGACAAAATCCAACATGCATTTATGATAAAAACCCTATATAAAATTGGAATAGATGGTCTCTACCTCAAACTGATAGAAGCCATCTATGAAAAATCAACAGCCAATATCATACTAAATGGTCAAAAACTGAAAACTTTCACACTAAAATCAGGAACAAGACAAGGATGTCCACTATCACCACTCTTGTTCAATATAGTTCTGGAAACATTAGCCATGGCAATTAGACAAGAGAAAGAAATAAAAGGAATAAAGATAGGAAATGAAGAAGTCAAATTGTCATTATTTACAGATGACATGATACTCTATATAGAAGACCCCAAGAACTCCACCAAAAGTCTTCTAGACTTAACCAAATTCAGTCAAGTAGCTGGTTACAAGGTCAACACACAAAAATCAATAGCTTTCCTCTACACAAATGACAGACTCACTGAGAGAGAAATAGGGCAAATAATTCCTTTCACAATACCATCCAAAATACTGAAATACCTAGGAATCATCCTAACGAAAGAAATCAAAGACCTCTTCTCTGAAAACTATGGCACTCTGAAAAGAGAGATTGAAGATGATATCAGAAAATGGACAGACATCCCCTGCTCCTGGGTAGGAAGGATTAATATAGTGAAAATGGCCATACTTCCAAAACTGCTATCTAGATTTAATGCAATTCCAATTGAGATCCCAGCAGCATACTTCGTAGACCTCGAGAAAACAATCCAAAAATTCATTTGGAATAAGAAGAGACCCAGAATAGCAAAAGCAATTCTAGGTAACAGAGACATGGCAGGGGGTATCACAATCCCCAACCTGCAACTCTACTACAAAGCTACTGTGATAAAAACAGCATGGAACTGGCAAAGAAATAGGCTTGAGGACCAGTGGAACAGATTAGAAGATGCAGAAACAACGCCAGACATACTCAGGCATCTCATCTTCGATAAAGGAGCCAAACACCCTCACTGGAGGAAAGATAGCCTATTTAATAAATGGTGCTGGAAAAATTGGGCTTCAACTTGCCAAAGATTAAAACTAGACCTGTATCTCTCACCACGCACTAAACTAAAATCAAAATGGATTAAAGATCTAAATAATAAAATAGAAACTCTGAACCAGTTGGAACAGAGGTTAGGTAGAACCCTTGAAGACATCAGTGTAGGAAAAGATTTTAGGAACAAAACCTCAGTTGCCCATGAACTAGCACAAACAATCAACAAATGGGATCTCTTCTTATTAAAAAGCTTCTGCACAGCAAGAGAAACCACCAGCAGTGTGAAGAGACAATCCACAATGTGGGAAAAGTCTTCACCTGCTCTTCCTCAGACAAATGTCTACTATCTCCAGTCTATAAAGAACTTAAAAAGATCAGATCTCCCAAATTTAAAGACCCAATCCGAAAATGGGCATCTGAAATGAGCAGACATTTCTCACACAAAGAAGTAGAAATAGCAAATAAATACATGAAAAAATGTTCAATGTCACTGGTCATTCGAGAGATGCAAATGAAAACAATGCTGAGATTCCACTTCACTCCAGAAAGAATGGCTGCTATCATGAAATCAACCAATAACAAATGCTGGCAGGGCTGTGGGGAAAGAGGAACCCTGCTCCACTGCTGGTGGGAGTGTAGAGTGGTGCAAGCACTGTGGAAATCAGTATGGAGATACCTCAAAGAACTAGGACTGGGAATCCCATTTGACCCCACTATTCCACTGCTGGGGATCTTCCCCAAAGAATTAAAAGAATCATACCACAGTGATATATGTGCACCCATGTTCATAGCAGCGCAGTTTGTAATAGCTAAAACTTGGAAACAGCCCAAATGCCCATCAACTGGAGACTGGATACAGAAAATGTGTTTTTTTAATAAAATGGAGTACTACTCAACCATAAAAAATGAGAAATTACAGACATTTATAGCTAAGTGGATGCATATTGAGGCAATACTCTTAAGTGAAATAAATAGGACACAGATGTGTAAATAGCAAATAGTTTCTCTGGTGTGAGAAACTGAAAGTGTAAATAAGGACTAAATGTATAATAGGTAATGTGAAATAGGAAGAAAAAGGGGCAAAGGGGAAGGAAGTGGGAGGGCTAAGGGAAAGGATAGAAGGGAATGGGATTAATATGAGAAAATGGAAAAATAGGAACAAAATCTTTGTAAATAGGGAGGGCTGGAGGGGTTGAAGGGAGGGCTGGGCAAAGGTGAAAAATAAGAACCAAGAGAGACTATGTAAAGGTGCAAATTTCCAATGATAAATGTCATTATATTGTATACCTAAAATATACCAATGATTAGAATGAATAATCGATAATGTAAAATAGGAAGAAAAGGTCCAAAGGGGTAGGGGTAGTGGGAGGCACAGGGGAAAGGAAAGAAGGGAAAGGAAAACATGATGAGAAATGGAAAAAATGGAAATAAAGTCTTTGTAAATAGGGAAGGGTGGAGGGCATGAAGGGAGGGCTAGGAATGGGGAAACAATACGAACCAAGTTGCATCATATGAAGGTACAATTCCCAATGAGAAATGTAATTGTGTTGTATGCCTACAATGTACCAATAAAAGAATTTAATACAAAAAAAAATAAGTGCACATATATTGCTGTGGTATGATTTTTTTAATTCTTTGGGGAAGATTCCCAGCAGGGAAATAGCTGGGTCAAATGGGACCTCCAGCCCTAGTTCTTTGAGTTATCTCCACACTGATTTCTAGAGTGGTTGCACCAGTCTGCACTCCCACCAACAATGGAGAAGGGTTCCTTTCTCTCCACACCCCCACCAGAATTTGTTATTGGTTGATTTCATGATAGCAGCCATTCTTTCTGGAGTGAAGTGGAATCTCAGCATTGTTTTCATTTGCATCTCTCTAATGACCAGTGATGTTGAACATTTTTTCATTTATTTATTTGCTATTTATACTTCTTTGTCTGAGAAATGTCTGTTCATTTCAGATGCCCATTTTTCAATTGGGTCTTTATATTTGGGGGGGGTCTGATTATTTTTTAGTTTTTTATAGATTCTGGATAGTAGACCTTTGTCTGAGGAATAGCTGATAAAATATTTTCCCACATTGTAGGTTGTCTTTTAGCCTGTTGGTGGTTTCTCTTGCTTTTTAATAAGATGAGATACCAGCTGTTGATTCTTTGAGCTAATTTCCTAGGTACTGAGGATTAAAGTCCTTTCCTATGCCAATGTCTTTGAGAGTTCTACCTAACTTATCTTCCAGAAAGTTTATTGTTTCTGTTTTAATATTTAGATCTTTAATGCCTTTGGATTTTAGTTTAGTGCATGGTGAAAGATAGGGGTCTAGTTTTAATCTTTGGCAAGTTGAACTCCAGTTTTTCCAACACCATTTATTAAAGAAGCTATCTTTCCTCCAGTGAGGATGGTTGGCTCCTCTGACAAAGATAAGTTAGCTGAGTATGTCTGGAATTGTTTCTGCACCTTCTTTTTTGGAACCGGGAATCAAACTTGGGTCCTTGCACTTGCGCAGCAGGTGGCAAAACCACTGAGCTAAACACTGGGCCTCGAAGTCAACAATGAAATTGTTTCGATAACCTTTTTTTTTTTTTTTGGTACCGGGGATCAAACTCGCATCCTTGCACTTGCGCAGCATGCAGAGAAACCACTGAACTAAATCCCCAGCTCTGCATCTTCTAATCTATTCCACTGATCCTCGGGTCTGTTTGTTTGCCAATATCATGCTGTTTTTATCACAGTGGCTTTGTAATACAGTTTCAAGTTGGAAATTGTGATATTCTCTGCCATGACTCTGTTGCCTAGAATTGCTTTTGCTATTCTAGGTCTCTTCTGGTTCCAGATGAACTTTTGGATTATTTTCTCTAGTTCTGTGAAATATGTTGGGATTTCAAACAGGACTGCGTTGAATCTGTATAGCAGTTTTGGAAGTATGGCCATTTTCACTATATTGGTTTTTCCTACCCAGGAACAAGGGATATCTTTTCATTTTCTTATATCCTCTTTGATCTCTTTTTTCAGAGTGTTGCAGTTCTCAATGTAGAGGTCTTTTGCTTCCTTCATTAGATTGACTCCTAGATATTTCATTTTTTTGGATGCTATTGTGAAAGGGATTGTTTCCCTAATTTCTCTCTCACTGAGTCTGTTATTTCTGTACAAGAAGACTACTGATTTTTGAAGAGTTTACCTTACCAGCTACTGTACTGTATCTGTCAATTAAGTCTAGAAGTCTTTTGGAGGAGTTTTTGGGTCTTCAAGGTAGAGTATCATATCATCAGCAAATAATGACAGTTTAAATTCTGCCTTTCCTGTCTTTATTCCTTTTACTTCTTTTTCTTGTCTAATTGCTGTGTCTCATGTTTCTAAAACCATATTGAATAGGAGTGGTGATAGTGGACATCCTTGTCTTGTTCCTAATTTTAGTGTGAAGGTTTTCAGTTTTTGACCATTTGGTATGATGTCAGCTGTTGGTTTTTCATAGATAGCCTTTATCAAGTTGAGATGAAGACCCTCTACTCCAATTTTCTGTAGGATTTTTATCATGAATGGGTGTTGATCTTCAATCTGTTAATATTAACAGATTACATTTATTGATATAAGTATGTTGAACTTGCATCCCTGTGATAAATCCAACTTGGTCAGGGTGTATGATCTTCTTGATGACCCTCTGTATTCTGTTTGCCAGGATCTTGTTGAGGATTTTTGCATCTATGTTCATTATGGAGATTGGCCTGTAGTTCTCTTTTTTGGTTGGGTCTTTCCCTAGTTTTGGAATCAAAGTAACACTTGCTTCCAGGAATGAATTTGGAAGTATTGCTTCCCTTTCAATTTCACTGAAAATTTTAAAGAGTAGTGGCAATAGTTCTTCTCTAAATGTCTTGTAGAGTTCAGCAGTGAAGCCATCAGGACCTGGGATCTTATTTGCTGGTAAATTTTTAATTACATTTTTAATTTGACTGATTGTAATTGCAGTGTTTAGAATTTTTGTATCTTCTTCATTCAAATTTGGTAATTCATATGTATCTAGAAATCTGTCCATGTCCTCTGTTTTCCATTTTATTAGAGAACACATTCTCAGAGCAGGTACTGATGATCCTCTGGATTTCTGCTGGATCTGTTGTGATTTCATCTTTTTCATTCCTAACTGCATGGATTTGAGCCTTTACTTTCCTTTTTTTGATAAGGTTGGCTAAGGGTTTATCACTTTTCTTTATTCTTTCGAAAAACCAACTCTTTGATTCATTGATTTTTGTATCATTCTCTTAGTTTCCATTGCATTGATTTCTGTTCTGATCTTTATAATTTCTTCTCTTATATGAGCTTTGGGTTTGTCATGCTCTTCTTTTTTCTAGGAGCTTGAGGTTCAGTATTAGGTTATTTATTTGAGCTCTCTCTGTTTTCCTAATAGGGGCATTCACTGCTATGAATTTCCCTTGTAGAACTGCTTTCACTGTGTCCCACAGATTCCTGTATGTTGTACTGACATTATCATTTATTTGTAAAAACTGTCTAATTTCTTCTTTAATTTCCTCTGTGACCCAATGGTTATTCAAGAGAGTGTTATTCAATTTCCATGTGTTTGTAAAGTTTTTGCAGTTTCTTATGCTACTGATCTCCAGTTTAATTGCACTATGGTCTGGCAATATACACAAGATAACTTCAATTCCTCTGCATGTACTTAAACATGTTCTATGAGGTCGTATGTGGTGTATTTTGGAGAATGACCTGTGTGCAGTCAAAAAAAATGTACATTCTGATTTTGTGGGGTGGAACGCTCTGTAGACGTCTGTTAAGACCATTTGTTCAAAAGCTTGGTTCAGTTCTAGTATTTCGTTGTTGATTTTTCACCTAGATGATCTGTCTCTTTGTGACAGTGGGGTACTGAGGTCCCCCACTACAATTGTATTAGTGCTTATTTGGTTTTTCATGTCCCCTAATATTTGTTTTGTATAGTTGGGTGCCCTAGTGTTTGATGCATATATATTTTTGATTGTCATCTCTTCCTCTTGAATTGTTCCCTTTACAAGGATGTAATGACCTTCTTTGTCTCTCTTAGTTTTGGTTTAAAATTTACTTTGTCTGCAAATAAGATAGCTACCCCTGTTTTTTCCTGATTCCTGTCAAATGAAGAACTGTTTTTCATTCTTTTACTTTCAGTCTTTGAATTTGTTTTTTAACTAGGTTCATTTTGTGTATAAAGCATATTGTTGGACTTTGCTTCCTAATCCATTATGCCAGTCTTTTTCTTTTAATTGGTGAATCGAGGCCATTAACATTTATGGTTATAACTGATATGTATTGACTTATCATTATCATTATTTTCCTGTTGTTGGTTCTTTTTAAAATTTTTCTCCCTCTCCCTTTAATTTCTTGCCTTGCCTGATGAATTTGCTCTATTGGGCCTCATGGAGTTGTGACCTTTGTTACTAGGATGTTGTTTAGGATTGTTTGGAGAGCTAGTTTGGCTTTCATGAAGTTTCTCAGGTGTTCTTTGTCATGGAAGTATTTTATTTCCCAATCAATTTTGAAAGCTAGTTTTGCAGGATACATTAGTCTAGGTTGGAGGTTGTTTTCTTTCAGGGCTTGAAATACCTCACTCCAGGCTCTCCTTGACTTGAGGGTTTGTGTTGAGAAGTCTGCTGTAATTCTGATGGGCTTTCCTTTGCATGTGATTTATTTCTTTTCTCTAAGTGCTTGTAGTATTTTGTTCTTCTGTTGGGTTTCTGAGATCTTGATTATTATATGTCTTGGTGTAGATTTTTTTTGATCATGGCTATTTGGTGCCCTATATTCCTCACTTATCTGTATATCAAATTCTTTTGTTCTTTTTGGGACATTTTCTGTCATTAATTCTGTGAAGTTTTTTAATGTCATTTTTACTTTTGCCTGCTTTTTCATGGACTCCTATCAGTCTTATATTATTCTTCTTTGTGTCATCTAGGAGCTGTTGGATTGGATTCTCATGGTCCCTTACTATTTTTAAGATGGTCACTGACTGCCATCCTGTCTTCTTTATCTGATATTCTGTCTTCAGATTGGCTCAGTCTGCTGTGTATGCTTTCAATAGAGTTTTTAATCTCCTGGATATCTGTTCAAATCTGTTTCATGGATCCCACTTCATTCCTTTTTAGGGTATTCATGTTTTCCACTTCTTTCCTATGATGGGCATTCATGGTTTCCATCATTGTCTTGAACTCATCTATTTTTTTTTATCTGTTTCTGTTTTACAGTCTCTAATTATGTCTTTCATTCTGCTCACCATTTCTGTAGTTATCTGGGAAATTTTTTCTGTTTTGAATTTTTCTAGAGCCTCATTCATCTTTTTTGTTACTTCTTGTGCTATCAGTTCGGGTATCCAGGTGGTTGATTATCAGACTTTTCTACCTTGTTTCCCCCAGAATTTTCCTTTGGTGGGGTGAAAGTCTGGGTTTGTGCCTTGCTTAAATGTCTTCTCATTTTTATTTTTGTTGTTGGTACTGTCTTTGGTTTAATTCCTGGGTTGATACTTTGATATTGCTTATTGTATCTTTGTTGCTTGTACTGAGAACCCTTATGGAATGATTGCTTCTCAGAGGTGTCTTCCAGATATAGCTGGTCTTTAGGTTTTGAGTCTCTAATGACTCTGAGGCAATCTCATTTTCATTATATCAGGAAGGACAACTAATTAGATCAATCACAACACCTTAGCCCAAGTGATACATTCAGCAACACCTAGCATCAAGCACAGCTTAGAAAATAACAATTTGTGGTAGTTACTAATCTATCACCTTTAACTGTGTGAATTAAATAAAAATCCAAGACCAGCACAAAATATGTTTACAGTGAATAAACTCTTCAATATAGCAACTTTACCCCTCAGGATGGGGACTTAGAAGGAGTTGGGGAAGGAGGGAAAGGTAGATAGAAGGATAGGGAAAAGTTAGCAGTGAGGCCAGAGGACAGAGGAAGATCATGCAAACTCTAGGAAACTGTTGAAGACAAGAGGAAAAGACAGAATGAAAGAACAAAGATGAGAACAGAACAACCTAACACCAATAGGGAAGCTAGAAACTGTATCTACTTTCCTTTAAAACTAGTGACAATTGAGAGAAGGAAGAAGAAAGAAGAAATCTGAATTAGGGCCAGAACAGGGACAAAAAGGGATATGAAGAACAATGTGCGAGAGCAAGAGAGTGAGAGAGAGAGAAAGAAAAGAAAAAAAAGGAAAAAGAAGAAATAAAAGAAAAATTTGAAAAGAGTAGAAAAAAATAAAAATTAAAAATTAAAAATAAGACAAAATATAATTTTGAGAATAACAAATAAAAAATAAAAATGAAGGGCCTCCTTCAGGGTATGTCTCTGCTCAAAATAGACAACATGGACAGCAGTGTGCAGATATAAGTCAATTAGTCTCAGCAAGCCAGTAGCAGACCCCTGAGTTGAGCTCCCTGACCTCCTGCAGGGTTGAACTCTGCAAGGTTCTACTGCAGGTTCCAGCTGCCTTTCCCCTTAAGATAGTCCAGGTTCTGATGGGAGGTGATGATCCCTCCGACTTACCAACTACAGTGGTCTAGTGTGCCGTTATTGCAGAGATTCTCTTCACTTTTCCAGTGGACTTTAATTTTCATCAAGGAGCCTGAGAGAGGCCCTCTTTCTGTTGTTCACTTGTGCTCTATCTTCTGGAGCTCAGGACAATGGGCTTTATGACCCCCTATGCCTCTGCAGTGTGTGCAGTGTGGGACCAGGTACCTATGCAGCCAGGAGGTCAGAGGTGACAGGGTTGGGGGGTGGTGGGGTCCTGCTGGGCTGGGGTGGGGGTGCTTGGCTCAGTGGTGCTGCAGGTGCCTGCACGGCTCTGCTCATTGCTTGGAGGTGGGGTGGGGACAGAGTGAGGTGAGGTTGGGGGCAGCGTGAGGTGGGTGGGCCACAGCCCCAGCTCCATGTGGCTGAGGTCCTCACCCGTCTGCTCACTGGTCACTCCTCTAATAGTAGCATGTGATACAGACTAATGTCTCATCCTTGAAACCCTTTCCTCAATTGGCTTTCGGGAAAGCACAATTTCCCAGTTTTCTTTCTCCTTCTCTGTACATTCTTCTCAGGCTCCTTTGCTATTTCTTTATCAAATGGTCAACTTCTAAAAGTAACAGTGTATTGTGGTTTGAGTCTGAAATGTTCCCCAAAAGCCAAGTGATAAAATCCTGATCACTAGCCTTTGGCACTCTAGGGAGGTGGTACAAAGTTTAGGAGATGGGACCTAGCGAAAGGAAGTGAGGTCACTGAGGGTGTGCCCTTGAAGGAGTATTAGGACCTTGACCCCTCTTCTCTCTCCTCTACTTCCTGGCTGCCATAAGGTGATCAGAGTCTTCTGCCATGCATTTCCCAGCATGGTATATTGCCTTGTCACATGCCCAAAAGCAACCGGTCCAAATGATCATGAACTGACTTCTGAAACTCTGAACCAAAACAAAGCTTGTTCCCTTTTAAGTTGTTATCTCAGATATTTTGTCATAATGATGGAAAGCTAACACAGAAAATCAGTACCTTGAAGTGGGACTGTTGTTGTGACTATTCTTGACAATATGGTTCAGAAGCCTTTGAAAGTGGTTTATGGGAGGAGTTTGGAGGAATGGGCTAAAAAAAAAAAAGAGACCCAGGATGCTATAACTAGCACTTACTGGACCATTCTGATGGGCACTCAGACTAGAATGCTGACAGAAATATGGGCAGTTAAGGCTATAATGGTGTAGTTTCAGACAAAAATGAAGAATTGGGAATTCTATTCAGAATTGGACTAGAGGCCATTTGTATTAGATTCTGGCAAAGAACTTTACATTTTTTTCCATGCTCTGAGATTTTATGGAAGGTAGAGTTTAAAGGTAATGGATCAGCTTACTTGGTGAAGGAAATTTCAAGGTAGCACAACATTATGGCTGTAGTATGGATATTGCTGGCTGTTTCCAGCCAGATTTACAGTAAGAATCAGGAATAATAATAATTTTTTAAAAGGAGATAAAAATTGGAAAAACTTGCAATTTTGTCAGAAAGGGAAAACATTTAAAGTTGTAGCCAAGGATGGTACAATTGCCAAAAAGACTGCCACCCTTAAAAAGAAGCCACTTGCTTTGCACCAGGACAACAAGAAAAATGCCTTGAGAGCATTTCAGGAATTAGCAAGAACATACCTATTGTAGCCTCAAAGATTTTTGTTTGAGAAGACAAGCTCAGGGCACTCTTCTTGTATAGCGCCATGTAAGGAATTGTTTCCCTGGAATCTGACTCTCCATGTTCAGACATCCAGGCACTGGATGTTACTGCCATGTTACCGCCATCGTCCAAGCAGGCTGGCTACTACTTCAGCCAGTGGCACACTTTGGCATTGTTCACATGATGCTAGTTTGCAGGCATGCAGAATGCAAGAGTTGTGGGGTCATGGAGGCTTCCAACAAGATTCTGATAGAAATCCTTGGAGACTAGGCAGTATATGGCAGAATTAGAGTCACTACCAGCAGCCCCTGAGAGTGCACTGAATGAAGCTGTGAGAATAAAACCAAAGCTGCAATGAAGACCCCACAAAGTTAGAGATGCCAAGGATTTGGAACATCTGCTGAGGAAAACCAGAGCCAATGAACAGAGCCAGTTGAAGAAAGAAGCCAGGTGGACTGCAGCCACCAAGACTAGTGGTGGGGTTACCTAATCCCTTTGGAGCTCACCTTGCAATTCCATGTGCCCCAGATGCCAGATATGAAGCTACAGGATTTAATGTTTGGCCTGCCTTGTTTCAGTCTTGTTTTGATTCAATCCTTCCATTCTCTTCCCTTATTTCTCCCCTTCTAGAATGGGAATGTTTACTCGGTGCCATAGCATCTTGGAAGTATATAACTTGTTCTTTGATTTTTACTGGGGCTCACAGCTAAAACTTTGCCTTGAGTCTCAAAGGAAACGTTCAACTTGAACTTTGGAGTACTACTAGAACTGTTGAGGCTTTGGGGACTCTAGAGATAGGCTAAATTCATATTACAGTACAATATCAACATGAGCCTTTGGGGGCTAAGAGGGAATATTATGGTTTATGTCTGAAATAACCCCAAAGGCCAAGTGCTAAAGGCTTGATCACCAGCCTGTGGTGCTATTGGGAGATGGTATGCCCTTTAGGAGATGAAGCCTAGTGGAAAGAAGTGAGGCCACTGGTGGCATGTCCTTGAAGGGGCGATATGGACCCTGTCTCTCCCTCTTTCTTTTTGCTTTGGCTTCCATGAAGTAAGCAGTTTTTTCTAACATGTATTTCCCATCATTATGTACTACTGCCTTTCCACAGGCCTAAAGACAACAGGGCCAAGTGGCCATAGATGAAAAGCCTCTTCAACTATGAACCCAAACAAACCTTTCTCCTTTTAAGTTTATCTCAGATATTTTGTCACTGCAACAGAAAATGGATTAACACACTTAGGACCTTTTCAGATTTCTTTCTGAAATACACTTATACAGCTTCTCAGCCTGAAATACCATTTATATGCTGATGATGCTCAAATTTCTACCTTCACTTCACACCTCTCCCCTATGCCCTCTGGATAGCTGATAGATGTCTTAATTTCATTGGTCTTAAAGTGAGGTCTTAAAGAGCTCCCAAAGTTCCTTTCTAAAGCCTGCTTCTTCCTTACTCCTTCCCATCTCAATCAATAGCAATTTCAACCTGCCAGTTACTCTGGTAATAAATCTCTAAAGAATCTCTTACTCTTCTCTGATACACCCATTCCCACTCTACTGACAAATCTTGTCAAATCTATCCAAAATTTATGCACTTCTCACAGCTATACTGCCTCCCTCTTGTTCCAAACCACCATCACTAGCTATCTAGACTATGACAAGAGGCTCCTGACTGGTCTTTGCTTCTAATTTCATCACTTTCATTCCTCAGTTGCAGAGTAATACTATTGAAACCTAAAACAGAGGCCATTCTTCTGTTCTAAACTCCTAAATAACCTCTCATGTTGAAAGCCAAAATTTTTACCATGACCTTAAAGGCCCCTTGCCTTGGCCTCCAGACCTTTCTGACTTCTCCTACTGTTACTCTGCCTTGTATTTATTCTCCTGGCACCATGGTGGCCTCCATGTTATTCCTTTTATATGTCAGCTCACCCTTGCCATAGAGCTTTTTCTGGAGTATCCTTCTCTCAGATATTTTAAGGATTAATCTCATACTTTCTTCAGGTATTTTCTCAAAGTTCTCCTTTTCAATAAGGCCTTTCCACGGCTACACTATTTATATGTTTAACTCCACACTCTACATCCTCATTCCCTAAGCCTTGTTTACCATCTGACACAGTTTATTTAGCTAATCTGTTGTCTATCTCTCTCACTAGGATACAAGCTCCATATAAAGAAGGTATTTTTATCTTTTCAGTTCACTGTTGTATCTTCAGTGCTTAAAACAGTGTTGCATAAAACAAATGCTCAATAAATGTATTAAAGGAATAAATGAATGGATTTCCACTCTTCTGGTTCCAAATGCATGTCAGATATATGTCCACAACTGAGGACAAGAGAAGAATTCACAATGACTGTAGGAGGTCATTTCTCACATAAAGACTCAAAAAGTATAGGAATTTTCATTTCAGTAGGCAGAGGAACTTACTCTAACTAAAGATGTGGCTATTGTTCCCAAGCATGGCCAGATAGAGTAAATGAAGATAACTGTTATAGTTGTTCCTATTCTCAGTTAATACTTCTCTTTGAAATGTTCTTCTATTCTGTAGAAACTTCAGCTAACCAGTTTTATATTTTCCTTAGCAAAACAATATGCCACACTTGAAGGTTAGAATAATGGATTTTTAAAATGGAAGAGACTGTACCAATGTACACATTATAATAGTTGACTTAATCTTTTCACTTTCCTGTATATCTGGGGTTTTCTTTTTCATTCTTCTCTATGTCTCATGGTGTCAGGTTTCTGATACTAGGAACATCTACTTAATTCAGTTCTGAGACATTGGAACAGCAAGTACTACCTTGGGCATTTTTGTACTTTCATGATGTGAATGTCAAAACCAAAGCAATTCTCATTAGTAGTGTAGTTGTGAAAGTAAGTACATAATGTATTACAGCACTGACTACATTTTGAAAGATTTTTTTAAAGCTATAATCATTTCTAGAATATAATATGCTCACAAAATATTTTCCCCAGTTGTTTCTGGAGATGTACCAACCAAAATTATAACACCAGACCTGTTTTCTGTGTCCCTAATTTAAAGAAAAGGTACAGGATCAAATTGACCAAAAACATAAAGGTGATACAAAAGGGTACAGTATTGGGAGATAAATGGCAATTTACCTCGTCATTTTGATTTCCACTATACTTTATAATAAGCAAGCATCCTTACCTAAAGGTTATCCTACAAAAGGAACAGGTTCACACACATACCACAAAAGCATTCCATCAATGACAGTATGTCCCATGGGTTTATGTACTTTTTCTTCCCTTAAATACTAAGAAGTTATCAATAAGCATTTAGTTATTACTTTAGGGGTAAAGAATATATAATTTAGTTAAGAACTTTTGCTTAAAGAACAAAAATAGAAAGCCCCACCTGAAACTAATGGGAGCAGTAAATGGGTACAAGGAATCATGAATGTCAAGACAGGGTAGAGTGGAAAAGAAACAACCAGGAAATAACTAAAAGAATGAAGGTCCTTCCTTTGCTATATTTACATCTCTAATTCTAATCCCACTTATATTTCCCAATGTGTCCCATCAGTCTGGACAATTATAACCTAAAATGTGTGCAGTGCTGTAGATATTCAATATAAAACCACCAAACATCTCAGGGATGTTTATGGGATGGCCAAGAGAGTGGGCAGCAGTTCCTGCTTATCTATTTAACAAAACAAGGATGCTTCATGATGGCAGCATCAGGTTAGGATAGGAACTGAATAGTAATATTTCACAAAATTTCATTCCTTCTTCTGTACAGAATCATTAGTCACCCCAATGTCATAAAAGAGAATTAATACCTACAACATGGAATTAGGAATGGTAGCCAGATATTCTTGTCCGTTACTATGAATACATATAGGTTGCTCTTCACAGCTCCAGAAAACCATCCAGATTTAAATGATGCTACTGACTGTGCATTACAAAAGAAGATTCTGGCTAAGGAGCACAGCTGCCCCCAGCACCGAGGAGGTGAACCTTGCCAGCACTGGCAACACACACCTCCCCCACACACCACTGAAATGAGAAGACATGTAAACAAGTCTCAAAACCAGACTTCCAGATCACCAAAAGCAAGCCCAAAGGGAAAGGAGATGGAACAATCTGATACTCAAACACCTGGACTCCCTGAACTGGCAACAAAAGAGGATCTGGAAAAAATGAAATAAGAAACAATTTCTCAGATAACAGCAGAGATTATGCCCAGAGTACAAGACATGATTAATAAATCTAGAGAGGACACAGATAAAAAAAATAGAGGAGCTGAGGAACATGATGGAATCCCAACATAGGAAACAAATGGAATCCAGAAAACATCCAAACAGATTTCCAGGAGATTAAAAACTCCACTGAAGGTTTATGCAGCAGACTGAGCCAATGTGACAAAAGAATCTCAGATATACAAGATGAGATTGCAATTAGTACCAGGAAAAGAAAATTTCTTTTAAATAGTAAGGGACCATGAGGAATCAATCAAGCAGCTGTTAGATGATGCAAAGAAGAATAACATAAGACTGTTTGGAGTCAAGGAAGAAAGAGGAGAGAGTCCAGATGACATAAAAAAAAGTGTTCACAGAAGTCCTGGCAGAAAACTTCCGAAGCAAGAAAAAAGAATTTGACATACAGATAAGTGAGGCATATGGACTCCAACTAGCCTTGCTCAAAAGAAAAATCTATGCATAGGCATATAACTGTTAAGATTCCAAGGGCCGGAGATGAGTGGTTCTGCTGCCTGCTTCGCAAGCGCAAGGACCCGAGTTTGATCCCTGGTACCAAAAAAAAAAAAAATTATACGAAAAGGAGATTCCAGAAACCCAACAGAAGCACAAAATTCTACAAGCAGTTAGAGAAAATAATCAAATCACATACAAAGGAAAGCCCATCAGAATCACAGCAGACTTCTCAATGCAAACCCTCAAGGCAAGAAGAGCTTGGAGTGATGTATTTCAAGCCCTAAAGGAAAACAATCTCCAACCCAGACTGATGTACCCTGCAAAACTATCTTTCAAAATTGATAGAGAAATCAGATACTTTATGACAAAGAGCACCTGAGGAACTTCATGAATACCAAACAAGCACTCCAAAAAACTTCAGACAATATCCTAGGAAAAGACAATGAAGATCACAACCCCAGAAGCCCAACAGAATGAATCCATCAGTCATGACAAGAAATTAAAGCAAAGGAGGATAATCCAACAACAAAAAAAAGTCATGACAAGGATAAGGCAATATGTAATCATCAATTTAAATGGTCTCAATTCACCAATCAAAAGAAATAGACTGGCAGAATGGGTCAAGAGGCAAAATCCAACAATATGCTGAATACAAGAAACACACTTAATTCAAAAAGAAACTCACAGACTGAAAGTTAAAGGGTGGAAAACAATGCTCCATGCAACAGGAACCAAAAAAAAGGCAGGAGTAGCTATCCTCTTGGCAGATGAAGTGGATTTCAAACCAACACTGATTAAGAGAGACAAAGAAGTACACTACATCCCTGTAAAGGGAACAATCCAACAAGAAGAGATGACAATCATTAATTTATATGCACAAAACAATAGTGGACCCAACTATATAAAACAAATACTAACAGACATGAAAAAATCAAATAAGCAGTAATACAATTGTAGTGGGGGACTTCAATACCCCACTGTCACAAATAGATAGATCAACTAGACAAAAAATAAGCAATGAAATACTAGAACTCAATCAAACTTGTGAACAAATGAACTTAACAGATGTTTAAAGAGTGTTACACCCCACAAAATCAGAATACACATTCTTTTCAGCTGCACATGGGTCATTCTCCAAAATAGATGACATACTCGCTCATAGGACATGTTTAAGTAAGTGCAAAGGAAGTGAAGTTATCCCCTGTATATTATCAGATCAAAACACAATGAAATTGGAGATCAATAGCAAAAGAAACCACAAGAACTTCATAAACGCATGGAAATTGAACAACACCCTCCTGAACAACAAATGGGTCACAGAGGAAATTAAAGAAGAAGTCAGACAGTTCCTACAATTAAATGACAATGACAATACACCATATTGGAGTCTATAGGACACAATGAAAGCAGTCTTACAAGGGAAATTCATAGCAGTGAATACTCATATTAGGAAAACACAGTGAGCCCAATTAAACAACCTGATGCTGAACCTCAAGTTTGTAGAAAAAGAAGAGCAGGACAAACCCAAAGCTCATACAAGGGAGGAAATTACAAGGATCAGAGCAGAAATCAGTACAATGGAGACTAAGAGAACGATACAAAAAAATCAATAAAGCCAAGAGTTGGTTCTTCGAAGGAATAAACAAAATTGACAAAGCCTTAGCCAACCTTATAAGAAAAAGGAAAGAAAAGGCCAAAATTCATGCAATTAGGAATGAAAAGGATGAAATTAAAAAGGACCTAGAAGAAATCCAGAGCATCATCAATACCTACTTCAAGAACCTATATGCAAATAAGATGAAAAACACAGAAGAAATGGACAGATTCCTAGATACATATGAATTACCAAAGTTGAACAAAGAAGACCTAAAAATTGTAAACAACCCAACATCAATCAATGAAATTGAAAACATAATTAAAAACTTACCAACTAAGAAAAGCTTGGGTCCTGATGGCTTCACTGCTGAATTCTACAAGACATTTAGAGAGGAACTACTGCTACTACTGTTTAAACTCTTCAACGAAATTGAAAAGGAAGCATTACTCCCAAATTCATTCCTGGAAACAAGCATCACCTTAATCCCCAAAGCAGAGAAAGATAAAACTGAAAAAGAGAACTATAGGCCAATCTCACTAATGAACACAGATGCAAAAATCCTTAATAAGATAATGGCAAACAAAATGCAGAATATCAAGAAGATCATATACCCTGACCAAGTGGGATTCATCCCAGGGATATAGGGATGGTTCAACATACACAAATCAATCAAAGTAATACAATATATCAATAGAGCCAAGGACAAAAACCCTATGAACATCTCAATAGATGCAGAAAGAGCAGTTGACAAAATCCAGTATGCATTTATGATAAAAAAAAAACCTACAAAAAATTGGAATAGAAGGTCTCTACCTCCATTTGATAAAAGCCATCTATGAAAAACCAACAGCCAATATCATACTAAATGGTCAAAAACTGAAATCCTTCACACTAAAATCAGGAACAAGACAAGGATGTCCCACTATTATCACTCTTGTTCAATATAGTTTTGGAAACATTCGCCACAGCAATTAGACAAGAGAAAGAAATAAAAGGAATAAAAATAGGAAATGAAGAAGTCAAATTGTCATTATTTGTAGATGACATGATAAGAGTGTGTGTGTGTGTGTGTGTATATATATATATATATATATATATATATATATATAAAAGACCCCAAGAACTCCAACAAAAGTCTTCTAGACTTAATAACCAAATTCAGTAAAGTAGCTGGATACAAGGTCAATGCACAAAAATCAATAGCTTTCCTCTACACCAATGACAGACTCACTGAGAGAGAAATGGGGCAAACAATTCCTTTCATAATACCACCCAAAAAACTGAAATACCTAGGAATCAACCCAACAAAAGAAACCAAAGACCTGTTCTCTGAAAACTATAGCACTCTGAAAAGAGAGATTGAAGACGATTATCAGAAAATGGAAAGACATCCCTTGCTCCTGGGTAGGAAGGATCAATATAGTGAAAATGGTCATACTTGCAAAAATGCTATGTAGATTCAATGCAATCCCAATTGAAATCCCAGCAGCATACTTCATGGACCTTGAGAAAACAATCCAAAAATTCATTTGGAACAAGAAGAGACTACAATAGCAAAAGCAATTCTAGGCAACAGAGACATGGGCAGGAGGTATCACAACCCCCAATTTGAAACTGTACTACAAAGCTACTGTGACAACAACAGCATGGTACTGGCAAAGAAACAGACCTGAGGACCAGTGGAACAGATTAGAAGATGCAGAAACAACACCAGACACACTCAGCCACCTCATCTTCAACAAAGGAGCCAAACACCCTAACTGGAGGGAAGATAGCCTCTTTAATAAATGGTGGTGGAAAAATTGGGTTTCAACTTGTCAAAGATTAAAACTAGACCTGTATCTCTCACCATGCACTAAACTAAAATCAAAATGGATTAAAGATCTAAATATTAAAACAGAAATGCTGAATTGGCTGGAACAGTGGTTAGGTAGAACTCTTCAAAACATTGGTATAGGAAAAGATTTTATGAACAAAACCTCAGTTGCCCATGAACTAGCACAAACAATCAACAAGTGGGATCTCTTCTTATTAAAAAGTTTCTGCACAGCAAGAGAAACCACTAATAGTGTGAAGAGACAATTCCCAATGTGGGAAAAAATTTTCACTTTCTGTTCCTCAGACAGAGGTCTACTATGTAGAATCTACAAAGAACTTAAAAAATATCAGACCTCCCAAATTTAAAGACCCAATCTGAAAATGGCCATCTGAAATGAACAGACATTTCTCACACAAAGAAGTAAATGCAGCAAATAAACATATGAAAAAATGTTTAACATCACTGGTCATTGAAGAGATGCAGATGAAAACAACACTGAGATTCCACCTCATCCCAGAAAGAATAGCTGCTATCATGAAATCAACCAATAAGAAGTCCTGGTGGGGTTATGGGGAGAAAGGAACCCTTCTTCATTGTTGGTGGGCATGCAGACTGGTGCAACCACTGTGGAAATCAATATGGAGATACCTCAAACAACTAGAATTGGAAGTCTCATTTGACCCAGCTATTCCCCTGCTGGGTATCTTCCCCAAAGAATTAAAAGAATCATACCCCAGTGATATATGTGCACCCATGTTTATAGCGGCACAGTTTGTAATAGCTAAAACTTGGAAACAGCCCAATTGCCCATAAACTGGAGATTGGATAAAGAAGATATGGTTTTTTATAAAGTGGAGTACTTCTCAGCCATAAAGAATGAGTAACTAGAGACATTTATAGCTAAGTGGATGCACATTGAGGCCACACTCTTAAGTGAAATAAATAGGACACACGTGTAAATACCGAAGTTTCTCTAGTGTGAGAAACTGAAAGTGTAAATAAGGACTAAATGGTATAATAGATAATGTGAAATAGGAAGAAAAGGGGCAAAGGGGAAGGGGAAGTGGAGGGGTAGGGGAAAGGAAAGAAGAGAATGGAATTAATATGAGAAATGTAAAAATGGATACAAAATCTTTATAAATAGGGAGGGATGGATGAGTTGAAAGGAAGGCAGGGGAATGGGGAAAAAATAAGAACCAAGAGAGATTATGTAAAGGTGCAAATTTCCAATGATGAATGCCATTATATTGTATACCTAAAATTTATCAATAAAATTAATTTTAAAAAACAAAAGAAGATTCTTCAAATAATAATTCAGGATTCTACTTTTGTACACATTCAAACATTCATAATTTGTGGGAACTGAGATAGTTGATGTTTAAAAAAAGCACTGTCTGAGATTGACACTGATTCACATTCTCTCACTAAAGAAATCATTTAAGTTTTTCATCAATCAGAATCACTAAGGCCCCCACATAATACCATCTCTGCGCAATTAGTCTACGTGTGGAAAGGGTGGTTTGTGAGGTTTTAGAGGTAGAAGACAGAGTTCAGTAAGAAGACAGTAGGTTCGGCAAAAGTAATCACTGAAGTAATCACAATGGGGAACTGTGTAATACTTACATTTGTGAGCCTTCAGTCCTTCGAAGGAAACTGGTCCGATCTCATAATACTCATATTCCCAGGTATAATCAGAATTAGATACAGACTGCTGGAATGTTCTGTTAGAGATTAGCCTCTGAGCAGACATCTCTACCCTGCACAAATGGAGAAAGGCAAGTGCAAAACCTGTTAATTCTTTCACAACTGCAGTTACTCTAATTACTCTTGACCACATTCAGGAATTCAGGAGCAAAAGCCTCAACATGATCTTCCCCATTATGTTAGGAGGAAGTTCTCAGCAGCTGCCCACACCTCACACCATGTGGCCATCATCTTTTTATATTCATTCACTAGTTTGCAAGATAATTGAAATCAGATACTACATCTTTTTTGTGAATTTGCCTCAATGTCTGGCATATAGCCAATGTTCAATAATTAATGAAAAAAAAAAGGGAAGGAGGGAGAAAGTATGTAAAAAATCTCTGAAAGTACGATTTCAGCCATATCACACATACCTATGTGAGTATGTAAATCACCTACAGAAAATAAATAAAATCAGTGAACTAACTCAGTACACATTTATTATGTATCACTAAAGATGTGCAGTCTAAGTATAACAAAATGGAGTGAAGCAAAGAGACACGGACAGCTAAAGCTGCACAATGGAACAAGATCCTCAGCGAAGGACCCCTTATACCCACTGCTTACTCCTTAAGTTCATCATATTTTCAGGATTTCCCAAGTGTAATCTTTGTTCATGATGATCATTTTGGACTACAATATTCTGACTTCTTTGGAATACACAGCACTGGGCAGCAGGGATTCCAAGAAGTCAACACAACAACACAATTGTGTTTCATTACTGTGTAGCTACTGTGTACAAGTCTGCCCCCTGTGGGGCAGGCAGAGACACCTGAAACACAGACCAAGACCCCATAGACCTTCCTTTGTAATGAGGAAACAGACAAGTAGACAAATAGCAGTAATATAAGGAGAAACCTAAGTGAAACACCAGCCAAAACTAAGATTAACCAAGCAGTCACCACCACTGCACTCATTCTGCAAGAGCTTTCTGAAGTGCCAGTTCTTCCATGTCACTGTGGGCCAGTCATCCACAAGTACCTATAGGGCATAACTCCCAGGACAGCTAAGCCAAAATCATCACCATCCTTCATCCCCAATCATGAGTCTCTCCTTTCTCACATCCCTTCTTCCCTGTTCCCAGACCTGGGCCCCATAGAAAGAGATTCCAATCCCTCAGCATACACTGTTCAAAGGATGGGTGCTCAGATCCAGAGATTTCTGCCAATGTCAGAAACCAGAGTGTGTGACTCTGAGGCCTAGTCAGACAAATCATTCCTCCAAATGCAGGAAAGAATGTGTTGACTTTGATTTAGGAAAGACACAAATTATAAGGAAAGCTGACCTTTAAGTAAACATTCACCCACCTTTCCAACACCTGCATGGAAATAATATAAAACCATTACCACGGTATCATCTTTGGTTTTTTTATTATTTGAACATGAAACTCTTTCCCTCAATGATAAAATAAATTTCCTCAGGAAATGAAAATTAACAATTCAAACTTAAGAAACACTATCCTCATTAATAAGCACTTCCCCCAGCAGAGAAGAACTGTGACAGAGACTGAGGAGCATTCAGGAGAATAGGTCAGAAATACATGGTAGAGTGGGATAAAGCTAATCTCCAAAGGAGAGTATTAAGAACTCCATACCACATAGAACAAGACCCTGGATCGAAGTCAGAAGGCCAGGGACTTCATCTTTACTGTTTCCATCTGCTGCATCTTCAGGCTATCATTTCAGCTCCATTTTCCTCATCTGTAAAACCGACCATAATGACTTGAAAATACTTTTGTAGGAAAAGTACCATCATCACCTGCCTGGACCACTTCTTGGGTCTCCTAACTGGTTTTTCTGCTTCCACTTTTTTTTTAATCAATGAGTCTTTATATATTACATTTTCCCAGAGAAATAAAAAGGGAAGGAAAGAATCAGAATGTATATTATTAAGTGATTAGAAATAGGAAATGAAGTACTCTGGTACAGCAAAATCAACCATAAAATATACATCCCAGTGATGCTATCACCAAAGCTCAAGGGGACTTACTCTCAAGCAGTTGAAGAATGAGGGAAAGTAATCAGTGAAAGAACAGACAAGTTGACACCACAATTAACCATCATACTTATGTTCATGTATAGCCTGCAAGAGAAGTACATTTATGTTTCTAAACATTATGAAAAAGCTGAGTGTGGTAGTGCACACCTGTAATGCCAGCACTCTGGGAGGCTGAGGCTAGAGGATGGCAAATTTGAGCCCTGCCTGGGCAATTTAGTGACATAGCAAGACTCTGCCTCAAAATAAAAATTTAAAAAGGTCTAGGAATGTAGCTCAGTGTAAGGCCCCTGAGTTCAATCCCCAATACTGAAAAAAAATATCGAAAGGATAGTATCTTGTGACACTGAAAATTATATGAAATTCAAATATCAGTGTCCATAAGAAAGGCTTCATAGGGCTGGGGATTTAGCTCAGTTGTTCCACTGCCTGCCTCACAAGCACAAGGACCCGAGTTCAATCCCCAGTACCAAAAAAAAAAAAAAAAGGTTCATTGCAACAGAACCACCCATTTGTCACATTTTCTATGGCTACTTTAGCATTATAATAGCAAAGATGAGTAGCTGCAACAGAGACAGGATAGCTCAAAAAACATAAAATACTTACTTTCTAGTCTTTTACAAAAAACATTTGCCAACCTCTACTACAAACCCATTAAAAAAAATTACCTGAGATTTAGTTTTTCCATTAGGAAAATAAAGATAACAATACCTACTTAATGGAGTTGCCCTTACAATTAAATGCAATGTTGCATGAAAATTCTCAGGTTATGATGAATAAGCAGTAGCCAGAACTGCTATTATAAGCTAAGACATGCGGGGCTGGGACAGAAAAGCCTAGGTTTGTTCTGCCAGACACTTGCTACTAACTCCTCAGTCAGCCAATTCCTCAAATTTACCATGTGGTTATTTGATCCATGTGCATAAAATTACAATATAAATGTATTAGTCTAGATTGTTTAAAAGCCATAGATCAAAATTTATATTCTGTGATTCATGTAGCTCTACCATATTTGTGAGTTGGTGAATTTTTTTGAAAGGAAAATAAGATAAAGTCTGAATTAATAATTGCTTTTTAAAGGAAAATAAGATAAAAGTCTAGTGTGAGCATATCATTTGTGTTGGAAATAAATATTATAGGGAAAAGGAGCCTCTAGGCTTTGTCTAGAACAGCAAAGTAGTGAGAAGTACACAAAACAAAGATAATCAAGATAGGAAATGTTTTCCATCCTCCCTACAAATAGCACACCTCAGGCACCAAAGTTGCTTTCACCACACCACACATTCACACAGTAGTGACCTCCAACCCTGAGGCTGCCAAGGTTCATAGGAGCTGTAGATCTTCCTGCTGCTCTCTCAGGTAGAAAGCAGTAGTAACACCACTCTCACAGGGCTAGCTAGGGATGGTGAATAAAGTATGTTTCTGTCAAAGTCAGCTGTCAGGCAACACTGACCACATTCCTACCATGCTGTGTTTTTTCATTTCTTATTCTCTTCTGCATCTTTCATTTAAATAAACTATTTCAGGATATGTTATCAAATTGTATTAGAAGGGGATGAACATTCCATGTGCCAAGGTTCTGAAAGTGGGCAGCCATGTCGAGAGATGTGCAAAGTTCTGGCAAATAAATGGAGATGGAAAGAATAAACATCAGAGCTCCCCAAGGTCCTGGAAAAATGCAGAATGGAATATTAACCCTTCTCTCCCCAGACAGCTGCCATCTCGGTAGCCTTCAGATAAAAAGAAGGGCTTTTGTTCTTTACTGGCTATTTCTTTTCAGCTCTTACCTCCCAAAGGTAAGTTTGGAGGACAGAACTTCTGGCCTCTCCTTTAAAACAGGCATCTAGGGCCAGGGATTTAGCTCAGTGGTTCTGGAAGCTGCCTCGCAAGAGCAAGGTCCTGAGTTTGATCCCTGGTACCAAAAAAAAAAAAAAAAAAAGACTAAAACAGACACCTAGTGCCCTTGAAACAGCCCACAAGGCAATATTTCATTCAAGTCTCAAGTCAGCTAAGGCATCAGATGCCCAAGGACAAACAGCAAATAGAAGGCTATGGTGAAGGCAATATTTTATATCATACCCATTATTGATACCAAGGGTTGCCTCTCTGAGCTTTGATGAAACAAAAACTAGATATAAATTGCCAGCATAGCTGGGTAGCAGTCCCCAGAGTCTGATAGTTTCACCACAGTAAAGTACATCTGGCAGGTCTGGCTCAGGAGCAGTGAGAACAGTCTGACATCAAGGCTTACTCAACGGGGTGCTAAAAGCTGGCAGCTGCTCTCCTGAGCTCAACAAACAGGAAATAGCAGGGCTCTTTTGGGGGCTGCCCTCTGTCCCCCGTTGCTCCTAGGCAGGGCATGCACCCCTGCCAAGACGTTCTCAATGTCAGATGTTTCTGCAGTATTAAAGTCATTAAGAATAACTTCTTTGATAGGAAATATATCCTAGACAAGATTCCTGGAACAACAGCAGCAGCAGAGAAATTGCTCTTTTGAGCAGCCGGAAGCACTATTGCCAACAAAAAGCAATAATAAAAATTAAAATTGCATCTGAAAGCCATACTTGAAAAGGAAGTAGTTTGAGACTGGCTAACCTACCAAGAGAAGCTTTGGGGGGTTCAAATCCAAGCAGAGAAAGGTTGATTAGCAAAACTCAGACATCTTTCCCTAAACCATCACCCTTTCTCTCACCCAAATTCCAACACTTTCACCCTCTCTTCTGACTATCCAATCTTTCTTCCTTCAACCCAGATTCCCACACCACTCCTGGGTGCTCTTCCATCTAATACACAAAATCAAGCAATTCTCTCCATTTCCATGATGTACACAGATGTGGAATTTCATGCAGAGTGAATAAAGGCTCTTCATCATGTCATTGGTAAGATGATATTCAGACTACTGAAGCTATTTCTATGGAGTTGGACAACCTTTATTTCTCTGTTAAGGGATGAGCATAAGCACAGAAGTTTTTCAAGTGATTACCACCTCAGGCTTGGGACTAGCACATTAAATATAGGTCTGAGAGACCTCCCAAATTCAAAGACCCAATTCAAAAATGGGCATCTGAAATGAACAGACATTTCTCAAAGAAGTAAAAGCAGCAAATAAACACATGCAAAAATGTTCGATATCACTAGTCACTTGAGAAATGCATATGAAAACAATGCTGAGATTCCACCTCACCCCAGAAAGAATGGCTGCTATCAAGAAATCAACCAATAATGTAATACACTATATCAATAGTGCCAAGGACAAAAACCATATGATTATCTCGACAGATGCAGAAAAGGCATTTGACAAAATCCAACACATATTTATGATAAAAAAAAACCTACAAAAAATTGGAATAGATGGTCTCTATCTAAATCTGATAAAAGCCATCTATGAAAAACTAACAACATTTCACCGCCTTCTACACAAGCGCAAGGACCCGAGTTCAATCCCCAGTACCAAGAAAAAAAAAGAAAAACCAACAACCAATATCATACTAAATGGTCAAAAACTGAAAACTTTCACAGTAAAATCAGGAACAACACAAGGCTGTCTACTATCACCATTCTTGTTCAATATAGTTTTGGAAACATTAGCCATGGCAATTAGGCAAGAGAAAGAAATAAAAGGAATAAAGATAAGAAATGAAGAAGTCAAATTGTTGTTATTTGCAGATGACATGATACTCTATATAGAAGACCCCAAGAACTCCACCAAAAGTCTTCTAGACTTAATAATCAAATTCAGTCAAGTAGCTGGATACAAGGTCAACACACAAAAATCAATAGCTTTCCTCTACATGAACAACAGACTCACTGAGAGAGAAATAGGGCAAACAATTCCTTTCGCAATACCATCCAAAACCCTGAAATACCTAGGAATCAACCTAACAAAAGAAATCAAAGACCTCTTCTCTGAAAACTATAGCCCTCTGAAAAGAGAGATTGAAGATGATATCAGAAAATGGACAGACATCCCTTGCTCCTGGGTAGGAAGGATCAACATAGTGAAAACGGCCATACTTGCAAAACTGCTATGTAGATTCAATGCAATCCCAATTGAAATCCCAGCAGCGTACTTCATGGACCTTGAGAAAACAATCCAAAAATTCATTTGGAACAAGAAGATACCGAGAATAGCAAAAGCAATTCTAGACATGGCAGGGGGTATCACAATCCCCAACCTGCAACTATACTACAAAGGTACTGTGATAAAAACAGCATGGAACTGGCAAAGAAACAGACTTGAAGACCAGTGGAACAGATTAGAAGATGCAGAAACAACGCCAGACACACTCAGTCATCTCAACTTCAATAAAGGAGCCAAACACCCTAACTGGAGGAAAGATAGCCTCTTTCATAAATGGTGCTGGAAAAACTGGGTTTCAACTTGCCAAAGATTAAAACTAGACCTATATCTCTCATGCATTAAAATAAAATCAAAATGGATTAAAGATCTAAATATTAAAACAGAAAGGCTGAACCGGCTGGAACAGAGGTTAGGTAGAACTCTTGAAGACATTGGTACAGGAAAAGATTTTATGAACAAAACCTCGGTTGCCTGTGAACTTGCACAAACAATCAACAAGTGGGATTTCTTCTTATTAAAAAGCTTCTGCACAGCAAGAGAAACCACCGGCAGTTTGAAGAGACAACCTACAATGTGGGAAAAAATCTTCAGACAAAGGTCTACTATCTTGAATCTATAAAGAATTTAAAATTTAAAATCAGACCTCCCAAATTTAAAGACTCAATCCAAAAATGGGCATCTGAGATGAACAGACATTTCTCACACAAAGAAGTAGAAATGGCAAATGAACATATGAAAAAATGTTCAACATCACTGGTCATTGGAGAGATGCAGATGAAAACAACACTGAGATTCCACCTCACTCCAGAAAGAATGGCTGCTATCATGAAATTAACCAATAACAAATGCTGACAGGGCTGTGGGGAAAGAGGGACCCCGCTCCACTGCTTCTGGGAGTGTAGACTGATGCAACCACTGTGGAAATCAGTATGGAGATACCTCAAAGAACTAGGACTGGAAGTCCCATTTGACCCCACTATTCCACTGCTGGGTATCTTCCCCAAAGAATTAAAAGAATCATACCCCAGTGATATATGTGTACCCATGTTCATAGCAGCACAATTTGTAATAGCTAAAACTTGGAAGCAGCCCAAATGCCCATCAACTGGAGACTGGATAAAGAAAATGTGGTTTTTTTAATAAAATAGAGTACCACTCAGCCATAAAATATGAGAAATTAGAGACATTTGTAGCTAAATGGATGCACATTGAGGCAATACTCTTAAGTGAAATAAATAGGACACACGTGTGTAAATACTGAATAGTTTCTCTACCATGAGAAACTGAAAGTGTAAATAAGGACTAAAAAGTATAATAGATAATGTGAAATAGGAAGAAAAGGGGCAAAGTGGAAGGGGAAGTGAGAGGGGTAGGGGAAAGGAAAGAAGGGAATGGAATATGAGAAAATGAAAAACTGGAAACAAAGTCTTTGTAAATAGGGAGGGACGGAAGGGTTGAAGGGAGGGCAGGGGAAGGGGGAAAAATAAGAACAAGAGAGATTATGTAAAGGTTCAAATTTCCAATGATGAATGTCATTACATTGTGTACCTAAACTGTACCAATAAGAAATCAACCAGTAACAAATACTGGTGGGGTGTGGGGAGAAAGGAACCCTTCTCCATTGTTGGTGGGAGTGCAAACTGGTGCAACCACTGTGGAAATCAGTATGGAGATACCTCAAAGAACTAGGACTAGAAGTCCCTTTGACCCAGCCATTCCACTGCTGAGTATCTTCCTAAAAGAATTAAAAGAATCATACCACAGTGATACATGTGCACCCATGTTTATAGCGGCACAGTTCATAATAGCTAAAGCTTGGAAACAGCCCAAGCGCCCATCAACTGGAAACTAGATAAAGAAGATATGGTTTTTTTTATAAAATGGAGTACTACTCAACCATAAAGATCAACAAACTAGAGACATTTATAGTTAAATGGATGCATATTGAGACCATACTCTTAAGTGCAATAAATAGGACCCACATGTGTAAATACTGAACAGTTTCTCTAGTGTTAGAAACTGAATGTGTAAATAAGGATTAAAATGATTAAAACAAATAATTGAGGCCCAGGGATTTATCTCAGTGGTTCCGCCGCCTGCCTTGCAAGTGCAAGGACCCGAGTTTGATCCCCATACCAAAAAAACCACAAAAAATAAATAATTGATAATTTGAAATAGGAAGAAATAACTCAAAAGGGTAGGGGAAATGGGAGGGGAAGGGGAAAGGAAAAATTATGAGAAAAGAAAAAAATGGAAATAAAGTCTTTGTAAATAGGGAAGGGTGGAAGGGGTGAAGGGAGCACAGGGAATGGGCAAAGAAATAAGAACAAAGATACATCATGTACAGGTACAAGCATCCAGTGATAAATGTAAATGTATTGTATACCTAAAGTTCACTAATAAAAGAATTTAAGCAAAAAATAAAATGTATATATATAGGTCTGAGAGGTATCCAGAAACATTGAAAAATGAGCATGTACTCACATATGCGAGTGTGTGCATGTGCATGCGCATGCACACACACACACACACACACACACACACACACACACATAGTGTAGCCAGAAAGGCATTCTAAGAAGCTCCTGGCCAATGTCACTGATCCATAGACCCACAGTGACCAGCTTGTACAGAGAAAGACCTACTGGCCCATTCACAGTTGAAATCAATAATTGCAATGATTCTCTCTCTGAAAATAGGCATACCACCAGGACCACCAACCTCAGTTCTAGTCTGGGTTATAAAGTTCTCTCTCATTGGTTACCTGCTTTTCTTTCTTTTTCCTCCCATTTTCAGGAACAGCTGTCCCTAGCACAACACACAGAAGTTACCTCTTTGTTTTTTTGGTTTTTTTTTTTTTTGGTACCAGGGATAGAACTCGGGACCTTGCGCTTGAGCGGCAGGCGCCAGAACCACTGAGCTAAATCCCTGGCCCAGAAGTTACCTCTTGACTTATCTCCTTTTGTCTTTTCCAGCAACAACACAGGAGAAACCAAAGTCCAGACAAGCTGTATTTTGGTAGCTCCCCAGCCTAAGGGCAGAACCTTAGAATCACAATTTCAGTACCTTAATACTCTCATTTCACTGAGGCATGATCAGGCACATGAGACAAGGCTGCCTGTGCACACAGCTTACCAGTGTTTAGGTAAGTAGATGTACACAGAGAACATGAGACTACAAGGTTTTGAGTCTGGCTCCTACTTAGACCAGAACTAACATCTCAATAAGGCAACACATGCCAGCAAGAAATCAAGCTTGATCTCTTAAGTGAGAGCTTGCACAATGTCCTCCCAGAGTAGTACTCACATTATGTTGATGAGTCTCTGTCCCCAGTTCACATGCTCACCTTTATAGGTCCCATGTAAATGTCTACCTCCTTCTTCCACTTGCCACTTTCACTCGCAAGTCTGCTGATTCCGTTTGTTAAAAAGAAAAACCTCAGATAAGATAAATTTAACAGAACTTTAACCGAGCTAAGCATGATTTGTGACTCAGCCCTCAGAGTCACAGCAGGTTCTAAGCATTCCAGCCTGCAAGGGAGCCAGGCAGACTGTATGGATAGGGTCCAAAAGAGGTCATGAAGTTAAGTGAAATAAATCAGACACAAAACCTTAAATATCACATTGTTTCTCCTATATCAGAAATCCAAACATAAATAAAGAGCAAAATAAAAGATAGATAATAGGAAATAGGAAGACAGATCTTTTGCAAAAAAGAAGGGGACCAAGAGATGGAGTAGGGAGGGAAGAGAGAAGAGGACAAAAAATTTAAGACATGTTATATACATGTACCAAGTTCCCATGATGAAAGTAATCATTATGTATTGCAAACATGTACCAATAAACAAATAAAAATTGAAAAACAGAAAACAGAAGTGAGGTATTGACACAGCTTAGTGTGAGCCAGCTTAATGTTTGGGCTTGTTTCAATCAGTTGGCTGCCTGCAAAGGACTGAATTGAAGCTCAGCTGCTCTGACTGATGGAACCTCAGCTATTTGTTACAGGAGTACATTCCTAAATTAGACTCTCCATTAGTCCATATATTAAATTAGGGTGCAATTCATTCCATAAGGACTCATATGTGGAGGCATCCCTAAGTCAAATTTAGTTCAACACATTTCCATGAAAGTATTTAAAGTTAGCAACTTCTTTCACAGGGTGTAGATTTTTCTTTCTTCCAATTACAGTCATGTTTCCACGACTTTGGAGTCTTCATCTGACTACTGTCGTTTGAAGAGTGGACATCCTTCCTCTATCCAATAGTGGCTTAAAGAAGACAAGCCATTTGGACCTCATAAATCAATTTCTTTGGTTATGTCCTGTACAACTTATAGTAGTAAATAGGCCAAAAGGTAATTTTTCAAGTTAGCATTGCCTGGCTCTTTAGCATTCCCAAGTTCAGTCCAGAAAATGTTAATTAACTAAATTCTTAGGTGTTAGCACATAATTGTCCTGAGTTTTGGAGATATTTCTGGAGATGGTAACAGGTCTTTCCAATACATCATACTAAGGGCTAGGAGAAGACTGCATTAACCAATTCTCCCACAGCCTTTTCTTTTCTTTTGGTTTGTTTTTCAGTCAGCACCATCTAGGCAGAGACCTCTTCTGTTTTGTTCCTTAGTGGATTCCTAGCAACTACATGTTATAGTTTCAGTGTTGATGTCCTCAAAATTCATATACAGTGGATCCTTGGTTCACAAATGTTTCTTTTCAGGAAAAAATGGGTTCACAAACAGAAGCATTCAGCAAAATTTTGCTTCTGTTGCAGAACTCTGCATTGAATGATGAACACGACTGCAGCCATCTTCCCCAGAATCATGGAATGAACTAAGTTCAGGAAGTGAGATATCACCGTGTTGGAACCCAATACCCCATGTCATTGTATTAAGAGACTGGACTCTTAGAAGGTGATTATGTCATGAGAGCTCAAACTTCACAAATATGATTAGTGCCCTTGTAAAAGAAGCTCAAGTGAACTTATCCATGTAAAGACACTGCAACAAGGTGCTATCTATGAAGCAGAGAGCCATAACCAGACACTGAATCTGCTGGTGCCTCGATCTTGGGTTTCCTAGACTCCAGAATTGTGAGCAATAAATTATCAGTCTGAGCAGCATGAACAGCCTAAGACACTGCACAAGGCAACTAATAATTAATAATTATTGCACATGCAATTAATAAACCAAATTATTGTGTTCTACCTCTCCCTCTCAACCCTGAACCCGAGAACAGCAGTCTCCATTCTGATAGTGAACTTCAGCTGAAGAATGCCAGGCCCATAAAGGAATAAAACTCCTTAAAGAAGTTACAAAACCCCCATTTGAGGAGGTGTTCTTAGGACAAGGCATGGGTTGAGATACACATGGGGGTTGCAAACACACTGTACCCAGCCAGGTGAGGAGTGACTGCACCTTGCCCTGCAAGTTCAGGGAGCTGGATTTTCAGTTTTCCAGGTGTGAGAAAACCTTACAGACTGAGTCACATTACCCAAGCATAGAGAATGACATAACTAGAGTATGCATTTGTTGAATTACAGTAAGAAATACAATAGCCAGGTCAAGGATATAGCCCAGTGGCACCATGCCTGCTTGGCAAGCACAAGGTCCTGAGTTTGATTCCTGGTACCAAAAAAAAAAAGAAGAAGAAGAAAGAAAAGAAATACAATAGCCAAGCAGATCAAGGCACATTTTACATGGTGTGACAATAAAATTTAAGGTCAGAAGATTAGCTAGTGAATGTGCAAACAGGACAAGGGAGTTAGGTAACACCCATTCCTCTACCTACTGCATGTGTCATTACACTACTTGTCTTATATCTGAATACCAACACCTTCTCATTACCACAAAGCTGGGGCCCCTATCACAGAAAAATCATAGCTCATCTCCTGCCTCTTTCCTTTTTCTTCTTTATCTGTGCTTTAAAAATTCTAGCCCTGATCCCAGGCTCCTAGGGCAGAGAAGGTGAGCCGGTCCCAGCACCTGGAAGGAAGCTCCCCCACCACCATCCCAGGCTCCTAGGGCAGAGAAGCTCAGCCAGTCCCAGCACCTGGAAGGAAGCTCCCCTGCTGCCATCTAAAGCTCCTAGGGCAGAGAAAGTGAGCTGCATGGGTGCCAGAAGCACCACACCCCTGTGGAAATGAGAAAACACATAAACAAGCCTCAAAAACAGACTTCCAGATCACCTACAGCAACCCCAAAGGGAAACGAGATAGAACAATCTGATACTCAACCACCTGGGCTCTCTGAACTGGCAACAAAAGAGGATCTGGGAAAAATGAAATCAGAAATAATTACTCAGATAACAGCAAAGATTTTGCTCATGGTGCAAGACATGATTAATAAATCTAGAGAGGACACAGATAAAAAAAATAGAGGATCTGAGGAACATGATGGAATCCCAACACAGGAAACAAATGGAATCCATAAAACAGATACAGATTTCCACAAGATTAAAAACTCCAACAAAAGTCTGCACAACAGAATGAACCAATGTGAGGAGAGAATTTCACATATAGAAGATAAGATTGCAATTAGTGACCAGGAAAAGAAAAATTGCTTTAAAATTGTAAGGGAACATGAGAAATCAATCCAGCAGCTGCTAGATGATGCAAAGAAGAAAAACATAAGACTGATTGGAGTCAATGAAGAAAGAGGAGAGAGTACAGATAACATAAAAAAACTGTTCACAGAAGTGATGGCAGAAAACTTCCCAAGGAGGGGAAAAGAACTTGACATACAGATAAGTGAGGCATATAGGACTCCAGCTAGGCTTAATCAAAAAAAATCTACACATAGGCATATAATAGATAGGATTCCAGAAATCCAACAGAAGAACAAAATTCTACAAGCAATGAGAGGAAAGGAAACAAATCACATACAAGGGAAGGCTCATCAGAATCACAGCAGACATCTCAATGCAAACCCTCAAGGCAAGAAGAGCTCGGAGTGATGTTTTTCAAGCCCTAAAGGAAAACAGCCTCCAACCCAGATTGATGTACCCTACAAAACTATCTTTCAAAATTGATGGAGAAATAAGATACTTTCATGATAAAGAGTACCTCAGGAACTTCATGAATATCAAACTGGCACTCCAAAAAATTTTAGACAATACCCTAGGAAAAGTCAATGAGGATCACAACCCCAGGAAACCCAGCAGAATGAATCCATTGGGCGTGACAAATTAAACGCAAAGGGGGAGAATCCAACAAAAAGAAAAAGTCATGACAAGGCTTTTAAAACTTTTAACTTCATCTCCCTAATGAGTGCATAATTCAATCTTGTTATTGTACTGATTAGTATTTTTCTGATTCTAGAGTTGCACACCTTTCCTTGTGCTATACTGGCTATTTATCATCTTCTTATGTCTACATTTCAATTGGGTTGTCTATTAATGAGCTCTAAGAATTCTTTATATATTCTGCTCATAGGTTATATGCATTGTAAATATGGTCTGTTTAAGGACTATTTTTCATTTTAATGATGTCATTTAAAACTCTAAATTTTGATGGAATCTCATTTATCAATTTTTTTTCTTTTCTACATCATGTTTTTTGTATCCTAGGTAGTTCTTGCCTACCCTGAATTCATAAATATTTTCCTTTATAATTTCTTCTTAAAGTTTTATACTTTTAGGCTTTCTTATTTAGGTTCATAGATCCCTTCAAGTTATTTTCATGTATGGAAAAAAAGGGTTGAGGTTAATATTTTATACACAGATACCAGGTGTTCTAGAGCCATTTGCTGAAAACACTATCTCATCCTTGGCTCTTGAATTGAGTTTATATTCTATAAAATGCTAATGTTAAATAATCTTTCAAAACTCAATGGACCATATATGTGTGGTTCTATTTCTAGATTTTCTGTTTTATTCAAATGATCTATGTGTCTTTCCTTACACCAACACTGCCTTGATTACTGTAGCTTTAGAAGAAATCTCAAAATTAGGTACTAAACGTCTTCCAACACTGTTTTTGTTTTTGTTTTTAACTTTTCTAGGTCCTTTGTACTCCTACATAACTTTTAAATTTCAATATCCAATTCTTCATTTATAGCAAGTATACACAGACCTGAATTTTTATATATACCTTGTGTTTTCTAATCCTGCTAAATTCAAGTACAAGTTCTAGGGGCTCCTAGAGATTTCTTAGTATTTTCTCTGTAGATGATCATTTCATCTACATATAAAGATTTTGCTTCTGCCATGCCAATCCTATCCTATTTGTCTCATTTTATTGCCAGACTATTTTAGTGGGGACTAGGTTTCAAAGTTTAATGGACAGATAAAGAGTAAGCATATCTGTCCTTGTTCCCCACCTTAAGGAGAAAGCATTGTATCTTCTCCATTCATATAAGGCGTTCTCACTGGTAGTATGGAGTACATATCTTTAATCTGTTGAGAAGTTTCTGTTCTACTTCTAGTCTCCTGATAGCTTTTACCATGAACAGCTGTAGAATTTAGTCCAATACTTTTTCTCCAACTAGTGACAGGATCATATGGCTTTTTCCTTTCCTCTGTTAAAATGATGACTTTTGGGGGTGGATCTTCCAATGCTGAACCAACACTGCCATCCCTATAACAAAACCACTTTCTTCATACTGCCAGATCTGACTAATAGTTTGTTTTGTTAAACAAATTTCTATCTATGTTCATACTTTTTTCTTCTATTATCTTTATCCAGTTTTAGGATTAGCACAATGTTGAGTTCCTAAAATGAGGGGAGAAGTGTTCCTTCTTTTTTCTGCTTTAATTGTTTGATATAATTTACCAGTTAAAATGTATATGAGCCTGCTGTTGTCATATAGGTAGGTTTTCAAGCTAGGAATATACTTTCTTTAATAGGTGCTATTCAAATTTTATATTTCCTCCAGAGTTAGTTTCATTAATTTGTCTTCCAAGGTACTTCTTAGAAGGTGTCAAATTTATTTCAAAACAGATTTTTGTAATATGCTTTCTATATCCTTTTAAATTCTGTAAAATCTGTGGTAATGTCTCCTAGATCTTAATATTATAATTTAAAAAATGTATAACTGATATTGTGTAACAGGAAGAAAAGGTCTAAAAGAGCATGGGAATTGGGAGGGGTAGGGGAAGCCAAAAAAGGGAAAGGAAAAAATATGAGAAGAGGAAAAAAATGGAAACAAGGCCTTTGCAAATAGGGAAGGGTGGAGGGGGTGAAGGGAGGGCAAGGGAAGGGGAAAAAAAATAAGAACCAAGATACATCATGTAATGGTACAAGATCCCAATGATCAATGTAACTGTATTTTATACCTAAAATGTACCAATAAAGTTAATGGGGGTAAAAAAAAGGATAATAAATTTAACCTGTACAAAAAAAAAATTCTAGGCCTGTTGAGGGCACAAGTAGAATTCCAAACCAACAACTAATTCTATTACAGTCAGGCTTTCCAGGTTTCCAGGACAGTTTATTTTTGCTTTATTCCTGAGCCTTCAGTAAGAGCATGTTTAAAATAACTAAAGCCAAAGAACCAGCCACCAAAAAGTAATGCTTCATTTTGAAATATCACTTCAAAGCCATCAGGAGGGCTATTTTTAAAGATCAGAAAAAAACAAGTGCTAGCAAGGATGTGGGCAAATAAATGAATCTTGGGATGCATGGTAAAACAACCATGGAAGACAGAATAGGTGATCTTCAACTTAAACACAGAATTACTATGTGATCCAGCAACTCCACTTCAGAAAAGGATCAAAAAGAACCAAAAGCAGGGCCTCAAAAAGATACTTGTACACCCATATAATAGCACCATTATTACAATAGTCAAAAAGTAGAAACAACCCAAGTGTGCACGTATGATGAATGGAAAAAAAATGTGTTATATAAATCCAGTGGAATATTATTAATCCTTAGAAAAGAATGAAATTCTGAAACATGTATAAAGTTTGAAAACATTATGCTAAGTGATATAAGCCAGAAACAAAGGGGCTGATATTACATGGTTCCACTTATATGAGGTTAACTGGACTAGTCAGATTCTTAGAGGTATAAAGTCGAATAGTGGTACGAGGGGTTGAGGGTTATGGGGGAAAGGGAAGTTATTGTTTAATACATACAAAGTTTCAGTTTGAGGTAATGAAAAAGTTCTGGAAATCTATCTAGCCTGTGAGGAACACCCTTCTCAACCAGGAGAGTCAAGAAAAGATGGAGACTGTCTGTGTTGAAAACACATGACTGCTTTCCAAATTCTACTTTTTATAAGCCCCACCTTCTGTTGTCCCTCAATGTCATTAGCCCAGCTCATTTCAGCAGCACTCTGTTACAAATTATTCCAAACCTCATTGTGTATAAATACCACATTTTCTTTATCCATTCATCTGTTGATGGGCATATACACTTTCCAAGATTTAGCTATTATAAATGGTGCTGCTATAAACATGGGCATTCTTGTATCCTTATAATATGATGGCTTTAACTCTTTTGGTAAGATACCTAGAAGGGGGATAGCTAGGTTAAACAGAATTTCTATTTTTAACGTTTTGAGAAATCTCCACTCTGATTTCCATAGTGGTTATAGTAGTTTACATTCCCACCAAAATGTAGAAAGGTTACTTTTTCATCCATTTCCTTACAGTATTCTCCCATAAAGAAAAATAAACTTGAGGCATTCATAAGCTAACAGATGCAACTGGAGAACATAATGTTAAATTAAATAAGTCAGACACAAGGTTAAATATCTCATGGTTTCTCTTACATGAGTAAGATCTATATCTATATCCATAGTAAAATAGTAGATAAATAGGAAATAGCGAGAAGTTCAAATAACTCCCCAAATTATCTATTCTGTTATTTCAAAACTATTTTAAAATAGATGCTAATTTGTTCCATTTACACCATTAGTTTCTTTTTTTCATTAAAAAAAAGTTTTGTCCTTTTATTTATTTCTTCTTTGTAAGAGATTCTTTTAGTTTATGACTTGTATTGGGAGTAACATTTTGACCATTCTTATCATGATTCATAGTATATTAACCATTGTTATTCTCTTATTATTTTGCTATGAAATTTTGTTTTATTTCTTCATAGAAGAGTGTTTTTAAAATTTTCTTTTTAAATATCTACTTGTATTACCTTAAAATCAGGAAAAAATAATTTTAATTACTGTAAGCTCTTAGGTCCTTTTCAGGGGCAACATTTTAAAAGTTAGTGGCTTCCTAATGCCAAAGAGGAAGCACCTTTATCTTACTAAACTGGCCTACTTGCTGGGAATGTTTTCTGGAGACCAGCTGGATTTTGCAGACCTGGGTTGACAACAATTTTATTTTGTCAAGTAAGGAAAATTTTTAAAAAACAACTCTCATTAAAAGTTATCATTTCATAGCTTAAAAAGTCATCTTAAGCATCCTGCAAGTGGGACAGATACATTTCACAATAAAGGCCGTTGTCTCCCAGACAGGTGAGCTGCAGGCTGAGATCAGTATCATCACAACATCCAGACACTTCTTTGTAGGTTTGCACTACACTGCCTCTGCCTGCTACATTCACATGGTAGTTACTGTCTCAGCTGAAATACTCATCTCCTCTGAAAGTAAAAGAAAAGGACTGAAAGGGGCACTGTGACATTCACTCTAGACCTACTATTCTGTAACCAAGTTCCTTTCCATGTATCCCTAACTCAATATGTGTATCTTTTGTATAAATTATGGGTGTGTACTTGTGGACATATGTGCACATGCACATGAGTCTATATAGATAGATTTTTTTGGAGACAGAATTTTGCTATGTACCCCAGGCTGGCTTAGAACCCACAGAGATCCTCCTGTAATTACAGGTTTGCACCAACATACCCAGCTATAGACAGACAGACAGACAGGGTGTGTTGTGGGTTGAACTGTGTTCCCTTCATATAGTACTACAGAAGCCCTAACTCTTCCTTGGAATGTGGCCACACTGTACTTGGAGAAAGGGCTGATTAAGTTGAAATGAGGCCATTAGGGTGGCCCTGACCCAATCTGACTGATATCTTTATAAGAGATTAGGACACAGAGAGAGGCACTGGGATGTGTGCACAAAGGGACAATCGTGTGTAAACAGCAAAAATGTGGCCATGTGCAAGGTGCAGCTTGGAACACAGCCTCCCCTCAGAGGAAACCAGCCCTGCCAGCAACTTGATCTTGAACTTCCAGTCCCCAGAACTCTGAGAAAATTAATTTCTGTTAAGTGGTATTTTGTCATGACAGGGCCAGTAAATTTATATAGGTGCTGAAATTAATTGTGGGAAAACAATGTTCACTTTAATGAGTTACACTGCAATGAGAAATTAAACTGTCATTTTGCTGAATTAGAAAGTCCACTAAAACTGATGCTATCCAAACCACTCTTGCTGTGACTAAACAACAAATACATTTTCGAAAACCACTTTCAAAATGTCATTAATCCATCTCACTAGATTCCATCTTCAACAAATGCATTTATTAAGTTCTCATAAGCATTCCCTTTAAGGAGAAAGGGCACTGGTTTTGAACATGCTAAAATCAGTATGAGTCAATTCTGATCAACAAGAGTATTTTAAACACTATGAGCTTAACTAAGAAAGATTTAATAGAGACAAAAATTGGCCTATGCCCTCCAAGAATTCAGGCTTATATTTGGATCCACTCTCTCCCCCGTTTAACTTCACCCTATCCAAAACACACACACCCACACACATACACATGGGAGTGGCTAAGGGACAACACAAAAGTATGATGATATAAACAACAGTTGCAGTGGGGTCATTAAGAAATAGGGGTTTGTTTCAGTACAAGAGCTTGGGCTAGGCACCCTCAAAGATGGTTCTCTGAGGCTGTGCTTGCCCACCCTCTTCTGTCTGCCATATTGGACTTTTGCCTCCCTTCTCTCCAGATCCTGCCTTCCTTTGAGGGTAGAAGTCAGTCACCACCTCCTCCATGGAGTCTGATTCAGCTATTTGAGCCCACGAAGACCTCTCTCTTCTCTCAAATCCCAGGACACAGATTACTTGAATCCCTCATTTTAATAACAAGACAGAATAAATCAGACTCCCTAAAGATCAGATTGTCTCTCACTGAACTTGCATACTGATTTATACAGGTGCTATTCTAAAACAACATGGCCAGAGAATAAAACTTTAAAATTAGACCATCATACTATTAAGGAATTTGCTATACTTTAAATTTTAACTAGTGGAGTTTTTGAAACACGTAACACAATAAGACCTTGGAGAATAAGACCAGCCATATCTTAAAGCACTTTGAGGATGGTTTTCCATAAAAACCTATTTTGTTCTGTCTCTAAGAAGCATACACCATTCTTGGTAGCCCTGGGCTCAATCATTCTTTTGACAAGCAAAAGAAAGGAGGGGGGAAAAGAAAAGAAAAAGAGAGAGGGACTGGTCTGCCCATCTCTGTTCCACAGAAATGTAAATTAAAGCACTGACTTATTTGACAGATTGAGATGAGCAACAGGCAGGAAACCTCAAATTTCTAATGGTCGTCTTGTCCTCCTTGGTCTGGGGTTCTGAAACCAGGATGCTCGTCTTTCTGATTTCTCCTCCTAGCCACCCACAGACCCCTCAGCAAGATGGCTGATGACAAAGAACTGGGCTGGCTGGAGCAGGCAAACTAGGGTCCTCCACTTACAGGGAGGGCCCAGCCAGAAGAGAGTTAGGGGACATGGTAATGCAGGGAGCTGAAAGCAGGTTCCTCACCTTGCTTATGTCAGAGGGTGCCAAATAGAACCCCAAGTCTTCAAACATACTTGGTTCATCTTCCTGATGCATCAATTTTACAGGTAAACCTAGAGGATTACTATCTATGTTAAATTAATAGTAGAGATATGTGACAGAATAGACTACAAATATTAAGTGAACATTCACAATAAACACATATTGTACTTGGTTCTCGCACCCCTAGCCTCTGCTTTAGACTCCCAGGAATATAGGTTAACTTTCTTTTCCCATTGGGCTAATTTAGTAGATATTTTAAAGCACTAGTTGGAATATAATGTAAGTTTATATGATATAATTTCTAGATTTTCATCTTAAATTTCTGTTCCCCGCTTCCTTCTTCTTTTCTGTCAACCAAAATACAGCTATATTTTCTGAAGAATGTAAACAAAGGCTTGTAGAAAGACAGGTAAAGTTTACAACCATGGCCTCTCACTCATCTCCTCTATTTTCCTTCTTGATTCTCCAGGCCAGCGGGGTCCCAACCCACTCACTGGTCCATGGCCTTTTAGGAACTGGGCCACACAATAGGAGATGAGTGGGAGTGGAGCTGGCCAAGATCTGCACTCACAGCCTGTGCCCATCACCTGCATCACTGCCGGGGCTCCACCTCCAGTCAGCTCAGGGACTCCATTAGATTCTCCCAGGACAGTGGTGGCAAACCTATGGCACCCATGTTATTTGTTTTTCTTTTAAGACAAAAAATGTTAATGTATGAGTTGTTTTTGCTAAACTAAAACCTCGGTACTCAAGTTTAATTGCAGTGTTGGCAGTTTGCGATAAACAAGTGGGTTTGGGGTTGCAGTTGGGGCACTCATTTATGAAAGGTTTGCCATCACTGTCCTAGGACCTCGAACCCTAATATGAACTGCGCAAGCATACAAATCATCAAAAAACCTCCACCTTTACCTCCATCCGTGGGAAAACTGTCTTCCATGAAGCTGCTTCTTAGCATCAAAAAGGTTGGTGACCAACCAGGAAACTCACAACAAGCCCTTAGGATGCACCACCCTTGGCCAATCTGCCTTCTCCCAACTGTTGTTTTTGCTGTTACCAAGGACATGTGTGAGGAAAACAAATGCCCCTTTGAGGAGAATAATTATTTGGCGCTTATAAATTATCCTCACTTGAAGGCTTATGAAGTTTTATTAATATTCTCTAGTTGGGCAAAATTACACAGGTCTTGATAACAGAAACATGGGCAACAAACTTAGATTTTTAATTTTCACAATTATAGTATCTTATAAAGAATTCTCAATTTCTGCTTTTTTACCTCACATCTCAACAATATTATGGTGGATTGGGAAATCATGTTTGTGAAGAAAAAGAAGTAAAAACACATACTTTCCCCTCTTTCAGACATCAGTAAGCACTTTTCACACACCAGTGGAAATAAAAAAAGTTATTTTGCTTCCAAACATAAGTCAAAAACCACATGACCATCTTATCTGGAAGTTGGTCTCCAAAATAATAAAAACTTGAACATGCCCTGCTCCTTAAAAAAAGAAAAAAAAATTTCCCTGCTTGCTACGCTGATATCTGAATGTAATTCATGAGCTTTGGGAAAATGAAATCATGCAATAAAGTTCAACCATGAACAAAAGGCTAATGTACACTTGAGGTGCTGGTAATTTTGTGGGGTATTCTCCATTAAGTACTTAGGCGATTTTATTTGAACCAGTCTTCTGAAGAAGTACTCCTTTGCACACCAGGAAATGTTTTCTTTTCTAACCACTTCTGCCTCTGAATCTTTCTCAGAAGTAACTATAACATGAGGCAAATAACTTCCACTCTTTACTAATTTAATCCAACCATACAAAACTAGACCATTCTCTAAACTGGCATAGCTTTCAGGGTCTGATCAAAGTTCTATTTTACTTTTGTTTTCTATCATCTTCTCAAAGGTATCCCAGGGATTTATACACAGGAATACTGGGGCAGATTCCATAACTCTTCTATTTATACAATCACTTCAGAGTCCAAGAAGAATTAAAATGTCCAGTTCTAGACAAAAAGGACCTGACCTGGCTATAAAATGACTTCTGCCCACTTCCAGTTGCCTCCTGCAGGGAGTGGGGGAAGGCTGGCCTCCTTCTTCTTCACCATTCGCTTTCCTGCTGGCCAGTTTCTCACCCCTCCAAGATCAGGGCAGGAAACAGAACCACATTCACTGTCTTCACACACTCCTCTAAGTGTCTGAGTGACATTCACCTTTCTTCTGATGGCTTCTCATTCCTTCTTCTGCCTCTGAATTTCGAGAAACCAGCGGCTGGAGTGTCCACACTTTTAACTAGCTCTCCTTCCTATGTGGCCCCATCTGGGCCTCCAGCTACTCCTCAGTCATCCTTTGCCTGTCAAACTTAGGAAAAGCAGGTGATCCAGCTGTCCAAGTCACCTAATGAGCCTCAAATACAGGCAGGAAATGCATGTACACCTCAATTCATGATCCTTTATCCCTATCACTAGCACGAGGCTTATGATAAAGTGCCAACAGATTTCTCTTAAGACATCTTCCCAACAACATCTTTCCTCTCAATCCTCATGCCCCACCCTCCACAGTACTAAAGATTGAAACCTGCCTTTGCATGCTACCCTCTACCACTGAGCAACATCCTCAGCCTAATCCCTCAGATTCTTGAAGTGGCTAGTAGATTCGCAAGTTTCCAAAATGTTCTCAAATATCTATGCTGACATTTCTACTCAGTAGCCTAGCACTTTCCTTTGGAAATCCACAGAACTTGAAAGTATTCCTTAGTCAAAACTTTAATTTACTACCCTATTTTATCACACACACATGCACAAATGTTTAGGATAGACTGTTAACTTCCAATTGAAGTTCATTTTTACTCCTATTTCTAATAAAAATTTGAACATTCTGAGGGTACTCAGGGTCATCAAATCCAACACATATACACACTCAGTGGTGAGTCTTACCTCGCCACAGTTTTAAAGATCACTCATCACTGGCTTGACTTCTGGTCCTAATTCTACTACTGGAAACAAACCTACTTCCTGCTCTTCAGCTATCTACACTGGTTTCCAGAACCTGGCCAAGATTCCTCTCTGCCAGTTTAATGCTCCTTATTCTCCTTCTGGCCTAATTCCAGACCCTTGTTTTCCAGGCCACTTTAACCTGGATAGCCTGAAGGTGGTCCCTGTCCTTTATAAATGTGGGGCCCAGAATGAAATAAGGACTAGAGTGGACTCTGGGTTCTTTTGATCCAAACAGCACAGGCAGGAAGCAGATGGTTGTGGCCAGGCCCCAGGTTCTAATTTCAGCTCTACTATTTATTAGCTATGTGACTACAGGAAAGTTATTTCATTTCTTTTTCCCTTAGTTTCTTCATCTATTAAATGGGAACAGTGATACTCACATTCCCTACTTATAGGGTTGTCACAGGGGCTGATTTAAAGTTGTAAACACTCATGACTATGCCTGACTACCAACAAGATCAATGCAAATGTCTGCAAGGAAAGGCGCAACCTTATCAATGAAATCTGCAGTGGCTCCTGAGTTCACTTCACACAACGGTTCATTCAGAGCTGGTGGGCTACTGAAACTCTAGGTTTTTTCTTTCACATGAGCTGCTTCTCTGTGGGGCTGCTTTATCTTTTGCTGTTTAAATTAATTCTTTGAGGTATAATAGATAATGTGCAATAGGAAGAAAGGGGGCAAAGGGGAAGGGAAGTGGGAGGGGTAGGGGAAAGGAAAGAAGGGAATGGAATTAATATGAGAAAATTTAAAAAATGGAAACAAAGTCTTTGTAAATAAGGAGGGATGGAGGGGTTGAAGGGAGAGCAGGGGAATGGGGAAAAAATAAAAACCAAGAGAGATTATGTACGGGTGAAAATTTCCAATGATGAATGTCATTATATTATATACCTAAAATGTACCAATAAAATTAATTTTTAAAAATAAATTAATTAATTAACTCTTTGAACCTTAGTGCAGAAATAGAGCTTTAACCCCACTGTGAGCCCACTACTCCTGTATTATATTCTCTTGTCTGGATATAATAATATGGGTCTCATAGATTATCCTCCCAGATTTCTAGTTGCTGTAACTCTGCTCTATGTCCCTTCTATGTCTTTATTTTGGTGAGTGACACAAAATACAAGTGACAAAGACAGAGCCTTATTTTATTCCACCCTTTCCCCTCCTTACCAAGAAACTGTCTAAAATGTTTCTGCAAAGGCCAGACACACTTAACATTGTCTACTAATGGGAGGGGTCAGCAACTATAATTTATCTTCGGGTCTCTGGTTTGGGGAACCTCCCTTGGTAAAATGGAAGTAACCAAAGGAGACTGCATTAGAAACACTTAACCAAAGTATTGTCATCCTAAAGTCATGAGAAACTCAAAAGGAAAGAATTCAGAGAAGAATTCTCATTGGTGAAATATATCAGCATCTGGCGGTCCACAGAAATATGGAGAAAGAAATTTACTCCTTGCAAAGGTCCTGATAATGGCATTTGCAAGGTAGAAAACTACACCTACTGTAACCTGGGGTTAGTCTTGGAGTCTGAATGGGGACAGCCAAGGCTAGGTGTGCAGAGGCAGCAGGATAGACAACAGACACGTGGAGTTCACAAAGCAATGCTTACCGTCACTCATTCAATGTACTCTGATATTTCCTACTAAGTTTTATGTTTTAAAACATGACTCACTAGACTGGTATCATTACCCTAATGAGTCATAACTCACATCTGAGGAACAGTAGATACAGCATGCCCCAATCTATAGCCCAGTAGATTGCAAGAAAGAGGAAAGAAGTTAGTCTGGAAAAAATCATTGTAAGTGCTTTCTTGGCTCGTTTTGAGCTTTCGTTGTAATGAATTTGTTCTCAAACATTGCCAGGACTCAATGTTTCTCTCTTTTGAAAAGTCTTCTAGCTCAGCTCTCAATTCTCCTGGCTCAGTTCTCATCTCTCACACCTGTACAAAGATGACTATAAAGGCTTTCACTGCTTTGGGATGCCTGTCACCAGGACCACCATCTAGTCCAGTTTCAAGCTTCAAGATCTTCTTACAAATGTTGAGACAACCTTTCTCACTTTTGAAAGGAAAGGCTCTACCTATTCCTGTCCCTCCCCTGTTAATATCTTCTTGTCTACCATATCACCCAGTAATCTTCCTCATCAGAACAAAATTCTCTGAGGGCATGCAGCTTCCAGTAGCCCCTCACCCCTACTTGCCGCCTCAGGCCTCTCTGCAGCACCTGCTCTTGGTGATGTACCCTACCCACCTGATATACAGACTAGATTAGGCCAGACTCACAGTCCTAATTTCCAGAACCCTTCTCCCACTGTTAACCGGGGAAGTCAACTGGAAAAATCTATTTAATATCTCAACCTCATTTTCTTCACTTGCACACTGGAAATACTGCTGCTTACTTTTGGGGTTTTCATAAGAATTAACATATGTATGAAAGTTCCTATCTTCCCTGGAGTGGCATGGCAACTTTCCTCCTTTTGCTTTCAAAACATCATTGTTTTATTGTTGTCAGATTTAATCGAGTGTCATAATCGGAGAGCCTGTGTCATCTGAAATGCTGTGGAAATCACAAGACTGAAAAATAGGTTTCCAATGAGGCTACTTTGAGAAGGCCTTCCTCAAATCATTACACAGAAAGGGAGGATGAAACCACAGTTTCCCTCTCATCAGCATGATGATCCACACAGGGTCACCCCAAATAACAGAACTGTCACTCCAGGGTTCACTGGGAAAACCCTACCCACCGACGGGGCGCGTGCCTGGGCCAAGGACAACGCATTTCACTGGCGGCGCAGAGTCCCCCAGCCCAAGAGGGAGCTAAGCGCCAAGGCACCGCGGGCACACGCAGACCCCTGTGGCCGGGAAAGTTTTCTCACCTGAAGGGGAGGGTGGCGGAGGAAGCCCACCTTTGGCCAGACGCCTTAGCTTCCAGCTCTTTCGGAAGCTCTCCGGCAGGACCCACGCACACCTGCAAGCTGCAGGAAGGTTTTAAACTGGGGTTCTCTATCTTCCTACACTCTTCCCCGGGTACCTTCCAAACCCTGTTCCTGCCCTCCCACCCCATTCTCCACTCCACCCTTCACCCGCCAAACTGAAAAAAAAACCCACTTCCTTGGCCGGAACCGTACGCACCCCGCGCCCCGGCTTTGCTTGGCCCGGGCGCCCCGCCCCGCCCCGGGGTTACCGGCTGGCGCACCGTGACTCGGCCACCGAGGGCTCGGTCGTGTCACAGCTCCTCCGACGTGCGGTAGCCGCGTCTGCTGCCGCTGCCTGCAGTGGACGAGTCGCGTACAGCGCCGCGGTGCTGCGGAGACGCGCGCTCCCGACAGGAGGCGGAGGCGGCGCCGGGCGCGGGACGCAGAGCAGGGACTGTAGCGCCGGAGACTCCTCCCAACCCACCTCGGACACCGAGCCACGAGCAGGAGAGCCAGAACCCTTATCTGCCCATGCAGAACCTTTGTTTGCCCACGCTGTCCTTTGAATTTGGATCAGAACCTGCTACAAAGGAAAGGAAAAAGGACCGGAATTTTTTTGCTCTCCCTGCCTTTGCTGTGGGTTGGGTTGCTCAAGCCAACTTTGGGCTCAGGGAGAAGGAATGGAGCAGCGTGATTTGAGCCTCCTAAAAATCCTCAGCATTGGGTTCAAGTTCAGTAAGGCCTGCGTCCTCCACAGCGTGCTGCTTAACATGGCAGCTCAATTTCTGGGCCTACCTCTGCCCACAGACGCAGGTGCCAATGGTCACTCAAATGTCCTTTAAGCAGGGGACCAAAGGGATGCGACTGGGCTGGGGTAGTTTCAAATTAACAGCCTTCGCTGGATCCTTCTACCTTCCAGCAAATATTTTATTGAGACCATATTCCTTGCCAGACACTAGGCACTAGGGGGTACAGCTTGCTAGAACTTATATTCACATACATAAAATGTGAAATGTTTAAGATAATTTTAAAGTGCTGTGGACCAAAAGCAGAAAAACAAAACAAAACAAAAATGGAGGAAATGGATGTTTGGTGAGGGGCAGTTTTAAATAGAGTGGTTGGAGATACCTTCACAGTAGAATAAGAACACAAGGAAATGAGAGAGCAAATCAGGCTAGTGTCTGGAGTGAGAGCTCTTGCTGTGTGCTGGCACTGAGATGTTTACTATTTAGATATGCCAGATAAAGCGGTTAGTAGTCCCAGTTAGGTCTCCTTAGTAATTGAGGGAGTTAATCTCCAAGCACAGAAGCCTGGTACCCCAACTACTAGTTTAATTACAGCCATTCTGCCAGGGGGGAGGGTGGGATGCAACCATGAAGCACATGTGCAGGCTGGTGGTGCCAGAAGAGATATCGTTCCTGGAAATGACATCTGAGTCACTGATTCTTGTAAAGTAGCTTCATTGTCGCGTATAAAGTGAAATATTTTGGAAACCATCTTCATAGCATATGTATATATGCTACACATGCCTCATCTATAGCCAATTGAATTCTAAATGACAGAATTTGCCCATCTGTGATCAGAGTTGCTAATAGTTTCTGAGTCTCTGGCTCATTGCAAGTTGCATGTTCCTGTTGTTCCTGTTCATGGCGAAGCAATCCATCACCCATGCAGCAGAGCTGCATGTCATCAGCATCTGGTGAAAGTGTTCAGAGAGCACAGGGACAGAACTGCTGCTGCTGAGAGGCAGCAGTGCACACAGACCAGTCTCCACACTTGCTGTCAGGTTTAGGGGGCCTTGTTCTAGTCAGAGTATCAAAGGGTCATGAGACTGAGAGCCAGGGCCCATTGTCCTGTGTAAAAAGATGTGGGTTGCTCATCTTTAGTTTCAGAAGCCAAAGCTGTAGCACCAGGGAACATCATCAATAAGATAGCAGAGCTACCACGTCTCTGCTAGGTATCTCTGCCTTTCCCTGGCTACATTTCCTTCTCCATTACTCCAAGGGCAACAATACCTTTCTAACTTTCCCTCAAGGTGTACCTCAGATACCACTTCCTCCAAGAGGCCTTCCTCACTGCCCAGCTACGAAGAAGCTCTTGACCTACAACCTGATACCTCTCCTACGGCATCTGTCTTTTTCTACTTTAGAGTGGCATATATACTTTAACTCTCCCTAGGCCTACTTTATTTTGTTCCTCTGCAGGTTCCAGCATAATATCTTGCATCCTAAAGGCACATACTAATCTGTAGGAACTCAAATTCATTGTCTTTTAATTTTGTCCTTGCATTCCGGAATAACTTTCCAGCTCACAGAAATCTATTGACAAGACTCAGTTGTATGTTGCTATAGATGCTTATTAATATAAGTTGGCAAACAGTTTGCCTTGTGGTAAATTATATTTTCCCTATTTGAAGATTGGAAAATTTGGGATTTAATAGTAATTTCCTTAAGATTACAATACTAACATTTGATGGAGTTAAGATTTAAACTCAGGACTATTTGACTTCAAAATGTATGCTCTTCACCACAAGCTCATACTTTACCTCATTCAGTCATTCCTTCAGGAACTCCTTTGACCTTTTGACATTTACAGATACTATGCTCAGCTCTGTATCAAGCATCAGGAAATTTTTAATCATTAAAACACTGTTCTTTCTCCTCAGAATTGCTCATTATCTAATAAAAGGGACAGGCAAGTAAAGAAACAAAATTTAATGTTATGATCCTTATAAAAGGAGATTCACAGAGACCTAAAGGTGCTCTTTCTTTCACCTTTGGTAATGGGAAGTGGTTGATGACAGTAAGGATTCACTAAGTAGATAGAATATGTGATTTTAATTTTGAAGATATACAGTAATTTGTTACAATGGTAATGAAGTTCTTGCATTGCATACAGAAGAAAGAGCATGTGCAATCCTGCAGGCGTGAAGAGTGAAACACATGCAGAGGATGGCTACACTAATTCAGGAGGACTGCAGCATGGTAAGGGTGCCAGGGTGAGGCTGGAGAAATTGTCAGGGTCAAATCACAAGGGGTCCATAGAGTAGCTTCATGGGGTCCACTGTCCCCTGTAAATGCATAAAAGGGAATTTGTATCTGTGCAAGTTTTCGGCAGGGCTGACAGGTAGAGAAGTTGGGTCAAGGATCAAGGTAGAGCATTTCAGTTTCCCTACATGCAGCCTGTTGCCTGATCCATGGGCCACAAGTAACTCCAAAGAACTATGATATTAGCCAGGATATGCTGAATACTTGGATTTTGGATGGCTGTAAGATTCACCTTTCCTATTCTATGCCATCTCTGGGCAACAAAGCTGAATTCCAGCCATGTCTTCACCTGCATCCATATTCCAAGGACAAGAGTAGGGAACTGCCAGGTTCCCTACTACCAGGCCAAGAGACAGGTAGCTGGCAGCTGAGAACATATCCTGGGGAGGCAGAAGGAGGCAGGCCTGAAATGAGGGAGGACTCTGAGGCCATATTGTATGTTCCATTGCCCCATTGCTCTTCACTTACTGCAATGAGATAATATGTGTAGCACCCAAATGTATATATTCTGACCCCTTGTATCTTAGCATATGATTGTATTTGGAAATAGGGCCTTTTAGAAGGTGATTAAGATTACATGAGGTCATATGGGCAGTCCTAATCCCACCTGATTGGTGTTCTTATAAGAAGATTAATACGTAGAGGAACATCGGGGACACATGAGCACAGACAGATCACCACATGAACGGGCAGCCATCTGCAAGCCAAGGAGGGAGGCCTGGAGAGAGCCTTCCCTTAGGACTCTTTTTTTTTTTTTTTTTGGTACCAGAGATCGAACTCAAGACCTTGCACTTGCAAGTCAGGCACCGGAACCACTGAGCTAAATCCCGGCCCCTCTTATGAGTCTTAATGGAAACCAACCCTGCTGGTATCATGATCAGGATTTCCAGTCTACGAACTGTGAAAAATAATTTTCTATGTTTAAGCCACCTGGTATGGAGTGTTTTATGGTGGTTCACAAACTTACAGAACACCGCTTCAAAATTCAAAGAAAAATTTTTATTAATTTCAAGATGGTGACAGAATAACTTTAAATTTCAAGGCTGTGGCCCCCTCTAATCACAAAGTTCTGTACCTCTGTTCTGGTCACACCCTATGAAGCCAGATCTTAGGAATGTGGGAATGGAAATCTGAATACAACATGGAATCCCTCAGTGGAGAAGTGGCTGAAGCTGGGGGGACAGATGGGTGGTTCCTTGAAAACAGAAGTGAGAAGAGAAGAGGGCTGATGGCAGAAAGAGCAGCTAGAGAAATAAGAGATGAACTAGAAGATAGAACTCAATAGAGAAATGGGCAGTAATGTCTAAGGCCCAAGGTCATGTGATTAAGAATCAAAGCCCACAGGTCTTAGCCTGGAGGTCATATGGTGGGAACTGGGGCAGATTGCTACCGGTAAGGAACAGGGGTACAATCACAAGCTATTCTTCCAAGGAGGCTGCAGAGAAGGGAGTTAAATGAGGTGCAAGCCTGTGTAGGCCAGGGTACCAGAAGGATTGAAATCTAGCCCACACACTGCTACCAAGGCTACATCAGCCTGCTGCAAGGGCTGATGGAAGGTTTTCCAGCAAAGACTCATAGCCTTAGCCCTAGTGTGGAGCTATAGCTAGATCTTTTTTGTTTGTTTGTTTATTTATTATCTGAATCCTCTCACTAGCTCCACAAAAGCAGCAGCTATTCTGTTTCGATTCAACATGAGAACTGTTCCTGGCACCTGGTAAACATAGCAAACATGTTGAATAAATTAATGGAATGTAAGGAGAAAGGAAATGTCATGTGTATTTTATTGTTTAGTCTTTATTCATGTTTCAGAGATTTAAACATGTTTATAGATTGAGAGCCAGAACGCAAAAGGAAGAAAAAAGTTGAAGACAGTTAATAGAAGAAATAAGATACTAAAGAAATTTTTAAAATGAGTCAAGAGAATGCTGGAGGAAAAAAATCTGAATCATTCTTTGGGAAATGTACTTATTTATCCATTTAATGGTGAATATCTTGCATTGTTTTGCACTCTTTAGGGATGGTGAGCCTATTTGAGGGGCAGGGTTGATAGAAAGAAAACATAAAATATATTCATTTCTATTTGTGCAAGATGACACCATCTAGTTAAGAAGTTTTTGGGGGAAAAATATACAGCAAGGAAACACATCAAGTATGTTCCCATTTACTCAGCCCTTTCCTCTTGTTTCTAGTCTTGATTTTCCTCCAATAGACCTGGGCAAACATCCATCCACAGAGTGTGGCACCAGGTAAACAAAACATCTAATGTGTTTAGTTCATGCTTGGCATTCTGTCAGAATGATGGAGCTGTGAGTGTCTCTGAAATGCCAACTAAAATACATTTCACGAGAGAGAGAGAGAGGAGAGAGAAAGAATGAACGAACTAAGGCCACATGGGGGTCATATATAGCCCTGGGCTGCAAGACTGGAATATCCCTTTCCCTCAAAATTGGATCGGTGCATCTTTGGAGTGAATTTCTGGCAGATTCTTATGTGTTTCCTATCCCACAAGAATGAGAGGTCTTCAGTTTATGGGTTCTGTGCTCATTCACTCTCTGACAGTAAATAGAAAAGAGAAACTGTTTTGTTCTGGCTTCTTGTTTCTTGTTATTCCTTAAATTGTATCACAGCCAATATAAGAAATGCTGCAATTATTCTAAAATGGAAAAACCTACTGAGTCCAGCTCTAACATTGGCAGTTACAGCTATGTGAGTGATGTCCTACATGTATTTTTGCCCACTCTCTTTTCTGTATGTCTGCATACCTGCCTGATGTTTCCCATTGGTGAGGCAGTCCTGCCTGGCTTCATAGGAAGCCACCTTTCCCTTCCTGCTCCCTTCCCCTCTGGGAATTTTGTGCTCACCACCCTCATTCAGAGGTTTCATTCCCTTTTTGGTTTCAGCTTATGACCCAGCTTTATGAGGCCCTGCCATCATAAAACATAAATTGACCCCATTGCAATGCCCAAAATGACACCTGGAGAGTTTAAGTGGGACCTGATCACCACAGAATACCTTTGGGCTCCTTAGCACTGCTGGTATGGAACTTATCCAGCAAATTTCACATCTTCACACTTCTCCCTCATCTTCCAGATCACCACTCAGCAGCAGGTAGTCAGGGCCTACTGAACTTGCCTTGGGGAGGTTTCACTGACCTCTCAGACACAGTCCTGTCACCCTTGGTCACGTCCTTTGGCCTTTCTTGACAATTCAAATTCCCCCCCCACACACACGTGCACACATGCACATGCATGCACAATTTTAATCCATTGCAATTTTACAATTAACTTCAAGTAGAAGCCAGTAATAGCACACTTACTGCATGCTATGTCAAGGGCTTTACAAACATCATATTCAGCTGTGAACACACTGTGGCTATCACTGCTATCCTCTTTCTGCAGATGAGGAATTAAGGTTTCACAAGGATAGGACTGCAGCACACTTCTGCCTCTCCTCAAATCACCTCTAAAACTATTTTTTATGAATAATATTAGAGTTATTTATGGAAAGCCTACTATATTTCCAGCTGTAGAAAGAAACAGCAGACAACCCTGCTTTAGAGAGCTCTCCACTTATAATACAGCAGGTCAAGCACTGATTCTGAACCACTGAGTAGAGATATTGATTTCCTCTGCAAATACAGTCTTTTCTTATCCACATCATTCTTTGAATTCCCATCAGGGATACTTTGAAATCTGCATAGTGACAGGCCTACACTTTGCTTTCTAAGACCATGTCAAGTATTTTATTTTCTCTTTCAGTTTTTCCAACATATCTGCCACAGTTCTGTGTAACAAGTTGGCATTTCCTGTAACACATGGTGACCCTTTTCTTTTCGTTTTCACTATTGTCCTTGCCACAGCCAGATCATCCAGGATTTTCCATCATTGCTTTCCTGACTTCTTATCCATGTGGGTGATTAACATTAGCGCTGCCTCAAAAGTTAATTCTTCAATGAGTGTAACTCATCAGCATTTCTAATCAGTTGTCAACTTCAGATCTTCTATGCAACAATAAAGTATTCTCTTCCAGAATGCTGTTTAGAAATATTATCCTCAAAAAGACAATAGTGGGCTGGGGGTTTAGCTCTGTGGTTCCAGTGCCTGACTTGCAAGCGCAAGGTCCCAAGTTTGATCCCTAGTAACAACAACAACAACAACAAAAGAGACAATAGTTTCTTGGGGATGTCTGTCTTAAAAGTTATATTAAAAAAGATTAATAAAATACATAATTCATCAAGGGATGTTACTACTGCATTATCAACTCCCACTATTGCAAATATTGGATTCCGCAAGGTGACCATTCAACTATACAGTTTAGAAGATTAATTTATGCACATAATGGTTAGATCAAGGAATCCAAATTTTAGTTTTTTTATACTGAATTAAAATTTGTATGAACCATAAAGTTTGAAAATTTGAAAAATAGAAATGATAAAAAGATAGTTAACTATTCATTGGTATACCTATTACTTTTATCATAAAATATATATTTAAGATTCAAACTACTTATCAGCCCACAAAACAGATGCTATCAAGAAAACTGCCATCTATGATCCATAATTCTTTTACATTTTAACTAAGAGATAATTATATATCATTTAGGAAATTTTAATTTTCAAAATGTTCTCAGACTGAATTATCAGAATCACCCACTGGGTAAAAAACATAGTTGGATAATCCATTTGCCACAGATGAACTCCCTACTTGTGTTTTGAGATAGCAGTCAACTGCTGTATGACCTTTTCACATGAAGAGTATGAACAAGAAGAAACAATGGGTGAGTCACCCTTTATTGTTTTATTCACTCTTGGTGTTTTCAGTGTATGTTAAATGCCACCGAGTATTTTGTACTGTATCTGCAGATCCTATGTGATCTTAAAGGAAACTTTCAACATAGTGGACCTGGACAGAAATACCATACCAATTTAGCCAAGCTGCCCTGCTTCCTAGGGAATCACCTCTAATACTATTCTTAGCATTACTGGCATCACCAGAATGCATGTCTCTATTTTGCAGAAACTGAACATGAAGATGAATAATTGGGAGGAGGAGAGGTATGTGTGTATCCAAGCATGTCTGTTTGTATATAAAACCTCAGAAAGAAATGCTAAAATAAATATTTAATTAAAATTTTAAATTATATTAAAAATAGTATCAACACTGTGTAAAAAACAGAAAATAAAATTGTAACTTCATTACCATAAAATTACCAACAGCAGCATTTTGCATTCATTTAGGTTATTTTAACATGTGCAATAATCAACTTTTTAAAAATTTGTTAAGTTTATTGGTACATTTTAGGTATACAGTATGTTAACACTCATCATTGGGAATTTTTACCTGTACATGATATATCTCGGTTCTAATTTTTTCCCCATTCCCCTGCCCTCTGTTAACCCCTCTGCCACTCCCTATTTAAGAAGACTTTGTTTACATTTTTTCCTTTTCTCATATTTATTCCTTTCACTTATTTCCTTTCTCCTACCCCCACCCCTGCTGCCTGTTCCCCTTTGGATCTTTTCTTCCTATTTAACATTATCTATTGTACATTATACACCTCATTTACACTTTCAGGTTCTCACACCAGAGAAACTATTTGGTAGTTATACATATGTCTCCTATTTATTTCACTTAAGAGTATGGTCTTAATGTGCATCCATTTAGCTATAAATGTCCCTAATTTATCATTCTTTATGGCTGAGTAGTACTCCATTTTACAAAAAAAAAACCCCACATCATTTTTATCCAGTCACCAGTTGATGGGCATTTAGGCTGCTTCTAAGATTTAACTATTACCAATTGTGCTGCTATAAACGTGGGTGTGCATATACCTCTGTAGTATGATGCTTTTCATTCTTTTGGGAAGATACCCAGCAGGGAAATAGCTGGGTCAAATGAGACCAGTAATCCTAGTTTTTTGAGGTATCTCCATACTGATTTCCACAGTGGTTGCACCAGTCTACACTCCCACCAGCAGTAGAGAAAGGTTCCTTTTTCTCCACAACCATGCTAGAATTTGTTATTGGTTGATTTCTTGATATCAGCCATTCTTTCTGGAGTGAGGTAGAATCTCAGCATTGTTTTCATTTGCATCTCTCTAATGACCAGTGATATTGAACATTTTTTCATCTGTTTCTACTTCTTTGTCTCAGAAATGTCTGTTCATTTCAGATGCCCATTTTTCAATTGGGTCTTTAAATTTGGGAGATCTGACTTTTTAAGTTCTTTATATAATCTAGATAGCAGACCTTTGTCTAAGGAACAGCTGGTAAAATTTTTTTCCCACATTGTATGTTGTATCTTCACTCTGGTGGTGGTTTCTCTGGCTGTACAAAAGCTTTTTTAATAAGAGGAGATCCCAGTTGTTAATTCTTTGTGCTAGTTCCTGTGCCACTGAGGTTTCGTTCATAAAGTCTTTCCTATGCCGATGTCTTCAAGAGTTCTATCTAAGCTCTCTTCCAGCAAGTTTAAGATTTCTGTTTTAATATTTAGATCTTTGATCCATTTCAATTTTATTTTAGTGCACGGTGAGAGATAAAGGTCTAGTTTTAATCTTTGACAAGTTGAAACCCAATTTTTCCAGCACCATTTATTAAAGATGCTGTCTTTCCTCCAGTGAGGCTGTTTGGCTCCTTTGTCAAAGGTGAAGTGGCTGAGTGTGTCTGGAGTTGATTCTGCATCTTCTGATCTGTTCTACTGGTCCTCAGGTCCGTTTCTTTGCAAATACCATGCTGTTTTTATCACAGTACCTTTGTAGTATAGTTTCAAGTTGCTGGTTGTGATACTCCCTACCTTGTCTTTGTTGCATAGAATTGCTTTTGCTATTCTGGGTCTCTTCTGGTTTCAAATGGTTGTTTTCTCTAGTTTTATGAAATATGTTGTTGGAATTTCAATTGGGATTGCAATGAATCTGTATAGCAATTTTGGAAGTATGTCTATTTTCACTGTATTGGTTCTTCCTACCCAGGAGCAAAGGGTTGTCTTTCCATATGCTGATATGCTCTTTTTAAATTAAATTCTTTTATTGGTACATCGTAGGTATAAAACACAATTACATTTCTCATTGGGAATTGTACCTTTACATAATGCACCTTGGTTCTTATTTTTTCCCCATTCCTAGCCCTCCCTTCATGCCCTCCACCCTTCCCTATTTACAAAGACTTTATTTCCATTTTTTCCATTTCTCATCATTTTTCCTTTCCCTTCTTTCCTTTCCCCTGCCCCACCCACTGCCCCTACCCCTTTGGAACTTTTCTTCCTATTTTGCACTATTGATTATTCATTCTAATCATTGGTACATTTTAGGTATACAATATAATGACATTCATCATTGGAAATTTGCACCTTTACATAGTCTCTCTTGGTTCTTCTTTTTCACCCTTGCCCAGCCCTCCCTTCAACCCCTCCAGTCCTCCCTATTTACAAAGATTTTGTTCCTATTTTTCCATTTTCTCATATTAATCCCATTCCCTTCTATCCTTTCCCCTACCCCTCCCACTTCTTTCCCCCTTTCCTTTCCCCTTTTCTTCCTATTTTATATTACCTATTATACATTTAGTCCTTATTTACATTTTCAGTTTCTCACACCAGAGAAACTATTCGGTATTTATACATGTGTGTCCTATTTATTTCACTTAAGAGTATTGCCTCAATGTGCATCCACTTAGCTATGAATGTCTCTAATTTCTCATTTTTTATGGCTGAGTAGTACTCCATTTTATAAAAAAAAAAAAACCCACATTTTCTTTATCCAGTCTCCAGTTGATGGGCATTTGGGCTGTTGCCAAGTTTTAGCTATTACAAACTGTGCGGCTATGAACATGGGTGCACATATATCACTGTGGTATGATTCCTTTAATTCTTTGGGGAAGATCCCCACCAGTGGAATAGCAGGGTCAAATGGGACTTCCAGTCCTAGTTCTTTGAGGTATCTCCATACTGATTTCCACAGTGCTTGCACCAGTCTACACTCCCACCAGCAGTGGAGCAGGGTTCCTCTTTCCCCACAGCCCTGCCAGCATTGGTTATTGGTTGATTTCATGATAGCAGCCATTCTTTCTGGAGTGAAGTGGAATCTCAGCATTGTTTTCATTTGCATCTCTCGAATGACCAGTGATGTTGAACATTTTTTCATGCATTTATTTGCTATTTCTACTTCTTTGCCTGAGAAATGTCTATTCATTTCAGATGCCTATTTTTGGATTGGGTCTTTAAATTTGTGAGGTCTGATCTTTTTAAATTCTTTATAGATTCGAGATAGTAGACCTTTGTCTGAGGAAGAGCAGATGAAGATTTTTTCCCACATTGTGGGTTGTCTCTTCACACTGCTGGTGGTTTCTCTTGCTGTGCAGAAGCTTTTTAATAAGAAGAGATCCCACTTGTTGATTGTTTGTGCTAGTTCATGGGCAACTGAGGTTTTGTTCATAAAATCTTTTCCTACACTGATGACTTCAAGGGTTCTACCTAACCTCTGTTCCAACTGGTTCAGAGTTTCCATTTTAATATTTAGATCTTTAATCCATTTCAATTTTAGTTTAGTGCATGGTGAGAGATACAGGTCTACTTTTAATCTTTGGCAAGTTGAAGCCCAATTTTTCCAGCACCATTTATTAAAGAGACTATCTTTCCTCCAGTGAGGGTGTTTGGCTCCTTTATTGAAGATGAGATGGCTGAGTGTGTCTGGTGTTGTTTCTGCATCTTCTAATCTGTTCCACAGGTCCTCAAGTCTGTTTCTTTGCCAGTACCATGCTGTTTTTATCACAGTAGATTTGTAGTAGAGTTGCAGGTTGAGGATTGTGATACCCCCTGCCATGTCTCTGTTAATCTAGAATTGATTTTGGTATTCTGGGTCTCTTCTTGTTCCAAATGAATTTGTGGATTGTTTTTTTGAGGTCTATGAAGTATGCTGGTGGGATCTCAATTGGAATTGCATTAAATCTATATAGCAGTTTTGGAAGTATGGCCATTTTCACTATGTTGATCCTTCCTACCCAGGAGCAGGGGATGTGTGTCCATTTTCTGATATCATCTTCAATCTCTCTTTTCAGAGTGCTATAGTTTTCAGAGAAGAGGTCTTTGATTTCTTTCATTAGGATGATTCGTAGGTATTTCAGTATTTTGGATGGTATTGTGAAAGGAATTATTTGCCCTATTTCTCTCTCAGTGAGTCTGTCATTGGTGTAGAGGAAAGTTATTGATTTTCGTGTGTTGACCTTGTAACCAGCTACTTGACTGAATTTGGTTATTAAGTCTAGAAGACTTTTGGTGGAATTTTTGGGGTTTTCTATATAGAGTATCATGTCATCTGCAAATAATGACAACTTGACTTCTTCATTACCTATCTTTATTCCTTTTATTTCTTTCTCTTGTCTAATTGCCATGGCTAATGTTTCCAAAACTATATTGAATAAGAGTGGTGATAGTGGACAGCCTTGTCTTGTTCCTGATTTTAGTGTGAAAGTTTTCAGTTTTTGACCATTTAGTATGATATTGGCTGTTAGTTTTTCATAGATGGCTTCTATCAGTTTGAGGTAGAGACCATCTATTCCAATTTTATGCAGGGTTTTTATCATAAATGCATGTTGGATTTTGTCAAATGCTTTTTCTGCATCTATGGAGATAATCATATGGTTTTTGTCCTTGGCTCTATTGATATAGTGTATTACATTGATTGATTTGTGTATTTTGAACCATCCCTGCATCCCTGGGATGAATCCCACTTGATCAGGGTGTATGATCTTCTTGATGATCTTCTGCATTCTATTTGCCAGTATCTTAGTAAGGATTTTTGCACCTATGCTCATTAGTGAGATTGGCCTATAGTTCTCTTTTTCAGTTGGGTCTTTCTCTGCTTTGGGGATCAAGGTGATGCTTGCTTCCAGGAATGAATTTGGGAGTATTGCTCCCCTTTCAATTTCATTGAAGAGTTTAAACAGTAGTGGCAGTAGTTCCTCTCTAAATGTCTTGTAGAATTCAGCAGTGAAGACATCAGGGCCCAGGCTTTTCTTAGTTGATAAGTTTTTAATTGCATTTTCAATTTCATTGCTTGATATTGGGTTGTTCAGAATTTTTAGGTCTTCTTAATTCAACTGTGGTAATTCATATGTATCTAAGAATCTGTCCATTTCTTCTGTGTTGTCCATCTTATTGGCATATAGGTTCTGGAAGTAGGAATTGATGATCCTCCGGATTTCTGCTGGGTCTGTTGTAATTTCACCCTTTTCATTCCTAATTGCATGGATTTGGGCCTTTTCTTTCCTTTTTCTGATAAGGTTGGCTAAGGGTTTGTCAATTTTGTTGATTCTTTCGAAGAACCAACTCTTGGCTTCAATGATTTTTTGTATCATTCTCTTAGTCTCCATTGCATTGATTTCTCCTCTGATCTGTATAATTTCCTCCCTTGTATGAGTTGTGGTTGTCCTGCTCTTCTTTTTCTAGAAGCTTGAGGTTCAGCATCAGGTTGTTTAATTGGGCTCATTCTCTTTTCCTAATATGCGTATTCACTGCTATGAATTTCCCTCATAAGACTGCTTTCATTGTGTTCCATAGATTCCAATACGTTGTATTGTCATTGTCATTTAATTGAAGGAACTGTCTGATTTCTTCTTTAATTTCCTCTGTGACCCATTGGTTATTCAGAAGTGTGTTGTTCAATTTCCACTTGTTTATGAAAGTTTTTGAGTTTCTTTTGCTATGGATCTCCAATTTCATTGTGTTTTGATCTGATAATATACAGGGGATAACTTCAATTCCTTTGCACTTACTTAAACATGTCCTATGAGCGAGTATGTCATCTATTTTGGAGAATGACTCATGTGCAGCTGAGAAGAATGTGTATTCTGATTTTGTGGGGTGGAAGACTCTGTAAACATCTGTTACGTTCATTTGTTCAAGAGTTCGATTGAGTTCTAGTATTTCATTACTTATTTTTTGTCTAGTTGATCTATCTATTTGTGACAGTGGGGCGTTGAGATCCCCCACTACAATTGTATTAGTGCATATATGACTTTTCATGTCTGTTAGTATTTGTTTTATATAGTTAGGTGCACTAGTGTTTGGTGCATAGATATTTATGATTGTCATCTCTTCCTCTTGGATTCTTCCCTTTACAAGGATGTAGTGTCCATCTTCATCTCTCTTAATTAGTGTTGGTTTGAAATCTACTTGATCTACAAAGAGGACAGCTACTCCTGCTTTTTTTCAGGTTCCTGTCACATGGAGTATTGTTTTCCACCCTTTAACTTTCAGTCTATGAGTTTCCTTTTGAATTAAGTCTGTTTCTTGTATGCAGCACTGATATGCTCTTCAATCTCTTTTTTCAGAGTGCTATAGTTTTCAGAGTTGAGGTCTTTCATTTCTTTCATTATATTGATTCCTAGGTATTTCAGTTTTTTGGATGCTATTGTGAAGGAATTATTTGCCCTATTTCTCTCTCAGTGAGTCTGTCATTGGTGTAGAGGAAAGCTATTGATTTTTGTGTGTTGACCTTGTAACCAGCTACTTGACTGAATTAGGTTATTAAGTCTAGAAGACTTTTTTGGTGGAGTTCTTGGGGTCTTCTGTATAGAGTGTCATGTCTTCTGCAAGTAATGACAATTTAGCTTCTTCATTTCTCATCTTTATTTCTTTTATTTCTTTCTCTGGTCTAATTGCTATGGCTAATGTTTCCAGAACTATATTGAACAGGAGTGGTGATAGTGGAAATCCTTGTATTGTTCCTGATTTTAGCATGAAGAATTTTAGTTTTTGACCATTTAATATGATGTTGGTTGTTGGTTTTTTCATAGATGGCTTTTATCAGGTTGAGATAAAGGCCATCTATTCCAATTTTCTGTAGAGTTTTTATTATGAATGGGTGTTGGATTTTATCAAACACTTTTTCTGAATATATTGAGATTATCATATGGTTTTTGTCCTTGATTTGTGTATGTGAAACCATCCTGCATCCGTGTGATGAATCCCACTTGGACAGGGTGTATGATCTTCTTGATGAAACTGCATTCTGTTTGCCAGTGTCTTATTGAGGATATTTGTATCTATGTTCATTAGTGAGATTGGCCTATAGTTCTCCTTTTCGATTGGGTCTTTCTCTGCTTTGGGGAACAAGGTGATGCTTGCTTCCAGGAATGATTTTGGGAGTATTGCTTCCCTTTCAATTTCATTGAAGAGTTTAAACAGTAGTGGCAATAGTTCTTCTCTAAATGTCTTATATAATTTAGCATCTTATATAATAAAAGCCATCACGACTTAGGCTTTTTTTGTTGGTAAGTTTTTAATTACATTTTTAATTTCATTGGTTGATATTGGGTTGTTTAGAATTTTTAAATCTTCTTCATTCAACTATGGTAATTCATATGTATCTAGGAATCTGTCCATTTCTTCTGTGTTTTCCATCTTATTGGCGTATAGGTTCTCAAAGTAGGTATTGAGCATTCTCTGGATTTCTGCTGGTTCCATTATAATTTCACCCTTTTCATTCCTAATTGCATGGATTTAGGCCTTTTCTTTCCTTTTTCTGATTAGGTTGGCTATGGGTTTGTCAATTTTGTTAATTTTTTCAAAGAAGCAACTCTTTGCTTTATTGATTTTTTGTATCATGCTCTTAGTCTCCATTGCATTGATTTCTGATCTAATTTTTCTAATATCCTCCCTTGTGTGAGCTTTGGGTTTGTCTTGCCCTTCTTTTTCTAGAAGCTTGAGGTTCAGCGTTAGTTTGTTTATTTGAACTCACTCCATTTTCCTAATATGGGTATTCATTGGTATAAATTTCCCTTATAAAACTGATTTCACTGTGTCCCATACATTCCCATATGTTGTATTGGCATTGTTGTTTAATTGTAGGAACTGTCTGATTTCTTCTTTAATTTCCTCTGTGACCCATCGGTTGTTCAAGATGGTGTTGTTTGATTTCCATGTGTTTATGAAGTTCTTGCGGTTTCTTTTGCTATTGATCTGCAATTTCATTGTGCTATGATCTGATAATATACAGGGGATTCCTTTGTATTTACTCAAACATATTCTATGAACAAGTGTGTGGTCTATTTTGGAGAATGACATGTGTGCAGCTGAAAAGAATGTGCATTCTGATTTTGTGGGGTGGAACACTATAAACTTCTGTTGAGTCCATTTGTTCAAGAGTTTGATTGAGCTCTAGTATTTCATTGTTGAATTTTTGTCTAGTTGATCTATGTGTGACAGTGGAGTACTGAGGTCCCACCGTATTATTATATTAGTGCTTTTTTGATTTTTTATGTCTATTAATATTTGTTTAATATGGTTGGATGTACTAGTATTTGGTCCATATATATTTATGATTGTCATCTCTTCCTCCTGGATTGTTACCTTTACAATAATGTAATGACTTTCTTTTCTTTTCATTAAGTTTACTGGTACATTTTAGGTATACTATACAGTTACATTCCTCATTGGGATCTTGTACCTGTACATGATGTATCTTGGTTCTTATTTTTTCCCCAATTCCATGCCCTCCCTTGACCCCCTCCATCCTTCCCTATTTACAAAGACTTTGTTTCCATTTTTCACCTTTTCTCATATTTTTTCTTTTCCCTTTTTCCCTTTCCCCTACCCCTCCCACCTCCCCTACTCCTTTAGACCTTTTCTTCCTATTTCACAATATTAATTATACATTTTGATCCTTATTTACACTTCTAGTGTTTCACCCCAGAGAAACTATTTGGTATTTACACATATGTGTCCTATTTATTTCACTTAAGACTATGGCCTCAATGTGCATCCATTTAGCTATAAATGTCTCTAGTTTCTCATTCTTTATCACTGAGTTGTACTCCATTTAAAAAAAACCCCACATCTTCTTTATTTAGTCTCCAGTTGATGGGCATTTGGGCTGTTTCCAAGTTTTAGCTATTACAAACTGTGCACTATAAACATGGGTGAGCATATATCGCTGTGGTATGATTCTTTTAATTCTTTGAGGAAGATACCCAACAGAGGAATAGCTGGGTCAAATGGGACTCCTAAGGGTCCCCTTCTCCCCACAACCCCGCCAGCATTTGTTATTGGTTGATTTCTTTTTTTTTTTTTTTTTTTGTAGCAGGGATCGAACTCAGGTCCTTGTGCTTGTGCAGCAGGTGGGGAAACCACTGAGCTAAATCCCCAGCCCAGCCCTAATTGATTGATTTCTTGATAGCAGCCATTCTTTCTGTCCTGAGGTGGAATCTCAGCATTGTTTTCATCTGCATCTCTTGAATGACCAATGATGTTGAACATTTTTTCATGTTTATTTACTGTTTCTACTTCTTTGTCTGAGAAATGTCTGTTCACTTCAGATGCCCATTTTTGAATTGGGTCTTTATATTTTGGGGGTTTGATTTTTTTCAGTTTTTCATATATTCTAGATAGTACACCTTTGTGTGAGGAATAGCTGGTAAAAATTTTTTCCCACATGTAGGTTGTCTCTTAGCTCTCTTGGTGGTTTCTCTTACAGTGCAGAAGCTTTTTAATAAGGTGAGATCCCAGTTGTTGATTCTTTGTGCTAGTTCCCATGCTACTGGGGATTTGTTCATAAAGTTTTTTCCTATGCCAATGTCTTCAAGAGTTCTACCTAACTTATCTTTCAGCAAGTTTAGTGTTTCTGTTTTAATATTTAGATCTTTAATCTACTTGTATTTTAGTTTAGTGTGTGGTGAAAGATAGGGGTCTAATTTAATCTTTGGCCAGTTGAAATCTAGCTTTCCCAACACCATTTATGAAAGAGGCTATCTTTCCTCCAGTGAGGGTGTTTGGCTCCTTTGTCGAAGATGAGGTGGCTGAGTGTGTCTGGAGTTGTTTCTGCATCTTCTAATCTATTCCACTGACCCTTCGGTCTGTTTCTTTGCCAGTACCATGCTGTTTTTATCACAGTGGCTTTGTAGTAGTTTCAAGTTGGGAATTGTGATACCCCCTGCCATGACTCTGTTGCCTAGAATTACTTTTTTTTAAAATTCTAGGTCTCTTCTTGATCCAGATGAACTTTTGGATTGTTTTCTTTAGTTCTGTGAAATACACTGTTGGGATTTCAAATGGGATTGCACTGAATTTGTATAGCAGTTTTGGAAGTATGGCCATTTTCACTATATTTGTTCTTCCTACCCAGGAACAGGGGATGTCTTATATCCTCTTTGATCTCTTTTTTCAGAGTGTTATAGCTCTCAATGTACTGGTCTTTTGCTTCCTTTGTTAGATTGATTCCTAAATATTTCATTTTTTTGGATGGTATTGTGAAAGGGATTGTTTTCCTGATTTCTCTCTCAGTGAGTCTGTTATTTGTGTACAAGAAAGTTATTGATTTTTGAGTGTTTTCCTTGTATCCAGCTACTCTCCTGAATCTGTCAATTCTAGTACTAACTTTCTTTGTTTCTCTTAATTATTCTTGGTTTCAAATCCATTATGCCTGCAGATACGATAATTACTCCTGCTCTTTTCAGGTTCCTGTCTCATGGAGTATTGTTTTCCACCCTTTAACTTTCAATCTATGAGTTTCTTCTTGAATTAAGTGTTTTTCTTATATGCAGCTTATTGTTGGATGTTGCTTCTTGATCCATTATGCCAGTCTACTTCTTTTGATTGCTGAATTGAGACCATTAACATTGTTGGTTATAACTGATATATGTTAACTCATCCTTGGCATGACCTTTTCCTATTGTTAGATTCTCCCCATTTGCATTTAATTTCCTGTGTTGCCTGATGGATTCATTCCATTGGGGAATGTGGGGCTGTGACCCTTGTTGTCTTTTCCTGGGATATTGTTTAAAAATTTTGGACTGCTGGTTTGGTATTTATGATGTTCCTCAGGTGTTCTTTGTTGAGAAATATCTTATATCTCCATTGATTTTGAAAGATAGTTTTGCAGGGTACATCAGTCTGGGTTGGAAGTTGTTGTTTTTTTTTTTTTAGGGCTTGAAATACTTCACTCCAGGTTCTTCTTGACTTGAGGGTTTGTGTTGAGAAGTCTGCTGTGATTCTGATGGGCTTTCCTTTGTACGTAATTTTTTTTTTCTCTTACTGCTTGTAGTATTTTATTCCTCAGTTTGGTTTCTGGAATCTTGACTATTATATGCCTAGGTGTAGATTTTTTTTAAACATGATTAGTTGGAGTCCTATATCCCTCACTTATCTGTATGTAAAATTCTTTTCCGCTGCTTAAGAAATTTTCTATCATTACTTCTGTGAACAGATTTTTTAAAAATGTCATTTGCACTATCTCCTGTTTTTTCATTAACTCCAATCAGTCTTATGTTATCCTTCTTTGTATCATCTAGCAGCTGCTGGATTCATTTCTCATGGTCTTTTGCTATTTTTAAGAAATCTTTCCTTTCCTGGTCACTAGCCACAATCCTGTCTTCTATATCTCATATTCTGTCCTCACATTGGCTCATTCTGCTATGTAAACTTTTAATGGAGTTTTTAACTTTCTGGATATCTGTTTGAATCTGTTTTATGGATTCCATTTGTTTCCTATACTGAGATTCCATCTTATTCCTGAGTTCCTTTATTTTTTATCTGTGTCTTCTCTAGAGTTATTAATCATGTCTTTTACTGTGGTCACCATCTCTGCTGTTATCTGAGAGATTTTTCTGATTTCATTTATTTTGGATCCTCTTTCATTGCCAGTTCTGGGAGTCCAGGTGGTTGAGTTTTGGATTTTTCCCATCTGACCTCCCTGGATTTCCCTTTGGTGATCTAGAAGTCTGGGCTTGCATCTTCTTTAAGTGTTTTCTCATTTTTATTTTTTGTTATTGTTGAAATTTTGGGTGTAATTTTCTCCTTGTAAATTGCTTATTGCAAGTATCTTTATTGCTAGTATTTAGAGCCCTTAGGGAATGGATATTTCTTGGATTGTCTTCCTGGTATAGTTGGTTCTGAGTGTGTAATGGCCTTTGAGCTATCTCAGTCTTGGTATACCAGTAAAGCCAACTGACTAAGCAATCATGACACCTTGGCCAAAGTAATACAATCAGCAACAACAATAGCATCAAACACAGATTAGAAAATGACAAGTTCTGGTAGCTATTAATCTTTAACTCATAAACTAGACTTGTGGTTATATATCAAGATCAAGGACCAACCAGAAATATGCATACAGTTAGTAAGTCTTCAATATAGCAGCTTGAACCTCTGGGAAGAAGATTTAGAAGGAATGAGGGGGGTAGAGAGATAGAAGGAGAAGTTAGAAGTAGGGTACAGGGAACAGGAGGATAACACAACTTTTGGGAAACTGGTGAAGACAGGAGGAAAAGAGAAATGGAAGGCACAGAAACAAGAACAGAACAAACTAACAGCAACAGGAAAACTAGAATCTGTATTCACTCTCTTTTAACAATAAGAACAATCAGGAAGAGTTGCACTGAAAACACTGAATCAGCCTGCTGCAGACAGCCACCTGGTTCCACACTACAAAGATGCAGAGGACACTGGACCACCAGACCATTGTACTGGACCTAATCAAGTTCTCAGCATTTAAAGAATTTCTGCCCAGAGGTAGGGGCTTCTGAGCTGCCGTCCTACTGCTCCTGGTCCAGAAGAAAGGGCTACCTGGCCACCATCCCTCCTGCTGCTCCCAGCCCAGAGGAAAGGGCTTTTGGGCTGCTGTCCATCCCGCCACTCCCAGCCTAGAGGTAGGGGCTTCTGAGCCACCATGCCTCTTCTCCTGGTCCAGAAGAAGGGGCTTCCAGGCTGCCAAACGTCCCACCACTCCCAGCCCAGAGGAAGGGGCTTTCATGCCACTATCCCTACCACCACTCCTGGCCCCTGGCCCACCTCTCCCAGCTCAGAGGAGGTAAGCCGTGCAGATGCCAACAGCATTCCCCCCTGCCCACCAGTTGAAATGAGAAAACATGTAAATAAGTCTCAAAACAAGACTTCCAAATCACCTACAGCAACCCCAAAGGGAAATGAGATGGAACACTCTGATATCCAACCACCTGGACCCACTGAACTGGCAACAAAAGGGGATCTGGAAAAAATGAAATCAGAAATAATTTCTCAGAAAACAGGAGAAATTGTGCTCCTAGTGCAAGACATGATTAATAAATCTAGAGAGGAGCTCAGGAACATGATGGAATCCCAACATAAGAAACAAATGGAATCCATAAAACAGATGCAGATAGATTTCCAGGAGATGAAAAACTCCATTGAAAGTCTACACAGCAGAATGAGCCAATGTGAGGACAGAATTTCAGATATAGAAGATAAGATTGCAATTAATGACCAGGAAAAGAAAAATTGCTTCAAAATTATAAGGGAACATGAGAAATCAATCCAGCAGCTGCTAGATGATGCAAAAAAGAATAACATAAGACTGATTGGAGTCAATGAAGAAACAGGAGAGAGTGCAGATGACATAAAAAAACCTCTTCACAGAAGTAATGGCTGAAAACTTCCCAAGCAGGGGAAAAGAACTTGACATACAGATAAGTGAGGCATATAGGACTCCAAATAGCCTTGATCAAAAAAAATCTACACATAGGTATATAATTGTTAAGATTCCACAAACTCAAGAGAACAAAGTTCTACAAGCAGATAGAGAAAAGAAACAAATCACATACAAAGGAAAGCCCATCAGAATCACAGCAGACTTCTCAACACAAACCATCAAGGCAAGAAAAGCTTGGAGTGACATATTCCAAGCCCTAAAAGAAAACAGCTTCCAACCCAGACTGATGTACCCTGCAAAACTATCTTTCAAAATTGATGGAGAAATAAGATACTTTCATGACAAAGAGCACCTTAGGAACTTCGTGAATACCAAACCAGCACTCCAAAGAATTTTACATAATATCCTAGGAACAGACATTGAGGATCACAACCCCAGGAAGCAAAGCAGAATGAACCCATCTGGCATGACAAGAAATTAAATGGAAAGGGGGAGAACCCAACAAAAAGAAAAAGTCATGGCAATGACAAGTCAATATGTTTCAGTTATAACCATCACTGTTAATGGTCTCAATTCACCAATCAAAAGAAACAGACTGGCAGAATGGGTCAAGAAGCAAAATCCAACAATATGCTGCAAACAAGAAACACACTTCATTCAAAAGGAAACTCATAGACTGAAAGTTAAAGGGTGGAAAACAATACTCCATATGACAGGAACCCCCCTAAAAAAGCAGAAGTAGCTATCCTCTTTGGAGATTAATGAGATTTCAAACCAATACTGATTAAGAGAGATGAAGAAGGACACTAAATCCTTGTAAAGGGAACAATTCAACAGGAAGACATGACAATCATAAATATCTATGCACCAAACACTAGTGCACCTAACTATATAAAACAAATACTAACAGACATGAAAAGTCATATATGCACTAATACAATTGTAGTGAGGGACCTCAACACCCCACTGTCACAAAGAGATAGATCAACTAGACAAAAAATAAGTAATGAAATACTAGAACTCAATCGAACTCTTGAACAAATGAACGTAACAGATGTTTACAGAGTCTTCCACCCCACAAAATCAGAATACACATTCTTCTCAGCTGCACATGAGTCATTCTCCAAAATAGATGACATACTCGCTCATAGGACATGTTTAAGTAAGTGCAAAGGAATTGAAGTTATCCCCTGTATATTATCAGATCAAAACACAATGAAATTGGAGATCCATAGCAAAAGAAACTCAAAAACTTTCATAAACAAGTGGAAATTGAACAACACACTTCTGAATAACCAATGGGTCACAGAGGAAATTAAAGAAGAAATCAGACAGTTCCTTCAATTAAATGACAATGACAATACAACGTATTGGAATCTATGGAACACAATGAAAGCAGTCTTATGAGGGAAATTCATAGCAGTGAATACGCATATTAGGAAAAGAGAATGAGCCCAATTAAACAACCTGATGCTGAACCTCAAGCTTCTAGAAAAAGAAGAGCAGGACAACCACAACTCATACAAGGGAGGAAATTATACAGATCAGAGGAGAAATCAATGCAATGGAGACTAAGAGAATGATACAAAAAATCAATGAAGCCACGAGTTGGTTCTTCGAAAGAATCAACAAAATTGACAAACCCTTAGCCAACCTTATCAGAAAAAGGAAAGAAAAGGCCCAAATCCATGCAATTAGGAATGAAAAGGGTGAAATCACAACAGACCCAGCAGAAATCCAGAGAATCATCAATTCCTACTTCCAGAACCTATACACCAATAAGATGGACAACACAGAAGAAATGGACAGATTCTTAGATACATATGAATTACCACAGTTGAATTAAGAAGACCTAAAAATTCTGAACATCCCAATATCAAGCAATGAAATTGAAAATGCAATTAAAAACTTATCAACTAAGAAAAGCCTGGGCCCTGATGGCTTCACTGCTGAATTCTACAAGACATTTAGAGAGGAACTACTGCCACTACTGTTTAAACTCTTCAATGAAATTGAAAGGGAAGCAATACTCCCAAATTCATTCCTGGAAGCAAGCATCACCTTGATCCCCAAAGCAGAGAAAGACCCAACTGAAAAGGAGAACTATAGGCCAATCTCACTAATGAACATAGATGCAAAAATCCTGAATAAGATAATGGCAAATAGAATGCAGAAGATCATCAAGAAGATCATACACCCTGATCAAGTGGGATTCATCCCAGGGATGCAGGGATGGTTCAAAATACACAAATCAATCAATGTAATACACTATATCAATAGAGCCAAGGACAAAAACCATATGATTATCTCCATAGATGCAGAAAAAGCATTTGACAAAATCCAACATGCATTTATGATAAAAACCCTGCATAAAATTGGAATAGATGGTCTCTACCTCAAACTGATAGAAGCCATCTATGAAAAACTAACAGCCAATATCATACTAAATGGTCAAAAACTGAAAACTTTCACACTAAAATCAGGAACAAGACAAGGCTGTCCGCTATCACCACTCTTATTCAATATAGTTTTGGAAACATTAGCCATGGCAATTAGACAAGAGAAAGAAATAAAAGGAACAAAGATAGGAAATGAAGAAGTCAAGTTGTCATTATTTGCAGATGACATGATACTGTATATAGAAGACCCCAAGAACACCACCAAAAGTCTTCTAGACTTAATAACCAAATTCAGTCAAGTAGCTGGTTACAAAGTCAACACACAGAAATCAATAGTTTTCCTCTACACTAATGACAGACTCACTGAGAGAGAAATAGGGCAAATAATTCCTTTCACAATACCATCCAAAACCCTAAAATACCTAGGAATCAACCTAACGAAAGAAATCAAAGACCTCTTCTCTGAAAACTATGGCACTCTGAAAAGAGAGATTGAAGATGATATCAGAAAATGGACAGACATCCCCTGCTCCTGGGTAGGAAGGATCAATATACTGAAAATAGCCATACTTCCAAAACTGCTATATTGATTTAATGCAATTCTAATTGAGGTCCCAGCATCATACTTCATGGACCTTGAGAAAACAATCCAAAAATTCATTTGGAACAAGAAGAGACCCAGAATACCAAAATCAATTCTAGGTAACAGAGACATGGCAGGGGGTATCACAGTCCCCAACTTGCAACTCTACTACAAAACTACTGTGATAAAATCATCATGGTACTGGCAAAGAAACAGACTTGAGGACCTGTGGAACAGATTAGGAGATGCAGAAACAACACCAGACACATTCAGCCATCTCATCTTTGACAACGGAGCCAAGCACCCTCACTGGAGGAAAGATAGTCTCTTTAATAAATGGTGCTGGAAAAATTGAGTTTCAATTTGCCAAAGATTAAAACTAAACCTATATATCTTGCCATGCAGTAAACTAAAATTGAAATGGATTAAAGATCTAAATATTAAAATGGAAACACTGAACCAGTTGGAACAGAGGTTAGGTAGAACCCTTGAAGACATCAGTGTATTAAAAGATTGAATTAACAAAGCCTCACTTGCCTGTGAACTAGCACAAACAATCAACAAGTAGGATCTCTTCTTATTAAAAGGCTTCTGCACAGCAAGAGAAACCACCAACAATGTGAAGAGACAACATACAATGTGGGGAAAAATCTTCACCTGCTTTTCCTCAAAGGTCTACTATCTCGAATCTATAAAGAACTTGAAAAGACCAGGCCTCCCAAATTTAAAGACCCAATCCGAAAATGGGCATCTGAAATGAACAGACATTTCTCAGACAAGGAAGTAGAAATAGCAAATAAATACATTAAAAATTGTTCAAAATCACTGGTCATTCAAGAGATGCAAATGAAAACAATGCTGAGATTCCACTTCACACCAGAAAGAATGCTATCATGAAATCAACCAATAACAAATGCTGGCAGTGCTGTGGGGAAAGAGGAATACTGCTCCACTGCTGGTGGGAGTGTAGACTGGTGCAAGCACTGTGGAAATCAGTATGGAGATACCTCAAAGAACTAGGACTGGAAGTCCCATTTGACCCTGCTATTCCACTGCTGGGAATCTTCCCCAAAGAATTAAAAGTATCATACCACAGTGATATATGTGCACCCATGTTCATAGCAGCACAGGTTGTGATAACTAAAACTTGAAAACAGCCCAAATGCCCATCAACTGGAGACTGGATCAAGAAAATGTGTTTTTTTAATAAAATGGAGTACTACTCAGCCATAAAAAATGAGAAATTAGAGACATTTATTGCTAAATGGATGCACATTGAGATGATACTCTTAAGTGAAATAAATAGGATACATATGTATAAATACTGAATAGTTTCTCTGGTGTCAGAAACTGAAATCGTAAATGGTGACTAAAATGTATGATAGGTAATGTGAAATAGGAATTTAAAGGGGCAAAGGGGAAGGAGGTGGGAGGGGTGGGGGAAAGGAAAGAAGGGAATGAGATTAATATGAGAAAATGGAAAAATAGGAACAAAATCTTTGTAAATAGGGAGGAATGGAGGGATTGAAGGGAGGGCTGGGCAAGGGTGAAAAATAAGATCCAAGAGAAATTATGTAAAGGTGCAAATTTCCAATGATAAATGTCATTATATTTTATACCTAAAATGTACCAATTATTAGAATGAACAATCAATAATGTAAAATAGGAAGAAAAGTTCCAAAGGGGTAGGGGCAGTGGGTGGGGCAGGGGAAAGGAAAGAAGGGAAAGGAAAAATGATGAGAAATGGAAAAAATGGAAATAAAGTCTTTGTAAACAGGGAAGGGTGGAGGGGGTGAAGGGAGGACAAGGAATGGGGAAAAAATAAGAACCAAGATGCATCATGTAAAGGTACAATTCCCAATGAGAAATGTAATTGTACTGTATACCTAAAATGTACCAATAAAAGAATTAAAGAGAGAGAAAAAAAAAGAACAATCAGGAAAATAACAGAACAGGACAAAAATGGGAAAAATAAAGGAGAGAAATGAATAAGAAGAGAGAAATGAGAGCAAAGAAAAGAAGAAAGAGATAAGAAAGAGAAAGAAAGAAAGAAAGAGAGAAAGGAAGGAAGGAAGGAAGGAAGGAAGGAAGGAAAGAAGGAAAGAAAGAAAGAAAGAAAGAGAAAGGAAGGAAGGAAGAAATAAAGAAAGATCCTCTTTGAGGTATGACTCTGCTGTTGCTGGCATACAACACGGGCAGCTGTGTGTAGAGCCGAGTGGCTTAATCTCAGTAAACCAGCTGTAGTCTAGAGAGATTCAGGCTGGTTTCTGGTTGTGAGCCCAAAACTGAGCTCCCTGCCCTCCTGCAGGTTAGAAATCTACAAGGTTCTACTGCAGATTTGAGCCTCCGTTCCCCCATACCAGGTCCAGGTTTGGTAGGAGGTGCTGGTTCCAGCAACTCACCAATTGCTGTAGTCTACTCTATCTTTGCTGTCCTAGTGGGCTTAAATTTTCAACAAACCTCAGAGAGGCCTTGTCTCTGCTGCTCACCACTGCTCCATCTTCCTGAGCTCACAGCAATGGCTCTCAGGGCCCAGGTGCCTGGGCTACATGGATCTGGATCTGTGGGATGCCCTCATGAGTATGAGGAGACTGCACATCTCTCTGGGTCTGGGAACAGGAGACTGCATGTCTGGTGGGGTCTGGGAATGGGAAGTCACATGTCTCGCTGGGTCTGGAAAGAGGAGCAGCATCAATTTTGTGTGTGTGTGTTTGTGTGTTAACCAGGATTGAATCTGGCCATTGCACTAAACTACAACCCCAACCCTTTTTATTTTACATTTTTAAATTTTGAGATATGGTCTATCTAAGTCACTAAGTTGCCCAGGTGGGGCTCGAACTTATGATCCTCCTGCCTTGGGCCCCCTCCTGGAATTACAATCATGTGCCACACAGTTTCAAGTATCAATTCTTAATAGTGATAACGTTTCATTGAGTAGGTGCCACAATTTACTTAACTCTCATTATCATTAGATATTTAGATAGATTCCAGATGTTTTTCTACTATAAGTATTACTGCAATGTTATTTATGTTTATCTTACAAAATAGCAGATATGACAAAATACAAAGCAATCAATCTCTGTGCCTTAATAAGTGTTTTACATTTGCAGACATTTTTCAGATGACTGCAAATAGGTGAGGCCAGCAGTGTTCACCTTTGCAAGCAAGAGCCTGCTGTGGGGTACAGCAGTAATACATCCCTAACAGTTTTTGTTTAAAGTTTAAAATTCCTGGTTGTCTTATTAACAAGAAGTAGAGTTAGTAAGTTTATAAATGAGATATCATTTCATTTAGCCTGGACATGAGAAATCTGCAGGTGAGGAGAGGTGATTAATAAATGTCTTCAAATATATGAAGACTTAAAACCTGGGGCAGAATTGTTCTGTGGCCTCAGGTAGAGGCAGGTTTAAGCTGAGTGACAGGAAATTCTAAGTGGCCCAGAGTTCCCCTCCTTGGTGGCTTTGATCTGGAATAGGCCAGACAACACATGGCAAGGACAGAGTCAAGCCCATTCAAGTCACCCTACAAGGCTAGATGATGTGTTCTTTAAGATCTAGCTCTCACATGCAATGTCTTTAAAATTTACACTGAAAATGTCTTTTTATAAGATAGGAAGAATCAATTATAATTTTGAATTATTTAAAGTAAAAAGCCAAGTTCTTTTATTGTGGCGTGTATTTATTCAATAAATATGTTGTATGCATATCATAATTCAAAAATAGTTTTAGATGTTAGGGATCTATGACTGAGAAAAACAGACAAAATATACTGCCTTTATGGGGCTGACAAATGCCTGATATGTTTCAAAATCCTTCACAGATATTTCTTGTTTGACTCCATGATGATTGCTTGAGATAGGCAGAGTAGCTCCTATCCCTGCTTTAGACAAGTCAGCTGAGACACAGAGAGTTTTAATAACTGGTCCAGCAGCACACTGCACAGTAAATGGTGGAGGAAAATGAAGGTCCAGCCCTGCTGGCTTCTGCTTCAGTGCTCTGTGCCAACCATGTCATCTAATCTGTGAAAGGAGATACTTTCCTACAGTTCCACCTCAGACTCACCCCAAATTTTCTTTAAAAATCCCTGTATTCTCTATGTTGCAAAGAGCTTGAACCTCAGAAGAAATTATCATCATTAGCCCAATATATTTTTAGTTTTAAGCTATGAGGTTTACAAAGGTAGATGTTGTATCTTGCTCATTTTAAAAAAAATTTTGTGCCTGGCACATAGCACATGCCTTAAAAATGTTTGTTAACAGGGTAAGTACAACTCATACAAATCAAACACTCTACTAATGTTGTTGTATTTTTTTCCCTTTTTTGGTACCAGGAATCAAACTCAGGGCCTTGGACTTGCTAGGCAGGTGCTGCACTGCTGAGCTACATCCATGACCCTATATTGTGTTTTTAAAGTATGTTTTTACTGTGAATTTACAGTAATTTATAAATGGAAAGCCATGATGTTTCATATGACATCAAAAAGTCTGGAAAAGTAGGATAGAGAGCTGTGTATCAATAACAAAAATGCTCAATAAAACACATAGGATGGAACTGATGCTTTGGGAAAATAGAAGTCTGGTTTAATTATAATTCCAAAGTAATTTTCATAATTGCATGATTATTTTAATGGATTTCAATCATAATTAATTCTGGCCTTTAGTTTTCTAATACTTTACTAATTAACACAAATAAAACCCTTTCCATGATAGGTATCTAGTAGGTCTCTGTTTAGAGGGAAAAATTAATGAAAAGATGTGAGCATGCTGTTTCTTCATGTGCTCACTGATTGATGATGAAGTCAGAATAAATCTAAAGTAGAAGACATAAATATGCACACATATTATCTTAATCTGTTTTATGTTGTAACAAAATATCATAAACTAGGTGGCTTATAAACAAAGAATTATTTCTCAGTTCTGGAGGCTGTAAATCTATGTTAGCCAGCCTTCTGTCTCTATAACAAAATAACCTAGGAAAATCAACTTAAAGAGAACAAAGATTTATTTTGGTCCACAATTTCGAGGTTTCAGTCTGTGATTTGCTGGCTCCATTACTTTGGGCCTGAGGTGAAGCAGAACATCATGACAGCAGGAGTGTGTAGTGGAGGAAGACTTTCATCTCCTGGCAGTTAGGAAACAGAGGGAGAGAGGGAGAGATAGACAGAGGGGGAGAGAGAGAGGGAGAGAAAGGAAGGATGGGGCCAGGGAGAACATATACTATTCCATGGCATGTTTGGAGTGACCAATTTCTCCAAACAAAGTTCACCTCCTACAGGTCCTACCAATTCCAAATGGCCGATCCAATTATGATTAATTCATTGACAAGATCAAGACCTGATGATCCAGTCACTTCACAGATGCTCTCTTTGAAAATTGCTACTCTGAGGATCAAGTCTTCAACACAGAAGCTTTTGGCAGACATTTCTGATCCAAATGATAACAAAGTCCGAGATCAAGACACCAGCAAATATAGTGCCTAGCAAGGGCCTATCTCCTGGTTCCTAGAACAAGCACATTCTCACTTTGTCCTCAAATGATAGAAGGGATGAACAAGCTCCATTGGGCCTATTTTATGAAGACATTAATCTCATTCATAAAGGCTCTTCCTTCAGGACCTAATCACCTCTCAAAAGTCATCACCTTTTAATATCATTACCTTATGGGTTAGTGTTTCAACAAAAGAATTCTGGCAGACACAAACATTCAGATGAAAGTAAAATAGGTGAAATAATATAATTCAAAATATGCTAGATGTTAAATATGCTGAGTTCCCCAGTGAATGAGTTTTAAGGAACAACAGAGGTCAAGAGCAGGAAAAGTTTTTGAGAGAGACAGCTCCTGAGAGATGGGGTGGGGGTGGGGACACTTGAAAGTGGGCTGCCAATAAACCCACTTCTCAAAGGAAGTTTTATAGAGAAAAATCACAAAATGGGTACAAAATCATGAGATGGGTACAATGTAGGTCAAAACTATGACCCAGCAATAATATTACAAGTATAGTCACTTAGGTAATATTGATCCAGTGGGGAAATAGGTCATGTAGCAAGTGAGCATGGAATGAACAAGGACCTTTTAAGGAAGTGATGGATTGGGAGGTCTTGGTCACCCACCTGAGTGACTGACATTTATCTAGACTTTATTGGACCGGGTGATGCCAATTATAGTATAATCTTTAATTTGTTGCTTATTCCTTGGGAAGGCTTGTAAGCCAGGTCACATTGTTTTTATCTAGAGGCCTGGCCTTTGACAGATGTACCTCTAGCCACAGTTGCAATGTGTTCTCATCTTCTGCACTGACTCCCTTGAGGGCTTAGTTTTGTCTGAGTGCCTATAATATTTTTAACTAACTTAGCTGTCTATAATAAAAGAACATATAAAACATAAATGTATCATATATGTGTATATTTATATATTTTATGTAATATATGAGAGGAAGAATATTCTATGAAAAGGAAAGGGCATGAAGTGAAAATAATTTAAAGCTCACATCTATCTAGGTAGATGGGAAAACAAGGAAAAACTTAGTATTAAAGATAGTTTCAAAGCCAAGGTGTCTTTATCCTGGTAAAATGATTGCTCACCATCGGAAAGATCAGGCAGTGAAGGAGAGGCAATGGAGTAGGCAGTGAGAACACAGGGTCAGCATAAAAGAGATATAGGTCAAATCTCTGTTCTGCCACTAAAGTGCCCTGTGCCTTGATTTCCTCATCTGAGAGGTAGGGATTGTTGCAATTGTGAAATGAGATCCCATATGTGCAGAGCTTAGTACAGTGTCTGCCATTTAGCAGACAGGGCTACTCTTGGTTATGCATGATGTTGCTCTTGGTTATGTATGATGTTTACTGTTTGTTATGCATGATGTTTTTGACACCAACATGGCCCCCATCACCACCACTTGGAGAAAAGATGACATTTCAAATCTGGACCTTTAAGTTTGAGCCCCAAAGTAAATAATATTGGTACTTCAGCAAATCAATAAACCTGCATTTTCTCCTTTTTGTGACAAAGCATCAGTTATCCAGTCCTCACAGGTGATACAACCAATCTTGCTTCAATTTCAGAGTCAAATAAAAAATGGAATCTAGGATGGCTCATTTCAAAAGAGCATAGCCTTTCGATTTAAATGAGTTGTGCCTCAAATAGACTTTCCATGAAACTATGGTATCTCCCAGGAGTGGCTGAAGCTGTTCTCTGAGCTTCCTGTTTTGCCAGGTCAATTTTTCTCTGTGTTAGAAGTGTTTTCTGGAGCTGGGCTGCTTCTCTCTGACAAGAAATACTGGCTGGTTGGGGAACTCAAACCTGTTCCTTAAAATAACTCAAGCAAAACATAATGAGGAAAATAAATCTCCAGACCAAAACATTCCCAATACACATAAAAAAGAAGTTGTCCTCATGCAAGAGATGCAACACCATGGCTCTTATTGGTTTGCTTTAAATGTGAATTCCCTAGTGCAGTTCTCCTTCAGCCTTTACAAGTGCATAGCCACATTATTTCTGCCACATCCTGGCCCATGATCATTCTTTCCCCAAACTTCCTTTCACTTACTATTCCTACTTTGGTCTTTGCTGGAATATGGAGAAAAGTTGCATCTTACTGCTTATTAAATGTCCATAATGTCAGACAGATCTTCAGGGCTTTGATCAGACCATAAATGACCAGGCAGGACCATGGGGGCCTGAAAGAGTTAGGGGATCATGGGGTGAGAAATCTTAGTAGTGAAAGAAACAAACCATAAAGACAGGATTTGGCTGCAGGTTTATAATCCATTCACCTCATTAAAGTGGCAGGGGTGCCCCCCCCACCAGAAAATAAGGTAATGATCTACTCTTTTGTCAAGATGCTAATGATGGCTCTCCAGCCAAGCAAATAGTAAGTGGGAGATCCATAAGGAAATGTGGAGCTGTGTGTACCAGGATGCATTGGATTGTTTCTGGAAAATAAACCTGGGATTTGTAAGTTTCTGAGGTAGGGATCCTTGTCACAGTATAGTAAGCTGTGTAACTAACCAAGCATGAAATTGAGAGATTTCAAGACTCAAATAGCACATGTTCATCATTTTGATACTTTGTGTTACCCTAGGCCAGAGTAGATCCAATACTTTCACTTCCACAAAGAGCCTGGACTCCTGTACTGACAGTCCCACTCCCATCCCTGCTTAGCCTATGAGTCTTGATTAATTGAACTTATTAGTATATGTTGGCACTGGGTAAGATCTTTGATTTGAATCGGATTTGAAAGTCCCATCCTGATGATCAATTGCCCATTTTGAATCCTCTTTGAATCACTATATGTGAGGACCTGGAACTTTGTCTTCAAAGAAAAGTAAGTCAGATGAGTATTAAGAAGACAAAGGGATGGAATTTAAAAACTCAAATGGTGATGTCATTTCACTTCATTAGGTTTCTCTCAAATTCAAAATAAAGGGCTGAGAGAGAAATTAGGGAAACAATTCCTTTTGCAATAGCATCCAAAAAAAATGAAATATCTAGAAGTCAATCTAACAAAGGAAGCAAAAGACCTCTATACTGAAAACTGTAGCACTTTGAAAAAGGAGATTGAGGAGGATATAAGAAAATGGAAAGACATCCCCTGTTCCTGGGTAGGAAGAACCAATATAGTGAAAATGGCCATACTTCAAAAACTTCTATACAAATTCAATGCAATCCTATTTGAAATCCCAACAGTACATTTCACAGAACTAGAGAAAACAATCCAAAAGTTCATTTGGATCAAGAAGAGACCTAGAATAGAAGAAGCAATTCTAGGCAACAGAGTCATGGCAGGGGGTATCACAATTCCCAATTTGAAACTGTACTACAAAGCCACTGTGATAAAAACAGCATGGTACTGGCAAAGAAGCAGACCTGAGGATCAATGGAATAGATTAGAAGATGCAGAAAAAATACAGATATGCTCAGCCACCTCATCTTTGACAAAGGAGCCAACTGTCCTCATTGGAAGAAAGCCTGTTTAATAAATGGTGTTGGAAAAACTGGATTTCAACCTGCCAAAGATTAAAACTAGACCCATACCTATCACCATGTACTAAATTAATATCAAAGTGGATTAAAGATTTAAATATTAAGGCAGAAACACTAAATTTGCTGGAAGATAAGTTACGTAGAACTCTTGAAGATATTGGTATAGGAAAAGACTTTATGAACAAAACCTCAGTGGCATGGGAACTTGCACAAAGAATCAACAACTGGGATCTTATCTTATTAAAAAGCTTCTGCACTGCAAGAGGAAACACCAACAGAGCTAAGAGACAACCTACAATGTGGGGAAAAATTCTCAGCAACTGTACCTTAGACAAAGGACTACTATCTAGAATACATAAAGAATTGAAAAAAATCAGATCCCCCAAATTCAAAGACCCAATTCAAAAATGAACAGATGAAATGAACAGATATTTCTCAAAGACGTAAAAGCAGCAAATAAATATATGAAAAAATGTTCAGCATCACTTGTTATTCTAGAGATGCAGATGAAAACAACACCGAGATTCCACCTCACCCCAGAAAGAATGGCTGCTATTAAGAAATCAACCAATAACAAATGCTGGCAGGGTTGTGGGGAGAAAGGAACCCTTCTCAGTTGTTGGTGGGAGTGCAGACTGGTGCAACCACTGTGGAAATCAGTATGGAGATGCCTCAAAGAACTAGGCTTAAAGGTCCCATTTGACCCAGCTATTCCCCTGCTGGGTATCTTCCCAAAAGAATTAAAAGAATCATACCACGGTGATATATGTCCACCCATGTTTATAGCGACACAGTTCATAATAGCGAAAGCTTGGAAACAGCCCAAGTGCCCATCAACTGGAAAATGGATGAAGAAGATGTGGTTTTTTTGTAAAATGGAGTACTACTCAGCCATAAAGAATGAGAAACTAGAGACATTTATAGCTAAATGGATGCATATTGAAGCCATCCTCTTAAGTGAAATAAATAGGACACACATGTAAATACCGAATAGTTTCTCTAGTGTGAGAAACTGAAAATGTAATTAAGGATACAAATGAATGAAATGACCTAATAACATATTTCTCAGATTGTGTTTCCGTTGAATGTCATATGACTGTATCAGAATTTAAATTAGGGAGAAGTCTGGCTTATGTGGAGTCTCCTGACTAACTGGAGTTTTTTTTACACATCATTATTTTTTCAATGTTGGTTTTGGGGATCTTTCTGAAAGAAGTCACACCCTTTGGTGTCTTGTTTATGCTTGAGATGCTTTTTTAAGTTATATGGGAAAATGTTTAAGTGCTTTTCAGTTTTGTTTTGGTTGAGTTCTACTGTATTTGAATATCATTGTAGTTTTTTTCCCCTTGAATTGTTCTTCTTTGACTGGTTTTAATTTTTTGTATGTGTGTGTTTGATAATAGTTATTTTACTAAAAAAATAAATAAAGGGCTTCATTATGAACTACCCCTGGAGTCTCCTTAAAGAATGCCACTAAGCCCATAATGTCCGGTGGCTGTATCATGTCAAATCTTGCCAGAAGGATGGATGCTTGAACAAAAGTAGTTAATCAAGTAAGACAACCATGCAAGCCAGGAATGCTGATACTTTTCAGGTGGTATGTGGGTCAGCAGCCCCTTGGGCACATGCCATTCTATCCTACCTCCAGATCTGCCTCTTACCTTACCAACCCCTCCACTTGGTCTATAAAAGTACATCTTTGTCTTTGGGCTCCCAATCATTTTGGTTCTCCACTCGTTTCTTATGTTATTTTTAATTCTCTTTGGGTTCAACCTTGGTAAAATACCTGTTTTATAAGAAAAAGAAAATCAAAGTTCACAAAGCACTTCCTCCTGATGAAGGGAGAACTGGCTTCTGTTAGTTCTCTTGAGTATTCTGCTGTACAACTCAAATGAATCATGAGACCGCATGTCGCCTGATTAAATTCAGAACATGAATGCGTGTGTGATTGCTGTGGTCACCAGAAATAGCTATCTGTGGAATGGAGATGAGAAACTGAATGAACTGTCCTCCCCGGACCATGTGAAATCATTTAAATCATAAATCAGACAATCTAAGCCATGTATGTCTTTAGATAACAATTAAATTGTTTGAAAACCAAGTCTTCCCTCCAGCTTCTGAGGCAAACTCAGGGCTTGTGCTGATAAAGAAGAGTTTCTATCCAACTCTAATGGATATCCCACCAGATTTTGAAAGTGGAAAGAAAACAAGTCATCAAACAGCAATCAACTGTGGGTTACTTCTCAGATGTCTCATTGGGCAACAGAGGTTTAATTCTATTTGAGATGCAAGGCTTAAATCAAAGTTTAATGCTTCCTTAAATCTCATGTAGATAGTAGATTTATGCATACTCCAAAGAATATAAAATGTTTACAATAGAATAATAGGCCTGGAGGCTAATATACATGGCAACTCCCCCATCTTCCCTCCTCAAAAGGTTAATATACATTTATTTAGCATTTACTGTATTGCACACTCTTATAAGTACCTTATAAAGTAAACTAATTTTGTCCCCAAAAGAACTGTATGAAATAGACACTATTATTAACTTCATCCCCATTTTACAAACAAAGCACAGAAAGTTTAAATTTGCTCAAGGTTACACAGCCTGGCTGATTCAAATCTAGTGTCTGTGCTCTGATCACTATGCTATGCTGCATCAATAGATATTTTAATCACAAAATTTTAAGTGTATTTTATTATCAACCTTAAAATATTCCTTCTATATCCAAAAAAGCTACATGCATGGAAATCTCAGCATGTAGGTTGGGGACTCTCCAGCAGAAAATGGGCAGAGATCACTCATAAGATGGTGGACAAAATGGGCAACTGCTGCTTTGATTCAAGCACATTACCAAGGCCTGGAAAGTCCCCTCTTATCTCAGGCCTCCATTGATTGGGTCTCTATGAAGGGTCCCATCTGTTTCCCTGTTCTTTTCTATGCCCAAGTTCCCAAGTTATTGTTGCCTATTGGATACTAAATAACCTCCCAAGATCATTATTTTTTCATTTATTCATTTCATAATTTTCATGTGCCAAAGCCCACACTTGGCATGTAGAATATTTGAGTATCTTCTATAGAGTGAAAATAATAAGAATGGAACTGGATGGCCAAGGATGTACCTCAGTGTCACAGTACCTGCCTGACAAGTGTGAGGTCCTGAGTTTGATCCCCAGAAACAAAAAAGAATGGAACTGGAAATATAATAAAACTGAGACTAGAAAACCAGGAAGTCAATGTTAATTCCAAATATCTCACACAGATCAAAGAACAGAGATTCATTCCCCATTTTTTAAACACCAGGGTTACATAGTGATAATATCAATTAAAAGTAGCATTATTAACTGCCCTGTGTCCCTTGCTCAGTCCTAGGTTCTGCTGATATCTTAGCAAATGAAATACACTCAATGCCTGTTTTACAGAGCATACAAGCTTTGGAGAAGGTGGTCAATAAAAAATTATAATACAACTGTAAATGGTCTAATATTATAAATTATATTCCTTGGTTTGAGTTTGTCAAATGCTGACATTCCTTGATACAGCAGTTTTATTCACAGGAGCTGCTTATCCAGCCTGACAATTCTTCATTTTAGAGGACAGCAGGTAACTGAATTGTAATTTCCCTAGTTGCTACTGCTGGGTAGTAGAGGGAGGTTCAGGAGTTCCACAGTCAGGGTGTCATGATAGCTTTTACTGGAGATTCTCACTGGGGAGGATCCTTTCTTCTGAAGGAACCCCATTCAGAATGCACTGGAGGGTAGAGAACCCTCTTGTAAAAATAAACTGACAATGCAAAAGGCCCTGGGCTCAATCTGCAATGCATGAGTGTGCATGTGTGAGACCAAAAGTGACTTCATTTTGCTAATGTGAGACCAGAATGACTCCATTTTGTCCAAAATGGAGCAGTCTCCTTTGTTCTTTCAAATTAATGATTAAATGTGCTTAATCTGGGACAAAAAACATGATCTATAACTCAAGATTCCTAAGCTCATTACTCAGCCATCTGTTTGCCCTAGAAACAAGTGTCCTGGGCCCACTATCTATAGGACAATCTGTTAACGTGCTGACTATCCACACAAGGTGGTCATGACCATTAGTCAAGATGTCTGCTGACCATCAGTACGTGACAGTAGACCACTAACCTTTGTCCCCATTTTTCTTGTAAAAACCTATACGTAATCCCCTTCAACCCTCAATGAGCCTAGCCAATCAAAATTCTACACTTCATACTTGCTAAATGTTAACCAATCATATGGCTGCTAATGACCAAAGCTTGTTGTAATCTCAATAAAAACCTTGCTAATTTGGAACTCGGGGCTCTCAATCTCGATCCGCTGTGTTGGTGACAATTGAGAGTCCCTGCTTAAGCTTGAATAAATGACCCTCCTGTGCTTACATCGGAAACAGCCTCCTGGTGGTCTTTGGGACTTTGTAATCTGGGCACAACACATGCATATGCATTTGCACCCGTGTGTGTAAACACTGACAAAGATTCAGTAAATAAATTCTAAACTCTAATTGAAGAAGATTTTCAAAAGACAGTGACTTTGTAATAAAGGCCCTGAGCAAAAGGCAGAAATTACTTCAGTACAGATGGTGAGGACAAGAGCCACAACAATACATATGTGACTCCAGGCTGTTCTGCAGGCAAGACAACTTCCTTTGTAAAGTTAACATCATTCTTCGTTTTTTTAAGAGTAGGAAAATTTATTGAGTGAAAGAAAGCTTTTGTCTAAAAGAGACAGAAGGGGGACCAGAAAGTGGGTTGCCTGCCCACCCCACTTTTCAAAGATGTTTTATACAGCAAAGCTATGTGGTGAGGAGGGTACAAAGTGGAACAAAACTATAAGACCCAATGGAAATTTACAAGGTGGGCATGAGTTGGGACAAAACCATGACCAATCAATAAGATTACAAATGCAGTCATCCAGATAATATTTATTAAATGAGGATCAAATGGGAAAACAAGTCACATACAAGGAATTTCCCATTTAGAATATCAGTCACTACTATCTATCTCTAGGGGAAGCAGTGCCTCTTCTTTTTATAATGCTAACCAGTGAATGTGCCTCAATTGTTCTTCATGTTGGCTGCTGGAGGGCTGGTGCCTTAGAGGAGGCCCTGTATATCTGTCTATAAGATATCTAATTAACTTACCTATCTACAATATTCCCCCCTTGGAAGAAGTACCCCTAATGTCTGTGAAAGGGCAAAGGGTAAAGACCAGTCTGGCTACTTCCAGCTGAAGAGTGTCATAGCTGTGATCAGCAGTCAGAGTTACTCTACAGAGGGTCTAACTAAAGGCCTTCCATAGGTGCCAGGCATTATCATCTTGGGTAGCCTTATACCTTTCAGTCTGGAGGAGACAAAATCAAAGCAACAGTTAAGAATACATGGACCAAATACTGAGGTCAGCAGTACTGCTATGAATGTAGCCAACAAGGGTTTCCACTGGGAGGAACTAGTAATAGCCTCCCACAGAGGATAAGGAGAAGGTCCAAGGGACTTCAGAATCCATCATAGAAGTAATTTAGCAGTTATGAGCTGTTTACAAGGTCGATCTGGTAGATCCCAGTAAAAGAACTCCAGCACATTTGTCATTCATTCCATTTGTATGACTGCTTGGAGTTTGGCAGCCTCTAAGACAAGAATAAACAAAACTTTTAAGAAATTAGAGCATGAAAAATCTAAGCATGAGTACACTAGAATGGAAGGGCAGGCTTGGGAGAAAGTCACACTTAATACTGGAATAGTGAGTGATTGTAACCTGTTACCTCGTAGACTCTTATTGATGGAGGTTATCTATAAGTCTCATACTTTTTCATAAGTCTCTCTAGTTTAAGATGTAAGAAGAGACAATGTGAGCAAATCTCTTTAAGAAATTTAAAACTCTACCTGAGCTCATAGATTTTATTATAATTTTTTTCCTAATGATCCATAACCATGGTCAGCTACTGGTATAGCTGGAAACTGCCAGAAGGAGTCAGTAATTTTTTATATCTAACTTTATTACTATTATTTTTATACCTCTTTTGGTTATTCTTTTCTTTTTTTTTTTCTAAGTTCTTTTATTGGTACATTTTAAGTATACAATTCGTTTACATTTATCATTGGGTGTTTGTACCTGTACATGATGTATCTTGGTTCTTATTTTTTTCCCCATTACCTGTGCATCCTTTAACCCTTCTGCCCTTCCCTATTTACACAGGCATCATTTCCATTTTTTTTTCTTTTCTCATAGTTTTTCCTTCCCCATCTTTCCTTTCCCCTTCCCCTCCCTTGACCCCTTCATCTTTGGAACTTTTTTCCTATTTCAAATTATCCAATATTCATTTTAATCATTTTAACCCTTGTTTACACTATCAGTTTCTCACACTAGTGAAATTATTTGATATTTACACATGTGTGTCCTGTTTATTTCACTTAAAACTATGGCCTCTATATGCATCCATTTAGCTATAAATGACTCTAGTTTTTCATTCTTTATGGCTGAGTAGTACTTAATTTTATTAAAAAATCCACATCTTCTTTATCCAGTTTCCAATTGATGGGCACTTGGGCTGCTTCCAAGCTTTAGCTATTACAAACTGTGCTGCTATGAACATGGGTGCACATATATTGCTCTGGTATGTTTCTTTTAATTCTCTTGGGAAGATACCCAGCAGGGGAATACCTGGGTCAAATGGGACCTATAGTCCAAGTTCTTTGAGGTATCTCCATGCTGATTTCCACAGTGTTGCACCAATCTAAATTCCCACCAACAATGGAGAAGGGTTCCTTTCTCCCCACATGCCCACCAGCATTTGTTATTGGTTGATTTCTTTTTTTTCCTCCATTAAGTTTATTGGTACATTTTCGGTATAAAATACAGTTACATTCATCATTGGGATCTTGTACCATTACATGAGTCTCTTGGTTCTTATTTTGTTTCCCCTTCCTTTGCCTTCCCTTCACCCCCTCCACCCTTCCCTATTTGCAAATACTTTGTTTCCATTTTTTCCATTTTCTCATATTTTTTCTTTTCCCATTTTTTCTTTCCCCTACCCCTCCCACTTCCCCTACTCCTTCAGACCTTTTCTTCCTGTTACACAATATCAGTTATACATTTTTTAAATTACAATATTAAGATCTAGGAGACATTACCACAGATTTTACAGAATTTAAAAGGATATAGAAAGCATATTACAAAAATCTTTTTTGAAATAAATTTGACACCTTCTAAGAAGTACCTTGGAAGACAAATTAATGAAACTAACTCTGGAGGAAATATAAAATTTGAATAGCACCTATTAAAGAAACTATATTCCTAGCTTGAAAACCTACCTACATGACAACAGCAGGCTCATATACATTTTAACTGATAAATTATATCAAACAATTAAAGCAGAAAAAAGAAGGAACACTTCTCCCCTCATTTTAGGAACTCAACATTGTGCTAATCCTAAAACTGGATAAAGATAGTAGAAGAAAAAAGTATGAACATAGATAGAAATTTGTTTAACAAAACAAACTATTGGAAGTCACATCTGGCAGGGATGTAGAAAGTGGTTTTGTTATAGGGATGGCAGTGTTGGTTCAGCATTGGAAGATCCACCCCCAGAAGTCATCATTTTAACAGAGGAAAGGAAAAAGCCATATGATCCTGTCACTAGTTGGAGAAAAAGTGTTGGACTAAATTCTACAGCTGTTCATGGTAAAAGGTATCAGGAGACTAGAAGTAGAACAGAACCTTCTCAACAGATTAAAGATATGTACTCCATACTACCAGTGAGAACGCCTTATATGAATGGAGAAGATACAATGCTTTCTCCTTAAGGTGGGGAACAAGGACAGATATGCTTACGCTTTATCTCTCCATTAAACTTTGAAATCTAGTCCGCACTAAAATAGTCTGGCAATAAAATGAGACAAATAGGATAGGATTGGCATGGCATAAGCAAAATCTTTATATGTAGAAGAAATGATCACCTACAGAGAAAATACTAAGAAATCTCTAGGAGGCCCTAGAATTTGTACATGAATTTAGCAGGATTAGAAAACACAAGGTATATATAAAAATTCAGGTCTGTGTATACTTGCTATAAATGAAGAACTGGATATTGAAATTTAAAAGTTATGTAGGAGTACAAAGGACCTAGAAAAGTTAAAAACAAAAACAGTGTTGGAAAACGTTTAGTACCTAATTTTGAGATTTCTTCTAAAGCTACAGTCATCAAGGCAGTGTTGGTGTAAGGAAAGACACATAGATCATTTGAATAAAACAGAATCTAGAAATAGAACCACACATGTACGGTCCACTGAGTTTTGAAAGATTATTCAACATTAGCATTTTATAGAATATAAACTCAATTCAAGAGCCGAGGAAGAGATAGTGTTTTCAGCAAACAGCACTAGAACACCTGGTATCCGTATAAAAAAATTAACCTCAACCCTTTTTTTTTCATACATGAAAATAACTTGAAGGGATCTATGAGCCTAAATAAGAAAGCCTAAAAGTATAAAACTTGAAGAAGAAATTATAAGGGAAAATGTTTATGAATTCAAGGTACACAAGGACTACCTAGTATACAAAAGACATGATGTATAGAAGAAAAAAAATTGATAAATGAGATTCCATCAAAATGTAGAACTTTAAATGACATCATTAAAATGAAAAGTAGTCCTTAAACAGACCATATTTACAATGCATATAACCTATGAGCAGAATATATAAAGAATTCTTAGAGCTCATTAATAGACAACCCAATTAAAATGTAGACATAAGAAGATGATAAATAGCCAGTATAGCACAAGGAAAGGTGTGCAACTCTAGAATCAGAAAAATACTAATCAGTACAATAACAAGATTGAATTATGCACTCATTAGGGAGATGAAGTTAAAAGTTTTAAAAGCCTTGTCATGACTTTTTCTTTTTGTTGGATTCTCCCACTTTGCATTTAATTTGTCATGCCCAATGGATTCATTCTGCTGGGTTTCCTGGGGTTGTGATTCTCATTGTCTTTTCCTAGGGTATTGTCCAAAATTTCTTGGAGTGCCGGTTTGATATCCATGAAGTTCCTGAGGTACTCTTTATCATGAAAGTATCTTATTTCTCCATCAATTTTGAAAGATAGTTTTGCAGGGTACATCAATCTAGGTTGGAGGCTGTTTTCCTTTAGGGCTTGAAATACATCACTCCAAGCTCTTCTTGCCTTGAGGGTTTGCATTGAGAAGTCTGCTGTGATTCTGATGAGCTTTCCTTTGTATGTGATTTGTTTCTTTTCTCTCACTGCTTGTAGAATTTTGTTCTTCTGTTGGATTTCTGGAATCCTAACTATTATATGCCTATGTGTAGATATTTTTTGAATAAGGCTAGCTAGAGTCCTATATGCCTCACTTATCTGTATATCAAGTTCTTTTCCCCTCCTTGGGAAGTTTTCTGCCATCACTTCTGTGAACAGTTTTTTTATGTTATCTGCACTCTCTCCTCTTTCTTCATTAACTCCAATCAGTCTTATGTTATTCTTCTTTACATCGTCTAGCAGCTGCTGGATTGATTTCTCGTGTTCCTTTACAATTTTAAAGCAATTTTTCTTTTCCTGGTCATTAATTGCAATCTTATCTTCTGTATGTGAAATTCTGTCCTCACATTGGTTCATTCTGCTGTGCAGATTTTCAATGGAGTTTTTAATCTCTTGGAAATCTGTTTGTATCTGTTTTATGGATTCCATTTGTTTCCTATGTTGGGATTACATCATGTTCCTCAGATTCTCTATTTTTTTATCTGTGTCCTCTCTAGATTTATTAATCATGTCTTACACCATGAGCAAAATCTTTGCTGTTATCTGAGTAATTATTTCTGATTTCATTTTTCCCAGATCCTCTTTTGTTGCCAGTTCAGAGAGTCCAGGTTGTTGAGTATCAGAGTGTTCCATCTCATTTCCCTTTGGGGTTGCTGTAGGTGATCTGGAAGTCTGTTTTTGAGGCTTGTTTATGTATTTTCTCATTTTCAGGGGGAGGGGTGCTTCTGGCGCCCACATGGCTCACCTCTCTCCCTAGGAGCTTGGGATGGCAGTGTGGGGGCTTCTTTGCAGATGCTGAGACTGGCTTAGCTTCTTTGTTCTAGGAGCTTGGGATGGTGGTGGGGGAGCTTCCTTCTGCTGATTTGGTGTTTTCCACGTGACTGGAGACCTCAGGACCAAGTCCCCAGACCTGCCTGTCTGCAGAGGGCTGATTCAGTGTTTTCAGCACAACTTTAAAACTGTTTTTGCTTTCACATGTGTACAAGATTTTTATTCCTTTTGATTCTTATTACAAGAGATCTATTTTAATCTATAAAGTTTTGACTGTCTTTTTATAGTTATAAACCTAAAAATTATACAATAAGTTTTATAATTCAACTTGGCCAAATACATCTGAGTGCACTCTGGTTTATAAACAAGTTGTCTTCTGTGTGTGTCTGTCTGCTCAATTTGTTACAACAGCTGTTATGTTTGAGCTTTTTCCTTTTGGCATTTTGGATTTTTTAAGATGCTTACCTGTAACTCAGGTTTGCTTATAGAAAAATATAATTAGAGACATGTTTCCCCAGGTTGCCAGATTATCCAAATAATGTCAACTGGTTTTACAAGTACAGTACATACTGTTGTCTATATATAATATCTCAGGAATCTTTCATTGGTCAAAATGAATAATGTGCTAATTGTTATGATCTGGCTCTCATAGGTCTTCTAAAGATTTGTTAAGATAATTAAATAAAGACACTTGGGCTTAGGAAAACTACTGGACAGGACTCCCCTTGGTAAATAAAGGAGCAGTTGCCTGGAAAAAATTTATTCCAGCCTTTGTTCACAAAGGGGACCCCAATAATTTCCATAGCCTCATGGGAAATACATTGCTAAACATATTATTGTGATATGTATACCTTGGTCATGGTCTACATTTTCTGAGGGAAAACAAGGTTTTATTTAAAATACTCTTGGTACAAAACAAAATTAAGGGACAAAGGGTTTCATGTAACTGATATTCATTGTTATTTTATGGTATATACATTCATGCCTTCTGGGTGTACAAGTCTTCTAGGATATTGTTTATGGTAATGATCTTTTTTGGCTCAGGTATCTGCCTCTCTTGCACTCCAGCTGCTTGTGATAAGAGGTACATGTCAAGCCAGCATGCGAAAACCAGTCAAATAATAGTTTTCTTAAAAACTTATGTGATGTATATTATATATGTCACCACACTTAGGGATATGCAGTCACCAAACAGCTGAAACAGTGTCACACACTGAAATCAGAGGCTAGACGTTATCAATTCCTAAGGTATATTTATAGGCCAATGTGTATGTTCTCTTTAGGTAGCAACCTACTAAAGATAACAAAAAAGAGTTTTCTTTATGTCATTTAATGTCTTGTGATCAGATGGAGATGTTTGACTGAAAGACTATTCCATACTTAGATGGACATGTAAGTGTAACAAAGAAAATGTCATTATAATTGTCATGCTAAAATACTATGTGTAGCTCTTGATCTTAAGTTTCTCTATAATATACAACTGTTGTCTGTTGACATTCTGCAGGGTTTCAACTAAACGACCATGGTTGGTAAAGTAACAGCCCTCTCGCTGCTTTATATTTCAAAAGTGCTTAATGTCCAGATGAAATTATAATAGTTAAGCTCACTGCTCCTACTGAAATACTTATGCCACTGATCATCTCTTCTGGGTGTTCAACAACTAAAGTTTGGAGACCAAAACTAGAAAGATAACTGGGATAAGAGGACAGCCAATATTTTGGCCCTGGCCCCTCAAGATGAACAAAGACCCAGGACACAAAGGAACCTTTCCTACAGGATCCTGCATCTGTGGTAAGTCACTCAACCTCCTGAGCAGGGAGATTGCTGGACACCAGAGGACAAATGTACCACATGCCAAAGGAGGGTCACAAAAGGGAAAAATCTCCCATGTTTTCACTGAAAGCAACATGGTCAAGCAAGGCCATGACCCATCCTGATGGCTGACACTGACAGGAGCTGAGAAGCTCTATGAATGGTTCCAAAGTAATGCCTGAGGAGACTTAGCTGACCTTGGTAGATAGCAAGATGTTCATACTGATTGACACAGGTCTCACTTTAACTTGGTTTTAAACACGCAACAGAAAAGAATAACCAGGTCTCCATCCCAGGCTCCTAGGGCAGAGAAGCTCAGCTGGTCCCAGCACCCAGAAGGAAGATCCCCACCTCCAACCCAGGCTCCTAGGGCAGAGAAGGTGAGCCAGTCCCAGCCCCCACAAAGAAGCTCCCCACCTCCATTCCAGGCTCCTAGGGCAGAGAAGCTCAGCCAGTGCCAGCACCCAGAAGGAAGCCCCCTGCTGCCATCCCAGGCTCCTAGGGCAGAGAAGGTGAGCTGGTCCCATCACCAAGAAGGAAGCTCCCCGCCTCTATCCCAGGCTCCTAGGTCAGAGAAGCTCAGCCAGTCCCAGTACTCAGGAGGAAGCTCCCCACCTCCATCCCAGGCTCCTAGGGAAGAGAAGCTAAGCTGGTCCCAGCATCTGGAAAGAGTCTCCCTGCATCCATCCCAGGCTCCTAGGGTAGAGAAGCTAAGCTGGTCCCAGCGCCCAGAAGGAAGCTTCCACCTCCATCCCAGGCTCCTAGGGCAGAGAAGGCTCCTAGGGCAGAGAAGCTCAGCCAGTCCCAGCACCCAGAAGGAAGCTCCCCTGCTGCCATCCCAGGCTCCTAGGGCAGAGAAGGTGAGCCATGTGGGCGCCAGAAGCACCCCTCCCCCTGAAAATGAGAAAACACATAAACAAGCCTCAAAAACAGACTTCCAGATCACCTACAGCAACCCCAAAGGGAAATGAGATGGAACACTCTGATACTCAACAACCTGGACTCTCTGAACTGGCAACAAAAGAGGATCTGGGAAAAATGAAATCAGAAATAATTACTCAGATAACAGCAAAGATTTTGCTCATGGTGTAAGACATGATTAATAAATCTAGAGAGGACACAGATAAAAAAATAGAGAATCTGAGGAACATGATGTAATCCCAACATAGGAAACAAATGGAATCCATAAAACAGATACAAACAGATTTCCAAGAGATTAAAAACTCCATTGAAAATCTGCACAGCAGAATGAACCAATGTGAGGACAGAATTTCACATACAGAAGATAAGATTGCAATTAATGACCAGGAAAAGAAAAATTGCTTTAAAATTGTAAAGGAACACGAGAAATCAATCCAGCAGCTGCTAGACGATGTAAAGAAGAATAACATAAGACTGATTGGAGTTAATGAAGAAAGAGGAGAGAGTGCAGATAACATAAAAAAACTGTTCACAGAAGTGATGGCAGAAAACTTCCCAAGGAGGGGAAAAGAACTTGATATACAGATAAGTGAGGCATATAGGACTCTAGCTAGCCTTATTCAAAAAATATCTACACATAGGCATATAATAGTTAGGATTCCAGAAATCCAACAGAAGAACAAAATTCTACAAGCAGTGAGAGAAAAGAAACAAATCACATACAAAGGAAAGCTCATCAGAATCACAGCAGACTTCTCAATGCAAACCCTCAAGGCAAGAAGAGCTTGGAGTGATGTATTTCAAGCCCTAAAGGAAAACAGCCTCCAACCTAGATTGATGTACCCTGCAAAACTATCTTTCAAAATTGATGGAGAAATAAGATACTTTCATGATAAAGAGTACCTCAGGAACTTCATGGATATCAAACCGGCACTCCAAGAAATTTTGGACAATACCCTAGGAAAAGACAATGAGAATCACAACCCCAGGAAACCCAGCAGAATGAATCCATTGGGCATGACAAATTAAATGCAAAGTGGGAGAATCCAACAAAAAGAAAAAGTCATGACAAGGCTTTTAAAACTTTTAACTTCATCTCCCTAATGAGTGCATAATTCAATCTTGTTATTGTACTGATTAGTATTTTTCTGATTCTAGAGTTGCACACCTTTCCTTGTGCTATACTGGCTATTTATCATCTTCTTATGTCTACATTTTAATTGGGTTGTCTATTAATGAGCTCTAAGAATTCTTTATATATTCTGCTCATAGGTTATATGCATTGTAAATATGGTCTGTTTAAGGACTACTTTTCATTTTAATGATGTCATTTAAAGTTCTACATTTTGATGGAATCTCATTTATCAATTTTTTTTCTTCTATACATCATGTCTTTTGTATACTAGGTAGTCCTTGTGTACCTTGAATTCATAAACATTTTCCCTTATAATTTCTTCTTCAAGTTTTATACTTTTAGGCTTTCTTATTTAGGCTCATAGATCCCTTCAAGTTATTTTCATGTATGAAAAAAAAAGGGTTGAGGTTAATTTTTTTATACGGATACCAGGTGTTCTAGTGCTGTTTGCTGAAAACACTATCTCTTCCTCGGCTCTTGAATTGAGTTTATATTCTATAAAATGCTAATGTTGAATAATCTTTCAAAACTCAGTGGACCGTACATGTGTGGTTCTATTTCTAGATTCTGTTTTATTCAAATGATCTATGTGTCTTTCCTTACACCAACACTGCCTTGATGACTGTAGCTTTAGAAGAAATCTCAAAATTAGGTACTAAACGTTTTCCAACACTGTTTTTGTTTTTAACTTTTCTAGGTCCTTTGTACTCCTACATAACTTTTAAATTTCAATATCCAGTTCTTCATTTATAGCAAGTATACACAGACCTGAATTTTTATATATACCTTGTGTTTTCTAATCCTGCTAAATTCATGTACAAATTCTAGGGCCTCCTAGAGATTTCTTAGTATTTTCTCTGTAGGTGATCATTTCTTCTACATATAAAGATTTTGCTTATGCCATGCCAATCCTATCCTATTTGTCTCATTTTATTGCCAGACTATTTTAGTGCGGACTAGATTTCAAAGTTTAATGGAGAGATAAAGCGTAAGCATATCTGTCCTTGTTCCCCACCTTAAGGAGAAAGCATTGTATCTTCTCCATTCATATAAGGCGTTCTCACTGGTAGTATGGAGTACATATCTTTAATCTGTTGAGAAGGTTCTGTTCTACTTCTAGTCTCCTGATACCTTTTACCACGAACAGCTGTAGAATTTAGTCCAACACTTTTTCTCCAACTAGTGACAGGATCATATGGCTTTTTCCTTTCCTCTGTTAAAATGATGACTTCTGGGGGTGGATCTTCCAATGCTGAACCAACACTGCCATCCCTATAACAAAACCACTTTCTACATCCCTGCCAGATGTGACTTCCAATAGTTTGTTTTGTTAAACAAATTTCTATCTATGTTCATACTTTTTTCTTCTACTATCTTTATCCAGTTTTAGGATTAGCACAATGTTGAGTTCCTAAAATGAGGGGAGAAGTGTTCCTTCTTTTTTCTGCTTTAATTGTTTGATATAATTTATCAGTTAAAATGTATATGAGCCTGCTGTTGTCATGTAGGTAGGTTTTCAAGCTAGGAATATAGTTTCTTTAATAGGTGCTATTCAAATTTTATATTTCCTCCAGAGTTAGTTTCATTAATTTGTCTTCCAAGGTACTTCTTAGAAGGTGTCAAATTTATTTCAAAAAAGATTTTTGTAATATGCTTTCTATATCCTTTTAAATTCTGTAAAATCTGTGGTAATGTCTCCTAGATCTTAATATTGTAATTTAAAAAATGTATAACTGATATTGTGTAACAGGAAGAAAAGGTCTGAAGGAGTAGGGGAAGTGGGAGGGGTAGGGGAAAGAAAAAATGGGAAAAGAAAAAATATGAGAAAATGGAAAAAATGGAAACAAAGTATTTGCAAATAGGGAAGGGTGGAGGGAGTGAAGGGAAGGCAAAGGAAGGGGAAACAAAATAAGAACCAAGAGACTCATGTAATGGTACAAGATCCCAATGATGAATGTAACTGTATTTTATACCGAAAATGTACCAATAAACTTAATGGGGGAAAAAACCTATTTTAAGATGGGCCCTAAGCTGACAGTTTATTGTTGCTTTGTTAACCATAATTGTTTGATAGCCACATGTAATTGTTCCCTCTAAAGGGTCAGATTATTAAAGGCAATTTCAATTACCTCCAGTGGGGGTCAACTCAGGCCAGGTTTGCATGTAGAAGAGACTAGGTGGCACTCTTTGGAGCTATCTATGCATTCCAAGCAGTGAGAGAAAAAGGCCTGCCAAGGGTCCAACCTGCTGTGCTTCAGATGTCTACCTATGACAATTTTTCCCATTTTGAAAAAAAGACATAAGAAAAGAAGGCATCCCCTTGTATCCCTCTTCTTCTGTGCCCAATGTAAGGTGTCCCTTAAACTTTATTTCATCCAGTGCCAGTGGCAACAGACTAGAGGTGCAAGGAAGTGTCCAGAGCCAGGTTAGCTGTTCTTACCATTCTCTAATTTTGCCTGAGGGGTTAAAGACAGATAAATTTGAACTAAAACTATTATTATTTTTTGAAAGTTTCAGGATTAAACCTAGACCAGTTTTCTATATGGCCCAGAGATAAATGAAGGTCAGCTTTACTCTAGAAGGATTCCAGGGAGGGGAAACTCACCATTCTGGAAGATTTGTCTTGAAATCCACAGCCACAGAAGAGGGAAGTGCCTTGAACAAACTGTGTTTTCAGGGGCAGGGCAGTGGAGAAGGGACAGAGGAGTGTCTTTAAGTATGGCACAAGAACTAAATCATAACCATCTCAGTTATAGAAGGACAATTATGATCAGGAGCTTTTTTTAGAGTGGATCTGCAATCCTTAGCAAAACCTGTCTTCAGAGACAAAAGCTATGATTGACTCCAACTGAATTGTCAAGCAGAAAATCAAACGAATAATCAAAGAGCCCAAATGGCTGCTTTTTGCCTCTTGAAAGGGAATGAAAGTGTTCTATGTTTTTTAGGGCTTACCCTTTTAATGAATTACTCTGAATCTATAATATCTAATTTATGATTTAAATACCCTACAGGCTGTTGAGCAGCTGCCCAATGCCTTTTTTTTATGGCCTACATGTACATTTGAACACAAGCAAGAATTACTTCTTAATGTAAAGAAAATCTCAACATAAGATGATTTTGACCATTTTCTCTCTTTTAAAGTATACTTTTAATTGTGAGATAGCATCATAGTACTTTTTTCTCTGTGTACTTGGCTTTAGGAGGTAGGCACACCATGCAAGGGTGTAGGGAAATACTAAATTGCTCCTTAATACATTCCAAAAGAGTAGAAGGTTCAAATATGGAGTTCCTAATCTGAAATAAGAGAAACAAATATGGTGTCCCATAAGTCTGCTTGATTCCTGTGCCCCCAAGGGCGTCCCCCAGGTTTATACCACTCCAGGGTAGGTAGCTACCATCTGGAGAGAGAACCAAAAAAATAAAACTGGACTGGACTATCTACTCTTTACCAGTGCATGATCTTATCTTCCTCAGGTAACTCATAGCCTTACTGGTAGGTACTCTCGAAGTGCAAGTTACAATTGACTTCAGCCATAACAATCATGTTTAGAGAAGGAAGTATTGCTAGCAAACCAAGAAATTTAAACCACTATTTTCTAGTTCCTTGAGAGAGGAAAATAGGTCAACAGTCAAATTAGGTCACTTTTCCTGCAAAAGAAATCACCTCCAGAGACGGTAAGTCAGAGGTTCTGCCCTTGGCCCTAGGGCAGAGAAATCTCTGAGAAATTTCTGTTGTCTATCCAGTCATTTAGGCAAGTTTTATTAGCAGCAATACAAGGCTACTCCTTCAAGGTCCATTTTAAATTTACTAAGTATTTGAAACTCATAGGTCCTCCTAGTGGCCACAGTCTACATAGTGAAGGGCTGTTGGGAGCTAGTTTCTTCTGAGGGACCTTTGGGTATCTGCCAGAGTGTAGCCCTGGCCATGATCCCTCATTCGTCATCTCAGTTTCTGCTAGTTCCATGCAATCAGAGATCTGTCTCTGAAAGGAACCCAATTGCCTATCTGGTCAATGTTCCACCCGCCATTGGTGTCAATAGGAGTGGGAATTCACCAGAAGGCAACTGGAGAAGCCTGTCCTCTGCTTTGACAGTGGCAGCTGCCCTAAAGGCAATTACTAGCTGGCAGAGTAACCACTCCTTGGCATTCTATAAGGGACAGATAAAAGCCTGAACTGTCTTTATCTGAGACAATTTTATAAGAGACCCATTTTACAACATTTTTAAGGAACTAAGTTCAAATGCAACACATACAAAACAAAATAAAATGTAATTTTTACAAAAGACAATGCATAAGAAAAACAAATTTGCAAACATTTAAAACACAATTTAAGACATTTTTGAAGCAAAAGCCAAAACAAAGGCCAGAATTTATGAAACAAAAACCAGAATCTATGAAACAAATGTCCAGGGCCTATGAAATAATAGGTTACAATCTATGAAGCAAAAAGAACAAAGAACCTATGAAAGAAAATTCTTACCTCCGACCAGTAATCTCAGTGGAAGACCTTCAAAATGATATAAGGGGAAGAGATGTAACTCCCAAACCTACTAGATATCCAAAATGTGAGTTCAAGCTCTTTAAAATTGAAGAATGAATTCTAGGAACAATGGAGATTAGGAGTATGAAAATTTATTGAGTAAAAGAAAGCTTCTGTCTAAGAGAGACAGAAGGGGGCCAGAAAGTGGATTGCCCAACATCATTCTTTTAATGAGGAGTAAGTGGCAGCTGGCACTAGGACACAACTCATAGTTCTCTAAGTTGTATTATGTAAGTATAAAGGACCTTCATGTTCATCTTAAAATGGGTTATCATTTCTTCCTGTCATTTCATACATTTCTATATGCATACCTGCAGAAGGTGGTGCCTTTCTAATCAAAATGAGCCACACTAGGTAATCAGAGCTTCTAAGAGATGGCTATTTCTGCTTTATGAGTCCAATATTTTTTTGTATTTGGTTTCAACTATTTGTTTTGGGGTTTTTTTGGTACCAGGGATCAAACTCTGGTCCTTGCGCTTTCAAGGCAAGTGACGGAACCACTAAGCTAAATCCTCGGCCCTGTATTTGGTTTCATTCAGCAGCAACTAACAAGTACTTTGAAGGACAAAACAAAAATAATAACACAGTAAGAAAAATAACACAACACTGGCATGAGAATAGGCATGTAGATCTGAGGTAGAATATAGGACATAGAAATGAACCCACACAACTACAGGTGTCTGATTTCTTGACAATGGAGCCAAAAACATATGTTGTAGAAAAGACAGACTCTTTAATAAATGGTGCTGGAAAAACTGGATATCCATATATGGAAGATTAAAACTAGATCCCTGTCTCTCACCTTGTAAAAAAATCAATTCAAAATGAATTAAAGCTCTAAGTAAAAGACCTAAAACTGAAATGAATAGACATTTCACAGAAGAAATACAGATAGTCAATAAATACATGAGAACAATTTCAACATTAAAGAAATGCAAATTAAAACAACACAGATTCCATCTTACTTCAGAAAGAATGATTATTATCAAGAAATCAAATAACAAATGCCAGAGAGGTTGTGGGGGAAAAGAAACCCATTTATAATTTTGGTGGAGCTATAAACTAGTACAACTATGGAGATCAGTATGGATATTCCTCAAAAAACTAAAATTAGAAATTCCCTTTGACCCAGCTGTTCCCCTTCTGGGTATCTTCCTGAAAGAGTTAAAGATGTCATATTATAGTGATACATGCATATACATGTTTATAGCAGCACAATTCATAATAGCCAAATCTTGGAAGTGACCTACATGTCCATAAAAGGAGATAGATCTTTTAAAAAGGGAAGGGGACCAAAGACTGAGGGAAGGGAAGGGAGGGAAAATGAAGGAGATGAAATAATTTAGATGTGCTCTGTATTCATTAAAAAATTTAAAAAGATCCAAAACTTTGGAACTGCTGAAAGAAAACATAGGGGAAACAGCTGAAGTCATAGGCACAGGGCAAAAACTTCTTGAATAGAACTCTAAAAGCATAGAAGATAGCAGCAAGAATCAATAAATGGGACTGTATCAAATTTAAAAGTTACTCCACAAACAAAAGAAACATTTAGCAAAGTGAAGACAAAGCCTACAAATTGGCAGAAAATGTTTGCTAGCTACTCTTCTGACAGAGGATTAATATCGAGAATACATAAAGAATTCAAAAATTTTAAAACACAGTTAATAAATGGGTAAATGAATTAAAGAAAAACTTTTCAAAAGAAGCCCAACTAGTCAGCATCAGCAAAAGCATGAAGGCATAAAAATGCACAGTAGGTTTTGAAAACAGGAAATTATACCAGGCTTAAAAGAAAACAGCAGAAAGCACCCACTGATACTCTTAGGCCAATGGTGGTGAACCTATGGCACACATGCTGCAGCAGGCTATTTGTATCATTGAAAGTGCTAAAAGGTTCCCCATCACTGTCCTAGGCTAAAAGCTAGGCTGGTGCAGGCTCTGTAATCTGTTCTAAAGTGACCAGACTCTGGCAAAAGTCATACAGGGTATGTTCTCAGTGAACTGAGAACTCTGTGTTTCAAGGCAAGAGGGAGTGTCAGAACAGCCCATGGAGAGGAGTGGTTGGCTTCAGAGAAGTTGAGTCTATTTCCCCTTTTCATAGTATTACTTGGGTATTCAAGCTAAACTATTCATGCTTCATCCCTACTGCCTTCTGCTTGCAAGGAAGATGGTCAGTGGCCTGCAGTCATCTTGTATGCAGGAGTTCTATGAACTCATCATTCTCTTTTCTGAGCTAAGGAAACAGAAACTCTCTCCTTACTCCTCTTGTGGTTTATTTTCAAGCCATTTGATATTGCACACGTAACATTCCACTCAATATTTGCCTTTTGCCAAATTCTTTTACCACCCATCTCAATCTTCTTTTTTTGGGGGAACCAGGATTCAAACACAGGACCTTGTGGTTGCAAGGCAGGCATAGTGTCACTGAGCTAAATCCCTGGCCCTCAATCTTTTTAAATGAAATCACTTAATAATTTTTGACTAGGGAATACACACAATCCAGCCATAAAATCCAATAGTATCATTTCTACTACCCTCTATCTATCCCTTTATTACAATTTCTTTCCAAAATTAACTATACAGGGCCTGGGATTTAGCTCAGTGGTTTGGGCACCTGCCTTGCAAGTGCAAGGTCCCACATTCGATCCCCAGTACCAAAAAAAGAAAAGAAAAGAAATACCAAAATTAACTATACTTTTGTCAGTTTTCTATTTGCCTTTCCAGAATTTTTATGCATATAAAAGCCAATTCAAATATATACTATTTTTTCTCTTATTAAATTATAAATACTAGGTTTCACTTTGTTTTACTTTTTCACTTAACATCTTTTTTATTTTAGGTTGCCTGAAGTACTTTAATGTTTCAAAGAAAATTTATTAAAAATACAGATTTTAAAAAAGCTTACATTCTCAACATCTATTATCACCTACCTTTCTAAAACTAGTAGGAGTAAAACACAACTGTAGAAAATTCATGCCAGTCTTTGAGTGATAAAATAGTATGGATTTAAAATCCTGACACACTCCTAGTTCCTGCTGCTTTGAAGTCAGATTATGGCATGGAACTTATGTCAGGTTAGTTTCAAAGGACAATATTGGGTCCTAGGCCACTACTGGTAAATTGTGCTGTTTGGGCACAACTTCTTCAGCCATGATAACATAAATCAAAGGGAAAAATATTTAACCAGCCAATTACTTGAGATACTAAGGAAGGAAAGGAAATCAGTTTTGTAGAAACACTTTTCCCTCTTTTTTAAGCTTCTTTATTTACTCCAGATAGTTGACAAAACAGTGTCCAACAAAGTGAGCAGATTTTGCACTCACTATTATTGTATGGATAGAAACAGCCATATGCACTTTTGTTTGTATAAATCATCTCTGATCACAGCGATATGGCACACAAGAACAGAGACAGAGGCACAACATTAATAAATACATTTAACATCATTAAGCATTAAAAAGATAAATGCAATTATATAGCAAAAAAAAATCCATCTGTAACTTCAACCTTTCTGAGGATGGGAAGAATCTTTCTGCATGTTAGAAATCTCTATAGCAAAGATTCTCTTCTAGGGATCAATCTAGGCCTCAGTCAGGAGATCAAGGGTTGGGGATTTAGCTCAGTGGTTCTGCCACCTGCCCCATAAACACAAGGTCCTGAGTTCAATTGCCTGTACCAAAGAAAGAAAAAAAAGGAGATCGATGGTGAGCACATTCTGGTGAATGATATTTTGATTTGGTTTCATTGAACTCAAATGGTAAGGATTACTTGAGTAATTCTGGTGACGAAGTTCTTGGACAGCCCTCTCCCTTTCAAAACTTTCTGTCCTTAGTTGTCACTTAGTAATGTGTAAATCAGCTTCCAGTTGTGTTACAACATTTTTGAACTGGGCCATGTCTCTACTCAGGATGGTCATTTTATTTCTTGCCAAACAAAGGTGTTCTTTAAGAAGCTGAATTTCAGATTCTTTTTCTTGAAGTGCTGAGACTGATATTCTTTGTCTCGATTGGCCACAAGCAAAGCTTCTAGATTCTACATGGAGATTCTCTCATTTGTTATCTGACTCCTGAGAAGTTAGTTCTGTTTCAGAATGAGCAGAATCTAACTCATTCTCTATCATTTCTATTTCTTGATCTTTAGCAACCAGCTGTCGATTAAGAAGTTCTTTGCTTGAGTCAAGTTTAATGCAGAGCTCCCTGGTAGAAGACAAATCTGCAAGGGCAGACACCTTTTCAAACTGAACCTTCTGTAGCTCCTCCTCTTCCATCTTTACAAGAGATTTGTGTAAGGTTGAAATCTGGGACTTGTAAGACCTTTCTGCATTTAAGTGTTGCTCAACTCTCTGTTGAGGGCATCTACTTTTTCTTTCAATCTGTTACCCTCTGCTTCAGCAGTGATAAGTTCCAATTTGAGGGTATTGTTATTTGCCTCTAATTGGCAGGCCTTATTTTCCCAGTTTTCAGCATCTTCACTGGCTTTTTGGAGTTAATCCATTATTTGCCAGTTCTCAGATTCTTCAGACTTTAGTATATTCTTCAGCTTGTTAACTTCCAAGCTAGTATCTTGGACATTCTGTTTTATCTCATTAAGTTCATTACATGTATCATTCAGTTTTTTGATAATGCCTGGTTTTCTTGCTTAGCTTTGCCAAACTGCTCTTGGAGATTGTCATTGTCATGAGCCAAGATCTCTCTTTCCCTAGCAATTTGAGCCAGCTCATCATTTGTTTCATCCACTTGTCAACGCATTCTAGAGACATCTTGTTCACACATAATGAGGGCTTCAGTAGACTGTCTTGATGTCTGTTCCATCTCAGCAATGATATTCTTCATGACTGAAATAGTCTTTTCTTTCATGGCCAAACTCTCTCCAAGGGATGCAATATTCTCAGATTTTTTTTGTCCATACATGCTTGCAGGCATTCCTTTTCTTTAGCCAGATCTTTGACGGCTCCACCAAGAATGCTTAATTTTTTTCTCACTGTACAATATTTTGCCTTGTAAAATTATCAATTTTTTCATCCAAGCATGTAATTTTCTCCTGAGTAATCTGTAGCTCATATTTTTTTCTTAGCAAGTTCTCATTGAGTATCAGAAATGTCTTTTTCATATAAAAGTATGTTTTCATATAAAAGTCTCAAAGAATTATTCTCTGCTTTTTGCCTGCCAAGTTCAGTCTCAGTATCCATTGCCTTTCTTGCTAATGATTTCATTTTTTTCCACAGTGGTTATGGTTTCCTCCATCAAAGTCATATTTGACATTTGCTCCATCCATTCATCATCAAGATTATGAACTGTACACCTAGCTCTTCCATTCTTTGTTCAAAGTGGGCCTTCTCATTAAATGCTGTCTCTTGAGCAATCTTTAGCCTTTCCCTCAGACTGTCTCTCTCTGTGGTCATTCTTTGTAAATCAGTGAAGGCTGCTTCTCTCTCAGTCTCCACCTACCAGAGAATAGCATGCGCTGTTGTTGATTTAGGAGACTTACAGTTTTTCATCATTTCTTGTTGAAGTCGGGCAATTTCCTCCTGTGCCTGTTCATAAAGAAGGAAGGTCTTGTCTCTCTCAGATGTAAGAACCTTGACATTACCCTGAATTTCTGCCAAATGATGCTGGTATTTTTCCAGCATGCATTTGAGTTCTTCACAATCTCTTGTTGTTGACTTCAAAAGCTCTATGTCACAGTTTGCACCCCTGGAAGATGGAGATGGCCATCTTGGGCTTTTAGTTGTATTTCTGAGCATTTTTCATAAGTGTTGAGCTTCACTTTTTATAGTAGTCTCCCTGCTTCTAAAGGCTTGACAAAAGAATCAAGTCTAGAAGGAGATTGATTTTTGTGCTTTTTCAGTCTCTAAAATTATAGATCTAAGCCTTATTATTTTATTTTCCAATACTGTTATATTATTTTGTTGGTATATTAGTTCAATCTTTGCTTCTCCAAGTTCCTTGTCAGCAGTATCCACCACAAAATTTTTCTCTTCTTCTAGTTGCTCTGCTAGTTGGTCAATTTTAATTGATTCTTTACAAAGATGCTCATTGTGGCTGGTTAAATCATTACTTGACTGCTTACCACTTCCTTACTATCCAAGAGTTTCCTAACATATTCTTCCATGCCATGATTTGTCTGTTTGAGATCTTTAATCTGTAATTTCAGTGTAGAGATGAATTTATCTTGGTTTTTCACTTCTTGTTCTAGCTGGAAAGTATTCTGGGTTTTTTTAGCTTCAGAAACTGGAGCCCAGAACAATGTTCTTTGGTGGTGACCTGGAGCTCTGGGGCCCTCCCTGGGCTTTCAGGCCCAATGTACTCCCCGGTTCTTATTCCTGTGACTGCCAGGCCCAGGCCACCACAGTCCGTCCAGGTCCCGCTGGGTCTCCATCCTCCGCCTTTCACTTGACATCTTAAAAATATTCCCAAAGTAATTGGAGTTTATCTGCATTTTAAAAAATAACCATAATATTTCATTGTGCAGGACTATAATTTGTTTAATTAACCCTCTGTTTATGGGCACTTAGATTGTGTGTACATGTTTGGAGTCACAGTTTCGCATATGCACATATATCTACAGAATAATTCTTTTTTTTGGTAGCGGGAATTGAACTCAGGACCTTGCACTTGCGAGGCAGGCACCAGAACCTCTGAGCTAAATCCCTGGCCACAGAATAAATTTTTAGAAGTGGAATTTCTATGTCAAATGATATATGTAATTATAATTTGATAGATAATTCCAAATTGCATTCTCCCATTGCAATACAATGAGAGTTCTATTTCCTCATACACTCATCAAAAGAAGGTTATCAATTTTCTATTTCCAGGCAGACAATGATATCTAGTGGTACTATTTGCATTTATCTTATTGTGTGTGAACATTTTTTCATATATTTGAGAGGAGGCACCATTTTTGCAAATACTATCTGATGGGATTTATATCATAAATATAAAATAGACTCATAGTAGCAGATAGTAGAATGGTGGTTTTTGACAGAATCTAGAGGAGAAGAAAAACAGGAGATATTAGAGAATATAAAGTTTCATTTATACCAATAAGTGTTTTGCTAAAAAAAATCCTTAAAGGAAAAGCCCTTTATTCCTGAGAGAAAAAAATAAATAAAGTACTGAGTTAGTTACCTTTGAAAAAATAACAGCATAATTTTTTCTCTTAATCTAAAGAACCTCAGATTCTTGGCCCAGTGTTTTCCTTAATTGCCATGTAAGTAAAATAAAATGGCAACCCTGCCAGAGACAAATCCAAGCATAACCTGAACTATGACTGCTGCAGTTTGGATGTTGACTGCTTGTCCCCTAAAGGTTCCTGTGTTAAAGGCCTGGCCCCCAGCCTGCTACACTATTGGGAGGTGGTGAAACCTTTATGGGATGAGGCTTAGTGAAAGAAAGTTAGGTCATTGGGGATGCATACCTGAAGGAGCTATTGGAACCTCAGCTCATTCCTGTCTCTTTCTTATACTTCCAGTCTGCCATAAGGTCAACAGCTTCCTCTGTCATGAACTTCCATCATGATGTACTGTCTTGCTAAAGGCTCAAGAGCAATGGGGCAACCAACCATGAACCAAAACCTCCAAAACTTGATCCAAAATAAATCTTATAAGGTTTCTTTTCCTCCTCATGAGTTGTTTATCTCAGGTATTTTGTCACAGTGACAGAAAGCTGACTCACATAATGACCATAATATATGTTCATCATGTCCAAAGGTCATAAAAATGTCTCAATGGATCTATAGATGAAAACAGAATGAATGAGAGGTCTTCTGTGTTAGGTGAAAGTTTTAAAAGATTCAATGATGACTGTTTATAAGGTGATTTGGTATGTAGTATTTAATTCTCTGATGAACTATTTGAAAGTGGAATAATGTTGATTCTAGACATAGGGCTGGAAATACTCAAGAGTCTTCAACATCTCCCTTTTCAAATCCCTCTTCCAAATAAATATTACATCAATAAAGATTAATTTAATTAACAAGATCATCTTTCAAAATGGGAAATCCCATTGGGAAATGGAAGGAGTAAGTAAAATAATCATTAAAATGCTACAATAATTAGAACTACTGCTAGCTAAGATCATAGTCAATCTTACTGAAAGAGAATGGAAAAAATCTGAATCTGAAGGACTCAGACTCTTACTGTCATTCTTTGTACTTTGAGAGCAGAAGAATAGATCCAGATTTTGAGGTGGTAGGAATCTAGAGAGGTGCTCTGTCTACTTCAGAAGCCCAGGAAACCTAGTTGTCAAACCAAAGACATGCAGAGACCTCAAATGACTCAGTTTTTAAACACAGCAAATAAATAGATTTAAAATGTATATTTATAATTATCATCAGTTTTCCAAAGAAAATGAATCCTAAGAAAAAAAGATTTTGTTTGCAGAACACAAATAAAGCCACTGGCATCTCATGTATGATTATCTCTATCTTTATAGAGTGTTTAAAAAAAATGACTACGGTAAGCCTCACCTGAAGAAATCTGTGCTATCATTGTTCTGTCTAGGAATGGAGATGTAGGGGGCAGAAGGGCTTGGAGGGAAGAAGAAAGAGGCAGAGAACAGGAGAGACTTAACCATGGCATGAGGAAATATTGCCCATAAGGAGAAGAGCTGAAAGGTACTGAGTTCTGAGATATAAACCTGCTCCCCCACTAAGCCTTGGGGAAATGTCCAGAGAGGCTTTTTTTTTTTTTTTTTTTTGTACCAGGGATCGAACTCGTGTCCTTGCACTTGCGCAGCAGGTGGCGAAACCACTGAGCTAAATCCCCGGCCCAAATGTCATTCCAGCATTCATTTGTATTAATTCTTTTTTTTTTTTTTTTTGGTACTGGGGATCGAACTCGGCTCCTTGCGCCTGTGCAGCAGGTGGCGAAACCACTGAGCTAAATCCCCAGCCCCCCCCAGAGAGGCTTTTTATTGGAAGAATAAGAAGACCTGAGTTCTGAATGCAGTGAGACAAAAGCTGTCTATAAGGCCTAGCATCTGTTCCACACAATTTTAACCTTTTGGTTTGATTTAAACCCCAAAGGGGACCTGCTAATTTCACCAACAGAACTAAAAGGAAAAAGACAATCTGGTACCACAGACTGTCCATGTGCAGGGTTTGTTTTTGGTAATGGGTCAGAAATAGTGCTGTTTGGAGTCAATAATGGATAAATGCTTTAGAAATCCTTGAAACAGTTTAATCTGCCATGGTGTTGTAATCACAACTAAAGTAGCTATTCTGACAGAGCTGCCAATATTTCCCTTTGCAATCACAACATTCTCATGTAGGCTGTCTCTGTAGTAAAATCCTCCCTCCTGGCTGGGGAAATCAGTTGCTATGGTAACAGTTACCAGCAGTAAGTGACAGAACATCATTTTTCATTGTCAGCCCACTTTAATCAGGAAAACTAAGAGAAAAATAAATCCTTAACTGTGTACACTCTAGATTACAGAAACTTGCTCCATTAATCCATTTCCAAACATCACCCCAGCACCTGACATCCACCAAAAATAGTTTTCTTTTATTACTCCCACCCCTTGCTACAAATCTCCCTTCTGTTTGGACTGCATCGATAGTGTTGGTGTTCTCTAGTTCTTCCTAGATGTTCATAGACAGACAGGAATTAGGCCAGCTTTAATAACTATACCAGAGTTCTGTTCATCCACACTTCATGTCCAGTGACCAATAACTTCAGCCAGGTCTTCATGTGTGAAGATAAATGCTTCATCTTCCCCTCCAAAGTGGCTCTCCCTCCTCACTTCATCCCATGGTAGGGCCACTTTCACAAAAAGCCCCAGATTTATAATTTTGGAACTTTTTACTTCCCTGCCTGTTCTGTTCCACAGGTTCCACCAGCTGCTGAGTTATTTGGATACAACTTGGTCATATCAACTTGGTCAACAACAACTTCATTGTTTGACTTCAACCCTTCCTCTGCCTTCCCTGGAAACTTTTCAGGTGCAGAAAATTCATAAACATACTTCCTGCGCTAACCTCCTGGTATCATACTCTCTCTACTCTCTTTTTCTTTCTGACCTATTTTCTCACCTCTTTATTTTAATATTTTTTTCCTTCTTTTATTAATTTTTAAAAACCGAGAAGCCCTTGTAGGGTAAAACCTGCCTTGTTGAAGGAATGCGTATATAAAGTGCTTTAGGGTAGATGCTCAGTCTGAAGGGCCTGAAAATGGGTGGTCTTACATGATGTTGCATGGGGTGAAGGGAAGAATTCTTCAGTCACTTCAGCAGATGAGGAAGAAGGTAGGAACCAAAAACATTGGGTCTACAAAACAGTGAAATGAACAGAGTCACAGGGTGCACAATTAAAATGTTTTTTTTTCTTTTGTCTACTTTGTGATTTTTGTGTGTCTCCATGTGTGGCAAACAGTGAAAGTGCTGTGTTCATCATTCAGATTGATTCTTTCATCTACATCTTGATCATATCAATCGGTAGGGTGGACAGACAACCTACAGAACGGGAAAAAATTTTGCCAGCTACTCCTCAGACAGAGGGCTAATATCTAAAATATAAAAGAACTCAAAAAATTAAACCACCTAAAATTAGACTCAGTCAGGAAATGGGCAAGAGAAATGAACAGATATTTCACAGAGGAAGAAATATAAATGGTCAACAAATATATTAAAAATGTTCAACATTTCTGGCCATTAGAGACAAGCAAATTAAAACAATGCTAAAATTGCATCTTAATTTGGAAAGAGTGTCAATTATTAATAAATCAAACAATAACAAATGCTGATGAAGCTAGGTAAAAAAGAAACGCTCTTTCACCATTGGTAGGAATGCAAACTGCTATGGAAATTAGTATGGAGATTTCTCAAAGAACTGAAATTAGAAATTTCATATGACCCAACAATCTCCCTGCTAGGTATCTTCCCTAAAGAGCTTAAAACATCATACTACAACAATACATGCATACCAACGTTTATAGCAGCACAACTCATCATAAAATAAATGTGGTATCTATATATAATGGAATACTACTCTGCTATAAAGACAGATTTGAGATATTTGTAGGAAAATGGATAAACCTGGAAAGTATAATTGTTATATTGTTATACATTTCCCCAAAGCCTCATGTGGTTGTAGATGGGCTTTTCAGAGGTGGCTGGTTCTAGGGTTTGTAATTTTGGGATTAAGTTTTGTGATGCTGGTATTAAGAGTGTGTGATTACTAAATTAATCCACTGATTAGTTTGGCATAGTTCTGGGTGTGGATAATGGGAAGGTCCACCCTGGGGGTAGATGGCACCACCCAAAGGGTGGATACCCTGGATACCTAACCATAAAGGGCCAGCTACCGCTCTCCTTGCTACTTTTCAGCTTTGCTATCTTCCTGACTTCTGCCTGCCAGGAAATCTTTCTCCTCTGTGATACCCTCTGACATGCTGCCCTGCCTTGGAGCCAACTGACTATGGACTGAAACCTCTACAAACTGTGAGCTACAATAAACCTTTCTCCCTTTAACTTTGGTTGTTGGGTATTTTGTCTCAGCAATGAGGAAAGTAACTAAGACAATAATATTGAGTGAAATAAACCAGACACACAAGCTTAAATACCTCATGGTATCTCTCATTTGAGTGAGGCAAAATACAAAGAGAATAATAAAGGATGGATAGAAGGGGACAAGGAGATGGATCTTTTGCAATAATGAAGTGGTCCAAAGGAAAAAAACATGAGGGATGAGGAGGAGGGGAAGGGGAAATAAGAATAAAGATATGCCATGTACAAGAACCTAATAACCTCATATGCTATATATAAGCTAAGATTAATAAAGCAACAAAAATGAAAAATGAGCACTGAACCTGCTTGGCAAGTGTTAGGTCCTGAGTTCAATCCCTGGTACCAAAAAAAAAAAAGGTATAGGTAAATTGGATGAGGAGGGAGGGGGTGGGAAAGGAAAGGAGATTTAAAAAAAAAATAAAACAAGCTGTAATTTGCACATGTAACCATTCCTCAAGATGATGATAAATGGTATGAACTACAAATGTGTACTAATAAAATAAAAATAAATTATAAATAAATAAATAAGATGTAGATACCATTTGTTGCCCTCAGGCAGACAAAGGAGCTGAGGAAAAAGATATTATTATAAATAACTACATTACATAGAGATTGATAGGCAGTTAGAAAGGGACCAGGCCCAAGATGAGTCAGAACATGGATAAGGCAAACCAGGCCTGTGGTTAAGAGATGAATTGATAGAAACTAGGCCTCAAGATAGAGACACACTGGCTACACTTGCAAGCCTCCCCAGACATACAGCTCAGATCTGTACTGTAACTACATCATTTGGTCCAATAAACCTGAATAATATAACAAACACATAGAAACAAAGTAATGAACATGTAGGTAGATGACCAGAACACTCTGACCTTTACTCCTACCCCTTCCAGAAATGCCTTTGTTCTTCTCCCTGCTATGTACCCTTCCATGTACCTTGTTTTTTTCTATTACATTAAATTAGCTAAGTGAATGTACTTGTAATCTTGTAGCATAGATTGATTGTAGTTTGACCCAAGGTAAACTGTGATGTGATTTTACTGTATAAAACCTCCCTACACAATCAGTCTCAGAGGCAACCCACTTTCGGGACCCCTTCTGCCTCTCAGAGGCTTTCTCTTAATAAACTTTTCCTACTCTTAACCTCCTTTTGATTCGATTCCATTCTGCAGCACCCTGAGACGTGAACTCAGAACATCTAACAGGTTGGGTGTTACTTCCCTAGAACAATATGAATAAGTCAGAGTAGTAAAAAATCGCAAGATCTTAGGGGGGCCCTGGATTCTCATTTGCCATGTATGTTTACATAAATCTCTGAGAAATACAAAGCCCCAACTGGTATCCAGCTTTCATTTAGCTGGACATTTGTAATTTTATAGGCTGGTTTAGTGCACTTTGGTCCAAGTTAGAGCATAAAAATAAGCAAATAAATAAATAATTTTTAAAGATATTAAATAAGTAATTTTTAATGATTGTGAAAAAGGGCCACTGATTATATATTGTGATTACAACCTTTAAAAGCTATTCATTGGAAAAAAATAACTTAAAGGAACTATACCAAAATAATCATCTGTGCTTGGTAGTAGGGTTATGGGTAACTCTTTTCCTTTTCAAACATTTCTTTCATCTTTCCTCTTTTTTAAACATTCTATAATATAGTTACAATAGTTTAAATTTAAAATTTTTTTCTATTAGTACCTGTTTGCAGTCAGTACATGTTTACATTCCTTGTGTGAAGTTTGTACATGTACTTCAGACATTTCTATTCCTTTTCCATCCCCTTTCCCTTCCCTCCTGCTCCCCTCCCTCCACCTCTTGATCCCCTTCCCATTTGAGAAAATATAATAATATAGGCTATTTACAACCATGAGACTATTTACTTAGGACATCTTGTTAAGTAAACAATATTTTCATGATTTGAGTGACCCTTAACTGGGCATTGTTTCTTGCAGCAAAAAACCACTCCTGATAATATGTAGGGAGGTAGGGGTAGATTAGAAGATTGGTAAGAAAGAAATGCATGAAATTTATAAACTGGCTTTGTTACTGGCCATTTAGGTTTATTAGCTCAGATTTGTTTGCTCAATACTGACCAAATCAAAGAAGACCATATACAGTGGACCCTTGACTTACAAACTCAATTCATTCATGAGGGCTGGTTATAACTCAGGTTGGCCAAATTGGTGGCTCAGGCTCCTCTTCACAGCTTTTAAAGTCTCTCTCCTGTGTACAGGCAGATCTCAGTGTCCTTAGAGAGACATTGGCTCAGGATTTCTCAATTAACTTCACACAGGAAAGGATGTTGTAATGTTCCTTCCAGAACTCTTTAAGGGTTAAGTCTGTATCTGAGACCATCTGGAAGCACAAGTGGCCAGCATTGGGTCATGTTTCAAGACTTTGTTCATAAGTTGAAACTAAAATTCCCATCATAACCCAAGTTGTTTGTATGTCAGGCTGGGTGTAATGAGAGGGTCCACTGTACAATATTTTGGTAAAAAGGAAAAATCTAGCTCTGAGGAGATGGTGAGACCTGTTGGCTTCAATCACCAGCTCACCATGTATAGGTGGGTAAGGGTTTTTTATAGGAAGGAACTGAGTGTAGCAAGAGTACAGAGAAATAATGCAGATCTCTACACTTTTCTTTTGGTGCCGGGGATCGAACTCAGGACCTTGTACTTGTGAGGAAGGCGGTGGCACCACTGAGCTAAATCCTCGGCCCTCTAGTTTCTTATTGCTTCTTGGCTTCTTCAGCTCACTTTCTCCTTCCTCATAGAAAGGAAACTGGGCTCTAGCCTCCTGACACCAGCGTCTGCATATTCTGTCACTTCATCTGGCCTGAGGAGAGGAGAGGGTATTTTGTTTATGGTTTTTTTTTCTCAGTACCAGGGATCAAACTGAGGACCTCTTGCTTGTGAGGCAGGTGCAGCACCACTGAGCTTAATCCCCGGCCCGGGTGTTGGTTATGTGCTCAGCAGGAGGAAGCTTGGAGAAGTTGTTTATCTCTAAAAGGAAAAAAATCTAACTTTTAAAGTTCCATTTTGAACTGCTGGTTACAGCTTGAATTCTGTAAGTTATAAAAGTTATCCAAATATGGTAACATAGTAAATGTTACTTAATGATGAGGTCACTTCTGTATGAATCTGCTTCAAATTAATCCATGGCTTAACTTTTTAAATAGGTCTCTGTCCCTGAAAATGAAATGAATTAATCTTTCCTTTGCTTCTAAGTTATATGGACTAGCATGGGGAAGGATATTAATGAGATTTTCTGTTTACTGGAGTGTAACAATGTGGCCATTTAAAAATGAACAACAAAAATACAATAACCACCTTCATTTAGTAAACTGTATCCTAGAACTTTTGTAAGAAGTCCTACATCTTGAAAATTCCCAATATTTCTTACATTTCAAATTGTAGATTATTTTTCCTCTTTATTATTCAATAGATGTGATCTCTGTGGAGTCACTGTAATTATTATAGATATGTAAGTTAATTAGATATCTTGTAGGCAGTTAGACAGGGCCGGCCCTCAAGGAACCAATATGGAGGACAGCTGAGAGCCAACATGGAGCTCAATTGAGCATTATAAAAAGAAAAGAGTTACTACTTCTCCTAGAGATGAATAGCAGTGAGTGATATTCTAAATAGACATCAATCTCCCTAGCCCATTCCCTTCCAGAAATCCCTTGTACATGACTTGCTTTCCCATTGGATCCCCATTTCATCAATAATACCTCGGTGACTGTACTTGTAATCTTATTGGCTGATCATGGTTTTGTTCCACCTCGTGCCCACCTTGTAATTTTTCCACTGGGCCTCATAGTTTGCCCCACTTTGTACCCACCTCCCCTCATGGCTTTGCCATATAAAACACCTTTGAAAAGCGGGGTGGGAGGGCAACCTATTTTCCAGTCCCCCTCCTGTTTCTCTTAGACAGAAGCTTTCTTTCGATAAATTTTTCCTATTCTTAACCTCCATTGTTCTAGAATTCATTCTTTGATTTTAGAGAACATGAACTCATGTTTTGGATATCTAGTGTGAACATGATACTGGATATAGAGCAGGAAGAAGAAATTCAGTAACAAAGGGTGAAAGTCACTTGCCAGGATTTTTCCCAGTAAATGAGAAGAAAAAGTAGGAGTAGACCTTAGTGTTTCCCAAATTGTTATTTTTTTAGTTTAACTTTCAATCTAAATTATGGTTCTTATCAGAGGTAAATTACAAGTTTATTGTATACCACATATATATATAAAAAAAGAATAGCTGCAGAAATAAACATTTCTTAAATTCTTATTTTAGATGAGCTTTAAGAACTATGTATAGAATTTCAATATGGAACATTATGAAAAATGAAACTGAATACCTGGGTTGGCTTCTAAAAATAACCTGAATCCATTTCCAAAAGAGATGAATAAAATGGATCTATTGCTCACGTAGAATACACATATGGAAGATGTCAATTATTATTGAACTGTTTTCTCAAATCAGTGGCACGGTTTTGGTTTACTTATACCCTAAATCCTGTTTTGTTATGGCTCTTAATTTCCTGTGGATGAATGGCTGCAATATGTCCCTGTGAAATGACTTCTCAGTGCATGGTTAAGTTCAAAGGGTTAAAAGAAAAGCTCTCAGCTATTCTCTGCTTCTCTTCCAAGCCTCAGCATTTCTAAGCTCAGACATACTGGCACATCTTCCCAGACCTGTCTCATGGTTACTCACATGCCTGAGCATTTACCTTTGATTCATCAAATGCCATGCAACAAAGTCCATACATATAATCTCCATGTAGCCTGACTCGACTGTTAGGATTTGCTTGCTGTTTCTTCTCAGCCCATCAGATGAACCCAGAACCATGAGGACAGCACCACTAAGCCTCATCATAAACTGAGTCCTCTGGGCCCAGCCAGCTCTCACTGCTCTTCTTCATGCTTTTCTCAAGGCCTCTGATTACCAGAAATGCCTCAGAAGTGCCCAACATCACACCCAACTTAAGCAAGCAGTCTTTACCTTCAAGATGCCTTCAAGGCACTAAATCAGAGTAAGTAATCCAACCCAGCAAAAAGGCCCACACAGGCACAATCATGAAAGCCCTCAATGGATGTATCAAATGCGGAATAGATTAGTGAGTTACTACTTTAACTTCAAGCCAAAGAGTTTGGCATAAAAGCGAACAATTTCAATTGATAGTGAGAAAGAAAATTATTTGTCACAAGGTGATTCATTTTAATTCATATATTTCATGAATTGGTAGCAGAAGCAAAGGTGTAGAATACTTTGTCCAGGATGATAGACTATTCCCAGAGGTCTCTTGTTATGGTGAATGGAGTAGAATGGTATTGTTCTTAAGTGATTTTTAAGACATGGGCTAAGAGCTCATGGTCCCAGAATTATAGGGAGAGCTTTGTTTAAAATGCAGTTTCTTGGACTCCATCCCAGACCTAAATCAGAATCTTGGTGAGAGGGTGTTCTACAAGTATGTATTTTGGCCAGATTTCCCAGATGATTCTTATGCATCCTCAAATATGAGATTCACAGATATAGCATGAGAATAAAGAATTTTACACACAACTTCTGTTTCCTAAATGAGCCTGGAGCCCTGAGGTTCTTGTTAAGCAAACTCCCAGGCCCCTCCCCTAGAAATGCATGTTTAACACAATGCAGGTAGGTCCTCAGAATTAGTAGTAAAGGCACTGGTGATTGCTATGCTGAAGCAAGTTGGAGGACTCTGACAGGAGATGATTGCTTAATGCACAGCTCGGTCAGACACTATCATGATAAAGCTGACATTTATTGAGTGCTCACCACTAAACACTCAGTTGAATGTTTTGCTATGTTAGCTCACCTCAAAAAAATCTTATAAGGTCAGTGGCATTATAATTCCTATATCATGGAGACTTAGCCAAAGTAACTTGAGGTCATATAGCTAGTGAAAGTGAAAACAGAACTCACATCACAGGGGTTTAGAAAACCTGGCCCTTTCTAGTGGGACTTGCCTGTCTTTCTTCGCATACCAGATACCTGAGAGTATTGAGTGCTTCCACTGAAGAATTTCTGTTGTATCTACACCCACAAGACTCTCCTCTACATGGTTTTGTAATTTTTAAAAACTGGAACTTAATACTCCTGGTCACAAAATCCGTTCTTTATTTTGCAGAGTTTTTCTGAGCAAAACTTTATGTTTAAGTTTTCATTTTAAAGTTTCATTTTTCTGATTTTCCCCTATTATACCAAATCCACTTCTTTATGGCAACACCACAAGTTTCTACACTATTTGTGTCTTCTTTCTTGACCTTGTTGACTCCACCTCTGTGCCAAGCAGAGAACTCAGTGACTACCAAGGGACCAGAGGAGGTGTCAAAAAATTTCCCATCAAAATCCTAGGAAAAGACAATGCAGCAGAATGAATCCACCAGGCACAACAAGAAACTAAAAGCAAAGGGGGAGAATCTAACAAAAAGAAAAAGTCACTACATTGATAACTCAATTCATATCAGTTATAACCATTAATGTTAATGGTCTCAACACATCAAACAAAAGAAGTAGACTGGCAGAATGAATCAAGAAGTAAAATCCAACAATAGGCTGCATACAAGAAATACACTTAATTCAAAAAGAAACTCATAGACTGAAAGTTAAAGGGTGGAAAACAATACTCCATGTGACAGGAACCTGAAAAAAAGCAGGAGTAGCTATCCTCTTTGCAGACCAAGTGGATTTCAAACCAACACTGATTAAGAGAGACAAAGAACACTACATCCTTGTAAAGGGAACAATCCAACACGAAGAGATGACAATCATAAATATGTATGCACCAAACACTAGTGCACCCAACTATATAAAACAAATACTAATGGACATGAAAAATCATATAAGCACTAATACAATAGTAGTGGGAGACCTCAATACCCCACTGTCACAGGTAGATAGATCAACTAGACAAAAAACAAGCAATGAAATACTAGAACTCAAACTCTTGAACAAATGAACTTAACAGATGCTTACAGAGTATTTGACCCCACAAAATCACAATACAAATTCTTTTCAGCTGCACATGGATCATTCTCCAAAATAGACCACATACTCAGTCATAGAACATATTTAGGTAAAGGCAAAGGAATTGAAGTTATCCTCTGTATATTATCAGACCATACTGCAATTAAATTGGACATCAATAGCAAAAGAAACTGCAAGAATTTCACAAACACATGGAAATTGAACAACACACATCTGACTAACCAATGGGTCACAGAGGAAATTAAAGAAGAAATAAGACAGTTCTTTCAATTAAATGACAATGACAATACAACATATCAGAATCTATGGGACATAATGACAGTAGTCTTATGAGGGAAATTCATAGCAGTGAATACGCATATTAGGAAAACAGAGTGAGCCCAATTAAACAACTTGATGCTGAACCTCAAGCTTCTAGAAAAAGAAGAGTAGGACAAATCCAAAGCACATAAAAAGGAGGAAATTATAAAGATCAGGGCAGAAATCAATGCAATGGAGAATAAGAAAACAGTACAAAAAAATCAATGAAGCTAAGAGGTGGTTCTTTGAAAAGATAAACAAAATTGACAAACCCTTAGCCAACCTTATCATGAAAAGGAAAGAAAAGGCCCAAATCCATGCAATTAGGAATGAAAAGGATGAAATTACAACACACAGCAGAAATCCAGAGGATCATCAATACCTACTTCCAGAACCTATGAGCCAATAAGATGGAAAATACAAAAGAAATGGACAGATCCCTAGACATGTAGGAATTACCAAAGTTGAACAAGGAAGACCTAGAAATTATAAACAACCCAATATCAATCAATGAAACTGAAAACATAATTAAAAACTTACTAAGAAAAGCCCAGGTCTTGATGGTTTCACTGCTGAATTCTACAAGACATTTAGAGAGGAACTACTGCCAATACTGTTTAAACTCTTCAATGAAATTGAAAGGGAAACAATACTCCCAAATTCATTCCTGGAAGCAAGCATCACCTTGATCCCCAAAGCAGAGAAAGACCCAACTGAAAAACAGAACTATAGACCAATCTCACTAATGAACATAGATGCAAAAATCCTTACTAAGATACTGGCAAATAGAATGCAGAAGGTCATGAAGAAGATCATACACTCTGACCAAGTGGGATTCATCCCAGGGATGCAGGGATGGTTCAATATACAAAAATCAATCAATGTAATACACTATATCAATAGAGCCAAGGGCAAAAACCATATGATTATCTCCATAGATGCAGAAAAAGCATTTGACAAAATCCAACATGCATTTATGATAAAAACCCTACAAAAAATTGGAATAGATGGTCTCTGCCTCAATCTGATAAAAGCCATCTATGAAAACCCAACAGCCAATATCATATGAAATGGTCAAAAACTGAAATCCTTCACACTAAAATCAGGAACAAGACAAGGATGTCCACCATCACCACTCCTGTTCAATATAGTCTTGGAAATATTAACCACAGCAATTAGATAAGAGAAAGAAATAAAAGGAATAAAGATAGGAAATGAAGAAGTCAAATTGTCATTCTTTGCAGATGACATGATACTCTATATAGAAGACCCCAAGAACTCCACCAAAAGTCTTCTAGACTTAATTAACAAATTCAGTAAAGTAGCTGGATACAAGGTCAACCCACAAAAGTCAATTAGCTTTCCTCTACGTGAACAACAGACTCACTGAGAGAGAAATAGGGAAAATAATTCCTTTCACAATAGTATCCAAAAAAATGAAATACCTAGGAATCAAGCTAACAAAAGAAATCAAAGACCTCTTCTCTGAAAACTATAGCACTCTGAAAAGAGAGATTGAAGATGATATCAGAAAATGGAAAGACATCCCTTGCTCCTGGGTAGAAAGGATCAACATAGTGAAAATGGCCATACTTCCAAAACTGCTATGTAGATTCAATGTAATTCCAATTGAAATTCCAGCAGCATACTGCATGGACCTTGAGAAAACAATCCAAAAATTCATTTGGAACAAGAAGAGACCCAGAATACCAAAATCAATTCTAGGTAACAGAGACATGGCAGGGGGTATCACAACCCCCAGCTTGAAACTATACTACAAATCTACTGTGATAAAAACAGCATGGTACTGGCAAAGAAACAGACCTAAGGACCAATGGAACAGATTAAAAGTTGCAGAAACAACTTCAGACACACTCAGCCACCTCATCTTTGATAAAGGAGCCAAACACCCTCACTGGAGGAAAGATAGCCTCTTTCATAAATGGTGCTGGACAAATTGGATTTCAACTTGCCAAAGACTAAAACTAAACCTGTATCTCTCACCATGCACTCAATTAAAATTGAAATGGATAAAAGATCTAACTATTAAAACAGAAATGCTGAACAGGCTGGAACAGAGGTTAGGTAGAACTCTTGAAGACACTGTTGTAGGAAAATATTTTATGAACAAAACCTCAGTTGCCCATGAACTAGCACAAACAATAAACAAGTGGGATCTCTTTTTACTAAAAAGCTTCTGCACAGCAAGAGAAACCATCAGCAGTGTGAAGAAACAACCCACAATGAGGGAAAAAATTTTCACCAGCAGTCCCTCAGACAAAGGTCTACTATCTAGAATCTATAAAGAACTTACAAAAATCAGACCTCCCAAATTTAAGGACCCAATCCAAAAATGGGCATCTGAAATGAGCAGACATTTCTCACAGAAAGAAGTAGACATGGCAAATAAACATATGAAAAAATGTTCAACATCACTGGTCATTCGAGAGAGGCAAATGAAAACAATGCTGAGATTCCACCTCACTCCAGAAAGAATGGTTGCTATCATGAAATCAACCAACAACAAATGCTGGCTAGGCTGTGGAGCACGAGGAACACTGCTCCACTGCTGGTGGAAGTGTAGACTGGTGCAACCACTGTGGAAATCAGTATGGAGATACCTCAAAGAACTAGGACTGGAAGTCCCATTTGACACAGCTATTCCCCTGCTGGGTATCTTCCCCAAAGAATTAAAAGAATCATACCACAGTGATAAGTGCACCCATGTTCATAGCAGCACAATTTGTAATAGGTAAAAGTTGGAAACAGCCCAAATGCCCATCAACTGGAGACAGGAGAATGAAAATGTGGGTTTTTTTTTATAAAATGGAGTACTACTCAGCCATAAAAAATGAGAAATTAGAGACATTTATAGCTAAATGGATGCACATTAAGGTGATACTCTTAAGTGAAATAAATAGGACACAAATGTGTAAATACCGAATAGTTTTTCTAGTGTGAGAAACTGAAAGGGTAAATAAGGACTAGAAGGTATAATAGATAATGTGAAATAGGAAGAAAAGGGGCAAAGGGGAAGAGGAAGTGAGAGGGGTAGGGGAAAGGAAGGAAGGGAATGGAATTAATATGAGAAAATGAAAAAAAGGAAACCAAGTCTTTGTAAATAGGGAGGGATGGAGGGGTTGAAGGGAGAGCAGGGGAAGAGGGAAAAAATAAGAACCAAGAGAGATTATGTAAAGGTGCAAATTTCCAATGATGAATGTCATTATATTGTACACCTAAAATGCACCAATAAAAGGATGTGCAGTTGAAAAAGAAATTTCCCTCCCAGCATCTGGTCTTAGGTGTTTCTGATAAATTCCTTTTAAACCATGTCTATATATGGAATCTTGTTCAGGCTGATCTCCTGAGGTCAAGAACTAATTTTGAAGGTTTTGAACCAAAATTTGTAAACAATCATCTTTAGAAAGCTACTTTCTGTTCATACAAAACAAACTTCCTGGGCCTACATTCCATCAAAGTGAAAACTGTAGTGACTATAATTCAGGCTACCAAGTAGGCTGAGGCAAGATCACAAGTTTGAAGTCAGCCTGCAAAACTTAGGGAAACTCTGCCCAAAAATTAAAAATCAAGGGGAAAGGGAGAGAGAGGAAGAGTTCTCTCAGGATTTTTCTCCAAAACACTACTCTGCCCCTTCCATCTCCTTGCATGGCTGTGGGATGGGATGAGAGGATGACATGGCCAATTCCAAGTGATTAGAAACAAGAACAGCAACAGGAAAACAGTAAGCACATCCACAGAAGAACTAAGTGATTAGAGTTTATTGATGTGACAAGTCCAGGCCTGGTGGGGGGTAGTGAAGTCTTTTACCACCTCAATACATATATAGTACAAGCGCACCTGCTCACTGAGCTTCAGAATGCCTGAACAAGGTAGGAAGGCCACACAGAGAGGCATTAGAAAATAAATGAAAGGAAACACAGAGCTGCTGACAGAACAGTATGTGGAAGACTATAGAAAGACAAATTAATGCTAGATAAATTAATGGTAAGGTAGAGTCATGATGAGCTATTAGAGGGAACTGGGGACATTGGAAGATATCTCTAGCCTTCTGTGGAGGTTGCTGTTCTCTTCTTACTAACAAACACATCAAGCACCAGGCCAGACAGTTGATTGATGAGACTATATTTTCTTACACTGTTTATTCTCTTAAACCTAATGACTAAACTTAGATGGGACCCTAGTGCCTCTGAAGGTAGACACAGATCACATGGATTATCAGCATCCCCCAAGCAACTGGAGTCAAGTGTTTTTGGGGGTAAGTCAAGAAAGGACACTAACATTACTGCATGTCTACTAAGTGCTGTCACTAGGTCACAGATGTGCTCTGCACAGCTACACTAGAGGCTCCTCCTCTCCATCTTTTGGCACTGCTGCCCATTACCTGGCTAATGGCTTCTAAACACCAGGAAGAGAGGTATGGTCAATTTCTGCAGGTCAACAGACTGCTTCTTAAGTCATCCATTGAGAAATGCAGAAATTCTAGGGTCTTCTCAAACATTTGTTGATGACCACAAATGTTTTCTTGCTTAGTTATTGGTATTTGCCTAGAACACAAAACATGGTGAATAGATCATGTGAAACTTTGATCTTAAAATATTTCTTCTATAATGGCTGGGTCTTATCTCTAGGGCATAATACTTCCTAAGATTTCTTAGGCCTCCAAGTGCTTATGTAAGATGATTTTTCCTTTATTCTAACCTGGAAGAACATTATCCTCATTAACAGCTCATAGGAAATTAAACAGATGTGCACTCTGTGTACTGTAGTTTAAACATGGAAAAAAGTTTTGCAACTAACCCAATTAGAAGTGATTTGAAGGTGCAGCTAACATAATGTGACTACCTCAAGTTTATAATGATGACCTGCATCTCTTGAACAGACCACAGCCAGAGATTAAGGCTGACACCAAACAAGCCCTGTCAAATCAACTTCACAGTATCTGAAGAGAGTGTACACCAGACAGAAAAGAAGATTCATTGATCATTTTAGGCAGGGTGACTTGTCCCAAATATACATGATTTGTAACATAATCCAGAATGTTTATTCCCAGTATGAACTTATTTTTCCTGCATTCAGTTTCATTTCTGTGAGTAATTTCTATTCTTAGAGAATGCTCTTCTCAGCCTTCTTCTGATCATCTTTTGTGTGTGTGTGGTGTGTGTTTGTGTGTGTGTGTATGTGTGTGTGTGTAAGGATGCCTCATGAAACAGCTGTGTGAGAGGTACTTGTGTTTTTGTCCTAGAGGTGGAGGTCTTTGTTTTCTAGGTAAGCTGCTCTGTCTCAAGATGCATCCAGACAAGACCCTCCTGGGGGAGCATGAGGCTGCTTGCGACAAGACAGGACTCAGATCTGGTGAGGGGCTGCTCACTGGGGCAAGCAGGTGCTGGGATGAACACCATGACCACACCTACCATGAGTCTGACAGGATTCTAAAGGTCAGCCAAGCAATGTTGTATTTACTGTATTTATTTTATTGAATAACCATTTATAAAGAGAATTCTGTATGCCAGGCACCATTCTAATCATATTACAAAGACTCACAAGTGGAATTCTCAAAATAATCCTGTGAGGGTGATACTGCTATGATCCCACCCAACACAGGAAGGAATAAGCACACTGACAGGTTGAAAAACTCTCCTAAAGTCACTGAGTGAAGAGTTGGTAGAGTCAGGCAGTAGGTGCTTAAGCTAACTCCCCAAGTCTCTTTCCTGCAAGCTACCCAGAAAAGTGCAGGTTGGGATAAGAGCTCTGCCAGCAGTCAGGGCAGAGCCACAGGGAAGTGGCAGCACTCAGAAGTTCAGGCTTAGGATAGATGGTGAGGTATGGTCAGGTCACAGACTGTGAGCCAACTTACTTGTGGATGAGGGAGGCTCTGAAATTGGGTACCTGACAGGGCACCCTCACTGAAAGCTTCACACTTGTTTCTAGCTTGTCATATACTATACGTATGGCTAAACTTGATCTTTTTGTTAAAGAATCCATTTATTTATTCATTTTTTCATTCATTCAGTCAATTTATTTCTTATTTACTTCATCAGTTAATCAATCATTCATTAAACAAACATTTTCTGAGTGTGTCAAATGTGCTAGGATATTTGATGAATGCTAGGGGAGAAACCACAGACTAACAAATTTAAGATTTAATAATATTCCAAAATAAAAGTATTTCCTTCTGAGAAGCTCAGTGAATAATTTTCGTTTAGACTTACTTAAAAATGAAGTCCAACTTAAATTGTGAGCTATAAAAGAATAAGTTTGCCCCTGATCCAACATTAATACACATTTAATCTAGAATCTGATCATCGAACCATTATGCTCAAGTCAGTCTATTTTTCCCCATTGCTAACATAATATTAAACATAAAGAGTAATAGGAGATAAGGTTATGTTTTTACTTTAAATTTATTAAAAAGAAAAAACTATAGATGCTATTTAGTTATATATTTAAATTACAAATGAACATTATTATTTAAGCAATTGTTCTTTTATGACTAAGGACACATTAAATTTTATTTCATTAGCAAACTATGGCTTTTTAATAAACAAGGTAAATGTAATAAGCAATTTTATTTAAATATTAGTTAAATAAGAATTTTTTTGGCTCAATGATTCTTAGATATTTTGGTTTCAGGACCCTTTACAATTAAAAAGTATTGAGGCTCCTAAAGAGTTTTTGTTTATGTCAACTATCAATATTTATCATATAAGAAATAAAATATTAAAATATTTATTAATTGATTAAAATAACAATAAATCCAATTTCATATTTGTTACACCCAGTGAGAAAAAACCAACCAGAGACTGATATTAAATCCACACAGGAGTTTATTACTGGCCGGGACCTGAGCCAAGCATCAGACTCAAGGCTCAACTGGGTGTTGACAAACATGTTTTATAAACCTTTGAGGCCAACAGTTTCCAGGCCCCCCTATGGGATAGAACTAGTAAAGCAAGCAAAAGGTACAGAAACGGAACATCCTGCTGTTAGAACACTTGTAAAACAATAGTTGATTAATTGTTGTTTCTAAGAGACTCTCTAAGGGGAGGAGGTTTCTAAGCTTCCTCCTTTTGAGTTCATCTAAAGGGCAGGCAGGTGGGTCAAGCAGCAATATGGAGTCTGTCTTGCTAACAAGGGTCCTTCATTCCCCACTGGTTCTTGTAACTTAATCAAATCTTTGATTCCTGTATTTACTCTTTGAATATCTTTTAAACATCTTTTAAAATCTCATAATTTTATCTCAACACCATCAGGTTAACTGTATCAACCCTCTGTCTAACATATTTAGACAGAGCAGTTATAATGTAAGGTCCCACAAGCAAAAGCAGAAATAAGATAACTAAGGGGCTTGCTGCAGCAGAAAGTAGGGTAATTAACCATGGGGACCAGTCAAATAGATTTTGAAACCAATTTTGATCCTTTTGTTGAGCATATTTAGTCTTTAAATTTTCCCTGACCATAGCTAAGCTATCTCTAATGACACCAGACTGATTAGCATAGAAGCAACAGGTTTTTTTTTTTTAGGGCTACACATAACCCTCCTTGTTTTATGAACAGGAGGTCAAGTCTCCTTTGATTTTGCAGGACCATCTCAGCTAGGGAATCAACCTGGTTTTTTAATCTGGAGATCAAGTCTTTCAAGTGACCCAAATCTCTGGCTACTTGGTGGCTTAGGGCTTTAAAATTTGTGTCCTGAAGGATCAGGGAGGAAGTTCCAATAGCCACTGAACCGGCTATTCCTAATCCCACCAGAATGGGCACTAAAACGGGGTCAGCCCGTTTACTCCTATAGTGTGCAGTGGTTAATCCCAGATGTTCACGGCCCCCTTTTCTATTATAATACAAGACTTGTGGAACAACATACATGGTGAAACAAAATAAAGTGGCAGATTGGGTAGCCAAGACTGATTTGGGAATGTATTTAGTCAAGTCTTTGGTGCAAGCAAACCAAGCATATCAGGACCAGGTCTCCTGGCTTGAAACCATGGGGCTGGAATGTCACAAAGGATTTTTTCTCGAGCCTGTTGTTTGTAGCCTGGATCTCACTCTGAAGAATCTGTAAGGCTTGAAGAGACTGAAGTAAAGAGACATAAGAGCTCTCTGTTATCTGTTCAAGGTTTAATTTAGGGAGGAGTGGCAGTGGATTCCTGTACAGGATTTTAAAAGGGGTAAACTTGTCACATATGGTGTACATCTAACTCTTAACAGGGCTAGAGGAAGCAGATCAGGCCACCTACCACCAGCTTCTAGAACTTATTTAGTCAGGGTTTCTTTCAGGGTCCTATGTATACTTTTTACTTGCCCTGAACTTTGTGGGCGATAGGCACATTGTAACTTCTAATCGATACGTAGTGCCTTGCCAACAATTTGGATATCTGTGCCTTGAAGGCAGGCCCATTGTCAGACCCCAGGTAATGAGGGATGCCAAATTGGGGAACTATCTCCTGGAGCAAAACCTTAGTTACTATGTTGGCTGATTTTCCAGGAGTGGGGAAAGCTTTTACCCAACCTGAGTAGGTATCAACCTATACCAGTAAATATTTGAACCTATTTCTGGATTTTATTTCAGTGAAATCAAGTTCCCAATGTTCCCCTGGCTCTCTTCCCCATAGTCGATTACCTTTGTTCCTTGGTCTTGCCTTGGAGTTTACCTGTGCACACACCTGACACCTGGAACTGATGTCCTGGACCATAGAGGTCAGTCCTGGGATTGAAAACTTAGAGCTCATTAGTCTTTTAAACTTTGATTTTCCCAGGTGAGTTAAGTGATGTAACTGATGAACAAGTTGTCACCTCAGGGCTTGGGGGAGACAAATTCGTTCCTTTGTCCCTTTCCATCAGCCTGAGTCCAGTTTTGTACCCCCTCACTTCTTGATTTTCCTCTTTCTCTTCCGGGGTATATGTGGGCTTTTCTGGCAGGTAGCCAAAGGGCCGGAGAGGCAGAATGTCTATTGGCCCCACTGGTTCTTTGGCCACCCTTTGGGCTGCATCATTGGCCTCTCGGTTACCATGGGCTTCAAAGCTGTCTCTTTTTTGGTGGCTTTTATAATGAATAATGGCCAATGCCCTGGGCAGGGCCTGGTACTGAGTCAGGTAGGCATTGGAGAGCCAACGTTCTGGGGCTCCTCTCAGCAATGTTTCCACCACATGGGGTGTGGTGATGACCAGGTCCCATCCCAGGCTGAGCTTATCTGCCTCCTTGACCAGGAGGGCAGTGGCTGCAACTGCCTTCAAACAGGTAGACCACCCACTTGCCACAGGATCAAGTCTTTTAGACAGTAGGCCATAGGTCTGTTTCAAGGCCCTAATGCCTGAGCTAGCACTCCTTTGGCTATGCCCCCTAGTTCAGCCACAGACAACCAAAAGGGCTTGGTGACATCAGGTAGGGCCAGGGCTGGTGCTGACACTAAGGCTTTCTATAAAGCCAAAAAGGTGGCTTTCTCTTTTTCTGTCTGGAGGGACTGTTTCTTGTGTTTGGAGTGCAGCAATAGTGACTTTCCCCAGTTTCTTGGCTAGGACTTCTTTGTGGGGGGCATCATGGTTATCATAAACTTTCTGGGCTATGCTCAGGAGTTTAGTCTTATTCTTTCCCTCAAATCCCTCTAATTTCTGTAATTTTTTTTAATGCCTGGGGCTGACTGGGAAACAAAGGCAAGATTTAAAGCTGCTGCATTTTAGGGCGCCTCTGGGTCAATAGGAGTGAAAACTCTATAGGCTTCCAAGAGTCTCTCCAAAAATGCAGCTGGAGACTCCATTTTTCCCTGGCAAACCTCACTTACCTTACTCAAATTAGTGGGCTTTCTGGCTGCTGCCCGGAGTCCCCCTAATAAGTGCTGGTGGTAGGTCCCCAGCCTCTTCTTACTGTCATCATCATTGGGGTCCCATTCAGGGTGTTGCGATGGAACTACTATTTCAGCCTTGGCTGAATGTCCCGGAGATCCAGGAGTGACGCCGGGGTTTGGCCCCAGGGCCTCTTTGACTGCCTGTTGATATATGCAGTCCCGCTCCTCAGTGGTGAACAGGATCTGTAAAAGCTGCTGGCAATCATCCCAGGTTGGCTGATGAGTATGAAAAACAGACTCAAGAAGAGATTAATGCCTGAGGTTTTTTCAGAGAAGGGGGGATTTTGATGTTTCCAATTGTAAAGATCACTAGTTGTAAAAGGGACATAAATCAATCCTTCCCCGGGCTCTGTCTGTTTTAAAGGAAAAAGGGAGGAGGAAGATGGGGCTGATGGACTGTAGTTCTGTCCTGATCAAGTGCCAAAAGTTGATCGGGACCTGTGGGGCCCCAACTCCTGTGACCACATTTCAAATCTTGTGAAAAAGGGGAACAGAATAAATTCCCACCGGGGGCCAACTGACTCCGAAACTTGGCCATTCTGATTGACACAGAGTTCACAATTTGTCTTTGGAAAATTTCATGCCATATTCATCTTCTCTGTAAAGGGAATAAATTTTTTGAATTTATTCAAAACACAATCAAGTGGAGTTCCTTCTGTGGACTGTGAGGAGCCCATAATTTCAGCCTGTGAAAATGCAAAAGGCACACAAAGCAAGCAGACAGACAGACAACAATAAACAGACAAAAACAGACTTTGGCTACATAAACCTCTGGGGCTGAATGGATTCAAACCCCACCCAGGAAGTCGCTCTTCTGAGGACTCCAACCCAGTTGAGCCTACTTGCTGTCGCAAAGAGGCTCTAGGTAGGAGGAACCTGAGCCACGTCTGGCTTCCTCCTACCTACCCACAGTGCACTAAGAATCATTCGATTTTTACCTCTAGAGGCTTCCCCGATAAACTCCTGTGGGTCAATTGATCGGTGATAGGGCCTGACTGGGACCGGCCTACCCAGAGCCCCAGAATACTGTCAGGGTGGCCTAGCCCCAGAATACTATCAGGGTGGGCTCTCCTTCCACAGACTGGTGTCCAGAGGGGCCAAACACCGCAGATGTCTGATCCTGGTTTCTTCTAAAAAGAAACAAAAGCTCCAAGATAATAAGCTCCAGAGCAGCTGGCTATCTCGCTGGGACCTCCAAGAATGTTACACCCAGAGAGAGAGAACCAACCAGAGACCGATATTAAATCCACACAGGAGTTTATTACTGGCCGGGACCCAAGCCAAGCATCGGACTCAAGGCTCAACTGGGGCTCGAGCCTCAACTGGGGCTTATACATCTTTGAGGCCAACAGTTTCTAGGCCCCCCTATGGGAAAGAACTAGTAAAGCAAGCAAAAGGTACAGAAGCAGAATGTCCTGCTGTTAGAACATTTGTAAAACAATAGTTGATTAATTGTTGTTTTTCAGAGACTCTCTAAGGGGAGGAGGTTTCTAAGCTTCCTCCTTCTGAGTTCAACTAAAGGGCAGGCAGGTGGGTCAAGCAGCAATATGGAGTCTGTCTTGCTAACAAGGGTCCTTCAATAGTAACATAAATAAAATTGATGAAGAATATATTTTCCAAAACAAAAAAAGTAAAAACAACAGTGAGTGTTCTTTATTTTTGCACATCTCTTTATTACCTAACCTAAAAATAGCTGGATTCTTGTATTTGCTTCTACATTCAATCTGTTGTAATCTTTTGGTCGAAAAATATTCAAACTTTATGGAGATAAACTGACAAAAGTGGAGGCACATTTAAATAGTCTTTATAATTTTTTAAATAGTCTTTAAGTAACTGTGGATAGCCTTTTTTGATACAATACCAAAACTCAGCCAGTGATAGTTTCTAAAAGCTAAGTTACATTGTAGAATCTAGAAAGATATTAAGGAACTTTGAGTACTCTATAACATTAAAATCCACTTGCCTATCCTGCACTTTGAATGTATTTTTTACTGATGTATATTTTTAATAAAATCATGTGTTGGTAAATATTGATTCACTAAGTTATACAGATCTTCCAAATGTTGCCATAAAAATTGTACAAAATTTAAAAAATTGTATAAAATCAAAGTCACATTTATTAATATCACCATAGATCTCATAGAAAATGTCTTTCAGTATTGGGAAGCTGTTAAACTCACAGTGAGAGATACAAGTCTTCCAAAATACTAATCTCTTGAAAGTTAAAACTTTTTCAGTAAATTTTTTAAAATGCAAAATTAGGAAAAAATCAGCCCTGGCAGTGACAGGGTACCTTGTTAATCTTCCAGAAAATCTGCCTATTGCACATGTCTAAATAACCATACTTTGTTTACCTATTGCTTGTTCTTTCAAGTCAAGATGGTGTTCTACACATAGAGCAGCTAGTTCAGCTTTCAACTCAAATTTATTTTCCTCAAGACAAACTTCTTACTGTTTTATGGAGCAAAAGTGGTTTTCACTGAGTTGCTGTAATATTGGAAAATGTGCTTCTGTGACCTTTTTTTACTCACTTTCCCTCTAGTAGGCTTTCAGCAATACCTGATTGCAAAACTGTTGAAGGTCTCTCATTACTGTTTCTGTTCCTCCAGAGAATGCAATATGATAACTTATCCTAGGAAATGCTTCTGGGAGTTTTCATTTCTAGTTCAAAAATTTCTAACAAATGATTTTTGGCATTAGAAGCCTATATTAAAAACATTCAATAGTTTTTTCTTGAAACTGAGTCATTGCTCTCAAAATTGGCCAAAACTTAACTGATACTTTATATTGTCTGAAAATATTCTAGTGCATAAGACCCAATATGGCAAACTGGTAATCTCTAAAAAGGGAAGAAAACATCATTCTTGTCATTTGTTCATCTCATGTTTTGAAGCTTCTTTCATAAGTCAGAGAAATCTGTATTTTGTCCATTTTCATGTTTTTAAGCATCTTTAGACATGGGTGGTACAACTGCAGGTTGAGAAAGCAAGTGGTGGGGGAGGTAAACAAGATGGCAGAAGGAAATGCCAGTCTCCACTCTCCCCACCAGAAAATTTAAGTAGTCCAATAGATTAAAATCTTTTTGAAAACTCTAATATTTGAAAACAAGCCTGAGACACTTGTGTGGTCTGTAGAACTGAAGAACAACTGAATCTAAAGGGTAAAAAAGAATGATTTTTGCTTTTATCACACCATCCCTCCCCTCACCCAAGTTGGTGTAACACCAAACAGAGAAAATTTCCCTAGCCCCACAGTTTCCCTAGCAGGGGTGAGTGTTGAATGAAGGCAGCTGTCCTGCTTTCCTGTGTTCTAGGACTATTCCCAGGAAGCCCACTCTAGTCTCCTCTGATGGGGAATATTGAGGGTAACAACATGTCTGTCCAGGTCAGGTAGAAACAAAGAAAGGAGGTAGAAGACATAGTGACTACTGGGTGGATTTGGGTGGTACCTCCATACTCTTGTCAACTGTGGCACCTAATCAGTGCCCAACTTCATAGCCTGACTGAAAGGTTGAGTTGGTTGTTTTCAAAACTGTGGTGGGACTTGAGTCCTTAGACTATATGCTCAGCCCCAGGTCCCCCCAGTTACTATGCCTAGGTAGGGAGACATCTGCTTCTGTCCATTTTGGACTAGCATGCCAAGACATGCTTGACCCAGGAATTCAAGCAGTAATTTCATTCAGCCAAAAAGATTGCCCATAAGTTTTCCCAACCAGGGAAACTCCCACTGCCATACATTTTGGAGGAGCCAGATTTGTAGGAAGTCAAACACTTAATACTGCCCAAAGTCTATACTAAATATTCACCCTGACAATGAAGCAATTCTCAAACACATATTTCTAAGCAGCATAAGATATAATCCTGGTTGCTCCAAGCAGCAATTCTGCTAACCTCAGAGCCCAGCCTACAGCTCTGCCCAAGTGCAGATCCCAAACCTGGCCAAGGTATATTTCCTGTGACCAGTTTGCAGTGCCTAGCCAGCAACACTGCCAGATAGCTGACCCTAAGCATCAGTTTCATGGGACAGCAGAGATAACTATTTGAAAAGATAAACATAGCTAACCAATCTTTAGCTAGACTAAGAAAAAAGGACTCATAAAACCAGAAATGAAATAGGAGATATTACAACTGATACTAGAAATACAAAGGATCACAACAGACTATTATGAATAATTGTACTCTAACAAATTGGATAACCTAGAAGAAATGAATAAATTCCCAGATACATATAATCTAACAAGACTAAATCACAAAAAAACCCCCAGAAAATCTGAGCAGACCAATAGCAAGTAAGATTAAATTAGTATCAAAAACTTTCCCACCAAAGAAAAATGCAGGACCCAACAGCTTCATTGCTAAACTCTACTATATATTTGAAGAATGACTGCTAGTCCTTCTCAAATGCTCCCAAAAAATTGAAGAGAAGGAAATACTTCTATTCTTTTTACAAGGCCAGCATTGCCCTGATACCAAAGCTGGACAAGGACACTAAAAGAAAATTACAAACCAGTAGCCTTCATGAACATAGATAAATTTTCAACAAAACCCTAGCAAACTGAATTCAACAACACATTAAAAGACACCATTCACCATGATCAAGTGGAACTTACCCTTGGGTTGCAAAGAAGTGATTGTTTCAGGGAAGAGATAAGACTACAAAGTACAGCACATAGTACAGCACATTTTCTCACCTTGACCACTGCATGGACCCTGACCACACATATTTACACCAACCCCTGCACGTGATAGATGTGCCAGGCTCCTCTCCCAATCCCCTATAAAAACCTCTGCCTTTTGTTTGTTCAGGACTGACACCCTCTTACTGCCCTCAGCCCACCTTTACCCAGGTGAATAAAGTCTGTGCTTTGTTGCCTTCTACTTGCCTGCTCAGGTGGTCTCCTTTCTCCACCATTTGTCACAACAATAAGTAAAAATTTTATAAAGAGAAAGCAGACCTCTAATCTCCCCTTTTTTATGCCAATAGTTCTTCTTTAAATATAATACAAAGATAGTATAACTCTTTAATTTCACAATAAAATGATATGGAGTTCTAAAATAAATTTTAAATTTTTTAAATATGAAAATTTAAAACTGATTTTAAAAATTATTATAAAATTACTTGTCATATTATTTATACAAAAAATATTTGTTTATGTATATAATTGGTACTGTAAAATGGAATTTTAAATGGTAATTTTTTTTTTTCTTTTAGAAACAAGCAACTTTTTCAAACTTTCTCTTGCTGAGTACATAACTAAAATTCCCTCTTCTCCTCAGCCAAAAGAAGTGACAGGAATATATAGATATCTGCCCCAGGAGGTTGGAGCTGGTTTCCTTTCCACAAGAAAGAGGGAGATGATCTGAAGACGTCTGGAAGTGATAAAGTAAGTGTGGAGATCTGCATTATCTCTCATGCTTCCCCTCCTCTCTGTTCCCTTACCCACTTGAACACAATGAGGTAGTGAGTTGAGGCAAATGAGCCTCTACAATTCCTCGGAGCTAGCTTTGAATAAATCTTTTTTCCTTTTCACCACAATATATGTCCTCTTTTGATTGATCAGCAGTGAGAAAACAAACCTAAGCATATAAACCTAAGAGGCCAGTAACAGTTTTGGTTACCCAGCCAGGAGGTAAGACCCTGCCCTTGAGAAGCATGAATCCTGGCAGGCAGTAGGGAAATGGGACTGACTGCTTATGGCTAACTGAATCCATGGTCAGGGCCCCAGGGACATTCCCATGGGGTCTCCCTCCTTTCTTGTTCATGGTATCCAATGCCTATAAACACCTATGTTGGTAAAAGTATAAAAGTTGTTTGGGTTCTGCCTGTTTACTCACTGGAACTTGCACTTTAGGGATCTACTGTCTCCACCATTTGAACCTTCACTTAGGTTATTCAGCAGTACCATTTGGGTGAGGTAAGATCTTTCACCACTTGGGGCCATTCTGGACCTATTCAGGTCATTTAGGGTTACTGACTAGTCAGCAGTGCCATTTGGAATGAGGCAAGGACGTTCACCATTTGTGATTATTCAGACCTACTGCAGGTCACTGATTGGTGTCAGAGCAGTTTCAGAGGTAGAAGAAAATTCCAATCAATGGTTCTGTTGGTTTGGATACTCATTGGTTTTGCTTTGCTTTGCTTCTGGTTGTTTTGGTTTCTTTTCTCATTCTCTTCTTATAAACAACCTTTGAATTGTTCTTTTTCCTTGTCTTTGGGGGTTCTTACGAATATATTTGAGACTTTATGTACACCATTTTGAGCTTAAAGCCTTTCTGAGGCTTCTTTGTAAGCCAACATAGAGTTCAAGGTTCTTGATTCATTTGTCAACAAAAATATTTGGATTAAGAGATTTTCAATAGGATACAGACACTGTGGTGTGATTGAGGAGCTCTGTTGTGATTTGCTTGGGAATAACTATAATGAAAAAGGAAGCCCCCAAAACACATTATAATTAAAGTGCCAGATGGCCAACAATAACAACAACAAAAACAGAATTTTAAAAGATTTCAGAGAAAATCAAAAAATACATAAAAAGGTAAACTCATTAGAATTACAGCAGACTTCTCAGCACAAACTTTAGAGGCCAAAAGAGGTTGAAGTATTTCAAGCCTTAAAATTAAACAGCTTCCAATGAAAATTAAAATATCCAGCAAAACTTGCCTTCAAAACAGATGGAGAAATGAGGATATTTCTTTCTCTTTTTTTGGTACCAGGGATCAAACTCAGGACCTTCCACTTTCGAGGCAGGTGGCAGAACCACTGAGCTAAATCCGTGGCCCACTGAGGATATTTCTTGAAAAAGAACAATTCAAGTGATTTTTGAAAACCAAGCCAGCACTCCAGAAAGTATTCAAGAATGTCCTAGACAGATACTGTGAAGCCAACAAAGCCTAAAATCCAGATGGAATGAATATATCAAATAAGGTAAACAGATAAACAAAAAACAAAGGAAAGGAAAAACAAAATCATCAACAGAGAGTGTAATGATGCAAATTAGCAGCGTTCAGCAATAAGTCTCAATGTGAATGGCCTCAACTTCCTAATTAGCAGACTGGATCAAAAAACAAACTCAGGGCCAGGGATTTAGCTCAGTGGTTCTGCCATCTGCCTTGCAAGCACAAGGTCCCAAGTTCAATCCCCAGTACCAAAAAAACAAAACAAAACAAAAAAAGCCTCAATCAGTCTTGCATTTGAGGAATGCATCTGATCAAAATAGATATTCATAGTTTAAAAATCAAAAGATGGAAAGCAATATTTTATGCGCCAGGACCCCCAAAACATGCAGGAGTTGCAATTTTACTTTCAAAGTAAATTTCAAGCTAAAACTAGTCAGGAGAGACAAAGAATGTCACTACATACTACTTAAGGGAATAATCCAACAAGAAGAGATAATGCTTGTAAATATATATGTGCCAAATGCTGGAGCACCTACTGCTGGACATAAAAGATCAAATAAACACTAACATAAGTATAGTGGTTGACGACAATACCCCACTTTCACAAGGCTAACATACAGACTGGATTTGCTCTGCTCTTACCATCTTGTTTTATGTTTGCTTGTAAGCTTTGTAACTATTTTTCAAAACTGTAATGTTTTAGGGTGCTGACTACAAAATAGGATTAGACTTGACAATGGACTTTCAATAAATTCAGCCGAAGAGCCACTCTTTCTAAATCTCTGATATTGTTACAGTAATCTCTGTATGAACCAAGCTTTTGTATTCATGAATGTCAAAGAATGAAGACATGAACCAAACAAGGAAGTTGTGAGAGTTTTATTGGAAATAATAAGAGAAACCTCATAATAGAGGTCTGTTATAAGCAGATTCTGAGCAGAAAATCCAATCAGGGTTCTCTGTCTTGATCTTATATGCATAAGCAGATCAGTGGAGGTGCTTGAATTGAAGAGTTTAAAAAGAACCTGGTTTACCTTGCATTTTTGTATTCTCCAGGTCTGGAGATAGGAGGAGTTATTAAGGCTGTTGGCATGCCCTGGATAAGAGTCTTTCTGGAGAGAAAAGTCCTTATCTCTCTGTGCTCATTCCAACTTTTTATTGTTTACTCTTGTGTTTACCTTTGCATCTCTAAGGCTTAGCTGCTTGAAATAGCTCTTAACCTGGGTGAGCTATTTTATTTCCTTTTACATTTCTAATTTTAACTGGCTGCATGCTTAACTCTTCTATCTGACCCTATCTTAGGCTTCTCTAACTGCCTGTTTGTTATAACTAAGGTACTACATTATTGTGCAAATTTGGCAAGAGTGGCTTATAACATTGGCTCCAATTGTCTGTCACATCCCCTCCAACATGGCACATGTTCTAACTTTCACTGGGGAAAGCTACCTTAGTGCTGAGACCAGGAGGTAGACAAACAATAATAGGTAACTAGGATAAGGACTGAGTAAATGCAGACAAGCCCTGGGAAACTGAACACAGGGGAAAGGAGCTCACTGAAATCTGCCTTGGGAAAGGAGAGGGCATGGGAAATCTATTCTTCTGAGCAGAGACCTAGCTAAAAATGGTGATCACATTGTTTCATTTCCACAGGCCCACCCAAATAGTCCTATGAAGGGCACATAAACCTCTGAACTTGAGTGCCTTCACAATGTCCTCCCTTGGAGCCTCTCTTGGCTAACAAGAGCTTTTCTTTGTTCTCTCTAAAAACCTACACCTGAGTCATTGCCCATTGCTATGTTCATGAACTTCATTTTCATTATCTTCAGAACAAGAGCCCAAGGGAGAAAGTTGGTAACAGCACCAAGAGACCAGAGTTCAAAAGAGAAGAAAATACATTTGGAGACAAGGGAGGAAAGTTGAAAACATCTTGTGTGTCAACCCTATGAAAATAAGCAGAACTTCAGAGGTTATGAAAGAGGATTTTTTTTCCCCTTAAATTCTTTTATTGGTACATTTTAGGTATACAATATGTTTACATTTATCATTGGGTGCTTGTACCTGTACATGATATATCTTGGTTCTTATTTTTTCCCCATTCCCTGTGCGCCCTTCACCTCCTCCACCCTTCCCTATTTACATAGATTTCGTTTCCATTGAAAGAGGGTTCTTAATGCATGATTGTCAAAATGCAACAGCCCCTCTAATTCTGTAATGATTAGCTATCTCTTAACTTTGGCTTTTTTTTTTCATATTTGCTTCACAGTTTTTAGTGACACTTTTTTAGATTTGAGCATCTGGCTTTCTATTGTTTGTGCTCCAGTAGCTTGTGTCAAGCCAACATGAGACATTTAGCCAGATGATGTAGCACTTTAAGGCCCTCAAGATTGAGAGCTGGAAAAAAGCAAGGGGAAATTGTCACTGGGATTGCAAAATGGAAGTTTAAGAGTTAGATTATTTTTTTCTTTTTGAGTTTTTTCTTATGGCCTTTCCCCAGCCTAAAACAAGTAATACCCTCAAGAGGCTGGAGCCTAGTTCCCTTTTCACAGGAAAGAGGATGAGCTGAAGATGGCTGAAAATGATAAAGCAAGCATGGAGAGTTACAGTGGTACCTTGGTTTACAAACTTAATTTGTTTTACAATTTGGGGGAAAATAGCTGCATTTATGTTTGTGTACGGAAGATGGATGTGGTTGTTTGTCACCCAATGCAGAGTTTGTGAATGAAAGCAATATTTTGCTGAATGTTTTTGTTTGCAAAGAGAAGCCTTTGTGAACCAAGGTATTACTGTAGATTATCTCTCTGTGCTTCCTGTCCACTCTGTTTCTTCTTATAAAAGACCCTTTCTCACCTGTACATGGTGAGATGGTGATTTGAAGCAAATGGGCTCCTCCATATTTTCAAAGCTAGCTTTGAATAAATCCTTTTCCTTTTTATCAAAAAAGACATGGCCCCTTTGATTTGGTCTGTGGCAAACAAACAAACCTAAGCATATGAACCTCAGTGGCTGGTAAGAAAAACATCATCTCATTTATTTAAAAAATTATAAGTGTGTGTATAGATATAGAGAAAAAAATGTTAGTATGGTCACTGACATGTTAATGGTCATCACCATTTTTGCTTTTTTTCTTTATATGGTCATGTATTGTCAGAAATTTTACAGTGTATTATTTATAGTTTTTTAAAAGCTATTTTCCTTGTTTGTTGAAGGGAGGAAACCCCATTCCCAAGGGCCAGCATGCCACTGGACAGACTCCTTGGGGAATTTCATGATCACCCAGATGCATGCTGTTTTGTGATGTGATACTGATATAGGGAGAATAGATGTAACTCCCAAACCTACTAGATATCTGAAGTGCGAGTTTGTATTCTCTAAAATGGAAAAATGTATTCTAAGAACAACAGAGGTTAAGAATAGGAAAAATTTATTGAGAGAAAGATAGCCTCTATCTAAGAGAGGCAGAAGGGGGACCAGAAAGTAGGTTTCCCGCTCACCCAACTTCTCAAAAGTGTTTTACTGTACAAAGCCATGAGGTGAGGTGGGTTCAAGGTGGGACAAAACTGTAGTCCACTAGTAAGATTACAAGGTAATATTGATCCTATGAGAAATCACAAGTGGACAAAACTATGAACAACCAATAAGATTATGACAAGTATAGTCAGTCACTTAGGTAATATTGATTAAATGGGGATCCAGTGGGGAAGCAAGTCACAAAGGGTACAAGGATTTTTGGTCAGGGATCTTTCCAGGAAGGGGTGGGTAAGATCATGGTCCCCCACCCAGGTGATTAATACCTATTCAGAATATCACCGCTATTCATCCTATGCCAGTATGGTAGTTTCTCTTCTTTTACAATGCTGAGCTTCAGTGAATGTGTCTTGACTTTCCTCCACGTTGGCTCTTCACAGGCTGGACCTGTCTAACTGCCTATGGTAAGGATAAGTGGAACCATAAGATAATTTGGAAAGTTTGCCTTAAAGTGGTTTTGGAGAGAGAACTTGTCCATGTTAAGCAGAACCACACAGGTATATTTTAATCCCAAAACATGAATATTTTAATTTAATTTATTAAGGGAGCTATAACAGGGTCTGCTGCAATATCAACTCATACTCTTGCAAATCACAGAGCCAATTTGAGAAAATAAATTGTAGAGTCACAGAAGGCTAGAACTAAAAAGAACATTAGATATTGTCTGGGTCAACCTTGTCATATTACAGATAAGAAAAATGGGCTCCAATAGAGGAAAGTATGTCTTTAGGTTCTGTGAAAATTTAAAACTGTGTGTCTCGAAAAGGAGTGCCATTTGGGAGACCTGGCATTAAGTTCTCTCTAGGGCTCTGATCTGTCAGCCCTAGAGAAAAGATGGCCTTACTTTCCAACTCTCTCTTATTAACCTCACCAGAGCTTTCTTTTCTTTTCTTTTTTTTTGGTACCAGGGATCGAACTCGGGTCCTTGCGCTTGCGAGGCAGGCGGCAGAACCACTGAGCTAAATCCCCGGCCCTACCAGAGCTTTCTTTTAACCTTCTCTCCCATCACAGTTTCCAACATGGCTATTTATCCTGGTTTAATCACATTTTACTCTATCACCCTTCTGTTTGCTTCAGAGATACCATCACATTCCCACAAAATAGGTAGTATTTAGGTCATAGGGCATGGTGAGCAGCAGTGTAAGCTGTGCTTATGGTAGTTAGTATCAACTGCAAACAAAATCATACTTCCAGATTTCTAGGTTCAATCTCTGTTATTTCTATTCTTTTAATAATGTGTTTGCTATTAAGAACTTGGGAGGGGGGCAGTGGCCTGGGGATAGTAAACAATGGATTGGGAGAAAATAAAGGAAGACACTCAAAAATCTATTATTCAAGGTCCTTCATAACTCTAAAAAGCAAATTGTTTAATTAACCACAAAATGCAAAGCCAGATTATAATGAATATGGCTGCTTGACAATCTCAAATCTCTTTTGGAAACTGTTAGGGTTTGTATTAGGGTTCTCTAAAAAACAGAACCAATGGGGGTGGAAGGGGAGAGGGGGGAAAAGGGAAAGAAAAAAGGAGAAAGGGAGAGAGAGAAAAGAGAGGGGGGAGAGAGAGAATTTATCTTTATTCAGGCTCTAAGATGCACACCCACCTCTTCCAGACCCTTTTATTTCCACCACAGCCCGCCCCTGCCCATCCAAATCCTACTGCCTGACAAAGGTCAGCTCAAATACTAAATCCATTCAAAATCTTTCTTGATGTTCATAATCTAAAATCACATCTTCTTCTGTGTTTTTCAAAAAGTGAGTTCTTTAATATGTTTTTTGAAAAAATTGCCAGGCTCAGTGGTACACACTTGTATTCCAGCTACTTGTGAGTCTGAAGCAGGAAGATCACTTGAGACTAAGAGTTCAAGGCAACACAGCAAGTGTTTCAAAAAACACTGTTATACATAGATCTTTTAAATGCATTATCTGCCTTCTAGGGGTAATACACCTTGAAGAGAGGGACCATCTCTACATTCTCCAGAACAGATATTCATATATTAAATTAATTTCAAAACTAGAGAAGTAGAAAAATTTCCCAAGGTCACCAAGCAGCATGAGCACAAATTTTACTTCGAGATGAAAATGTAAGTTCCTGCTGTAATTATTCACCCCTGGCCTACTCCTATACTCTGCCATCTGCAGCTATCTTGTTCCCACTGGCACAATCTGGTTGTCACGCCTAAGGAACACAATGGAGTACAAGATCAATTTATCAGCTCAGCATGGATTTTTTCTATTAACCCTACTTTCATTTTCTTTATAATGCAGTGGCCGTATATTGGACTCTAAATCTTGAACCCAGAGCTTCACACATGCCAGACAACTACTCTACCACTGAGCTACATCCTCACCCCTTCTGTTTTTGCTTTTGACTGGAATTGTGCTTGGTAGACTGAACTGTAAAGGGTTGGACTTCTGCACCTCTCCCTACTCCTGCCCAGCCAACCCGAAGAGAGGTTTTTGAGATTTACTCATAGTCACAGTCTCTGGTAAGGAAAGAGTGTGGGCTCAGGAGTCAAAAGGTCTGTTGTGAGTCCTGAATATCACACTTGCCAGCTCAGCAACTTGATTAATTGTGCAACTTCTCCCAGCATCTATTTCCTCACCCATAAAGTGAGAATTACTAATTCAATGTAGCTCACAGTGTTTAGCAGATTTAAAAATTGAGGTGCAGTCATTGGAAGTACTTTGCAATATTTGCTACAGATCTCAGTGATTCTTAAGATAGGGTCTCCCATGGGCTCATTGTGGCCCCTCTGCCTCAGAAACACTTTGGATGAGGGAACATTAGTCTCCATATACCAATCTTTCAGTGAGGGCTAGGTTAAAATCTTATAAAGACTGATGTAAGAAGAAATGATAACATAATTTTCTTCAATTTACTAGGGCTGTAGCATTAATGCTATTTTTGAAGTAGAACATTCTTTCACATGAGGTTTAGGTTCCCTGGATTGCTACTGCCAAGCACTTTGTGGGGTCAGCAGGGTGATAAGCGAATGCGATCTTCATTCATGTCTTAAAGCCTAGCTTTTTCCTGACTGAATCAGCCCAGATATCAATCCCACAGCTGTTTTTTCTCTTCTAGAAAAGATTAAGAAAGAGAAAAGGTCACCAGAGGGCATGGTCAATACAGGGAGAGAATTCTTGCCTCCAAATCAGTCATTTCCGAGCATGCAGGTGGGAATCCCGACAGGACGATGGGGCAGATAACTCACTCATGCTGGGAGTGGCTCTGAATCTTAGGTGGCACTGTTCTCCCCGAGGTGAGAGCTTGAGAGCTGAGAGCTGAGTTTACATTCCCTGTGCTGGAATGCACCACTGCCATTCCAATTAAGAGAAGGTATGCTTTACCACTCACATTTCCTGTCCCTTCCCGTCTCCTTTCTCATGACTAGATCTTTCAGCAGATGGGAACACTGACTCCTCTGTAGGCCTGACATCACTACCTTTAGAGAAGCCCATCAGGCCCTCCGCCCTTCTGGCTATAATCTCTTTACCCATTCAGGCCTGTTCTCAAAGACCTTTTCCATTGGCTATATAACCTAAGTGTCAATACTTTGTAGTGATATACTGCTATGATTCCTTAATGATGATTCTGTCTCTACCTCCTACAGCACCATTTGTATATTTCTAATATAGGATTTATTATTATGAACTGTAATTGTTGGTTTAGTTATGTGTTTCAGTAAACTCTTGGTTAAAAAAACAAAAACCATTACAAAGAGGAATGGAAGCATCAGCCCAGAGTGGGCTCAGAAGACATCAGAAGTTCTGAGTCACTGAAGGACAAAATCGGTGGGTGGCAGTAAAGACATTTAAATAAATTCTTCAAAATATTTCCATATCACTTGGGTATTTGTAGATCACAGAGACAGGGAAGTCCTTAGCATTTGTGTAGGTCTTGGTTTCACGTGGGTAAGGGCTCATCAGCCAGGCAAAGTGCTGGATGCTAAAAGAACTCAGCCCAGAGCCAGGCACAATGGTGCAGCCTGAATCTCAGCTACTTAGGAGCCTGAAGCAGGAGGACCTCAAGTTCAAGGCCATTCTGGGTAACTCAGCAAACTCTACCTCAATTTTTTTTTAAAGTCATGGATTTAGACTTAGAAATAAATGATATAGTTATTGCTTTCTTATTTTCTTTTCCCTTGTCTGCCAAAGTGATTTAGCATTTATGAGCTCTGCAATAAATGACAGCATTTAAAGAAAATAGAAGATCCTTTTTCTCTTGCTTCTGCAGTTGCATAGAAATTTGTTATGCAGTGAAAAAAATTAACATTCTCTGAAAATGTTCCCTGGGAACATTCTTTCTAGGCTTTCTAAGTGTCTCTAAAGGATTAGAAATACCTTTAAAGAACAACTGGAATCTAGCACGTCTCAGAGGAAATGCCAGTCTCAATTCTTCTTGGCTTAATTTCAGTTTAAGAATAGTACACTTTTTTTTTTCTCTACAGCTCTACTCCCTAGTTCTGAGAAAAAAGAAAAGAGCCAAATAAAGCTGCCACTGTTAGTATGTAATAAAAGTAAATGCAAAATTAATGAAAATAAAGACAGACATACAGTAAAGAGGACTGACAATATTAGAGACTCAACCTTTAAACTACAATAATATAATACATAAAAATCTCTGAATGATTGATGAGAGAACAGGTAAATAGTAGGAATGAAAACACGTCTTTAACTGCAGATATAGAAGCACTATCAAAAATAACAAAATATTTGAACAATTTTTCCTAGTGAATTAGAAAAGGTACATGAAATCATTTTCCAGATAAATATATTAGCAAAACTGACTCAAAAGAGGAAAAGTGCAGAACCAAATAGACTTTATGATATTGAAGGCAGTCAAGAGTTTAAAATCTGCCCATAGTGTCAGGGATATGTGGATGAAACAATTTTACCAGTGAGATCTACCAATTGTTGAAGTAACAGATTCCTGTCATGCATGTAGAAGTTATATGATAAAATACAAAAAAGATGAAGAATTGCTTACTCCAAAACACATTATATGATTGGTATTAGATATTAAAATCAGGTTAGAATGATAAAAGAATAAAAATATCGTGGCAGTCTCACTTATGTACCCTAACCAAAAAAAAGCAAAAACTTCCCCCAAAACTTAAGTAAAATATCAAACAAAATTTAAGCATTGTTTTAGTTACTTTTCTCATTGCTGAGACAAAATACTACCCAACACCTAAAGTTAAAGGAGGAAAGGTTTATTTTGACTCAGTTTGTAAAGGTTTCAGTTTATAGTCAACTGGCTCTAAGGGAGGGTGGCAGGGCAAAGGAGGAATCAGAGAGGAGAAACAATGCAGGGCAGACAGAGGCAGTAAGCAGCAAGTGAGTGACAAGCAACAAGCCACAACCCTCTTTCTGTCTCTTGTGTCTTATTCAGGGTACCCACCATTAAGGCAGATAGCATTTACACTCTCAATCCTAGCATTGTATCCTTGATCTTAGCATCACACACCCTAGATCCAGCCACCTCCAAAAAGCCCCACCTATGACCACATGAGGCTTTGGGGGAACATCTGGACACAAGCCATAACAAGCATTAAAAAATGTGTTCCATCTGGTTTTATCTCAAGAATACACATATAAATTAAGTCTAGAATAATTTATCTGTTTTATCTATATACATTTTCTCTATTATCATATTAGCTCATTAAAAGAGAACTTAAACATCATCTCAATAGGTAAGGAAAGAACATTTAAAAAAACTTAATGATTCAAAAAGTATAGCACATTTATTTGCAAATTTAGAATAAAAGAAAGCTTCCTTGACCTAAATAAAAGTTTTAACACAATAGCAAAATTATACTTTATGAAAAAAATTTTAAATATATTTGATACAAGTCAAATAAGCATTGAGCATAAGATAAATATATAAAAATCAACTGGGTTGTTAAAGCATATGTTAAAGCATATTATATTTAATAGCAACAAAATATAAAATACTAAAAATAAATCTAATGAAAAGATGCATATCTTTGTGAGGGAAATTATAAAACTTTATTGCTAGACATGAAAGAAGTTTTAGATAAGTGGATATATATACCATGTTGAAGAATAATAGACTATTTTAAAGATATTATTGTTTTCCCTAAAATAAGCCATAAAGCCATAGTAATTCAGTTAAAATCTCAACAATACTTTTCATGAAATTTGATTACTTTTTCTTAAAATTTACATAGTAAAGCAAAGAATCAAAACTAGATAAAATAATTTAAACACTTCAGGGTGAGGATATTTATCCTAGCAGGTACGCAAACTGTCCTAAAGCCAAAAGAATGAAGCAATGCAGTACAGTATAGAGGCTGGGCCAGATAAAGAGACTTGAGAACAAAATAGAGAACTCAGATACCAATGTATTCCTAGGGGAAAACCTAACATATGACAGAGCTTTGCAAGTGCAGAAATGATGACCCAGTCCAGTGTTTTCCATATTTTATTTTACCAGCAACCCACAATAAGAAATTCATTTTATACTACAGTCCAAAACACTCACCTATGTATTTATACTTGAATATATAAATATAATTAAAACATAAGATTCAAGGAAAATCATTACCATTAACTTGTATAATGCATTCTGGTGTAATATAGATTGGCTCATTTTATGAAAAACATTCTGTTTAAACTGATACAAGTTTTCATAAGCATTATATAGTTGTGACCTTTATTTTTTTTTTTAAAAAGCACTGGTTGGCTGCAGTGCATTGGTTAATTAGTTGTTTTTGTTTGTTTGCTATTGTTTTGTAGTGGTTGGGATTGAGCCCTGGGCCTCAGGCATGATGCACTGTACCACTGTGCTACAGCCCCAGCCCACAATAAGGCTCTTGATAAAGAATTCAGTGTGGTAGTTCACAGAATGCTAAACAACTTGTTCCCTGGAGTTGGAGAGGGAGTTGATTTGTAGTGTTTGCCTAATTCCATACTATAAAGTATTCTTCCATGATTGATATAAATAACCAATGTTTTTAACAACCAGCTCACAAAATTTCTCAAAATTTTATTGTAGACTCTCATGAGCTTGTATGAGGCAGTTCAGATACACCACTCATTCTAGTATAATTGGTCATCCACATGAAAAATAATAATCAGACCTCTGTATCATGCATATATGAAAATTAATTCCAGGTGAAATAAATCCTGAAATATAGAAAAATAATTCAGATGTGAATGTGAAATGTGAAAAGCCTAAGTTAAGAAGTGAAAAAGCAAAAACAAATGGAGTATATCTTCTTGACTCTTGGGTAGGAATGGATTTTAAAATGAAAAACAGTCACAAAGGGAAAACAATACATCTGATTATATTAAAATAAATTTTTCTGTGCATTAATGCATACTATCTTAAGCTGGGTGTGGTGGCACATGCCAGTAATTCCAACACTAGAAAGACTGAGGCAGGAGGATTGCCAAAAAGTTCAAGGCCAGCCTGAACTACAAGAAAGACTGTCTCAAAAAACAAAAATAATATTCTTTTTTTTTTTTTACTTTTTAACATTTTCATATTTTATTAGTACATTTTAGGTATACAATATAATGACATTCATCATTGGAAATTTGCACCTTTACATAATCTATCTTGGTTCTTATTTTTTTCCCCCTTCCCCTGCCCTCCCTTCAACCCCTCCATCCCTCCCTATTTACAAAGACTTTGTTTCCTTTTTTCATTTTCTCGTATTAATTCCATTCCCTTCTTTACTTTCCCCTACCCCTCCCACTTCCCCTTTCCCCTTTTCTTCCTATTTCACATTATCTATTATACCTTGTAGTCCTCATTTACACTTTCAATTTCTCATACTAGAGAAATTATTTGGTATTTACACATGTGTGTCCTATTTATTTCACAAGAGTATTGCCTCAATGTGCATCCATTTAGCTATAAATGTCTTGAATTTCTCATTTTTTATGGCTGAGTAGTACTCCATTTTATTTTTAAAAACATATTTTCTTTATCCAGTCTCCAGTTGATGAGCAGTTGGGCTGTTTCCAAGTTTTAGCTATCATGAATTGTGCTGCTATGAACATGGGTGCACATATATCACTGTGGTATGATTCTTTTAATTCTTTGGGGAAGATACCCAGCAGGGGAATAGCTGGGTCTAGTTACTTCTCTCATTGCTGATACAAAACACCCAACACCCAAAGTTAAAAGAGAAAAGGTTTATTTTAGCTTACACTTTGTAGAAGTTTCAATCTATAGTTCCCTGGCTCCAAGGCAGGGTGGCATGGCAGATTTGCATTGTAGAGGAGAAACAGTCCATGATATACCAGGTGGAGGGCAGTGATCAGTGAGCAGCAAGCAGCAGCACCAAAGCAGCAATGAAGCAAGCTTCCCTTTCCCTTTTATCCCAGCAAGGCTACCAACCTTTCTTTTTGGGTGGTGCCATCCACATACAGGGTGGACCTCCCATTATCCATACCTAGAATTATGCTAATTCTAATTAGAGGACTAATTTAGTACCACGTACCCTTAATCCCAGGATCACACACCCTAGATCAAGCCAGCTCCAAAAAGACCCACCTATGAGCTCAGGGGGGACATTTAAAAATAAGCCATAACACTTGTTATTTAAAAAACAATCCACAGACCATGATAAAATATTTGCAACTATATATTCAGAATTTTTGAAGAATTTGTACAGATCAATAAGAAAAAGATAACATAATGGAAAAGCCACCAAAGATAAGTCCAATTAATTTACATCAGAGAAGATGTAAATGGCAGGAAAAAAATGAAGAAAGGATAGAAGGAAGGAAGGAAGGGAAGGAAAGAAAAGCTCAGCCTTGTGTTAGATGTATTGGCAAGGATTCAATCTGGAAAACTATCACACCTAGTTATTCAACATAGGAAATTTAATAGAGGTTTTGTAAACCCAAAGGCAATGCAAGTAAGAGATGTAACTGTAACGTCTTAAGTCTAGATGTCCCCCTAAAGCCTTATGGTGTCATAGGTGGGGCTTTTTCAGAGGTAGCAGGATCTAGAGTGTGATGCTGTGATTAAAGGTGTGTAATTACTAAATTAGTCCACTGATAGGTTTGGCATAGTTTTGGGTAGGATTAAAGGTGCCCTACCCTGAGTGTGAGCGCTACCCACCCTAAGGGCAGGTACCTGAATAGCATGGGTAGCTGGATAAAATATAAAGGGACAGAAAGAATCTGTTGCTACTTTGTTGTCTTCTGCCTGCCATGGACTTTTTTTTCTCTGTGAGCTATCCGACTATGGACCAAAACCTCTACAAACTGTGAGCCAAATAAACTTTTCCTCTTTTAACTTTGAGTTTTAGGTATTTTGTCTCAGCAATGAGAAAAGTAACTAAGACAGTAACTTTGGAACTCCATAGTCTGGAAAGAAGAGATAAAGCAACTCTGTTTCCAGAGTCCAGGGGCTAGGGCTGCCCAGTGGGCTTTTCAAGAGTTGGAGCCAGGTCAGGGGATGCATAACAGTAGCTAGGGCTATGGAGGACATAAAGTCCTACTGGGGATCTCACCTGAAGCAGAGTGGAGGGGGTGACACTGGCTTCCTCTGCCAAACTCCCATCAGTGCTTCCTAGTAGCTGAATGTAAATGGGATCCAGGAAATCTTTGTAGGAATTAGAGGGATCCGGGATAGAAGAGGGGAAAGAAAGAAAAAGGACCTTGGAGTAAAGAGGCAAATGGCTGACTTCTCAGGGAATGCAAATTAGAGCTACACTGAGACAATTTCACATCCATTGGATCTGGAGTATGGCTAAAGTGAAACAATAAAAGCGTTTTAAGGAAATGATTTGATGAGAACTTGCATATACTGGTAGTGAGAAGGTAAACTGACAATGTGACCTATTGTGAAAGTAGGATTATTTTTCTCAAGTAAATTTGAAAATGTACATACCTTTTATGACCTAGACTTTTTACGCCTTTATATCAAATTCAGGGAAAATTCTCACATAATTCACAAGGGGATATATACAAGAATGTACCCTTTGGGGATTATAAACATGGAAAAAATTGAAATATCCATCAATAGAAAAATTTCATTTCTAAAAGCAATTTATAGAGCTCAGGATATAGCTCAGTGCTAAAGTGCTCACCTATGATACGTAAAGTCCTGTGTTCAATCCCCAGGATTGAAAGGATGGAATATGATACCACAGTTTATCACAGGTAAAGTAAGTGAACATGGATTAATTTCCCAAACCATACCATTAAACAAAGCAAGTAGCAGAATATATGCAATAGCATTCGTGCAAAGGTTAAAAACATAATTCTGTATCTTGAAAAGGGATTTTAGTACCATGTATATATGTGAAAATGAAAAGATGTGCAGAAATAATAAAGGGAAAATTGAAGGCAGTGGTAACCCTGGGAATAATTTAGAGGGAAATGAGATCCTGGAGGGGTGCCAAGAAGTCTTCAATATTTTAAATGCTTTGTTTCTCAAGGTGGGTGAGTGCTACTTGCCTGCTCATTGCATTTTTCTAGCATTTTGTATGTCTGACACAGCTGATTTCTCTTAAAAAAATAAAGGCTTACATCAAGTTATTACTCACCTAAAAATAACAATCCTACTCTTTGTCAAAATCCTGAAATAATTAACTGGTGATGTTAGGAATAATTTATAAATTGTCTTTTAATCATTCCATGCTTCTGGATTTACAAATAACTTGTGAATCTTCCTGCACAAAACTCAGCTTCTGTGTTTCATCAAACATATAAAAAGCCAAAGCATTTTTGAGATAGTATTAGTGGCTAACATTTATCAAGCACCCATCTGTGCCTGATAGTAATCACCTTAGCCGAACTAAGAGAAAAACAGAGCACCAAGAGATTAGGTCAATTTTCCACAGCCACACAGCTTACAAGAGACAGAGTTGGCTCTAGAGTCCTTTAAATTCTGTTCTGCTCCTCCCAGTTCAGTCATTACTGTTCTTCCTTTTCTTTTTCACTTTGAAATGATTTCAAAGCAAGTGTAGATGCTCTGACAGTATGCAGACCTGACATGAAGTGGACTTTTCTAATTTCATAGATTGGAAACCAAAGTTCAGAGTGCTGGCTTGGGAGAAGTGAGGCCTCCCTCTCTGGACCTCTGGCTCTGAGGCACTACCCTCATTCTGCCCAGGCATGTGACTCCAGGCAAGTTCATCAGACTGAATTCTAGTTCTGCCCTCACAATTTCTGACTTGTGAGTTAGCTTCTTTAAGCTTTATCAGCAAAAGAGATGATAAAACTTACTTCAGGGTGTTTGGCTGTAGGAGTTAAATGAAACCAAGCCCTTTTGCATAGGGCTGGTCCACAAATTCGGAGACCAGTCATACTGAAATCACTGTGGTAGAAGTATTTACACTACAAAAATTGGTAAACTCTACAAATTTGGTGCTTAAGTTTTAAAGGTCTATTTAGTTAAACATTCACCAGCATACCACTCATAGGTTGTTAAAAATTGCTTTGCTAATTGAAAAATATTATATAAATATAGGCCATTATTATTTAAGATTTCATGGATGAGAGAATCTTTGGGAAGTAAAGAACTTTAAGGAGTAAAAGCACTCCCCCAAAGAATGTTGCTCTACAATACCTTGCACACAAATTTAAGGCCTTTCTCTGCAGCCCATTACTCCAGGTCTAGGTTTGAGACAGCCTTGCCAGTTGTTTGTTTTTCCTTGCAATGCTAGGGACTGAACATAGGGCTTGTGCATGCCCATCCCAGGAAACCAGTAGTTCTGCGTGAAAGCCATCCCAGCACAATGGGGCAGAGCACAGGGATTTACTACTGAGGGAGCAGGTGTATGTTCTGCTACTTTTGAATCTGAGCTATGTGCTTCCTACTTTTCCCCATTCCCTCTCCCTCCCTTCAACCCCTTCACCCCTCCCTACATACAAAAGCTTTGTTTTCTCCTTCATTTTTTTCTTTCCATTCTTTCCTTTCCCCTTTCCCCCCTCCCTAGTTCCCCTTCCCTGTTGAACATTTTCTTCCTATTTCATAATATCTATTATACATTTTGGTCCTCATTTACACTTTCAGTTTCTCACACCAGAGAAACTATTCAGTATTTACATGTATGTCCTATTTATTTTACTTAGGAGTATGGGCTCAAGGTGCATCCATTTAGCTATAAATGTCTCTAGTTTATCTTTATGGCTGAGTAGTACTCCATTTTATATATTTTTAAAAACCCACATCTTCTTTTTCTAATTGCTAATTGATGCGCATTTGGCTGTTCTTTTTCTAATTGTCAATTGATGCGCATTTGGCTGTTTCCAAGATTTGCTATTATAAACTGTGCTGCTGTAAACATGGGCACGCATATATCACTGTGGTATGATGCTTTTAATTCTTTCAGGAACATACCCAGAAGGAGAATAGCTGGGTCAAATGGGACCTCTAATCCTAGTATTGTGAGGTATCTCCATAATGATTTCCACAGTGGTTGCACCAGTCTGCACTCCCACCAACAGTGGAAAAGAGTTCCTTCTTCCCCACAGCCCCACCAGCATTTGTTATTGGTTGATTTCTTTTCTTTTTTTTTTTTGGTACCGGGGATCGAACTCCGGACCTTGAGCTTGTGAGGCAGGCAATGGAACCACTGAGCTAAATCCCCAGCCCTGGTTGATTTCTTGATAGCATCCATTCTTTCTGGAGTATGATGTATTCTCGGTGTTTCCATTTGCATCTCTCAAATGACCAGTGATACTGAACATTTTTCATATGTTTATTTGATATGTGCTTTCTGACACTACCTTGAGTACAAGCAACTGTTTTTGGTTTCCTTTGCCACTTCCTCACTGGGTACAGAAGAGAGTAACTTCTTTCAGTGGTTTATCATATAGTGTTCCCACCTCACAAGGTTAAGAATAATAAATTTGATTTTAAAATAAGGTAAGTATATTACCATTAAATACTATGGTTAGTATACTACCATTAAAAACTATACTTAATATATGAAATGTAACAGTGAAAAACTGGATGCTGTATGATGATTTTCTGTGGCTTGGTTTCTCAAGAATGTACCTAAGGTATTTTGAGAATTGCATGTTACAATTCTTGTATAATAAAATATTAACTTCTTCAAAGAGTGGGAAATCTTTAGCATAACAAACACCTGTATGTATTTTTCTGAAAATTTAAGCTTTTTCCTATAGATATGTGTAAAAAGCAATTGCAGAGCACAAATAACAGCTTTTCTAAGCATTTTCTAAATGAGAGGAAATAGAATTGTGATGTCTACATAGTCTGCCTCAACAAACACAATAAAAACACTCTCTTTGCTGTTCTAATCGCCATGGACTAATTTAAACATCCTAAGTCAGAACATAAACTCTTCTAGCTGGAGAGAGAAATTTGCCAGAACATTTTCAGATTTACCTCCAAGCACCCAGTTGCTACAAAGAGCAAAATGTACTACAACAGGTAAGTGATTTGTTCCTCCTAACATAGCCAAGTGTACACAAAGCCTATAAGATTTTCACTTGCCTTCACTGCTACAAAGTTGTGACTTTCATTATTTAATGTGTTTCACTGAACCAAATGGAGAGCATCTCATGGCCCCACTTGTCTTTGACTGCCTGCTTCTCAGGCCTAAGCCCTTGGAAATGCTCCCCCACCAACAAGCTGTTACTTGAATTTCAGTCACTTACACATCATCTGTATAGTTGTTGCCTGAATTATTCTTTATTTCAAATATTTCTTTTGGTCAAATCTAAATTGACTTGTCTCTCTAAGCCTATTTTTGCTCTATGTACTAATCCTGTAACTGTAAAAGTACAAACATGATTTCCTGTCACAAGTTGAAAGGAAATAGTCACAAAATATATGTGAATAAGGACTTGTATCCAGGATAAAGAATACATAAAACTCAACAGTAAGAAGCAATACAACACAAAAATGGGCAAAAGATTTAAACAGATACCTGAGAAAAGACAATATACCAATGCCCAGTGAGCATGTGGTTAAATATTCAACATTATTAGACATCAGAAAAGTGCAAATTAAAATCACAATGAGACCCCATCACTCACTAAAATTTAAAAGATATGTAGTTTCAAGTTGATGAGAATATGGAATAACTGAAATCCTCATAGAAAGCAAGAAGGAATAAAAACAGCGCAACCAGTTTGAAAAAAACCAGTTTCTTAAAAGTTAAACATACAGTTAACATATGACACAGTAATTACATTTCTAATTATTTATCCAAAGGAGACAAAAACATATTCATACAAAACCTTGGACTAAAGTGTTCTTAGCAGCTTTAAGCAAAACAGCCAAAAGTTGGAGAGAATTCAAATGTCTATCAGCACCTGAGAGGATAAATCATGATATAGTGACTCACTGAAACTCTACAAACAATAAGAAGGTTAACGGATACACATAACAAAAAGGGTCTTAAGAAAATCATGCAGGGAAAAGAAGCCAGACAAATGCATACATATTGGATGGTTCCACCTACATAAAACTATAGTTATGAAAAATCTCATCTAGCATGAGTCAAAGTAGACTGATATCTGTCTGAGCCAGATAGAAAAGGAATTAAATTGGTATATACCACAGAAAATTTTTAGGTGACAGACATGTCCTGTATCTTGATTGTGATAGTGGCAACTTGGATATAATAATTTTGTCAAACTCTTCAAAATATACAGTTAAAATAGATGTATTTTTATTACATGTAAACTATACATCAATAAACACTGATGAGTTTCCCATTACATTTAAAGAAAAATTTAAACTCCTCATGGTGCAACATTGTCTCACAATTTCATTTCCCTCCACTCTTTCTCTTATTTTACGGACAGATTATCAACTTCTCTTATATAATTTAAACTGTATAAAAAGTTGATAAATCCTGCTTTCAAAAGTATCTTTCTTTTCTAAAAATGTCATGCAGAAAAAATGCTAGAAGAAAAACATCTCAAGCAAAGATAAATATTTCAATTTGTAAAAGACATAATGAAAAGTTTTGTTTGAAAAATATATTCTTTGTGATAAAAATAACCTTTATTTTTTCCACTGCAAAAGGAGTTATGAAGAACCTTAGGTGGAGGCAATTACGGACACAATGACCACATGTTTCTATTTCATCTGTATACTGTAAGTTACAGATCTCTATTAGACACTGCCTCACTCTTCATTTGAACATAACTATTACTGTTATGCTTTTGTAAGAGAAAATCATTTATGCCTATGTCTTGTGCTCTGAGTAATTACTTTAAAAACAGTGATACACATTGTATTAGCTATTTATTCTTTTATTATTTTGTATAAAATTGTTTTATTTTCAAAGGAAATAAAAATATAAGCATTATTCAAAATATGAATTCACAAAATGAATTCCCAGAACTTTACGCAAAGTTCAATATTTTGAGTAACACAGTACGAGTTTAAACTAGGGGTAGAAGCACTATGGAAATGAACAAATGGTAATTTGTGGCCTGATATACTCTTAGTTAATTCAAGAGTACAAAATATATTAAGCAGGTACTATGTGCAAAGCACAATGTTAGCTGTACTAGAAATTTTTAAAAAGATAAACAACCAGTTTAACGATTATGATTATGGATTTGGACTCAGACAAAATTAAGTTCTAACTGAGCACTAGAGAAATATATTAAACTGTAAGGCTACCAGAAACCTGCCAGTAAATTCCATTTAGGTAATTGATAACAGGGATGAATTTGTTATGGGGTATCTGATTCATCAGAAGGCACACTTCTCTGCATTTAGCCATGTATTTTGTGTTCTCTCTTATAGATTTACCATTTTATTTTTATTTTTTTCAACCAAGGCATAGCACTATAGTTTTTAGTTTTTGCTTTTCTTCCTCTCTAATGTTTTCTGCAAGTGTTCATATATTGAATTGGAAAGTTCAAGTATTGGCTTAAAATGAAAACTACCTTTAAAAGCAAAACAAATTCTGAAGTACTAGGTGAGTAAATGCAGTTTTCTAAAGCAACACTGATTATGACTAAAAAAGAAAAGGGCAACAAAATGTTATCTGCCATTTGAAAAGAGGTGACTAGTTGTTAAAAGAAGTTTCCTAAAAGTATCACTATCTTTAAAGTGCATTTATTTCTCTGCTAATTTTCAGCCCCTTCTGTCTGCCAAGCTTCCCAAATGACAATACCTCTGTTGATGGTCAAATCATCAAGAAGAAAGAACAAGACACTTCTCATTTACACTGGTGACCTAATCACAACTTGAAGGCTGGTGTCCCCAGAAAAGCCTGGTCTTATAGAGGCTTCATTTTCATACTGTATGGGTATTGATTAAGGCTGTATCTTGAGACACATCACACACAGTTTGAATTCAAAATTTGATTAGATAGCAGTGATATGTTAGTCACATTTTGTGTAGTGCTGAGCATTCTTGCAGATGCCTGAAATTGACCCATCCCTTAGTTATTGCAAGAAATGGAAAAATAACTGTGTTCAGAAAAGAGCAATGTGGTTAAGCCAAGTATTGATTTGTATTGGGTGGTTATAAAGATGGTAAATTAAGTCATTTAGGAGAGCTGGCCTAAGGAATGAGAAGGTTGTGGACGTCTGTCTTGACCCCATATTCTAGGATAAATGTGTGGGACTTTTAAAGTTTACTTAGTTTTGAATGAGGAGCAACTGGTCTAGATCTGGTGCTTTTTAACAGACATGAGGTATGAACTGTCTTTGGCTCTATTTTTTGCTTGACTGCTACTCAAATTCCTCCTGAGATTAACATCTAGAGCGGTGGTGACAAATCTATGGCACATGTGCCTCAGCCAGCTGTTTGTTATCATTGAAATATCTACAAGGTTCACCATCACTGACCTACAGGGTTCATGTGCTTAACTCCCAATTCAATTCCCACTGTTTACTTGGATTTTAGTTTTGAACAGATTACCTGTCATAGTACAGTATTTTCTCAAGCCTGGTTCTCTCTCTCTCTCACACGCACACAAAACAAAACAAAACAAAATGTGAAGGTATGAACATTGGAAATTAACTCCCAATTCAATTCCCACTGTTTACTTGGATTTTAGTTTTGAACAGATTACCTGTCATAGTACAGTATTTTCTCAAGCCTGGTTCTCTCTCTCTCTCACACGCACACAAAACAAAATGTGAAGGTATGAACATTGGAAATTAACTCCCAATTCAATTCCCACTGTTTACTTGGATTTTAGTTTTGAACAGATTACCTGTCATAGTACAGTATTTTCTCAAGCCTGGTTCTCTCTCTCTCTCACATGCACACAAAACAAAACAAAACAAAATGTGAAGGTATGAACATTGGAAACCTTAACGTGCACTGCTAACAGGACCCCTTATTTCCATTGCCCTTTGTAAAACTTTACTCATGGGAGACACACTTTGCAGGATGCACTTGACCACTCAAAACCTCCCCTGGTTCAGATACAATTATTTTTGGAGAGTTAGCAGTCTTTAGGCATAAAGGGAAGTACTAGTGGATAAGAAAGAAAAAGAACTGTGACTGTCCCAAAGGGCAGTCCCACAAAATTATCAAGTTTTCTCCTTGGAAAAGATCTTGCTTGGTTTGAACCACAAGGGAGGTAGTACTGTGGACTTTGACTTTATTTTATAGACAGTTCTTTCAGATTTTTAGTGAAAAGTCTTCTCAAAGTCTAATTTGATTACAAGGATAGTTTTAATCCACTTCATTACAAAAGTGTTTAAATCAGAAATAGAAGCCAAAGATCAGAAGATATTTTATTTCTTTACTATATAGTTAACGCACTTAAGTGTACAATAGTTTTTAGTATATTCACAAGTATATGCAACCATAACCACCACCAACTTTAGAACATTTTCATCAAAAGGCAAAAATAAAAACCATACCCTTTTGCTATCATGCTACTCCATATCATTCCCTACTTCTGTAACCCATAAGCAACCACTACTTTCTGTATTTACAGATCTCCCTTTCTAGACATTCAATATGAATGACTCAGGTGTGATATTTTATAAGCAGCTTCTTTTACATCATCTACCTTATAGCACGTATCAGTACTTTACTCCTTTTTATGGCCAGATATTCCATTATATGGGTATATCACACTTTGCAAGGATGAATATTTGGGATGTTTCCATCTTTCAGCTTTATAAATAACACTGTGCCTAAGAGCCTCTGTTCCTTGAGAGAGGGCTGGACATTAGAGGGAATTTTAACTAAGAAAGGATTTTTAAATTTTAAATTTTAGATAATCACTCTGGCATTATTTTGAGGTCTGCTAAACTGGTAAACCTAGAAGAAGAGGACCGCATCATAAAACCCAAGCTGAAAGATACTATGAGACTGGGACTGGTTAGAGTTTCACTTTCTAACCTATTGGCAACAATTCTAAATAGTGTAGTAAACCACCCAGAGTCTGGCTCATCTGCACAAAGGCACTCTGTGACTACCAACAAATTCCACCCCAAGCTGGTTCAGGACTAAATTATGGGGCTGAGAAGGCAGACCACAGAGGTTATAATCCAAACCTTTGCCAGCATAAAGAAGTTGGGTATTCTGGAGTGTTAACAGTTTTTTTCACGCTCTGTTTATTAAGGCAAAAACTGAAGGCCTATAGTGAGATCTAAACAAAATCTAATCATCTTACTTTGAAGAAATTTGTTTTCTTTTTAGACTGTGATGAGACAACGTGGCCAAATATTTCAACTCCATAACGCACACAAACTTTTTGTATGTTAGATGGAAAAAGGGATTTTGCAGCCATAATTAAGATTACATATCCGAAAATAGGTAGATTACCTTGTATATCCGAGAATCTGATCTAACCATATGAACCCATAAAAACAGTGAACATTCTCTAGCTGAAGCAGGAAAGATGTGGCAGAAGAATTCAGAGAGCTTCCAAGTGTGAGAGGGACTTGATCTACCAATTTTTGAAAGGAGCCATACAGAAAGCAAGAGAAAGATGTGGGCAGCTTCTAGAAACAAAGATTATCTCCCTGCTGATAGCTGTCCAGGAAATGGGAACTCAGTCCTCAACTGCAAGGAGCTGACTTCTACCAACAACTTAAATGAGGCTTTAAAAACAGTCTTTGTCAGAGTGCCTAGAGTCCACGCAGCTGACAAGGGACTTCAGCCTTGTGAGGCCTTCTGCAAAGGACTCAGTTGAGTCATACATTGCTCACACTTTTGAGCCACAGACTGTGAGATATTTTTATTGTTGTTGTTGTTGCTGTTGCTTATGGCATCGGGGTTGAATTCAGGGCCTCTGCACTGAGCTACATCCCCAGTCTTTTTTATTTTTTATTTTGAAAAGTTCTTGTTAAGTTCTCCTGGCAGGACTCAAACATGTGATCCTCTTAAGTGCTAGGATGACAGGCATGCACAACCATTCCCAGATTAATGGGTGTTAAACCACTAAGTTTGTAGCAAATTGTTCTGTCAGTAATAGAAAATTAATAGGCATTTATAAAGAAAGCAAGCAGACTTCTCAAGCAATGGGACTTTGAGCATAAATCTCTTTCCTCATTGCAAATATGTTTTGATGCATCTTAAGAATTCTTTGCTCAAGAATAATAGTTAACATCTACATAGCCTTTGTACCCCATAGTATATAGCTATATTCAAAGGAAGACTGAAGCCCTTTTTCTCTCCAAGTCCTTCTCTTCTTGGAAAACAGTGGAATGGAGAATGGATTTCAGTGAGATCAAGACTAGGAGACGATGACTTCACCATAAAATCCAAGCTAAAAGATACCAAGAGACTGGGACTGATTGAGGTTTCATTTTTCTAACCTATTAGCAACAAATCCAAATAGTGTAAACTACACAAAAGGAAAACCAATTATCAGGCCACTGTATTAACTAGTTGACAGATGATAGGGCAGGGTTAGCTGGTGTGGAGTGAGTCAGACTAGACAGTGAGAGATATTAATGTTGACTCTTGAGAGCTCTAGAAAAGCTGAGTAGGAAGAATATAGAATTCCAGAAGAAGTATAGACTCGGGAAGAGATGATCATGGAGAAAGTTTAGTCTGGGACACGTTGAGGTTGAGGGGCTTCTGGAATATTGATTTGTAGGAGGTAACTGGATATTAAAAGTGAATCAAGAAGTTCAGTGGATTCTCAAATTAGAGACTAGTACTTGGGAATTATTAACATGTAACTAGTAATTGATAATCTTATGTGAGCAAAGATTAACCAAAAGATGCTTATGGGTTTTTGTTTTGTTTTGCTTTAAAATACAATAAGCTTAGTGGTAGAGTGCTTGCCTAGCATGCATGAGACCCTGGGTTTGAGCCTCAGCACTGCAAAAAAAAAAAAAATAAGCAAAATACACTAAACAAAATGCAGAAAGATATATACAGAGAATAACAAGAGAGTGCGGTAACTAGAAAAGGATTGGAGAAAAGAGAAAAAAGTTAGAAAGGCTGACAAAGAAAGATGGTTAAAGTAGAGCTAATTGATATACTACTAATAATTACAAAAAAAGAAAAATATTTTGGCACATGATCTCTTTTAGAGGGAAAAAAGAAGACGGTAGAGGGGCATGAAGCTAGGTGGCTCCTGTTAGCCACCAGAAAGAGATGCCAGCCTGAGACAGCTAAATTGCTGCCGGGCAAATGACATTAAGGGTGGAACTGGCTACAGAAGAGGGAAGCCCAGGAAACAGTGACTGTTTTCATCCAGCCATTTGCACACAGGGAACTTCATAAGATGGGTGTTTGTAATTTGGGGAATGTTAATACTGTGTTCCTCTTGAGTACATCATTATTTAGTGAAGCTTTAGCAATTTACAAAATCAGTTACAGGGAAATTGGAGATTCCTCCCATCTTCTACTTCTTGAAAACATTGCTGCTGCCTTAAAATGAAAAATCTGTTAGCTTATGTAGTAGCCACCGGTGTATTCAACAGTTTCTTCATGGAAAGCTCACAATGACTTTGCTTACACCTTTTGCTGAATCCCAGTCTGTGAAAGGATGTGAAGGTTGTCACAGCAGCAATGGGAGAAAGTAAGCTGCCCAACACACCAAAGCCTAGGAGGGCTCCCTGCTGAACAGCCAGCTGTGGGGAGAGCAGCCAGCCAGGGAAAGAATCTAAATTTAAGACTGAATAGTTTTCCTTTCCCAGGTGTTTTGGATGGGCTGAAAAAGAATTAAAATTTGATTTATTCCAAAGCACCAAATGATTTTAGGCCATGCTACACTTTCATTCTCTTTCTTGATGCCTTTGGTTTTGACTAAGAATCAAAAAGATCAAAAAATCAAAAAGATCAAAAAATCAAAAAGGATCAAAATTGATATGTGAAATAGGAAGAAAAAATCTAAAGGGGTAGGGGAAGTGGGAGGGATAGGGGAAAGGAAAGAAGGGAAAGGAATAAATATGAGAAAATGAAAAAATGGAAACAAAGTCTCTGTAAATAGGGAGGGCATGGGAATGGGGAAAAAATAAGAACCAAGATACATCATGTACAGGTACAAGATCCCAATGATGAATGTAACTGTATTGTATACCTAAAATGTACCAATGAACTTAATGAAAACAAAAAAAAGCATAAAAAAAAGCTGTCAAGTTTCTTTTAAGCTCTCTAACAGACCTAGTCCAAAACAACAGCATGTATGAAATGTCTCCAATATCTTTTATTAGTACCTTTTAAAATTCTCTTTTTAAGTCATTGGCCCAATATTGTTGCATTCAGCCACATTTTTACCACAAGGATTAAAAAGTACTTAATAATAGTATAATAATAGAATAATTTTATTCTACTGATTCAATGCCAAATGTATACACAAAATTATCTGGATAATTCAATAAGTTACAGCATTCCATGTCTTAACAATAACAAGGACATAAATGATCATTTCCTGAGTTAAAAGTGCAATGTAAAATTTAATCTGTATTGCTAATAATTTATAGCATAGAAATGTGATCAAAGTGATCATTTTCTTTATCATGTCATACAACATAGCTGCTTATTTTAAAACAGTGATACAATTTCAATAATAAGGAAATCTGTAATTCATAACAAAGAATATTTTATGTATTTGTTACTTATTATGATTGTTTTTCCAGGTCAAATATTAGTAGTAAAATAAGTTATGGTACAAAATAAAGCCAACAAGTTACCTGTACTCACAGAATATTTGATTTCATTTAAGAAAGTAAAGACTGGATTGTAGTTAACATTGTAATACATACAAAAATTTTCTCTTAAAAATTTCTAAGCAATCACAAATTTAGGTGAATAAAGGAAACTAGCTGAATAAAGGAAAACGACAGTTCTTCATTATGCTGTAAAACTGTGGATCTCGTCTTTGGAAAAGTAAAGATCATGCAGCAACCTGAAAAACAAAAAACACATGATTTGTAGGGGAAATGTTTGAAAGTAAATAAGATCAAGATTTACCATCATATCACTGTATCTTCCATTTTCTCCATTTCATATATATTTAAAAAACTCACATTGATCACTTCTAAAAATCTGAGAATTCTTAAAATCATCGAATATCTAGTCAGTGTTCAAATTTGTACAATTTACTTATTGTAGTAGGCTGAGTCTTTTAAGTATATTTCAATCTACAAGATATTTCCTCATTCTCAACTATTTGTGTTCTGTAATTTATACACTGGGAAAAAGATCAGATTTTTATCTGTTAAGTCTCCTACAGTCCTCATTTTGCTGCATCTCTGTGGGATTCCTTAATAACATGCTCCTATGTCCACTTAATTCCCATAATTTAATAACTGAATCTAGAAGCTTGATCAGATAGAGATTTAATTCTTTTTGGCAAGACTATTTCATAGGTTGTGTTCTTCCAGCCAGTGGCACACAATACATGATTACTTCTCTTGCTGGATGCTAGGAATCATTGATGATGCAAATATAGGCCCATTAGTTCACTAGGGACTAAAACTGGTAACATTCTATTTCTATTATTCTTTCTTCTTTAATCAGCTAAGAAATTCTATGTAGACAAAGGTCCACTCATTTATTATGTGGTTATCTAGTAGTATGGCTCATACAGAAAAGGCAGAACAAATGTTTTACTGTATTCTTCCCCTTTATTCATCAGTTTCAAATTGAGGAATTAATTCCCCTAGCATTTTATTTTCATTCTCTCACTGGACAGAAAAGCATATATACAGTACAGCTGAAATACAATTCAACTTGGGAAATAGTATAAAGTGAGACTGAAACCTCAGAAGTCACTCTGTTTAAAATGCTGCTGAAATAATAACCATTTATTTAGTACTTACTATAATAATACATGTAGTCACTGTCCTAAGCATTTCATATGTGTAAGTATTATTACTTATTCCTGTTTACAGGTAAGTGCACTAATACTTAGAAAGGTTAAGCAGCTGACCCTAGGACACCCAGCAAGTTACTGTAAGATGATTATACATGGTAGGGATGGGATTAAAACCCCAAATGACACTTTTTTAGAGCACACACATATTCATCCAAAGGGCCAGTAGAGTACAAAAGTTCTGATGCAACAGTCAAGCCTCTGACTATCTGAGCCCATCCTATCTTTCCAGCTATGCACTGTCTCCACGGGAAAGGGGCTGCATTCTAGCCAAGCCTGTGTAGTCTTTTGAATACTTCTATCCTTAATGCATTTGTTCCTTCTTTCTCACTGCCTGTACTACCTCTTTCTATCTCTTCTAACTGGTAACATTTTAGTCATCTTTCAATAGGTCTTTCCTGACCCCACTGTTCCTGTCTTTCCAATACACACACCCCTAGGTAAAAGTAATTTGTCTCTCTCTGAATTTCCTTAACATCTGGATTTTATCCTACTAGGAGTACTTATGAACTGAGTCATATTTTACTTACTAGTATGTGTATCAGTTTCCACCACTAGACAGTTGTAGACTTGCAAAGCTCAAGGTCTATTTAGACAGTGGATCAAAGGATCATTATTGTGTTTTTTAAAAAATAAGCTTCTGACTCTTACCTATTTTTTAAAAAACATGCTTCTGAGTTTTCCTCTGTTACTATATCATACAAATTGCCAGATGTTCACCAAATATGGAAAGTTTTTTTGTTTTTGTTTTTTTTTGGTACCAGGGATTGAATTTGGGACCTTGTGCTTGGCAAGGCAAGTGGTGGAACCACTGAGCTAAATCCCCGGCCCTATGGAGAGTATTTTTGCAGTGACTATATATTTGTTTCTCAACACTGAGGAGTGGGTCTAGGCCCACCCATGATCCAGTTCTTTATATAAAAGGGCAGAACATTATGCATTCTTCCATATACTTTAAATCATTTCTAGATTACTTGAGATTAACTTAAGGCCCTAGGAACAAGTATGTTAGAGAACAAGTCTTTTTACAGAAAAACAATAAAATGATACCATAAGAAATCCATGTAATTTTCAATTTAAGAAAGACATATTATATCCATCAAGATGGTAAGGACAAGGAAATCAAAGATATGAGTTCCAAACTAAAATTCACAATGTAGATGCTATGAATTTCAAGTACTGATTTGAAACAAGTTACACCTCAAAAGACAACTCTATGCAGCCCGTTCAAGGGTAATACCAGGAATCCCTACATAATGATTAATGACATTCCTTCCTGGGTAAATCAGCTAGCACAACATTAAAAAGTTAGCTCAGGGGCTGGGGTTTAGCTCAGTGGTACCACCGCCTGCACTGCAAGTGCAAGGTCCCAAGTTCGATCCCCGTTACCTCCCCCCAAAAAATTAGCTCAGAGGCAAAACTGAGAAAAGAGCTATACAGATTAAAGTTGATTAAAAAAATAAAAAAATAATAAGGTCATGACTACCTTCTTTTAGGTATAAAGCACAGCATGATGTTAAGCCAATTTAGCTTTTGGACATATGTGCTGCACTTCTGGCTGATAATGGAGAAAAATTCGCAGTTTACACTTTTAATCTATGTAAGTTGCACCCATCCTTTTAAATGGCATCAACATTAATGTCATCATCCTTAATGTGAAACTTCAGTTTCAACTTTTGGTACACTGGCAATCTGTTAATCTATCAACTCAATGTTCTCATCTTCATCTTCTTCACCACTATCAGAAGATTCTTCCTTTCCTTCAACCATTTTATAAATGGTTCTGCTGTGACATGAATCTCTTTGGCAAGTTCTTTTGAAACATTCTTCTTAGATGCCTCTTCTGACCACCTTGTGATGATCTCCTCTTCCAAATGGATTGGATCATTCATCTCCTTCAAGATATGTGGGATTGTGGAGAGGAGCTGAGCTTGATGCTTTGCTACCACACACTCCAAACCATGAAGAAGGACCACTAAGCTTTGTGGTTATTGTGATAGAATCTTAGGAAATGGCGCTTATATTTCTTAATTTGTTCTCTAATATTAAAAAGAACTTCAGTTAGAACAAAAGTCCATGGCTTTTACATCTAGCCTTTCTGCTTGAGCAACAATTTGTCAGATGATCCAATAATGTCGTATTCTCTCTTTTCCTTAACAAAATCAAACAGGATATTCACACACTCTTCTATGGTTCTTTCCAAATCATCACTGAGTGCCAGGCTTTTGCAAGGTCATTGATTTACTTCATCCATTCTGTACCTTTGAGCTTCAATTGTATCCTCCTCCTATCATCCTCCTCTTCTTCTTCCATAGCAGTGGAGGACTGATTTCATTTGGTAGTGACGGAGGTGGTGGTGATGTCTTCACTGCTGGATATGGAGCCATTTTCCTTGTCTTTGCCCTTTCTATTTTTCTTTTTTTCCTGTACCACTGTCACTATTTTCAGGTGAATTTTTTTGTCAAGCATGCCTTGATACTCACAGGCTTTATAAGAATTACCCATTTTTTGCTTCTTTGGATTCACATGCAGATCTGTTTTTAGGGTTCTCACACTAGAACAGAGAACCAATTTGTAAATGAATACATCTAACATGTCTTCCAGGTGATTTGCATCATAAGATCCACTGGCAATGTAACGGTCAATCATCCTTTATCTCAAACTGCATCTGTGCTCCCAGATCACAATCAAAGTACTATATTTTGTGGGATATATTGGAAGCCAATTAAGTACCTCTGCAAGTCCACCATGTTGACTATTACTGCCTTGATTCCATTTCCTTTGCCCTCAACCTTGGCAAACAGGGGCGGCATCTTGTAGTGACAGAACTGGTTGGAAACGCTGCAGTTGACAATGACAGACATTTTGGCTTATTAGTGGCTTATCAAGATAAAGAGATCATTAATTGTAACTTTTTAGTATCTTCTATGTGGAGAAGGGATGACATAAATGACTAAGGGTTCTTAGTCTCTGACATGAGAAAATTTTTGCCACTGAGGCTGTATCCTTGCTTGTGTGCTATGTTTTCCAAACACAGGTATCAGTGTCTGTGAAACAGCTCATTTTCATTAAAAAAAAAAAAAAAAAAAAGACATAAACTCAATGTGGCTCACCTGGGTCTGGGAGGAAGGTATAATGGAAACTGGTCCAGAGCAGGGGGGCAGGCAGCAAGCTAGGGGGGTCAAGCAGTGGGACCAGCTGTCCCAGTGACATCCATGTCCACACTGGTAGCACCAAGCCTGGCAAACTGCTGGGGATACAGCTGTAAGCTCCACAGGCTCCTGGGGAGCACCTGCCCTGCTGTAGAGTGGAGGGATGGGAGTGCTGAGCAGGGGTTCTCAAACTCATGATCCTTCTGGCTCAGCCTCCCAAGTGCTGGGATTACAGATGTGTGCCACCACACCTTGCAGACTACTGAGTGCACAGATACTGAGGTGCCAGTATACAAGGAGAGTACTATAACTTCCAGGGAACTACAATGAATTAAGACAGTACCAGCTTAGAAGCCCATCATTCATAGAAGAAAAAAAAAATCTAGTAATACTGATGCTTCCAAAAGAGATTCCTCCTCAGCTAGTCTTTCAATGCTGAAAGGTTTATGATTTTAATCATATAAAAGTATTATTATACTGCAATCTACAAAGTACTCATTGAGATACATTACTTCTAAGAAAGCAGTGTCACACTGTAGAAGACAATGTAGTTCTTAGCTTTTTTCTTCATAAAAAATTAAATTCTTCTATTTTTTGATTAGGGTCAATCTTTTTATAATTAAAAATAAAACAGCAAGCTAAATCTAGGAATTGTTAGGTTCAGTTTCATACTAACAAGATAAAATACGAAATTTAAGACAATAATATTTTAAAAACATCTAGTACTTCAATAACGGCTGTATTCAAACAAATATTCTAAAGTGTCATTTTAGAGTTAAATCATATCAAGGTGAATTTCAGGTACAGTAGCCACTACTATTGAGTTTTTCATTATCCAGGGCTCAACTGTTAGTCTTGCCTTACTTACTTTCCTTTATATCTTGTTGCCTGGTTTTGAATCACTGTTTTTATTATTTACTGATTTTTACCCAGTTGCAAAAAAAGAAGATTGAAAGCTACAATGAGACTAACACTGCTTATTAATTACTATTTATATTATCAAGCTCTGGTGGAAGAGGTTCAGCTTAATGTCCCAAATAAGATTGTGGCACCAATCTTATGACTGTCCATACTGCCAGTCATTGGCAGAGAACACTGACTGCTGGCTGTATGTGGCTATTGAGTCCCTATCTTAACACTATGCATAATCCTGGCCTCCAACCCTTTACCTGTATAAAGATTTAAAACTTTGTTAACAGATTATTAAAGTATAAGTTCATATGATCAGGAAGACCCAAGAGATAAATGAACCACTTTTATTGAAGATCCTCATTTCAGGGTATAGTGGATTGTTTCCTATCACAGTACTACTCACATTATTCCTTGTTCTATAAATGGCGTTGGTCCACAAATGCAGAGAAGGACTCTGGATTTTTCAAAACTTCGTTTCAGAAATCCAGAAAGAAGAGCTGGTGAAATGTGTCCCTGCTTGCTATTCCATTCAGATGTTGGTGCTGAGAGAACATATTCAACATCAAATCTAGGCAAAGAAAAATTTTAAAAGACTATTATTTTAGACATATTATTAGCATGTTTCAAGTTCAATGAAACACCTCCCCCAAAGAACAATTTAATATATCAAAACTGACACATTTGCCAGAAAATCCCTGGCATACAGGTAAACACATTAACTAAGGAATAGCTTTTGCTATAGACAAGGAAAGTAATTCAGTACTTTTTTTTTTTTTTTTTTTTTTGGTACCAGGGATCGAACTTGGGACCTTGTGCTTGTGAGGCAGGTACCAGAAACACCGACCTAAATCCCTGGCCCAATTCAGTATTTTTTATTGAACTCACTGAAAGAGAATTTCAAGGGATCTCAGAGAAATTCACATTTCTACTAATAATCTGCTTGTATAAATCACAGTAAAGAGTAATTTTCAGTGACATGTATTTTAATGTCTGGCTCAAAAATCTCCAATTCCAAACCCTTACAACCAATTTGACTAAGAAGCCTATTTGCTTGCTGTTGCTGTCTCCAAGACCAACAGCCTCAATTGTGCTCTCCCTTCTGCCTACCTGATGTTAACTCTGTGTTCACACAGAGTTCAGCACCACAGTCCACTAGATCACACAAGCCAGAAATCTAGGATTTATCCTGGGAATCTTGCTGTGCCTCACCACCCATATCCAATGTATTACCAAGTCGTAGTGCCTAATTCTTTGCTTTTCTCAATCTTTATTGCCATTGCACTGCCCATTCTTTATCTTCTTTCTGTAATGCTTCTACTACCCTCCACTCATCTGTTCTTAGTTCAAACATCATGTCCACAGGGAGGTGCTGCAGCCCCACTAGTCTAGGGTCCTTAATTACACATATTATAGAAATATTTTCCTTTTCTTCATGGCATTTATTTCAGGTTGTAAGTATGTAGTTCTATAATGATTATTTTATTGTCTAACTTCCTCATCAGACTACAGACCCAATGAGAGCAGGAATCATGTCTGCTTGTGCCTAGTGGTCAACACACAGGAACACTCAAATACTATGAATAAAACTGGCTGAAGAAAGTGTACAAAATTAATATGGGAAAGAATATCAATCTAAATCTCATAATGTAATTACAGACTATATCTTCCCACAGGCTTAGTAAACTATTAAGTAAACTGCTACTGAAAAGCTATAATAAATTCACAATTCTGTTGCACCTGTTCTGTTTGCTCCATTTTAGCAAACAAAATTATTACCATTTTCAGCAGCATCAAATCAAACACATTTCTGCATGTTCTAGTGAATAACTGAGATATTTCCTGAAGAGCAGTATTGTAAATATTGGTTATCCACTAATTTAAATCTTAAGAAAGAGTTGATGTGAACAGCTGCTTGTTTGAAAGGACAAGGGAACCAAATAAAAACACAAAAAGAAAATGTGTCTGCCTTCATATCACTGTGCCTCAGCTGGGTTAAGTTTCCCTAAAACTGGCATAGACCAACTAAGAACACCAACCAGGTCTAGAGAACTATCCTGGCTCTGCACAGCCTCTTAAGTCTTAGAGATCTACTTGTGGAAGAAGGGAGGAAAACTATGTAATTTCCTGCAATTGTAATATTTCCTGATTTTAAATTCAGAATACCTGCAGAACTATGCTTTATTTCTACCTTTGAGGTTCCGATTTAGTATTAGTATTAATCTACTCTATAGAGAACAGCTTTCCCAAATACAGGTTGAGCATCCCTAATCTGAAAATCTGAAATCAGAAGTGCTTCAAAATTTGAAACTTTTTGAGCATCATGTCAATGCTCGAAAAGTTCTGGGTTGTGGAGCATTTCAGATTTCAGATTTTCAGATTAGAGATGCTCCACAGTAAAGTCTATGCAAATATTTCCAAACCTCCAAAATCTAACGCTTCTGGTCACAAGCATTTTGGATAAGTGATAGTCAACCAGTACTTTCTTTCACTAACTTTTTTCTTCCTAGTCCTTAAAATTTGAATAATGTTAGAAAATCACAGAATGTGTGCTTGCTTAGGCAGCAGAAATACTAGAAAAGTACAGCATGTGGTATTTCCTTACTGCTCCATAAGGGGATAGTTCTTATTTATCTTGTTCAATAGTCTATACAGGCCTGGCTCAACAAAAGAGCACAAAAAATAAATTTGTTGAGGGAATAAAGGAATTTATTTACAAAGAAGCCATACTGGCTAAAATTTAAAATTGTACTTGGAAAAATAAGATTATGTGCTTTCATATATGAAATTACATACATAAATGTGAATTAATAAGTACATTTTTCTGGAAAGAAGATTTATAGTTTTTCATTAGCATAACAAGAGGAGTCCCAAAGCAGTTGTAGAGCTACTGTCTAAGAAATTTCTAATTATATATACATATTGGGATAAAGACGGTGCACGGTTACATTACAAGAGAACAGTGGTCTCCTATGGCTCTATTTTTAATGAGTGTACCACTGGAATAAAATGAGATATATACATTAATGCTGAAATCTATGTAATCTGTAATAAGTACCTATTCACAATTTTTATTTGCTGAGATGCTTTTTTTTTAAAAAAATGTCTAATCAATGACCTACTTTCTGCAGGCATCTACTAGGTGCATGGTAAGTAACTAGGATCTTTATATAAATGGTATACATTTCCTATGCATTTTGTATTTATTCACATAATGGTTCCTTGGTTACAATTTTAGGTACCTCATGGAAAAAGTGAAGAGATGGCATGAATACAATTTAAGGATATTGCAAAGAGGCTGCTATCCTGCATATCACCTTCACTGGATGAGAAAATAGCTTAAACTGGAGCAAGAATAAATCTAAGTTAAAATAAAGAATTCCTTAATGAAGGATTTCTTATATCAAGATATAGATCTTCTCTTGGAATTTTCTGAACAAAGGGCAACTTACTGTCTGAAATAATTACAGCACTGAGTGTGATGGAAAGAGCATATCAATAAACATCCTGAAATTCCTCTCTGCCCTATGATTTCAAAAGAGCCAGAAAAGACTAGGACTCTTGAGAAGGTTACCCAAAAATAAATTCAGAAAACCATAAAATGCCAAAAAAAGAAAAAAAGTCATGGGGGAAGAGGGGGTAAGAGACCTTCTGCTAAATGCCTCTGTGTTCTCAAATGCCAATGAAAATAAATCGCTTGTTAGCCCAGTGGTTCTGGTGCCTGCCTCACCAAGCTCAAGGTCCTGAGTTCGATCCCCAGTACCAAAAAAAAAAAAAAAAAAAATTTTTTTTGTTTTAAAGTAGACCTACAGTGATCTCAGATAAAAGTCTTGAAATACAAATCTATTCATTCTAAATCATATGCAGATCCTGCATATCCAGCAACTCATTTCCCCCTCCTTCTGCTTTAGCCATTCAGCTTCCAATATCTACCTCCTTCATATTGTTCACAGACCTACCCTGCTTCCTCATTTTTACTGCTACCATGCTAAATTGGGCCCTTACTTTCTATCTAAAATACCACTCTTAATAGTCTTCACCATAATCTGTCTGATACTGCACTGCCGTATTAGTTTTCCTAAAAACGCAGATCCAACCTTCCAACTTCTTTGTTTAAAAAACTGCAGTGATTCCGCATTGCGCTCAGATTAACATCTCACAGTACTTGGCTTACCTAGCTTTTCCTACTTTATCTAATGAAAAGTACTAAGGACAAAACTGAACTCTGCTCTGTCACTGAAATACTACAACATTCTGACCCTTGTGTTACTTGTGTACTACCAACACTTCTTTTCCTATTCACAAAAATGCCAATTTGTTCCCCAAAGCCCAGCTCAAAGCCCTTTCTTCCACGCAGCTCTGATATCCCCATTCTCACAAAAATACAATTACCCTTTCTTATCCCTAGACCTCCATGACATATCATATGTTCCTCTGAAGACATAGCTTCTATAATTACTGATATACGATTCCACTCTCCTAGGACAGAGAAGGTGAGCCAGTCCCAGCACCCAGAAGGAGGCTCCCCCACCACCATTACTGATATACTTCAGAACTCCACCACCAAGACTGAGTGAAAGGATGAGATCTAATTCTAAAGAGTGTTTCAGTGTTTTAACTATAAAATTTCAGAGAATTTATATATGCATAATTCAGTAATAATTTAATAACAATTACGATTTGACTGAAGAGCATTACCCACTCATCTATAAGCCTTTAAGGCTAGGGTTCTCCTATTCCCACTTAAAGCCGCAGTCTATGGCACAATTCTTGACAGTGTTCTAAAGCCATCTGTGTAAGCAGGGCCTTTTTCTTTCTAGCGAGTGCTTGAACTAACCTCACTCAAAAAAGGCCAGGAGTCTGCAGAGATCCTAAATCAAACAATGTCCATCTAGCACCTCAAGCAAGGAATGCTAAGTCTCCAGAAAAAGGAAAAAGAAAGTGGAGGAGGGAGGGAACACAAATAAACAAGCACAAGTGACCAAGAGGAGAAAGAGAAGGAGCAGAAGAGGGAAGATTAAAGGCAGGCCAGAATCACTTCTCTCAGCAAGCTGGAAAGTACCACTCACCTGGTGAGTGCTGTTAGAGCCAGGCATCCAGAAGTGAAAAAAAAGGGGTCTTTCCTCATCCTCAATACTCCAGCCTATGTACTGTCATCAAACCCAATTACATAGATCAAAACAAAACACACACACAGCTTTAAGACACTTTATGTTCAGAAGCTGTCAACACATTCCTTTTTACCTGTCAATTTGTAAATTATATTTTACTCCTATTAATAAATTGAAATTACAATGTCTATTCATTAAAATAGTAAGTTTCTTTTAAAATTTTATAAATGTCTCTTTAGGAGATATATCTTAAATAATACTTCTGTCAAAAACCTACCAGAAATATATTTTTTAAAACCTCGCTTAAAAAGTCTACCATTGTCTAAATATATATATTTATTTATTTATTGGCAGTGAAGATTGAACATAGTGCCTCTGTGCTGAGCAATAGTTTTAGCCTTTTTTCATTTTTAAATTTTGAGACAGTCTCGCTAAGTTGCTAAGTTATCCAGGCTGGACTCCAACTTTCAATACTAGTGCTTCAACCTCCCAAAGTGCTGGAATTAATGTTTGGGGAAATAGGAGCTCTAACAGTTGAGATAGAAACCACACATTTAGAGATCCTCTGTAACCACAACCCAAACATCTGAGCAAAGGCTTCACAGTTCTCAAAGCATTTACATTTTCTTCTTCAAACCTCACATTTCTTAATGAAATAAACAGGAAAGATGTCATTATTTTTTTGGAAGATAAAAAAGGCAAGCCCATAGAGCAAGGTAATTTTGAATAGTCTCCAGTTATAAAGCTTAAGAATGAGTACAATGGAAACTTGAATTTAGGTTTTAGGCTTAATAAAAGCTTCTGAGTGTAAAAAATTCATGGAAACCTAAGAACTAGTATTTCGTTAAGTCATTCTTTAAATTGCCATACAGTTACCAAAATATAGCAAATACTCTTAAATTTATGCTTTAAGTAGGTAAATAACAGTAACTATTCAGTAGGGATAAATGAGTTCAGGTTAGCCTTTGTGAAAATAATGTATTAAAAGAGAACAGGGAGGATGATGGGAGGTAACAGAGACTAAAAAAAAAAATAGAAAAGGTCACTGCATTACCTTATTATAGATATTCAGAAAGCATTTAGAAGAACTGGGAACCCCTTTGACAGATAAGTTCCTAAGGGCTTTAACTATAAAAAGGACTAGGATTTTACTTACATCAGACTATTGTTTTTACTTCAGATACTTTGTGCAACTTATAAAGCCCTGAATTCTCGCTTTTAATGATTATAAAAATGCTTTGAAAGTCTGATAGCATGTCCGATTCATTCTTGTAAAAGAAATTTATTATTGAGTTTCTTACTATTTTCAACACTTTCAGGGGAAGTTGTTGCATATGCTTACTTAAATTATCTTATTTTAGTTGATGGTTCTGGACTCTTTTTCAATACAACAAATTCTCAATTTGCTATCCTTTCTGTCTCTGAGCTCAGTTTCACTAGAATTGTTTTCTATGGACTACAGCAGTATTTCACAAGGTGTACACCAGTAATAGGGCTACATATAAATGTTAATGCAAACAAACAAAAATGAAGAAAATCTTGCTAAACAATAAAACTCCTTCTAGAAAAAAAATCACTAAGAAATCTTCTTCTAGGGGAGCCACTAAGAAAGGCTCTAAGAAATCCTGTAATATCTTTAATTTTGTTTAATCTCATCAGATTTATTTTATCTGCACCATTATACAAGAAAATCTTGAATTAGCAAACTGATTATACAGAACATTTTCAATGAAACCCAATTCAGTACAATATAAATTTACATATTACATACCTAGATTTTTCTCAGACAGTATTTCTTTGGGTGTAGGGGCACTGATGTTATTTACATTTCTAGAAGGGTGAATTAACTTAATATTTTTCTTTGAAGAGCTTCCTTGTCAATTCAAAACTTAGAGAGCCAAAGCCTAGACTCAGTACACAGGTATGATTATTTAGAGTTAACACCAGTGTGATACCTTTTATCCTTAAATGCTAATTTTTCCAATTGGTTTCTCCAGATTATATCATCCTCTGTTTTATTGAAGAACATCAACTTCAACTTCCTTAAAAGAAAAAAATGTATTAAATGTAACTAGTTACATTTAAAATATATATTACAAGTGGAACATCTAAGGTGAACTAGGGTGAATGCTTTTAGTGATTAGGTAACCAAAAATATCAAAAACTGAAATGAGATAAAAGAACCAAGTTAATAAAATAGCTATGACTACAGGAGGCAGAGTAAGAAATGACAAATGAGAGAACAAGAACAAATCTAATAAGGTCCAAGTAATAATCATTTAAAAATACCTTTCCAGTGATGGCAAACCTTTTAGAGCTTTCAATGTTAACAAACAGCTGGCTGCAGCACACATGCCATAGGTTCACCACCAGTGCCTTACACTAATTAAACAGCCTCACAAACAATAGTAATTAAAGGTAAAATTACATACCTGAGACTGGGTATGTTACTCAAAGCATAATTCAGTATTTTAACCATTGGTGTGAAGCCTGTTCCAGCTGCCACTAAAAAGAGATCTTCTAATTCCTGGAGTCTGGATTTTTTAAAATTGCCTTCGGGACCACTTACAGAAACAAAATCTCCTAAATAATGAAACATAAACTAAATCAGAAAAATAATTGAGCAGAGAAATTGAGAAAGCTGAATTTAGAACACTAATGATTAACAGAATAAATATTTAATCTGCTGACTACATATCAGTCTTTAATGTATGTAAAAGCAGTTTTAGAGATAATCATTAGGCTTCTAGTATGCCTGGATTATATCATTATAATCAAATTAAAAACAAGCTTTAATTATATCATTTCCCACCATTATTTCCACAATCTGTAAAGTCTGTAATTTATAAACTACTGCAAAGTACTTATTCACAAATGATCAATAAAGGGTTGACTATTAAATTTTAACCACCTCAAAAGCAGAGTCCAGGTATACCTGTCCTGCACAATAAATGGTACAGAATAGATACTGGCTATTCATATACTGATTATAGTGACTGGATTAATAGGAAAGAAGATTGAAATAGAAACATTTTCTAAATCTTACATCAGTAAATGTGCTAATTTCTCCTCCATCAAATTTTTGAAATACCTATGAATTAAAATAAGAAGAGCTATTCTGAGTTTAACTGAGTCAAAAGCAATGAGCTATACTTTGAGCATGCTTGTTTCTGATCTAGAATCAACACAGGTGAAAAATCAGTACCCAGCCTCTACAGTGCAGCTGATATCACCACCATGAAGCATTCACAAAAGAAAACTGTTGTCAAGGTCTACATTTGGAGATTTCCAATTTAACTTTAAAAATGAAAAAAATAATAGATACCCATTATTTTTAAATAATTTAAAATATTCTGGTTTATTTTAAAATACTTGGATGGTCAGAATGTTTCCTTTGTTTTCCATTGCAGAATAGTAAAAAAAAAAACCAAAACCCCATAGTAATCAATGAACCCAGTATTGGAAAGTAATAGAAACTCCTTGGTACAATTTGAAAGGGACCATAAGATCAGAATGCCCCTGGGAAAAAGCCAATAGATGACTGTTTACTAAACAAGTTTCACAGGTTGATAATAACTTGGTAACTTTTACCAACAGTTCAGTCCTTCCAATGGCACAAAATTGATTAGATTTAGTCAGGATAACTGATTTTAATCAACTTCACAAGAGTACACATGACAAGTACACATGACAAAATGACAACTGACTTCTTATAGGTGGCATCTAGTACACTGAACTTAGTATAGATATTTAGCACCCTAAACATTAAATGTCCCAGGCAGAGATCTTGTTTCTGTTGTACCCAGTGAGAGAGAACCAACCAGAGACTGATATTAAATCCACACAGGAGTTTATTACCAGCTGGGACCCGAGCCGAGCATGGGATGTGAGCCTCGACTGGGGGTTGACAAACATGTTTTATACACCTTTGAGGCCAACAGTTTCTAGGCCCCCCTATGAGATAGAACTAGTAAAGCAAGCAAAAGGTACAGAAGCAGAACGTCCTGCTGTTAGAACATTTGTAAAACAATAGTTGATTAATATGAGAAAATGGAAAAATAGGAACAAAATCTTTGTAAATAGGGAGGAATGGAGGGGTTGAAGGGAGGGCTGGGCAAGGGTGAAAAATAAGAACCAAGAGAGACTATGTAAAGGTGCAAATTTCCAATGATGAATGTCATTATATTGTATATCTAAAATGTACCAATGATTAGAATGAATAATCGATAATGCGAAATAGGAAGAAAAGGTCCAAAGGGGTAGGGGTAGTGGGAGGGGCAGGGGAAAGGAAAGAAGGGAAAGGAAAAATGATGAGAAATGGAAAAAATGGAAATAAAGTCTTTGTAAATAGGGAAGGGTGGAGGGCGTGAAGGGAGGGCTAGGAATGGGGAACAAAGAACCAAGATGCATTATGTAAAGGTACAATTCCCAATGAGAAATGTAATTGTGTTGTATACCTACAATGTACCAATAAAAGAATTTAATTTAAAAAACCTTGTTACAAAGCTAAAGTAATAGAAACAATATGGTCTATGTGTCTGTTTTGATTATTATAGCTTTGTAGTATATTTTTATAACTGTTAATGTGATCCCTTTAGCTTTGTTCCTTTTTCCTTAAAATTACTTTTGCTCTTTGGGAATTTTTGTTGTTCCATATATGAATTTTAGGACTTTTTTCTATTTCTGGAGAAAATGTCATTGGAATTTTGATGGAGATTGCACAGATCTGTAGATCACTTTGGGTAGTATGGTCATTGTTAGTTGAATTTATGACAAAGGTGCTAATCCAATGTAGCAGTACCATTCAACAAATGCTGCCATGCAACTATATAGCCACAATGAAAGTAATGAAGTTACACCTCTACCTCACACCATATACAAAAATTAATTCAAATTTAACCAAATACCTAAGTATAAAATCTAATACTATAACACTTTTTAAAGAAAACATGTATTACTCCTTATGACCTTGGGTTAAGCAACAAATTCTGAGATACAATACTAAACATATAAGCAATAAAATTAAAAAACAAAAAAAAAACAATAGTTGATTAATTGTTGTTTCTAAGAGACTCTCTAAGGGGAGGAAGTTTCTAAGCTTCCTCCTTCTGAGTTCATCTAAAGGGCAGGCAGGTGGGTCAAGCAGCAATATGGAGTCTGTCTTGCTAACAAGGGTCCTTCAGTTTCCATTATTAGAATATTTAAAAGGCTACATTACTCTTATTACAGGTTGCTGGTGAACATGGGATTAAAACAAAAAGATGAGGAAACCTCCAGATTGGCGCAAGATGGCTCTGAGCCCAGAGGAGGTGAGCCATGTGGGCACCAGGAACACACACCCACCCAACCCCCCCACCTCCACCTACTCCCGCATCAAAATGAGAAGACAGGTAAACAAGCCCCAGAACCAAACTTCCAGATCACCTACAGCAACCCCAAAGGGAAACAAGATGGAACACTCTGATACTCAACAACCTGGACTCCCTGAACTACCAACGAAAGAAGATCTGGAAGAAATGAAATCAGAAATAATTTCTCACATAACAGCAAAGATTGTGCCCATAGTGCAAGACATGATTAATCTAGAGAGGACACAGATAAAAAAAATAGAGGAGCTGAGAAACATGATGGAATGCTAACATGGGAAACCAATTGAATCCATAAAACAGATGCAAACAGATTCCAGGAGATTAAAAACTCCATTGAAAGTCTATGCAGCAGAATGAGCCAATGTGAGGACAGTATTTCAGATATAGAAGATAAGATTGCAATTAGTGACCAGGAAAAGAAAAAATTCTTTAAAATTTTAAGGGACCATGAGAAATCAATCAAGTAGCTGCTAGATGATGCAAAGAAAAATAACATAAGACTGATTGGAGTCAATGAAGAAACAGGAGGGAGTGCAGATAACATAAAAATCTGTTTACAAAAGTGATGTCAGAAAATTTCCCAAGCAGGGGAAAAGAACTTGACATACAGATAAGTGAGGCATATAGGACTCCAAATAGCCTTGATCAAAAGAAATCTACACAGAGGCATATAATTGTTAATATTCCATAAACCCAACAGAAGAACAAAATTCTACAAGTAGTCAGAGAAAAGAAACAAATCAAATGCAAATGAAAGCCAATCAGAATCACAGCAGACTTCTCAGTGCAAACCCTCAAGGCAAGAAGAGCTTGGAGTGATGTATTCCAAGCCCTAAAGGAAAACAGCCTCCAACCCAGATTGATGCACCCTGCAAAACTATCTTTCAAAATTGATGGAGAAATAAGATACTTTCATGACAAACAGCACTTTAGGAACTTCATGAATATCAAACCAGCACTCCAAAAAATTTTACAAACCATCCTAGGAAAAGACAATGGGGATCACAACCACAGGAAGCCCAGCAAAATGAATCCATCAGGCATGACAAGAAATTAAGGCAAAGGGGGAGAAGACAACAAAAAGAAAAAGTCATGACAATGATAAGTCAATACGTTTCAGTTATAACCGTCAATGTTAATGGTCTCAACTCAACAGTCAAAAGAAATAGACTGGCAGAATGGGTCAAGAAGCAAGATCTGACAATATGCTGCATATAAGAAACACACTCAATTGAAAAAGAAACTCATAGACTGAAAGTTAAAGGGTGGAAAACAGACTCCGTGCTACAGGAACCTGAGAAAAAGCAGGAGTAGCTATCATATTTGGAGATCAAGTGGACTTCAAACCAACACTGATTAAGAGGGACAAAGAAGGACACTACATCCTCATGAAGGGAACAATCCAAGAGGAAGAGATGACAATCACAAATATCTATGCACCAAACACTAGTGAGCCCAACTATATAAAGCGAACACTAACGGACATGAAAAATCAAATAAGTACTAATACAATAGTAGTGGGGGACCTCAATACTCCACTGTCAGAAATAGGTAGAACAGCTAGACAAAAAAACAAGCAATGAAATACTGGAACTCAATCAAACTCTTGAGCAAATGAACTTAACAGATGTTTACAGTGTGTTCCACCCCACAAAATCAGAATACACATTCTTTTCAGCCGCACATGGGTCGTTCTCCAAAATAGACCACATACTTGCTCATAGAACATATTTAAGTAAGTGCAAAGTAAGTGAAGTTATTCCCCTTATATTATCAGATCATAGTGGGATGAAATTGGAGAGCAATAGCAAAAGAATTTCATAAACATGTGGAAATTAAACAACACACTTCTGAATAACCAATGGGCCACAGAGGAAATTAAAGAAGAAATCAGACAGTTCCTACAATTAAATGACAATAACAATGTAACATATCGGAATCTATGGGACACAATGAAAGCAGTCTTATGAGGGAAATTCATAGCAGTGAATATGCATATTAGGAAAACAGAGAGAGCCCAATTAAACAAACGATGCTGTACTTCAAGCTTCTAGAAAAAGAGGAGCAGGACAAACACAAACCTCATACAAGGGAGGAAATTATAAAGATCAGGGCAGAAATCAATGCAACGGAGACTAAGAGACCAATACAAAAAATCAATGAAGCCAAGAGTTGGTTCTTCACAAGGATAAACAAAATTGACAAACCCTTAGCCAATCTTATCCAAAAAAGGGAAGAAAAGCCCCAAATCCATACATTTAGGAATGAAAAGGATGAAATTACAATGGACCCAGCAGAAATCCAGAGGATCATCAATACCTACTTCGAGGACCTATACACCAATAACATGGAAAACACAGAAGAAATGGACAGATTCCTAGACACGTATGAATTACCAAAGTTGAATGAAGAAGACCTAAAAATTCTAAACAACCCAATATCAATCAATGAAATTGAAATTATATTAAAAACGTACCAACCAAGAAAAGCCTGGGTCCTGATGGCTTCACCACTGAATTCTATAAGACATCTAGAGAGGAACTACTGCCACTACTGTTTAAATTGTTCAACGAAATCAAAAGGGAAGCAATACTCCCAAATTCATTCCTGGAAGCAAACATCACCTTGATCCCCAAAGCAGAGAAAGACCCAATTGAAAAACAGAACTATAGGCCAATCTCACTCATGAACATAAATGCAAAAATCCTTAATAAGACACTGGCAAACAGAATTGAGAAGATCATCAAGAAGATCATACACCCTGATCAAGTGGGATTCATTCTAGGGATGCAGGGATGGTTCAACATACACAAATCAATCAATGTAATACATTATACCAATAGAGCCAGGGACAAAAACCATACGATTATCTCAATAGATGCAGAAAAAGCATTTGACAAAATCCAACATGCATTAATGATAAAAACCCTACAAAAAATTGGAATAGATGGTCTCTACCTCAATTTGATAAGAGCCATCTATGAAAAACCAACAGCCAATATCATATTAAATGGTCAAAAACTGAAATCCTTCACCTTAAAATCAGGAACAAGACAAGGATGTCCACTATCACCACTCTTGTTCAATATAGTTCTGGAAACATTAGCCATGGCAATTAAACAAGAGAAAGAAATAAAAGGAATAAAGATAGGAAATGAAGAAGTGAAATTGTCATTATTTGCAGATGACGTGATACTCTACATAGAAGACCCCAAGAACTCCACCAAAAGTCTTCTAGACTTAATAACCAAATTCAGTCAAGTAGCTGGATACAAAGTCAACACACAAAAATCAATAGCTTTCCTCTACACAAACAACAGACTCACTGAGAGAGAAATAGGGCAAACAATTCCATTCACAATAGCATCCAAAAAACTGAAATACCTAGGACTCAACCTAATGAAAGAAATCAAAGACCTCTTCTCTGAAAACTATAGCATTTTGAAAAAAGATATTGAAGGGGATATCATAAAATGGAAAGACATCCCTTGCTCCTGGGTAGGAAGGATCAACATAGTGAAAAAGGCTACATTTCCAAAATTGCTATATAGATTCAATGTGATCCCAATTGAAATCCCAGTAGCATATTTCATAAACATTGAGAAAACAATCCAAAAATTCACTTGGAACAAGAGACCCAGAATAGCAAAACCAATTCTAGGTAACAGAGACATGGCAGGGGGTATCACAACCCCCAACTTGAAACTATACTACAAAGCTACTGTGATAAAAACAGCATGGTACTGACAAAGAAACAGATTTGAAGACCAGTGGAACACATTAGAAGATGCAGTAATAACTCCAGACACACTCAGCCATCTCATCTTTGACAAAGGAGCCAAACACCCTCACTGGAGGAAAGATAGTCTCTTTAATAAATGGTGCTGGAAAAATTGGGTTTCAACTTGCCAAAGACTAAAACTAGACCTATATCTTTCACCATGCACTAAATTAAAATTGAAATGGATTAAAGATCTAAATATAAAAACAGAAATGCTGAACTGGCTGGAACAGCAGTTAGGTAGAACTCAACTCTTCAAGACATTGGGGTAGGAAAAGATTTTTTGAACAAAACCTCAGTTGCCCGTGAACTAGCACAAACAATAAACAAGTGGGATCTCTTTTTACTAAAAAGCTTCTGCACAGCAAGAGAAACCATCAGCAGTATGAAGAAACAACCCACAATGAGGGAAAAAGTTTTCGCCAGCAGTCCCTCAGACAAAGGTCTACTATCTAGAATCTATAAAGAACTTACAAAAATCGGACCGCCCAAATTTAAAGAGCCAATCCAAAAATGGGCATCTGAAACGAACAGACATTTCTCACAGAAAGAAGTAGACATGGCAAATAAACATATGAAAAAATGTTCAACATCACTGGTCATTCAAGAGATGCAAATGAAAACAATGCTGAGATTCCACCTCACTCCAGAAAGAATGGTTGCTATCATGAAATCAACCAACAACAAATGCTGGCTAGGCTGTGGAGCAAGAGGAACACTGCTCCACTGCTGGTGGAAGTGTAGACTGGTGCAACCACTGTGGAAATCAGTATGATGATACCTCAAAGAACTAGGACTGGAAGTCCCATTTGACACAGCTATTCCCCTGCTGGGGATCTTCCCCAAAGAATTAAAAGAATCATACCACAGTGATATATGTGCACCCATGTTCATAGCAGCACAATTTGTAATAGCTAAAAGTTGGAAACAGCCCAAATGCCCATCAACTGGAGACTGGATAAAGAAAATGTGGCTTTTTAATAAAATGGAGTACTACTCAGCCATCAACAATGAGAAATTAGAAACATTTATTGCTAAATGGATGCACACTGAGGTGATACTCTTAAGTGAAATAAATAGGACACAAATGTGTAAATACCAAATAGTTTCTCTAGTGTGAGAAACTGAAAGTGTAAATAAGGACTAAAAGGTATAATAGGTAATGTGAAATAGGAAGAAAAGGGGCAAAGGGGAAAGGGAAGTGGGAAGGGTAGGGGAAAGGAAAGAAGGGAATGGAATTAATGTGAGAAAATGAAAAAATGGAAAGAAGGTCTTTGTAAATAGGGAGGGATGGAGGGGTTGAAGGGAGGGCAGGGGAAGGGGGAAAAAATAAGAACCAAGAGAGTATGTAAAGGTGCATATCTCCAATGATGAATGTCATTATATTGTACACCTAAAATGTACCAATAAAAAGATATACAAAAAAATAAAATAAAGCTTAACTATCCTAAACTAAATGTAAAAAAAACCCCCAAAAAACCCAAAAAGATGAATAATTTTATAGGACCATTCATTTAGGCCAAGATGAGGTTTTGTATAAATGTACAATTCTAAGTGACAGAAGTATTTGTGACATGTCTATAGTCCTTGGATGAAGTTGAAATAACACTTCATTTTATTCTCTGAAGAGTAACTCTCCACTCTGCTGTGTTCACAAAATCTTTATAAATAGTTTACAATACCATTCAGTAAGTTTCCACTTACTCTATTATAATCTGTATCAGCCCTTCACAAGGTGATAGCCTTCCGACTAGATCTGTGTGTATTTCAAACTACTTCAAGTTCACATTTATATATAGTATTTTGGTTTATGTACACTGATGACTAATCACATCTGCTATGGGTGGATTTCTGAAGTTTAATTTTCAGAAAGTAGCATTAGTTTCTTTGGTTCCAAATTTTGGTGATGCTCTTCACTGTTACCCCAGTATAATGCTAATGCTGCCTTATAACACTTTGAAAGTAGATAAAAAGCAGTGAAAAGGTGATACAGAAAAACAATTAGAGGCAAGAAGAAAAGTTTTAAAATCTTAACAAATCTCATTATAGTTCTTTTATTCAGACTTTCAAGGTACATCACCTGATAGCCTCGTATGTGTGAACTATCATGCCAAATGTGGAATACAAATATAAGATAATTTTCCTTAAATGCAAATCTTACAAAGAAGAAATGTATTTATCCTTAGAGCTGTAGATAAATTGTTACTAAGTGCTTTAGAGGAGGAAGGAGGCTTCAAAAAGGAAATGACATCTTGTCTGAGTCTTTTAAAAAAGGCACCTGACAGAGGGTTAATGAACATCCTGAATCAGGTATCTGTTTATATCTATGAATGCAGATGACAAACTAGTGAAACTGAGTAGCAGTATTTTTGTATAGCAAGAGATGAAACTGGATAAATCATCAAAGTCTTTATAGACCATGCAAAAGATTTAAGCAGTATAGGTAACAGGGACCCATCAGAGGTTTCAAAGTTGTGGACCAACATGATTAAATCTGTTCTCAGGGCAATATGTAGAAACAATTGGAAAATGCAAATGAACAGGAAGAGAAAGAGATCAGTTAAAAGTCAAATGTGAACAACCAGTTAGAGGTCATGCTTTTAGGGGGATAGGAAGGAATGATTAAAAATTCACATACACACACGCAAAATTCACTGGGAGGCCGACTCAATAGAATTTAGGACTGGACTGGGGAGATGCAAGGCTGAACCAAGTCTCTAGATTAGGTCAAGGGCACACAACAATGACAAGGGACATGGAGGATAGGACAAAGAGCAGATGACTTTGGTTACAGACATGTTGAGTTTAAGATAGTTAATAGACTCCCATATGGATCTAAGTAGAGAGTATTTGATCCAACCTAGAGCACAAATGAGGTTTAAAAAAATGTAAAATTACTAACCAATCTGAAGATGATCAAGCTCTGGTGTAAGGAGTCCAGCAGGATAGATTTTGATCAAAAAGTAGATGTATTTATTATTAGGAAGATCTGGTTCTTTGAACTCTGAGAATAAGGAATAAGATACAGGTGTATATGGCTTTACTATTTCTGTACCTAGAAAAAAGTTCAAAACAAAGAAAATGAATTTTAAAAACTTAAGCTCTTAAAGATGAAATATACAAATTTTATGCTATCAATAGTTAAAACTAATATGCATATAATTCTAATTATATGCTCCATATCTATTAACATATGATTGATATATATCTCAAGCCTGCAAGTGCTGTAATAATTTTACCAAATCAATACTTTAACCATAATACAGGCAATCTATTTTTATTAAAAGTGTAGCTTAAACTTGTAAGGATACACATTAACAAATGTATCTATTCCCTCAGCATATGAACTCTGTAATGGACCAACACAAAAGTGACACCAAAAATTTCCCGTGGAGATATTAGACGGTATTTACATAATCATTTTAATTATATACCAAATACTTAAAAATAGTTAGTGAAGGCTATGAGATCATTTTCAGAGAGAAAGGGAGGGATTTCACTTTTCATTTTATATATTTTGAATTATTTTAATGTTTTCACATATTGTATGTCATTTTGGTAAGTGAATGAAAGGAATATTAATCCAACTACTTCAAAGAACACATTATTTTTAAAAGGTAAAAGAAGAATTCATGCTATAGTTTTAGTTAGCCAACTTCCAAAGAGAAAAATCATCACACATCTTAAAGACCAATATTTAATACACTGTCCTTAACATATACATAATTTATATGTAAATTAAAATACAATGGCAATAAGTGCACTGAGGAAGAATCAGCTTTTGAGTGGTAATCTGGAATTAGTGACAATGAAGAGAAAAATTTAAAGGTACCATTGTGATATACCTTATCCACTAAAACCTAGCTAGTAATGTTAAGACTAGTTGGTGGAAAAACTATGATTAACATCAGAATTTACCTTTTGCAACCTCAAAAGGCCAAGAAAATGTTGGATATCAAAACAAGGGTATTTGGGGCCAGGGATTTAGCTCAGTGGTTTCACTGCCTGCTGCACAAGCACAAGGACCGGAGTTCGATCCCTGGTACCAAACAAAACAAAACAAAAAACAAAAGAAGGGTATTTAAAGCAATTAAGTGAGGGTAATCTGGGATGAAACTGAAGGAAAAAGAATTCACACGAGAAAGAATATAATATATTTTAAAGCTTCTTATACTGGTGGAACATGTAAAAAATAATGCATAATCAGCCACTTGTTTTGAATTTTAAGAATTCAACTTCATAAGCGATAAAGCCATAAGTACCAAGTAAGAGATACTACTATGAGTTTCTAGTAGTCTTCAGGAGGACCATTATAAATCTTGCCTTTTTCTTCAGGGTTTTCTCAGTAATAAATTACAATGCTGATGGAATCATCTCTCCACCTAGGGCAATTTCTCTCTTCCATATGATAATGGGACACAACCATAGTTCCAACATGTAGGAGACACTGCATCCACAAACCAAGATTGTGGCTAATGCTAAATTCAGCTGCCCACCAACATTTATTAATCACTTAAATGAATGTTTACAAAATAGACTGGTACTCTTTTGAACTGCTTGTAAAGGAAGAAAATGTTCCCCCAAAGCCAGTAATTGCCTTACCTGTGATAGTTACCTTGAGGTAAACATGGTGCCCAACTGGCACCTGGAGATGAGTGCTTGGTGGCAGCATCAAACAGAAAAGCTTTGTATCATGAGTGACATCTTCCTTGGAAACTAACTGGCACTTTCTGTAGTATAAACCTAGAAAGTAATGCATCCTCTTATTGATACATAAATTAATAAAAAGTAATAATAGACAACTAAGTGAAGCACATACTTAGTTTTTGTCACTAAAAGGTTTTAAAAATGCCACTAAAATGCCTATACATTTTAAAAGTTCATCAAAATTATAAGGCTATTTTTTCATTTTATTTCCTGAAATACTTCTATAATCTAAAAAATGAATTAATAAAATAAGCATTATTTTATGTCTCTTACCATAGCATGCCAAAACCATTATATTCTAAGAAATTAAAACATAATTTTTTGTAAATTTACTTTTTAGATAATTCCATCCTTTAAACTTTATGTTTACAATTAAATTAATTGTATATATGAAAACTATCTGGTAATTTAATGTACAATTTGCATTCTAAAGTCTTACACAGTAGAGAAGCTTTAAAACTGAAGTATTTAAAGCTTAACATTGGCACAATTAAATCATTTTAGAAATTAATTAAATTAATTAAATAATTTTAGAAATACCTTTGATAAAGGCAAGAAAAATATTCATTGTATCTATGTATGTATTTATGTATATAAATTTTAAATATCAAATTTAAATGTCAAAATTATTTTTTAAAAAATTAACTTATTTGTGGTACTACACTGAACCAATCTTTGCACTGAGCTACATCCCAACCTTTTTAAAATTTTGTTTTCATTTTTTAAAATATTTTTTGAGGCAAGGTCCTGCTAATTCCGGCTGGCCTTGAACTCACTATGTAGCCCAGGCTGGCCTTGAATTCACAGCAATCTTCTTGCCTCAGCCCCCCAAGTGCTAGGATGTATGCACTACCACACCAGACTAAATTTTATTTTAATCATTGAGACAGGGTAACACAAAGTTGCTAAATTGCCCAGGCAACTTACAATTTACAATCCTGCCTCAGCCTCCCAGAGTGCTGGGATTCCAAGTATGAGTCACCACATCAAGCTCAAAAAATAAACTTTTAAACTTAAGGGTATATGTTTTGGCATCTCAAAAACTAAGTGAAGTGAAAAACAAAAGATTCTGGTTTGTAGCACCAATATACATTAACTTCAATAAAATAATTAAGTATTTCTATAAATATTGAAAATCTCTAAAATTAATATCCTAAGCTCAGAAAAATGTTATCTATATACAAAGCAAAATAATACTATTTACATTAGAATAATTTAGTATAGAATTTATAAAAAGCACTAATATTTTGACTTATAAATTCTCTTTGGACATAAGTGGCATTTTAAATAGGTGATATTGATTTATTTATTTTCTCTCTCAAAAACCAGTATTTACAGAAATGTAAAGGAATTAATCTTGATAATAATTTCTTATCCTCATTATAGTCTCTCTCTCACTCTCACCTAAAAATATTTAAGTAGGTAGAAAAAAAGATTTACTCTAGATTTTGAAAAAAGCCCAAAGGTGACAATCATTAGCTGAAAACTGAAAATCACATATAATCCTAAGAAAACATTTTAGCCACAGTTGAATGAAAAAATTCCTTTTTTGTGTGTCCTCAAAAGACCTGAGTCATCCAATCTTTCCACTTGTTACCATGGTAGCTCAACAAGTACATATGTTTGGATGCACCTTTGCACATAAAAACCAGGAAGCATCACTTTAGGTTACCTCACGCTGATGCCAGGGCACAGGCTTGGATTAGAGTACAGCTAAGAGTACCACCTTAAAGTTATTGTAAAGGTCAACCAGTACTGAACTAACTACAGGGTCAAATGACAAGGCCCATCCATAGGGAAAAATGAAAGTTCAAATGAACTTCTTATACCTTCTCCAAACCCTTGCTGGGCCCTATGTTAAGAATACAACTAAAGACTCATGCTATATGTCTAAATAGTTATAAATCAGAAAAGTAACTATCAAATACAATATGTTCTATGCTGCACTGTGAAATATACACTTTCATAATGTCCTAGAAAGCTGAGTTCAAATTTAGGATTCTTAATGTTATCACACAGTAAGATGGCAGAGGGAGAGCAGTACCTCTACTGCCTGCCTGCTTTTTTCTTTTCTCACCTTCACCTCTGTAGAACACTGCATGGGGAATTTCACAGAGGTGGACACAGCAGCCCATACCTACTGCCTTCCAAGGGAGGAACCCAGGGAAGGTACCCTTTTTGCCCAGGTCGAAGGGCCATAGTGCTTTCCTCTAATCAAATCTTGTATGCATGTTTTTCTGACAACTTTACTGCTACATGAAACTGTTCATCTTTTGACTTGGCATTTTTTATTCTAGCATTTGCTAGAAAATATTTGCTAGAAAGGATTAGTATGCATCACTATACTCCCAGGATATCCTTGTTACAGTGATTTACTGACTTTCCTTGTTAGAGAGTTGACATGGCACTCTTGCCACTTAACACTACTGAGATAATTTCAATGTTTTCCTACAAAAGGCTAACATAATTTCAAACGAGCATCCTAACTATAGGTTCCAAAACTTCTAAGAAAAATTTAAGAGTATTTTCATCTTCAATTTTACTGAGGAGCAAGATGGTGCAGATAGCTGGGAACCGCAGCATATGAGGAAAGAGTGGCATAAAGCAGATGATGCTGGATATTTTTCTTCATAGGAAGTCAGTTTTCTAGGGAGAAATTGGCATCTGGAGTTTTCATAGTGATTCTAGGTGGGGCTGAATTATCAGTTCATCAAACTTCAATCAATCAGAGAGCAAGGTTCTAATCCCCAGAAAAACCTCAAAAAGTGAGAAATCCTCTTAATGAGCTTTGTGTGGTGCCCAGGTGAAACCGTGACCTCGAAATGGTGTCGCAGTCATATGAATCTCCTTCTCCCTCTCCTCTTTCCCTTTCTCTCCCTCTCCCACTCAACCCCCTCTTTCTACAGTACTGAAGGCTGAATCCAAGGTCTTCATGCTGAGTTGCATCCCCAGCAATTCATTCATGCATTCATTTATTCATTTAAAAATTTTGAGACAGGGTCTGGCTAAGTTGCCCAGGTGAGGCTCAAACTTTTGATCCTCCTTTCTTAGTCTTCTAGAGTGCTGGGATTACAGGCATAAACCACCATACCATGCTCTTAATACACCTTTAAATCTTTTAATCACCCTATTTTTCCTACTAGAAATATAGGCTTATTGAAGCTGAGAAGCTCACTCAAGATTACAGGGCTGCTGAAGATGTAAGACAGAGTAAGAAGTTATTAAGGATTCAGCTCAACAATTCAAGATTCCTGGTAGGTACCTCTCTTCTTTAATATTCCCATTCTCATAGTTCTGATCAATTGTATTTTTTCACAACATTCTTTACTATTTTCAGTTATTTAAATATCTACTAATTTACAATCTACTTTTCTCCTTTATTCCTATAAGAACTTCCTGAGTATATGCAGGACTTCCAATTAATGAGATTACACTTAAAAATGCAATCTACAGAAAAGATATAACTCAAAATACACTAAATAAAGTACTTAAAATCATAAATACCTAGACAAATCCACACAGAAAAAAAAAAACCCACATCCTGCAACTATGCAGTAGAAAAGACATCCAAAAAGACATCCCATTTAGATTTTGTCAGGCTGCAGTCAGGATAAGTTGGCTGACTTTGCCTTGCTGTTTCTAAGACAGTGACTTAGATAAGCAGTGAATATGATTACAAGAAAGATGTTCAGAACACCTGAGAAGAAACTATTTTTGATAACGTTAAAAATGTTTATGAACATTTTAAATACTGACAAAAATAAGTCAAATTCATGAAGTCATTAGGACACCTTTAAGCAACAGTTTCAAGTACTGTATACTTTTAAAAGTATTAAATAATGGCATGTATTTTGGGTTTTTATTTTGTTTAATTTTGAGACTGTCTCTGTAAGTTGCCCAGGCTGTCTAAGAACCTGCAATTTTGCCTCAGTCTCTTGAGTAGATAGGATCCACATTGCCAGGGTGTATTTTGTTTCTAACTATTCAGCCTTTTCATTAATAGCCTTTCACTTAATCTCCAGTAGTATAGTTTTATTATCTTCAACTCTCCTTTAAAGGAATATATTCACAACACATCTTCAAACAGTAAAGACGTAAGACACAATAAAGCAGAATGCTCAAAGACTGAGGATGATTTTTAAATTAGTATTATTCAGTTGACAAAAAAAGCACGGATCCCTTTTTATCTAAGATTGTTAAAAATATTCCTAAAGTGTATTAAGATGTTTTACTACTCCAAGTGGACAGATATAAACAGAATCATTCTTTCCAACTAATGATTTTGGAGAGTTAAACATCAAGCTTAAATTAAAAGGAACCTCTTTCTCAAAGACTATATTCAACAGAGCCTTTAAGATAACAAAACCATTTGGCAAGATTGTCACAAATTTGAACACTTATATGCTTAATACCTTACCTCTCATGTTCTAGAACTAATAATTCAAGCAATTTTGTAAACTAAAGTGCTTGAATCACTTGAATTCAAAGTTTCTAAACTTTTCTTTCATCTTTTAATATAATAAAGAATTTCTTATTCAGTTATTGCTCCATCTACTTTGTGTTTCTTCAGATTTCATATTCAGGCCATTACAATAAAAATGAATATAAGACAGTAGATATCAAAGCATCTTACAGTTACCATCTAAGCAACAACTTTATGCCACCTGGGCAGAATAGGCAATTTGAGGAGAAAACAAAGCACAGTGAAACTTTTATCTGCTATCCACAATATTTCTTCATTTGTAATAATTATGAATGCTTATTGAAGGTAGCAAAGAAATATGGCAGCACAGGCAAGAGCTGGGAGAGGTGAAAGCTATTCTTCTTATACCTGTAAGGTCTGTACAATATGAAGACAAGCAGGATCACATGCCCTCCAGAAAATCTGAGTCAAGCACTAATTACAGTGTGCAAAGAAGCACTGTGACAAGTATAAGCAGGAGTCCATCATGTGTGTGTGTGGTGTCAGTAGCTAAGAAGCCCTGATGAAAGTACAGGTCAAAAAATAGGAAACTGTCATTTTATTAGGTAAAAAATTGAAATATAAGCAATGTTGTACAGTTCAACTTGAATGTAAAAGAATGATATGAGGTGTGACTGACATAAATGATGAATGCTTAAGTTTTCAATCACATCTCATAGACTGCATGTATTAACCTAAAGGCTCATAAATGGTTATTGACTTATCAAAATTATGACACAATTAAAAAAACTTGTCTCCCAAGACTACTTTATTATTTATTGAGTTGTTTGTTGACAAATCTTTAAAACAACCCTTGCTTGGTGATTAAAAGCTCCATTTTAAAGGCAAAAGCAATTAAATAAAAGGTTGAGTATAAAAACAGCAACCCAATTTCCATTGGTTAGTGGTTTCTGATCCTTAATGGGTTTGTGAGCCCCCACCCTGGCGCCCCCACTACCACATAGAGTCACTCACAATCCTCACCTCTAGGGAGGAAAGAAATAATTGGAAGCATTATAAATAGTAGTCTGCTTCCATTCATGCAACTAAAGTATTACCTCTACATTTGAATTAAGGGTAAAAAAATGAAATAGTAGTTTCTATTTTCTGATTGATGCTCTTTTTTATAGTTGAATCTTTCACAGAATTCTAGATTTGTCATAAGACACTGTATTACTGTAAACGTTTTCAATTCACATGCTTATTTTCAAATTAAAATTCAGCTAAGAAACATTAATAAGATGAAGTCAGTACACTAATCTTTAAAAGTCAATAATTTTAGTAGTATATATATTGAGAACCCAGGAACCACATTATGGGCTGTAAATCTTCAAGGCTACTAGCAAAAAGTGAATTGAATACTTATTTTGATGATGTAAGTATCAGCTTTGCTACTAAATAAAATAACTAAAGTTTTTCTCATAAGTTAAAGACAAGAAAAAAGAAGAAATTATCCTTACAATTCAGTCAAATAAAAATAGCACTTAAACTGAGTCCTTTTCCAAAGCAGAAGACCTACCTCACTGAAAAATATACCTATGGCTCCAATTTCACATAAGAAAGCTAAAGCTTTTTCACTTGATTTTTCTCTTTCTTTTCTTTTTCTAAGGTCCAGATGTCTTTCTCTTTTTTCTTTCTCATGGTGGTTTAGAAGTAAGAGAAATTTATAGCAAGAGGGGGAAAAAAAAGTTCATGGAAACCTTCAGGAAATTACAGAGTCAAATACTTGAGCAATGGTCATTCTATTTCCAAATGGAGATCCACTTGGATTTTTGAGCTTGGCTTTTACCTAGTTTGCTAGGACTTTTTAATCATTAGATAAGTTAAATTAATTTCAGGGCAATAAATTTTGTTCTGTTAGTATCTCTCTTCATTTCCATTATCCTTTTCTTATTCTCTTCTGATTTGCTAGGTCACACCATGGCTTTCACCATCTTCTCTTCTTACCTAATACCACACAATTCATACCTCCTGTTTTGGTAAAATTAATCTACTTTAATTACCCACTATAATGCTTACATTTTTCTACCTCTATAACCACCACAATGTCAAGCACAGTATGTCCCAGTAACTATACGTAGCTCTACCTGGAAAGTTCTTCAGTTTTGTTTTTGTAGTTTTAGAAAGCCATAGACCCCATTTTCATAATACTTGAAATTTTTCTCCTTCAGGTAGTCATTCAAGATCAAATTCGTCCATGTCTGTTCACTTAAGCCTACCTCAAAAAGGGACTATATAACTCATCCTTACTGGCTTGTTTCTTTATGAAAAGTATTCTTCAATCTCATGTTTGTGTATGATCTTTTTTCCCCTGAGGAAATAATTTCTTACACTCTTTTTGTTTCATACCACAGTACGTAAAATAGCATTCAACACATAATGTATGCTCAAAATAAGTTTGACTTATACAAACATCTACAAATTATACACAAAGATTTTTATCATTGTGAAATAAGAAATATATACTAGTTTCTGCCTCTAGCTATGGACAAGGAACTCCTAAAACCCTGGTAGATAAAGGTGCTAAGAAAATCTTTTGTTCAAATATTTGGTCTTTGAACCCAATTCCTGATACAGAGTTCTTAAAACTTTTGTAATTTCCTATGTATAAGGTACGTATGACACAGAACTCCTAAATTCTCTGAATCTTCTGGTTGATAGGGTTATCTTCTGTTCTAATGAGGCAACTGCTGGTAGGCTAGAAGTATAGACAGCCAAAAGTGAACCCTTTAGTTTTTAACACAAAATCCGTTTAAGATTCAGAAACTGGCAGGACTGGGTACATCTGATGTCAGAGTCAAGTTTGAACTAAAACCACTTTCTGAGTGAAAGTTCATTTAAGAAGCTTGCCTATTCCCCCACACCCTGGAGTCCTCCCCTGCTTAGCAAAGCCATGAGACTGACCTGCTCTCATCCTCACAGAATAGTAGAACTTTACTCTCTAGGGAAGGTAAAACACAGGGTCTCTGGATTGGATATATGTTACAGACTGATTCACAAGATGAAGTCATAATACCTACTACCTCACAATGTGTCTGTACTTGAAGTGTCTTTTGAAAGGTAATTAAGAAATGAAATCACTAGGGTGGCCCTAACCTAATATTACTGGTGTCTTTAAAAGAGAGGAAATGAGGACACAGAGGAAAATCATGTGAAAATATAGAAAGAGGGCCATCTACAAAAGCCAAAGAGAGAGGCCTCAGAAGAGACTGACCCTGCCAACACCTTGATGTTAGACTTCCAGGCTCTAGTACCACAAAGAAAATAAATTTATATTGTAAGCCATTCAGTCTGAAGTAATTTGTTATGATTCTCTAGCAAACTAATGTATTTTAATTGTAAAAAAGGAAATTATGTATACCTCAACCTTTTTTCCCCACACAGCTTCCAAAAGGCTGGATGCAAGGAAAGAGATTGCAAGCTTGACAAAGTACTGGAATCACATATTTCCCAAAGATACGATCCAACTACATAGTAGTTGTTTCTGCCAAAGCCATCTCCACACATACAATTTCCAATCAGCTGAACACATAATTGAGAACTAGCAAACACTCAAAGAAAGCACCTAACATGAAAGACACCAAAACTAATACAACAAACAAAATTGGGGCCCATGGAGATCATATAGGAGAAGAAAACTCTAAAACACTATCAGTAATTCTTAATGAAATAAGAGAAGCTCATAAGAACGAGACAGTAGAACAATGGAACAGAAATTAAGAGTTCTTAGAAATTAAAAATATTAATAGTAATGAGTAAATTGGACAGCTAAAAGGTACAGCTGAAGAAATGTAGAAAAAGGTAGGGAAAAAAGACAAAATTAAAAAGTAAATAATTACATGACTGGCTATGGACATTCAGTTCAAAAATATGTCTGGAAAGCAAAAACAGAACTTGGAAGGAAGAAAAATCAATGATTTTTTTCAGAACTAAAGGCCCTAAATTTCTATAATGAAACATTGGGACAAAGGATGAGGACACAGCAACAAGGATTAAAAACAAATCCATATTATTATGGCCATATTATTATTTCATTGAGAAATTTCAAAACATCTGAAACAAGGAACAAATCCTCGTGAAATTGTATCAAATTTTGCAAAACTCTATCAAATAGACCACTTACACTATATATACCATGCTTCAATTGTGATTTAAAGCTTTTAAAAAAGGAGGCCCAGGGATTTAGCTCAGTGGTTCTGGTGCCTGCCTTGCAAGTGCAAAGTCCCGAGTTCAATCCCTGGTACGATCCCCCCCAAAAAAAGCTTAAAAAAGGAAATTAATATTATTACCCTTTAGGAGTAAACTGAAAACTGGCTTGCTTGTGCAGAAAAATATTAAACATATTTTTAAAAGAAAAAAAATCAGATGTGCACACAAGGAAAAAATTTGTCTATCTTGTTTTCATAAAAGGTCCTGTAGGAGTGGTAAATGGTTGAACAACAGTCTAAGCACAAGTGGGCTTCTTCTTTCAAAGTATTATTACCTGATGACTTGTTATACCTAAACATAGACAATAGAATCTGAAATTTACCTTTTTTTTTTTTTGTTTTGAGACAGGGTCTTGCTATGTAGTTCAGGCTGGCCTTGAACTCACTATGTAGCTCAGTCTAGCCTCAAACTTATGGCGACCCTCCTGCCTCAGCATCCCAAGTGCTGGGATTATAGGTGTGAGCCACCATGACCAGCTGAAATCTAATCTTTTGGAAACAAACAAATAAGCAAAAAAAAAAGATAACAGATACAGTATCTCTTTCAAACTTCCTAGAGGGAAATACAAGAAGCTTTCAAGCTCATCCCAAAGAAACCTTCCAAACTGATAGAATTCTGCCGCTAATACAACAATTTTACAAATATACATATAACACAAAAAGTAACAGCACAGCATACCTGTATCTTTCTTTAGAATAAGTAAATTATGCTTCTCCAGGGGATGTCCAAGGCATTTCCAAGAAATATTTTCCTTTTTTTTAAGGACAATCTCTATTTTTCCCACATTCTCAACAACTCTCACTGAAAGGAAGATAAATTACAGTTGTGTACTTGATATTACTTATAAAATTTTATTTTAAGACCAATTTTTCTCAGTCAAATAATCCTGATCTTTTATAATGACACTGATTACTAGCAGGAAAAATAAAAACTTGCCCATATATTTATTAAAATGATTGATGCCATATATGATGTTAAACCCAACTTAATTTGTTTAGATTCAGAACTCCTTCCAAAATAATTTAGATCAAGGGCAAAACTAATACTGTATGTTTTGCTAGTTCTCACACAATCTCAAATACAGCTCTAACAACTAATCAACATACAACCAAAAATGTGGGGGTGGGAGCCAGGCATATACAAATTACCACTGAATAAACCAACAAAAGCAAATTTAATTTTCTCCCCTTTTAATATTTCTTAGTTGGAATCTGAGGGGTTCTTAAAGAGTAATTTCAGTGGAAAAATACTGATCCTAAGAATACAAGATTAGCTTCAGGTTCGTCATAAGTCTCCAGAGAATATGGAATTAAGGAATAAAGCACCTGTGAATGTTTGATAGTTAATTAAAAACCTTTTAGATTATCTTTTTCCTTTTTGAATGACTAAAACAGTTCAGACTATGTGGGCATATTAAAAAATATATTGATTTATTTAAATTGATTTAAATTTTGTGAATTGAACATTAAGGATACAAAACAGATTTCATTTTTTAGAAACACGATATCTGTTCCTCCACAGAATCCAAAAACAATTTAACAACTTTAAAAATACATTAGTCAAATGAATTCAATTCTTTGATCACTGTTCTGAAGCATAACCAAAATAAAAACATGATCCTTGATTTTACAGAGTTTACTACATTATATAGAAAAGGAGAGATATTGAACCAGTGTAACTTATTGTGAGGATACTAGAAATAATAAACTCCTGTTCTATGAAGAGTCTTCTATTTTTTTTTTTGTTACCAGGTATCGAACTCAGGACCTTGTGCTTGCGAGGCAGGCACCAGAACCACTGACCTAAATTCCTGGCCGAGGCTTCGATTGTTAAAGAGCTGTGTAAAATCCACACTGCAAAGATATATGCAGCAACTGTCATAGTTTCAGTATGCTCTGTTAACATTAACCATTTAAATAAACACACCTAGGAAAAAACTGTGTGGTGTAGTGTATATCTAAAGGCTGCATATGATGAGGAGGGCTTAAGTGAAGGAGGAAGGAAAAATGGAAAAGATACAGGAATCTTTAGTTTCATTTTTGTAAGAAGAGAAAAAGGAAAATAAAGGGCTGAAAAGAACGAAAAGAAAGAAAAAAAGGGGAAAAAGCAGAAACCAGGAGTATATTTTGAAATTAATGTATTTGTTTATATAGAAAATATCCCACTTTTTTTTGTAACATGAAAACATACATATGAAAAATAAGACAAATGCTGAGTTCTTTCTGCCTGTGTGCGTGTGTGTGTATGCGCATGTATTTGAGTGTACCCACATATATGAAGTTTTGGAAGCTTACCAGAAAAATCTTCCTCAACCTCGTGGCTTAGCCCTGAAATAGAAAAAAAAGTATTTTGTTAAAAATTTAAAATTAGTCCATACAGTTTATGAATACCATATAAGATCATTTTTATGCACTATTTCAAATCCTTCAAGTCAACAGAAACATTCTGAGAGACTAAAAGAAATTATATATAAATGAAATTGAGTCAGATTATTTAAATATGTATTTTTCTATTTTTCTATTTATCTGCTTATCAACTGAAGAGTAAATACTGAACTACCCATAGGCCAATAACTCATACCAGTCCAGCCATGGTCCCATACTGACAGTGTTACAAAGCAAGAACTGAGTAGGCCAGAGTGGAAGGCAGCAGCACCTGAAACATGCACACCCAGTGCGTTTTCATATGAACATAGATCAGGCCTAAGTCTAGACTATTTCTTTTCTTATTGTTCTCTTAAGCTAAATGCCCAGTTATTTAAAAAATTTTGTCTTGAGAATCTAGACAATAATACCAGTTACTTTCCAGGTATTATAAATACAAAGATTAATAAGAGAATAATATGACTCTGTCTTTATGGAACTTACATTCTAGAAATGGGAGATGTAAGAAATATTTTTACAAATATTTGCTCTGGCCAGGGGTGGTGGAGCATGCCTGCAATCCCAGCACTTAGGAGGCTGAGGCAAGAGGATCATGGCAAGTCTGAGGCCAGCCTGTGTTCCATAGTGAATTCAAGGTCAGCTTACACAGTGAGACCTTGTTTCAAAAAGAAAAAAGGTTTGAGGTTGGTGAAACTGACAAATGGGGATGGAGGGAGGTGGGAATCAGCTCTGACCAAATTCAGAACTAAAGACACTTCATTAATGTTGCAAAGTGGTAAGCAGAAACCTAAGTCAACTGGGGTATGGAGAATTTCAGCCTATGTTTTGCAAATTAACCAAAATTTCCTTTACGTAAAAATGCATGCTTAAAGCACCGTGACTTTTTTGTTTGTGTTTTTGAGTGTGTGCTATTTCTATCTTACTAAAAAATTCATCATCATATCATAAAAGGAAAAAACAGTGAAAACCTTAAGTGCAGTTCATTACAGGTGAGAAGTGGATTAAAATGTCCTATCTTGGACTCTAGATTTTAGCTCTGATTGCTTTCTTCTGATAGATCTGTAATTTTTCAAAATTGACAGAAGTGAATAATATGGGTGGCTCAGATCATAAGGAGACAAGAGGCTGAGGGAAACAGTACAAACTTGAAGCCCAGGCTGTTTTGTCGCAGCCTCAGACTTCCTATGGCAAAGCTGGCAAGATACAGGCCAGTGGAATGGGTCACCTAGTGATGACTACTCAGGAGGAGCATGTGACCACCATGCCACCAAAGACTTGCTAAGTGTCAAGTACTGGAAAGTTATGAAAACTGGTCCAACTAATTTATTATTGATTCCAACTGCATCTAATTGCTTTAACATGAAAAGGTAAGATCACACTGTCATTTGCTAGCACTTGTACTAGTATAAAGAAATTAATATAAAAAATTGATCAAAAATGACAAATCAAAATAAAAACAGTAGATAAAATATTATAGCTACATAGACTATAGAAAAAGTGATTGCCATAATCATAGACAATAGGAGCTCAATAAGGTACTCACCAATATGGATAAAATACGAATAATCCTTGATAAGTGTTTCTGCTCTAAAGGAGTCATCTTGATGATCAACTATTACTGAATCTAAACCCATTTCCTTAAACAGAAAGCAAAGCAAAGTTAGAAAAATTAAAAGTAAGTTTTCCCCTAAACTTCCACAACTCCTCCTTTAAGGTGAAGTGTAAGCTCAAATGGTACTATTTTATAGAACCCTGAATTTGAATAGATGTTAATCCTGTTTTGATTTTTTTCTGTCATACAAATTAGTTCTTCTTCAAAATACTTACCACAATTTTAATTATATATATATATATATATATATATCTGTTTAATATCACCTTATCCAGTAGCCTAAGTTATAAGTTAAGGGAATACCTTTAAAGCATTGTTTGGCATCTAGGAGATACTCAATAAATATTTGGAGAGTAAGCAATATGGCAAAAAAGTAGAATCAGACCAAAACCCAAGATTTTTGTGTTTAATTATTTTAATTATTCCTCTATTATGTGATGCTGGGGAAACTGAATAACCGTTCAACCTCAGCTTACAAAAAATTAATTCACTAACAAATTTTAGATGTTTCTAATTTCTACATTGTCTTGATGCAAGACATTTCAGTACCTATTATTTACAAAATATATTAAATACATTATTCTCTATGGAAACCTTTCCTCTTCCCTTAGCCAGATACCTATGCATCCCCCCATATTATCAGTGAGAACGGACTCCAACCTCCTGGACCCTGCCATCTTCCTTATGGATGTTTGATGAGGAGACAATAATGAGGAGTAGGAGGTGGGCCAAGTACTTTCTCTGGCTCTCTTGGTTATTTCAGGCAAAGGCTGGTCACTTCTACAGAATGGTCAAATCATGCTGCAAGTCATAGGAACTCATGGGCTCAGATGTGGTTCTGCTACCACAGAAGCAGGATACTCTAAATTCCTAGCTGTCAAAACTTGTCTTTTAATCTACATGTAGGAACCTCAATAGTCACTGGAAAATGTGTTTGAAGATTTTAAGTTATCTGCTTATTTATCCAATTCTCCAGCTCAACTGTGATCTCTGTGAAAGCCAGTTCTCCATATATCTGGTCCATTACTAGATCCTGACAGTACCTTATATAAAAGAGGTATTACGATAAAGACTTACTTTAGTTTAAAAAGGGCATCTGAACACCATTAGTGGTTTAAAAATGCTAAGGCACAGTGGTGCAGTCTTTCTTATCCACGTTTATGTTCCAGAAAATTTATTCTTATGAACTTAACTATGATTCACTTTTGTCATCCATGTTTTTTAAAAAAATCACAGAGAAGCATATAAAATACTTTCTAGTCTAGTTTAAGAGTCCATAGCATGGTTGATAGGAACATATGAGGCAGGAGCCAGACTGCCCTGGTTCCAACACTAGATCAGCTATCTAGTGTGTAATTTTGGGTAAATTATTTAATCTTCCTGCTTAATGTGTAAAAGAGTGAGAACACTATCTACCTCACAGAGTTGTAAGGAATAAATAATGTAAGAAAAGTGCTTAGAAAAGGACTTGGCACATGAATAACATTTTATTAACATTTATTAAGTGTTTACTTTTTTCCTGATTTTTAATGATATATTTACCTTTTGTTTAGTATATATGACAATGGTGACTAAAAAGTCTGTTTGGAACCAGTCATAGCTGCAAAATATTAAGAGAACAAATAATTATATTGATGATGGTGTCCATTAACACATAACATCATTACATGTTTAAAATTTACAGTGAGAAATACATTTCTCTAAGCTTAAACTTTTTCTAAATAAACAATTACCATAGCATTTTACATGCTTTATTAAATAGCTGAAATTATTTCTAAATATACTTCCAAGTTTTTGAGTAAAAACAATATAGTTAAGACACTTTCTTTTTTTTTTTTTTTTGGTACCAGGGATCGAACTTGGGAACTTGAACTTGCGAGGCAGGCGCTGGAACCACTGAGCTAAATCCCTGGCCCTAAGACACTTTCTTGTGAAAAGTTAAACATCTTCCTACTAAAACCTTCTTTTATTAGAGCAATAACAATATATTATGTTTTGCGAAGAACAGAATAATCTATACTGGTGGAGAAAGGCAGTAAGAGAAAGAACTATAAAGAAAACGTACAACTCTGAAGGTATTTATCATTAGCAAAAATATATATGCATTATTAAATTTGGTGTTAACTACTTAAGATAATTGGTGTCCAATACACTTTGAAAGAGTTTCATTAAAATTTATATAAATGAACCAGATATACAAAAATTGAATAAAGTTAAATGAAATTTATACACTGGTCATATGATGAAATGCAAAAAAATGCTTTCACAGAATATGTAGTAAAACAAAAATTCCTCAAAGAAGAGTATAGTATAATATCAATATTATAAAAATAGTATAATGTAGACACATTGTATGACAAACTAGATGGAATAAGTCAAATATTAAGAGTATATATCTAAGGTTAGTGAGCCACATGCATTTATCACATGCTTTTGTATTTCTTTGTATTTTCTAAGTTTTCTATGATGAATGTTTATTTAAACAGAAAAAAATTTCAAATAAATTTTTAAAATGCTGTAAAATGGATCAAACTTCAGTTACATTTTCAATTCACATTTTTAGAACAGCTCATTCACCAACATCTAATAAATAAAGCACTGTATAATGCAGTTGATGTGTTAAAAAAGAATGATTAATAATAATCAAACCTAGAGATCCTTTCTTCTTTAAATGCGTGTAATTTTTGTGTAGAACTGATTTAGCTTTAAAAAAGTAAAACAAGAATATATACCTTGGAGAATTAGGACCTTCTTTGGCAAGTGTACCTGCTACTTGGGTCTTGGGAAGCATACCTTCACAGAGAAAACAACAAAATACCAACAATTCAACTACAAAGCACTTAAAAACGTTTTTATCTTTTCAGTTAACTTCTTGAGCTATTATATACATATGTAAAAGTACATAATTATAAATGTAGTTCACAATGAATTTTCATAAATTCAAACACACTCACTCATGTAACCAATACCCTCTGTGTCCCTCCAGTAGTGCCCCTCTCCAAAGAGTATCCACTATTGTGACTTTCAACACCATGATTAGTTTTTGCCTACATATAACCTTCATATGAAATAAATAAAATGTGTCCCTTTTGATCTGGCCTTTTTGGCCAACATTATAGATATTACAAGCTTTTGGCAAATAAGCATTGTTGATAGTAAGCAATAAACCAAACCAAGAACTTTCTGAGATTTTATCAATGCTTTTGAATGGATCACGAGTTTGTTGCTTTTTATTACTGAATAGCATTAAATCATATAAGTACATACTTTATTCATTATATTGATGGGCATCTGGACTCTTCCAGTTTCAGGCTATTATGCATAATGCTATTATAAATATTCTTGTATATGCACGTGTACATTCCTATATGTACATTTCTGGTGGGTATATAGGGTGTTAGCTTTAGTACATACTCTTCAAAGTGGTAGTACTAATTTATACTTTTGAGTTCCAGTTGCTCTATTACCTCACCAACATGTGGTGTTTCTCTGTACATTTTACTCATTCTTGTGGGTCTGCATCAACATAGCATTTTAAGAGTACACTGAAACTGATTTTAAAATCATTTCAGAAAGCTCAGAGACATGGATGAACTCTGAAACATCAATGTCTGAAATATTAATTTCCTCCCATCACAGAAGTGCATTGTTTTTAAATGCAAGATTCAGTTTGGAAAAAAACTATTGCTACTAAATAACTTTTGTAAGTCAATACATTAATTATATTATTTCCCAAACTGCAGAAAAAAATTAATGGTTAGTATAGTGGGTGTTAAGAGTTCTCAAATTAGGCCAGTGATTTAGCTCAGTGATTCTGCCACCTGCCACGCAAGGGCAAGGATCCGAGTTCATCCCCGGTACCAAAAATAAATAAATAAATAAGTAGATAAATAAATAAATAAATAAATATTTTTTAAAAAGAGTTCTCAAAGTAATTATATAAAGTTAGAGTTGGGAGACACCATAGAGACAAGCTAGGTTAGCGGTTCTCCAGTCTTTAGCCACAGAAGCCTTTGCTTACACACAAGCTTAGATGCAGTCACAGGTGTATTTTTCAAAATGAGGCTGAGGGTGAGGTTTGAGCCTAGGCCTTATCCATTCCCAGTAACTGTAGAGCACACTAAATTTTCAGACAAACAAAGGACGCCTCAGAGATGTCACAACAGGACAAAAGGCGTGAATTAACTAGGTGTGGACCCTAAAAGAACAATGTTTACTACAAACTATAGGTATAAGAAACCAAAGACTAAAAGAATTCTTTCTCCAAAAATGGTAATAGCAAGAAAGATGGCTACTGAATTATTTGAGAAATACTGAAAAATATTTTATTAAGAGAATAACGTCATTTCTCTTTTGGACATGTGCAAAGTATATAAATAACACATGCATCACAGTCTAAAAATTTCTGTGAGAAAAAGTCATCAACTGAATTCATAAATTTTAAGTCAATTTTGATCTTGTATGACTTGATTAGGACTAAAATATCTGGATTTAAGCTCAAGTGTTCACACTATGAACTTATGTAAAGCACTATTTCCTCTTCAAACCTTATGAAATCACAAATGAGATAACTTCCAGATATCTTTTATTAAAAAACTATACTGTACCATAAAATATAACTTATTAGAACAAAATAATGTCATATGCCATAGAATGTGTCTTAATTTCATCATTTATAGAAAGAAAACCAAAGAAACAAACCTTATATAATATTCTTCTGGATAAGATAAAAGAATATGGGGTAAATATGAGATGGAGAAAAACAAGTAAAGTGGACTGAATGAATGTTCTTCTTCCAAAAGTACAGACTAACCAACTGATACCAATTTGAAAGGATCAGGTTTCTAATGGAATACAAAAGTAGTCTATCCCACTCAGTATTTAAAGCAGCTTTTGGAATAATGAAAGAAGCCAGACAGATCACATTTGAAAACAGACTTAGCACATAGACATAAATGACTCAAATGTAAGCTGCTGCAAACAATACATAATATTCCAATCTTTTAGGGCCCAAGTTCCAGAAAGTGCTAGCCAGATCAATGTGGTGTGCTAAAATCCATTTTTAACTCCACCTCTGACTGTGACATTAGTTAAATACAACGCATTCAAAGGAAGATGAACAGAAGAGTAAAGCCACATGTGGTGGGAAAGAAGGTTCATTAATAATAAGCAATGATTGTTTTCATAGTATCACAAAAGAATCAATCACCAGGTGAAACCTGAGCTCAGTCTTTTGGTTAACACAGTGTTAATCAGATAACAGCTTCAGGTATCATAAATTACAACACAAACCATTTCTTTAATCAAAAAAGACACTAACTCATCTGGTAATCTGTGAACTGCACTTCTATAGCTTTCTTTTACAAATGGGAAAAAATCTATTTCTAAATGGACAATAATATAGTTCAGTCAGAGAAGCTGCAAGCATTTCATGAGTCAGTAATGATCAGCACTTCAAATTCTGGGAGAAGGGGAACAATGTCAGTCACAATACCAAGTCACACTGAATGGCTGGGGAAGCCAGGGCTGCTCAGCTCAGAAGAGTACATTAACACGCTATTCAGCATTTACGTACCAACACTGGAGGTGAGCTCACATGCCTGAGAGAGATGACCTGTTCAGTCTTGTTTTAATCATTAGAATTATTCAAGCTTTGGGCAGATGAACATGTGCTTAGCAATGCCACAGAAGGAATTATTTTAAGAGTAATGGATGATCCAAGGGGCCCATAAAGTTCTGTCATTCTCTATGCTTGGGTAAATAAAGATATATCTTTTGTACTGAAAAAATCTAAATACCCCAGATAATTCTGTAAAGAAATTTTTATTAAAAATTAATATGACTTAAAAAGATTAATGTGACTTACCATTTAAGACTCTCTTTTCCTCATGATAGTCTGTATAGTGATTTGGGGGAAAAAATCAGTTAAGAATACTATAATGTCAAAGAGAATATCAGCACATTTTACTGGTTTAACCATATTAGCCCTTTTTTGAAGGGCTTCTAATGTCTGAAGATACAACCGATGGCCTTTGATTCAAATAAGGAAGGTTCACCTCTGAAAATTCCCATGCTATTTCTCTAGATGTTTGTCTCTTATTTCAGTGGGATTTTTCTACTTCTTCAGTCTACTTCTTTGGTATTTTTTTCTAATGTTTTGGTTACTCTCTCCCACTCTCACCCCAGTATTGAGAATTAAACACAGGGTCTCAGGAATGCTACATAAGAGCTTACCATTGAGCTACAGACCCCCAGTTATTTTCTTTGAGAACATATAAACCCTAAGTTTTGTCCAGGATATCATATTCTAAATTAATCTAAACAGAATTTATTAGACTATACTCTCTATAAAACAGAACACACATGTCAATAACCCAACTAAAGACTTTATTATCTTCCTTTTTATTGATAACAGTACTTAAAAATAAATATTGTTACTACAAGTTTAAGATGGCTAAAATGATGAAAATATGTTAATAGGCTCATATGCAAGTATCAGTTAAGGCCCAGAAAAAAAAATTTTTTTCTTTCAGGATGGCAGCAAATTCACAAAGTTATGCTATATTTAAAAATCACAAATATTATACCACTATGGTCAAGATAAGCCCTTAGCAACTTGTTAGAATTTTTAAAAACCTTAAAAAGGATAATAAGTTAACATAAAGTATCTAAGTAGTTAAATTGAAAGACATTAATTGTTAACATTAATCACCATGTTTTATAGAAAAAGAAAGTAACATACTCAAAGCTTTTAAATGTTTTGTATTCTATTTTCTAATCACTAGAAATTTCATAATTACCTCTACTTCACTCATCTGTCACAAAATAATCACAAGGAGCCCAGATGACCATTCTTTTTCATTTTCCCCATTATACCAAAATTTAATAATTAAAAGGGATCTTAACACAGAGCAAATTATCATCCAATCCTCTAACTTAAGAATAAAAATTACAAGATCCCATCATGTAATGTAGAGACAGCAGTATTTCCCCTGAAGGTGCACCCTGGGAAGCATTGGTACTTGGAAATGGGGGGATGAAGAAAGACCCGAATATGGGAAGGCAATTTGAAGAAGCCTCCCAGATGAATTCCAGGATCAAGGATATTTAGAATAAGAAGCAGGGCCAACCCTTGATATATGGAATTTACACCAGGTCTAGAAAACAAGCCATCTTGGAAAAATATCTAACTGAGGGGCAAAGCCTAGTATAGCAGCAGCAACCAGGCTGCTGCAACTTGAACCTAGCCCAGCAGCCACTGTCCAGTGCTCTTCTGTCCTAACTCCCTCCTCACTGGGTCAGGGAGCCTGGCAAAGGAGATATTCGCAGATCAGGGCACTAGAGAAACTGAGAGCCAGGAAATCTGGACCCTCAAGCCTCTCCATTCACTGGCAAGCAAGAGAAGAAATCCTAAGAGGGGAACAGCTCAAGCACAAACAAACACACTTAACTTCCATGACTTAATCCCTAGACTTCAGGCCCTCCAAACTGCTGTAAGTCAAAGTTTCTCCATTTGTGAACACAGTGGGTATAGGACACTGGTCAAATTCTGACTGTAGTATGGGGAGGATTGAAAGGATTCTTTGTATATGTGTGGTTCTGTCTCTCCCTCTCTCTTCCTCCCTCCCTCCCTTTCTCTCTCCCTTCTTCCTCCCTCCCTCCCTTCCTCTCACTCCCTCCCTCTTTTATTTTTTTACCCGTATAGGTGTTTGCATATGTGAAAAGGGGAATAACAATTAGTGTTTTAGTTTAAATAGTAACTTCATTGGCAGGTCAGGTTACTTCTCACAAAAAATTGTGTACAGAGGATTCAAACACAAGCTTTCTATAGCACATTAATTGGTTCAGACCTTCTCACAACTTCCCTTCATCTCCAATTATACTTGACTCCCTCTTCTTTTTCTTCCCCCTGCAAGTAACCTCTCAAACTCCCTCTCCACCAGTCCTGCACTCCAGATATAAAAATATCAACAAAGTCCTATCTCTTTTATTTCTTTCATTTATTATTCTTTTTTCTACTCTCCTACTTTCTGAACTATTCTCTTCCTTTCCTTCATCCTCTATATTCCACCATACTTGTCATTAATACTGTATAACACAGACTCTTTGGGTTATTGAAAAAGTGGTGTGATTGTTAAATTTTAAATTACTTGATTGATATATGGTTCATTCTGTAGATGCTGAAATAGCCTACAGTGATTCTCTCTTTACCACACAGCAACTGTGACTGATTTGATTACACTGAGTAGGTTAACAAGGTATATAAACACCAAAACATAACCAAAGACAAGGTCACACAACAGGAAAATATATACTAACAAAAGAGATTGCCACAGTAGTGACAGAATTTTCCTACTCTAATAGATCCTCAAGCCTCAGCACAAAAACAACAGAAATATGAGAAAATAAAAGCTGTTCTCACAGAAACCAAAGTGGAGGAAGTCACAGGCAAAGAACTGTTAAAAAGCCAAATGGTTAAATATTTGAAGAGATCAAAGAAGAAACAAATAAATCTATAAGATGTTCAGTCACCTTAAAGATGTAAAGAGATAAAGGATTTAATTAATAAAATATGATCTTAAAGAAGATACAAAGGCTGACTGAATTACACAAGATATGAATGACTATTTTAGTAAAGAATCAGAGATTATGAAAAGAAATTAAGCAGAAACCCAGGATATAAAAAGCAGGATATAAAGAAGTAGAAATGGCTAAAGTGAGCAGAAAGTATAAGAACTAGAAGATAAGGTTGATATAACAGATCATGTACTTAGTAATACCATAAAAATAACAAAATACCATGGAAACTTGAGCTAACAGTTGCAATATCACTCAAAAAACCAAGCTAGGAATTGTACAAATTAAGGAAAGCTTAGAAGATAACACAAAAGGTATAATATCATAGCAAAAGATTTCTAACTCTAAGGAAAGGATTCAACTTCCAAATAAGTGAGACATATAAACCACAAATAGTCATTATCAAATAGTTAAAATCTCAGAAAGAAAAGATAACAGCCTATATTACAGAAAAATACCAAGTAGCTTATAAAAACAAGCCTATTAACTTTACAGTTGATTTCTCAGAACAAAATTTAAAGGCCAGGAGAGCTTAGAAGTTGTCAACCCCTTAAAAACAAACAAACAGACAGACAAACAACTGCCAACCTATATTAATATTTCATGAAAAATTACCTTTCAAAATTTATGGAGACATATAATAAAGGCTTTTGATGAAAATAGCATGTAAAGAAATTTATAACCAAGTCAGCATTGTAAAAATACTCAAGAGAATCCTACACAAAGACAATGAGACCAACATCACCAAAGAGCCGAAAGAAAAGAATACATGTTACTGGGAGAGTAAACAAAAGGGAAAAATAAAGCAATCAGGAATGGAAAAACAATGCAATGAAAGGATTTAGTAAATACGTTTCAGTAATAACTCTCAATGCAAATGGTCTTTATGCCCCAATCAAAAGATACAGACTAGAAGATTAGATCATAAAACAAAGCCCAACTATATGTTCCCTACAAGAGATACACATCATCAAAAACAAAACAAAACCAAACCCCATTTAGATTGAAGTGAAAAGATAGAAAATGATACTCTATGCAACAGAAGCCCAGAAGCAAGCAGGAATAACTATCCTATTTTAGATAAAGTGCTTTAAACCATATTTTTCTCAGCAGCACATGGAACTTTCTCCAAAACAGACCACATTTTAGATCATAAACCATGCTCAAATAAAAAAGAATTGAAATAATAGCATAGTACAATGAAAGTAGTAATCAATAGCAAAAGAAACTACAGAAACTTTGCAAACACTTAGAGATTCAGTAATTCACACTTGAAATCAATGGAACACACACACACACAAAAGAAATCAAAGAAGAAATTAAAAAGTTCCTAGAGGGCCAGGGATTTGGCTCAGTGGTGCCACCATCTGCCTTGCAAGTGCAAGATCCTGAGTTCGATCTCTGGTACCAGAAAAAAAGTTCCTAGAATCCAATGGCAAAATGTACATAGAAGGCGTTATAGGAGCACAGAGAAGTACCTCTACTTGGAAGAAATTTAAAAGGACTCCATTGAGGAAGTAATATTTTAGCTAAGGTTTGAAAATACACTATGTAGATATTTGTTAGAATGTCTTGAAAAAAAGCATTCTAGAAAGAAGATCCTGAGAATTTATATTTGAATGTTTTATGTTTAACTTGTAGCTACATATCTCATCTCCTGTTCTTATTCTAAAAAGTTAGTATCATTTAACTATCAGATAAGCTCAGTCTTAACATGAGGGATCTTATTCAAAACATCGAAAATTTACCAGGTTGTAGATTCCTTTTTTCATCCTTGCTAGAAGGTTCCTTGGTTCTCTACAAGGTGTTTAATAAGCATTTTTTCCTTTATAAATTCTTTCATATCTTTAAACAGAACCCCTAATAACCCAATGTAGGTTTCATTCTTGTTTTTGTTTAAAATTAGTGTATTTATTCCTTAATCCATTTTTCTTTTGTTTTGTTTGGTTTTGGTTTTTTGAGACAGTATTGCAGATTAATTAGATATCTTAGGGACAATCAAGACACATTCACTGAAGGCCAGAATTGTAAAAGGAGAGAAACTACTATACCACTGTGCTCCCTCTGGGGATAAATAGCAGTGATTGATATTCTAAATAGGTATCAATCACCTGCTGGTGGGCCAAGGTCTTAGCCCAGCCTTTCCAGGAAATATCTCTTAACCCCACCCTTACCAAAAATCCTTGTATGCTTGCTGTGTGACTTGCTCCCCCATTTGATCCCCATTTAATCAATATTACCTGGGTGACTGTACTTACAATCTTATTGACTGGTCATGGCTTTGTCCCACCTCATGCTCACCTTGTTAATTTCCATTGGGTCTTATAGTTTTGTCCCACTTTGTACCCACCTCACCACATGGCTTTGCTGTATAAAATATCTTTGAAAAGTGGAGTGAGCGGGCAACCCACTTTCCGGTCCCTCTTCTGTCTCTCTTAGGCAGAAGCTTTCTTTCTCCCAATAAATTTTTCCTACTCTTAACCTCTGTTGTTCCTAGAATTCATTCTTCGATTTTAGAGAGCATGAACTCGTGTTTTGTATATTTAGCAGGTTCGGGAGTTACATCTCTTCCCCTATATCAACAGGGTCTCGCCACATAGTCCAGGCTAGCCTCCAACTCTCCGAGATGCTCCTGCCTCAGGCTCCCAAGTGCTGGGATCATAGGCATGGGCCACCATGCCCAGCTTTCTTAATTCTGATAAAATTGATTAATTTCTATATTTTAAACTATCTTTTTTTTTCCAGTACGGGGATCAAACTCAGGACCTTGCACTTGCAAGGCAAGCACGGTGCCACTTGTTAGGTATTTCAGAGCCCCCACAGAGCAAGCCCCTCTCCTTTCCCCCTGCCCCACTCCGGCCACAGGGAACAGGGAACTTCCACATAACTAAGGCATGACCTCCCTTTGTTAGTGACTCTCTGCCTAGATAAGGTCTTTCTGCCCCACTGGTTCTGTGGTCAGATGTTCCAGTAAGATAGGGGCTTCCTGAAAGCAATTACTCCATCCCCTAGACCGAAACCTGTTGCTACATACCCCAGCCCCAATCACCCTCCCCCACCAATGGACTAGTGCTCTCCCACCTGCAAGATCCCTATATAAGCTTCCAGCTCAGCCCAAGCAGTTGCTGGTCTCCATTCTGTGAGTCAGTGTGGCAGGCTGCAGACTGCTGCCCCAATAAAGCTTGCTTGAACATCCGTGTGTGCCCTCCTTCTTTGGCGACCCTTACACCACTGAGCTAAATCCCTGGCTTATTAAAAGCTATCTTTAACTTCTTACTTTGTTCTATTCATCTTTATAACCATTTTCTAATATCCTTTAAATTTTATACATCTTCCAAACTTCAAAAACTCAGACTTACTCATTCTCCTAGAAGCAATCTAGTAATAGAATTAAAACAAAGGTTTAACAGTTCAAACATATACTCTAAAAAGTCTCAAGATTAAAACTTTAAAAGTACTGGAGTACTTATTTAGGGCCAGTTTCTCCTCCACTGCTCATTCACCTATCATGACATATACTGCATTTTCAGGAGTTTGTTTTTTCCCTAAGTTGGCTATACTTGTCATTTTTAGAGAATTCTCCACTTCACTATTTTCTATTCCTAGCCTATCATTTGAGGTACTAATGATTATGTATTTGGAATTGCCTGCACATGAATATATACATGTTCAGGAATCACCTTTGTATGAAAACAAAACAAATGTTAATCCAAACAGAACAAGTCACACCAATACTGTGAGACACATTTCCTATTCAGGTATGCTTCTGCCTCTTAGCCAGGGATTTATCACCACTACTTTCATAGCCAGGGATTTATCACCACTACTTTCAATTACCCTTCTCTTACATGTTCCTGGCAAAAATTACCTGGAAAATGGACTATACAGCAGCAAATGCAAATTACAGCAGCCAGACTGAGACAGCAAGTTTGCTCATCCAATAAAGTCCACTTCACTATGAACACCTTCCCCTCTTGCTCCACTAGTAACTGTTGTGCCCAGATTGCAAAGTCCCCAAAGACCACCAGGAAGCCGTTTCCGATGCAAGCGCATGAGGGTCATTTATTCAAGCTTGAGCAGGGACTCTCAACTGTCACCGACGCAGTGGGTCAAGATTGAGAGTCCCGACTTTAAAACACCAGGGGTTTTTATAGAGGTTACAGCAAGGCGTGGGGTTTCAAATCACACATAAATCACACGATTGGCTAGCATTTAGCAAGTTTTGAAAGTTTAAACCTGATTGGCTGTGTCTTGTGCGCTGAACTGCAAACGGCTGTTCAAGTCATCGAAAAGAACATCTGGGATACTGGGGTATGGGGTAACTACTGATTAGCTGTCGCAGGCCATGAGAAGAGCATCTGGGACATTGAGGCAGCTACTGATTAGCTGTTGCTAGGCTAGGTGCTAGGGGACTGCTGAACATTATCACAGGCAGGTGGCTAAAGTACATCTTGTGGTTTTTCTTGGAACTAGAATTTATGTCCAGGCCACCTTACTCTAAGATGGGGCCAAATTTTAAAATGGAGTTTCTCAGGTCTCACATTCCCCCCTTCTCATGATGCTATAGAGGACCAATCATGGGCCTCTGGGGGTTGATTTTATTAGGTCTGTAGAGACTGGCTGGTATTGGGACCTGAGTACCATCAGCTGTACAGTGTTAATGCATTCTCTGATGAACGAGACTCTGGCAACACTACAGCTAGACGACTCAAACAGCAACAGGTCTTGGTTAAATTTGCTGGAATATAATTAAAGGTTATTTTTTTTCACAGGTATAAAACCATCTTGTGGGCAGGGAGATATGGCAATTGTTACACACAATTTTTTGTTCTATATGGCAGGACATCTTTTCTGACCATTTTATCCTCAGACATTTGGTTGTACAATTTTTATACATAGCACATTTAGTTTTGTTTGACATAATTACCTTGGGTGTATATAATTTGACAGCATTTTTAGGTTTACGGCAGGTGTTATGTCCCCAATTATAACTATCCAGGTAAGTAAGATTTTTTTCCTGGGATTTCTTTAAATAGGGTATAGGGTCATATTAATTTTAAAGAGGTGCATACCGGAATGAGACAGCTTCCCAGCACATAATGGAAATTTACATCAACATTTGAGCAGAATTTAGACAAGTTAAGCGAGTTTGTCAATTGAATCTATACATTTTTGTGTGTGTGATCTAGTCCTTTTGGGGGCAATAATGTCAGTGTCCCAGAGAATATTATCATGAAGACGAAACATGTCTAACCCACTCCAATCTTAGCTTTTGGTCGCCTAGTTGGCTGATAACCTTCTATTTGTCCTTTTTGATGTCTACGGGGGGTCCTGCTTTTAGATGGTTGCAATGTATCCAGGCAGAATGTCCAGCCACCTTTACCGCCAAGGGAGTTGACAGGACAGCAGGAACCAGTCTCTTTCAACGAGGTTCCAGGGTCTTGGAATCAAACCTGTGAATTAAAACCAAATCTCCCAGCTTATAGGGTAAAGGTTGTAAAGGTTTTTTTTTATTTGGACTAGTCATTTTTTTTTCATAATGTCTGATGTAGCTCTGACTGAAGCTGATGAACTGCTTTTAAGGATTTAAGGAGTCAAAGGTGGGAAAATTTTTCCTTCAGTTTTACATCTATTAATGGAATGATTGGGGGAGATTGTCCATAAACAATCTGGAAGGGAGACAGATTGAGGGGAGGCTTGGGAGTGCACCTCATTCAGAGGAGGGCAAAAGGGAGAAGCTCTACCCAACCTAGTTCAGTCTCCAGGCATAATTTAGTCAGAATCTCCTTTAAAGTTCGATTTGTTGTTTTTTTTTCTACCTGTCTTGAACTTTGAGGCCTATAGGCACAGTGTAGATTCCACTTTATTCTAAGGATATTACTAATTAACTTAGATATTTTAGCCGTAAAGCCTGGACCATTGTCGGACCCCAGAGCTAAGGGCAAATCAAAATGGGGAACTATTTCTGTCAGGAGCCTTTTAACTGTTACTTCTGCTGTCTTCTTCTTAGTGGGGTATGCTTCTACCCATCCTGAAAATGTATCCACAAAAACTAGCAGGTATTTGTACCCATACATGCCAGGCTTCATTTCAGTAAAGTCCAACTCCCAATGTTCTCCTGGAGTTAATCCTCTGTGTCGGACCCCAGGGGGCCCGGTTACCCGATTAGCATTTACCTTGAGGCAGGTGGGGCATCGTCTCACCATGTCCTGGGCCTTTTGGGCTGATCCCTGGCTGACGAAATGGGGTTGTAAGGCAGCCATCATCTTTTTCTTGCCGAGGTGGGTGGACTCAAGTAGTTCTCGCAGCAATGTGTCTGTTACAGTGGCTGGGAGCATCACCTTTCCCTCCTTAGTCGTCCACCACCCATGTCTTCCTCGAGTCCAGCGTCTCCTGCTCATTTCCATTATCTCCTTGTCTGTATATTCAGGTTTTTCTGGGAGTACCGGTGTGGGAAGCAGAACCATTTGTTTCCCCACTAATTTTTGGGCAGCTTGTTTTGCCGCCTGGTCAGCAGCATTATCACCAATCATCTCGGGGCTAAGCCCCTTCTGGTGCCCGCGGCAATGGATGATGGCAACCTCTCGAGGCAACCAGATTGTTTGTAGCAATGCCAATATCTCAGTCTTATTTTTAATTTCCTTTCCTTTAGAGGTCAACGGTCTTCTATTCTGATAAATCTCCCCATGTATATGGGCGGTGGCAAAAGCATAACAGCTATCAGTGAATATATTTATCCTTTTTCCTTTTCCCAATTCCAGAGCCTTAGTTAAAGCAATCAGCTCAGCCCTCTGTGCTGATGTCCCTTGAGGTAGCCCCGCTCCCATTCCACCTGTTGGTCCTGGTTGACCACCGCTGTTCCAGCATACCGCACACCATCACGAATGAAACTGCACCCATCGGTATAGAACGTTATCTCTGCGCGGGGGAGGGCCTGGTCCGTCAAGTCTGGACATCCTCCCCTCGAGTTTTCAAGAGTCTCAAGGCAATCATGGATGGGCATTTGTTCGTCAGATTCTGGGAGTAGAGTAGCCAGGTTGAGGCCAGCGGTGGTGGCAAACTTAATGCGTGGCTGTTCTAATAAGAGTCCTTGATATTGTAACAGTCTGGCATTAGACAGCCATTTGCTAGGGGAGCTATTTAACAAGGGCTCAATGGCATGGGGAGTGATCAAAGTTAAATCCTGTCCAAAGGTCAATTTGTCAGCCTCTCGGGTTAAAGCAGCTGCTGCTGCTATTGTCCTCAAACAATTAGGCCACCCTTGGGCCACTGGGTCGAGCTTCTTTGAGAGGTATGCCACAGGCCGCTTCCATGGCCCCAAAAGCTGAGTAATCACTCCCTTAGCCACCCTATTTTTCTCTGTCACATACAAGGTAAAGGGCTTGCTTAAGTCTGGCAATGCCAGGGCTGGTGCCGATGCAAGTGTAGTCTTAAGCAATTGAAATGCCTGCTGGCAAGCCTCAGTCCATTCGAGGGGTGTATTTCCTCCCGCAGTGGCCTCATGCAGGGGTTTGGCAATCTCAGCAAAGCCAGGAATCCAAATTCTGCAATAGCCAACTGCCCCTAGGAACTCTCACACCTGTTTCTTTGAGCCTGGCTTCAGAATCTGGAGAACTGCAGATACTCTCGATTCTGCCAGCCTCCTCTTTCCCTTTTCAAGAATATAGCCCAAGTAGCTTACCTTGGTCTGGCAGAGTTGAGCTTTCTTCCAGGACACCTGATATCCCAGTTCCTGGAGGGCTTTCAGGAGGCTCTCCGTGGCTGCAATGCATTCTTTATTGGTTGAAGTCATCACCAGGAGGTCATCAACATACTGAAGAATAGTCGCCTGGGGAAACACTTTTTTACCTCTTGCAGATCTTTGCTGAGAGCTTCTCCGAACAGAGTGGGGGAGTTTTTGAATCCCTGCGGCAGCCGGGTCCATGTCAGCTGTCTGGTTGTTCCGGTGTCTGCGTCAGTCCTTTCGAAGGCAAAGAGGGGCTGGCTCACAGGTGCTAGAGGCAGGCTGAACAATGCATCTTTAAGGTCTAATACTGAGTACCACACATGACTGGGAGGGATGAGACTCTACAGAGTATAGGGGTTTGGTACTGTTGGGTGAATGGTCTCCACCTGGCTGTTTACTTTTTATAAATCCTGTACTGGTCTGAAGTCTGAGGTGTCGGGCTTTTTTTTTACGGGAAGTAGTGGTGTATTCCAGGCTGTCTAGCAAGGGATCAAGATGCCGGCTTTCTGGAGTCAGTGGATGTGTTTGGAGATCCCCACCTTGGCCTCGTCAATCTTTTTTTATCTACTAGAAGAACCCCGTCTCTTTCTTTCTTAGTCTCCTTCTCTCTCTTTCTTTTCAACTTTTTACAATCCCTCTTGTAATGGCCCTTCTCTTTGCAATATGCACATTGATCCTTCTCTAACAAGGGCCACACTTTACTTTTATCCTTTTTTTATTTTCTCTGTATTCCTTTCAGATAAAACCTCCATCTGCCAAGGCTGTAATGTTCGCCTTTCCTATCTTTTTAGTCATTTTATCCTCAAAAGGATCCCTATTGTTAAACACCTTCCTTGCCACACTCATCAACTTTTTCCTATTCTCTCTCTCAAATCCTTCCATCCGCTGCAGTTTCTTTCTAATATCTGGGGCCGACTGAGTAACAAAAGCCAAATTAATTGCCTGTCGATTTGTAGGGGCATCTGGGTCAACTGGAGTATACGTACAGTATGCTTCCAACAGATGCTCCAGAAAGGCAGAAGGGGATTTCTCAGGTCCTTGAAGGACCTTGCTTACCCTGCTCAAATTGGTAGGCTTTCAAGCGGCTCCCCTCAAGCCGGCTAGGAGATGCTGATGGTAGTTTTGGAGAGCTTCTCTCCTGCCTGAGGAATTAACTTGCCATGGGGAACGGGTGGACAGAAGGTGTGCCTTAACATGGGCCCAGTGTTGCTCATCAAGTGGGCCCTATCACTCTCAGCAGACAAACAGTAGAGTGTGCCGGGCCTGCCGGCGAGGCGGCACGCCAGTGGCAAGTATTCTGGGCAGGGCCATCATGGTTGCCGGCACCAGGGGCCGGCCCTCCTTCCCCAGCTCCGGCTGGGGCCGGATCATTTTTTTTTTCTGCCTGCTGCCGTTGGGGAGAAGAGAGAGAGTGGTGGTGGTGGGGGAATGAGATCTTCCTCGTCCCTCCTTGGAGGACCAGCTAAAGCAGCGCGGTCGGCTTGGTTTCGGTTTGCCTTTTGTTGTCGCGCCCTCTGGGAGTCTTCTCACAGGCTATCAGGATTACCTCTGGCTGCTGTTTCTGTGGAGGCAAAAAGGGCTTGACCCATGGGGGTGGGTCACAGATTAGACCCTCCCAAGTGACAATGTAGGGAACTTGATCAGGGTGTCCCGTATGAGAATGGAAGACAACCTTCTGGACTCTCTTTGTGTTCCCTAGATCAAAGGTCCCCTCGGGTGGCCAACCTACCCCAAAGGTGGGCCATTTTGAGTTACAAAGGGTGATGAATTTAGTCTTTTTAATTTCTAAACTTAAGTTATGAGTGCACTCTCTAACCTTTTTTTAAAATGGTTCCTCATGAGGGATAGAGAGGTAGTCACAGTCTGTCCCATCGTCTCAGTCCAAGTCACCACAATAAACAGACAAACAAACACAACAAAAAAACAAAAGAAAAACAAGACAAAACTGTCCTCCGCCCGATCGGAGACAGCACTGGAAGTGGGACAACGACCTCACGCCATACCGTGGGAGCAACCCGCACCATCCCTCCATGAGTCCCAGCGACTCGTGCTCACGGGGCACTCCATCCCCACGGGGCACTCCGTCCCCCACCGAAGGATCCGGAACGTCTTCCAGGATCCTGGGTCGGCGGCCCTCGCAGCGCATCCACCTAGACCGTCTGCCGACCTTCCCAGAAAAATGGGCCCAGACTTTACAGACACAAAAACACTCACCAGCCAGCATCGACCCTCCGGTACGGGGATCCTGAGGGTCTTGGGGATCCCGGACGAGCCCCCAAATGTTGTGCCCAGATTGCGAAAGACCAAAGACTACCAGGAAGCCGTTTCCGATGCAAGCGCATGAGGGTCATTCATTCAAGCTCAAGCAGGGACTCTCAACTGTCATCGATGCAGCGGGTCAGGATTGAGAGTCCCGACTTTAAAACACCAGGGGTTTTTATAGAGGTTACAGCAAGGCGCGGGGTTTCAAATCACACATAAATCGCACGATTGGCTAGCATTTAGCAAGTTTTGAAAGTTTAAACCTGATTGGCTGTGTCTTGTGCGCTGAACTGCAAACGGCTGTTCAAGTCATCGAAAAGAACATCTGGGATACTGGGGTATGGGGTAACTACTGATTAGCTGTCGCAGGCCACGAGAAGAGCATCTGGGACATTGAGGCAGCTACTGATTAGCTGTTGCTAGGCTAGTTGCTAGGGGACTGCTGAACATTATCACAGGCAGGTGGCCAAAGTACATCTTGTGGTTTTTCTTGGAACTAGAATTTATGTCCAGGCCACCTTACTCTAAGATGGGGCCAAATTTTAAAATGCAGTTACTCAGGTCTCACAGTAACTATCTTACTTCTTCCCTATCTTCCTTATATCCTCTAAGCCTATGCTTTGCCTATATAAATTGTCCTCATCTTAGTAATGAAGAATCTGCGGTTCCTAAAAGAAAAAATTCTGACTGAGACTACAGAAGCTGAACCTCCACGTGGCAGTCAGCCCATTCAATAGTTGCCTTATGCTTGCTCACAGTGCCAGTATAGTAACAGGACTCCTTAAAATTAATGACTCAGCACTCTAGAGGTTGTATTGTCTACCTGTATGGCGGACTCTACAGATGCTCAAGTTTGCCTGGGATGAACCAGAAAGTTGTCCACAGTCTACATACCATCTTAACCTATATGTGCCACTAATATAATTTTTAAGAATAAACAACCACTACACATAAGAGGGTTTCTCCATTTTTAGCACTGTTAATATTTTTAAGTTTTTTATTTTTATTAGTACATGTTTGCAGTAAATAATGATTACATCCATTTTGGGGAACTGGTATAGGTATACAAAGGATCTCAATTCTTTTTTTCCCTTCCCCACCCCCATCCCCACCTTTTGCCCAACATTTTAAGCTGGAAAATTCTTTGTTGTGTAAGTCTGTCTTTGCCCTGTAAGGTATTCAGCCTGGCAGGTGAGGCCCATCTCCATGGCAGCTGCACGGACCAGAATGCAGCACCCAGCAAGGCCCAATGGCCATTAGGTGTCAGCAGCAGATGTACAGGAAACCTCAAAGAAGAACAAAGGCAAGACACTATCTGTCTGAGAAGCCTGACCTCATTCTACCTGCCCCCCAAATTCCTCAAGGCAGTAACTCTTCCCATTCCCTTTTAATTGTTCTCTGTTTTGTGGGCTGATGAATCCCCTTTCAGATTCACTCCACTCCCTGCATGCCCATGGGTAATAAACAAGCCTCCTGGCTCACACAATGCCTGCACAGGTGGTCTCTCTCCTCTCTCCTTCTAACACATTTGGTGTCAAAAACTCAGGATAGGGTGACCTACCCTGTAGGGTTTTCAGCCCTATCCTAAGACTTTTGTCCTGAAGAGACCAGCTGCTCCTCAGACTGAGCCTCAGACCTCATTCCAGACAATCCCTGCAATTGTTACAGATCTGGTAAGACTTTTCCCTCTATTCCCTCACCTGTCTAAATTGGCTCCTGAAGCTTCTCCCTGCCTCAGCAGCCCACCTGTGCCTGGCCCTCTGCACTGTGCCTTCACCCATGCCCCTGGCCCACAGGTGGTGCCACCATCCTGGGCACTGGGTGTGGGGGTCTCACCTTGGGGAACCCTGGACACTGTCCCCGTGCACTTGACTCCTTCCATCTTTCAGAGAGCTCAATTGATTGTGCAGGGGTGTGCCCATGTGCACCAGGGAGCCCAGCTGCCCCCCCCCGGGCCACCCTGCCCTGCCTGGCTCCCCATCCCCTCCTTGCCCCAGTCCAGGCAGGTATGGGAGAGGCGTAGACCTGAGCAGTGTACTCTGGGTGGTCTGACTGAGCAGACCCACCTTGTACCCTGTGCTTCCTGCCACTCTTCTCAGGCAAACTCTGCTGAGCCTCCTGTCTATCCCTGTTCTCCCCAGGCAACCTCCCCAAGCCTCCTGTGTCTCCCAGGTGACCTCCTACAGAGCCTCCTGCCAATTAGAAGCCAGCCCCAAACTCTAAACCTCCTCCATATGCTCTATCCGGCCCTTGCACCAGGTCTTCCCCTCTACCCATTCCAGTGGCCCCAGTCCCCTACCCCCCACCCCCGCCTGGCTCCCAGGAGGTGCTATCCTGCCCTCTGCCTCCCTTTCTCCCTCCCTCCTAGCCAAGGAGCAGAAAATCAGAGCCTGGGCAATTGCCATTCACCACTCCTCTAAGCAGGTTCAAGGACAACTGGGTGTCCCAGACCCAACCCCATGTGCCTCTGCAACCTCCACCTCACCTGTTCCACTGCACATTCCATGGAATACCACACACCCCTGGGACCCTTGCATAACCAGGGTATTCAACATAACCTGAGACCCCACACACCCTGGGGTCTTCATGCTGCCCTAGCAACCCCACATGACCCTAGACCCCAGCACAGCTCTAAAACCCCTGCATGCCTTGGGATCTCTGTGCATTCCTAGAGCCCTGGCACTTGGCCAACTGGGCTGTGCACCCTGGTGAGGGGCAGGGCCCTAGCGGGATTAACCAGAGGGCCCCCCTCTTCTAACAAATGGGGCCCTACCCCAGAGGGACCCCCCCCAGATCCAACAAGGATATCCAGCCACACCCAAGATACTGGACTCAGTCATATAGCCTCACCTAGACTGATTTAACTGTCATCCTTAGTTCTGCTTTCTCCTCAAATAAACAGAAACAAGTATTTTCTCTGGCCTGGTCCTATGGGGACAACCGAAGGCACCTGCATCCTGACCTTCCAGAGGGTCTACGGCTGTCCTCTGAGAGGATCCAAACTGGATCTATCAGGCAGGGTCCCAGGACATAGCCAAAATCACATGGTTTCCTACCCAGTAGAGAGACTTCACAAAGCCTATAAAGCAGTTAATTTTGATAAACTCAAAGAGACTACTCAATTCAGAGAGAAAAAATTTGCCTTAGTTCATGGCCTTCCTGGCCACTGTCCTTAGGTGATTCACAACACTAGATCCAGAAAGGCCAGAAGGGCAACTTATTTTCAAAATACCCTTCATCACCCAGTCAGCCCCAGCACCTGAAGAAACTACAGTAACAGGAGACTGGCCCTTAAACCCACAACGAGAAAGTGCTCAAAAGCAGCACATTTCTGGGTTGCAGATGCTGGCCTCCACTGTAAGAAACCATTCAAGGTCAACCACCAGGTTGACCACAAAGGAATCAAGGTTACCCCAATCAGAGGCACCCCTCCAGGGTCATGCTTCAAATGCCACCAGAATGGTCACTAGGCTAAGGAATGCCCACAGCCCAAGATTCCTCTCAAGCCACGTCCTTCCATTTAGAGTCCCTACTCAAAGTTAGACAGCAAAATGCTGCCAGACCTTTGGCTCCAAACCACATTCCATTCATAGAGCTACTCCTGCCTTAACTGTTTCAGTAAGCTTACTAATTAAACCATGACAACCTTTGGTCAATTCTGTTCCTTCTGTAAGAATGCCTCACCCAGGCCAGGATTTAGCTCAGTGGTGCCACCGGCTGCCTCACAAGCGCAAGGTCCTGAGTTCAATCCCCAGTAGCCCCCCCACAAAAAGAAAAGAATGCCTCACCCTCCCTTCTACAACCCTTGCCTGTGTCAGCTGATACCACTGGATGCCACACACATCCACCTACCATATTCTTACCTATGCCTGTGTAATCAATGAATACGGACAGTCCTGGATGCTTGGGGTCCTCACCATATGCTCAGCATCATCACCACATGTTTGGCATGGCCCATCTCAGTCCCCACTTTCATTTTAAGTCTTGTTTCTGTGTCTTTCTTTTGCCTTGCAGGAGATTGAGATTTGGCTGAAGCTTCGATACCTAAATACCCCACCCCTACCTATCCTGCCGCTTCACCCACTTCCCTCATTAGATCACCCCTGATGTCCCTTGGTTTCAGGTCTCTCTTTAAAAGATAGATCAATGCTTAATAGAACACTATGCATTCTTCTGTAGACTTTACTTATAATCCTGTTAGGGTTCGAAATCAATTGCCTTTTGCCTCAAGGATGGAATCACTTCTCATGCTCATGCTTACCCTTGCCCTGATTAGGTTTCCTTCCTTTTCCTTTCATCCCCTTGCCCACTGAGATAGAGGCTCATTCCACTTTCTGTGCATCTTAAACTCAGTTCTGGTCATTCTCCAGAAAGGCAGCATTCCCTTGGTATCTGACCAACCAGAGACTTCTGCCTTAGTCACCCACACATGTCACATTACAGTCCTGAGTCCCAACTGGAGATGTTCGTTATGGACCTTGTTGCCACTCTCATTACCTCTTTCTGCTCTCCATGGGAAATCTCCCTCCATTTATTTCCCCTTCCTCTCCCCTAGCCTGCCTGTTACCATTAAAGCACCAACTCTACCATGTAAGGATCTATTTATTACCAATACCCTTGCTTTCCAATCTATGGGTTGCCACTGCTGCAGGGACAGGCATAGCAGGTCTAGCTACCTCCCTGACCTATTATCGCTCCCTCTCCCAAGATCTTTGTGACAGTCTCAAAGAAACAGCTAAGTCCATTCTTACCTTACAGAACTAGATAGACTCCTGGCAACAGTAACCCTCCAAAACTGTAGGGCCCTAGATCTTCTCATAGCCAAAAAAGGTGGTCTATACATCTTTCCAAGAGAATAATCTTGCTTACCAATGATTCAAGCATAGTACAAAACATAGCAAAAAGGCTAACTGAAAAGGCTTCAAAAATCAGACAATGCCTGTCCTACTCTTGGACAAATATTTGGGGCTAGGCCTCATAGCTCCTTCCATTAACTGGGCCTCTTGTCTCTATTTTCCTCCTCCTCATTCTCCTCCTCCTCTTTTGGCCATGCCTCTTCAGGGTTTTTTCACAATTCCTACAAAATCGAGTTTAGGCTATCACCAATCAGTCAATGTGACAAATGCTAGTTCTGACCACTCCCTGTACTGTCCTATCCCTCCAAAATTCTCTCCTAATTAAAGTGTCCATGTGACCCCATATCCCCTAAACATAAAAGCCATGAGAGACAACATCCCTCTCCTTAATTCTCCCACCTTTTATAACAACAAAAAGATGGGAATGTCATGCCCAAAAGGTGAGACCTATCATCATTGCAGCCTCTTGGGCCAGACTGCAGCACTGAGTGCAGCCCAGATGCCATCAAGCCTCAGCAGCAGATGTTCAGAAACCTCAAAGAAGAAAAAAGACAAGATACTGCCCATCCTGAGAAGTTTAACCTCACTCTAGCCACCCCGCCACAAATTCCTCAAGGCAGTGACTCCTCCCCTTCCCTTTAAATTATTTGCTGTCTGCTTGCAGGCTTCTGAATCCCCTTTCAGATTCAGCCTGCTCAACACCTACCCAAGTGTAATAAACAAGCCTCACTGCCCACAAAATGCTTGCCCAGGTGGTCTTTCTCCTCTCCACATCTAACAGAAGCAGCATCTCTGATATCTATCCACCAGAATGCCAATATATCTACTTAGGTGTGATATTCAAATTGTCTTTATGGCACTGCCAAGCATCCTTCAAGGAGGAAAATCAACCCCAGCTGATTGTCAGTGGTTAAGAACCAAAGGAAAATAAATTATTCCCACATTAATAAGGTGATCCTATGCCTCACAAAGAGATACAATATTTTCAAATGGAGGGCTTCTCCAACTAAATTATGGTGTATCCTTTACTATGGTATGTATGCCTTTAAGCCTTAGTATCTACGGAGGATGAAAAACAGCTCTAGATTTCTAACAGTTCAACTACTCTATGGTTCTAAATTGTTTACTTTCATTAACTGCTGGGAAGTGGACATGAAACCTAAAAACAAAGTAATGGAAACTCAGACATGAAGGTTGATAGGTCTCCCACTACCTCAGCAGCTATTATGTATAGTAGCTGCCCTCTTCCTATCGTGCCTTGCCCCCTCCCCTGTGTGATGTTATGCCAAGATGGTTGCTCCCACCAAAGAATAAACCCTTCTTTCCAGCATGCCCCTGTTCCCGCCTAGAAAGTAACCTAATACTCACTCACCTCCTACCAGCTAGTGACATCACCGGCTCCTCCATTCCCTAGTCACTACCTCACTCAACCCCACCTCAGCCCCTACAAACCCCACCCCAGTCTCTATAAAAGACTCTCCCTGCCCCGGCCATATTGCTTTTGTCTCTCCTTTGTTCAGAGACAGCCTGGCAGATCTATTCCCCTAATAAACGTTTGTTGTGGACTGGTCTGGTCTTGGTTTTCGGCCCTTTTACCTGATAAAGGTAGGGCATGGCTAAAACTGACTGGGAAAGGAGATGTGACAAGATCCTGAAACACATGCACAGAACAGTTCTCAAAGTCCTTTATGTGGACTTCTTTTAAGAACTCAAGCAGCTTTTCAACAGGATGCCCTGCCTAGACCTGACATCAGCCTGAGGAATGGATGATACAAAAAGGATGGTCCACATTGAGTTTTGGCCATTGTGTTTTCTTCTGCATGGTGGCTCCCCATCACACTGTAAGTATACTCCTTTTCCTACTTTTACTTGGCCCAAACTTGCTCTATTCTGCCTATTTCTTTTCCTACCTTTAATAAAACTTTGCTACTGATACAGGGTGTATGATATAGGGATGATATACAGACCTCCAAATAATATAAGGGAAATATTATAACTCCCAACCTGCTTGATGTCCAATACACTGAGTTTTTGTTCTCTAAAAGTGAAGAATGAATTCTAGGTACAACAGAGGTTAAGAGTAGAAAGCATTTGAGAGATAGATAGCTTCTGTCTAAGAGAGAAAGAAGGGGACCCAGAAAGTGGGTTGCCCATGGACCCTGCTTCTCAAGGGAGTTTTATAGAACAAAACCTCCAGATGAGGCAGGTATAAGGTAGGACCAAACTATAGTCAACTAATAAGATTGTAAGTATAGTTGCTCAGGTAATATTGATCCAATGGAAAATTACAAGGTGGGTATGATGTGGGAAAAAACTATGGTCAACTAATAAGATTATGAGTATAGTCACTTAGGTAGTATTGACTAAACAGGGATCAGATGGGGAAGCAAGTCATGTAGGAAGTGTACATGGGCCGAACAAGGACTTTCCGGGAAGGAATGGGCTAGTGAGGTTTTGGTCTCTGCCCAAGGTGTTTGATGTCTATTTAGAATATCAATCACTGCTATTTATCCCTAGGGGATATATGTGGGTGTCATCGAAGCCTGACCTTCAATGAATGCACCTTCAGCCATAGTTGTAATATATTCTTCTGCATTGACTCTCTCAATAGCCCAGCCCTGTCTGATTGCTTGTAATATTTTAACTAACTTAGCTGTCTATGATACATTTGTGCTTGTCCTGACCAATTCTTTGCTTGGGATAGAAAGAACCTAGAAATCACCTCCAGATGGAGACTCTAGCACCCCAAAACCTGGTAACAAAACTACAATAAAGTAATGAACATTCAGAAGCAATACTGAAGTAAGGGAAGAAGTGAAAACTAGATAGAAAGGAGACAAGGTAATTGGGATTTTTTAGAATTGTATTTTAAAGAAAAACTGCAGTTTAAGAACACAAACCCAGTTTATTTACTTTTTCTCTCCCTTCTCCCAAAACAGAGTAAACCTGGGCAACTCCCTTTCATCTACAAAGGGGTTTCCACCCTTCCTTTTTTACTTGCAAATGGTCCTCTATCAACCATGATTGGGCCACCCTTTTAGGATTTCCCAGATGAATGGACCATTATCACACTGAGTGGGCCATCTTCTCCAACCCACTAGAAAAGACTAAGACTATAGATTACTGAATTTCTCAGACGCCTACCACTAAAAACACATAAAAGATCCCCAGTTTCCAACTGTATCATGACTCATTTTTCTGAGCACCTGCACTCCTCTCTAGTGTGTCCAATGTCTACCTCTAATAAACCCTTCTCATGTCTCTTAGTGACATGTCCTTTTCTACAATGGGAGTCAGTGAACCTCCAAACTTATTTTAAAAGGGTAGATTATTCTTAATTCTGCTTAGAGGACCAGACCCAGCCTGGTGACAATACCTCTAAGACTGTAGTATACTGTTGGAAAATATAACTATTTTTAAAACTATGGCATTAAATTATAAGTACATTTATATCTAAAACAGTATTGTACAAAAATGAAATATAATGTAAGCCACAAGTATATTTAAAATTTTCTAATAACTTAATCAACAAAGAAAAAACTAGGCTAAATTAAATTTAATAATGTTTTTACTTTTTTGCTTTTGGTACTGGGGATCGAACTCGGAACCTTGCACTTGCGAGGCAGGTGTCAGGACCACTAAGCTAAATCCCCGGCCCTGTTTTTACTTAACATATCCAAAATACTATTGTTTCAATGTGTAATCAATGAAAAATTATGAGATTCAGCATATACATTTATAGTATATATAAATTTGCCCTAGGCACATTCTAGCATTCAATAGCCACATGCAACTAGCAGCTACATTAATGACAGCCAAAGAATAAGGCCAGATGAAGAACTCAGTTTTCATCTTTACCAAAGAATGAAATGTATCATGTACATAGATTACCCATATTTGAAGCTTACCTTTCAAGCACAGTTTCTCCTTTATTCATGAATAAGGAATCTTTGTAAACATAATACATATCACAATACCTTTCAAACAAAGGATTACAATAAATATAGTTGATGTTTTGCTTAATAATTTTTATGTTTTAATCTTAAACATATACCCAAAATTCTCATGTATTAATCTATTGATGACCTACGTAGCTGACTGTGCTGTTATGAGGTAGGGCCTGGTAGGAGGTGAGTCCCCGGGAGTGTGACCTGGAAAGGTGTATTATTGTCCTGGGCTCTTCCCTCTGCTTCCTGGCTGCCTTGGGGTGAGCAGCTTTCCTCCATTAGGCCCTTTTACCATGCCATTTCGGCCTTGGAACCTGCTGACTATGGACCTAACCTTCTAAGACTGAGAGCCAAATAAACCTTTCTTTCTTTAAGTTGTGAGTATCACATATTTTGCCCCAGTGATGGGAAAGCTGACTAATAAGTATGATATATTTATAATATTTTTTACAGTAGAATAGTTTTACTAATGTAAAACTTTTAGAAGTAGAAAAGTATTGTGATGTATTTAAATCTATTTGTTGAAATCCAAGTTAAATTTTGAAACAGTGGGCCGGGGATTTAGCTCAGTTGTTTCACCACCTGCTGCACAAGTGCAAGGACCCAAGTTCGATCCCCAGTACCACAAAAAAAAAAAAAAAAAAAATTTAAAAAGTACTAGTGCATCATCCATTAATTATGCCAGTTTAGCACCAGCACTTACTTACCTTTTGGAACTGCAGGTTTAATTGCCATTCTGCCAACCAGGCATTCTTTCAGCATGGATTCATAATTGACCCAACGGTGAACCTGGCATGAGAGACAAATGGCAGAGAAGTAACATGACTAATTTCACAGGATGATCTTATTTTATCTTGAGCAAAACTAAGCCTTCTTGAACACTCTGAAACAGAAGCAGTGTTCTTGGATTACAGTCTATAGACTTTTGAAGGTTTCTGATACTGTCAGGTACGCCTGCAGTCTTGATTAGTTCCATGAGAACACCATGATGATGCAGCGGAACCTCAGCTGACAAACTTATTTGTTTTATGATTTGGGGGAAGATGGGTGCATTTGTGTTTGTGTGAGAAGATGGCCAGGGTTGTTTGTCACCCGATGTAGAGTTTGTAAATGGAAACAAAATTTTGTCAAACATTTTGTTTTAGAACCAAACTGTTTGTGAACAGAAGCGTTTGTGATCCGAGGTATTACTATATTTGCCTTTTTCTTGGTTTTCACATTTGCAATAATTCTATATGCAGTGGTGGGTAAAACTGCTAGTGTCTTAGCACTAATCAAGGCAATGACTCCAAACCATACTGGTAATCATTCTTCACCACTATGGGTTGGAGGAAGATTTAACAATGTTCTTCACAAAGTAGAAAAATTATTAATTTACTTAAATCTAGACAGTCAGGACAGGTCGCTTTTATATTCCATGTGACAAAATAGTAAGTTCTCACAAACCATTTCAATGTTAAGTATGGTAGTCATCTTATGAAAAAACCTTAGCAATTGTTTGATTTGCAAATTGAATGGGATTTCTCTTGAGCCATTAACACATGAAAGAGTAACTAATGAACAAACTGGTTATTCCAATTTTGGTACTGATTTAACAGCTGTTTTCTTTTTTTTTTTTTTGGTACTGGGGATTGAACTCAGGTCCTTGTGCTTGCACAGCAGGCGGCGAAACCACAGAGCTAAATCCCCAGCCCTAACAGATGTTTTCTTGAAAATGAACAAAGTAAAATTATTACTTCAAAGAAAACAACTCATAGCCATTTATTGCTACCAGTAGGAATTAAATTTAAACAACCTTTCTGAAAGGCCCCTTTTCAATATATCTAAAAGCCTTAAAATGTTCAGTGCTTTCACTCAGATACTGTATTTAGGAATTTAGCCAAGAAAATATCTATATATACATAACGATGCAAGTATTAGTGTAGAAAATAGTTTATTTAGTTAGCTTCTGAGAAAGGCAGCTAGCTAGCTGAAAGGCCTGTGGTACAGATGGGTGTCCAGTCATATCGATAAAAACTAAAATAAGAAAGAACAGTGAACTAGGACTTTGAACAAAGAATGAACTTCCTCAGGCAGCATGGAATTCAGCCTACTCCCTACTAAAAGAAGGTATAACCACTTCCTACTAAGCTCTTAAGTTCTGAGAAACTTAAAATGCAAAATAACAAGTTTTCTTCTCTAAAATCCCAATTTCCATTAATCTCTATATGTTGAAGAACTGGCTTAGAGAGCCTAAATTCCAACTGGTCATTTTAAATCCAGAGCTACCTATGATAGGTGGCCACTAAACAAATGACCAATTCCTGTGCTCTGCTTATCTATAAGTGGCTCTGGACTGAGAGGCTAAATAGCCACCCACTCAGGACCCCTCCTGGAAATGCAGGCACTATCCTTCTCATTTCCAATAAAACTCTCCTAACCTCCTCCTTTGGTCCATGACTTCATTCCAAGATGTTGTGAGATTACAAACTTGGCACATCTGATATCTAACAGGTTGAGAGTTATTTTTGTCATATTTCTAGGATACTCATCATACCACTACTTCAATTAGGAAAATACTGGAACAAACTTACTCTTCAATTATAGAAAAATCAGAAAAGAAACATTCATAAAGTGTTATACAAACATTAAAATAGGCAGGTCAAATATTGATACAAGAGGACTGAGGATTTAGCTCAGTGGTTTCGCCACCTGCTGCACAACAGCAAGGACCCGAGTTCAATCCCCGGTACCAAAACCAAAAAAACATTTAAAAAAAAATATTGATACAAGAGTATTTATATTACTCAGCCATAAAGAATGAGAATTAGAGACATTTATAGCTAAATGGATGCACATTGAGCCGATACTCTTAAGTGAAATAAATAAGAGAGACATGTAAATACTAGTTTCTCTGGTGTGAGGAAGACAAAGTGTTAATAAGGATCAAAAGGCATAATAGATATTGTGAAATAGGAAGAAAAGGTCCACAGGGGAAGGGGAAGTGGGAGAGACTGGGGAAAGGAAAGAAGGGAATGGAATTAATCTGAAAAAATGGAAAGAAAGTCTTTGCAAATAGGGAGGGGTGGAGGGGTTGAAGGGAAGGCAGGGAAATGGGGAAAAAATAAGAACCAAGACAGATTATGTAAAGGTACAAATTTCCAATGATGAATGTCATTATATTGTATACCTGGAATGTACCAATAAAATGAATTTTTAAAAAAAGTTATTTATGATATGATCCTGAGTAAATACATAACATTAGAATAGCACATGTTTTAAAAAACACACGTGTTTATAAACAGGCACTCATCTAGCAATATACAGTACAATGAAATTTTATTTGCCAGATTTTGTATGGAGCAACCACTAATATGTAAAGCACTATCTTTGAGAATATGAGGTTAGGTAGAATTTAAGTCAATACATAAAGGAGAAAGGTATTCAAGCAGAGCAAAGTATGGGGTCAATCATGGGAATGATTGAAAAACAGCAAGTATGTTAGTTTGGTCAAGAAGAATATTTACCCTGATATACCTTCCTTAGGTTCTCATATACTTAGCAAATGACTAAGTTTATTCCACTGCTACTAGTAAGCCACTGAGAGCTGATCCTATGAAAACAAATCTAGCTATTATATTACCTAAATTGGTACTGAAGATAGGCATCTCAACTATATTAAAATAGGGCTACAGAAGATGATGATGACTTGAACTAAGGCAGTGGGAACTGAGGTAAGAAACAAGAAATAAAGATAAGTAGAAAGGAAGTATGGAAAATTGTAAATTTAAAATTCCACTTTTAAGGAAACTGCAATTTCAAGATACAAAGTTACTCAAGATTATCCACATCTTACTCCCTATCTTTACTCCCAGGCTTGTTTGTATTTCCTAGGCTGTTTGTTGTCGTGTTTTGTTTTTCCAGGCCCATCACTCCCAAATCTCTTAAATATACTCTAAATCTATAAGTTAACCTAGTTGTTAAAGTAAAAGGGCAGCAACTTTGATCTAATTAAGTAAAGAAACAGATTGAAGGGTTCTGAAAATGTTTTTAGACAAAACATCTTACATCATCCATTTTAAAGGATAACTTCAATACCTACATATCCCAATCCTACAGGGTGCATCTCTCTTGAGGATGCTAATCTATTTTACTTGAGTGTGTACTTCTTTAACTCTTCCTAATAAAATCTGTGTATGTCTCTCACTAATGAATCCTGAAGCTCTTTTTTGGTGATGAGAAAAGGTGGAGTTGACACGCTGAGTTGAAATCCCAATCTCTTCTTTGGGAGAATTTCTCAGACTTCGTCCAGTGACAAGAAGGAAGAAAAAAGTGTAATGTTTAAAGAAATACCATAGGATTTGGCCAGTGACAGAATACTGAGGCATAAGGTAATTATTCACAGGTTCGAGTCCCTATTATCAGAAACCAAAATTAGGAAAAAGAGAAAAGAAAATAAGTTGATATTATTTGAGAACACACTAAGTTGAAGAACTGCTCACAGGTAATCAAACTGCTCATCAGGCATTTTGAAATTCAAGACAAGAGATCAGGACTGGGATTAAAACTGGAGATAGAAATATGACAATAAAAAGATTAATACTTTTGGACAATTCAAATACTGGCCACAAGTAAAGTTTTATCCTGAAAGATCCAAGAAGCTTCACCAGTTTTTCAAATACAAAGTTGCTTATTTACATGGTAAGTAAAAGCCATAAATATTGGTCTTATTAGAGCCAAGGAAAATGCAGAATCTATGTATATTTTTACTACTAAAGAACTTAATATAACACTCCCCAATGCCCCCCCACGTTGGTACCAGAGATCGAACCCAGGACCTTGCACTTGCCAGGCAGGTGCGGCGCCACTGAGCCACATCCCGGGCCCGAGCACTTCTTGTGACTTCTCCCAGACAAGTTTTCCTTAAATAAAGCCCATATAAATTCACAATACTGAGGACCATATAAACTCATGACTCTGTGGAATATAAATAAGCCTAGATTATACTGAAAATTATTCTTGTGGAAGAAATATCAAAACTTACAAGGCAGATAAAAGACAAACACATGGCAGGCCAGTTTTTAGGCAAATGTTCCTAAAACCTTTCTATCTGGCTTGCCTTGCTAGATAATGACAAATATCAACTGACATTGGGAACTTGCTTTAAAACAGCAATAAGAACCCCCTAATGAGAATGCTATCATGACCAATGGGCAAACATGACTTAAACCCAGGAAGAACATTAAAACAGTCAATGAGACTTTGCCATTTAAACAGCTGCAAAGTACTACTTCTAAGTATAAAACAAATTATATTTCTGGAAACCTGGTCAAAAAACACATACATAAATGAGAAGACCATATGAACAGAAATCAAATTGTATTTGATCAAAAACAACTATAAAATGACTCAATCTGGTTCAGGTATCTTCAATCATAAAACCTAAGTAGGATAAACCAGGTAAGTATCATTAAAATACAAAATAAAGCACAAGTAAAGACCAAAGGCAAATTTCTCTCCTTCTAAGGATTGTTTGTTATCTCAGAATACCAGTTCAGCAAATTGATAGTAACTCACATATTCTGCACAGCTCCTAAATAGTATAAGAACTAATGCTTATGAAAATATGAGGGAAAGTGATTAATTTAAATATCTTTTGAGATACAAGAATCTCTTGTATCACTCTAGGAAAAAATAAGGGTTTTTTTCACTAAACAGCTTCAGCTAACTTTCTGAATGATAATGCAGATTCAGCACAACAAGCCAATATGAATGTATAGCAATCCCAAATGAAGAAAGACTAAGAGCAGAGAAGCATGATTCAGCAAGTTAGCAGCAGATCATAGCAGCAGATCACAGTGTTCCTTCTTCCAAACATTACTGTTTCCCATAAGTCAATTATCATCATTATTAAAAGTAATCAAGACCAGGCCAGGTATGGTGCTGCATGCCTGTAATCCCAGCACTCTCGGAAGGCTGAGGCAGAAAGATCGCCGTGAGTTTGAGACCAGCCTGGGTTATATAGGGAGACCCTGTCTCCAAAAACAAACAAACAAGCAAACAAACAAAGTAATCAAGACTGAGGAAACACTAACAGAGGAGACTAAAAGCATGCCAGAGATATGAAACCATCTCTAAATTTTTAATAAAACAATCCAAAAACAAGTTAAATGAACAGCTGCTACCTGTGAACATGTGCCTATATTTAAAAGTTCAAGACAACACATTTGAGATACATAAGTGTCTTTTTTTCTATCTACAAATATCACACTGCCAAAGCTATGAGCACTCTTCCATTATAATAACTTGGATTATTTTCAGCACTTTACCTCATCAAAAAGGTCAGTACCATCTGATCCTGCTGCTCTCATTAGTTCATCTTCTCCACCAGGATGATATTCCATATATGGACTGACATTATAAACATACCCTGTAACAAAGCAAAGAGAAAAACTATTCTAAGTGACCTTAAAAATTATAAAATCTATAAACGTAAGTACCAACATATCTTTCCCAATACATTTTACGTAACAAATCTGTGTTAGCATATAAAGCCTGATGTAGCCCACATGTTCTCTGCTACTTCATAGCCCTTTAGACTGACTCTTAGCCTCTCATAATTCTACCTCCTTTATGATACACTAGGACCAATCCACAGCTGAGAAGAATATGGTTAGGGCTTATATTTAGATGTCACCCCAAAGCATCATGTGCTCATAGGTGAGGCTTTTGGAAGTCACTGGATCATAGGTGTGCAATACTGGATCACTGCATGTGACACTGAATTAGTCCACTGACTGACTGAGCATAATGCTGAGTATGAGTGGTGGATTTTCTGAAGTGGGAAGACCCATCCTGGGAGTGGGTACCACTGACCAATAGCCTTGTAGCCTGGATGTAATAAAAAGGGAAAGAAGAAAGAAGTTTCTCTGCTTCCTGCCTACCATGCTATGGATTGTTTCGCCTCTGCCATCCCCCTCTGTCATGCCCCCCACCACCTTGAAGCCAGCTGACTTTGGACTGAAAACTCTCTACAAACTGTAAGCTAAAATAAACTTTTCTTCCTTTAACCTGTGGGTGTTGGGTATTTTGTCCCAGCAATGAGAAAGTAACTAAGACAAACATTCCATCCTCTTCAGACAGAAAAATACTATAAAGGCTTGTAAAATCCCTCACTAAGCAGTTAAAACTACTGGATAGCATTTTGGTCAAAGACACAGTAGATCCAACTGCACTTGGAATTTGTTAGCAATTTGCTAATTATAAGATTTAAACCAGTCATAAAAGGATAACTGGTCCACTTACAGAGGTGCTCCCCCATTACTCTACTGGGAATTGAAACCAGGGCCTTTGCACTGAGCTACATATCCAGCCCATTTTTATTTTTTATTTCTACACAGTATCTCACTAAGTCAGTACCTTTCTTCTCTCTCCTATCTCCTTCATTTATTTTCAAAAGCATTACCTAACAATTAAAAATTTGGACCCCTGAATGTGGTACAAGAAAATAAATACATATTATCCTTTTCTTTCATGCTTTATTATTCTGTCTTTGTATTATACATGGATTTTATTAACAAACTCACGTACGAAGTTCTAGCCTACTATGAGTTCTAGGTACCTGGTTTTTAGAAACTAATCTTGTAACTTCTCTATTTTTTCTAACGACATAATTTTATTAATTTCTTCCTACATAGCTAATTGCTCAGGTGTGATACATTTGAGTACCAGATTGTCTATTAAATAGAAATAATATTTGTGAACCAATAGACTTGATCTTAAATTGATGCTAGGTTCTTAATAGTAACATTGGGAACAGAAGTGGTTAACAACTAAGGTATTCCTATCACAACACAGTTGGTAGATTAGATCATTTATGTGAGTGACCTTCACTGGCACAAAAGGATTTAAGGAAGATACCTACTTCCATTCATCCATCCAACCCCTTCTTTATGCCGGTAATTTATTTTGTGTGTTTTGCTTCTTCAACAATAAGCAGGAGTAGACACAAGAAAAGGATTGTCCAAGTACTACTAATAAAAATAAGGTATTAAAACTAAAACACAGCAGTTGTATTAGGAAGATGTACTCCAATGTTTAAATACATCATTTTCAAATATTCTAGCAATATTCAGGGATCTATGTATAGCTAACTCATCACAGTACAGTTGTCATACAATTAAAAGCACATATTCAGAACAATAGCTAAACTCTTTAAAGATATGTACTGGTAGCCTGGGATTCTCTGGCTCTTCTGCTTTGACCAACAATTTACTTGAACTTGTCTCTTCAGCCTGTTTTCCTGTCTTCGGCTGTGTATTTGGGGGCACTTTTGATTTTGGCCCCACATCATTGAGGAAGCTGGCCCAGAGTTCATCTTTTTTTTTCTGTGCATCCTCTGACCCAGTGCCTTTCTCCTGCTCTTCTATTTCATCCTCCTCACTGCTGCTTCCTCCAGATTTTGCCTTGGCATCCTCCTCTTCCTCTTCTAACAAGAGGCCACTCTGTTTTCTCTTCCTGGCTGGAATGCTCTTTCTTTTTTTCCCTTTGATTTTCTGTGTCTGCTCTTCACTATCCACTTCATCTTCCTTCACTAATTCATTTACATCATCTTCACTATACTCTCCACTCAATGGCAGGTAGTCTTCATCCTCCTCCAAGAAGTCTTCGGAATTGAATTCTTCCACGTCGCTCCCACCAGAGGCCAGGCAACCCACAGGATTACAGCAGCTACACTAAATGGCCAAGCCCTAGGGAGAGACCACAGAGCCATGGTGGCAGCTACTATGGCCCTAGTAGCCTTCTGCATATTCTTTCAAAAGTGTAGAATTTTCTTGAGACTACATGACACATGATAAAATATTGACTGGAGAAGGTGACATGACAATATAGTTGTCATCTATTAAGCCACATATTAAAAATACTTGCCAAAATGTAAGACAATGCCACTTTTTGTTTTGGAAAATGCAGTTATTTTTCATAAATAAAAGAAATATTTGTGAAAATATATAGTGGGTTTATTATTTTTATTTTGAAGTTAATTTAAAAATATTCCTTGAATTTCTTGAAATTTTAAAGTAAATATCAATAGATATCATAAATAAAAGCATGCTGGAGTCCTCAAAGAGATCCCTCAAAGGGATCTTAAGAACTGCAATTTTGAGGACCAAGTAAAAGTGGGATTTTTGCAATCAGATTAGCATATTTTGGGAGATTTTAAAATTCAAATATGTAATTCTAAAGCCCCATGCTATATTCATTCAACAAAATTTCTTCAATGGCTATAATGCATGTCATTACACTGTACTATGTTTGTTTCAATTAACCACTGTTCATTTTGTTGGCTTCAAAATAATAGAGGGAAAAAGATGTTCATATGGTAAAATCATGGCATACTTTATAAGTACTATGACTACTTTGCCATCTTCTGTTCAGTAAAGAAATTGCAAGTTATCTTCATTATTTTATATCTACTGATTTTTATCTAGTTTTAACAATTGCTAAAAGGTGTGGAAATATGCAACTATAACTGTGGATTTCAATTCTATCCTTCAGTTCTACTAATGTATGCTTTGTATATTCAGAAGCTTTGTTTTCATGCAGAAACACAGTCTTCCTAATGAACTAATTCTTTTCATCATTATGAAGTCTTTTTTGTTCCTTTATCTCTGGTGAGAATCTTTGGTAAAGCTTTTTATCTGATATTAATATAGTCCAACCAAAAGGTCAAACCAATAATGTACCTTACTGTTGGTATAGTATACTTTCCCCTACACATTTACTTTCAACTTATTTGTCTTCAAAATATCTTTCTTATGGATATCATATAGATTTTTTTTTCTTTATCAACTTGACAATACACATACATATAACACACACAGCAACAATCTAGCTTTTAGTTAGAATGTTTGGTCCACTAACATGTAACTTAATTACTGAGACTAAATTTATGTATACCTTTTTACTAGTTCCCCAGGCCCCAAGTTTTCTGTTTGTGTTCCTCTTTTCCTTACTTTTTTTAGGTTAATCAAATTTTCTGTAGGTTCATTTTACCTATTGACTTTTTAGTCTTCCTCTTTGCCTTTTTTTAATGATTGTTCTGAGAATTATAGTACATATATCCTTAACTTTTACTTGCAATATTTAGAATTTGGAAAGCCAAATAGATGAGTCATAACATAGTTAGCAGAATGAATAAAGGTGAATATAAAAGCCATGTGTAAGATTGAGGGGAATCTATTAAAAAGCCAATTTGCTCATTAGAGTCCTCAAAGGTGCAAGAATCTTACACTCCAGGTAGTCATGAAAGCCAAAGCATGTAAGCAGATCTCAAATTCAATATAAGAAGCCATACAATCCCTGGCCCTCTTTATATTCAATACAACCTAGTGACAACACTCCTAAAGCAACCCTGTGAAAAGTACAGTGTCATGCCCTGGAGAGAACAAATCAGAAAAACACTACACCCAAGAAAACAGAAACACCTGGAGTAGTTTTGAACCAAAAGCAAAAATCTACATGTCAAAACATTAAAATTCCTAATAACCTGATGCTGCACCTCAAGCTTCTAGAAAAAGAAGAGCAGGACAAACCCAAACCTCATACAAGGGAGGAAATTATAAAGATCAGAGGAGAAATAAATGCAATGGAGACTAAGAGAACAATACAAAAAATCAATGAAGCCAAGAGTTGGTTCTTCAAAAGAATCAACAAAATTGACAAATCCTTAGCCAACCTTCTCAGAAAAAGGAAAGAAAAGGCCCAAATCCATGCAATTAAGAATGAAAAGGGTGAAATTACAACAGACCCAGCAGAAATCCAGATGATCATCAATACCTACTTCCAAAACCTATATGCCAATAAGATGGACAACACAGAAGAAATGGACAGATTCCTAGATACATATGAATTAGCAAAGTTGAACGAAGAAGAACTAAAAATTCTGAACAACCCAATATCAAGCAACGAAATTGAAAATGTAATTAAAAACTTATCAACTAAGAAAAGGCCGGGCCCTGATGGCTTCACTGCTGAATTCTACAAGACATTTAGAGAAGAACTGCTGCCACTACTGTTTAAACTCTTCAATGAAATTGAAAGGAAAGCAATACTCCCAAATTCATTCCTGGAAGCAAGCATCACCTTGATCCCCAAAGCAGAGAAAAGACCCAACTGAAAAGGAGAACTATAGGCCAATCTCACTAATGAACATAGATGCAAAAATCCTTAATAAGATACTGGCAAATAGAATGCAGAAGATCATCAAGAAGATCATACACCCGATCAAGTGGGATTCATCCCAGGGATGCAGGGATTGTTCAATATATGTAAATCAATCAATGTAATACACTATATCAATACGGCCAAGGACAAAAACCATATGATTATCTCCATAGACGCAGAAAAAGCATTTGACAAAATCCAACATGCATTTATGATAAAAACCCTACAAAAACTTGGAATAGATGGTCTCTACCACAAACTGATAGAAGCCATCTATGAAAAACCAACAGCCAATATCATACTAAATGGTCAAAAACTGAAATCCTTCACACTAAAATCAGGAACAAGACAAGGATGTCCACTATCACCACTCTTGTTCAATATAGTTCTGGAAACATTAGCCACAGCAATTAGACAAGAGAAAGAAATAAAAGGAATAAAGATAGGAAATGAAGAAGTCAAATTGTCATTCTTTGCAGATGACATGATACTCTATATAGAAGATCCCAAGAACTCCACCAAAAGTCTTCTAGACTTAATAACCAAATTCAGTCAAGTAGCTGGTTACAAGGTCAACACACAAAAATCAATAGCTTTCCTCTACATGAACAATAGACTCACTGAGACAAAAATAGGGCAAACAATTCCTTTCACAATAGCATCCAAAAAACTGAAATACCTAGAAATCAACCTAACAAAAGAAATCAAAGACCTCTTCTCTGAAAACTATGACACTCTGAAAAGAGAGATTGAAGATGATATCAGAAAATGGACAGACATCCCCTGCTCTTGGGTAGGAAAGATTAACATAGTGAAAGTGGCCATACTTCCAAAACTGATATATAGATTTAATGCAATTCCAATTGAGATCCCAGCAGCATACTTCATGGGCCTTGAGAAAACAATCCAAAAATTCATTTGGAACAAGAAGAGACTACAATAGCAAAAACAATTCTAGGTAACAGAGACATGGCAGGGGGTATCACAATCCCCAACTTGCAACTATACTACAAAGCTGTGATAAAAACAGTATGGTACTGGCAAAGAAACAGACCTGAGGACCAGTGGAAGATGCGGAAACAATGCCAGACACACTCAGCCATCTCATGTTCAATAAAGGAGCCAAACACTCTCACTGGAAGAAAGATAGCCTCTTTAATAAATGGTGCTGGAAAAATTGGGTTTCAAGTTGCCAAAGATTAAAACTAGACCTATATCTCTTGCCATGCACTAAACTAAAATCAAAATGGATTAAAGATTTAAATATTAAAATAGAAACTCTGAACCAGTTGGAACAGAGGTTAAGTAGAACTCTTGAAGACATTAGTATAGGAAAAGATTTTATGAACAAAACCTCAATTGACCGTGAACTAGCACGAACAATCAACAAATGGGATCTCTTCTTATTAAAAAGCTTCTGCACAGCAAGAGAAACCACCAGCAGTGTGAAGAGACAACCCACAATATGGGAAAAAATCTTCATCTGCTCTTCCTCAGACAAAGGTCTACTATCTCAAATCTATAAAGAACTTAAAAAGATCAGACCTCCCAAATTTAAAGACCCAATCTGAAAATGGGCATCTGAAATGAGCAGACATTTCTCAGACAAAGAAGTAGAAATAGCAAATAAATACATGAAAAAATGTTCAACATCACTGGTCATTCGAGAGATTCAAATGAAAACAACACTGAGATTCCACCTCACCCCAAAAAGAATGGCTGCTATCATGAAATCAACCAATAACAAATGCTGGCAGGGCTGTGGGGAAAGAGGAACCCTGTTCCACTGCTGGTGGGAGTGTAGACTGGTGCAACTACTGTGGAAATCAGTATGGAGATACCTCAAAGAACTAGGACTGGAAGTCCCATTTGACCCTGCTATTCCACTGTTGGGGATCTTACCCAAAGAATTAAAAGAATCATACCACAGTGATATATGTGTGCCCATGTTCATAGCAGCACAGTTTGTGATAGCTAAAACTTGGAAACAGCTCAAATGCCCATCAACTGGAGACTGGATCGAGAAAATGTGTTTTTTTAATAAAATGGAGTACTACTCAGCCATAAAAAATGAGAAATTAGAGACATTCATAGCTAAGTGGATGCACATTGAGGCAATACTCTTAAGTGAAATAAATAGGACACACACGTATAAATACCAAATAGTTTCTCTGGTTTGAGAAACTGAAAGTGTAAATAAGGACTAAAATGTATAATAGGTAATGTGAAATAAGAAGAAAAGGGGCAAAGGGGAAGGAAGTGGGAGGGCTAGGGGAAAGGATAGAAGGGAATGGGATTAATATGAGAAAATGGAAAACTAGGAACAAAATCTTTGTAAATAGGGAGGACTGGAGGGGTTGAAGGGAGGGCTGAGCAAGGGTGAAAAATAAGAACCAAGAGAGCCTATTCAAAGGTGCAAATTTCCAAAGATGAATGTCATTATATTGTATACCTAAAATGTACCAATGATTAGAATGAATAATCGATAATGCAAAATAGGAAGAAAAGGTCCAAAGAGGTAGGGGTAGTGGGAGGGGCAGGGGAAAGGAAAGAAGGGAAAGGAAAAATGATGAGAAATGGAAAAAATGGAAATAAAGTCTTTGTAAATAGGGAAGGGTGGAGGGGGTGAAGGAACGCCTAGGAATGGGGAAAAAATAAGAACCAAGATGCATTATGTAAAGGTACAATTCCCAATGAGAAATGTAATTGTGTTGTATTCCTAAAATGTACCAATAAAAGAATTTAACAAAAAAAATAAAATAAAATTCACCTCCTACCACTATCAGCCATTCCCAAGTGAATCCTGGGACATGAATTTGCAAATGATTGCAGAATTTCTCTTCCTAGGAAAACATCAGACCAAGATTGATGGCAGTAATTGAGAAAATTTAGACCACCAACAAAGAGAAAGAGTAGAAATAAGAAGCAGAAAACTGGAAAAATCAACACCAAAATTAGTACTTTGAAAAAAATAATAAAACTGATAAACTCCTGGGAAGAATGATCAAGGAGGCTTGAAGCTCCCTGGCCATCTCGGGCCCTGCACACGCCATAGTGAGGTCCCAGCGGGTGTCTTGCAGCCCTATCCCCATCCAAAGCTCTCCAAGCCTGGACTAGCCAGGTGAGACAAGCAGCCTGAAGCTCTGTGGCTGTCCCTGGACGCACCCACTCCACGGTGAGGTGAGGTCTGCTTAGCTGCCAGTCGCAACCCCCCGCCCAGCCCCGGCCTCTGGCCTTCTGGCTTTTCTGATACCTGGTCCCACACTACAGAGGCACAGGAGATTATAAAGACCCTTGTCCTGAGCGTCACAAGATAGAGCAGAAGTTAGTAACAGAAAGAGGGCTTCTCAGGCTCCTCGATGAAAATTGAAGCTCAGCAGAAAAGTAAAGATAATCTCTACAATAAAGGCACATCAGACCACTGTACTTGGTCTGCTGCTGGCTTGCTGAGACTCATTGATTCCTATATGCACACGGATTCCTATGTTGCCTACTGTGACAGCAGAGACATACCCTGAAGGAGGGCCATAATTTTATTACTATTTGCAAAAAAGAAAAAAAAATTTTTTTCTCTAATTTTTAATTAATTTTTATTTTTTTTACTCTTCAAATTTTTACTTTTCTTTTTCTTTCTTTTATCTTTTCTTTTGCTCTCTCTCTCTCCCTCACTCTCTTGCTGTGTGTGCCACATTGCTCTTCATCGCCTCATTTGTTCCTTTCTGCACTGAATTCGGATTTCTCCCTCATTGTTCTTTTCTTCTCTTTTTCCTTCTCTTATTATTAGGTTTAAAGGAAAGTAAATTCCTGTTGCTGTTAGATGATTCTATTCACATCTTTGTTCTTTCAGTCTGCCTTTTTCTCTTGCCTTTAACAACTTCTTAGAGTTTGTGTGATCTTTCTGTGTTTTCTGGCTTCACTGCTAATCTTACCTATTCTTTCTACCTGTCCCTCCCTCCCCAACTCCTTTTAACTCCCCGCCCCGAAGGGTAAAGATGCTATATTGAAGAGTTTATTCATTATAAACTTATGTTGGGTTGGTCCTTGGTTTTAATTTAACTCACATAGTTAAATGTGATAGATTAATAACTACCAAAAATTGTCATTTTCTAAGCTGTGGTTGATGCTACAGTATTGCTGACTATGTCATTTGGGCTAACATGTTGTGATTGATCTAATCAGTTTTCCTTCCAGGTATAAGGAAAATAAAATAACCTCAGAGTCATTAGAGTCTCCAAGCCCAAACACAAGCTATATCTGGAAGACACCTCTGAAAAGCAATCATTCCACAAGGGTTTTAAACACAAACAACAAAGATACCTACACTAAGCAATTTTGAAATATCAACCCAGGAATTAAACCAAGGACAGTACCAAAAACAAAAAAGAGAAGACACTTAAGCAAGGCACAAACGCAGGCTTCCATGCCACAAAAAGGAAATTCTGGGGGAAATGAGGTGGAAAAGTTTGATAAGCAACCACTTGGACACCCTGAACTGATAGCACAGGAAGTAACAAAGCAGATGCACGAGGCTCTAGAAAAATTCAAAACAGAAATAATTTCCCAGATAAATACAGACATGGTGAGCAGAGTGAAAGTCATGATTAGAAGCTCTACAGCAGAAACAGATAAGAAAATAGATGAGATCAGAAACATGCGGGAAGCCAGGAATGCCCAGCATAAGAAAGAAATGGAAACCATGATCACCCAACATAAGAAAGAAGTGGAATCCATGAAACAGATTCAAACAGATATTCAGGAGATTAAAAACTCCATTGAAAGCATGCAGAGCAGACTAAGAGAATCTGAAGACAGAATATCAGATACAGAAGACAGGATTGGGGGTAAGGACCATGAAAACAGATTTCTTAAAGATAGCAAGGGACCATGAGAAATCAATTCAACAGCTGCTAGATGATGCAAAGAAGAATAACATAAGACTCATAGGAGTCCGTGAAAAAACAGGAGAAAGTACAATTGACATAAAAAAAACTATTCACAGAAGTAATAGTAGAAAACTTCCCACACAGAGGAGGAGAATTGGACATACAGATAAGTGAGGCATATAGAACTCCAACCAGCCATGACCAAAAAATCTACACCTAGACATATAATAGTCAAGATCCCAGAAACTCAACAGAAGAAGAAAATCCTACAGGCAGTTAGAGAAAAGAAACAAATCACCTACAAAGGAAAGCCCATCAGAATCACGGCAGATTTCTCAATACAAACCCTCAAATCAAGGAGAGACTGGAGTGAAGTATTTCAAGCCCTGAAAGAAAATAACTTCCAACCTAGACTGTTGTAACCGGCAAAATTATCTTACAAAATCGATGGGGGAATTAGAAACTTTCATGATAAAGAACACCTGAGAAATTTCGTGAACACCAAACCAGCACTCCAAACAATTATACATAATGTCCCAGAAAAAGACAATGAAGGTCACAACTCCATGAGGCTGAGCAGAGAGAAGGCACCACGCAAGGGAAGACACTAAAGCGACAGGGGGGAAAATAAGAAATAAAAGAGCCAACAACAGTAAAATATCATGACAAGGATGAGTCAATATCTCTCAATTATAACTATCAATGTTAATGGCCTCAATTCACCAATCAAAAGAAACAGACTGACAGAATGGATTAAGAAGCAAAACCCAGCAATATGCTGTATACAAGAAACACACCTAAATCAAAAGCAAATCCATAGACTGAAAGTAAAAGGATGGAAAACAGTTCTCCACACGACAGGAACCCAGAAAAAAGCAGGCGTAGCAATCTTATTTGCAGACAAAGTAGATTTCAAACCAAAACTAATTAAGAGAGACAAAGATGGTCACTACATCCTTGTGAAGGGAACAATCCAAGAGGAAGGGATGACAATCCTAAATATTTATGCACCAAATATGAATGCCCCCAACTATACAAAACAAATATTAATGGATATGAAAAACCAAATAAGCACTAATACAACTGCAGTGGGGGACCTCAACACCCCTCTATCACAAATAGACAGATCAACTAGAAAAAAAATTAACAATGAAATTCTAGAACTGAACCAAGCTATTGAACAAATGGACTTAATGGATGTTTACAGAGTGTTCCACCCCACAAAATCAGAATACACATTCTTTTCAGCTGCACACGGGTCATTCTCCAAAAGAGATCACATGCTAGCTCATAGGATATATCTAAGTCAATGTAAAAGAAATGAAGTTATCCCCTGTATATTATCAGACCATAGTGCAATACAATTGGAGATCAATAATATAAGAAACCGCAAAACTCCCACAAACACATGGAAATTGAACAACACCCTCCTGAACAAACAATGGGTGACAGAGGAAATTAAAGAAATTAGACAGTTTCTACAACCAAATGATAATGCCAGTACAACATACAGGAATCAATGAAAGCAGTTCTAGGCAGGAAATTCATAGCAGTGAATGCCCATATTAGGACAATAGAGAGAACTCAGTTAAATAACCTAATCCAGAACTTCAAGCTCCTAGAAAAAGAAGAGCATAACAAACCCAAAGCTTGTACAAGAAAGGAAATTATAAAGATCCGAGCAGAAATCAATGCAATGGAGACTAAGAGAATGATACAAAAAAATCAATGAATCAAAGAGTTGGTTTTTTGAAAGAATGAATAAAATCGATGAACATTTAGCCAACCTTACCAAAAAAAGGAAAGAAAAGGCTCAAATCCATGCAATTAAGAATGAAAAAAGTGAAGCCACAACAAATCCAGCAGAAATCCAGAGAATCATCAATATCTACTTTGAGCACTTGTACTCTAATAAAATGGAAAACACAGAAGAAATGGACAGATTCCTAGATACATACGAATTGCCTATATTAAATGAAGAAGATATAGAAATTCTAAACAGCCCAATAACAATGAGTGAAATTGAAAATGTAATAAAAAACTTACCCACAAAGAAATGCTCAGGTCCTGATGGCTTCACTGCTGAATTCTACAAGACATTTAAAGAAGAACTAATGCCATTACTCTTTAAACTCATCAAGCAAATTGAAAGGGAAGCAAGCTTCCAAATGCATTCCTGGAAGCAAGTGTTACTTTGATCCCAAAACCAGGGAAAGACCCAAGCCAAAAAGAGAACTACAGACCAATGTCCCTAATGAACATAGATGCAAAAATCCTCAACAAGATACTGGCAAACAGAATACAGAGTGTCATCAAGAAGATCATACTCCCTGACCAAGTCAGATTTATCCTAGGGATGCAAGGATGGTTCAACATCTGTAAATCAATAAATGTAATACACTATATTAACAGAGTCAAGGACAAAAACCACATGATCATCTCAATAGATGCAGAAAAAGCACTTGACAAAATCCAACACCCATTCATGATAAAAACCCTAGAGAAAATTGGAATAGAAGGTTTTTATCTCAACCTGAGTAAGGCTATCTATGAAAAAGCAACAGCCAACATCATACTAAATGGTCAAAAACTGAAAACTCTCATGCTAAAATCAGGACCAAGACAAGGATGCCCACTATCACCACTCCTGTTCAATATTGTTCTGGAAACATCAGCCATAGCAATTAGAAAAGAGAAAGAAATAAAAGGAATAAAGATAGGAAAGGAAGAAGTCAAACTCTCATTATTTGCTGATGATATGATACTTTACGTAGAAGATCCAAAAAACTCAGTCAAAAGTCTTCTAGACCTAACTGACAGATTCAGTAGAGTAGCTGGATACAAGGTCAACACTCAAAACAAAATAGCCTTCTTATACTCAAATAGCAGACCCATTGAGAGAGAAATTTGGGAAATAATTCCTTTTACAATAGCATCTAAAAAAATGAAATATCTAGGAATCAACCTAACAAAGGAAGCAAAAGACCTCTACACTGAAAACTACAGCACCCTGAAAAAGGAGATCAAAGAGGATATAAGAAATTGAAAAGATATCCCTTGTTCCTGGGTAGGAAAAACCAATATAGTGAAAATGGTCATACTTCCAAAACTACTATATAGATTTAATGCAATGCCGATTGAAATTCCAACAATATACTTCAGAGAACTAGAGAAAACAATCCAAAAATTCATTTGGAAGCAGAAGAAACCTAGAATAGCAAAAGCAATTCTAGGCAACAGAGACCTGGCCGGCAGTATCACAATCCCCAACTTGAAACTATACTACAAAGCTACTGTGATAAAAATAGCATGGTACTGGCAAAGAAACAGACCCAAGGATCAGTGGAACAGATTAGAAGATGCAGAAACAACTCCAGACACACTCAGCCACCTCATCTTTGACAAAGGAGCCAATCACCCTCATTGGAGGAAAGATAGCCTATTTAATAAATGGTGTTGGAAAAACTGGATTTCAACCTGCCAAAGATTAAAACTAGACCCGTACCTATCACCATGCACTAAACTAAGATCAAAGTGGATTAAAGATCTAAATATTAAGACAGAAACACTAAACTTGCTGGAAGATAAGTTAGGTAGAACTCTTGATGACATTAGCATAGGAAAAGACTTTATGAACAAATCTTCAGTAGCACAGGAGCTAGCACAAAGAATCAACAACTGGGGTCTCATCATATTAAAAAGCTTCTGCACTGCAAGAGAAACCACCAACAGAGCTAAGAGACAACCTACAATGTGGGAAGAAATTTTTAGCAGCTGTACCTCAGACAAAGGTCTACTATTGAGAATATATAAACAACTTAAAGAAATCAGACCCCCAAATTCAAAGACCCAATTCAAAAATGGGCATCTGAAATGAACAGACATTTCTCAGACAAAGAAGTAAAAACAGCAAATAAATACATGAAAAAATGTTTAACATCACTGGTATTTCTAGAGATGCAGATGAAAACAACACTGAGATTCCACCTCACCCCACAAAGAATGGCTGCTATCAAGAAATCCACCAATAACAAATACTGGCAGGGGTGTGGAGAGAAAGGAAACCTTCTCCATTGTTGGTGGGAGTGCAGACTGGTGCAACCACTGTGGAAATCAGTATGAAGATACCTCAAAGAACTAGGGCTGGAGGTCCCATCTGACCCAGCTATTCCCCTACTGGGAATCTTCCCCAAAGAATTAAAAAAATCATACCACAGCGATATATGTGCACTTATGTTTATAGCGGCACAGTTTGTAATAGCTAAAGCTTGGAAACAGTCCAAGTGCCCATTGACTGGAAAATGGATAAAGAAGATGTGGTTTTTTTAAAATAAAAGGGAGTACTACTCAGCCATAAAGAATGAGAAACTAGAGACATTTATAGCTAAATTGATGCATATTGTGGCCATACTCTTAAATGAAATAAATAGGACACACGTGTAAATACCGAATAGTTTCTCTAGTCTGAGAAATTGAAAGTGTAAATAAGGATGAAAATGATTAAAATGAATAAGTGATAATTTAAAATAGGAAAAGGTCCAAGGGTTTGGGGATGGCAGGAGGGGAAGGGGAAAGGGAGGACAGGAAAGGAAAAATTATGAGAATGAAAAAAAAAATGGAATCAAAGTCTTTGTAAATAGGGAAGGGTGGAGCGGGTGAAGGGCGCACAGGTAATGGGAGAAAAAATAAGAACTAAGATACATCATGTTCTGGTACAAACACCCAATGATAAATGTAAATGTACTTTATACCTAAAACGTACCAATAAATATATATATAAATTAAAAAAAAGAATGATCAAGGAAAAAAAGAGAAACCAAACATTTAGCAATATCGGGATAAAAGAGGATAAAGGGTATGTTATACAACCTGAAGACATTAAAGAGATAATAAAGGAATATTGGAAACAAATTTATGTCAATATATTTGACAATTGAGAGGAAATAAATTCACTGAGTAAAGCATAATAATTGACACAGAAACAAAAATTTGTATATCTCTTTAAATATTTTAAATAAACTTTGCACAAGCAATTTTTTTTTCAAAATACTGGCTGAATTTTTTAAAGCACTATGTCAATGAAGCAAAATATGTAAAGGTTAGATTAAGCCAGCAGAAACCAGGTCTCCTGGGATCATGACAGGAGAGACCTCTGAGGGCCTGGATGGCTGAGCACCATGAAATGAATCTGGGAGTACCATTTCCCTAGGTGGCCCTCCTGAAGCCAAAGGCCCAAGGGGTTCTCTTCTCAAATGAAAGGTTTACACTTTTGCACACCTGAGCCTGTGATGAGTAGGGTCCTTGCATCTATTTTCTTAGCCTTATTGAAAGATTCAAAGTACTTGGTTTCATTTTAATGGCACCAATCTCTTCAGCAATCACTTCTTTGTTTCCAACTTTACATGTGCTTCTTCTTGAGCCAAAATGTAAATTTTCCAAATTGTTCTGCTCTGTTTTTACTCCCAATTCTCACCATTAAACTGGCTAAATGCAGCCAGCAGTACCCATGTCACAGCAGAAATTTGGGCTGCCTTGAAATTTCCTCTGCCAAAGCAATTAACCTATATCCTTTAAACTCAGCCTTCAGCAAAGTTTCAGGACATGGGTAAAATGTAGTCAAGTTCTTTGTCAGAATGTAACATGCATAGCTGACAGTCGAATTCCCAATAAAGTTCCCATCTGAAACCTCATGAGCTTGTCCTTTCCTGTCCACATTCTTATGAACATTCCAGTCTTCTGAGTTCTACCAGAATCACCCATCAGTCTTTTCAAGTTGCATTCTAGGGTTTCTCTAGCCCACATCTCCAAACTTTTCTAAATTCCTCCCAAAAACTAGTTTCAAAGGCTTCTTGAACCATACAGCAATGACTCCCTTCTCTGGTAGCAATTTTCTTCATTAGTCAGCTTTCTGGTCACTGGAACAAAATACCCACAACTTAAAGGAGAAGAGGTTTAATTTGGCTCATGGTTTCAACAATTTCAATCCATAACCTACTGGCTCTGAAGCAGAAGCATGATGATAGGCCATGTCAGAACAATGCTGCTCACTTCATGGCAGCCCAGCAAACACAGCGGAGGGGAAGAGCAACTGGGAGGGTTATACCTTCCAAAGGCACATCCCCAGTAACTCACTTCCATCTGGACCCCACCTCCTACCAGCATACATAGCTATGAATATGAGTGGATTAATCCACTGATAGGCATAGCCCCCCTAGGATCCAATCATCCCTGAAAGAATCTCTTAATTTAGTCAAGTTGACAATTAAGATTAACTGGCACAATCAGCTACTCTTGTCTCTCTACTTATTTCTTTCAACATTTCCATTCATAATTTGGAGTTTCTAATTTACTATGAACTAGAAAAAAATCAGGAAAATAGTATTTCTAAGAAACACACAGTAAGTAATAATCCTAGATATAAATGAAAACTGAACATTTAGGTTTAATGTAAGCTTTCTGGTCTCCTTTCATTTTTGTCTAACAGAATTCAACTAAAGACGCTGAGGTAGAAAGTCCCATATAGACTGGGTGCTACTAAATAATTTGCTATATGACTTTGACATTAAATTGCCAGGTTGACACCTATTTCCTTTTAAAGGGAATACAGTACAGAGATGCTAAAGAAAAATTTATTTCTGAAGTTCACTATTTTCTGCATCAAAATGTAAATGGTTATATAAGGAAGAGGCACTATCCAAAGTCAGAACAATGTTATTCATTCATTTTCCAGTATAGGCACATTTTAAAAAATCTAATTCTGAATCCTATCACAAAACAGCATGACTATAGGATATGGCATTACAATTAAAAAGTCCAAGCAAAAATTTTTAAATACTTAATGAATGATAAAACCTACCTCTTATACATATCCAACAGTCATCTTTTTTATTATGTTTCCTAAGTTCTTCTTCAGTTACTTCAATTAGCCTGCCTTTTAATCCTGTTAGGTCTTTCCCACTTTTGGTTAGTCGAATCCAATCCATAAGACTTCTGCCTTGTTTTAAAGGTACCTAAAAAATAGAAAAGAAAAATTAAATGTGACTTCTTATTGTGTTCTCTTCTTCCTAATACTTGTCTTCAGGCTACTTAATTATGTTTATTCTCATTTAAAAAGACAGAAATTAAATCTATCAATTCTACAAATGCTCATAACTTGTATCAAAATTATTTTTGCTACACTAGAATTATAAATGGGATATGTATAAAAATCCTAGGAGCTGGGGATGTAGCCCAGCAGTGCCAAGCCTGCCTGGAAAGCACAAGGTCCTAAGTTTGATCCCCAGTACAAAAAAAAAATAAACAAACCCTGGGCAATAAGGTAGGGTTCAGAAATTTTTTTTCACAAAGTTTCATTAATAAAAGTACCAGAGTATAACAGGAAAGTATTGAATCCAGTCAGAATACATGTCTTGGTCCTGGGTCTGTCACTAATTATGTTAGAGTCATCAATTAGGACCAAAATTTCTTCACCTTAAAAATCAAGAGACTTAGCTGGGTGTGATGGTGCATGTAATCCCAGCACAGTGGGAGGCTGAGACACAAGAATCTCAAATTTAAGCCCAACCTGGGTAACTGAGTGATTAGGGAGCCTGTCTCAAAATTAAAAGTGGTAAGGGAAGAGCTGGGGATGTAGCTCAGTGTAAAAAGCTCTTGGTTCAAACCCTAGCACACAAGAGAGATTTGATGTAAGAAAAGATACACAATTGGCATAAGTTGACTTTTTCTGAATTACTGACATAAGCAGAACATTAGAAATTATTATGTAGCAATGCAGCAATGGATTTTCTAAAAATCCAGTTCTTATGGTTTATATCTAGCTGTCCTCAAAAATCCTTATGCACACACAGGTGGAGCTTTTAGAAGGTGACTAGATCATGGAGGCTTCAAACTCATAAGTAGATTAGTCCACTAATGAGTTTATAGTTAAATGTGATGTTGAGAAGTGAAGCCTGGTCAGAGGGTTAGGAACAAGGCCTGGAAGAGTAGATCTCCCTCTTGCCTCCCTTGATCTCACTCTCTCTGTTTCCCACCACTGTGTCACGAGCCACTTCTCTACCAGCTGGCTATGGACTGAAACCTTTACAAACTATGAGCCAAAATAAACCTTTCGCCCTTTAAACTGTCAGTGTCTATGAGGGCACTGGCCAGAGGTATATGTGAGGCGGACATGCAGAGATAAAGGATCATTTAGAGCCACAAGCCCAGACCTCCCAGAATGCATGGCTCAAAATTAAAAGACAGCCTACAGGGTCACAGTCCAAATAGGATTAAAACACATTGCCTTAAGAAATGTATGCTCTGACCCTTGTTCTCCTCATACTCCAATTAATTACTTAGATTAGCTCGAAGATCAGTCATGTAACAAACCACCCTGTCCTTTCCCTGTTCTCTGTCCCCTACCTGAATTCCTGCACAGGTGTCCTTCTTTTGTCCTTTATCCTTGCTTCCTGGTTTTAGCAATAAAAAGCCACAGAAGCTTCAGTTTGGAGCTATTTTTTCCTGAGACTCTCTCATGTTGAGGGGGTCTCAGTTAATGCAATCCCTCTAGGCCCTCTTGGAATATAAACTAGACATGGACTCTGAGTAATCTCTCATCCTTTGTGCTACCAGTCATGAAATGTGACAGGTATCATCAGGTACTATGTCCCAGCAATGAGGAAAGTAACTAAGACAGATTTTTGGTACCAGGAGTAGGGCTGTTGCTGTGATGGTACCTGATCATGTGGTTCAAAAGCCTTTGGAGTGCCTTGTGGAAAGAATTTGGAAACATTAGGAGACGGGGTCTGGTGAAACAGACCTAGAATGGCATAAGCCAGGGTTGATGGAAGATTCTGGTAAGAGCTTATAACACCAGAATGCTGATAGAAATGCAATGGTAAAGATCAGGCTCAGGAGGTTTGCTTTGGGAATAAGAACTATATCGGCAGTTGGACTCTGGGCCATGCGTATTATGCTTTGACAGAAAATCTGTCTACATTTTGCTCATGTCCTGAAACTTTGAAGGAGACTGAGAATAAGAACTAATTAATTTGGCAAAGAAAATTTCAAGGCAGCCAAATATTCAAGCTGTGGCTTAGATACTGTTGGGGGCTTTTAGCAAGCTCTACATTGAGAATAAAGAGAAAATAGCCCAGAAGAATGATTTACAAATCTTTGAGTTTGGCCAGAAAGGCAGCTCCCGTAAAGCTGTGGCCAGCAAAGATGTAGCAGAACTCAGTTGCTAAAAAGATTAGCATTAAAAAGCAGCCAAATAACTTGGAAGAGGACAATAGGAAAAACAGCTAAAGGGCATGTAAGGAACCATCAAGGCCCCACCTTTCCAAGGCTCAAAATTGCAAAAGTGAAAGACTTTGCCTTGAAAGAAAGCCCCAGGGTACTCTGTTGAAGAAAGAGTGCCTAGGGAATTGACTCCCAGGGATTCAGTTTACTATGCTCAGCCAGCCAGGAATTCAAACGCCTCTGCAACCACCACCAAGATGCAAAAGGTCTCAGCTACTGCTCTTGCTTGTGGAAGATCTTGGTGCCATCCACGTGGTGCCGGTTTTATGCCCATGAAGAATGTAAGAATGGCAGAGTCATAGAAGCTTCTACCCAGATTTCAGAAGAAGGCCTGAGAGGACAGGTAGTGTGCCCAAAAGGGCAGTGTCTAAAGCTGTGAGGGTAAAGCCAAAAGTGTAGTAGAGATTCCAAGATGTTTGAAATGCTAGGAACATGGAACATCTGAGAAAAACCACAGGAATAAGCAAAGCCAATCTAAGAAAAAACCCACGAGAGCTATGACTACAGGCAGTGCAATATGGGAGAAGTCACTCATCCAAGCCCTTTGGACTCCACATCGTACCATGATTTCCCCAGGATGCTGAACACGGAAGTACAGGATTTAATATTTGTCCTGCTGGATTTTGGTCTGGCTTTAGTCCCATTCTTTTCTACCCCCCCCCCATTTCTCCCTTTTGGAATGGAAATGTTTATCTTGTGCCTTTGTATGTTGGAAGTGTTTAACTTCTTTTTCCTTTGTACTAGGGCTCCCAGCTAACAGTTTGCCTTAAATCTCAGAGACTTTAGACTTGGACTTCTCAGCAATGCTGAAACTGTTAAGACTTTGGAAACTCTTAGAGATGGTCTAAATGCATTTTTGCACAAAGGGATGCAAATGTGTCTTTTGGGGGCCAGGTTGGAGCGTTCTGGTTCATGTCTAGATGTCCCCTCCAAGTCTCATGTGCTCAAAGGTAGGGTTTTAGGGAGGTGACTGGATCATGGGGGCATGATACTCATCATTGGATAAGTCCACTTCTGAGTTTATAACTAAATGTAGTGTGGAGAAGTGAAGCCTGGTCAGAGGAGGTGGGCTGGGGGCATGGCCTGGAAGGGTGTATCTCCCTCCCTTGTCTCTTGATCTCTTCCTCTGCTTCCCCACCACCATGTTATGAGAACACTTCTCCTCTGCCATACCTTCAGCCATGCTGTCTTGATGTGGAGCCAGCCAACTGTGGAGCCAGAATACACCTTTCCTCCTTTAAGTTGTAGGTGTCAGGTACTGTGTCCCAGGAACAAGAAAGTAACTAAGACACCAACGAGAAACAAAAGTTTCTCAAATAAGGAGTTCTCAGAAAAGGGGTTGGAAAACTATAAGGGGCCAACTCTGCCCATATTTTTACACAGCCCTGAGGTAAGAATAGTTTTTACATGGGGTGGTAATGAAGAAAGGAGGCTCTCAAAGCCTAAAATACAGTAGCTTCCCTTAGCCACAGGGCATGCAGTCCAAGATACACCCCCCAAAAACTAAGGCTAGTACCAAATCCAACATATATTATGTTTTGTTCTATATATACACATTTCTTTTCCCTTAACAATTTCATGAATAGATCATAATTACTGTAGATCTTAGCTATCTCAGAACGTGATTTTTTCCTTTCTTTATTAAGTTAAGAACCTTCACAATTTCACTTAAAGGAAGGACTTCATGCCATACCAAAATTCCCCACATCGCTACTCTTGCACTTTGGGATCACTACCGAGGAAAAAATAATTGTTACACTGTTATACTGCCAGAGTCAATCTGATAACTGAGACAGCTACTACTATGTAACTGACAGGTGGGGTAGTGCATATAATGTAGAAATATTAGACAAAGGGATGATTCACATGCCAGGCAGGACAGACCAAGACAGCCCAAGACTTTGTCATACTACTTAGAATGGCATGTAATTTAAACTTATGAACTCTGTATTTCTGGAATGTTCTAATATTTTCAGATTGCAATTAACTGTGGGTAACTGAAATCATGAAACAAACTGTGAAAAAAATGAGTAAAGGGTACTACTTTATTTACTATTAGGCCCCTTGTAGAAAAATTTGCCAACTCCTCCTAAGAGGATTTAGTATCAAGATGTTTGCAGTCTGAGCTGTGTTTTACAAAGCACATTTTCAAAGTTTTTAGATAAGATGTTGCTATGGCTTGAATATCAAAAGGCTGTTATAAAAAGGCTTGAGCTTGAGGCTACAAATTCTATCTCATGCTATCAGTATGTGATACTTTCTGTCATGTTATGGCATAGCAAGAACGCCTCTGCTAGAGGTAGGGCCCTTGACTTTAGAATTCCCACTCTCCAGAATCATAATAAATAAATTTCTGTTCTTTATTAGTTATGCAGTGTCTGGTATTATATTATAGCAGCACAAAATGGACTAAGACAGGGGTGTTATTCACATTTTAAACAGTTAAGACAATCTAGTATAAATTTTTCTCTTTGGACCCAAAGACTCATTTTCACCATCATCTGTGCAACTCTTTGTCTTTGCCTCAACATTTTCTCCCTTAAATAGATGTTGAGAACATGGCTGGCAATTTTAACGGAGAAAGGCAGCAACTCATATTTTAATTCTGGAAAGACTGTACTACTCAGACAAGTACTGAGTTAAAGGAGAAAAACAATTCAAACATCAGGAAGGAAAAGACAGGACTGAATGGCTGTATAATAGATACACAGAACAATAAGTGAAACGTCAGACAGAATTGCATCACAAACCTGTATGTTCTAAGGCAACATTTCTGAAAACTAGTTTCCTTTTCTGTGAAATGGATAATAAACGCTCCCACTTCACAGGAGCATTGTGAGGATTAAGCAAGCTAATACAGGAAAGGAACTAAGGGCCGGGGATTTAGCTCAGTGGTGTCGCTGCCTGCTGCGCAAGCGCAAGGACCGGAGTTTGATCCCTGGTACCAAAAAAAAAAACCTGTTAGGAAAAGAACTAAAACAATACATGGTCATAGTAAGCATTTAATAAGTCTCAGTATTATTATAGTCAGAGATACACATTTGAAAAGCAAGGGAAAATTACAGTTTCTCAAACCTAAATTCTGATCTAGGATCAGAACCCCAGGTATCAGTAGAGAAAAATTAGTTAGTGAAGGTCCCAAATGATGCTAAGACTCAAAACAGTGCAGAAATGAAAAAAAAGGAGTGGCCCGAGTAGGTGGAAGTCTCAAAAACAAAACAAGATGTGGTTACTGATAAAGGAAGCACCAAATAACGGGACCAAACAGCATCCACGTTGAAACGAACACAAAACACGGTTTTTATTAAAATTTGCAAATATAAAATATATTTGTGTTCCACTTGTGCTAACAGTAACTATTCCTAACAAATACTCAAAGACATTGCATTAGTTTCAAAGTCAGCAATTGCTATCAGTAGAAAAGGCAACGTTGAAGCAATGAAGTATCACAGAAAGGCAGTATGACTTGAAGAGAAGTGTCCGTAAACCTGAATGGAGAGTTGAGGACCTTTGTCTTCGCTTATCCGAACTTCCCTAGCTCCATCTCACCCTTGCGACCATGTCTCTTGTCGCCACTTCTTAGCCTCCCCTTCTGCCAGTGAACTCACATTATTCACAACTCCTTCGGACAGGGAAGAACAAAAGATCGGAGACAAGGACAGGCTGAAGGAAGGAAGCTGATATTGAGTACCTACAATAAGACAAGCACCGGTCCTGTTCTACAGATCTGAATTTAATTAGCAGGAAAGAACTGTGAGAAAGGGAACTGACAGCAGGAAAGTGGGGAGAGCAATGAGAAGATGGGAGGGAGTTCGAGAACTGGAGAAGGCGTGGGATCAGAAAGCGGTCGTCAGCAAGGGCGGGAGACAACGAAAACTTGAGAGGGGCACAGGAGGTGGGAGCAAGGACAAAAGGAAAGAATACATTGTGTGGAAGGCACGAATCCTCGGCGTGAGAGCGCTTGGCGAGACTTACCTTGCTACGCCCCCCGGAGGCGGCGCGCTGCTGAGAACTGGGGGCCGGGAAAGACTGAGAAGGGACATTTAGCATCCTGGACCTCCTCTGGTCCGGGCCTTGCCCAGGGCCCACTGACCGATCGGCACGATCCGGCAGGAGCCCCCCTCCCCCCGGCCACCACCTCCCGCTCCGGCTCTGGGGCGGGGAGAGGCCAAGCCCCAGACCCACTTCCGGGGTCGCCAGGGGTGAGGCACGTCATGCCGCAGCACGTCCGCGAAGGGCGGAGCCAACAGGACTCAGGGAGCGCAGGCTAGGGTGGAAGTGAGAAGTACGCATGCTCAGTGAGTTCTGCTCCCTAAACTTCAGCACTTGAAGGAAGTGACAGCTATTTCGGGGAAAGATTACTGAAGCTGTTCCTTAGCCCTGGTGCTGATAGAATACGAGAATAAATTCCTACACAGTCCTGTTAATCCAGAACAGCAGTGTTTGTCCATTGATAAGCAGAACCATCACACTACTTGAAATATAGACTACAATAACGTTATTAAAACCGTCTGACTTCCCTAAAATTATGTCATGTAAGGTACAGGGCTGTACCAGAAAGAGAACCTCACTACTTTAAAAGCTAAGGAGTCAAATGCAAACAGCCACTACAAGAGGATAAAAGATTTTATCATTAAACACCCGGTCTCCTTGCGCTCTAACTCAGTAACTCACAAATTCTTCCTCCTCGAGTAACTTTTCACCTTCACTGAAACATACAGGGAGTTGTGGAGCTGATGGAGCTCTGACGGAGCTGACCTCCAATTGTGGTGGGGAAGAGCTATGTTTAAGAGACAGACTTGGTTTTGATGCCATCCCTGCATTTAATAACTGAGCTGTCTTGTGCATGTTAGTTTCTCAAAGCTTCATTTCTGCATCTGTATAATGGGCATACGTTTTAGTAAGGATCAAATTATCATATCTAAACTACACAGTACAGTGTGTGGTTTATTATAGGCACTCAACAAATAGTAGTGGTGGTTCTTTGTACTATTGAAATGTATTAACAAAAGAAGCACAAACGCTGGGCAGACAAACACAACTCCCTAATTCTCAAGATCCGTATCGGTGAACTGCTGGGATTTTTTTTTTTCTTGCATGTCCCTCAGGGAAAACACATTCTTGAGAGTAGAATCCAATCAACACAGAAAGTTTTCAGGAGAGAAAAAAGTTCTAAATAACCCTTCTCATCCTTCTTGTATTATTAACCTTCCTGGCTCTGAATACATTGTCATGGTTTGAAATTTATTACAATTATCCAATCCTCAAAGTGCTTGGAAATGAAAGTTACATTTGCAGTATTTTTATATTCTAAGGAAAGTGTGTGATATTTGTGGTTGTTCAAACAAGAAACATATGTTAGCTAGTAGCTAGCTACCTCTGGTCTTCATCTCCACTCATTATTATTCTGGGATATTATAGGAATATTTTTACTTGTATTGAACTGTTTATTGTGAGAAGATTGTATGTATATGAATTGAAAGAACTCCATGACTGGAGTTTACCACATTACCTTAACCTTGCAAATTGCTCATTTTCTCTCTCATTAAATGAAGTATTTTTCTGCAAGTATGTAAGAAAAACTAATCACTGAGGATTTATTTTCATTTTTCATAGGAAAAATTTCAAATGAGAGTATCAAGAACGGGGAACTAGAGCAAAAGCAAAGTTGATAATATTAAAGAATGTTTCATATCTACCAAGTATCTTAGCTCCTCCCTGGACAAAAGTAGAAAAATACTTTTGAATTCTCGTCATTGGGCTTCAATTTTTTTAGATTCCATGTAAATAACTCCCTTGAAACATTTTGTTTTAATTATAGAAATCTCTCAATGTAATATAGTAAATATTGAGCCCCCAAGCTATGTTACTACTAGATTTAAAAATAGCAGAAAAGTAGGAAGTGAGAATTACTCATTATTTATTTGTAATCACTAAAATTTAGGACCTGTAAAATTGATTTCCATTCTCAATTATAGATAATAATTTAAAGTATTTTTCACCATCTTCTAGTAAACACATAACAATAAATGTGTGATTGGTAACATAAGATGATTCCTTTGTTATCTAAGAAGATAATTCTATCTATAATTACAACATCCAGTTGAGATCAATAGGAAAGAGCAGATGTTACAAGGTCAAGTCATGAAAAATTAGATATTATGTTTCTTTGTAAAATTATAAAGATAAATTTGTAATTTAATGGAGACCAAAATTATCCTTTGTAAGCCCCAACTATGTATTTATAACAGAATTAAGGCATTTATAAATGTCACCTATTTTAAATTCCAACATTCAATTCTAGTGTAGAGATTTTTTTAAAAGGCCACACTACCATAGTAATTACAAAATATTTCCTTTTATTAAAAACTTATATACAAATAAATTAGTTTTTTTTAATTATGATACATTTGTACACTAAATTTAAATCCTACTAGCTTTAAATATCATCAAAAATTAGCTTAGTTTTCACAGGTCAGCTCTTCAATTTCATCTTCACTATCAGAATCTTCATAAAATGAAATTGTGGCTTGAATTGGAAAATTTTTCAGAAGAGTTTCTGCCTCTTGATACAAGTAATCATAACGCTTTGATTTTGGCCATAATAGTCTGAAAGAAGCAGAAAACATAGTATGCTTTATTTTTTCACATTCAGAATCGTTATATTCATGAAATGATCAAATTTCAAGTGTTCTATATGTTTAACAATGTATTAGATACATTGTATTAGATACAGCCTTAATATAGAGTTTTTAAATACTACTATCATAACTTTCATGGAATCTATTTGCCAAAATATCAATAAATGTGTGATTATTTTTAATCTTTATCCAACCTACAAATTAGATCAAACAAATTCATTATATACCCTAAATAAGCATAAGATCAATTGTCAGCTTACTTCTAGCATTATGTATATACTTATTCTTTCAAAGTATAGGAAAAGGTCTGTCTTTCATCTTTCGAGTTTCTTGGGGGAAAAATGAATTCTACCTCTATGTTAAAAATTCTGATAAAATCACCCTTATAACAGTGACAAAATATTATACATCCTAAACAAAGGCAGTAATCATCTACAGTCTTGTTTTAAACTCACAGTTTTAACTTTTAGTTATAAATGTAGCCAATTTAAGTTTAGAAACATACTGAGAACAGTATTTTTAAGTTTGTTTATGCATTCACAACTTGACACAGAAAGGCTAACATGACACCAATTACTGAGGACCCCTGAAACATTACTAGAAACCTCTGCAGTAGGCTCCAGTCTCCTACTCAGTGTACATGCAAGCCTAAGCGGGGGGGGGGGGACTAAAAGACAACTAAGAGAGACAGAAAGTGGGGCGCCAGGACAACCAATGCCGGTACAACTAACAAAGGCACCGGCCAGTCCAAGCCACTGATTTTTATTGGTAATCAATTGGGGTAAAGGCGAACTACGTGGAAGGGCAGAACTACATGCAAGGATACACAATCGTGTGGTTTCTATGGAAATTAGTGTAAGCAAGGCTCATGAAGGGCAAGACAAAGCATTCTTGAATTAGGAACAGAGTAGATAAAATATATGGTTGTAATTAGAACATTGTCCTTCTAGTTAGAAGGTTTTAATTGTAGAAACAGTATTAGGGTGGGAGTTACTCTGACTTCGGCACATAGGCCTCAGCCGGACTCACTTCTATAAACAAGCCAAGTGTGAGATTAACTTTTTAGAGCCTGCACTGCTTACAGCCTGCTTTGGGACATAATCAATATTGTGGTCCCCTGCAACCAATCTTGGTCCCATCTCCTTTCCTTGTCCCCATTTAACCAAATGTGGGAGTGCATACTGAGATATTGAGAAATGATACAGGCTTCACACAAAAAAATGGCATATAAGCATGATTGCCTCAGAGTTTTAAAAATCTGACATATATTAATTTTTTCATTTCTGTTTTTCATCCAAGGAAAGAAGAGGGATAAGTCTGAGTCAACAACTAAAGTGCAGTCATTTTAGTGTAGAATGAATAGTCCCATACATATATGTAATTGAGTGATGCTTATAAAGATTATATTATTTTCAGTATGTTCAATTTTAAAAGGAAGAAAACTAAAAATGAAATTTTAAAAAGTTTCTAGCAAGAACATTTAGAAACTTTATAATATTGATGCTTAAATAAGTAACTATCAATTAACCAATAAATATTGTAGTGATTCTTTGTGCCAATTATTCATAATTTGAAGATGAATACATCAAGAGCCCTACTCTCAAAAAGTTGGCAATTGAGTAAAAATAATAAGAAACATGATATTAGCCAAGATAAAAATTTTTAAAATAAACTTAAGTACAGTAAAATTTTAACAATAGTTAAGAAACGAATTGCTTATAAAGTTAAGTCTATTTCTAATATGTAACTGGAATTGCCAAACACAAGGAATAATGCTTAGCCTTCATCATCATACTCTGCCCAGAATTTCTCACTGTGTATTGTTTTTATTCCATGGACTCCATCCTTTCTAAATCCCTCCCTGTTCCAACTCTTCTGTCTCCTTTTGGACCTTTCTTTCTTCACATACTTGTTAGAGGTTGACCTTCCCTCACTGATCCCTCACTGAGAGTGATCAGCTCTCCCCTCTACACTGCCTAGGATGACCTTACTGTCATGATTTTCCCAATCCTTTATTCACCACAGCCTCCCAAGCCTGTACTTACAAGATTTTAACTCTAGGCCCCTGACATATTATGCTGCTCCCTATCTGATATCTACATTTGGATGTTCCATAGGTATATTAAATATAACAAATAGAAAATCAGACTCAATATCTTGCTTCCCAAGTGTATTTTAAGTCCTAATTTCCATCTTTTCGGTACAACACTCATGCAGTCACAATTCACAAACTTGGGAAACATTCTGGCTTTTGACCTCTTCTTCACTATATATATGTCAAATACCTTATGAAGCCTAGTTGTCCCCTAAATATTTCCCAAATTTACTTATTTCCATCCCCATTTCCAACATCTTAGAGAAGCTCTTTATCATTTCTTACCTGAACAATTGCAATAGCTTCCAATTTCGCTTTTCGTGTTCTAAGTCTGTATATCATTTCCTTAGTGCTTTTTCTGAAAGATAAACCTGATCACACTACTCTTCTGGTTAAAATCCATTGAGAAGCCCTCAATACAGAGTAAAACCCATGGATTTTATTCATCAAAGTCTACAGGTTCTGGCTTCTGGCTACCCTGCTGGAATGAACACAGTTCCACACACCCAAATTCCAGTTCCTTGCTGCTCATTAGCCATGCTGTCCCAGGCACCTGCATGGTGATTCAGCCAGCTACAACCTAAGATACACACTTCCTGAAACTTCCCCATCCCCAGCAGAATTAGTCACTTCATGCCCTGCCCATACTTGTAAAAACTGACCAAAGTAAACACTCCAACACTTAGTAGGTGCTATGATTACTTTTTCCTACGTCCTTCAACTAGTGCTAGCTCATGGTGGGAAATTAATATTAACTAGTACATGCTTCTTATAAACACTTCAGAAAGATCATAAGGCTCTTCGTTTAACAGCTCTCACAAGCAGGAAAACTGCATAATTATTAACTTTTCACATGAATAAAACCAACCTACATAAAAATCTCCCAGAAAGGTTGACTCCTGTGGCAAAAAATCCAGTAAATATTTGCTCTTTTTTTTTTTTTTTTTTTTGGTACGGAGGATCAAACTCAGGACCTTGTGCTTGCCCAGGCAGGCATCAGAACCACTGAGCTAAATCCCCAGCCCTAGACATTGTTATTCAAAATAAGTTTTTGAATGCTTTTAGGATCATTCTTATCTTTATGGTTTTCATTACATTTCCATTTTCTCCTACTGATCAACCTTTGATTTTCTGTAAAACTGCAACTGTTAACCCCATTCTTCCTTCTGCTTTGCAAGAGAATAATATACATACTCTGATGTAAAGTTCAATTTCACTGGGACCTTTAGGATTTTTAAAAACAGTTTTATTCAATTTCAAGAGGATACAGTTCTTCTTTTACTATATCATATACTTTCTCTGTTCATAACATAATCTTTAAGCATTTACTGGGTATTCACGTATTAACAGTTTAGTAAACGACCTCTTTGAGTCAGACAAGAGTAACCTTGAAGAAAGATTTTCCAAGAGAGAAAAACTGCAGGACCAGCTGCGGAGATGGGCTGTAGGAGGCCCCAGCTCCTCCCTGGTGCTGGAAGAGCAAGAGACCTTCGGTGAGGCCTGCCACTCACCTGACAGGGTGCCTGTATTGGGAAAGCTTTCCTGGGGCTGCGGTCATTCCTTGGCCACCGGGCATCTGGGTAGGAAAGGAGATGAATCGCTGTTACCTACACGACCTTCTAGAAATTGGAAACGTGAGGCGCAGCATCCCTAGCCCCTTTGGGGAATGTGACCCAGGGCATCTCAGCAGCCCCGATCTTGGCCTGATTCCTGTGACCCAGTCGTTCTGGGGGACACACCCGGCCACGTCAAAACCGGCCGGGCCACCATCACGCTCGATTATAAGCTAGGGGCAAGCTGCGTGCACGCGTCCTTCAGGCCTCGCGTCCCTGGCCCTGGTTGATCGTCTGCACCGCTCGAAAGAGCGCCCGCCACCCGCGCTCACCGCCTCCGTAGGGTGGCGAGGCGCCTGCTCCTCTCGCTCGCCTCGAGCTTCCCACGGTCTCCAGAAGCCTGCAGATCTGAGGGTTGGGAGCACAAGCAGCATAGAGGAGAGTGAGCCCCACCTGGGAGAATCCACCAAAGCCAAGCGCGGGGAGTAGGGTGGAAAGGGGAGGGGAGGAGCCAGGCCCGGCAGTAGGGAGGGACTGGTAGGGGCCCTCAGGGCTGCGCAGAGCAGCTGTACCCGGAGTCTGCCGCCCCGCACTGCGTCGGGCGGTCTGGGACTTGGGACGGCGGGGGGCGGCAACGCGCGCTCCCCGCGCTCTCCGCGTTTTCCATGGCTTGGCGAGGCTCCGCAGAAGGCCGCTCCCAGCTCGCGGACAGCCTTGCTCTCTTCCACACGGTCTGAGCCCCGGGCTTTATATAGCCCTTTCGGCCTCCTGCATATTTAAAGGTTCCCACCCTCTCCGCCCCTCTGTCTTCGCATAAACAAAAAGGCTGCGCGTGAAGGCGGACCGAGCTGAACTCCGGGGTGTGAAGCGTGCAACTCCCAAATGGCCTGGGAAGGGGTTTTGTTGAGCGAGTGTTAATCGCCCTTCCACACATGGCTGTGGTGAAAAACAACATTCGCCCGAGCGGCCAATTTCCATGTGAACAGGTTAGGAGGGGATAAAATTAAGCGATTCTACACGTTTTGTGTATTTCTACAAAAAGGCCAAGTGGCTGATAATTGCTTAACTCGCACATCTCATGGCTTTTTGGTCTTTGGCAAATGCAGCCGGTTCTGCATCCCGTGTTCTCAATGTTGGATGTGGACTGAAACGGAAAAAAAAATGGATTTAATTCCTCTCTCTGGAACAATTTTGGAATAATGGATGAACTTCTTAAGAAAAAATTATTGGGATTTTAAAATGTATTGATAAGCTAGGTTCACACACATGCCTGTTACTATTTGAGGATAATGGAAAAATATGGACAACGAGAGGTGAATTGGAAAAGATTGAACAGGGGCAGAGACTAAAATAGTCTGATTTAGTCCTATAATAGCTCTGGATCTCTTCTCATATCTGTGTAATTCCTCAAATCTTACCAATAAACCCATACGATAAGTCTTAAATTTCATCTGTACATTTCTGTCACTTACTCAATGATAATGTGAAAATTCTTTTGAGGGGTGGTGTATGAAATAATAATGAAATCTTGGAAAGTTATATGAAACAAGTTAGGAATTCTTTCTTTCTCCTGGTTCTCATGAGTTACCCCCTTACTTACCTATAAAGGTCCATTAAACTTGGTAAAAAATGTTATGCTTCAAATGAAAGATGATTTATAAGGTTACATTTTTCCAAATTGTTTTAAATAATGGAGCTGAATTATCTCTTAAAGGTGGTAAGTGAAAAACCTTCAATGTAAGTTATAGTGTCTCTGCTATACATTCACTCATGTACTTCATAAGAAAATAATCCATTCAATTACTACCTAAGGGCCTAGAATGATCTGCCAGGAGAATGAGAGCTGATTTTCTCAGGATAATAAAATCAAGGAGAGTAGATACCTTGTGCATGTCTCAATGGCCGAGAGTTATTGTTAGGCTATTTGTAAAGCAAAGCTTATTGAATGCTTGCTGCATGCCTGACGCATAGCCCTCAACAAATTATTATTATTTTTTGTATATCCTTTTATTGGTACATTTTAGGTGTACAACATAATGACATTCATCATTGGAGATATGCACCTTTACATACTCTCTTGGTTCTTATTTTTCCCCCTTCCCCTATCCTCCCTTCAACCCCTCCATCCCTCCCTATTTACAAAGACTTTGTTTCCTTTTTTTCATTTTCTCATATTAATCCCATTCCCCTCTTTCCTTTCCCCTTCCCCTCCCACTTCCCCTTCCCCTTTGCCCCTTTTCTTCCTATTTCACATTATCTATTATACCTTCTAGTCCTTATTTACACTTTCAGTTTCTCACACTAGAGAAACTATTCGGTATTTACACATGTGTGTCCTGTTTATTTCACTTAAGAGTATTGTCTCAATGTGCATCCATTTAGCAATAAATGTCTCTAATTTCTCATTTTAGCCCTCAACAAATTATAAGCTGTGTAAAAAATATAAGCCCTTTACAGATGTTAGGTTGTCTATTGCAATGACTTATTGTTTCAGTTTCATAACATTTTTTGATGTGGCTGTAATGTGATTAAATACTGTACTTTCAATACATGATGGTGGATAAGATATTCCTTCATCCTCAAGATTATAATCATTACAATATCTACCCATTACAATGGCCCCCAAAGCAAATATTTTTCTTTTCTTTTTTAGAAAGAACACATTCAGTAATAAAAGCGCATTTTAGGCAGAGAAGTGACACAAGGGAGGGACTTAAGAAGTCTTTTGGGGACAATCTTCTTAGAGTAAATGAAACCTAAGCTTAGAAGGATCAGAGGAAGAGTATTATTGTTTGTATGTGTATGTGTGGGGGGGTACAGGGGCAGAAAGAGTAGAAACAAGGTATTGTTGAACCAGAGATGTGGCTGAAAAGATAGAAAACCTAATATGCCATGCTAAGACATTTTGACTTTATTTTATAAACAATGGGGCAACATTTTAAGCAGGAGAGTGGGGTGGTCAAAGTTTGCACCTTATAAAAATAATCTTGGAAGCCTCACAGAAGATGGAATTAGGGAAGTCTGGTATTGGAGAGAAAGAGAACATTTTAGTTCTCTAAGCAAGATATAATAAGATGTATACTCAGAATGCAGACAGAGGATAGATTTGAAGGATTCTTAGAAAACAGAATCTCAAAAACTTCCTGAGTCATAAAATGCATGGGAACATGAAAGTGGAGTCTAGATATGCTCCCAAGTTTCTATACTGGTTAAATAAATGATAGTCATGGCTGAGGCCAAGATAAAGAAACAGGGAATGTAGGATAAAGAACAGGTGAGATACTTTCATGTTTTTTTATTCTGATAATGTGCACAGGGAAAAATAATAAATTTGGTTTGGATCTTTTAACAGTCAGGACCTATATGGCAGTAAGAAATAGCTCTAAAGTCTCATGAGTTTAAAACAACAAAGATTCATATCTCACTTGTGTTACATTTTTGGTTAGTGAAAGAATAGCTCTGGGTTAAGGATGTAAGCTGTTGGGGCCTTTCTGGAGTGCTGCCAGTTAACAGGGAGAAAGAAATAAATTTTATGTTCATTTTCAAAGATTTCTGCCTAAATTGACAAACATCACCTCCAATATACTTCACTGGTCAAAGCATGCCTTATGACAGACCCAATTTCAAAGGCACAGGAAAATGCATTTCTACATATTCCTCAAAGGAGGAGAAACAGAAATAAGCAGTATATAAAGTACTATAATCTGACCTGTTGGCTATGGAGAAAATATTAAGATTTTTTTTCCTTCCTACATATAGTCACTCCAAGGAAAGGAACCTAGAAGAGATCTAATAGATTTCAGAAGACTTAGTAACATGTAGACAGAAAAGACATTCAGGGAACAATTAGAGACAAACGTTCTGGAGTTCAGTAGAGAGTTTAGGGCTAAAGATTTAAATGTGGAAGATATCAGCAAAGATATTAAAATAATTCACTTGGTTGTTTTCCCAGGATAATTTTATAGCTTGAGAAAGGACTGAGGACAGAGCTCTGGGGATTCACCGTTTGATTGTAAGTCAAGAAAGTATACCAAAATAATTTTTTTCACTGAAAAGAAAAGATTATAGCAATAGAAGGTGAATCAATAGAGCAGGTATGGTGGAAACATTGGGGTAAAATAATTCCAACAAAGAAGAGATCCAAACATTAAGTGCTACCAAGAGCCCAAGTAAGACAAGTCTTAATTGGACTTAGCAATTAAGGGTTTATAAGTGATTTTAAAACGTCATTTGAGTGTATATGGACAGAACTTTTTTTATAGCAAGTTGAATTGAATTGTACATTAGAGATGAAGAAAGAAAACAGTGAGTTAAGGCTACCCTTCTTAGAACAAAAAAGAGAGATGTGGGGGAATTCTGGGGTCAGTAGAGGGATTTTTAGGAGTGCAAGAGTCAAAAATATGGGTCTGGGATTTAGCTCAGTGGTGCTGCTGCCTGCCTCAAAAGCAAGCGCAAGCAATCCCTGGTATCAAACAAAACAAAAAACAAACAAACAAACAAGTCAAAAATATGTTTTTAAGATGAAGAAAGGAGTGAGGAGAGAAGGGGCTTCTGGAGAGGGGGGCTGAATGATGGCTCACGGTCTCTAAAGAGGAAAGAAGAAAGATCTGTAGCCCTGGAGAGGATCCTCATGAGGTTGAAGAATAAGAAATAGTAACAATAATAACCCAGGTCTGGAAACTCCTAGGAAATCAGCTTAATTAAGATTGACTAGATCTGGGGTGAGGAAGGATCTGAGAGAACATCAGTTGTCCTAAAATTGTGAGGAAAAAAAAGAACATTACTAGAAGGAAAAAGAGGAGAAACAATTAATAAAAATATAGCAAGATTTATACTTCATCAAATTAATGGTAAACTGAGAAATAGAAATATGGACTACTAGAATTAGAACATCCTATAGCTTCCATTTATAGACAACTTCTATTTTATGTCACCTGTTTGTACAGATCTTTGAAGCTGGTTTCTACGGAGGCTATGTCAAAATGCTATACTGCATTTCTTTTTGTTTGATTTGGGTGTGGTTTTTGTATATTTTACCTTTTTTGGGGGGGTACGGGGATCAAACTTGGGACCTTGCACTTTCGAGGCAGGTGCCGGAACCACGGAGCTAAATCTCTGGCCCTATTTTATCGTTTTTAAATCAAAGATGGAATCTTTTTGCTAAATAATGGAAGAGAATATTAATTTTAAGAAGTACCAGAAGACAAGAGCAGTCAGTGTAATTTTCAGGGACATCTTTATTTTAGAATGAATATATATATTTTATAAGCAAGCTTGATGCAGTACAAGGATATAAAGTCTTGTAAAATAAATATAAAAAGGTATAGAATCATAATATAATCCAAAGTATAACATATTTTGCTGTTTAAATTTATTTTATAGTGAGTTATACTTAGGCATTTAAAATATATACTTTATATATCATATCAGTATACTCTTCATAACACATCAATGAGTTAGACCAACTAATAATCCATTAGAATTTAAATATGTAGAACTTCATGTGCTGGTTAATCTTAATTGTGGACTTCATTGGATTAAGAGACTCCTGGAGAAATGATTGAATCATGGGGACAATGTCCTCATCCATGGATTAATCCAATGGTGTTCACAAATGAATGTGCTCTCTTAGGAGGTGCTTTCTGGATAGAGGTGGGGCACAGGAAGGATGCCTTTGGAGAGTATATCTCTCTGGGGGGTTCTTCCCTCATGTTGTGCTTCCCTGCTGTCATGAATTGAGCAGCTTTGCTCCACCATACCCTTCTACTAGGGTCTTGAAGCAAGCTTACCATGGACTAAAACCTCTGAAACCATGAGTCAAATAAACCATTTCCTCCTTTGAGTTGTATATGTAAGGTATTTTGCCACAGGAGTGAGAAAGCTGACTAATAAATTTCATTTATTCAACAAGTATTTATTGGACAGCAATGTGTGAGGCACTGTTTAAGGAGAGCTTGGGCTTTATCCATGAACAAAACAGACGTGAATGTAATACTTTCATGGAGCTATATTCTAACAAGCATCCAAGCCACCAAGCTTTATATTTTACTAAGAGAAAGTATTAAAAATTTACCTTGTGCATTGCACATATAAGCCTAATGTCTTTTTTAAAAAAAAATCTTGCGATTTTAGTGAAGTTATAAGATGAAATAAAGAAAGTGTATCCTGAAAAATTTTTTTAGGTGATCCTAGAGGAGGAAAAAGGGAAGAAAACAAGGTCATACATTTTTGGAGGCAGGTTCTCAGTAGGTAGTTTAGGCTGGCCTTTATCTTTGAACTCACTAGGTACCTCAGGCTATCCTCTAATTTTTGATCCTACTGCATCAGCCTTCCTAGTGCTGAGATTACAGGTATGTACAAACACACCCAGCTATGGCCATGTTTCTAAGAAATGGATATAAGCACATACATTACTCAGAAAACAACAATCAACAATTTAAAATGACAGCTTCAACTAGGTTCCCATTTTGAATGTGACATAGTATTCCCCAACACTTTCTAATGGACAAGATGACCTCAGCTAGGGTATGACTTATTTCTCACTTGGAAACTGAGGTGAAAAACAAAAGTGTAAAAGAATGCAGGGAATATAGTGACTCACAGCTGCTATTGCCACCATGTGCCTCCTGATAATGCCAGTTTTCTTACAACAAGAGCAAAGTTGATAATATCACTGGGTTGGGTCTGAGGAGCTTCCCAAGGCTAAAATAAGGGAACTTAACCCACCCTTTTGTAGAATAAGTGTGGATGTTTGTTGACTTCCATGGCAGAGAAAATAATTTTTAGGTTGTATCAGTAAGAGGTATAGAAAGGGTTCATTAGGCAGAGATTTAGGATGCAATCAAGGACTCAGAAAAATGAGGCACATTATTTCCTGGAACAGGGAACATTTAAGCTTCTTTTGAAGGAGTGTAAAGCCCAGGAAAAGGTGACGAACCCTCCAGACGGGTGTTAGCCCATTCTACAGGTATAGACACTTTTTTGATTTTGTTTTTTGTACTGTAAATGTTTTTTTGGATTCTCTCAACATGCTCCTTTATCTCAGGATCAGGTTCTTCTCTTTACTTTCTCAATTTAGCCAATTAGTGAATTTTCAGTGTTTCTGAGGAATTTTGGGTGTGATGGGTTTGCTAGGGAAGGAGTCCAAATTCAACCAAAGGAAATGCTGATACGGATTAATTTGGGTGACTTCAGCTAAGGCCCTAAAGTTGCAGTCTTCTTAAGAGTGCAGTTTTTAGTTATGATTTTCTTGACTCCTTTCTACCTATCTAATATTTATTCTTCTATCCTATCTCAATAAAATCCCTTATTTTTCATAATTTTTTGAATATTATTTAAAGAAGAATGTAATAAGTACCAAATTAGCTAGACTTCTTATTCAAAAATTACACACACAAAAATGTACTCCTTTCCAGGCAAATTTTGCATTTGTGTCTGAATGCCAGCAAAGTCAAATTTATTAATGTTTTTCATATTTCTGTTTCAATTATATAATTATGTTTTCACAGAAAATTTGTGAAAAATTGCATATAAAACCCTAAAGAGAAGGGAAAAGAAAAAGAATTAAAATGTGTTAGGAACATGTACCAATTTCCTAACAGTAAATGCAATCATACAGTAAATATATACTAATAAAGGTAATAAGTAGCCTACACATAATATATATCGGGGATATTTTGGGGGTGATAGAATGTTCTAAAACTGGATTTTGGAGGTAGCAGCACAATTCTATTAGATTACTAAATGTCATTTACTTACACAATTAAGCTTCATGATTTTTATTGTATGCAGAGTATAGCTGAATATAAAAACTTCAATATGACATTAAGGGATTGGTTCCTAGCCATACTCAGCCTGAGCTTCCAGAACTCAACATCACAGTCAGAATCAAGACTATTTTAAGTGTTTCTTGTTTGCACTTTTTTTTTTATTTGCATCTTTGTTAGAGAACATGATTGTAATGTCTCTTATTTGTCTTGAAGTACACATTGCATTTACATTGGTCTCTGGGCAGTGGTAGGTAGTTTTCCCACAGTGCAGTCTTCTAAATGCTCCAGGTGGATGCTTTGATTGATGGTGATCACAAGAAGTCCTTCAGAAATGATTGTATTGGATCTGCAGTAAAAACCTCTGTTGCCAGGCTATACAGTGCATTATTTACTGTCAGGTCTTTGTTAGTAAATCTCCACTATTGCTGATTTGCCAAAGCCAGGACCTAACATGGAGGTGGTTACAGATGAAAATTTGCATCCTTTAACTTGAGGTTGAACTATAGAGCAAGAAAGTGAGCTCAAGTGACTAAGAATTTCAGTTTGGATTGTTAGGAGATTAAACACATGAATATGTTTGAAAATCATTAGAAAATCAAAGTATTCTAATTTTTCTCACAAATGGATTAGAATTTCTGTGGTTAATATTTTATGCCAATGAAATTGTGAGGTAGTTGATTAAATAGAAATTTATTTTAGCTCAAGGATCAGATTCTTAATTAAAAGTGGCATTTCCAAGCTTCACACACTGGGGAATGTTCCCAGGTTTAAGATGAAGATAACAGTTGTGGAAAAAACTGACTTAGAACTGAGCAGAGCTGGCATGTGTTGTTTTAAACCAAGAAGGTGCTCACAGATGGCTCAGAGAGAGATTTGGCAAGTCTGTGCTAATTACACGAATACATGGGAATATCTCCACTGAAAAACAGCTATACTTAATCTTGTCCTCCTCATGTAGTTTTTTAAACTCGGTTAATAACTACAATAAAATATAATGTGCAGTGGCCTGAAATACTTCATGCTTCATATTATGGTTATAAATGGATGTCTATTATTAAAACCACAAGGAGAGAGAGTTTGTGAGAGATAATTCCAATTCAAAGTCTACTGATCATACAAAATATTTTCAGAAGTTCCAGTTTGGACAAATAAACTATTCTTGATGGCTTCATTTCTAGACATTTTAAAACTTGTGATAGCCTCAAGCAGGTTAATTTATTATAATAAATCATATAAAATAAAAATATAGTATATGTAAAAAGGAACCATCTGAACTAAAAAGAAATTGGTCTTTCCCCTTATAAAACTTAATTTTACCATGTCTTACCACATCAAACATTTCATATTGATGTCTATTAACTATACAAATTTACTATTTTATATTGTTAAATATCATTGGCTAAAATATTATAAACACCAAGATTTATCTATTTTAAATTTTGCTTTCGGAACATAATATCAAATCTCAATGAAAGATGATTTAGAGAAGAAAATGATTTATTTAACAAATATTTATTTACCAGCCATTATAAGCAAGGCACTGAATAAGCTTTGAAAGATGTGACATGTTTTCCAGCTCTCACAGTGCTTATATTCTAGTGAGGAAACAGAAAATAAGTATATAAAGGATAAATAACCAATTAACAAGAGTTCTGTAGAAAGAATTAGAAGAGTGATTTTATATAAAATAATCAGAGGAGGGCACTTCTGTACAGGTTGGTCAAGGAAGACCTCTAGATGTATTCAGGTTGAAACGTGAAGGAAAATGATTGAGGGTCATTTTTTAAATTACCTATATGTTATCGCTACTATAGAAAAATCATAGCAGAAAATATTTTCCTGATCTAGTTGGCTCGTATTATTAGTAGGCAACCAGATAGCTCATCTGTGGGTTGTTAACAGGAAAAGAAGGCCATAATGGATAATTTATTTCTGTATTTGTTTCTGACTTTTATTAATTAGATTAGTTACTTGGATTATGGGATAAAGTTTATTTTCTTTAAATGTACAAATGACTGTCAATTTAATGGGAGGTCAAAATTTTAACTGAAAGTATAAGTTTAAAAGATGCAGATCACTTCCTGTTGTGGGCCATGGTTTCCTGTCGCTGCTTGGTAACAATAGGGAAGATAATGGCTGCCTGAGCAACGTTTTGGAGCAGACACTGGGTAGAGGCAGGTCTCAGCCAGCGACTCATTTGAGGGAGCTTGAAAGCAGTGGCAGCAGAGGCGCGGAAAGAGCCTCAGCAGAAACGGCTGAACTAACCGAGTCAGATCCTGACCTTAAAACTGAAGCAGAGTGAAGAAAACTAAAATCCAGTTTATTGTATTTCAGTACTATGTCGTAAAAATCAGATAATTTTCCACTTGTTCATCAAGATGGAAAACTCAGATTCTAATGATAAAGGAAGTGGTGATCAATCTGCAGCACAAAGCAGAAGTCAGATGAACTGATTGGATCGAGAAGAAACTTTCTATCAATTTGTAAATAACTTGAGTGAAGAAGATTATAGGCTTATGAGAGATAACAATTTGCTAGGCACCCCAGGAGAAAGTACAGAGGAAGAGTTGTTGAGAAGACTACAACAAATTAAAGAGTGTCCATCACCACAAAACTCAGATGAAAATAGAGTTCCTTTTTCTCCCTCTCTCCCTCCGTGGTTTTAAGCAGGCAGAGACTCTTCAGAGGATGTGTCTAATGGTGACTCTATAATAGACTGGCTTAATTCTGTCAGACAAACTGAAAATATGACAAGAAGTGGGCAAAGAGAAAACCAATCTTGGAGAGCTGTGAGCCAGACTAATACAAACAGTGGTGATTTCAGATTCAGTTTAGAAATAAATGTTAACCTTAATAATGGGAGCCGAAACCCAGAGAATGAAAATGAGCCATCTTCAGACTTTCTAGTGGAGAAATTACAGAAAACAATAGCCAAAGGCCAGTGGAAAATCCACGATCTGAAGCAACATCTGCAAGACTGCCTAAGTCAGAACGAAATTCAACTGAAACATTAACAACAGAAATTCCACCTACTAGATGTCAGAGGAGGGCAAGAAGTAGGAGCCTAGACCATCAGAGGACCAGAGCCAGAGCTGAAAGAAGTAGGTCACCTCTGCATCCAATGAGTGAAATTCCATGAAGATCTCATCATAGTATTTCATCTCAAACTTTTGAGCACCATTTAGTAAATGAGACCGAGGGAAGTTCTAGAACCTGGCACCGTGTGACATTGAGACCACAAATAACTGGGCCTGAGCTGTTAAGTAGAGGTCTTTTTGCAGCTTCTGGAACAAGAAATACCTCTCAAGGAGCAGCTTCTTCAGACAGCCATCTGTGGTGAATCTACAGGACCAGGACAGAGACCTCCAACCATAGTCCTTGATGTTCAAGTCAGAAGAGTTCATCCTGGAGAATATAAATAGAGAGATAGCATAGCTAGCAGAACTTGGTCGAGGTCTCAGACACCGAATAACACTGTTACTTATGAAAGTGAATGAGGAGGTTTTAGGCATACATTCTCACATTCTGAGCAGACAGATGTGAGAACCTATGTCAGTACCATCATGATTCCTATTCATAGAATTTTAAATACTGATTTAAGTGAGACTACATCTGTTGCAATTCAGACCATGTTACAGCAGATAATGACAGGTTTTGGTGAATTAAGCTACTTTATGTACAGTGATAGCGATTCAGAACCTAGTGGCTCGGTCACAAGTGGAAATATGGAAAGGGCAGAGTCACAGAATGGAGGAGGAAGTTCTGTTGGTTGTAGCAGTTCTGGTTCCAGTTCAAGTTCCAGTCCTAGTTCAAGCTCCAGTGGCTAAAGTTCAGAAACTAGCTCAGAGTTATTTGAAGGCAGCAATGAAGGAAGCTCATCAGGTACCAGACGAGAGGGTCGACATAGGGCCCCAGTCATATTTGATGAAAGTGGCTCTTTACCCTTCCTTAGTCTGGCTCAGTTTTTCCCCTTAAATGAGGATGTTGATGATCAACCCAGAGGACTCACTGAAGAACAGATTGACAACTTGGCAATGAGAAGTTTTGGTGAAAACGATGCATTAAAAACCTGTAGTGTTTGTATTACAGAATACATAGAAGGCAACAAACTTCGTAAACTACCTTGTTCTCAAGAGTACCATGTCCACTGCATCGATCGCTGGTTATCTGAGAATTCTACCTGTCCTATTTGTCGCAGAGCAGTCTTAGCTTCTGGTAACAGAGAAAGTGCTGTGCAGTTAACATCTGAACTCTCAGCTATGTAGCTGGTGTATTGATGGGCAAATAGGAATCACTTGCTTTATGTCCACTTTTTCAGTGGTGCTTAGCTTAAATGTAAAGTAACAACTGAATTGAGTCATTTATTTCTGAAAGAATCATGTACTTTCTCCAGTTTCTGTTTCAGAATAAAAAGAAATATTTAAAAAAATTTTAGGACCTAAAAATCTGATTTCAATACCATTTCAATTGGTAGCATCTCTGTTACCGATAATTTATACTTGTCAGTTTCTCTTTTGTTATCTTAAAAGATCTGCCTTAGCGATGGCTCTTGTCTGTTTCATGTTGATCTTTAAAGTTTCCCATACCATAGGAGAGAGAAGTTAAGGAAATTCCCAGATAAGACTAAGTTACAATATATGTTTGTTTCATAAGGGATTACTTAAAGTTATACCAGTCCTAGCTATTAATTGACCCAGATTCAGCCATATTCTGAATATTTGTTCACCTTTCAGACTCAGTGATACTGGACATGTCAGTGTAAATAACACTAAAGATAGAATCTTCTAAGTATATGACTGTCTCCTAAGCCCATTACTGTGGCACCCTATAGAGTGAGCTTATAGTTTGAGATATTTATTTTGTGTAAATATTAAAAAGCCTATGCTTGTGTACGTGAAGAAATCACATTCATTTGTTCAAAGATCTGAAGCTATTTTGTAGAGGCTCAGTACTTTTCCACTGCACTGTTGTATTGATGCATGAAAAACTGTAAAGCACCATGCTTAAAAAAAATAAATAAAAGATGTGACATGATAATATGTCACCAGTGACAAATGCATGATAATTTAAGAAACAAAAATGTAGTAGTACACTATTGAATAGAACTACTTTTTATTGTTATTGAATGAACTATAAATGGGGATTTATAGAAAACTACTAAGAATTGAACTGTCAAGATTTAAGAAAACAAAACTGCACATTTGTAATGCTATGAAGCATTCATTAGGTTTTCAGTGACAAAAGGATTAATTGACAAAAGGAACACAAGCAAGTATGATTATTATAAAACGTCTCTGAATTTTATCCAGTATTGATAGTTACTGCTTTGAGACATTCCAAATGCAGTGACTGTATGTTAGAACTTACTGGTTGGCAATCTCATATTCTACTATCCCATAGTTTTCTTCACTCCTCCCTTCATTCTTGCCAGAAGAACCCCAGTTATGTACAGTTTTTCAAAAGCTGGTTCCTTCCTCAATCACAAGGAGACAATCATGGTTAGGTTAAGCCAATAATAATTTCATTCTTCTAGCCTGTACTTGCTTTGAGCAATCAAGTGGTCAAATTCTAATCAGTGATACTTGAAAAGGAGACAGTGTTAAGATGTCAGTGTGCTTCCTGGAATAGTCTTGCTTCCTGCCTACAATGAAAGCACAGAAGGAAGCACTCTATTCCTCCATATTCTACCTCTCAATCTTGTATCTACTTTTGATGTCAAGATTTGGACTTTGTTTATATGAGCCAGATCATGAAACAAGCAAATTGGATGGATGTAAAATCTTGGGAATATTTTGATGTGTTGAGCTTATGGAATAGCCATTTATGGGAATATCCAACACTTGGATTTATTAGTCTTTTTAATGAAGTTGATTTGGTCTTTCAATATAGATAGGTCAAGTAACCCTTCCCAGAAAAGGGATGAGTTTTCACAATGCTCCTTGTATACACAAATACAAGTTCTTGCTATTATCTCATTGATACTTATAATCTTCACAGAGACAATGTTGCCTAATAATTTTTTCCTTTAAAATATTAAGTTGAAATTTACCAAGCAAGTATTAATACACAGTAGTTTCCAAATCTTTTGGTTTTAGAACTGCTTTAGACTCTTAAAAAAATTATTGAGAATAATTGTTTCAAAGTAAAAAGTTAAAAGAGAAATTACTAAGAATTCCAAAGTCTTAGAGTTTATGTTGATTCCATTGATATTTATTGTACTCAAATTAAAACTGAGGAAATTTTAAATATATATGTTACACCCAGCGAGAGAGAACCAACCAGAGACCGATATTAAATCCACACAGGAGTTTATTACCGGCAGGACCCGAGCCAAGCATAGGACCTGAGCCTCGACTGGGGGTTGGCAAACAAGTTTTATACACCTTTGAGGCCAACAGTTTCTAGGCCCCCCTATGGGATAGAACTAGTAAAGCAAGAAAAGGTACAGAAGCAGAACATCCTGCTGTTAGAACATTTGTAAAACAATAGTTGATTAATTGTTGTTTCTAAGAGACTCTCTAAGGGGAGGAGGTTTCTAAGCTTCCTCTTTTTGAGTTCATCTAAAGGGCAGGCAGGTGGGTCAAGCAGCAATATGGAGTCTGTCTTGCTAACAAGGGTCCTTCAATATATAACTCATTTAGGGATGGGGAGAATGGGAGGGAGAGGAGAGGAGAGGAAAGTAAAAATGATTAAGATTCAATATGTATATACACCAATTCTAATTTAAAAAGAAAATTATTCACTAAGTGAATAGTGCATACCTGTAATCCCAGCTACTTGGTAGGCTGAGGCAGGAGGACCATAAGTGTAAGGCCAGCCTGAGCAACTTAGCAAGCACTTCTCTCAAAAAACTAAAAAGGGCTCTGGATGTAGCTCAGAGATAGAATGCAACTGGGCTCAAGCCTCACTATTGAAAAAATTTTTCATTACATATTACCTTAAAATATGTATTCATATAAAAGTATTTTCTAGAACTAATTTCCTTTGCAAATCTCTTTAATTTCTGGTTTAATAGAAGATGATTTGATTCTAATGTCTTCTCTATATTCAATATGTTATTATAATATGTTGTCTTGGTTGAAGGACATGGAGAAAATATGGTCTCAAATAGATATGTTTGGAAAAGTAATGATTTTAAAGAATCCTAAATTGCTTTCTGGAGATTCCTCAGTAGTCCTACACAGTCCCCAAACTGTGATAAGATCTAAGACAATGATCAGATTACACTAAGACCTTGAAAAATCACAATGATTTCTTTTTCATCATGTCACAATCAAACACTGGCAGACTAGAAGAGTTGAATCGAGTCCTCTGTCTCCTCAGAAAATTTTCATTCTACAGTCATAATAAAGGTAGCTGGCTCATTCTATTAATCAACAAAATCTTTACCTTTAAAAAATCACTGAAAGCAAATCTATCTCTACACATATTTTTCAACTGGTTCAGAGTACATTATAGATACCATGCCCCATTTACCCCTTAATACTTCATTATACATATCCTGAAGTCAAGGACAATCTCTTTCATAACCACAGCATGATTAACAAATTGACATTATTGACACATTGATATAATGACTGGTGTCTAATTCCCAGTCAATATTTTAATTTCACCAAGAGTACCAATATTGTATTTATACATTTTCTTTCACTGCCTTGTATATATCTAGGATGATGCATTGAACTAGTTTGTGTATTTCCTTATTCCCCTATTATCTTTGACAATTCTTCAGCCTTTCTTTGTCTTTCATGACCTTAGCAATTATTAAGAGTATTGGCCCACTTTTTTTGGCACCAGGGATTGAACTCAGGACCTTGCGCTTGCAAGGCAGAGAGTGGCACCACTGAGCTAAATCTCCAGCCCTTGGCCCATTATTTTGTAGAATACCTGATTACATCTGATGTTTTCTCATAATTAATTCAGATTATAAAATATAGGAGGAATAACTCAGCAGTGATATTGTATGTTTTTAGTGTATCCTGACAAGTGGCAAATGAATGGACTTCCTCTATTATTGTCATATTAAATTTAGTCACTTAGGGAACCCGAAAAAAAGCAGGAGTAGCTATCCTCTTTGAAGATCTACGGGATTTCAAACCAACACTGATTAAGAGAGACAAAGAAGGACACTACATCCTTGTAAAGGGAACAATCCAAAAGGAAAAGAAGATAATGATAAATATCTATGCACCAAACACTAGTGCACCCAACTATATAAAACAAATACTAATGGACATGAAAAATCAAAAAAGCACCAATGCAACACAAGTGGGGAACCTCAATACCCCACTGTCAAAATTAGATAGATCATCTAGACAAAAAATAAGTAATGAAATACTAGAACTCCATAGAACTCTTGAATAAATGAACTTAACAGATGTTTAAAGAGTGTTTCACCCCACAAAACCAGAATACACATTCTTTTCAGCTGCCCACGGGTCATTCTCCAAAATAGACCACATACTCGCTGATAGAACATGTTTAAGTAAGTGCAAAGGAAGTGAAGTTATCCCCTGTATATTATCAGACCATAGTGTGATGAAATTGGAGATCAATAGCAAAAGAAACAGCAAAAATTTCAGAAACACATGGAAATTGAACAACATACTTCTAAATAACCAGTGGGTCACAGAGGAAATTAAAGAAATCTGACAGTTCCTTCAATTAAATGACAATGACAATACAACATATCAGAATCTACAAGACACAATGAAAGCAGTCTTATAAGGGAAATTCATAGCAGTGAATACGCACATTAGGAAAACAGAGTGAGCCCAATTAAACAACCTGATGCTGAACCTCAAGCTTCTAGAAAAAGAAGAGCAGAACAAACCCAAAGCTTACACAAGGGAGGAAATTATAAAGATCAGAGGAGAAATCAATGCAATGGAGACTAAGAGAACAATACAAAAAATCAATGAAGCCAAGAGTTGGTTCTTCAAAAGAATCAACAGAATTGACAAACCCTTAGCCAACCTTATCAGGAAAAGGAAAGAAAAGGCCCAAATCCATACATTTAGGAATCAAAATGATGAAATTACAATGGACCCAGCAGAAATCCAGAGGATCATCAATACCTACTTCCAGAACCTATACGCCAATAAGATGGAAAACACAGAAGAAATGGACAGATTCCTAGATACATATGAATTACCAAAGTTGAACGAAGAAGACCTAAAAATTCTAAACAACCCAATATCAACCAATGAAATTGAAAACGCAATTAAAACCTTACCGACTAAGAAAAGCCCAGGCCCGATGGCTTCACTGCTGAATTCTATAAGACATTTAGAGAGGAACTACTGCCATTACTGTTTAAAGTCTTCAATGAAATTGAAAGGGAAGCAATACTCCCAAATTCATTCCTGGAAGCAAGCATCACCTTGATCAACAAAGCAGAGAAAGACCCAACCGAAAAAGAGAACTATAGGCCAATCTCACTAATGAACATAGGTGCAAAAATCCTTACTAAGATACTGGCAAATAGAATGCAGAAGATCATCAAGAAGATCATACACCCTGATCAAGTGGGATTCATCCCAGGGATGCAGGGATGGTTCAACATATGCAAATCAATCAATGCAAAGCACTATATCAATAGAGCCAAAGACAAAAACTATATGATTATCTCCATAGATGCAGAAAAAGCATTTGACAAAATCTAACAGGCATTTATGATAAAAACCCTACAAAAACTTGGAATAGATGGTCTCTACTTCAATCTGATAGAAGCCATCTATGAAAAACCAACAGCCAATATCATATTAAATGGTTAAAAACTGAAATCCTTCACACTAAAATCAGGAACAATACAAGGATGTCCACCATCACCACTCCTGTTCAATATAGTCTTGGAAATATTAGCCACAGCAATTAGAGAAGAGAAAGAAATAAAAGGAATAAATTTAGGAAATGAAGAAGTCAAATTGTCATTATTTGCAGATGACATGATACTCTATATAGAAGACCCCAAGAACTCCACCAAAAGTCTTCTAGACTTAATAACCAAATTCAGTCAAGTAGCTGGTTACAAGGTCAACACACAAAAATCAATAGCTTTCCTCTACATGAACAATAGACTCACTGAGACAGAAATAGGGCAAACAATTCCTTTCACAATAGCATCCAAAAAACTGAAATACCTAGAAATCAACCTAACCAAAGAAACCAAAGACCTCTTCTCTGAAAACTATAGCACTCTGAAAAGAGAGATTGAAGATGATATCAGAAAATGGAAAGACATCCTTTGCTCCTGGGTAGGAAGGATCAACATAGTGAAAATGGCCATACTTGCAAAAGTGCTATATAGATTCAATGCAATCCCAATTGAAATTCCAGCAGCATACTTCATGGACCTTGAGAAAACAATCCAAAAATTCATTTGGAACAAGAAGAGACCCAGAATAGCAAAAGCAATTCTAGGTAACAGAGACATGGCAGGGGGTATCACTATCCCCAACTTGAAACTATATTACAAAGCTACTGTGATAAAAACAGCATGGTACTGGCAAAGAAACAGACTTGAAGCCCAATGGAACAGATTAGAAGATGCAGAAACAACTCCAGACACACTCAGCCACCTCATTTTCCACAAAGGAGCCAGACACCCTCACTGGAGGAAAGATAGCCTCTTTAATAAATGGTACTGGAAAAATTGGGTTTCAACTTGTCAAAGATTAAAACTAGACCTATATTTCTCATCATGCACTAAACTAAAGTCAAAATTGATTAAGGATCTAAATATTAAAACAGAAACACTGAACTGGTTGGAACAGAGGTTAGGTAGAACTCTTGAAGACATTGGTACAGGAAAAGATTTTATGAACAAAACGTTAGTTGCCCGTGAACTAGCACAAACAATCAACAAATGGGATCTCTTCTTATTAAAAAGCTTCTGCACAGCAAGAGAAACCACTAACAGTGTGAAGGGAAAACCCACAATGTGGGAAAAAAATTTTCACTTGCAGTTCCTCAGACAAAAGTCTACTATCTAAAATCTATGAAGAACTTTAAAAAAATCAGACCTCTGAAATTTAAAGACCCAATCCAAAAATGGGCATCTGAAATGAACAGACATTTCTCACACAAAGAAGTAAAAGTAGCAAATAAACATGAAAAAAATATTCAACATCACTGGTCATTCAAGAGATGCAAATGAAAACAACGCTGAGATTCCTCCTCACTCCAGAAAGAATGGCTTCTATCATGAAATCAACCAATAACAAATGCTGGCAGAGCTGTGAGAAAAGAGGAACCTGTTCCACTGCTGGTGGAAGTGTAGACTGGTGCAACCACTGTGGAAATCAGTATGGTGCTACGTCAAAGAACTAGGACTGGAAGTCCCATTTGACCCAGCTATTCCCCTGCTGGCTATCTTCCCCAAAGAATTAAAAGAATCATACCACAGTGATATATGTGTACCCATGTTCATAGCAGGACAATTTATAATAGCTAAAACTTGGAAGCACCCCAAATGCCCATCAACTGGAGACTGGATAAAGAAAATGTGGTTTTTTAATAAAATGGAGTACTACTCAGCCATAAAAAATGAGAAATTAGAGACATTTATAGCTAAATGGATGCACCTTGAGGCGATACTCTTAAGTGAAATAAACAGGACACACGTGTAAATATCGAATAGTTTCTCTAGTGTGAGAAACTGAAAGTGTAGATAAGGACTAAAAGGTATAATAGATAATGTGAAATAGGAAGAAAAGGGGCAAAGGGGAAGGGGAAGTGGGAGGGGTAGGGATAAGGGGAAGGAAAGAAGGGAATGGAATTAATATAAGGAAATGAAAAAATGGACACAAAATCTTTGTAAATAGGGAGGGATGGAGGAGTTGAAGGGAGGATAGGGGAATAGGGAAAAAAATAAGAACCAAGAGAGATTATGTAAAGGTGTAAATTTCCAATGAAGAATGTCATTATATTGTATACCTAAAATGTACCAATAAAATAAAATTTTAAAAAATAAATAAATACATTTAGTTACTTTCTTAACACAGTTTTGCCCAGATTCTCTACCATTTTTCCTTTGTAATTAATAAGGAATTCTAGGGAGATATTTTAAGACAGTATAAGTATCCTGTTTCTCATTAAATTTTTCCCTCTAGTTTTGTCATCCATCAAAGTTTCTTGCCCAAATTTATTACAAGGACAGTTTCTAAATGATGGCTTTCTAGCTCCATCATTCCTTCTAATGCATTTGTTGGCATTCTAGGCCTTAGTATTTAGATTTTTAAACAAGAAATCTAGTGATCCTATTCTTAATCACTGTTTTCTGCATCACAGAATAATGTTTGATATTTAATTCTATGGGCAAGGGAAACAATAAAGCAATATATTTATTAATGCATTCCTTAGTCAGCTTTTTGTTACTATGACAAAATACCTGACTTAATTAACTTATAAGGTGGACAAGCTTAGTTTGGCTCACAGTTTCAGAGGTTTCAGTCCATTGTTGCTTGTTCCTGTGGCTTCTGGGCCTATAGCAAAGCAGTATGTCATGATGGAAGTGCATGGTGGAAGGTTGCTCACCTCATAATAGCCAGGAAACAAAGAGTAAGGAAGAGAAGGGGCTGAAGACCCTATATCTCCTTCAATGGCAACCTCTCAATGACCTAAATGACTCTCATTAGGCTTCATATGTTAAAGTTTCCACCACCTTCAATAGTGTCATGCACTGGGGACAAAGCCTTCAACACATGGCCTTTAGGGGACATTCAACATCCAAACTATAGCACCCAAGTATTGAAAATCTGGAATATATGGCAGTATATTTACAGTATATCTAAAGTTGAACTATAAGACATTTCCATGTGATGGGTACATTTGAAGTCTTCATCATTTCAGTACCAGCTCTCACCTACACCTCAAATCCAAAACTTGTCAGGGCTGACCTTTCCAGTTTCCAGCTGTGTGGAGGGAGAACATTTTTCTGGTTTATGTGCTGGGGAGAGTCTAACTGTTCTAAGTAGACTGTCAGCTAATTCTGTTTTCAGCATCTCTCTACATTCTCATTTTTCAAAAATAATAGATACCTTAAAACCTCAAGCTTTCCCAGATTCTGCAACATGAATCTGCTTGTTTCTGTCTGTTGTGTTCTCCCACTGCTGGTTTAGGTACCAACTTTCTTCAGACTAGTCACTCAGTTATGGGTCCTCCACCCACTCCTCTTCTCTTTGTCCTTGTGTACTTATGACATTTTTTGTCCCTTTACTGTTATCTGAGTAGGATTTAAAAGAGAACTGAGACAAATGTGTGTGTTAAATCCACATTTATAAATCTCTTTAGTTATATCATTAAAGTTAAGTTGGATTAAAGCAGAATCAAGAAAAGCACTGTTAATATAATCAGAAGTGTATATTCTTACTCTAATCAGACTATTACTGATAAATAGCCAAGGCAGAAATTAGAGTGATTCTTTTTTTTTTTTTTTGGTACCAGGGATCGAACTCCGGTCCTTGCACTTGCTCAGCAGGCGGCAAAACCCCTGCGCTAAATTCCCAGCCCCCTTTTTTTAACCAATGTTAATTAGACCAACATGATACCAAAGATGAGTTCTGTATGCAATTATTTCTACTTAAAAATGGGGAACAATACACATAACACATTTTATGTACATATTATACATAATACCTATTGGACTTTGAATCGAATGGTTTATTTACTTGCTAATTTATTTATACATATTTGTAGCACATGATGTTTACATCCATCTTACGGAGTAGGTACATGTACTTAACATATCTTGATTCTTTTTATTCCCCTTCCCCTTCTCATCCTCCTCCCTCCATAAATCTCTAGGCCACCCCCTCATTTTCTCCTTCTCCTCCTCCTCCTCCTCCTTCCTCCTCTTTTTCTTCTCCTCCTCCTTCTCTTCTTCCTCCTCTTTCTTCTTTAGTTCATGTTTGCAGCACATATCAATTTCATTCATTGAGGGTAGTTGGTACATGTATATGACATTTTAATCCTTTCATGTCCCCTTTCCTCTTTCTCCATCAGTCTCTTGGTCCCTTTTTCATTTGCAAAGGATCTATCTTCTTCTTTCCTTTTAGCAATCTTTTAGTTTGCTCTTTATTTGTACTTTCAGTTTCTCACATGAGAGAAACCATATGGCATTTAAGCTTGCGTGTCTGACTTATTTAACTTAACATATGTTTTCAAGTTGCATCCATTTTCCTACAAATATCTCAAGTTTATCCTCCTTTGTATCTGAGTAGTTAGATACCACATTTTCTTTATCCATTTGTCTATTGATGGGTATATAGGCTCCTTCCAATATTTAGCTATTATGGATTGTGCTGCTATAAACATTCATATGCATATATTGCTGCAGTAGATGTCCCTAATTCTTCTGTGAAGATATCTAGAACAAGTACAGCAGTATTGAATGGAATTTCTATTTTTAATTTTTTGAGAAATCTCCATATTGATTTCCATAGTGGTTGTGTTGGTTTAAAATTTTACCAGCGGTGTGGAAGGATTTCTTTTTCACCACAGCCTTACCAGTATTTGTAATTATTTTATTTTTTGGTGATTGATGTTCTTTCTGGAATAAGATGAAATATCAGTGTTGTTTTAGTTTGCATTTTTCTAATAACCAGCAAAGTTGAACAATTTTTCATGTATTTATTAGTCATTTATATTTGTTCTGAGAATTCTCTTTTCATTTCAGTAGTTCATTGTTTGATTAGATCTTTTATTTTGTGGAGCTAATTTTTTGAGTATTTTGTATGTTCTAGATATTAATCCTCTGTCCAAGGAGTAACTGGAAAAAAATTTTCCAGTTCTATAGATTGTCTCTTCACTCTTTTAGTTGTTTCCTTGGTTTTTTTTAATCAAATGGTTTTTATTCTTTATTTTTATTACTACATGTTTGCAGTACCTAATGTTTACATTCCTGGTATGTATGGGTTGTTTCCTTTTTAATTTGATATGATCCCATTTGTTGACTCTTGCTGATATTAACTGTGCAATTGGAGTTCTGTTCAGAAAGTCCTTGCCTACACCTATGTCTTCAAGAGTTTTACCTATTTTGACTTCCAGCTGATTAAGTGTGTCTATTTTAATATTTAGATCTTTGATCCATTTTGATGTTAGGTTAGTACATGATGAAAGATATGGATATAGCTTCAAACTTCTGGATGTGGGTAGCCAGTTTTCCCATCACCATTTGTTAAGGAGGTCACTTTTTCTCCACGTGTGTTTTTGGCTCCTATATCAAAGTTCAGGTGGCTGAATTTATCTAGGGTTATTTTTGCATCTTCTATTCAGTTCCATTGATCCACATGTCTGTTTTTGTGCTCATATCATGGAGCTTTGTAGTATAATTTGAAGTCCAGGGTTGTGGTGTCTCTTGCATCGCTCTTCTTGCTTAGGATTGTGTATCAGTCAGTGCTTACTAGAGAATCAGATTTAATGCAAGATATACAAATACATAAGAATTCACAAGATTGGCTTACAATGGCCACCCACAGAGTCAGATGTGGAAGAGTGAAAAAGATCTGTCTGCACACCGGAGATCCAAAGGATCCAGTTGAAGGCCTGGAGCTCAGTGTAGTGTGCTGTGTGAGTCCATATCAGGAGGATGAAGGGTCTGCAATAGAAGGCCGAAGGGTCTGTGCTGGAGGCTGAAGAGTCTACACTGGAAGACTGAAGAGTCTGTGCTGGAAGCCAGAAGATGATGTCCAAGGTAAAAGCACAGACTAGAGATCCTCTGAAGAAACAGGAGAAATCTTTCCTTCTTCCTTTCCCTTTTGTACCATTCTGGCAACAATCGTCCCTGGGGTGGGTCTTCCACACCCAGAACTATGCTGAGTCAATTTAGTTGGGCATTTCTTATTCAAGTTACAATCAGTTAACTATCACAGATTGATTTTGCTATTCTGGGTCTCTTCTGGTTCTATATGAATTTTAGGATTGTTTTCTCTATTTCTGTGAGAAATGTTGTAGGTATTTTGATTAAGATTGTGCAGTTTTGGAAATATGGCCATTTTAACAATATTTGTTCAGGGATATCTTTCCATCTTCTGATGTCCTTTTCCATCTTTTTCAGAACACTGTATTTTCATTGTAGAGTTCTTTTACTTCCTTGCTTAGATTAATTCCCAAGTATTTAATTTTCTGATGCTATTGTGTAGGTTCATCTTTTTCTTTGTTTTGTTTTGTTTGTTTTTGGGGTTCTTTTTGTATCGGGGATGGAACTCAGGACCTTGCATTTGTGAGGCAGGTGGCGGCACCACTGAGCTAAATCCCTGGCCCTCTGATGCTATTGTGAATGGTATTGTTTTCCTAATTTCTTTCTCAGCGAGTTCATTATTGGTGTACAGGAACGCTATTAATTTTTATGTGTAGATTTTAGACCCTGATACATTCCTTAATTTTTTATTAATCCTAAGAGTCTTTTGGTGGAATTATTTTGATCTCCTATGTAGACAATCATGTCATCCGCAAATAATGACAAATTAACTTCTTTCTTTTCTATATGTATCCTTATTATTTCTTTCTCTTGTCTGATTGCCTTGGCTAATGTTTTGACTACTATACTGAACAGGAGTAGTAATTGTGGACATCCTTGTCTTATTCCTGATTTTAGAGGGAAACCTTTCAGTTTTCCCACATTTAATATGATGTTTTGGGGAGGTTCTCACATGACTTTTATCAGACTGAGGTTAAATCCTTTTATACTTATTTTCTTCAACGTTTTTTCCATAAATCGGTGTTGGATTTTGACAAACAGCTTTTTCTATATCTATTGATATGCTCAGGTGGTTTTTGTCTTTGCTTCTGTTCATGTGGTTTATTACATATATTGATTTGCATATGTTGCACCATTCTTTCACTCCTTGGATGAAATCTGCTTGGTCATGATGTATGATCTTTTTGATAATTTGTTGCATTCCATTTTAGCCATAAAGAACAAGAAACTAGAGTCATTTATAGCTAGATGGATGCATATTGAAGCCATACTCTTAAGTGAAATAAATAGACACAAGTGTAAATACCGAATAGTTTCTCTAGTGTGAGAAACTGAAAGTGTAAATAAGAATTAAAAGGATTGATAACTAATAATAGATACTTTGAAATAGGAAAAGGCCCAAAGGGGTAGGGGTGGTGGGAGGAGATTGGGAAAGGAAAGAATGGAAAGGAAAAATTATGAGAAAGGAAAACAAAATGGAAATGAAGTCTATGTAAATAGGGAAGGGTGGAGGGGTGAAGGGCACACAGGTAATGGGGAAAAAATAAGAGCCAAGATACATCATGTACAGATACAAGCACCCAATGATAAATGTAAATGTATTGTATACTTAAAATGTACCAACAAAAGAATTTAAGCAAAAAAAAAAAAGAATTTTTGCATATATGTTCATTAAGGAGATTGGCCTGTAGTTTTCTTTTTTAATTGGGTCTTTGTCTGGTTTTGGAATCAGAGTGAATCTGGTTTCCATAAGTGAGTTTGGAAATACTCCTTCCATTTCAATTTCATTAAAGAGCTTTAGAAGTATTAATGTTATAATCTCCTGGAAGGTCTTGTAGAATTCAGAGTGAATTCATCAGGTCTTAGGCTTTTCTTAGTTGGTAGGTTTTTTAAAAATATTGCCTCAATTTCATTACCTGCCATTGGATGGTTCAGAACTTTTACGCCTTCTTGGTTCAGTTTAGAGAATTGATAGGTGTCTAGGAATTTGTCCATTTCCATAAGATTTTCCTGTTTCTTGGAGTTCAATTTATCATAGTGATTGATATAGGGCACCAAGTATTCAAAAAATGATATAGAGCAAGTAATCCAAATAAGCAAAAGTAATCCAAACAAGAGAGATATTATAACTCCCAACGTGCTAGATATCCAAAACTTGAGTTTGTGTTCTCTAAAATCAAAGAATGATTTCTAGGAAAAACAGAGGTTAAGAGTATGAAAAATTTATTGAGAGAAAGATAGCTTCTAAGAGAGACAGAAGGGGACCAGAAAGTGGGTTACAAGGGGCCCCATTTCCCAGGGGTTTTTTATAGAGCAAAGCTACAAGGTGAGGCATGTACAAAAGTGACCCAACTAATAAGATACAGTGGAAATTCACAAAGTGTGTGCAAGGTGAGACAAACCCATAATCAACTAACAAGATTACAAATACGGTCACCCATGTAATATTGATTAAATGGGGATCAAATGAGAAAAGAAGTCATGTAGCCAGAGTACATACAATGAAGGAGGAATTTCTGGAAAGGAAATGGGCTAGGGAAATTGAGGTCTATTTAGAATATCAATCACTGCTATTCATATCTAAGGGAAGTAAGTAAGTGTGGTACCTTTTTTCTTTTTTATAATGCTGACCTTCAGTGAATGTGTCTTGTTTTTCATATTGATTCCTCAAGGGCCAGTCCTATCTAACTGCCTACAAGATATCTAATTAACTTACCTATGTACAATAATAGTAGTTACTATCTTCTGGATTTTGGTGATATTCTTTATGATTCAATCTTTTTCATTTCTAATTGCATTGATGTGAGTCTTTCTTTCTTTTGGTAAGTTTGGCTAAGGGTTTACATATTTTTTCTTTTCTGTTTTTATTTTTGCCTTGATTGATTCATTCCATCTGAACCTTTGGCTTTTTCTGCTTCGTTGTTTCTGTCTAGAATATTCTTGAGTATATTTTGAGTGCTAGTTTGGTGTGCATGTATCTCTTAAAGTGTTCTTTGTCATAGAGTGTCCTTCTCATTCCATCTGCTTTGAAAGAAAGTTTTGCCGGATATGTTCTTGGTTAGAAGTTGTTTGCTTTTAGAGCTTGAAATACTTTACTACAGACTCTCCTGTAATCTTAGTAGGTTGACTTTTCAATGGGATTTTTTGCTTTTCTCTGACAGTTTTTAAGATTTATCTTTTTGTTAGACAGCTGGAATTTTGACTAAGATGTGCTGTAGGGAGTTTTTTTTTTTAATCATAGTTAGTTGGTGTCAAATAGACTTCGCTTTCCTGTATGTTGAAATCTTTCCTCATACTTGGAAAGTTTTCTATTGTGATTTCTGTAAAGAAAATTTTTATTCCATGTGTGATGTCTTCTAATTTCGCTCTGACTACATTTAGCCATAGGTTGATCTTCTTAGCATTGTGTAGCAGCTGTTAGATGAAATTTTTCTTGTTATCTTATCATTTTTAAGCTTTCTCTGAATAATTTGTCATAAGTTACAATTTTGTTCTATTTCAGAAACCCTGTCTTCACATTGGTCATTTCTGCAATTGATGACACTATAGCATTTCTCATCTCTGGTATTTCTTTCTGACACCTTTTTATGGAGTCTATATCTTTGGTAAACTTAACTTTCATGTTTTGTACCATTTTGATCAGCTCTTCCAATTTTTTCTTTCTCCCATATCCACTCCTATATCCATCATTTTGTATATTCTATTATTTGGGGGTTATGGTTATGGTCTCTCTGAACTCACCAAGTTTCTTTACCTATTCCTTAATCAGTTCGTACAGCTGTGCTACCTGATATTTGTTTTTCTGTCCATTGGTGCACCCTGGATCTGCCTTGGTAGAATGGGAGAGCTTGGGAGCCTTTTGTTGCCTTGTTGTCATATTTATATAGCATAAATTATATTTATGAAACTCTCTCTCTCTATATATATATATATTTGGGGGGGTGCTGGGGATTGAGGTCAAGTAGACTGAGGCAAGATTGTAGTTGATACGAAGATCTTTTTAGTTAGAGCATGTCTTCCAGTGATGTGTTTGTGGCTTTATTTGACCAGAGATAGTGTTCTCCTTTTCAGCTATTCAGTTTAAATGGTTTGAACCCTATCACTGTGTTGTACGGAGAGAATTACTACTGGTCATAACAGCATCAATAGATATGATCAGACATCACTTGTATTTCTTAAATCTTGCATTTATCTTTTGCCCATTAGCAGCACCATTTACAGTATATTCTATATTATTATTAACAGTTAGTTTGCAGTGTGAAAAAAGGGAAGGGAAGAGATGAAAGAACTAGTGAAAGAGGGTCATAAGCCAGTCAGAGGAAAGATAGGAGAAATAATAATAGGTAAAAACATTAGATGGGTTCAGACTCTGTTGGAGGTCTTTTATAGTTAAAGTAAAGGGTAAGTATAGAGAGTTTTAAGATTATATTTGTGGAAATGGAGGTAGAATGTAGCAGAATGGAGGTTTAATTTAAGATTGAGGTAAACTATAGGATTGTTAGAAACTGTTGATACATTTGTATACCTGAAAGGCAGAAAAGAAGCAAGGGAAGAAAAAGGAACAGGTAAAATAAGTAAGAGTATAATGAAAAGAAAAAGGAGCACAGAAGGTTAATACAGGACTAGATAGGAAATACAGAAGGGGGGAAAAATATAGAAGGAAAACTTGTAATGAAGAATTGAAAAAGTAGGAGAAATAAGTAAAAAACAATAATATTGACACAGAAGGGAGAATTGAAGAAAAAGAATGAAAAGAAAAGTGAGAGTGTGCAAAAAACCCCACACAATTACATCAAAGGAAAAAAAAAGAAAAAAAGAAAGAAAAAGAAAAACAAACAAACAAAAAACAAAACCCGGCACTACAAACACTACACTACAACAAGAATATGTACATGCAGTTCCCATGTGACTACTACGCCATAAAGCCTGAGTGTCCACAAACCTCTCTTCTTCCTTTAGTTTTAGACTACTTTCAGGCAGCCACAGCAATTTCCCATTTGTCTATAGGCTGTTTGCCAGCCTGTCCAGAAATGATGAGGAATATCAGTTTCTTTGAGCCCACTTTCATGATGCAAACTATGCTCAGGGCATGGTTAATTGCAGCCTTTTTGTCTGTGTCCCAAGCTCCAGCCACCTCAATTATTTTGAGAGGAGAAGAAGAATGTGAAATAATTTTCCTAACACCAAGCCCTCCTTCACCTTCTGCCAATGTCCTGTGACTCCTGCTTCCCTTGCGTTGGAGGAATCTCTGTGTTCTTGCTTCAGATTTTTTTCTGACTTGTTTTTTTTGACTGTTTCAGCCTGTTATATTTTTTCCTTTGCACTCAAATCCCAAACTGGCTGTCTCAAGAATTCCCCTTTCTGGCAAGCAGAATCTGACGTGGTTCCTGGGCTTGGTTTAGAGCCTCTCCTCCCACCCCAAAGCATGATGATGGTTGCTGTTCAGGATTTCCTACTAAATCAATCTTTTTTTTTTTTTTTTTGGTACCGGAGATCGAACTCGGGACTTTGTGCTTGCAAGGCAGGCGCCGGAACCACTGACCTAAATCCCCAGCCCTACTAACTCAGATCTTTTGGTCTTTGTGGAAACAAGGAAGAGCTTGCTCTGGACCAATTGTCCAGTCTTGCTCCTTCTCCTCAGATTCCAGGGATGTGATCTGTGGTGACTCCCTGCCAGTGAACTCTGCCAGTGCCATTCACCATGGTTAGCCTGTTTCTGCCTAGAGTGAGGGGCGGGGCTTCCCTTGCTCCTGGTGACCACTGGAGGGAATGTCACTGGGATACAGTGTTCCCCAGTGTTTGGGGGTGATGATGTTGAGAAGCAGCCAACATACATACAGTCTGGCCCCTGCAGCACTAGTTCATTCCCTTAGGCTATTTGGGGTACTTCATGATAGCTGCTTCCCAAATGGAGCAGGCGCAAGGGGTGGTGGAGACTAGGCATGGGGGCACCATTTCTCCTTTTTAATGATTTGGATGTTTAGTCTGATCTACCTGTATCACTTTTCAGATTAATTTTTTATGTTCAGGGTGTGATTCCCCCCCTTCCCCCCATTTCAGAGTACTTGATTTTTGGTAAATCTCTTGAGTATCTTCTACAAAATACCTTCTCTGTTTAGCCATGTTGGATCTCTTGAATCCAGAGGTTCTTACATAGGTTAATAGAAACTGCTGTGATGAGCTCAAACCTGGCTGTTTGAGGGTGGTGGTCTCACCTCTCCCCTTCCCTATTCCTATGTTTCTATTTTGTCAGTCATTGGTCTGTCAGAGTCTGGCTACAGCTCGCTTACCAAAAAGCTTAACTATTAGAAGGTATCAGGGGCTCAGACTCAAAGTGAAGCTGGAATTCAAGCCAGGGAATGACAATAACAAAGACACTCTGGAAGGCTGATTCAGGCAGAAAGGATTAGACTGTCACACAAAGGGGATAGCCTGATCAGAATGTTGTTGTGGAGGCCACCACTGTGTAAGCCTGCTTGTCAAATTGTCCCTATCCTTGCTATACTCTCCCAAGGTTCAAGGTCGGGCGGCCTTGACTCAAACTAAGACACTACCAGGAGATGATACCAACTTGTGTACTACTTTAGGATATTGGATTTGTCCCTAGGGGGCCTGTCTGAGGTTCGTACAACCTGCCACTCAGAATCATTCACTCACCAAAAGACATACTTGTGTTAGGCAAAGGACAAATCTTCGCCCTTGAGTTTCAGGGAAATGTGATATCAGAGGAAGGAATTCCCTGCTGCAAGAATTTTCCTTAATGAGATTAGGGGCCGTCAGGAAGGGCACTGTATATTAGACATCTATAGGGCCCTTCTTTCATTCAGCCCCTTCACTGTTAGCAGCCTTGGCTTTGGCAAACAAAAAAGAAAGTTGACTGGGTTTTTGTATGATAGGCTAAGCTGTACTGCATTAACACATAAATCCCAGCATTCAGTAGCTTCGCACAATATAAATTTGTTTCTCTTTCAGGCAAAATCTAATACAGATTCTCTGCATCAGACAACTTTCCACAGTGGGTGTCCTCAAAGATTTTTCTATCAATGGATGATGCAGATTGACCATCTTCATAATTCTAATCCCCAAGGTAGGGGACAATGAAAGAGAAAGTAGAATCAGACATAGACTATTTCTTCATGTTCCAGGTCTAGAAGTAAACTTCCCTGCTTCTACCCATATTCCTTTGGTTAGAACTAGTCACCCTGTCCCACTGAGTTTGTCAGGGCTGGAAACTCTGTACCCAGGAGAAAAGTAAAATGGCTTAGTAAGCCCAAGGTTATCTCTGCTGTTTTTGGTGAGAGGTTTTCCTCAGTGAGAGCTGGGCTATCATAGAGGAGGACTGACATCCCTCCTCGTTCTCTTAGCACTGGGCCTTTTTCCTTTATAGTGTGCTTTCTCCCAGATCCATTCCCCAGCCTGTGGGATCCTATCTCTTGTTTTTTTCTTCCTCAATTTTCCCTATCCTCACAACCTCATTATCCCTCTTTGTGCCCCAGGTCCTCTTACAACAGACCTCTGTGACTCATTAAATCTACAGTCTACATCAAAAGCTGCAGAAAGAGTCGGTTCCCTTTCTTCAAGGGGATGACAGATTTAGGCTTTGAAAACTCCTAGGGAGTGAGAGGAAATAATTATAGTCCATCCCTCTGATTCGGCAAAGAAAGGGCAAAAGAAGAATAAAACATTTTACAGTAAGAAAGCCTGAATATCCATGGTCCACTGAATATCCATGGTTACTTTTCTGTTGCTAGGGCAAAATGCCTAACACCCACAACTTAAAGGTGGGAGTTTTAGTTTTGCTCCTGGTTTCAGTCCATGCATGGTCAGCTGGCTCCTAGGTAAAAATGACATTTTGGAAGGGCCTGGCAGAGGAAAGTTGTTCAGCCCATGGTAACTACAAAGCACAGAGTGAAAGCAGAGCCAGGGAATTTTTAGTCATGTGCACATGGATTCTAGTCAAAGTCTATGACAATAATCATACTTTTGTGTTAAGAATTACTAAAGTTTTCTATGGTTAATGTCGTAGTTTGGATTGTAAATGTATCCAAAGGACCCATGTGTTTTAGATTTTTTTTCCCCAGAGTGGCACAGTTGGAAAGTGGAAGAAACTTTAAGATGTGAGGCCTAGTGGGAGAACTTCAGGTCATGCCCATAAAGGAGCTAGTGTGGCTCCAGCCCCTTTCTCACCCCCTACTCTCCTGCTTTCCAGCCATAAATAAGAGGATTTTTATTTTCTCTCATAACTCCTGTCATGATGACCCACCACAGTCCCAAAGCAATGGGACCAACCCAATCATGGTCCAAAACCTTTAAAACTGTGAACCAAAATAAAACTTTTCACTTATAAATTAATTTTCTCAGGTACATGCTGGAAAGTTGACTAACAGTGATATATTTGTTTAGAAATGGCCTTTATTTTAAATGTTCGAAATAGTTCTGCATACACTCTATAATGTAGATGTGTGTTACCTATCGCACAAGAACAAAGGAGATGTTTAATGGTAAATTAGTTCTTCTGCTTGATTCTGATAGAAATCATGAATCTGCAATGTGCACTGCTAGTAGAGACCCAAATGCCACCAGTCAACTCCTAGAAGTGATTAACAAATTCAGCAAGGTAGCAGGATACAAAAATCAATGCACAGAAAAATCAATATTGTTTCTATAGACCAATAATGAACTCATGGAAAAAGAAATTAGGACAAGAATACCATTCACAATAGCATCAAGAAAACTAAATACTTAGAAATTAACCTAACCAAGGAAGTGAAAGACCTCTATAATGAAAACTGTAGTACTCAGAAAAAGGAAATGGAAGAGGACCTCAGAAAAAGGAAAGACATTCCCTGTTTCTGGACACACAGAACCAATATTGTCACATAGCCATACTTCCAAAATTGATATAGAAATATAATACAATTCCAATCAAAATACCAAAAGCATTTCTCACACAACAAAAGAAAATAATTCTAAAATTCATATGGAACCCAAAGAGACCTAGAATAACAAAAGCAACCTGGTCAACAAGAAGAAAGCATGAGGCATCACAATTTAGGATTTCAAGTTATATTACAAAGCTACAGTGATAAAAAACAACATGATATTGGCACAAAAAGAGACATGAGAATGAAAAGAACAGAATAGAAGATGCAAAAACAACCCCAGCCACATTCAGCCAGCTGATCTTAGAAAGTGGCCAGAAACACACACTGGAGGAAATACAACCTCTTTTACAAATGATGCTCAGAAAACTGGCTATCTACATGCACAAGATTGAAGCTAGACACATTTCTTTCATTGGTACTAACCTAAAATTAAAATGGATCAAAGATCTAAATATTAAAACAGAAACAATCAGCTAGGAGGTAAAATGAGTAAAACTCATGAAGACATAAACATAGGCAGGGACTTTCTGAACAGAACTTCAGTTGTTTGAGAAATATCAGCAAGAATAAACAAATGGGATCATATCAAATTAAAAAGGAAGCAACCTGTGCATACAAAGAATACAAACATAAAGTACTGCAACTATGTATTAATAAAAATTAAAACCAATTGATAAAAGAAGGAAACAGCATAATAAAGAGACAACCTACAGAAAGGGAAAAAATTTTGCCAGATACTCCTCATACAGAGGACTAATACTGTATCTAGAATATATAAAGAACTCAAAATATTAGACCCCCCCAAAATAAAAACTTCATCAAAATGGGCCACCGAAATGAATACATACTTCTCAGAAGAAGTATAAATGGCCAATAAATATATGAAAAAATGTTCAACATCTCTGGCCATTAGAGAAATATCATCCAGAAATCAAATAAAAACAAATGCTGAAGAGACTGTAGGGAAAAAGGAATCCTTCTATTTTGTTGGTGACAGTGTAAATTTGTATAATCATGGAAATCAGTATATAGACTTCTCAACAAACTAAAACTAGAAATTCTATTCAAGCCAACTATTCTACTTCTAGGTATCTTCCTGAAAGAGTTAAAGACATATTAAAGTATTATATGCACACCTATGTTTATAGCAGCATAACTCAAAATAGCTAAATCTTGGGTGTGGCCTGTATGTCCATAAAACATGAATGGATACAGAAAATGTGCTGTTTATAAACAATAGAGTACTACCATGTTATAAAGAAGTATAAATTTCAGTCATTTGTAAGGTAATGGGTGCACCTTGAGACCATAATGTTAAGTAAAATAAACCAAACACAAAGGCTGAAATATCACATGGTTTCTCATACATAGAAACCCAAAGTATAAAAAAATTAAGAGCAAAATAAAAGATAGATAATAGGAAACAGGGAGATAGATCTTTTGCAAAGAAGAAAGAGACCAAGAGATGGATTAAGGGAGGAGTAGAGGGAAAAGGGATATAAAAGAATTAAGATGTGTTATGTATATGCACTAACTACCCACTATAAGTGTAATTATTATGTACTACAAACACATACTAATAAAAATTAAGATTTAGCCAGGCATGGTGGTGCACACATATAATCCCAGCACTCAGGAGGCTGAGGCAGGAGGATCATCATGATTTTAAGGCTAGCCTGGGCTATATAGTGAGTTCAAGGCCAATGTGAACTACACCAAGACCCTATCTTTAAAAAATTGAAAAAAGAACTCAAAAGTAAAAACCGTGTTAGACATCCAATAATATTGAGAGTGCTAAAGGACATTATATGGTCATTTAAAATCTTGTGCTCCATGAATATTTAGTAACATGTTGAAATCTCATTTTACAGTGTCCAGTGAAGTTAGGGACAAAAATATTTAGGATATCAACTCAAGTTTTAAGTAAATAACTATCTAGATATTGTACATAAACATACATGCAAACATAGATAGAACATGGACAGGAATAGACCAAAATACTGAAATTTTTGTAGCTGGGGTTGCAACTACAGTAATTTTTACTTCTTAATACTTTTGTACATTTTCTATTTTTCAATAATGTTCATGTGTTCTATGTAGGACCAGGAAAAAAACAGTAGTTAAACTAAAGAAACATCAAAAGTAAAAAGTGAGTCCTGGGGATGTAGCTGAGTGTTAGAGCACTTGCCCAGCATGCATAGGCCCTAGATTCCATCACCAGCAACACAAAACAAAACAAAAAATAGAAGATGAAAATTTACTCTAGCTCTTTCTAACTAGCATCAAACAGATAAATACCTGGCCATGTTTGCATGGTATAACGATGTTTCTTAGTGAAATATGTTAGTAGAGCAAAGTTCAAAAAAGCCAGTGATGTCTACTTCTAATTTTCTACAAGCTTTCATGTGGAATATCTTGTGTATTTTTAAAATTTTGGACTGCATAGTTCAAATATGCATATAACTGCTTTGACATGTCCATTAATATCTTTATAATACAGCATCCAGGGAGTTCAGCTGGACTGCACCTTCCCCACAGCACCCATGTATGCAGTCAGGTAAAAATTCTGTTATGGAAAATCTGTGCTGGGACAATTTGGCTCCACCTCGGCTGAAGCCCTAAACTGGGACAGGGTTTTGAGGAATCACCTTTTTTAGATCCTGTGGATAAAAGAGTTCACTTTATCTCACCACACTCTCCAGGAAACAAATGTTCCAGATACAGTCCCAGCATCAGCAAATGCTTCCCAGTTGTTTCCACTCATGCCTCATCTTTGTGTAAATGTTACTTTTGCTGAGAGTTTTTTAAAAAAAAAAAATAAGAGGAGAAAAGATTCTCAGGGAAAATGCTTTTTAAAATTATTGCACTAAAAAAGTATTTCTTAAAAACTTTAAATTGTATACTTAATACAGTTTATCTTACACAGTCACCATCCTTCGGAGGAAAATTCCTGCCAATTTCCTCATTCCTGAGAGGCATAAATCACAGGAGGAAAGGGATGGAAATGAATCTCACAGTTTTCTATCCCAAATTGTTCTATTCATATCAAAACACATTTAGGAAAACAACAGAAACCACAACCATGCTGGTTTGGAGATCAGGGTGTCTAGTCCAGGTTTGGCAAACATCTACACTTTGCACTTCCCTAAAGTAAACAGAGAGCTCTGCTGCTGTGGGAGATTTGCCTCTGAATGCTAATGAAAACACTCCACATGGTCCAGGGCTATGTGCCAGGCAAGTGTTACTCCCACATGTACCTGGGAAAATATAGTGCACCCACAGACCAATGGCAGCAAGATTTGTGCCACTGAATACATGGTTTTTCAGGATGCTTTGAATTTAAACCTTTAATTTCTCTAACCAATCCCACTGTGTATTTCTCTTTGTTTCTGATGTCCTACCATTCATCCCTTTCTTGCTGTCTCATAGAGTTGGAAAAATTCTTTTTTGGGGAGATAAAATAGACCATAGCTTAAAAGACACCACATTACTTCAGGTGTCTTTTTTACCATAAACAGCTTTTCCTAAGCATTATTTCATTAAAGGCACTTCCTAGTAACTTTTATTACTATTTGTGCATTATTTAATGTCTAAAAGATGTAGTCAGTAGCACAATGATCTCAAAAGGAAGCAGGACAGTTAATCAAAGCATGTAAGATCTTAGCATTTGCTGATGTTACATGGCATGTTCACAGTGTACCTTTGTTGTAGCATCCATATATATGTGATGTGTGTGACAGGTGTCAGTGTTCAGGCCACCCTTCTGCCATTGGGCTAACCTGTGGTTTAGAAAGGTACTGGCTCCAGAGCATGTGACCTTTATTCACCTGTTTTATTTTAAGGCTCTTTGAATATCTTGAGTGATCAGAACCTCTTTGAAACCGTCTGGATTCTGTTCCTATTGGATTATATAAGTCTAAATTCATCTTTTCTGTTTTGATCACAATGTTCTAGTTAATCAAATAAAAATGCATTTTATGAGAGATATTAGATTTTGGTATAATTATAGCATGATACTTTCTTTCTTAAAATGAAGGTTTTCAACAGCCTATGAAGACTTTCAAACTCCTCCTGTGTGACAGCTGGCCAGTACCTGGTGCAGACTTTCTGTTGGAGGGGGCCTGTCTGGCAGACTTGGCCTGCTTTATAAGTGACTCACTTCTTACTTCTTGCATGTGTTCATAGCAGTTACACTGTCCTGGAAGCCTGTCTTTTTTTTCCTTTAGTACTGGGTTTTGAATTGAGGTAAGGTAAGGTACAGTAAGTAAGGTACATGGACTTGACTAAGTCACTAAATTACCCAGGCTGGGCTTGAATTTACAATCTTCCTGCCTCAGCCTCCCAGAGTGCTGGGGTTACTGCTTTGTACCACCACACTGGGCTGGAAGTATTTATTCTTTTCTTTCTTTCTTTCTTTTTAATTTTTCTGTGTGGTATTGGGAATTGAACCTAAGGCCTCCATATGTTTGGTACCACTAAGCTATGTTCCCACCCCTGGAAGTTTTTCTTAATCTGCGAGGTTTAGACACTTACAAAAAACCCAACTCCATCATTCTGGGCTCATTTCTCTTATCTCCAGAGTGTGGAAAATACAAGATGGAACCTGATTCTGCCATGAGTCTGAACACTACTTAATTTTACTTACAAAGCCTCAGTTTACTGATTTATAAAATGCCTGTCAGGTCTATGGTCAGAATTAAATGACACAAGATTTTGAAATGATATCACAAAGATATACAATTGGTCATCATACATTTGAAAACTTATTCAGCATCATTAGTCATTAAGGAAATGCAAATCAAAATCACAATGAGATATCACTTTACATCCAGAATGGCTAGAATTTCTTTGTAAAATGGGGAAATGACATGTTTGGAGAGATGAGGAGAAATTAGAATCTTTATACATTGCTTGTGATAATGTAAAATGGAAACTGAAAGCTTGGTGATTCATCAATATTTTAAATATAAAATCTGAACCAGCAAATCTATCCCTCAGTATATACTTGAAGGAATTGAAAACAGGAGCTGAACAAAAATTTATACACAAACATTTAGAGCCCCACTATTCATGATAGCCAAAAGATAGAACCAATCCAAATGTCAACCAATTGATGAATTGTAAACAAAATGTAGAATATCCATAAATCCAAAAAATGGAATATTATTCAGCCATAAAAGGAGTGAAGTACTGACATGCTACAATGTGGATGAACCTTGAAAATATGTTTATGTAAAATAAGTCAGATGTAAAAAGGCACATATGGTATGATTCAATTTATATGAAATGTCCAAAATAGGTAAATTCATAGAAACAGAAATTACATTAGTAAAATATTAAGATTTAAAATAATTTTAAAGAGAATACCTAGTAATTTCCAGGGACTAATTGGAAGGGGAGAAGGGTTGTGTAATTGTATGGGATTTACTTTTAGGTTGATGAAAATATTCTGCCACTAGATATAGGTGATAGTACAATACAGTGAATAGACTAAATGACATAATAGTAAATTGTATGTTATCTACATTTTACCACAATAAGATATTCCATCACATAATGTACATCAAACATTATTCATTACTACTAAATAGCTTTTGGCATTTTTATGTGCTCTCAGAACAATATTATCATGCACTGGGGTTTTTGATATCATTATCTAATTGATATATTCTGGTCTCTCCAACTAAACTATGTGTTCTATTATATTGCTACACAAGATTACCCATTGCAAGGCCATCCCTGTATATAGATGGAACCACCTGAGTGAATTGTTTTGAGAGATACTGAATGTCTCTCCTATTCCAAGGTTTTTACTCCCTGGGCCCACTTTTTGCTCTGACATTCTAGCATGACAAGGCATCCATTGTGTAAGGCACAATGTCTCTACAGAGCCCCTTTTGAAATGCAGGATTATAATCTGGAAGAGTTAATTAAATGTGCCAACAGACCACAAAATCTGCACCTTTGCATGAATTAAGCCATCAATAACAACGACAATCTGAGGAAATGAGAAATTGCAAAGGAGACTTGGGTGGAGGGAGCTGAAATGACAGTTCAGTCTGTAAGTGTGAACTTCAGTGAGTGGGAGTAAACAACTCCCTGGAGAAGGCAGCTGAAAAAGATTTCTCACCTTTGAGAGGCAAAATTCACCTGTTTGAGAATTTTACCAAACTCTTGTGTTTTGCCTAAAGTAGATATGTCTACCCCAACATACTGTGCATTCAGTGTGACAATCAACAGAAAAATGGATGGATGGATGGATGGAGTCTAAAATAGGCTTAAGATTGTTCCTAATCCATTCTGCTCTTTTCTATCACCACAATAACTACAATAATAATAACAGTTAACAAATACAGGATAGGCTATGTTTTATATGATTGTTTTATTCAATGTCCCTCAAGCTTATGACAATTACTGCTACTATCCCCAATTTACAAAGGGAGGCGAGGCTGTGATTTAGAAAGGTTAAGCAACTTGCCCAAGCCACAAACCAAACCAAGACACCAAGCCCATTGGAGTAAAACTCCAACTTATCCAGACCCACCACTCCAACTACTACACATCCTTCTACACACTGTTCTAACACCCTTGATCACTCAAGAGATAAACACAAGCCTTGGATACATGAGGCTAAGAAAATGAGTCAGAAGCAATAGTAGCAAAATAGCAAACTGAATATCATGCATGTTAGAGCCCTTTTGATCATTTTCCTCTATGCTCCTCAGTCACCCAACTTCCTAACCCAGCCTGGTAGCTATAATTGGTAACTACCAGGCAAGGTAAATGAGCCTTGGTGAGAAGAGTATATCAAACACTCCTGTGTTTGCATTTTTCCTTCATGGAAAATAAACTAGTCTAGATGATACATTGAAATAAGAAAAAGTAAAATTTATAATTGGCACAACTCTTACTGGTTTTTGAGTAATATTAATTATAAATATTTATGTTTTAGTTTGTGTGAATTATCTATAGCCTCATTTCTTTTATATAAAAATATAAAATATATGTTGTTCATGAGTTATAGTAACATGTCAAAAATATATATTATATAATTATAAAATATATTATATAATTATAAAATATTATATATTATATTACGATATACTACTAATATATTATAGTACTATGTAACTCACATACAGCATATATATTATAAAATATATTTTTGAAACAATATTTGTATGTATGCTATTCATGAGTTACAGTGACATGTCTACTATATCATTTGTATTTCTTCAATGACTTCTTAGGACATATTTATAAATAATAACTTCAGAAAATTTAAAACCATGGGTTAAATATTTCTTAGCTTTCACACTAATGACTACATAAAGTCTCCTATATCTTTAACACTAATGACTATATAAATTCTACATCTGTTCTTATTTACTTATCAAATTTATGTACTTTCAACACAGTTGAAAGGAAACTGAAAAGTTATGTGCAAATCATCTTGGTAAGAAGTATATAGAGTAAAATCATTTGGGTGATTTTTGGATTTTTTTTTTGGTTTCCAGCTCAATGATTGGAGAGTGTGTATAAATTAATCTGTATGTGCTTAATTTGAGAATACACAGGTAAATTGAGATTGCTTTACATGTATTTTCCTATATATGTTTCTCTCCAATGGCTTAAAAATCTTGTATTTTTTATCTTTCATTTTTTGCTTTGTGTGTAGAGTTTTACTTTCACAGCTGAAGAGTTACTAGGCTATAGTTTTTCACACAATTAACTGTAAAACATTTATTTTTTCCATACTGTGATGCCCTCCAGTGATACTGAGCAGAGCTGTATCAGAATTTTAAACCAAAGAGTGGTGTGAACAGGAATAGCTGCCCTTTTTCACTTGATCAGAGGAATGGGGTGATTTGATACATGTTAAAACCTGACCATGCACATGTGGTAACGTGTTACTCCAGACACCCAACAATCCTCTGCTGCCCACCCCCCATGACACACACAAACCCACATGCTGGCAAATGGCAAAATCAATGCAACCAGATGGGTGAAAGGCCCGAGAGTAGCTCAGATCCTACAATGCAATCAGAGATTTTACTTGATGGAGATGTTAATTACTTTGTGTTCAGATAAATACTGTAATGTTTGGAGAAAGAAACTGCTATTTGGAGGTAACTCTTGTTTAAAGAAGCATGGGCCGAAGGAGGCTGCTCTGGTTGGTAGCTTTAGGATCTACACTCTCATCAAGGCTTCCTGAAAAGATAATTAAAGGACTCTCACTTCAGATGAGTACATAATGCTTATGTTAGGCAGATAGTAATAAAAAAAATCTCAAAATTTGTATTTTGGCTTCTGAGCATCTATAGGAATCCATTAAAAAGAGTGTTAAATTCGTGTCCATTAGCTCACAATGTGCCATATTTATTATCAAGCTGTAGCTGTTTCTGACTCTCAAATTCAATTAAAACAGAAACAGTGAGTAGCAGCTAAGGATTCAATCATCAGATGTATACTTACTAATTAGCTTCTGTGTTTTTTAGACTACTGTGCCCTTAGTAGTATAAAGATATTAAAGAAAACTATATTCAAAAGTAAAAATGCAAGAGAAGGGTAGACATTCACCAGAGATGACTACTCACAGGTCATTTCTCTCTTTTTCCCCAGTAAGATATTAATTCTGCTTTCAGTATCAGAGTGCTCTGCCTCAAGTGATAAATTGTCTAGGTCAATCATGGCATCCATTTTCTCTTTTCCCAGATATTTTTTCCTAGCCTTTTTAGCTAGGAATGGCACACTTGTCATTGATACTTCCTTCCACTTTGGAACAGTTATGTGAAGATACAGTAACTCTAACTGTAGCAGCTATCTTTTGATCACAAGGGGAAAAGCACATGAATGAAAATATAACAAGTTGAGAATAGTGAAAACAAAAGGTAAAAAGAATTTTTAGCTGTTGATGAAACTTGGATCTGTACAAATATCTCTATGGTTTAACCTTCCATTCATATGTTCGTTTATGACGTGATAATTGAAGACTTTCTAAACCAATATAACATGTATTTGTAAACTATCGATTACATAATAGAGTTTTTTGTTTTGTTTTGTTTTTTTGGTACCGGGGATCGAACTCAGGTCCTTGCCCTTGCGCAGCAGGTGGTGAAACCACTGAGCTAAATCCCTGGCTACATAATAGAGGTTTAAATCTGAAATGTTAAATACCAATGGAAGAATGACAAAGGCTATAATAACTATCAAAATCTCATATGTACTGGACATTATGCTTGATATTATTGGACATGTATATTGAGAAGGTATAGCAAGCACTGCTTCTACTATAATAGATGAGATAGAACTAGAGCTAGGAGCTAAAGAATGGTTTCAATTTTGATAGGTGGTGTAAAAAGGCAATTCTTCTAGGGAATGAGAGCAACATGAACACAAGTGAGGTGATATGAAAGGAAGGGGAGAACAAAGAGTAAGTAGTCAAGTCAAGTGGGTGGAGCTGGATCACTGAGGTTTATGATAGTCAGATGGAGGAGTTTATGCCTAGTTATCAGACAATTTGGAAACAACTGACAGCCAAAGAAAGTACCATGATGAAAATAATGACAAAAACAAATGGGAGATAGAGTGGAGGGAATAGAGTCTAGGTATAGATCTACCAGATTAAGAAACTATTATAGAAATAATAATATATTAATATTCATATATTAACAACAAATAATAGCATTTATTATGTTTCAGACACTGGCCTATATGATCTAGCTATTAACACATTTAATCCTCACAGTAACTATGATTTGCCCAAAAGTAAAACAACTAAGGTAAACGAACTAAGAGTAATAAGGGTATAAAGGCTTACACTAGGGTAATGTCTCAGGAAAAGAATAAAACAAAATCCAGGCTATTAGGCTCTGTAATCTTAGCAGATTCCTTCTTGCCCCTACATTCATTAACAGGAGCTCATAAAGGTTCCTTTGCCCCACATCTAGTTTCTTCCTGGGCCTTTCTTCCCTTTCAAACTTGCTTACTCCATCTTCCAGATTTTATACTATCAAACCTTCTCCATATTTTCCATTGTTGCTCTCAGTCATCTTCTATGGCCTTGACACTTTGATCTTTCATTAATTCATGGAATATGAACCCCAAATGCTCTGAGTACACAGTCACAGCCAGCCCTCCTTTCATTCCCTTGCCCAGCCTCCCTTTGATCTTGGAAATCCAGACCTCAGCTTGCCCTGGAAGAAGATCAGGAAGAGTGAAAAAAGCAGGCATTTTCAGAGAAGTTGTTTTGAAAGAATTTTTTGGTGTATTGTTTTGTTGCTTTCAGGAAATAAAAGAAAAAAAACATTTTAAGTACCAATATTTTAGACTCAAGAGTGGTATAATAATATTGTTATATGCAGAAGGCAAGATGTGGGAAAATGTCACTAATAAAAAAAGCAATTTAGATGTGAAATGATAGAATTGTAGCTTAGTTGTATCAGAAGGTATTAGAGGCCATTTTGCCAAATCCTTTTATGCTGAGTTTGGGCATGGTATGCAGGCCAAAAGTCCTAGGAAGTCTATAGCATAGGGTGAAATAACCAAGTATAAATTTTGGGCTCAAGACGTTGTTTGAGCATGAAAAAATAGAGTTATGGGAGTGAAGAGTGAGCTGAGAGACCAAGTGGACCAAGAATTTCTCAAGGAAGAGTCTTAAAGGCTCAAGGGACAAAATTATTTATGTCTCTCAACTGATAGGAAGCATATAAAGAAGACCCAAGGAACCAATGATGGAGTCAGAAAAGAAATAGAAGAGTAGCAATAGTATCCAAAAATTAGTGCCAAAAAACCCCAAGAAGGAAAAATTTGTAAGGACTTTGTAGCTGAGTCAAAAGTGCCAGAACAGTCAAAGCTGGTTTGAAAAAAAAAAAAAAGATTTTCCTAAAAATAGGATCTTCAGACCTTTAATGGTAGGTTCTAGTTTTAAATTTAATAAATTTCCAGATTATGCTAATTGATTTTAAAATCTCTAATTTTATGTAATCTTTTTTCATGGAGCTCTTGGGGGTTGAAGGCATAGCTCAGTGGCATAGCACATATTCATGTGCTTAACATTTAAGAAACCCTAGTTCAATTCCCAACACCTCCTCCCAAACTATGTTGTCCAGTATAGTAACTACAGTATCAACGTGAATATTTAAATTTAAAATGTATCCAAATGAAATAAAATTAAAAATTCAGTCTATCCATTGCACTGACTACATTTCTAATGCCATATGCAGCTAGTGGTTACTATAATGACAGAGCATACATAGAACATTACCATCATCACAGACAGCTGTATTAGATGTTTCTGTTCTGCAGATTCAGGGGAGTATATTTGTGTAGAATAATAACATGCTATATTTTCTTTTCTTTCTTTCTTTTCTGCGGGGAGGTACTGGGGATCAAACTCAGGACCTTGTGCTTGTGAGACAGGCACAGCGCCACTGAGGTAAATTCCCAGCCCAACATGCTACATTTTCTATCTGCAGATCACAGTGTCTCTGTGCAAATGCCAGAATACTCATATATTTTTTTCTTTGGCTTGTCATTAATTTAAATTTCCACCTAAGTGGATCATTTTAGAAATAGGGTAATGTGCCACTATTTCCAGATGTTTTGGGCAATTATAAATATCCATACAATTGCTATTACCTTTTCATAATGTTTTATTCATATTTAAGTGTCTGGATTCCCTAAGCATTCCTTGAGTCTCAAGTCTCAGTTTATGACATAACAGGAGAAGATAGTGTTCACTAGGAAATCAAGACTTGGGTTTTATTTTCTTGTCTGACTTGACTGTCTAAAGCATATTATTGGATAGTATACTGTATATAAAATATAGTCTGTATCTTAAGTACATACCTATGAGCTAGTGTCTAAACTAGACTTTACATGAAGAAGCATGTGGTACAGATCAAAATAACAAGAACATTAAATAAATAATTGAACCAGCTTTGACCAAATAACCAAACAAAATAAACCCTAAATTCATGGGATTTTCTTGGTAAGCCTAAATACAATCAATATTTGCTGATTACTAGAATTCTTGGTCCAATTAAAACAGTTCTATGCATTAGTTTTACTCTAGGTCATTTTTTACACAAATACCTGTTATTCTGACAGAGTCCTTTAATATAACACTTGGGTTATGTAAAGTTGCTATATGGAACTTTAGTAAGTTTGCTACATTTTGCTCTTCAGTGGTAATCACCATTTATATATTTATATACTGTACTTCATACCTTTATGACATCTCTCTCCAAAGACATAAAAGAGAAATATATACAAGAAGCCTAGTTATAAATGTCAACAGGCTTTATTTTCCCAATTCTATGCTCATGCCTTTCTCCTTTACACACAGACATAAATACATTCACATAAACACACACACGCTGGAGGTATAGCTGGGAAGAGAATCTCCCAGAAAACCCATTTACACTGTAACAACATCTTTTCACATTCTCAAATTCACAGACTAGAGAAAAATATCAGTATTTCTATTCTCTTCAGAACTTGATGAGGATTACTGAGTGGTGACTGTGGGAAGACATTTTCTATCCTCTTTCTCTTGTCTTCCTATCTTCTTGCATGCTCAGAAGAAATGCTATCCTTATTTTTCAGTTTAAAAATCATCCAGTATTTCTTGTGAGTCATCAGCTGGAAGAGTAATACAATTCGATCTTATGGCTGAGTAAACACAGAGATCTGATTCAGGATGAGGATAAATTTCAAAGTGAAAATATAAATCATATAGTTAACCCCTTTTTCCTCCTCTGAGCAATCCTGCCAGGCATCCAATAAGAGTGTGAAAATCATGATTTTTATTTGAACATGATATTTCTTACTTTTCATCACCTTTTAAAAAATCGAAACATGACACTTTTTTCTTGATTGTTTTTCTCTCCCAACTCAGGAAATATCTATAATAAACTTTTCAAAGTTAACCAATTAATAAGCAAGAATATTTCAGGGCAAGCGTGAAGGTATATGCCTTGGAAAACAGATTAATATAGAAAAAACACAGGCAACTCATAATTTAAACAAATAAATAAATTTTTCTATGTATGTAAGTACATGGCTGAGAGACAGATGAATACAAGTTGGGTACAAAGGTAAATAGGGATGGCCCAGTGTTCTCTGCATCTTTATACATGCATCCATGAAGATATTTCATATCTTTAATTCCTGAAAAAGAATCATAAACCTCAGTCACAAGAAACCAAGAACACTAAAAATTAAAAAAAGCATCTGTCTGGTCATTTGGCCATTTTACCAATTTGGGATTTTTTATGTGGAGGCAAGAATTGAAGATAGGAAAGGAGAAAAGAATTAAAGACTGGAAACATATGGAGACTGGAAACTTAGTGGAGAGTGAGTGAGATGCAACAGGCTTTTGACTGCAGTTTCATCCAGCACCTTGACCAGGTGGAATAAATTTTGTCCCTCATTAAAACATTGACTCAATTTAGAACCAACAATAAGTCATTTGATCTCTGCCTGTGCTACAAATCTTCTTTTTCCCTTAAATAATGAATTTAGAGGCCCACAGAATTTGAGATTTCATGAATAAAGTAAAAAAGGATAAAGTTTCCTCAGATCACCATGAAGCCTAACACATTAATACTTAACTTTCAGGCTAGAAGGGAGAAAAACTTCTCAGAGGGAAGGGATATCCTAGAGAAGGGATATATACTCAGTGTATTTTGCTTCTTTCACACATTCCTTTTCCTGCTGAGTTACATGCAATATTATTCTATGCAAGATATTGTTTGTTTGATTACTCAGAGCAACTGAGAACAGGGAACCTGGGTTCTGTCCTTGGATATTTGCCCCTATGGAATTCTCTCACAAATCAGAGTGATGAAGAAATTTAATTGTTGGATAACTTGGTCTTTTATTTTCTTGTCCTCAAGAGTAGGTGTTGTTCAAAGGTAAAGCTTTATAGAAATAATGATGTCCTTCAGCATGAAAGGAGCACAGAGGAGAGGTGCACCAGATGTTGTGACCCTGCATATTGGTTGGAATTCCAGTAACAGTGCCAGCGCCATGGGGTTTCCCTTGCTAATGGAGCCCCTTCTACCCCATATGGCAGGCCTGACAGATGGCAGGGTTGTTGCTCCTCACCAGAGCGGCCCTAAAGCATCATTGAGGCAATGCAATGACTAAAAGGAGTTAGTGCAATAATATCTCAGCTTCCCCTCCCTCCAGGAATACATAGTCTACACTGGCCCTCAAGATGACCCGGTGGTTTAAGATCCACACATGTGGTGGTAGCTGGCTCCCGAGCACACCCTGCACTGGCTGCTTTCCTGTCTTGTGTCATGTCCTTACTTTCTTCTGGTCATGGCCTACTAAGCAAACTATTTGCGCATGAACACTCAGGGTCTTTCTATTTTTGTAGGAGGTGAAATAAGATAGGGGTTTATTAGAAATTTTGTTTATTATGTATTTCTTTTATTCTAAAGAAAGTCTTTTAAATATAGTTTATCCCAGCATGTCACAGATACGAATCTCATAAATCCTTTCAAAATCTTCTGAGTTAAGGTACTAAATAAAAGTTATCTATTTTAATTTTTTGCAACAGTAGAAACACTTTCAATATTTTCTTTTAGGTTGAATTTCATCCTGAGGTTTTTTTTTTCTTTTTTTTTTTTTGCAGTACTGGGGACTGAACTCAGGACCTTGTGCTTGCAAGGCAGGCACCATGCCACTGAGCTAAATCCCCAGCCCTAACAGGTTAAATCTCAAAATGGACAAACAGGAAACTACGTATTAAGATTTTAAAATTCATCTTAAAATTATATAATCTGAGACAACTTGAGAGAAAAAAGTAATGAATACTTAAGTGTGTCAGTATTGTATAATGAATTTCAATTAGCTTATACTATGGTTTCTCTTCTTAAAACTGAAGCAATTGTAATAGTTGCATTTACTTTTACTGACCCTTCAGATTTATTGTTATTTTAGTAATACAAATAACTCGTATTATTTTGTTTCTATAATAAAATGATCTAAATACATTAAAATGCACTGTAGTATATTAGCATATAGTAAGAATGAAAGTTTCCTCATTAAGACATGATACTTTTTTCCCCCTCACTGCTGGGGATCAAATCCATTGCTCTGTGCATGTCCGGCAAGCCTTCTACCACCAAGCCCATAACTTTTGCAACCCATAACACTTTCAAACTGTGTAATCTTCAGCAAATAACACAACCTTTCTGTGCCTTAGTTTCCTTACCTGTGAAATTGGTAATTTGTTTAATAATTGTTCCTAATTCATAGGGTTCCTGTGTGGATCAATGAAATAGCAACCAAATAGCAGGTAGAGGTTTGTGGCAAATAATAAGAATTGTATAGAAGGTGGCTATTACTTTCATTTGCTATTGCTCTCCATTTTGCATTATAGTATATCAATCTCCAGTTCTTTTCAGAAACATTGTTCCTGTTTGGGGCTAAGTTATCACCTAAGAAAAATGAACAACCATGGATCAGCATGCTTAACTATGTTTCTGTGAGTCTCAAGAGCTCCTCAATCCTTTCATATTTTTTTTCACCCACCATTGATCACAGATTTAACCAAGAAATGAAACACAGTCAGCTTATTGAAGCATAACAAGAAGTCTCCTTGAAATTATACACTTTCCTGCCTCTCAGATTACTATGATGAGGACAGAGAAGAGTTAATTTAATTATTCTCCCCCTCCATCTTCTGGTATTGTAACTTGGAAGCGACATGGCAACTGGGTAATCACTGTCAGTCCCCCTCCCTCTTCTGCTCCTGTCCCTCCTCACCCACCCTCACTGCTTTGCTTTGCCATTGTTTCAGACTGTATTACTCATTATATAATGTGTTGCCTTTCAAACTTGTACCCTGTTGTGAGTCATAAATTGACTTACTTTGAGTGTATTTTCATATTATAATTCTTTGGATAGCAGTTGGTAATATTTGACAGACTTCCCATCTTAATGAAGGACCAAACAATTGGAGTGTTGTGGGTAATTGCCTTTACTTTCACAAACCCTAGCAGTTTTCCTTTTATTTCCCCATGTATCAAGATTTCCTGAAAGATTAATAGATACTAAGCTTGGAAAGCCAAATTAGGCAAACAAGGTTGAACATGATCTACTAGAAATGACTATAGAATTTTCTTCAACATTCTAATAAGTATCCTTTAATTATTTAAACTACAAATGTTCATTATTCATCATGTACCCCGCACTATCTAGGAATTTAAAGGTCAAGGAGCTGGAAGAAGAGGAGACATATAATTCAAGATCAGTAAGTAATCAGGTGGTACAAATGATACATTACAGATGAGCATGAGGTAGGCTGTGAACATTTGATTTTAAGGTTGTAATGTGACTCTGAAGAGACCTGCCATTCAGATGGATGGAAAAGTGAAATAGGAGCATGCTAAAAGACAGGAGTATGAGATTTACTCACCCACACCAGAGGTCACAGCTAGAGCCCCCAGAGCTGAGAATGCTCTCTGGAGCTCACAAAGTGATGAGAATAGAAACCAAAGAGGTCTGTGGAGGTCACAGCCATATGACTGTTAGCCTGAAATGTGGTAAGAAGATCGAATCAGATGAGAATTGAGGAAAACTTGTTGAATGTTATCACACTCAAGAGAACAACTTAATATTGTGATAGAGCTAAAAGTCAGAATGGAGGGAGTTGAAAGTGAGAAAACACAAAGAAAGAGGTGGCCAGAATGAACATGAAAAAAAGGGAAAAGAAGAAAAAAAATCAGAAGCAAAGGTGAAGCTAAAGTAGTTTATACTTCAGGGCCCTTCGATTACATGGACACTTTGCAAGGTCCTTGGAAGGGACCTAGTAATGTATTCATGGTCATGTGTCTTATAAACTTTGTAATAATAAAATATTTTAATAGTAATTGGTTATAAGACCATTGCCCCCACCCCCCACTTATGAAATGCAAGGAAGGGGAAGTTGGAGATACATTTAGTTTGGATTTATAAGGAATTTGGGGGTTCAAAGTCACATCTAGGTAATATTGCTGGATAACCGATGGAAAAATAGCTTCTATAAATACTGCTGTCCACTCTATCCAACATCATGACATGAGGATATCAACAAAAAATCAGTCAAGTGATGGCAATTTAAAGGGTACTTAAAGTTTGTTACTTAGAGAAGACTTGAAATTCCCCCGAATCTTGCAACTTGTATATGAAATCAATTGATTTTAAATTTCCTAAAATTGATAATATTAAAACTTACCATACTACTTCCAATAATTGAGCTGTCTTGAAAAAACTTCTCCCTGAGACCAGATATAATAAAAATGTTTAATCAACCATGCTAAGAGGAAATTTGTACTACTTTTCTTCATATAGAATGCTGTTACATTATTGTCAGATGACAAAGTGATAAAAAAATGTTTCGTTGGGATTTTTCAAGTAGCTTTTTGAACATCCTTAACTTGCTATGGTTTTATCTTCTAAATATATACTTACTATTTGTCCTACTCCATTTTCTGTTGCTGTAACTGAATGCCATAGACTTGGTAATTCATTAAAAAATGGAGGTTTATTTAGCTAAGTCTAGAGGTTGGTAAGTCCATGAGCATGGTGCCAACCCTAGTGGAGGACCTTCCTGCTTTATTGTAACATGATTGACAGTACCCTAGGGTGAAACAGAGCATGGATGATAGAGAGAGCTTGATTTTATAACAAAGCCAATCCCTCAATAATGCACTTTTCACTAATACATTCAAAAAGGCAGATCCTTCATGACCAAATCACTTCCAGAGGTCCTGCCTCTCAATCTGATGCTTTAGGGACCAAGTTTCTGTATATGAAATTTTTGGAAATGTTCAAATCACAGCAATTCATTAAGTTTTCCATCAACCCAAACCAGAATACATTCTTTTTCTTCTTTTTTTCTTGGGTAACAGGGATCAAACTCGGGACCTTGCACTTGTGAGGCAGGTGACAGAACCACTGAGCTAAATTCCTGGTTTTAAAATACATTCTTAATGTGCCCAGATTTTATTACTTTGTGTTTTTTTGGAAGGTGAAAGTAGAATTTGAAGAGAAATGGCACCTATTGAACACTATCCACTTTATGTATGACAAACTTTATGTCCTGATTTCATCCTTATAACAGACATCTAATGAAACAGCATTGTACTTGTATAAATGATCAAACTGAGGATCAGTTTCTAAGGTTACTCTGCTGGGAAGGGGTAGATCTGGGTTTGAAGCCAGATCTATCAAGTTTCAGAGCTTGTGCCCTTTCTATCCTCTACATGGGCAGCTGGAAATGTGTTGATGACAATGACAGAACAAGGTGGAGGACTTTTTTGTTTTTTGAGACAGGCTCTTGTTAAGTCACTAAGTTGCCCAGGCTGGACTTGAACTTGCAATCTTCCTGCTTCAGTATCCTGAAGTGCTTAACTTAAATTTTACAATATACTGATAAATGTAATCTTGTTGGGTAATGATTATTTTCAGAAATATATTTTTTCTTTCACTAATTTTATTATTTGATCATTTTCATGTGAATATCCAGGTTGCTCGCTATGTCACGTACACATCAAAAAAAATAACAGTGTATACCTATGCCTGTAATATTGAAATATTCAATATTTTTGGCCACATACCATAATACAATTCATTTGTACTGTATAATAAAATACAGCATTGCACTTATAAAAGTGAGTATATAAATTGTTATTCAGAAACCACTAAGAAGTGGGCAATAAAATATATTCATAAAGTCATAAGGGCTGTGGAAAACCAGCTGAATATTTTTCATTATAACAAATGTTTTATAAAAAAACAAATGTTTTGTCCATAGACAACGAAGTGTGACAATTTGGCTTTCCTGGCTTGTTTCCACTTTTCTCTGCAGGCATCTGTCAATTCTCTGTGGCAAGATGTACACTGGACATTTCCCATGTTCTTGAGTAACAAGAAGGAAACAGCTCAAGCAAATGCACACTTTTAGAATGAGAATTTATTGTGTATTAATAGATTCTGTCCAAAGTCTTTCATCATATTAAGTGCTTCCACCTCTATAAAGCTACTTTTAGCATTTTATGCATTTGATAATAGGATGCTTTATGAAAGTGGATGTGATGATCCTTTCTATGTTTTTAGTGTCTATAGAAAGCTCAAGTTAAAAGTATATCAATATATTTAATTAGTCAAGTCACATGTCAATCAGAATGCCATAGAATGAGATTTCTAACCATGGTTTTATTTATTTATTTATTTTTCTTAAATTCTTTTATTGGTACATTTTAGGTATACAATACATTTACATTTATCTTTGGGTGCTTGTACCTGTACATGATGTATCTTGGTTCTTATTTTTTCCCCATTAACCATTTCCCCATTACTTAAACCCTAAACCCTTCCCTATTTACATACTTCATTTCCATTTTTTTTTCTTTTCTCATAATTTTTCCTTTCCATTCTTTCCTTTCCCCTTCCCCTCCTTACCCCTTTGGACCTTTTCCTATTTCAAAGTATCAATTATTAGTTATTAATGCTTTTTGTCCTTATTTACACTCTCAGTTTCTCACACTAGAGAAACTATTCGATATTTACACATGTGTGTCTCATTTATTTCACTTAAGAGTATGACCTCAATATGCATCCATTTAGCTATAAATGTCTCTAGTTTCTCATTCTTTATGGCTGAGTAGTACTCCATTTTATTTTTAAAAAACCACATCTTCTTTATCCATTTTCCAGTCAATGGGCACTTGGACTGTTTCCAAGCTTTAGCTATTACAAACTGTGCTGCTATAAACATAAGTGCACATATGTCGCTGTGGTATAATTTTTTTAATTCTTTGGGGAAGATTCCCAGTAGGGGAATAGCTGGGTCAAATGGGACCTCCAGCCCTAGTTCTTTGAGGTATCTCTACACTGATTTCCATAGTGGTTGCACCAGTCTGCACTCCCACCAACAATGGAGAAGGGTTCCTTTCTCTCCACACCCCCGCCAGAATTTGTTATTGGTGGATTTCTTGATAGCAGCCATTCTTTGTGGGGTGAGGTGGAATCTCAGTGTTGTTTTCATCTGCATCTCTAGAAATACCAGTGATGTTGAACATTTTTTCTTATGTTTATTTGCCATGTCTACTTCGTTCTGTGAGAAATGTCTGTTCATTTCAGATGCCCATTTTTGAATTGGGTCTTTGAATTTGGGGAGTCTGATTTTTTTCAGTTCTTTATAGATTCTAGATAGTAGCCCTTTGTCTGAGTTACAGCTGCTAAAACTTTTTTCCCACACTGTAGGTTGTCTCTTAGCTCTGTTGGTGGTTTCTCTTGCAGTGCAGAAGCTTTTCAATACTATGAGATCCCAGTTGTTGATTCTTTATGCTAGCTCCCGTGCTACTGAGGATTTGTTCATAAACTCTTTTCCTATGCCAATGTCATCAAGAGTTCTACCTAACTTATCTTCTAGCAAGTTTAGTGTTTCTGACTTAATATTTAGATCTTTAATCCACTTCAATCTTAGTTTAGTGCACGGTGATAGGTATGGGTCTAGTTTTAATCTCTGACAGGTTGAAATCTAGTTTTTCCAACACCATCTATTAAATAGGTTATCTTTCCTCCAATGAGGGTGGTTGGCTCCTTTGTCAAAGATGAGGTGGCTGAGTATGTCTGGAGTTGTTTTTGCATCTTCTAATCAATTCCACTGATCCTTGGGTCTGTTTCTTTGCTAGTACCATGCTGTTTTTATCACAGTAGCTTTGTAGTATAGCTTCAAGTTGGGTATTGTGATACCCCCAGCCATGTCTCTGTTGCCTAGAATTGCTTTTGCTAGTCTAGGTCTCTTCTGGTTCCAAATGAAATTTTGGATTGTTTTCTCTAGCTCTGTGAAGTATATTGTTGGAATTTCAATCAGCATTGCATTAAATCTATATAGCAGTTTTGGAAGTATGGCCATTTTCACTATATTAATTCTACCTACCCACGAGCAAGGGGTGTCTTTCCATTTTCTTATATCCTTCTCGATCTCCTTTTTCAGGGTTCTGTAGTTTTCAGCATAGAGGATTTTTGCTTCCTTTGTTAGATTGATTCCTAGCTATTTCATTTTTTTAGATGCTATTGTAAAAGGAATTGTTTCCCTACTTTCTCTCTCAATGAGTCTGTTATGTGTGTATAAGAAGGCTATTGTTCCCACATCTTCCTGAAGTCCCCAGTCATGCGGAACACATGCCAAATCAGCCTGCTGAAGACAGGCAGATCTGTGCACGCCCTACTGAGGTCCTGAGTCCCGCAGAAGACACTGAATTACCCCACTGCAGATAGGCAGACACCTGATTCCACATTACAAAGATGCAGAGGACACCAGACCACCAGACCAAGGTACTGAGTCCCACTGTTCCTGGCCCAGAAGTAGGGGCTTCTGAGCCGTCGACCCACTGCTCCTGGTCCAGAGGAAGGGGCTTCCCGGTCACCATCACTCCCGCTGCTCCCAGCCCAGAGGAAAGGGCTTTTGGGCCACCTTCTGTCCCGCTGCTCCTGGCCCAGAGGAAGGGGCTTCTGAGCCACCATCCCACTACTCCTGGTCCAGAGGAAGGGGTTTCCCAGCCAACATCCCTTGTACTGCTCCCAGCCCACAGGAAAGGGCTTTTGGGTCACCAGCCCTACGCCTGCTCACGGCCCCTGTCCCACCTCAACCAGCTCAGAGGAGGTAATCCCTGCAGGCACTAACAGCCCCCCGCCCCAGTCGAAATGAGAAAACAAGGAAATGAGTTTCAAAACCAGACTTCCAGATCACCTACAGCAACCCCAAAGGGAAATGAGATGGAACACTCTGATACTCAACCACCTGGACCCACTGAACTGGCAATAAAAGGGGATCTGGAAAAAATAAAATCAAAAATAATTTCTCAGATAACAGGAGAAATTGTGCCCCTAGTGCAAGACATGATTAATCAATCTAGAGAGGAGCTCAGGAACATGATGGAATCCCAACATAAGAAACAAATGGAATCCATAAAACAGATGCAAATAGATTTCCAGGACATGAAAAACTCCATTGAAAGTCTACACAGCAGAATGAGCCAATGTGAGGACAGAATTTCAGATATAGAAGATAAGATTGCAATTAGTGACCAGGAAAAGAAAAATTGCTTCAAAATTATAAGGGAACATGAGAAATCAATCCAGCAGCTGCTAGATGATGCAAAAAAGAATAACATAAGACTGATTGGGCTCAATGAAGAAACAGGAGAGAGTGGAGATGACATAAAAAATCTCTTCACAGAAATAATGGCAGAAAACTTCCTAAGCAGGGGAAAAGAGCTTGACATACAGATAAGTGAGGCATATAGGACTCCAAATAGCCTTGATCAAAAAAAATCTACACATAGGCATATAATTGTTAAGATTCCAGAAACAAAACAGAAGAACAATGTTCTCCAAGCAGTCAGAGAAAAGAAACAAATCACATACAAAGGAAAGCCCATCAGAATCACAGCAGACTTCTCAACACAAACCATCAAGGCAAGGAGAGCTTGGAGTGACATATTCCAGGCCATTAAAAAAAACAGCCTCCAACCCAGATGGATGTACCCTGCAAAACTATCTTTCAAAATGGATGGAGAAATAAGATACTTTCATGACAAAGAGCACCTTAGGAATTTTGTGAATACCAAACCAGCACTCCAAAGAATTTTACACAATAGCCTAGGAACTGACATTGAGGATCACAACCCCAGGAAGCAAAGCAGAATGAACCCATCTGGCATGGCAAGAAATTCAATGTAAAGGGGGAGAACCCAACAAAAACAAAAAGTCATGGCAATGACAAGTCAATATGTTTCAGTTATAACCATCAATGTTAATGGTCTCAATTCACCAATCAAAAGAAACAGACTGGCAGAATGGGTCAAGAAGCAAAATCCAACAATATGCTGCATACAAGAAACACACTTAATTCAAAAGGAAACTCATAGACTGAAAGTTAAAGGGTGGAAAACAATACTCCATGTGATGGGAACCCGACAAAAAGCAGGAATAGCTATCCTCTTGGCAGATCAAGTAGATTTCAAACCAACACTGATTAAGAGAGATGAAGAAGGACATTACATCCTTGTAAAGGGAAGAATCCAAGAGGAAGAGATGACAATCATAAATATCTATGCACCAAACACTAGTGCACCCAACTATATAAAACAAATACTAACAGACATGAAAAGTCATATATGCACTAATACAATTGTAGTGGGGGACCTCAACACCCCACTGTCACAAATAGATAGATCAACTAGACTAAAAATAAGTAATGAAATACTAGAACTCAACTGAACTCTTGAACAAATGAACTTAACAGATGTTTACAGAGTCTTCCACCCCACAAAATCAGAATACACATTCTTCTCAGCTGCACATGGGTCATTCTCCAAAATAGACCACATACTCACACATAGAACATGTTTAAGTAAGTGCAAAGGAATTGAAGTTATCCCCTGTATATTATCAGACCATAGTGTGATGAAATTGGAGATCTATAGCAAAAGAAACTCAAAAATTTCATAAACATGTGGAAATTGAACAACACACTTCTGAATAACCAATGGGTCACAGAGGAAATTAAAGAAGAAATCAGACAGGTCCTTCAATTAAATGACAATGACAATACAACATATCGGAATCTATGGGACACAATGAAAGCAGTCTTACGAGGGAAATTTATAGCAGTGAATACGCATATTAGGAAAACAGAATGAGCCCAATTAAATAACCTGATGCTGAACCTCAAGCTTCTAGAAAAAGAAGAGCAGGACAACCCCAAAGCTCATACAAGGGAGGAAATTATAAAGATCAGAGGAGAAATCAATGCAATGGAGACTAAGAGAACGATACAAAAAATCAATGAAGCCAAGAGTTGGTTCTGTGATGGAATCAACAAAATTGACAAAACTTTAGCCAACCTTGTCAGAAAAAGGAAAGAAAAGGCCCAAATCCATGCAATTAAGAATGAAAAGGGTGAAATGACAACAGACCCAGCAGAAATCCAGAGGATCAGGAGCAGCAGGACAGAAGGTGTCCCAAAAGCCCTTTCCTCTGGGCTGGGAGCAGCGGGAGTGATGGTGACCGGGAAGCCCCTTCCTCTTTACCAGGAGCAGTGGGACAACAGCTCAGAAGCCCCTACCTCTGGGCCGGGAACAGTGGGACTCAGTACCTTGGTCTGGTGGTCTGGTGTCCTCTGCATCTTTGTAGTGTGGAACCAGGTGGCTGCCTGTCTGCAGCGGGGTGATTCAGTGTCTTCTGTGGGACTCAGGACCTAGGTAGGGTGTGCACAGACCTTCCTGTGTGCAGCCCGCTGATTCGGCTTGTTCTGCTTGACTCAGGATCTCGGTAGCTATATCTTCTTTATTTAACTTTGGCAATTCATATGTATCTAGGAATCTGTCCATTTCTTCTGTGTTTTCCATTTTATTAGAGTACAGGTTCTGGAAGTAGGTATTGATGATCCTCTGGATTTCTGCTGGTCCTGTTGTGACTTCTCCTTTTTTGTTCTTAATTGCATGGATTTGAATCTTTTCTTTCCTTTTTTTGATAAGGTTGGCTAAATGTTTATCAGTTTTATTTATTCTTTCAAAAATCCAACTCTTTGAGTCATTAATTTTTGTATCGTTCTCTTGGTCTCCATTGCATTGATTTCTGCTCTGATCTTTATAATTTCCTCTCTTGTGCAGGCTTTGGGTTTGTTATTCTCTTCTTTTTCTAGGAGTTTGAGTTTCTGCATTAGGTTATTTATCTGATTTGTCTCTGTTTTCCTAATATGGGCATTCAGTGCTATGAATTTCCCACCTAGAACTGCTTTCATTGTGTCCCATAGATTCCTAAATGTTGGACTGGCATCATCATTTACTTGTAGAAACTGTCTAACTTCTTCTTTAATTTCTTCTGTGACCCATTGGTTGTTCAGGGGGGTGTTATTCAATTTCCAGGTGTTTGTGGGAGTTTTGCAGTTTCTCATGTTATTGATCTCCAATTTTATTGCACTCTGGTCTGATAATATACAGGGGGTAATTTCAATTCTTTTACATTGACTTAGACATGTCCTGTGAGCTAGCATGTGGTCCATTTTGGAGAATGACCTGTGTGCAGCTGAAAAGAATGTGTATTCTGATTTTGTGGGGTGGAATACTCTGTAAATATCTAATAAGTCCATTTGTTCAATAGCTTGGTTCAGTTCTAGAATTTCACTGTTAATTTTTTGTCTAGATGATCTGTCTATTTGTGATAGTTGGGGTATGGAGGTCCCCCACTACAACTGTATTAGTGCTTATTTGGTTTTTCATGTCCATTAATATTTGTTTTGTGTAGTTGGGGGCATTCATATTTGGTGCATATATATTTAGGATTGTCATCTCTTCCTCTTGGATTGTTCCCTTCACCAGGATGTAATGACCATCTTTGTCTCTCTTAATTAGTTTTGGTTTGAAATCTACTTTGTCTGCAAATAAGATTGCTACGCCTGCTTTTTTCTGGGTTCCTGTCATGTGGAGAGCTGTTTTCCATCCTTTTACTTTCAGTCTATGAATTTCTTTTTGAGTTAGCTGTGTTTCTTGTATACAGCATATCGCTGGATTTTGCTTCTCAATCCATTCTGTCAGTCTACTTTTTCTGATTGGTGAATTGAGGCCATTAACATTGATAGTTATAATTGAGAGATATTAACTCATCCTTGACATGATGTTTTACTCTTGTTGGCTCTTATTTCTTTTTCCCCCTTTCCCTTTAGTTTCTTACCTTGTCTGGTGGCTTCCCTCTGTTGAGTCTCATGGAGTTGTGAACTTCGTTGCCTTTTTCTAGGATATTGCTTAGAATTGTTTAGAGTGCTGGTTTGGTGTTCATGAAATTTCTCAGGAGTTCTTTGTCATGAAAGTATCTAATTTCCCCATCAATTTTGAAAAATAATTTTGCCGGATACAACAGTCTAGGTTGGAAGTTATTTTCTTTTAGGACTTGAAATACTTCACTCCAGGCTCTCCTTGATTTGAGGGTTTGTATTGAGAAGTCTGCCATGATTCTGATGGGCTTTCCTTTATAGGTGATTTGTTTCTTTTCTCTAACTGCCCGTAGGATTTTGTTCTTCTGTTGGGTTTCTGGGATCTTGACTATTATATGTCTAGGTGTAGATTTTTTTTGATCATGGCTAGGTGGAGTTCTATATGCCTCACTTATCTGTATGTCCAATTCTCCTCCTCTGTCTGGGAAGTTTTCTACTATTACTTCTGTGAATAGTTTTTTTATGTCAATTGTGCTTTCTCCTGTTTTTTCGTGGACTCCTATGAGTCTTATGTTATTCTTCTTTGCATCATCTATCAGCTGCTGAATTGATTTCTCATGGTCCCTTACTATTTTTAAGAAATCTCTGTTTTCATAGTCATTAACCACAATCCTGTCTTCTATATCTGATATTCTATCTTCAGATTCTCTTAATCTGCTCTGCATGCTTTCAGTGGAGTTTTTAATCTCCTGAATATCTGTTTGAATCTGTTTCATGGTTTCCATTTCTTTCTTATGCCGGGCATTCCTGGCTTCCAGTGTGTTTCTGAGCTCATCTATTTTTTTTTTTTTATCAGTTTCTGTTCTAGAGCCTCTAATCATGTCTTTCACTCTTCTCACCATCTCTGTAGTTATCTGGGAGATTATTTCTGCTTTGAATTTTTCTAGAGCCTCATTCATCTGTTTTGATACTTCCTGTGCTATCAGTTCAGGGTGTCCAGGTGGTTGATTATCAGACTTTTGCACCTCATTTGCCCCAGAAATTGCCTTTTGTTGGGTGGAAGTCTGGGTTTGTGACTTACTTAAATGCCTTGTCATTTTTGTTTTTGGCACTGTCCCTGGTTGAGTTCCTGGGTTGATATTATGAAGTTGTTTATTGTAAGTATCTTTGTTGATCTATTTAAAACCCTTACAGAATGACTGCTTCTCAGAGGTGTCTACCAGATATAGCTGGTCTTTAGGTTTTGAGTCTCTAATGACTCTGAGGCTATCTCATTTTCATTATACCAGGAAGAAATACTGTTTAGATCAATCACAACACCTTAGCCCAAGTCATACAATCAGCAACACCATAGCATCAAATACCTCTTAAAGAATGACAATTTGTGGTAGTTATTAATCTATCACCTTTAAAAAATAAAGGGCTTCCTTCAAGGTGTGTCTCTGCTGTCACAATAGACAACATGGGCAACAGTGTGCAGTTATAAGTCAATGAGTCTCAGTAAGCTAGTCCCAGACCCGTGAGATTCGGGAAGATTTCTGGTTGCAAGTCCCAAGTTGAGCTCCCTGTCCTCCTGCAAGGTTGCACTCTGAAAGTTTCTACTGCAGGTTTCAGCTGCTTTTCCCCTGAAGAAAGTCCAGTTTCCGATAGGAGCTGATAATCCCTCCAACTTACCAATCATGGTGGTCTGGTGTGCCTTTATTGCAAAGAGAGATTCCCTTCACTTTTCCAGTGGGCTTGTTTTCATCAGGGAGACTGAGACCAGCACTCTCTTTGTTGTTCACTTCTGGAGCTCAGGACAATGGCTTTTGTCCCCCTGTGCCTCTGCAGTGTGTAACCAAGTAGCTGCACAGCCAAAAGGCCAGAGGCTGCGGGGTGGCGGGGCGGGGGGGTATTGTTGGAGGTGCTGGCGTGGCCCAGCCATCAGCTGGTGGGCCTGCCTGGGGGGAGGGGGGTCCTCCTCACCCTGTCCTGGTGGCTGGTGGAAAGCTGGTGGAGCAAGCCCAACTTTTTTTTTGAGATAAGCTCTTCTTATGTAGTTCAGACTGGCCTTGGACTCACTATCTAACCATGGTTTTATTTATAGTGCCAGAACACACTTAGAAGAAAGGAAATAGGGCTGGGGATTTAGCTCAGTGGTTCCACCACCTGCCTCACAAGCACAAGGTCCTGAGTTCGATCCCTGTTACCCAAGGGGAAAAAAAAGAAGAAGAAGAAGAAGAAAGGAAATAAAATACCATAGACAAGAACTTTGCAGGAGGTAATTGTTATTGGGTTGAGACCAATTCTTTTCCTCACATGAATTGCATATGAATTTCTGAGTAATTGAATTCTCTTGCAATATCTTTTGTTTCCTGTGTTAACTTATATAGTATTCAGTTTTAGAATGAATTTGCCAAGTTTCTCTGTTTTTGAAAGCATATCAAAATGGCTCATTTCCATCAGTAGCTTTACAAGATGGAGATAATGACTAAAGTACTATGAAAAATGAATAGTGTTTGTTTGTAGCTAATTAAATGCAGAAACTATCTGGATGTCTATATGAAAAATTCTTCAATTGTTCTTGGTTCATGCCTTAATACAGAAGTGTAATGTAGATGATTAATGTACAGAAACTTCTGTAGTAAGTGGGCATTACACAGTGCTATGGTTTGGATGCCCCTCCCAAAATGCATGTTGAAATTTGATTGCCACCAAACACTATTAAGAGATCAGACATTTAAGAGGTGATTACATCAGGAAGGCAAATGAAGGTTCTGCTCTCGTGGATTAATGCCTTTAGCAAGACAGTTGGGGTTGTTTTCAAAAGAGTGGGTTGTGCTAAGAGTTTGGCCTGCTCTTGTTTCCTCTGTCTACATGCATTTCCCTCTATCATGCTATGTCATGGCAAGGAGGCCCTCACTATATAAGGCCCTTTAATCTTGACCTTCACAGTCTCACATGAGCCAAATAAGCTTATATTGTTTACTATTTACACTGCCTGTAGTATCCTATTATAGCACCAGAAGATGAACTAAGGTATATTTTGACGTCAAGATATTTTATCAGCATCAGGGACAAATATTTTACCAATCTTAGGTGATCAGTATTTGAACAATTTGGTGACTTTTAAAATTTTGTTTTCTGTATGTATGAGAAACCAATAAAGATATATTATATTATAGCAACATACTTGGTTTGATGTGAATCCAAATGTATTTTAACACTGTTTTCTTCTTAATTTTGTTCATGGATTTTACTTATATTTGGATTACATGTTGTCAAACACTGTATTCATAGAATCAGCTGTTTAGTTTGGTATCAATTAATTAACCATAGAGATCATTTTGTGAAGTTAGGAACATTTATAAAACTAAAAAAGAACAATTTTAAGGCTTAAAATAATCATTAGATTGTAACCCTACCATTTGCCTTCTGTCCAAGGCCTACTCGATACTAATAACTATTATTTAAACAAATGACTGAATGGTGAAGTTAGTATTCATCTACCTCTTTTAGACAATCATGGTGAGGTGAAACCAAAACAGAAATATGTGTATGAGATGGGAATTAATTTTTAACTTCTTCAGTGGAGTTTTAAAAGATCATATCCTGGGGAGGAAAATGAGGTCTGAAGAAATAGGCACAAAAATGTGAGCACTACTCAGGAAGACTAGGGAACCTACTAGAATGGACAATTTAAAGTTAGATGAATATTCTTTTCTGACAAGATAATGTAGCACATAAGTTAACTGTGAGCAAGGAGAAGGACTTAATCATTTCTTAAGCAAGCTTTCATGTCATTGATAGTTGCCTCAATTTTACTTCATTTAGCAAAAAAATGGAAATTGTTACTCAGAACCCACATACATTTAGTATAATTTAATAAAAACCTTAGGCATAAAAAGCATATATATATATATATATATATATATATATATATATATATTAATGAGAAAAAAATCTGTGAACAATGATTTTCCATGCTCAAGTAAGGGATAATGAAGGAGTATGACAGACTATGTGTATTTATATTTTCTTATCAAAAATAAGAGCTTATTGTGCAATTAGGCACTGCTTCTGGTTATGAGTACCATAAATCTTCCATCACTACTAAGGCCTAGTGACCTAAGCTAATGTAAAAATCATAAACAAATAAGAGTGTTCAAAGAATGTGCTCCTGTTGTCCTTCTTTGCCTGAATTGTGTTAACAAGCTTCTAGTATTAACAAGGTTGAAATGACCTTTCCTTGAGGTGCAGATAGAACATTAACTACCCTGTATTTTTCATGGATGAGAAAGGGGAGGCCCAGACATGTCCTTGGTTTGTCCAATCTCCTGGCTGGCTAATGGAACAATACAAACTACAATACAAACTTTCTGCTTTGCAAGATTGCACAGCTTCATATCTACATTACCAGTGGATTTTCTTTCTTAAACACACACACACACACACACACACACACACACACACACACTATACTGAAGGAAAATGGATTAGAAATTTCTCATTCTGGTTGTCTCTGAACATTATTGGCAGTAACGGCTATTTACCACAATGTTGTGGTATTGCTTCAGCCTGTAAGAGTTCTATTCTGGTTTCTTGATTAAATGTAAAGATACAGTTGTGTGAAATGGTTTTTAGTAGTTATGAAATATAGTAGCTCAGGGGTAAAAATGATAACATCAAGTAGTTTCAAATACATGAGTCATGCTGTGTAAATATTTGATGATGTTTAACATCTACTTGAAACATTTTCAAAGTAAACACATACGGTGTTATGCTACATGATCTAATTCTCTCCTTCAAACACAGGTACAGTATAGAAATTTCTTTTTACATCAGTAGGCAAAGTGCTTACTAGAAGCAATGAAAGGAGGTGGGTATCGCCACCTCTTTTCTAAAGCTTCTTTTATCTAAAAAAAGAAAAAGTCCCCCAGCTTATTTTAATCATGAACATTATGCCACTGTATTTTTAGCTAATTTTGGTTTCTCCAAGTCATGCCTTGCCATCCTAAAATATGGTAAGAAAGTTGAGAACAAGACTATTTGTAATTAAAGTAGACCCCACTAGAGTGCACCATGTGAACCACAAAGCCAATTTAATAAGTATTGAAAGCCTCAGGGTATAATATCACTATTTATAACCCTAATCATCAAGGAACAATTTTTGAACATTAAGCAAATAATGTGAATTAAAAATGTTATCCAGAAATCTTATAAAAAAAGATATCAGAATTTGTATTTACTGAATTTATAACTATTGTGCACCATGTGACTTGCTCTAGGGAACATTAATGTTAAATTTTTCAAAAAGAAAAATAATTATAACATGACTGACATTATAAACAAGCATAGAATATTTGGTTGAATGAGGCATACTACTGACTTTTATACTAAGGGTTTTATAATCCAATAGAATAGTGAGGAAAGTATGTATTTCAGAACAAAGAGAAAATAAAATCAAATAACCAGAAAACCTGAGCATTGAAACAGAAATCATGGAAGGCTAAAGCCAGCTGAGGGAATACACATAAAGCTCAGCTTCTGGTTATATATAATCTCAAATGAGAAGATAAATACTCTCTCAGTTTCTGGTTATATATAGTCTCAAAGAAGAAAATAAATGCCCTCTTGGAAAAGGTAAGCTTAGCAGGACTGTCACCACAGAGATTGTGAGGCTGGATGGGGTTTGGGAGAAGCAGAGGGAATGACAGTCCTGGAGCAAGATATCATTCTGTAGGCTCCTGAAAACCTGGTGTGGTTCTAAATTCTAACCACCACCACCACCAAAACAACAATGAAGAGTTGTTATCTGGACACATGTCAGAGCAAGAAAATGAAAAAAGATGGTTGAGCTTTTAGAAGGCAAAAGAGATTGGCTCCTATAAACCTTAACTAAAGAGGCCTTTTACCCTGCACATCCCTCTGCCAAGTCGCCACAAGTCTTCTCTAGAGGCAAATCAATCTCCTGAAAACAACTCTACAGCAGGAGGGAAGGTTGGTCATGGCTTAGGAAGGGTTATAGAGGAATGAGGAGATATGACTCTTGCATAACAAAATTCTGAGAATTTTTAGAGAGAACCGCTAATGATTTCACTTAAAAAATGCTTCTCCAATTATATGGATTCGGCAACCAAATAAACCACAGGCATAAAAAATAATGAAATTTTACAAAAAGAATCAACATCAAAAGTAGAGAAAATTGTGTGAATGCAGCACCCATGTGCTTCCCCATCAGTGTTTGTTTGTTTGTTTGTGGTAACAGGGATTGAACTCAGGACCTTGCACTTGCAAGGCAGGCACGGTGCCACTGAGATAAATCCCCGGCCCCCTCATCAGTTTTAAATTAATTATTTATAAATTATCTTTGAATGGCTGGGTCAAGAGAATTCACATGCCCAGAAGTAATGAAACATCGCTAAATGTTTGTGCTTATTTTAAAATAAGGTACAACATTTTTCAAGGGACCTAGAATCAGCCACATATACTCTAAGAGATGAGTAGTTCATCTTATGTCCTATAAGTCAGTAATGTGATGTACAATAACTGTTACATGTGATGAATGGGACAGAAGAATATGCAACTATTGAAACCAAGATTTTATAATGCAAGAAAAGTTATTATCTGATAGTCAAATGATATCTGTCTAAATGATAATTGAGACAGGATTTACATACTCCACCAAAGTTTAGAGAGTTGTTGATAGAATTGGCTGAGGCCGTAGACACCTGCCTGGCTTTGTGGTCTACTGGGAAAAGCAATATTCCACACTGCAAGATGGGAAGTCCTGCAGTCAGGGTAGATGCCTCCGGGTAAGGGCAAAAAGTAGCTCAAAGTGATTTTTGGCATGGGAACACCTGCAAAGAAATCTCACAGTCATACATTCACAGAATGAGACAGTCTACATTTAGGGGTCTTCACTGCCTTAGAAACCCCTTGAAATTTAGAATTACAGACTTACTGAGGGGAGATGTGGTGGATTATATTGCTTAGACTGGTATTTTCACAGAGTGATTGCCTTCTAGACATTTACTGTATGTTTTACCCAGAGAATTACAATTACAGTAGCAATACATAATAATTTAGGTTGACTAGAAATACATGTCACAAGAGCTCTGAGCCAAGTTGGCAATTGGAGTGGTTTGCTTTTTAAAAATCAGCAAAAATTTTTAAAAATATTCTTTTATTCCCAGTCAACATTTCTCTAGTCTTAGTCATTTTTCTTAGAGAATAAGGGACAGAAAGAGAGCTGCCGTTGCCATTGCTGCCTCTTTCCTACTTTGCTGCTTTCTAACTGCCATGAACTGTTTCTCCTCTGTGACGTCCCTCTGCCATGCCACGCTGCCTTGGAGCCAGCCAACTATGAACTGAAACCTTTACAAACTGTGAGCTACACTAAACCTTTTCTCCTTTAACTTTAGGTGTTGAGTATTTTGTCTCAGCAGCAAGAAAAAGTAACTAAGACAGAAACTGTTGAAAACATAAATTTATCACAGTAGCTTTCTAATTTCAGGTCAGGGATTATTCTAATTTCAGGTCAGGGATTATGATGCCCCCTACCTTGCCCTTGTTGCCCAGAATTGCCTTTGCTATTCTAGGTCTCTTCTAGTTCCAAATGAATTTTAGGATTGTTTTATTCTAATTCTGTGAGACCTGCTGTTGGAATTTTGATTGGGATTGCATTAAATCTGTATAACAATTTTGGAAGTACAGTCATTTTCACTATATTGGTTCTTCCAATCCAAGAATAAAGGATATCTTTCCATTTTCTGATATTCTCTCTGATCTCCTTTTTCAGAGTACTGTAGTTTTCAATGTAGAGGTCTTTTACTTCCTTCATTAGATTGATTCCTAAGTATTTCATTTTTTGGAGTGTTATTATGAACGGGGTTGTTTCTCTAATTTTTCTCTCAGTAAGTTTGTTATTTGTGTATAGAAACACTATTGATTTTTTTTTTTTTTTTTTTGGTACCGGGGATCAAACTTGGGTCCTTGCGCTTGTGCAGCAGGCGGTGAAACCACTGAGCCAAATCCCTGGCCCCAACACTATTGATTTTTGAGTGCTGACTTTGTATCCAGCTACACCACTGAATATGGTTATCGGATCTAGAAGTCTTTTGATGAGTTTTTGGGGTCTTATATGTACAGTATCATGTCATCTGCAAATAACAATAATTTAACTTCTTTCTTTCCTATCCTTATTCCTTTTATTTCTTTCTCTTGTCTAATTGATCTAGCTAGTGTTTCCAGAACTAAATTAAACAAGAGTGATGACAGTGGATATCCTTGTCTTGTTCCTGATTTTAGAGTGAAAGCATTCGGTTTTTGTTCATTTAGCATGATGTTGGCTGTTGGTTTGTCTTAAATGGTTTTTATCAGATTGATATAAAGACCATCTATACCAATTTTCTGTAGGGTTTTATTATAAATTGATGTTAGAACTTGTCAAATGCTTTTCCCCCTTCCCCTGCCCTCCCTTCAACCCCTCCATCACTCCCTATTTACAAAGACTTTGTTTCCATTTTTTCATTTTCTCATATTGATTCTATTCCCTTCTTTCCTTTCCCCTACCCCTCCCACTTCCCCTTCTCCTTTGGCCTTTTCTCCATATTTCACATTACTTATTATACCTTTTGGTCTTTATTTACACTTTCAGTTTCTCACAGATGTTCTTTATACAATGGAATACTACTCTGCCATAAAGAAGGATGAGCTTCAGACATTTATAGCTAAATAGATGGACCTTAAGATCATACTCTTAAGTGAAATAAATCAGACACATGTTTGAGTTCCATGTTATTTCTCTGGTGTGAGAAAGTGAAAGTAGAAATAAAGACTAAAATTGGGGAGAGTGGGTAAATAGTGTCCAAAAGTTGTGGGTTTCTTCCTATTCTGGGCAAGGAGGAGAGGTCATCCCTATCTCTGGGAATGAATGAATGTTTGAGTCTTTGCCTAAGGGGAAAGACATCTTTGGGATGGTATTTCCTAAGTCACAGGCAAGACTCCACTTGGATGACAAAATGGGGCTGTGTTTAAGAATGGTGCCTTTGAAATATTGGTGGTCCCAGCATCTGGTTACCCATCCAAAGACCTGCATTTTAGCTTTTTTTTTAAACATCCATTTAATCTGGCAGTCTGAACCCTTTTCCCCAACTGAACTCTGACTTTCATGCTCTGAGAAAATATCCCACAGGACTGGGCCCTCCTTCACCTCCATCTATCTTCAAATTTATGTAAATTTCGGCAGTGACTATCTTATGTAAAATACAGTAAAAAGTTATAGTACATAGCTTCTATTAAATGTTTTAAAAACCATTTTTTAAAAGTTAGAGAAATAGGAGGGCCAGGGATTTAGCTCAGTGGTTCTACTGGCTGCCTTGCAAGAGTAAGGTCCCAAGTTCGATCCTTGGTATCAAAAACAAACAAACAAACAAACCGAGTTAGATAAATAGGAAGTAGGGAGAAGCTCTAATAATTCCGCAAATTATATATTCCGTAGTTTCAAAAATATTTCAATATATATGCTAATTTGTTTCATTTATACCACTAGAACCTCTTAGTTCATTGAAAAGAAAGTTTTGATGGAAAAATAGGAACAAAATCTTTGCAAATAGGGAGGAATGGAGGGGTTGACGGGAGGGCTGGGCAAGGGTGAAAAATAAGAACCAAGAGAGACTATGTAAAGGTGCAAATTTCCAATGATGAATGTCATTATATTGTATACCTAAAATGTACCATTGATTAGAGTGAATAATTGATAATGCAAAATAGGAAGAAAAGGTCCAAAGGGGTAGGGGTAGTGGGAGGGGCAGGGGAAAGGAAAGAAGGGAAAGGAAAAATGATGAGAAATGGAAAAAATGGAAATAAAGTCTTTGTAAATAGGGAAGGGTGGAGGGGGTGAAGGGAGGGCTAGGAGTGGGGAAAAAAATAAGAACCAAGATGCATTATGTAAAAGTACAATTCCCAATGAGAAATGTAATTGTGTTGTATACCTAAAATGTACCAATAAAAGAATTTAACAAAAAAAAAAAGAAAAGAAAGTTTTGTGCTATTATTTATTTGTTGTGTTTTTTATTGTTTATGACTTGTACTCTAACATTTTGGCCATTCTTTTAAGATTATGCTACATAATGTATTAACTAATGTTATTCTTTAATTAATTTGTTATGAAATTTTGCTTTATTTTTTCATAGAAGTAAGAAGACTGTTTTAAAAATATTTTCTTTATTAATATCTACTTGTATTACATTGAAATAGATTTTTAAGCCGGGGATTTATCTCAGTGGTTCCACCGCCTGCCTGGCAAGCACAAGGACCTGAGTTTGATCTCTGATACAAAAAAAAAGAAATAGTTTTTTTAAAAATAAATAAAACATACATGTAAAGAAACTACATGAGATGATTCAAAGTGACTATGTATACAACATTTTAGAGCTGTCAGATCATTCTACAAAAGGAAAATGGCAAAAAGAACTACTTAAAAGTGATTCCATTAAAGATATTTAAAGGGCTGGGATTTAGCTCAGTGTTTCCGCCACCTGCCTCACAAGCGCAAGGTCCCAAGTTCGATCCCTGGTACCAAAAAAAAAAAAAAAAAGAGAGAGATATTTAAAACACATTGCTACATGAAAAAAAGGCAAACTGTCAACTATACATACTATTGACATATACATTACACCCATATACTGTGTAAAGCACAGAAATACACCCCAAACTTATTTTATTTATATTAACAATATTTATAAACAAGTGGTATATTCATGAATGATTCATTTGTTCTTTCTACATCTTTGCATTTTCCTAATTTTCTACAATTACTTTGCATTAATTTCAATATGAAAATAATTTTAAAAGTGTATTTAAAAATAAAATTTTCTTATTTTCATGTTAATGCCCCTGGTGTAGTTTGGGATGTTGGAACTGATGACTCAAGGGATCTGGCTGCTGTATTTTGGGAAAAATTTTAAGTGAGTCATGGTAGCTTACTCAGACTAAAGCAGGGCAGAAGGAGAAGAGCAGGCATTTTTCTGGAGGCACACCACACCTCACCTCAGGGCCTCTCCTTATTCTGCTCACATCCTCAAGGTACACCAAACCCGTTTAAAGGGGCTTGTTGGTCCACATCTCCCATCAGCATGCCTTATCTTGTGTATTCTCTGCGGTATATCCAGACTTTACTCCACATCTGGCTAATTTGTCTTGGGCCCCACTTTACTTAAGTGGTTTGTTTATTCATTTCTCTAGATTTCATATCACCCCATCTTAGTCTGTCAGGTCACAACTTGTGTCCCTTTGGCTGACTTGGTCATGTTGTGACTGTACATTATTCCTGATATCCTTTCCTTCTGAAAATTTCTTGAGGGGCCATTCATGTAGGAAAGGACTAGAGGCTGTAGCTTCTGGTCTAGCTGACCTATTTGAAAAGTTATGTTCAGGACTCAAACAATGTCAGCCCTGGGTGGAGAAGTCTCAGCCTTGATGAGCTCTCCCAGAAAGCCAATGGAAAGTGCAGGTGTATCTGCAATACCAGAAATCTAGCCAGGGTAAACAGTGACCCCTGGACAGATTTCTCCACAGATCAGAGCTCTAGATACTAAGGTGTGTTTACAGTCTTCAATCTTGCAGCAAGAGCCAGACAAGAGAAAGCAGAGCCCTGTGCTCACTTTATAGAACTCTTAAACAAGGGAGTTTAATAGGACAGGATCTCAGAAAGACAACCAAGGCGAGCAGGTGCTCCATGTTAAGAAGTAGAGCCCTAGGAGGGCTCAAAGTCAGGAGCCCCACTTTCAGAATGAAAATGCTGCAAAAAGCAAGTTATAACTCTAATACCAGGACAAAAGCTTAGGGATTTAGTACCAAATCCCACCCAAGGAGCATGAGGCAGAGAGTATTAGTTCAGGATCTAGGATGTGTGAAAAAACTAGGCCAGGAAGAGGCTTAAAGAGTAAGAATGGAACCCATATACACCAGGGGTTTTATTACTATTATCCTTCCTGTGTATGAATATATAGTTTTTTGAGATTATTCTCAAAGAGAATCTTTTTGAGTACTTAGAAATTCATGAATTTACTAAAAAGAAGTAAGTATTTTGTATCAATGTGGAATGGCCTTTGATGGGGCTGCTTTGTCATATTTTCCTGGAAAACTGGCTTGTCATCTTGCCACACTTGCCATACTGGGCCACCAACAGCCACACCAGTATCTGGCTTATGGTTTTGGAGATATGCAGAGACCCAAAGACAGTGAAAAAACAGTATATTTGAAAGTATTTCATATTAATATTAAAATCAATGCAAGAAAACGTCATTTAAAAAGCAGGAACTTCATTGCACTCCTTGCATTTGCTTTATAGTTCAATATTGTTTTTATTTTAAATTACAAATGGGAAGAAAAGCAGTATAATTCTGGTTTTTAAAACTTTGGAGGTTTAAATCTGCATACATGAAACGGACCAAGGGCCATCATGATGATTCATGTAATCCTCCTTTTATCATGACACATACACAGCCCCAACCAAACTAACTTGAGAATTTCTTGTATCCATTTACTTTAAGGATACGGCCCTTATCAAAATGCAAGTACTTTCTAGGATTTGCTACAATTAAGACTTGCCTACCATTGCTAATGAGAAGGGAGATGATCTGAAGACACTGGAAAAGCAACAGTGAAGGAAAAGATGAGGCCAACCAGGAGATGAGGGCCTCAAGGACAAAAGTGACCATCTTCAAGATTTGTCTGTGGCCAATACTTCATCTTTAGAATAAACTTTTGCTTTTTGCATCCCTTTTACAAATAAATATGCAAACAATTGTGTTGGTTTTCCTACAACTTTTAAGAGCTGGTCTCAGCATAATTTTCTTTCATAAGGAAATAAAATAGATGAGAATAAACAAGGAGTGAAAATAGTTTCTTGTTATACACAGACATTGTTACCAGAATTTCCTGTTTAATAACTCATCCAGAAAGATACTGTGTATATATATATATTTTTAAAACTATAACCTGAGAATAGCAATAATTTAAGAAGAGAATAAGAAGTTGGAGAAATTATTGGGATTTTCATATTCAAATATTCAAAAATATTTCATATTTTTAATGAAAACTAAGATTTGTATGAGTAAAACTATTGCAGATTTTTTCCATTTTTAATTTCAAGATTAGGATAATGTAATATTGTACATAAATTAACTTTCCTTCCTGAAAGGTTTACATGTTCATATATAATTTAGAGAGATTGAAATTTTTCTATTAATTTATTATTCAAATTAAGGAATTACAGCACATCTTAGTCAAGCACAATGTTAATAGTTATCATACCAGTGAAGCACCTGCAAAGTAAAATATCATTATAAAATTCAGAAGCAAAAATCTAACTCTGAAAAGTATTGAGGGTTATTATAGAATCACTAATAGTGACTTTCAGATACAATCTCAGGTGTTTTATGAAGAAAGCTGATTCCCCAAAATACCTGTTCTTATTCTGAAATTTAGATATAGGAATTATGGAGTGCCTTTTCTACATGTTCAAGTGGTCTACATTTTACATGTAGAAAAGTAAATATTTACTAATTATTCAATAGACTTCTTTATGTCTCTTCACTCAAATGTCTTTTCTACTACCAATTTTAAACTCCAGTATACCTTCTGTGCATTTTTTTACACAAATAATATTTTCCTTCCATGTACTCTTACTTTTTTTTTTTTTTTTTTTTTTTTGGTACCGGGGATCCAACTCGGGACCTTGCGCTTGCGAGGCAGGCGCCGGAACCACTGAGCTAGATCCCCGGCCCTCCATGTACTCTTAAATTTGATAGTGGCCACAATCCTCATTCCTCTAACCAGAATATTCAGGTCTCTTAACAATTCAAATGCAATTAGAAGTATTCACAGGACTCTTACAAAGATTCACTGAGATTAAATAATAGGAAGAGCCTAGTATAAATTATTGAACATTATAAGGCTCTGTTGATTTTTGCTTTGTGACAGACCTCAACTCTTATGAATTAAAAACAACCACTATTTATTTAATTCATAGTTCCAAAGATCAGTAGTTTAGAATGAGCTCACCTGGGCCATTATGTGTATATAGGCAGCCTGGACTCATCTCTTCTGAGGCTCCCTCATGAATCTGAAGCTGCCTGCTCAGTAGTTAGGGACTGGACAACTAGCAGGCCATGATGTCTGCTTTCTCTCTTTGTGGCCTCTCATTTTCTAACAGACTACTTCACACTGCTTCATGTAGGAGGTCATAGGGTTCTAACAGCAGTAATCAGAAGCATGCCAAATCTCTCAGAGCCAAGCTCAAGACTAACATAAGGTTGCTTCTCCCATATTCTATTGGCCAAAGCAGGCCATGAGGTTAGTTCACCTTTAAACTGAATGGGAGGTGTTAACAAAGAATTACAGCATTTTTGTAACCCTCAATACACTTGTCTTCCGTTTCCTAATAGGCTAACAAAATATTTTCACTATCAAATTGATAAATTAATCAAAACTTTTATTTTCAACTTTTTATTTAAAGTAGTTCACATATCTCCACGACATTTTTTTAATTTTCTTTTTCTACATCTCTTACTTCCTGTTTTCCTGAAGTTATATTTAGGAACTGTAGAAATGATCCCTGAAAGTATAGCCTTTCCTGAAGTTATATCTACACAACTCTTACTGATTATAAAGTCCTTTCACCAAATTGATCATATCATGTAATTCTTATATCACAGGTAGACAAAAAAAAATTCTAATTCTTGTTTTATAATAAGAAAAGAATGTCCCAGAAAATTTGAGTATGGAAATTCATTCCAACAGGCTCTAGGAACCAATTATTAAATCCCCAGGAGTATTCTGAGCCAGTTGTTAAAGACAGCAATTATTAAAAATTAAATTAAATTTTATATATTTACATGTAAATAAATTATATTAAAAACAAAAGTGATAGTCAAAATTCATCACTGTCTTGTCTTTATTTACATGGATTTACATGGATTCTCCTACACAGAAGAGAAATCATACAATGGTACAGTACTTCCTAAACAAGTTTTTCCCACTCCACATTCAGCAATATCATGTGGTCATCATGAGATTGGCTGTGGTAGAATTATTTACACTAGGAAAACCAAGATTTGATTTATTGTTTTGTTGATTGTCAACACTTTTTAATGAAGATAAAACATTCTGATTATGTATATAGTTGTTATATTGTGAACAGCACAATTGAAGAAATGTTCTTCCAAGTATTAAAATTCTGTTATTTTATTCAGCAGTTACCTCATGATAAACAATAGAAGTTTCAACATACAATTTCAATGCTTCACTTTTGTTTCACTCATTAACAGAGATGAAAATATCAATCAACACTCATGTTGGAACTATACTCAGAAAAGCAAAGTATTAAACATTTACCTGCCCAAGTTCACATAGTTAATAAGTGTTACAGTGGAGATGCAAATTTAGACCTTGAGACCCAACCTTAGCAATTTTTTTTTCCTCAAACCCCTTTGTCCCTCCTCTAAAAAAATATGCAGGACAGAGGTACAGGACTATGTTTTTCTGCATTGCTAGATATGTGTAGACAAGTGTCTAGCTACTTTATTTCTTGTCTTTACATCTCATCTATAAGAGATTTACTTTATTTTAAAAATCTTAGTTATTTTCTATGGCCATACCAACCTGAACCCGCCCGATCTCATCAGATCTCAGAAAAATGTTAGTTATCAGTATAGCCTGAGTGAATTAACATGGAAGGATTTTATGTCTTTGATTTTAAAAGCAAACCAATATCCAAGCCAACTTTTCACATTACCTAACAACTAGGAGGCCAAATCAATAGTTTGTAAATCTGTAGGCCTTAGAGTGGGCCAGATGTGCATCCCGCCACACATCAGCTATGCAACCTTATGCTGTCCAAGCCTTTCTTTTCCCACTTTTAAAATAAGAATAATAACAATGATGATTTCTTTCTGGTGAAAACTCTCTAGCTTTTAAAATGTACATTATTGTCACCTTACTGATTCTAACATTATGCAATGTACACATGCATCGAAACATGACGTGGTACCCTATTAATATGCACAATTTTTATGTTTATGTATCAGCTAAAAATAAATTTTAAAAACTAAAAATGATTATTGTATAAGTTCTTATTCACTTTAAATGAAATAATGAATATAGTGTACTTTGCATAATGCTTGGCATATGCTGAACATTCTAAAACATGTTATGACTCATTAGCATGCCTCTTCTGCTGAGTTAAAGAGTATAATGAGAGGAAATAGTTAAGGATGGCAGACGATGTTGGTTGGTTTTTCCAGTTCCACGCATACCCATTCTCTCTAGTCACCTTCCAGTGACTTGTTGTAGGGATAGCAATAGAATACAGTTAGGGCCAATGAAGTAAAGGAAAGAGCTGTTTGTTTGTTTGTTTGTTTGTTTTCAAGGGACAAATCTGACTTTTACCACTCTCCCTTCTCTCTTCCTGATCAAAGATGGAGCAGCTGTGGGACAGTAATCATGAAGATAAAAACTAACATGCTAAAGATACTGGTACATGAAAGACAAAAAAAGCTTGGATCTGACAGAATTGAGCTGTAAGATGCCCTGTAGTGCTAACCTCTGGGCTTCTTTATATGTGAGATTAAACTCTAGCACACTTAAGCTACTGTAAGAGTGTTTTCTATTATTTTCACTGAAAATTTATATATGTATGTGTTTGTGAATATATATATATACACACATACATACATATATGTGGTGTAGTGTTAAAGTTTTAACTCAGAAACTTGTGCATACTATGCAAGCACTTTATCAATGAGCTATATCCCCAGTCCTGAAATTTTTTGGAGGGGGGGTACCAGGGATCGAACTCAGGACCTTGTGCTTACAAGGCAGGTACGGTGCCACTGAGCTGAATCCCCAGCTGCCCTGAAAATATTTTTAACTTATAAAGTCCATCGAAAAATTAGAGGTGGTGAAGTCAGGGAGGAAGAGTGTGGAGTGGAGACAGGGCAGAGAGTAAGACAAACAGGTAGAAACAAAGATACTGAATTCATGGAAAATGTTAATTCAGCTTCACAGAAATAAATACCTTCTAATCAATATATATATTGTTCTACTTGTTCATAAACTATTAATTACATAATCAGGAAGTTAATAAAATGACAGGAAATGCCAAAAAATTTGTAATTCAAGAAATTTCCTCTTGATTAAAAAGTGTACTTATTTCTAACCCTGAAAATATTCAAGAATGAGAAAAATACATGACACTAGACAGGAAATTTAATCTGAAGAAAGATTACCTAAGGACAAAATGAACCATATAACTGTCAGAAAGAAAATAATTTTTATAAATACAAAATATGATGACCACACCTCTCATAGTGGCACTAAGAATTTCTGCTATGAATTACTTAATTTCCAATGAAGTTCTAATGAAGAATTACCTGTATACAGGAAATATGGGCTATAACGGTACAGTCTTGCCAAGGTTAGCTCATTTGGGGCAAGTTATCATTTTTAAAATGATCTAAAATGTACCAATAAATGTTTTGTTTAAAAATGATGCTGAAAATGATAAGTAATATTCACTATAATTAATTAAGGAAAACTGTTATGGCTTGTGTTTAGATGTCGCCTCAAAGCCTCATGCCATCATAGGGGGACTTTTTCAGAGGTGGCTGGATCTAGGATTAAGGGTGTGAGTGCTATCTGCTCTAAGGGTGGGTAGCCTGGGTACAATATAAGGGATAGAAAGAGCCCTGCTACTAGTTACTTGTAGTTTATTGCTTGGTTTTGCTGTCTTCTGCCTGCGGTGAACTGTTTCTCCTCTAAGATGCCTGTCTACCATACCACCCTGCCTTGGAGCCAGCTCACTATGAACTGAACCCTCTACAAACTGTGAGCTAAATAAACCTTTCCTCCTTTAACTTCAGGTGTCAGATATTTTTTTCTCAGCAATGAGAAAAGTAACTGAGACACCAAGATTAGCTAATTTGGGGCAAGTTATCATTTTAAGAAATGATGCTGAAAATGATAAGTAATAGTCACTGTAATTAAGGAAAACATACTTTTCTATTTTCTAACATCCTTGATTACTTAAGTTACAGGAAAAAATAGCAGTATAGTAGGGCTTTCTCTGCAACTGTCATTTTCTGCCCACAGCAATATTTAGAAAAGGAAAATATTTTTCCCTTGTGAATGTTTATTGCTTGGTGACCAAGAAAAAATCAGGGCTTCCTGAGCCAGCATTGTCTTGGTCCATTCAGGTTGCTATAACAACATTCTGTAGATGAGTAGCTTATAAACAACAGAAATTTATTTTTCATAGTTCTGGAGGCTCGAAGTCCAACATTGAGGCAGCAGCAGATTCAATGTCTGCTGACTCCCTGCTTCCTGGTTCATAGATGACATCTTTTCTTTTTTCTTTCCACTGTGTCCTTTCTTGGTGGAAAGTACGAAGGCGTGCCTCAGGCCTCTCTTAGGGGATGCTAACCCTGTTATAAGTGCTCTGTGTACATAATCACCTCCCCAAGACCTCATCTCCTAATACCATTGCCTTGAAGGTCAGAATTTCAACACATGAAGGCAGGAAGGCCACAAACACTCAGACCATAGCAGCCATCTTAAAAAAAAACACACTCACAGTATAGTAAGATTAAATTCTTTCTCTTTTCAAAATATGACTTTTCTGTACATAAAGAAATGAAAACACCTGGAAAGTGGTCTGAGCAGGAATTAATGCGAACACATTCTCCAGTGTCTGACACTTTCAAGGGCATATGGTCTTGGTCAGCCTATATGCAGCAGCAAGTCAGGAGCTCACAAAAGCCCTGACCCACAAGGAGACACACTGGCCTGGCACATGATCCTTCGGTTTGTCAAACCAAATTTTTCTCACCCCCAATGACTTTGGCCTGCCTCAAATACCCTCAGTCAGATTTCTGTCTTGGTGACTAAGGCTTCTGCCCTCCTGGCCCCTTTTATTACACTGTATGTGATAGGTATTCTATTTTCCATTCTTACCTTTTTCCAAGTGATTTTCTGATTCCATCTATGATTTGATTTCTTTTTTCAGGCTTGTTAAACTCCTCAGACACCTCAGCCTACCTTGGTCTCCTTTTTCCTTCCCCTGTCAATATTCTAGCTAGCAGTGGCTTGATAACAGGCTTCCTATGCGCTCACAGTCATCTATTTAATAACCTGTCCTAGCATTTTTCTAGCCACTGACTTCAAATTCATTGATCTGCATTTCCAAGATCTACCCTTTAAAGGCCAACTATTACAGAATTGTGACAAATTTGTCCTACTTTTGGAGCCTCAACTTTTCTTCATGGACCTGAAGTGATATAGGCCAGGTAGTCATATCTCTAAGAATCTTGGATACAATTCATGTGTTCCTGGAGTCTTAAAGACATTTTAAAAAACAAGTGATTTTCAATGACTACCTCATTTAAGCTGCTCTTCTGTGCTTTCTTAAGAGTATTCGATTATTTTTTTTGGTACCAGGAATTGAACTCAGGACCTTGCACTTGCCAGGCAGATACAACACCACTGAGCTACATCCCTGGCCCTAGAGTATTTAATTTTTGAGTTCCAGTTTAGGTAACTTTTTTCTTGATAGAGAAATAAAAGTGACTGTTGAGGTGTTCTTTTCTCTACCATCTGTTAATATTATACCATCTGCCCCTGGCATTGGCCATATCTCTTTTTTGTTGTTGTTATTCTTGCTCTGAACTTAGCTTAAGAAAAATTATCACTCATAACTTTAAAAAATACTGTTAGCATTTATACAAGATATAGCACATCCTACACTTAAATTTCTCAGCTATTATTCTTCTAAGTTTATGTCCCTCCCACATATCAATCCTTGAAATTTTAGATTCCCTCTTGTCTATTGTGTGTTTCTTGGGTAAAAATTTGTTCATCAAAATCCACAGAGGAAATAGCAAGAGGACAGAAGAGGGTCTGATCTTCTAATACCTATGTCATGTGTCTGGTGTCAGAGTTCCCCTCTTGGACATCATAGACAATATTAACACTTTCTCCATTTAACCAAGAGTTCTTTGTTGTAGGTTAACAATAAATGTCTATTAGACATAGCTCTTGTTACTTTCTTAATCTTTTGAGATATCACATTGTTAACAATAATATGAATTGGCTGACATTTTTATTATTAGAATGAGTCATCTAAGTAGATGACTAGAATCTTGGATTCTATCATCATCTCTTTTTCTGTTTCTCTGTATAAGGGGGGTGGGAAGGAGAGAGGAGGAAAAGGTAGGTAGGGAGAAATGAGTCTTCTTCCTCCAATAAGACATAGTATGATATACTTAACAATATTGCTTCTGTTTTCTTTTATTTTCCCCAAATTTTCAGTCCTTAGATTTGCACACATTTCTAACTAACCTTTATATTCTTTTTTTTTTGACACTGAGTCTCCCTATGTATCTCAGACTGGCTTTAAACTCTATCCCAAAATCAAATTTGATATTCTCCTGCCTCAGCCTCCCAAATGCTGGGATTGTAGGCATGCATCATTATATCTGGCTATATTCTGTCTTGTTCATCTAACTAGACACACACTCCCAGTGTTTTGTTTTTAGCCTCAGGTGCCACTCTCCCACACTGAGTGATAATTATAACATCATCTTTACCTTTCAGTACTAATATTTAAAATTCCATTTTTTTAAAGAAATACTTTTTATTCATTTATGTATTTATTTATTTAGTTGATACTGGGGATCAAACGCAGGACCTTGCTCTTGTGAGACAGGTGGCAGAACCACTGAGCTAAATCCCCACCCCTAAAATTCCTTTTCTTCATTCTCTATGGTCACATAAACATCCAAGGGTACAATTCATTCCTCCTCTCTTCCCACCCTTTTCTTTCTCTTTTACCTTTCCTTATCAAATGTTTATTGAGTGCTTACTACATGCCAACTGCTCAGTGTACAAGCAAGAAAAAGGATTTATAGTCTTAGGCACTTACAGATTTTAATCTCAAATGGCATTTTGATAGTATTTAATGTGCTTATCTATGCAACTAAATCAATAAGTATCATTGGTTGAGTTCCTGGCATAGGCACAGAACCAAGACAGGAAGTAAAATTATCAGAGTGAACTGGTATAAAAAAGTATCGGTTTACAAACAGAAAATGGGCTTTGAGGTCAGGTAGGCCTGAATTTAAAATCTTGTACCAGTACCTTGCCATTAGATTTGAGTGAGTTACCGCCAGTCTCCTCTGTAAAAGACTGTGTTTTTTTTTTTTTCGGTACCGAGGATTGAACTCAGGTCCTTCCACTTGTGCAGCAGGCGGCGAAACCACTGAGCTAAATCCCCTGCCAAAAGATTGATTTTTCACCTTGCAGGATGGTTATGAGAACTGTAGGTGTGGGTGAGTGTACACTATGAATTGTATACACATATACTGTAATAGTCTTATCTGGAAAAAGATTTTGGATATAGTATTCACAAGATGAACCAAAATATAGTTACATATCTTACCTAAAAAGAAACATTTTCATTTCCCAAAATTACAAACCTATATTTTGTCTATGGCCATACCACCCTGAACGCGCCTGATCTCATCTGATCTCGGAAGCTAAGCAGGGTTGGGCCTTGTTTGTACTTGGATGGGAGACAAAGATATACCACTTTCATTTTCAATGAATTGATATATAAATTTATCAATCTAATATCCCACGGGATGAGCTATAGGCTTTAAAGATTAACTATTATAAATTGAATATTTTTACATTCTTTTTATCTACGAAGATTTTACATAAAATGTTTGAGTTTATTTTTGGAATTATTTAATGGCTATTGTCCTCTACTTCATGGACAAAAATCATACTTAGGAGAAAGTGATATAGTAATCCCAATATTGATTTAAAGCTTTTAAAGCTCTCTCAGCATCTTATTAAAATCCCACCACATAAATCAGCCTGGGGAGAAAAACCTTTCTGATATTACTGTGGTTTTTAAAAAAATTTGCATAAAACAGGATGTTATGTTAGCCTTTCTCCCTTCCAAATGTGTGCTTTCTAATTGGGTCACTGTTCAGAAAACAAAGCTGTTTCTTTTCTCTAGTCAGCTTTGCCTGTCACCAAGCTCAGTTTTGTCTGTAATGAACATACCTCCACTCTACAAACCTGTAGGGTTACAAAATAAGTGGTGACCATGCCCGTTATCATGGGCACTTTTTACTCATTACCCTTTGTTCCTCCTTTGACCTGGTCTAAAGGTGTGGTCCCTGCTCCCATCAATTGTGCTAACTGCCTGTATTTAAATCACAGATAAGCTACCAAATAGGCATGCAACCTTAAACAAGTAGTTTTTTAGCACCTCTAGACATCAGTTTCCTCATCTGTATAATGACAATATTAATTGTACACATCTTGGAAGATTATTGAGAGGATCAAATGAACTAATAGCTGTAAAGTATTTATAGGAGTGACTAGCACAGTAGGTATTTAATAAATACTGGGCATTATTAGTATCAAACCTACTCCCCCCCCAAAAGAGGGTCAGCCCTTGGCATGTGTGCTACTATATCCCATACCAAGAATACAATAGTCTATAGAATTTAGAGGCTCAGAAAACTGTCTAAAAGAATTCTTTTCAACAAAGTGCCACAATGAGCCACCACTATTTCATTTAGATGAATCCTATGTCTCAAGGAATGGAAATGCTACCAGTAATGCCAACTCAAGAGAAAATGTAAAAATACATTAAGAAAACAGCACATATTGGCATTTGCAGTGGTTTTCATGTGGGAGGTGAGTTGCCTGACAGAAACAGGGAAGGCAGGCTCAATTTGGCAGACTCTGATATGAGTAACTCCTATTTTGGTGGGAGTTTCCCCTGCATGGATTTAAATGTTGATAATGATCTTGTAAAATACTCCCCTGAATAAGACTGCAGCTGATATTCCACAGAGATTTGTCTATGAGACAATGTCTTGCTCTTTACATCTTGCATCTCACTTTCTTACACAGAGCTTATTTTAAGTCAGATGTGGAAAAAAGAAAAAAAAAAAAGCAAGCACTGGGCTTTGTGCTTAGAGTCTTAAACAAGTCAAGACAGGCCTCATAAGAAGTAAGCTCTAACCATAACATTTCAGATTCACAAATTGGTTAAATATATTCATTGTCTAAAGTTACTTTTCTCGGTTACTTTGTATCAATAACAAGGCTGTGTCTAAGTACAGTAGAGAAGTGTGCAATGTGGTTCTTATCTAGAAGGAGAACACAGTTTTACAGGTAAGAAAAATCCATAGACAAATCATTATAATATAATACAATAAGTTTGGTGTTAGACTTATTTTTGAAGTGACACAAGCACAAAGGAGAAAGGAATAGTTAAATGTTCTTCCCAAATCATAGTTGAATCTAGAAATAATTGCTCCTGTCTGCCACCCCACTGTGCTTGCCTTGACAGCACCTAATAATAATTCAATATCTTGAGCCTGCCTTTTTCCTATCTTGTTCTACAAGCACAAATACCACCCACATTAACTGTCTCACTTTTCATAAAACAACCATATCCTGCGTTTCTATTTGCTTTGCTCAGTAGTGAGAGTCTGCACACAGCCGTGATGTAACTACTATGGTAAGGAGTTAGCACCTTATTATCAATGGTAAGAGCAAGTTGTAGGATAAACAAGAGTCTGGAAAGAGAAAATATAAATGTTAAAAATGGGAGTCACGCGGAAGACACCGAATCACCCCGCTGCAGACAGGGAGCCACCTGATTCCACACTACAAAGACTCAGAGGACACCAGACCACCAGACCAAGGTACTGAGTCCCACTGTTCCCAGCCTAGAGGTAGGGGCTTCTGAGGCGTCATCCCACTGCTCCTGGTCCAGAGGAAGGGGCTTCCCGGTCACCATCCCTCCTGCTGCTCCCAGCCCAGAGGAAAGGGCTTTTGGGCCACCTTCTGTCCCGCTGCTCCTGGCCCACAGGAAGGGGCTTTCAGGCCACCATCCATCCCACTGCTCCCGGGCCAGAGGGAGGGGCTTCTGAGCCACCATCCCACTGCTCCTGGTCCAGAGGAAGGGGCTTCCCAGCCACCATTCCTCTGGCTGCTCCCAGCCCACAGGAAAGGGCTTTTGGGTCACCATCCCTACCGCTGCTCCCAGCCCCTGTCCCACCTCAACCAGCTCAGAGGAGGTAATCCCTGCAGGCCCTAACAGCCCCCTGCCCCAGTCGAAATGAGAAAGCACGTAAATAAATCTCAAAACCAGACTTCCAGATCACCTACAGCAACCCCAAAGGGAAATGAGATGGAACACTCTGATACTCAACCACCTGGACCCACTGAACTGGCAACAAAAGGGGATCTGGAAAAAATGAAATCAGAAATAATTTCTCAGATAACAGGGGAAATTGTGCCCCTAGTGCAAGACATGATTAATAAATCTAGAGAGGAGCTCAAGAACATGATGGAATCCCAACATAAGAAACAAATGGAATCCATAAAACAGATGCAAATAGATTTCCAGGACATGAAAAACTCCATTGAAAGTCTACACAGCAGAATGAGCCAATGTGAGGACAGAATTTCAGATATAGAAGATAAGATTGCAATTAATGACCAGGAAAAGAAAAATTGCTTCAAAATTATAAGGGAACATGAGAAATCAATCCAGCAGCTGCTGGATGATGCAAAAAAGAATAACATAAGACTGATTGGGCTCAATGAAGAAACAGGAGAGAGTGCAGATGACATAAAAAAATCTCTTCACAGAAATAATGGCAGAAAACTTCCCAGGCAGGGGAAAAGAGCTTGACAAACAGATAAGTGAGGCATATAGGACTCCAAATAGCCTTGATCAAAAAAAATCTACACATAGGCATATAATTGTTAAGATTCCAGAAACTCAACAGAAGAACAAAGTTCTCCAAGCAGTCAGAGAAAAGAAACAAATCACATACAAAAGAAAGCCCATCAGAATCACAGCAGACTTCTCAACACAAACCATCAAGGCAAGAAGAGCTTGGAGTGACATATTCCAAGCCCTAAAAGAAAACAGCCTCCACCCAGATGGATGTACCCTGCAAAACTATCTTTCAAAATGGATGGAGAAATAAGATACTTTCATGACAAAGAGCACCTTAGGAACTTCGTGAATACCAAACCAGCACTCCAAAGAATTTTGCACAATATCCTAGAAACAGACATTGAGGATCACAACCCCAGGAAGCAAAGCAGAATGAACCCATCTGGCATGACAAGAAATTAAATGTGGAGGGGGAGAACCCAACAAAAACAAAAAGTCATGGCAATGACAAGTCAATATGTTTCAGTTATAACCATCAATGTTAATGGTTTCAATTCACCAATCAAAAGAAATAGACTGGCAGAATGGGTCAAGAAGCAAAATCCAACAATATGCTGCATACAAGAAACACACTTAATTCAAAAAGAAACTCATAGACTGAAAGTTAAAGGGTGGAAAACAATACTGCCTGCAACAAGAACCCAAAGAAAAGCAGGAGTAGCTATCCTCTTTGCAGATCAAGTAGATTTCAAACCAACACTGATTAAGAAGGATGAAGAAGGACACTACATCCTTGTAAAGGGAAGAATCCAAAAGGAAGAGATGACAATCATAAATATCTATGCACCAAACACTAGTGCACCCAACTATATAAAACAAATACTAATGGACATGAAAAGTCATATATGCACTAATACAATTGTAGTGGGGGACCTCAACATCCCACTATCACAAATAGATAGATCAACTAGACTAAAAATAAGTAATGAAATACTAGAACTCAATCGAACTCTTGAATAAATGAACTTAACAGATGTTTACAGAGTCTTCCACCCCACAAAATCAGAATACACATTCTTCTCAGCTGCACATGGGTTATTCTCCAAAATAGACCACATACTCACACATAGAACATGTTTAAGTAAGTGCAAAGGAATTGAAGTTATCCCTTGTATATTATCAGACCATAGTGCGATGAAATTGGAGATCCATAGAAAAAGAAACTCAAAAATTTTCATAAACACTTGAAAACTGAACAACACACTTCTGAATAACCAATGGGTCACAGAGGAAATTAAAGAAGAAATCAGACAGTTCCTTCAATTAAATGACAATGACAATACAACATATCGGAATCTATGGGACACAATGAAAGCAGTCTTACGAGGGAAATTCATAGCAGTGAATACACATATTAGGAAAACAGAACGAGCTCAATTAAACAACCTGATGCTGAACCTCAAGCTTTTAGAAAAAGAAGAGCAGGACAACCCCAAAGCTCATACAAGGGAGGAAATAATAAAGATCAGAGGAGAAATCAATGCAATGGAGACTAAGAGAATGATACAAAAAGTCAATGAAGCCAAGAGTTGAGGACCAGTGGAACAGATTAGAAAATGCAGAAACAATGCCAGACACACTCAGCCATCTCATCTTTGACAAAGGAGCCAAACACCCTCACTGGAGGAAAGATAGCCTCTTTAATAAATGGTCCTGGAAAAATTGGGCTTCAACTTGCCAAAGATTAAAACTAGACCTATATCTCTCACCATGCACTAAACTAAAATTGAAATGGATTAAAGATCTAAATATTAAAATAAAAACTCTGAACCAGTTGGAACAGAGGTTGGGTAGAACCCTTGAAGACATTGTTGTAGGAAAAGATTTTATGAACAAAACCTCAGTTGCCCGTGAACTAGCACAATCAACAAGTGGGATCTCTTCTTATTAAAAAGCTTCTGCACAGCAAGAGAAACCACCAACAGTGTGAAGAGACAATCCACAATGTGGGAAAAAATCTTCACCTGCTCTTCCTCAGATAAAGGTCTACTATCTAGAATCTATAAAGAACTTAAAAAGGTCAGACCTCCCAAATTTAAAGACCCAATCTGAAAATGGACATCTGAAATGAACAGACATTTCTCAGACAAAGAAGTAGAAATAGCAAATAAATACATGAAAAAATGTTCAACATCACTGGTCATTCCAGAGATCCAAATGCAAACAACGCTGAGATTCCACCTCACACCAGAAAGAATGGCTTCTACCATGAAATCAACCAATAACAAATGCTGGCAGGGCTGTGGGGAAAGAGGAACCCTGCTCCACTGCTGGTGGGAGTGTAGACTGGTGCAACCACTGTGGAAATCAGTATGGAGATACCTCAAAGAACTAGGACTGGAAGTCCCATTTGACCCTGCTATTCCACTGCTGGGGATCTTCCCCAAAGAATTAAAAGAATCATACCACAGTGATATATGTGCACCCATGTTCATAGCAGCACAATTCATGATAGCTAAAACTTGGAAACAACCCAAATGCCCATCAACTGGAGACTGGATCAAGAAAATGTGGTTTTTTAATAAAATGGAGTACTACTCAGCCATAAAAAATGAGAAATTAGAGACATTTATAGCTAAGTGGATGCACATTGAGGCGATACTCTTAAGTGAAATAAATAGGACACACATGTGTAAATACTGAATAGTTTCTCTGGTGTGAGAAACTGAAAGTATAAATAAGGACTAAATGTATAATAGGTAATGTGAAATAGGACAAAAAGGGGCAAAGGGGAAGGAAGTGGGAGGGCTAGGGGAAAGGATAGAAGGGAATGGGATTAATATGAGAAAATGGAAAAATAGGAACAAAATCTTTGTAAATAGGGAGGACTGGAGGGGTTGAAGGGAGGGCTGGGCAACGGTGAAAAATAAGAACCAAGAGAAACTATGTAAAGGTGCAAATTTCCAATGATGAATGTCATTATATTGTATATCTAAAATGTACCAATGATTAGAATGAATAATCGATAATGCAAAATGGGAAAAAAACGTCCAAAGGGGTAGGAGTAGTGGGAGGGGCAGGGGAAAGGAAAGAAGGGAAAGGAAAACATGATGAGAAATGGAAAAAATGGAAATAAAGTCTTTGTAAATAGGGAAGGGTGGAGGGCGTGAAGGGAGGGCTAGGAATGGGGAAAAAATAAGAACCAAGATGCATCATGTAAAAGTACAATTCGCAATGAGAAATGTAATTGTGTTGTATACCTACAATGTACCAATAAAAGAATTTAATACAAAATAAATAAATAAATAAATAAATAAATAAATAAATAAATGTATGTTAAAAATGGTCAATCAAAGCTGGGCATGGTGGTGCACACCTTTAATTCCAGCATTCTGGGAGGCTGAGATAGGACAATCACAAGTTTGTGCTCAATTTGGACAACTTATGACTTGGTGAGGCTTTGCCTCAAAAATAAAAACTAAATAAAGGACTAAAGATATAGCTTAGTGTGAAGGCCCTAGGTGCAATCCCCAGTATCATTAAAAATTGAAAAAGAATGAAAGTATGGCCAATCAATATACAAGGAACGTATGCCATCTAATGGATTCTCAATGTTATTTGTATCTCAAATGAAAATACTTTACTCCTAAATATAAAGCAGAGAAGCAACAGAAGTAAACAAATGCTGAGAGAACAGCTTGATAGTTCAGCAATATAAGGATGGTGACAAGGAAAGGGATGTTTTAAAGTTTCATCATAACTAACAAGAGATTTTTACATTTAACACCAAATTTTTGATATGATAGTACACTTTCAAAAGTGTCAATGTTAATTTAAATCCAAACAAAGAATAATTACAGGAAAATCAATACATTGCTTGTTAATGCTACACCATGATGGATATCAGTTCTAAAATCTACAAAGGAGTTGTCAAAGGAAAAGTAAGATTAGAATATATTTTGGGGACTGGACAAGAGAAAGTAATGTCATGTAGGGAGATTCAAAATATTTTAATGAAATACGAGGCAAGGAGACTTCAGCCTTGTTTTATGGATTGAAATCTAAATAAAAATATCATAAAAACAGGCCTTGGATCCTCTGTTGGGATGTAGATGGGGAGCAAATCAATGAATTGAGGGAAGAGAATGAAACAATGCAATACATTCTTTCTTTAGCTTGAAGGAGCATTTATCTTAGGGAAGGGACACATTAGCCAGTTTAAATAAGAGTGATAATTTATTACTTGCTTATTTCTGGTGAAAATGCATTCCATCTGTGAAAACTGACTTACACATTAATAAAAAATTTGTTTCTCTTCTCTAGGACCACAGACAACTATAATTTTCTTTTATTCTTTTTTTAACACTAATAATTTTTTTTTGTTAAATTCTTTTATTGGTACATTGTAGGTATACAACACAATTACATTTCTCATTGGGAATTGTACCTTTACATAATGCATCTTGGTTCTTATTTTTTCCCCATACCTAGCCCTCCCTTCACCCCCTCCACCCTTCCCTATTTACAAAGACTTTATTTCCATTTTTTCCATTTCTCATCATCTTTCTTTTCCCTTCTTTCCTTTCCCCTGCCCCTGCCCCTCCCACTACTCCTACCCCTTTGGACCTTTTCTTCCTATTTTACATTATCGATTATTCATTCTAATCATTGGTACATTTTAGGTATACAATATAATGACATTCATCATTGGAAATTTGCACCTTTACATAATCTCTCTTGGTTCTTATTTTTCACCCTTGCGCAGCCCTCCCGTCAACCCCTCCATTCCTCCCTATTTACAAAGATTTTGTTCCTATTTTTCCATTTTCTCATATTAATCCCATTCCCTTCTATCCTTTCCCCTAGCCCTCCCACTTCCTTCCCCTTTGCCCCTTTTTGTCCTATTTCACATTACCTATTATACATTTAGTCCTTATTTACACTTTCAGTTTCTCACACCAGAGAAGCTATTCAGTATTTACACATGTGTGTCCTATTTATTTCACTTAAGAGTATCGCCTCAATGTGCATCCACTTAGCTATAAATGTCTCTAATTTCTCATTTTTTATGGCTGAGTAGTACTCCATTTTATTAAAAAACCCCACATTTTCTTGATCCAGTCTCCAGTTGATGGGCATTTGGGCTGTTTCCAAGTTTTAGCTATCACAAACTGTGCTGCTATGAACATGGGTGCACATATATCATTGTGGTATGATTCTTTTAATTCTTTGGGGAAGATCCCCAGCAGTAACACTAATAATTTTGACATGGTATGGACTATACATAAAATTGAATGTAATGCTCCAAGTACAATACTACTCAAACAAATATTTACTGCATGTTGATGTTTGGGAGGAATCAACAAACAGCAAACTATTAAGTATTCGGTATATTTCCTCCTTTCTGTTTGTCAGGAATTGAATACTCCATTGGAATATACTCCAAGTGTAAAGTTGGTGTGTTTTGTCCTATTCATCCCTCCCTCACTAAAACCTGTGGCAACCAGTGATTTTTTAATTGTCCTCCTAATTTTTCCTTTTCCATGTCATATAGTTGGAATTTTATGTAGTATTTTCAGGTTGGCTTCTTATACTTAGTAATATGCATTTTATGTTCCTCCATGCCTTTTCATAGCTTCATAGCACATTTCTTTTTAGTGCTGAATAATAGTTTATTATTATAAATTTGGATATTACAAGAAGTGATCCATTCACTCTTTAAGGACATCTTAGTTGCATCCAAATTTTAGCAATTATGAATAAAACTGCCATAAATATCAATGCAATTTTAAAGTTTTCAGTTCATTTGGTTAAATAACAATGAGCATGATTGCTATTTCACATAGTAAGAGTATATTTACTTTTGTAAGAAATTGCTGTCTCCTCAGTCACACTCCAAACTACGCTGACCAATTTAGCTTGGCATTTCTTACTCAAATTGAGAGATTCAGTTGACTATCACAAGACCTAGATAGATTCTCTATTCTTCTTTGTGTGAGTTGTGGCAGATAATGTCATTCAAAGAATTGGCCTATTTCATTTAAGTTGTCACATTTATGGTCAGAGTTGTTTGTAATATTACTGATCTATTATTTTAATATCCATGGAATCTATGGTGATTTCTCCTCTTGCTAGCTAGGTTTTATATGGCTAAGTTGAGCATTTCTTACATCTGAGAAAAAATTAAATTGTTTCTTTTGATTTTCACATGGCTAATAGCTGATTAACATTTAGAAACTAGATGTTATTGACTGAAAAAAGTAGGTTCTCCACTTATACTTACAAAGGGAGAGTATATATAATGTGATTTTTTTGTAAGATATAGACATAGACTTCTTAATTTAAAAAGTACATCAAATTCTTTGATAAAGAAGAACCTATAGGCTGGGGGTGTAGCTCAATGGAAGAGTGCTTGACTAGTATACATGAGACCCTGGGTTTGATCCCCAGCACTGAAAAAAGGAGAGAAAGAAATAAAGATATATGGAATTCCCCAAATAATTCAATAGATTTTATACTGCACACCCATAATTCTAGTTAGCAGTTTCTAAACTTCTGTTTTTTATAAAGAAATTATTTAAGAGTTCAATATGAATCTCCCTTTCATTTAACAAGTCAAAAACCACCCTTGGAATTTTTGGTCATTCCCATACAAATATACTTTGGACACTTTTTCTTTAAAAAAAACCAAAACAACTTTCCATGATAGCTATTAAATGCAGTAAAGTCATTTATACCAATATCTAACACTTTATAATACATTTTCAGTTATTTCCTACAAGCATATTAAAATACTAATTATTGCTCTAGCTACAACCAAAGTTACTTCCATTAGGACTCTCACATAAGCATATTAATTAATTACCAAAATAGTTGGTAAAGTATTTTGGGAGACCTTTTAAGACATTCTTTCAAGATATTCTTTTTGAGAAATCCAGAAAGTAGTAAATAAGAGTTCTGTTTGTAGACATTATAAATTTTATCAATTTTATCTAATAAAATATTTGTTTTAACTATAAAGCAACTAATAAAACAATAATTCAAGTACATAAGTAGAAACAAAACAATCTTTCATTTGTTTTACAACTTATTTCTGATAGTATTGATATTTAATATAAGCATATTTTTAAAACATTAGTATTCAGGGTCGGGGATTTAGCTCAGTGGTTTTGCCACCTGCTGCGCAAGTGCAAGGACCTGAGTTCGATCCCTGGTACAAAAAAAGAAAAAAAAACCACATTAGTATTCAATTTTCTAAAGCCAAAAATATTTTATTGCACTTTATTTTGGTGTTGAAATTGGGCTTTTATTAACTATATCTGAATTTTAAAAGGATAGTTAACATTTTTAACTTCCTTAATTTTTTCACATTAGCATAAGAGATTTACAGTCTTTCCTGAGAGTTCTATTCATTTGTATACAACTCACAGTGACAAAGTGATGGAGCAGTGACCAGGGTGAGCTTACTGGAGGGAGGAGATGATGAGTATCAGACCCTGGAGGGACTTCCTGGCCAGGACTAGGAGAGTGGAGAGGGGTTTCTTTGTTCCTTTCCAGCATAGAGAAAATTCCAAAGAAACAGAGAAGCCTAGGGGAAAAGGGAAGTTGGTATTGTAGGAAAGCAAGTCTTCTTTGCTCTTTTATTTCTCCACATTCCTCTTTTCTCTCCTTATCTTCTTTCTGTTCTGTTTAGAATCATGTACTTACAAGGAAAAGAAATTATTCATACTAGTTCTCATAAAGATTTAATCTGACATTTCTCAGAAAGAGAGAAATGATTCAGGTGCTGTAGTACACATCTGTCATGCGAGCTCTTCAGGAGGCTGAGGCAGGAGGATCACAATTTCAAGGCCAGCCTGGACAACTTAGCAGGAACCTATTTCAAAATAAAAAATAAAAATAAAAATGACAAGGGATGTAGCTCCATGTAGAATGCTCCTGGGCTCAATCCCAAGTAGTGCAAAGGAAAAAAAGACAGATGACAAACAGGTATATGAAAAAAATGTTTACCATCAACATGGAAATGAAATTAAAACACAGTATGAATCATCTCACAGTATGAATCATAATGGCTATTCTCAAAAAGACTAAAGATAGCCAAGTGTTGGCAAGGATTTAGAGAAAAAGGAACACTTCTACACTGTTATAAATGAACACAGCCACTGTGGTAAATCATGAGATTAATCAAAAAATTAAAATGGAACTACCATATGATCCAACAATCCTATTACTAGTTATATATTTAAAGGAAATGATATCCGTAAGTCAGAGAGACATCTGCACTATCACCTATATTGCAGCAACATTCACAATTGCCAAGACGTGGAAACATGTCTAAGTGTCCATCACTGGATGGATGGATTGAAAAAATGTAGTGTATATATGCATGATAGAAAACTACTCAGCTATAAAAAGAATGAAATCCTTTCATTTGACAACATGATGAATTTGGAGGACATGATGCTTAAGTGAAATAAGCCAAGAACAGAAAGACAAGCACCACATTTTCTTAAAAATGGAATTAAAAAGTTGATCTCTTAGAAATATAGAGGAGAATGGTGGTTACAAGAACCAGGGGTGGTAGGAAGCAGGAATGGGGAGCTATCAGTCAAATGATTCAAAATTTCAATTTTACAAGAGAAATAAATTTTTTAAATCTATTGTACAAGATAGTGGTTATAATAATATATTGTATTGTTGAGAGGATATAAAATATTGTCACCACAAAAATGGTAACTACAGCCAGATGTAATAATTATATATATATATAATTTTAAAATAAACTATATAAAGCAAATACATACAGTCCCATCTATTAATGTAAATAATAAATGATTCAATGTCAAAATACAGAGATTTTGAAGGAATTCACCTAAGAATTGACACACTGGAAGCGATAGGAACCACATAAGGTGCGCTCTCTCTCTCTCTTTTTCTCTCTCCTCCCTTAATTATATGACTTTTCTTTCATGACATCTGTTTTCCATTATGCATCTGCTCTATTTGCATACCTGTATTAACTGACTTCTTATTATAGTTTCAGCTTCTATCATGACTCTTTCCTGACTCTACATCAAGCCTTCAGCCTGTTGCTAATTCATTCAGTTCTTATTCCCAAATTCCAAAGCCACAAAAATAAATCTGATTGACTCCAGTTATCTTTTCAAGCCAGAGCTTTAATGGTCCTAACCCACACAGGCTGAGGGATGGGATCACATGGTGCAGAGGGACTGTGAACAGCTCTGGCAGTGATCAACTCCTGTACCATTCTCCCATTGCTTCTTCCCTTTTTCAGTTACTGAGTACTCATGATGTGCCTGTTACTATTGTAGCCTCATCCTTTGTTTCCAGGTAATGAATTGTTCAAAAGAGAGAAAAGCAGGCTAACAATGGCTATTAAGTGCAATCAAAACTGCTGCAATATAGGATGCTAAGGAAGTACTCAGAAAGAGCGCTTCAACAGATGGGAATACCAAAGAGGCTTTGCAGGTAAGATCAGGTTTGAGCTAAGTCTACAAGAATAAGTAGGGGTCACCAGGCGACAAGAGTATGTGTTTGGCCAAGAGGAAGAGCACTGAGAATTCCTGGTAGAGGGAGTCATTTGTAGAAAGGAACAGAGGCCAGATACCTTTGTAAATTCCTGGGTGGCAAGTGATGCAGTAATTCTGGGGGCATGGCAAGAGACAGACTGAAGAGGTAGACAGGGCAAGATATTGAAGTGTTTTGTAGGCTCTAAGATTGGAGGGCAATGGGAGCCCTGAAGAATTTTCATTAAGGCAGTAATAAAATGAGATTTGTATTTAATAAAGATCTCTCTGGTAGCAATCTTGCATGTAAATTGGACAGGTACTATTAGAGGCTGGGAAACAAGTTAGAAGGTCACTTTAAGCTTCAAGGCAGAAAATTATGAGGGGGCTAGAATTAATGCATGCCATCAGAGTGGAGAAGAGATAGATTTGAGAGCTGTTAAGAAAACAGGATCAATACATACACACAAAGGAGCTAAAAGGAAGATAGACCATGACCTGGTGATTTTTCCTCTAAACCCATAATAGAGGTCCAGTCTACTCTCAGCTCTTTTTACCCATGTTTTATCACTAGTGTGCACAAGCAGAAATGTAATACAGCTTTCTCCTTGGCATCTAGGGAGAATTGTTCAGAGAACTCCCCAACTTCCCTACAAAGCTTATCTACTTTCCTCTTGAACCCCTTTGCCATCAGACCTCTCTTCCTCCTAGCTCATTCTTCTAAGCTCTATTTTCCTTCCTTGGATGTTCTGCCCTCCCATCCTCCCTTAACTGACACTGACAAAGAATCCCTAACATTTCTTCACTCATCTACACAGTGAACATTTATTAATTTCCTATTATGGTCAGAGAGGAGGAAGTAACCAAAGAGCAACTCCTTCATGATACCTCAAGCAATGAGTATAGCTTCAAATATAAGAGCAGGTGGAAATACACAAATACAGTGGGATTGGCAATAAATGAACCCATCAGCAAGTCAGAAGAAGGTTGATATAGGTTTCCAGATTTCACTATCTGTGATCAATATCAAGGATAGGGACAAACCTTTTTCCTTTTTCAGGCATTCTCTGGTCTGTTGCATCAGCATGATTTTCTAAATCTACTTTGATTTTCCAGCATGTAAACAATAAAGAAAATCACTGTTTAGAGCTGAAAAAAGGATTTTAGCTACCAGTCCTTTCTCCCAAGTCTAGAAAAAAAAATGGTTATTGTTTTATTTAAGTGCTGCTTAATCCATAGCCTAAACTCCTTGCTGATGTTTGATCTCTAGCATGACCAATGGGGATGAGGGGAGAGTTGGCTGAACAAAATATTTATAATTCATTTCTGAGAGTAAGTAAAGCTGTGTATGAATTCAGGTCACTCAATGAGAAGGGCAGGAGAGGAAGAACAATAGCAGAATACATGGGCATCTGCTTCACAGAGACTGGCAAGCAGGCCAAATAGAGGATCTGTACATCCTACAGTTGGATGAAGCACTTCAAGTTTCCACAGAAGCACAGCTGGGAACAATTTAATATGATCGGTAACAGCTGAGAAACATTAACATTTGACAGAAAATCCTAGAGAGCTGATATCAGGGCCTGGGAGCTGTTTGGACTAAAGCATGCAAAGGCTACAAACCAGGCAAAGCTGGAAATCCTGCCCTAAAGGTTATGCCAATGGCATGAGGTTACAAAAGGAATTCTTTTAGCCAACCACATGGGCTCCCTCAGAAGCTTGGTAAAGAACCTCTAATGGCTGCTGTGTCGGGAGTAGACAGTAGCCAAGGACAATTACAAAAAGGCAGTTGCACTAAGGTTGCTTGTGCCTCTGACACCAAGAAGACCAGAAGGTTCCCTTGAAAAAACCATTCCTCTTGGAATGCAGTCCCTCTAGTTCTCCCATGTTCCTCTGCCTCATTTGTTCAGTTCCCTGTAACAGAATATACAAACATTTTATTACACATAAAGCGGGTAAGTTACAACGACATACACTTCTAGGAAAACATTCTTTTTCGCATAAGGTGACAAATGAGATGGCATTTTCTAGCGAATCTGTGGGCCCTCTCTTAATTTGCTTATGCGTCCATCTTCCTTACAAACCAGAGCTGCCAATAGACCCTTGATTTACGAATTTGATTGATTCCTGGAGGGCTGGTTATAACTCAGGTTTCTCAATACAGCTGGGATCTGGATGTTTACCTGGGTACTTGGTATAGATAACAAGAGGGAGATGAATTGTCCATTAACCTACTTAACCCAAGTTGTTCATATGTCAGCTCAGTCATAACTTGAGGGTCTACTGTATTTCTCCTAACTTCCACATTAAGGAGAAAGTGAATTCCCTTCTCTTTGAATGACCTGTTCATCTTTATTTGCATATTATATCCATTTTACTGTTTAAATTCACAAACTATAAGTTAATTTGCTTATAAATTTATCTCCAATTCCATATTCCTGGGTCAGAAACTCCAAGTTGATCTGCTATAACCACTTCATCCTGTTGTAGAACTTTCTCTGAAAGCTAAGTTTTCTTCAATTTTTTTCCAATGATTTTTCCCCACCTCTGAGGGTTTCTTCAGTCTCTAGGGACCCCACATGGTCTCCATCTTGTCTGTATGTGCTATACAATACCACATGAAGCATCATCATAGCACCTCTTCAGTCAGACATCATTGGTTTTATATTCTCTCCACTAAAATTGATGTACCATTTAGTCTTCATTTAATTTTGTTTGGAGGTGGCAGTTTACTTTATACTATGTAGTTAAGGCATATTAGCAGGACCAATAAGAATCTGAAATATAAGTATAGAAAGTCAAAGCTCTGTGTGTATGTGTGTGTGTGTGTATGTGAGAGAGAGAGAGAGAGAGAGAGAGACATAGAGACAGAGACAGACAGACAGATGGAGACAGACAGACATTCAGAGAAAAAAAATTTCTTTAGAAATTGATTTTCTGTAAAAAAAAAAAATTTCTAACCCACACAGTAGCTATTTCTTTTCAAGTTACTTAATATACTATTAAGTTAATGGAGGCAGTCATTTTTCCCTTCCTCCTGTAGCAGATAGTAGTGATATTTGTTACAAAGCAAGGCAACCTAACTATCCTCTGTTATTCTACTACATATAACTACAGTCATCTCTGTCTGAAACAAAAGTCTTACAGTTCAACAGAGCCATGGCATTTCATTTGTTTAATTACAGTGCTTATTTTTTACCAACACCCAGCATCCCATTAGCCCCAGCATATTTTTAGAAATCTAACAAATAAGCAAATGCATCCTTAGATCAGAGACACAGTGCTCCTATTTTGTTTTGCACAAAAAGGAAAGAACACTTATCATACCTACACATTATACTTTTTTTCCATTTTAATCCACTTAATGGTATTTTTCTGGAGGAATGACACATGATTCCTAGTATTCTAAAACATAACTAGGATATCCTTCTCAGGAATTAACATAGATGGCATGTGAAAATCTTCTGTAATAATGTTAAATTTCTCTTTCATGCTTTAAAAAGGATTCACAACTGGGAAAATAAGTTTTAAAATTATGGGGGCAGAGGCAGACTAGAGAATAACTAAAAGAGTGTAACAGTAACTTAGTAGCACTCTGATTTGGGAAACTGCTCAGATGGCTTCACTAGTAAATTCTTCAGAACATTTAAGGGGAGAATAATACTAATCTTACATAAATTTAAGACTAGAAAAACAGGAAACAATTCTCAGCTCACTTATGGGGCCAGCATAACCCAGATAGCAAAACCTGACAAGGGCATTATAAGAAAAGTAAATTATAGCTCAATCTATCTCATGAAAATAAATGCAAAAAATGTTTTTAAATAAATAGTTGGAAATCTATAAGAACCTTGGCCCTTAATTCACACTAATTTCAAATGTATTGGAGAACTAAATGTAAAAGCACTGAGATAATAAAGCTGTATGTAGAAAACATGAAATATTTAAGGCCAGGTGCTAGGCAAATTCTTAAAACACAAAAATCATTAGTAATAAGGGCAACAATGATAAACTAGAATTCATTAAATAAATCAAATGTCTTTATCAAAAGACAGCATAAAGAAAACAAAAAGTCACTGAGAGGAAAAAAGAATATATCTCTATCTATCTATCTATCTATCTTTCTATCTATCTATCCAAGAAAATTACAGACTCCAGGAGAGGTGACTGTATTGTGAGTTGGCCCATTGATGAGTTCATAGCTGTAGGGTCTACTTGGAGGAAATGGAACATGAAAATGTGGCTTTGGGGACTAAATGTGGTTGTTTCCCCTTTCTTTTCTGGTAATTGTCCCCTGTACTCCACTTCCTAGCGACCACAAAGTGAGAAAAACCACAATAAAATATCTTAATCCATCTGCCAATATGACTAAACTTATTTTTATTTTTTATTTTTTTATTAAATTCTTTTATTGGTACATTGTAGGTATACAACACAATTACATTTCTCATTGGGAATTGTACCTTTACATAATGCATCTTGGTTCTTATTTTTTCCCCATACCTAGCCCTCCCTTCACCCCCTCCACCCTTCCCTATTTACAAAGACTTTATTTCCATTTTTTCCATTTCTCATCATCTTTCCTTTCCCTTCTTTCCTTTCCCCTGCCCCTCCCACTACTCCTACCCCTTTGGACCTTTTTTTCCAATTTTGCATTATCGATTATTCATTCTAATCATTGGTACATTTTAGATATACAATATAATGACATTCATCATTGGAAATTTGCACCTTTACATAGTTTCTCTTGGTTCTTATTTTTCACCGTTGCCCAGCCCTCCCTTCAACCCCTCCATGCCTCCCTATTTACAAAGATTTTGTTCCCATTTTTCTATTTTCTCATATTAATCCCATTCCCTTCTATCCTTTCCCATACCCCTCCCACTTCCTTCCCCTTTGCCCCTTTTCTTCCTATTTCACATTACCTATTATACATTTAGTCCTTATTTACACTTTCAGTTTCTCACACCAGAGAAACTATTCTGTATTTATACATGTGTGTCCTATTTATTTCACTTAAGAGTATCGCCTCAATGTGCATCCACTTAGCTATAAATGTCTCTAATTTCTCATTTTTTATGGCTGAGTAGTACTCCATTTATTAAAAAACCACATTTTCTTGATCCAGTCTCCAGTTGATGGGCATTTGGGCTGTTTCCAAGTTTTAGCTATCATGAATTATGCTGCTATGAACATGGGTGCACATATATCACTGTGGTATGCTTCTTTTAATTCTTTGGGGAAGATTCCCAGCAGTGGAATAGCAGGGTCAAATGGGACTTCCAGTCCTAGTTCTTTGAGGTATCTCCATACTGATTTCTACAGTGCTTGCACCAGTCTACACTCCCACCAGCAGTGGAGCAGGTTCCTCTTTCCCCACAGCCCTGCCAGCATTGGTTATTGGTTGATTTCATGATAGCAGCCATTCTTTCTGGAGTGAAGTGGAATCTCAGCATTGTTTTCATTCGCATCTCTCGAATGACCAGTGATGTTGAACATTTTTTCATGTATTTATTTGCTATTTTTACTTCTTTGTCTGAGAATGTCTGTTCATTTCAGATGTCCATTTTTGGATTCGGTATTTAAATTTGGGAGGTCTAATATTTTTAAGTTCTTTATAGATTCGAGATGGTAGACCTTTGTCTGAGGAAGAGCAGGTGAAGATTTTTTCCCACATTGTATGTTGTCTCTTCACACTGCTGGTGGTTTCTCTTGCTATGCAGAAGCCTTTTAATAAGAAGAGATCCCATTTGTTGATTGTTAGTGCTAGTTCACGGGCAATTGAGGTTTTGTTCATAAAATCTTTTCCTACACCGATGTCTTCAAGGGTTCTACCTAACCTCTTTTCCAACTGGTTCAGAGTTTCTATTTTAATATTTAAATCTTAAATCCATTTTGATTTTAGTTTAGTGCATGGTGAGAGATATAGGTCTAGTTTAATCTTTGGCAAGGTGAAGCCCAAATTTTCCAGCACCATTTATTAAAGAGGCTATCTTTCCTCCAGTGAGGGTGTGTGCCTCCTTTATCGAAGATGAGATGGCTGAGTGTGTCTGGCATTGTTTCTGCATCTTCTAATCTGTTCCACTGTTCCTCAGGTCTGTTTCTTTGCCAGTACCATGCTGTTTTTATCACAGTAGCTTTGTAGTAGAGTTGCAGGTTTGTGATTGTGATACCCCCTGCCATGTCTCTGTAACCTAGAATGCTTTTGCTATTCTAGGTGTCTTCTTGTTCCAAATGAATTTTTGGATTGGTTTCTGAAGGTCCATGAAGTATGCTGCTGGGATCTCAATTGGAATTGCATTAAATCTATATAGCAGTTTTGGAAATATGGCCATATTCACTATATTAATCCTTCCTACCCAGGAGCAGGGAATGTCTGTCCATTTTCTGATATCATCTTCAATCTCTCTTTTCAGAGTGCCATAGTTTTCAGAGAAGAGGTCTTTGATTTCTTTCATTAGGATGATTCCTAGGTATTTCAGTGTTTTAGATGCTATTGTGAAAGGAATTGTTTGCCCTATTTTTCTCTCGGTGAATTTGTCATTGGTGTAGAGGAAAGCTATTGATTTTTGTGTGTTGAGCTTGTAACCAGCTACTTGACTGAATTTGGTTATTAAGTCTAGAAGACTTTTGGTGGACTTCTTGGGGTCTCCTATATAGAGTATCATGTCATCTGCAAATAATGACAATTTGACTTCTTCATTACCTATCTTTATTCCTTTTATTTCTTTCTCTTGTCTAATTGCCATGGCTAATGTTTCCAGAACTATATTGAACAAGAGTGGTGATAGTGGACATCCTTGTCTTGTTCCTGATTTGAGTGTGAAGGATTTCAGTTTTTGACCATTTAGTATGATATTGGCTGTTGGTTTTTCATAGATGGCTTCCATCAGTTTGAGGTAGAGACCATCTATTCCAAGTTTTTGTAGGGCTTTTATCATAAATGCATGTTGGATTTTGTCAAATGCTTTTTCTGCGTCTATGGAGATAATCATATGGTTTTTGTCTTTGGCTCTATTGATATAGTGTATTACATTGACTGATTTGCGTATATTGAACCATCCCTGCATCCCTGGGATGAATCCCACTTGATCAGGGTGTATGATCTTCTTGATGATCTTCTGCATTCTGTTTGCCAGTATCTTATTCAGGATTTTTGCATCTATGTTCATTAGTGAGATTGGCCCATAGTTCTCTTTTTCAATTGGGTCTTTCTCTGCTTTGGGGATGAAGGTGATGCTTGCTTCCAGGAATGAATTTGGGAGTATTGCTTCCCTTTCAATTTCATTGAAGAGTTTAAACAGTAGCGGCAGCAGTTCCTCTCTAAATGTCTTGTAGAATTCCGCAGTGAAGCCATCAGGGCCCGGGCTTTTCTTAGGTGATAAGTTTTTAATTACATTTTCAATTTCATTGGTTGATACTGGGTTGTTCAGAATTTTTAGTTCTTCTTCATTCAACTTTGGTAATTCATATGTATCTAGGAATCTGTCCATTTCTTCTGTGTTGTCCATCTTATTGGCATATAGGTTCTGGAAGTTGGTATTGATGATCCTGTTGATTTCTGCTGGGTCTGTTGTACTTTCACCCTTTTCATTCCTAATTGCATGGATTTGGGCCTTTTCTTTCCTTTTTCTGACAAGGTTGACTAAAGGTTTATCAATTTTGTTAATTCTTTCAAAGAACCAACTCTTGGCTTCATTGATTTTTTGTATCGTTCTCTTAGTCTCCATTGCATTGATTTCTCCTCTGATCTTTATTATTTCCTCCCTTGTATGAGCTCTGGGGTTGTCCTGTTCTTCTTTTTCTAGAAGCTTGAAGTGCAGCATCAGGTTGTTTAATTGGGCTCATTCTGTTTTCCTAATATGTGTATTCACTGCTATGAATTTCCCTCATAAGACTGCTTTCATTGTGTCCCATCGATTCCAGTATGTTGTATTGTCATTGTCATTTAATTGAAGGAACTGTCTGATTTCTTCTTTAATTTCCTCTGTGACCCATTGGTTATTCAGAAGTGTGTTGTTCAATTTCCAAATGTTTATGAAATTTTTTGAGTTTCTTTTGCTATGGATCTCCAATTTCATCACACTATGGTCTGATAATATACAGGGGATAACTTCAATTCCTTTGCACTTACTTAAACATGTTCTATGTGTGAGTATGTGGTCTATTTTGGAGAATGACCCATGTGCAGCTGAGAAGAATGTGTATTCTGATTTTGTGGGGTGGAAGACTCTGTAAACATCTGTTAAGTTCATTTATTCAAGAGTTCTATGGAGTTCTAGCATTTCATTACTTATTTTTAGTCTAGTTGATCTATCTATTTGTGACAGTGGGGTGTTGAGGTCCCCCACTACAATTGTATTAGTGCATATATGACTTTTCATGTCCATTAGTATTTGTTTTATATAGTTGGGTGCACTAGTGTTTGGTGCATAGATATTTATGATTGTCATCTCTTCCTTTTGGATTCTTCCCTTTACAAGGATGTAGTGTCCTTCTTCATCTCTCTTAATCAGTGTTGGTTTGAAATCTACTTGATCTGCCAAGAGGATAGCTTTTCCTGCTTTTTTTCGGGTTCCTGTCTCATGCAGTATTGTTTTGCACCCTTTAACTTTCAGTCTATCAGTTTCCTTTTGAATTAAGTGTGTTTCTTGAATGCAGCATATTGTTGGATTTTGCCTCTTGACCCATTCTGCCAGTCTATTTCTTTTGATTGGTGAATTGAGACCATTAACATTGATGTTATAACTGAAACATATTGACTTGTCATTGCCATGACTTTTTGTTTTTGTTGGGTTCTCCCCCTTTACATTGAATTTATTGTCATGCCAGATGGGTTCATTCTGCTTTGCTTCCTGGGGTTGTGATCCTCAGTGTCTGTTCCTAGGATATTGTGTAAAATTCTTTGGAGTGCTGGTTTGGTATTCATGAATTTCCTAAGGTGCTCTTTGTCATGAAAGTATCTTATTTCTCCATCCATTTTGAAAGATAGTTTTGCAGGGTACATCCATCTGGGTTGGAGGCTGTTTTTTTTAACGGCTTGGAATATGTCACTCCAAGCTCTTCTTGCCTTGATGGTTTGTGTTGAGAAGTCTGCTGTGATTCTGATGGGCTTTCCTTTGTATGTGATTTGTTTCTTTTCTCTGACTGCTTGGAGAACTTTGTTCTTCTGTTGTGTTTCTGGAATCTTAACAATTATATGCCTATGTGTAGATTTTTTTTGATCAAGGCTATTTGGAGTCCTATATGCCTCACTTATCTGTATGTCAAGCTCTTTTCCCCTGCCTGGGAAGTTTTCTGCCATTATTTCTGTGAAGAGATTTTTTATGTCATCTGCACTCTCTCCTGTTTCTTCATTGACTCCTATCAGTCTTATATTATTCTTCTTTGTATCATGTAGCAGCTGCTGGATTGATTTCTCATGTTCCCTTATAATTTTGAAGCAATTTTTCTTTTCCTGGTCATTAATTGCAATCTTATCTTCTATATCTGAAATTCTGTCCTCACATTGGCTCATTCTGCTGTGTAGACTTTCAATGGAGTTTTTCATGTCCTGGAAATCTATCTGCATCTGTTTTATGGATTCCATTTGTTTCTTATGTTGGGATTCCACCATGTTCCTGAGCTCCTCTCTAGATTTATTAATCATGTCTTGCACTAGGGGCACAATTTCTCCTGTTATCTGAGAAATTATTTCTGATTTCATTTTTTCCAGATCCCCTTTTGTTCCCAGTTCAGTGGGTCCAGGTGGTTGAGTATCAGAGTGTTCCATCTCATTTCCCTTTGGGGTTGCTGTAGGTGATCTGGAAGTCTGTTTTTGAGACTTATTTACGTGTTTTCTCTTTTCGACTGCGGCGGGGGCGCTGTTAGCGCCTGCACGGATTACCTCCTCTGAGCTGGGAGAGGTGGGACAGGGGCCGGGAGCAGCGGTAGGGATGGTGACCCAAAAGCCCTCTCCTGTGGGCTGGGAGCAGTAGAAGGGATGGTGGCTGGGAAGCCCCTTCCTCTGGTCCAGGAGCCGTGGGATGGTGGCTCAGAAGCCCCTACCTCTGTACCGGGAGTGGTGGGAGGGACAGTGGCCTGGAAACTCCTTCCTCTGGGTCAGGAGTGGCGGGACAGAAGGTGGCCCAAAAGCCCTATCCTCTGGGTTGGGAGCAGCAGGAGGGATGGTGACTGGGAAGCCCCTTCCTCTGGACCAGGAGCAGTGGGATGGCAGCTCAGAAGCCCCTACCTCTGGGCCGGGAGCAGCGGTACTCAGTACTGTGGTCTGGTGATCCAGTGTCCTCTGCATTTTTGTTTTGTGGAACCAGGTGGCTGTACAGAAGAGCGGGGGTGGGGGTCCAGTGGATTGTTGCCCGGATGCAGGTTGATTCGGCATGTTCTACGTGACTGGGGACCTCAGTAGGGCGTGCACAGACCTGCCTGTCTGCAGAGGGCTGATTCGGTGTGTGCCGCATGACTCCTCAATTTTTAAAATGAGTAAATAAATGTAGGTCAGTGATAGTGAAGTAGGAGATTAGGGTGTGGACTAAAGTTATTTTTAATGATGATATCAAGGTTTCAAAAAGGATGTAAAGCAACTGGAACTCTCATGTAATGTTATTCAGTACAAACACTTTGGAAAATTAATTTGTAATATCTACTAATAAAAAAAATGAAAAGGCATTCCACTTCTGGGTATCTATCCAAAAGAAATGAGTATACTTTTATACTCTAAAGCACAGATCAAATTGGTATAGTAGCATTACACATAATAGCTCCCAATTAAAAACAACTCAAATAACCATCAACAGGAGAATGGATAAATCATGACATATATACATATATATAAAACTTTTTTTGGTTCTTTGAGACAGAATCTCGCTATATAAGTCAGGGTGGCCTTGAACTTACTATGTAGCCTTGGCTGGCATCAAATTCATGGCAATCCTCTTGCCTCAGCCTCCCACGCAAAGAGATTACAGATGTATACCTATAATTACCCTCCTTTACAATGGAATATTTTAAAGCAATAATGAACCACTGCTACATGCAATAAAAAGCATAGCTCCCCAGAAATGATATTGAATATAAAAGCTGGCTCAAGATAGTACATTTTATTTCTTTCATTGTATAAAGTTCAAAGAAAGGCAAAACTAATCTATGATGATAGGCATTCTTTTTAGCAAGCTCCCAAATGATTCTAATACACATCTAAGGTGGAGAAATCACTTATAGGAAGAGGAAATAACTGAGGTTGCCAGATGCGACGTGACTTGGCCATATTCTCTTGATTTAGGAATCTTTGTTTAGGAAGCTTTGTTTCACTTGTGTGAACAATAGTGAATCTGTCATTAGGGAAATAAAGTTCCATTAGAACTGGATTGGAAGGGTGAGACTTACATGCCCCAAATCTTAAGCTATTTATATTATCCCCAACAAATCCATTCAGCTTTTTCAAAAAAAAACTTTCTTAGATTATTTCCATTATATTTAAATGGCAAGTGCATCAGAGTATCCATAAAAAACACCTGAAGGAAGTGATATATATTTGTCTCACAGAAGTCATTTTTACATCTCTATTCAGTATTAGTTGAGCTAATGTTCTGATACTCCCAGCATTCATCTTACAGTTTTAGGTGATTTTAACTTTCTGTTTATTCAAAACATCATGTTAAGATATTCTGAAGACTTGGGAAAAGAAGAGCTCCTTTCTCCATGATAAGATTGAGAAACAGAGTGTTTAGCCCAAAACTCTTATTTTGTTCATTCAGTGCCTTAACTCTACATAAAAATATAATAAAGGGAGAACAGTGGTAATATTTTCTGTTTTGGCATGAACAATGTGGAATTCATTCAGATCAGTACAACTCAAATCTCCAATATATCAGAGGTCAATCAATCCCTCAACTGCCTAGAAAGGGGGACCTCAAGGGCTAAAGAAAAAAAGAAGGCAATTGACTTGAGAAGTTTCAAAGTATACAGGGTGGGGGCAGTGCCTCAGACTGGGCAAAGAAAAAGACACTCCCCACTCCCTCCGAACTTGGTACTATTTATTGGGTTCATAGGGAGTATCAGATGTCTCAGAGGCGGCAGTAATCCTATGACTGATGATGAGGATCTTATGCTGATCAGGATCCTAGGCCAATGAGGAGCTTATGTTGATTAGGATGGTGAGATGAGCAAAATATTCTTACAATAGTAGGTGGGATGAGGAGTTAAACTGATAAGGAATTTGCCCTTCCCAGGTAAACCTTTCTCCTTTTGTATTACTACTGGGTTCTTGAAGAACCAGGATGTCTTCAGCTGATGTAATCTGGCCCTTGAGCATCACAGCATCACAAGACCACTAAGGCCTCACACAGCCCTGATCATTATTTAATTGTGAAATGATTTTCCCCAAAATTATGTAGAATGGCTCTAGACACCAATATATACAAAGGAAAAGCTTTATCACTTTGTAATTGGGTTGTTAGCAGTTATGACAAATAGCTCAATGAAGGAAGGTCAGTTGATTCATTTGTGTGAATGCATTTGAATATTCACAACTGAAATTTGCAAATATGTTTATTGGTAACCTTTCAAAAATCACAAGGGAAAAAAACTCTTTACTTCAGTAAGTGACATCAGTTGACAGAATCCCCTCCCCCCCACACACCTTTTTTCCCCTTTCTGAAATACTTTCATGTTTCTGAACTGCTTCTCCTGTTTAAACATTTGTTCTTCCAGAGAGTTGTCATCTGCACAAAATCCTCTGTGGCCTAGAAACATGTTTTCTATTACTTTATCTGAATCCAAACTTATTCTCTTTTGGTTGAAGCACTGGTTCTTAACCTGATGCTTTTATCTTCAGATTTATCAATGTTATTACACAATAGCTGTGCAATGACATTTTCCTTTTAGTTACTATTTTTTCCTATTTCCCAAAATGGCTGATAAATTGTATCTGATAGTGAATCCCTTTCCACAAGTATACCATCCTAATTCATAATCATGACATGGGGATGTAACACAATAGTAGAGTCTCACCTAATTCACTATCAGTGCCAAAGGCTCTCTGTGTTCCATCTGCTGCCAGAATTGGAGGATTGGGGTCCCTCATTGTCTACTGGGCAGCTGGAGATTCAGCTCCAAAGCTCCACCATATCACATGTGTTCTAAGCCCACTCCCAGTAATAACATCCCAGGTTGCTTTCTCTAGATGCAGAATAAACTCATTTGTAAAGGATGAACAGGGCAAAAATTGGGTATAGGGATGCATTAAACTGACATAGGACATGTCAGTCCTTCAGTGAGGTAGAGCACATATGGCTCATCAGAGCAGTGCCTCATTGGTCCCTTATACCACGCTGCCATCATTCATGGGATATGGACTGCCAAGGTTGCACCCTTGAGGAAGGAGATGCTTGCAACTGAGCCAAACTTAACAGGTGCTGACAATTGGAGCATCAAGTTCTTTTTGAAATGGGGATGGGTTGTTTCCACCACAGAGATCAATGAGGTCAAATGTAGATTCGGTCAGGTTTGTAAAGAACACCGATCCTCCAAAATTGACCTCAAATTTTCACTTGAGAGACTATAGGTTCAATTCAGGCCTGATATTAAATTGAAAGCAAAAGTATTGACCAAAACTTTTCCATTTGCTTTGGAGAATACTCCAAAATCTCACTGATCTAAATACATGGTGCACCATAAGGTAACTAAGAGGGTTTCTTAAATATAGTTTTGAAAGAGATTTTTAGTTTGACTATCAAGAAAGATTACATATAAAATAGAAGTTTTGAGAGATGATATAACTCTGAAAAAGATTTAATATCAGTGGAGAGAAAATTATTGAGGAGGGAATTCATAGCATGTCATAGAAGTGTGTTTGGCCAAAGACTCTTTAGATACTCCTTTCTGAGCCATTTGAGGTTCAGCTAGAGTCTAGGGGTATAGGGATGCTTAAAAAAAAAAAAACCTCCTTGTTTTTTTTTCCTTTCTCCCTGAATCCAGACCAGAGTCCCATAAATCTGTAGTTTAAATTCCATCGTAGGTGTGATAGGTAACTGTGGTGCCAACTTGAATAAGAAATGCCCAGCTGATTGGTTTAGCACAGTTCTGGATGGACTTACTGAAGAGGGAAGACCCACTCTGCTTGTGGGTAGCACAAACCAATGGGCTTGTAGCCTGGATGGAATAAAAAGGAAAGAAGGAAGGCTCACTTCTGTTTCTTCAGAGGATCTCTAGTCTTCACCATCACCTTTTGACATCTGTCTACAAGCTTCCATTCCAGACTCTTCAGCCTTGCAGCACAGACTCTTCAGGTTTCCAGTGCAGACTTTCCTCAAACATCCTATGGCTTCCTGATACAGACTCACATGGGACTCTGAAGTGAGCTCCAGACATTTGATTTTTGACTGGATCATTCAGATATCCAGGGTGCAGATGGCCCTTTTGCATTCTTCCACACCTGACTCAACCGGCAACCATTGTAATCCTATCTTGTACATCTCTGTATACTACATATGGTTACATCTATAGAATGATAGCAGCAGGATATAAGGGACCAATGAGGCATTGCTCTAATGAGCTACATGTTCTCTGTCTCTCTCTCTCTCTCTCTCTCTCTCTCTCTCTCTCTCTCTCTCTCTCTCCATAAGAACAAAAGTGTTTGGCAAAATTTTCCTTTCATTTGCAAACCCCACATCAGGTGACAAACATGACCATGGCCATCTTCCCCCCACAAATACAATTGCAGCCATTTTCCCCAAAATTGTAAAATAAATTAAGTTTGTCAACTGAGGTACCACTGTATATACACTATATATACATATGTACATATACATAATATATATTATATATATACAGTAAGTCTCCAACTTACAGGTTAGTTCCATTCTGAGAGAACACTTGTAAGTCAGATTCATTAGTAAGTCCGACAAAGTAGTCTTATACACCTTTGACACAAATATACAATGTAAAGCATTAAAAAAACCCTCCACATCACCACTGCTTTTCCTCTTGCTTCTGTACAACCTGGATTCTGATTGAGTGCTGCACTACTGCACACTATCGCCCTGTACAGTAAGCTCACAGCAGCACAAGTGTGACAATGTCTGGCAGACACCTGTGATACTTCCATGATTTGTTCACATCTACCTAATGTGAAGTCCATTCCCATCTGTAAAAGTTCACAACTCAAATGTTTGTAAGTTGGGGACTTATTATATTAAATCTGGTGAACACTGATACAATTGACAATTGACAGCTTTAACCATTAGTAGTACACCTAGTACATTTTAAAATTCCTAATTTGGAGGCATTGATTCCTTTCTCTCTTGAGAATTTTCTTAATTCCTGTCTTTCCATACATTAAACACCATGTTACCATTGTTCTTATGCCTCTTGAAACAGTTGCCATGATCCAGTACAGCAACCTAAACAAGAATACAACTGTGTTTGTCAGCTTTCTGTTGCTGTGACAAAATGGCTGAGGTAATTAACTTAGGGAGGAAAGATTTATTTTGGCTCACAATTTTAGAAGTTCAGTCCATGATTAGCTGGCCTGTTGTTTTTGAGATTATGGCAAGGTAGCACATCATGATGGGAGCACAGGGCAGAAACTATTCACCTTATGGCAGCCAGGAAGCAAAAAGTGATTGAAAGAAGCAGGGCAGAGATGGGGTCCCAGTATGCCCCTTAAGCACACACCTCCAGTTACCTAACTTCTTCCAGTGAGGCTGCACTTCTTTGTGGGGCAGGGGTACCAGGGATTGAACTCGGGACCTTGCACTTGCAAGGCAGGCAGTGGAACCACTGAGCTAAATCCCCGGTGAGGCCATACTTCTTGAAGGTTCCACTTCTTCTCAGTAATTCCACAGGACTAAGCCTTTAACACTTGGGACTCTGAGGGACATTTCAGGTTTAAATTATAGTAACAGACCATGGAGAACATGGATATTATCTGAGAACATCAGAGCTTTGCTGTGGGCTAATTTGAAATCAGCTTCTATGCCTGAGATTTCATGAGATCACACTGTGCACTTTTGGTATCTGATCCATGAAAGTATTTTCAATAACAATTTCAACAACGTGAATGCTAAATCACTATTTTTAATTGCCTTACCAACTGTAAAACAAATTCCTTTATTTCTCTTCTAGTGAATAATTGTATCAAGCGTATTTCTTAAAATAAAAATACAGAATAGTTTAGTATAATATATTTAAAATTTGTGTCATATAGCAATAATCCAAATACATGGTTTGATCCCATTAATAATATAAAAATAGAATATCAATCTTATTGTGAGAGTTCACACTTCATTCCAGAAAGGTAGGGAGGACATAAGAGTGGGTGTGTCTTACTATGAAAATTGATGTTCTCATTTAGTACTAAAGATATTTGTGGAACAATTTCCTTTGTTCAATTAATCTGATGAGAGCAATTTAGATGCAATGCTTCCTCTGACTGAAATTATAGCACTCAAAATTCTCATTAAACAAAGCAGGTTAACATTATGTCCTTGGCCAGTGAGAGTAAGTGACAATATCCAAATTTTCCTCACTTTCTCATACTGCTATTTTTCCCTCTTTCTTGCCCCCTCAACCAGGTGTAAACTCCTCTGGAGAAAAAAAATCTAGTCTTGTTTTCTATTGCCTTCAGTGCCTGGCACCAGTTCACTGGGTAAATAGTCCCTACAGCCTAGAAGAGTGGGAAAATTAAATATAATTTTACAGTATGATGAAGTTGAAGGTATGACACATGTCAACCTGATGGGCCTATTTAATTAGTTTCAGTGAGAAGGGAAGATAAGGATATTGTATCAACAAAATAGAACTCAATCAGCAAATGCAATTCATGTCAGCATGTGATTTCTCTTCCTCCTCTCTCCCTCTACAGTCACTGTCCAACTACTTGCATCAAAGTCAAAACCTGCCAGACATATCTCACCCCTGCCTTCCAACCAAAGGATTAAATTGATAACATTGTTGGTAAGGAGACAATGAAGAAGGGGTCACCTTACAGGGTAATCAGCCCTAAGCACCACAGCTCTGTAGGAATCCCTCTGTAGGGTATAAAAATTATAGACTTCTGAGGATGCTGGGCGCCTCAGAGGTCTCTAGGACCCTGCCACTAAAAATAAGTGTTAGATAGAAATGGAGGCTCTAGGCCCCCACTCCTTACCAAGTGACCCAGAATTTGTGGTTTAGCAAGCTCCCCTCATTATTCACATGCACAGTAAAAGTTGAAAAGCACTTTATACATACCAGGAAAACTGAGCCAGAGAGAAGCTAGGTATCTAAACAAAATGTGCCAGTGAAGATATGCTAGTCAATTAATTCATTAACTGTATAAAAACAATAACATTAAAATAAATAATAAGCATTAATAAAAACAGGGCTTTGGCTATTAGCATAATATTTGCCAATAATTGAATGAGAAATACAATTATGCAACAACATATATCGGAGGGCAATCAGTCCACCGATTGCCTAGAAAGGGGGATGGCAAGAGCTAAAAAAGACAATAGAGAATTGTGTCATTTCAAAGTACATGGAGGGCTGAGAGATTAGTGCCTCGGAGTGGGCAAAGACAAAGACACACCAAGCTTGCCACTATTTATTGGGTTCATACAATCATGGGGGAGTATCAGATGACTCAGAAGGTGGAGGTAATCCTACATTGATGAGGATCTCATGTTGATGATAACAGTGAGATGAGCAAAAGCATTCTTACAATAGTCAGTGGGACAAGTTAAGCTGATAAGGAATTTGTCCCTCCCCAGGTGAAGCCTTTCTCTTTGTTTTAATTACTACTCTGTTCTCAAAAAACCAGGATGTCTTCAGTTGATGTAATCTTGCCCTTGAGCGTCTAGATCACCATTGAGGCCTCAGCTTCAACCTGAGGCAAAATGGAGTTATGTTTCCCCATGCCATAGTTGGCTCAAGGGCAAGGACATTAGGCTTCAGGCAGCCCTAATCATAATTTAATTATGAAATTATTTTCCCCAAAATTATGTAGTGGCTCTCAACAAATACATGGAAGTATAACTTCACAGCTAATGAATATTCTTAATCACTGTCATAAGAATTATTGAGTAAATACTTACGTTAAATGAAATAAAAATATTTTTCTTCATGTGTTTATTGCTTTGTTTTGCTTTTGCCTGAGTTAGGGCATGAAACTTGTAAAAGAAAGATACAAGTCTTGGTCATTAGGCAAGATTTCTAGGAGTTTCTAAAGTTCTTACTTGAAGTTTTTAGCTTTATGTTACTCTACTTCGAATGTGTTTTTGTTTTAATTACTTGTTAATAAAAAATAATACATATTTTTGGGTCTAGAATTTAGCTCAGTGGGGCTGCCTTCTGCCTTGCAAGAGCAAGGTCCTGAGTTTGAGCCCTGGTACCAGAAAAAAAAAATACATATTCCTTATAGAGAACACAAGAGAGTATTCCCAATAATAGAAATTACAACTCTACCCCAGCAAAAGTACAGTTAATCTGCTCTTCTATTTCCAATTTTTTATGCAGTTAAAATGATCTTGTATATGTAATTCATAACAAAACATGTTATGTCTGACAGGTTCCCTGAGTCAGACTCCCACCTAAGCAGACCTGCTACCTGCATCTACAAGACCATAGTGATAACAAAAAGCCAACAGCCACCCACTTAGCTACATCTACAAAAAAGCTGATTATACAAAAAAACACAAAAGACTTGATATATCTGCTGCCATGCAACTCTTACCATGGCCCTCTTTATCAGCCAGCCCAAGGCCCATCACCCATGGGACTCTAAAATTTTCCACCCTCTCAACCAGTGCCCCCTCCTCTACCTAAAGTCCCTCATATCAACCACGCACACACACACGCACACACACACACACTCCATGCCAACAGTGTTTTCACCCTTGGCCTGTCTGCACCCAGAGGACAATAAATTCTTCACCAGTTACTTAAATTTTGCCTGCCTCAGTGGTCTCAATCATTCCTCAGTCTAACCTTACATCTGGTGGCCCATACGGGGAGGTTGAGATCCACTCCCAGGAGGGTCAGATCTCCCTCCCGAACCCCACTGGGGCACCTTGAGGTCACTCTTGACATTAGACCTCCAGCTATTCCTCCCCGAAACTTGTTGCTAGTCCACATCTCCCCTTCAGGTCAGATAAACGACACTCTTACTCTATAATCCTCCCCACCCCGTTCTTGCCAGCCCTCTTGCCCAGAATGCTCTGTCTGACCCGGTCTAAGTTGTGCTTCAAACCCAGCACTGGCGGTACTTCTGGAAGTCAGACTCCCTGCCGCCCACCCAATCTTGGAGATGTCTGACTTGGTCACCTGCCCACTCTTTTGGCTTCAAAGAATTGATTGGAGACATCCTTTCCTTGTCTCCAAAGCCCCTGTCTTCCTTGTGTCAGACATCACAATGGGCAGCCTCCCTTCCTCTATTCCCCCTTCTTCTCCCCTGGCTTGTGTCCTTAAAAAAACTCAAGCCTTTCCATCTCACCCCCAACCTAAAGTCAAAATGTCTCATTTTTACAATACAGGCTAGCCACAATATAAATTAGATAATAAATCACATTGGCCCAAAAATGGCACTTTTGACATTTCAGTTCTCTAAGATTTAGACAATTATTGCTGCCACCTGAGAAAATGGTCTGAGGTCCCATATGTCCAGGCATTCTTTGCTCTCCACCAGCTCCCCTCCATCTCCCCTCTCTCTGTGCCTCTTGCAATCCCACTGAACTTCTCATCTCAACTCCTCGGTAAGCTCTCTCCCTCTGCCTCCCGACTACAACTTCTCTCTGACCGCAGATCCTTCCTCCTTGGGTCCACCTCCCCTGCCCTGACAACCTCATTCCATTCCTAACCCACCCCAACCTCAACAGCCTCCCATTGTCCCTGCCTCCCTACCCGCTCTCCCTACCCTCTCCTATACTGGTCTAGTCTCTGTTTCAGTGCCAGTCCAGCCCCCTTTCCCCTCCAGCTACAGCTGCTAAGGCTGCTCATCTTCCTTCAGGACTTCCTATTGTAACTTCCTCTGCTCCAGCCCCTGTTCTCTCCATTTATCTGACACTTCCTACCCTCCTCATCCTAACAGGACCACTCCAAACCCCCCTCAAACTAGGTCCAAACTGCAGTTTAGTGTCTCTTCCCTAGCCCCATCCTCAGTTGCTGCTTCAGGAGGGGGCAGGGGTGGAGGAAATATCCCAAGTTTGTGCACCTTTTTCTCTGTCTGATCTTTTTCAGATTAATCAATGTTTGAGTACCTTCCTCACAGACACCACTAAATATGTTCAAAACTTTCAATATCTCACTCAATCTTATAACTTAACCTGGAAAGACATTTCCTTACTTTTACACTCTCCCCTAAAGAGCAGAAACACAGTCCCTAGCTCAATGCTATGCCAACAAACACAGGTGACTTAAACCCAATTTAAAGAATGGAGCCACAGCTGTCCTCAGGCCAAGCCCCGTGAGATTTAAATCACATTATAACAAATTTTTAAAAATTACTCAAATACAAAATAAAAATCCAGCCAGGTTTATATCTCACCTAGCCTCCACTCTCAAAAACTTTACTGCTGTAAACCCTGAGAGTACAAAAAGACAGTTTATTTTAAAGATATATTTTATTACCTAATCTGCCCCAGATATTCACAAAAAGCTTCAAAAAAATTAAATCTGGCCCTCAGATCCCCATCAAAAATTAATCAAACATTTAAAATTTTTTCAATAATCGTCATATGGCCATCCATCAGCAGTAAATTTCCGACTCACAACTGCCTATATCCACTATAAAACAAAACCACCAAAAGGGCTAATAGCCAATCAGGAATCAAATAAAACCTCCAGAGATCAAAACAAGGGTCCATTCCCCGAGATCCTGCTTTAAATGTCACCAAATTGGTCACTGAGCCGAAGACTGTCCCAACCCAAGTCTCCCTCCCAAGCCATGCCCCACATACAGAAGCCCTCACTGAGAGCTGGACTGTACTGGGGTGGCTGGATCCACCTCAGGGGTCCTCTCCCAGGACTACTTGCTGGGCTCAAGTGCCCTCACAATCCTGATCCATTAGACCTCAAGTGATCAACATGCCACAGGGGTCTCAGATACTCCTTGGACCATCATAGCCACCAAACGCTAGATAAATCTTACAATAAAAAATAAAACTTTCATTTTTGATCAATACAAGATGATCCATTTCACCATCTCTTCATTCTCAGGACAGCTAACTTTAGCCTCAATTACTGTTATAAAAATTGACAACAACGTGTCCAGGCGTCTCAAAACCCCTCTACTGTTATGCCAATTAAAAAACCAAATGTTTTCTCATTTGTTTCTAGTCATTCCCACCTGTTCAGACCTGCACCTCAGATATTTTAACTAAACTCTCTGTAGTCCTCACTATTCCAGGCTCTGTTCCCTACCCTATTGCCACCTTTCTCACACCTACTGCTATGCCTTCCTCCTACCCCATGCCTTCTCCCTCCCTCATCCCACACGTTTAAAACATTTCAACCCCCTCTGTCACTCAACATCACCTCCCCCTCCACATTCCCCTAAAAAAAGACCACCCCTACCCTGCCCAACACCAGTACCCTCTACCCGATCCAACCCTCTGTGGACTAAAACCCATCATTACTTGCCTTCTCAAACATAACCTCCTGATTCCCACTAACTCCTTACTCGATACCGCTATCCTCGCTGTCTGCAAGTCTGATCAATCACACTGCTTAATACGAGATCACTGAGCCATCAACCAAATTCTCCTCTGCATCCCTTCATCCTATAGTCCCAAACCCATATCTGCTCCTCTATTCCCTCAACCACCACCCATTACTCAGTCCTCAACCTAAGATGCTTTCTTTTCCATCCCTCTAAACCCTGACTCACAGCCCCTTTTTGCTTTCACTTAGACAGGCACAAACACCCACCAATTACAACAGCTTACCTGGACAGTACTGCCCCAAGGCTTTCAAAATATCCCTCACTATTTCAGCCAAGCCCTTGCTCACAAAATCCTTTCCTTTTGCCCACCACTTCCTGCTCATTACAATATATAGATGATCTCCTCCTCTACAGCCCTTTTTTAAAGTTCTGATACCAAGACAACCTTTCCCTCCTACATAACCTAAAAAAAACAGATATCAAGTCTCTCCCTCCAAGGCCCAAATTTACTACCCATCAATAACATATCTAAACATCATCCCTCACAATCACACACAAGTTCTTCCCTTTGACCATGCACATTTAATTAGTCCAACCCCAACTCTGCCCACAATGTAACAGCTCCTTTTCTTCTTAAAAATCACTGGCTATTTCTGTCTCTAGATTCCAGGTTTTGCAATACTCACAAAATCCCTTTATAAGCTAACCCAAAGAGACCCCTCAAACTCCTTAGACAACAAGTCATTCCCCCACTCCTCATTCAAAATACTAACACAAATCAACACCTGGATCCCCACCCTCAACATCACAACTGTAACTGACATGTACCTGGCTGCCAGCAAGACCCCTCTACACATCTACTCAGAGTTTTAGTCAAGTGACAACACCCCCCAAAGCCCTCCACTGACTCTAAGACCAGAGCCACACCTCAAAGGCTGCCAGGCTACAGTAAATTCATTGTTCTCAGATAAAACTGTGTCCAACTGACAACATGCCTATCTCCTCCCTATAAAAAAAATCACAAATAATCTCCCCTATTTCCACCAGACCCAAATTCCAAAAGATTTATAAATGCCTTACTTTTGTGTGTCTTATTTTATTTACTTCATTCAGTTCTAATCTTACATAGTCTCACCTTCATATGTCCGCCCTCAAATCCTATCTTAACTAGATAAAAGATCTTTGATTTCAAGACACTCTATATATCTTTTCCCCAAAACAGACCAATTTATTTTCTTTCCTTCTTATCCTCCTCCTGTTTGATAATCAATAAAAAAGACCTTAAACACCTCTTTTCCACTTTCCTATGCCCTTTGACCCAGTTAGCCTTCCTCTTCTTTTTCTCTCTCTAAGCCCTGCTATAACACCCCAGCTGCTCCCCCCTACAGTTCCCAATTACCTTTACAAAAACCTTACAATTAACTCTTTCCCTGCTAAACTGACACAATCTGTCCTTAGCCAAAAACTGCTGGCTCTGTATTTCCATGTCTACAGCCAGCTATACAGCCATCCCGGCTCCTCCTCAGGTCTAGGCCCTTACCAATCTTACATATCACCCCCAATATAAAATAAAAGACCCACTCCAATTCCTCAACAAAACATCAATGGCTACTTTCCCTGTCACTAACAAAATAAAAGATCCACCACATTGGGTTCATCACTCTCCTCACTCTCCTCAGGCTTATTTACTAAAATCCCTTCTGCCCTGGGCAAAACACTTCCTTTTTCCCCACCCTCAGATCAGTGCCCCAGATTCAGTTCTTCCCTGGATCAAAGACCTCATCACCCCAAAGATCTCACATCTCACTCCCTCTAACCTTAGACAAGGTCGGTCTGTTCATCCTTCTCCTGGCCCTCTATTTGGCTGACATACTTCAACCTTTCACTTACCTCTTTGCTTTGGGTCTCCTCACTGTTTCTTGATCTCAATCAACACACACTCTCAGACCAGGTCCAATGCCAGACCCCTGTCCCATATATAGGTTTCCCTTATTCCTACAAAAAATCTTCCATGACCTCCCCTGATTCCACCCTCAGTTCAACTCCTTAAAATCCCTCCTCCTCTAGATCAAAAACCTCCAATTCAAAAAAAAACCCCTGTATAACTTCTCTCCAAATAAAATCCACATTTACACTCTTCTCCTGATCCTCTGTCTATCCACACCAGAAGCTTAACTCCCTTATATATTGCCATCTTCCCTTCCTACTCACATATATACCCCCGGCCCTCATATTCACTGCCAGCTTAGCTTCAACAGTCCTCCAAAATCAAGCCACCAGTCTCAAAAAATGGTCCTATCAATAGTCAAAAAAATATTTTCCAAATAGGCTAGATGTCCCAGCTTCTCCCCATGTTAAGGCCTCTAGTCCCACTCTTTCTACTATTATTAATTAAACCCTACATAATCAAGTTTTTAACAGATTTTATCCAAAAAATAGATCTTATCCATAACATCCAGACAACTCCTCCTGACTACCCACTACACTCCTATGCCTCAAAGACCTCAAGACATGCCCCCCAAAAACCTCTTACCTTCTCTCTCTCTTACAAGATACCCAAACAGCCCCAAGTCATCCTAAAAAAATTCATAAAAATCTACATCCTCCCTACCCTTTTTTCTTCTTCTTTATAACACAGCAGGCAGGGATGACAGGTCTTCTGAGTCAGACCCCCATCTAAGCAGACCTGCTACCCACATCCACAAGAGTATTGCAATAACAAAAAGCCAACAGCCACCCCACTTAGCTATACCTACAAAAAAGCTGATTATACAAAAAATGACAAAAGACTTGCTTTATTCGCCACCCTGCTGCTCCTACCACCACCCTATTTATCAACCAACCCCAGGCCCATCACCCATGAAACTCTAAAATTTTCTACCCTCTCAACCAGTGCCCCCTCCCCTACCTAAATTCTCCCATATCAACCACACACACCCTTGTCTCAGTACCAACTCCCTTTTCACCCTTGGCCTGTCTACACCCAGACAACAATAAACTTTTTGCCAGTTACTTAAACTTTGCCTGCCTCCGTGGTCTCAATCTTGCCTCAGTCTAACCTTACAATGCTATTCCCTGGAATACAGTCGCAATGTCATATAATCCTACTCTTAAGATAATCAAGTCCTTTATGATCATAACTTTAATGATTGATATTGTGAATAAAATGTTCATACTTTGAGTTAAATGTAAAGTCTTGATACATCTGCCAAACTGAGTACCAACTCTTTACAAGATTGATCATCTCACCAAAGACTCAGACACTTATATTATTTACTTTTAATTAAACAAAATCAAATCTCTTTGTTTAAATGGGAAATTCACAATTTATACTATATTCTTCGTTGAATAATCAATTTCTCTAAAAGTTCATGATAATTCATTCACTCATTTGTATATGGTATTTGTATTTATAGATATTGTCTTAAATCTGTTTCAAATTTGTTAAATTATTTTTCTTTTTTAGTCACAGACTTTTTTGGTGTTGCCATTTCCATTTTTTTCTTTCCTTTTATAAAATTGTATCCAACATGATACTTTGAAGTATATATACATTGTGGAATGGTTAAATCTAGATAACTAGCATAAATTACCTCATATAGATGCAAACTGTATAGATTTTAGAACATACTTCACATAACTATGTAATGCATAGCTATATATGCAGTATATAGTTTTGCAATGAGAACACTCAGCATTCTTCCTCTAGCAATTTTTCAAGAATACAATATATACCATTAGGTATAGGAACCATGCCACATAACAGATCTCTTGAACATACACCTATCTACCTCCACCCTTTGACCAACAATTTCCCAATTGCCCCCACCACTCCACAGCGGTGTCTCATAACCATCATTCTACTCCTTACTTCTGAGATCACCTTTCTTAGAGTCTACAATGAATGAGATTATGCGGTATTTGTCTCTCTGTACCAGGCTTATTTCACTCAACATTATGATCTCCAGGTCCATCACTGTTGTTGTAAATGACAGGATTTTATCCTTTTTGTATGGTTTAATAGTATTTCATTGTACGTTTATACCACGTTTTCTTTACCTATTCATCCATTATTGGACACGGGTTAATTCTATGTTAATTCATGGCTATTGTGAATAATGTTGCAATAAATATGGAACACAGATATCTCTATTGATTTTATTTCCTTTGGGTACACTCCCAGCGGCAGAATTGCTGGATCATATGATAACACTATTTTTAATTTTTTATGAACCTCCATACTATTTTGCAATGGTAGACATTTTAATGTACCAGAGGGGTTTCTAGAAAATTTTATATAGCCAAATCTACTTTTTGCTTGATGAGTATTTAGTTTACTTTTAACTTGGAAAATATTTTGTTATCCACAGATATATTTACTTCTGTTATTGTCTAGTTACTTTCTGTCTTGAACTTTACGTTCAACTGTTTAGTCCATCAGAAATTGATGTTGGTATGCAATACAAACTGACAATGTATGGTGGATTAACTAATAGTCAACTTCTAATGCCCAGCTGAACTGAATCTGCATGTTCTGGGCATGGAAGACCCACCTGAGGATTGTTGCCATTAGCATAAAAAGAGAACTAGAGGGGACAATCAGGGCTATTGATTTTGTAGGAGAAGCTTGCTGCAATTGGTTTTCCTGATGCAAACTTGGCCGTTCTCTTGTCAAAGGAGCTCGAGGCCTCGCTGTCACTGGGAATGGCTGCTGTTCTCCTTAGAGGACCTCTGGTCTTCACCATGAGCATCACTTCCTGGCTCCAATATAGATCTCTCAGCCTAGTGGCACAACTCCTTCACTCCACTGGCACAGGTTTTCTGGCTTCCACCACTGGCCTTTGGGCCTTCTGGGTGCAGATCCTCAATACAGACAAGCGTGAGACACTGCCATAGGCTCTAGGCCACTGGCTGGATTCATGGAGGACATTGCCTTGTACTCTAGGCCTTCAGCTGAACTTATGTGGGACATTGCTGTGGGATCCAGGCCCCTGGCTGGATTCTTTGAGTTTCTCGTGTGTTGCTAATCTCCTCTGCATTTGACTTTTTTGAGTATTATAAAATATTTCTACAAATTGTGTCCTGTATTAAATCCGTTCCCTTGTAAAAAATGACTACAACATAATGTAAAGAAATTTTTCCAAATTATGAAATAATTGTTCTAGTAAAATTTACTGAATTTTTTAGTTCAATTATAATGTACATACATATATGTACATATTAAATTTTATACATTCTATTGTCTGTTTCTGGGCTATTCTTGAGTGAACAACACTGTTTTTATCATTGTAACTCTATTGTATGTTCATATAAATGATTCACAACTTTCATTCTTTGCCTAACTTTTCCTGTATATCTGTATATGTTTTGAATTCTTTAATGTCAATTTTTAATATTCTATTATGGTGAGAGGATTTGATTGTAATTGTACTAATTTTTGACACTTAATGAATTTACTTAATGGAAAACTAATTCACTGGAATTACTCTAGAACAGGATCAATTTTTATAAGTCTTCAATATGTGGGCTTGTAAAGAATGCATAGTCTCTGATTGAAAGGTTCAGGTTTCCCTCTTTATGTTCATTAAATCGGTCTTGCTATTTAATTAGTAAGATCTATACCCTTTTTAATTTTGTGTCCTTGAACTATGAATTTTTAAAGGCAGTTTATAATTGTTGACTTATTTTCTTAGTTTTCTGCTTCATGTATTTTAAGATTATGTTAAGTACTTAGAAGTTTATGATTTATGTTTTCAATGTATTTTTCTTGTCATTCCTCTTGACCTCTATGTTAGATTTTCATCATTGTGATAAAATATCTGAGACAGTCAACTTAAAAAGAGTACAATTTATTTTGGTTCATAGTATCAGAGGCTTCAGTACATGGTTGCTTGGCCCCATTGCTTTAAGCCCATAACAAGGCAAAATATCATTTACGGAACACATGGTGAAGCAAAGCTGCTCACCTCATGACAGTCAGAAAATGGAGAGAGAGGAAGGGGCTCTGGATTAGATATGGCCTTCAAGGGCACATCCCCAGTGACCCACCTCCTCCAGTCTGGCCCTACCTCCTAAGCTTCTATACTTCCCAATAACACCATCAGCTGTCAACCAAGCCTTTGGGAGGCATTTCAGTTCCAAAAATTAATATCCTATCAATATTTTAGTCTCAAATTCTCTTTATAACATTGTTATTTTATGTATATCTTTTTAAAGCCTTCAATTTTTGACTTTCCATGCTTTTGTTTAAATTGTGCTTATTGAAAAAATTGAATTGTACAATCATTTTTATTTTATGAATTTAATTCATTGGTGTTTGTTTTAACAATTCATATATTTAAACTGATTTATATAACTTATTTGGGGCTTTGTTATTAGCCCTTGTAATTTATTTTTTCCCCTCCTTTAGTGCTTTTTAAACATTGCTTTTATCACTAGGTGTGGTGGTGTACACCTATAATCCCATCACTAAGGAGGCTGAGGCAGGAGGATCTCCACAAGTTTGAGGCCAGCCTAGGCTACATAGTGAGTTCAAGGCCAGCCTGGACTGCATAGTGAGAACCTGTCACAAATAAACAAACAAATAAATAAATGCCTTTTTCATGTCCTCATTCTCTCTGCTGATTTGAAGATATATAGTATTTCTACACTTTTGATGATTACTCTTAAATGTTTATATATAATGCATTAAATACAGTAATACCTCAGCTCATGAATGCTTCTGTTTGCAAACAATTCAGTTCATGTTGCTACCATTGGCAAACTCTGCATCAGGTGACAAACATGACCTCAGCTATCTTCCTCGCACAAACACAAATGTGGCCATCTTCCCCAGAATGGTGGAATGAATTAAATTCATGAACAGAGCTACCACTGGATATACTTCTACATATAATATTTACAATTAATACATAGAACATACACAAATATTTAGCATGTGATTTTATAACATATCAGAGCTACATATGATATATAAGTATTTAAATTATATACAGAGCCTGCCAAAAAATGTATACACACTTCAGGAAAAGAAAAATAGCATGATTTTTTTTAATAGATGGTGTTATCCTTGTATGAAGGACCCTAGAGGATGTGGTATATCACAGAAAACCCATTATACTGCTGGCCCTTAGAGAAGAAATTGAAAATGCATGTGCAGCAATCTCAATGACCAAGGTTACCCAAGCAGGAGTATTACTAATATTAGTAACTATTACTAATAAATATCTGGAAGATAATGCCCACCACTTTGAACACCTCTTGTAAGTGTAGAGCCCAAAGGCAATTTGTATAATCTCATGATCGCTCAATAAATTTAGTATTAAAATGGCCATACAAATTTTTCTTTTCCTGAAGTACATATACATTTTTTGGTGGACTCTGTATTTATGAAATGCACTATATATAATATTAATGTATTAAAAATATGTAAAATATATAATCTTATATAAATATTATGTATTATATAGCAAAATGTTATATTTTAATATAACACTATATGCTACATTAATATATTAGCTATATTTATGAATACATAATAGATTGCATTATACATAACTGATTAGTCTCATAATAAAATGTTATATATTACATAATTTTAATATTTATCTATAATGTTTGAGTCTTTTTTAAAGTATTATCTTTCTCTCAAATACAAGAACTTCATTGCAGTTTACCTAGTCAGCCACCCTACCCACAATCTTGTTAATGTTATCTATAGTTTTCTTTGCCTTTTTAAAATACAAACATTATCATTTTAAATTTTATTTAATGACTCCTTTTGTCATTTTCTTGGATTACAATTATTTCCTGGATCTCATACCTTCACTCTCCATTTAGTGTTTTTAATATTTTTATAATTTAGAAGAATTCTACAGAGGGTAAATTTTTCTTTTGTTCTCCAAAAATGTCTTAATTTTTTCTTTTAATTTTAATCCACTTCTGGACAATACTTCAGCCACCTTCAATTTTAATTTGGCAGGTTATGTTCCTTCAGTCTTTAAAAATATTCCCCATTGGGCCAGGGATTTAGCTCAGTGGTTTCGCCGCCTGCTGCACAAGCACAAGGACCCAAGTTCGATCCCAGTACCAAAAACAAACAAACAAACAAAAATATTGCCCGTTGTTTTCTAGTATTTCTTGTTTCTCAGTAAAAGTTTGTTACCAGTTTCAAACTTCTCCTTTTTAATGCAATTTAATTTTCTCCTTGATTGTGGAGATCAGATAGGAAGGATGAAGCCTAATTGGCTTCCTTAGAGAGCACTGAGGAGAAAGAAGTCATAAAAACATACTAACACACTGCAGGGAAAAGTAAAAACATCTGAGGTTAAGTTGTTTATCCAGAGAAGTACCATGGAGGGTGGGAGACAGTTGAATCCTACGGAAGTCTAATTGCTCGTGCCCGTATCTGAGCGAATAAAGCCAAGGTGCGCCAGGCATCTGGGATTCTGTGTCAAAGGAAGGCATGAGCCCCCTGGCCCACAAGATTTTAACTTGTTTCTGTCTCTTTCGTTTCCTTTTTTTCTTTTTAATGAATTTTACTGGTACATGTTAGGTATACAATATAATGACATTCATCATTGGAAATTTGCAACTTTACATAATCTCTCTTGGTTCTTATTTTTTAACCATTCCTCTGCCCTCCTTTCAACTCCTCTATCCCTCCCTACTTACAAAGACTTTGTTTCCATTTTTTCATTTTCTCATATTGATTCCATTCCCTTCTTTCCTTTCCCCTACCCCTCCCACTTCCCCTTCCCATTTCCCCTTTTCGTCCTATTTTACATTATCTATTATACCTTTTAGTCCTTATTTACACTTTGTTTCTCACACTAGAGAAACTATTCAGTATTTACACATGTGTGTCCTGTTTATTTCACTTAAGAGTATCGCCTTGATGTGCATCCATTTATCTATAAATGTCTCAAATTTTTCATTTTTTATGGCTGAGCAGTACTCCATTTTATTTAAAAACTCCACATTTTCTTTATCCAGTCTCCAGGTGACGGGCGTTTGGGCTGCTTCCACGTTTTAGCTATTACAAATTGTATTGCTATGAACATGGGTGCACATATGTCACTGTGGTATGATGCTTTTAATTCTTTGAGGAAGATACCCAGCAGGGGAATAGCAGGGTCAAATGGGACTTCCAGTCCTGGTCCTTTGAGGTATCTCCATACTAATTTCCACAGTGGTTGCACCAGTCTGCACACCCACCAGCAGTGGAACAGTGTTCCTCTCTCCCCACAGCCCTGCCAGCATTTGTTATTGGTTGATTTCATGATAGCAGACATTCTTTCTAGGGTGAGGTGGAATCTCAGCATTGTTTTCATTTGCATCTCTCAAATGACCAGTGATGTTGAACATTTTTTCATATGTTTATTTGCTGCTTTTACTTCTTTGTCTAAGAAATGTCTGTTCATTTCAGATGCCCATTTTTGGATTGGCTCTTTAAATTTGGGAGGTCTGATTTTTTTTAAGTTCTTTATAGATTCTAGATAGTAGACCTTTGTCTGAGGAACAGCAGGTGAAAAATTTTTCCCATATTGTGGGTTGTCTCTTCACTCTGTTGGTGGTTTCTCATGCTGTGCAGAAGCTTTTTAGTAAGAAGAGATCCCACTTGTTGATTGTTTGTGCTAGTTCACAGGCAACTGAGGTTTTGTTCATAAAATCTTTTCCTACACCAATGTCTTCAAGAGTTCTACCTAACCTCTGTTCTGTTTGGTTCAGTGATTCTGTTTTAATATTTAGCGCTTTAATCCATTTTGATTTTAGTTTAGTGCATGGTGAGAGATATAGGTCTAGTTTTAATCTTTGGCAAGTTGAAACCTTTTTTCCAGCACCATTTATTAAAGAGGCTATCTTTCCTCCAGTGAGGGTGTTTGGCTCCTTTGTCAAAGATGAGGTGGTTGAGTGTGTCTAGAGTTGTTTCTGCATCTTCTAATCTGTTCCACTGATCCTCAGGTCTGTTTCTTTGCCAGTACCATGCTGTTTTTATCACAGTAGCTTTGTAGGATAGTTCCAAGTTGGTGGTTGTGATACCCCCTGCCATGTCTCTGTTACCTAGAATTGCTTTTGCTATTCTGGGTCTCTTCTTGTTCCAAATAAATTTTTGGATTGTTTTCTCAAGGTCCATGAAGTATGCTGCTGGGATTTCAATTGGGATTGCATTGAATCTAAATAGCACTTTTGCAAGTATGGCCATTTTCACTATGTTGATCCTTCCTACCCAGGAGCAAGGGATGTCTTTCCATTTTCTGATATCATCTTCAATCTATCTTCTCAGAGTGCTATAGTTTTCAGAGAAGAGGTCTTTGGTTTCTTTCGTCAGGTTGATTCCTAGGTATTTCAGTTTTTTGGATGGTATTGTGAAAGGAATTGTTTGCCCTATTTCTCTCTCAGTGAGTCTGTTGTTTGTGTAGAGGAAAGGTATTGATTTTTGTGTGTTGACCTTGTATCCAGCTACTTGACTGAATTTGGTTATTAAGTCTAGAAGACTTTTGATGGCGTTCTTGGGGTCTTCTATATAGAGTATCATATCATCTGCAAAGAATGACAATTTGACTTCTTCATTTCCTAAATTTATTCCTTTTATTTCTTTCTCTTCTCTAATTGCTGTGGCTAATATTTCCAAGACTACATTGAATGGGAGTGGTGATAGTGAACATCCTTGTCTTGTTTCCTGATTTTAGTGTGAAGGATTTCGGCTTTTGACCATTTAGTATGATATTGGCTGTTGGTTTTTCATAGACAGCTTTTATCAGATTGAAGTAGAGACCATCTATTCCAGGTTTTTTTGTAGGGTTTTTTTTTTTTATCATAAATGCGTGTTGGGTTTTGTCAATTGCTTTTTCTGCGTCTATTGAGATGATCATATGGTTTTTGTCCTTGGCTCTATTGATATAGTGTATTACATTGATTGATTTGCATATGTTGAACCATCCCTGCATCCCTGGGATGAATCCCACTTGGTCAGAGTGTATGATCTTCTGCATTCTATTTGCTAGAATCTTATTAAGGATTTTTGCATCTATGTTCATGAGTGAGATTGGCCTATAGTTCACTTTTTCGGTTGGATCATTCTCTGCTTTGGGGATCAAGGTGATGCTTGCTTCCAGGAATGAATTTGGGAGTATTGCTTCCCTTTTAATTTCACTGAAGAGTTTAAACAGTAGTGGCAGTAGTTCCTCTCTAAATGTCTTGTAGAATTCAGTGGGGAAGCCATCAGGACCCGGGCTTCTTTGGTCGGTAAGTTTTTAATTATGTTTTCAATTTCATTGGTTCACATTGGGTTGTTTAGAATTTTTAGGTCTTCTTCATTCAACTTTGGTAATTCATATGTATCTAGGAATCTGTCCATTTCTTCTGTGTTGTCCATCTTATTGGCGTAGAGGTCCTCGAAGTAGGTATTGATGATCCTCTGGATTTCTGCTGAGTCCATTGTAATTTCATCATTTTCATTCCTAAATGCATGGATTTGGGCCTTTCCTTTTCCTGATAAGGTTGGTTAAGGGTTTGTCAATTTTGTTTATTCTTTTGAAGAACCAACTCTTGGCTTCATTTGCTTTTTGTATCGGTCTCTTAGTCTCCATTACATTGATTTCTGCCCTGATCTTTATAATTTCCTCCCTTGTATGAGCTTTGCGTTTGTCCTGGTCTTCTTTTTCTAGAAGCTTGAGGTTCAGCATCAGATTGTTTAATTGGGCTCATTCTGTTTTCCTAATATGTGTATTCACTGCTATGAATTTCCCTCGTAAGACTGCTTTCGTTGTGTCCCATAGATTTCGATATGTTGTATTGTCATTGTCATTTAATTGAAGGAACTGTCTGATTTCTTCTTTAATTTCCTCTGTGACCCATTGGTTATTCAGAAGTGTGTTGTTCAATTTCCATGTGTTTATGAAATTCTTTTGCTATTGCTCTCCAATTTCATTGCACTATGATCTGATAATATACAGGGGATAACTTCAATTCCTTTGCACTTACTTAAATACATTCTATGAGCAAGTATGTGGTCTATTTTGGAGAACAACCCATGTGCAGCTGAAAAGAATGTGTATTCTGATTTTGTGGGGTGAAACACTCTGTAAATATCTGTTAAATTCATTTGTTCAAGAGTTTGATTGAGTTCCAGTATTTCATTGCTTGGTTTTTTGTCTAGTTGATCTACCTATTTCTGACAGTGGGGTATTGAGTTCCCCCACTACTATTGTATTAGTACTTACTCAATTTTTCATGTCCATTAGTATTTGTTTTATATAGTTGGGCACACTAGTGTTTGGTGCATAGATATTTATGATTGTCATCTCTTCCTCTTGGATTGTTCCCTTTACAAGGATGTAGTGCCCTTCTTTGTATCTCTTAATCAGTGTTGGTTTGAAATCCACTTGATCTGCAAAGAGGATAGCCACTCCTGCTTTTTCTCAGGTTCCTGTCACATGGAGTCTTGTTTTCGACCCTTTAACTTTCAGTCTGAGTTTTTTTTGAATTAAATGTGCTTCTTATATGCAGCATATCCTCAGATCTTGCTTCTTGACCCATTCTGCCAGTCTATTTCTTTTGACTGATGAGTTGAGACCATTAACATTGATGGTTATAACTGATAAGTACTGACATCATTGTCATGACGTTTTCTTTTTGTTGGCTTCTCCCCCTTTGCCTTAATTTCTTGTCGTGCCTGATGGATTCATTTTGCTGGGCTTCCTGGGATTGTGATCCCCATTGTCTTTTCCTAGGATGGTTTGTAAAATTTTCTGGAGTGCTGGTTTGGTATTTGTCAAGTTCCTAAGGTGCTGTTTGTTATGAAAGTATCTTATTTCTTCATCAATTTTGAAAGATACTTTTGCAGGGTACATCAATCTGACTTGGAGGCTGTTTTCCTTTAGGGCTTGGAATACATCACTCCAAGCTCTTCTTGCCTTGAGGGTTTGCACTGAGAAGTCTGCTGTGATTCTGATGGGCTTTCCTTTGTATGTGATTTGTTTCTTTTCTCTAACTGCTTGTAGAACTCTGTCCTTCTGTTGGGTTTCTGGAATCTCAACAATTATATGCCTATGTGTAGATTTCTTTTTTTTGATCAAGGCTATTTGGAGTCCTATATGCCTCACTTATCTGTATGTCAAGTTCTTTTCCCCTGCTTGGGAAGTTTTCTGCCATCACTCCTTTGAACAGTTTTTTTATGTCGTCTGTATCTCTCCTTTTTGTTCATTGACTCTGATCAGTCTTACGTTATTCTCCTTTGCATCGTCTAGCAGCTGCTGGTTTGATTTCTTGTGGTCCCTTACAATTTTCAGCAATTTTTATTTTCCTGTTCACTAATTGCAATCTTATCCTCTATATCTAAAATTCTGTCCTCACATTGGCTCATTCTTTTGTGTAGACTTTCAATGGAGTTTTTAATCTCCTGGAAATCTGTTTGCATCTGTTTAATAGATTCCATTTGTTTCCTATGTTGGGATTCCATCATGTTCCTCAGCTCCTCTATTTTTTAATCTGTGTCCTCTCTAGATTTATTAATCATGTCTTGCATTATGGGCACAATCTCTGCTGTTACCTGGAAATTATTTCTGATTTCAGTTTTTCCAGATCCTCTTTTGTTGCCAGTTCAGGGAGTCCAGGTGGCTGAGTATCTGAGTGTTCTGCCTCATTTTCCTTTGGGGTTGCTGTAGGTGATCTGGAAGTCTTGTTTTGAGACTTTTTCATGTGTCTTCTCATTTTGATGGGGGGGAGGTGTGTGGTCCTGGTGCCCACGCAGCTCACCTCCTCTGGGCTGGGAGCAGTCGGACATTGGCCCAGGAACCTCCTACTCTGTGCTGGGAGCAGTGTCTCATCAACCCAGAAGCCTCCTCCTCTGTCACCCCTCCAAATTTCAATAAAGCCAAAGATAATGATGCTTTAGTGAATATTTGGGAAGTATAAGAAGTGCCTTAATGATATACTCTGAACATTAGAATCCAGTATTGTGTTTCCAGCCCAGCTTTCTGAAGATTCCCACGTATCCGCTACTCCAGCCAAGGGGAAATCTCCACATTATTTCTCTTCAGGACCCTTATTTCTTCAACTTGATTAACTTGTAAAGATTCCCTCCTTCCCCCAAGCCAAGGCTACCAATTCTTACCTTAGCTAAACCAATTCTGGAAATGCTGTCCATGAGGAAAAGAAACAGGGCATGAGCTGAAATCAAGGCTCAGATAATATACTCTCAATCACCAAAGTGTATTTCCCAAATTCTGAGTAATTCCATTTTAAGATTATCATTTTAGGAAAAGTGTAATTCATGTTCTAGGAAAGAATATTCTCCTATTCATTCTCATATTCATATTCTCATAGTCTAAGTCATATTCTAGGAAAAGTCTCTAACTTTGCAAAGGTACAGTCTACATAAAAATGTACCCACTTACCTTACTTACCAGAACAAGGACCCATTCTGCAACTCCTACATTCAAGTTTGTGTATACTTCATAATTTTCTCCAGGTACGATGGTAGCTACTTTTCTGTAATTTAAAGTTCCATCCTGGTGAATTTCCCAAAACAAGGGTGCTTCTTCTAAAAGTTAATATTTCCAATTCCAGGAACTGAAACATTTAACCAACCTCAATTGATAGCTCTTTTTCTAAAAAGTATAATAAGCCAGTTGTTAATGATTTTTCCCAGAGAACCACACTAATTTATAGTTAATATCCACTGTGAATTCAGGTTAACATGAGAAAACAGAACAAAGATAAGGTGTTTGCATGCCTTTCTTTTAAAAATAAATAAGTCAGAGAAATAGATTGACATTTCTAAGCATATATCCTTTTTTGTGGAGACAAGATTTAGTTCAGGCCCCATTCTTTCAGAACAGCATTGGATTTTCAAAACATACATTCATATAAATTATGGATGAGTTATATTATGAGTTACATTAAATTATAAAGAGTTATGTTCTAATTTTAGCAATTTGTAAAAACATAGACCTTGTGCTGGAGAGCAAATATCTAGAAATGAAAAAAATGAAAAAAAGATTTTATACCATTTTAAACATGAGGGCTTTAAAATTACACAAATATTTGTTGCTTATTATTTTTTAAATTGCAAGACTGAGGGCTGGAGATGTAGCTCAGTGGTGCCACACCTGGCTGGCAAGTGGAAGGTCCTGAGTTCGATCCCCAGTACCAAAAGAAAAAAAAAATTGCAAGACTGAAAAGGAGAAATAGTACTATTACTAACAGCTATTCATGATAGAACAATTATGGCTAGGGCTAGGGCTCAAAGGTAAAGTACATAGCATGCAAGAGGCTCTGGGTTCAATCCCTAAAGTGTGTGTACACACACATACACACAAATAAAAGTAAAATATGGGAAAATAAAAATAAGAAAAAATACTCATCAGTAATCTTATCACCCAGAATCAGTTGTTATTTTGCACTGTGCTATCATTCCTTTCACTATATTTTTCTAATAATTTAAAAATGGTTGTGGTCATATGCTATCCTAATTTTCCCATGTTTGAAATGAAAGTATTTTTGTGTATCATTAAGATTATTTATAAATATAATTTTGATGAAAAAATAGCATTAGGGTAGATTTTGGCTAATGATGAACTTTCTACCTTATGAGGTTAGTAATAAGCCATGTTAGTATAGGTCAACATGATTGACCAGTTTTATCAGAAAGTCCTATTATAATCCAGTCTGCCTTACCATATCATTACTAGGATACTGGACCTTTGAGAAACCATGAAAGGGCAAATAGCAGATATGATTTACCTCCAGTCTGAAGTGGAATCTCAGGTGGAATCTCAGGTGGAATCTGAAGTGGAATCTGAGCATGCCTTTGTTGACTAATGAAGATTCTCGTGAGTACTAGAAGGGCCTGTAAAAGTGACAAAGGAGTGGTCCAATTGAAAGAAGTGATCATGTATTTCACTTTCTCTAGCTGATGAAAATCAGAAACAAATTTTGATCTCTTGCTATGTACCAGGCTCTGTCCTAGATGTTGCACATACACTGATCAAATAGATTTGATTCTGCCCTTGTGGCACTTACAGCCTAGCTAGAGCTTACTAACCACAATTTATTTGAAAGTTTTGAGGAGGATTAAATCATTGGAGTGAGTCTTATCAATCACTGATCATGTAATACAGTAATAGAGATTTTAAAGCAATATTCCAATTATTTAAAATAAAACAAATAAAAACATGTCTATTTAATTATCTGGCATATGTCATTTCTCAAACCTTGAAAAATAAAAATTGCCTTTTTTATTCCCTTTTTTTTTTTTTTTTTTTTTGGTACCAGGGATCGAACTCGGGTCCTTGCACTTGTGCAACAGGCGGTGAAACCACTGAGCTAAATCCCGGCCCCAAAATTGCCTTTTTTAGATGAGATAGAAAAAAGCATGCAATAATCTTGTTTAAGAGCAGATTAGGAGCCTCAGGAGTCAATAAATAACATCAAAAACATACTGAAAAAAAATGTACTGCAAAATGTCTCTTTTATAGAGCTTTCAATCAGAATATTGTATACCAGACAATGAATTCTATATTCAAAATAATCATATAAATGGTTTCTTTTTTATAAAGGAAAAAGCTACCTATTTTAGAATAAACAATCCTGCATCTTAAAAGAGGTGTTCTAGGTGGATTTCATTACAGTACAAAATAAAAATGCATATTTGTTCTAAAGAACATGTTAGTCTCTTTAGGTAAACTGTTCTTGAATAAGCAATAAGGTGAGTGGCTTAAAAAAGAAAAGTAACAGAGAAGGGGAAACAGAGAGAGGCCAAATGTACATTTCTGGATTTCTGGATGTTTATTTATATATCCAGCACCTGCTCCTGAGAAGTACTGAAGATCCCATTCCATGCATGCTATACTAAAAGCAACTATTTTATTACATGTGCATTTTAATTGTTGGCACATTAGATAATACTCTTTTGTTCACATGTTTTTCACACTCTAAGATTCCTGTAAGCATTGTGTCACTATTTGTGGTATATAGACACATGATAACTCTGTTATCACATGACCAAGAGCAATTTTATTTTTTTTATTTATTTGTATTGTCAACAGGGCAAAAGTAACTAATCACTACAATGCAGGGACTTAACATTTTCCATTATATTCACCACTCTGTAGTATACCTAAGGGAAACCACTAATCTTTCCTAAAATGGCTCCCAAAATATTTTTCACTACGTATTATTTTATTTTTCCCTGGTCCCCACATTAAAATAAAACAAATTATTATAAAAAGTACATGGTTAGTATCACAATTAAACTGCTTCCTCAATTAAATGTGCAAAAGTGTTAATTGTCCATTTATAAAAATTACTGAACTGAGCTCAAATGTGTGTGACTGCCCAGGTAGCTATATATGTTGCAGGCTTATTTTTATGATTAGGTTTTGGAGGAAAATGGTTCAGATTTCACAAAATAAGTGAACAAAATAGAATTTGGTAAATAAAACTGGGAATGTAGGTGTTGAACATGTTCCTTGTGATGAAATGTTAAAGTGAAAGGATGCCTTTCATACTAAGAGAGAGTGGTTCAATTGGTGTTGCTAATGAATCATTGAAAAAGCACTCATTTAAAGAATCAAAAACAGTTCTAGTGGTATCATTTTATGCTTTATAGTACTCAACAGGAGTAGTTATTGAATTTCTTAATTACAAAGTGCTTATTCTTTTCAGTCTTGCTCACAGGAATGAAGAGATTGACAGACTAATAAGGTAAAGCCCTAAAGATATATAAACTTACAAATAGAAATTTATGTTAGATTCTGTTTTCTGAATAGTGAGGGTTAAACTAACAATTTTAGCTATGGAACACTAGAGAAAAACATTATAAGAGCATGCTAAATGGGAACACTAATTTAAAGTCCTGCATATGCATTTACCTAAGAAATGCCCATAGCACCAGGAAAAATGTCAAGAATTTCAGAGGAGATGAGAAGTTTTCATTTTTGTTTTGCTTGCTGTTGCTAGGGGTAGTGTTGGACAGGATGGAATTTTTTTCACAAGTACTCATTTCAGGACTTTACTCCAAATTTTAAGATCATGGCTGTGAAACTATTTTCTTGAATCTGAACCACTGACAATTTATTTTGTAATACAAATGACATCTGAGGCAGAAGTTCAATTCTGTAATTTAGGGTTACGGGTACTATTATGTCTTAGTTAAATGTACCTGAAACTTTGTGCTTCCAGTTTCACCTAAACATGATTTTAAACAGGGCAGTGAAGCTATAGGAGAAAAGTGGCAAGAGTCCTTCATATGAAAATCACCTGGGGTAAAGTGGAAAGAGATACATCTTTATAAACAACTGAAATAGCCCAATTGTGAGGTCAGCAATATTATTTGTTCTGAAAAAAATCTCTACTTATCCTCAAAGTATTTCCAAGTTTTTCTTGATGACTAAAAACATTTACCTATGTACATTATTGTACTTACTGGAAAACTATTCTTATACAAATCTAATGATCAAGAAACATCTGCTGTCAAATAAAGTAATAGTCAATTTTGCCTTCTGAAATATTTATGGTTCTCCTAAGAACAATTTCCAACTCAAAGGAACTTTAAGAAATTACAAGACTTGGAACCTGGATAGCTTTATTTTTGAAACCTACAGGGACTAAGAGGATAGAATAAAGATTAAGGATATCCAACTTTGGGGATACATTAAAACCCTAAGGGACACCATGCCCTTCTTTCCTTGAAAACTTCACAGTATACGTAAAAGACAAACATGTAGACAATGATCATGAAACAATATGATGGCTTGTATGTCTCATTTATGCACATGTACAAAAGGCTATTGGAACACAAAGATGGAAGATACTTTGCCTGGAAGAAGAGAGGAGAGTAGAAGGCCAAATTATAACAGATGCTTGTATAGCACTGATAGATGTTTGGCATAAAGCAGAGAAGGATAGATAACTGCTCTTAATTTTTTTGCCATTAAGAAATTAAACCCAATATTTGTTATGCACATCACTCAACAGCAGGGAGAAAATGTAGAGGGTAGTCCCTGGGATCATCATTCCTGAAGAGTTAACAAACCCAACACAGTCACCTCCTTCCATTTTGGAAACACTTTGGCAATCTATTGAAGGGGATCATTTAACCTTATAATACTGGAAGTTTACTGGAAAGAAATTAATTGGATCATTCACAATAATAAAAACTAGAAACACATGAGCTGTGTTATATCAACTTGATGGAAAAATTTGCAGAAGATTTTAAAAAGACAAAAAAATAAAACTGGCATCCATGTAGAAACATGGAGACATGCTTATGGCATAATTATAAAAAATTAATATTTCAAAATGGTATATATGCTATCATTACTACTAAGTATATAAGAAAGATGAAAAGGAAAGATTTAAATAGTTGTCTTGATATACTTAGATTAGTAGAATTTAAGTTTTTTTATTCTATTTTGACAATTAAGTTTAGTACAAAAGAAATTAAAGGCAATCTCTTCATATAGTTCTCAAAAGACAAATAGTGAAATAGAGACTAGCTTGATAATACATCAGATAAGAAGGCCCAAGATAGTTTAATCAACTATGAAATCAAAATGAAACAAGTTGATATTGCTACCAAAAAAAGCAAATTCTATATTAAAGAACAAAAGAAAAGAAAAGGATTATAACAGAAAAACGAAGCCCCATCTTAGTGGTCAATGGTCTGACTCTGTCTAAAGTTTATTTTGTTCTGGAAGCTACATTTTAAGAAGGATACAGGCAAAACAGTACATTCATAATATGGTGAAGGGATGAAATTGAAGAATGTGCCTAAGTTTCACTTGGAAAGGGAAAGGCAAAAGGAGGATGGGTAGAAGTCATAGTTAGCTTTAAACTTTTAAAGTGCTGTCTTGGGGAAACTTCCCCAAGTTTCCAATCGGGAAACTTGGAGTCTCGATCAGTGGCAGATGTAGGATTATAGAGTTAAAATCATTTATAATACATTTTAATACTATTCAAAACAAAATGGTCTGTCATGAAAGATAATGAATTCTTTGGAGCTGATCTAGTTTAGCCAGATGGTGTACAAAACCTGTTGGGGTATTGCAGATAGGGTCAGTTTGAAATAAATGTCTGTTAACCTCTATCCCAGGTCTGAAAGTCTACAACTGAAATTGTCCTCTTCTGAAATCAATTATTTGGTATGTGTGCTTTCCTGAACATGTAGAACTTACTTGTGACTTCGTTTTTATGTTGTGCTGAGGATTAACTAGGTTGCTATAATCAGTAATGACAAAGGGTTGGGTAAGACATTAGAATGACAGCTGAAATGAAAAAGTTGATATTTATGAATGAAAAGGACAACTTGAAAAAGGTGCTACTGTCAAATCCTTTCTAATGAACAGCTGGATGAAGAACATAAAGCTTATAGTAATTATTTCAATAATTGACATTTTGCAATGTGGAGAAATTTTATTAAGTTTAATTCTAATAAAAATTAAATCCGCTTAAATGCTCAGAAGGAATGTCTAAGGAACATTATAAAATCTAGAGAAATGTTATGGGCTCACTTAGTTTCTGGACTTTAAGAATGAGAGATATACTTAAGATAAATTGTAAAATGGGTTCTTTTTATTCACAGAAAGCTAATTTTAGAACTAGGAATTTTCATGATTAATTATTAGAGACCTGCCTCTCCAGAGTTTCCAATATAATTACATATTTATTGCTTCCTGATTCAATTATTTTCATAGGAAAATCCTATTTTTTTGAAGTAATAGTATAAACAGTCAAATTATTATTGACAGATTATTATTGTAGTGATTGAGGGTTTTGTTTCAATTGAGTGATTTGTGGCAAAACACAAGGACATAATTTAGCCAAAGGAATGCTATGACCCTCTTTGGTTTGTCTTCTCATGACCCTGGAAGTGTTGCACAGTGTAGTCACTGAGGAATGACTAACATTTAGGAACTTCTTTCTTATAATAACTCGTTTTAATCTGTTATGTCTTAGTGTTTTTGTTTTAATGTGGAATTTAAGAATACTGTAATTGTTGTATCTATTTTTAAAATTCTTAAGTGTTTATAAATACTGTTCATAGTTCTTTAAATAGGGTAATGGGATACTCCAGGAAACTAATTTAATTAAAATTCTGGATTTAAAATCTTATCTTATGGCAAATTGATTTTATGGCTTGAAAAGAGGTGACCCATGTAGCATATGCTTTATTTCAAGATAATTTGGTTGTGTCTTTCCTGCATGAAGAGATTTTATATTGTTTTGTTTTGGTGTTAGTTGTTATCATAGCATTGGGAATTTTTCTGGCCCTAAAACTTTGATACAGTCTTGGGAGAAAATACACATGCATACATGTATATGCCATATTAAGTGATATGTTATTTATCATTTCAAGAGACATTTTAGAAATTATTCCATTTTACAAATACTTTTTGGCAAATATCAGGACAAACACTTGTATTTAAATGTATTTTTCCTGTGATTGATAGGCCAAGGGCCATTTGTTTTGAAGATAGCAGATATAAGTAAATTAAAATCAACAAAGGTAATTAGGTTCAAGTATATAACATGCAGATACTTGTAAATAAATTCCCCACTGCTGAACAAACAGAACAAAATAAAACAGGGTTACCAATCTACAGATTCCTATCATGTATTAAGCTTAAATGCTTATATTTGGAATAAAATTTAAATATATTAAATAAGAACGTATTTGTTGGATATAGTTTTCCCTCTCAAATAATTAGCATTCAGGAAAAGTACTTCATAATTAATGAAATACAAGATAGGACAAGTAGAGCTTAAGAACTATGAAAAAAGATTCCTTTCTCTAAGACTTATAAGCAGGTGTTCCTAGCTAGTACAAATGCACAGAAGCACATACCCACACATGCTCTTCCATAACTGCTGCTGCTCTACCCTGCAGACCAGTTCTACTCTTGGCTTATGCCCATATGTTTCTGGCCTTAGGCCTTGACAGTGCCCTTAAAAAAGGAAACAGATGACTGAAGAAAATTGGACCAAGATGTAGGTCTAAATTATCAAAATAGCCAACAATCCCAGGGAGAGAAGTATACTTGTGTCTTACAGAGCCTGAAGCACTGCTCAGGGTAAAACTTGATGGCAAAAAGCAAATAAAAAGTGGCATTAATTATAGAAAAGATCTTGTAGGACTGAAAGGAAATCTCACATCAAGTCTCAATGTTCATGCATTCTGGTTCCATTTTAGGAATTTTAATCCAGTAATATTGATCAGGAATCATGGTTTGATTATTATGAGGCTAAGTACTCCAAAAGACATTTGAGAGAGAAAAAAGGATGTGATTAAATGAACATTCACATAATCCATGTTCCTGGTTGGGAAGTCTAAATGGTGATATCGATTCTTCCCAAATTAATTCTAAATTTAAAATAACCAAACACAATCTCTCTCCAGATAGATAAATGGATACATAGATATGGACAAAAGCTTTAAAATAATATATTTAAATGTTAAAAAAGAGCTGAGTGAATAAATCAGAATGACAAAAATGGTTTAATAGGCAATGGTTTAATAAGATATACAGGCTATAAAATTTTTTAAATGATTGAAATTTAAAAAATTGTACAAATACTCTACTCTGGATTGGATCTAGTCAAAGCGAAAATTCACAAATTGAAAGATGGTACTGAAGAGCTTTCTCAGAGTGATATAAAGATAAGATTTATGAAAAAGTAGTTGAGACCTTGAGAATAGGTATAACAGCTCTAACATGTCTAATGGAAGTGTCAGAAGAAGGCAATGGAAGAAAAATAAGAATTGAAGAAATAATAGAAAAATAACAGCCAAAGTGAAGAAAGATATGAATTTTCATAACAAAAGTACATTATCAATATTAATGAGAATAAATAAAATCAGACCAAGATATTATAGTGAAACTGCTCAATATCAAAGAAAAATAAAATTATTAAAGCTATTAAGTATAGGAACCAGCCTACAAGTTGAGCTCTAACCTAATCAAGGGGTGATGAGATGAAAAATAAAGACACACTTTCCGGACCACCATACCACTGCCCCCAGTGCTGAAGAACAGAGCCATCCCAGTACCAAGGATGTGAGCCTTCCAGACCACCATACAACTGTTCCCAGCACTGAGGAGGTGAGCCACGTGAGTGCGAGCAGCACAACCTCCTTCCCCCCATCGAAATGAGAAGACACATAAACAGGTCTCAAAACCAGACTTCCAGATCACCTACAGCAACTCCAAAGGAAAACGAGGCAGAACACTCAGATACTCAGCCACCTGGACTCCCTGAACTGGCAACAAGAGAGGATGTGGAAAAACTGAAATCAGAAATAATTTCTCAGATAACAGCAGAGATTGTGCCCATAGTGCAAGAAATGATTAATAAATCTAGAGAGGACACAGATAAAAAATAGAGGAGCTGAGGAATATGATGGAATCCCAACATAGGAAACAAATGGAATCCATAAAACACATGCAAACAGACTTCCAGGAGATGAAAAACTCCACTGAAAGTCTATGCAACAGAAGGAGCCAATGTGAGGACAGAATTTCAGATACAGAAGATAAGATTGCAATTAGTAACCAGGAAAAGAAAAATTGCTTAAAATAGTAAGGGACCATGAGAAATCAATCCATAGATTGAACATAGATGCAAAAATCCTTAATAAGATATTGGCAAATAGAATGCAGAAGATCATACACTCTGACCAAGTGGGATTCATCCCAAGGATGCAGAGATGGATGGTTCAACATATGCAAATCAATCAATGTAATACACTATATCAATAGAGCCAAGGACAAAAACCATATGATCATCTCAATAGATACAGAAAAAGCAGTTGACAAAACCCAACACGCATTTATGATAAAAACCCTACAAAAAATTGGAATAGATGGTCTCTACCTCAATCTGATAAGAGCCATCTATGAAAAACCAACAGCCAATATCATACTAAATGGTCAAAAGCCGAAATCCTTCACACTAAAATCAGGAAACAAGACAAGGATGTTCACCATCACCACTCCCATTCAATGTAGTCTTGGAAATATTAGCCACAGCAATTAGAGAAGAGAAAGAAATAAAAGGAATAAATTTAGGAAATGAAGAAGTCAAATTGTCATTCTTTGCAGATGACATGATACTCTATGTAGAAGACCCCAAGAACTCCACCAAAAGTCTTCTAGACTTAATAACCAAATTCAGTCAAGTAGCTGGATACAAGGTCAACACACAAAAATCAATACCTTTCCTCTACACAAACAACAGACTCACTGAGAGAGAAATAGGGCAAACAATTCCTTTCACAATACCATCCAAAAAACTGAAATACCTAGGAATCAACCTGACGAAAGAAACCAAAGACCTCTTCTCTGAAAACTATAGCACTCTGAGAAGATAGATTGAAGATGATATCAGAAAATGGAAAGACATCCCTTGCTTCTGGGTAGGAAGGATCAACATAGTGAAAATGGCCATACTTGCAAAAGTGCTATTTAGATTCAATGCAATCCCAATTGAAATCCCAGCAGCATACTTCATGGACCTTGAGAAAACAATCCAAAAATTTATTTGGAACAAGAAGAGACCCAGAATAGCAAAAGCAATTCTAGGTAACAGAGACATGGCAGAGGGCATTACAACCCTCAACTTGAAACTATACTACAAAGCTACTGTGATAAAAACAGCATGGCACTGGCAAAGAAACAGACCTGAGGATCAGTGGAACAGATTAGAAGATGCAGAAACAACTCTAGACACACTCAACCACCTCATCTTTGACAAAGGAGCCAAACACCCTCACTGGAGGAAAGATAGCCTCTTTAATAAATGGTGCTGGAAAAAAGGTTTCAACTTGCCAAAGATTAAAACTAGACCTATATCTCTCACCATGCACTAAACTAAAATCAAAATGGATTAAAGCGCTAAATATTAAAACAGAATCACTGAACCAAACAGAACAGAGGTTAGGTAGAACTCTTGAAGACATTGGTGTAGGAAAAGATTTTATGAACAAAACCTCAGTTGCCTGTGAACTAGCACAAACAATCAACAAGTGGGATCTCTTCTTACTAAAAAGCTTCTGCACAGCATGAGAAACCACCAACAGAGTGAAGAGACAACCCACAATATGGGAAAAATTTTTCACCTGCTGTTCCTCAGACAAAGGTCTACTATCTAGAATCTATAAAGAACTTAAAAAAAATCAGACCTCCCAAATTTAAAGAGCCAATCCAAAAATGGGCATCTGAAATGAACAGACATTTCTTAGACAAAGAAGTAAAAGCAGCAAATAAACATATGAAAAAAATGTTCAACATCACTGGTCATTTGAGAGATGCAAATGAAAACAATGCTGAGATTCCACCTCACCCTAGAAAGAATGTCTGCTATCATGAAATCAACCAATAACAAATGCTGGCAGGGCTGTGGGGAGAGAGGAACACTGTTCCACTGCTGGTGGGTGTGCAGACTGGTGCAATCACTGTGGAAATCAGTATGGAGATACCTCAAAGAACTAGGACTGGAAGTCCCATTTGACCCCGCTATTCCCCTGCTGGGTATCTTCCCCAAAGAATTAAAAGCATCATACCACAGTGATATATGTGCACCCATGTTCATAGCAGCACAGTTTTTAATAGCTAAAACATGGAAGCAGCCCAAATGCCCATCAACTGGAGACTGGATAAAGAAAATGTGGAGTTTTTAAATAAAATGGAGTACTGCTCAGCCATAAAAAATGAGAGACATTTATAGCTAAATGGATGCACATTGAGGCGATACTCTTAAGTGAAATAAACAGGACACACATGTGTAAATACTGAATAGTTTCTCTGGTGTGAGAAACTGAAAGTGTAAATAAGGACTAAAAAGTATTCTAGATAATGTGAAATAGGAAGAAAAGGGGAAGTGGGAAGGGTAGGGGAAAGGAAAGAAGGGAATGGAATCAATATGAGAAAATGAAAAAATAGAAACAAAGTCTTTGTAAATATGGAGGGATGGAGGAGTTGAAGAGAGGGCAGGGGAATGGGGAAAAAAGTAAGAACCAAGAGAGATCATGTAAAGGTGCAATTATACTGTATACCTAAAATGTACCAATAAAATAAATTTTAAAAAAAAGTTGAAGGGGTTAAGAGAAAAAGTGTATTTGTATTTGGAGCAAATCAGTTCAGCAGGAATACTGTCAGGCCTCACAAGAATTGGTAACAGTGTTTTGGAGAGTTTTGGAGTATAGAGCAGCCACCAAAATGGGTATGAGGGTTGTGGAAGAATTTCCCAATTATTCTCAGAAATATTTGAAGAGTGGCATTCTAGGAAAGAGATTTCATATGTAAGCACTATTTGGGAAGAAGAATCACAGATCATTTTGACTTAAAAATAAAAGAAATATGACCCTAAGCTAGAAAGAGGGTCTGGTGCCTATACATATATATATATATATATAAAATATATATATTTATATATATATTTTATATATATATATATATAACTACTTTTTATAATACACTAAAAGAGTTTAAGACTTTTTGACAGATAACCCAGTTTGAGCCCTCATCTTAAGCTGTTAAAAATGTGTTTAGCAATCACTTCACTAAAAAAAGTTTTCCATATTGTGCTTTCAGTTCTACCTAATTCCTGGTATTTTTTCTCTCATACCTTGCTCATTTCATTTCCTGTAAAAATTATCAAAATCCTATGAATACATTTGACATACTTCTAAGGAGAGGGACTTGAATCACCTCTCTCCTACAAAAGCCTAACAGCCACTTTGCCCACAGAAGCATACAGACTCCGTCTTTCTATTATTTGACCTTCTTGGAAAGTGGAGGCAACATGTTTCATGCTCTTCCTATAAACCTCTGTAGCCCAGGCCATTTCTTTGTGTTACCAGGCAGATGCAGGACAGGAACAGCTTCTTTTGCCATATCTTCAAGTTAAGTTACTATGAAAGCACTAAAAGTGTTGTTATTTTTTTAGTTGTAGAGGGTAACTTTTTCCCTCAGGTTGTTGCGGGTAAGCCATGAGCAGTCCTGAGTCAATTAGAACTTTCTGTCCTGCTCTTTCCTTCTTGCCTGGGACCATGGTCTCGCTCACAAAGGAATATCCAGTCCACCCCTTTACATACAAATATTGGGCTCCACACTATCAGAGCACACTTCAGAGGTTCCAGAGCTGTGCTGAGGGATGCAGAGTCAATAACCTCTTAGCAACTTAACATCAGGGGAAATCCAATTCCAGATAGAGGGACTGGAAACCAGAAACCTTGCTGAGCTGAATGACCAATGGGAAAGGTGGAGCCAATTACAGTAGGGGTTGAAAGAGAAGAATGGGGGGGGGTAAAACTGGATGGACAGAGGGCAAATTATGCTGTGTGAGTGCAGCAATGACCCCATGGTTTGAATCCTGTCACCAGAAAATCTTTTGACACTTTTCTATTGCATGACTGCACTTAACACGAATTATTCAAAGGAGTGGTGGCTCCTGAATCTGTGAGCCTGTAGGAGTCTTCTGAGCCTCCTGAAGCACACATTCCCCAGAGCACAAACGTGGTTGCCTGAGAAACACACCATCCGAGGACGTACTTCCTTCTGGGGTCAGTAACAAGCTCCCTTGCCAAGCTTCTAGGGTCTATCCCTGCTCTGTAGTTTGGAACTCCACTTCTTCAGGTGGAAGGATCCTTACTGCGTGGAAGACTTTGTGTCAGCTCCATATAGCCATTTCTTCCTGGTCTCTTTTGTGTTCCAAGTAGTCATTTTTTCACGTATATTTTTGTTTCCCTTTGTCCCTCACCTTCACTTCCTGATACTTTTCTCTGTCCTTACACTTCCCTCCCTGAATTATTCCTTTCATCTTGTCAAGATGCACCTTATTCCTCCTAATAAAAAGGATACCAAACTCAGAGCACTTGTAACTCCAAGCCAAAAATCCCACATTCAAGGATCACTGCTTCATGTGCCCAGTGACCCTGTGCTTCCTGAGGTTATCTCAGTGATGGGATCTAGAAATCTCCTTTTGAAACAAAACTTCCAAATGAAAGACACCTGCGTCAACTCTGACTCCTTCCAAGGCAGGTATTTTGTCCTTTTCATCTAAGTCACCCAGTGCCCAGAATATTGTTTGATGAAAGTCAATGCTTAGTAAATGATGACTGATGAATGAAGAACCAAACTAAAAAAGGGGTGGCCAAATTGAATAAATAATGAGGCACAAATCTTAGGCAAAATAGTAAAAGAGCAAATATACTCAGCTTATCACCCTAGCATACCTATCAAATTTTGCTACTCCTCCCAACAGTTCCATTGCCTTCACTGGCCTCAGTGATCCTAATAAGAGATTCCACTGAGGCCAAATGTTTTGATTGCTTACTTTGTTTCCTCTTTTTTAATTTTACTAAAATTAGTTGTTCATTTTCTCATCCAGTGAGGGCCAAGGTTTCTGAAGCTTTTCAGGATGACAGCTCCCTAATATAAACATGTATGTAATTGTACAAAGGTCAATAACTTTCTTCAGAGCTCTGTCTCTCTCTCTTAAGTCTTGTGGATTCATCTGAATAGTGCTTTGAGAAGAAAACACTGACCAATGACTTTGTCCCAATCTCAATGTGACACTCAGATGAGAACATTAGGCCTCCTGGGTAGCAACCTAAACAAAAGAATTTTGAAAAAAATGACTAAAATGAAATATTTTATTTGTAGCACTTGCTACAGATAAGAAAATGAATTTTCATCTTTTGTTTATATTTTTAAGGAAACTACAACTAAAGTTATTGTCAATAGTTCTCATATATTTAAAATTAATCATTTGTTGGGGAATTAGCTCAGTGGTAGAAAGCCTGCTTGGCAAGCTCAAGGCCTTGGAGTCAATCTCCAGTACCACAAAGAAACAAAAGACAAAACATTCATTTAACATTATGGGTTCCTTGTCATTCTGTTCATTTATTTATATTTATCAGACAAAAATAATTGTACTATATATATACTTTGTGTACAACACATTTTATAATAATATTTTGTTACATATATAATATATATTATATATACATGCCAGTCAGCTAAATCAACACTTTTGTAAAATAAGTTTTAATCTGAAAAAGAATCTTTCCTTTTCAAAATACACTACTAAAATTCTTTTGATTACAAAGTAAATTTTTAAATTTTTAGTTTAGTCACCAATAATTTTAAAAATACAATTTATGTTATTAAAATTATATAAATATACAAAATTGTTTTCTAGTTCTAATTTTTATATTGCTTTTTCTTGCAAGATAAAAAATTAAAAATAAATCCATCTACATATATCCAAGCCCAAATTTGCCCTTAACAAAAGAAAACTGTAAAATAAGAATCATTGAGCTGGATTACTGAAATCAAACATTCAAAAGGTAGACCAAAATTTAAGATAATGAAGAAATTAGAAGACAATTAAAATGTTGAGCCAAGGGATCCCAGTGGAACAAACAAAAAAGACAGATTCAAGTCTTCATGAAAAGGAGAAATGTTTCCTTAGTAGAAAATGATTTAAATGGATTGTTTTCAGAGGGTAAGATGATGTACTAGATTAGCATGCAACTATCTTTGACTTCATACTCTTTCCTTCATTCATAGTTAATCTTCCTATTCATGTGGTCATGATATATCAAAGTACATCAGTAACATTTATCTTTCTGTAATGTGAATATATGAATTTTAATTTAGTTTCCATGCCTTGATGATATTCAAATACATTTAAGTCAACAATTTATTCTACTTGGAAAAGAAACACATGGAAGTTTGACCTCCCTGTGTATGGCTTGTGAGCTTGGTTCTCTGACAATATTAGTTGGCAGTGGTTAATTTTCTCTTTTTAAAAATTATTATAAATCTAAAAGGATTTAAATGTGTGGAAATACTTTGAATAAAATGGTTTACACTTAAATTTTCATTCTGTTTAGGTTCTCATAGCAGTAAACCCTTTGAGGAAGGTCATATCCAATGGTCAAAAATCTAGGAAAAGGGATTCATGTGTCTTATTTACCACACATATGTAGCAGAGATGAACATTACAAGGCTAAAAGTACAAATATTTTATTTTGATAAGGAAAAGGGGGGAGAAGGTCATGATTTAGAGAGCAGAACTATATGCTTGCAATTTCCATAATGAGCATGGTGTGTACTGTCTTTTTAAATCACTGGGTCAGTTGTAAGAATGACTTGCAGAAACAAAGAGGTGCTTCCACATGGCATGGCACTGTGATCCTTGCATCTGCTGCAGAGCTGGAAAGGGGCTCCTGGGGGATTGTGAAAAAGCACTAATATATTCAAGTAAGATATTATGGGAATACAGAGGATGGGCATCTAATAAGTTTGTGAATGGACAATAGCAAAATCCAAGTATCACAAATGTCCTGATTGGACACAATTTGGTGTGGATTTAATTCTGAAGTTCATGAGAATTCCCTAGATTGTTTTAAACAAGGAGTATGAGCAGAGCTCTCTTTTAGAAATTTTACTTTAGCAACAGTGTAGCAGAAGATTAGAGAGGAATGAAAGCAGAAATGGATATGAGTTAAGAAGCAATTCAGGAGGAAAAATAGTGAGAGCCACTAAACTAAGACAGAAACAGGTGGAAAGTGAAATGGTGCAGAATGGAAAGTATTTAAAAGGTATTAGGAAGATGCAGACTGCCTGTGAGAACCAAGGGAAGGAAGGGGTCCAAAATAGAGTCAGCTGCTCTGCTTTGGACAACTGGTTTCCTTCAGGTAAATGATCTGACCCTGAAGTGTTGTCACTGGAAGTTGTGAAAACATTACTTTTGAAGGAAAGATAATAGATACCTAAGGAGACTAAGTACCACCTCTACATGAATTTATGAGACTATACTCTAAGAGAGTTGTCTAAAGACCATGAAGTTCTTTCAGTCTGGACTAATTAACTGGATACAATGTTCAGTTTAGGGAAAGAATACTTTTAATTTTTATTTTTCACCTAATTTTGAGGACATTCTCTCTTTGCAGCCTAGCATCATGAATTCCACCACATTTGGTGTATATTTTATTCATTCAACAAATATTGAACATCTCCCATGTATAAGATTTTGGGATATCGTACAGTAATAAATAAGGCAAACAACAGAAATGTCTATCATCAGGGAACTCAAATTCTATCAGGAAAAATGGAAATTAATCATACAAACCATTTTTTACTATGATCCTAAAAAGGACTGGAAAAGGCAACTAGGTTATGTAATGAGAATATAAGAGCAGGCTGTGGTGGAGTAATCAACTAGTTGAGAAGTTGGTCAGGTAAAAGCCCACAGAATGTAGGCAGAGAGAAATGCTTGTGGGAAAGACAAAAGGTAGTAAGCCTTTAGTACTCAAATGGGAACTGAAATATATCCAGTATGGCTGAAAAAGTGTAAGCGAAAGAAAGAGACAGGGAACTGAAGGCTGAAGTGGGGGTGAGATGACAGATCAGCATACAGCAAATTGAGGAGATTACATATCATGCTAAAGCTATAGGAAGTCATTGGAGAGTTTTAGCAGGGGAATGACATCATCCATATAGATATACGTGGGCTATTCAAAAGGAAACTTACAAGAGTAATTATTAATGTATCCTACACAAAAGTGGTTCATTCCTTCACCTTCTTCAAGCCTTTACTCAGATCTCCCTTTTCCACGACTCTCACCTTAGAGCACCATATCTGAGATGTAGCCCCAACCTCAACACTCACCTCCAGATCCTACATACTCTTCTCTTTTATCATAGCATTTTTCACTCTCTAGAATTTTAAATAATTTACTAATTTATTAGTTTATTGTCTGTATTCTCTTGCTAGAATGTAATCTTCACTATAGCAAGGAATTGTTTTTCCTATAAAGTGTCTGGTATATAGATTCTCAACAAATGTTTGTTGAATTAAATGGCATATCACATTTTTATTTAAAGGTACATTGTAAGATAGCATATCTATTGGTGTTTATGAATCTATATACTTAGCTTAAAATAATTGTCTCCCAACTCTGTGATTCCCTAGGCAAAACATGTATAATGATTTAATTCTCAAATATGAAAGTTGCTCTCACAGCAGAAATTCATCATATGCTTATTAAAAATAGGGAAAATGTTTTAAATTAATATGATATCACAGCTTTGGGCAAATTTTAGGAGGAAAGGCTTCTGAAACTTGGTCAGGAACTATGAGTCAGTGATAGCTTAGCTATTTTATAATGTTGCCACATATACCCATCAAAATATATTCTTATGCTAACAAAATTATAGTATTTTCACAACACAACAATGATTAACCCTTTATGACTATTTTTGGGCAATTGCTACAGCCTTACTTGAAGGTGATTTAAGAACTAATATGTAGTTGTCACATTACAGCTTCTGACAATATCTAGAATTCCTTGGAGAAAAGCCATCTGATTTGCAATAAGTGTCTGGCAGTCTCCTTTTGATTTTTTTGTATCTGATATCATAAAATTAGTGATTCCTGATTTATTGCAGAAATTAAAATTTCCAGAAAATTACTTTTCATTGCCATTGTTATTGTCTATGATTTCCCATTAAATTCATTTATTAGGCATCTACTATACTTCAGTATTGTGCTGGATATAGATCCAATTATTCATTGAATCACAATCAAACATTTATCAGTACAAAGAAGAGGCACAGATTTTAAGAGATAAAATCAGTCAGTTGCACGGTCAGGAAATTAATTTATAAAAATAATAAGAAGACAGGTAAAACAAGATACTTTGACTTTTATAAAAAGAAACATCCAATTAGCACCAACTTTTAAAATACTTTTGCTGTAAGGTTACAAAGGAGATGAGATTATGGTAGAAACTCTTTTTTTGTATTAAATGTATGTAGATGTTACACCAAATATAAACACCAAAAAGTAACTGTATTATTTTGATTATAGATTCAGCACTATAAAGAAATATATGTGCCTATTATTAATAGTCTACTTCCTAGACCCCTGGAAAACAGCTTTCACAAGAAACTCCAGTATAGTGTAAGAAAATAAGACTAAAACAGAGCCAAGATCTTACTGACCTTTTATTTCCTGTGCATGCTTTCTTAATAAAGGGACTACTTTTTTCATATTTGCAGGAACAGTGCTGATCCAGATTCAAGCCAGGTAGTATTTAGGAATGACTTCTAATCCTTGTTCTAGATTTTCTTTTACCAGCACCTCCTACCAAAGTTGGAGTACCTCCCATTCCCCTACCGTCCTTCCTGGGCTTGCTTCCACATGGCAGATTTGCCTGAGTCACCAAGTTCTGCCTGCATTTTCTGACATGCTGAATGTTATCCTCATATGTGCAATTTGGGTTTAGGCATCTGCATCTTGAACCCCAGATATGGTGAGGTCCATATCCCATTTTTTTCATCTTTCTCAGGATCCGCCTAAGTCTAGTATCAGCATACATGCTTTAAAGCAATCTATCCTACATAAACTTGCTCATAATTATAAAAACAGACATGAATTAAACTATAATATGCTTCTACACATATAAGAAAATCCACTAAATCATTATATCTTTTATTATTATAAATGTAGAACATGTTATTTAATTTTCCAAATAATTCTGTGGATTTGTTTTTCTGGGAATTTCCACTTAAGAAGAAATTTGATCACCATAGAATTAATACATCTCTACTGACATGATTTCGCATAAGCCTCTGTAAGGTAGTCTGATCCACAGTCAGGGCCTTTCGTATACTCAGTGGGATAAAAGCCATAGTGCATTGTTTGATGATAGTTACTTTGGTTTTCTCAATCAAGAAGGCCAAGATGACACTGGCAGTTTTGGGTCAGTGAGGTATCAAGTTTCAGAAGTATATGTTTAACCTTCCAAATGACAGTGACACTTAAAGCTATGGTCACTAGTCATTATGGAGAACAAAGTGACAACAGAGACTCTCTAGGAATGAGTTCCTTCACTATGGCAAATCTGTTGTTAAAATGACTCTTACACACAACTGTATGGAATGAAACAGATGAGGATGAGGATATGGAAATACCTCAGTGATGGCTAGCTGAAGCTCAAGACAACTACAACTAGAGAACGCACAAGAGATGTTTTAAGGACTCATTACTGCCTAGTAAGTGGCAGGGATTTCGGGGGGACTATAGCCCCTGAAAGAGGATGTATGTAAACAGATATAATCATGATTAAGGGCTTATAAACAAAAGATTCTGCATCGGGGACAGATTTCAAATAAAGGCAGCCACATAGACCATCAATATAGCTAGAAGTTAATCAACAATATTTGTATACACAGTTCAGAATAGGTTAGGATTCCTTAACAAGGATTGTGTGACAATGTCAAGTAGGACAAACAGTGAAAATCATGCACCTACCAATTGATGTTCCTCACCAGACAGCATCAGGCTAATGGGTAAAATGCCAAGGAAATCGTAAACATGCAAACAACAGTATTTATTGTTTCTGATATATGTACATTTTCCAAATTGTTTAGACTATTAATGAAAAGTATGTTGATGTTTCTAGGAAATTATTGTTGTGCAAATATTAAGCTTATCAACTTCCTTATCTAATCCATATTTCATTGCTTCTGCCCACAAAATGGGAACTTTAATATTTATTTCCTTGTGATGTTAATGTTCATTCTCCCTTAGCAAAATTCTGAGTGAACCTGATAACAGCTGCAAAACAAAATCAGTAGTACTGGAAACAAATTGGCTATCTGTCTACATCTAACAGAAATAAGAACTGATCCATTAACATCAACACAGGTGTCATTAAACTAAATGAACATCTCTGATAAGGCCCATCTAGCATCATCTGATGCAGACTTAATAAGAAACCAAGTGCAGAGAACTTCAGTTTTGTTGTTTGTATGAATGTATTAAAACTTATTCACAATGACTACAGAATTAACTCAGTTTTATGTTGAAAAGACATTTTAAGGTGAGGACATACATTAATTGAGTCAGTAGCAGCCATATATTTGAAGTAGGGAAATCAACTGTTTAGCTTTTCATGGGTAATCACTGGGATACTGGCACTATTTTAACCTATTTTCCTACTTAAAAGTGAAAATATGATACTTAGCTGAAGACATATCTGCCAACTGACATTTAAAAGAAAGAAAATTGTCTAATTTGTTTCATTATGCTTTGGGAGGAGCCGATTTGGAAACTCTGACATGAGGTTTACGTAAGTATTTGAATTCACTGTAATTGTAGTTAGCTAGTTTTCTGAACCTCCCACAAAATGCTTTGTCTTATGCATGACTCTTGAGTGTCTGAAGCATAAGTCCTTGGAAGAAGAAAAATACTCTAGGGAAATAGGGGGGAAAATCAATATTGTTAAATGCATTGTGCTCTAGAAAGAGTAAGATCTCAGTTCATTCTCCTCTATACTGAACATCAAATGGCCTATATTTTCCATTTGTCTTTAATATTCTCTTTAGTGGGAAAACAGAAATGGTTGATCAATTAGAGATAAATATATGGGGGTGTACTTATAGATATATCTATGCTTATCTCCTGCATGAGAACTTTTTTTCGTACCAGGGATCAAACTCAGGATTTTGTGCTTGCAAGGCAGGTGCAGCACCACCGAGTTAAATCCCTGGCCCCTGCATGAGAACTTTTTGAACCAATAATGTGCACATGTTCTTGTTAGGTAATCTAAAGGTGTTCTCTCACCCTGCTGCTGAGTGCTGGAGCTATACAAAGACAAATACATGTAATACCCATGCCATGATGTACCCAGTAGAGTCACAGTCACTCCCCTTAAGCAGTGCAGAATATAACTTTAACTGTAGATATATATATGTGTGTGTGTGTGTGTATATACATATATATGTATATATACATATATATGTATATATATACACAACAGAAAATACAGGAGAAAGTAAAAGAATGAAAGGAAAACCTCAAGAGAGTCACACTTGAAAGTGAGGCTCATTGTTTCACCTTTGACATGTCCTTTGAGCTGGTTCACCTGAGAAATGTCCAGACAGAATTTCCTGAAAAGTCTTTCAAAGAATTTCAAAGAAAGATCTTCTCATTCCATGAATTTCCTTGAAATCACTTCTCTAAATTTGAAAAAAAGGAAATAAATTGTTGTTCATAACAGCATGAATAATAGGAGCTTAGTTCTTCACGATTAATATTGAAGTAAATCTGATTTCATATCTCAGAAGCTATGTACATTATCAGTTTAGTTTTCTACTTTAGAAATGCCACTAGTAGAATAATATGTCACTTGAAGATCTACATAAACCTGAATTATAGTTTCAAATAATAGAATAAAATAATAAAAATATATCAACAATCGCTCAAAGTACAATTAATCACATTTACTACTTTTATTATGTGCCAAACATTACGCTATTGGCTTTATAGGCATTCTCTTATTTGATGATAGTAACGGTTTCTTGAGGTAGATATTATCAGATCTATTTTACAGATGAGGAAACTAAGCCTTAGAGGCTACAATATTTGCCCAAAGTCACACAGCTAATAAAGGTCAATGCCAGGGAGTCACACTAGGGATTGTCCAATTTCATAACTCAGATATTAGACACTATATCTTCCGGCTTATGTTAAAAAGATTTTCCAACTAAAGAATTAATAAATATTATGAAATGAGATTCACCATAATACTGTTACACCTTTATCAGAAGCAATCACCACAGTGGAATAAAGACTGGCTTGGCAGTTTGATAACTGGAATTTAGGAATGGTTATGTCATTATGTCAAGATGTGATACCAGGAAAATCACTAAAGCTCAGTAGTTTTAAAATTTTTTAATTCTTCTTACATTGAAAGAAAGGAGTAAAATACAAGATTTGGGAAAGTTCGCAGGTCATGTACAACTTGACTGTGGTCTTATAGGACTTCACCTGATATGTGAAAGAGGATATTTCAGTTGAAGAAAATAATTTAATGTGTTGTTTTGTGTTACAGTAATTTTTTATCTCAATGAATCTTATATGAGTCACCAAATCTCATACTTCTGAGAGTGTAGGTTTCTCTCTATAAGTTCTTCATGAGAATTTACTTTGTGTGTCACTGTAGTAATTTGTCCTCCAATAAATCTCCCAGTAATAGTCTTCTTTTGAATCTGGGATGGTTCTGTAACTTGTTTTTGATAAATAAAATACAACAGATTGATGCTTTACAGTTTCCACCTACATTCATTGGAACATTTCACCTTTGCTAGTGTCCTCTTGGAAACCAGCCACCATGTAAGAAATGTGTCCTGGACATTTTGTCACGAGTAGCCGAACCACACAGAGATGCCCTGTGTATGTGCTCCTGTTAGAACCCCAGCAGAGATTTTAGTCCACAGTCAAATTCAGCTGCCAGTCAAGAAGTGAATAGGTCATTTTGGGAAGTCCAGTAGAGTCTTCTGATAGCTCCAGCTGTCACCTGATTGATAAATACAGCATGAGAATCATTAAAGGAGAACAATCCAGCAGAGCCTTATTAACCCATAGATTTGTGAGAAAGAATTTAATAATTGTTGTTTTAAGCTGCAAAGTTTGTTACACAACAATAGATATACCACAGTCACAGTAGATTTGTAACAGGGAAACAAAATGAAAATATATTTAAATTATATTCATGATATTGTGCATATAAAATGCCAGTTGTCATGGTGAATTTATTTCTAACCTGAATTTTAGGCAGAACAAGATGTAATAAATATGTTTGCCCTGGCTTGGAATGTGATATATATATATATATACTTTTTTATTAGTTTTCATTCTTAAATAACTTGAATAGTTTCATAGATGAAGTGTTACAAGGCTGTAAGATGATTTAGTTATTCGAATATCAATCTTACTGGTATTTTATGTAATCTATGATTTTTTTTGCCATACCAGAATGCTCATCTTTTTATGACCTCTTTCATTTGTCATCTTATAAAAGCAAAGCAATTATTTCCTCTTCTATACAAGTGCATTCAGGATATCAAAATTTGCTTTTTGTTGTTAATTGCTTTTGAGCTTGGTTAGAGATGTCACATTTGTGTGTGGGAGTAGATTCCAATATGATTATTTTTGTAGCTCATATATTTTTTTCCACTTTGACAGAAAAGCATCACTGAAATGGAATCACCCTATAGTTTTATTTTAGGGATTACATAGTTTTTGGAGAAAAGTATGAATTTTCTAACTATACCCCTGGTTGTTGCCTGAGGCAATCAGATTGTCTTCAGCTTTTTTTCTATATCTTGCACACATGTTGTATCTTACAAATAAACTGAAACAAAGAGCTTGAAGCCATTTGCTCTCAAGTGCTAATATAAATTATCAGTTCACATATAATTATTATTGATTTGTTTTTTCTGTACTAAATCTGGTACTTAGAAGAAAATGTGCATATTAGGAAAAAATCCATGTGGTGATATACATATTTGCTCAGAAAAAGTTCCATATGTATTTTTGTAAAAATTTGGGAGCATCTATCTATTATAGTTAACCTCTTTTCTGATCATGGAGAGATCAAAATATCTTTCAATCTGTAAAAAATCAAATACCATTTCTTATTCTTGAGTTTTTCAGTTATTGAATATTATTTATTACATGCCTTCAAAGAGTATGTGTTGATAAGGAATTATTTTTATCTCAATGTTTTTCTTTTAATTTTCTTTATTCTAACTTAGTATATAATATTCTTTATTCTAATTTTCTTTATTCTAATTTAGTATATAATATTCATGGTTGTAATTCTAGATTTTGGAATTTAAGAACCTGGCACCTGTTAATCCTTGCCACTAGAAATATTCTACTATTTTCAAAGCTCCATAAGACCTTCCAAAACAACCCACATTTCAATTGTTGGCTTTATCTTTGACATAATGTACTAGTTTGTACATGTTACCTTTGTGGTTATTTTCAGGGGTTTTTTCTAACACTCATGACAGGATGCTGATGTGTAGAACACTCTCCCATGCATAGTTTAGAGACATATGTAGCATACCAACGACAGGCTCTGACTTCACATGCTTCCTAGTGCAATATATGTAATTTTACACTGTTACGGATTGATCTTTAATCTACTCCAATTTATTATTTGATTGATCTTTAATCTACTCCAATTTATTATTTGAAAAGTAAATCATTAACAGATTGTATTATTTTAATAATACTTTACTTGCTCAAAAAACTCTTACTAGTAACATGTGTGACGTGAGATCATTTTTGGACTGCTGAAGAATCATTATTCCACATTTTTTTCTTTTTACATAAATTGCCTTGTTGAATGCTATATATTGTTCATAACATTTTCTTATTCTTGTTCCGTCCATAGCATATATCCCTACTTTATTCCTACTGCAGAAATCTGTGTAATCTCTTTCTTTAATGAGTCTGGTTGGGGAGATAATTGATTTAATGATCTTTTCAAAGAAATGTCTTTTAATTTTATTGATTTTATTTATTATGTCTTTTTTCTTTTACTAATTTTCACTCTTATTTCCTTCTTTCTGCTTATGCTGAGTTTATTTTTTTTTCTAGTTTATTAAGGTTGAAACTTAACTTTTTAGGTCTTTCTTCATTTTTAATATGAACGTTGTAATGCCATAAATTTCCCCCTAGTCACTGCTTTATCTGCATCTCATAAATTTTGATGTTGGATTTTCACTATCATTTAGTTCAAAGTAATTTTTTATCTTCCTTATGAGAAAATTAGATCCACAGATTATTTAGAAAATGGTATTTAATATCAATTATTTAGAGATTTTCAGATCTGTTGATATTTTCAGTTAATTTCTCTGCGGTAGCATGGTGGTGCATGCCCGTAATCCCAGCACTTGAGAGGCTGAGGCAGGAGGATTACCATGAGTTCAAGGTCAGCCTGACTACATAGCAAGACCTGTAGTTCAAGGCCAGCCTGAACTACATAGCAAGACCTTCAAATATTTTTTTTTCTCTGTGGTAAACATACACACACACACACACACAATTTGTATGACTGTAATTCCCCTAAATGTATTGAGTCTAGCTTTATAACATACAATATGGGCCATCCTAGTGAATGTTCTATGTGTATTTTAAAAAATAGATACACCATTGTTGCTACGTGGAGTATTTTAAAAATGATGATTAGGTTAAATTCGTCAGTGGGCTATTTCAAGTATCTATATACTTACTAGTTTTCTGTCCTCTCAATTACAAATAGAAAAGTGTTGAAATCTTCAAGTATAATTGTGGATGTACCAATTTCTCCTTTTACATTATTCATTTTTTGCATCATCCTATTTTGAAACTGTTCCTAGATATATAAACAAGCAAGGTGGTTACATGTTAATTAATTTTTTTCTTATTATAAAATGCACTTCTTTATTACTATTAATATTCTTTATTTTAAAGACTGCTTTGATATCAATATCACCCCTTTAAATGAAGATCAGATGTAACCAGGTATAATTTATAAAGTTCAACAATTTACAATTTTGGGTGTTAGGTACTGTGTCTTAGCAACAAGAGAGTAACTAAGATGAGATTGTTCATTCTGTTATTGCTAAGCACCATTCCTTTGTGTAAGTATACCACATTTTAAAAAATCACTTACTAGTAGTATAAGATTTGGTAGCTTCCAGTTTGGGAACAAAACTGCTACAAAATTTGATTAAAAGATTTTCAATGGAAATGTGTTTTTATTTCCCTTGGGTAACTACTGAGTGTGATATTGTTGGGTCATATGATAATAGTACCTGACAATGGTGGTCTTGGATTGTCCATCTTTAGTCATCAAGCTTCTAATTAGTGCTAGAATCAGTCTCAACAGTTATGAAATCATGACTGCATACTGAACACTGTACCAGATGGAAAGAGGACCACACAACAAAACATTGCTATGTATAAGTAGACATATACGGAAGGCCTTGAAGCTGAACAGAAGTCTCCTGCGGACAGTAAAGAGGTTAGGGAAATTCACAAATGATCTGGTTTTGATTCTGTTGTGAAGATTTTTTAAAATAGGTTAATTCAATGAAGTTATTCACCAACTCCAAATTTCTGTTTAGAAATTTATACATACAATGCAAATAATACACACTCCAGAATCAAATGACATAAGATATTCAAATGCTTTATTTAATTGGCAGAAATTACTTTTTAAGGATGCAAATGATTGCTGTGGAATGTACTCTGGAACTCCATTAATGATTTTGTTAATTACTCGTCCCTGCTTCAGACCGCAGTATCCATTTAAAACTAAAGTGGCTAGAATTACCTGCCCACCGGCTCCCGGTTGTAACTGAGACAAGTCGAGCAGCATCAAGGAGCAGAGAGCGCACAGGTAACGGTCGCGGCTGGCCCGCAGAATGTGACTTGTAAAATCGACAGCCCATCTAGGAGGTGGCCTTTGACAGGCGGGCGTGTCTGAGACGAGAGTGTGGGGGAGAAGGGGCTGGGCCCTCCCGGCAGCGCGCGACGCCGTCCTTGCTTTGGCCTTCACCGAGCAGAACCGAGCAGCCGGCGAGCTCGGCAGCCCGACGCCGGCGCCGCGCAGGGCGCGTCCCGGAGTGGCGAGCAGGTGTGTGCGGCGCGCGCGGCAGTGCGTCCGGTGCGGGGCTGGCGCACGGAGCGGGTGCTGGGCGCCGAGCGGAGAGTGGCGGGGTGGCTGGCTGGGCGTCGGCTTCGGCTCCCCCGCTCCCCACCGCCTCTCCTTACAGGCGCAGGTCGGGGATGCTCGCGCGCGGCCCCCTTCGCCTCTAAGCTCGCGGCCGGGGGCCGGCGTGTGTGAGTAGCTGGGAGGGGGCCGCGAGGCGCTCAGCAGAGGGCTCGCCGGGTTTGGCCGCCGCCGTCACCTGACCGCACGGAGGAGCCACAGCCGAGGTGGGGGCGGGGATGGGACGCAGAGCGGAGCGCTGGGGAGACGCGGCGGCGCTGGCGGGGGAGGTGGTGGGCGGCGGGCGCAGGGACCGCGGAGCTGAGGGCGGGGGCCCGGCCAGGGCGGGAGGCATCGCGCCCCAGGGACCGGGTCCTCGCGCAACCGCACACACCCACCGTCGCGGCTTCCCTCGGGGCCGAGCTCCGCTCATCTTGCGGCGGGCGGCGCCGCTCCAGGGGCGCGGTGAGTACCCGCCTCTGGGCTCGGCCCCCTTCCCTGTGGGCGGCCGCGCGGGGACCGGAGAGGCTAATCCGAGGGCTCGCAGAAGGGCAGCGGCTGGTGACAGCTCCGCGGCGCGCGCCAGGGCGGGCGGGGGCTGGGCTGTCAGCCCAGCCCCGCTCCACAGCCGGGAAGGGTGAGGCGCGAAGAGCCTCGGCGCCTCCGCAGAGCCCCAGGGCGGACCCTGCGGCGGCGATTTGGGGTGAGGGGGAGGGGGCCCGGGCAGAGGCCTCGGCAGGGCTTTGGGGACACTGGGCGAGGAAGGAAGGGGAGGTGAGGGTATAACATGGCGCAACATTAGGATAATCTCCAGCGCGAACGAGGGAGGTCGACCCCATTGCTGCAGCAGCTCCAGTGGGAGGAGGGAGGTGGCTAGCGCTGAGTGTTAGATTCACTCTCCAAAGCCTGCGGGCTGCCAGCGGAAAACACTGCGGCACGGGGAGGTGGGAGGTGGGCGACCGGTGGGCGCGATGCCCAAGGAATAACCCCGACGCACGCTGGGGCTAGTCCAGCACCGGGAATCGGGTCGTAGGAAAAGTGCTCCTTGACCGAAGGGCAGAGAAGTGCATGAGGGTGAGGGGGAATGAGGGCCCCACGGAGGTTCCCTAAAGGCCGCTCTCAGGGCTTGCACACCGTGGGCCGAGTTGAAGGAGCAGGGGCCTTGAAGCTCTCCCTGCTGGACCGAGAGGTGGTGCCAGGGCGGGGTCGGAGGAGGAGAGAGCCGCCACGCGGCTGGAGGAGGCAAGGCCTGGGTGCTCGTAGGGTAGGGTGTGTGGAAAGCGGGACCATCTCCCCTTCTTTCCTGCAGAAGAGGAGGCAGTAGACAGGACTGGAGAAGATGTCGGGCCAAACGCTCACGGATCGGATCGCCGCCGCTCAGTACAGCGTGACAGGCTCTGCGGTAGCCAGAGCGGTCTGCAAAGCCACCACTCATGAGGTGATGGGCCCCAAGAAGAAGCACCTGGACTGTAAGCATCTCTTTATATAAGTGGGACATGCGCACGGCAGAGGTGCCCGGTTGCCAGCAGCACGGCCTGGGCTGGCAGTAGGTTATGCAGCAGTTCTTGGAACTTCCCCTCGGGTTGCCATTGAGCTGGAACTCTCCAGCTGTGAAAGTGTTGCCTTTGGTCAGCCCTTGAACCTTGCCTTTTGAGCCATGTTTTCCTTGTGTTGACCTCCAAGGTCTTGGTGGATGGGACACACACACACACACACGAAATTGTACAAATGGATTAGATGCTTTTCTTTTCTTTATTTCTTTTTTTGGTACCGGGGATCGAACTTGGGACCTTGCGCTTGTGAGACAGGTGGCAGAACCACTGAGCTAAATCCCCGCCGGATAGATGCTTTTTGTGTCCTATTTCTTCCTTTCTTCACTATCCTCCCTCCTCCAGGTTAAGGGAAATCAGTCAAAATAGGGGAAAAGATAAATTCAAGGAAGGTCAGACTTGTCATCCTAGTTGGTTCCTACATACATTTTGAATAATTCTTAAACAGTTTACTCATTTTCAGTGTTGCTGCTGAGGGAGTGCGTACGTGCGTTTGTGTGTCTGTCTGTCTGTGGGTGTGGGTGTGATGCACCACACGAAATTGAAATGAATTCAAGCTATCAAATGAGGAAATGACACTTCATAGATGATGGCAATTTTGTTTTACACATCCTGGCACACTTCTTTATCCCATTCTCAGAAAATGCTGGGTGTAGTGACTGTCCCATGCTGACAAAATGGATATACTTTCTCACCATTGGAGATGGTGCAATTTTAGATGAAATATTTAGTTCTCTTTTTTTTCGTATTGGTTACATGAATAAACCAGACTTTATTCTGGTTTTGAGATCTGCATATTTCTGAATTGTTTCATTTGAGTAACATATAAATATTTTGTTACTATGAAGGGTAAATAAGGACACTTAAAAAACAACTCACTTGCTTTGGGTAGTGAGGCTCCTTATAAGTAAGATTATATCAGAATATATTTTGGTGTTTTCTGTTTTGGTCAGTCTTTTTGACCTGCTTAGGATCTTTGGTTATGAAGTTTGTAGGGATGAGAAACACAGGTATAGTCATGCCCAATTCCCAACCTGGCTTCCTTTGCCCATTTTTCGGGTTTCCTTTAGCTTCAGTCCATCCCCCACTGTCTCTTGTGCAGCTGAGAAAATGGCACCATTGTTAAAACCAAGTCCAGCCTTATCATCCGCACAAGCAAAGCTTGAGAAAGCTTACAACTGGACATTGTAAGAGTTGTTCAGCCTTCTGACCTGTTGTCTCATACCACTGAATAATTTTTTTCTAGAACCTCTTCTGAGAAGAAAAAAAGTCACTCCTTTCCTGAGGGAATATTTAACAAAATTTATTGATTACAGTGTTATGTGTTATACATGCAACGCAGGGTAGGAGAGGCCTCCAGGGCTAGGACACCTAAGTGAAGTAGAAATTATAAATTCATGACCAGCTCATTTTGCTGCAGCATGCTGAATCATTTAGCCATTTTTCCATCAGTTTCCCCATGAAAGGATGACTCATGTCTTAACAGTGTATATCAGTCTAGAAAATTCTCATAATATAAAAGGTGTAGGTTTGGAACACATTTATGGGTTTGGGCATTTCATGAAGACATCATTCAGATAAAGACCAACTTTTCAGATCCAAAAGTTTAGTCATTTTAATGTTTTAGATCTGGAAAAGTCTTTTAAAAGTTTTCCAGTGATGTCAGCGCATATTAGTGGTTAGGGTAATTTTGAAGATATGGAACATAGGAGGAAGATTCCATGTTAACAGAAAGCAGCTGAAGTATGAGCTGGTGTTTAATTATTAATATGAATAATCATATAAGCTAAACATGTATTGAACAGTTACTAGATGCCAGGCACTGAGCTTTATATTATTAATTGGTCACCATATAGGTTCAACGAGGATAATAAAATTCCATAGTTTTTAACCATGCATTTAACTGTCATTGTCATCTGAAGTTTATTTAATAATATTCTCTATTTATGAGGAGAAGAAAGGAACCATATTAGCCTAACTGCTCTAATCTCCAAAACATCCACCCTGCTTGGCTGGCTTTGTGTAAAATTGAGCATCATAAGCCTTACCCATGTTGTGGCCTCTCTGCATGAACATTATTAAAATTCTGTCATAGAAAAGAGTAAAACCAAACAATGAGTAATAATACAGTTAGAGGTTTTTCTTTTCAATGTTTTTTATTTTTCTAATAAGTAATAAAATAAATTATCTTCTATTTAAAACCAACCTTTGGTGGAATTTGGAAAGATAGGTGTCACACTACCACTGTGTCCTATTCTAAGAAATGTGATTAAAGGGAAAACTGAGTATATAAATTATATGTATTGTAAGAATACATCTCTCCTCAAAATTTCTTGTGAAGTAGTTCCTTTAAAAAGCAATAGCCTGAAAAAAAAAAGGCAATAGCCTGCCTAGGGAATTTATGCACAGGGTTTACATAACATACTAGTTATACTCATAAGAAATAAAAACTGAAAAAAAATAACAATCAAAACTTTTTAAAAAAGTGAATCACACTTGTTTTTAAAACATGCAAATACATAACTAAAGTTTGTCTATAAGAATGAAAGCATTCTTAAGTAGTTGATATTTCACTGGGTGGGAGAACAAAGCAAACGTAGAGTTTGGAGGTTTGAAACAAAAATTTATTTTTAGTTTGACTTGTTAATATGTTTTACTTCAGAGTTTCGGTTGGTAGATAATTAGAATAAAGTTTATGGTTCTGTGTTTTTTTAAACTATTGGATTAATTGGACTCAGAATCTTTATAAAATGTGTATTTAATATTATATAAAGTACTGGTTTAGAAGATAATCCTTTAGGTAGAAATTTCAAGAAAATTGTTAATTTTAGTGATTTATAAATTAATGCTTCTTCTTTTTTTGGTTTTTTTTTTGGTACTGGGGATTGAACTCAGGTCCTTGCGCTTGCGCAGCAGGCGGCAAAACCACTGAGCTAAATCCCTGGACCTGTAAATTAATGCTTAATGGTATATGATTTATATGTTTGAAGAAATGACTTGTTAACATAGTAGAGGCAGAATTGCATATGATTAAACGGTGAAAGTAAAATGAAACTCTGCATATATACTCAGAACTTTTTCTTTTCATTAATAACATAATAACAGATTTTCTTCTTGAAAGAAAAAGATTCAAAAGACCGTAACCACAGTCAGCAGTTATATGTTAAATTTAAAGGGTTTCATATATTTTGATAATCCAAATAAGAGTCATGTATTTTATAGTACTTTTGGATTATGTAAAACTTTTGGTTCATATTCTGTCTACTAGAATAGTGTTGACCTTCGCATGTGAAACTTAAAGACCTAATCAGTGTTACTTTGACATGTTTTATTTTTTTGCAAACATATGTACTGTATGTCCTCACCTTTCACTTGTAAATTGTGCCTATAAAACATCCAGAACTCAACAAATAATGTACCTTCTTGATTACAACTGTTTTACACTTCAGTGGGTTTTCCTGCTCTGTTTTGTAGTGGATGGGTAACAAATAGTGCCAGTTAAAAATAAAGTAAAAAATCCACCAGGACAACAAAGTACTATGCAGGGTTTCAAATAAATATAATAGAATAGGCCCAAGGAAGCACCTGTACGGAGAAATTTGGAAAGTTTTGCAATCCTCGTATAAGATTCCTTTCAATTAATAGTGCTTACGATCAATTTCTATATGTACTACATTGTTATATGTGTCACACTATTTAAGATAGTCAAAATTCAAACATATATTATTATTAATATCAAACCCAACCTATTGGAAAGTCAACTTGGTTATCAATAATCACATTTTTCCCACATTAAACTACTTGAGGGTTTTTAGTAATTAGTTTAACCCACATAAAAAGCAAGTGCTTCAAGTTCTGAATCTTATGTTTGAGATTTTTTTTTTTTTACTTTCCCAAAATTAATAAAAAATAAGATTATGTTGAAGGGAGGGCAGGGAAATGGGGAAAAAATAAGAACCAAGATATATCATGTAAAGGTATAAGCTCCCAATGATGAATAATTGTATTGTATACCTAAAATGTACCAATAAACTTAATGGAAAAAAATAAGATTATGATTCTTATAAGACTATCTGATAAAGGTAGTACAGGATATAGACTGTATTTGATTCTAAGAAAATACTGGCAAAGTACCATAAAATTCCAGCTGCTTTAATTTTATTCATAAAATATCTGTGAAAGCTGGGCATAGTGGCATATGCCTATAATCCCAGCACTTGGGAGGCTAAGGTAAGAGGCTTGTGAGTTCAAGGCTAGCCTAGAACATGCAGCAAACCCTATCGCAAAAGAAAAAGCAAAATAGTAAGAAATTTTATGAGTAAAAATAGAACAAAAATTTAAACTTAAAAGTTAATTTATATAAATTTGCTTAGTACATATAAATATGCTTTGATTTAGAAAAAAAGAAAAATATATTTTGATTTAAAGAAATGCAATTTGCATTTTAGTTCAGTGGATAACATATATTTATATTGGTGATAACTCTGTGTGCTGAAAGATGAAAAAAGTAAGCAAAGCTTATGACTAAAATTAAGTAGAACAATGTATGAAATATTACTGAACACTAGGATAATTTTCAATATGAGAAGTATACTAACTTTGATTTCATTTGTTCTCACTTAACTATTTATTATCTAAGCACATTCTCTTACACCAGTGTACATTCTGTTCCTTCTTGATTTCAGCTCCAGTAGGAGATGGTTTAAATCAGATTATTATATTATTTTTTAGACAGTCAAGACATAGGGGACATATACTTCAGAAAAGCATTTAATCTGATAGTGTTTATATTATACATATAATATAAGGAGTCCAAACTTTGTGCTCTTATGATATTCTCGGAAGATGCTCAGTTTCTGTGATATTCTTGGATGGTGCTCAGTAACCCAGAAGGGGAGAAAAAAAGATCATGTGATGTTCAGGGATTGGTAGCAGAAGGGGAAGCAAGAGTGGCAAAGAGTCATAAGTAATAGGAGGGAACACACTTTAAAGAAAATTTAAAAGTATTTAAACAAGCCAGGTGTGGTGGTTTATGCCTCTAGTCCCAGGATGCAGGAGGCTTAGTCAAAAGGATTTCTGCGAATTTGAGGCCAGCCTAGCTGTGCAGTTCAGGCTTCTCTTGAACTATGTAATCCTGGTTGGCCTCAAACTCACAGTGATCCTCTTGCTTCAGCCTCCTGAGTACTAGGATTACAGAAGTGAATCACCATGCCAGGCAAGGTGTTTTTTTTTTATGATTTAGTTTCTATTTATTATAATAGTAAAACAAAAAAAATGTAAAAAGCCAAAAGTAACAAGAACCTCAACAGTTTCTCCATAGCGCCTCCAGATGTCATATTGCTATCCTCCCCCTCTGTGATTCTCTTGCTTTGCTTCGTTTTGTTCCTTAGTTTGGCAAATGCAAAACTAAAGCATGAAGCACCACCCTTAACCCCACGCTCCAGGTGTTTCTTAAGCATCTGCATATTGGGGAAGACCTGGTAGCAGCCCATGCACCTGAAGCCACTATACAGGTCCTCCAGCCCCGAATCCTGGGCCAGATTCTCAGGTGGCTTCTCAGCCTCTTCCCTTTCCTCTTGACCTTCCCTGTGCAAGCCATTTTCACTGTCAGTTAGGATGTCTCTTAGCCACACATAAGAGAGGCTGGCTTTTCAAGGGATCTTCTCAGGACAAATAATTTTTCCTATTCTTGTCATCTTTGTGGGGAGCTTCAAATCTTCTTCTGTATCCCCCAAGGTAGCCATACCCCTTTTCATTGGGACAGGCTTATAGTAAACATTCATGACTCTTTTGTTTTCAATAGATGTTGCAGACTCTGAGGGGCTATTGGCCAAGGAGGAAGGTAAAAGGGAATGTGCCATGAAGGAGAAATTCTCCCTGTCCATCAAATCTTGATTTAAAAGCCTCTTGGAGGATCCAGGACCATCCTGGTCCATAGAAATGCACTTGCTTGAAGAAGAGATGCAGGGCAAATGTTCTGAGTCTGAGAAATTCTCTCCTGCATCCAGATTTGAACTTGGGACCATCTCATGTGTCTCAGCGGCATCCTCTGGAGAGTCATGCAGTTCTGCATCCAAGAATTTGTCTTCATAGGAGAAGTCCCCTGAGGTTGAGGAAGAACTGTCCATCACTTTGTGGCCTTGAGTTCGGGTCAGTACCTTGGCACTACCCTGCAGAACATCTTGTAAATCCAACTTTCCTCTTGTACCCCTTGACTTTTTCACAGGTGGTTTTAAGAATTTCTTCTCCCTTGTTTTTTCTTCTATGTTTCATGGTTCAACTCTTTGCAGAATTGCTGATATCAAGTAGGAGTCTATCTGAGACTGTTCTCAGAGAATTATTAGTAATGATAAGAAATTAAATGTATACACCAAAAAAAAAAAGCAAAGAAGACACTATCTGTTCACCAGATCACTGTCCTTTGTAATGCTCAGTATGATACCCTGGTTGGTATGATACCAGTTATCACTAAGGCTAAGGCCTCAGCAGGGTTCTATGACCTATTGATGACATCCATGGTGTTCCAGGACCCCACCAGTATTCACAGCACTGCAGGATTGCTTAATCTGTTGCCTAAGTTCATCTGTCACTGACTTGAACTTTCATACCCAAAGTGTAATAGATGATATTGATTAAACAAAGGAAATCCTTTGATGTGTCTAGGGATACTGTACTTCTGAATCTTCCCAACCCCAAGGATATGGAAGGTTTAGAACCATGCTTCTATCATGGAAATTAGTAAATATTACATCATAGTGTTACTATTTAAGTTATCTGGAAATACACATCAGATACATATTATAATAGAGGTGCATATTTGAGAGTACCTCATAAATCCAAATAATTCCAGAATTTATTAAATTTCTCCTGCTACTATGTACATTCTCATGTATTTCCCCAATCCAACCTGTCTCCTTTGCCACTCTTCTTCATCACTTCCCTGATAGCTGGAAGAGACTCAATTTTGACTACACCAAACCTGGTCTTCATCAGGAATTCTGTTCTTGTGGTTGACAGTCTCATTCTCCTTGATTTTGTGCCAGCCCCCAGTCTGTCTTTTGGAATATCTGTGTCCTGTAGAGTTTGAACTCTGAGACAGCTTTATTTTACCTTCCATTGTGTGTAGAACATACTGCATCTTTTAAGGTCAAACTGTGTTTCCTCTCTAGTAATTACCATGAGTCCCAGGCAGTGGCTTATCCTCCTGCAGCCTCCTTTACCCTATCAGTTCTCTCTGTGGTTGTTATCATTTTCCAGGGGCAGAGGTTTCTAGGTTTCAGAAGCTGTGTGCAGTCCTCGTCTATTCTTCACTTTCTTCAAGGAGCATCACTCTAACCTCTGCTTATACTGCCACATCTCCCGTCTGTCACCCAGATAGTCCATGATAATCTTTCACTTTCACACATTCTTTGGTTAATATACAAAGTAGCATATCCATATGTTTCTGCAAATAGGAGATTGACATTTTGTGGAGTGATGGGAAGAGAGGGTGCATTTCTTGGCCTAGCCTACCAAGGTAAAGTCAGAGAGAATCACAGATTCTATAGTAAAATACAGTAGTATAAGAATAGAAAGCAAAAGGTGAATAAAAAAGGAAAAATGTCACAGCTGCTATGAAACATATTGAATTAAACAAAGTAGAATGAAATAAACAAAAACTCCACTTTGAAATTAAACATTAACCAAGGGGCAGAACAATTACACAAGACTATTTAATGCTATAAAACCTTGACAACAGCTGGGCGTGGTGGTTCACGCCTGTGACCCCAGGACTCAGGAGGCTGAGGCAGGAAGATGGTTCAGAGTTTGAGGTCAGCCTAGACTATGGTCAGTTCATGGCCAGTCTGAACTACAAAATGTGACCCTGTTTCAAAAAACCAAGAAACCAAAAGGTAAATAAAACTTTGCCAGTTACAGTCAGTAAACGAGAATTCCAAGACAGGGATGATAAGGCAATGTAAAGAAATAAATACAAAAAATTCAGAGCTCTGAAAAATAAAGTGCTAAAATATTGACAGTAGGTTTATCATAAATGGCTTTTATCAGTTTGAGGTAAAGAACTTTGTATGCATATTTTCATCAAGTTTTTTTTTTATCACAAAGGGAGGTTTGGATTTTGTCAGAGGCCTTTTCTGCACCTATTGAAGTAATTACTTGACTTTTGCCCTTTTGTTTACATGGTATTTTACATTTGTTGATTTACATATGTTGAGACATCTTTTTAATGATTTGTTGTGTTTTGTTTACAAGTATCTTTGTGAGGCCAGGGATTTAGCTCAGTGGCACCGTGCCTCAGGCAAGGATTTTTTCTAGATCTTTTCACTTGCTCATTTTTGGAGGAATCTTTTTTTTTTGTATGCTATAATATTGAATATATTTGGATCACTTTAAATATTTTTTCTCAGTTGTGATTGTTATAGTTTAGATCTAAAATGTTCCCCCAAAAGTCTCATCTATTCAGAGGTGGGGCTTTTGGAAAGTGATTAGATTATAGAGGTGTGATACATACTTATCAGTGGTTTAAGCCATTGATGAGTTCATGGGTGAATATGCTGTTAGGAGGTGGAGCCTGGTTGGAGGTGGGTCCTGAGAGGACATAACTTGGGGGAGGGGTATATTCTTGCCCCTGGCTCATCCTTTCACTGTCTGTTTCCTGGCTTCAATGGGTTGAGCATGTTCCTCCACCATGCCCTTCCACTATGCTGTTTCTGCCTGGAGCCAGCCAACCATGGACTGAACCCACTAGAAACTGAAGGAAACAAACCTCTCCTTCTATAAGTTGCAAGAATTGGGTATTTTCTCCCAGCAATGGGAAAGTGACTAACACAGTGATCAATGTGGTTGATAGATACTTTCTTAGAACAATAGAAAATTTGTAACTCAAATTGGTTTCTTTTATTTCTTTTTGGTGTTATGGATTGAACCCAAGAACCCCAGCCCTCAAAAAATTGAGTTTTTAAATGTTGCTTTGGTAATTTAAAAAATGTGTATTCGGGAAATATATGAAATCATAATTGAAATATTCACTTGTAGCATTTTAGATTAAAATCTAGAATTTTGGTATGTTGCCACACTTGTTTTAATATTTAATGAAGGACTGATGAATACTTATCTATAACTTAATTTATGCACTTAGTTGCCATGTATCTTTCTCTTAGTTTATTTTCAGAAATATCCTTAAAAATCTCACCTCCACCCTTCATGTTGATTGATAGTTTTCTTCAGAGTTTACCTTGATTTTACTAACTCAGTAAAGAGGGTCAGAAGTGAATATGACTCTATTTCCTGAGGACTAAGGATACCTTCCTTACAGAATTGTATTTTGGTGACTCAGTGCCTGAGCCAGCATCTACAGACAGTGCCTTCAAATATAATCATTGCATTTACATAATTTGAAAAGTCTCGTGTATCACCATTAAAATTTTTATTATTCCATTTCATTTATTTTGTAAATTTCTCTTTTTAGAGAAATGCATTTTGTATTGTTTGTTTGTAAAGGGATGTGAGTGTTTTTTCTTAGGCATTTATATAATGTGGGTGTTACTCTTTTCTTTGGTACTGGGGATCAAACTCAGAACCTTGCGGTTGCAAGGCAGGCATGGTGCCACTGAGCTAAACCCCCAGCCCTATTTTTTTCTTATAAAGGAGAGAATAATTGAATGAGATACTTTAGTGCCAATTGTACAATGATATGTGAGTAAAATATTATAGACTCTTCCTTTGACTCTTATAGACACTTCCTTTGAGTGACAGCACAAACCAGAGACTTGTACGTTGAGGTCCATACTCTTTCACCAGTGTTTTCTTGCTCTCTCATTTGTCTCAAGTGAGTGAGGATCCCCTGCCCCACTGATTGCACATAAGTTTATGCATCATAGAGAAGTATCTAGTGTGTTCTAACACCTTTTGTGATGTGCCATTCCTGTCTACTCAGGAGAGAGAGAAGCTACATAGAAGCTAGCTCTTTTCCTGCTGTGTATAGTTCTTGCGTTTTCATTTGATCATTCTCCTAGTGTTAGCACTTTTATTTTTAATTATAACTCTCTTCTACATGAGTTATTTTCTCTGTCATCTGTATTTCTAATCTCTCATTCTATATCTTTATAAACATTTCCAAGTATGTTCACTTAAAATAAGCAACCCCCCCCGAAAAAAACCCCACCCTACCCACATACAAATGTCTCTGGACTCTGTGACTTCTTCCAACAAGCAACCTGTCATCCCTGCTTTTTTCTTTCTTTCCCACAACTAAACTTCTTGAAACAGTAATCTCACCATTTCAAAGTACACAACTTCTACACCTATTTGGATATTCCATGTCTTTGATTGGCTTAATTCATGTTTGAAATATTAAAATTGTTATTGGATACCAATCATTGCCTACTCAACAAGCCACTAACCTGAGAGTTATCTCTTAGATCCAGTGGATGATCAATTATTTTAGAACTCTTTGAAATCACTTTAGCTGTCTTCTGCCTTGGTTTATATCAATAATAAACTTCATCTGTAAAATGAAGATTAATAATAATACCTATCTCACTTTTGATGATGGATAAAAGGAAAAAGGCATGTAAAATACCTAGCCTAGCATTTGACACACAAATATACAATAATAATCAGTTATAACTACTGCTACTACTGCTGTTACTAGTACAATTACTGCTGCTGTTATAACTACCATGACTACTAGTACTACTATCACTGTAGCAGTTTCATATATATCTTGAGTGATTTAGCCTCTTGCTTCTCCATACTGGTAAACTCTGTTTTGGTTTAAAAAAATCTAATTTTATGCATGATTTTGAAAAATAGTGAGTCTGGATATGCAATTCTAGAATGACCACTATATTATCTTTGAAGATAATATTGTTGCTCTTAAGAATTCACCCATCTACCTGCCTTTAGGTAATCCCTTTGTGTGTGCGTGTGCGTGTGTGCGTGTGTGTGTGTGTGTGTGTTAGCTGCTTTTATAATTTTCTATTTATGTTGTACTTTGGTAATGTATGTGACTAGATGTGGCTTTCCTTTTGTTTACCCTGTTTGGAACTTGTGTTTCTAGAACCTGATAATTAATGTTTCTCATTAGTTCTGGAAAATTTTCAGCCTCTCAGTTATCATTGATTATTGCCTATATCCATTCCTCTTCTTTTTCTGTCCTTCAAATATTAGACATATGTTAGATTTTATTACATCCATATATCTCTAAATATACCTTTCATTGTTTTCAATGCTCTTTTCTGTTTCCTTTTCTGTTCAGTATGCTTTGTTTTTAGCTACTGTATCTTCAAGCTTATGAATTCTCTTTGGCTGTGCATTATCCACTTTTGTATATCCTTAGTTTTTTATGTATTTATATTTTTAAGTTTTGAAATTTTTCAGATTTTCTTACTTTTGGATAATGTACATTTCTTGCTCACATGTCTAGTTCTTTTATTTACCATTTTTAACAAAACTAATTATATGTTCTGTATCTCGGAGATCTAGTACATGAAATTCTGTTTCTGTTGTTACATATACTTGACCTTCAATCATGGTGTTTCCTCATGTGTTTTGTAATTATAGACTGTGATCGTGTTGGGTAGAATCTCATCTGTGAGAATCCTGGGAACCCTAGGGTCACCTTGAGAGAATTTGTGTATGTTTCCAAAAGGACCCACAGGTGCTACCATACCATTCTGGGAGCACTTTAAGTTGATTTCAGCTCTTGGATCTTCCCATCCACAGCAGGCCAAGGTCTTATCCATAATTTGAAAAATCCAAAAACTGAGAAAACTAAAATTAATTTTAGGAATCATTTAGTCATAAAAGTTGACCTTATATAGTTTTTGAATTATCTATCACAAAGGTTCATACATTAAGCTACAAAAATATTTTCACATTATTTTGTGCAGTTGATGTTATAGTAGTGCATTAATATGTGGCATATGCACCATCATATGTTTCTTGAATCTGAAAAATAATGAATTCTGAACCATATGTGGTCCCTGAGGATTCTAGGTATTGGAATGTGGATCTGTAGTGTAAGTTAGAATTGCCAAATTGGACAAAAGGAAAGCTGTGGGTATCAGTACCCTAGAGATTTTTTCTGCCTCATTCCCCCAGGGCATAGGCTTATTTTCTATTGTCTTCTTTTGCTAAAAGATACTTTTTTATTTTATACAGTTAACTTTATAATCATAGAGGGATCCTAGATGTGGAGGTCTTAGCTCCAGCTAGTCACCTGCTTAGTATCAAAGGCCTGTCACCTGATAGCCATGGAGGATGTTAAGATTTGAGCCCCTAAACTACTGAGGTTAACACCTGCCTTCAGAACAACCTTCTCTTTAGTATTACTCTGTGTGGTTTTGTGAAAACTTTTTTTGGGGGGGAGAGGGTCATGGGGCTTGCTTTTATTGTGATTTCAGCCCAATGGATGGAAAGATAATTGCAGTATTTTTCTAGATTATCAGATGTTTTCTCTTTGATAGTTCACTTGTATACTGGAAATGGAGTCAGCCTGATTGCCTATCTTTTGTTCTTGTCTGCATACACAAACACACACACCTATATACACACTTCAAATTTGATTCTTGAGCTACTGTTTTAATTCATTAGAGTCACTGTACTGTGCATTACTTTGAGGCCTTTGCACATGTTTTTGTGCCTTAACATATTGTCAATCTCATTTGTAAAACCTAGCTTTGGGCATTTCTCAGTGTGTAGGTGGCCCCCCCCATGTGTATACCTCTCCCTTATTTACAAGGCTCCAATAAGATTCTGTTTAGTAGTTGTTTTTTTCTAGTCTTAAGTTTATTTCAGACTGCTTCATCTCTAACGCCAAACCTAGTGATAGCAGATTTTGGTAACTATTTGCTAAATTATGATATTTTTATTATATGCTTCATGTTTCCTGAATTATAGACACTTTTTTGTCACAAACTTTTTAGTTAAATTGCTTACTGTATATGTGTTTCCTGATAGCCGCTCAACACTTGTATTCTTGTGATATGATTAAAATTCAATTTGAATAAAATTATAACCTTGATAGGAAAAGTTAGAACAAGGAGCAATTGGAAAAAAAAGTTACATTTTCAACAATTGTATTCATATTTTTTTAGTTGTGGATTTAAAGCACATACATACTTCTCTTGGGACATATAGTCCATGATTAGATATTTGAATGATTAGGTATTAATATTAGATAAAATACTTCATTAGCATTTTGTTTATGTACATTCTTTGATTGGTTTTGAATTGGTTATGTCTAGATAATATTGCTTTACTCATTTTATAATTCATAAATATATACATTGTGCATGGTAAGGATGGATATGAAAGAAAAGCATGATTTCAAAAGGGGCAACAAACTTTCAAAATGCATTGAAATGATATTCACTATTTAGTCATGTTATTCAATAACTTGACAGTATTACCATTCACAACTTGAGGAGTAGGGCTGGGGATGTAGTACATTGACAAACACTCACCTAACAGGTGTGAGACCCTATTCTAGGTTCAATCCCCAGCACTGAAATAAACAAAAAACTTGAGGGCTTTAGAGCAGCAGTGATCTTAACCTTAAAACTTAAGGTTTTTTTGGCTTTGTAAAAAGTGCAATAAATGACAACATATTTAATTTGGTTTTAAATGACTATTTGGAGAAAGTAGAAATTTCAGCATTGAGGCTTTCAGTAGCTTATTTAGCAAAATCTCATTATTTATTCATTTAACAAATATTAGGATATTTGCTAGATGCCAGGAATTATTCCAAGAGGTATCGATTCCATTCTGAACAAGATACACACAGTCCTTGGTACCAGAGAGCTTTCTTTCTTTTTTTTTTTTTTTTGTTTGTTTGTTTTTGGTACCGGGGATCGAACTCAGGACCTTGCGCTTTCGAGGCAGGTGCCAGAACCACTGAGCTAAATCCCTGGCCCAACCAGAGAACTTTCAACTTAGGAGAGACAGAAAATGAAAGAAATAATTACAAATAATTCAAAAAATTAAGTTTTATAGAGAAGGTAAAGACTACAGTGGAAGAGAAACATGGAAGAGGAAGTGATATTAAGCCTTAGGTCAGTGAGGTATGGACAAGGCCTATTGCAGACTACTCTCTAGGAAGAGGCTCATAGAAAACAAGTTACATTATAGTATATTAAAGAAGTTGAGTGTTGCTGGAAGACTGAGTTTAGAAAGGAAGAGCATGTCAAGTGATGACACCTGAACTGTGGGTAGATTCAGGTCTGGAGGGCCCTTGAGGTTGAATACAATCTTAGAAGTTGTTGTAGTCAGAGTCTGCAAGGGAATTAAATTTAATATGGGACACATAGTTTATAAGATTGTTTTATGATATTTACCCAAAAAGTCAAATACGGAGGAGTTCAAGAGATTAGCCACACACTAGAGGCCCAGAGAATCCAACCAAGGGTCTAGATCCCATGGCAATGTCCCACCCAAGTACAGCCAAAGGCCTAGAGTCCAAGGCAATGTCCTCCATGAGTCCAGCCAGTGCCCTAGAGCCCACAGCAGTGTCTCATGCTTGTTTGTATTGAGGATCTGCCCCCGGAAAGCCCAAAGGCCAGGGGTGGAAGCCAGAAAACCTGTGCTGGTGGAGTGAAGGATTTGTGCCACCAGGCTGAGGGATCTATACTGGAGCCAGGAAGTGATGCTCACAGCGAAGATCAGAGCTCCCCTGACAAGAACAGCAGCCATTCCCAGTGACAGCAAAGACCTGAGCTCCTCCTCCAATGAGAACAGCCAAGTTAGCATCAGGAAAACCAGCCTCAGCAAGCTTCTCCTGGAAAGTCAACAGTCCCCGATCTTCCCCTCTCTCTTTTTATGGCTATTGGCAACAGTCCTCAGGTGGATTTTCCATGTCCAAACCATGCTGATTCAGTTCAGCTGAGTGTTACAAGTTGACCATTAGTTAATCCACCACAGAAGATATCCAGCTTCTTAAATTTTACAAATGAGAAAGCTCAGTCCCAAAGAGGTCAAACCACACATTCTATGAGAGTTAATACTGAATAATTTTTATCTACCTGTCTTGAACAGGTACCTTAATGTGTCATTGCTTTGTTCACCTGTATCTGATTATAGAATTTCACTATAATCTATTAACCTGGCACTGCTTCATTCTTGCAAACTTTCTCAGTGACTCTAGAAGCATAGTAAACTAAAGCTCCCAGGCTTACAGCTTTATAGCCTCACTGAGAAAAATTGATTTTTTCATTTTACAAAATTACAGGGAATAATGCTGATTTCCTTAATGCAGGTAGTAATTGATCTACTTATGTGGCATGATACTAGAAGTGTCAGTCTCAACCAGAACTACCTTGTTGGGAATCCCAAGAGCTAGTGACTTGATACAAGTTTTATTTCTTGCTCATATTGCATTCTGCCATGGGTGGCTCCTTCAATTTAGATATTCATTTATTTATGGCTTAAGAGTCTTCCACTGAAGTTTGTGCATCTGGCTAATGAGGAAAACAGAAAGAAAGGAGTAGGACCAGCTCTAGACATCATTTTTACCTATGATCCATTGTCAAGAACTCAGTTAATGACCTCACCAAAATGCAGAGGAAGCTCAGTAATGGAGCCTGGCTGTGAGTTCAAGAGAAGTGAACACACAGCACTGACTCATCCCCATGGAAATGAAACTAGACTATGATTTGTCACTTATATCTTAAAAATACTTTTTATGTCACTGAGATCACTGTAGATTCCACTGATATAGTAGTGTAGTTATTAAGATACAGCAAAAAACTGGCTACTATTACTTTTTTTCAGTGAGGCCAGATATCCTAAAACTGAATGACTAATGGCCAGATAGTGGATCCTCTGCATAGTCCTTCATCCCTGGAAGATATTTCATATTGATCCTAGTGCTCTTTAAAGCTTTGGTTTGGCCTCAAACTGCATCCATATACAGTGCCTTGAATTTCCACTGTCAATCGTAGTTAAGACTTAAGCTGAAACAAATTTGTCATCCTTAGTCTAGCCAATTTATCTATGCTGGGTACTAGAACAAGATGCTCACTGGATTTACAAAGATGCCAAGAACTGGCATTCTCATGGATGCTTCCAAGCCCAGGCTTCATCTACCAGTGGGTTTTTCTTTATAATCTAGTAATCCAATGATTTATTTGTGTGAATAGGTCATGGTGGGGTGAGATTTTCCATCTCTGCTTGATAGCAAAAGATAGTTCTTGATTTTATCTTTTACATTAGTGGAGACAGTTATAGCTATTGTGAGACAGGGAAAGGATGTTTTGGATTTTGCATTTAAAATTTAAACTTTCTCTAGGCATGAAGTCTGATATTCACCTTGAACATGAGTAATACACAGCATATTTGTGTTTTAGCACCTAAGACATTTTCTCTAAATTGCTACTTGGGTACCTACATGGGTATGATTTCTTTTTAAATTTAAGATAATTCTACACACACTTGTTTGACGTAAAATACATTAGCAGTCTCTCTTTTCCTCTAAGACCTAAAAGAAGAAAAAAATGAAGGGCTTCTCTAGGTGTGAAGGTGAGGCTAATTTGTGAGCACATGCTTTGCCTGGCCCATGTACCATATGTGTGGCTTGCTGCTTTCCTCATAAAGCTCCTGGAAGGTGAATTCTCCCATCTGCAGTTTACAGAGGAGAAAAACAAGGCCTACTGAAGTTGAGGCGTCCATCCAAGGCCCCACTGCTAATGAGGATAGGAGTTAGGATTTCTTCAGAAGTCCTGCTGCAAGACTCACTGTTTTTTATTTTTTTGGCATCATGGTATTTTTTGCTTGTGTATCTATGTGTAGTGTTACAAGTAGTGATAATCCAGACAAACAACAGCAACATAAAATAAGTATAACACCATGTAATTATTTTAGGTAGGAAAAATGGGGTTAAGAGTTTAAGACAGTTTATTCGCTGATTAGCTACACAGGTAAAACCCCTGTGCTGGCACCCTGCTGGCTAATGGGGGAACAAAAAAGTGAATGGGATGAGATCCAGATGACTGTTCCTGAGCCTGTCTTACCCCTTATCAGTTATGTCTTTTGATGATTTGCTATTCAAGCATTTATCTTAGCACACTTGCTAATTAAGGACTTGAGAGGTGGTGAAAGGTACAGCAGAAAGAGCACTGATTTGTCATCAAAAGACCTAGTGTAATTCCAGGTTCAGTTGCTTCTGGCTGTGATCTTGGCCAGACAAAGTTAATTTCTTTGGGCCTCAGCCTCATGTTTTCTGAGGCATCATGGGGTAAAAGTAACAATTAAATCAGTACATTTGCTGAAAACAGTAAAAACAAATTTCATCCCTGAATTATTCTGCAAATGATTGTCATTAGAAGAAAAAGGCTTTTCAACCCCAACAGCTGTCTTCCTAAGAATTTTTCAAGTTCTGTATGCAGCAATAAATGTACAAAAAGAGCTCAGCCTCAGCTGTTCTGTGCTTATCTTTGGCATCTGCTTGAGAAAAGATGGTTTATTCCTAAAAAGATGTGAAATAATAATGGAACAATTAAATATTCACTATGGTTTCATAGTTTTGGTTTTATTCATTGACAAACAGTAATTATCAGAATATAAATATAAAATATATTTAATTAAAATCATCCCCTAAAGTAAAATACTAATGACTTTGAAATATGTGTTATGATTTACATTTATTAGTATAGATTAAGTAATCCTCCTGCCTTTGCCATCCACTGCTGGGATTATAGGTGTGCAATCACCTGTCTGAACTTTTGAAATAAGGCAGCTTTTAGTAAGAGTTATTGGCTCTTTAAGAACAGTAGTTGTGGTTGGTTACCCATCAAAGTGTTTAAAACACCGAAAGTATATGAAGTGACTGTACTTTTAGGACTGAGTTCTTCATGATTAGTATTTTATACTGTTGTCAGGTTATAGTTGAAGTAAAGTGGAAAGACATCAAATATACTGTTTTACATTCAGTGCTAGTACATTGCTGTTGAGAAAGATTTGTAAAATATTTGAGAAAAAAAAGTTGACCTAATAGTGAATTAAAAATGATCAATAGTTGTAGTTAATCTCAGTGTTTACATTGCATTTGTTTATATCACATTTACTTATAGTGAAATATGTTTAAAGGACTTTAATAATTTTTAGAACTAATAAAAAGATAAACAACTATATAAAAAATGAGTACAATCATATGACAAGATTTAGTCGATAAATAATGTTCATTGTTTGGATCAAAGACATTTGGAAAAACTGTTAGTAGATAATTGAATCATTTAAAATTTTACCTGTAAAAATTCAATCCTTACAAGTAACAGTAAGCTAGTAAATATAGTTATGATTAAACATTTATGACATTTAAGCAGGTATGGTGGCACAAGCTTGTAATCCCAGTATGCAGGAGGCTGAGGCAAGAGAATTCCTAAGTTCAGGGCCATTCTGGGCTACATAGCAAGTTTAGCTCAGCCTACACAGTGAGACCATGTCTCAAAAATCAAGACCAAAAACAAAAATTTATAATATTTAGTAAGTTAATTGACCAGGTACAGCATGGGATCTCAAAATTTTAAGTGGGTCATAATTATGCTATTTCATTTAAATTTTTTTTTCTTTTGTGTTATTTCTTAAAACTGGCACACTTAGCCCTTATTTAAAGTTGTGAAAAGGATAAACAAACCTCTTTCTAGACTAGAGAGTACTGTTTTTTAGTTAAGCTTTTGATGTTAAAAGAATTATTAGCAGCAGAACGTTAGAGGTGAAGTGCATATGAAATTGAATATTAGTGATTTCTACATCACAGTGTTACTATTACATATCAAGTCTTGGTTATCTTATTTAAAATAGTGTTATATTATAGTTTAATTGTTATATTACATGAAACTTCTTAGAAATATGAATGCCTTTCCCATAATAATAAATATTTCTAGACTGCTAGTTAATAGGGGATCCAAAGTAACACTGCCCATCTCATTTTTCTTATATGTGCATAGCAGAAGAGTGCTTATATTGGGCCAGTGATTTAGCTCAGTGGTTCCACTGCCTGGCTTTGAAAAACTTCCGACCCTCAAATTACTGCTTTAGGTACTAATGGAAAGGTGAACAAAACTGGTGACCATAATGAACAAAACTGGCATTTAAAAAGGAATAAAAATACCATCATAATCATTAGGAAAACTCTCAATTTGTGATATTCGCTTTTATCCTTAGGTTTAAAGTAACTTGTATTTTATATTAATCATAATTGCAAAGAAGGATTTAATGCATTTTTCATAGGTTGGGTGGAGTAGGAAGAAATCATTAGGATTAATATAAATATTTTAAAATATAAGATGAGAACAAAGTGAATGATAAAAAATGGAAAGGTACTGACAAAGTACACTTCTTAAGATAAAATTTTCTACCCTGAAAAAAAGATGGAAAGCAAAATGTTAAAATAGAATGAGTAAAAGAAAAGAAGGGAAGGCATCTCTAAAATGAAAAAGTAGGAGATTTGGAGACAAAATATTGGACATAGATTAAAGCTATGATAATTATATCCATAAAATTTTGATGAGTGATATCAAAGGTTATTTAATGAACTACTTTCTAAATATGTGACCTCATTCTTTACTGTCTTGTTTCATGATAATTGTAGTTAGGTTACAGGTCAAAGGAAGCACCATCATACTGAAATTGAGTGAGTTATTTTGAAATTTCCATTTTAGGGCTTATTATGTGTTTATTTTTAGTAATCTATAATTTCTTAGCCTTCTTAACATGAGCAAAATATATTAATGTTCATTTATCATTGTTTTATTCAATGAACTTTTAAATTAGAGGCCTATGTTCTATGAAGCATTGTTTTTCTTGCTTTTGTGGTTTGATAATTTAACAGGAGAGCAAAAACCAGAATATTTAATTTCAAGGAATTAATTGTTTGATAGCTTGAAAGTCATTTTTTATAGTCTCATGTTATAAAGACCACAGTATATTTGAATATGAAGAGATGGCTGGCAGTTGAGGTACCCTGGTGGCTGGTATGTTGTCAAGATGTTTTTGGCCTACCACCAGCTTCTCTTTCTTTTGGTATTCCTAAATGGCTTTATCACTATTGTTGCAAGTGGGATAGGAGAAGATATTCTAAGTCCCATTCTGAGCACTGATGGGTGGCCCCCCTGAAGATGAGATCTTGGGGCAGAGGTACTTGTACCTCCTTTGAGCAACACTAGATTTCATGAATGGGCTAGGGAAGCAGAGGCCATTCCATGAATCTACCACTTAGTAATATGCTGCAGGAAAACAGAAAAGACATAAGAGCTCTTTGTTGAGAGCCTTATAGGGCAGACTTCTCAACAAACAATAATAGTATACCATTATGTGTGATATAGTAGAAGGATCACTGATGTGTTGTGAGAGCACAGAGGAGAGAATGGCCAATTTTGTCTGAAGGGAGTCTGGAAAGGCCTTTTAGAAGTGATATTGAGAGATAAATACCAGACATGACCGTGCATTTAATGCACAATGAAAAGAAAAGAGAGATGGGGTGTGCCTGTGTAGAAAGAATCATAGAGATGATTTTTTTTAAAGGAGTGAAAATCCAAGGCAGATTTTTAAACAAGAGAGTTCCACTATCAGACATTTTTTAAAAAAATGTCCATCTGCTCATGTAGAAGATGGCTACATTAGAGAAAAAGGAGACTAGATAAAAAAAAATTAGAATGAGTTAAGTGCTAGTGAGAGCCCAAACAAGGATATCACTAAGAGGATATGATAAAGGGACTAAATTTGAAAGGAAATTCTTATACAGGAGCTGTGGGACCATATTGAAAAAGTAAGAATGAGAGATATGGGAAACCAACGTTACTTAAAATTTTAAGCTTGGTTCACAATGGAGTCAAAATTCTTAGATTTGAAAACAATTTTAGACATTTCATACTCAACACACCCAAGACTGACCCTTTACCTTCCCCACACGCAGTCATTCCCATCTTGGTTGGTAGCAGCTTCATCCATCCAGTTGATCAATGTGAAAACTTTGAAGACTTTCTTGACTCCTTTCTTTCTCTCCTCCATTTTCAGTCCAGAAAACTTGCCTCTAATGAACACCCTTCCACTCAATAGCTGCAATAAGTGAAATAGTTGCTGCCCAAGATAAGCCTACTATATAAAGGGAAAAAAAGAAAAAATGTAAAAAGAAAATCATATTATTTTAAGTTTAATGCTTGTCCTGTGATACAGGTATAGTTTGGAAGTTCTAACACAATTACATTTTAGCTGAATTTCAGGTGAACGTCATCACAAACATAGGGCCCATTTAGAATATTCTCATTTTCTCCTGAAGAACATGGAATAATTTTCTGCTATTTTTTTCTTAAAACAATGTTTTTCTTTGTCAAAGTGTTAGGTAAGAATAACTAATCCCATATAATAAGCATATGTTCATTTTAAGTAACTGATATTTTACCACAAATCCCCCTAAATGCCTCATTTCTGTCTATATTTGAAGAGCTCATCGAGCCCCAAAACCAGCTCAGCAAGGTAAAGAGTTCACAGTAAGGTTATATAAGGCATAGAATACTTGGCTAATTGCAACCAAATCAGACCTGTTAAATCCTAGTTTTATTGTTCAAAACTTAATAAACTTGACTCTTATCATCATGAGTTACAAAATTATTATTCAAAAAAGCCAAAACTTAGTGAGCATCACTTATTCTTAAGGCAAGGCACTAAAAATGCCTGAGTGAACTTTCATGTCCATCAGCAACAGAAAGAGCATCACTCTTCATTAGCAAAAACATGCAGTTAACACACCAGTAATAATGGCTCCTTTTTCTCCCTAATAACCTCTGTAGAAGTTGGCATTCCTCTCATTCTTATTCACTTGTACTCCCATGAGAAACAGCAATAAAGAAAAGTTTACTCAAGCTCTGCTAATTGGAATTGTTAAATTTAGTGTCATCTGCTGAAACATTCCATTAATCCAAATGGATATAAGCCTAAAAGATATTTAAACTGCAGATATTGTACTTAAAATTTAGCTAGTCTACCTAAAGCACTAGCCAATGTAAAAATAAAGTATAAAAATAATTGTGTCCCTTTGTAATGGCCTGGGCCCAACTTGGGCTCTAAATTTAAGTAATTAGCTAAATTACTTATGAAAGATCTACTACCCATAGTTTAAAGCACCAAGCTTTGTCAGTGCTTTGAATAAAAAACTGTTCTTTAATATTTAAACTATGATAAAACTCATTACACTTTGCCCACTGTTAGTTGTTGAATACCTCTGTGGCCAGTACCTCTTAAAAAGCTAAATAGTGAATTATATAAATATGACCAGCTTATTCAGAAGCTCATTTAATGTCACCAAAATAGCCACTTAACTAAGTAGCCAAATTATACTCTAGAGACTTCATCAAATTTCATCTGTTTTGCAGGCCTAATAAAAGAAGAACTTAAGTAAAAGACGTAAGAAAAGACCAGTGTTGGTTGTAGAATATAAAAGAAGGGTAGAATTTAAGCAGCTGAGTACATTCCAAGTTCATAAGAAATGTTTACTGAATATCTACCCTGAATCTGCTGATCCATGTGCTTGGGTGTATCAGTGAACAAATAAATAAAAAGCTTTCCTCATAGAGCTTACATTTGGGGTAGGGTTATGAGAGTCGGTAAACAATAAACATGTAAGTAAATAAGTTGAGTTACAGGCTAAAAGAGCTATAGTAAAAAGAGAGATGAAAATATAGCCTAAGTGTTGGACTGCATGAGGTGGGATAATGTCCATAATGTGAGATAAAGATGACTGCATGGAGAGGTTTTCACCCAGCCAACAGTCATGTTCTGAGGGCTGAACCAGGCAACAGTGTCTATGTTGGGTATGTTCTTGCTTTCTCTGAAGCATAATTGTCATAATTGTGGGGCCTGTGCCATCTGATCATAACTCTTTCCTTGTTTAGATACCAAGAAACAAGATTTGCTTCTTTGTCTAACAGAAGCTCAGCAGCAAAGAAGTAGGGATCTTTAAAGAGAATCCTAACAAGTTCTATGCAGTACTATGTGTCTTTTTTTTTGTTTTTTGCACTTGTTGGTTATCTTCTGGGAGAGGTACAGATCTTGGTGAAACTTGTTTTAAGAATAATTGCCATGGATTTTTCTTTCCATCTGTTCCTTTGAAAAAGATGAATCATGCAGAGAGAGTTCTAGGCTTTCTTGTAACTATGATTAATATAAAGGTGATATTAAATTGCTTCTGATTTTTTAATAATAATGAATAGAGCTCCAAATATTAGGATAACTATTGCAGGTTTTTAAGATAAGGAGAAAAGGAACATTTATCATGATTCTCTTTTTGAAAAGTTTTTCATTGCGTATTTCTGTATTTCAAGAATTTTGTTGATGAGGCAGAGCTCACACTCTAGTAAACTACACAGATACATGAATAAACCTGTATGATATTGTGTCCTGAATTCACCTTAGAATATGATTTAAGTGACAACTTTCTCATTTCTCTCAATCATAGCATATAACTATAGTTATTTATATGTATGGGAGAAGTTAATTTGTTACATATGATGATTGGTTTACCATATCAGGAAATCAGGTTGAGAAGGACTGTATTATAAGGAAATATCTGTTTCTTCAGAAAATGACATAATGATATTTGTATTTAGAATTATACTCTTGAAAGCTGATTGAAAATAGAAGGAGAAAAGAGAATTATTTGGCTACTGCGGTCATGATCGAACTAGGTAATACTAAGAAGATTAAGGTAAAGCAGAGAATAGCTCCACAGATATGTATTATCTGTATGCATTAATAGTTAACTGAGTATGGAGAACAAGAAAGAAGATGAGAAAGATGCTGAGCTAGAAAGCCAAGGTGCCTTTGTGGATGGCAGCACCATTATTTGAGCAAGCCAAAGTAGGTTTAAAGGGTAGGTAATGGTTTTCATTTTTGTCTTATCATCCATTTTAGATAATTGAGGCCTACTAGAAATATAGGCATGGAAGATATTGCTTAATAAGAATCATGACTGAGAAAGAGAAAAGCTAAGGAAATCATCTTGGGGACATCCAGTATTTAAGGGTTTGGAGGAAAAAGGAGGCCAGTAACAAGAGACTAAAGAGGAAAGGCAGAGATAAGAAAAAGGCCAGGTAAGCGTGTTTCCCCCAAGTCCAGGAAATATGACTGCCAGTATTTACTGTTTTCTCTTTATTAAAGCAATTCTAAAGGGTCTGAGATGGTGTTTATTATAATTTTGTTTTGTATTTCGCTGCTGGCTAATTAATTAAGCATTTTTATGTATTTGTTGGTCATTATATTTCTTATGAGAAGTATCTATTTAGATTATTTCTCATTTTTAATTGGATTACTTAATTTTTTGTTTTTTGAAATTTATTATATACTAGTATACACACACACACACACACACACACACACACACACACACAATCTCCCCTGTCAGATGAATAGTCGAAAATATTTTCTTCTATTCTGTTGGTTGTCTCTTCATTCTGTTGATTGTTTCTTTTGATGTATAGAAGCTTTTAGTTTGATGAAATCCCATTTATTAATTTGCTTTTGTTTCCTGTGCTTTTGGAGTCCTAGCCAGAAATCATTGCCTGCAGCAATGTCTTCAAGTATTTTCTGTATGTTTTCTTCTAACAGTTTCAGAGATCTAGGTTTTACATTTAGGTTTGATCCATTTTTTACTTTTTGTACAGGGTGAGAGATAGTGATCAAGTTTCAGTCTTCTTTATGTAGATATTCAGTTTCCCAAGCACCATGTGTAGCAGTTACCATGGAGTATCAATTTGATTGGCTTTGGAGTCCCCTCAGGAGATTGGTGGAGCATGCTTCTAAGTATATTTGGATAGATCATGGTGGCATGGCCTTGAAGTCTATATGTCTAGTCCCTTAGTCTTTTCTCTCTGGTGCCGTTCCCTTATTCTGTTCCTATGCTCTTTTGTATTGATCTTCCTGCCTTGGACTAGCTTACCATGTACTGAATCCTTAAGCCATGAGCCAAATTAATCTTCTTCTATAAGTTGCAGTTTTCAGATATTGTGTCTCAGTAGTGGGAAGGATGACTAATAAACTATTTATTGAAGAGATTGTCTTTCTTTAATGTACATTTTTGGTGCCTTTATTGACAATCACTTGACTGTAGATGCATGGTTTATTTCTGGATTCTCTATTTAATGGATTCTCCATTGATTTATGAGTCTGTTTTTTTTTTCTTTTCTTTTCTTTTCTTTTTTTTTTTTTGGTTCCAGGGATCAGACTCGGGACCTTGCATCTGGAAGGCAGGTGGCAGAACCACTGAACTAAATCCCCGGCCCCTATGAGTCTGTTTTTTGCCAGTTACCATGTTATCTTGTTACTGTGACTCTGTAGTATGTCTTGAAATCAGGTATTATGATGCTTCCAACTTTATTCTTTTTGCTCAATATTGCTCTGGGCTTTGGAGTCTTTTGTGCTTCCATATGAATTTTAAGATTATTTTCTAATTCTGTGAAGTATGTTGTTGGTAGTTTGATGGGGATTGCATTGAATCTGTAAATAGCTTTGGATGGTATTGGGCAATATTAATTCTTCCAGTCCATGAACATGGGAGGTCTAGGTTACTACTGTCCAGTGACACATAAAATGGAATCAAATGAAAACTAGAGAGTATCTACTGAGTTTGGCAGGTTGGAGGACTCTGCTAAACATGGGGCCAGTTCAGGATCACAGAGTGGATGGCTATCATAATGTAGACACTCCCAAAGCAGACTGGATTATAATGGGTTCCCATGAAGAAATGAAGAGTTAGCAAAATTGTGAGTTTAGAGAATATATAGTATGACAGAGGATTAAGGGATAAATTTTATGTCTTTTTCTAAAAAAATGTACATTTTGAATATGTATTTGGAAGATATGGAGAAAGGATATACTATGTAAAAAAGAATAATGAACAAGAAAAGAATAAAGGAAGTGCAGAGTGGGCTGAAGGCTTAGGGACTGAGAGTCCAAAATGAAGTGTGGACTTAGAATACAGGAGAAGACTTTTCTTTTGCTAAGGCTGAGAAGAAAATCTAGTAGACTATCATATCACTAAATGGAAGGGAGGTTGAAAGGGGTATGGGGAGAATTAAAGGGAGCTTGTATTACTCCTAACTTAAAAGAATATGCTTCTTCTTGTTCCCACTTCTGTTATCTGATAATCAGAGCTGTGTGAACAACAGGGCTTCACATTTAAACTCTATGTCTTAGTGGTTTTGAGGCCAGAATTTCTGACACCACTCTGGAGTTTAGAACACATTGGGGAGAGTGATAGAAAGAACTGGTCATATTTTATACAAGGAGCTGATTGTTGGTTAATAGATATCTCTCTAATCTTCCCCCTAGATTGTATCTGTATTGGAGAATTGCCACTCAAAGTATGCACACCTTCAGTTACCCTACATTCTTTAGTATTCTTCACCTCCAACAAGTACAGTTCTTTTCCTTTCTTTGTTTTTTCCCTTGATGTTTTCCAACTTTTTGTCTGATCTGGCAAGTAAATCTTTGTCATACTGTAAACTATTGATGAGTCTTCAGTGTATATTTGAACATGGAGACACTCATTATTTTTCTTTATATTGGCAATTTAAGTAAGTGGGAGAAAATCATTGAATAGATACATAAGAAATAAACATTTCTTTCTCTGGGCTACAGGGTCTTGAAAAAACTCTGAGACTATGTTTTTCCAAGGGCCAAAAAATAAGGAAAACCTGCTAGAAGTAGTTACTGCTTTAGACAAAAATGAAAATGCAGGCCACAATACTTGAGATCTTAGGGGAAAAAGGGAGAAAAATAAAAGAAAGTTTAATAGGATTTTGTGGGAACATACAGATGCTATACAGGATAATGATTAGGTTGAACTAAATGAAATTACAGATAATATTAACTCATTCTTGTCTGACAGGAACTATAACTTCATATAGCTTATCCAGTGTTCCTGATTCTAAATACACTTTCAAACTTTAGGTTATAACCCTTTTGAAAACTAGAGCTTGCTATCCTGGATTCCATGTATCTTTTCTGTAAACCTTATTTTATAACAACATTAAGCATTCTGCATGCATATTAGGTTATTTTTGACTGCTACTCATGCAGCATGGTTATTTGCCTATTTTCTACAACAAAAACTAGATAAAATATTAGTCATAAGCTTGGACTACTTCCTTGGGGTCTTACTCCAGCCCAACTTTAGGCAGTGACACTGCCTAATTCTTATTCTAGATAAGCAGTTTTCAATGGGATAAATCTACCCAGGGGAAATTTGACAATGTCTGAAGATGTTTTCAGTCATCTTGACTTGGGAAGGGAAGATTCTACTAGCATCTTGTGGTAGAGGCCAGGAATGCTGCTAAATATCCTGCAATGTACAGGACACCCCCAACTCCCAAAATGAAGAATTTTCTGGCCCAAAATGTCAGCTGTGCCCAGGCTAAGAAGTTGTTTTAGACTGAGCAATAGAGAACTTAAACTATGAAGTACAAGCTGTATATCATATTTCTTGGTGGTGCGCATGGAATGTTTATGAAGAGAAGGGAAAAATTAAGTTTGAAGGAAATGAAGCAAATCTGATTGCCAAAATACCTTGTGTTTGTAAAACTGCTGTTTTGGTGAGTATGCTCAGAATACTTAGACGTAAATAGTTTTAAAGAAGAATTAGATCACCAAGGAGAGAATTTTTAATGGAATGTGAAAGTGCCAACTTTTTTCCTATTATTTGAATGAAGGAAAATAAAAATGAAAAGGTCAGAAGTTATTAAATAGGATAGGAGGGAAGTTTCCATACTGAAATTTTGAAATTCTAAAACCTTACTTGGTCCTTTTGAATTGTACAGTTGATGTGTCTATATCATTACTAATGTAGGTATAGCTTCGGGTACAGATAGTAGGACATAGCATAAATTAGCTGTGTGACCCAGAAAGTTTTGTAAATACATATCATTAAGTTGCTGTTAACTCTGAGAGCCATAAAGAGACACTATGAGATGTACTTATAAAGATTTGTTAATAACTGAGTAAATGAAGTACTATCTGTGCTGTGAGAAAGATAACTATATTTTGTTTAACTTTCTGAAAAAAATGTAAGTGAACATGGGTAGTCTATATAACTTTGTGTTGCTAATTATGAACATTGAAGCTTTTGAAGGGGCGTACTGGGGATCAAACCCAGAACCTTGCACTTGCGAGGCAGGTGGCAGAACCACTGAGCTAAATCCCTGGACAAACATTGAAGCTTTTTATTTTGGTTTTTTTTTTGGGGGGTGGTACCGGAGATCAAACTCGGGACCTTATGCTTGCAAGGCAGGCAGCAGAACCACTGAGCTAAATCTTCAGCTGAAGCTTTTTAAATATTATACATCACTTCTCTCTAGAACATTGTCCTTCTTTTTTTCTGTGTTGCACTTTTAATTGCCTCTTTATTTTTAAGTAAGTGGAGAAAGCACCTTCCAGAAGCTACAATAGCAGAAAGAGATTCCATCAAGAATTTACATAGTAAATTTTTATAATTTTATGAAAGCTTTTTATTAGAACTGTACATGAAGGAAAAGCTGCCCCCTCAGAAGATGTTCTGTCTGCCTGCAAAAGCAAAGTAAAGGACCTAAACTTGGAGGCAAGCCTGGGATACTGAGAAGTGGGAAGAGAATTGATGGAATACCACTCATAAATTCCATGTATATGTGAGACACTTGTCCAGTGACCTTACATAAATATTTTAGAGCATAGTAAGATAAAAATACAACCTCAAAAGCTGAAGTTCTAAATTATAATAATACATCTGATCACCTTGGACTTCTGGATGTCAAAACACAGTATTTGGGGTCATCTATGAGGTTTGAACATACAAATACTTTAAAGAAATTCTCTAGTATCACTCTGCCTCTACTTTGATTGTAAAACACTGACATAGTTTTCTGCTGTCCTGCAGGCAATATAATAACCAAGGAGGCAACAGTGCTAGATTACTCTTTAGAGAGTAGTCAGCTGGACAAAGAGATCATTGGGGCAAAAGTGTCCTCCCAGGAATGGTTTACACCAAGCAGAATAGGATGTGACACTGAAGAGAGAAGCAGAGCCCTCCATTCAGTGTAACATCAAGGAGGCAGGAAGGTGTCTCAGAGAGTGCTTGCATGAAAGTAGATTTAAAATACCTAGCTCTAGAATGAAGTCAACTGCTACAAGTGTTTATTTCATTTAGGCAATGAATTTAGTGATCATCTCTGTGAGGCTGAAAGGCACTTCCTTGATTTTTGCTACCACATTAGCTTGGCTCTGTATCTCCAAGACTAGGAGTTTGATATACACATGGTCAACATGGATTAGTTCATTAATGTTTTCCAGCTTTTTTTCTGGCATCCCCATTGACAGAGAAGGGAAGCTGGTAAGGAACTGGGTTCTTCTAGGTCAACCTCTGAAACTCGTCCAGGTTGATTGGCTCTGGGAAAGGACATTTGAAGAACTGGTTCCAAGTTGTCCAGAATGTTCAACAAGGTCTTAAGAATTATTGTAATCAGAATCTGAGATGTTCTGAAGGGATGACAATTGGGCCTGCACTTGCTGCAAAGATGCATATAGTGTGAGTGTTGTGTATTAAGAATTAAAGTTTTATTTCTTGGTTTTTGAGAAATAGACTCAGGCCTTATTTTAGATGTTTCCTCCTAGGAAGTAAGCTGAGGACTTTGAAGAATAGAAACAGTAAGGCTTTGAGTAAGGCCATAGGGATAGAACAATGCTAGGGAGATAGTGCCAGAGATTCTTGCCTAGAGGAGGAGCAGGAGTGGAAGGTGGTAGATAAGATCCAGTCTTGTATGAACCAAGATCCAGTCTTGTATGAACCTTGGAATGAAAAATGGCAAGGAATTTGGGAGGCACCCTAAAGATGAGACTATAGAGACAGTGAAGGAGAAAATTCCCAGATGCTTGCAGCAGCAGTTGCCATTTCTGAATACTATTTATTTTAGGAAACGTAAGTTTCACATATGTGGGTAGGAAGCTTGATTGGAACAGAAAACTGATGCCTGGCTTCTGATGTGTGAGTCCTATGTATAAAACACTGCTTTTCCATATGGCTTGAGAGCCCTCTAAAAGGAAGTCCTGAATAAAAAGAGTTAACTGAAGATGAAATAGGTCTTCTTTTCTGAGGATAAAGTAGGAAGTGATGGACTGTGGTAGGAGCCTATAGGTTAGATATTTAAAAAGAAGTGCAGGGCTGCTCAGTGCTGGGTATGGCGAAGTCATCAACATGGCAGATTCTTCTCTATAGACCCAGAGAGGGGTAAAGACAAACTCTGTAAGCTTATATTTAACCTTAGATTCTATGAAAAAAAAATGAAATGAAACCTTACTGTCATGTAAATAGGACATGTGTTAATTTACCTGACACACTTGAAGACTAGACATCAGTAGCTGATCATTGTGTAGCAAGAAATCAGAAACCCAAGCCACATGTATCTTCTGAAATCTCCCTAGCAACTAAGTCAGCAAAGGCCTTCCTTCCAGCACTTACTACCAGCTGAGATAACTGGTTTGCGACTCCGTGGATGGCCCAAAACACCACGATCTTCTCTTCCTGTGGTTGGTTACAAATGCCCATCTTCTACCACTAGAGTGCTGCCTAAGTTTTCACTTATATTCATATCAATTGTTATCTGTTTCAAAAAGCACAGAGTTCTTTTGAGAATCTTGTGATGATTTAAAAGAAAGCACTCAGAGGAGATTAATGTATGAAAGCAATAAAATATTATGGCTGGTGGCATGTGTAATTATTTCTGTCACACAGATAAAGACTCTAGGGTAAGGGGACCCAGAGACTTGCTTAAAGTCATATTGTTAATATCACAAGTACCCACATATAAATCCTAAGGGACAAAAATGTACATTTCCAATTTTTGTCCTCATAATTTTCTACAACCCTAAGGATTGACAGTATTTACCAAATGAGCTGCGCCCCCCCCCCCCCGTCTGAAGTCATAGCAGCCTGTAGCCCTAGTTTTCCAGTCATGCAGGCAGCTGGGCACTTATGCTGGCTCCTCGAAGCTCTGAGTCATGGTGCTGCATTTGGGAGGCAGCATGGTTAGTGTCTCCTTACTTCAGTTGGTTAGAAGAATCATAGAAATTTATAATATTCCTTTTGAAAAGTTGCTAAATGGACTATATTTAGAACATATGAGGGTCTAGTTTGCCAGTGATTGTTAAATGTACTCTGAGGACTTGATTTTACGTGCTCTGTTGACAGTGGATATACTTTTGGCTGTTGCTCAAACATTGAACAGGGATATAGCCATCTGTGGTTTGGAGTGAGGTCAAAGAAGAGAGTGACAAAGTCAGTGGAAGTGAGTAGAAAGAGTAAAAAGAACTAAGTTCAAGCATACACCATACCTACACTGGTTTTGTTTCTTTTCCCCACAGAGTATTCAAGAGGCAATTTATTATCCGGTTGTTCAGTTGCTACAAGCTCATCATTCTTGTTTCGTTTTGTATCATATGCTTTCTAATTGCCCCATCAAAACCATCAGCTGTTCCTCTTGGCTCAACCTTTGAGATACCTAAAACACTACCTTTTGGTTTCTGCTTTTGGCCCACTGTAACTGCACACTCATCACCATCTTTCACCTAGCCTATTAAAATAGCCCTCTTGTCTCCCTAACTCTATTTCCTCCACCCAGCCTCTGCTCCATATAGCTGCCATAGTAACTCTTTGAAATAAAAGTTGTGTCACATCATTCCCCTGACCAAAGCCCTTTTAACAGTTTTCTAAACATTTTAAATGAAATAACAAGTCTTTCCTGTTACTAATATACAGTAGACCCTCAGGTTATGACTGGCCTGACATACGAACAACATAGGTTAATTAGGTTAGTGGAAGATTCAGCTGCCTCTTGTTACCTGTATCATGTACTCAGATAAACATCCAGATCTCAGCTATATTGCCTTATAACCAACTTGAGTTACAACCAGCCCTCGGGAACTGTTAGAGTTCGTAAGTCAAAGGTCCACTGTACACTGAGTAATCAGGAACCTGCTGAGTGCTCCATCTGCCACCCATCTCCTTGCCCTTCTCCAGTCACACAAGCTTGCTTGATTTGTCTTTTTGTTTTTTTCCATTGAAACAGGATCTCACCATGTAGTTCAGGCTGGCCTTGAACTCACTGTGTATCCCAAGCTGGCCTCAAACTCATGTTGATCCTCCTGCCTCAGCCTCTCAGGTGCTAGGATTACAAGTGTGTGCCACCACACTTGGCTCTTATTTTGACTTGAACTTGCCAGCCACATCTTCATCTCAGGGGCTTTGCATTTACTGTTTCCTCTCCCTGGAATATTTCTTCCCAAGATGATTGAATGGCTGGTTCTCTCTGTACATTTAGGTCTCTTTGAATGTCATTTCTTTTGGGAGGTCTTTTCTGATCACCCAATTTAAAATAGTATCACCTTTCCATAAGTCTGCCTTTTCTAGATATCCATACGTCCATCCATTTAGCCCTTTACTTTCTTTAATTTTCACCATACTGCTTATCTCCACTTGACATTGTATATCTCGTTTGTCTGTGTCCTCTATTAGAATCTAAGCTTTAAGAAGGTAGACAGTGTTTGTTTTGTTCACTGTTGTTTCTCTAGCTGATAAAACAGTGCCTGGCGAACAACCCAATATCAACCAATGAAATTGAAAATGTAATTAAAAACTTATCAACTAAGAAAAGCCTGGGCCCTGATGGCTTCACTGCTGAATTCTACAAGACATTTAGAGAGGAACTGCTGCCACTACTGTTTAAACTCTTCAATGAAATTGAAAGGGAAGCAATACTCCCAAATTCATTCCTGGAAGCAAGCATCACCTTGATCCCCAAAGCAGATAAAGACACAACTGAAAAAGAGAACTATAGGCCAATCTCACTAATGAACATAGATGCAAAAATCCTTAAGATACTGGCAAACAGAATGCAGAAGATCATCAAGAAGATCATACACCCTGATCAAGTGGGATTCATCCCAGGGATGCAGGGATGGTTCAATATATGAAAATCAATTAATGTAATACACTATATCAATAGAGCCAAGGACAAAAACTATATGATTATCTCCATAGATGCAGAAAAAGCATTTGACAAAATCCAACATGCATTTATGATAAAAACTCTACAAAAAATTGGAATAGATGGTCTCTACCTCAAACTGATAGACGCTATCTATGAAAAACCAACAGCCAATATCATACTAAATGGTCAAAAACTGAAATCCTTCACACTCAAATCAGGAACAAGACAAGGATGTCCACTATCACCACTCTTGTTCAATATAATTCTGGAAACATTAGCCACGGCAATTAAACAAGAGAATGAAATAAAAGGAATAAAGATAGGTAATGAAGAAGTCAAATTGTCATTCTTTGCAGATGACATGATACTCTATATAGAAGACCCCAAGAACTCCACCAAAAGTCTTCTAGACTTAATAACCAAATTCAGTCAAGTAGATGGTTACAAGGTCAACACACAAAAATCAATAGCTTTCCTCTACACGAACAACAGACTCACTGAGAGAGAAATAGGGCAAATAAGTCCTTTCACAATAGCATCCAAAAAACTGAAATACCTAGGAATCATTCTAACGAAAGAAATCAAAGGACTCTTCTCTGAAAACTATAGCACTCTGAAAAGAGAGATTGAAGATGATATCAGAAAATGGACAGACATCCCCTGCTCCTGGGTAGGAAGGATTAATATAGTGAAAATGGCCATACTTCCAAAACTGCTATATAGATTTAATGCAATTCCAACTGAGATCCCACCAGCATACTTCATAGACCTTGAGAAAATCCAAAAATTCATTTGGAACAAGAAGAGACCCAGAATAGCAAAAGCAATTCTAGGTAACAGAGACATGGCAGTGGGTATCACAATCCCCAACCTGCAACTATGCTACAAAGCTACTGTGATAAAAACAGCATGGTACTGGCAAAGAAACAGACCTGAGGACCAGTGGAACAGATTAGAAGATGCAGAAACAACGCCACACACACTCAGCCATCTCATCTTTGATAAAGGAGCCAAACACCCTGACTGGAGGAAAGATAGCCTCTTTAATAAATGGTGCTGGAAAAATTGGGCTTCAACTTGCCAAAGATTAAAAGTAGACCTGTATCTCTCACCATGCACTAAACTAAAATCAAAATGGATTAAAGATCTAAATATTAAAATAGAAACTCTGAACCAGTTGGAACAGAGGTTAGGTAGAACCCTTGAAGACATCGGTATAGGAAAAGATTTTATGAACCAAACCCCAGTTGCCCATGAAGTAGCACAAACAATCAACAAATGGGATCTCTTCTTATTAAAAGGCTTCTGCACAGCAAGAGAAACCACCAGCAGGGTGAAGAGACAACCCACAATGTGGGAAAAAATCTTCACCTGCTCTTCCTCAGACAAAGGTCTACTATCTCGAATCTATAAAGAACTTAAAAAGATCAGACCTCCCACATTTAAAGAGCCAATCCAAAAATAGGCATCTGAAATGAACAGACATTTCTCAGACAAAGAAGTAGAAATAGCAAATAAATACATGAAAAAATGTTCAACATCACTGGTCATTCAAGAGATGCAAATGAAAAGAACGCTGAGATTCCACTTCACTCCAGAAAGAATGGCTGCTATCATGAAATCAACCAATAACAAATGCTGGTGGGGCTGTGGGGAAAGAGGAACCCTGCTCCACTGCTGGTGGGAGTGTAGACTGGTACAAGCACTGTGGAAATCAGTATGGAGATACCTCAGAGAACTAGGACTGGAAATCCCATTTGACCCCGCTATTCCACTGCTGGGGATCTTCCCCAAAGAATTAAAAGAATCATACCACAGTGATATATGTCCACCCATGTTCATAGCGGCACAATTCATGATAGCTAAAACTTGGAAACAGCCCAAATGCCCATCAACTGGAGACTGGATCAAGAAAATGTGGGGTTTTTTTATAAAATGGAGTACTACTCAGCCATAGAAAATGAGAAATCAGAGACATTTATAGCTAAGTGGATGCACATTGAAGCAGTACTCTTAAGTGAAATAAATAGGACACAGATGTGTAAATACCGAATAGTTTCTCTGGTGTGAGAAACTGAAAGTGTAAATAAGGACGAAATGTATAATAGGTAATGTGAAATAGGAAGAAAAGGGCAAAGGGGAAGGAAGTGGGAGGGCTAGGGGAAAGGATAGAAGGGAATGGGATTAATATGAGAAAATGGAAAAATAGGAACAAAATCTTTGTAAATAGGGAGGACTGGAGGGGTTGAAGGGAGGGCTGGGCAAGGTTGCAAAATAAAAACCAAGAGAGACTATGTAAAGGTGCAAATTTCCAATGATGAATGTCATTATATTGTATACCTAAAATGTACCAATGATTAGAATGAATAATCGATAATGTAAAATAGGAATAAAAGGTCCAAAGGGGTAGGGGTAATGGGAGGCACAGGGGAAAGGAAAGAAGGGAAAGGAAAACATGATGAGAAATGGAAAAAATGGAAATAAAGTCTTTGTAAATAGGGAAGGCTGGAGGGCGTGAAGGGAGGGCTAGGAATGGGGAAAAAATAAGAACCAAGATGCATTATATAAAGGTACAATTCCCAATGAGAAATGTAATTGTGTTGTATACCTACAATGTACCAATAAAAGAATTTAATACAAAAAAACCCCAAAAAACAGTGCCTGGCACATAACAGGCATCCAGTAAATACTTGTTAATCAATTACTTCATTGAATTAATTAGCGAAGTGGATGATAGCCAATGGGTGAATCTAATTATAATTGTGTGTTCCATATGTATACACATATACATACATAATCCTTATAATGTATTAGGCTCTGTGCTAAATACTTCACTTGCTTTACCTAGTTTAATAAAACAGCTGCCAGATAGGTGCTGTTATTGTTCCCATCATAGTAATGAAAAAAATGAAGACTCAGAGAGGGAACTTTGCTCAGGGTCATATAGTTATTAAATAATATAAAGTAATTAAACTGGATCTGGTCTGGCTCTAAAACCTTTACTCAATAACTGTGTTAGATATTACATCTCCTAATTTTAAATCTGCCAAAATTCTATAGGAAACAACATAAGAGAAAATTTTATAGTATATTTTAGATAAAAGAAGTCATTTAAAAATAGGTGACACTAAAGATCACATATAGTAATATAAAAATATAGATAAATTTATTCAGTTATACTGAGTAAATTATATGAGTAATTTCTAAAGCTCCCATTTTGGACCTTTCTATTTGAAGAAAAATTTAAGGAAGGATACCTGTAGTTAAGTTCTGCAAATAAAAGTCATCATATTGGCACATTTACAAGCTGCTCTCCTTTTATCTCTTAAGCTCAAAGGTGTTTATTCTTTATTTCTTATCCCATCTATCCCTGTTACCTCCTGTTTTAGGGTCATTTCTTCTAGCTCTTGCTGTCCCTTCCTTTGCTGTTTTTTGTGTACCTTTAAGCACCTTCTCTTCAGGCATCACCCCACCTCAGTCCTCACTAGGTGGTTTCATTTTACATAGGAGAACTCCAACAACTCAGCCTCCATAAATTGGCCCATTCCTACAGTACCTCTCCTCAGTCTTCCTTCTTTTGGGAAGTAAATAGGTGTCCAGCCATCTTCTTCAGATTCTTGTTCTGATTATTTTCCAGCTCCCACCCTGGTATTACTTCAGATCTTCTACATGAAAAATGTATATTGTATAAAACTAATTTACATTGTTATGTCTTCTTTCTACATGGGAAAATATAGTGCTCTTCTCCTCCTGAAACGTAATCCTTCCGATTTTACCTTCTGTCTCCAAACTAAAGACCTATTAAAATTTTCTACTGTCCTCCTCAGTAAAAAGTTGGCAGTCAGATGATTATAGGCTTTAATAGCAGCTCCCAAGTATCTTGGAGACCCAGGTGCTTTCCATGTTTACCCTTTGCTCACTTCAGTTTGTTGAAGTCTGTCCTCCAGTCTTGAGATTGCTGTGGTATGACAGGCTTATACCACACATTCATTGAAGGAGCAGAGACATATTGCTGTTCTGTTTATCATATATCGCTTCATTATAAAAGAATTTTCTCATGCTGATCATGTATAGCTACAAGGGAAGCTGAGATTGCACCTACCTAGTACTTTAGCTTTCTGATAGGCTGGGTGAGGAGGAGACAAGAATTTTCTGGTACAGAAGACAAGGGAAAGAAATAATTGTTAGTGAGGCAACATTAATGTCTGTCATTTATGCTAAACCCAAGAAGAAAACCTTCTGGATCATCTGTGTCATTATTTTTTTTATATTGTCCAAATTGAAAGGATTTGTTTCTGTCTACAAGTGTTTGTAAGTTTGAGCTCTCTAACGTTGTTAACTTCAAGGCATGAGTCAGACAGGGAGGGAGAGAAGGTATTAGTTTTTGAAGGTTGCCATAACAACTCAGACTGAGTGGTATATAAACATTAAAAATTTATTTGTCATAGTTTTAGACACCAGAAGTCTAGCATGGTTGAGTTCAGGTGCGAACCCTCTTCTGTATTTCAGGCTATTTACTTCTCACTGAATCTCCATGTAGCCAAAAGAACTAAAGAACTCTCTCAAGTCTTTTCTGAGGGCACTAATTCCTTTCACGAGAAATCCACCTTCATGAACTGGTCACCTGTCAAAGGCATCATCTCTTAGTACTATTACATTGCAGGTTACCATTTTATTACGTGAATTTTAAGCAGACATAATCATTCAGTCTATACCAGGCAGGAGGGAGGGAAGAAGAGAGGGAAAGAACAAATTTAAAAGAACTAGAGTTAATAATTTTGCTTATATGTTAGCTCATATGACAAATATTCTGGGCTACTGTATGTTAGGAATGTTTAAAACTTACATATTAGCCTGTCATTAGACTTTGGTGTATAGCATCTCATTTACCTTTCATGAAGCTCAAGTTTAGACAATGATTGTATGACAAAAGAAAGACCAATTTTTGTTCTCTTTTCTGGCATTCAGTCAAAAGAAACTTGTTCTAGTGGGATTTGACAGAATCATATAATTAAACTTGGAAAGAAATTATTAAATGGAACACAGGATGCCTTTCTAAATAAATAAAAGTATATATAATAATGCAATAGAAAATAACTCCTCCTGTCTAATTTGTTGATTCACTTGTATCCAGTAAGAGTTATTGAAAGAAATTGGCCTCTAATACCTACAATTAATTTTAGCATAAAATTATTTTATATTGAGATAGATTATAAATCAGTGATAGCCATCTCATTGAGTTTGTAAGTCAAGGGTGCACTGTGTGACCCTATTCTTGCCTGTTGGACCTGGAGCTCCAGTGGAGGATGGCCATATGTAAACTCAAAGCTATATGTTTATGTAATAAACTCTACAACAGAGGTGTATGAAGTAAGGATTATCACAAAAGACAATGCCTACCCTGTAAGGTAGTTAGTATTATCCTCATTGCTAAGTCAAAAACAGAGCTACCACGTGGTTAGGTTAACCTGTCCTTCAGTAACAGAGCTGGGTAGTGAGCTAGGTCTCTGGCCTCAAATCCAGTGTACTTTATCCTACACTGTGGGAGAGAAGATATAAGCCTCTCCTGAACTTGAAGACAATGTCAGAAAAGACTTCATGGAGCATATTGTATTTGAGATTGACTAGGAAATAAGATTGCAACAGGGTGATGACAGAGACATTGGAGGCTAGTGGTGGCAAACCTATGACATGTGCTACAGCAGGCACACAGAACCCTTTCTGTGGGCACTCGAGCCAAGTCACCCCAGCATAGATCCAGAAGCCAAGCATACAGGTTTAATTGCACGTTTTCACTTATCAATAAATAAGTGGGTTTTGGATTGCAGTTTGGGCCTTTAGTCTTCAAAGGGTTTGCCATCACTGCTCTAGGCAATGAGAATAGCATGAAGAGATACCAGAATAATTTTGGTGGAACACAACTTTTTGCAAAGTAAAGATTAGGAACATACTTGAATCTTCTAATGAAAGGCCTATCCTCAAGGTAAAGTATAATGTATAAACCTTATACTTAAGGTATGAGTAAAGACCTTATGCTCTAGGCATAAGTATAAGTTATAAGATACATGCTTGAGGTATTTGTATTTAATTCAGTGGACAGCAGGAGGCCTCAGAAGACTATGATCAGAACAGTACTCTGGGACAGTTAATTTTCTACAAATATATCTAGTTATGCTAGAGATGATCCAGAGATGAAATTATACAGCAGCCCAAACAAGAGGTAACAAGGGCCCTATCATGAGCTACTTTTCACATAGTTTAAGAAGTCATCAGTCTCATATACTACTGGAAAAGAAGTAGAAATCCACACATTTGAGAGCTATTTAGGTTTGTTGCTACTTGCTTACATTAGTAACAATTATTTACAACTTCTAAAAGTTAAAGTTGTCTTCCCATTTAAATATGATTTTTTTCATTCTCTTATTGATGAATCATCTTGCCTCAGACAGGTTTTCTAAGATAAATTTTCAATTGCTTAAAACTACCAAAAAGAATGACTTACAGTTGTGGCAAGGTGGAATAACAAGGAGTGTCTGTATTTACTCTCTTGTCTGAAATATCTGAAATAAATTAAACAAACATATATTAAATAACATCATTTGTTGGGCCAAGGATTTAGCTCAGTGGTTCCACCACCTGCCTTGAAAGCCCAAGGGCCTGAGTTCTAGCCCTGGTGCCAAAAAAAATAAAATAAAATAACATCATTAGTTATTAGGAACATGCAAAGAAAAACCATATGAGATACTACAACATACCTTTCAGAATGGAAAAAAAGAAAATTTAAAAGACCATACTTAGTCTTAGGAAAGATGTACAGCAGTTAAAATACTCATACAATGCTGGTGGGAATGTAACATGACATAAACATATTGGAGATAGTTTCTTAAACAACAAAATGACTCAATCTATTCCTAGGCAACTACTGAAGGGAAAATAATGCACATCTATTTATATACAAATAATTATATATAAATGCTCATAGCAGCTGTGTGTGTAATAGCCAAAAACTGAAATCGCCCCAAATGTTCATTAATGGGTAAATGAATTAACAGTTTTGGAATGCTTATTAATAGAATATACTTCAACAATAAAAAGGAAAGTAAAATAGTTCACACAACAATTCAATCACGCAAATACTTTCCCTTGAGACAGCCATTGATCTTTGTTATGCATCATGGATCCTTTTTAGGCAGACTTTCCATTTAGTGATATAGAAGCAGTCAGCAAACATTTTCTATAAAAGATTACACAGTAAATATGTTAGGCTTTGTGGATCACTGAATTAAGTTTGAGTTGAGTGTCACAACTATTCAACTGTGTTATCATAGTATGAAAGCAGCCTTAAACAATATGTAAACACAACATGGCTGCATTCCAATAAAATTTTACAAAAATAAGTCAGGCCAGATTTTCCTAGCAAACTCTAGTTTGCCAATCCCTGACATAGAATAGTAAAAAGATAAGTATAATAGCCAGGCACATGCCAGTAGTCCCAGCTATTCAAAAGGCTGAAGCAGGAAGATCCCTTGAGCCCAAGAGTTGGAGGACAGTCTGGGCAACTTAGCAAGACCCTCTCTCAAAAAGATTAGGTTTAAGATTTAAGGTAATTAATAAATTTTACTGCTTCATCAAAGATATTTTTCTCAGGAGAATAACTGTCACCATTCTTCCATCTCCACTCAGAGCAGCCATTCTCAACACCCTTCACTGTGTGACTCTCCCCTGGGAGACTAACTCTGGCACCTGAGCCCTAAGCCCTAGCTTTTAGAGCTCAAATTTTCCCATAAGTTATCTCTACTTTTATTTTCAACATCACCTCTTTTGGGCTTTTTCTCCTGGCCTCAAAAATGCTTAAATGTTTCCCATCTTTTTAAACAATAAAAAGCCTTTCCTTTGCCATTTATTCCTTACACCCAGTGAGCCTGAGCTTTGATTCTTCTCTGCCAAACATAGCAACAATCTTTCATTCATATTTCTATTCTTGAGGGCCGGGGATTTAGCTCAGTGGTTCTGCAGCCTGTCCTGCAAGCGCAAAGACCCAAGTTTGATCCCCGGTACCAACCCCCCCCCAAAAAAACCCCCATATATTCTATTCTTAGAATATTCTTGGGCTGACTGGGACTTTCTTTGGATTTGACCTTTGTGATCACTAATTGCTTCTTGAAGTTTTTGGAGCTAATTGGTTCCACTGTTTCACTATTCTGGAACTTACTTTGCCCTTATACTCATTTCTCTTTCATTCACATCTTAAGTGACGATCTTTCTTAACTTTTATTCTTATTTACATGTGTAATTTTCATTTTTCTTTGTATGATATTTGGATTACCTCTCTAAATGCATAGTTTCAACTTCTACTTAATTCCTAGTGACTCTCAACTTTCAATCTAGGCCAAATGTTTCTTCAGAGCTTTAGAACATATTTCTAGTCCTCTATCAGACATCTCAGTTTGGATCACAACAGCTCTTTCAAGTTTATCATGTCTAAAATAGTATCTCCCTTGAAACCAACTTTTCTCCAATTTCAGTAAATAGCATTTACTGGAACCCCTGACCAGAAATCTGGAATTGTTCAAGATTCCTTTTTCTCTTTACTTCTAATATACACTTGCCTACCTGCAGAGCCAGTCAGTTGTACTTAGCATCTTTCTGCTTCTTTTGCTATCTCCATCAATCTTCACTGCCTTTTCATTAGTTCAGTGTTATATCATCTGATTCTCAACTGGGCTTTCCAACTTCCTGTTTTCCTTTCTTTTAGTATATGTTTCTGTGTAATGATAATTGTTCCTTGTCCTGTGCCTTTTATTATACTTTGCAGATAGTATTTAGTAGTTACTAAAAGGGGCTTCCTTTTGTCCATGGGATAAAATCTACACTCTTCTGTAGTATATGAGACTCCTCACTGGACTATTCCTTAACTCCTCAGCTTACGTCCCACTCCCCATCTATCCACACATACCCAGCCCCCAGACCACCACAGCTCTCCAGGGACACACACCTCTTATGCATCAACACTTTGCACACTTGTTTAAAATGTCCTTCTCACTCCACTTTCACTCAACTTTCCCCATACATTCTTTCCTAATACCCCCATTATATTCTCACAATTCAATGTGTACTCACAAAAGTTTATTCTGAGTGCCTACTCTGTTCAGTTTGCAACCCTATAATGTTCTAAAAGGCAATAATTATTACTGTCCTTTCAAATATGAGTGCTTGAGTGAAATAATTTGCCCAGAATTACACATCTAGCCAGTGCTATCAATTTTTTAAATGCTTGTTGATTGTGAAATAGGGAAATGCATAAAAAAGACATAAAGCTTAATGATTATGGACCAGGGATTTTGAATGAGGATTTGCATGGGATTTCCTAGGAGCTGGGGTATCACACGTGGCTCTCTGCAGAGTAGGTTTGGCCTGTAATAGAAGTCATGCATTATCGGTTGTCCTGAAGATGCCAGCCTGTGCTGTTGGAAGCATTCCAGTTTGTACTGTCTTCGTGTACCTTAGTTTCTGTTCCTAAGCACATAATCTTTAGTTGACCCAGCTGTTTGACACCAAACATTTTCCGAACAAACACTGAGCACCCTCTGCTGACCTTTTATGTACAACCCCCCTATACCTGAACCTCATTAATATGCAGATGAGGACAGTGAATGTATTATAAATGTTTGCTCTCTTATGAATTCAGGTCAGATCATGGTAGTTTAATGTATACATGATGTTCTGTGAAAGCTTAGCTGTACCTAATGGAATTCTTTTATCGTTTGCTACCATTCTATCACTCACAAATATATTTATTAACACTCTTCAAAATTAAAATCAAAGTAAAGTATGCTTTCAGTGATCATGTTCCAAAATATACATTTATGTATTTGCCTTCATATGGTGTTGATGATAAGTGTCTACATGTTTGGACGACTAGTAACAAAGAAGATAAACAGGAGGCTTAGATCTCCTGGAGTTTATAATTTAAAAAACAATATCAGTACCAACAAATAGATAAAATTCAGAAAAGGACACAGAAAATAATTTACTGAAGAAAATAAACTCAAGAATAAATCAATACATTGTATAATTAATTTATTTGATGTTTCAATATAAAAATATTACAATTCAGTTTTTTAAAAATCACTCACCAAAGTAATTTTGAACCCACACTTTAGTGAAGAGGATTAAATGTTTAAAGTATGAAGTGAATTTTTTAGTGTAATGTAATGTCATGAGTAGTGGTTAATATATCTTCTGTTTTCATAGATTTGATCCAGGCTACCAATGAGACCAATGTTAATATTCCTCAGATGGCCGACACACTCTTCGAACGGGCAACAAACAGTAGCTGGGTGGTTGTATTTAAAGCATTAGTGACAACACATCATCTCATGGTGCATGGAAATGAGGTAAACTAAGTAAATTTTCCTAAGGGGTGATGGAGGCATTTATGGAAGAATATGGTGATGATTTGAGAACCTTTTAATTTTCACTAACTATGAGAAAAAGAAGAAATCTGCAGTTCAGTCATCTGGAGTATAATTTTAATCCTTCATTTAGGTATATTTTAAATTTTTTTAGTTTTTATCTTAGAGCTACTGAAATATTAAACATTACTAGTGCCTAAAATGTATATACCATATAAATCTGCTAGTGAGTAAAAGTGTTAGAAGAAAGCAACAATAAAATTATTTTCCCGTAGGAAATGTTCTTCATGCCTTTGAAGGAAAATTGCTTTCATAAAATATTTAATTTTGAAAAATATTGATAAAATTATTTTTATATGGAATACCTACTGAATCCTATTAAATTTAGAGTTTCTGCTACATACAGAAATAAAAGTTCATTCAATTTAATCTTAATTCCTTATTAGCTTAGATCCTCCCACCCTGAGAAATTCAGCAGAATAGAAAGCTTTATAACTAAATAAAAAACATAATGAAAATTTGTAAAAATTTCCCTTTAATATCAGAAATCGTTTAAAGGTATGATTTGAAAATATGGGTATTTAATTCTAACTTTTGTTTTTCAGAGATTTATTCAGTATTTGGCCTCTAGAAATACACTATTCAATCTCAGCAATTTTTTGGACAAAAGTGGATCTCATGGTGAGACTATGAAAAACTTTATATATATAAAACTTTATGTATATATTTTTGCTAATGCTTTATATTTCGATGTGAGGTTATTGATCCAAAATCATTGTAACTGATATCTTTAAACCCAGCCCATAAAACATATTGGGTTTTTTTCACATTTTCCGTGTTCACTTTAAAAAGTAACAGTGGGTATTCTAGACTTGCAGTTTGTTTAGGAAGGTGTAGGAAAAAATAAAGTTGTCTTCCAAATTTTTAAAAAATGATTTCAGTATTAAAGAAGTTTTTCTTCTAGATTTATAGAGTTTGAGTCATTTGTTCATTCATCATATTTACTGGTCATCTGTTACACATAAGGTAAGTACATCAAGCAAATAGACTGTTATCAGATGGCTGTGTTATTAAGTATGACACAAACAGTTATTTGAAACCATGAAAAAAAACCATAAGGAATAAGCAGAAAAGATATTCTGTACAAAGAGGGTCATGAAATCCCCCATGCCAAAAGTATTTTCTCCTAGAAGTAGAATTTAAACAAGTCCTGCAGATACACTTATTGACCTTATCCTAGAACTATACATTTGAGGCGTTAAAAAAATAGAGCTATTGGGCTGGGGATTTAGCTCAGTGGTTGTGCCACCTGCCTTTCAAGTGCAAGGACCAGAGTTTGATCCCCGGTACCAAAAAAAGAAAACAAAACCAAGACTTTTTGGGGCCGGGGATTTAGCTCAGTGGTTTCACTGCCTGCTGCACAAGCGCAAGGACCCGAGTTCAATCCCTGGTACCAAAAAAAAAAAAAATATAGAGCTATGCAAAAGACAATTGAAAGTATTTTATTGATATTTTTTTTCCTTCTCCCTCAGGTTATGACATGTCTACCTTCATAAGGCGCTACAGTAGATATTTGAATGAAAAGGCCTTTTCTTACAGACAGATGGCATTTGATTTTGCCAGGGTGAAGAAAGGGTAAGTTTTTTGTCTTTGCATATTTATTTGAGCAGCATAGTCCTCAAGGTATATTTGATTTATTTTAACTAAGTTTATATACCAACTAATTTTGATCATGAGGCCAGTTTACAATCACCTGATGAAGCAGCTCGATAAATAATATGATAGAAGTTAGTCCTGAGTTTGCAATGTGCACTATTTTATTTATATCTTCGTACAAAAAAATCTAATTTGCTACTCAATATTTACATGGTTTAAGATTTTAAAACTTTTAAATTAAGTTGAAATTCTTAAACATCTAAATATCTTTATATAATTTAAGAGGTAGATAGATATCTGACATAGTTCATTTAACAGCTATAGATGACAGTACCTATTTCAATGTATTTGACTGAGGTGAGAATGAACTTGTATATATGGTGATCTGTTTTTGAGAAGTAATATGTCCTAGGAAACACATGCATGTCATAATCAAATTAATTCTTAATACCAACTGTTGATTAAGAAAACCTCATTGAAACAGAAACAGTTGAATCTTAATCCATAATTACCATTTACTTCCTTCTAAGTAGATGTTTGAGTCTGGTCAAAATTGTTCATCCAAAAGTTTGTGCAGATCCTTTATCTGTTCCTAACTTCAAATAATGGCAAGGTATTATAGAAGCTGTAATATTTTAGTTTCAAAAATCCAAATGAAAGGATATAACTATCTTTATAATGGTTCACCAAACCTTAATTCTGACCTACTTTTTCTTCATGATAATGAAAAATATCAACTTTGGTATTCAAAATAATTCAGTTTCTTGCGAGTCAATACTTGATAGAATTGTTTTTGGTTTTTTCTTTCATCTTCTCACTAGAGCTGATTCTAGCTCTTACACCTTCTTCTGACTTCTTACATGGCCATAGGCACCTGTTTTGATGTTCCTGGCTGTATTGTGGCCTCTCTAAATTAGATCTATGGTGTGTACCCCTGTTGGACCCTTAAGGACACTCTGAAATTCTTCCCCGACCACTGTAATGGACCCCAAGATTTGCCATTATCAGGCTGTTCATATCACCTGTGTATTTTTCTCAGCTATGGCAGTACTGCTGCTCCTTGACCATCACTAGATGCAGGAGCTCCCTGAGAGGCCTGTAGATAATTACAGGGCTCACCAAACCCTCTGATTCCCCTTCCAGCCTCCACTCTGATACTCTGCTCTAAATTCTTACCTCCACTTAGGAAGCCTGTCCATTTCAACATGTATTTTCTTCACTTGATTGTTAATAGTATAAACTATACTCTAAGTCCTATAGGTTTCATAGACTTCCAAGGCATGTTTTCTCTCTCTCACGAAAGACAAACTGCCTTTTTAGAAAACTTAAATATTTTTACCACTCTCCTTCTGTAACAGATTTTTAAAATCCATTCAGAAATTCAACTGGCTCCTGCTATCCAGACTGCATTATTTTCTTCCTGAGGGTAGTGTAGATAGAAAGAAAGCATTGCTTGTGTGATTGAGGAATGTGAATGCACAAGAGGAAGTAGAACAGAAAGGAGAAATAGTTACAACCTCTTAATGCCTTATGATGGTCTTGTAAGATTAATGAGGAAATTGAGAAGGGAACTGTTTAGAACAATATATGTGGTATTGAATTTTCCTTATCAAGAAAGTTTAATCCTTTGCTTTTAAAAAAAATATTATAGGGCCGATGGTGTAATGAGGACAATGGCTCCTGAAAAGCTACTAAAGAGTATGCCAATACTGCAGGGACAGATTGATGCACTGCTTGAATTTGATGTATGTATCTCATCAGAAAATGTTTCTTGCACAATCAGTATTGTCTTTCCTTTGAAGGTGAGCTGAAGGCAAATCCAGAGGTTCCTCGGGAATCAGCTTGAGATCTCCCTCATTTAGATGAATGAGATGAATACTTAGTTCAGGCTGTTGTACTCAGAGGAGGTGATTTAGGTTCCCCCAGATTTTGCAAGCAGTTTGGTTGGTTTTTACTTAGGTTACAGAAAAATATGAATGCTGAACTCTTGGAAATTTATGTTCTTAATGGGATGGTAGCCTCCCTTGGGCTTGACAAGTGAGGTATCTGCATGATCTATGTCAGGCAAGTAAATAACTTGATCCGCTGTGTTTTTTGTGGATTGTTTAAGTGACATTCTACACCAAAGATAATTATTTTTGTTTTATCATCAATAACATTGGGTCCTTTCTTGCAATATTAGCATGATTTGTATCTTAAAATCATATCTGTATTTAGCTGTGGTAGTAGATACACTAACCTACTCAAATGATAAAATTATACGGAACTAAAGACACACATGTGCACACACACACAAATGAGTACACATAAATCTAGGGAAATTGGAATAAGATCCATTGTGTCATTGTTAATATTCTGATTGTGGTATTATTATTATTATTTTTTTTTTATTTGGTACCGGGGATCGAACTTGGGTCCTTGCGCTTGTGCAGCAGGCGGTGAAACCACTGAGCTAAATCCCCAGCCCTGATTGTGGTATTATTAACTGTAGTTACAAAACAATAGTTCTGTAAAATGTTATCTTTGGGAGAAACTGGATAAATGGAATATGGGCTCTCCCTGTATTACTTCTTATATCTGCATGTGAATTTACAGTTAGCTCACAGTTAAAAGTTTAAAAAACCTGACTCATGAAAATAAAATACTTTTTTCACATGTAGGAAAATTCTTAATTCACATTGTCAGCTTTTCTGAATTTTGGTGGTTGCCTAAAACACTTTCTTCAAATATTAGTAGCTCAAAGTCTCTGTTAAGATTATGTGCTTTAGTCTATAATTGAGCCCTTATTGTAACACCTAACTGCTATAAAATTTCAGTAAAATCAGCAATCCATCTTACTGTTCTTTGACATTTTACAATAAATACATTATTAGATCTCTGTGTACTTGCTTCTCTTAACTTTTATTATTTTTATTTATATGTTTTTATTTGCTTTCCTTGCCCTTAGTAAGGGTTCTTTCTTACAGGAGAGATGTCGTATACAAGGGGAGAAAAGCAGTCTTAAGAGTTGTGAAAAAGAATTGGGGAGTGGAAAGAAGTTATTTTTTTCTATGTTGGCAATAGGGTATCTGTGGTAGTAGATGAGAAAATGGCTACTAGTCTTAGGAAGTATTTTAGAGGGAGCTCAGTAAGATATTCTCTATGCTGTTCTTCCTCACTGAGGTCTCCAGGGTTGCAGAGAATGACCCCTTTTACAGAAACCATTAGGTAGGGGAAATGAAAGAGATGTACTGTAGCAAAATGCTGAATGTCAAAAGCTGGATTTGAGTGATCTGTATATGACTGGTCAAACAGAATGTGTATGTCTTTTAACTGATAGGTCTAACTTTATTGACTTAAACTGAAGGAACAACATTTGCAATCCATCTTTTGATATTGTTAAGTTACTAAAAGAGTTAGCCATAGGTATATAATATGAATTTTTTTAGTTATTTGAGACATTTAATATGATTTGAGAAAATGCTCCTTTGATGATATGCAACTAACATTAAATTTTTGTCTTTCTAGGTGCATCCAAATGAACTAACAAATGGTGTCATAAATGCTGCATTTATGCTTCTTTTCAAAGATCTTATCAAACTTTTTGCTTGCTACAATGATGGAGTTATTAACTTACTCGGTAGGTTGAACTACCTGAAACATGTCTAGGCTTCATGGTATGACTGACAAAGTCTGTGGGGTGAGTCTCTGGTCTCACTTCTTGTGCAGTAAAGTAAGTACCTTGGTAGAGGCATTGTTGTGTGGGATATCATGATTCTGAGTAAGTACACAGATGATGCTACTGGCAGAGCAATACTGGCAGAGAAAATACATCCATATCTAGAATAACTGTGAATTACAGTGTGGGCAGATTCCTGCTATCCTTCCTAGTGAAAGAAGTTGGTCTTCAACCTGTTATTTGGTAGGTGGCTGATCTCCCTGAACTGTGGTACTGTAGTGGAAGCCCAGCACTGATCTTTGGTGTTGGCCAAAGGAAAAACTCTCCAGTCATGGCAGGCAGTGTTAGGGGTGGGAAGCCCATGCTGTTCAGCTTGTTCACACCTCCATTTCCCATGTCAGGGCCACTTCCTGTGGTATTCTCTTATCCCTCCAATTATTGAGTGCATAAATTATATTATATGCCCCTTGGTTTGCACTCATTTGTGATGAAAGTCTCATGCTAATCACCCAATCTGAAAGATCCATCCACTACCTTTTGCCCAGACTACTTGTCACTGATCCTTCAATTAGATTTTTCCAGATCCACTGTCATCTAGACCAACATTTAGTTGGTACACATGATTTGGTACTATGTTTTTTGACACCTTTACTTTGACACAACGTAGAAAATGACATAGATATACTTATGGAAGTTTGACCTACAATGAAGATTTGTTTCTGCTGTCAAGGTCCTTTGTGGAGATGATTCATGAAATCCCTTCCACCTGGTACCAGCATGAGAAACCAAACTTGAATTTTTTCTTAAATAGTTGATCATTAAAGAACTCCCTAGAGATAATAGGTATGCTTTGAGGGGAAAATGGTGATATGGAAGAGAGAATAGGTGAACTAGGAATACGAACCTACTGCTCATCAACCTATTTGTTTATTTATGACCTGCTTGTGCCTGATCTCTGTGTATCACTTCCACTTGATAATAGAATGCCCTCGTATTTGTCCAGTTTTATGGGTTGGTACATAAGATAATACCTACTTTTAAGTCTGAGGAACACTTGATGTTCTGTGGTCAGGATTTCAGACTCCAGAAAAAGCATCATAAATTGAAAATACATTTAATACACCTAGCTAAACAACTACTTTCCCAAATTAATATCAGAACCAAACCACAAATCTAGAAAGTTCAGAGGACACCAAGTAGAATAAATACCCCCAAACCACAAAGTACACATAATTTTTAAACTAGAAAATCAGAGATAAAGAAAAATCCTAACAGAAGCCCTAAGGGGGAAAAAACACCCTACCCATAGAGAAGCAAAAATAAGAATCATGTCCAAGTTCTCTTCAGAAGCCATGCAAGCAAGAAAGTAGAGTAAAATATTTAAAATATTGAGAGAAAAAAAATCACCAATCTAAAATCCTGTACCCTGTGAAATTATCCCTCAAAAGTAAAAACTTTCTCAAATGAAATTGAATGAATTGTTCCAAATAGACCTACACTGTAAAAAAATGTTAAATTTCTTTGGTGAGGAGGAAAATTATATAGGTCAGAACTTGAACCTTCTTAAAGAAAGGAAGACCATCAAAGCAGGAATATGTAAAGGTAAAATAAAAATTTATTTTCCTTAACTAATCTAACAGTTTGTCCAAATAATAGCAACAGTGTATTCATTATATATGCTTCTGTATATATCCTTATATATAAGTGAAATGAATTACAGCAATGCTACAATGAATGGTAGGGAGGAAAAATACAAGATACCTAAGTTAAATTTATATTTGAAGTCAACATGAATAAACTTTTTAGTATTAATAAGCCCTATGCAATATTTAGGATTTATAGTAAAAATTATTTGTTGTTTACCTACATTTTAATGCAATATCTTGTATTTATCTGGTAAACCTACTGCTAACAAAAATTTGCAAAATTCTGCACTTATTTTGGCATGTGTATGTTTATCTTCTGGGTCAGACTTTGTGCTTGTCTTCCTAAATCACACTGGAATTGCTGGATTCTAAATCTCATTCCAGGTATTGAAGCAATTGCCAAGGAGAGAGGGTATGGGGAGCAGAGGACAGGATAGGAGGAGAAATTCATTTGCTCATGAAACGTGGGTTAACATGGTCTCCAAGTAATGTGGGACCAGCCTCTTCAGACAGGAAGAAAATCTTGTCGGAAGGGTAGCCCATTTTTGTTTGAATCTTCCCAAAGTTTTCCCCTTTCCAATTTTCTTTCTGAAAAAATGCCTAACTTTCACAGGAGACCACAATGCAACTATAAATAGAACTTCCTCACCTATGCTATAATTGAGCAACTCAGAAGATTAGCCCCTCTATCTGAAGTTTAGCTATGACAGCTCTGTGGCTGTAAGAGATAAGGTTACTTTAGGGCAGTCTTTGAGTACCACAGGCTGACTGTGCCTTGAGCCAAAAATTAAAATCCTATGTTTTCCCTTTTCCTTTTAAAGCTTTCTAGTAGAGACACAAGCAGCCATCCACCCCACGATTCTATTTGCCTCTTCTCATTGTGGTGGTCTGTCCCATGGTTTGATAAGCATTGTTTCAGAAAAGTTTAGGTGGTAATTTAAGTAATTGTCTTGCTCCAATATAGCACAGACTATGAGGATCCCATTTAGCAGCAGACACAGATGGTCATCACCTTCAGATATAAGAAGGTTACATATCTATTCCCAGGTTTCTGTATTCACAATTTGAAAGTCTGTTTTCTGCATTCACTTCATGTACCAAATACTATGTGTATTCGAGAAACAGAAATTGCTCTACATAATCTAAATAGGAAGGAGTTTTATATAGGGATTCGGTGCTTCTGTAACTGTTGAATCCTGAAAGAACTGATTATCAACTGGGCTTTCAGAAATGACTCCCAGAGGGCCAGAGATTTAGCTCAGTTGTGTTGCTGCCTGCCTCACAAGCACAAGGTCCTGAGTTCGATCCCTGGTACAAAAAAAAAGACTCCCAGAATTAAATATTGTATCCACATTATAGAGGAGCTACTAATTCAGAGACCCACCTATTTAACCCATCTCCTGTTTTCCTGGAAAACACTCACCAACAGTGCTTATAGCCATAGCGTTTACCACAAGATAACTTGCAGAATCCAGTCGTGACCTTATCCCCAATAGTTTGCCACCAAATATCTCTCTTTTATTACTATTTTCACATCACTCCAGTGAATGGATAGTCATGGAAACAGAAGACATCACTGTATTTATGGCATTCTAGTTTTAGTAGTGGTATTTTAATTTATAAAATATAGTAATTCTTGATTGCTGAAAATTAAATGAGTGACAGCAGCAAGTTGCACTGTTTTCTTCTAAACAGGAAATGGGTTTAAGGAATGGTAAAAACTAGAAGCTGCCCCTACCACTGTAACTGCTTTGCAACACCAGGAAGCTGAAAATGGGACACCTGTAATCCAGGGATTACAGAGTCAAATCAAGTGGCTGTGACTTCAATCATTCTCAAAACTCCAGGGATATGGGGGATGGGGTGGAAAGTAGAATGTTGCTGAAAACTAATCTCACATGTCTGTGATCTTGCCTTTCACAAGCAATAGCGGAAAAGGTACAAGATGGTGGCTCTTGTCTCAGTTTTTCCTTCTAGATCTCCCATAGGTCTAATTGCAGAGCTGAGTTTGTATCCAGAACCCTGGCTTCACATGAATTCAGAAGAAAAAAAGGGAGTTGAGTGAACCCTTCATCAACATCAAACACAGTGCTCTCAGATGTTTTGGCTTTCGTGGGGAAAGATTCCTGCCCTAAATATGAAGTTCAAATCTAAAAATATCTTTATTTTTATTTCAGGTTATAAATTTTATCAGTAAGCCAGATAGGGTATATTTTTCCTATTATCTTTTGCCAACTAACCTTAGTCTACCTTACTGCTCATAAATGTAAGCTTTTGCTGAAGTTCACTTCTAGGCATCTACTTTTCTGCTTTTTTTTGTATATATTGGTACCTTGGTTCACAAACTTAATTCTTTCCATGTTCTGGTTGCAAACAATTGGACAAGAACTGAATAGAATTTCTCCATAAGGTCAGCATTGAACCTAACCATTGAATTTGATTCGATTCTCATCCAATTCGGTTTACAACCAGAGTATGGAAAGAATTAAGTTCATGAACCAAGGTGCCACTGCATTCTGTATTGAAAAAAAAGATAATTTCCATTATAATGAGCCCCAAATCTATTTTTTGAGTTCTTACCTTTATTCTACGCTTCAGTTTTGCATGTATTAGTATTTGTAGGCACTTTAAAATTTAGATATTGTTTCTTACCTAAAACATCAGAACCTTTAAAACTGAACTCTTGAACTTACCCTTCCTAATCTCTTTATTTCTGTTGATATATAATTAGTCTTTTAAGCCTTAAACCTCAATTATCTTTGAGTTGCTCATCTTCCTGAAATCTACAGCTGGTTAGAAATGAAGTTCTGTTGGTTTATTCTCATACTGTGACCTTGTTTTATTCCCACTTCTGCCTCAAGAGACTTGGATTTAGTGTCTTCACAGTTAATTCACTTAGCACTTAGACATGTTCAGCCATGTGATTCTTCTCTATTGTCCTGAACAGCTACTTAAATGCTTAAATGCTTCTGCTTTACTTTCCCTTTCTGTTGTCTTCACAGATAGATGGTTTTAAGAATGCAGTTTCTCTTTATACTAAAATAACCATTTGAGATGTTGTTTAATTTAATTTAAAAATGGTAGTCTGCTGGCTAAATCAGGAACAGAAAAGGCGGAGAGTTATACCTTTTCATATTAGAGACTTTTCAAAAGGAATGAGAGTTTGTTCTTGCCTTGCAACATTACCATATTTTACAGTTTCATTTGGTATTTTTGTCAGAATTGCTATTGTTAAAGTGGCAGTCTAGAAGAGAGGTGTTAAGATGTGTCACATGTACCAACTCCACACAAGGAATGTAAACATTATGTATTACAAATATGAGCAAAATAAGGGAATCAAGAGATGGATGGAGGGGGGAGGGAAGGGAAAGGGAATAAAAAAGGAATTAAGGTGTATTATGTACATATACCAATTTCTCACAATGAATGTAAACATATGTACTACAGACATGTACTTAAAAAAAGGCAGCATCCAAATTGTTTCAAGGCAAGTATGTTTTTTGTTTACTAGATGGTGTTAGGAGTTAACCTTCTAAATATATTATGAGTTAGTTTTAATAAAGAGCTTCCTGGCCAATACTTTATGTATAATTTGGAATCAGTTTTGGTGCTGCAAATCTTCACAAATGTTTCAATACTGTACTGGAGCTGATTTCCAAATGAGATGTTCCCCTCACTGACTAGTGGTCATTAGTAATAAACCATGTGGAAAATCTTAGTTTGTCTCTCAAGAATGAGATTCCTTTTTAGTTAATTTGTTTCTTAGGACATTTATCCTTTGAAGATTAATACAGTACTAAGGGGCAAATAAGAATTTATTTTAGCTTTATAAATACTCATGCTACAAATATCAAATGTGATCACGTCAAATACAAAAATCAACGTAGGTTATCTTAGTATGAAAGAAAGGCCAAAACTCATTTTGGGGTGCTTTCTCTAGACCCAGCCCTGGTCTCCAGATGGCAACAAAATCTCATGGCTTGCATATATCAGTAAAACAATGGATGTTGCCTTTCTGTGTCATTACCACCATTATAGAAATGATTATGAGATTATAACCTGAAGCCGTAATAATTTAATGTCTTTTGTTTCTGAATCCTAAATTACTAGGAAAAGTACAGACATCCAAATGAGGCAGAGAAAAATTGCTTAAATTTTTGTTGCACTTGTTCTGAAGGAAAATTGAGATTACGCAGTTTGATTTCTCTTCTTGTGTTATTGCTAAAGACCCAATGCAAAGAAATAAACTTAGATTATAGTAAAAAGAAGTAATCTAGATATTTAAAGGAAATTATTTATATGTGGATGTTTATACAGAAAGAAAGAAAAGTATGTTTTGCCAGAATTTATTTTAACCTTTTAGACTAAAAATGATTTATTTATATATAGCATCATGATTCTAGTGATAGTATGAGAAAATAGAATAGTGTAGATAAAGAAAGTGTCCTCAGATTTGGTCATTTTTAAGTCTCAGTTCTCTCTCAAACCTTAACAAGTAGAAAACAGCACAGTATGTGTTTGTTTTCTTGATATTTTTGCTTTCCTTAAATGCCCTACAGGGGAGGTCTGTGTTAAAAGTAAAATTATCCAAAGACTGTCAACAGAAGGTAATGAGTAGCTGCCCTGGATAATTAGTTCTTTGCATAATTATATATTATTAAACTTTTCTTGAGAAAATTAAAAATACTTTTAGGGTAGTAAAATTATAAACTGAATATCATAAAGAACTCTCAAGTATGAGAGAATGTAAAAGTAGCATGTATTTAAGCATGTGCAAATATAAAATAACGAACTTACAAAGAAGGTAAGGTCTTTAGTTGTAATCCAGAGTTGCCTAAAAGCTGTTGTAGACATTGCTGTACTGTGTCTCTATCTGTAGTGTCAAAAATTATTGACTAAATGAATTGATGAATGACTGGCAAAACACTGATGAAATAATGATTTTCTTTAAAATATGTAGGGGAGAAACTCTCATACTGCAATTACAGTGGAGCTATACTACCTTACTGACTGAATTCTAGTCTTATAAGTGCAAAAGAGAACATCCTGTTTTCTGTCTATAAAGCTAAAGGTTGAGAAAGAGAATAGGATTAGTGTAGAAAGCTTCAGAGCTTGATAAAGCCAAATGTTTCATGAAACTCTATTTTATAACTAAAAGATACTTTCCTGTATAATGTTTGAAAGAAATAATATTTGACCAATAAGAGCAAGTATCAATTGATATAGTATCAAAAAATTTAAAGAATTCATTAATTCAGAGAGATTTCTAGATTATTAGTTTATAATGTATAATTATTGGTTTATAATGAGCTAATAAGAAAATAAGAATAGAATATAGTAGAATATCGTTATAACTTTCTGAAGTTATCAGAAAGAATTTGCTGTTTTTCAAGACTAAATAGTGGGATAGATGGATGATGATTTTACATGTAACCTGTTTTGTCAGTTCATATATTCTTCTATTTTTTTTCATTATTTAAATTATTTCATGTGGACAGATGATTATTTTGGGCCATAACACATCTCCTAAGCTACTCGAGGGCCCCTCCTTGAAGTGCTTAAATACATCTTATAGGTTGTAGTGCCCATGTGTTTTGATTCAAACCTTAAGCTTTAAGTAGTAAATTTAAGAATAAAATTTGTATGCCTTAGGCAAGCCTCATCTCATCTGAAAATTAATCTCCCTAATTAATCTAAGGTGGCATTATTGTCATCTTAAGCATGAGTGAGAAGTCAGCAAAGCAATATAGATGCATTTAAATGAAGTAGAGATGAAGTCTAGGTTGCCAACTCAGGAGTCTGTTTACCAAAGACTGAGAGCAGAGGCCTAAACATGTCCAGTCCTCTTCTTCCTTCTGGGATGTTTGAGACCACTCAAGGGTATTGTTTGACACTGATCTGCTTTGTGGGGCTGCCCAGAGAAGAGCACTAGTCTTGTGTGTCTCTTGTGGTATTAGAAAAATAAACTTGTTCAACCTGCAAAAAAAATTAGGGTTAGGGTTAATATAAGTTTGGACTAAAATAGAATACTCTTTCCCAATTGCTTATCATTTTGTCTCTTCTAGAAAAGTTTTTTGAAATGAAGAAAGGACAATGTAAAGATGCTCTAGAAATTTACAAACGGTTTCTAACTAGAATGACACGAGTGTCTGAATTTCTCAAGGTTGCAGAGGTGAGTAATGTTAAACTTTGTTGGAAATATGATTTAATTTTAAAACTCTTAGCTTGTGTATCTGTAGTGTATAATAGACTGTATAATCTGGCAAGACATCTGCCACAGAGTCACAGTGTCTTAGATTTAGAAGTGACCTTAGAAGTCATCTCAGTTATCTATTCTATCCCAATCAAATGATCATTCTACATTCAAATAAAACTTTCATGGATAGTAAGTAAGATTGTTGCTGATTTGCAAGGTGGTCCATTCCTCCTTTCTACCTAATGGCTCTCTGATTCTAAGAACTCTCTTTTTACACAGATTTGCCTTTAGAAAAGCTTGTCCATTATTCTTAATGTGTAATCATAAATTCTGATACTCCTTACATTGTTGTCAATGATTTAAACACAGTGAACAATAAAATAGAAAGTATAATTCATTTTATAAAGTGTATAAATTATTTCTGAAAGATATTTATACTTAATCATAATAACTGTACAACAGTACAGTTAATGTTCCTGAAGTTATTTATAAATTGATGCTTTTCACATAAAATCCAATTATCGATTCATGCTAATATTGGAAATTTTTGGCATTGCTATTGTCATGCTTTGGCAGGATGACTAGTGGATTTTTATCTTATATGTCAACTAAGTGATTGCTAGAGACTTAATGGAGTGTGGTATGAGAGAGGTTCTGAGGCTCTCCAGCAAAGCATAGACATGGGACATTCAGGTCATGTTTGTACTGCTTTATCATTTTGAGAATATGGAATAAGTACACACATTTAAAACACAATTTCAAAAGTACTAGAGTGCATACATTATCTTTCAGATCTCATTGCACACAGAAGTAATAATTGTCACATTCAAATTTTAAGACTAAAATTCTATCCTAAAAATTTAGTTTTGACCAGTAGAGCATGTAATCAGAATTTTTTAAAAATATGTTTTAGCATGGGAAAAAAAGGTAAATGTTAGCTTATATAAATTGCATGTACATTAGAATATATTCATGTGTGTTTCTTCATGGGTTTATCAATGGTGGTTGTCTTTAGGGAAAAGTAGAATGGCTTGAAATTTTGTCTCTTGCTGTTACACAGATTTCATGATTTATATTTGGTATGATTTTCCCATGGTTTAGCCATAATTATCAATATAATTTTTATTAAAATTTGTCTAATTTCTTTCTATGAAAGGATCAGTTATATCCAAGAACTCACAGCAGATTATTTCATTGTTCCATTAAATGCTAGGGAACATGATTCCCAGTTTTCCCATTTGTTACTGTATGTGAGTAAACAACTGGATATGTGACAGTCTGGGATATACATTTCTGTAGTGAGCATAAGAAAGCTGGATTCAAGAGCTTCATGAGAAAAAAGCTATTTGTTGACTCCAACTTTTTACACATAAAATTAGACTTTGTGTCTATGATAGCACAAGCCAAATTTAGGCCATTGAGGAGATACGTTGAAATCCAATGTCATTTTAAGAGCCAACTGCATAATAAATGTTTTTTTATTTGAACATTATGAGACATTTTATAGAATGGGTACTAATTTATGGGATTATTTTTAATAGAATAAACACATAAACCATAGTGGAATAACCCAAATCATTTGTTTCTTTGATATTTAAATTGCATTATTCACAATTTAAACACTTACTGCTTGAAGACAGTGTTAAGTGGTTTGCTTATGATTGGTTAATACAGAAACTTTTCAAGAAGTTGCATAGACCTTCTCCCTACCCAACAATATTCATGTGGTATATGTATCTATAGACCCATACTTGGTAGCTATTCTGAACTTAGTGCCATTTGCCTGAAGAGTCTATAGAAGACTTCTAGGATATTATTTACAAAATATAACTGGGAGAGAAGAAGAAGACAGGGCAGGGAAGGGAAGGACAAGGGATGAAGAAAGGAAATAAGATGTGTCATATATCAACTCCACACAAGAAATGTATACATAATGTACTACAAATATGTACCAAAAAAAAGCAAGGGGATCAAGAGATGGGTGAAGGAGGGAGGGAGGGAAAGAAAAGGGGATGAAAAAAGGAATTAAGATATATTATATACACATACCAACTCCCTATAAAGAATGAAAATATTAAATTCTATGCACATGTACTAATAAAAAAATAAAAATACAAATTTGAAAAACGTGTAACTGGGGCTGGGGATGTAGTGGTAGAGTGCTTGCCTAGCACATGCAGGATCTTGCATTTGATTCCCATTGTGAGGGTTGGAAAATAATAATAAGTTGTCCATCATATAGAGTAGTTGAACAATTTTTATGGAAATACTCAAATTTCCCAGAGGAACAGATTGAAGTGCAGAGAACTTAACCATGTCTTGGATTTTTATACTGAAAGTCTTGTAAAGCAGACAACTGAAACTCTGTAAAATGGCTGTTTTACAGGCAGGAGGAATTTCTCCTAAATACTATAGTATTCACTTTCATAGAACCACATTATTATTATTAGTTTGCTATTCTAAGGTAAATATCAGATTTGTGGGAGTTATGTCTCCCAGAATATTTGCGGACAGAAAGTGACAAGATTTCTGTTGTACACTTCACCTCAACCCTCCAGTTACATTGTGATTCAGATGTTCAGAGAGGTAAAAATAGCAGTGTTGATAAAGAATTCCTGTATTGTGTCTTTTAACAGAATTATCCACTTAATGGAAACACATGACCATTCTCCAAAGTTATAACAATATTAGATATCCATACTATACTCATGTTAAAATGCCTTCATCATTCATATTAATATTTTAAATTCATCACCTAAACAGGTGTTTAGATGGAAATGAAATTACTTCAGTTTATCATTTCCATAATTTATAATATAAATGAGTATAGGGAGGCATCTGTAGCTTCTATAAAGCTGGAATTCAGCTATTGGAAGGTAAAATCTGGAATTCTGGATCACAGCATAATTTGATCCAGAGAGAAGAGAGCCAGTGATTTGCAGTGAAATTAGTGATTTTGCTCTGCTCTCCTCCCCCGGACATCTGAAGATGTTTCTAGGGATCAAAGTAGAGGAGCTGGCTACTGGCACCAAGTGGGTTAAAGCGAGAGATGTTGCTAAACATCCTATGAATCCTAGGACAGTCATCAACAAGGAATTTTCCTTCCAAAATACTAATTTCAGCCTTAGAAAAAGCAAAGGGAAAAAAGAAGTAGTTGACACACAAACGGGGCCTTAAAATCTCCCATTTGCCTTGTTTTTGTAGGAGCCCAGAGCTTTTACTTCATGTGTTTGCGCCTCCATTTCCATCATTATAAAGAAAGCACTTCATTTTTCAAATAGAACTTGGTTTAACCTATTTTGTTTCTTTGATCCTCAGTTTCATTAATTTTAAAATGATAGAATTGAAGTTATGATTGGTATTTTCCTCAGCTTTTTATTTTGAATAATTTTGAAACCTACAAACTTTGATAGAGTTTAATGGATAAATACAATACATTCTCTTCATTATTTCAGGTTTATTAATATTTTCACATATTTGTTTCCCTTCACTCTTCCTTCACTTACCCTCATGCTACCCATATTACTAGTTTGCATATACTTTTACCTCCTTTACCAATGTATAGCCTACAGATGCAAAATGGTGTGTGAAATATTTTTTACAGTGGCAAGAGATTGGAAGCAACTTTAATGTCCATTATTAAATTATTCATTGAATTGTAAGGCAAGGAAGTTCTATGCAGCTGTCTTAAAAAAATGAGGATGTTCTATGTATTAATACAAACATATCTCTGAGATATATGGTTGCATGAAAAATATAAGTCCAGTGTATATAATACGCTATTATTTGTGTGAGAATGGAGAAATAAATATATATTTCATAGTTTCTTGATTATACATAAATTTGGGAGGGTAAGAAATACCAAAGTGGTTCTTTCTGTGTGAGACAGAATAGAAACTTCACTGTAAACAAGTTTTTAAAACTAAATAAACATTCCCTGTACAGAGAACTTAATGGCCATAATTACTGTAGTCTAAGCATTCACTTAGATTTGTAGTTGCAGAGGCTACCTTTAAATTTTGTGTTTCAGTTTATTTTCATTTTTTCAATTTAGTCAAATCCTATATATTAATGAAATCCATTAATTATACATATATTAATTAAGCCATTCTGTTGTGCAAAGAACTGCATAAAGAGCAGTTTTTTAAAGGGATTTTAAAAAGGGATAGATAGGTACAATCCCTTTAAATTTAAATTTAATTACAGTGTAATCAAATTCTGTCAGTGGTCTTTCTTTAAATGCAAAAATATTTTAATACCATCAAGTAACTTCTCATTTTTTTAAATCCACAGCAAGTTGGTATTGATAAAGGTGACATTCCTGACCTTACACAGGTAAGTGTTGCTCTTGGTGGAAGATTCGGTGTGCATGAAATTGCTATTCTATGTATAGTCTTGGAAGCATTTTTGGATTTTGAATCTAGGCCAACCAGCTATCTTGGAAATTATTCTATCTTATCTTTTCAGCTATTGACTATGTTACTGGAGGTAACAGAAAGGTTTCCTGCCCCTAAGTTATAGTTTCTTCTTTAAAGGCAACTCAATCTAGTAATTGAGTTCATCTTCTCATTCTTGATCTTGAATCAAAGGAAAACATTGAATAATGTTAGTAAAAATGGTTTTACTGTGAAATGTGACTGTGCATAGGTGTGATAATCAGAACACTAGAAGTGTTCTTCCTCTTTGTGTTTAGTTTTCCAACGTGTCCCTGGTATAAGGAGGATCACAGATGGGAAAAACTCAACTGTCACAGTTGTACTACACTGATTCTAGACTCCTCTATGAAGAGGAGGAATTTCTCTTATTTAAAAAGAGTTCTTAAAAAAAAAAAAGATAGTGGTGGTAGGTTAGTGATTTTTTCTGGGGCCCATTTGGTATATGATGACAGTAATGGAGCTTCCTTGATCATTTTACCTGTAAAGAGTGTACGGCTTGTAAGACAGAAGACAACCAAGGTCATTCACAGATACAGGATTATTTTATGATTTTTCTCATAATGGCAGAAACCGTTTTTGTTTAATCATCCTTTGATTAAATTCCTGCACCAAACATGTTCTTTAACTAGAAGTGACGTTGTAGAGATGATGAGAAACAATATAGAGTTGCTGTCTCATACACTAGTATTGAATATATGAATTTTCTGTCTTTGTAAATTCAAAAAGTCACTGTAAAAGAAGAAAATTGTCATAATGAAATTACACACTTTTTAATAATATCAAAGTGTGTTTAATAATTTGCTATCTTTACAATACCTTGAAATATATACATATTTAAAATAATGTTTATCAGTAAATTTTTATTTAAAAATTCAGAGCATCCAAAGAAAGGGTCATGAATTACTATTATTAAAATAATAAATTAACAAGAATTCTTCACAAATAAAATTCACACAGAAGTTCAGAATATGATTACATTGGATTTTGTAGTTTAAAAACAGCGCCATCTAGTAGATAGCGTATTAGTATAAAAATTTATGCTACTATTAGAAACTAGTGTTTGTTAACTAAAAATTATGCATAAAAATGTTATGTAGAAATCTATATTAGAGATAGATTTACTTTTGAAACACTATAATAAAAAGCATTTTCATTTATTCAGCTGTAACAAAAATTTACATTTCATTTTGTCAAAATATCCTAGATAAATAATACATGTTAACTTTAGGAAGAAGTACATTAAAATGTTTATTTTCAGCTCAGTAAATAGCTTTTAGAAATGGCATATCTATAGCACTACAGTCTTCACTGTGGCATAAAGGAAAAACTAAATATATTGTCTGGGATACCCTCATGTTGTCTCTGGGCAAAGTATGCATAGAAACTAGGAAAGATTTAAGGGACTGCTTAAATACTTTTTTAATTTAAATTTGAAATGATAACATATCATTGAAAGAAAGGTTCACATACTTGGGTTTAATTTTTAATGATGTCATTGTCCAGGGACATATTTAATAAAATGATATAACGTGTATGTTTTCATAATCCGGGGATCAAACTTCACCATCAAAGAAATAAAATCTTGCCTTCTGCTTGAAAGCTGTTAAGTGGTAGAGATTCATTAGAATGTAGTAACACTCTATCCTTTGCTTCTGTTATGTACCTTTAGAGGTACAGAAACTTCATTATTAATATTTATTTTTAAATTACCTCCTCATAAAAATCATCTAGTTAAATTCTCCTATGTACCTTTAAATTCTAATACAAGATTATAGCATGTTTCTGAAGTAGCCCAATTATGGTTTCTTTTAGGTTTGTGAGAAATAGAACTAAATACCCTCCATAATTCTTATTTAAAGCCCCTCCACAGGGCTGATAAAGGTCTCTAGCTGAGCTCAGGATTTAGACTCATTATGACAGTACAGTAATTCTGAGCTGGAATATAAGATGTTCTGGGGTTAGTCCTTAAGATAATATAGACCAGGATAAATGCAGAGACGCGTCAGAAATGCCACGTTGAATGAATTCAGCTCAACTCCTTTGAGATTAGATTTCTACTCCATGCCAGGTTGCTCCATGGCTAACATGGCAATTGAATCTAGCCATAACAATAGGCAAAAAAATTCTGTTAGAAAGTGTTAAAGAAATGATGGATACCAGAGGGAGTTGGAACAGGATACTCATGACTAAAAAAGGATTAGAATTCCTCTTGCAGAAAAAATTGAACAAGGAATTCAGTGAATATATTTATGAATTTAATGTGTCTCTTTTAGAATGCACAGTAAATACCAGTGTGGTCATCTGTAGCCCTTTTTTATTGTAACCCTTTTTAATTTGTGCATGTAATATCATAACTACATGTAAATGATTATTGAATATCAATGAAATTTTTTATAAGATATTTAAAAATACTTTTAGGGTAAGAAATGACTCATGTCAGAACTAAAATACTTTCAAATGTTTTCTTATATCTGATGATCATAATTTGAATAATCTTTTGGTTTTTACCATTTAGTTTTAATGATGCTTTATAATCTAAAATACCTAAATTATAGATGGATGTTTTCCTTTTGATCCTGACCACAATTAGCTGTGAATTTATTTCAAGAATATAATTTTTGAATGTTATTCCCTGTTTGATATGTGTGTATGTGTTTGTGTGTGTTCCAAATATGAAAAATATCTTAGGTTTTGATGTCAGGAATTCTGATTACCTGAAAACTATTGATACAGAAAAGTCTCCATTTAAAGATGTGCCATTGATGAATTGGTAACCCTGATGAATTGCTGTTATCTATTAGCTTCTATAACTGACTCTTTTCCTTTCAATTGGTGTTTCCATCTGAAGGATTAGTTGATTTTGCCATTTTTAAATGAGCACATGAATGTGCTGCTGATTATATTTTGTTATCTTACATTTGTTTTACAATAGCAGAAGTATTCTGAAAGTATCACTCCTTAGAAATATAGGAGATCATTTTCATATATTGTCTAATGTATGTGAGGATATCCTTGGGGCCAAAAATAGAGTTGAGCAGACCACATATAATCCTGTGCTCCTGGATATTACTATCAAAATACTTTTTTCTCCAAAGACACTTGAGGAATTTGTTTTTCTTAGACTTTTCATATTTTCATAAGAAAAATAAATGATGAGGCACTTTTACAACCTCTGTGATAAGATGTTTCAAACTTAATTTACATGCAGTGTATTGCTAATTCACTCCCATTACAAGTCAGTTTTACAGTTTTATATTTCTTTGTCAGATTTGCCTTTCAACTATTGTGATTTTTGTGACTTCTACTTCATTTTTTAATCTTTTCATTTAAACTACTAAGAAATGTTGCAAGAAGAATTAAATTGCAATCTGTTTTCCTAATATTTTATTTTATTTTGGGTAACCAAGGAAATGTAAAGTAGAAAATATTACCATTTTTATTATCTTATATTTGTTATTCTTTATTTTGTAACTATAAACAAGATGTATTTTTCTTAAACAGTATTTTATATATAGATTTAGAAGTGAATCATAGTTCCTTGCCATTCACTTAACATTCAGAGTACCTGAATCTTTTAATTGGAAAAAGATTCATGATATATTATTTTCTGACCATGACCTCACCAAAAACATGGAAACATGAAAAACTTTGCATTTATATGCCCAGGCTTCATAGTTCTATCATTATAATCATAACCATCACCACCTACAATTATTACAATTTTGAAGATATTAATTCATCTAAAAACTTGGAAGCATTTTTTTCTATTTAGAGTTACAATGTACATTCATCATTCCGTGAGCATTTCTTTATAGTTTATCACTTAAAATTTTATTTTTAAAACTTGTAAGTATATTGTTAGCTGCAGTTTCTGGTATTTGTGGATTAAGCCTATCTTCACCTGAGTTATATTTTTAAAATCCAATTTTCTAAATTAATTACATTCTTTGATACTTTTTTATTCTTTAGTCCAAAGCTTTTTAGATAATGCTGATCTGCCCTTTCTACTCTATACTTATCACTTTTATCAAGTTAGTATTTTTGTTTACTTAGTAATTTTTATATATTTATGAATTTATCTGTTTTAACTTAATTTACACTTCTAATAATCATGTACTTAACATATACAATAATATAAATGTTAGCAGTTTGTGAATCTATTAGCAAAATTTAAATGAATATTAAATAAATGTCCTGAATTTCTAAAACTTAAAAATGTTAATAAATTTTTAATTTGTCTTGGAAAGTATAATATAAAATGTACAGTGATATGAATTTCTTTGAATTCTGTGAGCTATTTTAGCAACATAATTACTATAAAGTCCTTCAAAATTAGTTTCACATTAAAGAAAAATTATTAAAATTAAATGTATCTGTATGTATAGTTAGATGTTTCAGTCATGAAATGAATGCCTATGTTGCTTTTAAGGCTAAATTTGAATTAAACTTATTTTAGAAATATGAAATAAAGTAATGCTTGAGGGATAAACTGGGTAGAGGATTTGTATAACCTATTATTTCTCCTAATATATAGTAAAATTCCATCACTTCATACTGTCTAAAATTTTATTTAAAAACAGAAACACTCAAGAACTTTTTAATAAAAATTAAACTATATGAAATCTGCTAATACACAGTACTTTGCTATGTATATAAGTTAATTCAATAATAAAATCTTCATTTTTACTGACTGTTAAAATTGTATTTTATTCCTCATAACTTTAACTCCCCCTTTTTAAATAAGATAACAATTTTCCTAACATTTCAGTCAAATATGGATAAAGTGAGATTTTACTGTATTTTCAAATTTCTAAAAATTTGTATTTGGGCACCAATTTTTTTGACTTGGGTAGAAATGCCTTTTCCTTTTTCACTATGGTTTTGTGGAAAGGTGGTGGTGAATTTGGTTTGAGTTTACTTCATCTAAGTATTATCTTAGTAAGAGTCTACCAATGTAACCTCCACACTGAAACCACACTGTAAAGCTATTTGGTATGCAGCGCAGTTAGTATATTCAAGATGTACCTGAGTGAGAATCTATGGAATTTTAATATTTAAACACCAAAAGAACCTGACATGAAATTATCTCACATAAATATTGGGATCCACCCAATATATGGTAGACCTCCACCATAAAAAGTTACAATGATATTGCAGTGTGTTTATTTGAAAGAAAACAATGCAGACATTTATTTTTACTTTTTTATTATAGGCTCCCAGCAGTCTAATGGAGACCCTTGAACAGCATCTAAATACATTAGAAGGAAAGAAACCTGGAAACAAGTATGCATTAGTTGTATATTTTAAATAAGATGAAAAATATTGCAGTCATATTTTTATAAGAAAGATTTGTGAAGGTACAGCTTATACTACTACAATTTCAGGGTATGCTATCTTGTGATTTTTCTGGGTTCCTTCAGAACCCTACCTTTCCTAAATCAACTTTTATCAGTGTAATCTCATGTCCAGGCAATCTGTCCACGGGCTAATGTAGGAAATTAGTAAAATGCTCCCATGTTGACTGAACCTGATGACTTACATATTTGCCCTCGGAAGGAATTCATAATACAAAGAAACAAAGCTGCTTTTAATTAAAATTGTTATAGGTGGTCATGAGTACAAAACAAGACAATTTCAGTATCAGCCTTGAACACTCTCATGTTAGCAACCCCTTTATGAAAAAAGCAAAATCTTCAAGTATAGTTTCCAGGACTCTCGTCTCTCCTCACTTGAAACATTAAGCTTGGCACAGATACTGACATTTTATTGAAAGATCTTTTTGTAGAGCAAATAGCAACCAGGATACAATAAGTGTAATTTTTCTCCTTTTTACTTATATTTTTGAGTATTTTTTCCTCAGTGCATGCAAATACATCCAGATTCTGTGTTTTTTTTCTTTCTCTAGCAGGCTTGAAACCTGTCTATTCACAAGAGCTGGTGCCTTTCAGTCTTTGTGCCTTGTTTAGACTATAACTCTGCTAGTCTTGGATGTTTACCCTTGTCCTCCTGTAATAATCATATGCATTCAAGGAGAGCCATCTGTGGTCCTACTTTCTGATGAAGACTTCTTTCATCACGAACTTCCCTGTATCATGGCTATTTCTTTCCACCTTTGAGATTTCAACAGATTTTCTGGTTCCAAAATTTAGAAAATATTTTATACTTCATTATCTCGACATTTAATATAGGTCTCTACAGAATCAGCTTGAAATCTGTTGTTGATGATACCACCTTTATGTTTATTTAGGATGACAGAAGGACTTAGCAGAGACAACCACTGAACTGATCATTGCCGGGCTATAGGCTGATTGTGGGCTTTACCTATAATAGAGCTGTCAAAGTGTAACTTCTCACATTCTTCTTTTTGAACATTCTCCAGAACTTAGGCTTGTGTATCTCTGTAATGCTTTTATGCTGGCTATTTCATTAACTGAGTGTTATTTCTGTCATCTTTTCCAAGTTAGTATATAGATTATTGTACTTTTAAATAATAAACCATAGTGGAAGAGTTTTTCAAGTAATTATGTCAGAGTTACTTGGAACTATGGACTTTACAGGACCTGGCGAGGGTGTTATCAAGTCTGCCCCCAGTTTTGGTGTGGCTGTGAATGATCTGGCTTTTGACAGGAATGTACATTAAATCACAATGTAGAGTGCCCACCTCCAGTTTTGCTGGGGCCACCCTCTATCTGGGTATGTGGGAGGCAAATGAGTTACCTGAGGTTTACACAAATAGATACAGGAGCCTGAGAAATGTTCCTGCACAGTAGCAGAAGGACCTAGTTAGCTAGGAAAACATGCATGTCCCTCAGAGTTAAATCTCTTCATGCAGTGTTACATGCACACTGCAAGTTGGCTTCTCTGTGCTCTTTTCTACTCAAAGTCCCCATATACTACATAGGTTTACCCTCTTCCCTCATTTTTTGTTAAAGCTACCAGTACTACAGTCACCAGAGAAACCTCCTTCACCAGCTACAGTGCATCTCCTTAGCCCTAACTTCAAATCTAAAGTCACCCCCTTATGGCCACTGCAAGCTATTTTTGGAAAAATTAACAGGACATTTAGTTACATTTCTAGAGAACTGGAATAAAAACTTGGTAATATTTTATTTGAATTGCCTTCTCCTTAGATATTTTTCTTTCTACTTTAAAATCATCTTATGCTTGTCAGATTTCTTTTCTGAATTGACTGCGAACACATTTGAATTTGTCTTTTGCTTATTCCCTATCTAAAAAAAAAAAAAACTATAGTAGTTAACTATTTTCTTCTTTGTATGTTTGTGCTTACCTGGGAACTTAAGTGAAGGGTGAGTACTATTTTGAATGACTTTTTTGCATTTGGTTATTACTAAAAATGCAAAAAACATTCTTAATACTGCACATTTGGTATTGATAACATTTAAAATTGATTTATTTCCATTTTACACATCTGTGGGTTTTTTATTATACTTTATTTTTGTCTTCCACAGTGACTAGCATAAATGGTTTTACTTTCTTGTGGTCGGTCTTCTTGGATCAAAACTTAATCTCTTTTAGGAGTATAAATATTTTTCCTCAATTTGTGAAATAACAGAATTTTCACTTGTTGCATAAAGAAAAGACTTCCCCCTGGAATATGGTAGAATTATCAAAGGACAGTTTTACAATGAAAATTGATTACTTAAAATTGCTTTCTTTGTTATTCAGTAACAATATAAATTATCCTAACTTCTGTTTTAGTGTATACCTAAAATAAAGGATTTACAAATATCTGTTATGAAAAATATATTATATTTTATATTTGGTGCCTTGTATCCACTGTTTATTTTTGAAATTGTATGCTATGCAGTATGATATACCTTTGTATATTATCTGTTTCTATGATTCCACAAGACAAAAGACAGAATTTTATTCTACATATGGATTTACTAAGTGTTGAGGGTACAGGAAACTCAAGGTTGTCTTTTGTAATGAAAATTATTTGTAATATATAGATAAGATTTTTCACATCTCTGTTTTTTTCTGGCTAGACAACTATATAGGGATTATTGTTTTTAATCAAATAAGAAATAACAGAATTTCCTCTTTTGACAGCTTACTTTTACCATATTGGGAGGAAACCTTGGCATTTGCTGAGTTGATAATAAAAGCCTATGGATTTTTTTGTACCAGTTTTTGGAACTTAGATTTTTATATTGGTCATTCTCTTCTAAAATTGTCATAGTGCCTTAGTTTTCCTAACTCACTTTACTGTGTACTAGATTTCTGCAGATAAAATTAGAAATATAAGTATTAGTTTTTAATAAATATCACTTGACTGTATATAAAAGAATGTACTATTTCTTCCATAAAGGGAAATGACCAACAGTAGGATGGAAAATTAAGCAAAGAATTTGTAAGATGCAGCAGTCTATGTGTCGTGTAAGAGAACAATAATTATTCTAGGCTCATTTGTGTTTTCCATGGGGTAGGCTGGAGCAGGCTACCTGTGGTAAGCAGGCACAGGCTCTCAGCAGCAGACAGATTTGGAACAGAGCTCTGAATTTGCCACTAAAGACTATGAGACTTGGGCAAGTTACTATATTAACTTCACTAAGCCTAGGAGCCCTCAGAGTTTAATCATTGGCCAAAGATGCTTTTTAAAGCTGTGCCCCATGAACCTTTGGTTCTCATCTTCTTGATTAAATTATGTCCAAAAATGCCAGATCTGGTCCATGAGAACAGGTCACCTTCTTGATAGCTTGATTTCACAGAAAATAATTTATAACTTCTGGTTAATTTATTTATTATAAAATAGACATATGAATCTATTCTCATTTAAAATTTCAATTACCAGAAACCCCAGCTGATAAGAATATAAAACAGTAGGATGAGTTCCTTCTTTTCTAAGAACTTAGCACCCAGAAGTGAAGACAGATAATTAAACAATTAAGTTATAATGTGGTAAGTAGGATGACAGCTTTGCAGAGACAGTGGATTTTCATTTGTCTAATCCATGGAATAACTATGAGTATCATTTAGTAATACTGTTCTGGTACGATTTTGGCAAGCTGATTCTTGTGCTAATTATGACTTTCCACACTTGGCTTTAAGTATGATATTCTTTAATAGCAGGTAGCAATTCTATCATTTTTGCTATATGTTTATTCTTATCATAGGGCAAAAGATAGGTTATCAGTTTTTCTATATTGCCTAGGAAATACATTTCAAAAGATCTTGCTTATTTTTACTTTTCTTTTTTTTTTTTTTTTGTACCAGGGATCGAACTCAGGACCTTGCACTTGCGAGGCAGGAGCTGGAACCACTGAGCTAAATCCCCAGCCCTTTAATTCTCTTTTATGTATTAATATTTCTTATTGTGTCAGTACCACAAAGAATTGGATTATGGGCCAGGGATTTAGCTCAGTGGTTTCGCCACCTGCTGCGCAAGCGCAAGGACCTGAGTTCGATCCCCAGTACCAAAAAAACAGAATTGGTTTATGAAATTTTCTTGGGAGAGAAGTTAATTTAAATTTATCCTCAGAAAGTAACCATGTCAAATGGTTTGTTTTGTGTTTTTGAAGAGTTTAGGCCGTTATATTCTTGGATTTTTATTTAAATTTAATTCCCCTTTATCTACATATAAAGGAACAGTGATTAATGTGAAGATATTAGCCAAAAACTCCTTAGAGAAGGGCTGGAGATTTAGCTCAGTGGTTCTGCCGCTTGCCTCGCAACCATAAGGATCCGAGTTCTATCCCTGGTACCAAAAAAAAAAAAGGGCCAGGGATTTAGCTCAGTGGTGACACCACCTGCCTCAACCTTAAATTACACCATATTTTTAGGTCTGTAAGTACCTTTAAATAGATACAGAGAACACTGCACACACTGCACATCTTATTACTTCTAGAGCCTTTGAAATGAGCAATTATAGGTAAATGTATATAAAATCTGCCATATAATATGATAAATTGGGAAAACTTTATAATGTACAAAATTCAAGTTAATTTCTGCTAATTTTGTTTTGCTACTATTATGTGTGATATTTTTCTCTGTAAATGAATAGAAAGCCATCCTTTCCATCCAGTAAGACCCAGAGTATAGCTTCTTAGTGAAATGTATTTTTGCCTTTATTTTGTTTTATTCATTTTTCTACCACCTCAGACTATTAACTTGTGAGCTATTCAGGCAATTGTTTCTTGATCGTTTGCTAGATGTGATGTACAATGGTCAATGCTACCAGTTATCTAATTTTAAAAAAATATTTCCCCCTTAATGTTCTCTCTCTCTCTCTTAGAAAGAAGCATGCAAGTTACTGTTCTTTTTCAAGGTCTCACTAGTTATAACAGGATGATGGGAATATTTTTCCTAGAGAGTTTTTATTACAGCAGTGAAATTAAAAACAGACAAACTTCAGAAGTGTGAATCTGGATATGAATCATATCTCAGACACAAGGTTCATAAGGATTTTTTTTTTACATCCTGGGGTTCTTCCTTTTATGGGTTTTTAAAATTCTACATAGCATTATTTTTCCCAACTTTTGGCAAATTTTTAAAAACTGAAAATTGGACAGTTCTTTGGTGGACATTGGAAATAATGATTAACTCAAACTTGCTAGATAGAAAATAATTTTGAATTTAAAATGTCTAGTACTAGAAATTAAGTCAATGGGAAACATTGGAAGAGGATGGCATATTTGAGTAAAATGCATATTTAAAGTATTTTAATAACTTGCCTATTTTTTAAACTATAAATGTTCAACAGAGTGGTATCAAACTTAAATGTCATAGAGACGTATTTGTGTATATTCAGTTTTAATTTTCTTATGTTGCCTTTTAGATCTGGTGCTCCCTCTCCATTAAGTAAGGTAAGTTTGGTTTTTCTTACTTTTTAAAAACCATTTTACCATCTTTAAATGTTTACTTCAGTGGAATCAAATATATTGATATTGTCACATGACCATCTCCACCATACATTTCTAGCCTTTTCATCTTCCAGAAGTGAAAGTCTGTACTCATTAAACAACTTTTCATTCCTTTGCCTCTCCAGTTCCTGGAAACTTCATTCTACTTTCTGCGTCTATGAATCTGATTACTCTAGATACTTCATATAAGTAGACTCACAGTATCTGTCCTTTAGTGTCTGGTTTATCTTATTATGCCAAATTTCCTTCCTTTTTAAGGTTGAGTAATATATTATTATATGTATATGCCATAATTTGTTTATCCATTCATCTATCGATGGACTTGAGTTCCTTCCACATTTGGGGTAAGATAAGTAATGCTGCTGGGAATATGAGAGTAAAAGTATCTGTTTCAGTCTCTACTTTCATTTCTTTTGGGTACATACCCAAGAGTGGAATAGCAGGTCATATGATTTAAAATTTTTTTAAGAAAGGTATTTTTTTCTTATTAGTACATGTTTGTAGTACATAAAGTTTACATTCATCTTAGGGAATAGGTACATGGATGTAACTATCTTGATTCTTTTTTATTCCCCTTCTCCTTCCCACCCCCTCCCTCTCTCTGTCTCTGGATCCCCTTTCCCCATTTTCATTATTATTGTCATTATTATTATTATTAATTTAGTTCATGCTTATGATATATGTTTACCTTCATTGTGAGTATTTGGTGTGTGTGTGTATATGTGTGTGTGTATATATATATATATATATATATATATTCCTTTATATTAAATTCTCAATCCATTATAATATAGTGTATGTAATTTAATCCTCAAATGGGACAAAGTGTTTTTAAAGTAGAGATTTTCATGCATTTATATTTTAAGTGAAAATAAATGTATCAGTATAATGTTTTACTAGTTACAAAGCCTTTTCACACATTCTAAATCACAGCCCTATGAGATAAGTAAAGCAGATGATTTTATGGGGTTTTTACTAGTAGAGAAAAATTGTAATTAGGTATCTGTCCACAAGAATGCCTTTTAGACAGACAACTATAATAGTTTTAATAACTCCTTCACCTCCCCATCTCTTTTATAGCCTGCTGAAAAATAGGATTAACATTACTAGGAATGAACATTGACTTCCCTAGGTCTGTAGTTCACATTTGCCATTGTATTTTTCAAGCAAAACTGTGACTGATAAGGTCTTTCTTCTGACAAACTTTCTTTCTAGGATTGCTGTTATTATAGGCATTCAAGGGTATCATTTTGACAGTGCTGGTGACTCTGACACCATGCATTGTGCCAATGCCTGGCTGCCTACAATTCCCTTTGGACTTCAAACAAACAAACAGGCAAAAAGCTTTCTAGGTTTTGATACAAAGCCACTGTGTCTATGTGAAAAATTCCAACATATGACTACTAAAGAGAGTGGGAGAAAATTGTGGTGTCCTTTGAGGTGGTCTTTTTCAACATTCTGGCCAGATAAAATTTTACTGATGTTGTCTTTTTAATAATAGGATTATATGGGTTCTATTGTTCTAGCTCTCATATCTCCTTAGATTATTACTGCAAGGCACTTTTAAGGGACTTTTATCATTTCTGCATTTATATTGATAATATTTCTTTGCAGTCATGAAGTTCTCAATGTTGTTTCATAGACATTACTTTTTCTACACTTATATAGCAATATTGCTTAAAAAGAAAAAAATTTTGTAGAGGAGTTTTCCATGTCCACAATGAACAAAATACAGTTTACTTTAGCTAATTTTTTTCTGTTCTGTTGGTCTTTTGTATTCCATTTGGAAATTTTAAACTTTGTTGAATAGAGAGGTTTAAGTTTACATTTTCAGAGCAGTAATATATATACTGCTTATGTGTTTATGTCTCTTGAAGAGCTGAGTGTTTAGAAGTTACGCATCTATTAAATTTTGACTTCTTGAATACTTCTGTTGTTAGATGAATAGATATTAAACAAAAACTATTTTAAGTCTAGAATTTCCTATACATTTCTTATCTCATCCATTCTTTTTCTTACTGTTTTAAATTTTCCTTTAAATTTGGTCTATTTGAAACCAGATACCCAGTTGTTCCAGTAACTGATAGTGTTTGATTCATCTTGGTCTTCGTGTATTTTACTCATTGTTATGTTGCATTTCCACTTACAAAGCAAAGAATTAATAGATGATTTTGAAATATTCCATTAATTTTTTTCTTATTGATGTACGGAAAATGAACTATAGTAGATAAAATAGAATTAGGATAGTTACTCCACAAAAAGCTTTTATTTTTTTAATATATTAGTTGACTATAAACTCCTCTTCTTTAAAAAACTGGGAAACAAGGCTTAAATTTTATTTCACTTTTTAAATTATTTATTTCATATTACTCATAAGATAGCGTCCCAATACCCTCATGCTGACATTGACTAGAATTTGCTTATGAATTGTTCCCTGCCAACTGTGAACTATTTGTTGAGTTAAATTCCCAGGTGTTAAGTCATCTGAGCCTAAGCAAAAGTCCTTTTGCTCCTCCACATAAATTCTAATTAGGATACAATGGGAAAAACAATGACCTTGGTTTTATAGCGATCATTACAATTGATAATATTTGAAATTTTGGCACCTAGTGCAGTCTTTCCCAATAATTTTATTTTCAAGATACACATTTAATTTTGATTTTAAACCAAACTATATGAATAGAAGTCACTGCAATGTTAGGACAAATATATTATAAAAATTTTATGTAAGTAAAGTTTAACTTTAAAATTTTAACCATATTTTGTCTAGTAGTGATTATTTTATTATAATTCTTGATTTCAAATTTTCTTGAGATTTTTTTTTCCTCCCATGAGAAATTACAGAAACATATCTGGGAATGATATGGGTCTACAAAGTAAAAGTCCTTTTCTTCCATGTCCTATAGATTTATATTTGACTAGAGTGTGTTATACATCTTCACTTTCAGTCTTCTCCAGCTACAACTGTTACATCTCCTAATTCTACACCAGCTAAAACTATCGACACATCACCACCGGTTGACTTATTTGCAACTGCATCTGCAGCTGTCCCAGTGAGGTTAGTTAATGAGTATGTAGTGAACTGTTTATTAATATTTTGATTAAATTTTTATGTACTGTACCCAAATGATTTCACAAAATAAAAGGTACTCTTGGTAATGTGATGGTTTGGCTTATTTTTGCTACAAAGTAAGTACTTTTATACTCTTACAGTTAGTTGGGCCTGTATCTCTTAAATCATTGGACCAAACTTGTAGAAATCACTTTGTTGCTCACACACTTGGGAAAGAAAGTGGAAAAATGAAACACATATTTCAGGTTCTTTTGAAATTGGCTAATATGGAAAATATCTATTAGAATTAGTTTCTTTTTGTAAGAAAGGTAAAAGGTATTTTAAGTGCTTTAAAAGCAACAGCAAACTTGTAACTGTAGGCCAATTAGTTACTTCGAACAAGGAATCAAACTCTGGTGGTAGGAAGAGGCCTTTGGGGTATTTCTAAGCAGCTTTTATAGACCTATATGTCAGAACAGTAATGAGAAAGGTAGTGATGATTGTGCATCCTGTGAAACGTCAGAGCTGCCTAAAATGAATTGCTACCCCTCTTCAAATAATAATTTTGGGTCAATTCTGGATTTTTTTGCCTTGATAGAATTCTAGTCTCATTTTATAGTATCTATGACTCTTGTTGTGAATGCCCGGTATTTGGAGAATTGAACTTTGAAGTAAGCAATAAATCAAGGAGTTGTACACATGTTAATTATGTGCTTTAATTTCTATGTACTTGCTTCTGCTTTTTAGAATAACAACCTTGATAAAACCAAGACCTTTCTGCACTAAACTGTGTTTTAAAAGCTTTGGTTTTTGTTTTTGTTTTCGTTTTTATTACTGGGAATCAAACCCAGGGCCTCGTGTATGCTAGGAAAGCACTCCAACAGTGCTCTAACTCTGAGCTATACCCTGAGCCTGTGATTAAGCTTCTACTAACAAATATTTTTCTTCTCTGTTACTTAGTTCAGTTGTTTTTAAGAAATGGACATCAAAACTAGGCAGTGCTTTCAGGGGTTTTGAAACATGTTTTGAAAACAACAGAATCCTTTCATAAAAACTATTTCTTGGAAACCTAATATGTATTTTTTTAAAAAGACAAAGATGGAACTGCTGTTTGTGAAGATGGTTGGGGAACATGGGATCCTGCTGGCTTGGTACCTGGCCTGGTAATCTTCAAGCCAGGGCTCCTCAAATTTGGCTATGCCTGTGAATCAACTGAAGTTCTTATTAAAATGATGATTCTGATATATTATGTATAGCCTGAGTTTTTTGTTTCTAACAAGATCCCAGAATACTGCTAGTTTGGAGCCCACACTTTGAATAGCAAAGCCTAGCCTTCACTTGAAACTGGCAGATAAAGAAGCTTTGAAAAGCATAACTGCAACCTACTAAGAATAAAACATGCAAATGTCATTTTAGATGAGTCTTCATGCAACAAAACTTGATATATTATAGTCTAATTTAGGAAAAAGGTAAATCAGTAATTATTCTCTTTAGTTTTCTTTGGTTTATCAGTTTTTCTCAAGACAGCAATTTTTTCTATACAAAAATTTTAGGAAGTAAAGATAGCCTCAAAGTTATGATTTTTATTTACCTATAGAGTACTACCCATTAATGCTATTAATGCTATACTTTCCAGAATATTTTTTGTTAGATTTAAAATATCCCAAATCTTTGATTTTTTTTACATGTTTTTGTTTTAAAACAACTTTACATTATAAAATTTCAAAATCTCATTTTAAAGTTATATTTTCCTGTTAGTGCTTCTAAACCATCGAGTGATCTCCTGGACCTCCAGCCAGACTTCTCTGGAGAGGCAGCGGCCGCTGCCGCCGCACCAGCACCCCCACCATCTGCTGGAGCCACTGTGTGGGGAGGTGAGTGGAACCAAACAGGCCACTTCTCAGTTCATTTGATGTACTTGTTTTTCTTCAAGCTATAATTGTTACATTTATCTTCCTTCTAGTTATACAAAGTCAGGTCAGAAGCTTGAAGGCAAAATGCTAAGAATGGCATGTACTGATTGAAATATATTAAGAGACAGAGAAAGTACCCATAATACAATTTAAATATTCAAGTACTCATATAGTTTTTGTTTTAAAAGCTGGAATGAAGGATGCATTTTTCTTTGCCAGAAAGTGCCAACTATTCTTTGAATACTTAAAATTCTGACTATTTTTACTAACTGCTCTTTGGAGATTCGAGCTTTAGAGGATTGAGTATTCCCATGAATTTCAAGGTAGTACTTCCAAATTGATTGGCCAGGTGTAGTTGCTGGATTCCTTTAGGCCTGAATTGGTTTTATTTATTCACTGTTAATCAGCTTTTCATCACTAGGACCAAATGCCCACACATATCAAAAAGGAGGAAGGATTTATTTTTGCTCATAGTTTCAGAGGATTCAGTCCATGGTCAGCTGGCTCCAAGGCAGAAACAGCGTGGCAAAAGGGCCTGTCAAAGGAAAGCTGCTCAACCTGTTATCAGAAGTCAGTCAATCCTCTAACTGCCTAAAAAGGGGGGTGATGAAGGCTAAAGAAAAAAAGACAATACAGACTTGCAATTTCAAAGTATATGGGAGGCAGGAGGTCATTGCCTCAGAGCAGGCAAATAAAGACACTCTGAGCTTTCCACTATTTATTGGGTTCATAAGGAGTATCAGATGACTCATAGGGGGCGTTAAGCCTAAATTCATGAGGATCTTATAATCAGATGGAGTATCAAATGTCTCAGAGGGTGATGGTAGTCCTATGAGGATGAGGATTTTATGCTGATGAGGATCTTAGGTGGATGAGGATTTTATGTAGATTAGGATGGTGAAATGAGCAAAAACATTCTTACAACAGTAGGTGGAATGAGTTAAGCTGATAAAGAATTTTCCCCTCCCCAAGTGAAAGCTTTCTTTTTGTTTTACTACTGGGTTCTTACAGAACCAGGATGTCTTCAGCTGATGTAATCTTGCTCTTGAGTATCACAGCATCACGGGACCATTGAGGCCTGAGACAACCCCAGTCATAAATTAATTGTGAAATTATTTTTTCCCTAAAATTTGAAAAGAAGTGTTGAGATGATAGCTAGGTTAGTGTCTTACTTTCTCATTCCTGGAACCAAAGGATTTTGGCTTATGATTTTTGGAGGATTCAGTCCACAATGGCATGGTGGAGAAAAACAGTATAACCCCCAGCAGGCAGGAAGCAGAGAGCAAGAGAACCCAGAGATGGAGCTATCCCCTTTTAGGTCATGCCCCCTGTGACTCACCTCTTCTGCCTTTTCGGTCCAGGCACTGACTCTTCAAGGCATATTCAGCTATGGTGTCACATGATCCAGTCACCTTCCAAAGCCCACCCTCTGAACACATCGGGCTATTGGGGGACATTCTAGATCTAAACCATAACAATTAGATACAGAACTGTTAACATCCCACAAGGTAATAAAAATCATGACCTTGAGGTTATCTTTTCTTGAAAACAGAAATTATGGGCATCACTAGCCAAAAAGAACTATAATATGTATATCATTTCAGAGTCAAAGTCTTTAACAGTTAATAGCAATGCCAAATGAAGGGTGGGTTTATTAAACAGTATGCCATCAAAAGTATACCCTGTAATCTCTTGGCCTTATTTCTAAGGGTTTTTTTATTATAAAAACAACAGAACGATAACCAGCTCAGAAATAAAGTTACTAACTATAAATATGAACATTTTAAATGTTGGCCTATTTCCATTTTAACTAAATCTCTTCCTGTATTGAAATGTTCAGCTACTAGACCTACAACCATAAATTTTTTAAATAAAGTTATTTTTTACACCTTATTAATGTTATTAAATTTCAGTTGGTAATGGAAAAATATTGCTGAGGAGATATATAATTTTTGTTCATTAAAATAGTATCCTAATAAGGTGTTGTTTTCTATTTAAGATTTTTTTCTAAATTCATATCCTTATAGCAAATTTTCTGAGCCATTAAATTCATATAAATGACTTTAATACAACTTACATAATTTAAAATTTAGTTTTAGTTATAAATTTATTGGGTTAATAAAAAGTTTTTCAGTTTTATATGAATATGTTTTTGAAAAATTCTTCCAACATTTTAATCAGTATATGTTCATGCTTGTGTTTAGAATTTATCAAACATTTAGTGCCCCATGAGTTTCTCATGAGAGGTGTATGTCTGTATTTCTATATTTTAACCTTCCCCACTAGAGGGAGCACTTTTTCATAAACGATGCAAAGGCACCGGTAGCCTGGCTGCCAAAAGCCTTGGTCTTGGTCACCATCTAACCATTACCCAGTATTTCTGTCTCAGCAAATATGTAGAACTGAAGCATTTCATAACACTAGAAAAGCTTAGGGTAAATACTAATTCTGTAATTTCTAAGCAAACTTGTACAAATTACATGTCAAGAAATTGAAGTAAACTGTATCACAAAATCGGAAAATTACTTTGCGTTTTTCCTGTAAATACCTAATGAGTGGTTTAAAATGATGCTAGATTGTAATAGATGTGTATTGGTTCATTTGACTAAGCAAAAACAAAATCACTTTTTCAGTCTTGTTTGATGAGATCAAGCCACTCATATTAAATTTATTTGAATTTTGGGTAGAGAGTAAAATATAAACTCTAGAACTCTATAAACCTGTTTAAACATTCTTATCTGAGCACACCAATAATCAAAGGATTTCACTTTCCAAGGACGATGGAAATTTCAGATGCCTATTAATTCTCTTGAGGGTTATAGGTACTGATAAATATTTTCATTTCAGGGGACACATTATAATGATAGTTTTTTGTGGGTTTTTTTGGTACCAGGGATCAAACTTGGGTCCTTGCGCTTGCGCAGCAGGGGGCGAAACCACTAAGCTAAATCCCCAGCCCAATGATAGTATTTTTTTCCTAATGGCATAAAGCAAACAAATTTTAGTAAATTCATATTTTAGTAAATTCAATTGAGATGGTGAATATAAGATTTAACATTTGTACAGACATTTGTATAGACATTTGTCTAGAAGAATACAGAGACTTTTCTGAATCTGTCTTCATAATAGGGAGTGTTCTACTTTCTTCATAATAAATTTATGCTTCAGGTGCATAAATTTAGTTTTATAAATGTTTGAAGTGAAATTTACTTTTTGAGAAATATTGGATTGCTGCTAGGGTTTTATTAGAATTGAAATCAATTACCAATAAACATTTGAAAGCTAATTAATATTATGTCATCATTTGACTTTCATATCTTCCATGTGGGTTGTTAGCTGCAGTACAAGTACTTTTGTGCCCCATCTTCTTGCCATGTTAAAATCTGAGTACATAGCTATAGGCTGTGCATTCGTATACATACGTAGCACTCACATACACTTAGGAACTTATATAAACATTGAAATTCACACTCTTAAAGTGGAAATTTTAACTTGATTTAATTTTTTTTCTTTTTTTGGTATCAGGGATCAAACTTGGGTCCTTGCATTTGCGCAGCGGGCAGCGAAACCACTGAGCTAAATCCTCGGCCCCATTTAATTATTAACTATTACTATAATTAGCTGTCATTATCAACCCTTAGATGTGTCCCAGATGTGGGTGTGCAGTTTAAATACATTTAAAATTTGATCTTCATAGTAACCTTAAAAAATCTAGCTATATCTCACTGAAGAATATAGTTTTCTCTCTTAATATAATTGTAGTTATTTTTTCTAGGTTACAATGAACATTTTCAAGCAATTTCTCTGACGAAAAATATTTTTGATTATGTACTTCTTATAAATGAATTGAATTCCTCTGCTGTAATTTGTGTGTAGTTTAATCCTTTATAAAATGGTGATTTCAATAATATGTAATAACTGAACCTATCATCCTAAAATAGAGACTCCCTTTTGTACTAGAGAAAAATTTGGCTAAAACAAAGAATTAGTAATATATATGATATTTCATCTAGAAAATTTTAGATTTGGAAGACTACAATTTGTAGTTTTCAGAAATGGAAAAAAATCTGATATCAATTTATCTACTAATATGTTTAGTCACTGTGCATTTTCTTAAGATGCTCCAAAGAAATATACTGACCATTTGCTGTCATATCACTGTAGGCAGCCTCATCATCCTTGGTCTAAATAAACAAAATGCCAAGCAAAAGCAAGGAGCTAATATTTTAATTTTTTACTTCTTTTTAAAATAAAATTATTTTTGCTCCTTCTTGTATGCATTTTCTTCTCCTTTACCACTTATCAAATGTATGAAATAAATTGTCCATTTCCTGTCATAGACCATAACAGATCTATTAAATTATATGGCTTGTCACTCTCCTGCTAGGTCATATTGCAATTAGAAAGAACATTGATGAAGGCAGGGCTGGTGAGGGCCCCACTAATGGCAGGAGAGGAGAGAAAGAGAGCCCACCTTGATTTCTAATGAATATTTTAAAGATGTGTAGTTGTGGAATGACAGTTGTATTGGGACAGCAACTATTGATTTGAGGAATCACCTGAAGGACTATTTCTCAGGTTTCTAGAGCTGACCACCTAACAGCAGAAAATGCCCTGCCCTCAGGTCAACACAGGACTTATTTTTTGCCCCTACCCTGCTATTTATTAGGTATACAGTCTAAAATTTTTAAATTATTTCTAATGTCAAGTACTACATCTAGTATGACTGTCTAGTAATGTAAGAAATATGTGAATCTTGAATATCTTAATGTATCTGCAGAGTGCTTCAGGTAATAGTTATTGGAGTTGCACATTGTATTTTAGTTTTTAGATTTTAAAATATATGTCTAACATTGGGCCGGGGATTTAGCTCAGTGGTTCCATCACCTGTCTCACAGGCACAAGGTCCCAAGTTCGATCCCCGGTGCCAAACAAAACAAAACAAAACTGTGAGCTAAAATATATGTCTAACAAATAGCAGAAAAGGGATTTTTTTAAAGCCTGTGTTGGGGCTGGGGATTTAGCTCAGTGGCATGTGCCTGCTTCCCAAGTGCAAGGTCCTGAGTTTGATCCCTGGTACCGCAATAAATAAATACATAAATAAATAAATGGAATTTAAAAGCTTGTGTTGAGTTAGAGACTTATATCTATATTTTCATATAAATAAATTAATGTTATTGTTTTCAATATCAAATTTATGTTTCTCAGTTTTTTAAATTTCTTCTATTAATTTTGGTTTACTGAGTTCTCAAATTGTTATTAAGGCCCTAGAAATTAAATCCCTAGTAAATTAAAATAAAATTAAATAATTTCATAATCAGAACAGATTTCCTATGCTATTTATGAATTCTAACATGAGCCCTGACATGTATCACAGATTACACAACTGAACACAGGAGAATGCCATGGAACACCTTGAATGCTTAATGTGAAGTCAGTGTATAGTTAAAAAGAACCTCTCTTAGGCTTCCTATTCAGAAGGTTAACTATGATTGCATTGTTGAGCTAAGAAAATATCAACCTCCCAATGGAAGCCTGACCTTAGAAAGGCTGAAAAGTTTTAATGCCTCCTTATCTCTCTCACATTCATCTTAAAAATAATTTCTGTATATGTCATATAGTGTTTACAAGTGTCAAGATTATACATCATGTTGAAAACATCTGAAAATGTGAGTTTTGAAGGAAATGGTTTAGTTTAGATCTTCTTTTTTCTAACACTTTACTTTGCATTCAGTTCTTTGAATATGCTTGGTATGTTCTATTATCTATGCTATAGCTATGATAAAAACCATTTATTGTCTGGTAATGACATATCAAATAAGATCAACAAAGTTCAGCTACCTTTTTTTTAGGGTTAACATTTTTTAGTACAGTGAAATCAGAAAAATAAAAAGATGAAATGGTAAGTCTGATAGGAAATGCACTGAGTTTGTCACAACTGTTTAGGCTAGACTGCAGGTAAGTCTCTTGACCTCCCTTGTCCTCAGTGTTCTCATCTGCAAAATTGGATGCTCAGTCTAAAGGATCCCTAGGGTCTTTTCCATCTTGAAAATTCCAAGATAATAAATGGCCTGGAGAGGCACATAAAGCTAAAATGTCTTTGGTCCGTGCCTCATCCTGCTTGGATATTGGTATGATTGAATGTTTCAGCTTTAGCTCTTATTCCTTCATATGCTGCCACATGTTGGACATCAGTAGACCTTTTGGGAGAGGGTGAGTACAGTTCATTTTTTTAACTCCTCTTTTGAGAGACTTCTGTATCTTGCTAACTGTCCTATTGTGACATTTTGGAGTCTGGTATATCCTTTTTGTCCTTCTTTTCCTTCTCTCCCATTTGCTCTCCTTCTCTGGCGATATACAGATTCTTTGGCTGCACTTTCCTCTGTTCCCTCTGAAGCACAGATTACAGACCCATTTGCACCAGAACCTAGCCCTCCTACTACAACTGCTGAAATTGCAACTGCTTCAGCTTCTGCCTCAACCACCACGACTGTGACTGCTGTCACTGCTGATGTGGATCTCTTTGGAGGTTAGTTAGTCACTTCACTGCTCTTTAAATTTTCTTTTCAGAATGTCTAAAATTACATGAGAGTTAAATCTTTTTACATTATATAATAGCATGGCAGAGCATTTAAATACTTTTCCAATGGTCATTCATATGTTTATCTTTGCTAAATTTACCTACTTTCTCTCCATTTACTTTTGGTCTTTGAAGGTTGTAATACTCTAAGCCCAGCTCTTCTTACATTAGAATTTATGTTGTTACCAGAGCTCTTGTCCTGTCACTTGTCCTGTAAGAGGGGTACATACATCTCTGTCATATTCAAATTTGGCTTTTTGGCCAAATTTAGAACTAGCCCGGAGACCACTCAGAGAATATGAGAGGACAGTGCTAGCCTAAATAATCTCTTAATACTTAGGGCAAAACATCTCAGAGTAGTTCACATTTGGAGGTTTCTACAAAGAATTTAGGTCTCATGCAACTTTAAAATTTGTTTTGTCCAAGTAAAACTTTGGATCATCTTACTTTGACTTTGGAGCTTTAAAAGAGTATGTGAAATAGCACTTGACCTGCTGATTGAAAACAGGTTTAAGTCAGTCTTTGAAATGATTGTCTAGAAATTTGCTTTCCAGGCAGATGTAAATTATGACCCATTAAAATATGCTATAATATGCCTAGACCTAACCAACCATCTAAAGCCAGTTTATTTATATAATCTTATTTGAGTGGAGCTGGTATGCAAACCTAGGAAAGTGTGCATTTAAAATACATGAACCAAGTGGTGGTATATTCATTATAGTTTCGTGTTTCTTCATTACCATATAACATCTTTCCCAGGGCATTCTGAGACTATAGCAAAGAAATTGGAGGAACCAAATGATGGTGAGGAGAGGAGAGATTTGGCAGGCTCTGGTGGAACATATCCATTCCCCTGGAAAAATACACTTACACACTGTCACATACCATTCTGCCACAGTCTGTGAGGCTGTCCAAGGCAGGTAGTGCTCAGCTAGACATGGCATTGTTGCCACTATTTCACAAAAGGAATTTTCTCGCACTGTTCTGTTTTGCCATTCCTACAAGGAGAAGCCTGTTTTTTAAAGCATAGAGGAGAGGGCCGGGAATTTAGCTTAGTGGTTTCGCCGCCTGCTGCACAAGCGCAAGGACCTGAGTTTGATCCCCGGGACCAAAAAAAAAGAAAACATAGAGGAGAAAAGATTGCAGACCCTTCAGTATTAGACAGAATCACCTAAAATTGAAAGTTCATTTTTCAGTTATGCTCCTATGTATTTTGAGACCAAAAATTTAAGTTTCAGCCTCAACTTACAATAGCAATGTCTTTGCCCTGTTTCTCTGTGCCCTCATTGGTGCTGGGTATAGGGAATTTTTCATAGGCTTAAGTTAACTAAAAGAAAATGGAAAATATGGACAGGTTGGGTAACAATTTTGTGCTGAAATGCTTCTACATATTTTTCTGTTTCAATTTTTTGGTTTTCAGTCCACTGTTAAGGAGCTTGATTACCTCTCAGAAATCGATTAACTCTGTCTTGCTTCTCTCATAGCAAGCATAGTCTCCAAAATAATAAAGCCCAAGATACTTGTTTGAAATATTCTTTGAGCCATTATGCTGTTTTCATTTATTATGCTTTGACTATATTTGCCAAGCAGAAAAATCTGTACATTTGGAAATATTTTCATGACAATGCTATTTTTACCTTTAAATATAAGTTTCAAGGACTATAACAGAGTCAGGTAACTTATTACCAAACAACAGGGTTGCCCTTGCAATTTTATCACTACCCTTTCTATTCACATGGCTGGAAAATGAGTAAAGATGAGTATGTCTGCAAACTTCATCACAATTATTGTATTGATCTACATAGTTCTGTAAAGTGTCTCCTGGCCTTTGACAGCTGTAAAAGTTTTACCCTTTATGTTCAAGAGTCTGCATTGTCATTCTCTGTGATTTTCAGTGATTTTTTTTCCTAATTTCTTTCATGCCCTTTATTGATTTATAAGAAACCATTTAGAGATTTGACCTTAAATATAAACCTAATCTTAAATTTCTTTTTAAAAATATTTTTTAGCCCTAAATGAGTAAATGGTAGAACTCCAGATTAATAAGGGAAATTTATTACATGTATATTATATTTTGCGGGCCCGGGATTTAGCTCAGTGGTTCTGTCGCCTGCCCTGCAAGCACAAGGACCTGAGTTCAATCCCCGGTACCAAAAAAAAAAAAAAATTGGGGGCCAGGGATTTAGCTCAGTGGTTCCGCCACCTGCCTTGCAAGCGCAAGGTCCCGTATTCGATCCCCTGTACCAAAAAAAAAAAAAAAAAAAAAAAAAAAATCTTATATTTTGCATACAAAAACTTAAAACATTCTCTCTTGAGGTTCTATATAATATTTGCAGCAGCTAATCAGATTTCTCTAGAAATAAGCTTAATGAATTTCAATTTCAGAAAAATTGCTATTTAATTTCATGAATATGAAATATTATAATTTTCTTTGTTTTTAGTATTGTATATGAATTACAAATTTGGAAAATATGTAATTTTTTACCTTTAACACAGATATTCAGGTTGACATCCTTATAATGTTTTAGTCATTTCAATGTAAGTAGTTCTTTTAAGTCATTAAAAATGTCTTCAGATACATTACATGGGCAGAGAGGGGATGCTCAGTGATAGAAAACTTGCTTAGCATACCTGATTCTCTGGGTTCAATCTCCAGCACTGCAAATAAAATTAAATGGAAAAAAAGAAAGGAGAGAGGAAGGGAGGGAAGGAGGAAAAGAAGAAAAATGAAGAAAAGAAAGAATGGACTTTGTTTTTTTAAAAATGAACTTTTAAGAAACATACTGCTTTCTGTGCTCATGTAGAACAGGATTATAAGGCCGTGTTGTGCTTAAAAATAGTAAAACTTATAGATTCTGATAAAAAATAAAGGAGAAATCTAGTGCTCGCCATATACTAAACTGGAATGATACAGAGAAAATTAACATGGTCCCTGCACAAGAATGACATGCAAATTCATGAAGTGTTCTATTTTTTTTAATTTAAAAAGGAAAAATCTTTAAAAGCATCTCACTTTTCATATGTGCAAACCACAAACTACTATTGGTTTCTAGGAACATGGAATTTTTCTAAGTGCTAGGATGCCAAATTGATACTAATTTCTCAACATTGCACTCAGGGTATCCTATATAGATCAACTGTGTCAATTTGTGAACAAGCTTTTGTGAGGATGTTGGTTTACAAGCAGGAAATCAAGTGACTGGGAAACAAAGAAATACAACTCACAGGCTTGACTCTGTACATGTTGGTTAACAAATTTAGTCAATCACCCTTCCTTAAAATCATTACTTAAATATCAGTGCTTAGAGCTAGAGTTCATGTAATAGCTTTATAATCTGGGATCTTTGAAAGAATAGGGACCGGCATAGTAGCTCTGAGGCTCTTGAGAACGGTTGCCTCCTTTTGCTGAGTATGGGATTTACAGAAGGCATATGTAGCTGGAGTAAATGGGGGAGCAATTCAGGGTGGGAGAAACTATAATAGCTTCTAGAAGTTTTGAAAAATGTAGTCTCATTATAAAAAGTTCTAGCCGGGGATTTAGCTCAGTGGTTTCACCGCCTGCTGTGCAAGTGCAAGGACCTGAGTTCGATCCCTGGTACCCCCCCCCCAAAAAAAAGTTCTAGAGGAAAATGCTTTCAGAGTGCTAACAGGGCAATTAAAAATAAAAAAGACTACAACAGTCAGCTCAGCTTTCTGGTGAAGGCCTGCCCTGAGCCTATAATTTTAGACCAGCAGAAACATGCATTTCCTGAAAATAACAGTATTAGAAAGAGTGGAAGAATGTAAAATGAACTGCAAATGGAAACAGCACTACATTGGAAAAGCTTTAGTTTTCAATTCCAGAAAGATAATGCTGCCATTGATGAGAAAAGACTAGATGTTACAAGAAGCTTTACTTGTGTATTTGTTTTACCAGGATCAAAATTTTATTTTCTCTTACAATTCTGGGCATTGGCTGGGCTCAGATAGGGCAGCTCTCACTCAAAGTCGCTCTCATAACTACACTCAGACAGTGACTGGGGCAGGGTCATCTGGAAGCTCATTCACCTCTCTTCTGACCTGGGAAGACTCAGAAGACTGGGAACAGCTTTCAGAATAGTTTTCATCGAAGTAGATGAGTTAAGTTCACAATATTTAGTCTTAAGTAACAAAAGCAGTATTGAAAGGAGTTGTGTTGCTAATGGGGGGCTGGGGAGCACACTTGCCTGAGGAAGTAGCCATAAATATAAGTTTCACCTACTTACATGTAACTGATGACTGAAAGAGGTCATTTCATGAATATCTCCTTGATCCCTGACACTAATGTCTTTACATTCCTAGGAGGGAAAAGTATAACAGAGAGCAGCATGGTTCATAACAGTGCAATATAGTGGCTAAATATGCAAATCTCAGGCAGAAAGATGCAGGTCATATCCTAACTCTACCACTTGCTGGCTATATTACTTTGGCCAAATTACTCAGACTTTTAAAATGTATTTTTAACTGTAAAAATTGTATATATTTGTCATGTGTAACATTTTTTAAAATCTGTATAGATTGTGAAATAGCTAAATTAAGCAAGTTAATATTTGTATTACCTCAATAATTTTTTGTGGTGAAAACAATTAAAATCTGTAAGTTTTGGTTCTTAACAAAATGGAAATAATGGAAGCTACATGACAAGATAGTTGCAGGAATTAAACTAATTAATGTCCAAAACAATATGACTGCTATTACTGTTTCTACTCTTCCCAATATTATTGGCCTCAGCTCCAAATTATATAGGGATGAAAGGGAAGAAAACAGACCTGACTCATGGCAGAATATTGACAGCACTTCAAGCTCCCTCTCATACTTTTCTTGTGTGCTTCTACTTGCCTCTTAAGGTTTTCAGGTTGCTGGAAGTCCTCTAATATCTGGAGAAGGAGCCTGCCCTATTTCTTGATGCAGTTCTCATTCTCCAGGATTTATTTGGCCTCTCCCCTGATGTCCATACTCAGCATATATTCCCCCAGCGTAGCTGAGAGAAGCAATCAGACCAAATTATCGGAAAGATATAAATAACTGGTGCCCTATTTGTATTTTCCTAAAGGAATGTACTGTGTGACATTTCCAAACATATTTGACAAATTCTTTTTAATGGCTGAGGACCAGTAGTCTAGGGTGTACCAGTAGATTTTGTGAATGATGGTATTTGATATGGAGAAGCCTAGCAATATAGGACAGGTGCTAGGTAGGCATTGGTCAAACTCTCTCAAGGTTTCTTCTCTTAAGCCTGTGTATACTTATGATGGCTTGATTCCTTGGGTACTTTTGAAACAATGGAAGTTCTTTGTATGTTACAGGACACTTTACTATAATTAACATGGTTGTTTTTTGTTTTGGTTTGGTTTTTTGGGTACCGGGGATCGAACTGGGGACCTTGCACTTTCGAGGCAGGCGGCAGAACCACTGAACTAAATCCCCGGCCCCATAATTAACATGGTTTGCTGGAAGAAATGTATTAGAACCATTTGTCATTTGTATATTATTAGCCATTTATAAAGTAGGTATTTATAAATTGGGCCTGCCTATATGTTAATGAACTTCCATCTATAAATAATGTATTTGTAGTCTTAAAATATGAAGTTATATTTTTAATCTGTTGTCAAACATCAGTTTACAAATGACTAGAAAAAGTATAACATTTGAAAACAATAAATTTATGTAGAAATAAAGACATAGCATCATGCCCTAATTTTGTTATCTATATTTCTTTTTTTAAAAAAGTCCTGAGTTATACAGTATTTGAAGATGCTTTTCAAGGATAGTAGAGATATAACATGTATGAATATGTACTAGACTTCTCATGATAGCAGTACAATTTTGTCTGTCCTAGACTATAAAAAAATTTTAAAGCTAGAATTGTTTACATTGCCTTTATCTGTTTAGTGTTATTTGCATTAAAGATATTGGTGTTTGCTAGAAGCTACTAGTCAGAGACTTTCTAAAAATAATGAATAAGTATTATGTGGACATGAAAGTTTAATATTTTAAATAATTGTTTTTATATTTTAATTTTCACATCCATTAATTTCTAATGATACATAAAACATGCTTCTCAGAGCCCTTATACAATGAGAATCTCGTTGGATCCTAATAGGCCTCTGCAGTATCAACATTGTACCACTTGCATGTTAACTGACATGAAGGTGTGCAAAGAATAATTGTTTTATGATTGCCAACAGTGCATGGGCCATAAAAATGCATTTGAAGAAATTCATGTTGTATAAGGGAGCCTTCTTCACAATTTAACTTGGTTCTTTTACTATATTTTCTTCTCTTTTTGTTCCTTTAATTTCTGTTGTTTTAAAACCCGCACCCAAGATGCCTTTGCAGCTTCTCCTGGGGAGGCCCCTGCAGCATCCGAAGGGGCCACAGCACCAGCTACCCCCACCCCCGTAGCAGCAGCACTTGATGCATGCTCAGGACACGGTGGGTTTATGGTCATGAGCCAGACTGTTATTTTTCTGTCCTAACGTGAAACCTCGTAGTTAGATGTGGTCATATGTTTTTCTAATTTTCTTTTATTCTGAGTATAAACTATCACTCATCATAAATGAATAAATAATGCCAGCATTTAAAACATTAAGACAATAAAGTGCATACTTATCAAAATTGACAATTTCTCAAGATTGACAATTTTTGTCAGTGCAAGTATGCTCTCTTAATGTTTTTTCCTCTAATGCTGTATTTTACTCGTTTATAACATTGAGTTCAAAATACATCATGATGTTTTAATGAACTTTAAAAGCTACCAAATTAACTAGATTAAATAAGGGTTTGAAGTGACAATCTCTACTGTAGGCTAATCTTGCAGCGCTTTGCAAATTGTTTCAGATTCTTAACTCCTGGTACCTATGACACTTTTTTTTTTTTTTTAGAAAAACATCCCAATTACTGACCCCTGCAAATAGGATAGCAGTCAAATTATAAGCAGCCTGAGGACTAGCTAGTGTGTAAATACTGTGTGTGTGCAAGCTGCGTCTTACCCATAGTTATGATGCCATCTTTTATTTCTTCCATACTGATGCTGTATGTGTCTCCACTTTGCTTTCCAAAAGACCCCTTTGCCCCGTCTGAAGGTAGTTCAGAGGCTGCACCTGAGCTGGACCTCTTTGCAATGAAGCCACCTGAAACCAGCGTTCCTGTAGTTACTCCTACAGCTAGTACAGCCCCTCCAGTTCCCGCAACTGCTCCTTCTCCTGCTCCCACTGCTGCAGCTGCTGCTGCTGCCACTACTGCTGCCGCTGCTGCCACCACTACTACCACCTCCGCCACCGCCGCCGCCACCGCCGCCACCACCACTGCTCCTCCTGCTCTAGATATCTTTGGTGGTAATTTGTTGTTGTTGTTGTTGTTGTGGAACTCTTTCTGTCTTTTATATTGAATTCTTTGGTCCTTCAGATGTATTGCATATACAGTTCTTACTGCATGTATACTGTGTAATTAAATGGTTCTCTAGAAACCATTTGTTACTTAATTCACAATTCTTCAAAGTGCTAGTTCAGAACTGGGAAGTGACTCCATTTCAGGCTTGATTTTCAAGTGAAGTAAAGGCATGTGTGTTCTTGGTCTTAGATTTATTTGAGTCTGCTCCTGAAGTTGCTGCAGCACCTAAGCCAGATGTTGCTCCTAGCATAGACTTGTTTGGTACAGGTAAAACCAAAGCAACCCTTTTTTTTAAATTTAGTTTTCTTATATATTTTCATGATTAAGCTCTTTGTACTCACCTGTGATAATGCATTTGTTAGATTTGTGACTTTGATTTCAGCTTTCTGCTACTTACTTCTACTTGGTTTTGGTTTGTTTCACTTTTGGAAGATGCTTTCTCCTCTCCACCACAAGGGGCCTCTCCTGCGCCTGAGAGTTCTCTCACTGCTGACCTCTTATCTGGTGAGTGCTTAGCCAAGGTCAGTCTTCAGAGTTGTCTCACGTGGACCTGCGTGGAGAGGAGGGCACAACAACTTGCAGATTTATTGTATGTTCTTTTACATGCAAAATTCACTTACGAAAAACATGTCATTCTTTGACCCATCACCAGCAGATGAGGGTTAATATTTCAACCATAAGGCTGGTGAGAAAAAAAAACATCACACTAAAGCCTCTAACTTCAAGGAATCAAATTTTATTTTATTCTGGAACATTTTTAAATCTACTTGCTTTTCTTAAATGTTAAGACAGTCTACCTTCTTCTTGCCTGGAGTTAACCATAACTTCTCAGACGCTATTTGTCAAGGCTGCTGGTTTCTTTTTCCTCTGAGTGACACATACCTTTTGATGTTCTGTGCTTCACTACAGTGGATGCATTTGCGGTACCATCTCCTGCAACCACTGCCTCTCCAGCAAAGGTGGAGTCTTCAGGTGTGATAGACCTTTTTGGGGGTGCGTATCTCTTCTCCTTCAACACTTAAGGAGTCTTTTTTTCAGGTTAATTTCTAGATCTTGCATTTCATTGTATTTCATCATTTTTTCTTTTGACTATGTGAAATTATCTCTTACATATAAACGTAAGTTTTTAAAATCTTTTCCATTTCTTTGCCATCATCTTCATCCTCATCAGTTCACCATAATTTTTAGTGCATGACCTAATAAAACCAGGTAATTTTTTCACAGAAAGTCTTTGTGTTTTCAACATTTTGTTCATTCTAATGTAGAATCACCTGATTGAAATTTCCTTCTACTATTCTTCTTTGTTGATCCCAATCTGTTGACTAAATCAGCATTCCTAAGTTATTAAAAAGCAGTATAAACATGAACTAGGTAACTCAAAATTGAGAACAAGCTAGTCAAAACTGGAGGCATACATGCTAAATATCATATATTATACTGTAGTTTATTAACTTTGAGTTTAATAGTTTTAAATCCCTTCAGATAATTGGAAAATGTTTTCCTGATTTAAATGCATTCTCTTCTTCCTTTGGATATTATCTGAAAGCAGCATGATGTATTGAATTTACTCTTCAACTACTCATTTGGATAATGTATCTAAAGGTGTCTTTTAGCAGTAAGCTTTTAGGAAAAAATACTTAAAGTGACTTCATGAATGCCCATAAATGTGTATGGCTTTGGGCTAAAATACCATGCATTACAAGTTATACTTACATTGAATACTTGGTATTCAGTGGCATAGTATATGTCATGATGAGTACATACAGGTGCAAAGATGTCACAGCTTCTGACACTTAGAGGACTAAAACTTGAGTCCTGAAGTGCCCAAACACTGAATCTTTATATACAGGTACATGTAGAGCTTCATTTAGGTTCATTAATTGTTTTTAAAAATTTAAAAGAGTCCTAAATGGGAAGATTCTGTTTTACTTTTGGTAAAAATTTTTAAAGTTTAGTCCTGTTTTGATAAATGACATGATTTAGTCCAAAGATTTATTCATAAGGAGGAAAAAGAATTTAATCTTACAAAGAAGGGTTAATTCCTAAATATTTTAGAATTCATATGAGAGAACAAACTGTTTAGAACATAATTCATTTCAACTCAATCATTTCACATATCCCTAGGAGATAAATTCACCATACAAAATGTCATGTCTTTGCATGTCTCTGCATAACACTTAAATTACTTACTGTACTTACTGTTTACACTGTCTTACTTTTTTGCTGCATAATGGATAATGGATAGATGCATTTGGAAGTAGTGCTTCTGAACCTCAACCTGCACCCCAGGCTGCTTCTAGTTCATCAGCATCGGCAGATCTACTAGCTGGTAATTAACTAAAATAAAATGGTATTCTGTAGAAATTAAGTTTGCATTTATTTCTAGAAGTAACAAGTATTGCATAAATTACAGGGTTCATTTTTTTCTTTCCTTTCAAGATGCAAAACTGAAAAGCAAGACATTATATATAAACCTATGTGGCAGTTTTAAGCTTCTAATGTCTGTGTTCATTTTTTTTGGGGGGGGGGGTTGTACCGGGGAAGGCAGGGGGCAGAACCACTGAGCTAAATCCCCGGCCCTGTGTTCATTGTTTTGAAGGAATTTGTGGGGAAATGTGCTGTGATGTTTGACAATTACTTTTGCAATATATGATCTTGCATCATTTGTAGGAAAATGGAGGCACTTTCAGACCATAATGTTAAGTGAAATTTGTCAAACACATAAGCTTAAATATTGCATAGGTTATCTTTCATGAGAAACCCAAAGTATAATAAAGAGAAAAATAAAAGAGAAAATAGGAAATGGGGAGATAGATCTTTCTCAAAGGGGAAGAGAATCAAAGGATAGAGAGGAAGGAAAAGGAATGAAAAAAGGAATTAAGATGTATTATGTACCAACGCCAAACAAGGAATGTAAACATTATGTACTACAAATAAGTACAAATTTTAAAAATGATCTGAAGAAAATAAATTAATTTAAAAATAAAAGTTAAGAAATATAAGAAAATATGAATTACTGTAGGAGAAATTGTTACTGATTTCTATGTTGAATTGAAGCCCCTGCTATATATGTCATTTGTTTTTTTTTAACTAGCTGTTAATTGGGCTAGGGATAAATGCTCAGTTGTTCCACTGCCTGCCTCACAAGCACATGGTCCTGAGTTCAATCCCCAGTACCAAAAACAAAAACCAAAAAAAAAAAAAAAACTAGCTGATAATTTATCTATCTGAAAATACATAGAGTGATCCCAGCTCAACAGGGCCACAGTTTGTAGTAGATTGACACAATTTGCATTGGATCATTGCTCATTGCTAGAACAGATAGAATGAAAGGGAACAATTCAAAGACTCAAAGACAGTAAAAATCAAGTGTCAGTCTTCCTTGAGAGCAAGGCAAAGTGTGCTTAATAAGAAACCTAGAAAATTGCCAGTTGTAAGACACAAGTAGTAACTTTCAATTCAGACTATCAGTGGAATTCACAAGATGCTGCAGACTTATCTCTCTGATTTTACTTAGAAGGGTACATAATAGGAAGTGTAGCAGTGGCATCCCAGAAGCCTCAGACACTCAGATGCAGCTTCTCTTGTCCTTCTCCAGGTCACCACAAGGAATGCATTTTGGTCTTTAGGTTGGCAAAAGGCTGATGACAGTGTATGTCCCATCAACATAGGGAAGCCATAATATCTAGAGTCTCTCAGCCTAAATAACCTGAGAGTCATGTGGCCCTTTATAGTGTAAGTAACTAGTACCAATTTTTAAGTATAGCCATATCTCCTATATTATAAGTAGTACCAAATGTAGCAAGCTAAGGAACGGGTATTCTTGGACTTGTAATGGAAGATCCTAAAGGACCTTTGTCAGCCTTCAGAGTTGCAGAATGTTTGACTTGAAGTCTGATTTTTCTTTAAGAAACTAGAGGAAGTAGAGACAGCCCAGCTGTTAACCTTTCCTTCCATCATTCTGGTTAAGTCTTTGCCAAGGACAATAGCACTTCTTTTTTGTCTTTCCCATCCTCTCCAGACTCCTTGATCAAATATGACATTCTTGTTTGATAAGTCCCTTCATCCCAGTGACTGACAGCTGGTATTTTCTTGAGCTATTAAGAACCTAAGCCCCACTGTGATGTGCTGTGTTCTTTGGAAGCTAAAATGTAAGAGGCAATGCATCTCATAAACTCTCACTGGTTAGTTGAGAGAAACAAAAATGCTAAATACCCTGGCTTTTCTTCCTTCTCGGTATTGGAATGAGATTATTGATTATAAACTTTTGTTTTGAACTTATAATTAAGGTAAAATGGCACATGAAATGCTCTGACTTTCTCCAGAATTCTAAGATGTCTTTCTTTACTGGGTATCCCCTACCCTACCACAGACACCAAAGTGGAGGGCTGTCGCCTGCTAGATAGAAGCCTTGCAGGCTGTCCAGGCATTGTTCACCATTGCCAGTGCTGCTCCATTGTCTGCTCCATTACCCTTGATCCATTTTGGTCTGGAACCTGAAATATTGTGTTTCTAAATAAACACTAGAACACTAGGAACTGGAGCAGACAGGCAAAGCCTGTGGAAAAGGGAATATTCCCATCCAATTCCAAGTCAGAGGTCAGTGACAGAACCAAGAGATTCAATTCTAGGGATGAGATGGGAACTAAATGAAGCACATCCCCCACATCTTCTCCAGATCCTTTCAATGGTGGGGGAAGTTTTATATTACATAAACTTCCTTATTTCTCTTTTTCTATTTGAGTAGATTAATATTTGACAAATATATGCATATATATATATATATATATATGAGTGTTAATGTCTAGTTTGCTTTCAAAATAATTCTAGTAATTTTACTTAGACAAATCTTATCTATGTGGGACAGGCAATTCTTATTTCACCTTATATCTTTTTTTTTTTTTTTTTGGTACCAGGGACTGAACTCGGGACCTTGCGCTTGCACAGCATGCGGCGAAACCGCTGAGCTAAATCCCTGGCCCTTCACCTTATATCTTGATGAAAAAAGTTGTAAATTACTAGGTTCAGTTAGGGAGCTAGTTTCTCCTACTTCCCTCTGCTTTGCTTATAGGAAAATCTATATCAAGGTGGAGTATGTCATATCCTATCTTTAATTCGAAAGACAAAGAACAATATGCACCAGCCTTATGAGGTCCTTTGTAGTTTTGCATTCTATCTCTTAACTATATTACTCAGATAATTTTTAGCAGAACCCCAGAATTTCTTGAACCAAATTTAAAATGCAAAAAATGTTGGGAGCAGAATTAAAAGCAAAAAACTTCACTGAAATGGGAGGTCTACAGAGTACCAATTAATTATCCTCCTGTAGAGATATAGGGAATGACCTGAAAAGTGTCAGACAAAAGGCTCAGACTTGTTCTCCCAGAAATACTATTTCAGGTCCATTTTAATAAGTAGAATGTATCAACAACCAATTGTACCACTGAGAATAATTGAAACATTTGAAACATTTTATATATATATATATATATATATATATATATATATAAAATAACCTTCAGCATAATGGAATGAATGTAAATGTCTGGGAAATATGTGTGGAAGTGTTTATCTGCAAATAGTTAACCTGGGCTACATAGTGAGTTCAAAGCCAGCCTGAACTACATAGGGAGACCCTGTCTCTGAAAAGAAAAAACCCAAGGGAAACAAATAAGAACTGAGTGTAATAGAAAAGGGCATTCTGCCAGATCTCTATCAAGTTTATAAACCTATAGGGTCAAGACGCTTCAGCCTTATTATTGGATGTGGGGGAAAGGCTGTGTACTACACTGGTAAGAAGCCCAGGCTCTGCAGCATTATACTGTGGAATTTTGGATCTACCACTTATGACCTTGAATAAACTATTTAATTATTTCTCTGACCTCAGTTTTCTGATCCATTTAACCTTGTGGAGTTGCTGTGAGGATTAAATGAGCTAATGTATGTTTTAAGGTTGAACCACTTGAAATTACAGTTTTTGTAGAATCAAAATGGTCAAATATAGGCAGTGCATATGGTTAACATGGTTCAACTTTAAAAATAATGCATAAAACACTACCTGGCACATGGTGAGATTTACGTTTTACTTTCTTATAGAAGGTAAAAACTTTTTCAGGGAGTAGTGTTATTTATTCACCTATGTATGTATTCTTACCTTTAAGTGAAATTCATTACTACTAAAAAATTAGTGCTGTATAAATGCACACTTGTTCCTCTTTCTACTGAATCTTGGCTAGGTTTGTTTTCTTCTCTTTGAATCACTTCTTCCAGCCATGTAAAAAGAGGATTGAATTAGATGGTTCTGAAACTATTTATTATGCTTTGATTCTAGAACATACTGTTCCTTCTTTACCTAGGTTTTAAGATACTGTTTCAAGGCCAGTTATCTCAACATTCATTCTAACAAAGATAGACAAACAATATAACAGTTGCCTAAATTAACCACAAGCATACTACAAATTGATGTGTAAGATGAATTTTAAAAATCAGTTTTAATACAGCCAAATATCTCCCTAAAACCAAAACAGTCACACCCCTTCAAAAATAAGTATTTCTAGGGCCAGGGATTTACCTCAATGGTTCTGCCCCCTGCCTTGCAAGTGCAAGGTCCTGAGTTCGATCCCCAGTACTAAAACAACAACAACAAAAAAAATGAAAAAACAAAAAAATAATTATTTCTAGCCCATCTTCAAAATCTTATTAGTTCTTACTGATCTTGAGAGTATCTTTCTTCAGTAAAGAAATTTACAAGTGATGCTAATGTCATTCAAATACTAAAATCACTTACTGTGGTCACTGTGAAATTTAAAAAGAACATTTTCTAATAAGTAACAATTTTTCGAAATTGCAATTCTTTTTATATGTATACAAGGAAGGCCTAAAACCATGCCACTGTCAATTCCCAGGGACAGCATGAATTGAACCTTATTGCTGCCTCCTTTAGAAAATAACTGGTGTTTTAGTGGAAGTTATTTTTGAAATTATAAATTGGTTTTATAAATTGGAATATAGTCTTATTTTTGAACCATTCTTTTATGTCTTTGTAAGCTGTTTTTGAAAAAGAGATGATGGGGCTAAAATTGTAAGAAACATATACCCAAACTGAGTATAACAAAGACTTTTGGTAGTAATGAATTATTTTATAATAGAAAATTACCTAGTGTCTTAGTTACTTTCTTGTCTCTGGGACATAGTACCTGACACCACAAATTAAAGGAGGAAAAGTTTATTTTTGACTCACAGTTTGTAGAAGTTGCAGCCCATAGTCAACTGGCTCTAGAGCAGGGCAGCATGGCAGAGGAGTTTGCTTATGGCATGGAAGTCAGGAAGCAGAGAGAGCAAGTAAAGGGAAAAGTGGGGGAGATACACCCTTCCAAGCCATGTCCCCAGTGAGCCACCTCTTCCGACTAGGAGGCTTCACCTCCCAATATCACATTTACCTATAAACTAAGTGTATCATGTCCCCATGATCCAATCACCTCCCAAGAGCCTCCACCTATGAACACATGATAGGAGGACATTTAGATGTAAACCATAATACCTCATATCTTACTAAGAAATCATTTCTTTCACAGGTTATTTGCTTCCAGCCTTCAAGCAAATTTGGTTAATTTTCAATAATCTTTGATATCCTCTTACCTTCTCAAAAGTGTCCTTCACTCAATAAACATTAACTTAGTATTTTAGGTACTGTGCTGAATTAAATATGAGTGGAAAAGATAAGAAGAAAAGACAAAGCTTTTGATCCCAGAAAGTCATCCCTGTGGTTTGGATTTGAGGATGGATCGTGGGAAAAAGTTGTATGATGGGGCTATGTGCCATATGTTCAAGACAACAATGTTGTGCATGTGGGAGTGTGGGTGGGGTGCATCTGACAGCAGTGGGTAGCTGTATCAGGGTAAAGAAGTCCTCCCAAAGCTAACATGTGGCACTGGGTTTGGTGGATTGTAGCTGCAGCCTAGTTTGCAGGGTTGGGAAGGAGCTAGTGAGTAGACAGAGAAAAGGGTGATTGCTCTATGATGAGATTTGCATGGGGAGCCAATGAAATATTTTAGAGAAACAGCTTTGTTAACATTTTCTACTCAGAAAGATTACTCTGGTGGCAGTGCAAAAACTAGACTGGACTAAAGACATCACCTGGGTAGTTGTTATGAATTCTGAGAGCAGTGGTAAGAGCGGCCTAGAGTTGGCAGTAGAAATAGTGGTGGTAAAACATATAAACAAGATATTAAGGGAGATTTGATGCATATTTTTCTAATTTGTATTTTATTATACTAAGTCAATGTGTGCAACTAAATATTTTCTAGCTTTCTGGCATTGTGATTTGAAGAAATGTAAAACATCAATGTAATAAAAATTATCTGAATATTAACACTGTTGCTACTTTCTTTACCTAATGTATTCCATTATAACAGATTTGGAAGCCACGGGTCTCTTAATAAGGGTATATATTCTCGGATGTTGTCTTATCTCTAAATTAAATCTCATTAATACATGGCATATGAAGATACTTGAAAAACTGTTTTTAAAAACAAACCTCCCCAGTTTCATTGACTGCTAATGTACATGCACTCATGTCTTTTTCCATTTCCTTTAACTTTTTCTGACTCTGTTTTTATGGGCTTTACTCACCATTAGTTGTTTTTGCTTATGTTTTTCTGAAAATTTTCTTCAGGATTTGGGGGTTCTTTCATGGCCCCTTCTCCATCACCAGTCACTCCAGCTCAGAATAACCTTCTGCAGCCCAATTTTGAGGCAGCTTTTGGAACCACGCCTTCAACTTCTAGCAGCAGCTCCTTCGATCCATCAGGTGAGTAAGTGATTTTCAAATGTTCTTGTCATTTGTACTGATGATAAAATGTATCACCTAAGGTTAGTATATTTTCAAAAAAATTTACAACAAGCAAATATTCAGTGATAACTGTTTTAAAACTTCAGGAAATCTTACTCTATCACTTAAATCAAAATTTCTAGTATATTTTGGTAACTGTAAGGATAACCTGCAATCCTTTCTGTTTTCTGTTTCTTATTTTTAGCAGAAACTTAGCTTAACATGCACACCATCTGTATGCGTGAGCTTACATGCACATATTCTAGAGATGATAAAAGGAAAGCAAATACTTGGACTAAATCTTTGAGTAGGATCTAAGTATGTGGACACTCCCCTGCTATTGCTTACACCCTCTAAAGCTTGCATGGCCCTCAGTTTTATGAAGTTGAGACACGAACAGTATTCTTTGCCTGCCTTTAACCTCTCATTACTGCTGTCATTTTGTTTGTATTCTCTTCCATTCTACTCTTCCCATGCTGGGTCCTTACTACAAATTTTCAATTGGTGAGTTTTTGGCAATTAAATGTGTTTCAGAAACACCTTAAATATATCCTCTGCCTGACAATTTGGTTGCTTCTATTGCCAGTGCCTAGTTAAATGCTGTCCTTTTTACTTTAGAATTACTTCATCATAGTGTTTATGATAGATATGCATAGTTTTTGATAAAATTAAACAATCAAAGAGTTTTCAACACAGATATTAGTAATATCTTATGCAAATACTGAGTCTGAATTTGGAATAGTCTTTCTATATTCTAGGAACTGAACAAGTAGTATTTATCATCTGCTCAACAGGAGCCATCAATGATGAAATTTAATGTCTGATATTTAAAATACTGTTTAATAAGTCCTTAGAACCAGAAGTGATTGATATGTGAGGAAAAAATCAAAATTGTTACTTCTAAAATAAGATCAACTATTTTTCAGATACTTTATTACTAGATAGTGAAGATCAGATGAGATTTTTTTGTTTTTGTTGTTTGTTTGTTTCTTTGTTTTGTTACCGGGGATCAAACATGGGACCTTGTGCTTGCAAGGCAGGTGGCAGAACCACTGAGCTAAATCCCTGGCCCACTGAGGATATGTCTTGAAAAAGAACAGATCAGATTTTATTTAGATACTAACATCCTAGGAAACTAGGAAATTAAATTTTTTATAGTAAGCGTCTTAGGTTTTGGGAATAAATCATTTAAGCTTTGCTATAAATCACTACTATTTTTAATTAAAAGTGTTTCAGTGATTGTTTTCAATAAGAGTAACAATGGTTACCACTTCATTGAGTGCCTATACAGAGCAGGCATTATAATAAGCATATGGCGTATATTGTCTAGTTTAATATTCTCAACAAAGCCATTTACAATAGTAGTATTACTATTCACATATACAAATAAGAAAGCTAAAACGTTCAGAGAATAGTTTTTTCAAAACCATACAGCTACTGAGAAGTGCAGCTGAATTGCAGCCCAATTTTGTTCTCTTTTCTGTACATTATACAGCTTTCTTTTTTTCTCATGTTCATTAATATTTCATACTTTTATAAGTAGACATATGTAGACTTGTTCTGGGCATTCTAGTCACAAAAAGTGTAAATTACATGCCTTCTTCTATAAGAGTGAATACTCATTTGTTTCATAATTTTTTAAAAGACAATGTCTCTCTAAATTTTGCATATGGTCTTTTTTTTCAATTATTCTGAACCTTGTCTTTTTGATTTCCAGTGTTTGATGGTCTAGGTGATCTTCTGATGCCAACAATGGCACCAGCTGGGCAGCCTGCACCTCTCTCAATGGTACCACCCAGTCCCGCGATGGCAGCCAGCAAAGCCCTTGGGAGTGATCTTGATTCATCTCTTGCCAGCTTAGTAGGCAGTGAGTAATCTAGTTTTCTTCAACTGAAACATGTGAGCTGGTTTTTTGTTTTTTTTCTATTTTTTCACTTGTGTTGTTTCTGGTTTTGCTTGCAGGTAAGTATATTGAGAAATGGATATAAATACTTGGTATTTTACCCAGCAGAATTCATTGGAAGGCAAACAGTTGCTATTCCATTGTCTCATAGGATACCTATGCCATTTTAAATCTAAATTACCAAAGAGTTCATTAAGGAGCTTATTCAGGTATGGAAGGAAATACATTATGTGTAGTAAGTTCTTTATTCTCCATTTCATTTGAAAACAATAGAGGGTAACTTATGTTAAATGCAGTACAAATATGCACATTTCAGTCATTCTGCAAATATTTTACTGCATACTGGGCATTCTCCCAAGCTTTAGAGATAAATCAGTGGACAAAAAAAAATTCTATCCTTATGGTAGAAAAGGGCAGAGAAAAACAGTAAACAATAAATTCTATAGTATGTTTAGTCATGATTGCCATGAAGAGGAAACAAAACAGCCAAAGGGTTGCTGGGAAGCTTGCAGGTAGGAGTTAGAGTAAGCCTCATTCTACAGGTAAGATTTGAGCAAAGATTGGAAGGTAATGGAGTGAACCATGTGGTTATCTGCAGAACATTTGCAGGCAAAAGAATTAGTCAGTGCAAAGACACTGGGGCAGAAGATTTCCTGGCAAATTCAGAGAACATGAAGGAATCAGAAAACCAGAACTGAGTAAATGAAGGAGAGAGCCCTAGCAGACAGATATTATAAAAATTGGCTTTGTGTCTCTGAATGTTTAAAATGAGCAGGCTTAATATTACAGATAACTTTAATGACTAAAAACAGTATGAGAAGTTCAGCAGATCATGGACCCAGATATATTTACCTATATATTTTCTTGTGTATGCACTTTATGTTTCTTATTCATTACCCTTGTTCTGGACATCCATGAAAATGCTTTCGTGATACCCATGAAGAAATTAATTGAATATTTCCTCCTACTCTAAAATTTAATCTCTCCAAGAGATAGCTTTTGCTGAATACTATAATATGCCACCAAATCCCCCTTCAGAAATAACTCATCCTCCTGTTACTGAGTTAATCGGCATGTAGCCCTCAGCTGTTAACCATCTTTGAGAACTATCTCAGCTAAAAAAAAAAAAAAGTAAACCCACTAGAGGAATAACTAATCTTGAAAAATAAGAACAGATTTGGAGGACTCATGTTTTCCAGTTTCAAAACTTCTACAATCAAAAAGTTTTCAACATAGATACTAGTAATATCTTATGCAAATACTGAGTCTGAATTTGGAATAGTCTTTCTATAGTCTAGGAACTGAACAAGTGGTATTTACTATATGCTGATTAGGAACCATCAATGATGAAACTTAATGTCTGATATTTAAAATACTGTTTAATAAGTCCTTAAAACCAGAAGTGATTGATATGTGAGGATAAAATCAAAATTGTTACTTCTAAAATATGATCAACTATTTTTCAGGTACTTATTACTGGACAGTGAACATCAGATCAGATTTTATTTAGATACTAATATCCTAGGAAACTAGGAAATTAAATTTTTTTATAGTAAGCATCTTAGGTTTTGGGAATAAATCATTTAAGCTTTGTTATAAATCACTACTGTTTTGAATAAAAAGTGTTTCAGTGATTGTTTTCAATAAGAGTAACAATGGTTACCACTTATTGAGTGCCTATACAGAGCAGGCATTATAATAAGCATATGGCATATATAGTCTAGTTTAATGTTCTCAACAAAGCCATTTACAATATCAGTAGTACTATTCCCATATACAGATAAGAAAACATATGTAGTCACATCAGTTTAGACAAGGGTGACAAGACCATTTAATGAGGGAAAAAGCCTTTTCAAAAACTTTTACTGGGACAACTGATTAGTCTCATGCAAAAGGATAACGTTGAACTATCCATAAAAATCAATTCAAGATGAATCAAAGATATAAATGTAAAAGACAAAACTATGAAACTCTAAGAACACAACTTAAATATAAATCCCTGGAGGGGCTGGGGATTTAGCTCAGTGGTTTCATCTCCTGCTGTGCAAGCGCAAGGACCTGAGTTCAATCTCCGGTACCAAAAAAAATATATATATATAAATCCCTGTAGCCTTAGATTAGGCAGTGACTTCTTAGATACAATACCTAAACACAAGCAGTCAAAGAAAATAAAAAATTAATAAGAATTTATCAAAATTTTAAAACTTTTATGCACAGGTGTGTCAGGTAAAAGGGCCGAAGACCAAGACCAGACCAGGCCACAACAAGCCTTTATTAGGGGAATAGATCTGCCGGGCTGTCTCTGAACAAAGGAGAGACAAAAGCAATATGGCTGGGGCAGGGAGAGTCTTTTATAGAGACTGGGGTGGGGCTTGTAGGGGCTGAGGCGGGGTTGACTGAGGTAGTGACTAGGGAATGGAGGAGCTGGTGATGTCACTAGGTGGTAGGAGGTGAGTGAGTATTAGGTTACTCTCTAGGTGGGAACAGGGGCATGCTGGGAAGAAGGGTTTGTTCTTTGGTGGGAGCAACCATCTTGGCATGATGTCACACAGGGGAAGGGGCAAGGCACCATAGGAAGAGGGCAGCTACTATACATAATAGCTGCTGAGGTGGTGGGAGACCTATCAAGGTGATATCAAGAAATTGAAAAGAGGGCTGGGGATTTAGCTCAGTGGTTTTGCTGCCTGCTGTGCAAGTGCAAGGACCCGAGTTCGATCCCCAGTACCAAAAAAAAAAAAAAAAAGAAATTGAAAAGAGCACACACACCTCTAATCTCAGCTATTCAGAAAGCTGCAGCAGAGGTACCACAAGTTTGAGGCCAACCAGGGCAACTTAGCAAGGCCCTGAATCAAAGTAAAAAGAGCTGGGAATGTAGTTCAATGGTAAAGCACATGTGAATTCAATTCCCAGTCCCACACACAAAAAAAGAAAAGAAAGTGAAAAGAAAACCCTAGGATGAGAGAAAGTATTCCTAAAGCACATATATTATAAAGGACTTGTATCTTGATTATAGAGCTCTTACAATTCAATAATAAAAATATAGCATAATTTAAAAATTGAAAAAAATCAAATAGATATTTTCAAAAAAAAAGATATATAAATGGCAAATAATTACATGGAAAGATGTTGAACATCATCAGCCATCAGGATAGTACAAGTCAAAACCACAATGGCAAATGTAATACTATTCAGCTATAAAGAACAAAATTATGTCATTTGCAAGACAATGAGCAGAATTGAAGATAATCATGTTAATGAGACAAACCAGATTCAGAAAGACAAATATTTCATGTTTTCCTTAGTATGTGTAATCTAAAAAAGACGACATGAAAGTAGAAGGGAGATTATTATTAGGAGGAAAAGATTATAAGAGAATGATGATGGACATACGAGAGAGAGTAATAGGAAGATAGAAAATATCAAAATATATGCATATATGAAAATGCCATATTAAAACCGAACATTCTATAAAGGTAGAATGTACTAATAAGATGCATGTAAAATGTTCTCTTCCATAGTAAACCTTCTGCACACTAATCACTCAGAGCCTTCTTCTCAGGCATCTGGCTGCGGCAAAGGCCCAGGTCTAGGCTTGGCATTCCCATCTGCCACAGGAATTGGAGAAAGGATTCATGTATTCACATCTGCGATACAGTTATGCTTATTTTTTCCTTTTAACATTAGTAGGCATATTTGGTTTTGTTTTTTAATTGTTTAATATATATAGATTTAGTTTTTTAGTCTATTTGAAAATATTAAAAATGAAGTTTCTTTATCTTTTACAAACAAAAATAACTAGCGAAGCATGATAGTGTGCAGCTGAAGTTCTAGCTACTTGGGAGGATGATGCAGGAGGATCACTTGAGCCCAGGAGTTCAAGGCCAGCCTGGCAACAAACCAAGTTGCTGTCTCCAACAATGTGTCTAAAATTATGTATAATAATTTTTATGTGTGGTTTTTAGTTATCATATACCTTATCTATTTTGTCATACCAAGATTTGGCAAGAAATAAATATTAACATCATCCTCAACAAATCAGCTCTATATGCTGGATTGGGGCCTTTGTACTGACTGCTGTCTTAGCCTAGCAAGCTTTTCCCCACTCTCTACTCAGCTTTGTGCAAGTCTCACCTTCTCCTTGAGGCCTTCCACAAACACCCTCTTTAATATTGTCTGAAGCACCCTCCATCCCACCTTAACCTCTTTTTTTTCAGTTTTCCTTAGGTCTTCCATATCACCGTCTAGCAGCCTATGTAATTTACTTTTTGTTATTTCATTGTTTCTCACCTCTCTCACACCATTAGAATACAGCAAGCTCCTTCTGGACAGAGATCATTGACTGTTTTCTTCCCTGATGTGTCCCAAGTGCCTAGAGCAATACTTACCATAGGGCTCCTTAATTCTTTGCCAGAGTAATCAATGAATTGAGATTAGAGCAGATCATTAAGCCATATGTGTGGGGGTTCCCAGCTTGAGTCTGGAAGAATCCACATGCCAACTCCTTGTATTCTCTCTTTCCCGTGAAGAGATAGGCACACTCTTTCCTCCAACAACAAGAATCCAGTAGCATGGATGAGATGTTTCTTTCCAAGGAAGCCCTTGAGAATTTCTGCACCTGGCGGTTTTATTGACTGCTGATTTCATGGGCACTCTCTGCCCGGCATGAATCAAAATTCCAGACTTGTGGGAAGAAGGCATGTGTTCAGCATAGCTTACAATGTTTGTATAAACAGTACAGTTAGCATTAGTTATCATGTAAAGAAAGTTTTATGTCAATATAGAGGACTTTCTACTAGCCAAGTTCCCAGACATCAGCCTAACAATCCTTTCTAAGATAGCAATTTCAAGCCTGTTAGGTCTACTCTTTTCCTGGGTACCAGTTCACATAAAAACGTGAGCCTTAAGTCTGATATGAAGTAAGAGAAAATCTCAATTAATAGTTATATTTCCTAACAGTTTCTTTTTTGTGTAACTGAATTTAGTCATTCATAAACAAAATATGGAAATTTTCTAAATCTCGAATTCTTTGATTTCTTGAATGTTACATAAGGTGAATATAAAAGTTTACATTCTTTTTATTTTATAAATTTATAGATCTTGGAATTTCTGGCACCACATCAAAAAAGTAAGTGTTTTAAATTATCTAGTTTCCTTCTGACAGTATTTTTATTGGAGACTATCAAGCATTGTACTTATTGGAGTACATTATTCATTCTTAGGCTAGATAATTTCAAAGTTGGTTTATATATTTTTTTATTTTGGCTGTTATATTACTGAAATCTCCACTGTTGTTTTACAATGAAAAGGAATAATCTGTTTCAGTCTTTCAGTGTCAGTGTGGTATATAGAAATATTTGGGGATTGTGATTTGAGTATCTCAAATTTAAATTCTAGGTTCATTATAATATTCCTAGATAACATTGATTTTAAAATTTTTTTTACAGAGTATCTGTTTTAAGGAAGGATGGTGAGAATAATAAACAATGTATGTTGTTAGGTGTATGGTGTTAGGTATTGTCTTACAATCACTGGAAGTCAGGTTGTAGGCATGATACAATCACGTGAAACATTTGTTAAACACTCTAAAATCCAAAATGTGCCATCACTAGGGGGCCAGGGATTTTAGCTCAGTGGTTCCGATGCCTGCAAACGCAAGGTCCTGAGTTCAATCCCCCGTATCAAAAACAAAACAAAACATACCATCACCAATGCATCTTAAATTCAGCAAAATATAAATGTATGATATTCATAATATATTATTTGGAACTTTCTGTGATGAGTAAGGAATTTAGTTGAATCTTGTCATATTTTCCTATTATAGCTGATAGGAAATCCCTGTTATCATTGAAATCCAAACTCTAAATGACTTTTTTTTCAAATGAGTTTAAAATCTCTTAGATACAATATGGTGATACTCCCAGTAAATTTTAGCCTACTCTCTTAACTACCAATTGACTCAGTAGTTTCCTTCTAAAACCAAATAAATGGATCCAAAGAGCCACACCCCACATTTTTTTTCTAATTAGCTTGTTGCTCTTGTCTATCTGTTTGTTTTATGTGCTTTTAGGGGAGATCTTCAGTGGAATGCTGGAGAGAAAAAGTTGACTGGTGGAGCCAACTGGCAGCCAAAAGTAACACCTGCCACATGGTCAGCAGGTGTCCCACCAAGTGCACCTTTGGTACGTAGCCATCAGAGGCCAGGGCAGTGTGGGTAGTTTGCCAGTTTCCAAGTGTATAGAGCAGAGTGCATTTTGCTTAAATTGGCTACTGAAGCTGTACTTATTAATCCACATTGAAAAAATATAAGCAACATGCAAATTTTACTGAAATACAAATTCCATTGGTGTTATATTTAATAAAAATTATGACCTATTTTATTTCAATATTCTGAAATAATATTTTGCCTCTTTTAATTTGTAAATTATGGAAATTCTTTTTCCATAGCATTTAATATCATTGATCATTATATAGTTTATCATATTTCTTACCCAAATTTCCTGATTGTCTTAATAAGTAATGAAAACTTTTTTGCTTACCAGAAATATTGGGCAGTTTTCTACCCAGTTGCATAAGTGAAATCTTGATTTAAAACCCTATTACCTATGCTCACCATTTAAAAATTGAAACTACTAATATAATATTTTTTAATACATTTATATAGGTTTAATTTCTATATTTTAAATTTCCCTATATTCCTATATTTAGTAAAACTAGGCAAGTCTGTTTCCCAGGCTCACTTGTAATTTTCCACCTTTGCTTACCACCTCCACCTGTCTAAATCATACCCATCTCTGAAGCTCACTTGGTACCATCCTTTCCTTGCTTCCTTAATTAGTTCTTAACCATCACTCCCACAGCAGAACATGCATTGAATTAAATTAATATAAATTAGAATGTAAATGCTATGCTAAGTGAAAGATGCCAGATACAAAAACTACATAATATAGGATTCTGTTTAGATATAGTGTCCAGAATAGGCAAGACCACAAGTAGGGAGTAAATTATTGGATGCTAGGGAATTGAGGAGCAGGAAATTGGAAGGGCTTATGTTGTTTTGGGGAAAGTTGATTGAAATGTTCTGGGATTAGATAATGGTTATGATTGCACAACATTCTAAATATACTAAAGATTACTGACTTGTACATTTAAAAACTACTAAAATGGTGAATTGAAATGTTATGAATTTTATCTCAGTAAAATATTTGAGAAGAAAAGAAAATAACAACAAAGATTACATTTCTGATTCACTCTTTACACACCATTTCAAAGTGGTGGACTATTTACAGTACCAAACCTGAATTATACCACTAGGATTTAAGGCCATGAAAGAGAACGAGTGTTATTAGTTATCAGAACAAAATGAACTTGCAGAAATTCTTGATCAATATGTTTTTAAATTTCCTTAAACTTGAAATAATCTTAATGCCAACTGACATATTTGGGGGTATCACATTTTGCTACCCATTGCCCATTTTGTAATTTTGTTGTTTATGGTGTTCTAAGAGATCTTTACACATTCTGGATAGTACATGTAGGTACTTAACAGATACATGATTTGCAAGTATCTTCACTCATTCTGTGAGCTGTCTTCATTTTCTTTATGCTTTCCTTCGTTGCACAAAATTTTTCATTTTGACAAATTCCCATTTACCTAATTTTTTTGCTTATGCTTTTGGTGTTATAAGAAACCTTTGCCCAATTAAGCTCCTAAAGTTTTTCACATGTGTTTCTAAGCATTTTATCTCTTACATTATGTCTTTGACCTGAGTTCCCTTTGTATATGGTGGGAGATGAAGATCAAAGTTATTTTGCATGTGGAAATCCTGTTGTCTTAGCATCATTTGTTGAAAAGACTATTCTTTCTTGAATAATTGCTCTTAATACCTATATAAAAATCAACTGGCCTTAGTGTATGGATTTGTTTCCAGACTATTTATTTTGTTTTGTTGATCTCTATGCTTTTTCTTATGCCAGGACCAGAATGTTTTCATTGATATAACTTAAGTTTTGAAACTAGAAAGTATAAATTCTCCAAATTTGTTCTTTTTCAAGACTGTTTTGGATATTCTGATTACCATTGCATCTCTACATAAATTTTAGTTTCAGATTGTCCATTTTTCCAAAAACAGCCAGTTGAAATTTTGATGTTTACCTATGGCTATCTTAACAATCTTATGTCTTCCTGTCTATGAACACAAGATTGTCTTAACATTTATTTAGTTCTTTAATCTCTTTCAGCAATGTTTTATAGTTGTCAGTGTACAAATTTACACTCCCTTTGTTAAGTTTATTCATAAACATTTTATTCTAGATATTATAAATGGAATGATTTTCATGATTACATTTTTAAAATGTTTGTTGCTAGCTTAAACTGAACACTGCACTTATTTTTGCATAATGATCTTTTATTCTGCAACTTTGGGAAATTATTTATTACCTTGGTAGTTTTGCATTTGAATTCTCCAGAGTTTTCTATTCATCTGTGAATAGAGATAGTCTTATTCTTCCCTTTCCAGTTTGGGTGCTATTTCTTTCTTTTTCTTGCTGTTTGCCCTGACTAGAATTTCCAGTACACCCTTGTCTTGATCATAGGGAGGAAAGTTTCCATAATTCACCACTAAGTCTGATATTACCTATAGGGTTTTTGTAGATACCCTTTATCAGATTGAGAAATTTCCCTTCTTTTACTACTTGAGTACTTTTTTGTCATGAAAGGATGTTGGATTTTATCAAAAGCTTTTTGTACATCTATCAAGGTGACCATTATGATTTTTTTCTAATTTGACTTTGAGGTTTCTTTTAGGAAACATGGTCATAAGCTTCAGTCCTGCCTTGATGGGGCTCAGGGAAGGTAGCTGTGGATATTTACAGTGTGCCTTTCATAGACTACTTCATCCTTGAGATAACCTAGTGCCTAAATATCTGACCCATGAATAGATGTCCTTCTCACAGAAAATTTGTTTCTACTGTCAGATATCCCTGAGGCTCTTTTTTGACCTGGGTATAGTTTATTCTAAGCAAGATAGCTACTCTCTAGGAGAGCATTGATCTGAAACAAAGTTAGGTTCCAGTATGTCAAGTCAGATAAGACATGGAAAAGGCAGCACAACAAATGCAGTGAAATAGCAGGAGCAATTTTATTACAGCTCCAAGAAATGAAAGGGCAGCATACTTCTCAAGGCTAATGAGAAGAGAGGAGCCTTCCAAGATGCATATGTTCAACCAGTAGGTGGGGAGCAAGAGAGAAAAATGGAAACCTGTGGGCCTTTTTTAGGGTCTAGGATGTTACTCAAGTAGGTCTCCCAAGGGAAGTCCTAATTGGTGGGTTTATAGCAAAGAGGCATGAGTCCCATGGAGTCACAGTGTGATTGGGAGCATCATTGCAACATGCCTGCGCAGTCCATGTATGATGTGAGGGGCAGTGAGGTAAATCAAGTAGGTTCTATCTAGCTGTCCCACAGAGAGGTAGTCACCAGAAGGTGATAGTGATATAGGGGGAAGAGATGTAACTCCCAAACCTGCTAGGTATCCAAAACGTTAGTTTGTGTTCTCTAAAATCAAAGAATTCTAGGAACAACGGAGGTTAAGAGTAGGAAAAATTTGAGAGAAAGAAAGCTTCTGTCTAAGATAGACAGAAGAGAGACCAGAAAGTGGGTTGCCCACTCATCCCACTTTTCAAAGGTGTTTTATACAGCAAAGCCATGTGGTGAGGCGGGTACAAAGTGGGCCAAAACTATAAGACCCAGTGGAAATTTACAAGCTGGGCATGAGGTGGGACAAAACCATGACCAACCAATAAGATTGTAAGTACAATCACCCAGGTAATATTGATTAAATGGGGATCAAATGGGAAAACAAGTCACCTACAAGGAATTTCCCATTTAGAATATCAGTCACTGCTATCTCTAGGGGAAGTAATGCCTCTTCTTTTTATAATGCTAACCAGTGAATGTGCCTCAGTTGTTCTCCATGTTGGTTCCTTGCTGTGTTGGCTACTGGAGGGCTGGCACCTTGAGGACTGAGGCTTTGAGGACTGATGCCTTGAAAGGAGGCCCTGTCTTAACTGCCTACAAGATATCTAGTTAACTTACTAATACTATAAGGTAGATATCTGAATTGATCACATCAAGAAACTGAGAGGAGGGAGAAAACTGAAGTTAAACATATTTAAAATGGGTGTTGGGCCAGGGATTTAGCTCAGTGGTTTCGCCACCTGCTGCGCAAGTGCAAGGACCCGAGTTCAATCCCCGGTACCAAAAATAAAATAAAATAAAATGGGTGTTGAGACAATATAAAAATATAAGAATTCACTACAACTGTGTATTTTTTATTCTACTAATTCAGTATATTGCATAGATTAATTTTCATGTATTAAGCCAACCTTGCACTCCTGGGATAAATACCATGTGGTTATGATGTGCAATTCTAATACACTGCTGGATTCAGTATGCTTGATGAGGCTTTTGCAACAATGTTCATAAAGCAGTTTTCTTTTCCTTGTGATAACTTTGTCTGGCTTTGGTATCAGGGCAACTGGCAACAAAGAATAAGAAGTGTTCCCCCTTCCATTTTTTAGAAAGCTTGAGAAAAATTGAAACTAATTCTCCTTTATATACTTGGTAGAATTTGTCAGTGAAGCAAACTAGTTCTGGGCTTTGTTTTATGGATGGCTTTTTACTATGATTAATTTCTTTGTTGTATATTCCAATTTTTCTATTTCTTGTTGAGTCAGTTTTGTGGTTAGTATCTTTCCAGGATTTTGACCATTTCATCTAAGTTATATAATATTTTGGCATATAATTATTCATAATATTTCCTTATAATCCTTTTTTCTGTAAGATCAGTAGTCATGTCCCCACTTTTCCTGATTTTGAATTTCTTTTTTCTTACTATGTCAAGCTAAAAGTTTTTCAGTTTATTAAAGAGCCAACTTTTTGTTATTTGATCTCATCTTCTGTCTTTATATTCTTCATTTCGTTATGTTTCTTCTGCTTACTTTGGACTTTTTTTTTCTTTTTCTCTAATTTCTTAAGGTGGGATTTTGACATTTTTCTCCTGCGAATGGGTCATATCTTGTATCTTTGTATGTCTCATAATGTCTTGATGAAACTTGGTTATTTTTTAATTGTATAATGTGGCAACGCTGAAACTCAAATTTTACCTTCTTCATAGAGTTTATCATTGACACTTTGTGTAGTATAGATTGATCATCCCTAACCTGAAAATATGAAATCCAAAATGCTTCAAAACTTGTAAAAGTTTTGAGGCCCAACATGGTACCACAAGTAGAAAATTATACTCCTGACTCCGTATGATGAGATGCAGTCAAAATACAGGCAGATGAGAAACCCAAAATATAATTAAAGAGCAAAATAAAAGACAGATTATAGGAAGTAAGGAGATATTTTTCAAATGGGTAGGGGACCAAGAGATGGAAGGAATGTGGAGAGAGGGGAGGAAAAGGAGATGAGAAAAAGAACTGTGATCTACTATGTACATGTATCCACTCCCCACAACAAATGTAATCATTATGTAATGTAAACATGTACTAATAAAAACTTAAAAATTAAAAAACACAGATATACTAAAAATATTTCATAAAATTACCTTCAAGTTAGGTGTATAGGATATATATGAAACATAAATGAATTTTGTGTTCATGCTCGGATCCTTTCCCTGAGATATTTCACTATATATGTAAATATCCCAAAATGTGAAAAAATCCAAAATCTGAAAAATCTCTAGTCTTAAACATCTTGGATGAGGGATACTCAAATTATAGTTGTTTGTTTAGTGATCATTCTGAAGTAATTCTGTAAAGTCTGTGTGTACCTTGTCATGTGTGATCATTGAAGTCTCTGTGCCTTTAGCTAAGTGGTCCATTAATGATTGAACAGTGGTCCATATGTATTTTGGGTTGTCCTTAAACTCATCCAGGTTTGACTTGCCTTAGCCTTCGAGGCTCACAGTTAGCCAGAGGTGAGCCCTTGAGTCTTTAACTCTTTGCTGGGCATATGCACACTCAGGCATGTACATGATCTTTTAAATACCCAGGGATCTGTTTGAGCTTTTCACACTCTAATCCACAAAACTCCTCATCCTCCAGCCTTTCTTCTCAGGCTTTTTGTTTAGCTTACTGTTTGTTCTGATTGTTATCCACTGTCTTGAATAGCAGCAACTAAAACATTTGCCTGTACATATTTTCCATAAGTGTCTTCAGATAATGACTTCAGTCCTAAGTACATTTCCACTTAGAAGAGACAAAGATAAAACTTTTGAGTCACTCTTTCCAGAGAACAAATAAGTAGTCATAATAACTACACTAGTACCTCAGTTCATGAATGCTTTTGCTTGCAAACACTTTGCTTCACAAACAAGTGTTTTGCAAAATTTTGTTTTTGTTTGCAAACTTTGCTTCGGGTGACAAACACAGCTGCAACCACCTTTCCCACACAAACACAAATGTGACCATCTTTTCAAAATCGTAGAACAAATTAAGTTCATGAACTGAGGTACCACTATATAATTGTTTTAATAATTCTAACAGCCAGCCATGGTGGCACATACCTGTAATCCTGGCACTTGGGAAGCTGAAGCAGGAAGATCAACATGAGTTTGAGGCCAGCCTGGGCTACATAGTGAGTCCAAGGCCAACCTGAACTACATAGCAAGACCCAGTCTTAAAAAACAAAAAACAAAAAGTAATTTTAATGAAGAATGAAATATATTCTGTGCCTTTTGGTACTCTTACTGGGAATGTGTGATGTTATTTTCAAGACTACATCTAAGCTACAGAGCAGAAGATGAAATTAAGGTAAGTTTAAATACCACAAAGCTCATTGCTCTTAACAAGATTCAGCTGATTTTCTTCAATAAGTGTTTCATAGCTTGCTTCAAGTTTTTAGTTTTCAGAGTCCAAAAGAGTTCACTCTGACAATTATTCCCTATTTTTAATTGCTTTTCTGAATGAGACTTTTGGAGTTCCTTGGTCTACCATTTTTGCCGACATCACTACAGTGTTTTCTTTCTTAGGATTTGCTGTAATGGTTAAATTTAAGAGATTATAGTAGGGTTAAATTTCTAAACAAGAGGGAACTATTAGGGTGTTTTGATGTGTGACTGAAACTGTTAGACCTGAACCTGAAATGCTATGTGCATGTTATGTTAAGTGCAGTCTAGTGAATGTTTTCTACATGGTGAATTAATTTTCATCCTTGTGCATATGTACAATAATCAAAAATTAGAAAGAAGCAAGTATAAGAAAAATAATAGTGTAAAAATAGAAGGCAGGGATGGAAACCAACATCGAAATGTAAATGAAAGCAGGATCCTCCCAGTGTTTAATCTGATACTTGTCAGAGTTTATAATGATAGGAAAAGATGTGAGAGTGAGCATAAGGAGATTGAGGAAGGAAGCCCAACGTTGTAAATAAGAAGCAAGCCAGCAAGTATGTACAAATAGCACTACTAAGAGTGAACATCAATTCGATAACCTTGTTTGTATCACTGGCATGGAATTAGAACTATTTTTTAACTTAGAACTAAAATTTGAGATTTCTTTATATATTCATATACACAAATTTGATATACACACAAAATTATATCCTTTCATTTTAAAACTAATTATGTTGGTTCTTTTTGTTTGTTGTTTTGTGGGCATGTATGTTTTGTGTCATTCTGTGGGTATGGGTATGTAGCAAGGAGCTGTACCTCCAACCAGTTCAGTTCCTCCTGTGGCCGGGGCCCCATCTGTTGGACAGCCTGGAACTGGATTTGGAATGGTGAGTGATGACTTGTCCTGTGTTCTTTGCCAAATCCCAAAATAACAAGTACTCCAGAATTATTTTCAAAACACAGTGTACTTGAAAAATTAAGTCATTTGCTTTAGACCTTAATTAGCCTAAACAAGAAATGATAAAAATCAGTTCTAAAATACTTAAATTCTACCATCAAGTTATAGTACATTGTTATCTCATTTTTGGAATAATATTTACTAAACAATCTTAGCTCAGTCATAAAATTAGGCATTAATCACAATGCCAGGACTTTTTACTTCTATCACCAGGAAATTTTAGGGTCATCTTCCATAATAAAACAAGTTTTTATCTCTTCAAGACTTATACTAACAGAAAATAAATAAGCAACAATGCCCATTGGGATGAGGAAGCTGTATGGCCAGCCAGGCTTGTAATCCATACCCAACTCTCCCTCCATGCCTCTCTCCCATCTGACAGCCTCAGGATCCAGAATTCAAAATTACTAATTACAGTTTCTCACCAACCTGGATTTCTCAAAAATTGTCAGAAGCATGTAAATGCCATACATGTCAGGGTCTTAGCCTAGTGCCTTCCACTCCTGCTCTGAGCCACTCTTGCTTTTCAGCCTCCTGCTGGGACAGGCATGCCCATGATGCCTCAGCAGCCAGTCATGTTTGCCCAGCCCATGATGAGGCCACCCTTCGGAGCTCCAGCTGTACCTGGCACACAGGTAGTTTCTTAATGTCCACAAAAAAAGTGACATTAACTCAAAAGTATAAAACTTTCATGTGGCTAGCTCTTTAAAAGGTGTTTTTGTCTTCTGTACTGTTGATCTCTGTTACCTCAAAAACGAAAGGAGCCTAGGAGACCGATTGACAAAAATAGGAAGTTTAGAGAAAAATGGTAGAAACAACTAACTTTCCTAAGATCTCTTTATTCTTCTTTTTCTTAATTCAAAATGGTTTAGAACATTCAAACATTTAGGACATCCACAGCATGTGTCTCCCCATAAATAGGTGCTTCTGATGCATACATTACATATTCCCAGAGTTAGCCCAAGAGGTTCAAGGCACAGTCCTCCATGCTTTCAAATGTGCCCCAGGCTTGTTACACCAATAATAATGAATTTGCCAAACTGCAGAGCCTGAGGGAATGGACACCACAAAAATCCTCTTTCTTCAAACACCTCCACAAAATTGGGAATCCCCAGGGCCACCCTCATTTCAGAACAGCTGGCTATAAAGTTGAGGTTTTCAATGACCACCCTCAGATTAGACAGTTTCCTAGAATGACTCACAAAACTCAAGAAAATGCTAAATTTATAATTACCTATTATTGGAGTGAAAGGATGCAAATTAGATGCAGCTAAAGGAAGAGACAGTAGATGACAACTGGGAGAGTTCTAAGAATGAAGTTTCTTTGTCTTCAGAGATGTGTTCCCCTCCTGGAATCAGTGTTTGACAATACAAACAATATTATCAACTCAGAACAGTATTATCAACTCAGAAAGTCACTGTAGAGTTATTAAGGTTTAGGTAAAATTGATTGAATTATTGCCCATGTGTTGAAGTCAACCTTCAACTCTCTGCCTGCAGGTTAGGCTGGTTTTATTTGACCCACAAACCCAACCATCTAATCATATGGTTGGTCTGATTGCCTGACCATTCTGAGTCACCTTATTAGCATAAACTATGGAAGCCCAGCACCCTGCCCCATGAGTCATCTTGTTGGTTTAAACTATCCTGCGAGTTTCAGGAACCCACCACCAGGAATAATAAAAAACCCTCTTGTCACTCAGGAAAACATAAGAATTTAGAGAATACCTACTAGGGAAAGAAAAGGAAAACCTGTCTTTAGGTGTGGCCAAATTCCTTACTATACCATGTGCTGCCTCCTCCTTTTACAATGATGCTGAAAAACTCTGTCAAACTGCTTTGCTGCTAATACTACTAGTCATACTGATGAGTCACTTTCTTGATTCCTCTGGCAAGGTAGAGGTATATTTGGAATCAAATTGCTTTTCACCATGAGAAATTGACTTGGATAGAATCAGAACACCAAATTATAACTTTAGTAGCTACATGCTGAGCAAACTAAACCAAGCAGCTCAAATAACATTTAATGATGTTAGTAAATGGCTTTACTCCTGTGATATTTTTAACTTACCAAATTGGCATTTATATCATCATATCCAGAGCATATTTACTCTGAATTTTCTGAGTATGTTTTAATCTATCTCTAAATTCCTTCTCCATGAGTTTCCAAAATTTGCTTTCACCTTCACTCTGACTCCTCCAAAACCATAAGTAACCAAGGCAAACAAATGGTGGATATTAAAATGTGAAATGTGTTTAGAATGTGAAAAGCCCCAACCTTAGCAGTCTTACTATTCCACTGGCTTCAGGAGAGGTTTTCTGTTCTGCTTGGAACTAAGGAACCCTGCCTACCATTGTTTAGTGAGGTGTGAGGACAGTTTGAGGCCTATAGGTTGGAATAACTTTAACTTTTATGTACTTAAATTTAAGATGGATCTAATTTATTATGTTTCCTTATGGTTGAGTGTATCTGCAAATATTTAACACCTCTTTTTTTTACAAAATGAATGTTTTTGTTTTAATGAACTAGAATGCTACCGAGATTTTTAAAAATCTTATTTGGTATGCTAAAAGCTTTAGAAATAAATTAATGTAATTTATTACTTAAGGCAAATGTTTTTCTATACTATAAATTTTTTTAGACTATACCAATTTTGGCATCAATTGTTTGCTTAATTTGAAGAATAATGAGAAATAGATGATATGATAAAATACATTGTCTTAATAATTGAATTTATAGTAATCAGGGAATAGCATGCCATATTTGTATAATTTTTGTATCCTATTTGCTGTATCAAAGAAGCAACATAATTATCCTGGAGAATAAAATAAGCATTAGCTTTTATCTTCATAATACAAAGCAGTTTTTTATCACTGACTCCTGTACTATCCCATTGTTCTTTAACTGTTTGACAGTATATGATTTTCATCTCACCTAATTATTAATTATAGGCCAGTTCTTGATTTCCTTCCACATAATTTTAAGCTTTACATGTACTTGTTCTCATTATCTCTATAAAGCATTTTCTCTGTTTTACAAACAGTAATTTGACTGATAGATGATACAGTCAGTCAGTAGTTTCTAAACATAGGAACAAACCTCATACTCCTTACTTGTGGATCCTTGATTACTGAGCTAATAAAAACATCAACTCCTGCCCCACATTCCTAGATTTCTGAGATTTCCATAACTTTACAAGCAAAGAAGATTAATTAGACTCAAAGGGTGGATGTCAACTCTTACTCTAGAGAGGCTGCATGAGATTTTTTTAAGTCCTTTATCCTGACATCCCTTACAAGGGCTGCTCCCATAAGTTATTTCTGTGATTTAAGTATTGGTTACTAGCAGCAAAATAAGCAATTTCTTCCTTTTTCTGCAACTCCAGTAACTACTTCCTGGGAACTAGGCAAGTGGGATTAGGGTTTAGTGACATTTGTAACTAAGAAGCTGCTTGCTCATCTAAAAAAAACAGTGCTTCATATGTGGCTTTCACTTTAAATAATTTATATGAAATTCTAACATATATAGCTAAGAATTTTAAATAATTTCTTAAATGGCTATCTGTAAACTTTCCTTTTAATCTCCCTTCACACTCACTCTTAGAAAAGCTGTTTAAACTTTTGTATTAATTTAGTGGTACTATCTCAAAGTAAAAATGCTTTTGTATAGAAAAATTGATTGCTTTTTGTATGTCTGTTTTGCTGTATATTCATAATATCTTTATGTGACTAGTTTTTCATACCTTACCTAACTCATATCCATATTGTTCTACCAGAGTCCCCAAATTTTACTTTGGCTGAATCTGAACGTCAAGTAATTTCAAGAAAGCCAATTATTCAAAGTATATTTTACCACTCTAAAATTAAGCAACACTGTGACTAAGTAGAACAAAGTAGATTTTTTTAACTTTTAGCCATCTATTCTTCCGCATGTTTGTTTTCTGTGGTATATGTTCTGCCTAATGCTTATCTTTCTCTGTTTGCTTTCTATTTCTGCTCTTTGGAACTGGCCTTTTCCCTGTTAGCTTTCTCCAAGCCCTACATCTGCCACTCAGAGTCCCAAGAAACCTCCAGCAAAGGACCCATTAGCGGATCTTAACATCAAGGATTTCTTGTAAACAATTTAAGGTATCTTAATATAGAGCTTTTCCTGTGGGCTTGTAGTAATGACCTATGTAAGGCTTAGCTATTTCATATATTTGTTATTTCTGTATTTTAAGTAGCTGTATATAATAATAATTTGTTTAGAGTTTTAAAATTTATATCAAAACTATCTTTATCAATGATTTTTATTCAATCTTACAAATTTATAAAGCTCAGAGGGAGAGAAGCCTCCAAGTTGCCCTTTTTCTGGGAAACAGAGATTATAGTGATAAACCAAAAAGTTTCCCAAGCTACTTGATAAATTGAAAGGTTATTACTTTAGTACATGATGACTAGAATTTATAGAAGGCTAACTTTTATAATATTGCATCTAGAAATCATCTAAGAATATATTTGGCCGAATAATATTTTTGTTTTGTTTATCTTTAGTGCCTCATAAAGTAAATCTTATTGCCCTTTTCATTCCCCCGCTTTTTTTTTTTCAGTACTGAGGATTGAGCACAGGGCCTTCAAACTGAGCTACATCTCCAGCCCCTTTTTTATTTTTTATTTTGAGACAAGATCTTGCTAATTTTCCCAAGCTGGACTCAAACACTTCAATCCTCCTGCCTCAGCCTCCCAGAGTGCTCGCATTACAGGCTTTTGCCACCATGCCCACCTCCCTTTGCATTTATTTCTTCAAGAAGAATTTTAAATTTCTAATACTCTAGTTTTAAGTTTCATAAATTTCATTTATTTTATAAAATAATTTATAAAGAGCTTATGAGAAAAAAACCTGATAAATAAAGAAAATTTACTGTTAACCCCAGCACTTAACATGAGCAGCCTCTTAACAAATATTTGCTTGATAATATTGCTTTTCATTTACCTAGTATTTTTCACATCCACTTCCACGTCATTAACTCCTTTGATCTTTTCAGTAGATCAAAACCTGTGAGCAATAATAGACTAAATATTTTTTACTCTATTTTATAACTAAAAGAACTGATTAAGTGATTTGTCCGGGATCTTGCAGGAAGAATATTAGGAATGTAGAAGCTTTTGGACCACATTCTATTAGGAACATGTACTACTTTAGCTATTATCCCTTAGTGTTACTTCATCATACATCTATTGCCAACATTTATTAAAACTTTTTCTAATGCCTACTGAGGTTTTTGTCAAATATTTTTTGTGATTATTTTTCTTATGTAAGTGAAATAATGTATCATTTTAAGGCCTTGACATCTCAAGCAAATAATTTCTCCTTGTGCCCAACTTGTCTATTCCACTTTGGATTGGGCTGATGTAGACATAACTAGAACCATGAGCACTTATTTCTAAGCAATTAAAGTGTCAGGAATAAACAAGGAAACTCCATGGAGTGGCCTTTCATCCACTTCTTATTTGGTACATATTACTGTCATTGCATCCAGGAACTTTGATAAGCACCAAAAACAAAGATGTTTTAGACACCCCACCCTCATGCCCACCCCGGTCATTCATAGCCCAGAGAGAGACAGACACTGATGATTTTATGAAGAAGAGGTGCCATCATGGCTAAGTCTTGAGACCTCAAGAAAGGTTTCCTCTCACCTGCGAGGTGAGAGAAGGCATTGGGCATCCAGACTCTCTCCCTTCTCTTCTCTCACTTGATTAGCTATTTACTAAGTGTCTCACTGAGCACCATAACTGAACAGAAACAAAAAATAAAGGAAGTTACTCCCATGACACATTTTTTTATTGCCCCTTCCTAAAGTTTATCTGTTCTTAGTTGATACTGAATATCTTATTACTAAGATTGCTAATAAGTATCTCAATTTTTCAATTTTGCTGATAAAATTTTGTCTAAAATGAAACTATAAATAGAACAATTTTTTTTAAAGTTTCCAGGCTGAAATTTTAAGCTTATTTTAAAGAATTTTTAAAAGTATATAAGTACGAATTTGCTAACATAGAAATCTTTTGTGTAAAGGTGTTTGTGGTAACTGTGAAGTAAAATTTGGGAGGTAAAATGTTTAAGGAGTAAGTAATAGTCTGTTTAGTAACCCAACTCCTTTTTTCTTTACAGCTGCAATTTTTGTGACTGAATAGGAAAAATGAAATGAATTTGGAGACTTCAAATAAGATTGATGCTCAGAGTTTCAAAGTGAGCCACCAGTACCAAACCCAATGCTTACTCATAACTTCTCTTCCAAAACATGTAGCACAGCTGTGAAAGTGAACATTAGGAATGTGTACTACCTTAGCTGTTATCCCTACTTTCAAAATTGTAGTGTATTTGGGTTACTTGTGTGTTGTATGATGTAACCAATGAATGGGTGTTTCCGATGCCTTTAGTGCTTTTTTGGACCTTGCCCATGGGTGGATGGCACAGATGTTGTATGGTGAGCCATTTGGAAAGATGTGTCTGTGTTTTTGAAGGTTTTGATGTATATATACCTTTTGGACAAACCCTGAACTCTCCCCATCAATTCTCTTTTCTTCTGTATCTCTGTTACAAGCGTAATGTGATAATATCAGATAGTAAGGAAAACATTCTTAAATAGACATAACTGTTTTTGGTGTGGAGTACGTTTTTCCAACCACAGAAATTTCAACTGTTGTGACAAATGTTTATTTTTGTGGCACTGTATATGTTAAGAAATTTTATTTTAAAAACTATAAAGGTTAATGTCCATAATAAATATTTCTCCTTGAGGCAACTTTATCAAGAATGAAAAATTATATGAAAAGAATTCCATATTTCTCACTGCTATATTAAAATATATATTTTAATTATATTTGACAGGTTTTACAACTAAATTGACATATTTATTCATTCTTGATTAAATGCACTAAAAAGTAAGGCTCCATTTTTATCATGTCCATGAAAATGCAATTAGAGATGTGCTATTTAAGTGATGATGAAAGCACCCCAGATATATCTGTAATTTAAAAATTACTGCAAATATTTTTACTTCACTGTGGGTTTTATGTACATCTGTTCATTTAATATTTCTTTGTGTATTCTATAGACTAGTGTTTTTTCATCCTTCAATTGAGCTCAAAGTAGTTTTTCTTGTACCATTGTGATTAGGATTTAAACTAATTCAGAAAATTGTATCCTTTACTGTACATACTGTATTATTTGGTTTTTAATTTGTTGTCATACTGTTTGTGCTGATGGCTTGGCTTAAGATTTTGATGCATATATGAGGTCACTGTTGATCAGTGTTGCTAGTGGCTTGGCAGCTCTTTGTAAAAGTACATTGGGTTGGAAAGGCATTTGCCTATTTTTCAAATTATTTAATAGATGTATGGTACCATTTCAAAGTGATTGTATCTGAATTTACTGTGGGGATAACATACACTGTAATGGGGAAAATTACCTAAAACCAATTTCAAAATGGCTTTTCTTTGTATTTCAGTTTAAAAACCCAGTGCATGTACGCCCTCTGAGATGCAATAAACACCTTAAACAAAGAAAATGCAAAAGTAACTTTTCTCTATTTGATAACATTTTAGGGAAAAGATCTGTGGCAAATGACATGCACAGCATACACAACATACTGAGAATTTTTAGATATTCGAGTTCAGAAATGCTATCTATCCCAGTATAGTTTCAGTTATTTTACAATAAATTTTATTTTTTAAGTTTAATTTTATTGGTACCTTTTAGGTATACAATATAATGACATTCATCATTGGAAATTTGCACCTTTACATAATCTCTCTTGGTTCTTATTTTTCCCTGCTCCCCTACCCTCCCTTCAACCCCTCCATCCCTCCATATTTACAAAGACTTTGTTTCCATTGTTTCATTTTCTCATATTCCGTTCCCTTTTTCCCTACCCCTACCCCTCCCACTTCCCTTCCCCTTTTCCCCTTTTCTTCTTATTTTACATTATCTATTATACCTTTTGGTCCTTATTTACACTTTTAGTTTCTCACACTAGAGAAACTATTCAGTATTTATACATGTGTGTCTTATTTATTTCAGTTAAGAGTATTGTCTCAATGTGCATTCATTTAGCTATAAATATCTCTAATTTCTCGTTTTTGATGGCTGAGTATACGCCATTTTCTTTATCCAGTCTCCAGTTGATGGCCATTTGGGCTGTTTCCAAATTTTAGCTATTACAAATTGTGCTGCTATGATCATGGGTGCACATATATCACTGTGGTATGATTCTTTTAATTCTTTGGGGAAGATACCCAGCAGGGGAATAGCTGGGTCAAATGGGACTTCCAGTCCTAGTTCTTTGAGGTATCTCCATACTGATTTCCACAGTGGTTGCGCCAGTCTACACTCCCACCAGCAGTGGAGCAGGGTTCCTCTTTCCCCACACCACCGCCACCATTTGTTATTGGTTGATTTCATAATAACAGCCATTCTTTCTGGAGTGAGGTGGAATCTCAGCACTGTTTTCATTTGCATCTCTCCAGTGACCAGTGATGTTGAACATTTTTTCATATGTTTATTTGCTATTTCTACTACTTTGTCTGAGAAATGTCTGTTCATTTCAGATGCCCATTTTTGGATTGGCTCTTTAAATTTGGGAGGTCTGATTTTTTTTTATGTTCTTTATAGACTCTACATAGTAGGCCTTTGTCTGAGGAAGAGCAGGTGAAGATTTTTTCCCACATTGTGTGTTGTCTCTTCACACTGTTGGTTTCTTTGCTTTGCAGAAGCTTTTTAGTAAGAAGAGATCCCACTTGTTGATTGTTTGTGCTAGTTCATGGGCAACTGAGGTTTTGTTCATAAAATCTTTTCCTACACCGATGTCTTCGAGGGTTCTACCTAACGTGTGTTCCACTCGCTTCAGCTTTTCTGTTTTAATATTTAGATCTTTAATCCATTTCTATTTTAGTTTAGTGCATGGTGAGAGATATAGGTCTAGTTTTAATCTTGACAGGTTGAAACCCTTTTTCCAGCACCATTTATTAAAGAGGCTACCTTTCCTCCAGTGAGGGTGTTTGGCTCCTTTGTCGAAGATGAGGTGGCTGAGTGTGTCTAGAGTTGTTTCTGCATCTTCTAATCTGTTCCACTGATCTTCAGGTCTGTTTTTTTGCCAGTACCATGCTGTTTTTATCACAGTAGCTTTGTAGTATAGTTACAGTTTGGGGATTGTGATACCCCCTGCCATGTCTCTGTTACGTAGAATTGCTTTTGCTATTCTAGGTCTCTTCTTGCTCCAAGTGAATTTTTGGATTGTTTTCTCGAGGTCTCTGAAGTATGCTGGTGGGATCTCAATTGGAATTGCATTAAATCTATATAGCAGTTTTGGAAGTATGGCCATTTTTACTATATTAATCCTTCCTACCCAGGAGCAGGGGATGTCTGTCCATTTTCTGATATCATCTTCAATCTCTCTTTTCAGAATGCCATAGTTTTCAGAGAAGAGGTCTTTGATTTCTTTCATTAGGATGATTCCTAGGTATTTCAGTTTTTTGGATGCTATTGTGAAAGGAATTATTTGCCTTATTTCTCTCTCAGTCTGTCATTGGTGTAGAGGAATGCTATTGATTTTTGTGTGTTAACCTTGTAACCAGCTACTTGACAGAATTTGGTTATTAAGTCTAGAAGACTTTTGGTGGAGTTCTTGGGGTCTTCTATATACAGTATCATGTCATCCGCAAATAATGACAATTTGACTTCTTCATTACCTATCTTTATTCCTTTTATTTCGTTCTCTTGTCTAATTGCCGTGGCTAATGTTTCCAGAACTATATTGAACAAGAGTGGTGATAGTGGACATCCTTGTCTTGTTCCTGATTTCAGTGTGAAGGATTTCAGTTTTTGACCATTTAGTATGATATTGGCTGTTGGTTTTTCATAGATGGCTTCTATCAGTTTGAGGTAGAGACCATCTATTCCAATTTTATGTAGGGTTTTTATCATAAATGCATGTTGGATTTTGTCAAATGCTTTTTCTGCATCTATGGAGATAATCATATGGTTTTTGTCCTTGGCTCTATTGATATAGTGTATTACATTGATTGATTTGCATATGTTGAACCATCCCTGCATCCCTGGGATGAATCCCACTTGGTCAGGGTGTATGATCTTCTTGATGATCTTCTGCATTCTATTTGCCAGTATCTTATTAAGGATTTTTGCATCTATGTTCATTAGTGGGATTGGCCTATAGTTTTCTTTTTTGGTTGGATCTTTCTCTGCTTTTTAGATCAAGATGATGCTTGCTTCCAGGAATGAATTCAGGAATATTGCTTCCCTTTCAATTTCATTGAAGAGTTTAAAGAGTATTGGCAGTAGTTCCTCTCTAAATGTCTTGTAGAATTCAGTGGTGAAGCCATCAAGACCCAGGCTTTTCTTAGTTGATAAGTTTTTAATTACATTTTCAATTTCATTGATTGATGTTGGGTTGTTTAGAATTTCTAGGTCTTCTTCATTCAACTTTGGTAATTCATACATGTCTAGGAATCTGTCCATTTCTTCTGTGTTTTCCATCTTATTGGCATAGGTTCTCAAAGTGTAGGTCCTGATGATCCTCTGGATTTCTTCTGGGTCCATTATAATTTCATCCTTTTCTTTCTTAATTGCATGGATTTGGGCCTTTTCTTTCCTTTTCCTGATAAGGTTGGCTAAGGGTTTGTCAATTTTGCTGATTCTTTTGAAGAATCACCTCTTGGCTTCATTGAGTTTTTGTATCATTCTGTTAGTCTCCATTGCATTGATTTCTGCTCTGATCTTTATAATTTCCTCCTTTGTATGAGGTTTGGGTTTGTCCTGCTCTTCCTTTCTAGAAGCTTGAGGTTCAGCATCAGGTTGTTTAATTGGGCTCACTCTGTATTCCTAATATGAGTTTTCACTGCTATGAATTTCCCTCATAAGACTGCTTTCATTGTGTCCCATAGATTCCAATGTGTTATATTGTCATTGTCATTTAATTGAAGGAACTGTCTGATTTCTTGATTTCTTCTTTAATTTCCTCTGTGACCCATTGGTTATTCAGAAGTGTGTTGTTCAATTTCCATGTGTTTATGAAATTCTTTTGCTATTGCTCTCCAATTTCATTGCACTATGATCTGATAATATTTGGGGGATAACTTCAATTCCTTTGCACTTACTTGAATATGTTCTATGAGTGAGTATGTAGTCTATTTTGGAAAACAACCTGTGTGCAGCTGAAAAGAATGTGTATTCTGATTTTGTGGGTTGGAACACTCTGTAAACATCTGTTAAGTTCATTTGTTCAAGAGTTTGATTGAGTTTTAGCATTTCATTGCTTATTTTTTGTCTAGCTGATCTATCTATATGTGACAATGGGGTATTCATGTCCCCCACTACTATTGTATTAGTGCTTATATGATTTTTCATGTCCATTAATATTTGTTTTATATGGTTGGGTGCACTAGTGTTTGGTGCATAGATATTTATGACTGTCATCTCTTCCTGTTGGATTGTTCCCTTTACAAGGATGTAATGTCCTTCTTTGTGTCTCCTAATCAGTGTGGTGTTGAAATCCACTTGGTCTGCAAAGAGGATAGCTACTCCTGCTTTTTTGGGGGTTCCCATCACATGGAATATTGTTTTCCACCCTTTAACTTTCAGTCTATGAGTTTCTTTTTGAATTAAGTGTGTTTCTTGAATGCAGCATATTGTTGGATTTTGCTTCTTGCCCCATTCTGCCAGTCTATTTCTTTTGATTGGTGAGTTGAGACCTTTAACATTGATGGTTATAACTGATACATATTAACTTATCATTGTCATCACTTTTTCTTTTTGTTGGATTATCCCCCTTTGCATTTAATTTCTTGTTATGCCCAATGGATTCATTCTGCTGGACTTCTGGGGTTGTGATCCTCATTGTGTTTTCCTAGGATATTGTCTAAGATTTTTTGGAGTACTGGTTTGGTATTCATGAAGTTCCTAAGGTGCTCTTTGTCATGAAAGTATCTTATTTCTCCATCAATTTTGAAAGATACTTTTGCAGGTACATCAATCTGGGTTGGAGGGTGTTTTCCTTTAGGGCTTGGAATACATTACTCCAAGCTCTTCTTGCTTTGAATGTTTGCATTGAGAAGTCTGCTGTGATTCTGATGAACTTTCCTTTGCATATGATTTGTTTCTTTTCTCTAACTGCTTGTAGAACTCTATTCTTCTGTTGGGTTTCTGGAATCTTAACTATTATATGCCTATGTGTAGTTTTTTTTTTTTTTATCAAGGCTATTTGGAGTCCTATATGCCTCACTTATCTCTATGTCAAGTTCTTTTCCCCTCCTTGGGAAGTTTTCTGCCATCACTTCTGTGAACAGGTTTTTTATGTCATCTGCACTCTCTCCTGTTTCTTCATTGACTCCAATCAGTCTTATGTTACTCTTCTTTGCATCATCCAGCAGCGGCTGGATTGATTTCTCATGGTCCCTTACAATTTTAAAGCAATTTTTCTTTTCCTGGTCACTAATTGCAATCTTATCTTCTGTATCTGAAATTCTGTCCTCACATTGGCTCCTTCTGCTGCATAAACTTTCAATGGAGTTTTTAATCTCCTGGAAATCTGTTTGCATCTGTTTAATGGATTCCATTTGTTTCCTATGTTGGGATTCCATCATGTTCCTCAGGTCCTCTATTTTTTTATCTGTGTCCTCTCTGGATATATTAACCATGTCTTACACTATTGGCACAATCTCTTTGTTATCTGAGAAATTATTTCTGATTTCATTTTTCCCAGATCCTCTTTCGTTGCCAGTTCAGGGAGTCCTGGTGGTTGAGTATCAGTGTGTTCCATCTTGTTTCCCTTTGGGATTGCTGTAGGTGATCTGAAAGTCTGGTTTTGAGGCTTGTTTATGTATCTTCTCATTTCAATGAAGGCAGGGTGTTGCTGCAGGCACCCCTGCGGCTCACCTTCTCTGCGCTGGGAGCAGTGATACTGCAGCCTGGAAGCCTCCTCCTCTGCCTACAATAAATTTTAAAGGAGAAAAAGCAACTTTAATGAGCTGTCACTAAGTTTGTGATCCCATTGCTGCTGCCAACTAAACTGAAGTTCCATATTCTAAAATACATGTTTACTTTTAAGGTAAAGTTTCTTTTAAAACATGTAATTAAAGTCTTGTAATAGTTTTCATAAGAATCTTCCTTAGAATATGAAAAATAATATGCCTTTAAATTCTAGTTTATAAACATACTTGCATGCACATTACTCTTACACAAATTCTAGGTTAGTCTATTTTAATAAAATTAAGTGACTTTAGCCCTATAGCTAGATTGTTATAACATCTCAAAAAGTAGTCCAGTACTGGGGCTGAATGGGATAGCTCAGTGGTGTAGTGCTTGCCCACCATGTGCAGGGCTCTGGATTCAGTAATCCCCACCACTAGGAAAAGAAAAATCCAATCTCAAATATAAGTATTTCCCATATGAAGTATATTTTTGTGTCTATTTTTAAATTGCCTTTCCCTTAGTTACCTGGGATTTACATCTTGAAATTGTGATACAGTTTTTTTTTTCATCCTGGCATTGAACCCAGGGCCTCTCACATGCATAGTCTCATACTTTACCACCTGGCTACACCCTCCAGCCCTGTTTGTTTGTTTTTCTGTTTGTTGTTTTTGAGGCAGGATCCCACTAAATTGACCATGCTGGCCCTAAGCTCATAATCCTCCTGCCTCAGTGTCCCAAGTACCTGGGATTACAGGTATGTGCTATCAAGTGTGGCATATAGTATGTCTTTATAGATTTCAGTTTAACTAGATATTGTTTTGTGGTCACATAATAAAATTTGTTTTAAATTATAAAAAATTTTAAGATTAATATTGCACTTTTATTAAGCTGATTTTCTTCATTGAATGGCTCATGCAGTATAAATTCTTATGAGCTATATGAATGTTAGTTTAAAGTCAGACATTAGGACTTTGTTTTGGTAAGATTATGTCCATGTAAGAGTGGTCTTTGTGAGATACTGGATGATGTCCTCTAGGTACTAAAAAAAATAACCTCCTAGGGTAATTTTTAGGACAGGTCCAGTTTACTCATGGTGCTCTTCCACCTGGTGAGTGTTTAGATACTGTCTTTACCCACCTCTCTGGCCTCACATCTGCCTCAGCCCTCCCACCACATGCCTCCACACAATTCATGCACATAGTTCCGTGTATGACCACAACTAATCCAAAGGGATACCAGGCACTGTGCTGGCCCACACAGGGCCTGCTGCTTGAAATTTCCTTCCTGACTCTGCCAGGACTCTACATGCTACCTCTACCCTCTACATTTTCCCCAGAGCACAACCCTCACCCACCTTGTGGTACTAAACATATTGCATTATAATCAGCAACTGTCAACTGCTGGGCCATTCTGAGCCTCAAAGGCAGGAAATATCTCCTCCAGTTTCTTAATGACTGGGACTTCTGGAGATGCCAGGTAAGCACATGAGGAATGAACTCAAGTCTGTCAGTTCTTAGAGGTCTCCACTGATCTGAACACTGGTGGGCTGTTTATTTCTCATTATTAAAAAATAAGCTTCATATAGTGCTTTTGTTTCCAAATGTTAGTAGAGTTGTTTTTTATTTATTTTTAATTGAAAAATCATAATTACACATATTAATGGGATATATAGTGGTATTATGATATACATATCCAATGTGGAATGATTAAATCAAGCTAAGCAATATATCCATCACCTCATAAACTTATTTTTTGCTGAGAAAACATTTAGAATTTATTCTCCCATAGTAAGTATATGAGACAATACATACATAGTTCTTAATTTAGCCATTCTGCAGTGTATACATATTTCAAAACATCATGTTGTATACAGTAAATTTATATAATTTTTATTTGTCAATTTAAACATTAAAAACCAAAACCAAAAAATATTCTCTTAGCAATTTTTTTTGGGGGGTCCCAGAGATTGAACTTGGGTCCTTGCACTTGCACAGCAGGCAGCGAAACCAGTGAGCTAAATCCCCAGCCTCTCTTAGCAATTTTAACATGTGCAGTACATTATTATTAACTAAAGTTAACATGCTGTGCAATAGATCTCAAAAACTTATTTCTCCTAAACTGAAACTTTGCATTGTTTGATCAACATCTTCCCATCCTTACCTCCCAGCTTCTGATAGTCACCATTCTACTTTACTTATGTGAGTTTGACTTCTTTTTTATTGTATATGTAAGTGACATTATGTGATACTTTTTCTTTGCCAGGCATATTTCACTTGCTGGATCATGTGGTTCTATTTTATTAGTTTTAATAGTTCTTTGCACATTTTAATAGTATTTACACCTATTAAATACTCATCCTGATTTAAAGATTTGAATCATTTTGTATATGTTGTGATGATTGCAAGGGTATAACTGTCTATGAACATTATAGCCTCACAGCCACCATTATTTGTTGAGCAGTTTTCTAAAATCCTACCTCTAATGCCCCCACTTTATTTTTTTAAGTGACTCGGGCTTATGTAGGAATGTGTGTCCTGCCTCAGACTACACAGAAGGGAATCTCTGTTCAAACACCCACTGTTAGCTTAGGCAAGGAACTAAACTTCTCTAAACTGTAGTTTTCTCATCTGGGGAATGGGGAACATTTCTATCTATGTATGCATTATTAAGTGAGATAATGAGTGGAAAATTCTTGGCACAAAGTAGTGCTCAGTAAATATTGCTGGTTTAAAAAAAAATATTGTGGTTATTTTTACTATAGATTTTGTTCTCTTTTTTCCCCTTAATTGTAAGACTACTAAAGGATAAAAGAGACAAAAGTATTAAAATAGTAATTGATCATAATATTCCTTAATAAGTCACAGTCACCAGGAGTACTAAATGTGCTTTGAAATATAGTAAATGTGTCCGTTCCACAGATAAACACATTTATTCAACACAGAGCAGGCATGTTGTACCACCAGTTGGGAAATGGTGTCTGGACCAGGCACAAACAGCCTCCAGCACAGAGGTACACTCCATTTTCTGGAACCTCCTTCTTTGACACAGTTCCCAATATCTAATGACAGCTTAAAAACATAAATAAATGGTAATAATGGATGCTTTGGGCCAGTGACAGAATTGAAAGTGTTCCTACTTAGAAATCAAAAGTTTAATGAATGAACTGTATTGACAGTGATGTTTTTAACCAAGAACTATTTAGTGATGATGTAGACTGATATGAGAGATGCTACTGAAGATAAAAATATCTAGAGTTAACATAACAGTGTGGTGCAGCTGCAGCCATCAGAGTTGGAGGATGGAGATAATTTTGAGCAAGTCTGTGCTACAAGAACTACAGCATGGAACAGCAGCAAGGCCTATAGACAGCAACCCACAAAGGAGCAGAGCCCTACAAAGATGTCCTTATTGGATGAGGAGAAAATCACCTTTTAATGGTCATACTCTGTTGATAAACCAGTATTTAACAGTAGATTATCTTCCAATAGCCTACATCATATGGTTCATCTCTCTCCTTTGGTGCAGGAAATATCTTTGGGGTATGTTAACTAATTTTATTACTCGTAATTGTATTTTTTAAGCCAAAACAAGAAATTAAACCTTACAGTCTGAAATGGTCTATAAATAATGTCCCAAGAAAAGCTGAAGTTACTTTTTAAATCATCTGAACTTTGGGACATGTGGATTTTAAACTTATTGAAAAACAGGAAATGGAATTATGATTGTGTATATAGTATTTCACCTATAAATTTAGGATCAGATTTTTACAAATTCTCTCACATCTCTCATATCTCTCAAGGTAAAAAAATTATGGCTTCAAAGCTAAATTGTAAAAGAGCATTTCATTTAGAGCAGAAAAACAAAGGTACAGTTGATATTTGTCAAAACAAAATATAATTACTGGTTATATGTTAATGAGTTTATAGAACCACATAATTTTTAAACTTTTTTGTCACTGCTTTAAGTATGGGTGTTATCAGGCTTTTAATGGAAATATAGCACTTTTTAACATACACGTCTAAGAGTGAGTTCATTATCTTCTTCTCATGTCTAGTTTTTGTATCTTGATCGTGGTCTCACCACCTAGTCTCCCCAGCCGGGAGTTTGGGTGGCATGACACCCTCAACTCTGTCTCCTGCATTCAATAGCCACATAATATACCAAACATTCTGCTGTTTGTGTGTTTCACAAATCGCCTTCTCCTGCCATTCTCATTGCCATTTCCTTAGCTCAGCAGCTCCATCAACTTCTTCATTGGGCTCTTTGTCTCTGATCTGTATCCAAACTCACCCCAGCCCAGCCTAAATGGTGCTGCCAGAGGGCTTCCCTCAAAATCCTACTTGACTGTGTTATTCTAACTTTAAAAATTGCATCAACGTCTGCATGTTATAGGATTCCATTGAAGGCCATCCATAACCTAGTGCAGTGGTGCCAAACCTATGGCACACATGCCACAGTGGGCACACAGAGCCCTCTGTCACCACACAAGCCAAGTCGTCCCACCAGCCAAGCATCAGATAAGTTTTTTTCTAAACTAAACCTCAGTATCAGGTTTAATTGCAGGGTTGGCACTTCACAATAAATAAGTGGGTTTTGGGTTGCAGTTTGGGCACTTGGTCTCTAAAAGGTTCACCATCACTGACCTAGTTCAAATCTAATTTGGAAGCCTCGTTTCTTGCCATCCCTTACCACTAGGGGGCACTAATTTCCTGTAGCAATTTCAAAATACTGCGCTAAATACACTGTGTAGTCACTTTTTCACAGCTTTTTATAGGCTATTTCTTCCCTGAGGACACCCTCTGTTCTCCTGTGATAGGGTAGCAAGCTGCAACTCATTCTTCAAAACCCAACTTGTTTTGATCCCCAGTACAAAAAAAAAAAAAAACCAACTTGTGTCACCTCTTTTAGGAAATCTTTCTTTTCATCATACCTGTCTATCCTGATAGAGCTGATTCTTTTCACTGTCCTTATAAATGTGCCTTATAAATATTTACTTTTTCTATATGTGTATCTGACTTCCTTACTAAATTGTGAATTATTTGAGGAGAGGTAGAATGTAGAACTTAAATCTGTATCCTAGGTGCCTAAGATTGAACTCAATAAAAGTTTGTTGAACTATATTTATCTATATTGTGGAATGGATTATAAAAAGCAAATATAGTATCTAATTTCTAGGAAGTAAATAAAATTGAGCTTTGTCTTTGATTTTTAAAATAACCAAACACTTAAGTGTTCTATAATTTTACTCATTTCTCAGAGAAAAAGTATTATAACAGTTACTACTAAAATTTATTTCCATTTTATATAAATACTGAAAAAAGTGCTGTGTACATATTTGATAGTTTACACCACCGCTCTTCTCCCCAAACTATTTAAAATAATTTACTAGGGAAAACAACCAACCTAGAAGAAAAAGACAACCATCAATGACAAGACAGCTGCAGGAGATTGAGAGAACAATTCACTTAGAAAAGATAGCCTATGACAGGAGCCTATCTATTGCCAAGCCTTGGCTGATAATACAGTGGTACCTCTGTTCGCAAACTTAATTTTTTCCATGATTCTGGTTACTTGAATCATGGAACAAATTCTGCAACCAGAATCATGGGAAGAATTAAATTCGTGAACCGAGGTGCCACTGTAATTACTTAGAGACTTTAATCAAACACGGATTTGTGAGCACCACTCTTAGGGATTCCAGGGCCAGTCTTGGTGGGGCTCTAGAACCTGGCTTTCTAAAATAATGCTTTTCAGTGATGGCAAACCTATGGTATGCATGCCACAGCAGGCCATTTGATATCATTGAAAGATTCACGGTCACTGCTCTAAGTCATTTCTGTAACAGCCAAATTTGGAAGTCAATAGGTGAAGGGAAATATAAATTCACTGAGCCCACAGTATGTTGTTCTATTTGAATGTTATATGTGGTTCTACAGAAGAGAGGCTTTCTAAATAACAATTGGAAGACCACAGAGTATTTTGCCTAAGTTTTGAGAAAGTTACTAATCATAAAAAGGTGGCCCTATGACATTAAGACATACTACTTTCCACCAAAGCCCCCTGGCTGTCATTTGGAGGTACAAATGCTGCTATTTGGGCTGGGGATGTAGCTCAGTGGCACCATGCCTGTCTGCCAAGCACAAGGTCTTGAATTCAATCCCTGGTACCGAAAAAACAAACAAACAAACAAACAAACAGATGCTATTTGTGGGCCAATGACAGCTCAGGATATCCGTTCATAGAACCACATCACTCACATACTGGCCTACAAAAAGAGGCACAACTGCTCATTTGCTGGGTGCAATAGTGTCATTTATTTTCCCAAGCCACAAAGAAAGCCTTTTAAGTAAATGTTCAAAGTGCAGTGGCAGAATACAAAAATCATTCCCATCTCAAAGATACCACACTTCTACTTTTAGGCAATTGTTTGATAAAGTGATACTTTGGCAATAGAATCTAAGCATATTCTAATCTTTAAAATGAAAAATAAACAGCATTTTTGATATAGATATAAAGATAAATTAAGGTTAAGATAAAGATATAAAGATATTAAGATATAAAGAAAATATTTTAACAGTGGTGTCTTCTATGATTATTAACTATAAATTTCTCTAACTGAACCAAAGTAGTCTTAAGGAAAAACAATCATGTGTCCTCAACCTTCTCTTTGGTACTGTATACTCCAGTACATTCTATTCTTCTGTCCCTTGAGTTTATGTTGATTTGTGATCTGGAATCTGGGTTCAGAGTAGTTTAAATTCTAAGTAAAGCAAAAACTGTAAAAAAAGCAAAATGTTTCAAGTCCCATTATTATAGATAATAGATAGGTAAGTTAATTAGATATCTTGTTGGCAGGTAGACAGGGCCTCCCTTAAGGCAACTCGCAACAACTGTTTTGTCTTACACTAGGAAAAATAGCAATCAGTGACTTGCATTTGTGTTTTTACTCATTAACTAGAATATGAGACTATTTTAGCCAGCCTTTCTCTTCATTCATGCATGCACAGAAAGTTGATAAAGGTGCCTTTACTATGTTGCTTGTGGCTGCTAAAAAGACCTTTGAGTTTCAAATACTTGGTGAATTTAAAATGGACCTTAAGGAAGTAGCCTTGTCTTGCTAATAAAAGTTGCCTAAATGACTGGATAGATAACAAAAGTTTCTCAGCGCTTTCTCTGCCCTAGGGCCCAGGGCAGAATCTCTGACTTACCATCTCTGGAGGTAATCTCTTTTGCAGAAAAAGTGCCCTAATTTGACTGTTGACTTATTTTCCTCTCTCCTTCAAGAAACTAGATAGCAGTGGTTTAAATCTCTTGGTTTGCTAACAATACTTCCTTCTCTAAACGTGATTGTTATGGCTGAAGTCAATTATAACTTGCACTTTAAGAATACCTACTGGAGTAAGGATATGAGTTACCTGAGGAAGATAAGATCACACACTGGTAAAGGGTAGACAGTCCAGTCTGGTTTTTTCTGGTTCTCTGTCCAGATGGTAGCTACCTACCCTGGAGTGGTATAAACCTTGGGGGATGCCCTAGGGGGCACAGGAATCAAATAAAAACTTATGGGATGCCATATTTGCTTCTCTTGTTTCAAATTGGGACTCTATATCTGAACCTCTTACTCCTTTGAAATATATTAAGGAGCAATTTAATATTTCTCTACACCTGCATATGGTGGGCCTTCCTCCTAAAGCCAAGTACACAGAGGAAAGTACTATGATGCTATCTCACAATTAGAATTATACTGTAAAAGAGAAAAAATGGTCAAAATAATCTTATGTTGAGATTTTCTTGACATTAAGAAATAATTCTTGCTTGTGTTCAAATAGAAATGTGGGCCATAGAAAAATGAGAGACACCCCACCCTTAAGTCATTCAGTACCTCTAAGCCTGAGGCTACTCCTCACCCTAACCACCAGGTGCTGAGGGTGGAATTTCTAGGCCAGCTATAATTAATCTCCATGAGGCTATATCCATCCTTAGCTAAGTTGTTCAGGTCCTTCAAAGACAACATCCCTTGCAGGAAGTAAATGGCAAATATGGGATTACCTGTGTTTATGTCTTTTTCTCTCAGTAATCTTAGACAGACCAAATGAGACTTAAAAGTTTTCAGATGACCCTGATATGTACATTGAGGTCTTTAGAGGACTTACTCAGACCTATGAACTAGATTAAAAAGATGTAATGTTGCTCTTAAATCAAACATTGATTTCTAATGAGAGACAAGTAGTATTACAAGTTGCTGCTACATATAGAGACAGATATTTTAATTTTGGAAGCTCAAAAAGACAGGCAGCCAGGGCAACAACTGGTTTCTACTAGAACACAAGCAGTTCCTATACAAGATCCCCACTGCCAATCAGATAGGAGATTAGACATTTTCAGGCACATATTCTTGAAGGTCTAAGAAACATGAGTGCTAAGTCCTCTAATTATTTTAAATTGTCAACTATCAAGAAAAATAGGACATCCCTACATCCTGATTTGATAAAAGGAAGTACTATAGATTTTCCCAAGTCACAGTCTTGCAATATGTAGATGGTATGCTACTATATGCCCCCTCAGAAGAGCTTTCTAGCCAAGACATCTGCTCTGCTGAATTTTCTAACAGGCAGAGGTTATAATATTTCTAGATCTAAGGCACACCTTTGCAGCCTTGAGGTAAAATATTTAGGCCTTATTATATCTAAGGGAAACCAAAGACTGGGGAAAGGAAAGAATTAAACCAATTCTTTCCTTTCCACAGTCCAAGACTCTAAAACAGCTAAGGAGAGTCCTGGAAATTAAAGGCTTTTGTGGCCTTCAGATAGCAGGATATAGTGAGATTGTGTGACCCATCTATTAGCTTATAGAAAAACCCAAAAGACAGACAAGTGGGGACCTCATTCCCAGACCGCACTCTAGAAGTTCAAACAAGCACTTCTAAGTGCCTAACTACAGGACACTGTTTCAGTTTGTATGTTAATAAAAGGTAAGACATGGCTTTGGGAGTGTTTCTACAACATCAGGGAGCTGCTCAACAGCCTGTAGGGTATTTCAATAATAAATTAGATATTATAGATTCAGAGTAATTCAATAAAAGGGTAAGCCCTAAACAATATAGTTAGAACACTTTCATTCTCTTTCAAGAGGCAAAAAGCAGCCATTTGGGTTCTTTGCTTATTGGTTTGATTTTTTTGCTTGGCAATGCGGTAGGAGTAAATCATAGCTTTTGTCTCTGCAGACATGTTTTGCTAAGGATCGCAGATCCACTCTGGAAAAGCTCCTAATCTTAATTGTCCTTCTGCACCTGAGATGGTTAAGATTTAGTTCTTGTGCCATACTTAAAAGGCACTCTTCTGTCCCTTCTCCACTGCCCTGCTCCTGAGAAATAATGCAGTTTGATTCAAGGTACTTCCCTTTTCTGTGCCTGCTGGATTTCAAGACAAAGCTTCCAAAATGGTGAGTTTTCCCTCCCTGGAATCCTTCCAGAGTAAAGCTGACCTTCATTTATCACTGGGCCATATGAAAAACTGGTCTAGGTTTGATCCTGAAACTCTCAAAAAAATAAATGTAAAAGTTTTAGTTCATATTTATCTGTCTTTCAGCCCTCAGGAAAAATTAGAGAATAGTTAAAAATAGCTAACCTGGCTCTGGGCACTTCCTTGTACTTCTAGTCAGCCACCACGGGCACTGGATGAGATAAAGTCTAAGGGGCACCTTAGACTGGGCACAGAACAAGAGAGATAGACAGGGATACCTTCTTTCCCTTTGTTTCTTTTCAAAATGGGAAAAACTGTCATAGGTAGACATCTACAGCACAGCAGGTTGGAGTGTTGGCAGGCCTTCTTCCCTCACTGTTTGAAATTCATACTTAGCTCCAAAGAGTGTCACCTAGTCTCTCCTACATGCAAACCTGGCCTGAGAAAACCCCCACTGGAGATAGATAAAATTACTTGTAACAGTCTGTCCCTTTAGAGGAAACTGTTACATGTGGCTAAAAACAACCATGAGAAGCCTGTGTAGCTGGGTATTCCAGTCAGATAAACTGTCAGTTTAGGGCCCATCTTAAAATGGTCTTTGCTTTCACAGGTATAGATTTTTATTCCTTTTGATTCTTATTACAAGAGATCACTATTAATTGATTTACAAAGTTCTGACTAATTTTTTTCATAATTATAAACCTAAAAATTATAAAAGTTATTATAATTCAACTTGGCCAAATACATCTGAGTACACTCTGGTTTATAAACAAGTTGTCTTACGTGTGTGTTTGTCTGTCTGTTCAATTTGTTACAACACATACAGCTGTGGTGTTTGATCTTTTTTCTTTTTGCATTTTGGATTTTTTAAGATGTTTTCCTGTAACTATAGATAAATGTCACTAAAGACATGCCAAATTATCCAAATAACATCAACTAGTTTTACAAATATAGTACATATTGTTGTCTATATATAATAACTCAGAAATCTTTTATTGGTCAAAAATAATGTGTTGTTATGATCTGGCTCTCACAGGTCGTCTAAAATTATTTTAAGATAATAATAAAGACTCTTGGGCTTAGGAAAACTACTAGACAGGACTTCCCTTGGTAAATAAAGGAGCATCTGCCTGGAAAATAATTTATTCCAGCCTTTGTTCACAAAGAGGACCCCAATAATTTCCATAGCCTTGTGGAAAATACATTGCTAAACATATTATTGTGATATATATACATTGGTCATGGTCTAAATTTTCTGTAGAAAAACAAGGTCTTATTTAAAATGTTCTTGGTATAAAACAAAATTAAGTGATGAGGTTTCATATAACTAATAATCATTGTTAGTTCATAGTGTACTAAATATTATTCATGCCTTCTGGGTGTACAGGTCTTCTAAGGTATTGTTTATGGTAATGATCTTTGACTCAGGTGTCTGCCTTTCTCTTGCACTCCAGCTACTTGTGGTAAGAGGTACATGTCAAGCCAACGTGAGAAAACTAGTCAAATAGTAGTTTTCTTAAAAACTTATGTGATGTATGTTACATGTGTCATCACACTTAGGGATGTTCAGTCCCCAAACAGTTAAGACAATGTCACACACTAAAACTAGAGGCTAAACATTATGAATGCCTGAGGTGTATTTATAGGCCAATATGTATCTTCTCTTTAGATGGCATCCTACTAAAGGATAACAAATTAGTTTTCTTTATGTCATTTAATGTCTTGTGATCAGATGGAGGTGTTTGACTGAAAGACTATTGCGTACTAAGATGGACATGTAAGTGTTACAAAGATGTCATCATGATTGTCATGCTAAAATATTATGTGTGGCCCTTGATCTTAAATTTTTCTATATAATGTGTAATTGTTGTCTGTTAATGTTCTGGAGGTATTCAATTCAACTTCTAAAATGACCATGGTTGATAAAATATATTTTAAAAGTGCTTAATGTCCAGATAAAATTATAATAGTTAATCTCACTCCTCCTACTAAAATACTTATGTCACTGATCTTCTCTTCTGGGTATTCAAGAACTAAAGTTTGGAGACCAAAACTAGAAAGGTAACTGGGCTATGAGGACAGCCAATATTTTGGCCGTGGCCCCTTCAGGTCAACAAAGAGCCAAGACACAAAGGAACCTTTCCCACAGGATCCTACATCTTTGGTAAGTTACTCAACCTCCTGAGCTGGGAGATTACTAGGCACTAGAGGACAAATGTACCATGTGCCAAAGGAGGGTCACAAAGAGGGAAAAATCTCCCATGTTTTCACTGAAAGCAACACGGTCAAGCAAGGCCATGACCCGTCCTGATGGCTGACACTGACAGAGGAGCTGAGAGGCTGTATACATGGTTCCAAAGTAATGGCTGAGGAGATTTAACTGACCTTGATAGATAGCAAGAGGTTCATACTGATTGATACTGGTCTCACTTTAACTTGGTCTGAAACACCCAGCAGAAAAGAATAACCAAAAGAGGTATAAAATAATGCCATAGTAATAAAGCTAGGTATAAAAAGGGGCTCCAGTCACTGACCCCTTCTGGCAGTTCCTAGCTACACCAGTAGCTGACCACAGTTATGGGTCATTAGGAAAAAACCGTGGTAAAGTCTACAACAGCTCAGCTAGAGTTTGAAATTTCTTAGGGAGGTCTGTTCTTCAAATTGTCTCTTATCTTCTTACAGCTAAAACTAGAGAGATTTATGACAAAGTATCAGACTTATACATAACCTCTATCAATAAAAGAATCTAAGAGTCAGCAGGTTACAATCACTATTATAGTATCTAAATGTAACTTTATCCCCAACCTCCCCTTCCATTCTAGTGTGCTCATGCTTAGATTATACATGCTCTAATTTCTTTAAAGTTTTGTTTATTCTTGCCTAGAAGCTGCCAACTCCAAGAAGTCATACAAATGGAACCAATGACAAATGTGCTAGACTTCTTTTACCAGGATCCACCAGATTGACCTTGTAAACAGCTTATAATTGCTAAACTATATAATATGACTTCTGTGTTGGATTCTAAAGTCCCCTGGACTTTACCCTTATCTTCTGTGGGAGGCTATTACTAGTTCCTCCCAGTACAAACCTGTGTTGGCTATATTCATAGCAGTCCTGCTGACATTATTTAGCCCATATATTCTTAAATGTTTCTTTGGCTTTTGTCTCCTCCAGACTCAAAGCTATATGGCTACCAAGATGGCAATGCCTGGCACCTATCAAGGGCCTTTAGATAGACTCTGTAGAGTAACTCTAACTGCTGATCACAACTACGACCCTCTTCAGATGGAAGTAGCCAAAACTGTCTTCGCCCTTTGCCCTCTCACAGCAGTTAGGGGTACTTCTTCAGAGGGGGGAATATTATAGATAGGTAAATTAATTATATATCTTGTTGGCAGGTAGACAGGCACTCCCTTAAGGTGCCAGCCCTCCAGGAGCCAACACAGCAAGGAACCAACATGGAAAACAATTGAGGCACATTCACTGGTCAGTATTATAAAAAGGAAAAGAAGTACTGCTTCCCGTAGAGATAGATAGCTGTGATTGATACTCTAAATGGGAAATTCCTTGTATGTGACTTGTCTTCCCATTTGATCCCAATTTAATCAGTATTACCTGGGTGACTATACTTGTAATCTTATTGGTTGGTCACGGTTTTGTCCCACCTCATGCCCACCTTGTAAATTTCCATTGGGTCTCATAGTTTTTTCCCACTTTGTACCCACCTCACCACATGGCTTTGCTGTATAAAACATCTTTGAAAAGTGGGGTGGGTGGGCAACCCACTTTTCAGTCCCCCTTCTGTCTCTCTTAGGCAGAAGCTTTCTTTCTCCCAATAAATTTTTCCTACTCTTAACCTCCATTGTTCCTAGAATTCATTCTTTGATTTTAGAGAATGCAAACTAGCGTTTTGGATATCTAGTAGGTTTGGAAGTTACATCTCTTCCCCCTATATCACCATCACTCAGTGGAGGGGAGGGGCTAGTAAAGGAAAGATGCTTAGCCCAGCAAGAAGCTTTCCTTCATTACCTTCCACAAAGAGCTGCTAGATTACCCGGAAGGTCTCTGAATGGCTGATAGTCTATTTCTGAAATTAAAATTTCAAAGGTTTCTTTTATCTATGAATAATGAAAGTAAAAATTAGCCATTGCCTAGGGTGTTCACCTATAATCCCAGCACTTTGGAAGGCTGAAGCAGGCCTGCAAGCATGGGCAGCTTAGCAAGACCTTCCTTCAAAAGTAAAAAGGGCTGGGGATATAGTTCACTCCCAAATACTGAAGAAAAGTAGAATTATCCACATATGGTGGCATGTGCCTATAGTCCCAGCTACTCGGAAGGCTGAGGTAGGAGAATTTCTTGCTATCATGAGTTCTGAGGGCGGCCTGATAGTTTAGCAAGACCCCACCTCAAAAAAAAAAAATCTAAGGATGGGGCAGGGTTTTAGCTCAGTGGTTCCTTGCAAGCACAAGGTCCCAAGTCCAGACCCCGAAACCAAAAAAAAAAAAAAAAATTCTAAGGGTGAAATTCTATAACTCTGGGCTGGGTTTATTGCCATGGTCCAGAAATGTGCTCGACCCCATTCATCCATTCATAAGTTCGCACCTCTCCTCCATAGTAATGATATTGAGAGGAGGGACCTCAGTAAGATGGCTAGGTCTTGAGTGATTCCCCACTCATAAGTAGGATTAGTCCCCTGATAAAAGGACCCTGAGGGAGTTTGTTCAGCTCCCATCACATGAAGATAGAGCAAGAAGTCATAATCTGAGAAGAGCAGGCCCTCAATAGACAGTGAATCAGCTGACACCTTTACCTCGGACTCCCCAGTTTCCTAAACTGTGAGCAATTGGTTTCTATAATTTATAAAATCTCAGGCTAAGGTATTTTGTTTTTGCAGCCCAAATGGACTAAGGCAGTCATACATACACTTAATTTCTTTTTCAAAATGAACTAAGAAGCATATAAAAAAGGGAAAAAATTGTGAAGTTGATTCTGCTCACACATATCCACCTGAGCAAGTAAAAAAAGAAATGTCATTTAGGTAAAGGAAAAAAACTCCACAACTTTAAACCTTACTTATTTTGTAAAGTTATTTGAATTCAACCCGTGATAAGTCACAAAGAAATAAGTTGGTATAGTCCTTTGGACACAGTAGATATATGAGTGTGTGAGGATGGTTAGCTAAGTGAATCCAATTTAACTTTCAAATCTCATGGGCATAGCAGAAAAAGTATGTGAAACAAAACTTTCTGGTTCATACAATATAGTTTGGTGGTCCTAAATAGGTCATACAAGATTCATGATTCTTTTAGTAAAAAGAACATGAGAGAATCAACAAAACTTCTGCAAATCAAGTGAACAAAATTTTGTATTTTTGAAAAGTATACTGGAAAGTAGGCATGTTAGCATATGTAACCCAAGGCACATGGGAGGCTGAGGCAGGAGGATCACAAATTTGGAGCCAGCCTGGGCTACATAGTAAGACCCTGTCTAAAAGAGAACAAGTTTATTGACTAATGATTTTAAGAAAATATATATTAACCTTAAGCACCAAACTGTTGTAGTAAGAATGCTAAGTTATTCAGAATTTACTGAAATCCCAGAAATTATATCTGAAGAATCTTAAAACGAAGATGATGTGTGTTTACAAGTGTGTAAAAATGCACAGTTCACCTGAAATACTTTTGATTGCAGTGATCCTATAGCTATTTCCTCCCCCCAAAATAAAACTTGACCAAAATTTTTGTGTCAATAGCTCTGTTCCACTAGAAGCAATGATAAAATACTTATCAGTGAGATTTGCTTAGAATAAAATAAATCACTTTTTAATTAAATGAGTTACTACTTGCTAAAACTCTTTAAAACATATACAGATACGGTAAGAGTTATAACTGATTTAAGAATTTTTATTGAATTATTTTTAACACAAAAGAATATGCATTATGTTGAATTTCAGCTATTTTGGACACTGTTTACAATCACTTATGATAATCTAATCAAATACTTCTTTACATACTAATCAAGGGTATAATCTCTCATGTTAAGACATATCTAAAAAATAATCATTAAAATAAATTTGTGCCCTGGCAAAAATCAGAATTGGGTATGACTTGAGAGAAGGGCATGTAGCCAGGAAGAGCAGACCAAAAATCAGGCCTGTAATTCCTGAACTTTGGAGTGCGAGATTACAGGTCAATAAAACTCTTTAAGGATAATGTCCTGAATTAACTCCCATTTCTAGCCACTCAGCAAACATTTGCTGAATTCAAGAAGTATGTATTGATGCCCACTCTGTATTTTGCCCAAGGATAGCTACTGAACTCTTCCTGCTTATGCCATGTGATAGCTAGAGAGAGTGTGCCACCTTTATCCCTAAGGAAGATAACCAGAACTTTCTTATAAAAGTTCTACTTGTAGTAGCAGGCCATGTGGTGCACACCTGTAATCTCAGCACTCAGAAGGCTGACACAGGAGGATTATGGTAAGTTTAAAGACAGCCTAAATTACATAGCGAGATCCTGTCCTTTAAAAATCCTATTTGTGGGACCAAGGATTTAGCTCAGTGGCGTTTCACCTGCCTGGCAAGTGCAAGGTCCTGAGTTCGATCCCTGGTATGAAAAAACAAAAAATCTTATTTGTAAACTATACAATATTTAGTAAATGACATCTAAAGTTACTAATCAGAAAATTCACCAAAATAATACACTACTGGTCCTGTTAAGAGAGTGGCACTTGGAGCTGGGGGTGTAACTCAGTGATAGAGCACTTGCCTGGCCTGTCAGAGGCTCTGGGTTTGATCCCCAGCACAACCAAAAAAAAAAAAAAAAAAAAATGGAAAGAGAGAAAGTAGGGAGGGAGGAGAAGGGCAGGAAGGGAGGAAGAAAGAAAGGAAAGAAAAAAGACTTTGTCAAGAGAGAAAAAGTTATCTTTTGCAAAAATTACAGAATTCCTAGCCTTAAAAATATAGCACCTCATACACAGTAAAATGTATATACAAAATAATGTGGTTTTTACAATACATAATCTTCTGTGAAATGTCTTCCCTACACATAGCAGAGAAGTTCATATTTTGAGTTTTAAATGAAAGCTTTTTAAAATGTCTCACCTTGTGGCTGGGGATTTAGCTCAGTGGTTCCGCTGCCTGCCTTGCAAGTGCAAGGACCCGAGTTCAATCCCCTGTACCAAAAAAAAAAAAAAAAAAGTCTCACCTTACCTATTTCTCATCTAATTTCTTTCATAGAACAAAGTATCCCATTTTAAATAGAGGCTACAATTTCTCTTTTTTAAAGCAGTATTTTTGTTTACAAAGTTTGCCATTTCTTCTGATGTGTAGTTCTTTAAAAAAAAATCAAAAGCCTAAATTTCTCAGACTCAACAGAAGATTAAACCCTGAGAGTCTGAGCTGAATGGAACCATCTGACAGGGCCAGGGATTTAGCTCAGTGGCACTGTGCCTCGAAAGTGCAAGGTCCAAGGTCCTGAGTTCAAACCCCAGCACTGAAAAAATAAAAAAAAAAGCACATCTGAGAGCAATACAAACTGTAAATCTTACTCTCGTTCCTGATACTAGTTGCGTTACTGCATCTACTTTTGTATATGCAGTTTCACATTTTACACACAACTAGCATCCTATTAGATTCTTCTTAGACTAAGTCCACTAAGAAATCATGTTTTATGGTAGCAGTATGAAGTATTTTTAAAGAGTGTGTAATATCTAGGAAGACAGAGGCTATAAAAATCTTCTTGCAAATAAAACTGATCACTGTGTAAAGAGTATATACTTGGCATTGAGGCACCCATCTGATGTTTCAATATCTGTACCTAAACATTTTTAAAAGTGTGAACATATCCTAATTTTGAAAAAGTAAATTTGTAAAAATATTGAAATGCTGTTGATAGGCTCAAGTTCAGGTATAACCTATGAGGTGACCTCCTTAATCAGAACAGGCTTTCTTCTGCAATTTAGATGATATATAACCTTTTCCCAGCTTTCTCTTAGCCATGAGCACAGTTGGCATCATTTCCATGGATCCAGAGGCAGATCTGGGAGTACTTGAGGGGAGTGACGCGCACAGCCACGTTGTAGTCCTTCTGCACACCATGCACGTCCACCCACTGGTGGCCTGCGTAGACCGCGATGATCCTGCGCTTCCACTTCTTTTTGTCTGGTTCTTTCAGACGTAGATAGACCCCAGAGCCAGTGGACCCCGACTCTGCATCGCAATATTGATAGAGGAGATCATTGGACTCATCAGACACTCTACAAAACCGGTAGACCAACTGGTCAGCCCTGTCGTTGTCAAATCCAGAGAAGTGGATCATCCCACCAGGCACCTTCTTGATAGTTGGACTGATTCCTAGCTCCATGTATTTCTTTTTGTGCGCGCGCTTCAGCTCCAGGAGAGCATAATCATAGTCCAGGGCGGGGTCTCCACTGCCTCCCCTTGCCCAGCCTTTCGGAATGTAGGTTCTTTTGACTCGGGTCCACTGGAAGGAGGGCCTCCCTTCTGCTCCTCTCTGACCCCCACCAAATTCTTTTTTTCGTCTTCCACCCTGAACTCTCTCCTCTAGACTCTCTTTGGCTCCTTCTCTTGGGTCACCACCATTAGCTTCCCTCTTGTTCCTCTTAGAACCTCTACGCTTTTTGCCACTGCCTTTATTTCTCATTTTCAGCAATCCTACCCTTAGCTTTTTACTCCCCTTGACGTAATCCTTGCCGTCATGGACACAGTGGGCTGCTGTCAGGACGTGAGTCGGGGAAATGAGAACACCACTGCAGCCGGTGGAGAGCTTCACGGCTGTATTGAAGGGGAAATTAGTTAAGAACCTCTTGTCCATGATGCTGAACCTGCTGTCTGTGCCGTACACCTGTCGCTTTCTCCTAATGGGTGCTCCTTTGGTGGTGTTATTCTGAGTGGGCTCCAAGACCGAACCTTGAACTTTTACCCTGGTTAGGGTTCGGGTGCCATTCTCAAAGACCGTCTCATACGAAAGAGAATCCTCCAACTCAGAAAGGCTGGGAGCAGGCTGTTCCTTCTGACATTCAATGCCACACATTCTGTTTGGCACCATCTTGGCATCTGCCTCAAACCAGGGGCTGGTGAGGTAGAAAGTGCTTTCACTCACAACCCGGGGGACTTTACTCAAGTGCCACATAAAATCCTGCTCCATTTCAGATCCGTCAATGAGAGTCCATCCAGGGGTGAAAAACACCAACCAAAAGAGTGTATTTTCCATTTTGTTCTTCTATTTTGTCCTTAAAAATAGAAAAAAAGAGAAACTTTATAGTGTTTTCTTTGTAAATGTTACCTATCCATTTCGTTTAAGCTTTGGGCCTGAAAGTACCTTAACCACAAGAACCCTTATTTTCACCTTGGATTTTACTGAGACTAAACATTTGCTAAGTGGGTTCATACAAACTTTCAAAACTGTCATTGTTTTTCACCCCACTTTTTCTCCACCAGCCCTAACCCATCTTTCCCTCCCTATCCTCACCTGTTGTCCCCAGACTGCCCAGAGCATGGGGGAGAAGAGGGGTCCTCTGCTGCCGGGGTTACCTTCTTTTCTCCCCTCACCCTTCCACAACCATATTTCTAAATGATTTATAGAGCTATGTGCATCTGTGCTGCAATCTCCTCATAGAACTTACCTCCTTAAAACTGGGACCAACTGGGAGAGGTGGTACAGGCCTCTAGTCCCAGCACTCAGGAAGCTGAGGCAGGAAGCTTGCAGTGACTTTGAGGCCAGCTTGGCCTATGCAGTGAGTTCAAGAGCAGCCTCAACTACACAGGAAGATCTTGTTTTTAAAAAAAGAAAAACAGGACCATAAGTTCCCCAGAATGTAAATGCCTATTACAGAGTTCAAAAAATGTTCATTGGAATAGAATGAATTTCCCTGAACCAGAATTTGTAGACCAAGCTGATGTAAAGATGCAGTGCAAATCATTGAATAATATTCTTAGAAGTGGTAGCGGTTTTAGAAATAAATTAATGGGTTCATCTGCCATTGACCTGATTAGATTTTTCAGAACCCTTTGTCATAAAAAGAAAATATACAGCATAGGCCATTTTATGCTGAAGAACAAAAAATGTAACATGCACTTTAAAAAAAATTAAGTCATTCAAAGTACAACTAAGCAAAGCAACAACAAAAATGCCTCCCAGTGGAACTTTGTACCAAAATAACTTGTAAGAATTTATGGAAAACAGACTATGGTGTGGGATTTGCCACTTGGGGAACATGATCATAATGAGATACTTGTTCCCTTTCATCATGGCTCTTATCATTTAAGAGCAGTGTATTTGAGTTAAATATTTTGAAGGTTGCCAGTATTTGAAAAGTTATATATACTTCTACTGTTTACATCGCCTTCCCCTCTTCTTCCTTTCCTAGGCTCACTGATGTGAATATATCCACTTAATGGAACTGATGTTTATCAGTAGCTGCTGGGCAAGGAGGGAGGAGGCAAGGAATGGTAGCATCCTCTGGAACAGCAATTTTGAACCTCTTTGTCACTATTATTTGTGAGCTATGCTCCAGATTGATTTTAACTAATAGTTAGCAAATAATGTATATATTGAATAAATGAGAGGCAATTCAAGGTCAGATTACTCCTGCAGTACCTTCACTCTCAATTTTTTTCAGATAAACCTCTTTTTTTTTTTTGGATAAAAAACCAAAACACTAAGAAATGTTCACAGTGGCCTACAACCAGGGTATAGCCATAGATAGAAAGTGAGTGCTGCCCTGAAAGACAAACAGTATCTGATGGAGAGTTGAATAAGGGCAATCCTTAACACCAAAGAGTTCAGTCTGTCATACACAAACCTATAATTTTATTAACAAACTAATCACATCCTTTTGCTCAAACAAAAAAGTATATATTACCTTGTTTCTTGCTAAACAGGATTTGCACATGACATAACTAATTTGAACCATCATATATTTGAAAATACTAAGCTTATAATAATCCTTTATCATGACATGGCATCAGCAAATATATAGAAGTTTTGAAATTTCCATTTTTAAACTCACAGACTGCTATGTTTTTACCAGCTTTCCAGAGGGTTCTGTCACTCAGTAAAATTTCAAATCCACTGTGGCAGCCAAAGACTTGATGTATCAGCTTGCACTATACCCAAAAAGCCAGGGATAATTGCTTCACTGGGTTTCAAATAACATCTGCTCATCTTTATGTAAAAAAGAAATTTATTCTGACTCTCTTACCATGTTGGCAACTGCCAATATCAAATGGTGCAAGCTTTAACAAATAAGCATAACTTACTTTCACACAGTGGTTTAACACATCTGGGAAAAAATCAAGTTCAGTAGGTTTGTTTGCAGTGCCTCCAACATCCAACACTAGGGATCATGTAATGGCATGGGTTCTCTAGCTCTGTCAGGAGCTCCACTGCAGTGCACCACAGGAACAAAGCCATGCCCACTTTTATCCATGGGCATGGGAAGGGCAGAGAGCTTTGTAATAAGACCTCTGAATCACAGTAATAAGAGGACAGGGCTTTAGTTAGCCCATCTAATTTGGTCTGTAATTTTAAATTGGACAAATGTTTAAGGACACTTTCCTTTGGAAAATCTAACTTTGTCTTGTGGTAAAATGTCAACGTAAATGATAGCTCTTACTGATGGAGCAATCCGCAGTTCGGTGGCTACATGTGCCCGTCATCCAAAGAGCACTAACTCACTGAACTAAAGAGGTATGGTCCCAACTGATAATGCAGCTGCAGTATTTTGAAAGCTCTAATGTCCCTTGTATTCCTGTACCCCCATCTGTTTTTGTTTTCTATCTGTGACTTTTACTGTCACTTTCCAGGTGTCTTGAATTTGGGGCTTCAAATTCCAATTTTGGTTAATTAAAGTGAGGCTGTAGCCATTGCTCTCCATGGTGAGTCTGTGAACATGTAGTTGATTGTGGGACGGTCCTGGAGACAAAGAGAGCAGAATTAGGGAAAATTGGGAATGTCTGTGTATGGAGAGGAACTCCTACTGATGGAACAGATGTAACTGCCCATTTGTACCAGGTCTATTAACAGTAATGAGCACACATAACTATAAGAGATGATTTACTAATTATTTGCTAATCTTTTGTTGTATGTTTTTACTTCCTCAGATATGTAGATTGCTGATAGTGTTCAGAATATTTGTACATCTATAGCAGCATAATGGTTACAAGTAGAGTAAGAAGACTTGGGCTCAGGTCCCATTTTCCACTTATCAGGTACATGAATTCAGGCAGTTCACTAATTATCCAGGTTCCACTTTCCTCATCAGCAAAATGGGGATTTACAAAGAAAGTCTACCTCAAAATGTTATTATAAAATCAAATTAGATAATAGATGCAAAGAACCACTGAGCCCAGAGCACAGTAAGAAGTCAATACATATTTTCTCATTATTATTCTACTTTAATGGGGGAATTCATATCGCTTTAAACTGGTTTACGAGCCAAAGTTAGAGAACATGTAGTTTCTAAATAACCAAATTTACAGTCAAATATTTTTATTTCAAGATAGTTTCAAGGGGACCAAGAGATGGAGGGAGGCAAGAGGAGAGGAAGGGACTAGGAAGGGAATGAAAAATAATCATTAATATGCTATGTGCATGTAACAGCTCCCCATGATGAATGTAATAATTATGTACTGCAAACATGTACTAATAAAAATTGTAAAAAAGAGAGTTTCCAATTCACTCTCCAATTCCTTTCTTTGTTTTGTTTGTTCAAAGACATCTTCATTTCACAGACTTCCCAAATGAATGCTTTCCCAGTTATTCATTTCCATGAATACCATTGCTTTGTGATATATTTTTCTCTTTGCTATTAAACTTAAGTTTGACTAAATATTACCGAGCCACAAGACTCTTAAATTGTATTCCATGTGTCTTTTTTTAATCACCTAGCTTTACATTAAGAATTCTGGAACTGCGTCAGGCTCTCAGCCTAAAAAGAAACTAAGTCAAAGTTGAAATAATGACTAAGGCAGCAATCTACAGTGAAAGAAAAACCTAACTTTTTGAAATCTATCTAGAGTGTATAGAATTTTACTATGTTGTACATAATTATTCTCTAAGGTAGGCTCCCTCTCTTTCCCTCCCTCCTTTCTTCCTCCCTCCCTTTGAGTTTATAGCTTAGTTTAGGTAGGCTTCACATATCAATGAAAGATTATATGGTTGCTTGCAATATCAAATATTTCACATTAATTCTTTTCCTTGGACATGAATGAAAAATGAAGATACTGAGGATCAGCACTGAACTATGTTCCCTTACCAGGTGACAGACCCCACTTACTGATACCTTTCTTTTCACGTGGTTCCTTTGAATGTATAGTGAGGTAGTTGTCCATTTTTGCTCCCCCTATAATATGCTGCCACAGGATGTCATTTAGCATTAATCCATCAAACATTTTCTGGAGGGCTGATATGGGTCAGGAGCTATTCAGTCAGATCCATGACCCTGTAGGGCCAACACCAATTTCTACCTTAATATATGTGTTCCAACATACCAGTGATTGCATAATCGCCTTCTAAAACTTGGCTGTCCTTTACTTAGCCATTCATTACCACAGCCATCTGTGCCCCAAACACCACTGCTGTATATGCACACATACCTAAATGTTAAGTCATGCTCTCCTCTCCATGCCTTTCATCTTCCACCTGTTCGGCAAAGATTGGCACACAACAGGGAGACCTTGTGTCTTGGCCCAGATATCCTAAATAATAGTGGACAGAAGCAATGGCTTAGCCAGAGGGCCACAAGCAGGAGAGGAGGCATGAGATGAGTGACAGTAAACAGGTATAAAACAAGATTAAACAATGGGTATGTTTTGGGAAACACTTTAAAAAACCTTGTTAGCCACCTTTGGCTTTGGAGAGTAGATGTGGAAGAAAATAGATATTTTATAAAGCTTAATTCCTGATTCACTATAGCCCTTACTGAATGTTAATCAATGATTTAAACAGTGCATGAAACAAGATTTAAGCACATAGACATAATGGAGATAGAGAATGAAGATTAGGTATTTCAATGATTATGAAGGCAGTGAGTATTAAAGCTAAATCAACTTATACTTGCCACTTCTTAACAGTGTGACTGTCAAGAGGTATCTAATGAGTAAACATTATTTTATACATTTATTAAACAGGGATATATTTAGAGTATTTTTGAAACTACTAGATATACCAGTTTCCAAAGCTACAATAGCTATTTTTTCAGCACAATGCCCAGAGCACAGTAATCACTCAACAAATGGCAAATAGTATTACTATTATTATTATTATCCAACATCAAGAGTCAAAACCTTACTAAGCTGAGTGCCTTTAGTCCCAGCTACTGAGGAGGCTGAAGCAGAAGGATCGCTTGAGCTCAGGACTTCAGGGCCAGCCAAGGCAACGTATTGAGACTCAGTCTCTTAAAAACAAAACTTAGGTAGATATTTATAAGACATTTCACACATCTCTACCTGCTCTTTAGCTCATTGTGGTGCACAAATAGCAACCTCTAAAGTTATCTGCACCCTCAACTCCAGAGGATGTGTTCCTCATTTAGCAAGAGATGTAGTAAACATGATTACATTAAAGATTTTTGAGATGAGGGGATTATCCTGAATTACTTAGGTGAAGCCAATATAATCACCAGGCCCTTATAAAACGAGGCCTGTGGGCCCAAAGTGAGCTAGAGCTGTGAAGAGAGCGGCAGAGGTCGAAGTGATTTGGAGCCACGACCCAAGGAATGTGAGCAGCCTCAAAAACCTGCCCAAAGTAAGGAAATATTATGTCTTAAAACTTTCAGAAGGAACACAGTCCTAATGTCCCACTGCGGACTTCTGACCTCCAGAGACATAAGGTAATAAATTTGCATTTTAAGTCACTAATGTTTTACGTAAGACAATAAATTTGTGTTGTCATTAAGGTTCTGGTAATCAGCTGCAACAGCTAAAGGAAACTACAGGAATTCTAAAATTATCAGCCCTGGATGTTTAGAAAGAAAGAAGTAATAAGTGATATGAAGTAAAGAAGACTGTTTGGTTCACAGGCCTTGAACATAAATGAAAATTTTTATTTTAAGAAAAATTATACAGACATTCAATTTTAGAGATAAAGATCATGATACATTTGTATGGTGGTATGGATCAGTATTGCTAGAGGAAAAGAATTGGAGCAGGTTAAATAAATTTGCTCGTTCAACAAATGCATACTAAGTGTTAACTATGCTGTGTATCATTTTAAAACCTTTTTATTGGACTCTCTCTGATAGTTCTTCTCTGCTACTAAGTTGGACTATAACTTTCTACGATATCTTCCAGCTCCAAAGTAAGCCATGACTGGAGAAACACAAGTAATTTACTCAATGATTCTCAGGAAGGTTTCAATGCTAGTTGGAGGAACACGCTTGTTGTCTATGTTACTACCACTAGATGGCGAAGCTAGCCTGTGGAGGGCAAAGTTGCCTCAGGCATTTCGTAATCCTTTACTTTCATTCAGGTGCGAAACTATTTTAAACTAGGAGAGATTGGAGGTGGAGTCTAACAATGTACTTAGTGCTAGTCACATATGAAATCCTCACATTTAGAAAACCCACCTACAGGCCCCAGAGCCCACCCTGATGAACTGAGTGCAGATAATACCGTCTACAGCCAGACAATTTTCTGGCAGGTGGTTCTCTAAAAACAATTGTAGTGCCAACACACTTCCATGGTGACCTACAGTACTGCTAAACAGCCTGCCAAACTCGTTGCAGTTCATTTCAACACTAAGGAAAATCTTGAATCTGCCAAGTATTTCACATGTTTATCAAATACTTTACAATTATTACTAAAGGATAAGCACTCCCATAATTCTATGATGAGAATAAATGCCAAGAAAGTTCATTGACAGTGTGCCAATTTCTATTCAAAATATCATACCATAGCACTATTTTCAAGTTTAGTTTCAAGAATGAAGACAAAGTAATGTTTGCTTTAAAAGTTTGGCAGTACTGGAGGGAAGATGGTAAAGTTACACAGATAATTATTTTACAGTAACCCACAACTTCTGTTTCTCATCACAATGAAAAAAATAAAACCTCTCTTTGTTTTGTTATTTTTCCAGGACATGTACATCTCAATTTATGCAAAAGATATGCTATGTATAAATAAAATTTGGGGTAAATGGCACTAGAACTCTGCTAGCTCTTTCATTTGTTGATTTATGCAGTGCACAGCATATGGCTCCTGACTTATCTTGATATTTTTTAAAGTAGGAATTTGAAAGGAAGGAATATCTATAAATGTATTAGGGTTACTAACTTTCAGGCTTTAAAGCAACTTATGATCACCATGCTTTTAGCTAATCACACATCAGCTTTACCTAAATGAAGCTTTAAAATTTTTTAAAATTTTAAAATTATAAAATAATGATTTGTATACTAATATTTGATTTAGCTCTTTCCTAACCTCCCATCTCAGATTTCTCATCTGCAAAGTTAACTCAGTGCCAAAGTGAGGAAGCTTCATCCTCCCAAATTCTAAGCCTGATCCTGCTGTTAAAATGCAATGTATATGTGGATACTTAAACTTTGGGCACAGAAAGATAAATAATTTACTCAGTAAGGGAAATGAACCCACACTAGCAGCTGATTATTTTAACATTCGATGAGCAAATTTTGGGTACCAAGCATACACTAAATAGTCTCACATTTTAAAAGTGAAATGATTTTTTAAAGCATACAGATTTCCCAGCTATCTGGAAGAAAAGGAGGGAGAGTATCTATGTTTACCCCTTCTCACACTAAACAACCTTAATATTTTATAATAAAAATAAAATTCTGTATGTTGTTTTGTCACTGCTTTCAAACCTAGACGTGTTTATTTGGCTGAAATTTCAACATTCTCTTCTCTAAATTATAAACCAGATTCCAAACATAATTCCCGAAGCAGCAAAATAGGACTTTTACAGTTTTCTGTTGAGACAAATGTACTCGGGATAAAGTGAAAGTTGATTTCACAAATGAGAAAGGTTAATTGGGGGGGGGGTTGAAATGGCAGGCAGCTTCTTTTTAAATCAACAACAGTGGGAAAAAGAGAAATCGGCAAATGTGTTGCCACAACTTTTCAAAAGCTTTCTATCTCGAGACTGTACAAAAAGCACAGAGAAAAGCAGAACCCTCATGCGCCATCCCTCAGCTTCAGCATTATCAGTTCTTTGCCAGTTTAGTTTCATCCATCTCCTTCCCGCTTTCTCTTTTCTTCACTATTTTGAAGTAAGATTTTGATTCCATTTGACATGGGGCGGGGGGGGGGGGGTCTAGCTTTCACAGTAATTCTGTCAAAGTGGCTTTCAAAAAGAGTAAACTTTCCAGGAATGGGTTTCATACCTTTTTCAAAGGCATCTGTTAATAATCATAAAAATAAAGAGGGTCCCCTCTGGCACTGCTTAAGTAGAAAGAATTCCATTTATATTCCAATGCAAACATCGTTACTGTTAATACTAAACCTCTCAGAGCCTGGTACTTAGAGTTGCCTGTGGGAAGGGTAGTTCCTTTCTTTGGGGGTTGCTAGTGCTAAGTTTGAGCCCTCTTCTTAGCGTTCTTCAGAGAAGCCCCTCGCAAGGGTCCTGCCTCTCAGGGACTGGTCAGGTTCTAGGGTCTTCCCTGTCCAGGGTATCCATCCTTACCTGCAAAGCTTATTCGGTCCTCAGAGGCACTGCCCAGCTAGGATCCGAGAGCTCCCCGGCGGAAAGAGGGTGGGGCGCCTCTGCTAGTCCCTGCTCCCCGCAGGGGCCGAAGCCATGGAGCTTGCAGCAGAGTCTGCAGAGGCGGCGGCGGGAGCCCAGGAGCAGCAGCTGGAGAGGGAGGGGTTGGGGGGGGCGATGACGCGATGGGAAGAGGTGGGTGAGAACCGAGGGAGCGGGAGGGAGAGGGAAGGCCTAGGGGCAAGGGGTTCTTTGAGGGTGCTGCAGATCCAGCCAACCCTCACCTCAGTATCCCCGTGCACACACTAAATTTGATGAGCACTAAGAAAAAGAAAATCACAAGCGGGTTCACAACACGTGATCTTGTTGACACCCTTTAAATCATCTCAAGAAGACAAGACAGGTGCTCCAGACGTTGTTCATTAAGTTTGTCTCCTTCTGGCTTCCTATTGGGATGCGGTTGTCCAGAGGAACCCAGGGTGTCCCAAGCCAGTCTTTACTCAGGACTTTGCTTCCCTAGATGGACACTACACAGCACCAACCAGCTCCAACAGCCTCTAACGTTTCCCACCAAGTCCTGGCCTGAAGGAAGGACCCGGAACCAGCTGCGATGGGAGACACCTCAGTTCTGAGGAAGCTAGACTTGCCTCCTTTAAGGTCCTTTCCCTCCTCAGGCCAAACAGAAGCTAAGCCCATCCTTTCTGTCATGCCCATCTCCTTAGAAGAGTGCTCCTTTTGGGTGGAGGCTTCCAGGATAACATGCACTGATACCACAAGGAGCACAAAAATTTGGTCCTGGCCCTCCAGGCAGGGAGATCAAGTAAGTGCCCAAGTGTTTGTAATAGAAAGTCTTAGCATGTCCCCTAACACTTGGTTCATTAGTGGATTATTGCATTTCTCAGACTTGTGTGTATTTCAAATAGTACGAGATCACAACACATACATGATTTCATTTCCTGTTTTCTCACTTAGCATTTTCATATATGCATTTGTCCATATAGTTCAAATCTACTGATAATTTTATCTGGTACATATAGTAGAATTATTTCTGAAACTTTTTCTTACCCATTAAACTACAATATTCATGCATCTTTGCATAATCACTGTCTATCACAAGATCTAGCATGTAGTGAGTGCTGATTATGTACACAACTAAAAAAGTTTCCTAGTCAAATGGAGTGTGTGGAAGTCAGAGAAAGCGCAGAACTCAGAAGGGAAATCCTGCCTGACACTAAATAGCTGTGTCCCCTGCCCAGGCCTCAGCTTCTTCATCTGTAAACTGAGAAGGCTGAACTGGAAGAGTTCTGTGGCACTCAAACATTTTGGGGATTCTAACACTATATAACTCCAGAAGGATTTAGTCTGGACACAGGTCTGATTCCTTTTATTCAGCAAGTATCCCGCACCAACACCACATGAAGCTGACTCTAAATGTTCTCAGATTTTCAGGGCCTCTTTCTAAGCCTTTTTTTTTTGTATTAAATTCTTTTATTGGTACATTGTAGGTGTACAACACAATTACATTTCTCATTGGGAATTGTACCTTTACATAATGCATCTTGGTTCTTATTTTTTCCCCATTCCTAGCCCTCCCTTCACCCCCTTCACCTTTCCCTATTTACAAAGACTTTATCTCCATTTATTCCATTTCTCATCATTTTTCCTTTCCCTTCTTTCCTTTCCCCTGCCCCTCCTACTACCCCTACCCCTTTGGACCTTTTCTTCCTATTTTACATTATCAATTATTCATTCTAATCATTGGTACATTTTAGGTATACAATATAATGACATTCATCATTGGAAATTTGCACCTTTACATAATCTCTCTTGGTTCTTATTTTTCACCCTTGCCCAGCCCTCCCTTCAACCCCTCCAGTCCTCCCTATTTACAAAGATTTTGTTCCTATTTTTCCATTCTCATATTAATCCCATTCCCTTCTATCCTTTCCCCTAGCCCTCCCACTTCCTTCCCCTTTGCCCCTTTTCTTCCTAGTTCACATTACCTATTATATGTTTTAGTCCTTATTTACACTTTCAGTTTCTCACACCAGAGAAACTATTTGGTATTTATACATGTGTGTCCTATTCATTTCACTTAAAAGAGTGTCACCTCAATGTGCATCCACTTAGCTATAAATGTCTCTAATTTCCCATTTTTTCTGGCTGAGTAGTACTCCATTTTATAAAAATCCCCACATTTTCTTTATCCAGTCTCCAGTTGATGGGCATTTGAGCTGTTTCCAAGTTTTAGCTATCACACACTGTGCTGCTATGAACATGGGTGCACATATATCACTGTGCTATGATTCTTTTAATTCTTTGGGGAAGATCCCCAGCAGTGGAATAGGGGGGTCAAATGGGACTTCCAGCCCTAGTTCTTTGAGGTATCTCCATACTGATTTCCACAGTGCTTGCATCAGTCTACCCTCCCACCAGCAGTGGAGCAGAGTTCCTCTTTCCCCACAGCCCCGACAACATTTGTTATTGGTTGATTTCATGATAGCAGCCATTCCTTCAGGGGAGAGGTGTAATCTAGCATTGTTTTCATTTGCAACTCTCAAATGACCAGTGATGTTGTACATTTTTTCATGTATTTATTTGCTATTTCTACTTCTTTATCTGAGAAATGTCTGTTCATTTCAGCTGCCCATTTTTTGATTGGGTCTTTAAATTTGGGAGGTCTGATCTTTTTAAGTTCTTTATAGATTGGAGATAGTAGACCTTTGTCTGAGGAAGAGCAGGTGAAGATTTTTTCCCACATTGTGGGTAGTCTCTTCACACTGCTGGTGGTTTCTCTTGCTGTGCAGAAGTCTTTTAATGAGAAGAGATCCCATATGTTCATTGTTTGTGCTAGTTCATGGGTAAGTGAGGTTTTCTTCATAAAATCTTTTCCTACACCGATGTCTTCAAGAGTTCTACCTAACCTCTGTTCCAACTGGTTCAGAGTTTCTATTTTAATATTTAGATCTTTAATCCATTTTGATTTTAGTTTAGTGCATGGTGAGAGATACAGGTCTAGTTTTAAACTTTGCCAAGTTGAAGCCCAATTTTTCCAGCACCATTTATTAAAGAGGCTATCTTTCCTCCAGTCAGGGTGTTTGGCTCCTTTGTCGAAGATGAGATGGCTGAGTGTGTCTGGCGTTGTTCTGCATCTTCTAATCTGTTCCACTGGTCCTCAGGTCTGTTTCTTTGCTAGTACCATGCTGTTTTTATCACAGTAGCTTTGTAGTATAGTTGCAGGTTTGGGATTGTGATACCCCCTGCCATGTCTCTGTTACCTAGAATTGCTTTTGCTACTCTGGGTCTCTTCTTGTTCCAAATGAATTTTTGGATTGTTTTCTCAAGATCTATGAAGTATGCTGCTGGGATCTCAATTGGAATTGCATTAAATCTATATAGCAGTTTTGGAAGTATGGCCATTTTCACTATATTAATCCTTCCTACCCAGGAGCAGGGGATGTCTGTCCATTTTCTGATATCATCTTCAGTCTCTCTTTTCAGAGTGCGATAGTTTTCAGAGAAGAGGTCTTTGATTTCTTTCGTTAGGATGATTCCTAGGTATTTCAGTTTTTTGGATACTATTGTGAAAGGAATTATTTTCCCTATTTCTCTCTCAGTGAGTCTGTCATTGGTGTAGAGGAAAGCTATTGATTTTTGTGTGTTGACCTTGTAACCAGCTACTTGACTGAATTTGGTTATTAAGTCTAGAAGACTTTTGGTGGAGTTCTTGGGGTCTTCTATGTAGAGTATCATGTCATCTGCAAATAATGACAATTTGACTTCTTCATTACCTATATTTATTCCTTTTATTTCTTTCTCTTGTCTAATTGCCGTGGCTAATGTTTCCAGAACTATATTGAACAGGAGTGATGATAGTGGACATCCTTGTCTTGTTCTTGATTTTAGTGTGAAGGATTTCAGTTTTTGACCATTTAGTATGATATTGGCTGTTGGTTTTTCATAGATGGCTTCTATCAGTTTGAGGTAGAGACCATCTATTCCAATTTTTTGTAGGGTTTTTATCATAAATGCATGTTGGATTTTGTCAAATGCTTTTTCTGCATCTATGGAGATAATCATATGGTTTTTGTCCTTGGCTCTATTGATATAGTGTATTACATTGATTGATTTGCGTATATTGAACCATCCCTGCATCCCTGGGATGAACCCCACTTGATCAGGGTGTATGATCTTCTTGATGATCTTCTGCATTCTGTTTTCCAGTATCTTATTAAGGATTTTTGCATCTGTTCATTAGTGAGATTGGCCTATAGTTCTATTTTTCAGTTGTGTCTTTCTGTGCTTTGGGGATCAAGGTGATGCTTGCCTCCAGGAATGAATTTGGGAGTATTGCTTCCCTTTCAATTTCATTGAAGAGTTTAAACAGTAGTGGCAGCAGCTCCTCTCTGAATGTTTTGTAGAATTCAGCAGTGAAGCCATCAGGGCCTGGGCTTTTCTTAGTTGATAAGTTTTTAATTATGTTTTCAACTTCATTGGTTGATATTGGGTTGTTCAGAATTTTTAGGTCTTCTTCGTTCAACTTTGGTAATTCATATGTATCTAGGAATCTGTCCATTTCTTCTGTGTTGTCCATCTTACTGGCATATAGGTTCTGGAAGTAGGTATTGATGATCCTCTGGATTTCTGCTGGGTCTGTTGTGATTTCACCCTTTTCATTCCTAATTGCATGGATTTGGGCCTTTTCTTTCCTTTTCCTGATAAGGTTGGCTAAGGGTTTGTCAATTTTGTTGATTCTTTCGAAGAACCAACTCTTGGCCTCATTGATTTTTTGTATCGTTCTCTTAGTCTCCATTGCATTGATTTCTCCTCTGATCTTTATAATTCCTCCCTCGTATGAGATTTGGGTTTGTCCTGCTCTTTGCTTTCTAGAAGCTTGAGGTTCAGCATCAGGTTGTTTAATTGGGCTCGTTCTGTTTTCCTAATATGTGTATTCACTGCTATGAATTTCCCTCGTAAGACTGCTTTCATTGTGTCCCATAGATTCTGATATGTTGTATTGTCATTGTCATTTAATTGAAGGAACTGTCTGATTTCTACTTTAATTTCCTCTGTGACCCATTCATTGGTTATTCAGAAGTGTGTTGTTCAATTTCCACGTGTTTATGAAAGTTTTTGAGTTTCTTTTGCTATGGATCTCCAATTTCATCGCACTATGGTCTGATATTATGCAGGGGATAACTTCAATTCCTTTGCACTTACTTAAACATGTTCTATGTGTGAGTATGTGGTCTATTTTTGAGAATGACCCATGTGCAGCTGAGAAGAATGTGTATTCTGATTTTGTGGGGTGGAAGACTCTGTAAACATCTGTTAAGTTCATTTGTTCAAGAGTTCGATTGAGTATTTCATTACTTATTTTTTGTCTAGTTGATCTATCTATTTGTGACAGTGGGGTGTTGAGGTCCCCCACTACAATTGTATTAGTGCATATATGACTTTTCGTGTCCATTAGTATTTGTTTTATATAGTTGGGTGCACTAGTGTTTGGTGCATAGGTATTTATGATTGTCATCTCTTCCTCTTGGATTCTTCCCTTTACAAGGATGTAGTGTCCTTCTTCATCTCTCTTAATCAGTGTTGGTTTGAAATCTACTTGATCTGCAAAGAGGATAGCTACTCTTGCTTTTTTTCAGATTCCTGTCTCATGGAGTATTGTTTTCCACCCTTTAACTTTCAGTCTATGAGTTTCCTTTTGAATGAAGTGTGTTTCTTGTATGCAGCATATTGCTGGATTTTGCTTCTTGACCCATTCTGCCAGTCTATTTCTTTTGATTGGTGAATTGAGACCATTAACGTTGATGGTTATAACTGAAACATATTGACTTGTCATTGCCATGACTTTTTCTTTTTGTTGGGTTCTCCCCCTTTACATTGAATTTCTTGTCATGCCAGATGGGTTCATTCTGCTTTGATTCCTGGGGTTGTGATCCTCAGTATCTGTTCCTAGGATATTGTGTAAAATTCTTTGGAGTGCTGGTTTGGTATTCACGAAGTTCCTAAGGTGCTCTTTGTCATGAAAGTATCTTATTTCTCCATCCATTTTGAAAGATAGTTTTGCAGGGTACATCAATCTGGGTTGGAGGCTGTTTTCTTTTAGGGCTTGGAATATGTCACTCCAAGCTCTTCTTGCCTTGATGGTTTGTGTTGAGAAGTCTGCTGTGATTCTGATGGGCTTTCCTTTGTATGTGATTTGTTTCTTTTCTCTGACTGCTTGGAGAACTTTGTTCTTCTGTTGGGTTTCTGGAATCTTAACAATTATATGCCTATGTGTAGATTTTTTTTGATCAAGGCTATTTGGAGTCCTATATGCCTCACTTATCTCTATGTCAAGCTCTTTTCCCCTGCTTGGGAAGTTTTCTGCCATTATTTCTGTGAAGAGATTTTTTATGTCATCTCCAGTCTCTCCTGTTTCTTCATTGACTCCAATCAGTCTTATGTTATTCTTCTTTGCATCATCTGTCAGCTGCTGGATTGATTTCTCATGTTCCCTTATAATTTTGAAGCAATTTTTCTTTTCCTGGTCACTAATTGCAATCTTATCTTCTATATCTGAAATTCTGTCCTCACATTGGCTCATTCTGCTGTGTAGACTTTCAATGGAGTTTTTCATGTCCTGGAAATCTATTTGCATCTATTTTATGGATTCCATTTGTTTCTCATGTTGGGATTCCATCATGTTCCTGACCTCCTCTCTAGATTTATTAATCATGTCTTGCACTAAGGGCACAATTTCTCCTGTTATCTGAGAAATTATTTCTGATTTCATTTTTTCCAGATCCCCTTTTGTTGCCAGTTTAGTGGGTCCAGGTTGTTGAGTATCAGAATGTTCCATCTCATTTCCCTTTGGGGTTGCTGTAGGCGATCTGGAAATCTGGTTTTGAAACTTATTTACATGTTTTCTCATTTCAACTGGGCCAGGGGGCTGTTAGCAGCTGCACAAATTACCTCCTCTGAGCTGGGTGAGGTGGAACAGGGGCCATGAGCAGCAGTAGGGCTGGTGACCCAAAAGCCCTTTCCTGTGGGCTGGGAGCAGCGAGAGGAATGGTGGCTGGGAAGCCCCTCCCTCTGGGCCGGGTGCAGTGGGAGGGATTGTGGCCTGGAAGCCCCTTCCTCTGGGCCAGGAGCAGCGGGACAGAAGGTGGCCCAAAAGCCCTTTCCTCTGGGCTGGGAGCAGTGGGAGGAATGGTGACCGGGAAGCCCCATCCTCTGGACCAGGAGCAGTGGGACGATGGCTCAGAAGCCCCTACTTCTGGGCCGGGAGTGGTGGGACTCAGTACCTTGGTCTGGTGGTCTGGTGTCCTCTGTGTCTTTGTAGTGTGGAACCAGGTGGCTGCCTGTCTGCAGCGGGGTGATTCGATGTCTTCCGTGGGACTCAGGACCTCGGTAGGGCGTGCACAGACCTTCCTGTGTGCAGCGGGCTGATTCGACGTGTTCTGTCCTTTCTAAGCCTTTTACCCCAAGTCCTTTGTACTCTATTTCAGTGCAGTATTTGCTCCAGGTTGTCTTAGCATCAACCTTACATGGTTTGTTTTGGTTTGATTTGGTTTTGCTTCAACTTATCTGGTTCTGATCCTTGATATTTACTGCTTCTCTGTATAAGGATGCTGGCTTTTCTTAATCAAGGTTTCTTCAGTTGGTTTTGTCCATCCCTTCAGGTTATCTGTAACCCAGTATGAACAATTCATACACCTGTACCCAACTATACCAGCAAAGAGCCTCTTCCCAACTTATCAAGCTCTCTGATTTGGACAGTTTGATGGTGTCTCCATTTTCCAGTGCTCTCTGACCATATTTTCACATGGAAATGAACACTTTTACAATATGACTATTATCATTTTAGAAAATGACACATTGTAGGGAATGTTGCTATCTTTAAAAAAAATTAAAAAGCTCATAATAGTTTTCAGCTTTCTTTCCCCAACACTTGTAGACTTGGTCTTTGAAATATGGTGACCAAAGAGTTTATCAAATTGCTTTTAATACAACCTAAGCCCTCTCCTAATGCACAGACTACATAACTACCTGTCCCTTATGAGCCCCAACTTAGAAGAATTTCCTTTCCAAGGCTAAATTTTCTTTGTATTGAAAATGTACTTGGAAAGTTTCAGCTATGAGAAGAAGTTTCATGGTTCATAGTCAGGATATAAGTGATGAGTAAGCCTTGTACAAACCATATAATTTACTGTAGCTGGAATCGTCCCTGTTAACCTTTAACCCTAAAGTTTTATCAGAAATGTATTCTTTAGGAAGTATAATTCTACATGTTCAAAGTTTCAGAGCCTCTTGATCAAGGCATACTGAGAAAATTAAGCAAGTGTAATAAGAAAAAAAAGATAAGGTGACATTTGTCCTCAGATTAGATTTACTCTGATAGAAGCCACCTATTATCAGTGAATTTTTGGAACAGTTACTGGCTCTCCATAAACCTATGGAGCCATTGGCTTTCTCTATGTTTCTATGTGACCCAAGGAGGAACAATGATGTGTTCCCAAAAGACATTTGATGTGGAGGCATTGGCTAGAGGTATGAATGAGATTGATTGTCACAAGCCCAAACCACCTGGAATGCATGGTTAGAGATTAAAACATAGCATACAAAGCCACAAATCCAAGTAGAATCATTGCTTTAAAGAATGAATGCTCTGGCCCTCATTGTCCCCATAGTCTGATTTATTACTTAGACTGACCCTGAAGTCAATCATATAACAGAACACCCTGACTTTCCCATGCCCTTCCTGACTCTATCAATGAAAAGCCAAAGAAGTTTCAGTTCTGGGCTGTCTTCATGAGACTCTTTAATGCTGAGGGATCTTGATTATGGGTAATTCCTCTAGCCCTCCATGGAGTTTGAATTGGATGTTGATTCTGAGTAATCTTTCATCCTTTCATAGCCATGAACTGTGACAATTTGAAAGTTGGATTCCTTGGTGGGGCCAGGTCGTAGCCCCACCTCTATTTGGACCTGTTCTGTTTAATTGGGAGTCTTTGACATCTACTATTCTTATGACATCACTGGGCCTGGACACTGTTTTGGAAATTTTATTTCCATATCTGCTTCCCAAACAGGACTGTGAAACTCTCTTTTTTTTTCCTCTTAATTCTTTTATTGGTACATTTTAGGTATACAATACATTTACATTTCTTATTGGGAACTTGTACCTTTACATGATGTATCTTGGTTCTTATTTTTTCCCCCATACTGGGCACTCCCTTCACCCCTCCACCCTTCCCAATTTACAAAGACTTTGTTTCCATTTATCCACTTCTCACAAGTTCTCCTTTCCCTTATTTTCTTTCCCCTACCCCTCCCACTTCCCCTACCCCTTTGGATCTTTTATTCCTATTTCACATTATCAATTATTCATTTTAATCATTGGTACATTTTAGGTATACAGTAAAATGACATTCATGATTGGAAATTTGTACCTTTACATAATCTCTCTTTATTCTTATTTTTCCCCCTGCCCCGGCCCTCCCTTCAAGGCCTCCACCCCTCCCTATTTACAAAGACTTTGGTTCCAGCTTTCCATTTTCTCATATTAATTCCATTGCCTTCTTTCATTTCCCCTACCCCTCCCACTTCCCCTTCCCGTTTGTCCCTTATCTTCCTATTTCACATTATCTATTATACCTTTTAGTCCTTATTTACACTTTCTGTTTCTCACACTAGAGAAACTATTCAGTATTTACACATGTGTGTCCTATTTATTTCACTTAAGAGTATCACCTCAATGAGCATCCACTTAGCTATAAATGTCTCTAGTTTCTCATTTTTTATGGCTAAGTAGTACTCCATTTTATTTAAAAACCACATTTTCTTTATCCAGTCTCCAGTTGATGGCCATTTGGGCTGTTTCCAAGTTTTAGCTATCACAAACTGTGCTGCTATGAACATGGGTGCACATATATCACTGTGGTATGATTCTTTCAATTCTTTGGGGAACATACCCAGCAGGGGAATAGCTGGGTCAAATGGGACTTCCAGTCCTAGTTCTTTGAGGTATCTCCATACTGATTTCCACAGTGGTTGCATCAGTCTACACTCCCACCAGCAGCGGAGCAGGGTTCTTCCTTCCCCACAGCCCTGCCAGCATTGTCATTGGTTGATTTCATGATAGCAGCCATTCTTTCTGGAGTGAAGTGGAAACTCAGCATTGTTTTCATTTGCATCTCTCAAATGACCAGTGATGTTGAACATTTTTTCATGTATTTATTTGCTATTTCTACTTCTTTGTGTGAGAAATGTCTGTTCATTTCAGATGCCCATTTTCAGATTGGGTCTTTAAATTTGGGAGGTCTGATTTTTTAAGTTCTTTATAGACTCGAGACAGTAGGCCTTTGTCTGAGGAACAGCAGATGAAGATTTTTTCCCACATTGTGGGTAGTCTCTTCACACTGCTGGTGGTTTCTCTTGCTGTGCAGAAGCTTTATAATAAGAAGAGATCCCACTTATTGATTGTTTGGGCTAGTTCACGGGCAACTGAGGGTTTGTTCATAAAATGTTTTCCTACATCAATGTCTTCAAGAGTTCTACCTAAATTCTATTCCAGGTGGTTCAGCATTTCTATTTTAATATTTAGATCTTTAATCCATTTTGATTTTAGTTTAGTGCATGGTGAGAGATATAGGTCTACTTTTAATCTTTGGCAAGTTGAAGCCCAATTTTTCCAGGACCATTTATTAAAGAGGCTATCTTTCCTCCAGTGAGGGTGTTTGGCTCCTTTGTCGAAGATGAGATGGCTGAGTGTGTCTGGTGTTGTTTCTGCATCTTCTAATCTGTTCCACAGGTCCTCAGGTCTGTTTCTTTGCCAGTACTATGCTGTTTTTATCACAGTAGCTTTGTAATATAGTTTCAAGTTGGGGGTTGTAATACCCCCTGCCATGTCCTTGTTACCTAGAATTGCTTTTGCTACTCTGGGTCTCTTCTTGTTCCAAATGAATTTTTGGTTTGTTTTCTCAAGGTCTGTGAAGTATGCTGCTAGAATCTCCATTGGGATTGCATTAAATCTATATAGCAGTTTTGGAAGTATGGTAATTTTCACTATATCGATCCTTCCTACCCAGGAGCACGGGATGTCTTTCTTTTTCTGATATCATCTTCAATCCCTCTTTTCAGAGTGCTATAGTTTTCAGAGAAGAGGTCTTTGATTTCTTTTGTTAGGTTGATTCCTAGGTATTTCAGTTTTTTGGACACTATTGTGAAAGGAATTATTTGCCCTATTTCTCTCTGAGTAAGTCTGTTGTTCGTGTAGAGGAAAGCTATTGATTTTTGTGTGTTGACCTTGTAAGCAGCTACTTGACTGAGTTTGGTTATTAAGTCTAGAAGACTTTTGGTGGAGTTCTTGGGGTCTTCTATATAGAGTATCATGTCATCTGCAAATAATGACAATTTGACTTCTTCATTTCCTATCTTTATTCCTTTTATTTCTTTCTCTTGTCTAATTGCCGTGGCTAATGTTTCCAGAACTATATTGAACAGGAGTGGTGATAGTGAACATCCTTGTCTTGTTCCTGATTTTAGTATGAAGGATTTCAGTTTTTGACCATTTAGTATGATATTGGCTGTTGGTTTTTCATAGATGGCTTCTATCAGTTTGAGGTAGAGACCATCTATTCCAATTTTTTGTAGGGTTTTTATCATAAATGCATGTTGGATTTTGTCAAATGCTTTTTCTGCATCTATGGAGATAATCATATGGTTTTTGTCCTTGGCTCTATTGATATAGTGTATTACATTTATTGATTTGCATATGTTGAAACATTCCTGCATCCCTGGGATGAAGCCCACTTGATCAGGGTGTATGATCTTCTTGATGATCTTCTGCATTGTATTTGCCAGTATCTTATTAAAGATTTTTGCATCTGTTCATTTGTGAGATTGGCCTGTAGTTCTCTTTTTCAATTGGGTCTTTCTGTGCTTTGGGGATCAAGGTGATGCTTGCTTCCAGGAATGAGTTTGGAAGTATTACTTCCCTTTCAATTTCATTGAAGAGTTTAAACAGTAGTGGCAGCAGTTCCTCTCTAAATGTCTTGTAGAATTCAGTGGTGAAGCCATCAGGGCCCGGGCTTTTCTTAGTTGATAAGTTTTTAATTATGTTTTCAACTTCATTGGTTGATATTGGGTTGTTCAGAATTTTTAGGTCTTCTTCATTCAACTTTGGTAATTCATATGTATCTAGGAATCTGTCCATTTCTTCTGTGTTGTCCATCTTACTGGCATATAGGTTCTGGAAGTAGGTATTGATGATCCTCTGGATTTCTGCTGGGTCTGTTGTGATTTCACCCTTTTCATTCCTAATTGCATGGATTTGGGCCTTTTCTTTCCTTTTTCTGACAAGGTTGGCTAAGGGTTTGTCAATTTTATTTATTCTTTTGAAGAACCAACTCTTGGCTTCATTAATTATTTGTATCGTTCTCTTAGTCTCCATCAAATTGATTTCTGCTCTGATCTTTATAATTCCTCCCTCGTATGAGATTTGGGTTTGTCCTGCTCTTTGCTTTCTAGAAGCTTGAGGTTCAGCATCAGGTTGTTTAATTGGGCTCTCTCTGTTTTCCTAATATGTGTATTCACTGCTATGAATTTCCCTCGTAAGACTGCTTTCATTGTGTCCCATAGATTCTGATATGTTGTACTGTCATTGTCATTTAATTGAAGGAACTGCCGGATTTCTTCTTTAATTTTCTCTTTGACCCATTTGTTATTGAGAAGTGTGTTGTTCAATTTCCATGTGTTTATGAAATTTTTTGAGTTTCTTTTGCTATGGATCTCCAATTTCATTGCACTATGGTCTGATAATATACAGGGGGTAACCTCAATTCCTTTGCACTTACTTAAACATGTTGTATGAGTGAGTATGTGGTCTATTTTGGAGAACAACCCATGTGCAGCTGAGAAGAATGTGTATTCTGATTTTGTGGGGTGGAAGACTCTGTAAACATCTGTTAAGTTCATTTGTTCAAGAGTTCAATTGAGTTCTAGTATTTCATTACTTATTTTTTGTCTAGTTGATGTATCTATTTGTGACAGTGGGGTATTGATGTCCCCTACTGCAATTGTATTTTTGCATGTATGACTTTTCATGTCTGTTAGTATTTGTTTTTTATAGTTGGGTGCACTAGTGTTTGGTGCATAGATATTTATGATTGTCATTTCTTCCTGTTGGAGTATTCCCTTTACAAGGATGTAGTGTCCTTCTTCATCTCTCTTAATCAGTGTTGGTTTGAAATCCATTTGATCTGCAAAGAGGATAGCTATTCCTCCTTTTTTTCGGGTTCCCATCACATGGAGTATTGTTTTCCACCCTTTAACTTTCAGTCTATGAGTTTCTTTTTGAATGAAGTGTGTTTCTTGTATGCAGCATATTGTTAGATTTTGCTTCTTGACTCATTCTGCCAATCTATTTCTTTTGATAGGTGAATTGAGACCATTAACGTTGATGGTTATAATTGAAACATATTGACTTGTCATTGCCATGACTTTTTCTTTTTGTTGGGTTCTCCCCCTTTACATTGAATTTCTTGTCATGCCAGATGGGTTCATTCTGCTTTGCTTCCTGGGGTTGTGATCCTCATTGTCTGTTCCTAGGATACTGTCTAAAATTTTTTGGAGTGCTGCTTTGGTATTCACAAAGTTCCTAAGGTGCTCTTTATCATGAAAGTATCTTATTTTTCCATCAATTTTGAAAGATAGTTTTGCAGGGTACATCAATGTGGGTTGGAGCCTGTTTTCCTTTAGGGCTTGGAGTATGTCACTCCAAGCTCTTCTTGCCTTGAGGGTTTGCACTGAGAAGTCTGCTGTGATTCTGGTGGGTTTTCCTTTGTATGTGATTTGTTTCTTTTCTCTAACTGCTTGTAGAACTTTGTTCTTCTGTTGGGTTTCTGGAATCTTAACAGTTATATGCCTACGTGTAGATTTTTTTTTTTTATCAAGGCTATTTGGAGTCCTGTATACCTCACTTATCTGTATGTCAAGTTCCTTTCTCCTGCTTGGGAAGTTTTCTGCCATTATTTCTGTGAAGAGATTTTTTTATGTCATCTGCGCTCTCTCCTGTTTCTTCGTTGACTCCAATCAGTCTTATGTTATTCTTCTTTGCATCGTCTAGCAGCTGCTGGATTGATTTATCATGATCCCTTACAATTTTGAAGTAATTTTTCTTTTCCTGTCACTAATTGCAATCTTATCTTCTATATCTGAAATTCTGTCCTCACATTGGCTCATTCTACTGTGTAGATTTTCAATGGAATTTTTAATCTCCTGGAAATCTGTTTGCATCTGTTTTATGGATTCCATTTGTTTCCTATGTTGGGATTCCATCATGTTCCTCAGCTCCTGTCTAGATTTATTAATCACATGTTGCACTGCAAGCACAATCTCTGCTGTTATCTGAGAAGTTATTTCTGATTTCATTTTTTCCAGATCCTTTTTTGTTGCCAGTTCAGGGAGTCCAGGTGATTGAGTATCAGAGTGTTCCATCTATATTTCCCTTTGGGATTGCTGTAGGTAATCTGGAAGTTTGGTTTTGAGACTTGTTTACGTGTCTTCTCATTTCGATGGGGGTGTGTGTGTGCTATTGGTGCCTGCGTGGCTTGTGTCCTCTGTGCTGGGAGCAGCAGAAGGGTGACCTGGAGGCCCCTACCTCTGTGCTGGGAGCAGTGGATGGGTGGCCCAGAAGCCCCTTCCTCTGGGCTGTGTGCAGTGGAACAGCTGCCCGGAAGCCCCTTCCTCTGGGCTGGGAGTGGTGGAACCAGGACTGTGAAACTCTTAATATGACTAAACTTTTGTATGTCCTGCACTAAGTCTAGTTTCTGGGTATTAGGTGTAAATGAAAGACTTGAAGAGAATGGAACTGCAGAGAATGCAATCACAGGTGGAAAACACTGGGCCCAGTTTGAAAGCGTGCCTGAGACAGGACTTTGTGGGGCAGTGCAGGAGAAGTGAAACCCTTGTAAACCTGAATTCTTAGTATATGTGCTGCTAAAGCAAGCACAAACCTGAATTCTTAGGAATGTAAATTGGGGCTAATTGAGCAGAATCATTTATACATCAACCTTGGAAGTTCATAATGGCTTCTGGCTTTATTTTATTTATTTATTTTTGGTTCCAGGGATCAAACTCAGGTCCTTGCGCCTACACAGCAGATGGCAAAACCACTGAGCTAAATCCCTGGCCCATTATTTTTTATTATTGCTAAATGTTTTTAGCGTGTGAGAAATGGTGATAAATAACTGCAGGACATGAGCAAGCTTTCAATAAAGATCTTTATCAATCAAGGTCAAAGTGATCTTGGACAAATTACTTTGAGAGGGATGGCTTGAACCTAGGACCTTTCAATGCACTACATCCTCCATCACTTAAAAATTTTTTTCTAATATTTTAAGTCAGCTTCTAAATTACTCAGGCTAGAATTGAACTTGGAATCCTCCTGCCTCAGCCTCCCAGAGTGCTGGGGTTCCAGGCCTGTACTACCACACTCAGCTTATGTTTTCAATCATATATCTAATTATGAAAAATAAAAGCTATACCTCCCCTTCTTCTTCTTGTCCTTTTCCTTTTTCTTCTCTTCCTCCTCCTTCTGCTGCTGCTGCAGTAGCTGGGGATCATTGGTTCCTTGAGCAGGCCAAACCAGAGTTATACCACTGGACTACATTCTCAGCTCCCATTCCTCCTCCTCCTATGTGGCCCCTGAGTATGGTACTGAGCCTATCTTGGGTGACAATGCACACAATGGAAATGTGTCTGAGATTAGAAGCCTAAGGCTTCAAGCTGAACAGTACCACTCATTAGACATGTGAGTCCAGGCAAGCCTCTGAGCCTGAGACTGTTTCTTCATTTGAAAAACTGGCATGATAAAATTAGTCTTGAAGCGGAGTTGTGAGGGTCAAATGAGAATGAGTGTGAATGCCCTATTTGTGATCTAGTGCATGGTAGGTGCTCAGCAAGTAGAGCTAGGTTATAACCCATGGATACACCTTAGAGCAGAGTATAGTGAGTAACAAATGACAGAGGCCATTACTTCACTCCTAAGTCTTAACAGAAGCTGATTTTGTGCCTCCAAGAAGTGGCAATAGAGACAGGTACCCCTAATATCAGGTTCCCTTTGTTATGCTTTCCTTTCCTGTTCTCATTATACCTTGAGACTCTGACTAGGTCCAGAGACAGTGTCAATTAAATAAAACTTCTTTCAGCATTGAAATACCTCCCAAAGGATGAACAAACAAAGAATGATCATCCCTGAAGAGATTGTGGCACATGAAAAGGCAGTCTGGGAAGATTTTGTCAATTTCTAAGAATTACAGGCTGTTTTATTTCGCAATAATGAAGGGTATGAAGAGAGGAACATTAAGAAGTAAGATTCACAAACAGGCTGGGGCATATTTGATCCCGTAGGACAAAGGTTTCACATTGCAGGCATTTGATATGACCAACAAGTTGGAAAGTCTCCATAAAAGTCCATAAAACTGATTTCCAGTTTTTTGTGTGTGAAAAATTAGATGCAGCAAATCTGGCCTGAATTCCTTATAGCACTTGTCAGCTGAAGTTAAGCAGGAGTTAACAGTTTAGATGGATCGGGTCCTCTTGCATTGGAGCTTGGCATCACTCCTGTTGTCTGCTCTGCATCCTCTGTGTGCTGGTTTCCAGTTGTCATCTCCAAGGCATTATTGTTTCTTTTAGCCAACTGCACTGCATGCATCCTAAGGAGCTATGAGAAAAATATAAGATCTATTTTCATATCCTAAAGATAATTCTGAAAGCAGAAGGAATTATAATTGGGAGAGGGAGAGGGATGGGGTGAAATAGAAGGATTACATATGAAGTAGAAGCTGCTAAGAGACTATTTACAGTCGTTCCAGTTAGACATTATGAAGGTTCAAACTAGGCAGCAGCCCTGGAGATGGGGAGAGGAGAAATTCCAGAGGTATATCAGAAATAAAATTCAGTGAGCTGGTAACTGAATCTAGAGAATGAAGGAAGGAAAAGGAGGTTTTGGGGGGTTAAAATAAATCAAGGCCATATACACAAGTATTTATTGCAACCATTTACGTATGGGAGAAAAAATAGAAACAAAGTGAATACCCATCAAAGGAAAATGTTTGAATATATTCTGATATGTCTCATCCTTTAGGACATGATGATAGTCATAAATCAGAGCAAAACTCACTTTGTTAGAGGGATTTTCATTTTATTGGAGGGATTTATATTTTATATAAAATGCATTAAGGAACAAATATATGATGAACTCACTAATAGAAAAGCACTAACAAAAAAAGTTACCTATGCATGTATATGTAAGTATCTATGCATACATACATATGTATCTGTTGCTTATGATTAGTAAGTAAAGGAACAAATATGGAAAGTTATTTCATTTTATTTATTTATTTTTTGTGTGTGGTACCAGGGATTGAACTCAGGACCTTGCACTTGTGAGGCAGGTGCTGGAACCACTGAGCTAAATCCTCAGCTGCAAAGTTATTTTAAATGTGTGGATAAGTGGAGGAAGGAGAAGATAAAGATAAAGCAAAAAAATCTGGATTTAAAAAAATCATTAGATGTTTAAAGAATGTATATAATTAAAACTGAACAAAGCTAAGAATGGTGGTGCATGCTTGTAATCCTAACACTTGAGAGGCTGAGGCAGGAGGATCACTGTGAATTTGAGGCCAGCCTGGGCTATATAGTGAGTTCAAGACCAGCCTGAATTACATAGTGAGACTTTATCTCAAAAAACAACAAAACAAAATAACAACAAATAACTGAACCAAGAATATTTTAAAACCATGAATAATCTAGGTAATGAAACTGGAGAAACAATTTTTAAAAATTTATGAACTAAAGAAAGCCCAGATCTGAATAGGTTCACTGCTGAATTTCACAAAAACTTCAGGAGAATTTTAACACCAATATTCTTCAAGCTTTTTAATGAAATTAAAGAGAAGGAATATTCTCAAGCATTCTTAGAAGCTACCATTACCAACTCTCAATCCTACCCCCAAACTCTAATGCTAGAAACTCTCAATACCAGGCCAACTCTGGACTATGAGCTCTACTCTCTGGCCTGCTCCCACCATGTGGAGTAGATCTTGTCTGTTCACTTTCAAATAAATCTTTGACATTGCTGCTACTAATCTGTTTAAATCTTTGTTTAGGACATCAAGAATCTGGACAGGACCTATAACCCGGCAACAATATTAAGATATTTCAGATAAGGCAGTACTGTGTTGGCACTAAAGTGGATTTTGGCATTTTAGTTTTATTTTTAGCCCAGAAATTCCACATAAGATTGGATAAAATTTAACCATTTGGCCTGCTGAGTTCTGTTTTATTTCTAACATATGCCACAGATAGGAAAAAATGTATAAATGTATTTATAAATGTAAATCCAAGTCAGTTGGAAGTTTTCTGAAAAGGTTGGTTCCTAGAGTACAGTACATTAAAAGTAGAGTCTTCATTAGCCTAGAGTTTTTCCAAGGGAACAACAGAGAGTTAGACTTTAGATGTTCTTAAATTTGTTCTTTTTCATATTTTATTTGTGTAAAAAATTATGAATAAAATTTTCTTCTTTCTGGTCTCTAAATTATAGTTTAAGCGTCCAATAGCAGAGCATTTTAGTTTTTTTTTTGTTTTTTTTTTTTTTTTCCTGTACCAGGGATTGAACTAGGGACCTTGTGCTTGTGAGTCAGGCGGTGGAACCACTGAGCTAAATCCCTGGCCCTGGCAGAGCATTTTAAATATCTTATAAAACAAGGCTTCAGATTTGGCCACGTATGGGAAAAATCCTATTTAATTTGGCTTCCACAATTAATGTAAGACAGAAACCAACATTTGCTGAATGTTTATAATGCACCAGGCACTGACATATTGAAATGACTAATTCTTTGTTTCAAGGGTTCACTTGTGCATGGTAGGACATTTAGCAAGACTCTCGGTCTCTACCTACTAGATGACAATAGTATACCTCCATTCCACCTGCCAAGCCCCAGTTATGATGACCAAAAATATCACAATATCATCAAATGTTCCTTCAAAGGCAAAATCAGCCCTAATTAAGTAGTACTCATTGTCCCAGATACTTCCTTATCAGATAATTTTATTTATTCGTCACAAATGAACACTATGAGAGTTTAATTTTCCCAAGGTCACATATGGTAGTAGGTTAGTGGGTGGAGGAGAGGTCTTGGGTTCAAATTCCAATTAGTATAATTCTACAACTGTCCTCTTTTAGAAATTTTGCTGAGAGAGAAAAAGTTTGAGAAAGACAGAGAGACAGAGACAGAGATATGTTTAGGTTCAACATTTCTTAAAATATTTGTTCTGAGTGATATTCTTTCCTGATAGTTTCCCATATCCTCAAACTCTACCCATGTTCCTATGCATGCCTGTATCTGCCACAAGTCCCCAGCCTGCCTCTCCCACAAATGTCTCATTTCTTCCTCAGAGATCAAAGCTGACATGAATCTTGTAGCTTTTCCTCTTCTACTCAAAATTCTTGGGCACCAGTTAACCCATCATTTATCATAACTCTTTCTAAGGCCAAACCCTTTACCTATGTCCTTAATTATATTCTTCTCCCTTCCCTCTGATCTCCTTTCATGAATTATCCATGTTGCAAGTTATTCCTACTACAAATCTCCAGTTCTTTCTTAGGCCCAAGAACATGCTTATTTTACTGATGGTTAATTTTATGCATTAGCTTGGCTAGACCATATTTTTTCAAGCCTTATTCTAGATGTTTGTGTGAAGGTATTTTTTAGATGAGATTAACATCTAAATCAGTAGACTTTGGGTAAAGCAGATTGCTCTCCATGATATGAGTGAGCTTCATTCAATCAATAAAGGCCTCAATAGAAAAAGATTAACCTTCTCAAAGGAAGGGGAATTCTGCCAGTAAACTGCTTGGGGTTGACCTGAACCTTCTCCCTGGGTCTCCAGCCTGCCTGTGCCTACTGTGCAGATTTTGAACTTGCCATTTTCCACCAATTCCTTAACATAAATCATTCTCTATATACACATTCTATTGGTTCTTCTTCTCTGAAGAACACTTCCTAAAAATCCTTCTCCATGAAGCTGCTTTTCATCTAATTTCTAATGCCCCCTTATCCACAAAATCAGCTTCACTATTCTCACATCTTCCTCTGGAGAAAATGTTCTTAAAGACTTTGTAAGGTGAAATTTGAAATGTTGGAGATTTTGCACAGTGACGACAAAGACTTTTTCTGTTTCACTGTTATGTTTTCCAAAGCATGTAGCACATAACTTCAACAGAGTAGATAATTAAATTTATTCATCTGAAATGTCAAACTCTTTCTCTATATAATATTGAAAATAATTGAGACTGAAAAAAATGCAACAAAATTCTTTGGATGTTTCCAGCCTCAGATGTTTGATTTTTTTTTTTTTGTACCAGGGATCGAACTCAGGATCTTGTGCTTGCAAGGCAGGAGCAGCACCCCTGAGCTAAATCCCCGGCCCCCAATAGATGTTTGATTTTGAATTTTGTTTATTAAAAGCATACAACTGGGAAATTTAGTCATGTTTTTTCTTCAAAAAACGTTTTTCAGGGTGAGGGATTTAGTTCAGGGGCCCCACACCTGCCTTGCAAGCAAAAGGTCCTGAGTTTGATCCCCGGTACTGCAAAAAAAAAAAAAAAGTTTTTCGGGAAGATTTAATAAAAGAACAACTCAAGTACAGAAAACTGCAGCTTTGTTTATGGAATACATGGTCAGAGTAATCACTGCAAAGTCCAAGTGGTGATGAACAGACATGGTAAATGGCTGACACTAAAAGCTTAATGCTTCCAGCTGTCCCCAGGATACCCAGTATGTCCATAAAAATTAGAACATTAAGCAAAATTGAACTGAATGTTTCACTAGATGTTTTTAAAAGTCAATAAGAAAAGAAAAGCAACAGAATTCAGAAAAGGAATATTTCTGATGTTAGCTAAAACAGTTATATTGGATGGAATTTTGACCTTTATGCTAAAACCAGAAATGGTATTTTAAGACAGAAACATATTTTTAGGGAATTATAAAGAGCTTTTTAAAATACAGGGGGGATTTACCACTGATATTTTTTTAAAGTTTTTAGCAATGATCAGAAAGCTCAAACTGAAAAGAGACAAAAAACATATCCACAGTAATAAAGTCACTACAAATCAAAATCACTTTTATTTTTATAGTTGTCTCTGATTCTATAGTCCTTGCCCATGTAAACTGTAACTTTTCCACTTTAAAAAATTTTGCAACTTGACTGCAATTGTTTATTGAATCTAGAAGTTTTTCATTCAAACATGCATTCAAACATGCATTGCTCTATCAACATCCTTTCATGAATACATGAAATGCATTTCAAAGTAAACTACAGACAGCAGAATACCTCACAACTAAACAGGATAATTCTAGGAAAGCATGTTTGATTCAACATTCAAAAATCAATCCATATGTTTCATCATGTCAAAAAGAAAAAAGAAAAAAATCACACGATCACATCAATAGATACAGAAAAAACATTTGGAAAAATCCAATATCCAGTCATTATTTTAAAAATTTAAAAACTTCTCAGTAAACTAGGAATAGAGTATCATACTTTATTTTCTGTTACTATAGATATATCTGAACAGTATAGACTAATGTTATGGCTTGTATCTAGATGTTCCTCAAAGCCTCATGCAGTCATAAGTAGGGCTTTTCAGAGGTGTTTGGATCTAAGACGTATGATGCTGGGATTGATTTGTGGTGTGATGCTAGAATTAAGGGTGTGGGTAGCCTGAATAAAGTATGAGATAAAAAGTGGGCTGCCGTGGTCCTTGCTTGTCTCTTATTGCTTGCTGCTTGCTGCATTTGCTGCCTTTTGCCTGCTAAGAACTGATTCTCCTCTGTGATGTCCCTTAGCCAAGCCAGCCTGCCTTAGAGCCAGGCAATTATGAACTGAAACCTCTAGAAACTGTGAGCCCAAATAAACCTTTCCTCCTTTAACTTTAGGTGTTGGGTATTTTGTCTCAGCAATGAGAAAAGTAACTAAGACAACTGGGTACTTTATAAAGAATGGAGGTTTGTTTAGCTCAAGATTAGGAGGATGAGAAGTTCAAGAGCATAGCAGTAGCAGCAGCAGTTGGCAAAGGTCTTCTTGCTGTATCGTAGCATAGTGGAGGGCATCATATAAAGAGACAGAGAAAGCTTGTTAGCTTAGGGTTCTCTTCTTTTTATAAAGCCACTAATGCTATCACAGAGGCTCTACTTTGAAGACTTAGCCTACTCTTAATTAAAAAGGCCCCACTTCTGAATACCATGAACATGAATTTAAGATGAAATTTTCAACTTTTGGGGGACATACTCAAACCGTAATAGAGAAAAAATTTCCTAACTTTATAAAGAGTATCTAGAAAACACTTGTATCTAAAATCATACATAATGTGAGAAACTAGATTCTTTCTCATTGCAACTAGAAATAACACAGCCATTTTCCTTCAGGCCAGCCTGAATACAGTGAGACCCTGTTTCACAAAAACAATCAACAACAAAACAAAAACAAAAATTTGAAATTAAAAGGCAACATTTATATTAGCTCTGAAAAATTAAGTAGGTACAATTCTAGTTAAATATACCTAAGATCTACATGAAGAAAACTACAAAATGTTGATGAAGAAATTATAGACTGAAAAAATGAAGAGCTATTCCATGTTGATGGATATAAGGATTTATGAGTATTAAGATATTAGTTCCAGGCTCAGGCAGGAGGATTATAATGAGTTCAAGGCTAGCATGAATGACATAGTGAGACCTTGTCTCAAAACAAAACAAAGTATTCGTTCTTCCCACCTTGATCTATGAACTCCATACATTTCCCATGTAAATCCCAAAAAATTATTTCATAGAAATTAACCATTGCAAAATTTTATATGAAAAAGCAAAGGCCCAAAGAATGGTCAACACAATACTAAAGGAGAACAAAGTCAAAAGACTGAACTAACCAACTTCAAGATTTACTAAAAAGTTATAGTGATCAAAATAGGGTGGTACTGGTAGAAGAATAGACAAATGGATGAATAGAGCACAATAGAGAACCTAGAAACAGGTCCAAACAAATATAATCACCTGTTCTTTGACAAAGGAACAAAAGCAATTAAGTGGAGAAAGGAAAGTTTTTTTCAATAAGCATGGTGTTTTCAGATGCTAAACCAACTGTGTATGTATATGCAAAAAAAAAAAACCAACAAAGAAGAAAAGAACCTAGATACAGAAATAGACCTTATGCCATGTATAAAAATTAACTTGAAATGGATTATAGATCTAACTGTAAAAAGTAAAATTTATCTAAGAGATAACATAGAAGAAAAACTAGGTTGCTTCAGGTTGGTGATGGGTTGTAGATACCAAAAACATGAACTATGAAAGAAAAAAAATGGTAAGTTGGACTCTTAAAATTTGAAACTTTTGTTCTGCAAAAGTCACTATTAAGATAATAAAAAGACAAGTCATATACCAGGAGAATGTGTTTGCAAAACACTTATCTGAGAAAAGACTGCTATCCAAGATTTACAAAGAACTCTTAACTCTCAATATGAAAATAACCAATTAAACATTGGAAAAAATATATGATTGGCCATCTCACCAAAGAATATATATGAATGGCAAATATGCATATGGAAAGATGTTCCACATCTTATGTCATTTGAGAATTGCAAATTAAAACAACAATGAAATACTACTGCACACCTATTAGAATGGATAAAATGCTAAACAATGACAACAATAAATGCTGGTGACCATACAGAGCAATAGGAACTTTTGTTTATTACTGAAGCAGCCATTTTAGAAAATTGTTCAATTTCTTACAAAATCAGCATTGGTTCTGCATGATCCAGCAATTGTGCAACTACATATTGTACCCAAAGAAGTTGAAAATGCATGTCATAATACTTGTATGTGAATATTCATAGCAGCTTTATTCATAATTGACAAAATTTAGAAGAAACCAAGCTGTCCAAAAATTGGTGTATGGATAAATTGATACATCTATTAAATGGTATATTACCTAGTAATTTAAAAGAAATGAGCTATCATGCTATGCAAAGACATGATGAAAACTAATACAGTGAAAGAACTCAGTTTGAAAAAGCTACACATGGTATTTTAAAGACTGAATTGTGTCTCTCCATAATGTTTAGGCTCTAACCTACAATTTGACTGTATTTGGGAATAGACCCTTTAGGGAAATTAATTAATGTTAATGAGCCCTAAGCATAGAACCCTAATCCAAAGAACTTGTATTCTTCTAAGAGGAAAAGATATCAGAGCTGTCTCTCCTTCATGTGTACACATAGAAAAGAAGCCATCTGAGAGCACAAAGAGAAAATGGCTGTCTACAAGCCTAAAAGAGAGGTTTCTCCAGAAATCTATCCTGATGTCACCTTGATCTTGGATTTCTAGCTTCCAGAACTAGGAGAAAATAAATTTTTATTGTTTAACCACTAAGTCTATGGCATTTTGTTATGGCAGCCCAGATAGACTAATACATTGTATGATTCCAACAATCCAACATTCGGAATAAGCAATATTATAATGACAATGAAAAGATAAGGGTTTAGAAGGGGTTCAGAGAATGAAGGGAGGGATATATAGGTGGAGTAGAACTATTCTATATGATACTATAATGGTAGACACATGCTTTTATATGCTTGTCAAAACATAGAATTATACAACACAAAGAGTGAACCCTAAGACTATGGTCTGAGTATGGTTAGTGTCCACCAAAGGTTATTATGTTAAAGTCATAATCTAGATTATTAGTAGTGAAAGATGGGACATAATAGGCCCTTGAGTCATGAGGGGTGTGCCCTCAAAAGGGATTGTGGTATCATCCTCTCTTTTGCTCTCTACTTCTGTTGGAGATATAATGACGTGTTTCTCCTGACATGTGCTCCAGTCATTGCTATCCACACCATGAGGTGGTAAAGTCAAGAGCAGCCCTTGCTAAGCCTGTACTACTTGCCACTTGGACTTTAAATCTTCAAAACTGTGAATTTGGGCTGGGGATGTAGCTCAACTGAAATATAGCATATTTGTTATATAATGATGATGACAAGGATTAGGTTACTTTTCAAAGAAAAGTAACACTCACCTGAAACATCTGAATCATTGCAAACTCGGTTGTTTTTTCATTTACTGTTACCATCTCTCTGCTTTCAGGTGTGTAAGCATCTTTTATTATAAGGAACATAGGTGGGGAAGGGAATACCATGAGACAATAAACATCTCTGGGCTTGCTTTATTGTTCCCAGCCATTTTTAGTTCTGTATTTTTCCTATGGAAAGGAAGCTGTGCCCTGACCTCCTGGGGACAGCATCTATATATTCTGTCATTTCTGAGTAGAGCAGATAAAGGGGTGGTGGCTATGCCCATGGCTTGAGGACGTTTGGAGAAGCCATTTGTCTTTAAAGGAAAAAAATTCTAACTTTTAACAACCCATTTTGCAATATAGGTTATACATGAACTGAATCCTCTGAAACTGTAAGCCAAATAAGCCATTTCCTCTTTACATTGTAGGTGTCAGATATTTGGTACCAGGAATAGAAAAGCTAATACAGAAACTTATTGATTAAAGGCAAGTTAGGATAGCAGTATAGCCCAGTGTAGAACACATGTTTAACATGTGTGAGGCTCTGGATTCAATCCCTAGCACACAGAGATTCACATGCCCACACATGTGCACGCACACACACACACACACACAACCTTAAAAAAAATTAATAGCAATTTTATACCTTATTCAGATTCTAATCAAGTAATTAGGAGACAAAACAACATTTTTGATAAAATGTGAATTTTAACAGACACTGAATATTGAGAATATCCAATGGATATTAAGGAATTATTATTCATTTAAGGTATAATAATGGTATAATAACTTGGTGTACAAACAGAAGCCTTTAATATTTTACAGATACAAACTAAAATACTCACGGGCTTCTATTTTAGTTGCATTCTAGCTAGAGAAGTAGGGTAAGCCATCATTCTGGTTTGCCTAGGACTATCTCACTGTGCTAACTTCTATCATTGTAGAACACATTTGCCTGTCTTTGAATTTTATATAAAGAGAATCGTGCAGCTTGTACTTTGTCTTTATCTTTGTCTTTATCTTTGTCTTCTTATGCTCTTGACGTTTTTATCTTTTATCCATGTTGTGCATTTGTTAATATTGTATTGCATTTTACTGTATGAATATGATGTCTTATCCATTATCCTTATGATGAATTTTTGGGTGACTCTTGCTTTTATTTTCTAGTTTCTTTTTGTGTTGATGTTCATTTTGTTGTTGTTGTTGTTTTTGTTTTTTGAGACATTCTCACTGTGTAGTTGAGGCTGGCTTTGAACTCACTATGTAGCCCAGGCCAGCCTCAAACTTGCAGCGATCCTTCTGCCTCAGCCTCCCAAGTGCTAAAATTATAGGAGTGTGCCACCACACCAACTATTTTCTAGTTTCTTAAAGTACAGGATTAGATCTTTTTTTTTTTTTTTTGCAGTACCAAGGATTGAACTCAGGACCTTGTGCTTGCCAGGCAGGCACAGCACCACTGAGCTACATCCCTGGCCCAAGATCATTTATTTTAAAACTTGGTTCTCTAATACATGTATTTAAACTAATTTCCTACTAAGTATTGCTCACAATGCTAATTTGTAACGTTATTCAATTCAAAATAGTTTTTAATTTTCCTTGTGATTTATTTTACAGCTAATAGATAATTTAAAAATATATTTCTTAATTCCCAAACATTTGAGAAATAGTTTTTGGTTTTGGTTTCTAATTTAATTCTATTGTGGTCAGAAAACATATTCCAAATTACTTCAGTCCTTTAAAATTTACTGAGATTTGCTTTATAGCCCAGAATGTGCTCAATTTTAATGAACAATCTACATGCACTTCAGCAATATGTTTGACTTTTCTTTTTTGTAAGGGTTGGCTATACTATTATATAAATACTCTATAAATAATGTTCAATTAGGTAGACTGGCTAAGAGTTTTGTTCCTACCTTCTATATTGTTGCTGATTTTTTGTCCAGTCTGTTGATTATAGAAAAAATTCTTTTAAAATCTTTAATTATAACTGTGGATTTATTGATTTATCCTTTTATTTTTGTCAATTTTTTGTGTTTACATGTGTGCATAGTCTGAGTATCAAAATCAAGGCTTCTATATGCTAAAAAAGCAAGCACTATACTACTAAGCTACATCCTCAGTACTTTTTATTTATTTATTTTTAAACTTAGGGTTTTGCTAAGTTGCCAAGGCTAGACTCCTGCCTCACCCTCCCTTGTAGCTAGGATTACATGTGTTTGTTACCATGGCCAGTTATGGGTCTACTCTTCTAAAATTTTTAATTCAGTCTCAAAATGTCCCTTTTAGTAGTAGTGTTTAGTTCTTTCATATTTAATGTAATTACTGAAATGGTTTTAAATCTACCATCTCAGTATTTGTTTTCTATTTCCTTCATTTTTATTATTTTACTTTAGTCCTTTTACTGCCTTCTTTTGGATCAATCAAGATATTTCTCTATTTTATCTATTCTTTCTACTTGCGGTTGTTTTGATGATATAGGGCATGAATGAATTACTGAGCACTAAAATTCAGTCACTGTTCTTACCTTAATACTTTTACGCTGTAGTCATTTTTTTATTTGAAACTATCTGATGTCAAACTACAAGGTAAGGGTGAGATGCATGTGTTTAGATGTGAGTGTATGTGTGTGTTGTGTTTGGTTGTTTTTTTGTTTTTGGTACAGGGGATCGAACTTGGAACCTTGCGCTTGTGAGGCAGGCACCGGAAGCACTGAGCTAAATCCCTGGCCCTATTGAATAGTATTTTTAAAAAACTATTTATTAGTACAAATTATTTATTAGTATTAAAATTATTTATTAGTATTTATTGCAATACATAATGACTACTTTCACTATGATATGTGGTACATGTACATGTTATGCTTAATTTTTTTTTGCATTCCCTTCCACTCTCACCCTTTCCCACTACCTGCATCTCTTGGTACTTTTCCCATTTCCAAAAGATCCATCTCCCTGTTTTCTTTTAGCTATATTTTATTTTGGCCTTTATTTATGCTTTGGATTTCTCTATGAGAGAAATCATATGGTATTTAAGCTTTGTATCTGAATTATTTGATATAACATTATGGTCTCAAGGTGCACCCATTTTCCTATAAATGATTCAAATTTATCCTTCTTTGTAGCAGTGTATTATTTCACTGTGTATATAAACCACATTTTCTTTATCCATTCATTTGTTGGTGTACATGTACGTCGTTTCCAAGATTTAGCTTTTATGAATTGTACCGCTATAAACATGGGTATTCTGTTGTAGTAGGGTAGAATCTCTCTGTAATTATCTATTAAGTCCACTTGTTTGAAGTTGTGGTTCAGGTCTGATATTTCTTTGTTGATTTTTTTTTTTTTTTTGTAGTTGATCCACCTCTTTGTCAAAGTGAGGTATTGAGGCTACCTACAATGGTTCTATTGGTGTTTACTTGATATTTTATGTCCAGCAGTGTTTGTTTTATGAAGTTAGGTGACCTTATATTCAGTGTTAATTTATTTACAATTGTTATCTTTTCCTTGTTCCCTTAATTAATATGTAGTGACCTTTGCCTCTTCTGATTAGTTTTAGCTTGAAGTTTCCTCTGAGAATAAAATTTTTACCCCTATTTTCTTTCAGGGTTCTGGTGCATGGAATTTTGTTTTCCATTCTTTGCTTTTTGATCTATGAATTTCTTTTTGGATTAGATAAGTGTCTTGAATACAATAGATTATTGGAGTTTGTTTTTTTATTCACTCTGCCAATTTGTTCTTTTAATTGGGGAGTTGAGGCCTTTTACACTGAGAGTTATTGCTGGAAGCTACTGACAGATTCCTGTCATTGCATTCTTTTTTCTGTTGTTGAGTCCTTTCTTTTTCCTGTTTTTGCTAAACTGCTTGCCTTGCTTTGTGTATTCATCCCATCTGATTCTTTGGCATTTTTGGCTTCATTAGCTATCTAAAGGATATTCTTGAGTAATTTTTGGAGGGATTGTTTGATGTTTATTATTTCTTAAGATGTTATTTGTTGGGGAATCTCCTTTTTCTTCTCCATCAATTTTGAAAGATAGTTTTGCAGAATATATTAGTCTGGGTTGGAAGTTTACTATTAGGGCTTGAATCACTTTACTTCATGCTCTCCTGATATTTAAAGTTTGTGTTGAGAGGTCTGCTCTAATCCTACTGGATTTACCTTTATACATGACTTTTTTGCTTTTCTCTGACAGCTTTTAAGGTCTTTTGAACATCTGCCATTTTGAGTATATTGTATTGTAGGAAGCTTCTTTTTTCATTGTACAGTGGGCCCCCAAAATGCACAGGGTTACATTCCTAGAGCACCCGCGAATTGTGAAAAATCACCACTTTCAGATATGGTCAGAAAAATGCCTACGAATGCCTATTTTTATAGTTTAACCCTAAATATGCTATGTCTCCCTCAGTTATATAATTTAATTTAATTTAATAAAAAACTGTATTAATAAAGCCTTAGAAGGTGCATCTTAGGAATCTTAGGAGTTTAAGAGCAAAGCTGAGAACCCTAGAGATAGCTACACATGGTACAGCAACCCGTTGGGAAGGGAGAATGGTGGTGTATCTGCCGAAAATGGGTTACAGGGCAGCAGCCAATCAGCAGCAAGGAGAACTGAATAATGCTCTCCGATTGGGTGCTTCCAAACCTCCCACCAAAAAAAATATTGCAGAGGATATTTGTGGTTTCTGCTAAATTGCAGGGATTCTGTGAATAATTATTAGTTAGGTTCTAAGGAAAAATCCTTGACTGAGGCCAGAAACTCTGAATCAAGACTTCAGGGGGTTTACTAATTAATTAATGTTCTGAAAGCCTTGCTTACCTGTATTTTGAGATCTTTCCTTATACTTGAAAAGTTTTCTGTTATGATTTCTGTACATAGAAATCCATGTAAACTGTTTTCTAATTTCTCTGTAACTCAAATTAGCCCTTGGTTAATCTTAGCATCGTGTAGAAGCTGTTGGACAAATTTTTCTTGTTCTTTTACCATTTTTAAGGCTTCTCTAAGTAATTCATCATGAATTTCTATTTTGCCCTTCATATCTGAAACCCTGTCTTCACATTGGTCATTTCTGCTGTTAATGAATTCTATTGAATATTTTTTATTGCTGGAATTTCTATTTGGCACCTTTTTGTGGAGTATATCTTTGGTAAATTTGTCATTCATGATTTGAACCATTTTGTTCAGCTCTTCCAATTTTTTATGCTTCTCCCATATCTACATTGCTCAGTTTGTTAGTTCCACTATCTTTTGGTTCATGTCCTCTTTGAACTCTCCAAGTTTCTTTAGTTCCTCTTTAGTCATTTCATATCTCTCACTTATCTGGTGTTTGCTTTCTTCTCCATTGGTGCCCTTTGGATCTGCTTTCAGGGAGTTAGACATTTTGGGAGTGTTTTGTTATCTTGTTTTTTTTAATGTTCATATATGAACAACTAAAGAACAATCTCTAGTTAAGTTCTATTTTTCTAATGTCTTCATTTGTCCACAGATATTGTTCACCCCTTCAAGCTATTCATTTTAATTGGATTGGATCCTGTCACTCTTGTAAGGTAGGAATTTCTGCTGGTTATAGCAGCATCAACAGATCTGGCCATACATTAATCAAATGCATTAAAACTTGTTTTACACTTTCACCATTTATTAGCGCTCCTTACAGTTTATGCTATACTGTAATTGGCAGTTACTCTGCAATGTGAAAGAAGAGAAGGGTAGTGAAGGAGGAAGGGGTACAAGAGGTGGGAAAATCAGTAAGAGGCAAGGTAGATAGAGAAATATTAACAGGTAAAAAAATAGATAGGGTGCAGATTCAGTTGGAGGTCTTTTTTAGTTGTAGTAAATGGTTAGTGTTGAATGATTTTAATACAATATTTGTGGGGCAGGATGCAGGAAGAGGGAGCTGTAATGAGAGACTGAGGAAAGTTGTGAGGTTGTGAGAACCTGTTTATATATTTGTGGTTAATTTTGTTTGAATCTTCTAAGTACAATTCTGTTTAGTGGTTATCCTGACATGATCATGAATGCTACCATTCAAGTTAAAGCACTGATCTGTTGTTATTTACAAATACAGGCAAAATATAATCAATCACATGAAAGGTGGAGAAGAGGCAAGAGAAGACAAGAGACAGGTAAAATAAGGAAGAGAAAGGAAATACAATAAAGAGGACAGAAGGTTAAAAAGAGAAAAGAGAAGAAAGACTGAGAGTCTTTAAAGTGCAAGGCCTTAAGCTAATGGGCCCTGATACACAGCACATTCCAATTTTATTTCAGGCAAATATTAAAATGTACTTACAAGTCTGGTTCTAGTAATGAATTATTAAACATAGCTACTTAAATAAGCTCCTGAGCTCATAAGTAAAAAATAATCTCATAGAGGGCCAGGGATTTAGCTCAGTGGTTCCGATGCCTGCCTCACAAGAGCAAGGTCCCGAGTTTGATCTCTGGTACAAAAACCAAACAAACAAACAAACAAAAAATAATCTCATAGAGTCCGTTATGCATGCTATTTGAAATAATCTCAGAGTGTAGACTCTCCTGGGAAAACTGCGTCATGAAATCCTGAACCTACAAAACAGAGCAATATAGGAGCTAGCGGGCCAGGAATTTAGCTCAGTGGTTTTGCTGCCTGCTGCGCAAGCACAAGGACCCTAGTTCAATCCCTGGTACTAAAAAAAAAAAAATATATATATATATATATATATACACACACATCTATACATATATATACAATATATACATATATATATATATATATGGGGTACAACTCAGAGATATAGCACTTGACTAGAATGCATAGGGCCTGGGTTCAATCCCTGGCAATACTGTGTGCACACTCGCACATACCCAAAAATACAAAATTGAGAGTAGACATCTCACATGATGTGAATTTTGAGGGAGTAAGTCATTTGGTCCATAATAGCTATTTAAATACCTCCATTAAACTGATTTTATAGGTTAGTGTCCTCTCCATTCTCTTTGTAAGAGGCACAAACAATTATGACTTGACAAAGGCTCATGACCAGAAGCCTGCCCATGAGTAGATCACATACCAGTACTACCATTCCCACATGCTGAGAATCAAGTTTATCAAGTCAGTTGTGTTGATTACTTAACTTGTTCCAGCCAGTTGAACTTGTTATTGTAATTATGTAATTTAAACTACTTTTTATTTTCAGTACTGGAGATAGAACTCAAGACCTTGCACTTGCGAGGCAGGTGTGGCACCACTGAGATAAATCCCTTTCCTAATTTAAACTACTTAAGGACAAACATAAATATGAGGATGAAAAAGAGAGCTATTTTTTCTCTGAAAACTAAATGGAATCCTTGGGAAAAATTCATAGTTTTAAAAATTGTTGTCAAATTAGTTGACAAGATAACTATAGAAGATTAGAAAACAATAAGTCAAAATCTAGGAATCTGTACAAACATTGTCCCATAAGTTACTTTAGCTCTCATTCCATTTCAAAGAATCTGAAAAGCTAGGGGTATAGCTCAGTGGTAGAGTTCTTACCTAGCATGTGTGAAACCTTGGCTTCCATCCCCAGAACAGGAAGAAAAGATAGAAACTGGATATTACAACAAATACATTATAGATATTACTTATGTAAAAATGTGGTTATGGAATCTCAAAAAATCAGCAGATTCAGAGGAAAGATTTTTAATAAAGACTGACAGATTATAAAACTGTGTGCATTTATGCATTTTATGATGAAATACAACATTAAGGCAGGATTTCATGTTTGTTTGTTTGTTTTGCTTTTTGGGTTTTTTGGTACCGGGGATCGAACTTGGGACTTGTGCTTGTGAGGCAGGCGGTGGAACCACAGGATTTCATTATTTTAACAGCTTTAATCAATCAACTGCTTTTCCCAGTCACTTCAAAGAAGTTTAATACTTTAGATCAGCACTACATTAAAACCACAATTAGTACACTATCAATGGACTTAGAGTCTAAGCCTTAGAACTCCAGTTCTTAAAATTGTTTCTCCTATTTGCTTAGCTTAGTAACCAGCCACCAACTTATTTAAACAGAGGTAGTGTGTACAAACACAAAAGCCTGTGTTTTCATCCATGCCGTTGATTTATCAAGGTAGAAGTTAATGTAACAAGTCCACTGACACATACTGCTAACACAGAATCCCAGGGCAAATAAGCCCAGGAAAAAGAATTTTCTGATATGGCTTTCTCCTTTAGCTGTGGTGGTTGAAAGGACTTTTCCCTGTGATTCAATTTCTTAACTTTGATACCTGTAATATGTGTTAAGTATAGTACAATGGTAAATCCTAGTAGCACTTTACAGGTAAATACTGCTTTTCATCCAAGAAGTTCACATTTTTAATAGTGTCCTGGCAGCACTGTAGTGGGGTAAATAGTAATTAACCATGTTTTCAGTTTCAAATAGGGAACCACATCCAAGAGGAGCCTGATTGTTTACTTATAATTTCCAAAGGTCCTAGCAGTTCCAGCCTTACTCAATCTGCTTCACCCGGCCCACACATTCAGAGCATCCCCAGTGCCATCAGGCTTCCCAGGCCCTGCTTATGACTCTCCATGTGCTTGCTGTCTGTTTCTCTCTTGTCATAGACAATTGGTAAACAGCTGCTAGAGAACTGCATCTCTTCCAGTGTTCTCATCCCCATGCCAATCCAGCAAGATCTTTGGCTAGATGGGAGGGTAGGGAGAGAGCCACATCAGCTAAACTCAGACAGGGCAATGATGTCCTTTAATTGCTAACTAGGAAATTACTTTGCTGACTGTATTTCTAGACTGCTTTGTTTTATCAGCATCACAAATGACAAATACATTTAATTGACTAAAAGACCCCTTTGAATTTTAACTCAAATGGGTAACTTATATTTAGCTGAGAATGATATAAATTTATGGTTAATCTCTGTGACTGGTTCCATTGGATTGTCTAAATGAAAATGATTTGGGCTTACAGAAGCCATAATTAAAGAGAGAGGAAGACAGCAACGAAAGCTTTCTTAATCACTATAAAGACAATGTAGAACAAAAATTTCTTAGAGCCAGGGAGAACATTGGAATCCATGTAGCCCAAATGCTTATTTGGCAGATGAAGGAATTGCTAGCATGTTCCTTACTAGGAACATTACTGACACTTGGGCAGACAATTTTCTGCTCTGTGGAGCCAACCCACACTTTGCATGATGTTTAGCATCCTGGCACCTGCTTACTAAATGTTAGTAACCTTCACAGTCGTTATGACAACCAAAATGCCCCCCGACCCACCCCCACACACACTTCCGAAGTTGCCAGCAGAGACTGTCTCTCCTTCTTTGTTGAAAACCTCTGAACCAAATTACTCATAAACAACCAGGAAATGTATCCAAATACAACTGATTCACTAACAACAAACTCTAAGGGGCATGAAAAGCAACCAGCAATCTTGTTAAAAAGGCAGACTGATTAAGTAATTCTGGAATGGAAGTGAGATTCTGCATTTCTAATGAGCTCATAGGTGATGCTAGTACTAGGAGTTCATGGATTTCATTTTGAGTAACAGAGAACCAGAGATTTAATGAAGATGGTTTTAAACTGTCTTGGTGTGTTTACCAATGATCCCCAGAGCTGTGGCAGTGGAACATCCTCAAGGTATCTGCTATATGTATGGGCTTGTTAGATTTGTTCTGGTTTTACATGAGGATGCTGCCTCAGTCTGTCCTTTCTTCTGGATAACCTGGCAGCAAAGCCTGTCTTTGTTTTGCTACACAGCACCCTTCAGACTGCTTCCAGAGGCTAGTTTTATGTAAGACCGTTCCCTACAGTCTTATGCCCTCAGTTCCTATTTGACTGCAGCTCCTGGAATCTCAGCTGAAACCAAAAGCAAGGCACCTGTTTGCTGAGTGAGGTGACAGAAGTGGGTGGAGCTTGTTAAGCCTCTGAGCTGTTACTTGTCTTGGTGACAAAGATGACCAGAGCTGTGTTTCCAGACTCCCAGTTTAGAGATCCTCCCCAAGGCTTCATGTTCTTATTTCCCTTCTATTCCTACCATTAAATAAAGCTCTGCATGATTCAGTATATTTTATCAGGAAACTGCCACACATTCTGCTTCTGCCAGAAGTTTCTTCATTAGTCAGCTTCCTCATGGAAGCACCAAGGAGAGAACTCTTCCATGTAACAAAGGGCATATTGAGAAATATGTTCCGGTAGACATTGTCGATTTTTCCTTTTCCATTCCACTTATAAATAGTTGTTCCATTTCCTGCAATGATAAACAATGAGATAGAAGAATTCAATTATTACTTATAGTAAATCACCTCCAGATTCTCCATCATCTTTTGTCCTCTATCCCCTTTCAGTCAAGGACAGAAAGCGAAAGGATATCCATGTGGATGGGTCAGTACTTTATTAGGAACAAGGCACCCTAACATCATAACACAGTATCTGTCTTAGCTTGGGTTCCCCTGAAAGCAGAGTATGAAACAAAGGCTTGGGTAATTGTGGTTTATTTGAGAAGGAACTCCATAGACCAGCAGCCTGAAGAGGAAGAGTGAAAATAAGCAAAACAAGAATACATTACCATGTTGGCCAGTACTACAGATGACTAGTATTTGATTCTGTCTGGACCAGCTGAAAAGCCTTATGTAGTGCACCTGAGAACTCTGACTGTTGCATGAAAGGGAAAAGCATTTATCCATCAGTTTCAATACCTCATTTGGCAAGGGTGGGCTCAGAGGGATTGACTCCTCTAGTCTTTTAAGTGGTGTGTGCGTGTGTGTGTGTGTGTGTGTGTGTGTGTGTGTGTGTGTGTGTGAATCCCCAGAGAATTCTCAAAGATCAGTCAAAACCTAGGCACAAGTGCTAGAGCAAAACTTTCAAGTGTTGTGTGTGTGTGTGTGTGTGTGTGTGTGGGTGTGGGTGTGAGAATCCCCAGAGAATTCTCAAAGATCAGTCAAAACCTAGGCAAAAGTGCTAGAGCAAGAGGTGGGGTGAAGTGAAATTTTACATGACAAGTAAGAGACAGTAATTCTTAACACAATGGAGAATGTTTGGGATAGAGGTCCTGGGAAATGGACACATCCCACTTGAAGTATTCCACAAGCATGCTATGTACTTTGTCATATTTAGATCTAAGGATCAATTTCCCATATCATCTTTGAGTACAAAGGCTGGCCAAAACAATAGCTTTGTTTACCTGGATTTGTCTCCTTACTGTATTGATATATAAAAATTAATTTAAAAATTATCAAAGACTAAACTATAACAGCTAAAATTATAAAACTCTTAGAAGAAAACAGAAAAAAATCTTCATGACACTGAATTTGGCAATTATTTCTGGGACATAGCACCAAAAGCATAGTCAAAAAAGTTAATATAGCTAGAAAAGGTGGCATATGTCTATAATGCCAGCCACTGATGAGGGTGAGACAAGAGGATCACAAGTTTGAGGCCAGTTTGGGTAACTTAGTGAGATCTCAAAATAAAACACTAAAAAGGGCTGGGAACGTAGTCAATGGTGGAGCACTTACCTAGCCTGTGCAAAACCCTGAGTTCAGTCTCCAATACTGGGGGGAAAAAAGGAAATATGGTTAAATTGGACACATCAAAATTTAATCTTTTTTGTGTCTAAGAATGTAATCCAGAGAGAAATGGAAAATCTCAGAATGGGAGAAAATATTTCCATATCATGTATCTGATGAGTAGTTGATATCTAGATTATACAAAGAACACTTACAGATTCCACCTCTCCTAGGACGGAGGAGGTGAGCCAATCCCAGCACCCAGGAGGAGGCTCCTTGGCAGCAATTCCACTGCTCCTAGGGCAGAGGAGGTGAGCCAATCCCAGCACCCAGGAGGAGGCTCCCCCACTACAATTCCAGCAACCCCTGCCTCTGTGGAAATGAGAAGACATGTAAAAAAGCCTCAAAAACAGACTTCCAGATCACCTATAGCAACCCCAAAGGGAAACAAGATGGAACACTCTGTTACTCAAGCACCTGGACTCCCTGAACTGGCAACAAAAGAGGACATGGAAAAAATGAAATCAGAAATAATTTCTCAGATAACAGCAAAGATTGTGCCCATAATGCAAGACATGATTAATCAATCTAGAGAGGACACAGATAAAAAAAAAAAGGAGCTGAGGAACATGATGGAATCCCAACATAGGAAACAAATGGAATCCATAAAACAGATGCAAACAGATTTCCAAGAGATTAAAAACTCCATCGAAAGTCTACACAGCAGAATGAACCAATGTGAGGATAGAATTTCAGATATAGAAGATAAGATTGCAATTAGTGACCAGGAAAAGAAAAATTACTTCAAAATTGTAAGGGACTAAGAGAAAGCAATCCAGCAGCTGCTAGATGATGCAAAGAAGAATAACATAAAACTGATTGGAGTCCATGAAGCAACAGGAGAGAGTGCAGATGACATAAAAAAAACTCTTCACAGAAGTGATGGCAGAAAACTTCCCAAGCAGGAAAAAAGAACTTGACATACAGATAAGTGAGACATATAGGACTCCAAGTAGCTGTGATCAAAACAAATCTACACATAGGCATATAATAGTTAGGATTCCAGAAATTCAACAGAAGAACAAAATTCTACAAGAGAAAAGAAACAAATCACATACAAAGGAAAGCCCATCAGAATCACAGCAGACTTCTCAACACAAACCATCAAGGCAAGAAGAGCTTGGAGTGATGTATTTCAAGCCCTAAAGCCTCCAACCTAGATTGATGTACCCTGCAAAACTATCTTTCAAAATTGATGGAGAAATAAGACACTTTCATGATAAAGAGCACCTCAGGAACTTCATGAATATCAAACTGGCACTCCAAAGAATTTTAGAAAATACCCTAGGAAAAGACAATGAGGATCACAACCCCAGGAAACCCAGCAGAATGAATCCACTGGGCGTGACAAATTAAACTCAAAGGGGGAGAATCCAACACAAAGAAAAAGTCATGACAAGCCTTTTAAAACTTTTAACTTCATCTCCCTAATGAGTGTATAATTCAATCTTGTTATTGTACTGATTAGTATTTTCCTGATTCTAGAGTTGCACACCTTTCCTTGTGCTATATTTATCATCTATTTATCATCTTCTTGTGTCTACTTTTTAATTGGGTTGTCTATTAATGAGCTGTAAGAGTTCTTTATATATTCTGGTCATATGCATTGTAAATATGGTCTGTTTAAGGACTACTTTTCATTTTCTTACTGATGTCGTTTAAAGTTCTAAATTTTGATGGATTCTCATTTATCAATTTTTTCTTTTATACATCATGTTTTTTGTATCCTAGGTAGTTCTTGCCTACCTTAAATTCATAAACATTTTCCCTTATAATTTCTTCTTAAAGTTTTATACTTTTAGGCTTTCATATTTAGGTTCATAGATCATTTCAAGTTATTTTTATGTATGGAAATAAAGGGTTGAGGTTAATTTTTTGTATACGGATACCAGGCATGCTAGTGCCATTGGCTGAAAACACTATCTTTTTCTCGGCTCTTGAATTGAGTTTATATTCTATAAAATGTTAATGTTAAATAATCTCTCAGAACTCAGTGGGCCATATATGTGTGGTTCTATTTCTAGATTCTCTGTTTTATTCCAATAATCTGTATCTTTTTCCTTACACCAACACTGCCTTGATTACTGTAGCTTTAGAGGAAGTCTTAAAATTAGGTACTGAACATCTTCCAACACTGTTCTTTTTTCTTTTTCTTTTTACTTTTCTGGGTCCTTTGTACTCCTACATAACTTTTAAATTTCAATATTCAGTCCTTCATTTATAGCAAGTATACATAGACCTGAATTTTTATATGTATCTTGTGTTTTCTAATCTTGCTAAATTCAAATACAAGTTCTAGGGGCTCCTAGAGATTTCTTAGTATTTTCTCTGTAGATGATCATTTCACCTACATATAAAGATTTTGCTTCTAACTTGCCAATCCTATCCTAATTGTGTCATTTTATTGCCAGAATATTTTGGTTTAGGCCTATGTTTCAAAGTTTAATAGGCACATCTGCCCTTGTTACCCACCTTAATGAGAAAGCATTGTATCTTCTCCTTTCATATAAGGCATTCTCGCTGGAAGTATGGAGTACATGTCTTTAATCTGTTGAAAAGGTTCTGTTCTACTTCTAGTCTCCTGATAGCTTTTACCATGAACAGCTGTGGAATTTAGTCTTATACTTTTTCTCCAACTAGTGACAGGATCATATTGCTTTTTGCTTTCCTCTGTTAAAATGAGGACTTTTGGGGGTGGATCTTCCAATGCTGAACCAACACTGCCATCCCTATAATAAAACCACTTTCTGCATACAGCTAGATCTGACTTCTAATAGTTTGTTTTGTCAAACAAATTTCTATCTATGTTCATACTCTTTTCTTCTACTATCTTTATCCAGTTTTAGGATTAGCACAATGTTGATTTCCTAAAATGAGGGGAGAAGTGTTCCTTTTTTTTTTTTTTTTTGCTTTAATTGTTTGATATAATTTATCAGTTAAAATGTATATGATCCTGTTGTTATAATATACGTAGGTTTTCAAGCTAGGAATATACTCCCTTTAATAGGTGCTCTTCAAATTTTATATTTCCTCCAGAGTTAGTTTCATTAATTTGTCTTCCAAGTACTTCTTAGAAGTTGTCAAATTTATTTCAGAACAGATTTTTGTAATATGCTTTCTATATCCTTTTAAATTCTGTAAAATCTGTGGTAATGTCTCCTAGATCTTGATATTGTAATTTTTGAAAATATATAATTGATATTGTGTAATAGGAAGTAAAGGTCTAAAGGAACAGGGGAAGGGGAGGGGTAGGAGAAGGAAAGAAGGGAAAAGAAAAAATATGAGAAAAGGAAAAAAATGTAAACAAAGTGTTTGCAAATAGGGAAGATTGGAGGGGGAAAAAGGAGGGCAGTGGAAGGGGAAAAACATAAGAATCAAGATACATCATGTAAAGGTACAAGATCCCAATGATGTATGTAACTGTATTTTATCCCTAAAATGCACCAATAAACTTAATGGGGGAGGGGAGACACTTATAAATCATTAACCAAAAAATAAAAATTAAAAACTGGGATAAATAAGTTCCTTCAAAGAAAACATATAAATAACTAACAAGCACAATAAAGATGTTCAACAACACTAATTGTTAGGAAAATGGAACTCAAACCCCCAATGATATACCATATAACACTCATTATGATGGCCAGCAATTAGTCTGCTTCAGCAACAGAAATTCATTTCCTCACAGTTATAGGGGCCAGAAGTCCAAGACAAAGGAATTGGCAGGTTCAGTTTCTTCTGAAGCCTCTCTCCTTGACTTGCAGATGGCTGCTTTCATGGTGAGTACTCACTTGTCCTGTCTTTTGTGTGTTCATCTCTGGTTTCTGTCTGTGTATCCTAATCCCCTTTTATTAGGACACAAGTAAGATTGGATTAGTTCCAATCTAATGGCTTCATTTTAATTTGATTACTTCCTACAAACTGTCTCCAAAAATGGTTATATTTTGAGGTACTAGGGGTTAGAATTCAACACACAAAACTTGTGGGGGACATAATTCTGTCCATAACTATTTTTGTTTAAAAAAAGAAAGGAACAAGTGTTGGAGAGGATGTGGAAAAAGTAGAATCCTTAGTCATTTGTGGTGTGAATGTAAAATTGTGAGGTTGGTTATGGAAAACAATATGGCAGATCTTCAAAAAATTAAAAATAGAGCTTGGTGAGATGACATATGTTTCAATCCCAGCTGCTCAGGAGGCTGAAGCAAGCAGATTACAAGTTTTAGACAAGCCTGGAAATTTAGTGAGACCCTATCTGAAAATAAAAATGAAAATATAAATGGCTATGGCTGTAGCTCGGTGCTCCTTGGATTCCCCTCTAGAATAGCAGCAAGCAAAGGCCAGGACATGCCTTCTGGGCTAAGGACCACTTCCTTATCACTCTTTAAGTGTCTCAGTCCTACCCAGGGACCTGCCCTCTCTAACTTCCAAACAATAGCTACAGTCAAAGTAGTAGCTCATAAATCAGTTCTTGAGGAAATCCTCAACTCAGGCATAGGCACCTCAAGGTGTCCAAACGTATCCTTTGGCTACAGACCAACTCATTATCTACTCATCCATATAGGTTGCATCTCATGGATACAGTTATAACAGAGTGAAAGAACACGAGCAGTTAACTCAGAGAACGTAACTCAGCATGAGCTGTCAAACACTCTCAGGACAACCCTCCGGGGAGGGACTTGGACTCTTGACCAAAAATAAAAGACCCCTTTCCCTGATACTTAGGGCCCACTGTGAGCCCACTCTTATTCTGCAGAGCGTATTTCTTTTCTGCTTGAATATGTACTTTCACTCCCTTTTCTGTGTGTCTTATCCAATTCTTTGTTTGGGACATCAAGAACTTTAAAAGAAACCCCTTGGGACTCTCCATTGGGTAACAGTCCATAGTATCACACACACACACACACACACACACACACACACACGCATACACAGAAGAAAAAAGAATTGAAAATGACCACAGATCCAACAGTTCTACTTATGACTATATAACAAGAATAGAAAATAGTCAATTTTCAAAGAGATATCTGTATACCCATATTCATAATAGTCAAAAGGAGGAAGCAATCTAAGTGTCCATCAATAGATGAATGGATAAGTAAAGTGCAATATATACTTACAATCGGACATTATTTATAATTTTTATTTTATGTTACCTTTGCTTTTTGTTTATGAGGCAAGGTTTCAATGTGTAGTTCAGGTTGGCCTGGAACTCACTATGTAGCCCAGGCTGGCCTCAAACTCAGTGATCCTCCTGCCTGCCTCAGCCTCCAGAATGCTGGGATTATAGACATGTGCCACTATACCTAGCTCAGAATTTTAAAAAGGAAGTAAGCTCTGACAAGGTATAACATGGGAAAAATTTGGAGACATTATGCTAAGTGAAATAAACCAGTCACAAAAGACAAATACTGTATAACACTTACATGAGGTATTTAGTCAAATTTATAGACATAACATAGAAAGAAGATTATCAAGGGCTGGGGGAAGGGACAGGGAAAAGATGTTTAATGGGTAAAGGAGTTTTTGTTTTCCAAGGTGAGGAGTTCTGGAGATTTGTGTACAAAGTATGAATATACATAATATTATTGAACTTTAAGTATACTTAAAAATGGATAAGATGGTAACTTTTATGTTCTATATATTTACTACAATTAAGAATAAATAATACAAACCAACAAGAATGGCCTTACAGGTCACAGAGAAGGAAAGACAGTAGAAAATGGGTGGAAAGCTAAACAAACGGAGAAATAACAAAAATAAGCAAGTAGAAGATGTTAAACCCTTGAAAAACTGTTTCAAATACTAAATGGAGGAAGTTTTGAGCTACTAAATTTTGCTGATAAAGATAAATGTGTTATGTGGTGGGTTTTTTTTCCTCTCTTCTTTTGTTTTCCTTTGGTTGTCTAGAAACATGTTGCAAGGGCAAGAATGAACCCTGGAAATCTCCATCGCTTCCTCAACCTTGCATAGCCACACTGTGTCATGCACAGAACTAGACAGTGTACTGCAAGAGCAGTGGCAATGTGACTAGGGGTTCATGCACTTCTCTAGTTAGTACTGCACATCTGAAAGATTCTCCTACAAATAACTCAAGTTTATCCTTCTTTATGGCAGAGTAGTACTCCATTGTGTATAAATATCACATTTTCTTTATCTATTTATCTATTGAGGGATATATGAGCCATTTCCAAGATGTAGCTATTGTGAATTTGTGCTGCTATAAACATGGGTATGCATATATCACTGTAATATATCTTTAACACTTTTAAGGAGATGGGAATACCTGGGTCAAATAGAATTTCTTGTTTTTAGTTTCCTGAGGAACCTCTATATTGATTCCATACTGATTTCCATAGTGGTTGTACTAGTTTACATTCCTACCAACAATGAATAAGGGCTCCTCCCTACCCTCACCCAGCCTGGCTAGCATTTATTGTTATCTGACTTCTTGATGACAGCCATTCTTTCTTGGGTAAGATGGCATCTCAGTGTTGTTTTAATTTACATTTCTCTAATGACCGGCAATGGTGAAAATTTCTTCATGTATTTATTGGTCATTTGTATTTCTTCTTCTAAGAAGTATCTGTTCATTTCAGTTGCCCATTTCTGATTGGGTGTTTGATTTGGAGGGGGTCTAATTTTTTTAGTTCTTATTCTAACCACCAGTCCTTATTCTAGATATTAGTTCCCTGTCCAAATTGTAGCTGGCAAAATCTTTTTCTGATTCTGTCACTTTCCTCCTGATTCCCAATGATGTGCTTCTCATTTTCTTTGACAAGTTGTTATTTTCCAGTGTCTAGATTCTAGATCTTGGAGGGGCTGACTTTTACTACTGATCACCACTCTGCCATTTTCTTTCTCTGGAGAAAATTTTAGAGGTGGTATTTTCATGTTAAAATATTTCAAGATATATAAGACAAAAGATACATTATATTTTTATGGCATTGGTAAGTAGATCTATGAACACAGGACAAAAATTAGAGTGGAGAGCTGGGCATACAGCCATGCCTATAATCCCAGCATTTGGGAGGCGAAGGCAGGAGGATTCCCATGAGTTTGAGGCCACCCTATGCTACATAATAGGTTCAAGTACAGCCTGAATGACATAGCAAGACCCTGTCTCCAAAAAAAATTAGAGTGGAAAAAAAATGTTTGCTAGTGAAAAGATAGTAGTTCCTATGGCTAGGTAGGAATTTTTAAGTCATATACTTGTACTTGGGTCTCAAAAATGTAATTTTATTTTTTCTAAGTCTATCAGATCTTATTTCAAGTTCCCAGTTGCTGGAAAAAAGTCATTTTAGTGTAAACTAGGTAAGTTCAAGAGTTCTCCAATTTGTATCCTCCCAGGTTTAACTCTGAGAACAATAATTACTCCATGTGTGACAGACTCTTAAGGTGGTGCCCCCATGATCCCTGTCTCTTGATCTTCATGCCTCTCTTTTCATTTCCCTCTTGAATGTGGCACAACCCATAGTTTTCTTTGAACTAATAGGTTGTGGTACAGTGATAGAATGTATATGATTATATATATTTTATTAAATGTATGTGATTATGTTATATAAGATTGTGATGCTTGTCTCAGTCTCTCCCTGTCTCTGTGTCTCTCTGTCTCTGTGTCTCTATCTCCCTCCTTCCGTCCCCGTCCCTCTTTCCCTCCCTCCCTCCCTCTTTCCCTCCCTCCCTCTCTCCCTCTCTCCCTCTCCCCCTCCCTCTCCCTTTCCTGGATAGGCAAGAAACTGTGTTGAGGAACCTCACTTGGCAGGGCACTCTGGTAATGGATCTTTCCCCAGTCAGGACTCAAATGAAATCACAGCCTCAGCCAACACTTTGATTTCAACCTTGTAAGACTCTAAGCAGGGATGCTCCAAAAACCCTTGCTGAGATTCTCTATCCACAGAAACTATGAGATTAATAAATGTGTATTGTTTTAATGGCAAATTTGTAATAGTAGGAAACTCATACACCTTGTCATCAGGGAGAACCTAATCCTTGGTCTTCATGTCTTATTCTTTCCTTTGTTTCTGTTTCCTTTAACAAGGATTCAAGTGCCTGTGTATCAGACATACATCAGAGAACAATTCTGACTGCTCTCCTAAGATGTTCTAGTCTTTATATGTTCGCATTCTCTTCAGTGTTCAGGCATATCCAGCCCTCATCAATGGACAACTTTCTAAACTATCATGTGCTATGTGTGCACACTGAATCCTTCTACACCAGTCTAAAGACCTCTAGAGATCCTTATGTAATTAGCGTTGTGTCTGGACCAGTCTCAGCCAGAGAAGATACTGGCTGCTCCCTGAGTTTGTTGGACTGTATGAAGACTGTAGAACTGCCCAGACCATTGTCCTAACAATTTGAAGAGTCTCAGCTTTGTATTTCTCAGAGTGTGGTGGCCTAGGGACACTATAAACCTGTTGGTTCTTGAGGCTGTGGAAAAGAAGTACAATAAAATACCCAGAATATGTACATCCAGTGTTTTCATATACCACCAGTTTTCCTGTGAAATAGTTGAAGTCTCACCTCTAAACCAATGGACTGGTGTTTTTGTGCAAAGAAAAAGGCTTCACTTCCTCAAGTCTAGCAAGAGCCCAGGGTTTAGCTAAGAAGGCACAAATTAGACTCCACCTCTCACTTTCTTCTTGGATAGGCACATTTTTGCATGCACAAACTAAAAACTACAGCTACTCGGGGGAGCCAAAGTGCATAGGCCCCAGGAACATTTAAAATCTAACACCTTATCGTCTCTCTTTTCCCTGAGCTCAGTGGATATTTATGAAAAAAGAGAATGAGAGGAACCAGGGTATAGAGGAGTTGAATCATGTAACCATCTCCTCTCTTGGAGACTTTGAAAATTTCAAATCTTGTCTTAAAGTCACCCTTTTGAAGCAATTGAAGCTCTATATGAATTTCTTATAGCCCAGATGGGTAAGTCGGGGTGAGAGGTATAAAGGAGAATATATCACATGTGATAATGTTGCACCTCACTACCATTTATTGATACTTAGTATTGCCAAACATTGTTCTAAGCACTTAATATCAATTTTCCCTTATAAAATTCTATGAAGTGAATATTTTAGCTAACTTTATAGATGATGAAAATGAGTATTATAAAGCTAATGTCTCTAATATTGCAGGCTTGAAGAAACAGAAATGAGATCTAAAACTATAACTACTTCATTCAAAGCTTGTGAGTTATTATTTTTAGTTTTACTAAGTACCTAACACTACTGAGTATACTAGGAATATACCAGCTTTAATCCACCATGCTACTTTATTGTTATTAATTTTTTTCTGAGACAGGGTCTCACTATGTAGTTCAGACTGGCCTTGATCTCATTATGTAGCCCAGGTTGGCCTTGAACTCACAGTGATCCACCTGCCTCAGCCTCCCAAGTACTGAGATTACAGGCATGCACCACCATGCCTGGCCACCATGCTACTTTACAACATGTCAGAACGTTGAAAATTCTTGATCAGCAGAATTATTTAGGCAAGTCTAGACCACTTATCTGAGATAGTTTCTATTAGACAAAAATGTGTAGCATTCATTTAAAATAAATTTTAAAATAGGGAAATTAAAGCTTGAAGGAAATAAACATTAAGCCAAATACCCCCAGGATCAGAAGCACATTTCCCCCTTATAATTCCTCAAAATGCTTATTAAACTTTGATTACACTGTAATACTTATGAAATTGCAATACACAAAGACTGCAACGAACTAGGGATGTTACGACACCTGTTCAAATCATCCGAGGGTTGGATAAACTCTAGAGTTGTTTGACCTGCTGCAAGAAAATGCATAACCTTTTTTTTTTTTTTTTTTTTTTTTGGTACTGGGGATCGAACTTGGGACCTTGAGCTTGCAAGGCAGGTGTCGGAACCACTGAGCTAAATCCCCAGCCCCTAAATCTATTTTTTTTTTTTGGTACCGGGGATTGAACTCAGGTCCTTGTGCTTGTGAGGCAGGCGGCGGAACTACTGAGCGAAATCCCTGGCCCTTATAATCTTATAAAAAGATAATTTATTGCTGGGTGTAGTGGCACAGGCCTGTAATCCCAGCTTTCTGGGGAGACTGAGGCAGAAGGATCACAAGTTCCAGGCCAGACTGTCTCAAAGCGGGTGGGAGTGGGGGGAAGGTTCTGGGAATGTAGTAGCTCAGCATTCCCTGGGTTCAATACTCCTTGGGCGGGGTGGGGGGATGAATATTTGTCTGAGTTTTTGAGAGAAATGGAGATATGGCATCAATAAACCATTGTCAACTTGCCTACTGGTTGCAGGTTGCAACAGGCTCAGGTTGATCCTCTGGATATGTGCCATGAAAGATTTAATGCAATCATACAGTAATCATAAATGACAATGTAGTATGCCTCTGTTGGGTCATGGGAGTAATTATATTTGGAGCACTTCTGGATATAGGAATATCCTGAGAGAGAATGGCAGATAAGAGTCTTTGCATTTATTACATCATTTGTGTAATAAGGCAGGAATGCACCAGCAGATAATGAGTTATACTTTGGCACTCCACCTTTATACCACACAGTGAATAGACTTTCTATTAGCATGTCCAGTGCTGTTGATTTAGAAACATACTCTTGAGGGTTACAAAACATGCTATGATACCTCTTTCTCTTTCTCTCTCTTTCTCTGCTTCTTTTTTGCTTTCTCTCTCTACTATATTTCTGTATGCCTAAGGGACATTTGACATATAGCATATAAAATGCATACATGTAATACATAACAACCATTAAATGTAATAAATGACATAGAAAACTGTATTTTCCTCATCTATTCATTCTCTAAAATATTTATGTTGTATGTTCTTCAAATCCCAAAAGTGATGAGTTTAAGCGTTTTCTCCATGGTGATGACTTCCAAATGTACATTTTAAGCTTGAATTCTTCCCTGAATTCTCAATTCATATTTCAGAGCCTAACTGACACTTCCTTTTAAACTTAATTCACATTCTCCTCCCCAAAGCTATTTCATCCTAGTATTTACTTCAAGCCATAAATCTAGGCATCCCCCCTTACATTTTTCCTTTCCCCTAATCCATTTACAGTCAGTTCCCTTTTCAAATATAACTTCAATCTGTTCATATCTCTTTATCTTTACTGCTCCTCCCTAGTATGAGCTATCATCATAATTCTCTGGAATTTTCTACAACTCACAGAGTTATTTTCCTACTTTCACTCTTTCCCTTTAGTATTCTTTTTTCCATAAACAACTAAAGTGATTTTTTAAAAAAAATTTATGAATCTGATGGTCTCACCTCTCTGCTTAAAATTCTTCCTGAGTTTCTAGTGCATTCAGAATAAAACCTAAACTCCTCACCATTGCTTATAAGACCCTGTGTGATCCAGTTCTCTTCCAGCCATATTTCAGACTACTCTGTGCTCATTCACAAAGCTTCAGCTACTTCTTTGTGCTCTGTAAACTCATAATTCCCACATCAAGGCTTTTGTATATGTTCCCTGAGTTTTCTGTATTACATCAGGATCATTCAGGCCTCAAGCCAATTACCAGCTCAGAGAGGGTCTTTCCTGATTTCTCCTACCTATACTCCTTATAACATTACCCTGTTAGGATTATTTTATAGTAATTGTCTACAATATGTCCTATCTGTCACAATCTTGTTGGTCCAATTGTCTCTCCCCGCTGTTAGAAGGTGAGCTTCCTTGTTTATCTTATTTACCTCTGTATGTCAGTGCCTAAAAGAGGGCCTAGTGTACAATAGGTGTTCATTGATTTGATTTTTCCTTGAAGAACAAAGCATGTTTCAAGGTAAGATATCTAAGTTGGATACAGAGTCCATTTGCTTATGAGAGATGTAACACAGCTATCAGAAGCTTCATAATTTGATTCTTTAATAAATTTTATTCTCAGCTACTAATAGAAGTTCTATTAATAGGAGTTAAATTTCTGCAACTTGGCCATTGCTGATAACAGACACATCAAGTTCATATAGTCTGACTTTTGCTTTTTATAAAAGGCATTAAGTGTAGGCTATTATTTAAATATAGTTTAAAAATTGACAGCATTCCTTTTGTTCTTTGAGAACACTTTGTGACGGGAGGAACTTCATAGTGATTCACACAGTTATGGTCATAGACTCTCTTGATTAAACTTCACCTAAGACCTTCTGGGTCCTCTTCTTACTAGTCTCAACCTTAGCCTATAAAAGCTTCAACAAACAACACAAATAATTTCTTCCACTCCCCTGAGAACTAAACAAGCACCACTGTAGTTTCTGTCAGTTCAAGGACGAGTTTCTAGGATGACATCCTAGACCCCTTAAAAACACCTCCCTGAGAAAGCTCAATTTTGCCAAAAGAATTTACTGTCTGCTCGAGCCAAAACCTGACTAACCTGACCTCCCTTTTCTCAGAGCATTTATTGTAGAAAACTTGCAGTTATAAATTTATTTTCTCTTTGAGATTCATCTTCTACATACCAAGAATGTCTTTCTCAAAGACCTGGAAACTATCACTTTGAAATATAATCTTCAAGAATGATTGCCCCAACCCCACCCAGTCTCTGGGAGACTAAGAGCCTAACCTTTATAAGCACAGGCAACAGACAATAGCCTAATCAAATTGAGCACACGCCCACTACATCCTTGGCACACAGTGTTTTTAAGCCTCCTGCCTTTTGTTTCTGCAAATTTGAGTTTAGTTATATATTGAAGTCTCTCTCCTCACTGTAGTGGCTTAACAAAACCCGTCTTGTCATTTTCAACAGTTTTTGGTGAATAATTTATCTTTAACATCATGAGTTAGCCTGTTGTTATGCATGGCATGTTTGGCTTAGTTGTAGTGAGGATGAATTCTCATAGACAGTGTAGTTTATCTAGCTGCTTTTTAGGCTTCTCAAGATGATGACAATTCCTCAGGATTTGTTCTTCATACTGTCTTCACTTTGATGGGAGATGGGCTCAAGGAAAGTCTTAGGATGAAGCTCTATCAAAAAGGAGAAGAAGGGCCGGGGATTTAGCTCAGTGGTTCTGCTGCCTGCCTTGCAAGTGCAAGGTCCTGAGTTCCATCCCCTGTACCAAAAAATAAAAGGAGAAGAAATGCTAGAGCTATGTCCTGAAGGAATGCCCAGACACCCACGTCTCCACATCTGCCTTGGATCTAACCTTAAGCCACTCAGAGTCCTTTTATTATTCCAATTGAGTCTTTCAGTCTCAATGACTATGGGACCTCCAAATCTAGTAGGATTAGTTAATTAGAGTCTGGGACTCAGGGGAAACACCTGAGTTTAGAGACACAGATTTGAAGTAGTCAATATTCAGGTGTAAATTGAGTAGTAAAATTATGAAGGAAGAATGGGTTAGTTCTGAGAGGAAATAACAACAAGGACAAATGCTCCTAAGAAATACCAGTTTAAGAAGGAGTGGAAGACTGTGTGTGTCGACTTTTTACTTATCACTGCATATAGAAAATAATATTCATATGGCATTCTGTGGGAAATTTATCAGAAATTTAAGGGTCCATTTATGATGTTTAGTGACATTTTTTCATTGCTTTCTGTATTTGTTTCTTATGGCTGCCATAACAAAGTATCATGAATAGTGTAGTTAAAAATGAGGAATTTATTATTTCATACTTCTGGGGGCTAGCAGTCCAAAATTGAGGTGTCAGCAAATTCTATTGCCTCTAAAACCTTCAGTGAAATCCTTTTTTCCCTCTTTCTTGCTTCTGGTGGTTGCTGGCAATCTTTCAAGTTCCTTGCCTTGTGTTCCTTGGCTCCTTTACCTTCGCTGCCAAACAAGGTTTTTTCCTTGTCTGCTTCTTTGTCTTCACATGGCCATTTCTTATAAGAACATAAGTTACACTGGATTAGGAGCCCACTCTAGTATTACCTCATCTTAACCAATTACCTCTGAAATGACCAATTTCCAAATAAGATCTTATTCTGAGGTACTGGAGATTATGACTTCAATATATTCTTTTGGGGGAACAGAATTCCTTCCATAATATTAACTTTATATTTCATAATTATAACAAAATAGAAAGTAGTATGATACTAAGGATTGTATTTATATAATATTTAACCTGATTTTAATATCATCTTTTGTATTTAAATTAGATACACTTTTTATTATATATGAACATTAGCATTGATAAAAAATGTTCACACAATTCAAATTCTTGATCATTATCATGGGTGAGAAATGTCATATAAGTAGGTGATAAAAAAGTAAGAATATTTTTATAACCACTCAGAATATATGAAGTTGAAGTTGTATTAGAAGAATCTATCAGCCCTTCCTTATTTTTTCCATCAACAGGAATAATAGTAAATTTCCCATAAAGATAAGAATGAATTTTAAAGCCAATCAAATTTTCTGCAGATAAACAAACATGCATTGTTAGGATGGTCATACTGTAGCTTCTCTGGATGCCTCTATCAGTGTAATTAGCATGAATATATTTGAAGACAGAATTTGGCCTACTATTGCAATGCTACTAGGAAGGAATTCCTCCCTGCCTTCCTCATTACTACCAGTTGTCTCTTGAACTCTGTGCTCTTTTATTCACAGTAGGAAAGCTGATGTCCAACTCAATGGAACTACTCAATGGAAGGGTGAGTTCCTCATGATGCTGAGAAGAGGACAGTTACACTTCCAGCCCACTCTTCTTGGGTAAACCTTATAGGAGCACAGAATAAAAATGCTTGTAATGACACCAATCAGCTAGGAAGTGCTGTACTTCCAGCCCCCACCTAGATAAAAAGTCTAACTCTCTGCTTCCTGCCTGTTAGGAAGCTCTGAGACAAAGGAAGTGAAGTCTTTAAAAGGTAAACAAGTTAAGCAAGAGAAAAACACATGCCTGTAGTGTCACAGAAACCAAGGGAAAGTGTGGCCCAGAAAATCAAGTGCTGATGATACTCTGAGTAAACAAGGACTGAGACACTATGAGAGACATCAACAGATACAGTTTTTGTCAAGTGGGAGGAGCCCTAGTAGAAATTACCAGGGTTACAGAAAATGTCAGTAAAAAACAGGTATGGCAGAGGTAGACTCTTTTATAAATTTTGATTTCCAATCAGTATCTCTAAGATTACTAGTTTTATGCTTTGTTTTAGTAAAACAGGCCATTTTGATAGGGAAAAGTTTTAGATAACCTGGTAGATTGAATATTAAGGTAATTGTGGAAGCAAAATAAGTAATATATTCCTTTAAGATTTGCTTTTCCCGTAACTCTTGTTGCTTAAGGTGAGGGTTATCTGACTCCTTAACCAGTAACTTTATTATAGATAACATTTTAACCTAACAAAGTTACAATGCCTGGATAAATTTACAATGTATATATGCTTATCTTGTGTCTGTGACTTGTAAATAGGAACTGGAATTGTAATTACACATCAAAGACCACTAGGGATGAGCTGATGACTAACAAATGCATAAAATAGGAGACTAAAAATAACACAATGCAGACACTGACCAGAGTAGTTTCTGGAGGTCCTGCCTGCTTGCAAGTAAACTTTTATTATTTTACCCAAATTCTGTCTCCAGGTATTTCTTTCCATGATTTCTGGAACAATATATTAAAATCTGCCCCCCTAAGATTAACATGAAAGCTTTCTTAAAGTTATAAAGCATCAGAAATGTTTAAATAGATTTATATGTTATTAAGTATTTTTAGTTCTGTTGAAAGTCTGTGATTCTTTCTGTACCACTTCCCTCCTCACCCACCAAAGAATCATCATTTTTTAAATCTAAACTGAATGAGAACCAGCATTTTGATCCTCTTTGGTGTTCAGGTCATAACAAAAGTAAATCCCCTGAAATGCCATTAAGGAAAGAAAGAAAGCCTGGTGTGGTAGTGTACACTTGTAATCTTAGCACTTGGGAGGCTGAGGTAGTAGGATCCAGAGTTTGAGACCAGTCTTCCTCTCAAAAAAAAAAAAAAAAAGAAAGAAAAAGGGAGGGAGAGAGGGAGAAAGGGAGAGAGGGAGAGAGGAAGAGAGAGAGAGACACTCCCTCAAGAGCTCTCTGTAAATTTATTGGATTTACTCTCTGAGAAGAAAGTATTATTAACAGTGAGAACATTCTGTTGCAAAATGTTCAGAAAGAGTTGGAAGACATAATGATTAATTCCTTGAGATTTGCAGAGAATATGAATTCTAATAAGACTTGGAAGTGTAGATGTGAACTGGGTATAGTCTTGGCTCTGACTCAGAATCATGATGGAAATAGATTGCTAGGAGGACCCACCAATGAACCTCACAGGGGTCTTCTCTATTAAGCTAAGGGAGATCATGTTCCAAAAAAAAAAAGTTCCCCAAACTCTTGGCTCCTTTTTTCATCATGCTTTCATGGTAGAGGTGGTGTTGAAATGGTAACAAGAATAGCTACATGTAGCTGTGATACTATCCCCTTAGAATACTGGAATTGGATTTACCTTTGAAATCCAATTATCCATTTATCTTTGAACCTTTGACATTTAACTTTGCCCACATTGATATATGATTACCTACGTAGACTATTTAGTTGATAGTTTATCTGAAGAAAACATCAAGGAGCTGGGAGTGTGTCTCAGCGGTCAAATACATGCTTGGCCTGAGCAAAGTCCTCAGTTCAATGTGGAGGTGGGGAGAGAGAGCGAGGGAGAGAGGGAGGGAGGGAGGGAGGGAGAGAGAGGAAATTTCAAAACTATTTTCAATATAAACTAAGATTTACATTACTTGGTATTCTATTACTACTATCATTTTCTGAAAACTGGTATCAAAGAAAAATAATTGCACCAGACAACATTAAATAGGTGAGGATGACTTTATTGAAGGGTATTATATTAGGGAGAGAATAAGGCACAGGGAGCAGGGATTTTTAATGGCTGAAGTGAGCTGTTAGAAAAGTACTGGAAAACCTTAGGGGGAAGACATACACCATCTGCTAATTGGCTTTATACAAAGGAAAAGTCAACTTCTCATTTTTTTTTTATGACAGGAGGTAGTTTTGCAACTTAGAGCAAGGTACCCATGAAATTGGTCTTCTGCTCTCCCACAGGAGTTGGGAGACAGATGTTATCTCTTTTGATGATTACATTTCAAAGAGATGGCTCCAAGGCCTTTGAGGAAGAGATATTATTGGGTTGTAAAACTGGCAAAAGGCTTTATAAAAAGAGTTATGTACATCTCAAAGAAAAGAACTTACAAAATTTTAAAAATATAGATGTTCTAAGAAATAAGAGGTCAGGGGCTTTCAGTAAGGAGGAAGGCTGTTTAGTTTTTACTTCTCCCATTGATTATTGTTCCTATGATAAATTATTATTTAATGTTGAATAAATTCTTTCTTAAACTAATTATGCAGTTGCACATTAAACTCCACTTTTATTTTCTCCAGTGAAAATGCCATCTGTTGCAATTGTTGCAAACTTCTATTTAGCACTGTCCAATACAATATTCTACATTAACAAATAATTACTAGCCAGATGTGGCTATTGGACATTTGGTATATTGTAATTGTGATGTGGAATTGACATTCTGATTTAATTGGTTGAAATTTCAATAGCCACCTATGACTGGTGGCTGCCATACTGGACAAGGTGGCCTCCAAATTTACCTCACCATCATTTTATCTGCAGAAAAACTGCAGCTACCAAATGTGATATCTATGACCTGTGGCATTCTTTAAGGAGAAATTATCACTGGGGTTTATGGATACTGTACTCACTTTGGAGAGTGATGGTGAGAAGTAAGATAACCTATATGAAAGCACCCAGAAAAATGCCTGGTACAAAATCAATACTCAAAAATATAGTTTTTCAGATGCCTTCAAGAAACACATAATGGTTCTTTGGCCTCATATTCTGTTTTTCAATCTGTATATATGATAATTAACTTTATAAGGTCTTAGAAGATAAATAAATGAATCTCATGCTGGAACAATAACAGTGGGGTGCATGGAGTGGGGAAAACGAATGGAATTGAAATGTGTTATGCACATGTGCCAATCCCTTACTGTAATCATTATGTTCTGCAAACATGTACTAATGAGAGTCAAGAAGAAAGAAGCACATATTGAATTGTGGCAAAGTCTTTATAGTCTAGAACATAACAAACAACAGTTGTTTGTGTAGATGTTATAGGAACAGAAGTGTTAATGTTCTTCATTGCGATGAACAGATACTATGGCTATTTTATGATTTACAGAAAGTTACTTAATATTGGAAAAAACTTATTGTCCTTATATTGACTCAAACTAAAATTCCAAATTTTAAAACCAAAATCATAAGCATGTGGGTTACCTCCAAGACATTTAATAATAGCATCTCATTACCTCATGTTATTGGTGCATTCTTTGCTCTCAAAGAGTTATAATAAAATCCTGTATAAAGACTAAAATGAACATCCTATAAAGATTCTATTTATGTAAAGGTATGATCTTATAAATTACATGTTTTAAAAATAAGTGATCTCTTCTCTGGCATGAATTTCATATCTAAGAAAGTAGGTTACATGGCAGGGGTGAGAAGAAAAAATAGTATGTATAATGGGAGAAAGAGAACAATTTTAGCAAATCTGTTTCAGCAAAATATAGTGATCTTAGAGTACTATAATTAGCTTTCATCTGAAATTAGGCTACTCTATTCAGGAATTCCACATCTTTGAGTTGTGAGCATGTAGCTGGTTTCTTCTAGACAGTATACTTTTCCTATACTTCATTTGGCTTTTAATCTACTGTTAATTACTATCATATATTTTTACTTGTAATAGTTTCATCTCCATTTTCTCCATGGAATTGTATGGTGATAAGTTGCCAGAGGAGATGGTGAAATTTTTATAAATTGACCAGGATGTTTATATAAAAGAATTAGTTTGGATAAATTGCCTCTTTCTAATTCAAGAGTTTAGGGTATTACATTCAATAAAAAGCAGAATATTGGAGTTTCTGGTCTTGGATTCTACCATGTTGACACTTAAAACTAAATACAAGTTAGCAGTTCATTTTATAATTGGTCTGAAAAAGGTGTTTTCTATCTACTGACTTTGTACTGTGAATCTTGTGCTAAGCAAATATGCCTCATTAATAACTAGAAAATTTTTCTTCATTTAAGAAAAATTGATTTAAAACTCTTCAGGTTTACACAATGTAGAAATAATGAGATAATGATTTGCTAATAGAGACCACTAGAACAAATTCTAATAATTTATTTCTGGTGGTTAAGCTTGATTGTGTCAACTTAATTGGTTTGGGGATCTGTCTGGGGACTAGTGGAGCACCTTTCTAGATGTGTCTGTGTAGGTCATGGAGGCATAGTCTTGGAGTCCTTCTGGTCCCTCATCTTTTGCTCTGGTGCTGTCCCTCATCTTTCTCTCATCTTTTCTTCTCTGGTGCTGTTCCCTTGTTCTGATTCCTGGCTTCCATGAACTGAGCAGCTTTCCTCTTGTTTTACCATTCCACCATGATATTTTTGCTTTGAAGCTGCTGACCACATATTGAATCCCTTAAAATGTGAGCCAGGTTGAACTTCCTTTCCTTTAAATTGTGGATGTCAGGCATTGTGTCCAGTAATGGCAAAGCTAACTAATACACTATTTAAGATATTTCATTTACAAAATTTCAAATTATACTATTAAAGAGCATGTTTATAGTACAAAACAAGATAAAACTATAAAGCTATGTTTCTTATTGCTAAAGTTGAACATATAATAATTAGTAAATAATCCAACTATTTTTTTGAGACAGAGTCTTGCAATGTAGGTCAGGCTGGCCTTGAACTCACTGTGTAGCTCAGCCTGGGCTTGAACTTGCAGCAACCTCACCCTCCCAAGTGCTGAGATTACAGGCATGTGCCATCATGCCTGGAATGAAACTAACTTTTGCCAGGCAAATTTTATGTGCTAGATATATATATGCAAATTCTTTTAATCCATTTTTTGTAGTTTTTATTTCTCATCTACCTTACCCGAATTCACATGACCATTTCGTGATTCCTTTGGGTATCATACGTCATTTTCATGTTGTGATGATTGATTATACATGCTAATACTTTGTTTTTTACAGACATTATGACTTATTTTTACTTTTAAATTTTAAATCAATTAAGAAACATACTGTTTTCACATGAATAGCTACTGAGACTTTTAAGAGTACAATATATAAATATTCTTATTTACAAACATTACAAAAGTAAACAAAGAAATTCACAATATTGAGAAATTGAAATATGCTTGAGTTTGGAAAAATACCCTTACAAAGTTAGTCCCTGGAAGACATGGCTACTGTTTTACTTCTATATTATAAAATAATTTTTTAGAATTTTTTGATCCACAAATCCAAATGTAATGACTTTTAAACAGCTGAGGTAAACAGTTCTGATTAATGAAATGTTCTAGTCTACACTGACCCCTTAAAAATTTCAGTATTTGATTTTTTTAAAAGTATGTTCTGAATATATTCATGGTATGTGATAGTAAGTGGTTCAAATATAACATATTTTCATTTTTAAACTATTTTAAATATTAATACTGTAATAGGGGGACTAATTCTTTCCATGATCCTTAGGACATTGCCAATATTTACTTCTATATTCATTGCTGACTTCTTTTCAGAGGTCATTGTGTAAGTTTTGCTTAGATACTCACACTGAGTAATTATGAGATCACTGCACAATTTTCATTACAAATCTTCCATTTTATAGTTTCAAAGTTTTATTTTTAATGTTTCTTGTGAACTATAAACACTATTGCATTTTAAATAAAAGTTACTTTCCTAAGTTTAGTTTCTACACCATCCAGTTAAAATTAAAGGATAATGTTTACATTCTTAGATTCCAAGAAAAACTTTTCAAAAAAGGTTTCTCCTTTGTTATTTCCAAGACAAATAAATGCTGTTATAAAATCTGTCCCTATCATGTATGAGCTGCTCCTGACATGGAATCACAGAGTATTGGAGTTGAATATCTTCCTACTCAATTCAAGAATCCATTATTTAGCATAGTTTAGCACCCCAGTGAATGATCTTGGCTTCAAGTCCACCAGTGATGGGAAAATTCATCTTCATAAAACCTCTTTTTCATTTAGGGTGTAGTAGAAAGCCTACTGGCTTTGGAAACAGGATAAATCACAATTCCAGTTCTAGCAACATGAGCTAGAGTATTATTTACCTTCTCTGAGCTTTGGCATGCAAGTGCTCAAAAATAGCTGATGACAAACTGTATGAAGATAAAGCTAGTTAATGTGAAATATGCTCAATGATTGATAGTCCTCTCTGTCCCCACAGAATTATTTTTTTGCTAAATCTGCTTCCCTGTAAATTATTCCATTCAATTAATATTTATAGAAGGACTGTTCAAGGCACCGTACTGTATATAGCTGGGAACGAGACAGAAGGGAACTTAGTTTCAGAGAAATTACATTCTAGTGATAAGAAACAGGCCAAGAGATAGCATTTAGTTCTGTGTGTAGCCCATGTTAGGTGCTTATAAATATTTGCTGGACTGAACAGAGTGTACTTTGCTCGTGTTAAAAGGATTTATGCAAGATCAGCAGGAATGATTTAAGGTGAACTCTGTATTCTCATTAAAGCCTCAAAGATTTCAAGTATATCCTGTTTATTTTCTCCACAACACTTATCACATTTAATATTGTACACATTACTATGTTTGTTTTCTACCACGTCCCTCTAGCAGGAATGTGAGCTTCTTGAGGATGGGGTTTGTATTGCCACTGCCTAGTACTGCGGCTGGCATCTAGCAGAAATTCAATAGATATTTGTTGAAGAATGTAGAGTTCAACTCCAGTTACATTGATGAAATGGACAATTTAAAGATGAGTTTTGCTTTATTATTATTATTTGGCTACATGAAGCAAATTTATGAACCCTATATGCCTAAATTCTTGTTGCCTAACAATGGTTCTTGCTTTTTTTAGGACTCATGAAAGCTATTAATTCTTAATATAGAAAAATGTACATATACATCAAGTTTTGAAATCAAACAAATATACAAAAATATCTAGATGAGAACCTTTGACCTAATGAAGGGGGAAAATTTCAAAAAAATTGAGATTTCTGTGTGTGTGTGTGTGTGTGTGTGTGTGTGTTTGTATATGTGAAATTTCTTACTTTTTTGGAAATAATACTAATGTCTATATTTAGGTTCCCATTACCTTATTTGATTTTTTTCTCCCTCTGATTCCCCTTAACTTTCTTTAGGAAAAAAAGGAGGAGGTGCCAGGGATGTAGTTCAGTGGTAGCATGCTTGCCTAGAATGTTCAAGCCCTTGGGTTCTATCCCCAGCATCACAGAGAACAAAACAAAACAAAAAAAGTTTTAGGAGACTACAGATACATTATTAACGAATGAAAACTAAGCAATTATTTTAAATTATATGTAAAATATTATTTAAAACATTTAAAATTTTGGAATACAAAAATAAACCCTGTTTTATTAGAATAAAACCCACCAACCTTTGGAAGTGGTTATTTGAGAGTGCTGAAGGCTATAAAACCTCTGGAGTATTAGAGTTTTCCATATGAGGTGGGTTAGGGAGCCTTTAAAATGGCTCCCAAAGTTCTCTGCCTCTTGGTATTCACACATTTTGTGCTATGTCCTTCCCTTGAATGTGGATGACTCACTTCTGAGTAATAGAATATGGCAAAAGTGATAGGATATCAGTTATGAAATTAAGTTAGAAGAGATTGTGATTTCCACTTTGCTCTTACTCTCTCTTGCTTGTTCTCTCCCTCTCCCTCTTGCTCTTCTTCCTTGCTCAATCTGATGAACGAGTTGTTATGTTGGCTCTGCCCTTTGGAGTGGCCCAGATGGCAAGGCAAAAAAGTAGTGAATCCTGTCAGCATCCACAGTGAGGGACCTTGGAATCTGAGCCTCCCCGAGTGAATCTTTGAGACAAAGGCAGCCTTGGCTATGATCTTGACTGTGGCCTTGTGAGAGGACCTGAGGCAGGATATCCAGTAAGGCTTGCCCTGAATTCCTGACCCACAAAAGCTGAAATAAAAATGTTGTTACTGGGCCAGAAGTATAGTTCAGTGGTACAGTGTGGTACAATATGAGCTTAGCATGCACCAGGCCATGGTTTCAACCCCTGGAAGAACACACACACACACACACACACACACAGAGTTATTTTAGGTCACTAAGATATGTGGTAATTCCTTGCATATAAGTGGTTACTAATACACCCAGACCTACCTTACCATAATATATCAAGGACTACCCTATGCACTGCAGAGAAAAGTCTGGTATTATATCTTAAGTGACACTAAAATACTCCTTAAGATAGACACCAGAAAAAACAGTAGCATTTCACAGAGAAAGTAGTGTATATCCAACAAAACTGTTCCAAGATGTTCTAAGATGTAATTGACTTAATTAAAAAAACCAATAATCTAATTTCCTGATTCTTCAACAACTTCCTCCCCCAATTTTTAATTTTTTTGGTACCATTCCTCTTTCTTTCCTTTCCCTCCCTCCCTCCCTCCCTTCCTGCCTTCCTTCCCTCCCTCCTGGGCCTTAAGCAAGCTAGTCATGCCTTTTGCCACTGAGATACATTCTCAGTCTTCATTTTAATAGGTTGAATGGGGAAAAGTATTAACAATGTCTTATTGAAAAAGATAGCTTTGATAGTTTCATTAAATAATGAGAAAGAAAAAAGATATCTGAAGAAAAACCTTGTAATTAAAAAAGTAAGTTTGCATTTATAACCATTGCAGTTAGTAATGATTTTGAAATAACTGGTATGTGGAAGAATGTTTGTTTGCCAAATTGTGTGTGTGTGTGTGTGTGCCTGTGTGTGTGCGTGCATGCATTGGAAATTGCACCCACAGCCTCCTAGGCAGTCTTGTTTTTATATCTCTAAACAGAATTTCTTTAGGGAGATTTCAACTTTTGGCTGGGTTTATTAAGTGCTATTTCTTCTGTAAGGATATTACTTTCATAAGTAGAAATGTGAAACAAAAATAACTTAAATTCAAGTCAATCATACCACTGAGGGAAGAAACAACTCTTTCCCGTGTGTTTGATATAGGTTTGAAAGGAGTGAATTCTGGAAAAATTATGATGCATTATCTTCACTGAAGTGTGGGAGCTGGCAGTAGGTTAGATGAAAAAGTAGAATCATTACCACCTAGCACGAATTTCCATGAAAGCAGAAAACATGAGCTGGTTTGGGAGCCTGATGACAAACCCTCATATTGTCCCCCCGCCCCTTCTTCAGGGGAGGCTCCTCATATGGGCTTTCAAGATTCTACAAATGAGATAGGGGTTCTTGCTCAACTGGTATAGAAATCACAAATTAGCAAAGTGTAGCTTTTTCAGTGTTAGCAGCCCTTTGAATGCCAGTGGCTATCAGCTCTTTTAGTGTTAATAGCCCTATGCTTTGAATAGTCAGTGGCCTTTGTGGTTACTAGCTTTTACTGTGACAGCGTAGCATGGTCTGCTCAAAATAGAAATCACACAATGCTACACTAGTTTGCCATGTAGCAATTGCACTGTGCAATATTATAATAAGGACTGGGAAAATTTTTATGGATGTAATGTCTCTTACAGTTTGTGATAGTATTTCTCTCTAGTTCTCAACGATTTAAATGTGATCAAGCCTTCTGTACTTTGTCACAAAAAGTGGGCTTTCCAGGTGACTATTTTGGTGAGTGTCAAAATAAGAATTTATGGTGTATTACTGTTGATTCACTTTGAATTAAACATATATATATATATATATATTGCAGCAAAAAATAGAAATCATAAATAGGCTAAGATATGCTTTCTGGAAGAGGCTTTATTAGGGCTTATGCTGCAACACAAGGGGAACAGCACATGCACTGAACCTGCTAAGGGTATGCAGAGGTTGCTTGTGAAGGAGAAAAGATGGAATTGTGTATGTACAAAGTCGTGCTTTCTGTTTGGCTACGGGTTGGGGACGGGTCCCTTGCTAACCTGAATAAGGCAGGCTACAGAGGAGCAGAGTCATCAGGAGAGGCTACAGGGCAGAATCATCTGGGATAGGTCTGTGCCTAAAGTTTTCTTCTGTCAAAGCAAATATTTTCTGGAGCAGTCATGGTGTGCCTGATGCATTCAAACTGGTGGCAAAGTATGGGGTGGCCACTGAATAAAAGGACCTTTTGGGTAACATTGAACCTAACTTAGGATCTTTAGATATAAGAATTGAAATACCATTTTGCCCTTCTTTCTATTACTCTTTTTTTTTTGTTTTGCTTTGTTTTTTGTTTTTGTTTTTTTTTGCCGTACCAGGGATCAAACTCAGGACCTTGCACTTGCAAGGCAGGCACAGTGCCACTGAGCTAAATCCCCAGCCCTTTATTGCTCTTTAATTGTTCAAAAACTACTACAAGGCTTCATATGATTTTATTTTTATATCTGTTTACTTTTTTCTATGTGTAGATCAAGTAAGAAAATATACATGTTCGAGGAAGATATGGTTAAAATCTATTTGTGCCTCATGAGATGGACTTACTGTCTCTTCAATAGATATTATAAAAATAATTGTCAGAAAAATAGACATAACAATGTGCAGGTTGATTTGATATTTGTATTGAGACTCCACATTTTTATAATTACATGTCAGTTTCCCTGTAGACAGATCAAACAAAGTATTAATCAAAGTCTATAGGATTTTGATATCCAAGTAATACAAATAATGTAAGGGAAATATTACAACTTCAAACCTGCTAGATATGCAAAATGCTGAGTTTCTGTCCTCTAAAACTGAAGAATGAATTCTACAGACAATGGAGGTTAAAAATAGAAAAAAATTTATTGAAGATAGCTTCTAAGAGAGACAGAAGGGGGACCAGAAAGTGGGTTTCCCACCCACCTCACTTCTCAAAGGTGTTTTATTGGGTAAAGCCATGAGGTGAGGTGAGTACAAGGTGGGACAAAACTATGATAAACCCATAAGATTACAACAAGTGTAGTTATTTAGGTAATATTGATTAAATGAGGATCAAATGAGGAAGCTAGTCACATAGCAAGTATAAATGGACCAAACAAGGGTTTTTCTTGGAAGAAATGAGCTAGGAAGATTTTGATCCCTACCCATGGAATTATGTGGGTATAGTAGTTCTTCCTTTTTGAATCCTGGCCTTTTAGTAAATGTGCCTCTATTGTCTTTTTTGCTGAGGGTCTGGCCCTGGCCTTATAATACTTTCTAACTATTTTGGCTGTCTACAATAATTTGACTGTAAAACTTTCAAGCATTTATTCCCTGGAAAACCTTGAGATGCTACTGAAATTAATTTCAAAACCTTCAGAGCATTTTGATAACTCCTTTTAATGAAGTAATTTTATATTTTTGCTCTTTGCCCATGTTCTGGAAGTTTTCTAATCAGCATGGACTTTTCATTCCTTGAATGAATTTGTTTTTTAACCTTGATCCAAGAGTGGCTTAGTAAAGTATGAATTTTAAACAGGTAAGGGATAAAGTGTAGTTCTTGTTTCCCTGATAAAACCTAATTCCTGCCTTGCTCCTATTCTTCACCACATGAAGACCATGGTAGGGACATAATACTCTCAGGTCTTTCCACAGACCAATTTAAGGACATGACAAAGCAACTTCCATAGTGAAAGGAGAGGGAAAAGTACTGAGGAGGCTCCTTTCTGATTCATTAGCCACAGATGATAAATAGCCTGTGGGGTGGAGTGACTAGGTTAGAGTAAGCCCAGGGCAAATGATAAGGTACTTGCTCCATTTTCTTCTTCCTATGGTTTTAGCATGGAATATTTATCTGCAAATCTAAATATAAATAGCATAGAAGTAAACAATTATGTATGTAGATTCCTACATCAATATAAGTTCCTTAAATAAGTACATAAAGTTAAATAAGTTCCTTTGAAACTCTGGAATGACTAAATGGATGTGTGGAAAACAAGTACCCAAAGACCATTTTTTAAAATTTTTCAAAATCCAAAATAACTTACTAACTTTCCTATCAAATTGACATTGCTTTTTTTTCCCTCCTGCCTAAAGATTTCCCAATTTCCTTTCAGAGATTAGACTATATCTTTGTGAAAATGGTTTGGTCATGCTGTTTTCACTATGGCAAAATTTATTAACACTCCAAATTTCTACTCTGGCCTACGTGCTTTCTGTCAAGTTTATTCATCTATCATGAATGAATCTCTTGTATAAATCTCCTGAGTATAACCTTTCACACACATATTCTCCCTCTTCCATAAACCAAAAGGTCTGGAGCTCTGCCATTACATTAAGAGCTTCTGCTTAGAACTGTATTTGAAATGCCACATTTCTGGTGACATTACAGATTAATAGTTGGTGCTTATTAGTGACTTACTTGTATTCTTGGAAGGTCACTTGATGCTAACCCCTAGATATAGCTGAGGGTATCTGAGGTAACAAAGCTTATGTGTTATGAGTTGACTTGAAAAAGAAATAATATTCTCTTAAGATTATTCAAATTAAATAAAGCAGCCAATGAGGCTCTTTTATGTGTCTGATTTTAAAATTGTTATATCTATTTGAAATAATAAGGTACATTAATATGATGTTAGAAATTGGTAATGACAATTTTTTTATATCCTTTTATTGGTACATTTTAGGTGTACAACATAATGACATTTATCATTGGAGATATGCACCTTTAGGTAATGACAATTTTAAAGCAATAGTTGGCTGCTACTCATTCCAAGGAGAAATTTAGTTTTTTGAATGATATTTTTTGTGTTTGAGAAAAATTTTATTTGAAAATGAATATTTAATGTGCATTTTCTCTAACTCTAGCATCAAACTTTTCAAAATATGTAGGTAGATGAGAAATAAAAAGCCACATACTTTTATTATTTAGAGAATTAATAGTAACATCACATAGTATTTACAAATTATTTATTTATTTATTTATTTATTTATTTATTTATTTATTTATTTATTTATTATTGGTACCAGGGATCAAACTCTGGACCTTGTACTTTTGATGCAGGTGCAGTGCCACTGAGCTAAATCCCTGGCCCTCATTTACTGAGTTATAAGATAATCTGTTATTTACATGAATCTGGATTAAACAGTAAATTCAATGTCTATTGTTAAGGAAAAAGGCAAAATTCACTGTAGTTTTTTCACTTTAATTTTTTAACTTCAGGTTATTTTTGGTTTTGTTTTTAATTTGTTTATTTAAAAGAGAGCAGGGTGGATCTACACAGATGTTTGGCAGGGTAAGGTATTATGAGACTTACCCTCTCCATCTTAGAGTTGCATTATATGGTTGGCTTCAGTGCCAAACTGGCAAGCAGTCATGGTTTCAAAATATCCAACCATACTGTAGGGGGCTAATGAAATGTAATGTTGAACCATGACCTCAGTGTATTTTTGGAACAAAAAAAAAAAAAAAGAAAAAAATTGTGATCCCTAGAATTTTATAACTGGGTTTTTTAGTTTGTTTTTGAGACAGTCTCACTATGTTGCCCAGGCTGTTCTTAAACTCCTGGGCTTAAGTGATCCACTCCTCTCAGGCTCCCAAGTAACTGGGACTACATCATGTACCACATGCTAGGCATTAGAATATTGGTTTGGTTATATCCTCTTGGGTGTATTCGACATTTTTAAAAGTGTTTTTTCCTGAATATAAAAATAATAAATACTCTATGCAAATTTCAAACATTACATAACTGCAAGATGAAACACACTATCAACAGTCTTAGAGCATATTTTTCCAAATTAAAAAAATTTCTATTAATTATTCCATGTCTACTATGATTTTTAACATGGTATTCTTACTACAGCTAAATCATTACATGGCTCCAACAGATTCAAATATCTTTTCTTTCAAATATATAATTCTTTCACTGCTCCTTATAAATACTCCATGAAACTAGTCTAATTTGGTAATCTCCTAAATATTTAAGATGTTTAAGATACATTGCAAAATGGTGTGTTATGGCTAATTTAATACTCTGGGTGAGCACTAACACTTTTTTATAGGAATCACTGTTTTTCAAAAATATTAAAAGGAAATGTACTTCATTAAGCCAAACTGAAAACAATTTAGAAGATACTTTTATACTCAGAATAATCACCAGCAACTTTAACAATTGATACACTGAAGATGTATTTAGGCTTAAATCTAAATCTAAACTGAATTACACATACTCTCTAAATTTTTAGAGGGGGTTCTCAACTTGTTTACTTGTTCATGTTTTATACTGGTGTCAATAATTTATGTCAAGTGTACTGCCTACCGCATATTTTAGATGAACTAGACATATAAAAATGATGGGAACAGTTACATAGACCTCTTCCTAATTCTGTGTGTAAGAATGAAGTAGGATAAAAGAAATAAGGAGGCAAGGGAGTCATAACTAACAGTTGTACTTCATAAAAGGACTGCAACTTCCAGGAAACAGCTAAAATTGACTAAACTATAAATTGATTCAGTTAAGAAAGTAAAGTTTAGAAGCCTGGCAATTTGTGCATGTGTGGAGGCTGTAAGCAGGGCAAAGGGAATCACAGGCAGGCAGGCAGCAGAAAAACCAAGCCAAAAAGAGAATCAGAAAGATTCAGTGAACACCTCATTGATGACTAAGGCTCAACAAAGGCCTTCTAGATTGGCACAATTTCTTGCCCAGGAGCAAGATATCTATCCATACCCCTCTAAATGTCTCTATTTAATACATTTAATAAATATATTAATAAATTAAATGTGTCTAATAAATGTCTTTATTGTGTTTATATTGATAATTTTAGTATTGTAGTCATTTTTTGAGTATAAAAAGCCCTAAGCTGGGAGTCCCTTCTGGGCAACCCTTTTTCGGATCTCCTCCGAGGTTCATTTGGCTGGGGGCTGTTTGCTTTTGCTTTATAAGGAAGGCTGCTTTCTGCTTTCACTCTGTAATAAATATTTTTGGTCTGTCTTTGCCTAATAAATCCTACTCATTTCTGATGCATCCTGAAAGTTCTTTTTCTGTGATGAGAGTCAGCAAACATACAAACTTATTTTAAAAGAGTGGGTTAAATTCTTTATTTTAACCTTGGAGACTACACAACCAACCTGTTGACAAGACTGTATCTTCCAAATGGCTGCAAACAGGTCCCTGTTTGCACACAAGCTGTTCTTAGAAGATTTTTAACATTCCTCTCAGAGAGACAAGTTTTTGTGATGGTGAGGATCAAAAAGTATAGGAGGAGTGACAAGATGTGACTTCCAAGGGTAGCTTATCCAAAGGAAAAGCATTTTCTACTTTGTTCTCTGGATCACTTGCTCTGGAAACCTGCAGGCTCCATGTAGTTTGTCTGGCCTGAGGCTGCCATGCCATGAGGTATATTACATATGGAGAAAGCCTGTGGGGAGGAGTGAGATATGCTGGGACAGCCCCCAGCTACTAGTCAGTTACCCTTCTTTCCTAATCCTAGACACTGTGGTGGTTTTTTTGTTTTGTTTTGGTTTGTTTGTTTTTTTGGTACTGGGAATCCACTTGCCAGGCAGGTGCCCCGCCACTGAGCTAAATCCCCAACACTTTTTTTTTTTCTTTTCATTAAGTTTATTGGTACATTTTAGGTATAAAATACAGTGACATTCATTGTTAGGATCTTGTATCTTTACATGATGTATCTTATTTCTTATTTTTTCCCCATTTCCCTGCCCTCCCTTCACCCCCTCCGCCCTTCCCTATTTACAGAGACTTCGTTTCCATTTTTTCCTTTTCTCATATTTTTTTTCTTTTCCCTTCTTTCCTTTACCCTACCCTTCCCACTTCCCCAACTCCTTTAGATCTTTTCTTCCTTTTTCACATTACCAATTATATAATTTGAACCTTATTTACACTTTTAGTATTTCACACCAGAGAAACTATTCGGTATTTACACATGTATATCCTATTTATTTCACTTAAGAATATGGCCTCAATGTGCATCCATTTAGCTTTAAATGTCTTTAGTTTCTCATTCTTTATGGCTGAGTAGTACTCCGTTTTATAGAAAAATCACATCTTCTTTATCCAGTCTCCAGGCATTTGGGCTGTTTCCAAGCTTTAAGTATTACAAACTGTGCCACTATAAACATGAGTGCACATATACCACTGTGGTATGATTTTTTTAATTCTTTTGGAAAGATACCCAGCAGAGGGATAGCTGGGTCAAATGGGACCTCTAATCCTAGTTTTTTGAGGTATCTCCATATTGATTTCCACAGTGGTTGCACCAGTCTGCACTCCCACCAACAAAGAAGAAGGGTTCCTTTCTCCCCACAACCCTGTCAACATTTGTAATTGGTTGATTTCTTGTAGCAGCCATTCTTTCTAGGGTGAGATGGAATCTCAAGTGTTGTTTTCATCTGCATCTCTTGAATGACCAGTGATGTTGAACATTTTTTCATATGTTTATTTGCTGCTTTTACTTCTTCATCTGAGAAATGTCTGTTCATTTCAGATGCCCATTTTTGAATTGGGTCTTTATATTTGGGGGTCTGATTTTTTTGAATTCTTTATATATTCTAGTTAGTACACCTTTGTCTGTGGAACAGCTGGTAAAAATTTTTTCCTACATTGTAGGTTATATCTTAGCTCTGTTGGTGGTTTCTCTTGCAGTGCAGAAGTTTTTTAATAAGATGAGATCCCAGTTGTTGATTCTTTGTGTAAGTTCCTGTGCTACTGAGGATTTGTTCATAAAATCTTTTCCTATGCCAATGTCTCTGAGAATTCTACCTAACTTACCTTCCAGTAAGTTTAGTGTTTCTGTTTTAATATTTAGATCTTTAATCCACTTTGATTGTAGTTTAGTGCATGGTGAAAGACAGGGGTCTAGTTTTAATCTTTGGGAGGTTGAAATCCAGTTTTTCCAACACCATTTATTAAAGAGGCTATCTTTCTTCCAGTGAGAATGGTTGGCTCCTTTGTCAAAGATGAGGTAGCTGAGTATGTGTGGAGTTGTTTCCCAACACTGTGTTTTTGAAATGGGGTCTTGCTACATTGCCTAGACTGGTCTCAAATTCCTTGATTGAAGTAATCTTCTTGCCTTGGTCATCCAAGTAGCTGGTATTACAGGTACTCACCAGCCACTTTTTCACTACAATTACATGAGAAACCCTCAGCCTCAATTAAGCAGTCAAGCCCTTCTCAAATTTAGAATGCACAGAAATCGTGAGACAGAATGTCATGATTGTTATTGTTTTAAGCCAGTAAATTTTGAGGTAATATATTCGGTACCACTAAATATATAATTGGAATTGTGGGGGACCGCCTTATTGATTATGCCCAAAGCAGGCTGTAAGCAGGGCAAGCTATAAAGAGTTAACTGCACAATTGGCCTATTTTGAGAATCAAGTCCGGCCGAAGCCTATCTGCCGCCGAGGTCAGAGTGACTCTTACCTAAATTCTGTTCCCACAATTAAAACCTTCTTAACTAGAAGGACAAGGTTATTTGGTAACTACAGCCCTCTATTTTGTCTGTTCTAATTCTAAGAATGCTTTGTCTTTTCCTTTACAAGCCTTGCTTGTATCGGTAATGTGTCCATAGCAACTGCACATCCCATCACATATCCCCTTTACCCAATCTGACCATGACATCATCAATAAATAGCAGTGGCTTGGATTGGCCAGGGCCTTTGCTGGTTGCTCAGCCACGGCCATCCTGGCTCGCCACGTTTTAAATTCTGAGTTTTTCTTCAACCTTTCATTGTACACTGGGCAGGAGATTAGGGGAGGTCATAATTTCCTTCCTTCTTGCAGAATCTGAGTAGCTCTACTATTCCTTAACCTAGAGTAGAGGTTTGAAGTGGTACAGGTACAAAGAACCATGGAAATGGCAAGCTTTCACTTCCAATTTATAGGTGACCTAGGACCTAGATGGATACATTATGCTTTTAGTCATTTCCTTGTCAGTAGGACAAAATAATACACCTAAACTTATAGGAGGAGAGGTTTATTTCAGCTCACAGTTTTTAGAGGTTTCAGTTTATACTCAGTTTGCCCAAGACAGGAGAGGCACGATGGAAAGGTCTGATCGGGGAAAGCTGCTCACATCATGGTGACCAGGAAGCAGAGAGCAAAGAGAGGAGCCCGGAGGGGAAATATACCCTTCCAGGTCACATGCCCCGTGGCCTCACTCCAACTAGGCCTCACCTCCTAACAGCAAGAAAGCTTATAATGTCTCTATGATCCATTCACCTTCCAGAAGCCCATCTCTGAATACATAAGACTTTTGGAGGATACTCTAGGTCTAAATCACAATAATTATATATTGTAGAAACTATACTGTGGTGATATCTGGGAAAAACAAACAAACAAAGAAAAAATTTCCATGGATTTAACTGTATTTTCAAGCACTTTTATTCACAAATTTTAAAACATGAAAATTAAACAGAAGTAAGAAGTTTTAAAAAAGCACATTTTTTATGAAACAGATAAACAGAAGAATCTAGTACTAAATTCTTAATTCTACAAGTTTAGTACTTAATCTTACCAAGTCAGTTTACTCTACTCTCTAATGCCAAAATCTTTACTGAAACCATCAGTAAACTTTGTATTCTTAGAATAATTTGGTTTCTTGTAGTGATGTGTAGTGTTTCCTTTTCAAAAGTTCAAATTAAGCATATAAAGCCATGTGCCTGATTTATGTATTTATCTTGTTTGAATTTGACAAATACTCATATAGTGTTTATTATGGATGAGAATAGATCATCTTAGACAGAGGGAGGTAGGTAATTTGATAAGGGCACACAAGGGTTAGGGTGGCAAAGGTGGAATAGGAGCTTAGTATGTCTAATTCTAGAGTCCATATTCTAAACTATGCATCTTTGACAAGTACAATAGCTATTACTTGTCTAAATGAGTTCCCTCCCTTTCACAGTTGATGAAATATTTCTAAGAGTATCCCCAGTGGGGACAAGTCTGTTATAAACATGTAGGTGAAGCATTATTGATGCTATTTTATAGTTTTACCTGAAAAATACTTCTATTACTCAATTTTCAAGTACTTAAGTACAAAGTATCCCAAGTATTATGAAAAATACAATTAAAAGCATTATAAATGTTTAAACACCAGTCTTCACGTTACTCATTGCTGAAGTGGACCCTAATTTCTTTCACAGTTCAAACTTTGTAATGACCTTCTGTTTCTCCCTATACACCTATGTACACCATATGTAGTTTGAGGTTTAGTATACGGTACATGTTTAATCAACACTTTGAATAAGCTAAGGTGTAAATAACTATAGGAGGAATGGGAAATAACTTCATAAGTTGAATTAGATCATGAAGAAAAGAATAACATCTGTTATGTGCTTACTATGGGTCAAGCACCATATTAAGTGCTTCATGAATATTGAATCATAAGATTGTTATAACTTGTTTATTGTTTTAGTAGGACATAATTTCCAGATGCCAAGGAGTTTGTATTATTCAATACTGTACTGTTCTTCCAAGGCCTAGAGCAGGGGTTGGCATACAGTAAGTGATCAGTAAATATTTGCTGGATAAATGCAAAGATATCATTGATTTAATTCCCATAACTTTAAAAGGAGAGTACTTTTATTAGCCTCATTTTTCAGCTGGGGAAACTGAGGCCCAAAGAGAATAAGATCCCCAAAGTCAGAGAGCTAGAAAGATGTATACTTAATCTCCTTCCATCATACTTGTTATGTATTAAATTGTGTCTCCCAAAAAATATGATGAAGTTTTAATCCTTGCTCTCGGTGGATGGGAAACTAATACTCTTAAAACATTGTTGTGTTTACCAGAGTAAGTAAGAATTGCAAAAGAGTAATCAGAAAAAACATTTCAAATAATGGCAGCAGCGCTAGGAGTTTATGTAAAATTCCTCAAGCAGTTTGACTATCTTGAAGCACATTACTTATTTGGATACTTCTATCCCATAAGTTTGTTTAAAATGCAGTCTTACTAATTGAGAGGTTTATTCCATATGACACGTTATCAACTGGGACTTTCTGAAGTTTTAATAATTTAAGGAATGAAGCAACTAAGTTGACTGAGAAGGAGAAAAAGCATCAGGGTTTTGTAAAGAAAATAAATATTGTGTGTAGCACTTATAGTTAATAATTTATAACTTATAAAGAACTTTGTAGGTAAAAGACTAATTAAGTTGTATAACGAGTTACTTTACAAGTAATGTAACAACTATGTAAATATTGCAAAAATAGATATGTATATTTAATCTTCTTTAATCACTTAAAATATTTTATTAGCCAGACACAATGGAGCATACTTAAAATCCTAGCTACTTGGGAGTTTAAGGTGGGAGTATTGCTCGATTCCAGGAGTTCAAGTCCAGTATGGGTAATACAGCAAGACTCTGTCTCAAAAACAACACATTTAATTAAAGACTCAAATGCATTTGGGATTGGATTTGTGCCCTGTGATTCCATAGCCACTGGCCACATATTGTTACTAAGTGCTTGAAACACAGGCAGTGACAATAAAGTACTCAATTTTTTATTTGATCTGATTTTAATTTAAATAAAAAATCTGGTACTCAATTTAGATTTTAGAAAACTTGCAATAATTTGGGTATACGAATCTACTATTGCAATTGTTAGTTTTATAAAAAGTATGTTGTATACTCAACTAATTTTCACTAAGGCAAGAAAATCTGATTTTGACTTGATAGTATTCTCACCTATATAAAAGAAAATTAGAGATTCTAATCCTTTATTTCCCACCCCCTTCTTTTTCCCCAATGCTAGGGATTGAACTTGGGGCCTCAGTAATGCTAGATAAACTCTACCACAGGTTGACACCCCCAGAAAATATTAGCTAGAGTTTTTCTTGTATGTGGTTGTTTACTATGTTTTTCACAATAAACCTATTTTTACAGAAGATTAAAAATAACTGAAAATTTGGAGTTCCAGCTAATATTTATGTGGAAAAACGGGTTCTCACCACTATTTATTGAAAGTATATATGAATGTACAAAATGGCTCTTTTGGCTTATTATTACTCCTGACTGGAGTTCTTTTAATAAGAAGTAAACATAAGGACAAAAATGTGAACTTTATCTGTACTGTCAAGGTTTTTGTAATCTCTTTATAATGCTGACTTGGAAGAAGAAATCATATACTCTTTTTGTTATTCTCTATATCAGCTTTCCTACCTGTACTTAAATCTCAGAAACAGAATTAGGCAGGTTATATATCTAAATTAATATAATAAGAACTTCATTATAATAGGGTTCTGGCATACTGATTATTTTTGTTTCTCCTTAAGCATTTTGAGTTTGGCTTCTAGGCCTGCTGTTTTATATCAGATAAAGCACTCTAACTGTAATGTGCCTCAGTTAATTCATGAGAGTGAGTTTTATAAAGGATATCTTCTCAGATATTATAGGGTTAGAATTCATAATGCAAGGTGTCATTTAAACACAAGTAATGCTTTAAAAGAACTTTGTGATGCCAGTGAAATGGTCGCTATAAAATCAGCTGACTAGATAATTCAAAGACTAGGCCAAGGAAGCTTCTAAATATAAATAGGGCCAAAACATAATTGCTGCAACAAATATTTTTGATAAGGTAAAGTGGGATAATTAGAAGGAAATAGTCATTGGAAGTGCGACTAGTTTATGTAGCTATACAGTCAACAATTAATCCCAAAGAATGTCTTCTGTAGCGTCATTATGTAGAGGTGAATAGGACAGAAGCTAGTCATCTTACTTCACTGAAAAGGAAATTGAGGTACAGAAAGCTTGAGACTGCAGCTATTCTTGTGCAAGTGGTGGAGCACTCCTTTTAGCTGACTTAGATCTGACTACTCCTCTAGCCCTTGAACCTGCAAGTATAAATGTCAATGATACAATAACAGGATTTTAGCACTCAAATATCATTTACTCTAATCTTGTTTTAATAAAGGACAAACTGAAGCCCTAGAAGATTGAGTTACCCACTGTTACTCAGAAAGCAGTAATTCTTGAACATCCTGGTTTCTAGAATGTGCAGAAAATTATACAGAAGATAAATAGGATTGTTCATTAGATCTTTGTGCCCCAATACTTTTCCTCTTAATCGCAATCAAGTAAAATTCCCATTGGGTAATCTACAGGACCTGAAAAGGTGTCATGACCCTGTGCTCCTCTCTTTTCCCTTTCAGTTCCACAGAAGCCTAGGTTTTCTAGGTCAAGGTTGATTCCCTACTGCCTCAGGCATGGACATGACTATCACCCAGGACAGGCCGGAGCTCTGAGGTCAGGGGAAAAGAGTTTTTAAGAGACTAACAGGGAGGGGTATTCTGATTTTTCTCAGTTAGCTCAAGTGTCCTGTCAGTAACCCTGGTCCACCTGGAGTCCTCCCGCCCTGCAGTCCCCATCACGGTGCAAGAAGCTTTCCCCTTCTGCCTCTCCCTTCCCCACAGTTTCCCATCTTCCATAGGCACCTCGGGGACCTGGCCTGACTCCCACTTGGGGTCTCAGATGTAGGGACAACACTCAGTGGAAAGCATTTAGGATGTCCCACACAAACACAGGTCATCCGGGTGATGTACTACCCAGACACAGGCTATTTGGGCGACTGTAAAAGGTGATGAGCGCCCGCCCTGGGTACCCTGGAACGCACAGCTTGCGCCCCCCCCCCCGCCTCACCCCCTCCGCCTCACCCCCCCGCACTCGGTGGCGGTGGCGGGTGCCCAGCTCTTCCTCCTCCTCACCCGCTAGTTAGTCGATCGCCCGCCATGACTCAGCGCTTCTTGCAGGCTGCGTGACCTGGGACACTGCTCGGCTCGGGCTCCTCCCGCTGCGTCCGTCCACCCCCTCTCGCCACTCTCGCCACTCTCGCCCGCCCCCGGCCACAGGCTCTTTCTGGGCGCTGCTGCCTCCGCACTCGGCGGAGTCGCCTGGACAGCCTCGGTCGCTGCGCAGTGCCTCAGCACGCAGAAGACCCCGCCGCAGCACCCCCACACCGGCAGCCATGGAGTCCCGAGCCCTGCGTTGCCTCCACACGGACCAACGCGGCTATCTGCTGACCCGTGACCCGCACCTCAACAAGGTAAGCGGAGGGCTTCGTTGGGCTGGGTGGGCCGCGCAGTGGGGCGCTCTGAGGTCTGTGCGGTGTGTGCATGCGTGTGCGTGCGTGTGCGTGTGTGTGTGTGTGTGTGTGTGTGTGTGTGTGTGTGTGTGTGTTTGCGCTTGTGCGGGAGGCGCTGGAGCCTGGGCACCTTAGCATCCCACTTGGGAGTGGAGGGAAGGATGTGACTTGTCTTGTTTGGGCCACGGTTCCCCCCTAAACAAGATCCCAGCCAAGAGAAGTAGTACCAAGGTGCCAAAATTGGGTGTGTTTGTGGTTTGTGACGGTGGCAGGTGGGCTGCCTTGTCAGTCCCTAGGTGCCACCCACTTGCTGGTTCCACTGTGTGTGGCCGTAATTGGAGACTGCTGTGGAGCGCAGTGGCCCTGCTGGTCCAGCCCGAACAGAAATGGGTTCTGAGTACCTCGGAGCACATTAACCAACTGGGATTCCAAGGCCTCTTGGTTTCTAGAGTGACACAGTTAAGAGTCTGGGAATGCGTGGTGGGTGGCTTCTGCCTTGGACACTTTGCATGACATAGTTTGGTAGAAAAGCCTTTCTTGGACTTGGCACTGTGTGTAGAGCTTTTTTGTTTTTAAATTTCTTTCTTTTAAAAAGTCTGGTCTTTCTGTAGTTAGAAAATTTGTTTTTTTTTTTTTTTTTTTTTTAAGAACCTGTCCTGTTTTTATTGAAAGGGAATTCAGTATATGCCTGTTTGAGAGATTTTCTTTTCAAATCCTGGCAACTTTCCCTTTTTCTTTACCAGTAATGTAAATATCTCAGACCTGTCTCTAAAGAAAGTACCTCAAAATTGATCGTTTTGCTTCTGTAAATACTAAGTAGTCATACTGTGTGTTGTCTTACAGCCAGTTTGTCTCTGGATTGTTCCCTTTCTGTTTGTATGTGTGTACTGACATTTCCTATTTGTTCAGTACATTGAAAATGCCATGAGTCAGCACAGAGGTCTGTTGAGTTACTTTGATTGTCTGGAACAACCTTTTTTATTAAGTACGGGTCTTCAGCTCCCCCGCTCCCATGTTACTGGTGATTTGTTGATAGCTGGAAGATTTGTGATTTATTTTAAAAACTTGTAGCTGCTGCTAGTTGTTTCTGTGGTAACAGGCAAGTTTTACAAATCTATGATTGCTTAGTGTTTGTGGTCACAAAGTTTAAAAATTTAAATAGTTCTTACTTATTTTTCTCCCCTCAAAATCAATTTGCCAATTTAATTCTTTCTCTTCATTTTTATTATTCTGAAGATTGGGGCCTATTTTCAGTAGAACAAAGGTAAAATTTGATGTGACAAAGTATTTTATGCCTTTCAAGTATTACTTGCCTACTGCAGTATATGACCAAATTATAGGTTGGCATTTTACAAGACCACGTAAGTATTATTACCTGTTTGATTTTCTTCAAGACAGGGGCAAGAGTGTCTAAGAGGAGATGGTATTGGGAATCTGAGCAACAGTAATTATGCCTTTACTATATTTGTGTCAATAATTTATAATATTAAAATCTTTTTGATTCCTGTTTACCTGTGACGATACCTACTTCAGAATAATAGGGTCATGAAGATCTTCCACCCAAGGCAGATAGTTGCAGGATTAATATATTAAGAACACGTTTGTAATTTATAAATGAACTTTGTATTATATCAAATTGGATTCAAAACCTAACTTACTAACTTTGGGGCAATCAGTATAATGAATTTTATTCATTTCTAAGACCTTAGTGTGGTGGCTTATGGAAATAGTGTGACCTTTATATGTAACACTGAGTCTACAACACTGAGATCTTATTGACCACACATGAAAGACCTCCAGGCCTTTATTAGTAGTCCAGGAATATATTTTGGTCTTATAATACTTGGCTCCAAAGAGACTAGCTCTAATAGTATCCTCACTTTCCCCTAACAGCCCAGCCTGTCACCTGGTGGCAGAAAGGCTACTTTAACCATACTAACATATACTTTTATCACAGTATCTTTGGTTAACTACAACAACAGTTTTACAGGTTTCATTTCTATTATTATAATCTGTTCTACAAATAAATATGAAAACAATGTCTTCATAAATTTGCATTTTCTTCACAGAATCCATTACTCAAGTATAGTATGTTGTTATTTCCTATTATGTTGAATATAAAATCAATCCACCAATTGTACTGTCTTGTCTAAATTTATCTTACTAGTTCCTCAATTTAGCCATCCATTGAAAAGATATGTGTTGATTCTCATATTTAATTCTTTCCTTTTTGTGTGTAATTCCTACAATCAGAATATCATTTGTTGATTATTAATAATGATCTCTCTATGGAAGCCTTCCCTAATTATCTTAGTCCCATTCTCATTACTTAACACCTGTGGTTTTTTTGGTTTTTTTTTTTTGGTACAAGGGATTGAACTCAGGACCTTGCTCTTTCAAGGCAGGCACCAGAACCACTGAGCTAAATCCCTGGCCCCTAACACCTGTGTTTTTATGTATTCACTTGTACCATATCTTTTTTTGTTGGCTTTTTTTTTTTGGTGTTTTTTTTTCTGGTACCAGGCATTGAACTCAGGTCCTTGTGCTTGTGAGGCAGGTGGCGGAACCACTGAGCTAAATCCCCAGCCCCGTATCATTTTGTATTTACATTTTTTCTTATTTATCTTGGTGGTTATAGGGCAGGGATCAGAATTTTACTACATTATTTTGCTCAGTGGACATTAAACAAATGTATGAATGATCCATGTTTTATTATTATTTTTGTCTTTAAACAGTTCTTTTTAAGCAGATAGTTTATAAAGTAGTAGTTTGTACATTGTCTTAATATAAATAACCTCTTTAATGTGATTTTGTGGAAATAAATTCAAATTGAAATCTAAAGCTCTGCTGACTCTATATAATTACGTTAAATAATGGAATATATAGGCAGAAATTTAGATTTTGGTTTAAGCTTGACAATCTCATGAAATTTTAATTACTTATTGGATAATTTAGTCTTGATGTAATCAAGGTTAACATTAGACAAGATATAAATTAAAAACAAAACAAAATCTACGAGAAATAGAATCTTCATTGGCAATAATTCATGTATGACTCTATATCTTAGTATTTGGTTATATTCAAATATGTATTATTCCAGGTACAATTTCATCATAGAAAATTGGGAAAATACTCTTGCCTCACACTTAGGTGATTCACTATTTTTCTATACACATCCCAAACTATTTTGAGATGCTTATCTTTACTTGTCTTATATGTACATATTTAATTTAATATTCATTATTTTCAAAGATTTTTTTTGTTGTGGTACTGGGGATTAAACCACACCTTCTCACATCCTCAGCCCTTTCAAATTTTTTTTATTTTGAGACAGGATTTTGCTAAGCTTCTGAGTTGTCCAGGCAGGGATTGAACTTGTGATTCTCTTGCCTCAGCCTCCCAGAGTGCTGGGAGTATAGACTCAAAGATGACTTCTGATTTAGATGAGTTGTGTTTCAAATTTTCTTTCAGAAATTTTTATGTAATTAGTAATCATATTTCATAAATTCTATAAAGTTAAGATTCTACACACAAGAAAAATAATCATGATTATCTTTTATTTCTCTATGCAGCGGTAGAAAACACTGACAGTTCTAGTGCTAGCACAATCAACCTGTTTTTACTTGATTTCCGTACCTTTAATAAAAGCGTGACCTATAACTAAGTCTACAAAAGATAACATTCTTCAGTATTTTAGGCAGTTTTATCCAGTTACCATTAGTGATGCTGTTTTATCAGTTAGTTTTGGTCAACGTTAGTAACTTTTGAATCTAAAAAAAAAAGAACTTCTGGGGATTGTAACTATTTGGTTCCTGGCATATCAAGACTTTGGGTAGTGTTGCAAGGGAAAAGAAGGAAATTTCATGACTATGAAGGAGAAGTATTGTAAACCTATTTTCTTCAATATAAACAATACCAGAGTGAATAATTCAGATATTTTCACCTACTGCACCTCTCTGGAGTTGCCTCAGCAATGTGAGAAATTGATTCATTATATAGCATGGAATTCCAGTGGTGTGAAAGCCATTGTTATGGAGATGTTCAGCCCTAGTTTCTTTAGAAATGGCTCGCCAATCAAAAGTATTCCAGGTCCTTCTTGCCTCTAAAGAATTGGACAGTACAAGCTAAAAATTGTGCCAAAAGTTTATTCAAAAAGTGTGGAATAAGTAAGTACGGGAGAAACCAGCTCTGCAGAGCAAACGTGGGCCTAACAAAGAGAAAAAGAGAGTAAAAGCAAAAGTAAAAGTACACAGTGCATCTGAGCAACACAGCAGGGGCTATCATGGAAACTGATGCATGCTAGCAGCTTTCTGTGATTGCTGGTCTTCTTTTATGCCCTCCACATCTCCTAGGAGCTCAGGAGAAGTTCTGCATATGGGTCCTAGAGTTGCCCTCTGAACAAAATCTGATATTTTTTCATTTTGGTGCCCTAATTTTCCATACCCACCCTCCAGGGATGTGTGTGAAATGTGATGTAAAAGAATGAACATTCTAAAACTTTGTGCCTAGAAGAAATTGAGCACAGGTCCAAATTTTTCCAGTTATCAGTTGTGAAAATTTTGGTGTACTTCTTAACTAGGCTCAATTGATTTCTTAGCATATAGTGGTTCTCTAAAAATACTTGTTAAATAAAAAGAACTGCAGAGCCAGGTGTGGTGGTACACACTTGTAATCCTAGCCCACTGGGATTTTGGGACAAGAGGATCCCAAGTTTGTGCCCAGCTCAAGCAATTTGGGAACCTGGTGAGACCCTGTTTCAAAATAGAAAAATAAAGCAAAGGTCCTAGGTTTAATCCTTGGTTTCAAAGAAACCCCAAACCACACACACACACACACACACACACACACACACACACACAGACACACAAAATGATAGTACTGTGATAAGTGAAAATTTCTGAATATTTAGCTTTAAAAATACAATATATTTTAAAGCAAAACATTATTGTCCTAAGTGTATTTAGAGAATTTTTAACATAAATATTTTTCCTGAAATCCTGGAGATACAGTACATATGTAAGTCAGCAGTCAACTAAACTGATTTCAGATACTTGAGGCTAAACTGCCCAGCTGGGACTTAAACTTGAGATCATCTTGCCTCACCTCCTGGAAGGCTGGGATTACAAGTGTGAACCACCACACCCTGCTGACAGTGTATCTTTAGGCTTTTGTAGTTTAAGCTCATCATTTGGGAACAAAATATTGAAGAATGTTCTCTAAAAAGGTGGAACTATACTACTAAAGGTTGTATACTAATATATAAATGCTATACCTAAAATCACTAGGATTATTTTTTTCAATAATTCAATAGTCGTTAAGAACATTAGCAAAAGTATTTGTATGTCCATACCTATAATTATGATTACATGTTAGTATCCCAGCAGATCTAAAGGCTGAAGGAGTCCTAAGACTCCAGTACAATATTAGGACTAGGCCTCTTAAGCTTAGGATACATTAAAATACATTTAAATTATCTATTTAGAGGCTCCTAAAGAATTTTCAAACTTTTTGATTGTGACATAGTACATGCATCAATATGTATAAAGATATTGTTGTGAGCTGAATTATACCACTTCAAAATTCACTTTGAAATTTGAACTCCCAGTACTTCAAAATGTAATCTTTTTGGAGATTAGGTCTTTAAATTGGTAATTAAGTTAAAATGAGGTCTTTAGGGTCATCCCTAATCTGAAGTGACTGAGGTCACGTGCACAGAGGACAGCCCATATGGAGACAAAGGGAGAAGATGACAGTGTTTAGGTCAGAAGCCCTCTATAGATAAGCAAGGGAAGCCTCAGAATAAAACTATCCCGTCAATACTTGTATTTTGAACTTCCAGCCTCTAGAACTCTTGAGAAATAGACTTCTTTTGCTTAAGCCACCCTGTTTGTGATACTATGTGATGGCAGCCTTAATAAACTAATATATTTATGTAATTAAAGCAAAATTTCATAATACAATACTTTTCTGTGTATGTTTGGTACACTTTACTAGTATCTGTTTTGATTTTTTTTTTAAGGTTCTAAGTCTTTATTTTACAAAAATTGGTATATTCACTCTCTTTCACTAGACCTAGAAGAGTTTGTGCCTACACATTCCTTTCTATGGAAAACCATACAGCCATGGTATACTTTTATCACAATTTATTCAGTCATTCCCTTACTGGTAGTCATTCTTTTTTTTTTTTCCTTTTGTGGTCCTTACCAAAAAAATACAATATACCTAGATAATAATCAAATCTTAAGTATTGGCACTTTATGTTTTTTTACAAGTAGATTCCCAGGAATCAGATTCCTAGGCTAAGGAGTATACATATTTTTAATGTAAAAATGAGGCTGTTACCATTTACATTTCCAACAGCAGTGTTAAAAGTTACTTTCCCCACCTCTGCTTTGTCGTTAGTAGATAAGATCATAACTTAGAAAGACAAAGATTTACTGGGCTGTGGTATATTTTTCCAAAGTTATTCACAATCATATAGAGTCACAGCACATCAGAGATCTTCAAAAATAATAAAAACCAGTTTTGTTTTCCATTTATAATTCCATTGCATGATTTGTGATTAAGAGGGAAAGGTTGAACTTGTGTATTTGAAAGCAAGCTAAAATGGCACATTTCTGTTTTGCAAAAAGATAACTGTTACATTAATTATCAAACAACATATGACGAGACCACTGAAGTCTAACTTAAAAGTCTGAACATTGAAAGGAAAGGTAATTAACTTATACTAACTCAGGTTGCAAAGGGAAAGTTTTAGATTGATGAAGATGAGACTCAAGGAAGTAATGATGCTTCCTTTAAACAGAATACTACAAAAATTCATCTCTAAAGTGAATTTTGTACATAGACACTTTAAAAAGCAAAACAGATAACTCTTTGTAGTTTTTTAAAAATAAATTATTTTTTCCTCTAAGGTCTCTGAAATGTAACTAGCATTTGTGAGGTACATAAGCATGACTTTTTGTAAGACAATTCGTAAAGTATTAAGAGAGCAGAGAAACACACAAAAATACAGGTGGCTTCTAGGTTATACAATCTTTTGGAAATACACATGCATTTTTATGTCAGTACTTCATGGAAAAATAAGAGCATGATGATGAGGATATTCTCTTTGCATGGCGTATTTTTATTCTGTAGTACATACTAAGTAATACAGTCACATCTGCCTCTTTTCACTGATCTCTTAGTTATCTAACACTTGCATATTTATATAAATTATGTTTCTAAAAAATATTCAAACCAAGAATCAGGTTAAGACTCCAACAATATTGTCTTCTCTTTAGCAAAGAGGCTCAATAACAATGTCACACCAATTTATATATGCTAGCAAACAGTAGGAGGAAAAAAATTTGCTCCATGCTACTTTAAAATGTTATATATTTCATTTAGAACTCATACTGCGTTGGAAAGGTACTGAAACAAACGTGATGTTTACCACAGTATGGAAAATCTTGTCTGATATATTCTAATTATCACAGATTACAAGAATTTCAAACTCCCAATCACTGTTACATTCACATATGTAGATTTAAAACATAATTTATGTTTTGTAGCATACTTTCACATATAAATTCCTAGGGCACTGTCTATATATGCTTTATGCTGCTGCCCAGAATATTCAGTTCATTCAAGATTTTAAAAAGCTCATTGTGGGCTGGTGGTGCAGCTCAGTGGTAGAGCACTTGCCCAGCATAGGCAAGGGACTGGGTTCACTCCCTAGTGCTGCAAAAATAAAACAAAGCTCACTGTAATATACCTAGAATGTCTATTTACAATTGGATATATTTTGATGTGTATACTTTAGCTCAGTATCATATCTACCTTCTGGTATAATGTTGCTCTAATGCAATGCTACTTTTTTTCACATTTTTTACTTGAGAGATTGTATCCCGGTGTGAATTTCAATGCTTGTTTTTCCCTCACTGGAGGGATTCTAAGAGGTTTTCACACTACCACCTCGTGGCAGTCTCAAGGTCTGTCCCCTATATGAACTCTCTGATGGACACTGAATCGGGACTTCCTGCTGAAGGCCTTTCCATATTCAGTACACTCATATGGTTTCTCTCCTGTATGGATTCTCAAATGTAATCGAAGAGTTGACCTCTGGCTGAAAGTTTTGCCACATTCAGTACATTCATACGTTTTCTCTCCTGTATGAGTTCTCATATGTATGATGAGTTGTGAGTTCTGGATAAAAGACTTTCCACATTCACTACACTCATAGTGTTTCTCTCCTGTGTGAATTTTCTGATGTATAATGAGGTTTGATTTCTTAAAGAAGGTTTTTGCACATTCATTACACTTATAGGGTCGCTCTCCAGTATGAATTCTCTGGTGTGTAGTAAGTTCAAACATCTGAGCAAATGTCTTTCCACAGTCACCGCACTCATAGGGCTTCTTCTCCATATGTGCTCTCTGGTGTACAATAAGATTGGACTGGTGAGTGAAAGCTTTTCCACACTCAGGACATTCAAAGGGTTTCTCCCCAGTGTGAATTCTCTGATGTTTGATGAGGTTTGCCTTATGGGAGAAAGTTTTCTTACATTACATTCATAGGGTTTTTCTCCAGTGTGTATTCTCTTATGACTGATGAGGAGTGACTTAAAGGGGAAGGCCTTGTCACAGTAATTACAAATAAAAGGTTGAATCAAGTTTTTAATTTTCTGATGTTTAAAAATGACTTCTTTATGGCCAAGGGCTTTCCCACTTTTATTATATTCAGAGTATTCTGCTCCAAGATGGGTTTTCTCTTGTTTCAGATATAGGAGTGGTTTTCCAAATCCAGTGCATTCATCACCTTTCTTTCTTGCATAGCTATTATTATTAAGTCTGAATTATATTTCAAAGTTTTTTCATATAAATCATATTTATAGGGCACTTGTCTTAAAGAAACAAATTCTGTGTTCAGATTAAATGTTTTTCCAAAGAGATTACCTCTCTCCTCAAATGGGGTTTGGTTCTTAAGAACCGTAAACTGCCTTGCTTGCTCATCTGGATTTCTGTGCTCCCTTTCCATCCCATCTGGTCATCGGCCTTCCACACTTCCACTGAAAGTAAGTTGCTGTAATTCTCCAGCATCACATCCATGTATAAAATCCTCTGAGAAAGGTCCAGCTGCTCCCACTCTTCCTGGGTGAAGTCCACAGTCACATCCGTGAATGAAACTGACACCTGGGATTTGTTCATTTTCTGCAGTTTTGGGGAAGAGGCAGAAAACTATGAAGGCAGACTCAAGGGAACAGCCTCCACTCGTGGCACCATGCCAGGCCAGGTCACGGCGCTCTCTGCGCTGAGGACGAGTGGAGAAGAGGTCCCTGGCACCCACTCTGCTGCGGTGGGGGAAGGGCGGCCGCTGGTGCGCTCACAGCATTGCACATGCGCAGATATGAGGGCTGCTCAGCGTTCCCAGGGTCCTCTGAGGGGCCTTGATTTTTTTTTTAAAAAAAGTTGGCCAATATTAACTATTGAATTATAATCCATAGTTTAAAAAACATTCTGTCCGTGTCTTCTTTAGGTGTTACTTTTATATATGTAGGAAAATTATTAGAGTAACTTTCTTTTCTGTGTTCTTAGTGTTACATATAAGGCTCTATTTTGCCTTGGCAGTACCGGATCAACTTCCTTTGTTTTTCTATCTGCACATTAAAATTGAGGTATTGTTTAAATCAAGAATTTTGAAATTATGAGGATATTGTTACTACTGATGTTGGCAGGTTTGGTTAGTCATTAAAAAACTAATTCCATGCTTTTGTGCTCAAAGCCAAAATGAAATTAAAACTTGATTAATGAGCATCCTTTTGTGGCCTTTCAATTTTTTACTGATTTCAGATCTTGCTTGTATTCTATTTTTATAGGTGATAGTGATAGTAATATTACAGAATTATTATTAAACATATTGATCAATAAATATGAATGAAAATAGTTCACCTATTAATAAAAATATTTTCAGTTTCACAAAACACAAACTGTGCTATACATAAGAAACATATTCAAACTGATATGGGGGAAGAGATGTAACTCCCAAACCTACTAGATACCCCAAACGAGAGTTCGTGTTCTCTAAAATCAAAGAATGAATTCTAGGAACAACAGAGGTTAAGAGTTGGAAAAATTTATTGGAAGAAAGGAAGCTTCTGAGAGACAGAAGAGGGGCCGGAAAGTGGGTTGCCCACTCACCCCACTTTTCAAAGATGTTTTATACAGCAAAGCCATGTGGTGAGGCGGTAACAGTGGGACAAAACTATAAGACCCAATGGAAATTTACAAGGTGGGCATGAGGTGGGACAAAACCATGACTAACCAATAAGATTGGAAGTACAGTCACCCAGGTAATATTGATTAAATGGGGGTCAAATGGGGGAGCAAGTCATGTAGCAAGCACACAAGGGTTTTCAGTAAGAATGGGGATCAGGGATATTTCCTGGAGAGGCTGGGTTAAGACCTTGACCCCCCCCCCCCTCAGAGGTGATTGATACCTATTTAGAATATCAATCACTGCCATTTATCTCCAGAGGAAGCATAAGGATGTGTAGTTTCTCTCCTTTTACAATTCTGGTCTTCAGTGAATGTGTCTTGATTGTCCTCCATGTTGGCTCCTTGCTGTGTTGGCTCCTGGAGGGCTGGTCCTATCTACCTGCACACAAGATATCTAATTAACTTACCTATCTGCAATAAAACAAAATATCGTAGGCTAAAAGTAAAGATATGGGAAAGAGAAAACAGCAAGAAATCTGGATCATGATCAGGACATCAGACAATGCATACCAAATGTAAAAAACAAATGAGACAGGAACTTGTTGAAATGCTGACAGGTACAATCCTGAATGAAGTTATAAAAGCTATACATTATAGGGGCTGGGGATTTAGGTCAGTGGTGCCATTGCCTGCCATGCAAGCACAAAGTCCCCAAAAGCTATGAATTATAGTAGCCACTTTCTTATAAATAGTAGATTTTAAGTGTTCATATCACAAAAGAAAATTATGGTGTTGCATCTGGGGCACAACCACTGCTGCTCTGTTGTCTGAGCAGCCCACCAGGATTGCAACTCAGCCTCAGTAAAAAATTAGAGGGACAAAGTTTAATGAAAGGAAAACACTGTATTTATAAAGAGGAAACAGAAGGGGGAGAAAGGAGAAGATAGATAGCCACCCTGATAAAGAATCAGGGTAGGGGGCTTTGGAAGGATGGAGGATCCACTGGCCCTTTGTTCTCAGCTGCTTTTATGGAGGCGGGGTGTGTGTGAGTGCCCTTTCCTCACCCAGAACTTGCCATAGCTGGATTGGCTTCTGGGCATCTCTGTCTAACATCATTTCTTCCAATGGTCTATGTGTAGCTTCTTTTTGTCTATTTGTTTTTTTTAATTAATTTTATTGGTACATTTAAAGTATATAATATAATGACATTCATCATTGGAAATTTGCACCTTTTACATAATCTATCTTGGTTCTTATTTTTTCCCCATTCCCCTGCCCTCAAACCCCTCCACCCCTCCCTATCTACAAAGACTTTGCTTCCAGTTTTTCTTTTTCTCATATTAATTCCATTCCCTTCTTTCTCCCCACCCACTTCCCCTTCCCCTTTGCACCTTTTCTTCTGATTTCACATTATCTATTATACCTTTTAGTCCTTATTTACACTTTCAGTTTCTCACGCTAGAGAAACTATTTGGTATTTACATGTGTGTCCTATTTTTTTCACTTAAGAGTATCACCTCAGTGTGCATCCATTTAGCTATGACTGTCTCTAGTTTCTCATTCTTTATGGCTGAGTAGTACTCCATTTTATAGGAAAACCACATTTTCTTTATCCAGTCTCCAGTTGATGGTCAGTTGGGTTGCTTCCAAGTTTTAGCTATCATGAATTTTGCTGCTATGAACATGGGTGCACATATATCACTGTGGTATGATTCTTTTAATTCTTTGGAGAAGATACCTAGCAGGGAAATTGCTGGGTCAAATGGGACTTCCAGTCCTAGTTCTTTGAGGTGTCTCCATGCTGATTTCCACAGTGGTTGCACCACTCTACACTCCCACCAGCAGTGGAGCAGTGTTCCCCTTTCCCCATAGCCCCGCTAGCATTTATTATTGGTTGATTTCATGATAGTAGCCATTCTTTCTGGAGTGAGGTGGAATCTCAGCATTGTCTTCATTTGCATCTCTCGAATGACCAGTGATGTTGAACATTTTTTCATATGTTTATTTGCTATTTCTACTTCTTTTTCTGAGAAATGTCTGTTCATTTCAGATGCCCATTTTTGGATTGGGTCTTTAAATTTGGTAGGTCTGATTTTTTAAAGTTTTTTATAGACTCTAGATAGTAGACCTTTGCCTGAGAATCAGCAGGTGAAAATTTTTTCCCACATTGTGGGTTGTCTCTTCACTCTGTTGGTGGTTTCTCTTGCAGTGCAGATCCCAGTTGTGATACCCCCTGCCATGTCTCTGTTTCACTTGCTTAATGACAATGTCATGTCATACTACAGAACAGTGTTAAAGAAAAGACAGAAACAGACAACCTTAGACCAGTTTTTAGATCTGAAAAGGTTGAGACCCAGTGAGCCAGAAGCAGGTCCTAGTGGGCTACAGACTCTCCCATGGAGAGAAAGGACACCAGAGAGCCAGATTCCCGATGTTCTTATGGAAGGGCACTCTCCTTCCAAACAATAGCCACCTTCCATTTCATCCTCCCTTCCTGCAAGCCAAAGATGTCAACTTGAATGGTGAATATACTATGGAATTGTTGTTTCTGGTAAACTAGGCACATCTTACAGCTTTTTGGTTAATACACTAGGAAAATTATTGGTGTTTCTGGTAAATTATGCACATTATAACACCCTTTTTTATTATGAAAAGGTTAGTTAAGAGGTGCTTTGGGAGGTTCAGAATGCATTAAGGGTATTTCCATTATTTTTTTTATGGGAAAAACAGTCTTGACTTACAACTAACTTGAGTTACAACCAGCCCTCTTGAATGAATTGAGTTCTTATTTTTTAAAAAATTAACTTTATTGGTACATTTAAGGTATACAGTATAATGACATTCATCATTGGAAATTTACACTTTTACTTAATCCATCTTAGTTCTTATTTTGAGTTCTTAAGTCAAAGATCCACTGTATGTCCATTTGCATCTATATTCATGTATTAAATTAAAATTTGATTTAATAACTTTTAAGTTTCATAAATATTTTAAAGAATTTAACAGGGAAAGAAGAATCTATTATGATTCCCAGATATTTACCATTTCCATTCTCTTATTCAGTTTTCTGACTTTTCTTCAAAAATCATTTCCCTTCTGTGTAAAGAATTTTCTTTAGCACTTCCTTTAGAGAAGGTTTGCTGAAGACCAGTTGTCTTAGTTTTCCTTCTGAGAATGTCTTCGTTTCACCATCGGTCCCAAGGTATATTTTCACTGATTATAGAATTATGGGTTGACAGTTCTTTCCTTTAATACTTTCAAAATACTATTTTTCTTCTTCCTAGTCTCCCTAGTTTCTGGTGGGAAATATGGAGTTGTTCAAATCAGTATATATATGTATGTAATAAATAATTTTTCTCTGAAAGTTTTAAAGCCTTTTGTTTTTCATTTTCAGCATTTTGAATGTAATGTTTTTGGGTTTGAAGTTTCTTGAGTTTATATTCTTGGGGTTTGCTGAGCTTGATTCTGTAAGTTTGTCTTTTGACAAATTTGCCAAGTTTTTACTGTTATTTTTTCAATTATTTTACCTTTCTCCTCTCCTTTTAGGATTCTGGCACAGATGTTAACTCTGCAACAATATTAAAGTCCTAATATTAGCCTGGTGTGGTGATGTAGGCCTGTAATCCCAGTACTCTGGGAGACAGGCAAAAGGATCACAAGTTTGAGTCCAGCCTGAGAAAGTTAGCAACTTAGCAAGACTGTGTCTCAGAAAATAAAAGGGGCTGGGTTTTCAGCTCAGTGCAGAAGCCCTGGATTCAGTCCGTCACCCCCCATCCCCCTGCATCCCCCCTCAGTCCCCAAGAACCTCTAAAACAACCCAACATTTTTAGGCCTTTTCCCCCCTCTGTTCATTTTTAGGCCTTTTTTCCCTTCTTTTTTGGAAGTTAATTTCTAATGATCCATCTTCAAATTCATTGACTCTGACTTTCATCTCAATTCTTTTCTGCAGCCCAGTCAATAAATTATTTTATTTCAGTTACTGTGTTTTCAGTTCTAAAACTTCATTTGGTTATTATGGCGTTTATTTCTTACTTTTCATTTACTTTAAAAGACTTTGCCCTCATGTTTGGGGTCATGGTTATAATAAGTGAATTGGTTCTAAAAAATTTTATGTAGTCTTATAGAGTCATTGTATAAAAATAAAAGACAAAAATGTAAAGAGTATGTGTGCCAGAGTCATTCTTTTCACAGTTGAAACAGTTTACTTTCCTATCCTTTTTCCAAGAAGCCAGACATTTCTACATCCGGATTATGTCCATACTCTGTCCTGCATGCCCAACTCCATCTTTTTACCCGGTCAACTTCTACTGTCCTTGTTTTCTTTCAGATCTCCTTTTAACATCACTATTCAATGAACTCTTCTGTTTCAATTTCTAAATTAAACTTAAATTTTTCCTTTTCTTTTCTTGTTATTTTATAGTTGTTTCTAAAATAACCTCTTCAGGGGCCAGGGATTTAGCTCAGTGGTTTCACCGCCTGCTGTGCAAGCGGAAGGACCGGAGTTTGATCCCCGGCACCAAAAAACACACACACACACACAAAATAAAATAACCTCTTCAGTTCTAGATTTTATGTTTCACCATATATATAGATATATATATCTATATATATATCTATATATATATATATGTATGTCTATATATATCTATATCTATCTATCTCACTATATCATTGATATATCACTGTATCACTATCATTGATTCAGTGCCTACAAACATTCTCTCAACAGATATTTGTTAAAAATATTTGGTGTGACAATTACTTCATGTGTCAACTTGACTGGGCCATGGGGCTGCTCAGGCATTTGGTCAGTCAGTATTCTGGGAGTGTTTGTAGTTGTGTTTCTGGATGGGATTAACATTTCAGGTGAGTAAAACAGATTGCCCTCCCTCCTCCAGTCAGTCAACCAGTCTTGAGTAGAACAAAATGACTGAGCGAGAGGGATCCCTTCCTGCCTATCTAGTGAAAAGATGTCTAATTTCAAAGACTCCTCCTTCATTGATTATTAGTGGGTCTATAAGATCATACATGAACTTTAGGAGTCTGGTAGGAAGCTGTTTAAAAATTTTTTTTTTTCAGACAGGGTCTCACTTTATAGTTCATGCTGGTCTTGAGATCACTGTAGCACAGGCTGGCTTCAAAATCAAAGTGATTCTCCTGCCTCAGCCTCCCAAGTGCTGGGATTACAAATGTGTCCCACCACACCCAGCTCAGTTTGTTCTTAACAGAAAGTTCTTACTTGGGTCTCTTAAAACTGATTCTTGCTGGGGATGTAGCTCAGTGGTGCTGCTCCTGCCTGGCAAGCACAAGGTCCTGAGTTTGATCCCCAGTACTGGAAAGACAGACAGACTGATTCTTAAAACTCATGGACTTTCTGACAAAACCAGAATGTGAAGAATAAAAATCAGTATTTACTTAGTATTTGGATATTAATGACTTCATTTTAAAACTTATGAGAAATGCAAGCAAGCATTTACATAGCACTTTATAATTTACATAGGATACTAAGAACACCCAGTCTCACTTTATTCTCTCAACTACCCAGTGAGACACACATATAAGTTCAGTGCATGTTTAATTACTTTGATTTAGTAGAGCAGAAATTGAGAAGAGTTTCCAAATAACTCCAAACACCTTAAGTATTTGCATAAAATCACATCACAGTGTTAAATAATGCCTACTTGTGAATCAAACTTGGACCTAAATCCAAATAATACACTCTTTAGTCTAAGTTGTCAGTCATTCATGTTTGCTGGTGAAGAATGCATGTAAATGTCAAGTGTATAGATTATTCCAGGCTGTCATATACTAAAAGTGGCTTGGGTAGCTGCCTACAGCAAAGAACTGTTTGTCCCAAAATGACACTGTACCGAGATCAAGAAACGGATCAAGATGAAGGTACTTGGAAAAAGTCCCAGTAAGCTGTGGTACTTCTGTTGATATGTATATTTGTCTTAATCAACCTGAAGTTGATCTGAATTGGCCTTAAAATCAATTTATAAGTATTTTAATAGTGAATTAGTTTAATTAAATGATTTTCTAATGTACATGTAAAAAGTTTGATTATTATATGGGAATTTCAAATCATGAGTACTCTATACTCCTGCATAAATAAATAATCTTTATTTGAAATTTGAATTGTGTGATTGGTTATTCAAAACAGAACTAACTACACAGAAGTGAATGACATAGAACTGAAAAGTTGTTTCAGATTAATACATTTATGCATTCATTTGTTCAGTTGAAATTTGTTGAGGCCCTCTTGTATCATGAGCTTGTGTTACTAGATGCTAGCATATGATTGTAAATAGCACAATGCTTGTCCTACAGAAGTGAGAATGGGGTGCTTCACATGGGTGAAACAGCAGGTAAGCAGGAATAATGAACCAATATTACCTATTTGGTTTGGATTATTCATGCATATTTCAATTTAAGATCTTAGATTTGGTTCTTTCACCTTTTGTGTCATTGGTAATTTTGTTTACTAAGACAGTTCCCAGTCTGCTTTTCCTTACTGGTTTGGTGGTTTTGTGAAATTTCCTTAAATATTTTTTGGGAACAAGAGCACTCTATTCTTGCTGAAAATATTTTGGAACATTATTACTGATTTCAGGAGATACGGTTGTGAACATATAACATTGACAACAATGGTTAACAATTTCCCAGCATTACAAGGAATCAACAATCTGACTTTTAATTGAGAAATATTTAAATTGTTTAATTAAATCACTCAGTCAGTATTTTAAAAATTCAGCTGCTCTCTTAGAAATGACCTAATGTCTCTCTCTCTCCCCACTTCTTTCTCTCCTTATTCCTCCCTCTTCCTTCACATCACTTAAACTACAATAGTTAAAATTGCTTTATAAAACAAATAGTTACAAATCCCATAATATATGTAGAAAATAACTTTTGGATGTTGTAAAGTTAGGATATGTTACTGTAAATTTTAGGGTATCAAAGGCTAAATTCTGGCAAAAAATGTATTTGATAATCATTACCAACTTAAAATTACTTTGTATCAGAAATGAATGAAAATTAATTAGTGTCTCATGAAACCAAACAATAATTCATAAAGAAATGTGGCTAATATATTATTATGGCTATATATATTAATAATATAATATATTATTATTATTAAATGTGGGTTTCTTTTTGTTAGATAGGGTCTGACTATGTAGTCCAGGATGGTCTCAAACTCATGATCTTCCTGCCTCAGCCTCCTAAGTGCTGAGATTACAAACATGTGCCACCCTACCTGGCTTTATATTACTGACATTAAATAATTGATTTGCTGCCTTTTAAAGGACATTCATTAATGAATTTTGTTGTACAGGTATACACATTCAAATAGTCATTTTATGTTATTATATTCTGACATACAATTTACCTTGAAAGGGCCGCCATTCCATGCTCCTAGGACAGAGAAGGTGAGCCAGTCCCAGTGCCTGGGAGAAGGCTCCCCTGCCGCCATTCCACACTCCTAGGGCAGAGAAGGTGAGCCAGTCTCAGCACCCAGGAGGAGGCTCCTGGCCACCATGCCATGCTCCTAGGGCAGAGAAGGTGAGCCAAGCGGGAACCAGAAGCACACCCTCCCCATGGAAATGAGAAGGCTTGTAAACAAGCCTCAAAAACAGACTTCTAGATCACCTACAGCAACCCCAAAAGGAAATGAGATGGAACAATATGATACTCAACCACCTGGACTCCCTGAACTGGCAACAAAAGAGGACATGGAAAAAATGAAATCAGAAATAATTTCTCAGATAACAGCAAAGATTGTGCTAATAGTGGAAGACATGATTAATAAACCTAGAGAGGACACAGATAAAAAAATAGAGGAGCTGAGGAACATGATGGAATCCCAATATAGGAAACAAATGGAATTCATAAAACACATGCAAACAGATTTCCAGGAGATTAAAAACTCCACTGAAAGTCTATGCAGCAGAATGAACCAACGTGAGGACAGAATTTCAGATATAGAAGATAAGATTGCAATTAGTGAGGAGGAAAAGAAAAATTGCTTTAAAATTGTAAGGGAAAACAAGAAATCAATCCAACAGCTGCTAGATGATGCAAAGAATAACATAAGACTGAATGGAGTCCATGAAGAAACAGGAGAGAGTGCAGGTGACATAAAAAAACTGTTCACAGAAGTGATGGCAGAAAAGTTTCCAAGCAGGGGAAAAGAACTTGACATACAGATAAGTGAGGCATATAGGATTCCAGCTAGCCTTGATCAAAAACAAATCTACACATAGGCATACCCAACAGAAGAACAAAATTCTACAAGCAGTGAGAGAAAAGAAACAAATCACATACAAAGGAAAGTCCATCAGAATCACAGCAAACTTCTCAACACAAACCCTCAAGGCAAGAAGAGCTTGGAGTGATGTATTTCAAGCCCTAAAGGAAAACAGCCTCCAACCCAGATTGATGTACCCTGCAAAACTATCTTTCAAAATTGATGGAAAAATAAGATACTTTCATGATAAAGAGCACCTTAGGAACTTCATGAATACCAAACCAGCACTCCAAAAAATTTTAGGCAATATCCTAGGAAAAGACAATGAGGATCACAACCCCAGGAAGCCCAGCAGAATGAATCCATTGGGTGTGACAAATTAAACTCAAAGGGAGAGAATCCAACAAAAAGAAAAAGTCATGACAAGGCTTTTAAAACTTTGAACTTCATCTCCCTAATGAGTGTATAATTCTAAAGGAGCAAGGGAAGTGGGAGAGGTAGGGTAAAGGAAAGAAGGGAAAAGAAAAAGTATGAGAAAAGGAAAAAAATGGAAACAAAATCATTGCAAATAAGGAAGGGTGGAGGGGGTGAAGGAAGGGGAGGGGAAGGGGAGAAAAATAAGAACCAAGATAGTCATATAATGGTACAAGATCCCAACGATGTATGTGAATGTATTTTATATCTAAAATGTAGCAATAAACTTAATGGGGGGGGAAAATTTACCTTGAAATTATATATACCATTTGTGTGATTTTTTTGAATATAGGAGGTTTCATACCACTATGAAAGTTTTAAAAATTATGTGTGTTGTCAATTAGAATTTTTAAAAAATTCCCCAAAACTACTTTTGGCATTCTATAAGCCTTAGGGGTAGGAACTGTTCAGTAAAATGTGCCTAGGACAAATTAGTATGACTTCTCTCCCTGAAGATAGCAAATATATACATAAACTATGATAATAAATTGAAAATGTTATGACACTTAAATTTGAAATTGGTATTGTATTTTTGTTGTACAGTAATAAATAATAAAAGGAAAGAATCACCTCTGTACTCTTTACATGTAAATAATTTCTCCCTAGAATTTTGAAATCTTTTTGACTGGAAGAAATAAACTGTTGACTTTTAGGAAAGTTGTGCCATATAATTAGCAAAGTTGTATTTAAAAAAATTGAAATGTGAAATATGTGAACAATTTGGTAAGCAAGCTTTTAGTTTTAATTCTGTTCCTTTAATGAGAAAATTATCTGCTGAATTGAACCTTTTTTATTTTATTTTATTTATTTTTTCCCATTAAGTTTATTGGTATATTTTAGGTATACAATACAGTTACATTCATCATTGTGACCTTGTACCATTACATGAGTATCTTCTTTTTTTTTGGTACCGGGGATTGAACTTGGGTCCTTGCGCTTGTGCAACAGGCGATGAAATCACTGAGCTAAATCCCCAGCCCCCTACATGAGTATCTTGATTCTTATTTTTTCCACTTCCCCTGCTCTCCCTTCACCCCCTCCAACCTTCCCTATTTGCAAAGACTTTGTTTCCATCTTTTTCCTTTTCTCATATTTTTTGTTTTCCCTTCTTTCCTTTTCCCTATCCCTCCCACTTTCCCCTACTCCTTTAGACCTTTTCTGCCTATTACACAATATCAATTATATATTTTTTAAATTACAATATCAAGATCTAGAAGACATTACCACAGATTTTATAGAATTTAAAAGGACATAGAAAGCGTATTACAAAAATAATTTTTGAAATAAATTTGACAACTTCTAAGAAGTACTTGGAAGACAAATTAATGAAACTGACTCTGTAGGAAATAAAAAATTTGAATAGCACCTATTAAAGAGTGTATATTCCTAGCTTGAAAACCTACCTATATGACAACAACAGGTTCATATACATTTTAACTGGTAAATTATATCAAACATTTAAAGCAGAAAAAAGAAGGAACACTTCTCCCTTCATTTTAGGAACTCAACATTGAGCTAATCCTAAAACTGGATAAAGATAATAGAAGAAAAAAGTATGAACATAGATAAAAATTTGTTTAACAAAACAAACTTAGAGGTCAGATCTGGCAGGATGTAGAAAGTGGTTTTATTATAGGGATGGCAGTGTTTGTTCAGCATTGGAAGATCTACCCCCAAAAGTCATCATTTTAACAGAGGAAAGGAGAAAGCCATATGATCCTGTCACTAGTTGGAGAAAAAGTATTGGACTAAATTCTATAGCTGTTCATGGTAAAAGTTATCAGGAGACTCGAAGTAGAACAGAACCTTCTCAACAGATAAGCCATGTACTCCATACTTCCAGCAAAAACACCTTATATGAATGGAGAAGATACAATGCTTTCTCCTTAAGGTGGGGAACAAGGGCAGATATGCCAACTCTTCATCTGTCTATTAAACTTTGAAACATAGGCCCCACCAGAATAGTCTGGCAATAAAATGACACAATTATGATAGGATTAGCAAGGTCGAAGTAAAATCTTTATATGTCAGTATATGATCATCTACAGAGAAAATACTAAAAAATCTCTAGGAGCCTGTAGAACTTGTATTTGAATTTAGCAGGATTAGAAAATGCAAGGTATATATAAAAATTCAGGTCTATGTATACTTGCTATAAATGAAGAATTGGATATTGAAATTTAAAAGTTATGTAGGAGTAAAAAGGACCTGGAAAAGTAAAAAGAAAAAGAAAACAGTGTTAGAAGACATTTAGTTCCCAATTTTAAGACTTCCTCTAAAGCTACAATAATCAAGGCAGTGTTGGTGTAAGGAAAGACATATAGATCATTGGAATAAAACAGAGAATCTAGAAATAGAACCACACATATATGGTCCACTGAGTTTTGAAAGATTATTTAACATTAACATTTTATAGAACATAAACTCAATTCAAGAGCAGAGGAAAAGATAGTGTTTTCAGCAAATGGCAGTAGAACACCTGGTATCCATATGTAAAAAATTAACCTCAACTCTTTATTTTCATACATAAAAATAACTTGAAAGGATCTATAAACCTAAATATGAAAGCCTAAAACTATAAAACTTTAAGAAGAAATTATAAGGGAAAATGTTTATGAATTTAAGGTAGGCAAGAATTTCCTGGATATAAAAAAAAAGATGTATAAAAGAAAAAAATTGATAAATGAGATTCCATCAAAATTTAGAACTTTAAATATCAGTAAGAAAATGAAAAGTAGTCCTTAAACAGACCATATTTATAATGCATATAACCTATGTCCAGAATATATAAAGAACTCTTACAGCTCATTAATAGACAACCCAAAGAAAAAGTAGACACATTAAGATGATAAATAGCAAGTACAGCACAAGGAAAGATATGCAATACTAGAATCAGAAAAATACTAATCAATACAATAACAAGATTGAATTATAAACTCATTAGGGAGATGAAGTTAAAAGTTTTTGTTTGTTTGTTTATTTTTGGTGTCAGGGATCAATCTTGGTTCCTTGTGGTTGCGGTGCAGTCGGCAGAACCACTGAACTAAATCCCCAGCCCTAAAGTTGAAAATTTTAAAAGAACAAATGTCAGCTTAGGTGTGAACCAGTTAGAACTTTCAGATACTGCTAATGTGAATGTAAAATGATAAAACCATTTTGGAAAGCAATGTAGAAATTTCTTGTATTACTGTTAAGGACCACAGTTTGGTTAAGTTTTTACTTAAGAGGAATGAAAACACATGTTCACAATAGATTTGTACAAACAAGTTGACTATCCCTTATCTGAAATTCTTGGGACCAGAGTGTTTCAGATTTTCATTTGAAATCCACTTGATCTGCAAAGAAGATAGCTACTCCTGCCTTTTTTTGGGTTCCTTTCACATGGAGTATTGTTTCCCACCCTTTAACTTTCAGTCTATGAATTTCTTTTTGAATGAAATGTGTTTCTTGTATGCAGCATATTGTTGGATCTTGCTTCTTGACCCATTCTGCTAGTCTATTTCTTTTGATTGGTGAATTGAGACCATTAACGTTGATGGTTATAACTCATACATATTGACTTATCATTGTCATGACATTTTCTGTTTGTTACATTCTCTCCCTTTGCATTTAATTTCTTGTTGTGCCTGACGGATTCCTTCTGCTGGGCTTCCTGGGGTTGTGATCATCATTGTCTGTTCCTAGGATCTTATCTAAAGTGTTTTGGAGTGCTGGGTTGGTATTCATGAAGTTCCTAAGGAATACTTTGTCATGAAAGTATCTTATTTCTCCATCAGTTTTGAAAGATAATTTTGCAGGGTACATCAATCTGGGTTGGAGGCTATTTTCCTTTAGGGCTTGAAATACATCATTCCAAGCTCTTCTTGCCTTGAGGGTTTGTGCTGAGAAGTCTGCTGTTATTCCGAGGGGCTTTCCTTTGTATGTGATTTGTTTCTTTTCTCTTAAGTGCTTGTGGAATTTTGTTCTTCTGTTGGGTTTCTGGAATCTTCACAGTTATATGCCTATGTGTAGATTTTTTTTTGATTACAGCTACTTGGAGTCCTATTTGCCTCACTTATCTGTATGTCAAGATCTTTTCCCCTGCTTGGAAACTTTTCTGCCATCACTTCTGTGAACAGTTTTTATGTCATCTGCACTCTCTCCTGTTTCTTCATTATCTCCAATCAGTCTTATATTATTCTTCTTTGCATCATCTAGCAGCTGCTGGATTGATGTCTCATGGTCCCTTACAATTTTAAAGCAATTTTTCTTTTCCTGGTCACTAATTGCAATCTTATCTTCTATATCTGAAATTCTGTCCTCACATTGGTTCATTCTGCTGTATAGACTTTCAGTGGAGTTTTTAATCTCCTGGAAATCTGTTTGCATGTGTTTTATGGATTCCATTTGTTTCCTATATTGGGATTCCATCATGTTCCTCAGCTCCTCTATTTTTTTTTTTTTGTGTCTGTGTCCTCTCTAGATTTATTAATCATGTCTTGCACTATGAGCACAATCTTTGCTGTTATCTGAGAAATTATTTCTGATTTCATTTTTTCCATGTCCTCTTTTGTTGCCAGTTCAGAGAGTCCAGGTGGTTGAGTATCATAGTGTTCTATCTCTTTTCCCTTTGGGATTGTTTTAGGTGATCTGGAAGTCTGGTTTTGAAATTTGTTTATGTGTCTTCTCATTTCATCGGGGGGTGGGGTGGGGGGGAAGGGGGTGCTGTTGACGCCTACATAGCTCATCTCCTCTGTGCTGGGGGGGTGTGGTACAGCAGCCTTGAAGCCTCCTCCTGTGTGCTGGGAGCGCCTCACCTCCTGTGTGCTGGCGGGGGTCATATGGTGGCCCGGAAGCCTCTTCCTGTGCACTGGGAGCGGCTCACCTCCTCTTTGCTGGGAGGGTGGTACAGCAGCCCAGAAGCCTCCTCCTGTGCACTGGGAGCAGCTCACCTCCTCAGTTCTCTATTTTATATTTTTTTGATGATTTCGGGAATTGAACTCAGGCCCTTCTCACTGAGCTATATACCCAGCCCTTTTTAAATTTTGAGGCAAGTTCTTGCTAAGCTATTAAGGTTGCCCAGAGTGGGCTCAAATTTGGGATCCCTCTGGCCTAGCCTTCCAGAGTGCTAGGATTAGGTGTATGCTCCCACACCCAACTGAATTGTCATTTCGGAGCCTAATAGATTCAGTATAGTGATGACTGAGGTTGTAACTCAGCTGAACAGTGCTTGCCTACATGTATGAGGCCTTAGGTTTGATCCTCAGGAGCAAAAAAATTAGCGAAGAGAATTTCACTCTTTTTGATGTATAGTACTATTTGGAAAAATGTACAGTGTTGTGTACAGCACTATAATTTAGAACAATCTGTCATCTCAAAATAAATTCCCTTGTGCTGCCCCTTTGAAGCCAAATCTTTTCCACTCCTAGTCCATGGCAGTACTGATCTTCTTGCTCTTCCTGGATATCATATAAGTAGAACATATAGCATGTAGCCTTTTGAGGCTGGCTTCATTTACTTAACATAATGCATCTGAGGTTAATTTATTTAATGTAGTTTAGTGGTTGTTTTTACTGTAGAGTATGTAGTTCTCCATTGTATGGATGTATGTTAGTTGTCTTATCCATTTAGCATTTCAAGGATTTTTGGGTCTTTTCAAGATATTTTGTAATAATTACCTCCATTTGTTTCTTTCTTTTTTAACCTTCCTCTTTCACTTTTCTGTTAATCTTCTTTGAAAACACAGTACACTAGCAAGTGTATAGTTATTTTAAATAATTAATTAGTTAATTTAGCACATTTTTGTTTATTGCCTATGGAATGTCATGTGTTATTCTACACCAGAGATGGTGAACCTTTTAGACACCACATACTAAATTGTAACCCAAAACCCACTTATTTATCATAAGTGCCAACACTGCAACTAAACTTGAATACTGGGGTTTTAGTTTAGAAAAAACTAAACATCTTTTGTCTTAAAAGAAAAACATAATAGTGTGTGCCATAGGTTTATCGCTACTGTTCTAGACACTAGGGATGCACCAATTGAACAAAATACACATCCATCTTTGCCTTAATATGACAGTAGCCTCAAACCTTATGTCAATAAATTCTTTTAACAATGAATTACCTCACATGTATATGTTGCCTGTTTTAAATATTTTTGTTAGTTGAAATTTTTGTTTTATGATTGAGCTTGATTCACTTGTATTCATTATTCAGGGAAAATGAAGCCTACTACTGAAATTATTTGGAAACATTCAAGATGGTTAGTGCAGAATACATAGTACATTTGTTTTGGTTTTCTGGTAAATTTCTAATAAATTACTCTGGGCAAAGTTTCTTAGTTATGTCTGTATATAAACTTCTAATACAAGCTCCTTAGGCTAGAAATGTAATTTTCATTTCTTCTTGATAGACTTAGATTTTTCAGGAAGATACACATAGATTAATTATGAGTCTGGAGTAGTTATCCTGTTTGTTGCTGTTAGCAGAGCAATATCATAGCATTCTGCTAATGATCCAGTCCAGATAGCTTCTTAAGGAGTAGGAAAAGTAAGAGGCAAACAGAAAAGACCCTTGTTGAATTTAAAGTAGATGAGGATACTTTTAGAGAATTAGAATTAAACGTGGTCTTGGACCAGGGATTTAGCCCAGTGCTTCTGCCACCTGCCTTGCAAGAGCACTGTCCCGAGTTCAATTCCCGGTACCAAAAAAAAAAAAAATTAAAGGTGGTCTAGAAACCTAATATATGCATAGACATGTAATCTTTACAAGCACACAAAAGATTTGGTAGAAATCAAATGCATGTATCTTTGAATTTATTATCCTTTGATGGGTCGGCAGCCTGTAGGATAACACTAAAGGAACACATTTTTTTTTTTAATACTGGGGATCGAACTCGGGTCCTTGCGCTAGTAAAACATTTTTGAAACATTTTTTAAACATTCTTTGGAAAATTCTTTGAAACGTTTAACTCCTGAGTTTTAGATACAACTGACCTATCTATAAATTTTTGCAAAACATATCTCTTTGAGTATGCCTCTGTTAATAAGAAAAATAAAAACTGATAGAAAGGACATTGCTCATATTATTTAAAAATTTTCAGAAATTGTAATATTTAAGATTAAAAACTCATAAACAGTACTAATATATGAACCCAATTTTAGGACTTTAACTTGGATGAGTTACCCCAATTATTATTATTATTATTATTATTATTATTATTTTATTTTTTATTTTGGTACTGGGGATCGAACTTGGGTCCTTGTGCTTGCACAGCAGGCAGTGAAACCACTGAGCTAAATCCCTGGCCCTTGCCCCAATTATTTTAAGAGATGAATTGGCATGTTAGTATGTTTTTGAAAAATTTGCCCAACAAAGTATAGGAGTATGGGAGTTTGTAGTTACTAAACATCAAAGAATATAAAATGATTACCAGATTGTGTTATCACTTACATGGCATAAAATGTGGAATATCTGTTAGATTTAGAAATTAGTTTTGTACCAGACAGTGGAAAATTTATGTAAAAAGATTAACCACAGCAATACATGAGTGTTAGTTGCCATTGTTAACCACAGGTTGGTTAATGAAGGAATAAAGGAATATGTGTTAGTACTTAATGACAAGATTTTTTCTCAGAATATTTACATTTTGATTGTTATTTTTTTCAGGCACACTGTTCAAGGATAACATTCAGTTATTGCTTCATTGTGTCTATTTTTGAGACTTTTCTGTTTTATATTTTTATTGGCACAAGTTTGTAGTACACAATGATTATATTCATCATGGGGAGTTTGTGTATGTACATGACATATCTTTTAAAAAAATTAGTACATACTTGTCCTACATAATGATCACATTCATCATAGGGAATTTGTACCTGTACATATCTTAATTCTTTTCTATCCCCTTTCTCTCCCCTCCCTCCCTCTTCCTGCATCTCTTGGACCCTTCCATTCGTGTGTGTGTGTGTGTGTGTGTGTGTGTGTGTTTATAGTACATAATAATCACATTCCTTGTGGGGACTTGTGACATGTGCACAATGCCCTACTCTTTTCTCTCCTCATTTTTCATTTTCTAGTTAGAGAAACCTAAATTTTTTTTCTTTTTCAAATATATTACTTACATAGTTTTATTTCATTCCAAGAAGTTATTTCATATCATTTTATTTTAAATAATCTTTCCAGTAACATATTTAACAAATATAGTATGTCTTCCATTTTATAAACTTTTCCACACAAATATTACTTTCTAGTTGCTTTAAAATTTAGAAGTGATTTTGTTAGAGCAAATACGCTAATCAATTTTCTGACTAGCAATTTTGTAGTTTTTAAAAAAGCACAATGTTTCTAAAATTGAATATTTAAAATGTCCTATTTTTTGTGTGTTAAATTATTGATTTCTAATTATATCAGGCACTGTTCTAACTACTAGGGAGAAAGTAATGGATATAGACAAAATTCCTTGATCTCATGTAGTTTCCATTCTGGTGTGGGGATACCACCATTAATAAAAAATAAAGGCCAAACAGTTCAGGCAACACCGCAGGTGTCTCCTGGTGCTGGGTGGAACTTTAGTGTAAAGGATTGACCGTCTCTTGTTCTCTAGGCACCTACAAGAGGTAGCTGGGCCAGGGACAGTAAGACCTACTGGATTATACTCTTGGAGAGGGCTGTACTTTTATTTTCCATGTGTATTGATTGGAGCTGAGCATGCAACAGTGGGGGTTTCTGTAGCCATGAGAATAGCTGCTAGTGGAGAAAAATATCTTCCAACTACATGCTAGCTGTGCTGACAGCACTTGAGACCTTATGAAAATTTAAGATTGTGCATAATTTCTTGCACTGAAGGTTCTAGAGCTATTGGTAGCTTTTGCAAGCAGCTCAGCCTTATGAGGAGGTCATTCATTGGACAAATATATTTGTCTTTCAGTAGTCCATCTCCCAAGCTGAGAGGCTATTTAAACATAAATCTGAGAACATGCCAAATCACCCCGCTGCAGACAGGCAGGTCTGTGCACACCCTACCAAGGTCCTGAGTCTCACAGAACATGCTGAATCACCCCGCTGCAGACAAGCAGGTTTGCCCACGCCCTACCAAGGTCCCCAGTCACACAGAATACGCTGAATCAGCCCGCTGCAGACAGGCAGGTCTGTGCACGCCCTACTGAGGTCCCATGTCTCACAGAAGACTCCTAATCACCCCACTGCAGACAGGCAGCCACCTGGTTTCACACTACAAAGACTCAGAGGACAACAGACCACCAGACCAAGGTACTGAGTCCCGCTGCTCCGGGCCAGAGGTAGGGGCTTCTGAGCTGCCATCTCACTGCTCCTGGTCCAGAGGAAGAGGCTTCCTGGTCACCATCCCTCCTGCTGCTCCCAGCCCACAGGAAAGGGCTTTTGGGTCACCATCCCTACCGCTGCTCCCGGCCACTGTCCCACCTCTCCCAGCTCAGAGGAGGTAATCCGTGCAGGCGCTAACAGACCCCCCGCCCCAGTTGAAATGAGAAAACACGTAAATAAGTCTCAAAACCAGACTTCCAGATCACCTACAGCAACCCCAAAGGGAAATGAGATGGAACACTCTGATTCTCAACCACCTGGACCCACTGAACTGGCAACAAAAGGGGATCTGGAAAAAATGAAATCAGAAATAATTTCTCAGATAAGAGGAGAAATTGTGCCCCTAGTGCAAGACATGATTAATAAATCTAGAGAGGAGCTCAGGAACATGATGGAATCCCAACATAAGAAACAAATGGAATCCATAAAACATATGCAAATAGATTTCCAGGAAATGAAAAACTCCACTGAAAGTCTACACAGCAGAATGAGCCAATGTGAGGACAGAATTTCAGATATAGAAGATAAGATTGCAGTTAGTGACCAGGAAAAGAAAAATTGCTTCAAAATTATAAGAGAACATGAGAAATCAATCCAGCAGCTGATAGATGATGCAAGGAAGAATAACATAAGACTGATTGAGCTCAATGAAGAAACAGGAGAGACTGGAGATGACATAAAAAATCTCTTCACAGAAATAATGGCAGAAAACTTCCCAAGCAGGTGAAAAGATCTTGACATACAGATAAGTGAGGCATATAGGACTCCAAATAGCTTTGATCAAAAAAAACTACACATAGGCATATAATCGTTAAGATTCCAAAAGCTCAACAGAAGAACAAAGTTGTACAAGCAGTTAGAGAAAAGAAACAAATCATACAAAGGAAAGCCCATCAGAATCACAGCAGACTTCTCAACACAAACCATCAAGGCAAGAAGAGCTTGGAGTGACATATTCCAAGCCCTAAAAGAAAACAGCCTCCAACCCAGATTGATGTACCCTGCAAAACTATCTTTCAAAATGGATGGAGAAATAAGATACTTTCATGACAAAGAGCACCTTAGGAACTTCATGAATACCAACCCAGCACTCCAAAGAATTTTACACAATATCCTAGGAACAGACATTGAGGATCACAACCCCAGGAAGCAAAGCAGAATGAACCCATCTGGCATGACAAGAAATTCAATGTAAAGGGGGAGAACATAACAAAAAGAAAAAGTCATGGCAATGACAAGTCAATATGTTTCAGTTATAACCATCAACGTTAATGGTCTCAATTCACCAATCAAGAGAAATAGACTGGCATAATGGGTCAAGAAGCAAAATCCAACAATATGCTGCATACAAGAAACACACTTCATTCAAAAGGAAACTCATAGACTGAATGTGAAAGGGTAGAAAACAATACTGCATGCGACAGGAACCCGAAAAAAAGCAGGAGTAGCTATCCTCTCTGCAGATCAAGTAGATTTCAAACCAACACTGATTAAGAGAGACGAAGAAGGACACTACATCCTTGTAAAGGGAAGAATCCAAGAGGAAGAGGTGACAATCATAAATATCTATGCACCAAACTCTACTGCGCCCAACTATATAAAACAAATACTAACGGACATGAAAAGTCATATATGCACTAATACAATTGTAGTGGGGGACCTCAACACCCCACTGTCACAAATAGATAGATCAACTAGACAAAAAATAAGTAATGAAATACTAGAACTCAATCGAACTCTTGAACAAATGAACTTAACAGATGTTTACAGAGTCTTCCACCCCACAAAATTAGAATACACATTCTTCTCAGCTGCACATGGGTCATTCTCCAAAATAGACCACATACTCACACATAGAACATGTTTAAGTAAGTGCAAAGGAATTGAAGTTATCCCCTGTATATTATCAGACCATAGTGCGATGAAATTGGAGATCCATAGAAAAAGAAACTCAAAAACTTTCATAAACACGTGGAAATTGAACAACACACTTCTGAATAACCAATGGGTCACAGAGGAAATTAAAGAAATCAGACAGTTCCTTCAATTAAATGACAATGACAATACAACATATCGGAATCTATGGGACACAATGAAAGCAGTCTTACGAGGGAAATTCATAGCAGTGAATACACATATTAGGAAAACAGAATGAGCCCAATTAAACAACCTGATGATGAACTTCAAGCTTCTAGAAAAAGAAGAGCAGGACAAGCCCAAAGCTCATACAAGGGAGGAAATTATAAAGATCAGAGGAGAAATCAATGCAATGGAGACTAAGAGAATGACACAAAAAAATCAATGAAGCCAAGAGTTGGTTCTTCGAAAGCATCAACAAAATTGACAAACCTTTAGCCAACCTTGTCAGAAAAGGGAAAGAAAAGGCCCAAATCCATGCAATTAGGAATGAAAAGGGTGAAATCACAACAGACCCAGCAGAAATCCAGAGGATCATCAATACCTGCTTCCACAACCTATACGCCAATAAGATGGGCAACACAGAAGAAATGGACAGATTCCTAGATACATATGAATTACCAAAGTTGAACTAAGAAGACCTAAAAACTCAGAACAACCCAATATCAACCAATGAAATTGAAAACATAATTAAAAACTTATCCACTAAGAAAAGCCTGGGCCCTGATGGCTTCACTGCTGAATTCTACAAGACATTTAGAGAGGAACTGCCACCACTGTTTAAACTCTTCAATGAAATTAAAAGGGAAGCAATACTCCCAAATTCATTCCTGGAAGCAAGCATCACCTTGATCCCCAAAGCAGAGAAAGACCCAACTGAAAAGGAGAACTATAGGCCAATCCCAACAATGAACATAGATGCAAAAATCCTTAATAAGATAATGGCAAACAAAATGCAGAAGATCATCAAGAAGATCATACACCCTGATCAAGTGGGATTCATCCCAGGGATGCAGGGATGGTTCAATATACGCAAATCAGTCAATGTAATACACTATATCAATAGAGCCAAGGACAAAAACCATATGATTATCTCCATAGATGCAGAAAAAGCATTTGACAAAATCCAACATGCATTTATGATAAAAACCCTACAAAAACTTGGAATAGATGGTCTCTACCTCAAACTGATAGAAGCCATCTATGAAAAACCAACAGCCAATATCATACTAAATGGTCAAACACTGAAATCCTTCACACTAAAATCAGGAACAAGACAAGGATGTCCACTATCACCACTCTTGTTCAATATAGTTCTGGAAACATTAGCCACAGCAATTAGACAAGAGAAAGAAATAAAAGAAATAAAGATAGGTAATGAAGAAGTCAAATTGTCATTCTTTGCAGATGACATGGTACACTACATAGAAGACCCCAAGAACTCCACCAAAAGTCTTCTAGACTTAATAACCAAATTCAGTCAAGTAGCTGGTTACAAGGTCAACACACAAAAATCAATAGCTTTCCTCTACACCAATGACAGACTCACTGAGAGAGAAATAGGGCAAATAATTCCTTTCACAATAGCATCCAAAAAACTGAAGTACCTAGGAATCATCCTAATGAAAGAAATCAAAGACCTCTTCTCTGAAAACTATGGCACTCTGAAAAGAGAGATTGAAGATGATATCAGAAAATGGACAGACATCCCCTGCTCCTGGGTAGGAAGGATTAATATAGTGAAAATGGCCATACTTCCAAAACTGCTATATAGATTTAATGCAATTCCAATTGAGATCCCAGCAGCATACTTCATGGACCTCGAGAAAACAATCCAAAAAATCATTTGGGACAAGAAGAGACCCAGAATAACAAAAGCATTCTAGGTAACAGAGACATGGCAGGGGGTATCACAATCCCAAACCTGCAACTATACTACAAAGCTACTGTAATAAAAACAGCATGGTACTGGCAAAGAAACAGACTTGAGGACCAGTGGAACAGATTAGAAGATGCAGAAACAACGCCAGACACACTCAGCCATCTCATCTTCTTTAAAGGAGCCAAACACCCTGACTGGAGGAAAGATAGCCTCTTTAATAAATGGTGCTGGAAAAATTGGGCTTCCACTTGCCAAAGATTAAAAGTAGACCTGTATCTCTCACCATGCACTAAACTAAAATCAAAATGGATTAAAGATCTAAATATTAAAATAGAAACTCTGAACCAGTTGGAACAGAGGTTAGGTAGAACCCTTGAAGACATTGGTGTAGGAAAAGTTTTTATGAACAAAACCTCAGTTGCCCATGAACTAGCACAAACAATCAACAAGTGGGATCTCTTCTTATTAAAAAGCTTCTACACAGCAAGAGAAGCCACCAGCAGTGTGAAGAGACAACCCACAATGTGGGAAAAAATCTTCACCTGCTCTTCCTCAGATAGAGGTCTACTATCTCGAATCTATAAAGAACTTGAAAAGATCAGACCTCCCAAATTTAAAGACCCAATCCGAAAATGGGCATCTGAAATGAACAGACATTGCTCAGACAAAGAAGTAGAAATAGCAAATAAATACATGAAAAAATGTTCAACATCACTGGTCATTCGAGAGATGCAAATGAAAAGAACGCTGAGATTCCACTTCACTCCAGAAAGAATGGCTGCTATCATGATTTCAACCAATAACCAATGCTGGCGGGGCTGTGGGGAAAGAGGAACCCTGCTCCACTGCTGGTGGGAGTGTAGACTGACGCAACCACTGTGGAAATCAGCATGGAGATACCTCAAAGAACTAGGACTGGAAGTCCCATTTGACCCCCCTATTCCACTGCTGGGCATCTTCCCCAAAGAATTAAAAGAATTGTAGCACAGTGATATATGTGCACCCATGTTCATAGCAGCACAGTTTGTAATAGCTAAAACTTGGAAACAGCCCAAGTGCCCATCAACTGGAGACTGGATGAAGAAAATGTGTTTTTTTTATAAAATGGAGTACTACTCAGCCATAAAAAATGAGAAATTAGAGACATAGCTAAGTGGATGCACATTGAGGTGATACTCTTAAGTGAAATAAATAGGACACACATAAATAAATTCCATATAGTTTCTCTGGTGTGAGAAACTGAAAGTGTTAATAAGGACTAAAATGTATAATAGGTAATGTGAAATAGGAAGAAAAGGGGCAAAGGGGAAGGAAGTGGGAGGGCTAGGGGAAAGGATAGAAGGGAATGGGATTAATATGAGAAAATGGAAAAATAGGAACAAAATCTTTGTAAACAGGGATGACTGGAGAGGTTGAAGCGAGGTCTGGGCAAGGGTGAAAAGTAAGAACCAAGAGCGACTGTGTAAAGGTGCAAATTTCCAATGATGAATGTCATTATATTGTATACCTAAAATGTACCAATGATTAGAATGAATAATCGATAATGTAAAATAGGAAGAACAGGTGCAAAGGGGTAGGGGTAGTAGGAGGGGCAGGGGAAAAGAAAGAAGGGAAAGGAAAAATGATGAGAAATGGAAAAAATGGAAATAAAGTCTGTGTAAATAGGGAAGGGTGGAGGGCATGAAGGGAGGGCTAGGAATGGGGAAAAAATAAGAACCAAGATGCATTATGTAAAGGTACAATTCCCAATGAGAAATGTAATTGTGTTGTATACCTACCATGTACCAATAAAAGAATTTAATAAAACAATACATATGTATTAGCTTTTAGCTTTTCCCCCGCATTTTAAATATTAGCATTATTTTTTACAATTTGCTCTGTTCTGTATTTCTGTTTCTCATCATTTGCAATATCAGAGGTATAAATTGTGTAATGACTTAGACTTCTAACATGTTAATACGTTTTTCATAAACTTGACTCTGTAAAGGCATATTTTCACAACACTGACCTTCTGTAAACAGTTTGCATATACTTTCTAAATAAAGAAATGTCCTCTTTGTAAAAAACAAAACAAAACAAAACATAAATCTTTCCACCAAAATCAATTAATGAACTTTACAATGTCAAAATTTAGAAGAAAAAGAGGGCTGTTCATTGACTTCTTTCATAAACATCCTGGCATTGAACATGTTCATTCTCCACCAGTCAGGGTCTGTCCTTTCCCTCAGAGATGAACCAAGTTGTCTGTTCTTTTTCCCCTAAGTAATAAACTTTATTAGGACTCAGGAGTCATTTTTCTGCCATTGCAAAAAACTTTCAGGAATAGAGGAGGATAGCTGTAGAACCACTCAGTGCATTAGTAAATGTGTTTCTACCCATCAAAGTTGTCTAGAAAGAGCAATCATTATGATGTACAAGCCCGACTTAGTCCTTTTGGGTGGTGATAATAGGATACTATGCACTAAGTGTCTTTTAAATGAAAGAAATTTATTTCCCAAAGTTGTAAAAGGTGGAAAGCCCCAGATCAAGATGCTGGAGATTTGGTGTCTGGTGAAGGGCTTACTTCCTGATTCATAGACGTCTGTCTTCTGTGTCCTCCCATGGCATCCTTATAAAACAAACTCTCTAGTGTTTCTTTTGTAAGGACGCTAATCCTGTTCATTGGACAGAGCACTCATGACCTCATCTCCCAAGAGGGGGCAAGGATTTCTGCATGTCAATTTTGGGAGGACACAGACATCTAGATGATTATAGTAAGTGTCATATCATGTCAGTCCTTATCCTGGACCAAAGATATAGCAGTACAGGCTAATCAGGGAAACCTCTTGGGTTTCAGTATCTCCAGTGGCATTCCTCTCTAGAAAAACTCTTTCTCCCAATCTACCAGATCTTTATCTCCCATTAATGACTACAAAGGATTCCTTGCCTTTCCTTCTTGGAAAGAAGCAAATATCTTAGGTCCAATCTAGTTTTTGTATTAACCCATCATTTCTATTTTATGTGCTTGTTTTTGAGCTCCAGAGTTTGTTATTATGTGTTCATATAAACATAGGCATAATAATAGGGCTGTAATGGATGTACAGCTTATTAAAGAAGGAAGCATTTGAGATAAGATTTGAAGAGATATTTTTCACCGTGATGTCATAGAAGAATAAAAGGATGTGTTGTGTTCAGGAATTGGGGACAAGTTTTGTGTAGCAAGAAGTGGATAAGAATAGAAGGAAATAACTTGAGAGAGAAAAGTGTTGAAACAGGTACCTTAGAATCATATAAGGCATTTCCTGACCTATTTTATTTGTTTTTGTTTTTGTTTTTTTGGTACCAGGGTTCAAACTCGGGTCTTTGTGCTTGCTTAGCAGGCAACAGAAACACTGAGCTAAATCCCTGGCCCTTCCTGACCTATTTTAGAGGTGGAGGCATAGCAAGTATCAGCTAATCTACTGATGTTCATAACTTAAAAATTTCTTATAATAACTACTATTCATTTTTATATTTGTACATTAATGATAGTTATATCTTCTTTCATTTGTGTCTTCAAGTAGTTTCCTCCCATGGATTCTCATCCTAATATGAACGTTGCAGCTCTGATTACAGTATTCTAATTTTTGTAGGTAAAGAAACTGAGGTGTAGAGAACTTACATGGTTTATTTGCAGTTGCATGGCAATGCTTAGAGTGATGCCAGATCTTTTGATAATTCTGTATCCCTGCTGGGCTTTATTTTTGTATATGTGCTTTTTTAATCCCCCTTAAAATAATTTTTTTTCTCCATAGGACTTGGCTTTTACTCTGGAAGAAAGACAGCAATTGAACATTCATGGATTGTTACCACCTAGCTTCATCAGTCAGGACCTTCAGGTCCTTAGAGTACTTAAAAATTTTGAACGTCTGAACTCTGACTTTGACAGGTAATACATTCCTGAATGTAATTTTTATATTTCTCTTAAGCAACTGTCAAGTTTTCTTTTGTTGTCAGAGAAAGTTTCAACTCTTGTAGGGAATGAAAATATATTAGTGTATTTTTGTTGCTGTAACAAAATACCTAAAGTGGGAAACTTCATAAAGCAAAGAGTTTTATTTGGACAACAGTTTTGAAGACTGAAAGGCCAAGATCCAGCAGCCTCATCTGTTTGGCCTCTAGTGAAAGCCACATAGTGTATGATACAACATGGCAGATGGTATCATGACAGAAGCACAGGTGAGAAGGAGAGATCATAAGGCAGGAAAGCAAGAGAGGAGGGAAGGGCCAATCTTGTCTAAGTATGTATGTGTGTGTGTATGTATGTATGTATGTATGTATGTATGTATGTACTGGGAATTGAACCCGGGCCCTTTGCACTGAACTATATCTCATCCCTTTTAAATGTTTAAAATGTAAAATTTTAAAATTTTGAGACAAGATCTTGCTAAATTACTAAGGTGTCTAGAATGGGCTCGATTTTATGAATCTCCCACCTCACCACCCAGAAAGCAAGATTATATATATGTGCTGCTACACCCAGCTCAGTCTTTTAAAATTGTTTGTTTTGTAACAATTTAGTTTTGAGGAAACTAACCTGGATCACATGAGAACTACATTAATCCAAGGACAGTTCCCCCAGTGACCTAACTACCCTTCACTGTGCCCCCTCCCTTAAAGGTTCTACCACCTTTCACATTGCCCTACTGGAGATCACACTTCTAGTACATGAACTCTTTGAAGACACACTCAAATCATATCTAAGCCATAATAGAAAATCAATCCCAAAATACTGGTGAAGTTGTTGAGTAGAGTGTTGCAAGATTCTTTTTGTTGTACTAAGCAGTTTTATTCAATAAGCTATTGAAGGTTACAGGTAACATGAAAAGGTTTATGTTTAAAAAGATACCTCTGGGTCAGAACTGCCTCTTGATAAAAAGCCCAGTAGATACTGATAGTATGAAAAGTCCTTTCAGCTTGCCTACCTTAATTATTATTATTTTTTGGCACTGGATATTGAACCCAGGGCCTCACACATGCTAGGCAGGTGGTCTACCACTGAGCTACACCCCAGGTGTACCTTAAATTATTATTATTATTATTATTTATTTTTTTTTTTGGTACCGGGGATTGAACTCAGGTCCTTGCGCTTGTGCAGCAGGTGGCGAAACCACTGAGCTAAATCCCCAGCCCACCTTAAATTATTTTTAATGTGAGTGTTACCTTTCCTTACACATTTCCTGCTTGTCATTCACCTTGACTATTCAGTACTGCAAGTTAAAAGATTAAGCCTTTCTATTTAATTACTTAATGATTAAACTAAATCTTTAGTGGTATTTTCACCTGTTATTTTAAAATAGGGATTAAGTCTCTTCAAGTATTGAATAAGATGGTGTTATTTAAACAATTACTTTAATGTTCAAATGATAGTAGTCATGTGTATGGTTCTTCATTCTTTGAGGTGTTTAAGAATATTTCTAAATTCTTTTATGTTTAGATTTTTCCTGTGATTTAAAAATACTTTATAGTTGATTGAAAAATGTTTAAATTTCTAAGCAACTATTTCATGAGTGTTAGACATAGATCTAATTATGCCTAATTTCCACAGATATCTTCTCTTAATGGATCTTCAAGATAGAAATGAAAAGCTCTTTTATAGAGTACTAATGTCTGATGTTGAAAAATTCATGCCTGTTGTTTACACTCCTACTGTGGGTCTCGCTTGCCAACAATATAGTTTAGTGTTTCGGAAGCCAAGGTATGTAAAGTTTTATTTTAAATACAACTTATATATTTTACTTACATTTTTGGTCAGATTTTTGCAGTAATTAAAAATTATTTTTATTATTTATGTTTTAATTGACAAAAATTGCATATAGTTATGGTGTACAGCATGGTGTTTTGAACATGTTTGCATTGTGAAATGTAAATCAAGGTAATAGTATTTATGGTGAGAACACTGAAATCTTAACTGCATAGCAATTTCAGGTAGATACATTGTCATTAACTCTAGTCTCACTCTTTATAGTAAATCTCTTGAATTCATTCCTCCTATCTGAAATTTTGTATTTTTTGACGAACCTCTCCCTAATGTTACACCCCTACTCCCCATCCCCAGTCATGGTAACTACCATCCTACTCTCCTGTGAGATTGACTCTTTTTATATTCCACATAGTCATATGGTGAGAGCTATACGTCTGTGTCTGGCATGTTTTATTTAATATGATACTCTTCAGGTTCAGCCATCTTGTCATAAATTACAGAATTTTCTGCATTTTTAAGGCTGAATAGTACTGTGCATGTATTGTGTATGTATACTACATTTTCTTCATTCATCTGTTGATAGATGTTTATGTTAACTACCTCAGGTGTTGTGAACAGTGCTGCAATGAACATAAGTATGTATGTATTTCTGATTTACTGATTTCATTTCCTTTGAATATATGCCAGTTGTGGGATTGCTAGATTAAGTAGTAGTTTTAAATTTGTGGGAAATGGATGAATTGAACACAAAGTTAAATATTGCATGGTTTCTCTTATATGAAAAACCTAAAATGTAAATAAAACAATGAGTAAAATAAAGGAGACTAATTGGAAATGGGGAGATAGACTTTTTGGAGATAGGGAAGCAGATCAGGGGGAGAATGGGAAAAGAAGAGGCTGAGCTAGGGAGGAGATAAAAATGATCAAGATATATGTACGTACTAAGATATACCTACTTTTAAAAAGGTAGTTCTATTTTTAACTTTCTGAATAAACCTCTATACTATCTTTCTTCATGGTTGTACAATATGTATGGGTTCCTTTTATCCACATCCTCCTGTAACACTTTTCATTGTTTTGATAATAGACATTCTAACAGGTGTGAAATGACATCTCATGGTGATTTTAATTTACATTTCTTTGATGGTTAGTGATGTTGAACATTTTTTAATATACCCTTTTGCCACTTGTAGCTCTTTTGAGAAAAATATATTCAAGTGTTTGCCTATTTTGCAATCTGGTTGTTTTTTTGCTTATCAAGTTGTTTGAACTCTATTTATTTTCCATTAACCCCTTATCCAATGTACAGTTTGTGAAACTTTTTCTCCTGTCCCAGAAGTCTCTCTTTTCTCCTTTGATTTTTTTCCTATATAGTGCAAAGGTTTTAGTTTACTTTTATTCCAATTATCTTTCTTTTTTTTTCTTTTTTTCTTTCTTTGCCTTTAAAGTAAAAAAAAAAACATTATTGCCCAGACCAATGTCATGGAGTTTTTCCAGTATATTTGTAATGTGCTTTCACTTCCTTGGTTACCTAAGAATTTTATTTATTGTTGTAGTTAAATGTTAATGAAATTGCTTTCTTGATTTCTTTTTTGGATAGTTCATCGTTAGTGTATAGAAATGCTACTGGTTTCTGTATATTGTGTTTGTATCCTGCAGCTTTCCTGAATTGCTTATCAGTTACTACAGCTTCTGGTATCATCTTTATGGTTTTCTAAAGATGTTAGTATATCTAATGCTAGCTGTGGAATGTAATATATGGTCTTTATTGTGCTGAGATAGAGTCCTTCAATAATTTGTTGAAAGGTTTTAATCATGAAAGAATGTTGAATCTTGTCGTGCTTTCCTGTATCTATTGATATGATCATATAATTTTTGTCTTTAATTTTGTTATGTCGTGTATCACATGTATTGATTTGCATATATTGAACCATTCTGGCATCCCAGGGATAAGTCCCACATGATCATGGTGAATGATCCTTTTAATGTACTATTCTGTACTCATTTAGTTGCATACCTGAGTTGAGTTTATAAGACTACAGTTTTTATCTTTCTTAGTATTGTTTTTCTGTAGAAATATCAAAATATTTGATTATGGGGGCTTTCTCACCAATGAAGTATTTAATAAATAAGACAGATAGTTGTTAGCACAAACAATCAACAAATGGGATCTCTTCTTATTAAAAAGCTTCTGCACAGCAAGAGAAACCACCAGCAGTGTGAAGAGACAACCCACAATGTGGGAAAAAATCTTCACCTGCTCTTCCTCAGACAGAGGTCTACTATCTCGAATCTATAAAGAACTTAAAAAGATCAGACCTCCCAAATTTAAAGACCCAATCCAAAAATGGGCATCTGAAATGAACAGACATTTCTCAGACAAAGAAGTAGAAATAGCAAATAAATACATGAAAAAATGTTCAACATCACTGGTCACTCGAGAGATGCAAATGAAAACAATGCTGAGATTCCACTTCACTCCAGAAAGAATGGCTGCTATCATGAATTCGACCAATAACAAATGCTGGCGGGGCTGTGGGGAAAGAGGAACCCTGCTCCACTGCTGGTGGGAGTGTAGACTGGTGCAAGCACTGTGGAAATCAGTATGGAGATACTTCAAAGAACTAGGACTGGAAGTCCCATTTGACCCCACTATTCCACTGCTGGGGATCTTCCCCAAAGAATTAAAAGAATCATACCACAGTGATATATGTGCACCCATGTTCATAGCAGCACAGTTTGTAATAGCTAAAACTTGGAAACAGCCCAAATGCCCATCAACTGGAGACTGGATCAAGAAAATGTGGTTTTTTAATAAAATGGAGTACTACTCAGCCATAAAAAATGAGAAATTAGAGACATTTATAGCTAACTGGATGCACATTGAGGTGATACTCTTAAGTGAAATAAATAGGACACAGATGTGTAAATACCAAATAGTTTCTCTGGTGTGAGAAACTGAAAGTGTAAATAAGGACTAAATGTATAATAGGTAATGTGAAATAGGAAGAAAAGGGGCAAAGGGGAAGGAAGTGGGAGGGCTAGGGGAAAGGATAGAAGGGAATGGGATTAATATGAGAAAATGGAAAAATGGGAACAAAATCTTTGTAAATAGGGAGGACTGGAGGGGTTGAAGCGAGGGCTGGGCAAGGGTGAAAAATAAGAACCAAGAGAGACTATGTAAAGGTGCAAATTTCCAATGATGATTGTCATTATATTGTATACCTAAAATGTACCAATGATTAGAATGAATAATCAATAATGTAAAATAGGAAGAAAAGGTGCAAAGGGGTAGGGGTAGTGGGAGGGGCAGGGAAAAGGAAAGAAAGGAAAGGAAAAAATGATGAGAAATGGAAAAAATGGAAATAAAGTCTTTGTAAATAGGGAAGGGTGGAGGGCGTGAAGGGAGGGCTAGGAATGGGGAAAAAATAAGAACCAAGATGCATTATGTAAAGGTACAATTCCCAATGAGAAATGTAATTGTGTTGTATACCTACAATGTACCAATAAAAGAATTTAATACAAAAAAAAGACAGATAGTTGTACAAGGAGAAAAGAAAAGATAGGGAAGGATATAGGAGAGCATTCTAGCAAAATACCCACAAATGTTGAATGTAGGTGGAGGTATTTATTGTACAGTTCTTTGAAATTTTCCACAACATTTGAAATTTAAAGGAATATTTACCAACAAAGAAAGTAAAAGTTTCTAAAATGGTTTCTGTATAATCTATTCTGTATGGCAGAATATGCTTCTTAATGTGTATATTCTGTCTAACTTTTGATGATTTAGAAGTTTTTCAGTAGAGTAATTCTCATGGGCTCACAATTATTTATCTTAAAACTATTTGAAATATTGTGTAAGATAAATATAGACACTATTAAATTAGAAAGGGAATTGTAAATGTGTTTGAGTGATACAAATCCTTTAGGCATCAGTTAGCATGCATTATTTTATCCCTTTTTATTATAATGAAATATCTGAGGCTGAGTAGTATTATAAAGAAAATAGATTTATTTAGCTCATACCTGTGGAGGTACAAAGGTAGAGTTCAGGCTCAGGCTTTTATAAGAACTTCTTTTCAAGGACAGTGCTCCCAAGTGACCCAAGGACCTTCTGCAAACTCTACTTCTTAAAGGTCCCACCACCTCTACACTTCCAGATGGAGGACCAGGCCTCCAACATATGAACCCTTGGGGATAAACTACATTCAACTGTAGTATTGACTATTTTTGCTTTTAATCCACAATTTACACTTGTCTATTAAACTTTCTACTGCTATAGCAGGTAATTTAACATACCCAGAAAGTGAATAGGAGGAGTATACCACTTACGTTTATTTTGTGTGAATTTGGTGGTAGTACTTAGGAAGGTGATGAGCGAAAGATAAGGGGTAATGTGCTTCAAGTACTGCAAACAGTGCAAACAGGTATATCTTTTTATCATATTCATATACATCTTTTTTGTTTTTTTGGGACAGGGGATCGAACTCGGGTCCTTGCGCTTGTGCAGCAGCTGGCGAAACCACTGAGCTAAATCCCTGGCCCTACATCTTAATATGAATTAGTATCAACTTTGCATTCTTTACTGGGAATTGGTATATGTATATAACATATCTTAATACTTTGTATTTTCCCTTCCCTTCCTATCCCTCCCTTCCTGTTGTAACTACTTTCTAGTTACTGAGACAAAATAACTGACACCCAAAGTTGAAGGAAGAAAGATTTATTTAGCTCATAGTTTGTAGAAGTTTTTGTCCATAATGGGCTGGCTCTAATGCAGGGTGACACGGCAGACAGGCATTGCAGAGGAGAAACAGTTCATGGTGAGCAGAAGGCAGCAAAGCAACAAAGGACAACCATGGCTCTTCTATCCTTGATGTGTTATCCAGGCTACGTAGGAAAGGTAGGACTTACACCCTTAATTCTGGTGTCCTTGATCCTACATTGCACCATGAATCAATTCCAATGTCACACACTCTAGATCCAGCCACCTCTGAAAAAGCCCCATCTATGACCCATGAGGCTTTGGGGGAACATCAGACACAAGCCATAACACTGCAACTCCCTATCTCTCTCTCTCTCTCTTTTTTTTTTGGTACCGGGGATTGAACTCAGGACCTTGTGCTTGCGAGGCAGGGGGTGGAACCACTGAGCTAAATCCCCGGCCCCTCTCCCTGTATCTCTTGGTCCCTTTCCCTTTTACAAAAGATCTATCTCCCTGTTTCCTATTATCTATCTTTTGTTTCATTCTTTAATCCATTGATACTTTGGGTTTCTCATATAAGAGAAATCGTGATATTTAAGCTTGTATGTCTAATTTATTTAGCTTAACATTTTGGTCTCAGTGCATCCATTTTCCTACAAATGATTCATGTTTATCTTTCTTTATGGCAGAGTAGTATTCCATTGTGTACATATCCCACATTTTATTTATCCATTCATCTGTTGATATAAATGTAGGCCACTTCCAAGTTTGAGCTAATATGAGTTGTGCTCCTATAAACATCGGTATGCATGTATCACTGTAATATAATGAGTTTAACTCGTTGGAGAAGATACCTAGAAGGAAACTATCTGGGTCAAATGGAATTTTTAGTTGTAGCTGTTTGCTGATTTCCACAGTGGTACTAGTTACATTTTGCAGCAGTGGAGAAGGGTTCCTTTTTTTCTGCAGTCTCACCAGCATTTGTTATTATTTGATTTCTGGAATAAGATAGAATCTCAGTGTAGTTTTCCATTTGCAGTTCTCTAATGGTCAATGATGTTGAACATTTTTTTCATGTACTTATTGGCCATTTGTACTTCTTCTTCTGAGAAGTATCTCATTTCAGTTGGCCACTTTTTTATTGGGTCTTTTATTTTGAGGGTCTAATGTTTTTTACATCTTTATATATTTTAAATATTAGTCATTTGTTCAAGATGTAACTGAGAAATTTTTTTCCCATTCTGTAGATTGTCTCTTTGCTCTGTTGTTATTTTCCTTTGCTGTCCAGATGCTTTTTAATTTGATATGATCCCATTTGTTGATTCTTGATAATATTTCCTATGTAATTTAAGTTCTTTTCAACAAGGCCTTACCTACACCTATATCTTCAAGAGTTTTACCTTCTAGCAAATTGTTTCCATTTCAATATTTAGGTATTTGATCCATTTTGATTTTAAAAATGTTCATTACATGTTGAGAGTACGAGTCTAGATTCAGTCTTCTGCATGTGTATCACTAGTATTTTTACCACCATTTGTTAAAGAGGCTATCTTTTCTCCAGTGTACATTTTTGGCCCCTTGGTCGTAGATCAGGTAACTGGGTAACTGAATGTGCCTGGGGTTGTTTCTGCATAGTCTGTTCTGTTCCATGTATCCAGATGTCTGTTTTTTGAGCTAGCACCATGATGTTTTTATCACTCCAACTTTGTAATATTGTTCTAGAAATCTCTGAAAGAAAGACACGGAGACACAGAATTTGGGTAAAATAATCAAAGTTCTACTTGCAAGTGGGCGGGACTGCCAGAAACAGGTCTGGTTAGTATCTGCTCACCCCTTGTTCAGCATTTCCTTTTTATATCCTTTTTAGCCATTATCTCATCACTAGTGGTCTTTGATGTGTAAATACAATTCCAGTTCCTGTTTACAAGTCACAGACACAAGATAGGCACACATACATTGTAAATTCACCCAGCCATTGCAACTTTATTAGTTTAATGAAGTTACTGGTTAAAGAGTCAGATAACTGGCACCTTAAACAACAAGAGTTATGGGAAAAGCAAATCTTAAAGGAACACATTACTTATTTTGCTTCTACAGCTACCTTAATATTCAATCCACTAAGTTATTTAAAACTTTTCCCTATTAATATAACTTGAAATCTGGGAAAGTAATGCCTCCTGCTTTGATTTTGTTGCCTAGGATTGCTCTTGCTATTCTGGGTCTCTTTTAGTTCCATTTGACTTGTAAGTTGGTTTTTTCTAGCTCTGTGAGGATTGCTGTTGGTATTTTGACTGGGATTGCAGTAAATCTATATCTCAATTTTAGGAGTATGACCATTTTGATGATACTGGTTTTCCCTGCCCAGGAATAGGGGATATCTTTATATTTTCAGATATCTTCTTTGACCTTTTTTTTCAGAGTACTGTAGTTTTTCATTGTAGAGGTCTTTCACTTCCTTGGTTAGGTTAATTCCTTAGTGTTTAATTTTTTCTTGATCCGATTAAGAATAATACTGTTTTCCTAATTCTTTATGAGTGAATTCATTGGTACACAGGAATGCTATTGCTTTTTGTTGATTTTTCATCTTGATACATTGCTGAATTTGATTATTCTAGTGGTCTTGATAGAATTTTTGGGGTCTTATATGTAAAGATCATGTCATCTGCAAATAATGATAATCTGGCTTCCTTTCCTATATATATCCTTTTTATTTCTTTTTCTTGCTGGATTGCTCTGGCTAAAGTTTTGAGTACTTTGAAACAGGAGTGGTGATAATGGACATCTTTGTTTTGTTCCTGATTTTGGAGGGAAATCTTTCAGTTTTTCTCTGTTTAATATGTTGTCAGTAGGTTTGTGAGCATTTTAATGTTTTGTACAATTTTCAGTTTTGGGTAATACAAACTTCTTGGGATAACACACCTAACTGTGAAGTTATACAAAGAGGTGTGTTTTTTTGGATACTACAGATAGTTCTTTTTGTTTTTTATGGAATGCTGATCTCCCCATGTTACTTGAGTTGTTCGTACCTTTGAAAAGTGTTGCATGCAAATTAATAATACAGGTATATGTAAAGGACAGTTAAAATAGATGTACATAATTTCTTTGGAAATATTTCTACCTACTATATTTTTTTCTGCTGGATTTTTCAAGAATCATCTCCTCTTCTGTGTTCTCATGTGCTACCTATTATTATGCTATGTGTTTGGTAAACTTATTCCTACTCATGATGTTTCTAATATTCTGTCAAAGTGCTTCATTTCTTTTGTTAATATCTTACTATTCATATAGTACCAACTAGATTGTAGGCTACTAGAGAGAAAGGATCATATTTTATAAATTTTTCTTGTATTTCTCATGTTATTAAATGTAGTGCTTGGTTGATGCTCAATTAGTGTATGTTGTTTGCAGTGGCACAGATGTAGAAACCTAATAGTTACTATCTATTATACTCATTTAAAATCATTCATATTCTTGATACTCATGTTATACTCATTTTAGCTACTCATCCTTGTAAAGGGAACTGATTTGATTTTGGCAAAAGGTTGAGCTAATATGACTGTTGATACCATTTATTTTAAAAAACAAGTATCTCTAGATTCTGATCAGACTAGTACTTTTGGTTCACTGGAAGTTAAAATGAAATTAGTATTCAGTGCTCAAATTAATTGGAGGAAATCAGAATTAAATGATTCTTTTTTTTTTGTACCGGGGATCAAACTTGGGACCTTGTGCTTGTGAGGCAGGTGCCAGAACCACTAGGCTAAATCCCTGGCCCTAAATGATTCTTTGTATCAAGAGTTTTTCTGAGTAATGCATATTTTGCAAGTTCTTTGAAGGATAAGGATTAAGTTTAATACAGATAATATACCAGACACAATACTTGGCACAAAGTAGCTTTTCCTAAATGGTGGTTATTGTTACTGGTATTACAACTCCCAGGTTCCAATTTCAGAATAGTGAAGTATGTTGGTAAGAGAGATAGAAAGTTCATTTGGAGACATATTGAGTTTTAAATGTCTCTGAAAATTGAAGTGGAAGAGTGTAGTAGTTAGTTAAATGATGGTCCTGGAACTTACTGGATAATGCAATTAAGGGTCCTAATATTTTTAACTTGCCCATTATATTTGCTACACAGATGGTATCCATTTTGATTTTGACAGTGGTGAAATTATGAACAAGACTCATTGTTAAAGAGAATCAGTCAGCAGGAATTTTTTTTTCTGCTTTATTTTTTCCTAGGAAACTTTTTTGGTGGTGGTGTTACTGGAGATTGAATCCAGGGCCTCAAGCATGCTAGGAAAGCACTCTACCACTGAGTTATATTCCTGACCCAGTAAATTCTTAAGTGCATACAAAAAAACTCTGAAGTTGAACCACCACAAAATATTAAAATTGTGTTTTCCTACACTTATTTCCTTCAGAATTCCAAAAAGTGATTTGAAGTATTCATTATTTAAATTGTGAGGACTAAACTTTCTTAATTTCACAGGAGAAAGTATATCTATAATATAGAAAACATCATGTCCAAGATTAGAAATGGAGATTCATGGATTTTATGAGAGTCTAAATATTATTTACTTATAAAAATGTACAGTTTATACAGATGTTTGGAAACATTGTATTCTAACAAAATGAAGGTGTCAGTTTTAACTGATACTTGGTTTATGAAACAGTAGCAAGAAAAGAAGCTTAAAAGGAATAATGTAGAAAGAAACCTTCCTGAAGCTAATACAGTACTTCTTTAACCAAACTATTCTCACTATGTATTTCAGAATATAGTTTAATAACTATCAAATGAATGGTTAATAAAATAGAAGCTTCCATCTTGTTCGTTTTTTATAAACTTTGTCTAGTTTTAAGCCTGAGTTCCTCACATGCTGTTAATTTTGCTTGATTGAGTTAGAGCTAGTAACTCAGTAACTGATTATAAATGAAGTAAGCTTGAGTTGCTTATGACAAAGAAACATGGTTTCATAGCCAGTTGGTTCTTTTCACAGTGCTGGCAATTGAACCCATGGCTTTCCTCATGCTAGGCAAGAATCCTACCACTGAGCTATATCATCACAGGCCTCTGGTAGCCAGTTTTAAGTCATTTTCTTTTTTTTTGTTACTGGGGATCAAACTCAGGGCCTTGCACTTGCAAGGCAGGTGCTTGGCAAGGTAGCTGGTTTTAATAACTGCCTATTAAATGTTTAACACTTGAAACAATGCTGTGCCATTGTCTTTGTCAATTTAGGCGTTAGAACAAACTGCCATAAACTAGGTACCTTCTCACCAATACAAATTTATTTCTCATATTCCTGGAGGCTGGGAAGTGTTAAGATCAAGATGGCAGCATGGTTGGGTTCTGGTTAAAGGCTCTATTCTGGGATGCAGGCTACTGACTTCTTGTATCCTCACATGGCAGAAAGTAGAGAGCTCTCTGGGTTCCATTTTACATGAGGACTTTATCCCTTCTTGTGGGCTCTATCCTTCAGAACATAATCACCTCCCAAAGGCCACACCTCTTAATACCATTACAGTGGGGATTAAGATTTCAACATACAAATTTTGGGGATATGTAAACATTCAGTCTGTTGCACACACTTTCAATAATTAATGCTATTCTATTTGTCATTGGACTATTAAAATGATCTAGTACCCAGAAGGTAATAGGTAGGAATGGATTCTCTTACGTCATGTCACACTCAGAAGTTTGTGGAGCTGCCCTTTTTTAAAGGAACCAGAATGGGAGTTCCTGGGACAAAGACTACCTTTATGTAGTCATGAATACCAGAGCTGCCCAGATGAGCCAGGACTATTCTTAGCTGGGTCTGGCTTTCTTAACTTACTTTAAACATTGTTAGATATACTAAGGAGATTATTTTAGAAGTGCAGAATATTTTTAGCCTACATCTCTAGTTTAGTCTGGAGATTTTAGTTTTTACTGTGTGGTAATTGTTTACATCCCTAAAAAATCTCTTAAAAATCAAATAATTGATTAAAACTTTTTAATGCTTTCAGAAGAGTGATCATTACATTGTTAAATGTTAGTGAAATTTTCACCACTTGCATACAGTAATAAGCCACTGATTTTATTTATACTTTATTCTGTAATATTCTTTGGTTCATTTCATTTTCTTTGAAATAAGCTTAATACTTGCACTGACCCTGTTTTAAGGTATGAGGAAAAGAACTATGTAGTGCAACTTTTTTGGGGGTTGGGTACTGGGGATCGAACTCAGGTTCTTGTGCTCACACAGCAGGTGGCAAAACCACTGAGCCAAATCCCCGGCAGTGCAATGTTTTTTCAAAGATATATACCAAACAACACAAAGTTTGGATTATTTCAAGTCTTAATTGTTACCTCAGTTGATATTTTAGAGATCATTATTTATAAAAAGTTGATTCACTGATTATGAAGATGTATGTGATATGATTTCTTGAATTACTAATTAAAATTAACTTTTTCTTAGCAGGATATTATATTTATGAAAATATATATGTGTGACTTACTCTGAGTAGAAGGAGGTAGAGTATTCTGTATCTTAAGTAATGGAAATTCAGTGTGTGCCCAAAAGTAGTTAAGAATATCAAGGTATCTTCTTTCCTAAGGATTGCCTTAATTAGGAAAAATTTGGAGAATGGAAAAAATATAGACATGATTCAAACATCAGTTTTTTACATTAAGATCTAAGGGTTGACTAAATTTATGGATAGGGATATAAATCTTTTTAGCAAGGCAGTGAAATTTATCTTTTACTGTAAAAATCTCTTAAAAATATAAAGTAACAGTTCAGTTCATTAAGCCTCCATCTTCATCTAAAGACTTTAAATGTGGAAAACTTGAATAGAAATTTAACTTTTGGATCCAAAATTAACTTTACTACAGTGATTGTGGTACATCCAGGTGATTTGATTTACATTTGCACATGGCATATGGAAAATTAAGAAAATAGTCAAGTTTAATTTTGGGTGGTATTATGAAAGTATATAAATTTGATCAGTATTTTCCCATCTTCAAGAAGAATATCTGTTTTTAAGGAGAATCATAAATCTCACTTTCATTATGAAAAATTAAAAATTAAAAAGAGAGGCAGTGTATTGCATATCCAGATCACATCTAGAATATTGCATTTAGTTTTGGACGCCTTCTTTTGAAGGGTCACTGACAGATTGGGATGTATTCAGAGAAGGTCACCATAGCTAACCCATAGAATGTGTTATTGAAAACTTGTATGAGAAAGAGAAGAAATAACTCTCTCATAGTTGGAGATGGTTAGCCTAAAGGATTTGAGAATTAAGTCTTTAATTATTTGAAAGATTTTCTGGTAGAAGAAAGTATATATTTGCATGGTATAGCCTCAGAATGTAGAACTAAAGTCACTAGATGGAAGTTATAGGGATACATGAACTTTCAAAGGTTTTCTGATAATTTAACTGATAGTGGAGTAGGTTGCCTGTCCTCCATTATTGGGAATATTCAAGTGAGTATGGATAATCATTGAGAATACCTGGTATAAATGAGCTGCTTGCTTTGGGTGTGACTATAAACTAGTTGAATTGAGGTCATTTAAAGATAGAAATATTGTAGCTTACAGATGAGTAGGTTCAGGGACTTGAAACATCTCCTAATGTACAACTAATTCACATCAGTTCTAATAACAATGCCTTCTAGTTCAGAAAGTTTTTAGTTGCAATTTTTATCATAATTTGAAGAATTGTTAAAAATAACAGATCTTCAAATAAGATAATTTTAAACAGAATTCAATAACTTAATGACTCTTGTCATCAAATTGCTATTCTAGCTTCTACACTATTACACAGACACCTGTTCACTTTACACAGTTATATTCTGGCTATAGTTTTGGTTTCAACATTTCTTTAATTTGCACGAATAAAAAGTCTAATGTTGATATTGTTTCATTTGAAACAATGATATCCTTTTGATCCAATTTTTTATTTTGGTATGATTTTTCAGATCATTAGGTTTTTGGGTACATGGTTTTAAGCTCTCATTTATTTTTATATGTTTTACCTAACTTAGTTGCAGTTTAGCTAATACAGAAATTATTAGGATATGGCAATGCTACTACCCTCCACCACTGACCCCTGCTACCTAAACCAGCAGTTGAAGGGGGACTTTTGCTTTTATTATCCTTTCCAGAATTTTCCTCATGCTTCCCAAGTATGGTGCTGAAAATTTATAGGTTTATTTTTATCAGTTTTCTATATTTAATGTCATGAGAGAATTTTTTGTGAATCTTTAAAAATATTTCATATAGCTAAATAATATTTAATATAAAATTTAAATATTTAAAGATATAATAATTGTCAATTTTAACTCAGTACTTTACATTTTATTCTATATTTTATAGTCACTGTATAAAATTTATAAAATAGTTGATACAATTCCATATTATATGATTGTCTACTTAAATCATAAAAGTTACTGAATTTCAATTGTTTTCTAAGCAAAAAAATTTTTCATTTAACAATATAAATCCTAGTCAATATTATTGCCTGGTGGCTGAATGCTCTTTATAATAAATTATCATACTTTATATGTATGTAAGAAATAGTACTGCTTTGTGAAATAATACTTTTGTACTATAAAATTAGATAATTTGTTTAAAAAGCTAAAAATTTGTAAGCCTATTATTTCCCTTTGTGAGGAAGTTCATTTTTATTGACATTTGTCAAATAATGCCATCTGTACGATGAGGTCAGCATTACTTTAGGATTCTTTCCAATATTTTTGACTATTAAAATAGTTTATAGAGCTTATCAGGACAATCTATTTATATTGAATTAAGTGAGTATTCATACCAGCTTTAAAATTAGTAAATGAAGAAGTGCTTATATAAAATCATTCTATGCACATTTTGAATTTACATTTATTTGAAGACAATACTTATGTGGAGATGGAATCAATAATGTCTAGTAGTTGTTGATTTTTAAAAATTGGTTCATTTTGTGAACTGAAAATAATTCCAAAGAAAGTATCACCCAAGTATTATGAGTAAGAGTTGAAACTTGATCTCATATTTTCTAGCTTCTAATCCTGTGTTAGGGTTTTTCAGAGAAACAGAATCAAGTGTGTGTGTGTTTGTGTATGTGTATGTGTGTGTGAGCACGCAAATGTATGTGTGTGCATGTATGTACATACATAGAGAAATGGAAAGAGATTTATTTTAAGGAATTTGCCCATGTGATCTCAGAGGCTGGCAAGAGCCAGGGTAGGTTGGCTGGGAAGAGTTGATGCTGAAGTTGAAGACTGAATTCAGTCTGTTGGCAGAAAGAAGCCCTTCTTCACAGGAGGTCTTTTTTGGGAAGGCCTTCAACAGATTGGCATCAGTATTATGGAGAATAATCTGCTTTATTCAAATTCTGCTTACTTAAGTGTAGATCTCATCTAAAAATTACTTTCACAGAAACAGCTAGAATGTCCAGGTACTCTTTCTAGCCAAGTTGACACATGAAATTAGCCATCACATCCTCTAAGAGCAATGTTGAGTGATATCATGCATTGTGTTTCCTATGAGTTTGAGTTATTCAGAGAAGCTGCATTCTATTGTGTAGCTTCTTGCACCTTTTCTTATAAACTAATATGTGTTCTGATTTTCAAAAGTAAAATGATATATTATGCTTGCTAATAAAAATTATAAGCTGGAGTATTTATAAGTAGAGAGTTTTGTATATTGCTTTCCAGAAAAGGATAATCCTAATACATATTTCATAGGAATATTTCTCAACTGTGGTTTCATTTGTAAGTTTCTAATGCTAATTGTATTAATGACAGCAATTTAACATTTACACCTGGTTTTAGAAATTGTCAAGTAACATCTGCTACTTAATTTTTCCAGAATATTCATTTTGTTTTCTTCCCATCTCTGCCGTTTCTTCAAAATTTTTTACTGATTATCTGTGATTATTATTTCCTCTCCTTTCTTTTACTGAAAACTATTAAGCATTGATTATAGGTAAATGAAAAGTTTTTTTGCCTTTATGAAATTTACAGTTAGTACTCAAGTTATCAAGGAAATACATGAGTACAGTTTGTGCTATAAAGGAAATGGAGGACAGAAATAAACACTAACAGGGTATTTCTTTTCACAGTATAGTTAGGGATAAGACTGAGGAGATAAAATTTTAGCTGACTCTTGAAAGATGAGAAGACAGCCTGTAGAAAACAGAAAAAATCATTTGAGGCTGAGGAAGTAGCATGTTCAAAAGGTCTAGAAATGGGGTGCGTGGCACAAAATGAGGTTTGAAGTAGGCACGAGTCACATGCAGTGCCTTGTGGGTCATGGTAGAGTTTCATTGTAATTTCTAATCTATTTGGAAAGCCATTGAGCTATTTGAGGTAGGGGAATGATACATCTAATTAAAGTTTTAAAGGATTACTGTGGCTTAGATATGGACAGGGTAGAAGGAGAGGCTAGAATGGAGTGGAAAGACCAGTAAGCTTGTTACACTTTTGATTCCCCTTTCATCAGGCCCAATTGCTTTGAGTAAACTTAATCCTTGTGGGATATGGAGAAGGAAATTAAGCAAGGCTGTAAACTAACACAATTGACAATAGCATTAAATAGTTCACCCAGGAATAAGTGTAGTGTTTAGTTCTACAGTGTTGGCTCTAAGTAGGTAAGGTGATAGGATACATATAACACCTAGTGTGTTGACACCTACTCCAAATACATGAGCTAGAGATAAGAAAGTTTGCTGTATATAAGAATTTCTCAAGCTTTCAGATTTGGTATTGTTCATTTTATTTATAATCCAAGTCATGTCTCTCATGGTTCTGTCTTTTAATCATTGGACACAAACATCCTGAACCAACCCTTTCTTTCCCCTACAGAAGAGCCAACTAGTCCATGTTTTACTCTGGGACTAAATATTATTCATTTCATTTCTGTCCATTTATTTTAAAATTAAAATATTATTCATGTTGAGATAGAGCTCTGTAATTCTGCTTGCACAGTTTAGTCTCAGCTGGGCCTTCTCTGAGTTTAACTCCTGTGTTTTTGGCTCATCTCACTCTGTAGTTATAAGAATGTAAACACTGTAGCCTCATCTTCCTTGTCTCATGTATTCCTTTTCATGTCCCCTATGAATTCACTGGCTCAACATTTTTTTTTCATGAACTAATCTTGTACATTTCCCCTCTTCAGTGTAAAATATTTCCTTAATCTGTATAACTACATCCAGTGATAGATTCCACCCATTGAAATGTCAGTGTTCTCTGTTTGTATTGAGTCTTATTTTCTTTTAATTCTGTATATTCTGTTACTCACTTGTAACCTTAACTTCCAACTCAGTATTTCTAGCTTAGAGTACAAGTTTATTACTCATATTTCCAACAATTACGTAGCTACTCTTATATGGCACATGACTACTTATAACTACCCATCTTCATCCTAACATTCCAGTCCCCCAGGTTTTCTAACATTATAAGGTACAATATAGCACATCCACCTGTCACATAAACCAAACATCTCAGAGATATTCAATTTCCCTCCTTCTCTTTCCTTTTAAGCTTTGTCAATTTTGCAACTTAATTATCTGCTAAATCTCTCTTGTCCATTCAACCCCTAATTGATACTTTTTTACATTAGGCCCTTTTCATCTCTGTCCTGAACTATTATTGCATATTCATCCTTGAAAACTATAAAAAGAGTGAGTTTCCAAAAGGTGTTATCTGGGCCGGGGATTTAGCTCAGTGGTTTTGGTGCCTGCCTCGCAAGCTCAAGGTCCCGAGTTTGATCCGTGGTACAAAAAAAAAGGTGTTATCTAATTGTATCACTCTGCAGACTAAAATAATTGAAAAAAGGCCAAACTCCTTAGCATGACACTCAAGAATTTTTGTTGTTTAGCCTTTTGTCTGCAACTCTGTTTTTATTTCTTTTCTACTTCTGTTTTTCTACCTTAAGTTGAGTCCCTCCCCCATCCCTCCAAAAAAAAGCACTGTGGCACTTTCACAACCTTTATCACAATACATGTGGTATCTGGATTTTTTTTTTTTTTTTACTTTAGACTACCTATTAACTTTTTTCCTTGACTTTCTATATCCTTTGCCAGTATGGAAAATCTAGTAAAACTGAATCTGAATCTAGTAAAACTGGCAGAGTCAGTGCATAAATGGACAAGAAAACATGAATAAATATTGCTGATGTGCTTTGAGCTGAAAAGGCTCTTTTTTTTTTTTTTTTTGACTGTGGTATAATATTAGGTCTTTAACATAAAGTTCCTAATCTTCAGTTTCACCTATAAAATGAATATTGTTACTTTGTTTAAATAACACGCTCCCTCTTAAACTTAGCTTTTGACAGGAAGTGAATAGATTTTCCTCCAGTTTTTATGTCCTTATAGTTTTCAAATATTGTCCAGTGTTCTTTATTTAGAGACTCTTTTGTTAAATTCCTCCCAATGTTAAAGAAACATCTTTTTTTCTTTTCCTGGTGATATACTTTCTCTTATTAGACTGAGAACTAACCTGGTTTTGTACTGTTTGGGCTTCTACTTTTCTTTAATTAATGAATCTTGCATACCATATTTTAGACAGTTATTAGCCCCTGAGCTCTTCTAGGCTAAGTGGAGAGCCTGTATCAACAAAACAAAACAAAACAAAACAAAAGGAAGCAAACCCATCAGCCTCACCTTCTCAGGATCATTCCTTCTCCCTTCTGCAGGGTGGAGTGGATCCCTGCAGGTCAGAGAAAAGAGTAAAGCTTGCCATCTGAATCTCTAGTTCTAGTCATTTTTCTAAGGTTTTACAGAATCTATGATTTGCATTGGTTATTGCTTCAAACCTTTGTTGATTTAGCGAAAACCTATATCAGTGTATTGATTTATTTTAGTTTAAAATGAAAATGACAAGAGCAGAAATTAAAGACCATCATTTGAGATCTTTAGTTTTTAATACTTTCTAAACATCAATCCCTTTGTTTTCCAAGCAATGAACATGTGACATAGGTAAATTAGCAAAGTCTTAAGGGAGTCTAGAAGCTGAGATCCCAGTCTTCATACATTTTCTTTCAAATAATGCTTTACCAACTTAGTGCTATTCCTTTCTTTTAAAAATTTTTAAAAATTTTTTTCCCATTAAATTTATTGGTACATTTTAGATATAAAATACATTTACATACATCACTGGGATCTTTGTACCATTACATGAGTATCTTCATTCTTATTTTTTTCCCCTTCCCCTGCCCTCCCTTCACCCCCTCCAACCTTCCCTATTTGCAAAGAATTTGTTTCCATTTTTTTCCTTTTCTCATATTTTTTCTTTTCCCTTCTTTCCCTTCCCCTACCCCTCCCACTTCCCCTGCTCCTTTAGACCTTTACTTCCTCTTCCACAATATCAATTATTCATTTTTTAAATTACAGTATCAAGATCTAGGAGACATTACCACAGATGTTACAGAATTTAAAAGGATATAGAATGCATATTTCAAAAATCTGTTTTGAAATAAATTTGACAACTTCCAAGAAGTACCTTGGAAGACAAATTAATGAAACTGACTCTGGAGGAAATATAAAATTTGAATAGCACCTATTAAAGAAAGTATATTCCTAGCTTGAAAACCTACCTATGTGACAGCAACAGGCTTGTATACATTTTAACTGATAAATTATATCAAACATTTAAAGCAGCAAAAAAAGGAACACTTCTCCCCACATTTTAGGAACTCAACATTGTGCTAATCCTAAAACTGGATAAAGATAATAGAAGAAAAAAGTATGAACATAGATAGAAATTTGTTTAACAAAACAAACTATTAGAAGTCAGATCTGGCAGTATGTAGAAAGTGGTTTTATTATAGGGATTGCAGTGTTTGCTCAGCATTGGAAGATCTACCCCCAAAAGTCATCATTTTAACAGAGGAAAGGAAAAAGCCATATGATCCTGTCACTAGTTGGAGAAAAAGTATCAAATGAAATTCTACAGCTGTTCATGGTAAAAGCTATCAGGAGCCTAGAAGTAGAACATAACCTTCTCAACAGATTAAAGACGTGTGCTCCATACTTCCAGCAAAAATGCCTTATATGAATGGAGAAGATACAATGCTTTCTCCCTAAGGTGGGGAACAAGGGCAGATATGCTTACTCTTCATCTATTAAACTTTGAAACATAGGTGTAAACCAAAATAGTCTGGCAATAAAATGACACAATTAAGATGGGATTGGCGAGATAGAAGCAAAATCTTTATATGTAGATGAAATAATCATCTACAGAGAAAATACTAAGAAATCTCTAGGAGCCCCTAGAACTTGTATTTGAATTTAGCAGGATTAGAAAACACAATGTATATATAAAAATTCAGGTCTATGTATAGTTGCTATAAATGAAGAATTGGATATTGAAATTTAAAAGTTATGTGTGAGTACAAAGGACTTAGTAAAGTAAAAAGAAAAAGAAAAAAAAAGTGTTGGAAGACATTTAGTACCTAATTTTAAGACTTCTTCTAAAGCTACAGTAATCAAGGCAGTGTTGGTGTAAGGAAAGACATATAGACCATTGGAATAAAACAGAGAATCTAGAAATAGAACCAAACATATATGGTCCACTGAGTTTTGAAAGATTATTTAACATTAGCATTTTATAGAATATAAACTCAATTCAAGAGCCGAGCAAAAGACAGTGTTTTTAGCAAAGGGCACTAGAACACCTGGTATCTGTATATAAAAAGTTAACCTCAACCCTTTATTTTCATACATAAAAATAACTTGAAAGGATCTAGGAACCTAAATATGAAAGCCTAAAAGTATAAAACTTTAAGAAGAAATTTTAAGGGAAAATGTTTATGAATTTAGGGTAGGCAAGAACTTCCTAGGATACAAAAAATGATGTATAAAAGAAAAAATTTGATGAATGAGATTCCATCAAAATTTACAACTTTAAATGACATCATTAAAATGAAAAGTAGTCCTTAAACAGACCATATTTACAATGCAAATAACCTATGACCAGACTATATAAAGAACTCTTACAGCTCTTTTTTTTTTTTTTTTTTTTTTTTTGGTACTAGGGATCGAACTTGGGGCCTTGCGCTTGCGAAGCAAGAAGTGAAACCACTGAACTAAATCTCCAGCCCTCTTATAGCTCATTAATAGACAACCCAATTAAAAAGTAGACGCAAGAAGATGATAAATAGCCAGTACAGCACAAGGAAAGGTGTGCCACACTAGAATCAGAAAAATACTAATCAGTACAACAACAAGATTGAATTATACACTCATTAGGGAGATGAAGTTCAAAGTTTTAAAAGCCTTGTCATGACTTTTTCTTTCTGTTGGATTCTCCTCCTTTGCATTTAATTTCTTGTCACACCCGATGGATTCATTCTGCTGAGCTTCCTGGGGTTATGATCCTCATCTTTTCCTAGGATATTGTCTAAAATATTTTAGAGTGCTGGTTTGGTATTCATGAAGTTCCTAAGGTGCTCTTTATCATGAAAATATCTTACTTCTCCATCAATTTTGAAAGATAGTTTTGCAGGGTACATCAGCCTGGGTTGGAGGCTGTTTTCCTTTAGGGCTTGAAATGCATCACTCCAAGCTCTTCTTGCCTTGAGGGTTTGCATTGAGAAGTCTGCTGTGATTCTGATGGACTTTCCTTTGTATGTGATTTGTTTCTTTTCTCTCACTGCTTGTAGAATTTTGTTCTTCTGTTGGATTTCTGGAATCCTAACTATTATAAGCCTATGTGTAGATATTTTTTTGATCAAAGCTAGCTGGAGTCCTATATACCTCACTGATCTGTATGTCAAGTTCTTTTCCCCTGCTTGGGAAGTTTTCTGCCATTACTTCTGTGAACAGGTTTTTTTTTTTTTATGTCATCTGCACTGTCTCCTCTTTCTTCATTGACTCCAATCAGTTTTATGTTATTCTTCTTTGCATTGTCTAGCAGCTGCTGGATTGATTTCTCGTGGTCCCTTATAATTTTAAAGCAATTTTTCTTTTCTTGGTCACTAATTGCAGTCTTATTTTCTATATCTGAAATTCTGTCCTCACATTGGTTCATTCTGTTGCATAGACTTTTGATGGAGTTTTTAATCTCCTGGAAATCTGTTTGCATCTGTTTTATGGATTCCATTTGTTTCCTATGTTGGAATTCCATCATGTTCCTCAGATCCTCTATTTTTTTGTCTGTGTCTTCTATAGATTTATTAATTATGTCTTGCACTATGGGCCCAATCTTTGCTGTTATCTGAGAAATTATTTCTGATTTCATTTTTCCAGATCCTCTTTTGTTGCCAGTTTAGGGAGTCCAGATGGTTGAGTATCAGATTGTTCCATCTCAGTTCCCTTTGGGGTTACTGTAGGTGATCTGGAAGTCTGTTTTTGAGGCTTGTTTATGTGTCTTCTCATTTCCACGGGGGTGCGGTGCTGCTGGTGCCCTTTTGGCTCACCTCCTCTGCCCTAGGAGTGGTGGAATGGTGGTGGGGAGCCTCTTCTTTGGATCTGGGATTGGCTAACCTCCTCTGCCCTAGGAGCAGTGGAATCATGGTGGGGGAGCCTCCTCCTGGGCACTGGGATTGGCTCACCTCCTCTGTCCTAGGAGTGGCGGAATGGCATTGGGGAGCCTCTTCCTAGGTACTGGGATTGGCTCACCTTCTCTGCCCTAGGAGTGGTGGAATGGCAATGCAGAGCCTCTTCCTGGGCGCTGGGATTGGCTCACCTCCTCTGCCTTAGGAGCAGTGGAATAGCGGTGAGGAGACTCTTCCTGGGTGCTGGGCTTGGCTCCAACATTGCTGGTTATAATTGATAAATTATTGACTCATCCTTGTCATGATTTTTTACTGTTGTTGGCTCTTTTATTTTTTATTTTCCCCCCTTTCCCTTTAGTTTCTTGCTTTGCCTGGTGACTTTGCTCTGTTGGGTCTCATGGAGTTGTGACCTTCATTGTCTTTTTCTAGGGTATTGTTTAGAATTGTTTTGAGTGCTGGTTTGGTGTTCATGAAATTTCTCAGGTGTCCTTTGTTGTGGAAGTATCTAATTTCACCATTGATTTTGAAAGATAATTTTGCAGGATACAACAGTCTAGGTCGGAAGTTATTTTCTTTTAGCGCTTGAAATACTTCACTCCAGGCTATCCTTGACTTGAGGGTTTGTGTTGAGAAGTCTCCTGTGATTCTGATGGGCTTTCCTTTGTAGGTGATTTGTTTGTTGTCTCTCTCTGCTTGTAGGATTTTGTTCTTCTGTTGGGTTTCTGGGATCTTGACTGTTATATGTCTAAGTGTAGACATTTTTTGATCGTGGCTAGTTGGAGTTCTATGTGCCTCACTTATCTGTATGTCAAATTCTCTACCTCTGTCTGTGACATTTTCTCTTATTACTTCTGTGAATAGTTTTTTTTTATGTCATTTGTACTTTCTCCTGCTTTTTTGTGGACTCCTATCAGTCTTATGTTATTCTTCTTTGTATCATCTAGCAGCTGCTGGATTGATTTCTCATGGTCCCTTACTATTTTTAAGAAATCTTTGTTTTCATGGTCACTAAGTGCAATCCTGTCTTCTATATCTGATATTCTATCTTCACATTCACTCAATCTGCTGTGAGTACTTTCAGTGGAGTTTTTAATCTCCTGGATATCTGTTTGAATCTGTTTCATGGATTCCATTTCTTTCCTATGTTGGGCATTCATGGTTTCCATTTTTTTCCTATGGTGGGCAATCATGGCTTCCAGCATGGTCCTGAGCTCATCTATTTTTTTTTATCTATTTCTGTTCTAGAGTCTCTAATCATGTCTTTCATTCTGCTCACCTCTCTGTAATTATCTAGGAAATTATTTCTGTTTTGAATTTTTCTAGAGCTTCATTCATCTGTTTTGTTACTTCCTGTGCTATCAGTTCAGGGTGTCCAGGTGGTTGATTATCATATTTTTCCATCTGGTTTCCCCCAGAATTTGCCTTTGGTGAGCTGGAAGTCTGGGTGTGTGTCCTGCCAAGGTGTCTTCTCATTTTAAATTCTGTTGTTGGTGCTGTTTTTTCGCTTTAATTCCTGGGCTGATACTTCAATATTTCTTATTGTGAGTATCTTTATTACTTGTGTTTAGAGCCCCTATGGAGTGATTACTTCGCAGAGATACCTTCCAGGTGTAGCTGGACTTTTTAGGCTTTGAGTCTCTAGTGACTCTTAGACAATCTCATTTTCAGTATACTAGGGAGGACAACTGATTAGATCAATCACGACACCTTAGCCCAACTGACACAATCAGCATCAACAATAGCATCAAACACAGCTTAGAAAATGACAATTTGTTGTAGCAGTTAATTTGTCACCTTTAACCAAGCTAGCTAGATCAAAATCTAGGGCCAACCCAAAATATGTTTGTAGTAAGTAAACCCTTGAATATAGCAAATTTTCCCTTTTGGATAAGTATTTAGAAAGGGGTTGGGGAGGCAGGTTTAGAGAGATAGAGGGAGAGGGAAAGGTTAGAGGTGAGGCTAGAGTACTCAGGAAGATCATGCAAACTGTGGGAATCTGTTGAAGATAGAAGGAAAAGCAAAAGAGCAGAGACAATTACAGAACAAACTGACAACTATAGGGAAGGTAGAAATTGTATTCACCTTCCTGTATCAGTGACAGTTGAGAGGACAGAGAGATAGAAACAATTCAAAATGGGACAGGAACAGGAATAAAGAGGGAGAGAAATATAGAGCCCAGAGGGACAGAGAGAGAGAAAAAGAAAAGAAAAGAATATATATACACATATATATATTTATATATATGTGTATATATATATTTATATATATGTATATATATATATTTATATATATGAATATATATATATATAAAACAAAACAAAAGTTCTCCCTCAGGATATGTCTCTGTTGTCCTGGTAGACAATGTGGGTAGCTGTGTGCAGGTCCAAGTCAATTAGTCTCAGCAAGCCAGGTGTAGTCTACTGAGACTCAGGCTCATTTCTGGCTGCAAGGTCCAAGTTGAGGTCAGTGACCTGCTGCAGGATTAAACTCTGCAAGGATCTACTGTAGGTTCCAGCTGTCCTCCCCACTAAGATAGTCCAGGTTTCTATGGGAGGTGCTGATTCCACCAACTTACAATGGTCCAGTGTGCTTTTATTGAAGAGACTTTCTTAACTTTCCCAGTGGGCTTCAGTTTTCATTGAGGAGCCTCAGAATGGCCCTCTCTGTTGTTCACTTCTGCTCTATCTTCTGGGGCTCATAACCATGGCCTTTATGTTGCCCCTGGAGCCTCTGCTGTGTGGATTTGGATACCACGCTGTGTGGCATGGTCTGGTGGGTTCCTGCGTGGGTGGACGCTGCTGCCCTATTTCGAATCCTGTTGCCTTGGTCTGGTGGTCTGGTGTCCTCTGCGTCTTTGTAGTGTGGAACCAGGTGGCTGGCTGTCTGCAGCGGGGTGATTTGGCATCTTCTGCACGACTTGGGACCTCGGTAGGGCGTGCACAGACCTGCCTGTCTGCAGCAGGCTGATTCGGCGTGTTCTGTGCGACTCAGGACCTCGGTAGGGCGTGGGCAGACCTAGTGCTATTCCTTTTTAAACTAATTTATTACGTATATATCTAGGAGCTTAAAAGAATAAATTCTTTCGATTGCACCTATGCTTCCAAATAGTGGAATAAATATAAATGTATCCCATAATTATGCTCTCAAGTCTATAACTGCATGCTTGAGAGTACGACAATTTCAACAATGCCAAATGATTATTATTCCTCTTGATTATCACTCTTTACTGAAGAGACATGGTGGGTAGAAACTTAATTTTTTTTTTTTATGTCATATTTTAAAGGGGCAGTGCATGACTATACTGCTGGGAAAATTTGGATCTTAAATTTTATAAGGATAATCGGAAATAGTAAAAAATAACTTTTTTTTTTTTTGGTACTGGGGATCGGACTCGGGACCTTGCGTTTGCGAGGCAGGCAGCGGGCACCACTGAGCTAAATTCCCAGCCCATAAAAAATAATTTAAAATTATGAGAAAAGGAAAAAATGGAAACAAAGTCTTTGTAAATAGGGAAGGGTGGAGGGGGTAAAGGGAGGACAGGAAATGGGGGAAAAAATAAGAACCAAGATATATCACATAAAGGTACAAGTACCCAATGATAAATGTAAATATATTGTATACCTAAAATTTACCAATAAAAGAATCTAAGGAAAAAAATAACTTTTAAAACTTGTTTCATCTTAAATATTGTGAAAATTTTTAGTCATCCTTTATTGAAATACAAGTAGTCTTAGTGTGTTGCTCAACTGATTTAAGAATTTTGCTCAGTTCTGTGGTCAGTCACATTTAGGAATTAATGCTATTTAATAGCATTTTTTTGTGTTATATAGAAAACTAAAATGGAACATCTGTCAACATCAGGCAAAACTCACGTGCTTGTTTGTTACTGTAGATTAATGGTCATAATAGTATTTTGTTTGCAGATCCCTCAAGAAAATTTTGAAAAATTGTTCATCTTTCCCTAATTTAGCATCTAAAACCTTTTGAACACTTATCTGAATAGTTACAAAGAATGTAGTTTCTAGCATATTTCAAATATTGATATTTCAAAATGCAATGTTTATATTTCATTTAAGTATATCCAGGAAATACAATATTCTCTCTTCCACTTAAAATATACAGCTACATTTTAAAAAGAGAAATAGTGTAAATTTTCTTTAGCTTCATAAATTTGTATTTTTTTAATGTATTGTTTATTGATACATTATGATCACACTGATTATTAAGAATTTGTACCTTTACATGATATATTTTGGTTCTTATTTTTTCCCATTCCCCTTCCCTCCCTTTAGCTCCTCTCTATTTACATAAGCTTTGTTTGTATTTTTTCCTTCTTTTTTATTTTTTCTTTGCCCTCTTTCCTTTTCCTTGCCCCCCATAAATTTGTATTTTAATCCCACTCCTATTCATTTTATCATCATACATTTAATGCTTGAAAGTCTCATTGATCAAGCATTTTTCTTTTAGGAAAACTGTAAAGTGATATTAATACTGTCTGTGATTTAGGTTTCAATTGACAAAAATTATTTTATTAAGAGTATTACTGCTAGGCATGGTAGTGCATGCCTGTAATCCCAGACCTCGGGAGGCTGAGGCAGGAGGATCGCTGCAACTTCGAGGCCAGCCTGGGCTACATAGTGAGTTCAGGGCCAGACTGAACTACAAAGTGAGACCCTGCCTCAAAAAACCAAAAAAAAAAGAAAAAGAAAGAATATTACTAATGTATAATTCCTCTAACAACAGATATCTATGGTTAATTAGCATAAAATTTTAATTGTCAACAACCGTTTAATGAAATGAAGAGTTCCCCTTCTCCAGTTCATGTACATGTTATTACATGTTACTTAACAGATGAGAATGGACTCTTGTTATAGTAGTATCATTTAATTTTTAGAACTTTCAAGTTATGTGCCAAAAATCAAATTGAATTGAATATATCATGCAAAGTTATTTATTTATTTATTTATTTATGTTGGTACCGGGGATCAAACTTGGGACCTTGCGCTTGCAAAGAAGGTGGCAGAACCACTGAGCTAAATCCCTGGCCCTGATGCAAAGTTATTTTAAATGGTTTCCAATGGACAGTTCTATTATATCCTCCTTTAAAATTGTCAGCAGTAAAGACTTGGAAGCAACTTGAATTGCAGAGGAATTCGCTACACAGTCACAAATCAGAATCATCTCTTTATTAATTTCTGGTATTTCCAGAAGTCTTTATCAAGATTTTGTAAATGCCCAATAGTTTCTGTTACTCTTTACTTAAAAACATTTACATTTGCTATACTCATAAAAGGTTGGAAAATTCAAATAGAAATTTCAATATATTTTCTGCAGGACAACCTTTTTCTAATATAAAAAAAATTTAGTTTTGTCTCAACCTTGAAATTTCAGATTTTGCTTATTCACTTAATGGAGAATATTTATTTGCCATATAACTTAATTAGTAGAACAGTCCATTTTTATCAAAGATTTTGGGCAATTAAACTCTCTGCCAGAAAAATAATGACTTTATTTTCAGTTAAGAAATCTATATGTAGGAAAATGGATGAACCTTGACATTAAGTGAAGTAAATCAGACATACAAGCTTAGACATCACATGATTTCTCTTATATGAGAACCAGTATATAAATAAATAAAGTACAAAATAAAAGATAGGGAATAGGAAATAGCAAGATGGATCTTTGGCATATGGGAAGGAAACTGAAAGACAGTGTGGGGGGCGGGGAGAGTGGAGGGAAATGAGATTTTTTTAAAAGGGGAAGGATTGTGAAGTACTGTGTATACACACCAAGTCCCTGTGAGAAACATGATCATCATGTACTACAAACATGCACAACAGAATTATATAAATAAAGAGGTCTGAGAGATTCAGGGCAGAAAGAATGGAGGGAGACTAACAAAAAGAATTAAGAATGTATGTACATGTACCAACTTCCCACAATGAATGTGATCATTATATGCTATAAAAAAAAAGAAATCTAATATTCTTTTGGACTATTATAAACATCACTAAGAGATAATTTATGGAATAAATCTTTATATTATTGAGTAATAAAAGTCATGCTAACAAGTTTAAAGTGATGCAGATATCATTATGCTGATTTGCTCAAAAGGTGCAGTATAAAATAACTTTCATTGGTCTGTACTAAAGCACTGTAATATATGGAGTAGAGTATAAGCCATGTTTAAAATAGGGGTATGAAAAAAAATTTAGTAAGCATATATGTATGTATGTACTATATTCTGATGTTAGGCTTTTAGAAATAATTAAAAATATGTCAATAAAGGATTCATTAATTTTGTTAGACATAGTGATCAAATTTCCCATATACTTAATGAAAGAAAAAATACATATTGGTAGAAATAACTGGTTTAGTGATTAGTAAATAATTTTGTGTTTTGGATAAAGCTATAGAAAATATGAAACATTTTATAAAATATAAGATTAGCTGTAAAATAATATTACTAAATTTGAGAAAATATTATCTAATATCTAAGTGATGATATACCTTTTATTGTATGAAATCAGATGAAATTTTTATCTGCAGGTTTTAGCTAGTATATACTGAAATACTTAGTAGCCTTGGAAAATACTTAATTTATATTAAAACAATTTCACTATTTATTTTTTTCAACTGTTTGAAGATTTCTTTCTTTCCTCTGGATATATTTAACTATTGAAAATAGCTGGAAACGTATATTTTTAGGTAAACGTATGAGCTTCAGCATATAGCTCTTTTGTATTTTCAAGAGTGAAGCTACTTCCCACTAATCCACTCTATACTGTTTGAAATCTGAACCAAAATACCTTCCTTCTAGTGCCACAGTTCACTTACAATAGGAACATGTGAAAGACTGGGTAGGACAAGCCTCACCAAATCCAAGAAGACCTCCAACATTTGCATACCTTCAGATAGTGCAGTATTTTCAGAATAAGTGATTAGGTATCTTTCTTTTGTGAGATAGAGGACAGTGTAGTGTTAAAGGATATAGGGGAGAACCTATATGAGTGGGGTTTTTTTTGGTAGAACTATGCGAGATCTTAGTTCAATTTTAGGGAAGAGATAAAAATGGTAAGTATCTGGAAATTTATTGCCTTTAAACAATTCATGCCTTGGAAAGTCATACCATAACCTAGTTAGGTTTAGGGCTCCAAGAGCAAGTGAACTTTGAGATAAGAAGTAGAAGCTGTTAATGTCTTAAGAATTGATTAAGGGCTGGGGTAGAGTGCTTGCCTAGCATGTCTGAGGCCCTGAATTTGATTCTCAGTGCCACACATACACAAAAAATAATGATTGCTTGGAAACTGATAGAGTGTTACTTCTGCCATATTCTTCAGTCAAAGCAGTGATAGACCATCCAGAACCAAGAAGACCTAGACCTCTTTTATTTTTTTGGTACCAGGGATCGAACTTGGAACCTTGCACTTGTGAGGCAGGTGGTGGCATCACTGAGCTAAATCGCTGGCCCTAAACCTCATTTTTTAATGAGAAAAATATTGAAGAATTTGTGGGCATCTTTAATACAACTTTGCCTCTATGTACTAAACACCGTTAGATCATTGTAAGGCAGGAATGAATAAAACAGACATAGCAATTTCCTTCCTGAAGCCTGTGATCCAACAGAAGAGAAAAGAAGCAGTTAAAATACTGTGTGATAAACACCATGACAGATTTCAGGGTGCTATGGACTCATACAGGAGGAGCCTCCAACCCAGAGAGAAGTGGAGTTCAGGCACATCTCTCCAAGGGAAGTAACCTGAGAACTCTGTTGTGAATTGAGTTTTATTGATACGATTATAGCACAACCATACTTTTTGAAAGCTCATTTCTTACCTATGTTATACAGTATTCAGAGGGAACTACTGATGGATTTGGAGTGATAGTACCAGTTTGATTTTGTGTATGGGTGAACTAAATCTGAGGGAAAGTGGACATTATTTGGCTTGAGTTGGGTTGGAGTTTCTTAGGATCTAGCAGTAGCAACCTTCCTTGGAAAATTCTTTGGAAGAGTTGCCTCTCATCAGAGGAGTTTGTTTGAACTGTATTTGGCACTATGTCAAGTCTGACCATGTGGCTTAATCTATTGATGAATTTTCATTTCCCTGAAAAGAAAAAGATATTTACTACCCAGGGACAGTGCCTTTAACCAGCAGGCTTTTCATTTGTCTTAATAAAGGCTTGTCTCTCTAATTCTCAAAATATTCATGTGAGACTCTGTCACTTTTCTAAAACATTAGAAAAAGAAATGAGACTAATTGTTTGAATGGTTTGATAAGTTAGCTTTTGGTTTAGATAAACTAATCTGTAAGAAAACAGCCTTTCCCAGCATTCAGGAGGCTGAGGTAGGAGAATCACCATGAGTTTGAGGTTAGCCTGAGCTACATAGTAAATTCAAAGCCACCCTGGACTACATAGTGAGTCCCTGTCTCAAAAAACAAAACAAAACAAAACAAAACAAAACAAAACAAAACAAAGAAAGAAAAAAAACCCCACAGCTTTCCAGTGTAAAGATCAGCAAAAGGAAAGACTTCTGGATAAAAGCCCGGAGTTAAGATTGTGAGGTTTATGTTATTCCATAATTTCAAAGGAACTTGAAAACAAAACTTCTACTAAGAAGCTGTTACTGTCCAAGAATGCTGTTTATCAGAAAAATGAGAATGAAAGTATTTGAGTAAACTTTAATCAGCTTACAGTAAGTAATGAAAGTTGTTACATTAATGACAGAGGCTCCTGAAAGACTCTCGAGTTGGGATCATGCACCAGTATGGCTAAATTTCATGTAAACAGCAGTATAAACCTTAGTTGTCTGAGTAGACTGTTATATGTATATAAGTAATTGAATTCTACTGTGTTCCTTTTTTCCCCTTGCTGTCTTGTTCTTAGTGCCTTTGACTTTTACATAAAACAGGGACGTTACTTTGGTGCACTCTGTCACTGAATGTCTCTATTATTTCTGCTCTTGGATCCCAGTTCACAGTTTATATTGGCTCCATGGCTCTCATTCCACAGACATCCAGTAACAAGTATTTTTTCCTTGAATTGCCATTAAATGTTTGGTTTGATATGATGTATGTATTTTCTCTTGAAAGTAGAAGCACTTTTCACCCCTTTCATTGTATTTGTAATGGTTGGAGGAAAACCTTAACAGCCTAGATGTGAGACTGATTATTTTGATAGAATTTGCTAACTCATACAGGATAGATGCTTGACAAGTATTTGGTACTTACACAGTTGGCATTTTTGTATAGGAGTCTATATACTGTGGCTGTTTGTCCATATTTATCCTAAATTTAGCTACTGCTGCTTGCCTCTGGGTGTTTAAAATTTTCATCACTATAATGTCATACTCAAACAATTTTAGTCTGGCTTATCAGATATTTTTGGTGTCTTTGCTATTACTTTCTTTACTGGGTGGGATTTAAAAAGAAACAAACACCATCCAAGGAACAGAAACCAAAGTAGACAAGGTTGACTATTTTCCCTGCAAAGTTAAATTACAGAATTTTTTTGTCTTTTCTCCTACCATAGAACATGTTGAAATAATAGTAAAGCAGATTCAGAAAGACATGGATATGTTAGCTACTATATTTTCTTAACATCCAGTGTTACAGAAAAGTATGAACCTATGTTCCTAAATGTGTCTGATTTAGTATTTAACAGCTTTATAAATGCAAGCCTGAATTAAATATGTTACCTAAGTACTTCCTCTTCTCTCCCCCTCTCCCTTTTCCTTTCCTCTTTTTGTGGTACTGAAGAGTGATTGAATCCAGGGCTTCACAGTAAGCTACCTCTCCAGCCCTTTTAAATTTTTTATTTTGAGACAGGGTATTGGCTGTGTTGCCCAGGCTGGTCTCAAACTTGTGATTTTCCTGCCTCATCCTTCCGACTAGGTGGGATTAGTGGCCTGCATCACCAGGCTTAGCCCTACCTTTTTATTCTTTTTAAAAATTTCAATGTAATACAAGTAGACATTAACAAAGAAAATATTTTTAAAAAACAATTTTCTATGAAAAAATAAAGCAAAATTGAAGAATAACATTAGTTATACACTGTGTACCATAATTTTAAAGGAATGGCCAAAATATTAGAATATAAGTCATAAACAAAAATGACTCTTACAAAAAAGAAACAAATAGATAACAGCACAAAACTTTCTTTTCAATGAACTAAGAGGACCTAGTGGTATAAATGAAACAAATTAGCATATATATTGAAATTTTTGAAACCACGGAATATATAATTTGGGGAATTATTAGAACTTCTCCCTACTTCCTATTTCTCTATGTTCTTTTTTTTTTTTTGGTACTGGGGATCAAACTCGGGTCCTTGCACTTGCGAGGCAGGCGGTGGAACCACTGAGCTAAATCCCCAGCCCCTATATGTTCTTTTTTTTAATGTTTTAAGATTTAATAGAAATTAGGTTCCATTAATTTTATATTGTATTTTATATAAAATAGCCACCGCAAGAATTTACATAGATTAGAAGGAAGATAGAGGGTTAAGGAGGGCCTAGTCCTGTGGGATATTTTCTCAGAGTGTGAAAGTCAGAGTTCAGTTGGGGAAAGGGGTTCAGATTGTCAGATTAAGTGGATGTTGAAAAAAGCTAAAATGCAGGCCTTTGGGTGGATAACCAGATGCTAGGAGCACCAGTATTACAAAGGCGCCATTCTTAAACACAGCCCCATCTAGTCATCCAAGTAGATTCTTGCCTGTGATGTAGGAAAAACCATTCCAAAGATGTCTTTCCCATTAGGCGAAGTCTCTAACATTCATTCAGTGTTGCATATAGGGATGACCTCTCCTTGCCCAGAAGAGGAAGAAACCCACAACTTTTGGACATTGTTAACGCAATCTTCCCAATTTTAGTCCTTATTTCCACATTAATTTTCTAACACCAGAGTAACAAGGCAGCACTCAAACATATAGTGTCCAATTTATTTCACTTAAGAGTATAGTCTCAAGGTCCATCCACTTAGCTATAAATGTCTGAAGCTCATTTTTCTTTTTTGGCATAGTATTCCATTGCATAAAAAAATCACATCTTCTTTATACATTTGTCAGTTGATGGGCATTTTGTCTGTTTCCAAGATTTAGTTATTAACGTTTTTATTCTTGGTTCAAATTTAAAAAATGATTCTTAAACTCTTTGTAGTAATCCTATACATATTTAAAAACCATTATCATTTTCCCTTTATGTCTTCTTGCTATGTCCTTCTTAAAATCTTTCCTTTAAGGGTATCTTTTTAAAGCACTAAATTATCTTTGCTGCTTTTTAAAGACCCTTTTAAAAATTCTGTGATCAGTTTAAATCTTATTATACCAAGGTTAATTTGATTGAAAACATATAAGACTTTGATACGGCATATTCCGTCAAGTTGTTGTAAAACCATTGTTTCCTGTGAACTTCCTTTCCAGTAATGGTACACATTCTTGGTCTTTCCTCATGTAAACTTGTAAGATGGTGAAGAATACCCCTCCTCAGCATATTAAGAATTGAACTCATTTTTCATTTTTCAGGGATTCCCCATTGGAGATGTTTGTGTTGTTATTAAAAGTTGTGGATAGGTAAATATAAGGCCAGAGTACATATATTGAGAAAATAATACAGCATAGAGAGTTTACATTTTATGAAATGGATAAAACATTAACATCTATACAAACATCTATCAAAGTGTACTTTGCCATCCATATGAAAGTTAGGACTAGTTGGCATGACCTCTATAGAAGAATAAATCATTTTCTTAAAAAAAAACCTGTTTTTCATTCAGTAGATATTGATCATTATACAATGAATGCCAGTTTATACTGACAGATTGAACAAAAAGAAAATTAGTCCATTTGTTGTGCTTGATGAAGCAGTCTTTAAAATTGTCATTAATTGTGGACAAAATATATAATGTAGTATTAATAATAATCAACACTTTTAGGCCGGGGATTTAGCTCAGTGTTTTTGCCACCTGCTGCACACGTGCAAGGACCTGAGTTCGATCTCTGGTACTAAAAAAAAAAAAAAAAAAAATCAACACTTAGAAAATAGATGGATTATTTTACTACCAGTAATTTGAAACTGCAAGGTGTTATTTCCATCTTGCTAGAGAAAAATATTTTCATTGTGTGATGGCAGATTTTACATTTATCTGAAGGACAAAAATAAGGTCATTGATTTGCTGGAAAAAATAGGAAATTTACAGATAATAATCAGCCCAAATTCTCTAAATAAAGGGTATTTTTAAAATCATGAAACAAACATCTCAGATCATTTTAATAGATTGTATAGAGTATTTACATTAAGTTCAGTGTCAGGAATAGACATAAAACCAACAATGGTACATCATCTTTGTTTTATGTGTTAGCTTTCTGACACTATGACAAAAATAACTGAGAAAATCACCTTAACGGAAGGTGAAGATTTTGCACACAGTTTCAGAGGTTTTTGGTCCATGGCTACTTGACTCTCTTACTTCTGGGGCCCTGGTTAGGTAGAACATCATGGTGGAGAGCATATGGTAAAACAAAGGTGCTCACTTCAGGGTTGCTGGAAGCAGAGAAGGTAAGAGTCAGGAATAAAATACTAATGACTTATTTCCTCCAGAGTGGCCTTACCTCATAAGAACTCATTCCGCTATGAACTCATCAGTGGATTAATCCATCGATAAGGTTAGCATCTTCATAATCCAGTCACCTTGCAAAAGCCCCATTTCTGAACATATGAGGTTTTTGGGACACATTTTTGATCCAAGCATAACATGTTATTAACAATCAGAAAGGTCTTTGATCTCCCACGTGTTGTTCCTCCTTTATCTTCAAGTAATGACCTACATGAACAGACACGTAATGGGTATCTGAACTATAAGGAAGAGTAGGAGAAAAATCACAGAAAATATATTTAAAGAATATTTATCCATTTTAAGATTAATAATTAATCTTAACCTTTTCACTTATAAACAAAATTAATACCCCAGTTACATAACATTAAAAACTGTCTTCAATATTTTATAAAGCATTTAGCTTTAATAATGATTTTCATTTCATTTAAAAATTTTTTATTTTTATTAGTATATGCTTCCAGTACATCATTACATTCATCATGGGGAGTTGGTAATGTATGTAACTATGAACAAAAGCCATTCTTAAGATATAAGGTATATAATCAACATTACATATTGAAGCAGTGCTTTAAACCATCAATACCATGTTGTCACATATCACGTGTACCCACATATACCCCAGTGTACTCTTTTCAACTGGAAAAGGATATCTCATGTCAACAACTCCCCTAGGAGTGGCTAGAAGAATAGATTGTCCGACTGTTAAATCCACTTGGTATCTAGATTCAGAGGTGTTGTATTCATTAGTCATGGAGCGAGCTGAGCAGTGCATCAGAAGAGCATGTATGTAAGCAGCCAGGCACAGTCACAGCAGTTTGTGATTCCTAGAGTTTAGGGAAAATGGAACCATATAGGGTGTGGGGGAGGGACTTAAATGATGCTAATCAGCTTTTGTGAAAATACATTGTTTAAAGCATGCAGGACAGAAAACTGCAGTCAATAATCAGCAGCTTTAAAACTTAAAAAACAAACACTTGAAATATATATTTCATAATACAAGGAATATGTATATTTGTTAGAAATGTAGGACTGTGAATACCCTTCTGATAGGACAGCATTCAGAGGAGCAGAAAACTGTTCCCTGCACAGTGTGGTCCCCAGAAGGCCTGAGGTAGGAACACTCCAACCATGGCTCTGTCTCTCTATTTTCCTCACCATTGTTTTAATATTACTTTCTCAAGAAGTATAAAAATAGGTTATAATTATGTTTAGCCAGCAATAAATATACCTAAATCAGACATTAAAAATACATCTCTGAACAGTGAAAATCTGCCTTCATCCACTTGTTATGATTCTGCCTTATTTGACTTTTAAAGGTAAAGCCCTTAAACTTGGATGCTTAAGTCAGTTTTGAATTTGAGATGTTTTCCAAGTATCATTGTGAAAAACAAACAGAAATAACATAAGAAGAAGAGGCTGTAGAATTAAGCAGCTTTTGAAGCATCATTTTTAAAGGGTTGGAGGGATGGCCCATCATCCTGAGTAGTCTGTCTTGCTGGCACATGCAGAGTCCCACAGGGCTCTCACACCACTACATTGGGAAAACCACCTGGAAGCTCACCAGCCCACCACTCCTAAAGTATCATGTTGCCAGTTCTAGTCTAAGGTTTCAAAGTTTGAGGTTAAACCAAAAGAAGCTGCAGTTTGTCTTTTCATAATCACTTACTCATTCATCACTATATTATTTGCATAACAAGAAAAGAAATTATCCTGTATGCACTGTACTTGAGAAGAAAATGTCTTTCAGGACAGGTGTGTTCAAATAAGGTATTCTAAGAGTTCCACAAAGAAAGTCTTTGAATAGGCCTATGCCCCTAAAGAGTTCATATTTTAACTAAACAACATAGTTTAAGCCCTACTGTGGTGCTTGCATGGATTAGTTACAATTATGAGGTTACTGCTTCCAAAAGAACTATTAAAACTATTATTAAAAACTTTTTTCACAAACAGAAATGCCCTACAAGTCATATCATTGCTCACAGGGTTATTAGAATCTATGCATAGAAGATATTAAAGACTAGAAGACCCAGAAAGAGACCTTAGGGCCATGGCTCCAGCCAGCATGCCTAGGACCAGGTCACTCTCTTTATCTTGGTACCACTCATTAATGATGACTTAGTTGACAGGCTGCTGCCAAAGAGAGCCTTGCATGGGTACCAGTAAGGCACTGTATATGCCTGCCCATTTGCGGGATAGAAAACCTGGGTTTCTGCCAGGTATGGACCACTGCTGTGTGGACCACAAGCCATATATATGCCTCGGGTTGGTACTGGATAGGCCATGTAAGGAAGGGGCCAGGAAGCCACGGCTGTCTGGTCAGAAAAGACTGTGAAATCAACATATGCCATAATTGTTCTTGCATCCTGCAGTGTAAATTTCCAGGACAAACAGACATCTATGTTTTGTGCACAAAGACCTGTTGTCTTTGTCTTCCCATCTCAGAAAACATTCTAAAGCAGATAATCTTTTGGCTCCAATCTGGAAACTGAATGTCCCAACTCTCTTGCCCTGTGCAGATACTGGATCCAGTCCACTGGCATATGGACTTTATCCTTGATACTCAGCCAAGTCTGATCATTGTAATAGATCAAGTGGCCATCTGACCATAGATCAAACCAGTTCTTCCAGAACTTCAAAATAGTACGTTGTTACAGCACCCATCCACTCTTCACAAACAACATTCCTTTGCCTGTGAACTGTCAGCTGCCAGGAAGAAGCTGGGTGGGAGAGAGGCAAGGAGTCCAGCATACTGATGTCACCCCGTGGTGCACATTTGTTTATCTATTTTTATAAATAAAGTCTATGGAAGGAGAATTTCTACATTCAGCTTTCCTACTTCTCTGGTAGCTATCATGTATTGTAGTGGAAAATGAAGATAAAGTGGGGAAGCCATTCTATTATAATCTGGAGATTGGAAAGGAGAATACCATTGACCAGAGAATATTGAGTTAGAGCTTACTGGTCTCTAGATTCAACTTTCCTTTACTTAACTGTAAATAACTTAGGCTAGAGAAGTTAACTAAGACTTCATAGTTGTGACTAAAACTACTGTTGCTATCCAGTATCCTTTTAGACCTATAAAGTATGAGTCCTCAGTAAATTGCAATGTGTTAGTTATATAAATCAGTGTCCAAAATTGTGAGATCAACATATATAGTTTCATAGTATTTTAATTTATTTTATGGTAATACTTAAGACTCCTTTGAAATTGGAGGACTATGGGAAGCAAAAACTGGAAATGTATGAAGGCCAGAAAAGTAACATAATTAATAAATATTAATTCTCAAGGCAAAGTACATGGAAATATTTCATTAAAGAATCAGAACCAAGATTACTAATTTATGTTTGTGTAAGTCATTAAAATACATTTTTTATGTCTCAGTTTTGCCTCTTTAAGGATTTTGTTTTCAGGCAAGAAAAGAGAGTTAAGCCAAAAGGAATGCCACATTAAGGACCATTATTACTTCCTTAAAAGATATCTGGTAACCTGTATATCTTCCACACTTTCCCATGTAGTTAGTTCTACTTCTCATAAGTTTCAGAAATTCTAGTTAGGCCACTGATTTGCTTTCTCAATTCTCTATCCTCTTACTTTGATCATTAGTCCATGTCTTAGTTACTTTCTTATTGTGGAGACACAATTCTAGATACTGATGTCTATAAGAAGGAAATGTTTATTTTGGCTCACAGTTTGTAGACGTTTCAGTCCATAGTCAGCTGGCTCCAAAGCAGGGCAGTATGGCAGAGGAGAAACAGCTCATGGTGTGGCAGTTGGAAGCAGAGAGACAGCTCATGGGAGGAGGGAAGGAGATAACACCCTTCCAGAGCACGCCTACAGTGACCCACCTCCTCTGGTCAGGCTTCATCTCTCAAATCACATTTAGCTATAAACTCATCAGTGGACTAGTCTACTGATGAGTATTATGCCCTCATGATCCAGTCACCTCCCCAAAGCTCCACCTGTGATTGCTTGAGGCTTTGGGAGGATATCGAGATAATAAACCATTAACAGTTCCTAGTTTATAGATCTTTCTGTTCACGTTGGCTCTAGACCCCCTCATCTATGGATAGGAAACTCTGATTGGTTGTGGCCAAGTTTCCTAGTCTACCTCATCTTCTGCCTTCTCTCCAGTCAGCTGGCAGTATACCATATGCCTTGATGCCCCCATAGACTAGTATTTAGAAAGAATTTGTTCCCTCATGGTACAGTTGAAGGAGTACTGCTCTAGAAACCTGAAGATCAAAGATCTTGTTCTACTTCTGCCAATAAGTAGCTGGTTAAGCTTGAAAAAAAATCAGTTAGGCCGGGGATTTAGCTCAGTGGTACCAGCGCCTGCCACGCAAGTGCAAGGTTCCGAGTTCGATCCCTGGTAACAAAAAAAAAAAATCACTTGTTTTCCTCTGCTCAGAGAGAAATATATTTACATTCACTTCATATTTCTCACAAAAATATGAAATAAAATCATTTTTGGAAAAAAATAAAATGTATGAAAAGTATAAAGACTAATTGCAAATAACTATATACCCGTTATCTGGAGTTGATATTTGTTAACATTTTGTCACATTTGGTTTTTTAAAAAATGGTAATAACACTGGAGGAAAGATAGCCTCTTTAATAAATGGTGTTGGAGAAATTGGATTTCAACTTGTCAAAGATTTAAACTAGACCCCTATCTTTCACCATGCACTAAACTAAAATCAAAGTGGATTAAATATCTAAATATTAAAAAGGAAACACTAAACTTGCTGGAAAACAAGTTAGATACAACTCTCAAAGACATTGGCATAGGAAAGAACTTTATGAACAAATCCTCAGTAGCACAGGAAACTAGCACAAAGAATCAACAATTGGGATCTCATCTTATTAAAATGCTTCTGCACTGCAAGAGAAACCACCAGCAGAGCTAAGAGACAACCTACAATGTGGGAAAAATTTTTTAACAACTGTTCCACAGACAAAGGTCTACTATCTAGAATATATAAAGAACTCAAAAAAATCAGACCCTTCAAATATAAAGACCCAATTCAAAAATGGGCATCTCAAATGAACAGACATTTCTCAGACAAAGAAGTAAAAGCAGCAAATAAATGTATGAAAAAATGTTCAACATCACTGGTCATTCAAGAGATGCAGATGAAAACAACGTTGAGATTTTACCACACCCCAGAAAGAATGGCTGCTATCATGAAATCAACTGATAACAAATGTTGGCAGGGTTGTGGGGAGAAAGGAACCCTTCTCCATTGTTGGTGGGAGTGCAGACTGGTGCAACCACTATGGAAATCAATATGGAGATTCCCTCAAACAACTAGGATTGGAAGTCCCATTTGACCCAGCTATTCCTCTACTGGGTATCTTCCCAAAGAATTAAAGAATCATTCCACAGTGTGCACCCATGTTTGTAGTGGCACAGTTTGTAATACCTAAAACTTGGAAACAGCCCAAGTACCCATCAACTGGAGACTGGATAAAGAAGATGTGGTTTTTTTATAAAATGGAGTACTACTCAGCCATAAAAAATGAGAAATTAGAGATATTTATAGCTAAATGGATGCACATTGTGGTGATACTCTTAAGTGAAATAAATAGGACACATGTGTAAATACTGAATAATTTCTCTGGTGTGAGAAACTGAAAGTGTAAATAAGAACTAAAAGGTATAATAGATAATGTGAAATAGGAAGAAAAGGGGCAAAGGGGAAGGGAAAGCAGGAGGCATAGGGGAAAGGAAAGAAGGGAATGGAATTAATATGAGAAAATGAAAAAACGTGAACAACGTCTTTGTAAATAGGGAGGGATGGAGTGGCTGAAGTGAGGGCAGGGGAATGGGGAAAAAAGAAGAACCAAGAGAGATCATGTAAAGATACAAGATCCCAATGATGAATGTAACTGTATTGTATACCTAAAATGTATCAATAAGCTAAATGGAAAAAAAACGGTAATAACATATGAAGTCCTCTTTGTTTTCTGACCTCCCTATCATTACCTTCATTCATCCTACAGGTAATTACCTACTCATTGATGGCTTGAAATAAAATGTCTTAAAATATATATAATGTAGTATTTGATGAGATAAATACTAAGTTATAATGGAGTTTGTTATTACTGAAGTAAGCTATTAAAAGATTCTTTTTAGATATTTGTGGTTGTTTTATCAGTCTAAATTCTTTTTCTTACATAGTATCTCTGAGACATAACCATACTTTGTGCATTTTTTTTGGTACTGGGGATTGAACTTGGGACCTTGTGCTTGCGAAGCAGGCAGCAGCACCTCTGAGCTAAATCCCCCGCCCTCAAACTGTTGATTTCTTGACTTCCAAGTGCTCTTGTGTCTTAGAGACTAGCCCTGGCTGTGATTCTTGCTATTTTTCTTAGGGACTTTGCTCATGAGGTTTTTTCCTATCTGTTTCTTTGAGCCCTGTCATTTTCAGAAGATCCCAAAGATTATACCCACTGAAAACATAGCTCCTGAATGCTCTTCATCCTAGAGTTTTTGCCACAGTATTTCACCTACCCCTGGGCTAAGTGTCCAAATCACATCTGATCTTCCTTTCTGTTTATTCTTTTCATTCCTCCATTTCCTTCTTTTCTTTTTGTAAGAAACAAAAAATTCTGACTTAATACTTATAATCTAGTATGACATAAATAAGAAAGAGAAAAATTATGTGACAGGATGATAAATGTTACAGCAGAGAAAAATAGCAAGGTTCTATGGAGTCACTGGAGGGTTCCAAATAGAGCTAGAGAATATGTGTCAGGAAATACTTCCAAGAATAGCTAACACATGAATGGCCTCTGATAAACAATAGAAGAATTGGAGGTGTTAGAGGGATGCCTAAATGAATCATTAAAAGATCACCTGGGTTGTAAAGTAGGTAGCTCTCAGGTTAAATTAGTTGATCAAATGCCAAGAGCAAGGGTAGGATCAAAAATGGGAAAAAAGCCAAAGGATCAGACATAGCAGAAGCTTGAGACAAAGTGGATGTGGAAAATAAGTTCAAGAGGGAGAACAATGCAAGGAGTTCCTAGGCCTTCATTGTTCATTTGAATGAAAAAGAGAAACATTGAACATTTGCTCTTAGACAATGCCAGCATTCTCTGTGAAGATTGAGGATTAGCCAGAATGACAGTATCAGGGTTAATTGGATTAGAGGACAGGGACACTGACATTTTGTTTACTAATACTGCAATGAAGCAGAATAGATGCAGATGAAAGGAACCTTATAGGTGGATAGCTACTACACATATGAGCATTCCTGTTTTCTCTTTGGAGGAAATGAAAGTGTGCTAATCTAGCAAGAGTATAGAAGAATGGGAGCGAGGATTAGAACTATGAAGTAGCAGTCATAGATACTCTAAGAATAGGTAGTAGGAGGTAGTTGAGGAAGTCATCTTGTTAAAGAACCTAGTTGAAGATAGAGAGACTGTGGGGTTAGTGTTTCATATCCCACTGTAGAAAGTATGAATCATTTATGTGCCAAAACACTTTTGGACATCTTACTAGATTTCTGATCATGGAGACATTCCAAGAAGTATATTTGGCATTGGTGAGACATAATAGATCTTTGACTTATTGAGCGCTCTCCAAGAATAAGCATTTTTGCCATGAATGAATCTCTGCTTCTTATGAATCTCTTCTTGGCCAAATGGCTGTTACAGTGAAGCTGAACACAGACCCATGAATAATAAACTTTGGCATGTAATTGTTAATTTTGGTATCATTCATTGTCTGTCATTAAAAGTGATTGTTTCCTGAGATGAATAGAAAACCTTGGCTGACAAGTTCCCAAGAAATATTATTTAATAATATATTACCAAGAACATTTTATATAATTCAGTATAAGGTTCTTCCTTAAGAAGTCTAAAAATACTTCATTTAAATTTTATAATTATGTTTTGAGATCCTGATGATTACATAAGATCATTTTGACTGTGACAGGGATCTGTACATACATATATACATTTTCATTTTTGGAAAATAATAAATTCATATGAAACAGCATGAAAACAGGGAAAAGATACAATTTAGTGTTAACTTAATAAACTAATATTCTTATTAAGTTAGACAATCATCAGTAATCTTTCTATGGGACTTAATTATCATGAGATAATTTTTATTTTCTCAATTAGTGTAAATCTGGACTTATTTTATGTTTTCTGTGCTTATAAGAACATTTCATTATAAAAACCTTATTCTAGCACTGAAGTCAGTACATATTATTGGGTACTTTCTATGTGCCAGACACTTACATGTATTGGGGTTACACATATGAACAAAATAGTCCCTGTACTTAAGAAATCTACTACTGTGTACTGTGTGTGTGTGTGTGTATGTGTGTGTGTGTGTGTGTGTGTGTGTGTGTACACTAGGGGGTGGTGCCAGGGAAGAGACAGACACTAAATATATGAACAAGTAAAGAAAGTTAATTCAGATATTTATATAAAGATGAAGATGTTGGGGTGGGGGTGCATCAATGGCTATTACCAGAGAAGTCCTGTCTGAGGAACTAACACAGTAGAGAAGTCAAGTAAGAAATAAGTTGAGAGGTGACCTTTACCTGTTTTCAGAGGTGAGTCATTCTCTTTGGTAAGAGTTGTTTGTGGACAAGTGAGAGAGTAAAAACCCTATGATAGACTGAAGAAAGAGAGAATAAGAAATACAGAAACAAAAGCAATAAGAATATGCAAGTCTTTATAGGGGCTTTGGTGTAAAGGAGATGATAGCAGAGGACAATATTCAGCCTTTTGAAGAGATGAATAATATTAGGGCAAGTTTTTATGCCAATAAAGTTGATCCAATGGAGAAGGCAATGGTGCAACATAACAGTAGAGTAATTATAGAAGAGAGGCCTTTGAATGGTTGACATGGGATAACATCCACAAGCACAAGTAAGAGAATTGCCTTAATACTGTTAGGGAAATTTCTTCCATTATAACAAGAGAGAAGGGAAGAGATATAAAAAGGGATGAAGATGGATTAGTGGAATTTATATTATAAAGATGAGATAAGCTGAATGTGGTGACACATGCCTGTAATCCCAGCCCTCTGGGTGGCTGAGGCAGAAAGATCACATATTCAAGCTCAGTTTAGTGAGATGCTGTCTAAAATAAAAAAGGCTGGAATCTAGCTCATTGTGAAGGTCCTGAATTCAGTCCCCAGTACTGGCGTGTGTGTGTGTGTGTGTGTGTGTCTATTTCTGTTTGAAATTTGAGATTAGGTTATTAACTGAGAGTGAGGGGGAGAGGGATGAATGAGGGAGATGTGAACAGAAAGGAAATATGTAAAATAGTCTTCTTGGAGAGTAGTAAGTAGAATTTGCTAGGAAATCATAGTGGTAAACTTAATAGTAGCAATCTGATACCTCTATGAGAAGAATATCAATTTGAGGATAATTAGAAAGTGAATCTTATATTGATAACAAAACTTTTACTGACTAGTAACAGACATCCTTATTACTTAGATTGTGGTCTTAAAGAAACACTTTCTGCTAAGAGAAACATGGGTTTCTAAAGAAGATTGGCTCATTTCAGACTCGAGGCAGAACATTTTCAAAATTAATATGGAAGGGGCTGGGCATTTAGCTCAGTGGTTCCGCTACCTGCCTTGCAAGTGCAAGGTCCCGAGTTCGATCCCTGGTACCAAAAAAAAAAAAAATTAATGTGGAACAGGAAAGGAGGAACCTATCAGTAACTGTAATTCACATGTCAGAAGGTCTAGAGACATGAAGAGTCTTCCACTTGATAAAAACAGAACAACTTGAATATCAACAAGGAAAATATCTGTGATTCTAGTAAACTAGGTTTTCACTATAAAAACTGATGAGAGAATCAAGTATTTTTCTTTTTTCTATAACTATGATTGGTGACCAAATAGGTATGGTAAAACTTCTCTTTAAACTATTTTCCAGTAAATAAATAATATAATTGGAATAATATCACCATTTTGTAACCCCTAGTGAATCAGTGAATTTAGACATTAAGCATCAGAGGCTGCTAAGATCACAAAAAGGAATACCAATTACTGTATTTTTAGATACTATCAACTCTTGAATTGTCTTGCACAAAACATGAACATGAATCTGATGAAGTTTCTAGATCCAAATACTGATTTTCCAAGAAACGTAAGGAAAGATTAACATGCTCATCTCTAGGAGTATAATCAACAAAATCTAGATTGTGAGCAACTCTACTGAACAAATTAAACAGTAGTTCCTAGAGATAGTTTCTGATTTGGGTGGTAAAACTGTAAAACAACTATAAAAATGATACCATGAAAGTCAGGAGAGTGGTTATGCTTATGGGTCGAGTTTTTTGATTGGTTAAAAAAAGGTGAATGGTTTCTGGGTAGCTGTAAAAATTCTCAATCGCTTCTCAGCCTTTTGGCTAAGATCAAGTGTAGCTGTAAAAATTCTCGCTGTTAAAATTGATATTATATAAAAGGTGGCACCTTATGACAGTTCATTAACATGTACATTTGTTGCCTGTGGTTCTGTTTTGATACCTACCAGCACTAAAGCAAAATTTTTAAGTGAGGATGAGGCATTTAAAAAATTATTGAATTTTAGTATTTTAATTTAGTGAAGTAAATTAATTTATAAATCGATTTTATACTATTTTATAATTAAAATTAAAATTGAATTTTAATTGAATTTATTAAAGTTATTTATTAAACTTTCCTAGGAAAAGAGAGGACAGATAGTGTTAAAGAATTCAGTTGAAAGTTTAACAGAGTCACAAACAGCAACTAGGGCCACAAGTCGAAGACTGAAGTAAGCTTGTCATGGAAGAACTGTTTGGCATATTAGGCAATTTAGTCATTTCTAGTACACATTCTTGTCTTCACACTGTGAAAATGCAATACATGGAACATATGCTGGAAATGCCTGTTTATGTATGCTTCATGTTAGTTTAAAAATACTTTTATATGTTATCATATTTAATAACAGACTGTAAATGAAGCCAGATGTGGTGGCACATGCCTGTAATCCTAGCACTCTGGGAGGGTGAGGCAGGAGAAAGACAAGTTTGAGCTGACCCAGGTCAACATAAAAACTCAGCATGACCTTCTGTCAAAATAAATATTTCAAAAAGGGCTGGGAGATGTAGCTTAGTGCAAAGGCCTTGGTTCAACCCCTAATACCCAAGGAGACACACATAAAAAGTATACATGAATGTCAGTGGAATTGATAATGGTCTTTAAATTCTATCCATGTAAAAATGGTTAATTTTTTATAACAAATATTTAAAATAAATATAAGAATAAACCTACTTGTATGGTAGATGTTAATATATTATTTAAAGTAATTTCTCCTTATAAAAGTCCTAATCATTATTGAAGGAAATAATTTTCACTAGTTTAACAAAAATGGAGATATAGTAATACATTGAAAAAAATTAAATGGTGATGACAGTTTGACAAGTCTGAAGTAAATTAAATTCCCTTTTTTTTTTCCTGCCAGAGGCCTTTTTATTAGTATCCATGATCGAGGGCATATTGCTTCAGTTCTAAATGCATGGCCAGAAAATGTTGTTAAGGTAAGTTATCAGATTTTTTCACTGAGGCAATTTATTTTATTCTCTGTCTCATAAAGCAGTTTAGATCATATCGACAGTTCTCATGATAACATAGAATTCACTAGCTTTGCCAGAGGTTATCACCTAATTTATATTCCTTTGATGTTTGCATAGTGGATTAATTTTATTCTGAAGCTATTTAGATACTAATTTTTCCCATTATTCCTGCGTAGTTTCTTAGTATTTCTCTATTCATTAAAAGTGATTATATATATGATGACATGCAGTAGCATCAGAATTTCTTTACACCAAACCCTTTAATCATATCTGCTGTATTTAACCATCCACTAAGAGGAATCCAAGTAGGCAAAAAAAATCTGTTAATTCTTTTCTTTTATCATTATGACGTAAGTAGCTCATTTGACTTCCCTCTGTGAGTAAGCTAATGAAAATTAAAATAATAATAGTACCAGGCATTTGGTAGCTTTCTGTGGGAAATAGTTCAATGGATTACTTATACTGTAATTATGATAATACAGGGATGAAGGGACACAGAGTTATACAATGATGCATGATTGCAGGAAACTGAATGCAGGTTCCAGAGCTGGCACCAGATCCTCTGCTCTTAAACGGCACGCTCTGCCATTTTCATTGTCTAAGGGAGATGAGGTGTACCTCTTCTTCCTTTTATGTCCCTTTTCTCCCCCCTTTTCCTTTCTGCTGGGTAGCCGGCAACTTTGAGGTATCCTTTAGGACTAAAATAGAATAAATCAGTGTCTTTTAGTGGAACAGAGGCATTTTAGCTCTGACTTCTGAAGTGTGACTCATTTTAGTGTCTTATCTGTTTGAGCAGTTGTGGCCAGAATTGCTTAATTTGGCTCACCAAGCCTCATGCTAGATAAACTAAAGGATTTTTCACTATTCTCAAATTTCTGCTGTTTTTTTCATTCTCCTCACCTAAATTGCTTTCTCAAATTTTCTCCCACCAACTAAACTACTATCCACAACCCCTGTTCTTAGCAACTACTCTAAGAAATGTGTTAATTATATAAAGCATAAACATGTGATAGTCTAAGAAGGATATTTATATTTAACCTATATGTTTAAATCTTCTAGAGAGGATTTTAAGAGTGAACAAGTCAGTAGATGAAATAGTACCCTGTTATCCTAATTGTTGTGTAGTAAGCTTTCACCCAGCTTGGTCTTCCAACTGGCCGATCTCTATATATTTAGCTTTGTTAATAGTCCACCTTCATCTTTGGACTCTTAATATTGGGCCATCACTGATGTTCTTTTTTTTTTTTTTTGTACCGGGGATTGAACTCGGAACCTTGCACTTGCAAGGCAGGTGATGGAACCACTGAGCTAAATCCCCGGCTCACTGATGTTCTTACCTATGACCATTTGTTTTTTAAAGCCAAGCACAGTGTCTGCAACATAGTTGACACTTAGTAAGTGGTAGCTCTTGATTCTAATAGAATACTGAAATCTAAAATATGTTATTTGTTTTATAGCCAAACCTGCATGTTAGATAGAACATATGTTTTGCATTGTAAGTGCCATATTTTATTCATCTGGAGAAGGCTGGAATAGTTAAGAAAACTTTTCTAACAAAGTTGAAATTTACATTCAAACTAAAATCCAAATTAAAAAGGAAAGAAGATACGGTAATAAAAAAGGAACATATGAATGTAGGTACCTAGTACAAGGAGAGAAAGGTATATTCTTTCACAATAAGGATATTGACTAGTCTAATTAAAAGCTGAATGTTATTATTAGAATGTAGTGGAATCGCTTCTTGGCCTTTTGGCTAAGATCAAGAGTGGAATGTTGTGGAATTTAGCTTGCTTAAATAGGAGGTAATCAAATTATTGTAAAAGGGCTTGAAATTCAGAAAGAGGAATGTAGACTTGAAAAAATAAAATGTCAAATTTAAATAAGGAAATGACTTCATATAAGTAATATTTGAGGGAGTTTCATCTAAAGATGCATTTTTGGAATGGTTTCTAGAGAGGGAGGAAGAGAGGCAGGAGTTCTGCATTTAGTGGGCTACAAGGGAGGGTTAGGTCCTGGGAAGGGAAGAGGAGATGAAGGCAGGACATGGAGCATACCTCTGCGTGTTCTGGAAAATTGTCCTACCATTCTGAAGGTTTCTGTTCAAGTAATGCTTGGGTTATACTTTATATAGTGGGGTGGAGATTGATTTCTGAAACTGAGACATTACTGATAGAATTGTAGTTGTCCTTTTTGAGATTAGTCCTGTTGCTGTGACTTGATTATTTTATAGCAAACATCTAACTGCTTTATAATCCTTAAGTAGGTGGTAAAATGGATAAAAACGAAAGCAAGAGAATGCTAATTTAGTAATAAACTGCCTATATGAAAAACATTTTTTAATCTCAGAATTTTATCAGTATTAAATTTATGGATAATGTTGAAATATTTGTGAATTAACGCTATGAATGTATGTTTGCAGTAAGGCATAAACTGAGCTAAAATATTAAATGCCTCAAAACATACTTTAAAAAGTTCTTAAACTTCTACATATGTAAAATGTCCATATGCACATGTATATGTATAGAGTGGAGTAATAGCGTTAGATGAGAGAAGAGCTTAAGGAATAGAAAGTATGAAAAAGAGGATTTTTAACATTAAGATCAAGAAACATTTAACATGGATATGCAATCAAAAGTGAATGAAAATATATGCTTTTTAAAAATGCCTTTTTTGAAAATTTTGAAACTGATGAAAATTATAAGAACTGGCTGAGTTTAATTGTATAAGGAACACACTCACAAAAATACACATTTATCAATGATACATAAAAGTAACTTTATTTGTATTTTTATAACAATACATAAAATAATGTTAAATATACATTTGAAATATTTGGGCATTGAGAAGTTGTCTGTAAGTTTAAAAACAAAGTTATAGTTCCCTATAATATTTATCTTCTTTTTTTAAAGCTTTAATCAGAGCAGAGTTGATCCAGTGATAATAGGTTGTTTTCTCCAATAAAGCATAACATATTGACCATTGCAGTTATACAGGGAAGAGTTTTTCAAAGATGAACTATATGGAATATAAAAAATAATTTCCATCCACCTCTCAGATGTATTTAGTTTTAAACCAATTTTACAAGAGCTGTATAATTTCAATAAATAAGAAATTAAAGGAAAATATCTCTAAAGTGTATTTTAAAGTATATTCTGCAACATAGTATGTGAGAAAGAGAATTGTACCAGGAGTTAACATACCCGGATTCTGGTTCTTTGATGTTAATCAAGTAATTCACCTTAGGTAAATTATTTCTGTTCCCTTATCTTCAATTTCCTAATCTGTAAAATAAAGAATGGAAGGAATATTCTAGGTTCCCCTCTTATTTCTAAAACGTTATGACTTTATGCATGAGTTCTAATGATAATAATGGTGGTATGGCTATAATTTTTTAAGAATTTGTAATGTACATGATACTGTGGTAAGTCTTCATATAGCATGATTCATTTTATGGCATAGATTTATTCAACTAATATTTATCGATTGTTTACTGTGTGCCAAATAATGTACTATGTGCTGGTATACAGTAATGAACAAAGCAGAGCTAGTTCCTAATTTGTGCAGCTACTCTGGAAAGTACATTTGTGATTCCCATTTTAAATTAAAAAACAAAACAAAACAGAAGGTTAAATTCACAGCTTTATCCAAGGCCAAATAACTGATATTTTTCCAAGGTTCCATCCATATGATGACTGCCACTTTGTAGAATGTCTAATAGATTGTTGTTGTTAAATTTTGCTTAACTCATATAATGGCCACGGATCACAGAGTAATGATGTTAGATGCATTAATTCTAATAGTGATATTAAATTATATAGATAAATCTTCACATGATTAAAATGTATGCTTCAGAAATGTTCAAGGTAATTAGAAGTCAAACAAAATTCATTAGGTCTAATGGAAGATTATCAGATAATGTAACTGACTATAATAGGCATGTTTCAAAGATAGTAGAACAATGTCAAGTGGTGATAGTATTTAAAGAGGATAGGTCAGTATTATTGTAAAAAATAGGATGATGGTAGGCTGGGGATTTAGCTCAGTGGTTCCGCCGCCTGCTTCACAAGCACAAGGACCCAAGTTCAATCCCTGGTACCCCCCCCTCAAAAAAGGAGGATGGTGACAGTATGCATGAACAAACGTATAACCTCAGTCAAAATGGATGTAACTAGTTTTGAAGCCTCCTTAAGTTTCCTTTTGGCTCCTCGTTTGAGATCTTATTTCCCTGTGCTTTTCCTATTTGCCTTTCTTGAGTGAAGGCTAAGTTTTGTGGTATATTTGAGTCTTTATGTGCACATCTAAATAAACATACATACACACACAAATGTTTAAAATGTATATACATCAAATTTATTTTTCATTCTTGTATGTGAATATTGTGAGGTCTTTCTCAAGTATGTTTTCTAACAGCTGATATTTCATTCCATGAGTCATGAGACATGGAGAATAGAAATGGTGCCCTAGAATTTGCAAAAATCTATTAATATATTATTTTTCTTTTTTTCTAGGCTATTGTGGTGACTGATGGAGAGCGTATTCTTGGCTTGGGAGACCTTGGTTGTAATGGAATGGGCATCCCTGTGGGTAAATTGGCCTTATATACTGCATGTGGAGGGGTGAATCCTCAGCATTGTCTGCCTGTGACTCTGGATGTAGGTACAGAAAATGAGGTAAGTGTACCTTTAAAAATGGCATTAGTTTTTGCATTTTGCATTATTCTGTGAATTATTTCAGAAACTTTACAGAATTTATCCTTTTTTGTCTGTTTCTCCCTCAGTCCTTCAATCTGTCCCCAAATTTCTAAGAGAAAGTTATCCTTTCCATTCTTTTTCCCTTCATTGTTACATAATTCTTTTTTTATTAGCTTCTTTAGTCTTTTATAATGCTTTGAAAAGCATTTACACCATTATTCTACAGAGTGTATGTTTTACTTTAGGATAGTGTAATTTCCTTTTTTAATTATTATTTTCACATTATGTGGAAATTAATCCCGTTGGACTTAATAATGAGCACGAAATCTTCTTTTTCTGAAAGTCTATATTGAACCTAAAATTCATGGTTTGAAAGTTATTTTTTCTTATTCCAGTATCAATATTTTACAATCTTAAATCACAGATAAAATCAATGGTTTGAGTAGATTGGGGCATTAAAAATATTCTGCAAGATTCAATTTCCTGATACTTAAAAGGATTTTTGTTTCTACATCTATATTTAGACAAGCTAACATTTATTAAGTGCTTATAAAGTTCCAGTCACAATTTAAGCATTCAAAAATATTAAATTATGACAAGTCTATGATGTAACTTTAATGAAGAAACTGAAGTACAGGAAGGGCAAGTAACCAAGATAACAGAGCTAATAAGTGATAAAAATGGGAACATGAGTAAACATGAGACTTATTAGCAATTTCTTATTATATAATAGTTTCATTAGCTTTGGATACCAAAGTTAGACTTTTTCAGAAGATGAAATGTTAAGTTGTCAATTTTAACACTATTTAGAATAGTTTATATAGCACAAGAACTGCATAGTTTGAATGACACCCGTAATTTTAAGAGCTTAAAACTTAATTCTCCTTAATTAAAATTCAAATTTAGACCTATTTTCCTTTTGCTTTTGCTGTTTGCTCATATTATGTGTATTATATATATTTGCATTCTTTGAATGAACTCTAGTGACTGAAGAACTCTGAGTAGTGACATTTCATTTGGATCTCACATGCTATGTTCTGTTAGCTAAAGCAGGGTTTATATTTCTCTTAATTTTCTTATTTTAGTGATTTTAAAGTTTTACTCTTTTTAATTTTTTTAGTCAAATCATCCCTATAGTAATTTTTGTTTTGGTACTGGGGATCGAACTCAGGACCTTGCACTTGCGAGGCAGGCAACGGAACCACAGAGCTAAATCCCCAGCCTTCTATATTACTATTTTAATGTCATTGCTTTTGTGAATCTATTGAATTTTGCTCTTCATAATAAAACTGATTAGTAACATCACTTAGTTTCTTTTCTTTTTTTCTTTGCAGTAAAAAAGATTCAACCCACAGCCTACTCACTGAGCTATAACCCCTTCTCCCCCTTTTTCTGGTTACAATAAGCAATTTTTAATTTTGATTAGTACGAGCTATAATAATTACATTCATTTGGGGAATTGGTTTAATATAAATGTTTGTCCTTTGACAAGAAAACTTTCGCCACATACTTCTATGTGAAAAGGGAGTATAGCATAGTCTATGCTGTTACTCCAAATTCGGACAAATAATATACGTATATAAATGTAAAGAAAAGGATCTACAAGAACATGCATGTTGGTATTTACTTCTAATTTTACTGCTTAGTATTCTTAAACATTTCTGGTAGAAAAATTTGTTTTTTTCATGTTATAAATGATATAATTTAAAAATGAAGTATTAAGAAATTTTTCTTAATTCTCAGAAACTTCAAATTGAAAGGGTAGAAATATGAGAGGCAGGAAGAAAGAGAGAGTTGATAATGGTTATTGTTAGCTTCAAATAAATACATGCTTCAAGTAAAAATTCCCAAGAGTCCAAAATTGATGCAATGTTAATAAGTAATATAATTAATATATTTATTAATATATGCCCTCATCTGCTGTTTTGAGCTCTTGTACAGTGGACCCTTGACTTATGAGCTCGATTGGTTCCTGAGGGCTTGTTGTAACTCAAATTGGTTATAAGTCACTATAGTTGAGATCTGGATGTTTACCTGGGTACAAACTATAGATAATAAGGTGCAGATGAATCTTTCATTAACATAATTAACCCAAGTTATATATTAGGTTGGTCGTAACTTGAGGGTCCACTGTATTTCCATCTGTTTTGTTTTTTACTTTTTTTCTACTAATACTTTTCTGTCTCATGCTTGTACATAAGTCTTCAGTGGTACCACATGCATTTAGTGTGACACCCAGTGTTAAAGAGAATCTAACCTTTTCTTGCTTTTTTTTTTGTGATACCTGGGATTGAACTTAGGACCTTGTGCTTGCCAGGCAGATGCAGTGCCATGGAGCTATATCCCTGGCCCTCAAATCTAATCTTTTCTAAGTGCTTGCTTAATGCTGTCTTTAATTTATTCTCCGTCAAAGATCTGTTGAGTATTGCCTCCTAACCACAAGATGTTCTTAATCCAGTGAGTTAGTATCACTGGTTTTTGTGCCAGGCTACTTGGTCCATGGAGCCATTATAAATAATTGAATATTGCTTTTTGTATATTTAATTTTTTGTCAGACAAATTTCCAAGAATATATTCATTTTTCAAGTCTTATCTTCAATTTTCTTAGTTAAAACTATGAAATTTTTAAAAATCGCTTTTTGGTAGGGACATTATTATTATTAGAAGAGTTTTATAACTTTCTCATTTAATTTAAAAGCCATATCTTTTGCTTAAATGTTGTGAAGTGAGTATATTGTAAATAGACATCTTTATGGTATATGTTTATTAATGTGGGAAAGAATGGGAGAAAGGAGAAGAGGAAACATGTAACATTTTTTCTCAACTGTGTTCTTTTTCTAATTCACATTTTAGAAGTCTAAATATATTCCAGACATGAAGAAATTATTTTAATTTTGGCGGCCATTAGTAGCACATTGGCACTTCAACCTTGGTTGCTCAGAACCCTGTTAAAAGTTTTCATGTCTTAAGAAACAGCAAGGCTTTATCACAGCACATGGTTTCAGATTTTATACTTCATCTGAAATATATTTTTGAGATTTAACATTCTAGCTAGCTAGATAGCTTTAACTCATTATTGTGTAGTACATTATAAAGAAGATGTATTGGTGAGATCAAGAGAATTTTGCAGGGAAAGAGAAGGCTGTTAATAATTACACTGTGACAACAGGTGTGAACTTGGCTATAATTTCTTTTGGCTTTAAGTAAAGCTTGCTTCACATGATTCACATAGTTTAACCTTCATAACATCACCACATCTGCAAAAACATAGCATTTATCTATAATAAACTACCTTTGACTCAGTGACTTTCAACAATGATTGTTCTGTTAATGTTTATGATGTTGTGGGTTGGTAGTTTGGACCTGGAGGGTTAGGAAATCTGGAATGTCCAGGACAGCTGTGCCTTCCTCCATGCTGATTTTCATTTTTTACAAATTGTTCATATTTCGTATACAATATATTGCTCATCTTTGTCCTGGGATTCTAAGTTTCATCCCAGTAATAGCCATAGCTCCAAAAATTAGGGTCCTGTTATCTAAATCAGATCTAGATGCAAATGAGGATTCTTGTGCTTTGCTTCTTGATGTGGTTCCTCTGTGTACACCCACACACCAGACACACAGTGGTGCGTTAGGGACAGAATAATTACAATCAACATTCCCAATCAAAATAGGAGGAATAGAACTCATGTCCTGAATGGTCCATAGCCATTCTGAATTCTCCCTGAAGGTAGGTTTTCAGACCACCTTCTTGGGAGGTAGGGAATATTCTTCGAGTTGGCCTAAGTTCTATTTCTTCAAGAGCAGATCTACAGTTCATTGTTCTCAGGCTTTTGGTTCTGCCCTCTGACCTGTTGACTCTGCTCTCTGAGATATCCTTTTCTTTTAATAAGAAATGGTCTGTTTGACAATTGAATACCTTTCTCATCCTACTTCCTACCTATAGAAAGTTGACAACCTAGAGAAGTATTTTTATTTTAAAGTATCTCTGTCCTAATTAATTCACAGCACCCAAAAAACTTCTTGGACTTTCTGTGTATCTCCTTGTAGTCTACTCCATTAGACAGAGGCCCTGTTTACAATTTTTTATGAAACAGATGAAGGTGATCTAATAAGCTCCACTTTAAAACATTCAGGTGTTTTCAAAACAATGTTCTGTAATTTCCAGTGTGCAAGTCATACACATTATGTTGCTACATATGCTGTTATGAACTCCATGTTTTGGAATACTATTATAAATGGAACTATGTATTTTATTTTGACCGTCCTTTGCAAGTATAAAGAGATATATTTGATTTGTTGATCTGGGCCTTACATCCTATGATTATGTTAAAGTCACATTTTTTATACTGGGTTTGATTATTATTTATTAATATTTTCTCTGTACATAATCACATATATAAAAACAGCTTTAGTTCTTTCTAATCTGCATTCCTATTTTCTTGCTTTATTGGAATGGCTAGGATCTTCAGTATATTGCTGAAAAGTGGTGAGGACAGATGTTTTTGTATTGTCTCTATCTGAATGGAATAGAATTCAGCTTATCTTTATTGATATGCTGTTAGCTGTGGATATGCTGTCATTCACTGCATTGATGTTTCTTTTGGTTCCTAGTTTACTGAGAGCTTTTGCTATAAATTGGTGCATTTTACTGAAGATAAAATATAACCCAATTTAAAACTGATTTATTAATTAACATTAAATATTATACATACCAACAGTTACCCAGACATAATCAGTTTAAGAAACAAACTGTGTAAACTTTAAAAATGTTTGAGAAAAACTCAAACCTAAAAACTTTCTTTTTAAAACCAGCCAGCTTCTTATTTATAGGCATAATCAAGATGTTGTTCTAAGATTTTGCTTTTGAAAATTTAAAAAAGAAATTTAAGAAAAAGTCTCTTTCCATTTATTTATTTATTTTTTTTAATTTATATTTTTTATTTTTATTTTTTGGTATGGGGGATTGAACTCGGGTCCTTGAGCTTGCACAGCAGGCAATGAAACCACTGAGCTAAATCCCCAGCCCCGCTCTTTCTATTTATTAAGCTAATGGAAGCTACTTCAAAACTCAGTATTTTTTTCTCTCTGTGGCAAATTTTGCCTGTAAAATCTGAGTTAAGCTTCTCTACTTAGCACCATTGTGAGGTCTTAATTCCTTTTCTTTTCCTCAGAAAATCCCGCATGTTTTTGGCATCTAGTAATTATTTTTTATTTGGCCTATAAATATCATAGATGTATAAATAATAAATTGTAGGTTAATTCTGAATCAGTGTAGCAATATTTTATTTCTATTTCTGTTCCTTTTATAGATGAAGAAATAAATTCAGGAAGAGTAAATTACTCGCTCATAGTTATTCTATTTTTATGGAAACTTTTTTTTAATGATAGGAGTTACTTAATGACCCATTATACATTGGATTACGGCAGAGAAGAGTGAGAGGTCCAGAATATGATGACTTTTTGGATGAATTCATGGAGGCAGTTTCTTCCAAGTAGGTATATTTTTATTTTATGTACATTTGAATTAGATTTCAAACATCTAAAGGTAAACTAACATAATTTTTTAAAAATCCACATTTGATTCAGTGTGGTTTAATAATTAGAAGTGATTTCAGTGAAAAAAGCTGTGTATTTCCTATCTCTGTTTACCTACTCATTACTGCTACTGGCCTAATGATCAACATGTCTTTCCCAGAAAAGGCATGTCTGTTGCTATCCACCCCCAAATTTTTCTCATAAGAATCTTTAGGCCCTGTGGCTGTTGAAATGCATGATGATATGTAGAGAAGGAGGCTGTGACCAGGGACAATAAATGTAAACAAGGAAAAGCTTCCTTTTGGTAGTCTGTACTTTTTTCTTGGCTGCTGACAAAATCTGATCTTCAGTCATATTTGTAGCTGATATCTTGACTGTTGTAACAGAAGAAGCAGAGGAAGCAGTGAGGATAAGGAGGGGATGGTACAATCTAAGGGTCTGTAGTAAGAACCAGGGTGTCCAGTCATAACCTGTGAATCTATAATTAAATCTACAGTATTTGAATAAAATGAAGTATTATATTTTCATGTAATCTAGTTAGTATTTGACTATGGTTCAAGTGCTACTGTGAAACTTTCCACTTTTTTTCTTCAAAAAAGAGACTTCCACCGTAATTTTAGTAATATATTCTGAGAAAATTTTGTCACAGTAATTGACAGTCATTCATTTTGTTAATCTGTAACTATAGAAACTATGTACTTTTAAAAATATTTATGTTGGCCTTGGTTTTTCATAACAAATTACCTTATCACTAAAATCAGATATAACTATTGATTTCTTTTTACATTTACGATTTTTAAGAAGTTGTATCTTGCAGCAGAAAATGCTTTTATCAGTTTGCCCACTACTTATAATATACTGAATCTCTCATTACCCAGTATTTTAGTGCAGAGTATATTTGTCAGTATGGGCTACTTTTTAAAAATCACATGCTTCATTTATTTATTGTTGTTATTATACTTATTGATTAAGCTATACTTATTCACAGAAATGGTTGAGAAACTACAGCTTAAGTTCAAAATTGCATGATACAGTTAATTTCTAATAGTTTTTATATCTAATTCTAAATAGCTTACCCAGTAAATTCATATATAGGGTGATGATTTCCTATAATCTTCTAAATAGCTACATTAATCAAGAGATTGTGTAGAGAATGCTGTGAAGCTATAGGAAAGAAAAGGAAATGCAGTACAGAACACATGTTGTTTTGCTACATGTGGAAATAAAAACCTGTCTAAATAAGACAAGTTTAGCTTTTTTTTTTAACAGATTTTTATTTATTTATTTTTCCCATTAAGTTTATTACATTTTCGGTATAAAATACAGTTACATTCATCATTGGGATCTTGTACCATTATATGAGTTTCTTGGTTCTTTTTTTTTTCCCCTTCCCTTGCCCTCCCTTCACCCCCTCCACCCTTCTCCATTTGCAAAGACTTTGTTTCCTTTTTTTTCCTTTTCTCATATTTTTTCTTTTCCTGTTTTTCCTTTCCCCTACCCCTCCTACTTCCTCTGCTCCTTTAGACCTTTACTTCCTGTTACACAATATCAATTATACATTTTTAAAATGACAATGTCAAGATCTAGGAGACATTACCACAGATTTTACAGAATTTAAAAGGATATAGAAAGCATATTACAAAAATCTGTTCTGAAATAAATTTGACAACTTCTAAGAAGTACCTTGGGAGACAAATTAATGAAACTGACTCTGGAGGAAATATAAAATTTGAATAGCACTTATTAAAGAAAGTATATTCCTAGCTTGAAAACCTACCTATATGACAACAGCAGGCTCATATACATTTTAACTGATAAATTATATCAAACAATTAAAGCAGAAAAAAGAAGGAACACTTCTCCCCTCATTTTAGGAACTCAACATTGTGCTAATCCTAAAACTGGATAAAGATAATAGAAGAAAAAGTATGAACATAGATAGAAATTTGTTTAACAAAACAAACTATTAGAAGTCAGATCTGGCAGTATGTAGAAAGTGGTTTTGTTATAGGGATGGCAGTATTGGTTCAGCATTGGAAGATCTACCCCCAAAAGTCCTCATTTTAGCAGAGGAAAGGAAAAAGCCATATGATCCTGTCACTAGTTGGAGAAAAAGTATTGGACTAAATTCTACAGCTGTTCATGGTCAAAGTTATCAGGAGACCAGAAGTAGAACAGAACCTTCTCAACAGATTAAAGACATGTACTCCATACTTCCAGAGAGAATGCCTTATATGAATGGAGAAGATACAATGCTTTCTCCTTAAGGTGGGGAACAAGGGCAGATAGGCTTACTCTTTATCTGTCCATTAAACTTTGAAACCTAGTCCCCACCAAAATAGTCTGGCAATAAAATGACACAATTAGAATAGGATTGGCAAGGTAGAAGCAAAATCTTTATATGTAGATGAAATGATCATCTACAGAGAAAATAGTAAGAAATCTCTAGGAGCCCCTAGAACTTGTATTTGAATTTAGCAGGATTAGAAAACACAAGGTATATATAAAAATTCAGGTCTATGTATACTTGCTATAAATGAAGGACTGAATATTGAAATTTAAAAGTTATGTAGGAGTACAAAGGACCCAGAAAAGTAAAAAGAAAAAGAAAAAAGAACAGTGTTGGAAGATGTTCAGTACCTAATTTTAAGACTTCCTCTAAAGCTACAGTAATCAAGGCAGTGTTGGTGTAAGGAAAAAGATATAGATTATTGGAATAAAACAGAGAATCTAGAAATAGAACCACACATATATGGTCCACTGAATTCTGAGAGATTATTTAACATTAACATTTTATAGAATATAAACTCAATTCAAGAGCCGAGGAAAAGATAGCGTTTTCAGCAAATGGCACTAGAACACCTGGTATCTGTATATAAAAAATTAACCTCAACCCTTTATTTCCATACATAAAAATAACTTGAAATGATCTATGAACCTAAATATGAAAGTCTAAAAATATAAAACTTTAAGAAGAAATTATAAGGGGAAATGTTTATGAATTTAGGGTAGGCAAGAACTACCTATGATACAAAAAACATGACGTATAAAAGAAAAACATTGATAAATGAGATTCGATCAAAATTTAGAACTTTAAATGACATCAGTAAGAAAATGAAAAGTAGTCCTTAAACAGACCATATTTACAATGCATATGACCCATTATAAAGAACTCTTACAGCTCATTAATAGACAACCCAATTAAAAAGTAGACACAAGAAGATGATAAATAGATGATAAATATAGCACAAGGAAAGGTGTGCAACTCTAGAATCAGAAAAATACTAATCAATACAATAACAAGATTGAATTATAGACTCATTAGGGAGATGAAGTTAAAAGGTTTAAAAGGCTTGTCATGACTTTTTCTTTGTGTTGGATTCTCCCCCTTTGCGTTTAATTTGTCACGCCCAATGGATTCATTCTGCTGGGTTTCCTGGGGTTGTAATCCTCATTGTCTTTTCCTAGGGTATTGTCTAAACTTTTTTGGAGTGCTAGTTTGATATTCATGAAGTTCCTGAGGTGCTCTTTATCATGAAAGTATCTTATTTCTCCATCAATTTTGAAAGATAGTTTTGCAGGGTACATCAATCTGGGTTGGAGGCTTTAGGGCTTGAAATACATCACTCCAAGCTCTTCTTGCCTTGAGGGTTTGTGTTGAGAAGTCTGCTGTGATTCTGATGGGCTTTCCTTTGTATGTGATTTGTTTCTTTTCTCTTGTAGAATTTTGTTCTTCTGTTGAATTTCTGGAATCCTAAGTATTATATGCCTATGTGTAGATTTTTTTTTGATCAAGGCTATTTGGAGTCCTATATGCCTCACTTATTTGTATGTCAAGTTCTTTTCCCCTGCTTGGGAAGTTTTCTGCCATCACTTCTGTGAACAGTTTTTTTATATCATCTGCACTCTCTCCTCTTTCTTCATTGTCTCCAATCAGTCTTATGCTATTCTTTGCATCATCTAGCAGCTGCTAGATTGATTTCTGGTGTTCCTTTACAATTTTAAAGGAATTTTTCTTTTCCTGGTCACTAATTGCAATCTTTTCTTCTATATCTGAAATTCTGTCCTCACATTGGTTTATTCTGTTGGGTAGACTTTTGATGGAGTTTTTAATCTCCTGGAAATCTATTTGCATCTGTTTTATGGATTCCATTTGTTTCCTATGTTGAGATTCCATCATGTTCCTCAGCTCCTCTATTTTTTTATCTGTGTCCTCTCCAGATTTATTAATCACGTCTTGCACCATGGCCAAAATCTTTGCTGTTATCTGAGAAATTATTTCTGATTTCATATTTTCCAGATCCTCTTTTGTTGCCAGTTCAGAGAGCCCAGGTGGTTGAGTATCAGGTTGTTCCATCTTGTTTCCCTTTGGGGTTACTGTAGGTGATTTATAAGTCTGTTTTTGAGGCTTGTTTACATGTCTTCTCATTTCCACGAGGGTGGGGAGGTGTGCCTCTGGTGCCTGGGGGGCTCAGCTTCTCTGCCCTAGGAGCTTGGGATGGCGGCAGGGGAGCTTCCCTCTGGGTGCTGGGACAGGCTCAGCTTCTCTGCCCTAGGAGCTTGGGATGGCATCAGGGGAGCTTCCTTCCGAGTTCTGGGACTGGCTCACCTTCTCTGCCCTTGGAGCTTGGGATGGTGGCGGGGGAGATTCCTTCCAGGTGCTGGGACTGGCTCAGCTTCTCTGCCCTAGGAGCTTGGGATGGCGGTGGGGGAGCTTCCTACCGAGTTCTGGGACCAGCTCACCTTCTCTGCCCTAGGAGCTTGGGATGGCGGCAGGGGAGCTTCCTTCCGAGTTCTGGGACTGGCTCACCTTCTCTGCCCTAGGAGCTTGGGATGGCGGTGGGGGGAGCTTCTTTCCGGGTGCTGGGACCGGCTCAACTTCTTTGCCCTAGGAGCTTGGGATGTTGGTGGGGGAGCTTCCTGCCAGGTTCTGGAACAGGCTCACCTTCTCTGCCCTAGGAACTTGGGATGGCGGCGGGGGAGCTTCCTCCTGGGTGCTGGGACAGGCTCATCTCTCAAGTTTAGCCTTTTTAAAACAAATTAACAAGTTAGAAGAATTTAAGTGATGATGAAATAGAGAAGAAATTATTATTTGAAACCAAGGAAAAGCTTTCCAAAAAAATGAGATGAACTAATTTTGAATTGTCTGTCCAGAATCAGAAAAACTTTTTTTAAACATTTGAAGAATTACTTAAGATATTTGATAAGAAAATGGGGCTTGACAAGACTGAACAGTAACTTTAAATGTAAAAACCATGTGTGAGGGTGTAAAGGGCCGGGGATTTAGCTCCTGAGTTCCATCCCTGGTACAAAAAAAAAACCAAAAAAACATGTGTAAGTCAGAAATGGAAGAAAAAACTGTGAAAGACTTTTTAAAAATTTGTATTATGTTGTGATTACTTGGACACATTGTCTAGCTGTGAAACCTGCCATTACCCCTTTAAATGAGAAAGTCTTGAAGAGAAGCCCACAATTATTTAAAAAGAAAACACAACTTCACTTTAGGGTTGGAATAACTGGTGCAGGTTGAGAAACCGGAGGATCAGACTCTGAGGTGGAATTTATTAAGAGGTGCCTTTGGAATCAACCCTTTTGAAAGTGAGGAGGCAGAAATAGCTGTGGATAAAGTGAGAAATTTTACTGCTACATGGACCCAAAAATAACTTTGAATATCAGAAGTTGTTGTCACCACTGCCCATGCTATTTAGATTTTTAAGGGAACTCTAATTTCTGTTGGTTTGTAAATGTACTGTTGTGGCAGGGTTGGGATAGAGTAGCTTCAAGTTCTTTCCCTTGGTTTTCTCTACAATGACAGCTCTTACCTTCTAGCCAAGCTTGATATGGTTGTTGCAGCATATTTACCAAGTATGAAATAAGAATATGATTTCATTTGAGGTCTGAGGAATTACCACCAGGTAGGTCTGTGGTCCTGCTGGACCTATTATGAGCTAAACTATGGCTGGGGCTCCTTTATTACTGGCCTCCATTGTGCTTACTCTAATTAGGGGAAAAGAAGCAAAGGGCTGTTGATGTTTCAGATCTCTGGGTATTACTGTCAATTCTATGCCAAATAGTTCTCAACAGGTATATGTTTTCCCTGGCCAGTTACTTGAGTCTCTTTGGAGGACTGGGAAAATTATTACTCTGTATACTTGCCATAATGTTGCAAGGTCCTTTCTTCTGGAAACTAGTCCTCTTTTCAGTCTTGAGTTTAAGGTAAAAAAATTAGGTGAGATTTGGAAATTGAACAAGAGATTGTGATTTTTACTGGCTCCACTACTCACTACTCTCATCTTTGTGCACATTTATCTTTGATTTCTTTTTTTTTTTTTGTTACTGGGGATTGAACTCGGGTCCTTGCACTTGCACGGCAGGCAATGAAACCACTGAGGTAAATCCCTGGCCCTTCTTTTGATGGTACATATTGAGCAGTAGTGTGTTAGCTATTTGACCTGTAGGGATGCATGCAATGTTCAGGGATTGCCTCAGCTACAGAGAGCCACTTCACCACAGAGCACAGCCAACATTCTTTCCCATGGTGATCTACATCCAATGACTTATTGATACAGAAATGTAAAGGTCTGGCCATCTCAGTCCACCTGGTGACAGCTCTGAAGAGCCACTGTACCTCTGGAATTCTCAAACTGATTCAGTGGAAGCTGTTACTGTGCCTATGGTGCAGCTGAACTTCTCTCTGACTGTTCCTGCTTCCTTTGTCTTCTCAAGGACATTTGTTATAAGCCTCTTGAACACTAAGCTTCATTTCAGACCATGTCACTTTGATCAGCATACTTTACTTTGGTTTGCATTAGAAATTTAATGAAAACACGTAACTATACCTGCTATTCTTCCCTTTAGTCCAAAGGTGATATAAACCATTTGAAAAAAAATACCCTTTCAAGCAGAAAGAATGTTTGCCAATATGAGAATAGTGTGCAATCATGTTACTAAGGAACAGGGCTCAAATCAGGTTTATGACTTAGAATTTTTTTATCTAAAAAAAGAACAGATTCACAGTTTAAGTATAATCATGTTTTTAAAAAAATGCCAAGTACTGTATTTCTTGTTAAATCTTTGCACTTTTTCAAGTGAATAAAAAAGTAGGTTATGAAAGGCTTAGAAATCAAAAGGTATTCATCATATATATTTATATATAAAGATAAATACATTTACATTCTATTACAGATTTAAGATGGATATGTATATTTCTGTTACCTTAATACTAAATTTGTATCCTTATCTATGTCCACATCCACCTTTGGAGAAGCTGAACTTTAGCAAGACAAGTTTGCTATTTCTCCCTGAATATTGTTTACAGCACTTTTAGATGCTTTCAGACATTACCCTATTTGAGTCTAATCAATTATATGAATTCTATCATTCTTTTAATATTACTATTAGTGTTTTACACTGGTTTATTCTATTTTCATGAGTCTTATGAATGCATTATTTTGCAGTGTCTGTTTTCTTTACTAGAATGTAAGCTGTTGGAAAAAGAACTTTATTATCAAGAGATTGCTTTTATCCTGATTATCCCACATTATATTATACCATCCAGGAGGTATAAAATATTACTCTTGAAACCATTACTTAAACAATTGGTTCTTACTGTCATGAAACTAGTGACATATATCTGAAAGAAAGGTGGTTCACTTACATAAACCAGAGAAACACTTAATTTTCCAAATAAAGTATCTTTGCCTGAAGTAAACTAAAGATTTGTGTTTTAATTACATTGATACATCATTGTTTTAGATTGTAATTTTCTCTAAAGAAGAAAACTATTTTAATGAATTTCTGTTGCATCATTATCTCTCTTTCTCTTGAAATCAATAAACATTCAGATGTATGTAGAGAGATCCCTTAACATTTTATAGATTTATTAAAGCTAAATTATTATATTACTAAAGATAATTATTGTGGTTTGACAGTAATTTATATAGTAGTATGCTTCTCTTCTGTGTCTCTTTTCTTTGTCATCTTATTTTCTTCTTTCCGTTGTTGTGCTGGAGAATAAGCCAGAGCCTTGCATATGCTAGGCAAGTGCTGTCCTACCAAGTGAGCTACATTCCCAGTTTCTTTGTTTGTTCTCTTAGATTAACAGATGAAATCTAATTTCTGCTTAGAAGCCTGTGATTCTTATTGTTTTCCATTTATTTTCCCATAGGGAATATGGGAAGTTAGAAAATAAGCTCATTGGAGATCTATATCTTTATATTTGTATCTACATCTACATCTGTATTTACATGTAGGGAGAGACAGAGAGAGACTCTTTTTTTCTTCAATGTATTCATAGACTTATCTGCTCTAAAAACAAAAAACTGTCAGTAGCAGTCAGTGTCTTACAAGTTAGACAAAGGTATTTTATTAATCTTGCCCTCCTTAATTTATGTGCATTTATTAACAAAGATGAAGCAGGTATGTACATATGAAAGCAGTTTAATTTTTAAAGATAATATATATGGTTAATTTGATGGGGAAATGAGATAAAAATATTCAAATAAGGGGTGTAATTTCATAATTGGAGATTAAAGATGCTGAAAGGAAAAGAATAAAGAAACGTAATTAGAAAGTTGCTCTCATGTCTTAGTACCAGGACGTCTCCAGAAGAATTAGAGGTTAGTTTTCAAGATGGTATGCTACATAAAGTAATCTGTCTACATTTATGGAAGTTTTATAAATATTTTTAACCTAATATATTGCTAAATTCTATTATTTGAGGCTGTAACAATATTTGTGTAGAATTTACCGTAATCAGAATATAAGAACAATATAATCATTCATATTGTCAAGATGATCACATTTTAGCCAACTCAGTTTTCTACTATTTGACTGTTTTTATTTCACAAACTATAAACCAAGCCAGAATTAACACAGAATTCCATGTTTCTAATTTAACCATGATGTAGCGATTAATTCTTAGACTGTTTTTCTTTGTGGTGTCCACAAATGATGATCCATTTTTTCCATTTCATATTAAAATAATATCACATGTTGCAGTGTTTATGGAGAATACTGTCATTTTAAAAAATAGAAAACAAAACAGCAACTGTTAATCTTATTTTTAACCATCATGGTTAGACTGGAATGTATAGAAATTCAAATGAAAACAGACTCATCATACTGAGCAAATACCTGGAGTTGCCTTGATAAATTTATGGTCCATTTCTTCAGAGACCTCATAAAATGATCTCTTGAGTGAATCTACTATGGCTTTGGGTCTGACTCTCAATTTAAAAAGTTAAGAAATTGGTTGTGCCAGCCTACAAAAAGCCCATGTCTCAGGGACATGTGATAAGTAAATCTTAGGCTTTGAAGTAAGTCTCAGCTCTACCAATACTACATTTGGAATGTTGGGAAAATTATTTACTCTCTATAAAGTTTAGTTTCCTCTCCTGTAAACTGAGAAAATAATACTACCTATTTTATGGGGTTGTTTTGATGGTTTAGATAAAAATACAAATACAAAATTAATTTTATTAAGCATTATAAATAATAACTAATTTTTATTTCCCAGTAAGCATATCTAGGACCAATACTTTAGTTAGCTGTAGGCTGGCAAACTTGGTTTACTATTAGATGGAACATTTAGGAGTTGAAATTATCTAAAAATAAAATAATATATGTAAAAATACTTATAATACTTGCACATAAATCACTCAGAAGTTGTTTTTCATGATTGTTTTTTGTGCTAATATTTTGTGATCTCTCTGTCACTCTTAACTGCATGGACATATGTAGTTAAGGATATAAAAATTTCTGCTTTAAGTGGGAAGATGGATTAGAATTAAACATCCTTAAAGTGTTCCAACTTTTTAGGACTTTCTGAAAGTGCTAAAGAAGTTGTGTGGTGTTTCAGTGTTTAGAGCTGGTTTGAATCATAAAATTCAGTGATGTGTTGATGCTTGTGGTCATTATGAGTGAGTTGAAAGAGTTTAATCATCACATTATGTAATTATATTTGATCCAGAAGAATAGACTTCAAATTCAGGATTTTAAATTATTTTGTTTTACATAAACTTTAGTTTTCTTTTTCTGCTCAAAGTTTATTTCACAGGAGCTTAGAGACAGTTGGCAAGGCAGTTAATTCAAGAAAAACATTCATGATTTGATTCATCTTGCATTATATTTCCTATGCTATGTATTACTAGTCTAGTCAGTGTCAGGCAAGTTCACAATAAAAATTACTTCCACAGTAAAAATGACACAGAGATAGTACAACTATTAATTTTTTGCAAAGATTAAAAAATGTAGGCTTACATAAACCTTTTATGACAATTAGCTAGAGTGGTTTCTGATTTTCCCTTTTTGAAGTGTGTATCAGTAGTATCTGATTAAATCCCAAAACAAATGGAAGTCATTCTTTGGCACCTGCTGTAACCCCTGTTGTCCTGTGTATTTATCTCAAAAACAGATTTGTTACTGAATTCGACTGGAAAGCTCTTTTATGATCATTTTAATCCATTTCTATAATTGTGTCTTAACTTCTCAATTTTATATTTTCATTACTACCAGTAACTATAGTAACTCTGTCTTTATTGTATCACATTAACAAATCTTCATAAACTTATTTTTACCCCTTTGTTAACTGTTTTTACCTACATATAAATTCCTTTCTGATCTGGCCTGTGCGCTTGCCCTTCCTCTCTTGCTACTTTTCACCCCCCTATATATCCTTTATACCACAGATCACCAACCTTTTGGGTTTCCCAGGCTGCACTGAGTGAAGAGGAATTGACTTGGGCTGCATACAAAATATATAATTTAGTTCATGTATGTATATAACAAAACTTCCATTATTTTAAAATATTTTTATTTTAATATTAAAAAGGGCAGCAGTATTTCACTTTTGGATGCTGGATGCTCCCTATTCATCATCTGTCTCCTCTTCCCCACCTTCAAATAAATCATCTTCTTTTACCTTAAACACAGCTTCTTTAATTCTTCACTTGATCTCAGCCAAAAGGCTGAGAAGCAACAGCTTCTTTAATTCTTTACTAACACTGGGTTTAGGATCACCAGGAGCTGCATTTTCCAGCGGAGCAGGAACTTGGCATCCACCCCTTGGATGTTACATTAATTGGTGTGTTGGTCCGGGAAAGGGGTAAAGAAGACATTTGGATATCATTTTCCAATGTGTCCTCCACAGTTCTGTGCAACCAGTTGGCATTTTTGGTGACAGTTTTCTGTGATTGTTCACAGTTGTCCTTGACGTGGATTGTTAACCCCCCAAATGTAATATAAATATAAAACTAGTGAGATATTTGACCTTGTTTTTGTGAAACTAATATATCAACATCAGGTTTACTGGTAATGTTTGCAGTTCTTAGTGAGTTCTTAAATTGCTTGTCAGAAAGTTTTGGTCTAGTTTTACTCTTTGTATGTTTCATCCTTGAAAATGGTTGTTCACAAATATATACATACTACCAAAATTCAATGACATAAATAGGATGTGATTGTGAAATGAGGGGTATTTTTCTCTGAGAAGATAGGTGTTATAAAAGTCTCATAGAGACATGATGAATGTTTTTTTTTGGTACTGGGGATCGAACTTGGGACCTTGATGATCAAATTTTTCTTAGAGTTAAACGATTGCAGCTCTTTGCATTTCAGAAATTAAGAAATAAGCAATTTATTTTTCTAGAATTGGCAATATTGTATAAAATTAGAACAATATCATTATAAAAAGCTTTTGATACCTTTTATATTCCTATACGACAGATGCTTAAAAACTATTTCAACTTATTAAATTATTTTATGAAATACCCAAGAAGCCTACATTTAATAATTAAATGAGAAAACTTAGAAGTCTGCTTAGTAACAATAAATGCTTGCCTTCATAGGTGCACACAAATATAGCCAAGTAGAGATAATGTTATCAATATTTGCTGCGTTTTACTTGCCAAGTCACACAAGCACATATAATGTTACATAGATTTGGGTTTCATTTCTTTTGACTGTGTGGTGGGCACAAGAGGCAGAGTTAGCACTGCATTGTACCTTTCCCTTCAGCATTCTATTGTTGCCTGTGTAGTCTACACTTGAGCATCACCATGCAGCCAAATCATGAAAAATATTGCTAAAATTACATAATAATGTTAAAAGTTTACCATCTTCTAGGGCTGGATTATTAGCTGTCCAGGGCTGCATTTGGCCCATGGGCTATAGGCTAGACATGCATACTTACAACATTTACAAAGAATGACTTTCAGTTGCTGAATATTTGTTGGATGACACTTCAAATTAATTCTAAATCTGAAAGAAATAGCGTTTGTCATCCTTATAGCTTTACAGAGGTTAAAACTAATAGTTCTTCATAAAATGAGCAAAAAATATACAAAATGATTGTATACAGTACTTGTTCAATAGTTTTAGACATATGCATATTGTATATGTATTTTGGGATAAAATAATTTTTTGCACAGAAAATTTAGCCTTATATATGTCCTATATTTAAGATATAATCTGCAAACATTTATGTAGAGTTTCTGGTTACAAACATTTAAAGATAGAAACAGTGAATACTTTTAATTTTATTTTAGATTTATTAGTTAAATTCTGGATTACTTTATAATTAGAGTCACTGATATGCTTAGAAAGTGAAGAAGGTGCTGCAGTTAAATGCAAAAGAAGAATTAACATTAACTTAGTTCATTTTAGTGGTCTTTTCCATAAAAGTTACCCTAGAGAGCTTATGTGTTAAAAATACCATTTGGAAACAGAAATGGGGATAAAGTAAGATTGAAGAAATACTGTACCCTGGCCTAGAATGAGGACAAGTGCAGTAAAACAATGACATATCAGGGATCTCTTTTCTCCTATTCCATTTCACCATCTTGCCCTGTCCTACATATGTATATTTGATTTATTAGGCAAAATTCATACATATTCAGTTTATTTTTTTAAAATTTCTTGTTCTTCAGGTTCGTGTACTGGGCATTCACTGAATCTTCACTTTTGGTAAAACATACCTAAATAAAATGTTGCCAATAAGAAATTTTTAGTGTATGATTCTACTCATATGAAATATCTACAGTAGTCAACCTTATAGAAACAGAACTCATTGAAAAGTGGGTGCCAAAGGCTAGAAGTGAAACAATTCGAAGCCACCCACCTGAACTCTGAAATGGTAACAATGTAAGTAACACAGCAGATGAATGAGTCTCTAGAAAAAAATCAAATCAGAATTAATTTCTCAACTACAGAGATAGTGACCATAAAGAAGGACATGGTTAGTGAATCTAGAGCAGACATAGATAAAAGTAGAGGATCTTAAGAAAATGATGGAAACCATGAATGCCCAACATCAGAAAGAAATGGAATCCATGAAACATTCAAACATATACAGGAGATTAAAAATTCCACTGAAAGTATATGCAGCAGAATGAAACAAGTGAGGACAGAATATCTGATATAGAAGACAGAATGTGGTTAGCCATCAAGAAAAGCAAGGTTTCTTAAAAAATAGCAAGGGACCACAAAAAAAATCAATCCAACAGCTGCTACATGATATAAAGAAGAATAATGTAAGATTGACCAAAGTCAGTTAAAAAGTAGAAGATAGTGCAAACAACATTAAAAAAACTATTCACAGAAGTAATGACAGAAAACTTCCCAAGCATGGAAGAAGAATTTGGTATACAGATAAATGGGGCATATAGAACTCCAATTAGCCATGATTTAAAAAAATCTACACCAAGGCATATAATACTCAACATTCCAGAAGTTCAGCATAAGAAGAGAATATTAAAAGTTGCTAGAGAAAAGAAACAAATCACATATAAAGGGAAGCCCATCACAGCAGACTTCTTAACACAAATCTTCAAGTCAAGGAGAGCTTGGAGTGAAGTATTTCAAATCCTAAAAAATCAACTTTCAGCTCAGATTGATGTAACCCACAAAGCTATCTTTCAAAATTGATGGAGAAATAAGATATTTCTATGACAAAGAACACCTAAAGAAATTCATGACCACCAAACCAGTACTTTAACATGTTCTGAAGGACATTCTAGGAAGAGATAATGAGGACTACTCCAAGATGTTTTGAAGGACATTCTAGAAAGAGATAATGAGGACAACAACGCCATGAGCCACAAAAGTATGAATCCAAGAGGAAGATATAACAATCATAATTACATATGCACCAAATACCAGTGCACCCAAGAATATAAAACAAATAAAATGAACATGAAAAATCAAGTAAGTAGGGGGGGCCCTCAATACCCCACTGTCACAAATAGATCAACTAGACAAAAAATCAAATATTAGAACTGAACAGTGTCTACAGTGTTCTACCCGACACAATCAAAATACACATTCTTCTCAGCTGTACACAGGACGTTCTCCAAAATAGACCACATACTAGCTCATAGAATATGTTTAAGTAAATGCAAAGGAATTGAAATTATCCCATGCATATTATCAGAACATAGTGCAGTACAATTGGAAATAAGTTGCAGAAAAAAACCATAAGAATTTCATAAACACATGGAAATTAATTAACACCCTCCTGAACAAGCAATGGGTCACAGAGGAAATTAAAGAAATTAGAAAGTTTCTACAATTAAACGATAATGCCAGTTCAACATACTGGATCTTATGGGGTGCAATGGAAGCAGTCCTACAAGGGAAATTTGTAGCAGTGAATACCCATATCAGAAAAACAGAATGAACTCAAATAAACATCTTAATGATGAAACTCAAGCTCCTAGAGAAAAAAAAAGAGCAAGTCAAGCCCACAGCATGCACAAGGGAGGAAATTGTAACGATCAAAGCAGAAATTAATGCAATGGAGACTAAGAAAACAATACAAAGAATCAATGAATCGAAGCTTTGGTTCTTTGAAAAATTAAATAAAATTGACATTTAGCCAACCTTATCAAAAAAGGAAAGAAAAGACTCAGATCCGTGCAGTTAGGAATGAAAAGGGTGAAATGAAAACAAATTCTTCAAAAATCCAGAAGATCATCAATATCTACTTCAAGAACTTGAATTCTAATAAGATGGAAAACACAGAAGAAATGGAAAGATTTCTAGATACATATGAATGACCAAAGCTGAATCAAGACCACATAAAAATTCTAAATAAACCAATATCATTGAATGAAATTGAAGATGTAATTAAAATCCTATCAACAAAGAAAAGCACAGACCCTGACAGATATATTGCTGAATTCTACTAGAAATTTAGAGAATACCTAATGCCACTATTTCTCAAACTCTTTAATGAAATTGAAAAGGAAGCAATATTCCCAAATTCATTCCTAGAAGCAAGCATTACCCTGATATCAAAACCAATGAAGGATTCAATCAAAGTAGAGAACTATAGGCCAGTCTCCCTAATGAACAAAGATGCAAGAATCCTCAAGATACTGGCAAACAGAATGCAGCAAATCATCAAGAATATTATACACCATGACCAACTAGAATTCATCCCTCAGATAAAGGGATGGTTCAGCATATGCAAATCAATAAGTATAATACACTATTAACAGAGCCAAGGACAAAAACCATATGATCATCTTAGTAGAAGGAGAAAAGCATTTGACAAAGTCCAGCACCCATTCATAATAAAAACCCTATAGAAAATTGGAATAGATGGTCTTTATCTCAATCTGATAAAAGCCATCTATGACATACCAACAGCCATCATCATACTAAATGGTCAAAAAGTGAAAGTTTTCACTCTAAAATCAAGAACAAGACAAGGATGTACACTGTCACCACTCTTATTCAATATAGTTCTGAAAACATTTGTCAGAACAATTATACAGAGGAAGAAATAAAAGGAATAAAGATAGGAAAGGAAGTTAAATTATTTTTTGCAGATGGCATGATACTCTACATAGAAGATGCCAAAAACTCCACTGAAAGACATTTAAATTTAATAACCACATTCAGTAGCATATCTGGATACAAAGTCACTCAAAAATCAGTAGCATTCCTGTACACAAATAACAAACTCAGTGAGAGAGAAATTAGGGAAACAACACTTTTCACAAATAGTATTCAAAAAACAGAAATACCTAGTAATCAATCTAACAAAGGAAGTAAAAGACCTTTACATGGAAAACTAGAGTACTATGAAAAAGGAGATCGAAGAGGATATCAGAAAAATGGAAAGATATCCCTCATTCTTAGGTAGGAAGATAAATAGAATAATAGCATATGGAGAAAATAAAGAACATTGTTGATTGTTGCATAATTAATGAGATTAGCCAAGTCTTCTACAGCTGTCTCCCAAGATGCCAGCTTGGTGGAAGAAAATATTTGGAGTACACTAAATCATTTATTCATTCAGCATGTACATTCGGTACCTTCCGGGGACAGGCATTTCATTGTTTTTGTTTTTTTAAAATTTTTTTTGTTTTGGTATGGGGGATTGAACTTGGGACCTTGCACTTGCCAGGCAGACGGCAGAACCACTGAGCTAAATCCCCGGCCCCAGGCATTCCATTTTGCTCAGTGTTCTTAAGGAACTCTGTCTAGTTAGGGAGAGAGACAATAAACAGGCATTTTTGATGAGCCCTGTAATGGAAGTGAGTTTAGAGTACTGTAATAGGATACATAAGAATAACTGACTAATAACATAGGACAGTGGTGGTGAACCTATGGCACACGTTACTGTGTTTTTCTTTTAAGACAAAAGATACTAATATATGAATTGTTTTTTTCTAAGCTAAAACCTCAGTATTCAGGTTTAATTGCAGTATTGGCACTTTGTGATAATTAAGTGGGTTTTGCATGCAGTGTATATTCTTGCATGTGGACCACTTTGTCAATTAAAGCCCTTAGTGTTTTAGTCTGATTACTCTAAAATTTCTTCCACATTTGAATCTAGTTTTGATTCTTGCTTTGTCTTTTCAGACTGTGTTTCTTACCTTTTAGCATGCTTCATAATTTTGCTGAAAGCTGGACATGGTGTTTTGGGTAAAAGGAACTGAAATAAATAAATCTTTAGTGTTTGGCTTTTTATCTGGCTAGGAGTTAAATTGTATTTACTGTTTGCTGTAGCCTTGGTATTAGAGATGAAAATTTCCTCAATGTCCTTATTTTAGTTATTGTCTTTAGATTTTCCTTGAGATTTTTTGGAGCCTTATTGAGTGGTGAAAAATTGTATACGTGTGTGTTTGGGGGAGTCATGTGTTCTGTAGCCCTATGATTAGATCTATCTTTGATGAGCTTGACTTGAGTATTTTTCTTACCCAAGTTAAACGCTGGAGTTGGTTATTTTTCTTCCCAAGGTTAGACTTTGGTAAAAGCCCAGTTAAATTAGACCCTACTAATAGAGTTTTTTTTTTTTAAGGGAAATACTTATTAAGAGCAGAATGCTCTTGTACTTTTCAAAATGGCTATTTTTCCTCTCCCTTTGCTGAAAGCATGAGGAGATTTTTTCTCTGATCTTTACAGTGAAAAACAAATGGGGCTCCTGAAGGTAAAATTTATGAAAAAGTAGTTCCCCTTCCCCCTGCACAAGTCTGGATTCTCTTGATAGTTTTCACTCTCAAGTTAGTCTCTACTGAGTCCGCAGCAGTTCATGAATTACAGTTAATGTGCTGACATCCCTATTGGCTGGCTGCAGTGTTCTGCTCCTGGGCTGCTGCTCCCAGTAAGCTGTGATTCTCTGTGTTTTGCTGTCTTTTCAGTTTTCAGGGCAGCATGATGGATTTAGAAGGGTTGTTAAATTTTGAGTTTGATCAACATTTTCTTATTGTAAGAATATAATTGATTGATTTCCATATTCTTTACGTGTCGGAACTGGAAACGACCCTAGATTCGAAAGCCTAGGCTGTGAATACAGGATGTCCAAGAAGATAGTGAAGCTTTCTGGTATACTGAGTTGAATTCTAGATCTTATTTTGTTGTGAGTTTTTTAGTTTAACAATCAAAGTGTGAACTTACCTTAGCATGTCCTGTATGAATCCCTTTTACATGTTGTGTTACCTTAAAAAAACATGATAGTCTAACTTTTCTAGTTACTATAAGCCCAACTGATGCTCTGATCTTCCTTGACCTGTGACTGCCCATGTGCCTACCATGTGAGCAGACAGCATTACAGTAGATATGTGGGCATATTCAGGTATGATTCCTCTAGCACAGAGTCACTGGTTAATCATGATTAAAACAAGAGGTTGAAGCCAGACCTGCTAGAGAATTTATAGTAGATCAAAAGACATTGAATTTCACAATTGTTAAATGTTTCAATATTGTTAAATGGTCAGCATTACAATCTTGTCTTATAGTAAGAGAAGATAAGACTATACATGTTCTGTTAATTACAAAATATGATAGATATCTAATGTCTGGGCTTATTTTAACTATTTAGTTCACAAATATATTAAGAGTTATATTTGAGAGAATGTTTATTGTCATATTTTCTTCTAAAGGAATGTTATCTTAAAACATTGGTCTCTTTTTAGATAGTTCTTTGAGTTGGAATTCAGTTTATTTCAAAACAGATGGCTATTTTAAGACTTAACATGCTGAAACTGATTCTAAAAATTGTAACATTCTAAACTTACTGTAGAGCTAGAGAACTGTAAGTATGCAAGTTATTAGTCTCTTTGTTGTAGCAACTTATTATCAGTGATAGAACTTTTGGGAATAAATCAATGATAGTCCTGAAAATAGGAGGTCTTCTCTTTGGTAGTGTGGGACCAATGCAGACTGAATATTTGATTATTAACTGACCTTAGTAATCACTGTGGAAAACTTCATTTGTTGTATGACCTATAAATTTTTTTGTCAGAATATTAAAAACTCTCAAAATTTTCCAGTCCTCTCAATAATTTCCAATAATTATAATGGGTAAATCAGTAAAGCTAATATTTACTTAGGACACTGAAATTTTAAACATTAGAAATATTTAGAAATAAGATATTTGTATTTCTTTGCAAAAACTTTTCAACAGTAATTTGAACATTTATTGCCTTGTTTTGATTTTAGGATGTAAGAGCTTTTCTATCCCTTGGCAAATTGTCATATTCCTCTCCAAATTTGGATAAACTGTCCACATTTTATCTTTCCATTTTCAATGTCATAGAATATCTGAGTTTTTTTGTTTTTGTTTTTGTTTTTGGTACTGGGGATCGAACTCGGGACCTTGCGCTAGCAAGGCAGGTGGCAGAACTACTGAGCTAAATACCTAGCTTTTAATGTGAAGATTTTTACTAATATCATGGCTTCAGGGAAGTCATGTTTTCTGGGACATGGCACATCATCATCTTTTTCATCACAGTGACTTTGTTCATTTTTAAGTTCTGGTTGCAGATTTTCATAGCAGCCTTGAAACAGAAACTCAAAATTAGTCAGTTAGTCCTGACTTCTGAAACAAAACAACCAGCCATTCCTAGCAGTTAGAGTTTCTTGTCTACTTTTAGATTGAATTTATTTTTTAATTAATACATAGAAACATAAAAATTGTACAAATTAATGGGATAACATGATATTTTAACACATGTACATACTATAATGTTTAAATCTGGTTAAACATCTATCTTCTCAAATACTTCTCATTTATTTATAGTAAGAACTTTCAAAATCCTTTCTTGCAGCTTTTTGAAAAGTGCAATGCGTTATTGTTACCTATTGTCAACCTAGTATACTGTAGGATTTCAGTACTTCTTGTGATGTGGTAACTATATCAATTTTTTTGCAATTGTTTTCTCTCATTTTTATGGTATACTTCAGTGTTGGGACTAAATTCTAAGTAAACCTGATTGGAAAATTTTAAAATTATGGTCTTCAATGCAAATAGAAGTCAGTGCTTTATTTCAACCATAAGTTACTTTCTGTATCTGTTACAGTTTAAACTAAAAGATATTGAAATGAATACCTTGGTTTTTTTGTATTCACTAAACTTTTTTTTGAATTTTTTTATATTCACTGATTTCAGTTAGTGATTTCATACAATGGTAGGTCTTATCCTATCTTAATTTTTAGTCATGCTTATAAAATCCAGTCAAATCCAATTTCACTGCCAGTACTACTTTTCATTGCTTTATTGTATTTTCCCTTTGGATTCTTTGCCAATTTCCTTTTTTCATTATCCATTTTTGTAAAATGAAACTGGGAATTTATCACTTGATGCTAAGGAGGCAGCATAGTTAATATACTTTGCTGGTTGTGTGTGAATTGAATAACAGATGTATAATGACCGACTTTTTTGACAGACTCTCAAAAGCAGAGATGATATTCGTCTGTCATTGTGATGCATACATCTTATTTATGAATGCTTTGTGAATAGCAACAAGCACACTTGGTTTGGTATATTTTAACAGTTGATTTTAGATTTCAGAATGTAAATCAACTCCTTACATGTTGATTTTGAACCCTAACAATATGTCTCATACTCTGATATAAACCCTTTTTAATGGATTTTATATTGATGCCTACTGGTAAGTTTATATGGATCTTCTATCATGGAATTAAAGTACAAACATTTTCACTTATAGTAAGCATGAAATTAATGGGTGCTAAGCAGAAGAACTACAACAATCTTTCATGAATCTTCTGAGCAAAGGCTAATTTTTTGTAGATTTAAACAAAATCAACTAATATTAGATATAGGCTCCTCTGTAAGATACTAGGTAATGTGCTTACACAAAGAGTAAGTGCAACCAAAAGTTCAGCCTTCAAGTTTTAGTTTAAAAAAAATCTTTGGGGGGTGCAAAGAAGCGGAGCATATTTCTTATTTATTTATTTATTTTTTTATATATTAATCGGTACATTTTAGGTATACAATACATTTACAGTTATCATTGGGTGTTTGTACCTGAACATGATGTATCTTAGTTCTTATTTTTTTCCCCATCACCTATGCACCCTTCACCCCCCCCACCCTTCCCTATTTACATAGACTTTGTTTCCATTTTTTTTTCTTTCTCATAATTTTTCCTATCCTTTCTTCCCTTTCCCTTCCCCTCCCACCACCCCTCCACCTTTGGACCTTTTCCTATTTCAAATTATCAACTATTCATTTTAATCATTTTTATCCTTATTTACACTTTCATTTTCTCACACTAGAGATACTATTAGGTATTTACACATGTGTCCTATTTATTTCACTTAAGAGTATGGCCTCAATATGCATCCATTTAGCTATAAATGACTCTAGTTTCTCATTCTTTATGGCTGAGTAGTACTCCATTTTATAAAAAAACCACATCTTCTTTATCCAGTTTCCAGTTGATGGGCACTTGGGCTGTTTCCAAACCTTAGCTATCATAAATTGTGCTGCTATAAACATAGGTGCATCATTGTGGTATGATTCTTTTAATTCTTTGGGGAAGATACCCAGTAGGGGAATAGCTGGGTCAAATGGGACCTCCAGTCCTACTTCTTTGAGGTATCTCCATACGGGTTTCCGCAATGGTTGCTCCAGTCTGCACTTCCACCAGCAGTGGAGCAGGGTTCCTCTTTCCCCACAGCCCTGCCAGCATTGTTATTGGTTGATTTCTTGATAGCAGCCATTCTTTCTGGGGTGAGGTGGAATCTTAGTGTTGTTTTCATCTGTATCTCTCGAATGACCAGTAATATTGAACATTTTTTCATATATTTATTTGCTGTTTTTACTTCTTTATCTGAGAAATGTCTGTTCATTTCAGATGCCCATTTTTGAATTGGGTCTTTGAATTTGGGGGGGGTCTGATTTTTTTGAATTCTTTATATGTTCTAGATAGTAGACCTTTGTCTGAGGTACAGCTGCTAAAAATTTCTTCCCATATTGTAGGTTGTCTCTTAGCTCTGTTGGTAGTTTCTCTTGCAGTGCAGATGCTTTTTAATAAGATGAAATCCCAGTTGTTGATTCTTTGCGCTAGTTCCTGTGCTACTGAAGTTTTGTTCATAAAGTCTTTTCCTATGCCAATGTCGTTTAGAGTTCTACCTAACTTATCTTCCAGCAAATTTACTGTTTCTGTCTTGATATTTAGCTCTTTAATCCACTTTGATCTTAGTTTAGTGCACGGTGATAGGTATGGATCTAGTTTTAATCTTTGGCAGGTTGAAATCTGGCAGTTTTTCCAACACCATTTACTGAACAGGTTATCTTTTCTCCAATGAAGGCGATTGGCTCCTTTGTCAAAGATGAGGTGTCTGAGTATGTCTGGAGTTTTTTCTGCATCTTCTAATCTATTCCACTGATCGTCAGTTCTGTTTCTTTGGCAGTACCATGCTGTTTTTATCACAGTAGCTTTGTAGTATAGTTTCAAGTTGGGGATTGTGATACCACCTGCCATGTCTCTGTTGCCCAGAATTGCTTTTGCAATTCCAGGTTTCTTCTGCTTCCCAATGAATTTTTGGATTGTTTTCTCTAGTTCTGTGAAGTATATTGTTGGAATTTCAATCGGTATTGCATTAAATCTATATAGTAGTTTTGGAAGTATGGCCATTTTCACTATATTGATTCTTCCTAACCAGGAACAAGGGATATCTTTCCATTTTCTTATATCCTCTTCGATCTTCTTCTTCAGAGTGCTGTAGTTTTCAGTGTAGAGGTCTTTTGCTTCCTTTGTTAGGTTGATTCCTAGATATTTCATTTTTTTAGATGCTATTGTAAGAGAAATTATTTCCTGAATTTCTCTCTCAATGGGTCTGCTATTTGCGTATAAGAAGGCTATTGTTTTTGAGTGTTTACCTTGTATCCAGCTACTCTACTGAATCACTCAATTAGGTCTAGAAGGCTTTTGACTGAGTTTTTTGGGTCTTCTATGTAAAGTATCATATCATCAGCAAATAATGACAGTTTCACTTCTTCTTTTTCTATCTTTATTCCTTTTATTTCTTTCTCTTGTCTAATTGCTATAGCTAATGTTTCAAGAACCATATTGAACAGGAGTGGTGATAGTGGGCATCCTTGTCTTGTTCCTGAATTTAGCATGAAAGTTTTCAGTTTTTGACCATTTAGTATGATGTCGGGTGTTGATTTTTCATAGATAGCCTTAATCAGGTTGAGATAAAGACCTTCTATTCCAATTTTCTGTAGCGTTTTTATCATGAATGGGTGTTGGATTTTGTCAAATGCCTTTTCTGCATCTATTGAGATGATCATATGGTTTTTGTCCTTGACTCTGTTAATATAATGTATTACATTTATTGATTTATGGATGTTGAACCATCCTTGCATCCCTGGGATAAATCCAACTTGGTCAGGGTGTATGATCTTCTTGATAACACTCTGTATTTTGTTTGCCAGTATCTTGTTGAGGATTTTTGCATCTATGTTCATTAGGGAGATTGGTCTGTAGTTCTCTTTTTTGGTTGGGTCTTTCCCTGTTTTTGGAATCAAAGTAACACTTGGTTCCAGGAATGAATTTGGAAGTATTGCTTCCCTTTCAATTTCCTTGATGAGTTTAAAGAGTAACGGTGTTAGTTCTTTAAATGTCTTGTAAAATTCAGCAGTGAAGCCATCCAGACCTGGGCTTTTCTTTGTTGGTAAATTTTTATTACATTTTCAATTTCACTCATTGTTATTGGGGTGTTTAGAATTTTTATGTCTTCTTCATTTAACTTTGGAAATTCATATGTATCTAGGAATCTGTCCATTTCTTCTGTGTTTTTCACCTTATTGGCATATAGGTTCTGGAAGTAGGTATTGATGATCCTCTGAATTTCTGCTGGATCTGTTGTGGCTTCACCTTTTTCATTCTTAATTGCATGGGTTTGAGCCTTTTCTTTCCTTTTTTTTGATAAGGTTGGCTAAAGGTTTCTTGATTTTATTTATTCTTTCAAAAAACCAGCTCTTCGATTCATTGATTTTTTTTTGTATCATTCTCTTAGTCTCCACTGCATTGATTTCTGCTCGGATCTTTATAATTTCCTTTCTTGTATGAGCTTTGGGTTTGTTATGCTCTTCTTTTTCTAGGAGCTTGAGGTTCTGCATTAGGTTATGTAACTGAGTTCTGTCTGTTGTCCTAATATGGGCATTCACTGCTATGAATTTCCCATGTAGAACTGTGTTCATTGTGTCCCACAGATTCCTGCATGTTGTATTGGCATTATCATTTATTCGTAGAAACTGTCTAATTTCTTCTTTAATTTCCTCTGTGACTCATTGGTTGTTCAGGAGAGTGTTATTCAATTTCCAGGTGTTTGTGGGTGTTCTGCGGTTTCTTATGTTATTGATCTCCAATTTTATTGCACTATGGTCTGATAATATACAGGGGATAACTTCAGTTCTTTTACATTTACTTAGATTTGTCCTATGAGCTAGCATGGGATCTATTTTGTAGAATGACCTGTGTGCAGCTGAAAAGAATGTGTATTCTGATTTTGTGGCATGGAATACTCCATAAACATCTCTTAAGTCCATTTGTTCAATAGCTTGGTTCAGTTCTAGAATTTCATTGTTAATTTTTTTCCTAGATGATCTATTTGTAATAGAGGGGTGTTCAGGTCCCCTACTACAATTGTGTTAGTACTTATTTGGTTTTTCATGTCCATTAATATTTGTTTTTTATAGTTGGGGGCATTCGTATTTGGTGCATAAATATTTAGGATTGTCATCTCTTCCTCTTGGATTTTTCCCTTCACCAGGATGTAGTGACCATCTTTGTCTCTCTTAATTAGTTTTGGTTTGAAATCTACTTTGTCTGCAAATAAGATTGCTACCCCTGCTTTTTTCTGGGATCCTGTCTGTTGGAGAACTGTTTTCCATCCTTTCACTTTCAGTGTATGAATTTCCTTTTGAGTTAGGTGTGTTTCTTGTATACAGCATATTGCTGGGTTTTGCTTCTTAATCCATTCTGTCAGTCTGTTTCTTTTGGTTGGTGAATTGAGGCCATTAACATTGATACTTAAAATTGAGAGATATTGACTCATTTTTGCCATGATGTTTTATTGTTGTTGGCTCTTTTCTTATTTTTCCCTCTTTCCCTTTAGTGCCTGACCTTGCGTGGTGTCTTCTCTCTGTTGGCCCTCATGGAGTTGTGACCTTCATTGTCTTTTTCTAGGATATTGCATAAAATTGTTTGGAGTGCTGGTTTGGTGTTCATGAAATTTCTCAGATGTTCTTTATCATGAAAGTATCTAATTTCCCCATCAATTTTGATAGATAATTTTGCAGGATACAACAGTCTAGGTTGGAAGTTGTTTTCTTTTCGGGCTTGAAATACTTCACGCCAGGCTCTCCTTGATTTGAGGGTTTGTGTTGAGAAATCTGCCGTGATTCTCATGGCTTTCCTTTGTAGGTGATTTGTTTCTTTTCTGTAATTGCCTGTAGAATTTTGTTCTTCTGTTGGGTTTCTGGGATCTTTACTATTATATGCCTAGGTGTAGATTTTTTTTTATTGTGGCTGGGTGGAGTTCTGTATGCCTCACTTATCTGTGTGTCCAATTCTCCACCTCTGTCTGGGAAGTTTTCTACTATTACTTCTGTGAACAGTTTTTTTATGTGAATTGTACTTTCTCCTGTTTTTTCGTGGACTCCTATGAGTCTTATGTTATTCTTCTTTGCATCATCTAGCAGCTGTTGGATTGATTTCTCTTGGTCCCTTACTATCTTTAAGAAATCTATCTTCATTGTCCTTAACTTCAATCCTGTCTTCTATATCTGATATTCTATCTTCAGATTCTCTTAGTCTGCTCTGCATGCTTTTAATAGAGTTTTTAATCTCCTGAATATCTGTTTGAATCTGTTTCATGGATTCCATTTCTTTCTTATGTTGGGCAATCATGGTTTCCATTTCTTTCTTATGCTGGGCATTCCTGGCTTCCAGCATATTTCTAATCTCATCTATTTTCTTGTCTGTTTCTGCTCTATAGCCTCTAATCATGTCTCTCACTCTACTCACCATCTCTGTATTTATCTGGGAGATTATTTCTGCTTTGGATTTTTCTACAGCCTCATGTATCTCCTTTGTTACTTCCTGTACTATCAGTTCAGGGTGTCCAGGTGGTTGATTATCTCACTTTTCTACCTCATTTCCCCCAGAATTTCCTTTTTGTGGCATGGAAGCCTACATTTGTGCCTTGCTTAAAAGTCTTCTCATTTTTGTTTTTGGTACTGTCCTTGGTTTAATTTCTGGGTTGATATTTCAAAATTGCTTAATATAGGTATCTTTGTTGCTTATGTTTAAAACCCTTGTGGAATGATTGCTTTTCAGAGATGTCTTCCAGATATGGCTTGTGTTTAGGTTTGAGGCTCTAATGACTCTGAGGCTGTTTTATTTTCCTTATACTAGGAAGGAAAACTGATTAGATCAATCACAACATGTTAAGCCAAGTGTTACAATCAGCAATACCATAGCATCAAGTGCAGCTTAGAAAATGACAATTTGTGGTAGTTATTAATCTATCACATTTAACTATGTGAAGTATAATCCCCTGTGCCTCTGTAGTGAGGGACCATGTAGCAGAAGAGCCGTAAGGCGGGGTGGGGGGGAGGATGGAATTGGGACTTGCAGGCGCCCATGTGGCTAAGTGGAGTACCAGATGAAGGCGGGGCTTCAAGCCGCTTCCGGGACCTCACCGTGCCATGGACAGGAACCCAGAGCATATTTTTTTTGAGACAAGGTCTCGCTGTATACTCCAGTGTGGCCTTGAATTAACTGTGTAGTCTAGGCTGGCCTTAAACTCATGGTGATCCTCCTGCCTCAGCCTCTCAAGTGCTGGGATCACAGGCGTGCACCACCATGCCCAACCAAAGTGGAGAACTTTTATGTTTCTCTGCTTCTCTTTTTTCCATCCATGATTGCTTAACCTCAGTATTTTAGCTAACCATTTTCTTTTCCTCTGTTAATCATGAACAAAAATATACTATTATTCTTTGGAATTTAACCTGGACACAATATTTAATATGGCAAGAGAAATCAAACAGGAAATGTAAAAGTCAAGTGTAAAATAGTAAGCATAAAATAATTTTATGTACTCTTTTCTCCATATTTTCTTGTTAATAATATTGGGAAATATCAGTATTTGTGTATTAGCACACCAGAGGAAAGGAGCCAGATTCTGGGAAGGTGGCAGTGAAGCTAAAGAATAAAAGTTTCAGGATACAAGGGATTAGTAGAGCCAAATATAGCAGCAAATCAAGCATGATAAAGATTTTAAATGTTTTCATTGAAAACTTACTATTTTCTATTATAAAACAGGATACTTGACATTAAGCAGTAATGAGCATTTAACAAAACACCTGAAAATGTCCTGGAGGCCCACATGTTACTACGGTTAGAAGGACTTGAAAGAATAAGATTTAACTGAAGCAGCAGAGGTGGTGTCATACTACTTTCAGGTCATAACACATAACATGGAATAGATTGTTGTCAGCTAATATTAAATCTTTCAAAAGTAGTAGTACTTTTACCTGATTTGGCATTATAAAAATCATTTAAATTTATTAGGGTGATTATATTTCAAGAGATTAGGGGACAATCAATGACTTCATTTTTAGATAAATAATATTTTATCAAAAAAAACTTCAATTGTGGAATGTTGTTTTTGTTAATGCAGTAAGATTTAATTTTCAGGAATTTTATTGAAAATACAAGTTTTGAGTTTAGGTAGTTGATTGTTTTATATCTATTAAAGTATTTTGTTAAAAATTGACAGTGAGGGCCAGGGATTTAGCTCAGTGGTGCCACCATGTGCCTCTCAAACACAAGGTCATGATGAGTTCCATCCCTGTTACCCTGGTACCAAAAAAAAAAAAATGACAGCAGTAGAGAACTTGGAGAGCAGTCGTTAAACCAAGTGAATCCAACCTAGAAAAACATATTTGTATGTATTTCATCACTGATTATATTTATGGGTTTACAAAAGATTTACTCTTCATATTTTGTGTCTTCTTAAAAGGGATAATTTGAATTATTGATTTTAGAAATTAATATTGCTATTTGATAACTAGTGCTTTATTGTTCTGAGGAGCTATTGCTTTTATAGAATTGGTCTATACGAGGGCCGGGTATTTAGCTCAGTGGTTCCGGCGCCTGCTGCGCAAGCTCAAGGACCAGAGTTCGATCCCCAGTACCAAAAAAGAATTGGTCTATATGTAAAGATTAAGTATATAAACATTTATATCACTATAAATTGATTCTATAAACATATAAAATGATCTACATACACATAAGCTAAAGTTATAAAGGGAGACTAATTCTTTGAATCTGACACGTATGTCCTCAGTTTCAGAGGAAGGCTTTATCTGGGCTGTAGTTATTTGAATCTAATCCTTGAATTTAAGAAGTGAGTAGCTGGCTGCATTGTCTTTCAGATCACTCCTGTAAGAAGCTAAGCCTAAGTTGTCTGCTACATAAAGCCAGGGGAATATTTGGAAGCATAATACCTAAGTATCCCCAACTTTAGTCTAGATATCCTGTGTTTAACTTTCTCCTATTTACATAGTGTTTTTTAAAAAATCTATCATATACTTTGTTTTTTTTGGTACTGGAGATTGAACTCGGGACCTTGTGCTTGCCAGGCAGGTGACAGCACCACTGAGCTAAAATCTCCAGCCCCCTATAACATATATTTAACTTGTAAAGCCTAGAATATTGTATTTAGGTACAGTTAAAGTATTTTTCTCACAAGCATTTGAAACTTGTTACTTTTTAAAAATTCAGTGTATAGCAAGGAAATTTAAAATATCATATTTCATTTAAAAAAATCTTTTCTGGGCCAGGGATTTAGCTCAGTGGTTTCACTGCCTGTTGCACAAGCGCAAGGATCCGATTTGATTCCCGGTACCCAGTACCAAAAAAATATAAAATAAAAAAACTTTTTTATTTCAGGATTTTATGATAATGTTCAAACTTCTTTTTTTAAATTATTTTTACAAAGAACTAAAGAGAAATAGTTTAATGGATGAAACATTTAAACTACATTCTAAAACATGATAAAGTAATATGTCCATGAGTTCAACATGAACAAAATGGAAGTGTATAAAAATTCAAAATATTGCAAATATATAGTGTTCATGAAGCCATGCAGTGGCAAGGAAACCAGAAAAATATAGTAGAACCATATTACTAGAATTCTCAAAATAGCTTGGTATTTGTTCCTCTTTTTTTAATCATAATTAAGTTTATTGGTATAATTTAGATACACATAATGATCACATTAATGGTATAGAATTTGTACCTGTACATGATATATCTTAATTCTAATTTTTCTTTTCTAAGCCCAGCATAGTGGTACACACTGTAATTCTAGCACTCTGGAGGCTGAGGCAGGAGGATTGCTTCTAGTTTGAGGCCAGCCTAGACTACATAGTGAGTTCCAAGCTAGCTTGAACTATATAAGAGACCTTATCTCAAAATTTAAAAGACAAAGAAAACTTTTCTGTGCCTGTTGTTTCAAAGTAAATTTTTATTTTGTTATTAACTCAGTAAACTTATCAAGTATACTTAATCATAGCTTTAGGGTTCTTTAGTATATTTGATGAGTTGGATTAATGATGTTCATGTTTTTAAATATTATCTTTACCATACTGTATTCTGATTATGAAATTTAAAAATTTTACATTGAAGTTTAATATCTCATATTCTATATATTTTTACATTTGCTTGGTATACAGGGTTTGGAAGATCTCATACTTGGTATTTTGACATGCAACCCAGATGATTTGAATCTGTATTCTCTTTTATTGGCAAAGTTTTTTCTTAACTGGAGCCTTGAAAATATACATCTTACACTTCTTTCTGGATAGCATCTAATCCACAAACTGTTATTGTTATCAGCATATGGGAAATAAAGTGACTAATAAAGTTCAGATGAGAAAGAGGATTGAAGACTTATTTATCTCACATATGCTTATAATTTAAATATTGCTAACTTTCGAAGAACCAGTTGCAGCTTTGATGTGACTCAGTTGTTGCCACATTCTTCTTTTTTGCATTAAACTGCATATAGTACCTCCTTTCACTGATAATCCAAGGGAGCCATCCCTAGGAAAAGAGAACCTGATTCATTCATGAGATGATGTCTATAAATTGTCATTTGACTTACTTCATTTAATAATGTTTGTCTTTTGTGAATTTTGTGGAGCTTTGTGAAATTATTATTGAGTAAGTGTAACTTTGTTTGTAAGAACAGATACTCCTGAAGTAGGAATATTCTCAAATCCTGGGCCACTCTTTCTTGAAATTTGTGTATTTTACATTCAAGTAATAAGTGCTTTCCTGAAATTTCAGTGTGGGATCCTTAGTGGAATTTTTAAATTTTCTCTTTAGCCTAGCTACTTTTCTTTGTTTGAATTAAACCACAACTTTTGGCTTTGCTGATGCATATACTTTATTTGAGCTTTAAAATTTTTTCTCCAATACATGACATTCTATTTTGTAGCATAGAAGAACACCTATTTCTTCCAGGTTTCATGATCTTTATTACAAACTGGAAGAATTTACAAATTTTCTTACTTTTTTAAAGAGTTGTGTAGATAAGCCTCCTCTCCAGGGCAGCTTGTCTCTATCTGCTTCTTCCTCCTTAAAAATAAAAGATCTTCCTTTCTTAAAAAAAAAAAAAAAGTTGTGTGGGCAAGATTTCTTTTTGTACTATGAACAGGTATTTTCTAGTTAAATAAGAATAGAAATTTCACATATATGCATTCCTTTTTCTGTGATTATCACTTTATGGTCACAAGTTAAAGTTCTGAGAATTCAAATTTGGAGTACCAAAACCTGTTTTCTGCAGTGTTTCAAATACTGTTTGGTCAAGATTACTTATTTTTGCAAAATTCCAGTTAATGTGCCGTATAGCACATTGTTCTAAGGAACGCACTTGGTTAGCTGTTTCTAATCACTAGTGGATATAGTGATTACTTTGGCCAGAGGAAAGCATAATAATTAAATGGTATTTGTTCTGCATAAATATCAAGGATTTGTTTATTTCAAATAGGTTTTAGAGAGAGGCCGAAATTTGAATTATAATAGCTTATTTAATCAGAAATTTGGGATCTGATCTATTTTGGAGTTTGGCTGACAAGTTTGGCTAAAAAGAAAAGGAAGGAAGAGTGGTGATTTAGAACAGATGGTGTGAAAAAGCAGATATTGTATGATAAGAAACATATTTTAAAAGTGTACATGTCTTAGAAAACCAAATAAAAGTTTGTTACACAAATCAATGGTGATATTACTCATTTTACTTACAACATATAGGACAGGTCTTTTAAAAAATTCTCATTACTTTCTCAAGCAACATTTTTTGATGGACTATATTGTTTTTTCTTTCCAGTAGGTGGATTAAGGAATAACATACGTGATATGCATGACAGACTGTATAGGCCTGGACCTCTTGCGTTTCGGAAAAACATAAAGGTTATTTTTCTTGCTATGGAGAAATACAGAATTTTGGAATGAGAGAGAAAACACATTTCAAGAAGTTATTGGAGACTTATTTTTATAAGCACCTACATAGTTCATAAGTTTATAGTTGGTCAGATTCCTAGTTTAAAACCTGAAAATAAGGACTAGAATTCCATTAAAATAAGTCTGAATGAGTTGAGCACCCTTAAATTTTTAATGCTTTTCCCAGTTTTTATTAACTCCAAGAGAATGCATTAGTTTTTTAGTTTTCCCTCCAGTTAGATTCATTCTGGACTGTAATTATTCTGAATTTGAGAGAATTATTGATGAAAGAAAGGGGAGTAGGTGGACAATCCAATAAATTTTGGTGTTAGAAAAGATAACTAGTTATATTTTGAATTGTTTCACTAATTCTTAGTACTTTCCCTAAAGTAAACTAATAGAACAGTCCTGAGATTTGTAGAGTATGAAATTCACATGTGATGTCACACTTCATAACAGAAGAGGCATGTAGTTAAAGCCTTCCAACAATATTTCTCAAATATTATAGTTAGTATTCCTTAATGTTACTTGCATATAAAATTTATCATAAGCAAACAATCAAAACACAAATAATAGATGAATAAAATTTATGGGCTGGATGTGGTGGCACACACCAGTAATCCTGGCATTTGGGAGGCTGAGGCAGAATCATCTCCGTGAGTTCAAGGCCAGCCTGAGCTACCTAGCAAGACCCTGTCTCAAGGAACAAAAACAAAAACAAAAAGATGAAAAAATTTAGAATGAAAGCTAATCAGTGACTGAAAGATAATCAGACTTGAAGTATTTATCAGCACTGAGTGTTTAATTTGGGAACATACTATCTTAAAGTACCTGCTGTTAAGTAAGGTTAGGTAACACCTAAATACACACTAACTACAAGGAAATGACAAATAAATATTATCAGGTTATTACTCAGTCGTTTAATACATCACCAAGGTCAGTTAGAACTCTTGTGATAAATAACAAAATCATACCAGGCAAACAATAACTAGTATTCATTGAATCCTTATGTTCCAGAGGTATTCCAAGGGCTTGCATTAACTCAATCTTTCAAATCTGTGAGGTAGATACTATTATTATTTTTAGAGATGAAGAAACTGAGGTATAGAGAAATTGAATACCTTCCCAATATCCAGAGATAATAAATTTACCAGGATACAAATCAGAGCACCCTGACTAGTACTAGTAAAAGCTTGGACTTTAATGTTATCAATCATGATGTTAATTTGAGTTTTCCATCAAGTTGTTTCTGAGACTGGGTAGTAGTTTAAGAGTTATATTAGTGGTAATTCCTGTGAAACATAAGCAGGGAGCGAGGATTAAATAGGCAAAACCTTCAGACCATGATGTACATCTAGGAAGCAAAACTGGGCAGGGAGAGCTTCAGACTATAATACACAGCCAACTCAGTGAGGAGCTCTAGAGAAAAAAAAGCCAGTTAGATGAGTTCCACATTGGGTAGAAATGACCAGCTGTGTTAGAAATGACCACTGATGTGTTAGTAATTGGCTGGAGGTTCTCCAGGATGATCATAGGTGGGAATTGAATGCTGCAATGATGTGCCTAACTACATTCCTCCACAACATCTTTATGGGAGGGTATTCTGAATAGCACATTTCCTTGGCTGCCCAGCACCATACTGCAATTTCAGAGAGATCAAATACCATTTTACATCCATCAGATTGACAATAAAATGTTTAAATCTGACAATTCAAATGTTGTGGAAACTTTGGATAATTATGAACACTGCTTGCCAGAATACCAAATACTCTAGCAATATATTTAAGATTATCATAACCTGTGACATAGTACTGTTCCCCAAGGAAACTCATACATGTACAAAAATTTTCATAGCCATTATTGTTTATAGTAATGAAAAGTTGGAAGCAATCTAAAAGTCCACCAACAGGAAAATGAATTGTTTATCTTATATTCATAGAATGTTATATTACAATACATAGCAGTTGAGAAAGCTAGTGCTTCATGTATTCCTATGGATATATCAAAGAATCATAAAATTGTGGAAAAAAACACAAAAGGATACCTTTCAACCCACTTAGCCTAAGTTCTTAATAATGGCACCAATATCATTTCATAAGAGTCACCTGCTGTTCCATATCTATCATATTTGTGTAACTTACTCATGTATATAAAGTTTATAAGCAGTGTCATGTTTAGTTACCTGGGGAAATGAGATCAAGGAGGTGCAGATAGGGTTTCAAGGAATGTGTCCTCTTTTTTAAAATCTGAAAATAAATATAGCAAAATGTTAATACTCTATAAAATATTCCACAAAATATACATAATATGTGTATATGTAGAAAGAGAAACGATAAGAAAGCTTGGTTCAGTATTTCTCTTGTCTTTATTTTTGTCAGTCTACTAGCATTTAAAGGTAAAAATAAAATTCTACTTCTCTTACAGACATAAACTGTAATTATCTTTTGTAGAGATTATTTATATTTCTTGTACATCTGTGGAAAACATTTGGGCCAAAATGTTCTTATCTGGAAAATGCAAAATGTGTATATCTTACCACATATGCTTCATTAACAATCATAGTTGTATTCAGAATTTTTTCATCAGAGAGACTAAAACTCCTGTTCTCTGACTATACTGTACTGAGAGCAGAATCATCAGATTTTTATTTCCCTTAACTTTCACTAATCAGATTAGTAACAGAATCAAACTTTTAAAAACCTGAATATTTTGCATAGTAACAGGTGGCCTGGGATTGTTCATCTGGCCTCTGCCATGTATACTTTCTCAGTTCTTTTGATTGATTTAGAATTGTAAAAGAAATTCTCATAAGAGTAGTGGAAAGACAGATTTTGATTCAAAAGACTCAATTTTGTAAGTCATAGAAGCCCTACTCAAATTCAAGTAAAGATTAATCATCACTAATTGAAAAATATGAATTGTGAAATTTTATAAAATCTGAAACTTTTTGAGTGTCATCTTGTTGCCACAAGTGAGAAATTCCATACCTGACCATATCATGGGTCACATGCAAAACTAATAATATTATATAAAATTTCCTGTAGGCTCTGTGTATAAAGTGTATGTGAAATATAAATGAATTTAGAGTTGTGTTCCATCCCAAAGATGTCTCGTTATATATATGCAAATATTCCAAAACACTTATGGTCCCAAACATTTCAGATAAGTAATATTTAGCCTATAGATAGATTCTAAGCTCATTGGATTATTAAGTATTCTTTTCATGAGTATTGTTTTAGGCACAGAAATTACTAGTGTTGGCTTATGTTTCTCAGTGACATACTGGAGTAAAATTATTAATTTACAAGTGATAAATTAATAAACCTCCACATACTCCCATATATAGTAGGCTACCTAAAATTATTCTTTCTGAAAAATAAATTACCTAGAAGATAGCTTTATTAATCAGAGCTTTAAAAAGTGTTAACTTGGCAGAGACAGAGTTGTACAGTATTCTTTAAAATTTAGGCAGAAATATAAACATACTTATTAACTTCATATACTACCAGAGTCATTAAAAATGATTTAATGCAAAGGGAAGTCAAAATAATCCTTAGAATTAGATGGATGGCATCACCTAAGAACTAAGCAGGGACTCTGCCAATGGAGTTCTCATTCTATTATGTTGGGTTAAGTCATTCCAATGGTTTATTGAGCTATTTTAAGGGTGACAGGGCAAAGGCTTTGACATGCAAGTAAATGTGCCCTTACAGAAGCCAGTGGAAACAATCTTAAGCAGTTTGGGCTTAAACATCTTCAGTACCACTGGAACATTTGATGGCTGAGTGCATAGGACTTCAGTATGTGAAAGAACTTACTTGTAAAACAGGAAACATCATATTTTGTCATTTTTAATAGTATTAGGTAGCAATCCTGCCATTAAAAAATGCTAGTCATTTGGAGTTATAAATACACATAACTGAAGACACATTATTGGTAGGTGCCTGCTAGTTATGGAAGATGGTTAATGTACAGATGTTGATATTAGTTCTGATGATTGTGGCAGCAAGGCCAGATTTGTAATTTACATTGGATTTGTACTTTCAGCTACTTCTAAGAGTACAGATCTCAGCTTAAAAATAAATATATAAATATATAAATATATATATACACATTTATTATATATATATATATATATTTCCATTATCCTGTGGTCAAAGGATGGATATGTCTTTCAGACTTTTAAAATATTTATATATGCAAATTCTTTTTTTCATTTTCCCTTTCTTTTGCCATTTTATTTTATTTTATTACTTTATTTTTTAGACAGATAGGATCTTTCTCTTTTGGGCAAGCTGGCCTTCAACTTCTAGGGTCAAGCAGTTCTGCAGCCTCCTGAGTAGCTAGGACTGTAAGCACACACTGTCATTCTTGACTTCATTTTTTGCTTTGATTTTGAGATTTCACTGTAAAATAATGTGATTGATTTTTTTTAAAAAAGACCTAAGAGAGTGCTGTATTTTTAAAGGTAGTCCTCTGAAGCTCTGTGCAGTGATTACTGCTGATGTTCATGGTATTTTTGGAATGCCTCTCGGAAGATTATCTTTAGAATTTATAGCACTTCTTTTTTTTATAGCACTTCTTTTAAATATTGCAATGGTTACATTTTACAAAAAATTCCTTGAGACAAATATTGATTCTTGGGAATAGTCAGAATGAGAACAATGATACAAGTCAGTATTTGGAGCCAGTTCTTGTTCACAAAATATTTGTTCAAATCTTTTTTTTTTCCTATTAAAGAGTAAAGGAAGAAAATTGCCTCTAATGTTGTCTGCCTGGAACCCATTTGTGACCTCTTTGTGTACCCTGATTTTACTGTTAGTCTGAACATCCTTTAAGTTTTTTGCTTATGTCTTGTGCTTCCTAAGGAGACTTGCCTCCCAGTAAACATTTCAAGGCAAGATCTCTAATTCCTGTTTACTGCTCAGTTCATTGGGCACCCTTAAACCTCAGTACATTATCAAATTAAGTAATTTGGAATAAATTATCTCTAAGGAACTCATCAGAATTAAAGCTCTGGATCTTGAATGTTCCCATGTGTGTACTAAATCTTCAGAAACCACTTTACTGAAACTTAGGAAAAAATCCCAGCATGTTTGGTTGACTTGGTTACAGTAAATTGTTGATAGTTTATAATCAAAGTATAATGTTTTTGCCAATATCTGTCCATATATGTTCAACAATAAAAGTACCTGATAATGTTGAATTCATATAAGTGTTCTTTTTAGATTTATGATAGAATTATAACTCCTTATTCTGTCAATATGATCTTTTTAGTTGTGAATATACTGTTCATTTCATTGACTTGATCATCATGGTATGGTTGAAGCTGTAGGCCCTATGACCTACCAGTTTTAGCAGTGTGAACTCACACCATTCTGAGTCCTTAATTATGCTGTAAAATGGATAATAACAGTTCTTTCCTCAGTGGATTCTTAGAGAATGAAGTGAGATAAACCCTGTAAAATGTGGAGTCTACTGTGTGCCTCTTAGTAAGTGCTAGATATAGTGAATAGGCACTGTAATAAAGTGTTTGTGAGATTTAACTAGGCCAAAAAGTAAAATTTCTAGAGTTTTTACATGTTAATTTTATGGATAGTATTTCTGTTACCTTTTAAAATCACTTATACCCACTATTTTATGATATATTTTGATCATAAAATAGTAGGTTCTTTTCATAGTTATGTAGAGTTGAATTAGCTTTTGGCTAACTTTTGAGAGTTCCACTCTTATAATTTCATAGTGACAATGCTGGTTCAAACTGGAACTAAATATCCCTTACATGACTTTCTTGTATTACATGATGCCAGATGCTTGTATCACTAGATAAATTTGGAATGCCTCTTTCTAAATCTCTTGGAGTCAAATCAAAGTTAACTATCAGGTAGAGAAAAGTCATGAAATTAAAACTGATACACAGTATCCTCCAGGGGATAATTCTAAAATAAGCTTTTGTAAATGATAAGGTAGCCTATGTACTGTTTTACTACCTATTTCTATTCCCAGATTCCATTTAGGAAACATTATATATTTATAGCCTGACCACATTGTGTCCTAAACACTGAAAGCAGTCCGTATTGTGGGGATTTCATTTTAACCACATAGAAATTGTAACAAGCCTCAAACCACCAAACTGAGTAAGTAGTAGATCTGGGAATAGAATTGAGAAGGTTCTGATTCTTCCTCACATACTGAGACCTCAAGGTTCTGCCCCTTCTGAACATAATAACAGGTCATCTAATGCTGCTAGACCACCAAAGTATGATGCATCATGAGCAAACCCTATGAGGGTACCACTCACTGACATACAGTGTTTGGTTTCTAAAGGCCTGCTTAGAAAACAGGGAAGTTGGAGGAGTCAGTAGTCAATCCAAGAATCAGATGATTATTGACTGATACTTCTGGGGCACTTAGTTGTTGGTACAAAGTTTACTTCTCCGCTACATTATTTTTCAAAGTGATAACTGTAGAAATGCTTTTAGGAGTTCTTAATAACATTTTTATAACTCTGAATGAAAGTAAAGAGTTTCTTGAAAGATGAAGAATAGTGTTATATATATATATATATATATATATATATATATATATGAATAAAAATTATTTTATTCCTTTCAACAATTGGCTCAAATCCTCCATTTATTTTACTTTTAAACTTTTCCTTCTTTTTGCCTTTAGTTGATTGCCAGAGCACTGAAATGGTTGTTTAAAAGGTTTTGTTCTACAATACCCTTGCTGTTTGGAGAACAAATTTGGAAACCTCACTCTGTATGACTAGAAGGAGCTTTACCTACCATTTACTATTTCACATGAATAAAAATTGTTTATACTTATATTTTACAGTTTAATTATATCACAGACCTTTTTGTTGGAATTATTTTCTTTTTTATAAAATATATCTTTTGAAGTTCCATTAGTAAAAATCTTTTGGTTTATATTTATTTAAAGTTGTCTTAGTTTTAACCTTACTCTAGAAGAAGAGCTTCATTAGATGTACTATGTAAGATAACAGTTATTTTCTTCTAAGCCTTTTGAGGATATTATTTCCCTATTTATGGCTTATTTTAGTACCATTAAATAATTTTTAAAATGTAATGCTAGTCATTACATTGAGCATTTACATTTATCATTTAAATTAATCCTTATAACAACTTTATTATGATAAGATGCCATTCTTATTTTCATGATGGAAAACATAGGCGCAGAAAAGTTAAAGATACACATACAGCATGTGAGGAGGCCAAGATTTCAACCCAGGAGCTCTGACTCCTGAGCCTGTCTCTTGAACCACTATCACAGCCAAACAAATACTTAAGAATATAGGAGGACTAATGGTATTAAACATTAAAGTTATTAGAAAACTGTAGTAATTAAGACAGGGAGGATTTTTTTTTCTGGATAGACAAGTTAGTAAACTAATCATTACTATTAGACTGCCATTACTGACATGGCATACCTGTAGCTCCTTTTCCTCATCTCTGAGATGAGGATAGTAGCAGTGCTTCAAAGAGTAATTGTGGACAGTAAGTGCATGTGTCATATCTTTTTGTTGTCATTAACAATAGTATAATAAAACAGAAAAATAAAAAAACAGACTCTACTGTATGATAGAATATAGTATATGATGCAGGTGATAGAGGGAAAGGATGGTCTGTTAAGTGGTGCTGGTATAGCTGATTGAATTACATAGAAAACATTTTAATTTAATCTATAGCCTAGTAAAGGAGTAATACCAGATTTTGAGGTTAACTATCTTTTAAATCCATGATACCATTAGAAGAAGGTTCTGGTTAATAGTTAAGTGTGTGTCGAGATGGCTGCTGTAAACATGCTACCAAAGGCAGACACTGTAAGTAAAGTGAGAGATTTGACACATAAAAATCAAAAATTTCTTTGGTAAAAGAAATAGGAGCACCATCTAAATGATTAATGGCACAGTATACTAGATTAGGAAAACCATTTGCAGCAAATGTAATACAAAGCAGCATTCTGAATTTGTAAAAAGCTCTTATTGAAATAATAAAGGACTAGCAATAGAAATTAATCAACAAACATAGTCTTTGAGAAGTACAACTGACCACTAGATGGAGAAAAAAGGCTTAGTTTTACTTGTAATTAAAAACAAAACAAACAAAAGGACCTTGGCCCTTTGCCATAGCAGCTGTGGCTCTGTGCTACCCCATGGCCCTGGGCCTCAATAAGGACCACGGGGTAACAAAGAGCCTGAGGAGATCGAGGCACACCTGCTGCTGTGGGTGCCTCACCAGACACACTAAACTTGAGAGATCTGAAAAATGTGTAGTGTATCATGGAGCTGCTCAAGATTTCCAAGGACAAACAGGCCTTCAAATTCATTAAGAAAGGTTGGGGCTGGGTGTGGTGGTGCCCATCCTATAATCCCAGTTACTCTGGGAGGCTGAGGCAGGAGGATCATAAGTTTTAGGCCGGCCTGGGCAATTTAATGAATCCCTGTCTCAAAATAAAAATAAAAAAGGCATGAGGATGTGGTTTAGTGGTAGAGTGCTGGCCTAGAATGTGTGAGTTCCAAGGTTTAACCCCCAGCTTAGAAAAAAAAAGAGAGAGAGAGAGAGAAAGAAAGCAAAGGATGGTGGAGGTATGCATCAGTGCCAAGAGGAATTGAGAGGAACTGAGCTGAGCAACATCTGGCTGCCAAGGAAGACTGAGTCTGTTCTCTCCTCTATAATCAAACCTTTAAGGAAAGAAAGAAAGGAGGGAGAGAAAAGGTGGGGGAGAGGGAGGGGAGAAGACAAGAGAGGAGAGGAGAAAGGAAAGAAACCATAAAAATTCAGTACTGCTTTCACCTATGAATTTTAAGATTATTTAAAAAGATAGCTCATAACACACAAATATATAATGGTATGAAAATAAACAAAATGGAAGAAAAATAACAGACCTACAAGATTTTTGTAGGATCGGAGGAAAGAGAATATTTTGCATTGGGAATACAGGAAGTGGTAATTTGAGTCTGTCCTTAAATTATAAGCATAATGTTAATAAGAAATGAGAACAGGGTTTAGCACCCTGTCTTCTAAGAGGTGTGACATTGTGGTAAAGAAATAGAAGTAACTATAACTTTGGTGTTGTCATGGTTGAAGGATGTGGTTTACAATCAGGGAGTCCTGAGAATCCTTGGAGACAGAAAAAAAAAAACCAGTGAAGAAGGAGAAATTGACCTAACATGCACAGAGAGATTAGACACAAGGAAGCAAGAATACTTGCTTTGATCTCTCTACTTTGATCTCAGTGAGGTAGTGACTCTTAAGACAAGGAGAAGAATAAAAGTGGGTTTGTAAAAGCTCATGATATTTTGGTCTGAATTTATGTGTGCTTCCAAAATCCAGATGTTTAAATTTAATCCCTAATGTGATAGATAGTATGAATAAATGGGGGCCTTTTGAGAAGTGATTGAATCATGAGAGCCATCACGAATAAGATTCATTTTCTGACAAAAGAGGCTGAAAGGAGGGAACATGTTTACCACTTTGCCATGCAAGGACACAGCATAAAAGTACTATATATGAGGAGAGGGCTTTCCCCAGACACAGAACCTCCTGGTAATCTTAGACTTCCAGCTTCTTTGTTTATAAGAACTAGTCTAAGGTATTTTGTTGTAGCAGCCCAGTTGGACTAAGGCTGAGACTATGGGTATCATATGGAGTAGTCAGAGACGAAAATAAATATTACAAGACTTTATTGAGACCTGGCTAAGACTCCATAGCATGGATTTTTGTGCTTTCTTCGTGGAGTGAGGTAGATATTCAGAGTGAGGGAGAACAAGGGACAAAGGAGTCCAGGGAGATAACCAGGATATTGTTGAAATAACTGCCTTTGGAGTAGAGAGGAGAAGATAGAATTGAATTAGGGAGGGTGAAAGGAAAGAAATAAAGATCTGACATTATCTATCACTGCACCCTTATGTGTGCACCTTAACCATTTAACCAGTCAGGTTTTTTGACATTTATTAAACAATTTTTTCTTTCCTACCCTTCACTTGTTATTTTGCTTTAGCTTTCTCTTACCTCATAAAATCTTACATCTCTACTTTTGAAATCGTAAGTATAATTTAATCTTAGTTTATTCATTACTTGGTTTATGATCCCAGCTAGAAGGGGGCCGTCTGCCCTTTGAACATATATAATTCCTTGTTTATACCTTTTATATAAATTTTCATAATTTTTGTTTCTACTAAATTTTAAATTCCTTGAGCACAGGGACCATCTTTTAGGTCAAATTTTGATCATTTTATATTCACAGTGCCAATACAATGACATTTCTATAGTAACTATGCAGTAAATATTTGCTAAACAGATATTGCATTGTTTATTTATACTAAGCAACTAGATAGGAGTTTTAAAAGAAAATGATGTTTTGCCTTTTCTGTGGCCAATTTTAAAGGCTTATTTTTAAATGTTAACCTAAAATGAATGTTTTTGTCCTGTAGGTATGGCATGGATTGCCTTATTCAGTTTGAAGATTTTGCCAATGTGAATGCATTTTGTCTTCTCAACAAGTATCGAAACCGGTATTGCACATTTAATGATGATATTCAAGGTAATAAAACTTTCACTATATATGGATCGTAAAGAATGGACTCAAAAAAAAAGAATGGACTTAATTTAGTTCAAAATTTTCTAATTCAATAAATATATACTAAGCATCTAGTAAAATTCAGAAATTATGTCCTTGATGATTTCACACATAATTTCTCATTTAATTTCTTATATTTGAGAAAAATACTTTGTGACTCTAGAATGTACCATATTATCCATGAGGTAAAGAGTAAGCCCCCAGAAATCTGATGAAATCCCTAGTGATTATGACTAAAGGAAGAATATGAAAATATTCATTATTTAAGAATAGAAAGTATATATACTTCTTTCTTTAGCCTTCATCTAGGTCAACCACAGTTTCTAAATTTCACCCTAGTAAGTGCTATTTTTACATACAGTGTGCCATGTTTTATTGTTTGATTTCAGATGCTTGACTGCCTGTCTTTATCTGAGCTGCATGTGTATTCCTATTGGTTATTTTTTTTAACCTTTTCTAGATACTCTACCTTCCTAATCAAATACATGCAGTGAGTGCCATATCATGACAGTCAGGGTCCTATTTCATTATGGACAAGTAGAGGGATAAACAGTCAAAGACAATAGCAAGAAGATCTTAATTAGTTCCAGTAACTTGAAATAAGATCATAAACGGCTTCCATTTGACTAATTCTCATGAATGTTTTCCAGTGTTTATCTTATATGAATTCTCATTAATACTCAATGTTGATTCATCTTTCTCTAAATACTGACTTTGGTAGCTTCCATATTACAGCATTCTGCTGATTTCTTTTCCTACCTCTTTGACTATTTCCCTTTTCTTTTTTTCTTTAGCAGTTTCATCCTTTTTGGTGTGCGTATTAAATGACACTGATGCTCAGTCCCAGGCCCTTTTCTTTTTGTTCTGTATCTTCTCAAGTGTATCCTCCGAGTCCATACATTAGATTGGCAGATTTATAGCTCCAGCCAAGACTTCTTTGAGTTTTAGGGCTATGTTTATTTAACATTTCTGTTTTGATATGTCAAAGTTACCTCATACTCAACCTATCCCAAATCAAACTCCTGTTTCTGTACCAAATCTGACCTGGTTCCAGCGTTCGCCTTGTCAGTGAATTCCTGGTAGTTCCTTCTTCAGCTTTTCCCACCAAAGACAGCCCTATGACTAAATCTTCTTGATTTTCTATCATAGAAATCTGTGTCTTCCATAGATTTCTGTCACTGTAGTATGTTGCCATTATCTTTCCTAGACAAATGATATTTTCCAAGAAGCCTGCCCACATTTATTCTTGTTTCTCCATCTTATATGTTTTCTCCAGTGTCTCTATAGTCTGTCAGAGATATTCTGCTTAGGATTTAGTGGGGAACAAAGACAGTTTTCTTCTTGCTATGAAAATGTGGTCATATCATTCCTTCCTTAAATACTTTTGTGGTTTTCTGTTGTAATTAGCGTAAACATAAGAACCCTGAATGTGGCTCAGAACTCATTGTGTAATCTCACCTCTCTCTATTCTCTATTTTGCTGTTCTAGCTATAACTTCCTTTCTTGATTTTGCAGTGATCTGACTTCTTCCTATTATAGTCTCTGTCCATATGTTCTTTCTTCTTAGATACTTCTTTGTCTTCTCTTTATATCTCAACCACAACATTCCTCAGGAAGACCTTCTGAATCCTTATATCAAGGCCAAACCCATCTCATGGGCTGTCATACACAAACTATATTTTTGGTGGTGCAGTTGTATGTGTCTATGTAACTTTTGTTAAAAATTACTCTTCCTCCATTAAAAAATTAGTCTTTCCTCACTAAGTTTTAAGCTCTGTAAGGCAAAGAACATTGCTGTTTTGTTAATCACTGTATTCGTTCTCATTTACACTGTGCCTAGCACAGAATGAATACATGTAGTATGTCTAAAGCAGAGTTTGTCAGTGGTCCACTACCTGTTTTTGTGTTTCTTGTAGCACACCCATACCCATTTTTTAAGGTATTGTGTATGACTGTTTTCTTGCTAAAACAACAGAATTAAATTCAGAATAGTATTGTATGGTGCATAAGCCCTAAATAATTCCTATCTGGCCCTTCACAAAAATAGTTTTTCAACCTTTGGTCTAAAGGATGGAATTTGAAGGAGCTAGAAAGACTGCAACTAAAAGCTTTACATTTTGGTACCAGGGATTGAACTCAGGACCCTGAGCTTGCAAAGCAGGTGGCAGAACCACTGAGCTAAATCCCCAGCCCCAAAACTTTACATTTTGAAAAGATGGCTTATATCATCTTTAGCCATATCATATAGAAAGCAAGATTGGATAGAAGCAAATGGGAAGAGTGCCGCTGTAATCCAGTTTCATGATGATGGTGCCTTGCCTCAAGAAAGTGCCAGTGAAGATAGAGAATGGAGAGACAATTGGTTGATGTTCAGAACTGAGGATGCAGCATATTATTTTTTTCTTGAAAAACTGGAAGAATAGAAAGAGAGAAACTGAGCAAGAGAAACTAGAGACATTACATGTAGGGAGACTGATTTGCCTTGTCTCCCTTACTGGCTGTGGACTTTGATCAGTTTATTTATCCTCTGTATTATTAATTTTCTTATCCATGACAAGAAGTTATATAACAGCTTCTTTTTTGCCACCCTTTGAAAACAGTATGATTGGAAGTTTGAGAATTTAAAAGAAGATCTGGAAGAACTGCTGTAGGAGAACCAGAAAGCTGACTATGAAATACAAAAGGATTCAGTTGATGAATATTCATCATCAGTTTGAAATTAACTATCATAAATATCATGCAAGTGGGCTGAGCTGCTTGACTGTAACAGTTTGGGACCAGGCAGAGCAGACATGGGAAGTGGAATTTACAGAGATATAGAAGAAGTAAAGGGTTAAGGGCTGACAGTGAAGTGATGACCATGATACTAAGCTGAAAATGGTATAAATGGACATACAAGGAATTTTTATAGGGCAAAGAGGACTAGACCTTCCCATGAAGATGAGGGAAATTGAATAAAAGAAAACTGGAAAGATTGCAGATTATAGACTACCACAAGTAAGGTATTCTAAAGCAGCACTTCAAAGAAGAATTTGTTCTGAGTGATGGTAAGTGCCAAGATGAAACTTAGGAGGAAGATAGCCAAGGTGGAATAAAGGTTAATGTGGAAATGAGGTGGTTAAAGAAACTTTAACGTGAAATAGGGATGATAATGTTTTTCTCATGGAGTTTATAGAGTTCAAAACTTACTTATGAAAATAGCCTATCAATTGAAATGTACTTTATAAATATAATTTCACTATGGTTAAAAATTCTTTAGTATGACATAGTTGTTTAAATATAAGATTTTTGAGCCTTCCAGGCCCCGACATACCACTGCCTCCAGCACCAAGGAGCAGAGCTAGCCTCAGTGCTGAGGAGGTGAGCCATGCGGGCGCCAGCAGCACACAGCCCCCCACATTGAAATAAGAAGACACGTAAACCAGTCTCAAAACCAGACTTCCAGATCACCTAAAGAAACCCCAAAGGGAAATGAGATGGAACAATCTGATACTCAACCACCTGGATTCCCTGAACTGGCAAAAAAAGAGGATCTTGAAAAAATGAAATCAGAAATAATTTCTCAGATAACAGCAGAGATTTTACCCATAGTGCAAGACATGATTAATGAATCTAGAGTGGACACAGATAAAAAAATAGAGGAGCTGAGGAACATGACGGAATCCTAACACAGGAAACAAATGGAATCCATAAAACAGATGCAAACAGATTTCCAGGAGATTACAAACTCCATCGAAAGTTTATGCAGCAGAATGAGCCAATGTGAGGACAAAATTTCAGATATAGAAAATAAGATTGAAATTAATGACCAGGAAAAAAAATTTCTTGAAAATAGTAAGGGGCCATAAGAAATCAATTGAGCAGCTGCTAGATGATTCAAAGAAGAATAACATAAGACTGATTGGAGTCAATGAAGAAACAAGAGAGACTGCAGATGACATAAAAAAACTGTTCTCAGAAGTGATGGCAGAAAACTTCCCAAGCAGGAGAAAAGAACTTGACATACAGATAAGTGAGGCATATAGGACTCCAACTAGCTGCGATCAAAAAACATCTACTCATAAACATATAACTGTTACGATTCCAGAAACCCAACAGAAGAACACAATTCTACAAACAGAGAAAAGAAACAAATCACATACAAAGGAATCACAGCAAACTTCTCAGTGAAAACCCTCAAGGCAAGAAGAGCTTGGAGTGATGTATTCCAAGCCCTAAAGGAAAACAGTCTCCAACCCAGGTTGATGTATGCTGTGAAACTATCTTTCAAAATTGATGGAGAAAGAACATACTTTCATGACAAAGAGCACCTTAGGAACTCATGAATACCAAACCAGCACTCCAAAAATTTTAGATAATATCCTAGGAAAAGAAAATGAGGATCATAACCCCAGGAAGCCCAGAAGAATGGATCCACTTGGCATGGCAAAAAATTAAATGCAAAGAGGGATAATCCAACAAAAAGAAAAAGTCATGACAATGAAAAGTCAATACATATCAATTATAACCATCAATGTTAATGGTCTCAATTCACCAATCAAAAGAAATAGATTGGCAGAATGGGTCAAGAAGCAAGATCCAACAATATGCTGCACACCAGAAACACACTTAATTCAAAAAGAAATTCATAGACTGAAAATTAAAGAGTGGAAAACAATACTCTATGTGATAGGAACCTGAAAAAAACAGGAGCAGCTATCTTCTTTGCAGATCAAGTGCATTTCAAACCAACACTGATGAAGAGAGACAAAGAAGGACACTATATCCTTGTAAAGGGAACAATCCAAGAGGAAGAAATGACAATCATAAATATCTATGCACCAAACACTAGTGTGTCCAACTATATAAATCAAATACTAATGGACATGAAAAATCAAATAAGCACTAATACATCAGTAGTCGGGGACCTCAATACCCCACTGTCGGGACAGGGAATGGGGAAAAAATAAGAACCAAGATGCATCATATGTAGGTAAAAGTACCCAATGATAAATGTAAATGTATTGTATACCTAAAATGTACCAATAAAAGAATTTAATGAAAAAAATACTTCACTGTCACAAATAGATAGATCAAATACACAAAAAATAAGCAACAAAATACTAGAACTCAAACGAACTCTTGATCAAATGAACTTAACAGATGGTTACAGAGCATTCCACCCCACAAAATCAGAATATACATTCTTTTCAGCTGCAAAATAGACCACATACTTGCTCACAGAACATGTTTAAGTAAGTGCAAAGGAACTGAAGTTATTCCCTGTATATTATTAGACCATACTGCGATGAAATTGGAGCTCAACAGCAAAAGAAATCACAAGAATTTCATAAACACATGGAAATTGAACAACACACTTCTGAATAACCAATGGGTCACAGGAAATTAAAGAAGAAATCAGAGAGTTCCTACAATTAAACAACAATGAGAATACAACACATCAGAATCTATGGGTCACAATGAAAGCAGTCTTAAGAGGGAAATTCATAGCACTGAATACTCATATTAGGAAAACAAAGCAAGCGCAATTAAACAACCTGATGCTAAACCTCAGGCTTCTAGAAAAAGAAGAGCAGGACAACCCCAAAGCTCATACAAGGGAGGAAAGTATAAAGATCAGAGCAGGAAACAATGCAATGGACACTAAGAGAACAATATAAAAACTCAATGAAGCCAAGAGGTGGTTCTTTGAAAGAATCAACAAAATTGACAAACCTTTAGCCAACCTTGTCAGAAAAAGGAAAGAAAAGGCCCAAATCCATGCAATTAGGAATGAAAACGGTGAAATTACAATGGAATCAAGAGAAATCCACAGGATCATCAACACCTGCTTCGAGAACCTGTATGCCAATAAGATGGAAAACATGGAAGAAATGGACAGATTTCCTAGATACGTATGAATTACCAAAGTTGAACAAAGAAGAACTAAAAATTCTAAGCAACCCAATATCATCAATGAAATTGAAAACTTACCAACTAAGAAGAGTCCATGTCCTGCTGGCTTCACTGCTGAATTCTACAAGATATTTAGAGAGGAACTGCTGCCACTACTGTTTAAACTCTTCAGTGAAATTAAAAGGGAAGCAATACTCCCAAATTCATTCCTGGAAGCAAGCATCACCTTGATCCCCAAAGCACAGAAAGACCCAAATGAAAAAGAGAACTATAGGCCAATCTCACTAATGAACATAGATACAAAAATCCTTAATGAGATACTGGCAAATAGAACGCAGAAGATCATCAAGAAGATCATACACCCTGACCAAGTGGGATTTATCCCAGGGATGCAGGGATGGTTCAACATATGCAAATCAATCAGTGTAATACACTATATCAATAGAGCCAAGGACAACAATCATATGATCACCTCAATAGATGCAGAAAAAGCATTTGACAAAATTCAACATGCATTTATAATAAAAATCCTACAAAAAATTGGAATAGACACACTCTACCTCAATCTGAAAAAAGCCATCTATGAAAAAACAACAGCCAATATCATATTAAATGTTCCAAAAGTGAAATCTTTCACACTAAAACCAGGAACAAGACAAGGATGTCCATTATCACCACTCCTCTTCAATATAGTTTTGGAAACAATAGACACAGCAATTAGACAAGAGAAAGAAACAAAAGGAATAAAGACAGGAAATAGAAAAGTCAAATTGTCATTATTTGTAGATGACATGATACTCTGTATAGAAGACCCCAAGAACTCCACCAAAAGTCTTCTAGACTTAATAACCAAATTCAGTCAAGTAGCTGGTTACAAGGTCAACACACAAAAATCAGTAGGTTTCCCCTACATGAACCACAGACTCCGTGAGAGAGAAATAGAGCAAACAATTCTTTTCACAGTAGCATCCAAAAAACTGAAAGACCTAGGAATCAACCTAATGAAAGAAATCAAAAACCTCTTCTCTGAAAACTATAGCACTCTGAAAAGAGAGATTGAGGATGATATCAGAAAATGGAAAGAAATCTCTTGCTCCTGGGTAGGAAAAATCAACATAGTGAAAGTGGCCATACTTCCAAAACTGCTGTATAGATTCAATGCAATCCCAATTGAAATCCCAGCAGCATACTTCACAGACCTTGAGAAAACAATCCAAAAATTCATTTGGAAGAAGAGACCTAGAATAGCAAAAGCAATTCTAGGCAACGGAGACATGGCAGGGGGTATCACAATCCCCACTTTGAAACCATACTACAAAGCTACTGTGATAAAAACCAACCACATGGTTCTGGTAAAGACAGAGCAGAGGACCTGTGGAACATATCAGAAGATGCAGAAACAACTCCAGACACACTCAGCCACCTCATCTTCTACAAAGGAGCTAAACACCCTCATTGGAGGAAAGATAGCCTCTGTGATAAATGGTCCTGGAAAATTAGCTTTCAACTTGCAAAGATTAAAACTAGACCTGTATCTTTCACCATGCACTAAACTAAATCAAAATGGATTAAAGATCTAAATATTAAAACAGAATCGCTGAACCGGCTGGAACAGAGGTTAAGTAGAACTCTTTTTTTTTTGTATTAAATTCTTTTATTGGTACATTGTAGGTATACAACACAATTAGATTTCTCATTGGGAATTGTACCTTTATATAATGCATCTTGGTTCTTATTTTTTCCCCATTCCTAGCCCTCCCTTCACGCCCTCCACCCTTCCCTATTTACAGACTTTATTTCCATTTTTCCATTTCTCAGCATTTTTTCCTTTCCCCTGCCCCTCCCACTACAGCTACCCCTTTGGACCTTTTCCTCCTATTTTACATTATCAATTATTCATTCTAATCATTGGTACATTTTAGGTATACAATATAATGACATTCATCATTGGAAATTTGCACCTTTACACAGTCGCTCTTGGTTCTTATTTTTCACCCTTGCCCAGCCCTCCCTTCAACCCCTCCATTCCTCCCTATTTACAAAGATTTTGTTCCTATTTTTCCATTTTCTCATATTAATCCCATTCCCCTCTATCCTTTCCCCTACCCCTCCCACTTTCCCCTCCCCTTTGCCCCTTTTCTTCCTATTTCACATTAACTATTATACATTTAGTCCTTATTTACACTTTCAGTTTCTCACACCAGAGAAACTATTCAGTATTTACACATGTGTGTCCTATTTATTTCACTTAAGAGTATCGCCTCAATGTGCATCCACTTAGCTATAAATGTCTCTAATTTCTCATTTTTTATGGCTGAGTAGTACTCCATTTTATAAAAAAACCACATTTTCTTGATCCAGTCTCCAGTTGATGAGCATTTAGGCTGTTTCCAAGTTTTAGCTATCATGAATTGTGCGGCTATGAACATGGGTGCACATATATCACTGTGGTATGATTCTTTTAATTCTTTGGGGAAGATCCCCAGCAGTGGAATAGTGGGGTCAAATGGGACTTCCGGTCCTAGTTCTTTGAGGTATCTCCATACTGATTTCCACAGTGCTTGCACCAGTCTACACTCCCACCAGCAGTGGAGCAGGGTTCCTCTTTCCCCACAGCCCCACCAGCATTTGTTATTGGTTGATTTCATGATAGCAGCCATTCTTTCTGGAGTGAAGTGGAATCTCAGCATTGTTTTCATTTGCATCTCTCAAATGACCAGTGATGTTGAACATTTTTTCATGTATTTATTTGCTATTTCTACTTCTTTGTCTGAGAAATGTCTGTTCATTTCAGATGCCCATTTTTGGATTGGCTCTTTAAATTTGGGAGGTCTGATCTTTTTAAGTTCTTTATAGATTTGAGATAGTAGACCTTTGTCTGAGGAAGAGCAGGTGAAGATTTTTTCCCACATTGTGGGTTGTCTCTTCACACTGTTGGTGGTTTCTCTTGCTGTGTAGAAGCTTTTTAATAAGAAGAGATCCCATTTGTTGATTGTTTGTGCTAGTTCACGGACAACTGAGGTTTTGTTCATAAAATCTTTTCCTACACCGATGTCTTCAAGGGTTCTACCTAACCTCTGTTCCAACTGGTTCAGAGTTTCTATTTTAATATTTAGATCTTTAATCCATTTTGATTTTAGTTTAGTGCATGGTGAGAGATATAGGTCTACTTTTAATCTTTGGCAAGTTGAAGCCCAATTTTTCCAGGACCATTTCTTAAAGAGGCTATCTTTCCTCCAGTGAGGGTGTTTGGCTCCTTTGTCAAAGAAGAGATGGCTGAGTGTGTGTGGCGTTGTTTCTGCATCTTCTAATCTGTTCCACTGGTCCTCAGGTCTGTTTCTTTGCCAGTACTAAGCTATTTTTATCACAGTAGCTTTGTAGTATAGTTGCAGGTTGTGTGATACCCGCTGCCATGTCTCTGTTACCTAGAATTATTTTTGCTATTCTGGGTCTGTTGTTGCTCCAAATGAATTTTTGGATTGTTTTCTCAATGTCCATGAAGTATGCTGCTGGGATCTCAATTGCAATTCCATTAAATCTATATAGCAGTTTTGGAAGTATGGCCATTTTCACTATATTAATCCTTCCTACCCAGGAGCAGGGGATGTCTGTCCATTTTCTGATATCATCTTCAATCTCTCTTTTCAGAGTGCCATAGTTTTCAGAGAAGAGGTCTTTGATTTCTTTTGTTAGGTTGATTCCTAGGTATTTCAGTTTTTTGGGTACTATTGTGAAAGGAATTATTTGCCCTATTTCTCTCTCAGTGAGTCTGTCATTGGTGCAGAGGAAAGCTATTGATTTTTGTGTGTTGACCTTGTAATCAGCTACTTGACTGAATTTGGTGATTAAGTCTAGAAGACTTTTGGTGGAGTTCTTGGGGTCTTCTATATAGAGTATCATGTCATCTGCAAATGACAGTTTGACTTCTTCATTACCTATCTTTATTCCTTTTATTTCTTTCTCTTGTCTAATTGCCGTGGCTAATGTTTCCAGAACTATATTGAACAAGAGTGGTGATAGTGGACATCCTTGTCTTGTTCCTGATTTTAAGGTGAAGGATTTCAGTTTTTGACCATTTAGTATGATATTGGCTGTTGGTTTTTCATAGATGGCTTCTATCAGTTTGAGGTAGAGACCATCTATTCCAATTTTTTGTAGGGTTTTTATCATAAATGCATGTTGGATTTTGTCAAATGCTTTTTCTGCATCTATGGAGATAATCATATGGTTTTTGTCCCTGGCTCTATTGATATAGTGTATTACATTAATTGATTTTTGTATATTGAACCATCCCTGCATCCCTGGGATGAACCCCACTTGATCAGGGTGTATGATCTTCCTGATGATCTTCTGCATTCTGTTTGCCAGTATCTTTTTAAGGATTTTTGTATCTATGTTCATTAGTGAGATTGGCCTATAGTTCTCTTTTTCAGTTGGGTCTTTCTCTGCTTTTGGGATCAAGGTGATGCTTGCTTCCAGGAATGAATTTGGGAGTATTGCTTCCCTTTCAATTTCATTGAAGAGTTTAAACAATAGTGGCAGCAGTTCCTCTCTAAATGTCTTGTAGAATTCAGCAGTGAAGCCATCAGGGCCTGGGCTTTTCTTAGTTGATAAGTTTTTAATTACATTTTCAATTTCATTGGTTGATATTGGGTTGTTCAGAATTTTTAGGTCTTCTTAGTTCAACTTTGTTAATTCATATGTATCTAGGAATCTGTCCATTTCTTCTGTGTGGTCCATCTTATTGGCATATAGGTTCTGGAAGTAGGTATTGATGATCCTCTGGATTTCTGCTGGGTCTGTTGTCATTTCACCCTTTTCATTCCTAATTTCATGGATTTGGGCCTTTTCTTTCCTTTTTCTGACAAGGTGGGCCAAAGGTTTGTCAATTTTGTTGATTCTTTTGAAGAACCAACTCTTGGCTTCATTGATTTTTTATATCATTCTCTTAGTCTCCATTGCATTGATTTCTCCTCTGATCTTTATAATTTCCTCCCTTGTATGAGTTGGGGTTGTCCTGCTCTTTGCTTTCTAGAAGCTTGAGGTTCAGCATCAGGTTGTTTAATTGGGCTCGTTCTGTTTTCCTAATATGTGTATTCACTGCTATGAATTTCCCTTGTAAGACTGCTTTCATTGTGTCCCATAGATTCTGATATGTTGTATTGTCATTGTCATTTAATTGAAGGAACTGTCTGATTTCTTCTTTAATTTCCTCTGTGACCCATTCATTGGTTATTCAGAAGTGTGTTGTTCAATTTCCACGTGTTTATGAAATGTTTTGTTTCTTTTGCTGTGGATCTCCAATTTCATCGCAGTATGGTCTGATAATATACAGGGGATAACTTCAATTCCTTTGCACTTACTTAAACATGTTCTATGTGTATGTGGTCTGTTTTTGAGAATGACCCATGTGCAGCTGAGAAGAATGTGTATTCTGATTTTGTGGGGTGGAAGACTCTGTAAACATCTGTTAAGTTCATTTGTTCAAGAGTTTGATTGAGTTCTAGTATTTCATTACTTATTTTTTGTCTAGTTGATCTATCTGTGACAGTGGGGTGTTGAGGTGCCCCACTACAATTGTATTAGTGCATATAAGACTTTTCATGTCCATTAATATTTGTTTTATATAGTTGGGCGCACTAGTGTTTGGTGCATAGATATTTATGATTGTCATCTCTTCCTGTTGGATTCTTCCCTTTACAAGGATGTTTTGTCTTCCTTTTTCTCTCTTAATCAGTGTTGGTGTGAAATCTACTTGATCTGCAAAGAGGATAGCTACTCCTGCTTTTTTTCGGGTTCCTTTCACATGGAGTATTGTTTTCCACCCTTTCACTTTCAGTCTATGAGTTTCCTTTTGAATTAAGTGTGTTTCTTGTATGCAGCATATTGTTGGATTTTGCTTCTTGACCCATTTGGCCAGTCTATTTCTTTTGATTGGTGAATTGAGACCATTAACGTTGATGGTTATAACTGAAATGTATTGACTTGTCATTGCCATGACTTTTTCTTTTTGTTGGGTTCTCCCCCTTTACATTGAATTTCTTGTCATGCCAGTTGGGTTCATTCTGCTTTGTTTCCTGGGGTTGTGACCCTCAGTGTCTGTTCCTAGGATATTGTGTAAAATTCTTTGGAGTGCTGGTTTGGTATTCACAAAGTTCCTAAGGTGCTCTTTGTCATGAAAGAGAAATAAGATTATTTCTCCATCCATTTTGAAAGATAGTTTTGCAGGGTACATCAATGTGGGTTGGAGGCTGTTTTCTTTTAGGGCTTGGAATATGTCACTCCAAGCTCTTCTTGCCTTGATGGTTTGTGTTGAGAAGTCTGCTGTGATTCTGATGGGCTTTCCTTTGTATGTGATTTGTTTCTTTTCTCTGACTGCTTATAGAACTTTGTTCTTCTGTTGTGTTTCTGGAATCTTAACAATTATATGCCTATATGTAGATTTTTTTGATCAAGGCTATTTGGAGTCCTATATGCCTCACTTATCTGTATGTCAAGCTCTTTTCCCCTGCTTGGGAAGTTTTCTGCCATTATTTCTGTGAAGAGATTTTTTATGTCATCTGCACTCTCTCCTGTTTCTTCATTGAGCCCAATCAGTCTTGTGTTATTCTTTTTTGCATCATCTAGCAGCTGCTGGATTGATTTCTCATGTTCCCTTATAATTTTGAAGCAATTTTTCTTTTCCTGGTCACTAATTGCAGTCTTATCTTATATATCTGAAATTCTGTCCTCACATTGGCTCATTCTGCTGTGTAGACTTTCAGTGGAGTTTTTCATGTCCTGGAAATCTATTTGCATCTGTTTTATGGATTCCATTTGTTTCTTATGTTGGGATTCCATCATGTTCCTGAGCTCCTCTCTAGATTTATTAATCATGTCTTGCACTAAGGGCACAATTTCTCCTGTTATCTGAGAAATTATTTCTGATTTCATTTTTTCCAGATCCCCTTTTGTTGCCAGTTCAGTGGGTCCAGGTGGTTGAGTATCAGAGTATTCCATTTCATTTCCCTTAGGGGTTGCTGTAGGTGATCTGGAAGTTTAGTTTTGAAACTTATTTACATGTTTTCTCATTTCAGCTGGGCCAGGGGGCTGTTAGCACCTGCACAAATTACCTCCTCTGAGCTGGGAGAGGTTGTACAGGGGCCGGGAACAGCGGTAGGGCTGGTGATCCCAAAGCCCTTTCCTGTGGTCTGGGAGCTGCTGGAGGTTTGGTGGCCAGGAAACCCCTTCCTCTGGATCAGGAACAGTGGGATGGTGGCTCGGAAGCCCCTCCCTCTGGGCCTGGAGCAGTGGGAGGGATGGTGGCCCGGCAGCCCCTTCCTCTGAGCCAGGAGCAGCAGGACAGAAGGTGTCCCAAAAGCCCTTTCCTCTGGGCTGGGAGCAGCGGGAGGGATGGTGACCGGGAATCCCCTTCCTCTGGACCAGGAGCAATGGGACAATGGCTCAGAAGCCCCTACCTCTGGGCTGGGAACAGTGGGACTCAGTACCTTGGTCTGGTGGTCTGGTGTCCTCTGTGTCTTTGTAGTGTGGAACCAGGTGGCTGCCTGTCTGCAGTAGGGTGATTCTGTGTCTTCCGTGTGACCCAGGACCTCGGTAGGCTGTGCACAGACCTGCCTGTCTGCAGCGGGCTAATTCAGCGTGTGTTCCGTTGGACTGGGGACCTTGGTAGGGTGTGGGCAGACCTGCCTGTCTGCAGCGGGCCGATTTGGCATCTAAGTAGAACTCTTAAAGACATCGTGAAGGAAAATATTTTATGAACAAAACCTCAGTTGCCCATGAATTAGCACAAACCATCAACAGGTGGGATCTCTCCTTATTGAAAAGCTTCTGCACAGCAAGAAATACTACCAACAGAGTGAAGAGACAACCCACAATGTGGGAAATAATTTTCACCTGCTGTTTCTCAGACAAAGGTCTACTATCTCGAATCTATAAAGAACTTAAAAAAATCAGACCTCCCAAATTTAAAGAGCCAACCCAAAAATGAGCAACTGAAATGAACAGACATTTCTCAGATAAAGAAGTAGAAATAGCAAATAAATGTATGAAAAAATATTCAACATCACTGGTCATTTGAGAGTTGCAAATGAAAACAATGCTAGATTACACCTCTCCACTGAAGGAATGGCTGTTATCATGAAATCAACCACTAACATGCTGGCGGGGTTGTGGGGAAAGAGGAACCCTCGTCCACTGCTGGTGGGAGTGTAGACTGGTGCAAGTACTGTGGAAATCAGTATGGAGATACCTCAAAGAACTATAATTGGAAGTCCCATTTGATCCAGCTATTTCCCTGCTGGGTATCTTACCCAGAGAATTTAAAGAATCATACCACAGTGATATATGTGCACCCATGTTCATAGCAACACAATTTGTAATGGCTAAAGCTTGGAAGCAGCCCAAATGCCCATCAAGTGGAGACTGGATAAAGAAAATGTGTTTTTTTAATAAAATAGAGTACTACTCAGCCATAAAAAATGAGAAATTAGAGACATTTATAGCTAAATGGATGCACCTTGAGGTGATATGCTTAAGTGAAATAAATAGGACATGCATGTGTAAATACCAAATAGCTTCTCTAGTGTGAGAAATTGAAAGTGTAAATAAGGACTAAATGGTACAATAGATAATGTGAAATAGCAAGTAAAGGGGCAAAGGGAGGGGTAAGCAGGAGAGGTTGGGGAAAGGTAAGAAGGGAATGGAATTAATATTGGGAAATGGAAAAATCAAACAAAATGTTTGTAAATAGCGAGGGATAGAGGGGCTGAAGGGGGGGGGTAGGGAAATGGGGAAAATATAAGAACCGAGATGGATTACATGGGAGTGCAAATTTCCAATGATGAATGTCATTATATTGTGTACCTAAAATGTACCAATAAAATTAAATTTAAAAAATAAATCTAAGATTTTTTTAAAATTCCAAATTTGTATACATTTTGAAAGATGCTAAAATTCTTGGACAGGTGTTTTTCCAAATTATTGTAATATTAATTACATCATTCACGTTAGTGACTGTTTTCGGATACTTGCTATTTGAACTTTGCTTTATTCATGTTTTATTAAATTTCTGTTTCAGTATTTATTAATGAAAGTGAACATTTGAAAGATTTTGGGAAGAAAATAAGATGGAAATTTAGCAAGAGTAAATGTGAATTGTAGGAAGCCAGCCTAATCTTAATGTATTCCAGCCTGAATTGAGGATATACCCTTTTAATAGAGGGCTGGCTTTCATGCTACATATACAATTTGCAGAATGGCCTTTTTAAGTCACTTTTTTTGTGGAGAGAAGGTCTTGCTATATATTTCAGACTGGCTTTCAACACTTGGCGATCTTTCTTCCTCAGCCTCCTGGGTTCTGGAATTATGGGTGTGAATCATCACGCTGAACTTAAATCACTTATTATTTGATTTTTGAGGTGGTTTCTAATATACTGCCTACCAGTAAACTATTGAACAAATCTATTCCTTTCTTTAATACTTTATATTTTTTCATTTGTGATTCTCAGAGATGTCCATATTGAACGTAAAGACTAGTGTTACATGATTTTGAACCATTATGCAGAATTAATAAAAATCAGAATTCAGTTGAAGAAAAAGAATGATAAATTCAAATCATGAAACAAAATAAGTAAGTAGGATTTAAAGTGAGAATTCCTATCAACCAAGGAGAGAAATCTAGAGATCAAGGCCTGAGGTATATCAGAATTAATATCTGTAGCACAGAAACTGTGAGACAGAGCCAAGAGCAGTGTGTTGAGGAACCCGGAAGATACAGCAGAATGTTGCCCCATCCCTGCAACTCAGCACTACTGAGGCATTTAAATAGTTCATGTTTACCCCAGCTAAAATATAATTTGCACACATATCAGTGCTTATTTCCTCATTGGAATTTCATAGTGTTACTGCCTTAGGGAACATAAAGATAGGTTTGAGAAAAATGTGTCTTATCTCTGACTCGAGAAAACCTTTGGTGAGTTATTGAGGTTTTGACTAGAAATGAACAAACGATTTTGTGAATTTCTCCATACCAAAATTGTGTCCTTATGACACATTTTCTCCATATGTTTCTTTTTTACCTTTTAAACTATATGCTTTTACCATTATGCCTGCAGATGTAATATTTCCCCCCACTGTGGCACAGAAATTATATTTCATTGCCAATAAAAATAATTATGTAACTGTTATAATCATACCATGTAAATAAATATTTTTACACTGGATCTTTGGAAGGGCTTTTTAAAAATGTTTTAAACAGATGTGTTTTTGAAAGATACTATTTCATGAAAAATATTTGGTTAAAGAAAAATGTACTTAAAATGTGCTACATTCATGATCTAAAATAATCTTATACAGGTTTTGGTTTAAAATGCATTGTAACTCTTTTGGCCATTTCCTTAGGGAATCTCCCTTGTCACTTTCTTTAGATCTTTTGTCTTACATTGTTCAGATTCCATGGGAAGAATTTTTCCAACCTCTGTCCTATTATTAAGTTTGTGCCAGTATTAGCTTTCTAGGAGTGTTCTTTGAGCTAAAAAGCAGAAGATTGGGGAAGAGGGTCTCCATGTTGAGTATATAAATTTCACGTAATCTTGTTTTCATCATAGCACCCATTTATGACAGGTGTTCTACAATCCAGAGGCTTTCTTTGGAAAAGAAGCCTTTAGTGTGTTTCTAAACTATCTGCCAGCAGTAGAGGGAAACATCTGGATTCCAACTGCTTCTCAGTAGATTTCTGACCAGCTTCTTACAGTGCCTTCTGTAGCTGAAACTTTGAAGAGTTCTGCTCTATCACTTCTAAACCATTTCCCTCTCTTGGCCAACAATTCATCTTTCTCAAGTTGGCTAAGTCAGTTGCCATTTGCTTCTAGAGCCTTGCAGCTTCTTAAATTTTGTTGCTACCCTCTTCTGGGGAGTCTCTCTCTCTCTCATTTATTACTGTTTTAGTGTTGTTTGTTGGTTGTCGGGGAGAAGGATACTAATTTGTTTTCATTCTCCATTTTAAATAGGAAGTCAGCCCTCCCTTCATGTCTTACACATGTTTTTTTTTTCTCAGTTGCACTCCCATCTGAGGTCCAGGACTTCTCACATTAGTCTCTCAGTGTTGTGCTTAGGTGCTGGATGCTCTAAAGGCCTTGAGTGCTGCCTTGGTAAATTGACCCTTCCTTCTACTACTTCTCATTCTTGTACATCATCTGATCTTTTTATTTAATAGCATACATGGATTGTAATTATTTCATTGTATTGTTCTCATTTACTAGTTATATGTGGTAATTCTAATTAAATTTAACAAATATTGCATAGGTCGAGGTCATTCTTTGATAAAAGATGAGACTGATATTTGCAACAGTAGCAAAAGCATAGCACAACTAGTAACTTCTGTTTAGGTTAAAAACATATTACACACAAATACAAGTTGTGTATCTCTTGTTCAAAATGTTTAGGAACAGAGCATTTGGATTTTAGAGTTTTCTGGTTTGGGGAATATGTATTTACATATATATAAATTACATATATAATGAAATGTTAATTTGTGTTTCATATAATCTTATACACATGGCTTGCAAGCAATTTCATACAGCATTTTTAGTGCACCTACATTTCGCTGCAACTTGTCACATAAGGTCAAGTATGGAATTATCCACTTACAGTGTGGTGTCAGTGCTAAAAATTTTTCAGATTTTGGAGCATTTGGGGTCTTGAATTTTTTTATTAGGAATACTTAACCTCTTTGTGTTTCTAAAATTTTAAACAAAAGAGACAACCTACAATGTGGGAAAAAAATTTTTAGCAGCTGTACTTCAGACAAAGGTCTACTATCTAGAATATATAAAGAATTGAAAAAAAATCAGACCCCCCAAATTCAAAGACCCAATTCAAAAATGGGCATCTGAAATGAACAGACATTTCTCAGACAAAGAAGTAAAAGCAGCAAATAAATATATGAAAAAATGTTCAGCATCACTGGTTATTCGAGAGCTGCAGATGAAAACAACATTGAGATTCCACTTCACCCCAGAAAGAATGGCTGCTATCAAGAAATCAACCAATAACAAATGCTGGTGGGGGTGTGGGGAGAAAGGAACCCTTCCTCATTGCTGGTGGGAGTGCAGGCTGGTGCAATCAGTATGGAAATTAGTATAGAGATACCTCAAAGAACTAGGGCTAGAGGTCCCATTTGACCCAGCTATTTCCCTGCTGCGTATCTTCCCCAAAGAATTAAAAGAATCATACCACAGTGCTATATGTGCACCCATGTTTATAGTGGCACAGTTTGTAATAGCTAAAGCTTGGAAACAGCCCAAGTGCCCATCAACTGGAAAATGGATAAAGAAGATGTGGTTTTTTAATAAAATGGAGTACTACTCAGCCATAAAGAATGACAAACTAGAGACATTTATAGCTAAATGATGCATATTGAGGCCATACTCTTAAGTGAGATAAATAGGACACACATGTAAATACCAAATAGTTTCTCTAGTGTGAGAAACTGAAAGTGTAAATAAGGATGAAAATGATTAAAATGAATAATTGATAATTTGAAATCTTAAAAGATCGAAAGGTGTAGGGGTGGTGGGAGGGGAAGGGGAAAGGAAAGAAGGGAAAGGAAAAATTATGAGAAAAGAAAAAAAATGGAAATGAAATCTATGTAAATAGGGAAGTGTGGAGGGGGTGAAAGGCACACAGGTAATGGGAAAAAAAATAAGAACCAAGATTCATCATGTACAGATACAAACACCCAATGATAAATGTAAACGTATTGTATACCTAAAATGTACCAATAAAAGAATTTAAAAGAAAAAAAAATGAAAGTTTAAGCAAGATTTGGTGTCTTTAATATCCTGTTAACAGAGCTAAATATTTAGCCCTCTTTAAAACCACTAGTCCAAAGATAAGTCTCTCTGATTTACTAAAATTTTAGTTTTTCACCTCAAAACAAAAGCTATTATGGAATAATTTATTTTAAATCTCACATTTTAATGAAATTCCACATTTACTCCCTTCTTTACAATGAAATTTAAATCAGAGTAGTGTCAAGCCCCATACAAGGAGCATATTCAAGTTAAATTTTGGTAGTGATGGAAATGTCTTTCTAATTTTATTAATTTTATGAAGAGATTAGAGGTTTCATTATATCCTCAGGAAATGTGGAAAATACATTTAAGCCTAAGGCCCTGATATCCAGTATGATAAAGTAGACTTACTTTATTTTATTTGTGGTAATATGTCTGAATTTATGGCATTTTGAGTTTTAATACAGCAATCATACTATATGAAAATAAGTCACCACATTATAGCTAAGTATTTAAACTATTTTGGAATATTTTCTGTTTGCTTAATTAGAAATATCAGTTCAGTCAGAGTAATAATACAAATACAGTAATTACTGATAATACTTTAGCTTTTACTCTTCAACTGATTAAATCTGGTAGTGTTCATAGAATCTGTAGAAACTCTTGAAATCATACAGTCTCAGAGCTGGAAGGAAGCATACAGTTCCTCACGTCTAAACTTCTGGTGAATTTCCTTTGAAAGAAGCAGAGATGGAGACAGACTGAGATACTGTTTGAATAATGCTCTATCTAGTAACTGAATATCTGTGACTCTCCAATTTGAATTCTTTCATCTGTTTAACAATTCTAGTGAATCTGTCTTGATGTATTGACTAATCATGTCATGGAATCTTCCCTACACGGAGCAACTATATTTTTGTACAGACTTTCATTTTAAATTATGTATAGAGGAGTGGCATTTGCATAATATATAACTTATCACAGTGAATTATTCGTAGTGATGGCTCAAGATTGCAAGAGTTTTGTTTCGACAATCCTTATTATGTTATAAATAAAAAGCAAGAAACATTTAGGCCTTCAACAATTATTATTTATTGTGGTCTTATTTATGACTATTAAAAAAGGAAATGAACCAAAAGATTGAAAAGAACAAATATGTTGTTAGTGAAATTTTGAATATATTTAGTCCTTGGCATATATAATTCTGTATCATTGTGTCATTCACCCAATCTATTCTGATCTAGGTTTTGGCTAAATAAGGATATTTAAAGTTTAGGAAGCTACTACTCAACTGAGTGATCTAGGAAACATTATAGAGGGAATGTTCCTTTAGAGGGATAAAATATAGATACAGCTGGAAGAACTGAAAGAAGCTGTAAGGTTTAATTTCAGGAGTGAACCATAAGGAAGTTGAGTTGTATAATTATGTTCAAAGCAAGAGAACTACTCTGTGATCTGTGAAAGTTTATATGGTGAAGGCAATATAATTAGAACTGGTGCAATTTCTATGCCTGTGAGGTGTGATGAGGGAAACACAATTTTTGTCTTAAGTAAATCTTACATTAATTTTATCTAGCATCTATGGGATTCATCATGGATTATCATATTTAGAAAGTCTATTGAAGAATGAAGTAAAATCACATTTTAATTGTTATTAACTCTTAACTTTTCAAATTGAGAAATTAAGTTCCAAATATATAAAAAACATCACTACTACCACCATTATAAGAAAGCATTTACCTCCTTTGTGTAAAGGAAATCTGCAAAAGATTTCAAAGTCTCAAAAGTAAATAGGTGGAACAGTTTAATAGCACTTATTCTTTTTTATCTCATAGAGTAATATTATTTCACAAGTGAGGAAACTGACATACAAATTATTTCTCTAAATTCTTTGACCGTTGAGCTGCAGTCCACATAAGAATCCATAAGCATCCAGTGCTCTTATGCATTGCATCATCAAAATAAGTTACAGAATTCTCTTTTTGGAAAATTTTCAAGGACAGTAGTAAGCTGCTATCTTAAAATTGATGTCAGTAACCTGAGAATTTCACCTCATATGCAACCACAGGGTCAGACAACCACAAGTTCTCTTGCTGTACCAGGTAACCTGTTGTGTGACGATTTCAAGGTGTGGATAAAAGCTTTAGAACTTGACAGGATCTATCTGAGAATTACTCAAGGATATTTATTACTTGTTTCAGGAACAGCATCTGTTGCAGTTGCAGGTCTCCTTGCAGCTCTTCGAATAACCAAGAACAAACTATCTGATCAAACAATATTATTCCAAGGAGCTGGAGAGGTACCTGCCTTGTACAATACAGTACTCATGTTCTCCTAAACTAATGAACATATAATTATTTTTAATTACTTATTAATTCAAGGTTTGAAGCACTCTTTATTTCAGTATATTACAACAACTATAGGCTTTATTGGAGTCTCAAATGAAGTATTGAGGCATATTGATTTTTCATAGGAGACTTTATTAGTATGATGTATAAAGATTTTTTCCAATTAATTAAAATTTAAGATTATTAAATGTTGCCATAGGTTTTTGTTATACATATTTAAGGTGTCATGAAAGAAAAAATGTATGATTATATGTAAAAACCTTTAGGTAGTTAAGCTAATATATTAGTATCCTCCAGCATCAGAATTTTTTTTAAATTACACTTATGACTCAGTGTGTATATATATAACTATGTGTTTTTAAGAAAAAATAAAGACAAAAAAAGTGAAATGTAATTCTTAATAAGAATATATAGAACAACTTGTGAAATTTTTATTTTAAATTAGAGACTTATAATATACTATAACTGTTAGTATGAAAAAGAACCAAACATTTTAAATTATTAGGAGGAGACTGCAGCAAGACCAAGACCAAATTATGCTGTTTCCTGCTATTGTCTATAGTCATTTGAAAGAGGAAACTAGACCCTAGTAGTAATGCACCCTCAAGATAGAATTTTAAATATTAGCTTTCAGCCCGGGGATTTAGCTCAGTAGTTCCACTGCCTGCCTAGCAAGCACAAGGACCCAAGTTCAATCCCCGGTACCAAAAAAAAATTAGCTTTCTTGTGGGAAAAATGTCAAGATCCGTATATAAAGGTTATAGAATGTTATAAATGGTGAAATATTTTGTGGCTATTTATGTAATTGTATTAAATTAAAATTCTAAAGTTTACATACTTCAGATTTTAAAATTTAATACAATTACATGCAACATATATTGCTTTTGTTAGAAATGTATATATGTTGTGTTAATTTTTATTTTGCTTGTTCCTTTTGCTTAAGACTAAATATAGGAACTAGGACTTCTGCCAATATATAAATATGCAAAAATATTCAGAATGTAAGTCAGATATTCACTTTCAACTTTAAATAAAAATCAAGCTTAAATAACATCTTTAACATTTGAGTTATTTTATGTGGTATTACATATGAGGTGTGATCAAAATATATGGTAAATGCTTAAATTAGAAAAAATGTATTATAGTAAAAGACACATTGCCATTAATCCCCTCAAAATACTTCCCCATGCTTTGAACATGCTTACCTCATCATTCTTGCTACTTTTGGAAGTAATTCTGGAAGTCCTCCTTTGTGAGTGTTTTTGGGAGGTATGATCAAAACTACAGTGAATGCTGCTATTGTGTGCCATCCGACAGAAAGGCAGGCTCATAATAATATTACAGTGTATCCTGATCCACCTTATTCACTCAGTCTAGCACTGTGTAACTTCTGGCTCTTACCTAAAGTTAAAATGACCATAAAAGGTAAACATTTTCCATCCATTCGGGACATGGAGGCAGATATGACAACGTAAAGACACTCAAGAAAAAAGACCTTTATAACTGCATCAGAAAGTGGCAAGAACAATGAGATCAGTGTGTTTGAATCAAGGGGGAGCATTTTGAGGGTGATTATAGGCAATGTCTTTTAGTATAACAATTTAAAAAATATATAAGCATTTGCCTCTTTTTTATAATCACACTTTCTATATTTAATTTTAGTAGGCCTCTGAATTTTCAAAGGTTTTTGATGAATGGCACAGGTCAGTTCTTGACGCTCAGCAACCAAGAAGTATTCATGATTGGATTATTCAAAACTGGAACTTGGGGATAGGGATTTAGTTCAGTGGTACCGCCACCTGCCTCGCGAGTGCAAAGTCGTGAGTTCAATCCCTGGTAAACCCCCTCCCCCTGCAAAAAACAAAACAAAACTGGAACTTGTTCATTTCTGAAAAGATACTGTGATTTCACACAGTATCACAAACTTCACTGAATACAAAGGAAATTGATTTCTTTAATCTTGCAAGACATGTCATAATACTGTCTTCATGTAAATTGAGTAAATAAATGCTATGGAATGCATTTTGGGGGGGGTTAGTTTCATTCTTTTGCTTAATTGGTTAAGTTGCCATCCAAATGACCAGGCATTATTCTCAAATTCAATTAGAGGAGCTTTTACCTAACAATAAATATTACAGTTCAATAAATAAGGTTTTTCAGTTCATTATTTTCCTGTTGAAACAAATATTGATTGTATTAATAAGAGTAAAATACTGGCAATCAAGGTTAACACATATGTGTGGCTAAATAGCAAAACATAATAGTAGTGGTTGTACTGTTGTAAGAAGAATAAATAATTCCCGTTTGGTTCAACTCAAATGTGACAAAAATTCTTTTCCCTCAGTGTGAATGAATGAATACCATTCCTAAGCTCAGGAGAGAACCATTTTGTGCTTCCTTACTAATAAAGACAAAAGAGGTAAAATGTAACTCTTAATAAGGTCACATAGAACAACTTGTAGAACCTTTGTTTTCATAACCTCTTTTTCAGGCTGCCTTAGGGATTGCACACCTGATTGTTATGGCCATGGAGAAGGAAGGTCTGCCCAAGGAGAAAGCAATCAAAAAAATATGGTTGGTTGACTCAAAAGGATTAATAGTAAAGGTAAGAACTTGTCTTCTTAACCAGAATTAAAAATCAGTTTGCTATGTTGAATGATCTTCTCAAAGACTACTTCTGTTTCCACTACCTCACTTTACGTTGTGTTGAAAAATTAGCCACTAAACATGAATGATTATGTCATTTAGATATACAAATACTGATATTGTCCTGAATTAAGAATACAGTGGCTCAGGAAATTTGTAAGTTATTAGGTTCCTCATAACTCTATTAATTATGAATCTACTTGAATTAACTTTAATGTCCAAATGAAGTAGTTTGATAGAGATGAAACCCTTAGATATAGCACCTTTTAAACAGCTGTAAAACTGCACACTAGCTGGAAAGCAAGGAGGAAAAAAAATCAAATAGCTACTCTTTCAATGCTACTTTCTCACAACAAAATTCTTAAGAGTTTGATAGAAAAATCTGAGCAAAGCACTTTAATATATGTTAATTCGAATGTTAATTTATGTGTACTCAGTTTCCCCAGCTCTAATAGACATAACAGTATCTACTAAACAGGGTTATTGTGGAACTAAATAAGACTAGTTAGGTATCTGACCATGCTGCTATGTAGATATAAGGCATTGTTATTACTTCTACCACTTGTGCATATCAATCACTCTTCCTTAAATTGCTAGAAAAACATATAAATCCCCTTTCTCTATGAAGATAAATGGATAAATAGTGTCTTCTGGGATATAATAAAGTCATACATGCCAGTGTCTTGAAATTCTCTGGGAAGCTGTTATGTGTATCCAGAGCTTTAAAAAGTTTTTGCTTCTGAGCAAGTAGTTTTCATTCTAAGAATCTATCCTATAGAGATACATAACAATATTTTATGTATGAGGATGTTATCACAGCATGGAAGTTAATAGTGCTGTTATATTACCTAAATAAAGGTTAATGGTGAAATAAATTGTAAAATAGCCACGAGTATAATATATGTTTATAAAAGTTTTCAAAGAGAAATAAATGATACATTTTAAAGGATTCATAATATAATGCTAGCTGAAGAAAACAATACACTATGTTATATAAATTTTGATTTAAAATATATCTGAAAGCAATAGAAGGAAATATATCAATTGCATATGACTTTAAATTTTTTATTATATTATTATTGTTGTTTTTTGCAGTGTTTGAGACTGAAACCAGGGCCTTGTGGTTGAGATTGAGCCTTACGTATTAGCCAAGTGCTTCACTATTGAGCTAAACTTATTTTAATGTCTTTTTATGTATTCCAAATTCTTAGTAATTGTGCTCCTTTAAAGTGAGAAAAAATGTTTTAAAAAATTAATATGCAGTAACAAATTTTGCCTTAAAGGAAGAAAATAGTATATGCGTAACTTTTTATAGCAAACGATATGTATAAAGGTAATTTCAGTATCACTTTATTGGCCTAAAAATTGCCATTGCTTTGAAGAATCAGTATAACTATAGACATTTTTGGCTGTGATCACATGACATATGTTGTGGTCATAAAATAAGGACATTTACTGAATGGAATTTTTTTGGGTCAGGTGTTATTCTATACTCTGGAATGCAGTAAGACTCTTGCACTCAGGAAGCTCACAGAATAATTGAAAAACCAAACCACAACTCAGGGATGGCTTGGCACTACTAACTACACTAAAGAGAAGGGTGGAAGTACTGAGGAAGATCCAGAGACAAGGTGTTTCTTAAGCTAATTGGAAAGGAAGAATTTGAAGTTAATCTAAAATCTCTCTAATATATCTTAACTTTCCCATATCTGAAATAAAAACTAGAGATTATGGTGACAAATTCTCTGAGATTTTGATTGAAGCTAAAGATGATTTTCAAAATCCTATATAATGTCTAGTATATATTTAAAAACCAGTACTCTGTTAAATCAAGAAATTAATGAATGGGTTTCTAGGCAGAAGAACCTGCATGTGCAAAAGAAAATATTTTTTTAAGTTCTTTTATTGGTAAATTTGATGTATACACCACATTTACATTTTTCATTGGGAACTTGTACCTTTACATGATGCATCTTGGTTCTTATTTTTTCCCTATTCCTAGCCCACCCTTCCCTATTTACAAAGACTTTATTTCCATTTTTTCCATTTCTCAGCATTTTTCCTTTCCCTTCTTTCCTTTCCTCTGCCCCTCCCACTACCCGTACCCCTTTGGACCTTTTCTTCCTATTTTGCATTATCAATTATTCATTCTAATCATTGGTACATTTCAGGTATACAATATAATGACATTCATCATTGGAAATTTGCACCTTTACATAATCTCTCTTGGTTCTTATTTTTCACCCTTGCCCAGCCCTCCCTTCAACCCCTCCAGCCCTCCCTATTTACAAAGATTTTGTTCCTATTTTTCCATTTTCTCATATTAATTCCATTCCCTTCTTTCCTTTCCCTTACCCCTCCCACTTCCCCTTTCCCTTTGCCCCTTTTCTTCCTCTTTCACATTACCTATGATACGTTTTAGTCCTTATTTACATTTTCAGTTTCTCACACCAGAGAAACTATTTGGTATTTATACGTGTGTGTCCTATTTATTTCACTTAAGAGTATCGCATCAATGTACATCCATTTAGCTATAAATGTCTCTAATTTCTCATTTTTTATGGCTGAGTAGTACTCCATTTTATTTAAAAAATCACATTTTCTTTATCCAGTCTTCAGTTGATGGGCATTTGGGCTGTTTCCAAGTTTTAGCTATCACAAACTGTGCTGCTATGAACATATAAAAGAAAATATTTTGATGTAAGAGACATTTAAGGTTTAGATTAGAAAGGAAGCAGATGGGGCCAGGGATTTAGCTCAGTGGTTCCTCCACTTGCCTCGCAAGCACAAGGACCTGAGTTCAATCCCCAGTACCAAAAAAAATAAATAAAATCAAATTAAAAAACACTTAAAAAAAAAGAAAGGAAGCAGATGATAAGTCACACAGGATCTTTTGAATCTTTAATATGACCAATTGAAGAATGGTGTTTAGAGGAGTTTACCACTTTATACAATCCTTATGACATTGTGGATCATGATTTAAAATAAAGAAACTAGTTATAAAGCTGTTGCAGTATTCCAGATAAAAATTAGTTGTGATTTGACCATGGAATTCAGTGAGAGGAACTTGATTCAGTAGATATTTAGGAAACACAACTGGCATACTCAGATATTGGTTAAATATGGAAGAAGGAATAAGATAGAGGTTGTCTAAGTAAGTGATACAGCCATAAAATAAAAATGAATAAAGAACAGATCACTAGTTTAAAGGAAAGATAATGAGCTAAGACTTATACAGAGCAAGTTTGAGGTTTCTGTGGAGTTAAAAATGGAAATGTCCCCTTGGTAGCTAAGCATACAGGACTGACCTTAACATAAGGATCTGGGTTGGAGGCACGTAAATAGTTGGAGTCGTACAAAAAACTGTATAAATTGTGTTGTCCTTAGGGATGTAAAACATTCAAGAATTCTAAAAGTGGAAGTCTGTACTGTGGTTTTCCTTTGTGATTTTTTATTGACATTTTGATGTGAAATTTATATAAAAACATAGATTTTTCATCAATAATGAAGATACTTTAAAAAACACTTCTTGCTTCTATGAAAAAATAAAGCAAAATTTTGTTACAAATTAATTAAAGAATAGCAGTAGTTAATACACTATGTACCATAATCTTAATGGCCAAAACGTTAGAGTACAAGTTACAGACAGAAAAGACTCATTTTAGCTTTTTTTGACATCCACTTAATCTGGCAGTCTGAACCCTTTTCCCTAACTGAACTCTGACTTTCACACACTGAGAAAATATCCCACGGGACTGGGCCCTCCTTAACCCTCTATCTTCTAATCTATGTAAATTACTGTGGTGGCTCTCTTACATAAAATATAGTAAACATTTATTGTACATAGTTTCTATTAAATCTTAAAACATGAGAAAAAAAGAAGATAGAGAAATAGGAAGTAGGGAGAGGTTCTAATAATTACCTAAATTATATATATTCTGTGGTTTCAAAAAATTTCAATATATATGCTAATTTGTTTCATTTATACCACTAGGTCCTCTTAGTTTGTTGAAAAGAAAGTTTTGTGCTATTATCTATTTGTTTCTTTTTTGTAAGTCTTTTTGTCTATGACTTGTACTGTAACATTTTGGCCTTTTAAGATTATGGTACATAGTGTATAACTAACGTTATTCTTTAATTTGTTACAAAATTTTGCTTTATTTTTTCATAGAAGTAAAAAGACTTTTAAAAAAATATTTTCTTTATTATTATTTACTTGTACTACAATGAAATAAAAATAAAATAAAAAGATTTTAGCATATGAAATGCTCAAATAATTTTAACATATATTTACTGGACTGAGTCTCCAAAGTCCAAGGATTATAATACTTGGAATAACTACACTTTTAGGCTAGACCTAATCAGTCATTCTTATTTCATGTCTTTGACTTGCCAAAATAAAGAAACATATATTATGCTTGCCAAAATAAAGTTGCATTTAAAAAGGTTTTTATGCATTTAATAGCTTGTGTACTATTTAATATAAAAAATACATTTTCAATTAATCAGTTTTTTCATGTTTTTATACAGTCACAATCCTTATACTGATCTTCATTTTAGAATCAATAAATCTTTAGAATGACTAGAAAACCAATATAATCTTGCCTTCAGACTTTTATGATTAGTTTATTATTCTTTACCCTTAGTGCTTTTATAACATCTCCTGAAAACCAATAACAGTCATTTCATTTATTTTTAACTTATTATTATTTATAATATACGCAGAGTCATAAAGTTTTAAGTAAACAGTGTTCTTGTTGAAGCTCTTTCAAATTTTAAAGGTATAAAACCAAAAACTAAAAAGTAAACAGTGGTCAGCTTGTCTTTGGAGTTTTATCACCATTATACTACATAGTTATTCTAGCATTAATTTTGGTTTCTTTTTCAATATCACAACCTTGGCATTTCCCATCATTTACCTCAAAACCATATGTGCAATGAAAGTTTATGCTATAGCATATCAATATTTTAAATAATTAACAATATTAGTAGTTGATTGAAATAAATTTCTTGGTCACTAATAATACTCACATATTTTACTTCAGTATTTAATACCAGGAAATAATTCATATATCATTTAGACAACTAATGTTAATACATTTTAAAATAAACAAGCCAGTACTTAGCCTAAAATAAAAATGCTCTAAAGTAAAAATTAGAGGAAGAAGAAAAGCAATAAAGAGAGGATAAAAAAGCAACATTGCCAACAGGAGTAATATTTGCATTTCACAATGATGACTTTGGACCATTTTCAGGGAGGACAGGAAGCCACAAAACAAACCAATCTAGGCTTAACCTATTCCTTAAATAAATATATTTTGGCTTTTGCTAATAAACCAAGTTAATACTGAGACAGAATATACAAAACAAAAAGTTGTATATTAACAGCCTGTCATGAGGATAGGCTTCATCTAATCCAGAATATGACCATAGACATGTTATTTTGATTTTGGTTTTATTTTATTCTATTTTAAATAACTTCATTTAGTTTGATTTTATGACATATCTAAATGTTTAGCCCCTGTAGAAAGAGATATAAGTAAAGGAATATAATATGCTATGAAAGTAGTTTTGACAATACAGTTACTTCCTGAGAAAGTAATTTTTAAATCCAGTGCTTGAAATGTCAGGCTATGTGTAGAGAAAGTTTTTCTTTCCTGTTATTTTGTCAGAATTTGATGGTGGTTCTACTCTGTGGTGCTTTAATTGATGGTGAATATATTCTGTGTACCGTGGTTGAAAAAAAAATTCTAACTCTAGGAGATTTTGTAACTTCATGAAAAGTATGTAGCTTGATCAATTTCTCCCTCTTTTCCATTGTAGATAGAGTATGATCAATGTATATGTCGTTACTAGAGAGAAGAGAGGCCAATGCTTATGCATAGAGAATTTTAGATAGAAATTTATGAATTTTAAAATTTAAAATACAAAATTAAGTATGATACAGTTCATCACCTTGTATGTTAAATTATAATTGTTCTGTACCTCTTGTTATACTTTTATCACATCATTTACCTTCTTTTTATCTATCCTGAGATGATAAAACATAAAGGTGATCAAAATATATGATAACTATTTAAATTTTAAAATATTATTATAGTAAAAGGCACATTGCCATTAATGCCTCTCAAAATACTCCCCCTTGGTCTGAACACACTTACTTCATTCTTGCCACTTTTTGAAGCAGTTCTGGAAGTCCTCTTTTGTATGTTCATGAGGTGCAATCAAAAATACAGTGAATGGTGCTGCAAATGGCCATCCAGTGGAAAAGCAGACTCATAGAAACATTACCATGTGTCCTCATCCACCAGGTCTGGCTCTGTGTGACTTCTGGCTCTTCCCCAAGATCAAAATGACCATCAAAGTTAAATATTTTCAATTGATATATAAAGGCAGCCATGACCACACAATTAAAAGAGACTCACAAAAAAGGATTTCCAAAACTGCTTGAGAAACTGGCAAGAACTATGGGATAAGTGTGTTTTAAGCAAGGGGGAGTATTTTGGGGTGGATTCATGCCAATGTCTTTTACTTTAATAAATTTTTTTAAAAATGTATACATTCGCTGTGTTTTTAGATCACACCTCATACCTTTGGATTCTTTAGTAATCACACATAACCACATTGGAATTATTGCATAGTAACAGTGCACTGAGGAGGCCCTACCTAAAGATCCAAAGAGGAACCAGAGTGAACTCTGATAAATTAAAGTTGTAATAGTAAAAACAGGCCAACAAAATGGTGCAGGTATTTCAAGCAGATCTGGATTCAAGGTAGGCGCTTGTGGAAAAGTTCTTGTAGTGGTTATGTGTAGGAAGGAATACATTCTTAGGACTGACAATTTGCAGCTAACTTACTATATCCTTATCCTATTTTCCTGAGTTGTGAACCATCATCCCAAATCTTAACAAGCCCCTTTGCGTTCTCATCTCCATCACAACAGAGGTGTTTTTCAAAAAGATAATAACTCAATCTGGTTGTATCTTTCACCTTGTACTTAGAAAAATGAGCACAAAGTAAAGAAAGAAGGGAGACTAAAGAAATGCTGTAACAGGGGTCCAGGGATTTAGCTCAGTGGTTCTGCCACCTGCCTTGCAAGTGCAAGGTCCCAAGTTCGATCCCTGGTACTAAAAGAAATGATGTAACAAAGAAATTTCTAGACATCTCTAGTGCATTTGGTGTAATTAGAATCATTTTAAAAGAAGGGAAGGGAGGGAGGGAAAGAAGGAGGAAGAGGAGGAGAAGGAAGAGGAAGAAGAGAAAGAAAAAGGAAGGGGGAAGGTGGGAGGAGGAAGAGGAAGAAGGAAAGAGGAAGGAGGAAGGAAGGAGGAGAAGGAAGAGGATCTACTAGAGAAATTGGGATTTCTGAGTGAAAAGTTGCCCATATGTGCCTATATCCATCTGAAACAATTGGCATAAAGAATATGTATTCCAAATTGGGTTTTTTGAAAAATGGAGAAAAATAAGCCACTAATCTGGACAAATAAATAGAATTCCAAAAGTAAAGGCAGTTGTATCAATATTTCCAGATTTGGAGATAGTCGCCACATTCCAATAGTTTCTTTAAATTAGATCATCAAATCAATTTTGAAAATGGTATAGAAAATATTTGGGAGACTTTTAAAATTGTTTATCTTTTGATTCTTCTGATTTAATCAAGTAGAACCCTTCAGTAATGTTAGTGTTACTGTCTCATGATTGCTGGCCTTCTTTGAGTGTCCTCTCAGCTCTAATATCAGTCTCATCAGAAATCAAACTTTGGGAATGAAGCTGTGGATAATTTATGTGTTTTACTGAATGGAGGGTCTTCTGGCCAAGTTCTGGCTTCCATGGGAGGAGCTGCCAGTGGTTACTAGGATTAATAAAGTAAATGTTTATAATAAAGCAGGTATCTTTTCATATACTTCTCTGTTTTTATGATTTGCTTCTTATTCCAGGCAGTTCATAAACTATATAAAATATTTTTCATTATATCTCAGGTTATCCAAGAAAAAGGATCAAACTAAAAATCACTGACTACCAGGTTATATTATTCCATAGCTTTCCTTCATGAGAATGCTTCCTTTTATACTTTTCAGAAAAAAATGCATTTTTTCAAGTGTATCTAGCAGAGATATGCTAGATCATTTAGTATAGTGATTGTCAAAATTGGCTAATCATTCCTAATTATCTGGGAAGCTTTAACAAATAGGTGTAGATTCCAATTCCTTGACCTGGACATGAATTAGTATTGAGTTTGCCCTGGAAGTTGGGCTCAGGAATTTATTTTTCCTTAGGTGAATGATGCTATGTTTGGAAAGTACAAATCTGGTTCACTCATTTGTACTGGCATCACCACCAATCCAAACCATTTGGGAGATGGAGAAACCAAGATCCAGAGACCTATCAAAGGACTTCTTCAAGGTCATAAATGAGTGGAAGAATCTCAGCCACTGTCCTGAGTCTTAGTTCTGTGTTCTGTTTTTGTTTATAGATGGCATTTTCTATGTCTAATTGTGGAGCCTTTCTCTTTTTTTTCTGAATATCATACAAGATTTTCAGAAGTAACAAATTTATTTTCTGTTAGCTATTAGGATGCATTCTGTCACATTGGGTTTTTTTTGCTAGACAGGGCCTCATTATGTAGTTCAGGCTGGCCTTGAACTCATGTATCTCAAGCTGACCTCAGACTCACAATGATCCTCTTGACCTAGCTGACCTCAGACTCATGGTGATCCTCTTGTCTCAAACTCCCAAGTACTGGGATTATAGGTGCAGCATCACACCTGGCTGCTACTTTTTCTTTATGCCCCTAGACAACAAAATTTACAATAAACTGTTGATATACTGACTATAGTGATAAAGACAACACAATAAAATACATTTTAAATTTTTCTGTCTGGTACAATCTGAGGCATTGCACTGAAGAAAATATTTTGAATCATTGTATTAAGAAAGTGAGAGTTATCCTTGTCACTTTCAGATTATTCAACATCTTTTAAATTCATTTTGCACTATGAATTTTTAGGTCCATAATCAATATGAATAGACTCTTATTTATACCCTACTTTTAGTGCACCCCATATCATACCAGTTTGAATTTGGTTATTTCATCTGCTAAGAAAATTATCCTAAAGATGTTTATGCTAGTTTTATTTCTTCATTTGAGTGGTTACTTCTTGGTTTCATAATCTAATGAAAAGGAACAGATTTCTAACTTTATGGAAATCATAGGCAAACTTATTTAAAATTGTATACAGTACTTAAAAGCAGTTTGGATATATTTTAATTCTCATGCTGTTTGTCATTAATTGAATAGTCAGCAATTTGTTCTTATCTCACCCTGGGAACATCCACTCATTTACTAACAGCAAACTTTCGCTGTGAGCTACTAATTCATCTATTTCATTTACATAGATTGTGTGGAATCTTATTATTTGGTGAGTCCAAGCATGTTTTTACAGTTAGAAAGTGGGTGGCATATTTCCTAAAGCTATATTTACTATTTTCTATTCCTGTTTTATTAATAACCCTGATGCTTTCAGAAAAGTTATTTTTTTCTCATGATCTTTTTGGTAGGTTTCTTCCTTTCTATTTTAAAGTAAACCACTAGGTAAAGATTAATTATAATATTTTACTGTTAGTACATCATGCTAGAAGGCATTAATAGAACATTGATGGAAAGCAACATCCTTGCCCATACAGAATGTTACCTGTTTCTTTGGTAGAGTATAATTCTTAATCCTGTTGTATTTGAAGGATGACAAAAATCTGAGAGCTCAGGGAGGAGCCACCTTGTTGATTGTAGAGAAGAGAAATGGCCCCATAAAAGCAGATTAGAAACATTGGATTCCTCACCTAGGAAAGGAGTAGATGTGATTAAATACTGGTTTTCAAAAGTGCAAAAATTATTTAAAGGCAATTATACAAAGTTCAACAAAAATTGTATTAAATTACAGTAAGCAAGGATTTGGTTCAGAATTTTTAAAAGAATTGCTTAAGTGGAGAAAGATGATAGAATTCACATTATGGCAGAGCTTTAAAAATTGAGTGGGTATTTTCATGCTTTCATTGTTTTGTACCCTGGATTTCCTGGAAGACAATGGCTTGTCCGAATACCCAGAGTTTGAATATACTATTTTCAGATATATGAAATGAAGGAACTAGATTTTAGGTTAAATTCTATATAAGGTGACCCTAGAATGTGTGACTTAAGTAAGATAAAATGGGGGAAGATGGAGGAGTTTTTCTTTGTGCATCTAACAGTAGAGAAGTAGGTAGACCAGAGACTTCAAATGTGCCCAACATCCTTTTCAGGGTGCAGAGAAGTTTTTCAGAATGCATGTAGGTAGGGTTCCTTACTCCTTTTTATAGATACAACCCAGAAATTGTACACAGAACTTCTTTTCCATCCCTTTGGACATAAAATCATTTTTTGCCACTCCAAGCTGCAAGAAGACTAAGGTAGCCATGAGGCAGGCACAAACTGGGAAATATTATAATTTAAAAAGGAGAGAATCTAAATAAATAATGAAAAGAGAGAATGCTGATGGACAATAAGAGTTCTCTGTCACAATATGAAAAATGATTTTAATATTGGAACATACAAATAATGTGACATTGCCTTACATACAAATGGCTGTAATACCTGCTGCTAGAGAGGCTGAGACAGGAGAATTCCAAGTTCAAGGCCAGCCTGGACAATTTAGTGAGACCATGTCTCAAATTAAAATTTTAAAAAAGGGCTCATTGGTAGACTGCTTACCTAGCATGGGTGTAATTTTCAGCACCATATAAAGGGGGAGGGCATATTTAGATATGTTAATAAATTTATTGAATTGGATTTATATAATATTACATTTATATTTATATAATATTTCCATCAGATGGAAATAAAAAACCAATAGGAGACCTTATAATTCATTCAGTATTCTGTAAAAGATGGCCTTTTTCTCAGCAGCCTTCAAGGTTATAACACTTTATTGAGATGAGTAGAGTTAGTTTGAGACCTTTTTTCTCAGATAATGTAGCACACATTTAGGCAAGTTCCTTTGCCTTTAAAAATCACTTGATAAACAACTTGCTAAACTTTTGAAGAAGTAGGCTTTACACAGAGCTTTGGAGAATAGTTCTTACAATACAGATCCACCTTAGAAAGAGGCAGCTGGTGCCACTGCCACTGCTGTTGACTAGAGAATTGATTCCAGCTAAAGAGGAAAGCTCCAGCAGTGGTGGCTGCCAGCACCATTACCTAGCACCCACTTGTTGCTGGTATTCTAGATGCCAGAGACTGACAGGTCCTTTTAAGGAAAGCCTAAACAACAACACCAAAGGCTTCCATCTTCTCCTTTGCCCATGATATTTTTTTTCCTCCTTTAATGAGCTTTGCTGTGAGAGTACACTAGTGTGGTGAGTGCTGTGCTCAGTGCAGAAAGTCTATCTGAAGAAAGGCTGGGGAATGTGGTTTATTTTCACCTCAAGTGTAGAGTAGTCATGCTAGAAACAATTTGAAGTTCTACAGCATTTGTCTTATAGGTCCTCGGCTAGCTATTAGTCTAGTTTGTTGCCTTTGTACTTGCAGTTGAGTATATGCATTGCTAGGAAAGAGTAATAAGCCAAAACTGTATCATGTTTTGTTTAAAATAGTTGAGTTATTAAACTCAGGAAATATGCTGCTCTAAGCCATAACTTTATTTGGTATCCCATTAGGAAGTTTCACTGCATGAGAATTAAAATAGTCATGAATGTTAACCTACACAACTTCCAAAAGTAGTTTGGAAATAGTTGACTTAAAAAGTGTAACTGTCAAATGATTCCAAAATATTATTCCCATCCAAGACATGAATTGCTCTTGTCCTTCTAAAAACTAAAGTTTATTTTTATTTTTACTAAGTATTAAAAATAGTAAGAGAGGAATTATGGAAGCTAGTAGATTGCAAAAACATTCTTTTTATTAAATTATTAGAGGGAAAGAAACCCTTAACTCCCAAAATAGGAACAATATTGAGTATTAAAAGATGGTGGAACATATACTCAAAATTAAAGCTACTCCTTGTATCAATTGACTATTGCTGTTTATCAATAACCATGCAGTCTCAGCAACATACAACAGTAATTATTTTTTACTCATCTCTGGGTCACATGGAGAAGCTTTGATGATGTTGGCTGAGGGGCTGTAACCACAGACTGGGTCCACCTCAACTTTGCATAGCACTCATCCACGGGCCAGCAGGCTATGTGGGTCATACACTCCTAAAGCAATGGCAGAGCCACAAGACAGCAAGTACATATACCAGTTCCTCCTAAGGGCTAGGCGGGAACTACCACACTCTCATTTCAACCCATATTTTATTGACCAGTGCAAGCTACATGTCCAAGTCCAAAGAGAAGAGGGAAGAAAGGACAAATGTCCTTTACTTGATAGTTTAAGATTTTCATAATGCAAAAGGGCATTGATAGAGCCATACTACTTTTTACTTTCAGTACTGTGTTCAGTAAATTACATGAAATATTCTACACTTTATTATAAAAATAAGCTTTGTGTTAGAGCATTCTGAGCTTGTTTGGGCTTGTAGGGTTGGTTAAGCTATGATGCTCTGTAGGTTAGCTGTATTAAGTGCATTTTTGACAGAATGTCTGCAGCCAACAATGAGTTTATTGGGCTCTAACCCTGTTGTAAATTGAGGAGCACCTATATCCTTTGCCTTTTGTGGAAAGAGCCTCAGAGCTACGTGGCAAAGACATGGGAAAGAGATGATAAGGAATAGGGCCAACTGAATCTACCACTTCTGCTAAATCAAAGTATGATAATTATCAAAATACTTAAAGAGAAATTTTTGATTCCCCAAATACCTCATTTTTAAAATTTGTGACTAAAATATTATCATTAGGCTTGCTCTTTACATGCTAGGATGATGCTTAACTTAACCTCTGTGATTGAGATATATGAATTTTACCAACTATGAAGCTAAGAGAAGTGATATGGGAGCACCAAGTAGGAATACTCTCCTGTGCCCTCAACATTTTATGAAAATTTTAAAGATTTCAATATTACCCTAGTTTTTGAAAAAATATTGTTATAAAAACAACTTTTAAAAATCTTGTCTCATATACAAAAGACAAGTGTTTGAGATTAGTGTTTACTTACTAATTCAGTTTAAAAATCAGTATATAGAACTTATGTTGTGGCTCAGTGGTAAAACACTTGCCTAGAATGTTCAGGGATCTTGCTTCAATAAGTTTGTGTCAACTGTTGGTGTTTTTGGATCTGTGACTAATTCTAAAAGACTATGATGAGAGATGAGCTTTGTAGAACAATCTTACGCTTCTTGAAAGCAAAAATTAAATTATATGATTCTTTTGACTAATTGTTTCATTAATAAGTATTATAAACAAGAATATGGACTAGTTATATTTACTTAATGTTACTAGTGTTTTCAGTTGAACTGAATATGAAATAAGCCTCAAATTTGACTCTGAATGAATCCAATATGATTCTTTTTCATAGTGTCTCAGATGCGGGGAGAGAAGGTCAAATAATAACCTCTTGGATCCCTGAAATGATGAATAATGTGTTCTGTTTTTAGGAAGCCATCCAGTCCAATGTCATGCTCATAAGAAAAAATAGTGGTATAGAAATAGCACTTTATAGCAGAATAGAAGAATATGTACCAAAACTATAAGTGATGGAATTATATATTTTTCTTTTTCACAACAATTTTGATTAAAACAACTAGTATTGAGTTTACAGGTGTTATTTCATATAGCCCACAAACAACTTGTCAAGGTGGAAATTTCTATTATCCTTATTTACAGCTGAGAGAATAAGCACAAAGATGTTCATACGTTTCAGAATTTCCATAATTCTCCATAGTGCTTATAAAAAACAAAATTTTGTTAAAAAGTTGCATAACTTTGTAAAGCAAGGAACTTGCACCATCTTCAAGATTAACAGTCTACAAGCGGTCTGATATATGCCATTTGTATAGCTTTTTCTGTAGGGAAATTCTGTGCAATAGTGGAAAGAGAGTTCCATGCAATCCGTTGTCTCTTGCAATTCCTAAAAGTCTCTGAACTCCAGTTTCCCCATATGTAAAATCTCTTTAATTATACTTGTCCTACTTCTCAAAATTACTGAGGCCATGAAATGAAATACATAGATACAATTTATCTATGTAAATGATAAAGTAAGTATATCATAAAGTCAAGCAATAATTAATTATGTAATCAAATCTTAAAAAGTAGCTAGAATATTATAAGAAGATGCTTCCTAAACAATACATAACACATTCTTAATTAGAACATTAAAAAAAATCATGCAAGTTAGCCCTTATTCAGAAAATCTAATAAACTGTGATATAAATACAGCTTCAAATTCTATTAAGGGAACATAAATTGGTAGTGTTGCATGCAGCTAACACCAATTCTAGCTTATGAGACACTGCAAATATAGATATCCTATAGTAAGCAATATCATTATTGCAATTTTGAATTACTGTTTGTTAATGTTTCTCACAGATTTTTTTAAAAAATTAATTTTATTGGTAAATTTTAGGTATACAATATAATGACATTCAACATTGGAAATTTGCACCCCTACATAATCTCTCTTGGTTCTTATTTTTTCTCCATTCCCCTGTCCTCCTTTCAGCCCCTCTATCCCTCCCTATTTACAAAGACTTTGTTTCCACTTTTTAATTTTCTCATATTAATTCCATTACCTTCTTTCCTGTTCCTACCCCTCCTTCTTCCCCTTCCCCTTTGCCCCTTTTCTTCCTATTTCACATTATCTATTATCTTTTAGTCCTTATTTACACTTTCACTTTCTCACACTAGAGAAAGTATTCTGTATTTACACGTGTGTGTCCTATTTATTTCATTTAAGAATATCGCCTTCATGTGCATCCATTTAGCTATAAATGTCTCTAATTTCTATTTTTTTTTTTTTTTTGGTACCAGAATAGAACTTGTGTCCTTGCGCTTGTGCAGCAGGCGGTGAAACCACTGAGCTAAATCCCTGGCCAATTTCTAATTTTTTATGGCTGAGTAGTACTCCATTTTATTTTAAAACTCCACATTTTTTTATCCAGTCTTCAGTTGATGGGCAATTGGGTTGCTTCCAAGTTTTAGCAATTACAAATTGTGCTGCTATGAACATGGGTGTACATATATCAGACTGTGCTATGATTCTTTTAATTCTTTGGCGAAGATAACCCAGCAGGGGAATAGCTTGGTCAAATGGAACTTCCAGTCCTAGTTCTTTGAGGTATCTCCATACTGATTTCCATAGTGGTTGCATCAGTCTACATTCCCACCCGCAGTGGAGCAATGTTCCTCTTTCCCCACAACCCGCCAGCATTTGTTATTGGTTGATTTCATGATAGCAGACATTCTTTCTGGGGTGAGGTAGAATCTCAGCATTTTTTCATTTGCATCTCTCAAATGACCAGTGATGTTAAACATTTTTTCATATGTTTATTTGCCATTTCTACTTCTTTGTGTGAGAAATGTCTGTTCATTTCAGATGCCCATTTTTGGATTGGCTCTTTAAATTTGGAAGGTCTGATTTTTTTAAGTTCTTTATAGATTCGAGATAGTAGACCTTTGTCTGAGAAACAGCAGGTGAAAATTTTTTCCCACATTGTGGGTTGTCTCTTCACTTTGTTGGTGGTTTCTCTTGCTGTGCAGAAGCTTTTCAATAGGAAGAGATCCCACTTGTTGATTGTTTGTGCTAGTTCATGGACAACTGAGGTTTTGTTCATAAAATCTTTTCCTATCCCAATGTCTTCAAGAGTTCTACCTAACCTCTGTTCCAACTGGTTCAGCATTTCTATTTTAATATTTAGATCTTTAATCCACTTCAATTTTAATTTAGTGCATGGTGAGAGATACAGATGTTTTATCTTTGGCAAGTTGAAACACAATTTTTCCAGCACCATTTATCACAGAGGCTATCTTTCCTCCAATGAGGGTGTTTGGCTCCTTTGTCGAAGATGAGGTGGCTGAGTGTGTGTGGAGTTGTTTCTGCACCTTCTAATCTGTTCCACTGGTCCTCAGGTCTGTTTCTTTGCCAGTATCATGCTGTTTTATCACAGTAGCTTTGTAGTATAATTTTAAGTTGGGGATTGTGATACCCCATGCCATGTCTCTGTTGCTTAGAATTACTTTCACTATTCTAGGTCTCTTCTTGTTCCAAATGAAGTTTTGGATTGTTTTCTCAAGGTCTGTGAAGTATGCTTCTGGGATTTCAATTGGGGTTGCATTGACTCTATATAGTAGTTTTGGAAGTATGGCCATTTTCACTATGTTGATTTTTCTTACCCAGGAGCAAGGGATGTCTTTCCATTTTTTGGTATCATCATCAATCTCTCTTTTCAGAGTGTTACAGTTTTCAGAGAAGAGCTCTTTGATTTCTTCTGTTAGGTTGATTTCTAGGTATTTCAGTTTTTTGGATGCTATTGTGACAGGAATTGTTTGCCCTATTTCTCTCTCGGTGAGTCTGTTGTTTGTGTAGAGGAAAGCTATTGATTTTTGTGTGTTGACCTTGTAACCAGCTACTTGACTGAATTTGGTTATCAAGTCTAGAAGACTTTTGGTGGAGTTCTTGGGGTCTTCTGTATAGAATATCATGTCATCTGCAAATAATGAAAATTTGACTTCTTCGTTTCCTATATTTATTCCTTTTATTTCTTTCTCTTGTCTAATTGACATGGCTAATGTTTCCAAAACTATATTGAACAGGAGTGGTGATAGTGATATCCTTTTCGTGTTCCTGATTTTAGTGTGAAGGATATTGGCTGCTTTTCATAGATGACTTTTATCAGATTGAGGTAGAGACCATCTATTCCAATTTTTTATAGGGTTTTTATCATAAATGCATGTTGGATTTTGTCGAATGCTTTTTCTGCATCTATTGAGATGATCATATGGTTTTTGTCCTTGGCTCTATTGATATAGTGTATTACATTGATTGATTTGCATATGTTGAACCATCCCTGCATCCCTGGGATGAATCCTGCTTGGTCAGGGTGTATGATCTTCTTGATGATCTTCTGCATTCCATTTGCCAGTATCTTCTTAAGGATGTTTGCATCTATGTTCATTAGTGAGATTGGCCTATAGTTCTCTTTTTCAGTTGGGTCTTTCTGTGCTTTGGGGATCAACGTGATGCTTGCTTTCAGGAATGAATTTGGGAGTATTGCTTCCCTTTCAATGTCATTGAAGAATTTAAACAGTACTGGCAGTAGTTCCTCTCTAAATATCTTGTAGAATTCAGCAGTGAAGCCATCAGGACCTGGGCTTTTCTTACTCGGTAAGTTTTTAAGTACATTTTCAATTTCATTTATTGATATTGGGTTGTTTATAATTTTTAGGTCATCTTTGTTCAACTTTGGTAATTCATGCATATGTAGGGATCTGTACGTGTCTTCTGTATTTTCCATCTTATTGGTGTATACGTTCTTGAAGGAGGTGTTTATGATCCTGTGAATTTCTCTTGATTCCATTGTAATTTCACCGTTTTCATTCCTAATTGCATGGATTTGGGCCTTTTTCTTTCTTTTTTTCTGATAAGGTTGGCTAAGGGTTTGTCAATTTTGTTTATTTTTTCTAAGAACCAACTCTGCGTCATTGATTTTTTTTGTGTGTCATTCTCTTAGTGTCCATTGCATTGTTTTCTGTTCTGATCTTTATACTTTCCTCCTTTGTATGAGCTTTGGGTTTGTCCTGCTCTTCTTTTTCTAGAAGGTTGAAGTTCAGCATCATGTTGTTTAATCGGGCTCCCTCTGAGTTCCTAATAGGAGCATTCACTGCTATGCATTTCCCTCATACTACTGCTTTCCTTGTGTCCCATGGATTCTGATATGTTGTATTGTCATTGTCATTTAATTGAAGGAACTGTCTGATTTCTTCTTTAATTTCCTCTGTGACCCATTGGTTATTCAGAAGTGTGTTGTTCAATTTCTATGTGTTTATGAAATTTTTGCAGTTTCTTTTGCTAGTCATGTCTAATTACATCACACTATGGTCTGATAATATACAGGGGATAACTTCAATTCCTTTGCACTTACTTAAACGTGCTACAAGCGAGTATGTGGTCTGTTTTGGAAAACAACACATGTATAGCTGAAAAGAATGTGTATTGTGATTTTGTGGGGCAGAACACTCTGTAAATATCTGTTCAGTTCATTTGATCAAGAGTTTGAGTTCTAGTATTTTGTTGATTTTTTGTCTAGTTGATCTATCTATTTGTGACAGTGGCATATTGAGGTACCCTGCTAGTATTGTATTAGTGTTTATTTGATTTTTCATGTCCGTTAGTATTGTTTTATATAGTTGGTCGAACCACTGTTTGGTGCATATATATTTATGATTGTCATCTCTTCCTGTTGGATTGTTCCCTTTACAAGGATGTAGTGTCCTTCTTTGTCTCTCATAATCAGTGTTGCTTTGAAATCCACTTGATCTACAAAGAGGATAGCTGCTCCTGCTTTTCTTTGGTTTCCTGTCACATGGAGTATTGTTTTCTACCCTTTAACTTTGTCTATGAGTTTCTTTTTGAATTAAGTGTGTTTCTTGTGTGTAGCATATTGTTGGATCTTGCTGCTTGACCTATTCTGCTATTATATTTCTTTTGATTGGTGAATTGAGACTATTAACATTGATGGTTATAACTGATATAAATTGACTTATCATTGTCATGACTTTTTCTTTTTGTTGAATTCTCCCCCTTTGCATATAATTTCTTGTCATACCGCATGGATTCATTCTGCTGGAATTCCTGGGATTGTGATCCTCATTGTCTTTTCCTGGGATATTGATTAAAAGTTTTCGAAGTGCTGGTTTGGCATACATGAAGTTCCTAAGGTACTTTTTGTCATGAAAGTGTCTTATTTGTCCATCAATTTTGAAAGATAGTTTTGCAGGGTACATCAATCTGGGTTGGAGGCTAGTTTCTTTTAGGGCTTGAAATACCTCACTCCAAGCTCTTCTTGCCTTCAGGGTTTGTGTTGAGAAGTCTGCTGTGATTCTAATGGGCTTTCCTTTGTATGTGATTTGTTTCTTTTCTCTAACTGCTTGTAGAATTTTGTTCTTCTGTTGAGTTTCTGGAATCTTAACTTTTACATGCCTATGTGTAGATTTTTTTTTGATTACAGCTAGTTGGAGTCTTGTATGCCTCACTTATCTGTATGTCAAGTTTTTTTCACCTGCTTGGTAGTTTTCTGCCATCACTTCTATGAACAGTTTTTTTATGTCACCTGCAGTCTCTCCTGTTTCTTCATTGACTCCAATCAGTCTTATGTTATTCTTCTTTGCATCATCTGGCAGCTGCTGGATTGATTTCTCATGTTCTCTTATAATTTTAAAGAAATTTTTCTTTTCCTGGTCATTAATTGCAATCTTATCTTCTATATCTGAAATTCTGTTCTCACATTGGCTCATTCTGCTGTTTAACCTTTCAATGGAGTTTTTAATCTGGAAATCTGTTTGCATGTGTTTTATGGATTCCATTTGTTTCCTATGTTGGGATTCCATCATGTTCCTTAGCTCCTCTATTTTTTTATCTGTGTCCTCTCTAGATTTATTAATCATATCTTGCACTATGGGCACAATCTCTGCTGTTATCTGAGAAATTATTTCTGATTTCATTTTTTCCAGATCCTCTTTTGTTGTCAGTTCAGGGAATCCAGGTGGATGAGTATAATAGTGTTCCGTCTCATTTCCCTTTGGGGTTGCTTTAGGTGATCTGAAAGTCTGGTTTTGAGACTTGTTTATGTGTCTTCTCATTTTAAGGGGGAGTTGGCTCACCTCCTCAGCACTGGGGAGGACTTTGCTTCTTGACACTGGGGGTGGTGGTACCGTGGCCCAAAGCTCACCTTCTCGGTGCTGGGGGGGCCTCTGCTCTTCAGCACTGGGGGCGGTGGTACAACAGTCCAAATGATCAGCTTCTTGGTGCTTGGGGACTCTGTTCCTAGGTGCTGGTGGCAGTGGTATAGTTGCTCAAAAGGCTCTGCTCCTTGGCACTGTGGGCAGTGGCATGGCAGCTCAAAAGGCTCAACTCCTCGGTGCTGGGGGCTCTGCTTCTAGGTGTTGTGGGCATTGATATGGTGGCCCGCAAGGCTCACCTCCTCAGCACTGGAGGTGCTCTGCTCCTTGGCACTGGGGTGGTGGTATGGCCTCTCACAGATTTCTATAGCATTAAGATTTTTAGTATTAAATAATTAAATGAGAGAAAACCTTTTTTTTCCCGTGGCAATCAAAAACTTACAGCAGTATTGTTTCTTTTTGGTGCACGTTGTGGAAAAATTAACACCAAATTAAAAGTCATTGCAATATAAACATTCAAAGTAAAATCCTGATGGGGAAGAAAACAAAAACTTATGTAAATGATAATATTGGCTCCAATAAGAAAAACATGCAACATGATGTACATGATATATGATGTTGGGATATAAGCCAATATCTTGTCATAATATGAAAAACATAACATTTGCTAACCTATAAGTTGTGTGACAACAACTCAACTTAGTCAAAAACACATGTTCCACAAATCTCGGAAAATACATATCTTAATACAAAATGTAGCATCAAATAAAAAGCATCTTTTTCACACAGAATATGGAGTATATGCACCAAAAATTTAAAACAAATGTAGTGCCAAAATCCCAACAACTAACCAAAAGTAATTTAAAATTTTAAGTTTAGTGGCCTGTACATCATAATTTTAAAGAGGAAGTGGAACTACATAGACACTTATTGTACTTCAAAGTAAATAGTACCTTTTAATTCACCATGTACAATTAAAAGACACCATGGGTTAAGTACAAAAACACTCAAAAATACAAAATTATGTCAACTCAATTTTTTGGGGGGGTGGGTAATGGGGATTGAACTTGGGACCTTGTGCTTGCAAGGCAGGCAGTGGAACCACTGAGCTAAATCTCCAGCTCAACTCAATATTTTTATATTAAACTCAATCTAGATATCTACAACCGATTTACTGAAAACCATACAATGTGGATACTTTAGAATATCTCTATCTGGAATTTGTATTTTCTGCCAAATTTGGGAAGAAATATTGACATGAAATTTTTTGTATTAATCACTTCTACAGGTCTCCACTGCGTGAGAATTTTTCACAGGACTTTTAAAATAGGCTCACATATGTAAAGTTTCTCCCCAGTGAGACTTCTTTCATTTCTTTAATAATGTGTATGGACTGACATCTATCCCATATTACTTATATACTTACGGGTTTATCCCCAATGAGATTTTCATATATTTGACAGTCGTGTGTGCTGGAAGTTTTCACCTTACAGATGTAAGATCAATACCCAGAGAGAGGTCTTTCATGTCTTTGACAATCATGTGTGATGAAAGCTTTCCCACATTACTTACATAGGGTTTTCCCCAATGTGAACTCTTTTATGTATTTGATAATATCCCTGTGTGATGAAAGCTTTTCCACATTGCTTACGTAGATAGAATTTTTCCCTAGTGTGAACTTTTTCATGTGTTTGACAGTGCCTGTTTATTCTGAGAGCTTTCCCATGTTGCTTACATACATAGGGTTTCTCTCCAGTGCGAAGTCTTTAATGTCTTTGACACTTACCACGTGTGACGAAAGCTTTCCCATATTTCTTACATTCATAGGGTTTTTCCCCAGTGTGAGCTCTTTTGTGTTTTTGATGAGCACCACGTGTGCTCAAAGCTTTCCCACAAAGTTTACGTACATATGGCTTCTTCCCAGTGTGAGCTCTTTCATGTGTTTGCCAGCAACTGCTTCTCCTGAAGCATTTCCCACATTAATACATAGAGTTTCTCCCCAGTGTGAACTCTTTCATGTATTTGACAATATACATGTGTGCAGAAAGCTTTCCTACATTGCTTACATTCATACAGTTTTTCCTCAGTGTGAACTCTTTCATGTGTGAACTTTTCACTTACTGCGTGTGATGAACACTTTTCGACATTCCTTACATTCATAGGGTTTATCCACAGTGTGAACTCTTTCATGTGTTTGACAATGACTTTTTGTGCCGAAAGCTTTCCCACATTGCTTACATTCATAGGGTTCTTCCCAGTGTGAACTCTTTCATGTCTTTGATATTCAGCAAGTGAGCTGAAAGCTTTCTCACACTAATTACAAACATAGGATTTCTTCCCAGTGTGAGTTCTTTCATGTCTTTGACCAAGAACTATATGTGCTAAACATTCTCCTACATTGCTTCCATGCATATGGCTTCACCCCAGTGTGAATTCTTTCATGTTTTTGACAATTACCATGTGTACAGAAAGCTTTCCCACAATGCTTACGTAGATAGGGTTTCTCCCCAGTGTGAACTCTTTCATGTACAAAGGCCTTCTCTCTAAGGTGAGTTCTTTCACTAAGATCAGAGTAGGATTTCCCACATTGATCATGTTCACAGGGTTTCTCTCCAGCCTGTGTCCTTGCATGCTTCTGAAAGGACTGAAAATCACTGCAGTTTTCTCCCATGATGACCACAATTATATAGATTCTCTTCAAATCCCAAGTATTTATATGATTTCAATGCAGTGTGAGCTATGATGGGCACATTTCATGACAAATGCCCAATCAGAGGTTTCCTACAAGCAAGGCTTTCAGCTGGTGTTAAACCAGCTCTTTTCATGTCCACATTAGCATCTGGAGTCCAGAGGAGTATTTCTTCATATTGATTCCAAGCTCTATATTGATAGCATGTCTTTACTTCATTTTCAAGCTATATACATCTTTGTAAAATATTGGTGACATTAAATTCAACTTGGCTTCATTTTCTTGACTGTCATGTTTCTGACTGTCATGTTCTGAGAATCATGCACTGATTCTCGAGGAACATTCTTTTTCTTTGTGAGTGCAAATTACCTTAGATTTCTTCAATAATTTTTATATTTTTCTTCAACTTCCTTGTTATCATAGGCTCTTTCTATACCAGCCATGTTCCTAAAGGTTTCCCCCATCACATCTCTGTAGAGCTTCTTTTGGGGTGGATTCAGCAAAGCCCACTTCTCCATGGTAAAGCTCACAGCCTCATCCTCAAAGGTCTCTGTCTTCATTGAGGGGCTTGAGGGTCTCCCAGGATCTTTCCTATGCAGGCTGCAGCTAGTAGAAGCCACAGAAGCAGCCTAGGAAGCACTATGCTCTAGGCAGGCACTTTGGCACCATGACACCGGAAGCAAAACTTTTGTTTTATTTGTTCTTGTATCTCCATTGCTTAGAACATTGTCTGCTATGTATTTGTTGAAAGAATGAATGAAATAATGCTCTCACAATTGGAAAAAGGGCTTTAAGAATAGCTACCATGCATTATACATGAAAATATTAAGAATAATATTTATCATAGTACTTATGAATATTTGTTATAATACTTATGATATAGGTAATATGAGGTGTGATAAAAAATACAGTGAATCCCCACATTTTTAAGAAATTCTTACAGTAAAAGACACATTTATATCCCTCAAAATACTCCCCCTTGCTTCAAACACACTTATCTAATGTTCTTGACAGTTTCTGATACAGTTCTGGAAGTCTTCTCCTATGATTATCTTTAGTTGCATTGTCATGGCTGCCTCAGTGTCCTGAATTGATTCCAAACATTTACCTTTCATGGTTGTTTTTGCTTTGGGGAAGAGCCAGAAGTCACAAAATGCTAGATCCCATGAATGAGGTGGGAGAAGAGACATCATGGTATTTTTACAAGGTTGTCTTTTTGTTAGATTACACTCAGCAGCAACATTCACCAAATTTTTTATCATACCTTGTAAAGATACTCACAAAAAAGTGCTCTCAGAACTGCTTCAGAAAGTGGTAAGAATGGTGGCATAAGCGAGAAAAGAATATTTTCAAGGGGATTAATAGCAATGTCTCTTTTTTTTTTGGTACTGGGGATCAAACTCGGGTCCTTTCACTTGCAAGGCAGGCGGTGGAACCACTGAGCTAAATCCCCGGTCCATGTCTCTTTTGATAATAATAAATTTTTAATTTAAACATTCAGTGTCTATTTTTATTATACCTCATATCCTGAGATTTCTTTGACCCACATTTGCCAGATTTTTCATTTCCTCTCATTTGCTTTTCTTAGGGACGTGCATCCTTAACACAAGAGAAAGAGAAGTTTGCCCATGAACACAAAGAAATGAAGAACCTAGAAGCCATTGTTCAAGAAATAAAACCAACTGCCCTCATAGGTAAACATTTTCTCCACCATTCTCCTTTTTCCCATGCCTCATTTTTATCTCATTGGCTTTCTTACTACCAGTTTTTTAGATATACTTTAGCTTTTTTGAAATTCTAACCCTTGGAATTCTGAACAAAATTATAGTCACTCAAGCAGCAGTACCCCGTAGACACCTACTTGTAGATCTCTGAGATCAGTTCTGCCTTCTTGGTATTACTGACTGGCTTGGTTGTGTGACCCTGTCAGCCTGTTGAGACCTGGCCTATTTGGCACTTTTCCAGGCTTGATTATTTTCGAGAGGCTGTTCATCTCCAGTGGGAGGGCTTTTGTTTCTAGGGAACATTAGGCAGTGTTTGGAGATAATTGTTTTTAGTTGTCATAACTACAAAGGGAATTTTGAGAGGTAAAAGGGACTAATGACATCTTGTAGGGAGAAGCCCGGGATGCTATTAATAATCCTACAATGCACAGGACAGCCTTGCAATAAGGAATTACTCAGCTCAAAGTGACAATAGTGCGAAGGCTGAGAAACACTGAAAAGACTCTTGGAAGACAGGGATCATGTTTCAAACATCTTTATATTTCTTGTAGCATTTAACATGCTACTTACACATTGTATGTACTCAGTAAGATGTGTCATATTGTCAAATTTATTTAAAAACAATCTCAAACCCATTTTCCAGTCCCCTTCTGTCTCTCTTAGACAGAAGCTTTCTTTCTCTCAATAAATTTTTCCTACTCTTCAAAAAAAATCTCAGAAATTAAGGGAGTTTATCCTTTCTTTTGTGTGTATATGTCAATCTTTACTTTGCATCACACTGTAATCCTTGGAGCACTTGTGAATAGTTGACTGTATTGAGAATAATGATAATTGTAATAAAAACTGCTTACTCCATGACAGGAACTTTACTAAGCTTTTAGCCTTCTTTTACAAAATGTGTTTTTTCAATAGTCTTATGGCTTTCCATTTTCATTGTGCTAATTACTTTATTCTTCTGTTAAAAATATTTTTATGAGTGATATTCCAATTTTGCAGTTGAATAAGATGATTGATTGTCTTAGATGTTAACATTGGTTTATGAAACATAATTCCTTTATAGCCTGATAGAATAAAATACACTCATTGAATTGCTTATAAAGAGCATATATATTGTACATGGTACCGGGGATTGAACTCCAGTCCTTGTGCTTGCGCAGCAGGTGGCGAAACCACTGAGCTAGATCACCGGCCCACAATTTAGTTTCTGATATAAATACCTGTAATCAACATTCCAATCCACCAATCCAGTATATTATCAGTTAAATATTATATCTGCAATTTTTAAAAGTACTTGTTGATTTATAACCCTAAAGATTGATGGCATTAATAAACAGTTCTTTGTATCACTATACTTTAACACAAATATTCTTTATTGTGTTTAGTGTCTACTAGAAAATGACCTGACGTATTTCTTTGTTTTAGGACATGGGTTTCTTGGATGTGTTAATCAGTGACAGTCCTAATCACTCATTTCTCATGTCCTTATTAGGAGTTGCTGCAATTGGTGGTGCATTCACAGAGCAAATTCTGAAAGATATGGCTGCCTTCAATGAACGACCTATTATTTTTGCTTTGAGTAATCCAACCAGTAAAGCAGAATGTTCTGCAGAGCAATGCTATAAAATAACTCAGGTAAAGTAAAACTTGTATTTTAATCATCAAATTTTGATTAATTATAAGGAAGCCTGGGATATCTAAGGTGCTTACCATATAGCCTTTAAAAATTATACAGCCAAGATGGAAAAAAAGTGAACAGATAAGAGGGATGAGAACTATTCCCCTTTTCTTAAGTATTATTGTATCACTTCTCTTCTTAAATAAAATGGAATAAATTTTGTTAAGTTTCAATGATAATTTTCCTCTAGTGATTTAGAAGTATCTAAGATTTAAATATAAAAGTTAAATAAAAAGAAAAAGCTTGTTTTTTGATAGTTATTAAAATAGCTTTTAACTAGCTGTTCCCAAATACTGAAGCATATACTACAAAACCACAGACTAATTTTTGCTTTGCTAAATTGTGGGTTTGGACTTTGATGCCATGGGTGGGGCATTTGGATGGCTATCTTGATATCCAGCCAGGTTAGGATAGGAGTCCTTAAGTGTTCAATACTCTACTGTTTTAAAAAGCAGTAGAATGCTTATACTAACATATTTGAGTGATAGGTTGGCAAGAGACTTTTGTTCCTTGCAAAGACACAAAAATGTTGTTAAAACAAAATAGGGGTTGAGTCATATCCATCTAAAACTTTCATTTTGCAAATAAAGTCAAAATCAACCAGAAGGATAAACAAACACAAAGTTATGTCACTCTGCACAAGTTAGAATGTGATGGCTCTACTTCTTTAATACTATATTCTTAAATGCTCATTACTAGAGTTAAGTTTTGGGGAAGAACTCTGTTGTTTACTCCCTTTATTTAGGATAACTTCAATATTTCACTGTTTAAATTTTTATCTCATCTATAAATTGAAATTATTTCTCACATCCTTCAGAAGCCCTTAAATCTTTAAAGGAGTAAAATCATCTAACTTTTTGAGTGATAACAAAATTTTGGCATAGAACTTTGTTCATAGGAAGCACATTTTTGTCATAGTAAATAGGTCTCAAGAATTTAGAGACTCGTGTGCAATATATATATATATAATTATAATAAAACACCTGGCCTCAACTCATTTTATGATCATAATATAATGTTCCCATATTGTTAGACATAAAATATTGAAAGTGATTTTGAGGCAGACAATTAAGCCGTTGTCTAAGTTAATGAGATTTCCAGTAGTCTAATGTAAACCTGTATTTTTTTTTATCTTTAGAAGCCATTAAATGAAAACCTGTATAGAAATGGTTGATGGGTCTATAGGTTGGACCACTGCAGAGAACCCAGTGATAGTGTTAGGGTAGTGTGTGTTTCACACACTTTTCCCAGGAACAAAGTATAAGATAAAGAACAGTAATAATTACTCATTCCAGAACCTGTTAACCAAGAGCTTGCCTAGATTTTCTGGGAAGCTAATGAAAAGTTAAGTGTCTTTCTAAGTACTCATTATTTTGGCTATGGGATAGTTCTATTATAAAACATTTGGTTTAAAATAACCTACTTCCTTTTAAATTTAGTGATGTGTGTTTTGTGTTGCAGGGACGTGCAGTTTTTGCCAGTGGCAGTCCTTTTGATCCAGTTACTCTTCCAAATGGACAGACCCTATATCCTGGCCAAGGGAACAATTCCTATGTGTTCCCTGGAGTTGCTCTTGGGGTTGTGGCATGTGGACTGAGGAACATCACAGATAAGATCTTTCTCACTACTGCTGAGGTACTGTAAAATACTTAAGTTTGCCAGAGCTAAAAAATGGGCTCAGACTCAGTTGTCTAATATTTTCTTTAGCATCTCAGCTCCCTCTCTAGAAAATTGAAGTCTGAAAAAGAAAAAAGTCTTTTCCATTCGAGAATATGGGGTGGATATCAAACTGATGTTGAGTCATTAGTAAAAGAGTCTTTTTTGATAGCTTTTGGATAAATTGTGTTTTCATTTCATAGAAGGAGCACTTTTTTATACTCATACTCCTGATCAAATTCTGTGACAATGATGAGACAATTAAAATACTGTCTCCAAATGATGATTACATGATAAATACTTCTCCATTAAGAACCTTGCTAAATAATGGCATTTTGAAAAATTCTCTGAATATCAGAACGGGAAAAGTAAGTAATTTCATACTGTCAAGAAACTTGAAAAAATGTGATTTCACTCTACTTGTAAGCTAACAGGTTGGCCACAGTTTCGAAGACCTAAAGCTCTTAGGTCAGAGAAAAAGGACTTTATTTATCATAGCATAAAAGATGCCATGAGCCTCAACACTCCTCCCCATCAGTTTCCCTTGCCTCCTAAGCTTCAGTGGGATGATAACAGTGATTGGCATGTATTTGTAAAATCAGGAACTTTTGGTAACCAGAATGTTCATCTGGTTGATATTATGTTTTCAGATTGAACAGGATGTAATTCATGAATGAGAAACTTGTGATATATAGCATTATGCTGAATTGAATCAAATATTGGTCAATTTTCAAATATATTTATCTTGCAAATATGCTATTCTTTCTGTTTTGAAGAGGAACCCCAAGAAAGTAGGCAAAGATTACTGTGATACTGATGTCATCTAAAGTAGCACATCCCAGAGAGAAGCTGAGCCAGTCCCAGCACCCAGAAGGAAGCTCCCCCGCCGCCATCCCAAGCTCCTAGGGCAGGGAAGGTGAGCCGCGTGGGTGCGAGAAGCACCCCCCCCGCCCGTGGAAATGAGAAGACATGTAAACAAGCCTCAAAAACAGACTTCTGGGTCACCTACAGCAACCTCAAAGGGAAAAGAGATGGAACAATCTGATACTCAACCACCTGGGCTCTCTGAACTGGCAACAAAAGAGGATCTGGGAAAAATGAAATCAGAAATAATTATTAAAATAACAGCAAAGAATTTGCTCCTGGTATAAGACATGATTAATAAATCTAGAGAGGACACAGATTAAAAAAATAGAGGATCTGAGGAACATGATGGAATCCCAACATAGGAAACAAATGGAATCCATAAAACAGATGCAAACAGATTTCCAGGAGATTAAAAACTCCATTGAAAGTCTGCCCAGCAGAATGAACCAATGTGAGGGTAGAATTTCAGATATAGAAGAAAAGATTGCAATTAGTGACCAGGAAAAGAAAAATTGCTTTAAAATTGTAAAGGAACATGAGAAATCAATCCAGCAGCTACTAGACGATGCAAAGAAGAATAGAGTCAATGAAGAAAGAGAGAGTGCAGATGACATAAAAAAAACGTTCACAGAAGTTATGGCAGAAAACTTCCCAAGCAGGGGAAAAGAACTTGACATACAGATAAGTGAGGCATATAGGACACCAGCTAGCCTTGATCAAAAAAAATCTACACATAAGTATATAATAGTTAGGATTCCAGAAATCCAACAGAAGAACAAAATTCAACAAGCAGTGAGAGAAAAGAAACAAATCACATACAAAGGAAAGCCCATCAGAATCACAGCAGACTTCTCAATGCAAACCCTTAAGGCAAGAAGAGCTTGGAGTGATGTATTTCAAGCCCTAAAGGAAAACAGCCTCCAACCCAGACTGATGTACCCTGCAAAACTATCTTTCAAAATTGATGGAGAAGTAAGATACTTTCATGATAAAGAGCACCTCAGGAACTTCATGAATACCAAACCAGCCCTCTAAAAAATTTTAGACAATACCCTAGGAAAAGACAAGGAGGATCACAACCCCAGGAAACCCAGCAGAATGAATCTATTGGGCGTGACAAATTAAACGCAAAGGGGGAGAATCCAACAAAAAGAAAAAGTCATGACAAGGCTTTTAAAACTTTTAACTTCATCTCCCTAATGAGTGTAGAATTCAGTCTTGTTATTGTATTGATTAGTATTTTTCTGATTCTAGAGTTGTACCTCTTTCCTTGTGCTGTACTCGCTATTTATCATCTTCTTGTGTCTACTTTTTAATTGGGTTGTCTATTAATGAGCTCTAAGAATTCTTTATATATTCTCGTCATAGGTTATATGCATTGTAAATATGGTCTGTTTAAGGACTACTTTTCATTTTAATGATGTCATTTAAAGTTCTAAATTTTGATGGAATCTCATTTATCAATTTTTTTCTTTTATACATCATGTCTTTTGTATCCTAGGTAGTTCTTGCCTACCCTGAATTCATAAACATTTTCCCTTATAATTTCTTCTTAAAGTTTTATACTTTTAGGCTTTCATAATTAGGTTCATAGATCCCTTGAAGTTATTTTCATGTATGGAAATAAAGGGTTGAGGTTAATTTTTTATATACGGATACCAGGTGTTCTAGTGCCATTTGCTGAAAACACTATCTCTTCCTCGGCTCTTGAATTGAGTTTATGTTCTATAAAATGCTAATGTTAAATAATCTTTCAAAACTCAGTGGACCATATATGTATGGTTCTGTTTCTAGATTCTCTGTTTTATTCAAATGATCTATGTGTCTTTCCTTACCCCAACACTGCCTTGATTACTGTAGCTTTAGAAGAAGTCTTAAAATTAGGTACTAAACATCTTCCAACACTGTTTCTTTTTTAACTTTTCTAGGTCCTTTGTACTCCTACATAACTTTTAAATTTCAATATCCAATTCTTCATTTATAGCAAGTATACACAGACCTGAATTTTTATATATACCTTGTGTTTTCTAATCCTGCTAAATTCAAATACAAGTTCTAGGGGCTCCTAGAGATTTCTTAGTATTTTCTCTGTAGATGATCATTTCATCTACATATAAAGATTTTGCTTCTACCTTGCCAATCCTATCCTAATTGTGTCATTTTATTGCCAGACTATTTTGATGGGGCCTAAGTTTCAAAGTTTAATGGACAGATAAAGAGTAAGCATATCTGCCCTTGTTCCTCACCTTAACGAGAAAGCGTTGTATCTTCTCCATTCATATAAGGTGTTCTCGCTGGAAGTATGGAGTACATGTCTTTAATCTGTTGAGAAGGTTATGTTCTACTTCTAGTCTCCTGATAACTTTTACCATGAACAGCTGTAGAATTTAGTCCAATGCTTTTTCTCCAACTAGTGACAGGATCATATGGCTTTTTCCTTTCCTCTGTTAAAATGAGGACTTTTGGGGGTGGATCTTCCAATGCTGAACCAACACTGCCATCCCTATAACAAACCACTTTCTACATACTGCCAGATCTGACTTCTAATAGTTTGTTTTGTTAAACAAATTTCTATCTATGTTCATACTTTTTTCTTCTATTATCTTTATCCAGTTTTAGGATTAGCACAATGTTGAGTTCCTAAAATGAGGGTAGAATTGTTCCTTCTTTTTTCTGCTTTAATTGTTTGATATAATTTATCAGTTAAAATGTATATGAGCTTGCTGTTGTCATATAGGTAGGTTTTCAAGCTAGGAATATACTTTCTTTAATAGATGCTATTCAAATTTTATATTTCCTCCAGAGTTAGTTTCATTAATTTGTCTCCCAAGGTACTTCTTAGAAGTTGTCAAATTTATTTCAGAACAGATTTTTGTAATATGCTTTCTATATCCTTTTAAATTCTGTAAAATCTGTGGTAATGTCTCCTTGATCTTGATATTGTAATTTTAAAAATGTGTAATTGATATTGTGTAACAGGAAGAAAAAGTCTAAAGGAGTAGGGGAAGTGGGAGGGGTAGGGGGAAAGAAGGGAAAAGAAAAAATATGAGAAAAGGAAAAAGATGGAAACAAAGTCTTTGCAAATAGGGAAGGGTGGAGGGGGTGAAGGGAGAGCAGGGGAAGGGGGAAAAAAAAAGAACCAAGATATTCATGTAAAGGGACAAGATCCCAATGATGAATATAAGTGTATTTTAAACCTAAAATGTACCAATAAACTTAATGGGAAAAATAAATAAATAAATAAATAAATAAATAAATAAATAAATAAATAAAGTAGCACATCCCAGTGGTTAGCACCTGGCTTGTTTTGTGAGAACAGGTGTTGGGAAGCCAATGTTCTGCTCCTTTTCTTCACTGCATTTAAAAGCACGACAACTGATGTCTCAGGTTTTCTGTAATGCAAAGATATTGCTAAACAGAAATAGATGTCTCACTTACTACAAAAGCTTTTTAAAGTTGTTTTTACATTAAGGAAAATGTAATCACTGGCTTTTAAAACAAGCACATCAGAAGAAAAGATTCTGTAGCTGGTGTTTTCTTCCTAAACAACTCTAGCACCCTCTAGTGACAAATGTTACAAAATATATAGAGTAGTGATCACTAACAAAAAGCTTTGAAGAAAAAAAGTAATATAAACAGTGCTTTTCTTATCATATCTAGATCTCTCTGACTATATCTCTTGGTCTTTTCACTAGTTTTCTCTTAGTCTTCAATACAACATTCCTGTTTCTTATACTACTTCAGTTACATTTATTGTTTTTTCTCCTTTTCCCCTCTGTTTTAACTAAGGACCCCCCGCCCCCCGCCCCAGCACATTCATTTTTTTTGGTCCTAACTATTTTCTGCTGTTTTTCATATACTTTCAAATATTTCTCCCATACATTTGTTTCCATTATCTTTATCCTAATAGTAGCCAACTCTGTCTATGACTATTCTCTAAAACTGAAGTTTTATCTTCATTCCAGTTTCCTATTGAATAATTCCCTCAGAAATATCATGCCATATCCTTAAAGACAATATGCTTAAAACCATACTTATCATCTTTCCTCACCCTCAACATTCATATTTATAATAGTGACACCTTCTCTCCAAGCAAGCACCAAACCTTAGAAGCCTGGCATTCTTGTCATTCTGCTTCATCCCAAAGCTTTAGATGTTTGCCTGTGTAAGTACTTTATAGCTTACCCTGCCTGGAAAGCCCTGAGAATTATCCTCCACCTGCCCAGGACTGTCCTTGAAGGTACTGCTTAATCTAACCTCATCTTAAAGTCTTTTTGTGACAAGTACGGCTTGTCTTGATCTTTCTTCTTAGCCATGGATGTCCTTTTTTCCCCCTCTGTCTCACAGTTTATTTAACAATAATAATAAGAAATTAAATTTAACAGTCTATACAGTGATCCAATATTCATATTTATAAGTAATCGGGTTTTTTGGTACCGGGGATCGATCTCGGGTCCTTGCACTTGCACAGCAGGCGGCGAAACCACTGAGCTAAATCCCTGGCAGTAATTGGTTTTAATTGCATGATTTGTAAGCTGTGGCTGTCCTTTTATCAAACATAATTGACATTTAATTTTATTCCTAGTTGTGTTTTGTTCTTGAACGCTTCATATTTCAAAAAGATTAGACTGTAGATTATTTTTTTAAAAAGCTTTATACTTTAAAAGATTAAATTGTAGATTTTTTGGTAGTATTGAGATTTGAACCCAGGGCCTAAGTTTTCACACTGAGCTATGTTCCCAGCCCTTTTTATTTATTTTTTTATTTTGATACAGGATCTCAATGAGTTTCCCAGGTTGGGCTCAAACTTGCAATTCTCCTGCTTCAGCCTCCCAGAGTACCAGGACTACAGACATGGGCCACCATCCCTGGCTGATTATTTCCTTTAAAGATAGAATCTTCCATATACTTCTTTTAGGGCCGGGGATTTATCTCAGTGGTTCCAGTGCCTGCCTCGAAAGCACAAGGTCCTGAGTTCAATTCTGGTACCAAAAAAAAAGCCATGTACTTCTTTCCGAGTTCTCGTAGCACCTAGGCAATGTTATACACAAAGCAGAAACCGTTAATAATTGTAAAGTTGAATTAAATAGAACTAGTCTATTTAGCAAGAAAAATGAATATAGTACCACGATACTCACTGTCACATGGCCCGAAAAAGAGGAAAGTCTTCCTTGTCCAGAACATATTTTATAATTAACAAAAATAACATATAAAATATCTAGTGAGTTTTTGTTTGGCAAAGCAGGTTTAATTTATAATTATAATAAAAATGGTAGTTTCATCTTATATGGAACTAGAAAGCTCATGTATTAGCACCAATCTATAATAGTATTTCTGGACATTTCTGTATTATGTGGAGATTTTTAGCTTTTCTGGCACTGGGGACAGTCTTGTGGAGTCTAATGAGAGCACCCAGTGCTGCCCTGTAGTCTACAGGGTAGTCTGGGACTAGACTACTCACCCTGTGTTCATACCTAGGAGATAAGCTTTGACCTCCCATCCTCACCCAGGTCTGTCTCAGCCACATGCTGGTGTCTTTTCCACCTTGCTGTTGTTTTCTTCACCTTGCTCTACCTCTTTCTGATACCTGCCCAGAGGTATCTGGAATGGTCACCATGGACAACAGCGTGTGCAGCAACGTTCAATTCACTTAAGCCACTGGATGACTGAAAACTCAGCTGCCACAACATAGAATGAAATGGAGAGAGATTGTTTGAAATCAACCACTTTGTAGTTACAGAGAAACATTAATAGCATAACAAAGGCAGCAAATAGATTTTTGAATGAGTCAGTAAATGAGAGCAAGATTAGAACTCCTGTATACTCATTTCTGGGAAATCCATTTTGAATTATTATAAATGAAATACCTCAGGCAGACTAACTTTATGAAGAAAGAGTTTTATGTATCCCACAGTTTTGGAGGCCAAAGTTCAAAACAGCATTGCACAAGCTCTGGGGAGGGTCCCATGGTAGATGGTGAGCATGTGTGAGACGAGGCCTGAGAAAGACCGGGTTCTTCCCCAGCTCCTTGTGAGGATAGTGTTTCCAACTGAATAGGGACCTCCCATCAGTCTCCATCTGCCAAAAATTCCATACCATCATTGTCACACTGAGGATCAAGCTTCTAACACATGAACTGGGGGACATATTTAAACTTAACAAAGCATAGCACCCCTAGAATCAACTCCTTATATTTTAGTGAGGTTCCCATGGACATTTGTTTGCTGCTTGACCCTGTTCCACAATTTCTTGACTCCCTCTCTGTGTGATAGGCACAGGAGAGTAAGGATTCAGAATGATTCTTCTTTACTCAGCCACCTTCTGACTATTCCTAGTTTCTTTAAAGTGACATTTGTGTAGCATTCTAGAAAAAAAAATGACATTGAATACCTGCAATATGCCAGTCATTACAAGGGCAATACACATTTGTCATACGAACAGTTGAAACAGTTTCAAGTTGACTGACTTGTTCCCAAATCCAATAGCTAATATATAGAGCTAGATATGACCCCAAAAGCTATTTTACTTACACTTTGCCATGCTGGCCATTTATTTGTTATTTTTAAAATGAAATAGCCAAGATTCATTGAACACATTGATAGACAGTGTTGTAAATTCTTTGTTGACATTTAGTTTACGTACTATTGCTTTGAGTTATGAACTGTCATCAATCCTATATTACTAATAAGAAAACTGAGGCTTCAGAATGTTAATTAATTTGCCCAAATTCAAACAGTAATCACAGTCAGGATTTAAATATGGATTTACCTCACACCAGAGCCTGAGCCTTCAACCACCATCCAAGTAGATAACAATGTGATACCCATAAAAGCTTTTGCTTTAACATTTAAGAAATTCTAACTGATTTAATCTGCCAGAATCCTTTGCAAAATAACAGAAGTAACAAGGTTTTAAAAATAATCTCTGTTCAATAGAGTATTAGCATAAAATGTTTTTATTTTATTTGAATCATTGTTTAAAATAATTTTTCATCAAATCTTTCTTTTCCTCTTAAGGTCATCTCAGTAAAATCCCATAACTATCAGTTCACTAAACAAGTGTTAAATAAGTACCTACCATATGTTAGGGATTATTCTGAGTCAGTAAGAAGTAAACACCTACCCATTTCAAAATTTTATACCTACTTGAAACATCATCTCCTCTCCCTGCAGTACAGAGGCCTAAAGTAGCAGGCAGGGAAGACTCATCTCTTTTACTCTTCCTCCAACCTACCTAGACACTTAAGGTCTTAGCACTGAGGTCAAAGAATCTGCCTCTCTTCCCTAATAGGGATCACTAAATAGTCTAACCACTATTTGATTTAGAACTAGGGCATGATGTAGGGACAGTGAATGCAAACTTTGTTAGTTGATCAGATAATCCAGAGTTTGTGTAGAACTAAAATCCTCCTGACAGTGTGACTCTGAAATGGCTTCCCCAGGCTCCTGCTCTACCTGCTGAATGAAGGTATATGAGTAATTACACACTTTGCCTTGGGTAGCTGCCTTGCCATATCTGAAGGGTCCTTTTCCCATTAATTCTGTCGTCCTCTTCTTCTTTTCTCTCCTGTCCTTCTAGTGTAGTAATTAGAAAGTGTCCAGCATTTTATGAAACGATACAAAGGAATCGGAATGAGAGGAAACCTGGATTCTATTCCCATCACACTGATTGTGTGATCCTAGCAATTAGTATACCTTTCTTGGGCGTAGTTTTTAGATTGATAGAAAAAGAAGAATGAAATTACATGATTGTCATTCCCAAAAAACTCAATATAAAAGTAAAATGGGAAATAAAAGATAAAAAGAAAAAAGAGAGAGGAAAAAAGTCATTGTAATCCAGCATGGACAGTGTATCTAAAATCATTCCTTAATTTAGTATAATTGTCTTATGTGTTTTATGTTTCTTGGCCTATTAGTCTGGTTGTTGATCTGTATATATGATAATTAACTTTCTAAAGACTTATAAGATAAATTAATCTGATGGTGGCAAAATAAAAGGGGGTGGAGAGAAGGTAAAAGGAAAAAAAAATTGAAATGTGTTATGTACATGTACCAATTCCTTACAATGAGTGTAATCATTATGTACTGTGAACATGTACTAAGAAAAATTTAAAATAAAACAACTTATATGATTGCCATTCCCTTAGTTATCTGCATGGCTACCACCATGGTGTGATATATAAATATTTTTCTTCTCGTTCCTCTTCTTTTTTAAGGTTATATCTCAGCAAGTATCAGATAAACACCTCGAAGAGGGCCGACTCTATCCTCCTTTGAATATTATTAGAGATGTTTCGCTGAAAATTGCAGTAAAGGTAAAGTCATTTATGCTCGTCTTGTTATTTTTCCTTCTTTCTCTTGCTAAGTATGAATTTTTAATATTAAAAATCTGCTTCCTTGAAATGTATAACTTGCTTAATTTGACTCTCACAAATCAGGGAAATGAGACATATTGACTTTGTGGAGCTTAGGAGCTACATTTTATCCTTAGAGAGGAATGAAAGAATTGAAATGGATCATTAATTTCCCTATTGTTCTTCTTCTCCTTTAATTTAAATAATTCATTAGAGTTTCCTTTTAGTCTGGTTCCTCCCATTTTATTTCACCTTATTTCAGTTATACTTTTTCCATATTATACTTGTGATAATTCCCAAATTACTGAAGATGTGGCAAAGTGACAGACCTGCAACCACCTGCCAAATCCATGTCTATGATTTATGGCATCTTAAAAGACTAAGATCTCAGTTGATAGTGCTGGGGAAAAGAGGGTAAAGAACCCAAAAGCTATTAGGGTGGTAGATGATCTATTTAGAAGAGTTAAAAAGAAGAATCTAAAAACAGGAAATTTTTGTGTAACTAAACTGAGACATCAATTGACTTTTTGAAGTATAGTTGTACTAGTTTTCTGGGGCTTCCACAGTCAAATACCAGAGACTAGGTGGTTTAAACAACAGAATTTTATTTTCTTGCATTCTGGAGGCTAGCAGTTCAAGATGGGTTTCTCCTGAGGCTGCTTTCCTTGGCTTGTAGGTGTCTTGCTGTCTTTCTGTGCATGTGCACCTCTGGTGTCTCCTCTCCCCTCTTCTTACAGGGACACCAGACAAATTGGATTAGGGTTCACCCTCTGGCCTCATTTAAACTTTATTATCTCTTTAAAGGCCATATCTCCACATACAGGAACATTCTAAAGTGTTAGTGGTTAGGACTCCAGTGGTTAGGGACTTCAGTGGTTAGGGGGATGGGAGGAACCAACATTTAGCCCCTAACAGTAGTTATGTGTTTAGAGTGGGATTTTCAACCTCAGTCATAGGGGTATTTTGGCTGGATAACTCTGGTGGCTGTTCTACTGTGCTATGTTTAGCAGCTCATAGCCTCTGCTCCCTAGATATCAGTGGGATCTGCACTGTAGTCACAATCAAGAATGTTGCCAGACATTGCCAAATGTCCCCCTGGAGACCAAATTGCTCCTGGTTGAAGGATCACTAGTTTGAGCTATTAGGGAGTTTATCTAAACAACATTGTTTAAAAGATTGATACATCATTTTGCTTGTTGACTGAAGGTAGCTTTCTTCAAAAGCAATAAACTAGGGCCGGGGATTTAGCTCAGTGGTTCCAGCGCCTGCCTTGCAAGCGCAAGGTCCTCAGTTCGATCCCTAGTACCAAAAAAGAAAAAAGCAATAAACTATCACCAAAGTCTAGATAACAATCTGCTTGTTCATCTACGTGTGAGAGTATGCTCATGTTTTCTAATAATATGTACTTAGTGGTTTTTAACTAGTTTGAACTATTAATATACTGAACAGCATATTAATGTTTAAGTTAATTTTGACAATTTAAAGGAAAATAAGGTAGCATATATTAGAGGAGAAAGAAAGGAATATAAAAAGATGTAGATATACCTTGAGCAATGGGAGAATGGAGTGGATAGACAGGAAGTGGGGAATCAGATGTTTGACACTGACAGGAAGAGGTGAGCCTGAAGCCTCATTGAGGGAGGAGATCATTGCTGTCCTGGGCCGAGTGCAGGAAGGGGAGGTGATCTTCCACAGAGTCTGTCAGCAGGGGAGATACTGTGGAAAGAAAGAATGAATAAGCAAAGGTACCAATGGCACAAATGTACAACGCTAATAAGATGGATGTGACTGAAACTTAAAGTGAGGCTAGATAGAAAGATCTGCAAGTCATCCTCATGTAATGATGGTGAAGCCCAAGATGTGGTGGGTGATTGCCAAGGGAGCAAATATAGAAGGGAAACTAAGGATAGAAGATACTTTACTATTCTGTCTAGAAAACAGAAGAAAGAAGCTAGTTAAGGAGAAGTGATTAGGATTTTAAGAGACTTCAAACTGAGCACAGTGTTAGAAATTAGAAATGGGACAATTTCAGCCTCCTGGAGGTGAAACCAAACTGAACATTGGAGAGAAAAAGTTTGGCCTTAGAAAGTTATCAGAGATTTTCATAGAGTCAGTTTCAGTACAAGAGATTCTGACGTAAGGGGAGAATTAGGAAAGCAGTGAAATGTAAGCTACTCTTCCAGAGTGTTTGACTTTGACAAGAAAGGGATAATGAGAGAGATCCTTACTGTACTATGGTTACCTAGGAGCAGCACGGGGAGATGATCATCCACAAAATCTGTGTCAGCAGGGTGATAGTGTGTTTTATTACAGAAGCAACATGGCCATTACAAACAGGCACGAGAATCTTACTGGTGATGGCAGTAATCTAAAACTGAGCATGTTATTGCTTTCCACAATTCTGTGAGTTCACAGTTGTTTAATTGTTCACTTACAATGGCTGAATTGCAGGGCTTGGTGGCTCATGCCTGTAATCCCAGTACTCTGGAGGCTGAAGCAGGAGGATCACCATGAGTTTGAGGCCAGCTGAACTACATGGCGAGATCCTGTTATGAAATTCTGTTATGATCACACTTAAACAGATCTCCACCATTCACACTTTCCTTACTTGCTGATATCATTGTCTCCTCTTGCTACATGATCTATAATGTCATTTTCATTTTATATCTTCTTTGTTTATATGATTTTATTGTAACACTTAATTTTCTTGGAAACAAAGATAAATTATAAGTTACTTTTTGACATGGATAAAATCTTCTATTGACATGTGCTCCCTAGACCCTCTATTCATTAAAATAATATTATTTTCTTATTTCTAGATTGTGAATGATGCATACGAAGAAAAAACAGCCACAGTTTATCCTGAACCACAAAACAAAGAAGCATTTGTCTGCTCTCAGATGTATAGCACGGAATATGACCAGATTCTCCCTGATTGTTACTCTTGGCCTGAAAAGGCCCAGAATGTACAGAGCAAAGTTGACAAATAGCGTAGTAGCTGAAATTTTAAACTTCCGTAGTGAGATCTTGAAGAGTTTCATAATTTTTAAAGGTTGGAATCTTTTATGATGATTCATAATATGCTTAGACTAAGATAATTTTAACAATCTAAAGTTTATGGAAGATTAATATAAATTAGGATAAACTTTACACTATATAATTTTTCTTCATTTACCTTTTGGTTACCTTTTGGTTTCTATCTTAGTTATTCTGCCCAAAGGCTCTTTAAATGCTGTTGTACCTACTACCTACTACTGAGAAATTAATCTTTTTATATAACTAACGGGAAGACCAAAATTATTAATAAATTAATATGATCAACATTAAAACTCATAATTCTTTTACTGACCATTTTGTTAAAAATCACTTTTTTTAAAGGTAGAAATGAATTTAGCCATATATGAACTTTTTCTAAACAGAACATTACTTTGTTGCCTAGAGAAAAATAACTTGTTGTATTTTCATTCCAGTCTTAGATTATATTTGTTCTTTTTTGTGTAACTGAATTCTAACATTTCTAAGAAAGATAACTGCTGTTTACCACCTTGAGCCACCTGAGATTTTAATATTCGTTTGTCATTGTTGTATCTTATAGAGTAGAGCTCTTGATACCTTGGTCCTCAATCAGAAATCCTTGCTAAAAGGGCCTTTATTTTCCCCTGATCAAATGCTCTCTAAGTTACCATTCTGTTACTGAGGCCTGTGTAGGCTGTGACCCCTATCTAGAGATAGGTACCTCAGGTCAGCACAGCCTGGACTGTAAGAAGGGTTGAAAGGAGAATCAAGATCCTAGAGAAGGAACTGCCTGACAAAGATTTCAGGAAGCAGGAGTAAGGCCAGGGTTTCCAGACAAGCTGGCTTTCTACTTGAGTGACCTGCCCTAAAGTCCCTTTGATTGAGTTAGGTACCTGAGAACTCACTGTGACAGTAAGTTCACTCACTTTTAGAAACTTTTGGAAAAAGTTTTGTAACTGTCCCTGATATCAGAAATTATCTTTCTGTCAGATACTAAAATATTTTAATTACCAAGGCCATTCTATAAGAAAGAATAGTTATACCCCAAATTGTATTAATTTACTTTACATATTAATGAATGAACTAATGAAAATAATGCTAATTTTTTTTTGAGACAGGGTCTCATTATGTATTCCAGGCTGGCCTTGGACTCACTATGTAGCCCAGGCAATCTTCCTGTCTCAGCTTCCTGAGTGCTGGCATTGCAAGTATGTACCACCACACCCAGCTCAACACTTTTAAATTCTTAAGCTCAGGTGTATTAACATTTGCTATTTATTTGTAGAATAATTTGTAGAATTTTATTTTCGAGATAGTGCTTTAAAGAGTATGAGCTGTTCAAGATAAACTTCTGTGAAATGATTTTACTGCATGCTGAAGGTTACACAAATTGTTTCAAATTTGGGTAGAAGGGGTTGGGGATTTTCTAAAGGTAACATTTAGTCAAAAGTTTCCTCAATAGAGTTATTTGGAAAAGATTCAGAATGGTTATCTATTTGTTGTCTGTTTTCATGTTGTCATATAACTAAATGTATTTACCTATGCAAAACATTTATTAAAGCATAGAAATAAGTGAATGAATAAAATCAAACAATGACTTATTTTTCTTAAAATACTGTTACAATTTAATAATGGTGGATCTTGAGGTCATATGAATTTTAAAGAGTTCTAATAACTGCAAATTACAGTATGAACTTCATTGATTATATACATAGTAGTCATATAGTAGATTCTATGATGAGTGATCTACTTCCTTGTTCTCGAAGATAATGAAACAAGCTTTAGATGTTACTTACCAGGTTTCATTTACCCTACATACATTATCTTATTTAACGTAATCCCCATTTTCCTTATGAAATTGATGTTTTAAATAACTTACCAAGCTGGTAGAGCTAATAAGCAAAGGAGAGAGGCTTTAAATCCAAATTTATTTTTTCTTATAGTATGGTTTTCCTTTGATGAGGCTACAGTGCAGAACAACACTTTCCCATTCATAGTTTTAAATTTTCTAATAGATTCATAAAAAAGAAACATGTAATTTAACATGTAATCAACATAAAATTATTGAGATGGTCTAGATTTTTTTTGTTCTTATCAGGTCTTCAAATTCCAGTTATATTTTTACACTTACATTTTCATTCAATTCAGACAAGCCCTGTATTAACTGTGCAGATGTAAATGAGACATGTATATTCTGAGAGCGATAACACTGCATGTCCATAAGAGAAGTGAAGTTTGCCAGGCATGGTGGTCCATGCCTGTGATCCCAATGCTCAGGAGGCTGAGGCAGGAGGATTTCTGTGAGATCGAGGCCGGCCTGAACTACATAGCAAGACCCTGTCTCAAAAATCCAAAAAAAAAAGAAAAAGCAAATAAGTCTATGAGAAGTGTTACTCCAAACTATTTTGAGAAATGTTTTAATAAAATAGACAAAAAATATAGTTTTATCAGCTCCTATTCATAAGCCAGTCAAGCATATTAGGAAGGGAGCATAGACTCAAGACGAGAAAATTTATTGAACAATTTTTATAGAATGCGCATTTACAGAAAGGGAATAAATGTTAAAGTAGTAACCTAAGAGATAAAGCAGGAACTAGCAGAGACAGACAGACAGAAACAGACAGAGATTGAGATTGAGATTCCAGGCATAACAAATGAACTGACAACAAGAAAATTATAGAACTATTTCCTTTATAAACAGATACAAAAATGTTGACATACCAGCCAACCAATTCACTAATGGCATTAAGAAAACCACTATTGTTACTGTTTAAGATAATTTAACAGGAGGCCACAGAGAAAACTATGAGAAAGAAAAAGATATAACAACTTGGTTATGGCACACACCTGTAATTTCAGCACTCTGGGAGGCTGAGACCGGTTGATAGCAAGTTCAAGCCCACCTGGGCAACACAGTGACTGAGACCCTGTCTCAAAATAAAAAGCTAAAGAATGGGTTGAGGAAATAGCTCAATGAAAACTCCCTGGGGTCAGTCCCAGTACTGGGAAAAATACTAGGTGTAAGAGTTGTTACTATCATTTTTACAGATTATATCTGCATATAAAACCATCAGCATTACAGACTATTAAGAATTACTAAGAGAATGCAACTTTGCCATACACAAAACTATCTTATAAACCACCAATAGTATTCTTCTCTATCTGCAAGGATCAACTAGATTTAGATACTGTAGGCAAAAAATAAATTATAATTTCTAATAACAATAGAAAAAAAATGCCATAACCCTCTGTGAAGAAAAAGTTGTTTTATTAAAATATATAAAAGATGGAAATAAATAGACTGTACCCTTGATGGGATTGCCTTAATATAAAATTGTTATTTCTCTCCAGAAATAATTCACAAATTCAATGTAATTCTGTGTAGTTCAGGCTATGCTGATTGAGGCTATAACCGTCCATTATCAAGACTCATACCACAAAAGTATCATGCTTACTTAACAACATTGTCTAATGTTCTCAGTTGGGGGAGAGGGCCCGTCCATTTTGTAATGTCACCATTTTTATCATGTGGCCTCAAAAGATAACAGAAGGTGGGCTGGGGATTTAGCTCAGTGGTTCCTCCACCTGCCTCGCAAGCGCAAGCTCCCGAGTTGGATCCCTGGTACCAAAAAAAAAAAAAAAAAGTTAACAAAAGAACAAGAAAACATAGAGGGTTAACGCAGGAAGTTTTACTGAGAAGTCATTTCGGTCATATGGCCCCAGTGCTATGACAAGAGAACAGATATGTTGTATTTTTATGACTACAGAACTACAAAGTGAGACAGATTTAATGAACACATAGCAATATCTCTGCCATAAAGCCAATTTTAGTTGAAGTTTCTAAGAAAGAAAATACATTTATTCTAAATACATACAGAAAACCAGAAGCCCACCCATGTAATACATACAAAACGTGCCTTTCTCTTTTAAGAAGTATAAGGAACTAACTAAAGTTGAAATCCAGCCCTGATCTAGGTTAATTCCTAATTCTCAGTCCCTCACCTTACCTTCTGGAGAAATGACACGATATGCCCCCACTCAGAAAAGTGTTGACCCCAGTCTCTAGAGTGCTTTAAAATACAATGCCCAGTGTACAACCAAAAAGCAAAACTATATAGAGAAAAGCAGAAAAATGTAAACCCTAATGAGGAGGAAAAAATAATCAATAGAAGTAGATCCACAGGCCACCCAGATGGGTTTAAAAATAATTGTTCCAATTATATTAATGAAATTAAGGGAAGCAACAAAATTGAAGAAAAGATGGATTTCATCATAAAAATAGAATATCTAAAGAATTAAGTATATATTTTAAATCTAAAACATGAAATATTTGAAATTAAAAATTCATTGGTTTAAAAAAATCATTGGATGGGCTTAACAACAGAAGAAAGGATCAGTGACCTCAAAGTTGGCCATTAGAAACTACCCCAAGTGAAGCACAGAGAGAGAAGAAAAATAAAAGGAAAGAGAGATATTGCCTAATAGGAAGTGATGTATTTGCATTTGGAGGGCTAGAAGGAGTGAAGAGAGATATTGGAATACAATAAATATTTGAAAAGAATTTCCTCAAATTAAAGAAAACCATCAACCAACAGATTAAGAGCTAGCAATCCCCAAGGAAGATCAATACAAGAAAACCATACCTAGAAATATCTCAGTCAAACTACTGAAAACCAAAAATAAAGAGAAAATTTAAATGCAGCTAAAGAAAATACATGATACTTTCACAGGTGAAACAATGGCAGCAAGTTTCTTAGCAGAAAAAAATGAGATAATGGAAATATATTCTAGAGGTGCTGAAAGAATAAAGTTGGTGATTTAGAATCCTTTACAGAGAAAATATCCTTCAGCAATGAAAGCATTTCAGGTAAATGAAAATGGAGATAATTCATGGCCTGCAGACCTACACTGTTAGACATGCTAATGGAAGTTCTGCAAGATGAAGGAGAATGATCCCAGATGGAAGTATGGATCCACAGGAACAAATGAATACACAGGAAGGAGTAAATGTATGGGAAATACAAAGTACCATATATGTGTGTGTGTGTGTCTGTATAAGCATTTATTTTGAAATTAAGACTATTGGCTATTTGAAACAAATAATGCATGTGGATTTTATAAAAATATGTAGGAAACTAAGTGTGGTGCACACCTGTAATGCCAGCACTTGAGAGGCCAAGGCAGGAGAATTGCTGCAAGTTTGAGTCCAGCCTGGGCTACCTAGTGAGTTCAAGGCAAGTCTGAACTACATAGCAAGACCTTGTCTCAAACAAACAAAATATGTAGATATAAAATATATATTAAGAGTAGGGCAAAGGGAAGAGGGCAGATTAATAGAATTATGCTGTTATATGGTTTACATTATTCATGAAGTAGTATATTATTTAAAGCATATTATAGCAAGTAGTGTACTACTTCATGAACAATCTACAAACCTGCAGTAAGTCAAGGAATATTTTAATACATTAAGGAAGCATATTCTAACCTCTAAACTACTAAAAATAATATAAAACAATAAAGTTAAATGTTAATAGAGGAACTAAAATAGAATAAAATTCTTGACTAATCAAAAGATAAAAGAAAAAATATAAATTAATAACTCCTGGGATAAATGCAAAATAAGGTATGACCTAAAAATATAGTGAGTGCTTAAATTTAGAAAATTTTTATTACAGTAAAAGACACATTACCATTAATCCCCTTCAAACTATTCACCCTCACCTCAAACACTTATTCTATCATTTTTGCCAATTTCTAGAGCAGTTCTAGAAGTCTGCTTTCATGAAGGTCTTTTGTTGCACTGCCCTGGATGGCTTGATGTCCTGAATTGATTCAAAACCTTTATCTTTCATGGTCATTTGGGTAAGAGTCAGAAGTTGCACAGTGCCAGATCCAATGATTAAAGTGGATGAGGACACCCTGTAACATTTTTATAAAACCACCTTTCCATTGGATGGCACCATACTTTTTATACCCCACAAAGACACTTACAAAAGAGGACTTACTGCTTCAGATGAGTGTGTTTGAAGTAAAGGAGAGCGAATTTAGGCTCAAAGTCTCAACAGTAGTTTGAAAACTAGAAAAATCCTTTTGTTTTTGCTGGAAGACTCTACAGTCTTAGTACTGTAAGGAAGAAACAATTGAAAACCAACATCCTACTTACAATATTGACCAAGAGCAGTAGGACCCCGATTTGGAATGAGGATTTCTTGGCAGGGGGATTTGGAGTACTCAGAATATACTAATTTTTTTTTTTTTTTTTTTGGTACCGGGGATCAAACTCAGGACCTTGTGCCTGTGAGGCAGGCAGCAGAACCACTGAGCTAAATCTCCAGCCCTAGAATATCTTAAATTATGATAAATAGTACTCTAGATTTGAGGACTAAAAGTCCTACATCCTAGGACACTTCTGAGTCCCAGGCAACCTGGGTAGTTGGCATGTTCTCCCTTGCTAATCACATGAGGGCCTCCTGTCTAAACAGGTGGTTATTGCCTTGCTTGAAGATCCTATAGTATCCTCCCATGACTTAATGCTTAGTTTGCAAACGGAAGCTAATTTACCTCATACTTATTCCAAATTCCAAATTATGTTTCATAATCTCTATATACAAAAAAAATCACACTACAGAATGGAAAAGGGCAAGGGTGGATACAGTTAGAAAGACAGACCTATAGGAGCAGACTCAGACAAAAAGAATTCTAGATTTTGCTCATTTATATTATGCAAAACCTGAGGAAAATGTATGGGGTTCTGAGAATGTTATTCTAAGGAGACATATTAATTTTGGATTGGGCAGAATCAACAAAGGTGCACTTGCCACAGATTCTGGATTTAGTGGGCATCCTTGAGCAACTGGCAGTGATTACATTGGTTCATTAAGGTTGTTGAGTGAAACATGGGCTTAGTAAAGGCCTATATGAAATGAGAATCATAATAGAAACATTCCTAGAAACAATAGAAAGGAAAACAAAGCTTTACAATGGTAGCAATATTGGAGTGGATTTTTGGTGTACAACCCAACCTGACCATCCCCATCTTAATGATCCCATAACTAAGTCTCTTGAGAGGATTAACCAGTGACTCTTCCCTTTTTCAAAGGCCTTCAGACGTAACATTTTTCAGAGAAATCCCAGAGCCCATGCAAAGCATTTTAATGACTTCACTTTATGTTGGGAAGGCTTGTGAGAAGTGCTATGCTTAAAGTGCTTTTCATATTTCAACGGAGACATCAGAATCTTGGAATTGGCAGGGGCTTAATAGCATTTTTAAACATTTATTAAATGGACACAAGATGGAAACAGTTATAATACAAGCAGGTCAAAAGTAATCAGAATTGTTTGGCCCACAGAAATTTTCAGTGGTGGAGAGTTAATCAAAGGGCCCTGTGGCTTGAAATGATGTTCAAAAAATTAACAAGCAGACAGTATAGGTGCTGAGCAAGAAAAAAATGGATATCACTGTAAAAAACTTACATAGCAACACCAGTACACATCAGATGAATCTCAGCCCAATTTAGGACCAAATACATATTCAACCCATGTAGACCCTACTTGATATATATGACAGCAGGAAAGCTTGACTGCAGCTATCAAAGTGCCACACATAGATATGAGTGAAAAACCCCTAAGATGAAGAACTCTATGATAATGTGTTCCCACACTCTTCCCTTGAGGGTTCCATTGACTAGGAAAACAAAATACATTAGAAAGGAAGCAACTAGGCCTTTTGGAGGACACCTGGGAACAGATATGAATATAAATTTCTAGGGTCTCTGAAACCACTGTGTTATATGGGACATACATATTACACAACTGAACCCATCCTTTAGCTGTTTTCCCAATAAAGTTTCAATTGATTATTTTAAAAATAACTTGTTTTTTAAATTGATGGATAAAATTGTAGGTGTTTATCATATAAGAATTGGTATCTTCTATGACAGTATCCCCACGTCTCTGATCATAAATAAAGGATCGTTCCATTAGGAGATAACAAGAGATTTACAGAGATAAATCCCAGCCTCAAAAGAAGAGAGATGTGATTCTGATCACATCTCAATGATCTTTGGCACATGCAGGAGTCAGATGGCTCTCAGAATGATAGCACATGTTCCTCAGATGTGATTTCAATTGCAGCTGCTGGCAGACAAGTTCTCTTTCTTGGAGCAAATCAGTATGGAGCTATTAATTTGGTCCATGCTTTTTTTTTTCTTTATTCCAGCAAGTCGAGACCACCAGAAAGTTTGCCATATCTCAATAAACAAGGCATATCATCTATTTTCAGTGTTATATGAATTCTGTCTGGATTAGAGTACCATTCTTGATACTGGACCTTGACCATCTCACCACTGTACTGGGCACTAGGTGGTCCAACACACTGATGATGCTCTGCAGATAGGATCTAGAACTCAGAAATCACTGGGTTCCCTGAATGCCTGGTGAGAAATATGCCAGAAGGTAGAAGATAAATGTCATGCAAACACAGGAGCCTGCCACCTGAGCCAAGTTTTGTGAAGGTCCAGTGTTGGGCATGGCGGCATGTCCCCTTCATACTGAAGAATTAATTCCTCCTGTTACTAAGGACAGCATTTGGTGTTTGGTGGACTTCAAATTTTGTGTGTACACTACTCAAACTCATTTGTGGGACCATGCTTTGACCAGACTCAGAAAAAGGTCTCTGGCTGCAGTGATGTAAGTTCTACCATGTGGACCTTAAGGAGAACCAAGGGGGTCAGAATTTCTGTGCCTAATCAGGATTCTGTGTAATACCATGCCCTCTTCAGAAAATAACTGTTCTTTTGATTCACTGCTAGGCTACTTGAGGTTTAAAAAAAAGCAAATAAATTATCTTGTTCAAAGGGGTCCATGAAGACCTCAGATAGACACCCTCAGAACCTCTTCAAGTTCTCTGATGGATGGCATGTGAACTATCAAGAAATTCTGGGGCCAGGGATTTAGCTCAATGGTACTCCACTTGCCTTGCAAGCACAAGGTCCTGAGTTCAATCCCCAGTACCACAAAAAAAAAAAAAAAAAAAAAAAGGAAATCCTGATTTTTCAATTTGATGCAGGGATGTTTTAGAGGTCCATGGTCATATTTGCCAACTCACTGGGTCACTCCTTAAACTATCCTCAGCTCTTAGGATACTTTAGAGCTTAAGATACTTAACACAGAACACTAAGGATTAAGAAGAAAAATACACTTGAAGTGCTTGATTTAATTCAGTAAGCTTTAAAAATTCACTGCAGCTTTCCCAAATTGATTCCAGTCATTTTCCCCTCTTAAACCCTAAAAAGAGGCGATTCCCCAAGTAAGGGCTGTGTGTATATGAGGGTGGGGGGAAATGTTGTACGCATTCTTTTCAAGTTGAACAAACACCACCTGTGTACACACAAAGCTGAGTTTTGAATGATCATGTATGATATCATATATATGTAAAATGTATATCTTTACTAAAACTTACACTTCTCCCATAATAAATGTCTATTATTTGCGCTTCTAATAGAAAAAAAGTTTAGGAGTATATTTGGTATGTAAAAGCAGGTTCTGAAATATTAGAAATAGCTCCAGAAAAAGTCCATAAGCCTGAGATTATGTAAATAAACTATTTTTGTTCTATATTTTGTTTATACTTCTGTAGTGATTTTTACTAATCATAGGAAAAAACCTCTATGAAGGTGTAAAACACTGTCTCATTTCAAAGAATGAAAAGTTAGAGAAGTTATCTGTGGAAGACCTATGAAAAGACTAGGATTGTATGTAGCTCAGTGGTACAGCACTGGTCTGGCATGTAGGAAGCCTTGGGTTCAATTCTCAGTACAAAAATAAAATAAAATAATTAAAATAAAATAAAATAGAAGGGTCAGGGATTTAGCTCAGTGGTGCTGCTGCCTGTCTTGAAAGCGCAAGGTCCTGAGTTCGATCCCTGGTACCAAAAAAAAAAAAAAAGATCTAATAAAGTATGACTGTTAATCACACTCATCATTTGGGGAGTTTATGTGGAAAATAACTCCTATACTATGCTTTTATTAAGTTCTAATAAATGCTGAGTAATGAATCTTTGGCAAAGTATTTCTTCCCTTTGCATATAGGTAAAGAATGAGGTCATAACTTGCGCTCCAGTACCATCCAAGGCTAGGATTTAAAGACGAAAGGGCAAGTTCATCTCTGGTAGGGCAGGCTCTGCACCAGTGCCTTGGCTTAAAATTGTGCCTTGAGAGGAAACTTATTTTGAGCTACCAGGTAGACCCAGTTTCAAGGCCACACAGACACAGGGGGCCTCTGATTAAGCAGGGTCTGCTGGTCCATTATGTTTCCTCTCTTGCCCAAGGACAAATGTCTGCCTCCTAGACTGACAGTAAAACCAGAAGGTACTGTTTCATCAAAGTATATGAGCTCCACTGGCATCAAGCAGAATTGTTATGTATAAGGCATTCCTCCTCGTCACTCAAGCCCATCACCTAGTTTTAGCATCCTGAAAGGACCAGGCCATCAGTGGGGTACCTTGGCTCAGTGTGAGAATGGACAGCTCCACAGGGAAGGGCAGTAAGGCTAAGGGGAGACCATGGAAATGGGGAAAGCTGTAGGGGCTGCTCAGGAAACACTTCAGCACTTGGGAGATTCCCAGGTCTTAGAGAATATAGATACTTAGTAATGGAAGGATTGGCAAGGGCTACTTAAATAGGGGGTTTAATCATTAAAATCAACTCTCATTTTGAAATAGACTGGTGGAACAGAATTTTTGTTTAAGACATGGCAGTCAGTGACCTATCAAATTGTAGTTTTTTTTTCTCCTCCAATGAGGTCATTGTGTAGCCCTCCTCACCGGTTCCCTTCATCCAATATTTTTTGTGCATAAGAATTGAATGAAGAATACTGTTATCATTATTTCTAGTATCTTTGACCAACTGATATAATCAGCTGAGGAAAAATACATATCATGGGATGTTTGTTACTTTTACTCTTGGGATTTCATTACTAAGATTTCTCTGCTATTATTTCTAGTATCTAGTTTTACTCAAATACACTTGAAATAGGGGGTGAAATGTAGTAGACACATGATTTTCCTTTATTCTCATTTGTTCTTTCATTTAGAATTCATTTCCAATGATGCAAGCAGGTATGTCACCCATGTGCTGACATCATGAAGGAGAGAAACACTGTTCATAGTTATGAATTCATAACTGCAGTTTGATTTCTAATATTAACTTTGAGGCTTTACACTCCTTAATCAAATCAGCTTCACTAGTTAAATGGACTGTTTTTATTACAATGAAATAGTTTTCAAAAGACAACACAGGAACCTACAGGTAACATCACAATTGCACTATTATAAAGTTACAAGGCCTATTTGTTTCATCACCAGTTGAAAATTCTGGAGCTAGAGTTCTCACTGAAGATGCTACATAGCCACCGGCCTTTTTATTTTGGTCTTATTAATAGATAATAGATTTCCCTAACTGACTTAGGGAAATTATAAGCACAGGCCTCAATAACGTCCTAGGAGTCTGAACTTTTGCTTTCAATACCAAATAATATCTGAAAAACATGCTCACTTTTGTGCTTTTTGAGAAATTCTAAGAATTGACCCAGATTCATGTGATAATCATTCCTTAATCCATAGTCACCATGGGCCTCAAGGAGTAATTCTTCAAAAGAATGGAAAAGGCGCAAGTCCTTGCCATTTCCTTCCGTCTCCATGCTCTCTGTGTGCTTACAGGAAATGTGCTTCCAGTTGGGGTACCGAATTGTGTGCCAGAACTCCTCACAGTGCTCCTTGAAACCCTCTACACAGATTATACCAGGTTTTCCTGTCATGCAAAATCCAGTCACATCTAACCTTTTCCCCACTTCCAAAATCTTTTTCCTTAGGTCTTGCTGATAGATATGGTGACTGTAGATCCACATTCGGAGGAATGTGTTCTTGACTGGCTTTGCGTGTGCAGATGGTTCATGCTCAAGCTTTCTGTTTAGGAAATAGGATGCACTATTGTCCTGGAGCCACTGAATTGCTGCACATACACAGAGCTCACCTGGATCAAAAGTCCCTATATAAGAAGTGAGACTGTTGTTGAGAAGTAGCTGCTGTTGTCTATCAAGCTCAGGTGACCGGGCAAATAGCTGCAATGCTACATAGGGGTAGCTGTGAGGCATGGTTACTTGTAAGTCAACTGTCACCTTAAAATCAAAATCAAATAGAGTTAAATATCATAAAACCACACAAGCTAGTTTATCAGTTGCAACTGCATTCTGTTAAAGAGAATAATCATTACTGCTATTGTCAGCTATCTACCAAGTCATTTATATACACAATTCTTTACATTTAGGCATTCTTTTTAATATTTATTGAATTACACATGCTAGGTGCCCTGTGCTGGTATAAAGAAGTGAACAGTCAGACACTACTGCCTTCATGAAGTCTAGAGCCTAGTGAAGGAGACACACATTAGACCAAAAAAAAAAAATTCCATATAGGCAGTATTTAATTTCACTCATGAAAAGCATTACCATGAGAAAGTTCTGGGTTTCACTGAAGTGTGTAACCATCAGGACAGAATACAGTCTAGGGAGGCAAGAAGCTTTCTTAGCATAACAACTGAAAGATGATTAGGAAATAGGTAAAACAGCCCTCAAATGACCTGTCCAATGTTACTCCATGCTGCTTCTGTTGGATATGAATGAATCAGAAGATGGAAGTAAATTCATTCTTAACATTCAGATTTTATGTATTTGCTTTCTGCATATGGGGCCAAATCCAAAAACATTCCCTTTTTAAAAGCTTGTTTGGTTACACGTAATATTTAGACTTATGAAAATCATGGTATCTGTAATGGTAATCTGTACAACAGTTGGATTGGTAAGAAATTGGATGAGTAAACAGAAATAATGTGAGTGTAAGACTAAGATATTTTCAATAAAGGCACTGGGCATATATTTGTTTAAAAGATGTGCATATTCATACAAAGTTCAGGATGTTTACTGAAAATCATTTATTGAGCATCCTATGTTGCAGGTTTTGCTTCCAAACAAGGGAATATGCGTCTGGAATATTCTTTATTTCCTAAACAGGAAGCCCACACAGCAAGGATTTCAGTTAAAAACTGGGCACCTAGCAACACCGGAAACAAATGAAGGCACCCACCTTGGGCTCCTCAATCTGAAGCGTAATCACAAATTCAATATTTGGTGGCAGCGCCTCCCTTGTGCCTTCCAAATATCTCTTTATATTCCTCGGGGCATTTACATCTTCAAGTTTTACTTCTCCTTGGTTAGGAAACATAGAAAACAGCATTTCCATCTCCAGCAGCTGAAGCTGAAGGCTTTCGTTCACTAAAGCCGACATGTTGTCTCAAAATCGACTTGCCTGGAAACCTGGAAAGGCCCGGGGGCTCTCGGCTTAATAATGTCAGCTGGTTTCCAGGGAAATTTCCAGAAGATCCCTTTCCCAGGATGCAGTCCCGCAGGAAGCACTGCACGGAGAGCTAGGGCACAGATCCGGACATTTACACACCATCGATTTAATCTCCTGATGCCCATATCTAATATAAACAACAATCCCCAAAATACCCATTAACGTCCAGATTCCTAGTCCCTCCCCCCACCTGCCTCCCGATCTAGAGTTAGGAATTGGCCCTTTCAACAGGTGTTCCGAATTATACCGTTGCAGGTGGTTGCAAATGACACCTGCAGAAACGCTGCAAGTCAGCGTTCCGAGAAAGGCAGGGACCCCTCTCCCACCCGGTTATAGGCTAGCGCGGAGCAGGACGCTGCGGCGAGAGGGACCGAAAGGCCGAGGCTCTAGGTCTCCTATGCCCAGGATTGCAGGAGCCGCCACCCCCACTGCCAGCCGCTACCCGTCGGTCCGGACGCCACGCCGGGAACCCTCGGGGAGCGTGCCCCCGAGATCCACCCTCGCCTGGGGCGGCATCTCGGGAGCTCTGGACGGTTTGGATCCCCCAGTGCCAGGACGGGGGGTGTCTGTCTGAAAGGTAAAGGCAGAAAATGACAGCGCAGGGGGAGGGGTAGCTCGAGAAGGCTTTCCGCAGTCACAGATGTGAGAAATGACCGCGACAATCCGGAGAGGGATGCAGGAGCCCAGCAGCACTTACTGTAGCTGAGGCCACTGGCTCACTACTTCCCACCCTGACCCTATCCATGACCAACTAAGAACACTGGCTACCCAGGAACGCGAGGTCGGCCTCCCCCCAAAACCCACATCTGGAAGTGGAGACTGGCATCCCAGTGCTCGCACACAGGCCCAAACCCTGGGCCATCGCGGTGCCTCACCCTTCCTGGCCACTCAATTGAAACAGCCCCAGAGCCCGCGCAGAGCCGCATCCGCAGATCTGCAGGCTCTAGATGCGCGAGAGCGGCGGCACGGCCGGGGCGGGGCCGTGAGGCTCCTCTGCCGTGATTGGCCGGGGGGCGGAGCAACGGCCCGGAAACAACGCAAGGCCACGTCTGCGGGTGCGGAGCGCTCTCGTCTTGTGGTCCTGTTGAGCCTGGGCCCAGAGGAGGAGGGAGAGTCTTCAGGTAGAGGTGAGCCGCCCGAAACGTGGAGGCGAGAAGGGGTTGTTCTGGACGGCTGGGGCTCCATGGAAGCCGGCCGGGCAGGATTTCGGCCCGCTGGACCGACCAGCAGGCCGGCTAAGCGACTGACCCTCGGCCCGCGCGCGGGTCACGCCTACCTCTGTGAGCCCGGGAGCGGGCGGTCTAGAGCGGGGCGAATGGGCTGAGTCCGCCGGGGTCCGCACCCTGCAGCCTCGCGGTGATTCCCGAGCTAGGAGGGGAGCTGCACCGAGGAGGATGGTTGAATGGAGAAAAGGGGTTGATGTTAACTTTTTTCCAGGGGACGCTGTTAGGGCTTGGAAAATATACTTTTAATAGAAGCATTCGCGTCCCCATTGCAGGGTGAAAGCATGTTATCTCGCTTTTTAAAAAATTTTTTTGAAAACTTTCTTGATCTAAAGGGACTGCTTCATGCCCTAATGAATAATGATGATACATTCCTGACCGGTCAGTTTTTAGAAAGATTTAGCCTTGTGAAAGTGAATGGTCACTTCGGCCCAAGGGAAGTTAGTTTGCTGAATGTCAGTTTTTTCCAACTGGACAAAAACATTTCCGCCATTTCTTTTCTTTTTTTTTTTTTTTTGGTATTGGGGATCGAACTCGGGTCCTTGCGCTTGCGAGGCAGGCGGCGGAACCACTGAGCTAAATCCCCGGCTTTGCCATTTCTTTTAACTTCTACTTGTTGAATCCGTTAAAGGTTAAATTAGTTAGAGGGTGAGGCTGACAGCTGTGGGACTGCGCCACATCTCTGGGCTAATTTGGAAGGAAGTGACCCCAAAATGGCATGTGTATGACTGAATCTCTAAGGGTACCTTGCCGGCCGAGGTTGGAAACTCCCAAGTTCCACTGAGGTGAAGTTTCCCAGAGAAAGAAATGGTAGTGGGCTGAGTCCATGTTTGATTTTTTTTTTTTTAATTAAGGCAAAGGTGATATTACTTAGAAGATGTGGCTGGTTTCAGAGCTTTATTTCAAAGGATGGCCTGATTTTCCTTATGAGAACTGGAGAATCCCCTGTAAAGCATATTAGGGCATCTGGGCAATCTTGAAGAAAAAACAATTAACAGTCCTTTGCTTTTCCTTTGGGAACATGTGATTTCAGGAGGAGTCACAAAATGAACCTGGCAGGTTTCTCAGCAATTTAGGGGATATATAGTCCACTTGAAAATCTGACATTAGGCCTCACTCTCACACCAGCTACATAGTTGAATTTAGTTTCCCTGGGGCTCAGGCTTAAGTTTTCCCTTTAGTAAAATGAGGTGGTCTCTGACTCTAGGTATAAAATCTTCATTTTAATTGCTACTAGATGATTTTCACTTTACCTCAGAATAGTCTGGGAGCAAAATGGGAGGTAAGTTGGGACAAACTGATTTCTGGCCTCAGTCTGTCTTGGAATGAACAACACAAGTTATGCAGGAACTTCTAGGTGCCCCACCACCACCAAAATTGAACCCAGGGCCTCAACACATGCTAGACAAGCACCCTAGCACTGATCTAAATCCCATGCCCACTTCTGAGTCAGTCTAACCTTGGGAACTTAACCTGCTGTTCTTTGCCCACTCAGAGATCCTTGGGGAGCTTCACAGTGAAGCAGACCTGTTGTGTTGGAGTGGCAGTTTGTTTGTTTGCTTTTGGTTTTTTGAGACAGATAGTTTAGGTCCTGAACTCACTATGTATCCCAGGCTGGCCTCAAACTTGAGGTGATCCTCCTGCCTCAGCCTCCCGAGTGCTAGGATTACAGGCATGGGCCACCACACCTGGAGTAGCAGTTTTGAAGCAAATGGTCCTTGAAAGATTTATTATGCCTGAAAAATGTTTCTTAGTTTTGTAGACATGGATTTAGGTGCTGTTACAAACCACTCAACATTACATGCCAAGCCCAGTGGACTTGTTCTTCAATATGGAACTGCTGGATTTCGAACAAATGCAGAACATCTTGATCATATCATGTACCGCATGGGATTGTTAGCAGTCCTGAGATCAAAACAGATGAAAGCTACCATAGGAGTCATGGTCACGGCATCACACAATCCTGAGGTAATACATGCAGTGCTCTGATAAAGCAACCATTGTTTGCAGGGTTAAATCCTAGTGCCTGAGCAGTTTGAGCCAAAATACAAATTCCAATTCCAGGAACATGCCTTACTTATATGTGTGTTTGGCTTCCAAACAACTCTCTTAATAGAGTGGTCATTTAGCTCAAGACTCAGAGAAGGATGTGGAGAGAATGAAATAAGGCTTTTTTGGAGCATGTCCATGTTAGAGAAGTAATATAATGTCCTTTCAATTTACAGTAGTTGAATTGAGGACAGTATTAATAGTTAAAAAATATAACCTCTGTTAACTTAGGAGTGATTACACAGGTGGAGATAGGTGGGAGAAAGGCAAACCTTTGAAAAGACATATTTTGGAGTATTTCAGACTTTTAAAAATAGCTACACAGTAGTATCCTGTTCTGAATGAATAGCCAACAGCTGAGTCTGGGGATCCAAAAGTGAGTTTTGGGCAGAATATTGATGAGGTTCTAGTCTTCAGAATAATTCCTCCACATCCTCTTACGATCATCATTTTACTATTTCTATGAATTCAGTCATTTATATTCCCATGTAATAAGTGATCTTGTGGTATCTTTCTGTATCTGGCTTGTTTCTTTTAGTATAATGTTCTCCAGGTTTGGCTGTGTTGTTGCAAATAGCAGGATTTTCTTTTTCTTTTTTTCTTTAAAGCTGAATACTATATATTGCTGTGTATATAGATCACTGTACTTTCATATGTCAGTGGATACTTAGGTTGTTTCTCTATCTTGGCTACTTTTTTTCTTTTGGAGTGCTGGGTATTGAATTCAGCCTCACACATGCTGGGCTCATACTTTATCACCAAGCTGCATCCCCAGGCCTTTTTGGATCTCACTAAGTTTCCTGGGCTATTCTTGAACTTTCAATCTTCCTGCCTCAACCTCCGAAGGAGCTGGAATTACATGCATATGCCACTGTGCCAAGCTTAGCTACTGTTTTGACATAATTTGGCTTTTATTTTCTCTTGCCTATAGTCCACTAATACATGGTTTGAATAATATGCTTCTCTTTGATTACTAAGGCATGAGATTTTTGTCTTTGTAGCTAAATCACCAACAAGTAGAAGCTATGTAGATCTCAATTATCGATGGTAACCTCTTCCCTCAAAATGAGGACATTGCTTTTCTGACCTCTAAATGTGTGATCACCGTATGCATCTAAACAAATAAATGATTGTAATTTATTGATGACATGTAGGAAGAACCTCACATTTATAGCTGGTTTCAGAAGCATTTCTCAGAATAATTCTGAGCTGTTTCAGTTGACATTCACTCTGAACTATAGGAATTTGAGCAGATCAGCACCTGGAGTCAACTTCTGGTGGCTGTGCGGGCCAGCCTGCTCTGGGAATCCAGAGTCCCAGGGAGAAGGGAGTCTGATGTCCCCTGCCCCTTTTTGCCTCAGATTGTTAACTGATAAGAGACACAGATGACAGCTTTGAGAAAAACTTGTGTAGCATTGCAGTTGTTAGGTTTAAGTAAGATGGAGTTGGTGTTTTAATATTGGCGCTGATATTTAATAGTTGTATGATCATAAGCACATTCCCTAACCTCTCTGAACCTGTTTTTTTCTAAGCTGCAGTAAGAATAGATTGTTAATTACATCAATAAGTATGTCATGAGGAGGAAAGGAGATACGGACTAAAACACCTGCCAGCACCATTGTTAGATGGTAACCACTGATGCTGCTCAGCCATTCCTGTTGTGTTTCGGGGTAAAAAAAGCAGCAAGAATGCTTCCTTAGCTCACCCTCATGGATGTGTACAGATGACATATTGTTTATTTTGCTTTGAAGGAAGACAATGGTGTGAAATTGGTCGATCCTTTGGGTGAAATGTTGGCGCCATCCTGGGAGGAGCACGCTACACGTCTGGCAAATGCTGAGGAGCAAGATCTGCAGAGAGTGCTTGTTGACATCAGTGAGAGTGAAGCTGTGGATCTGCAGCAAGATGCCTTTGTGGTGATTGGTAGAGATACCAGGTGAGTTTCTGCAGAGGCAGTGTGACTACAGTACGAGTGATTGCATTGGTTTTAATGCCCAAGACAGATGGAAAGAAGGAAGGAGAGTGGAGCTGCTCTGAGTGGCGTCTCTCCCAGACTGGCCTCTGTAGTAAGATAGAGGAACTGATGCATAACTGCAGCTTGAGTTTTGGAGTCTAATTCTGCTTTGAACTCCACTCCTCTCTCTTACACAATTTGAATGGATTATTATTTTGGAGCTTCTGTTTCCTCATGTATAAACTGTTGATTATAAGGCCTATTATAGTGTTCTTGTGAGAATTGAATAATACATGCAAGATACCTCCTGGCAGGAGAGAAGCACATTCTATAGGATTATTCCCCCTACAGAGTCAGAATACACTGTGATTTTAACTCATTACCTTTACAGATTTTCTTTGTAATCTGTGTTATCATTGGTTCAGATATTTATATAGTTTTTTCATTTTGTAGTTGACAGAAAAACGCTAATTTATATTTTATATATTTGACAGAGTTTGTCTTTATAAAAGCATATCTTTTTGTGAAATGTTAGATTAAAAGTGTAGTACTTTGTGTTTGTTTTTTTTTTCTTTTTTTTGGTACCAGGGATCGAATTCGGATCCTTGCGCCTGCGCAGCAGGCAGCAAAACCACTGAGCTAAATCCCTGGCCCAAAGTGTAGTACTTTGAATGTGTAGCATTGCCTTTTGCAAAAGATCGGGTTTTATCCAGAGGTTCTTTCAAAAGGAAATATTTCCTCATTCTCCTAGTAGCTTGGAGTTTGTTTTTCACCCTTTATTGGGTTATTAGAGAGTCTTGGAAGTACCAATGGTGGTAGATTTGTAGGTAGCAGAAATAGTTGATTTGTATCCTGAAGTAAATTATTACCCCACATGTATTTGACTCCTTACTTATTAAACTAATTCAAGTGATTACATCTTCTTCTAAAAGGAAGTTATATAAAGATCAGCCTTATTTTCAGATAAATAATTCTTTCTGATATTATAAAATGAAAAGTAGGTTCTGTGTCTGTAGTAGTTTAATATCCAGCACTGTATTTACACAAACTGTTAGCTTTCACTGTTGTTGCTGTTACTAGTTTATCATGTGTGTTGCTTTAGTCACACTTGGAAAGGTATTTGGCTGTGATATATTAAGGTTATCCTTTATATTTATTCTCTAAATTAATTTAAAAGCCAAAAGTTTTCCAAGAGATTAATTTTGAAAGGCTACTGGAAAATGCTTATAATTTACCTGTATCTTTCAGAGTTGTTTGCTTTCAGTACAGATATAGTGAATTTATTATTTTGAAGTTGGTAGTGTATTTGCTGTCACATTCAGCAACTCTGTTGTTCTCAGGAGAGATATATTTTTCTTCTTTGTCCTTCCTAGACCCAGCAGTGAGAAACTTTCACATTCTGTAATAGATGGAGTAACTGTTTTAGGAGGTCAATTCCATGGTATGTAACTATCCTTAGTTGTAAATTAAAACAATTTTTTTAAAATTATAAAATATGTCTTTTTTATTTGAAATTATAGATGAATAATATAGTTAAAAAATTAACTTTTAGGTATAAAATATTATTATCTTAAAATAGTCTTAGGGTCAGATTTTTCCTGGGCAGGTTTTTTTAACCTATGGGAGTACTGTAGGAAATTTTGGGTAGAAAACATTGATTTTATATAACTTACTTTACTTTAGGAAGGCTGGATTTCTTGATATAAAATTTTTTGAAGATGACAGAAGAATTCCATTTTGGGTGGGGTCTTTTTTGGTCAGTTTTAGGTATTCCCTAATAACCAATCACCTGTCACACACTGGTGGAAAATATCTTTGGCCTGCATGTAATCATGGTTTTAAGATTTGATAGGCACTTCCTCCTGTTTTATCAAATGAGTTGAAATACAGCACAGTGGAGGGTGGAGTCCTCTTGTCTTGTGAAGGCAATGACTCCACTGTGCTTTGAGGTGAATTTCTCCTAGTCTCAGATCTTTCTCATTAAGAAATCTTCTGTGGACTTTGAAATCTCCTCTAGCTTCTGCTGTGTGCTTTTCTCAGTGGATCTGACCTCTAGCTCTGTGAGCTCACTCTGCTGGCTTCTTTTTTCACCTCCATTGCTTCTCAGCCGGCTGCAGGTGAATCTCTTCCCTCACCTCTCCAGGGAAACATCTCCTCCATGCTGAATTCTGATCACCAGATTGGGCGGACACTATCAAGTGGGGATTCTCAAGCTGGGCCCCAGGGCCCCGTTGAGTTTCTCGTTAAGCTGTAGTGACTCTGTGGTCCCCTGGACACATGCAGCATGTTACCTACATAAGTGCTTTTCTAGGGAGAAGCTTCATAGCTTTTGTCAGATACCTACAGAGACCTATGTCCTAAAAATGTATGTTTTAAAGTTTTTATTTTAGTTGACATCTTTCTAGCTTCCACAGTTAAAACTCATTCTTTCTCTTAAATTTCTACTTGTTTGGCCACATTCCTTATTGGGCTTTTCTGCTGGCTCCTCTTCTTTTTCTTGATAAAGATCCATTTTGCTTATTCTACCTGGTTTCTGAATGGTCATCTCTCTTGCTATAGCCCCAGTGACCTTTATTCATTAGTAGTTTCTCAGATATTTTTGATTATGTGCTGTGGACAGTCACCAGTAATCTATTACATTGTGTGTCACTACAGTGTGAAACTTGTTTTATATCATGCCATGTTTATGTGCAGTTGTGTGGATAGCTGAAACAGTGGTTTGAGTTATTGAATCTCACTTATTATGCAGGGCATGCATTCATTTGTTTCATTAGAACAATTACAGAAATGCTGGTTGTGTCCCACCAAGGACATTCACTGACACACTGGCAGGCCGTGCCCTGCAGGATGGAAAGTAGTATCTGAGGGATGTGTTCACATAGGTAGCCTGCTCCATCTTGGGTCTAAAACTATGTTCTTTTCACCATCCTTAGAACGGTTGTTCTTTGTCATTTTCAGTTCTCTCTAGAATCATTATTGTTCTAGTGTCTAGTGTACATGTCTAGAAGAATTTGAAAGTAACTTTTTTTAAACTCTCCCATATCTCTTCAGCTTAGTGTATTTTAAGAAGGATTAATGTAGTTGCAGCATAGGGAGAATGAGGAAGTAGTAGAGGAGTAGAAGATAAGGTTAAGGAGGAAAGCAGGGGCCAAATCATTCTAAGCCTTATAGGTCATGGCAAGGATTTAGGTTGTTTTCCAAATGCAGTTCAGTTTGATTGAAGGATTTTATTTTTTTTGTATAGTACTGGGACTAAACCCAGAGGCTTCACTCTGAGCTACAAGCCTAGCCCATTTTTTATTTATTTTGAGACAGGGTCTGACTAAGAAACCAAGTTGCCTAGGCTGTGTTTGAACTTGTGATCTTCCTGTCTCAGTTCCCCAAAGTTCTGGGATCACTTTTTTTTTTTTTTTTTTTTTTTTTTAGCAAGTCACTGATTATTGTATAGAGAAGGAAAAGTTGTAAGGAAAGAAGAGACCAGCTGGACCACTCTTGCACATACATAGTTCATACAGGAGAGATGAAACCATGAGAAATAGAAAAAATTTGATAGTGTAGATAATGATGACTTTTAGTCAGTATATGTAGTAGTCATGTAGCGAATGTTTATTTGGTAATTTTAATATTGGTCACAAAATCTTCCTGCCTTTAGTATGTCTGTTGGAATAATAGTTGTCTCTTTAAACACTTCCACTTAATTAGTCTAAGCTGTTACTCACTTTGTTTTTGAGCTCCTCTACTTCCTTCTTTCTCTTTATGCCAGAACTAAAGTTACCTTCATGAAATAACATTAACTTTTAGGGCTTAAGAACTTAAAATGGTTCCTTTTTTACCTCTAGTATAGACTCTTGTTTGATTTTCAAGTCCATGGACAGATTTAGTCACTGAATGTTTAGCTATTGGATACTAGCCCTCTCTGTTGTCCATTTCTCTTGTTTCTTGCTCATGGTACTTTTCTTGTGTACTTAGTTGTATTTGACTGGAAGCTGTTTTTCTCAGAAAATTGTTTATGGGACATATTTAAGATTTTTTGATAAAGGTGTATTCCTCTGGCAGAATTTAGTGTTTTCCTCTGCTGGGTGCCTGGGGCACTGCCTGGCTGGGTCTCCTTTAACTTCCTTTATCTGAACCCCTATGGAGATGTGTATTGGGGCTGCTGCCCCATACAAGAACCCGTGCTCATGGTGACAGTTTTTGAAGGGTGGGTTTTCCTCCTCTCCTCTATTCACTGCCAACGTAGCCATCCTGGGAGTGTAGACTTGGAGTGATTCACTTCTGCCTGCTCTTTGCAGTGAATATGTAGTCTGTTGGGGTTTCAGGGTCTGGTCTTCTCCTGGTTTCCCCATGTTAGTTTTTTTGCACTGAAACCCAGAGCTGTTTCTACTTGAGAGGAATGCCTTTATAGCCAAACTGGCTTCTCTTAGCTCAGATCTTGAAATCCCTGTCTTTACATAGAGTTTGGCCTGATAATTCTTCTGAATTTGTCAATTGTGCAGTTTTTTTCCAAAGAGATTTTTTTCTTTTATGCAGAATTTTTGGTGGCTTTGAGGAGGATGGTTCATTTGAATTAAAGTTTATAATGTTATTAGAAACAGAATTCCATTATTGCTTTTTTTGTATTTTATATTTATTTAGTTACCTGTCTATACTAAATGATTATTTTTTATTAATAATTTATAATTCAGAATTGGATGTGAAATATAGTTTTAGTGGGTATTTGTGCATCTGAATAGTAGTTTGAAAGTTAGTGATATGTATATAGAGCAATTCCCCAAGACAAGTGTAATTATTATATATTGCAAACATATACCAATAAGAAAAGTGTTCTTGTGTTTTCTGGGATGCCTTTTCCCCCGCCACTGTGAGGATCAAACTCATATGCTAGGCAAGTCCTCCACCACCTGAGATGAACTGCCAGGCCAAGATGCCTTTCTGGTAGTACTGGGGATTGAATCCACAGCCTTGTACCCACTAGGCAAAGTGCTCTACAACTGAGCTACATCTCCAACCCTGAAATGCCTTTTTTGAAAGAGGATTTGTCACCTTGAAAGTCTTAGAGGATGAATGCATGTAAACTTTTTTCTTTATTGAGAAATGAGGCAAATTGTTTTTTGTATTTCTGGACAGATTATGGCTTGTTAACAACACCACAGCTGCACTACATGGTGTATTGTCGAAACACCAGTGGCCGATATGGAAAGGCAACAATAGAAGGTTACTACCAGAAACTTTCTAAGGCTTTTGTGGAACTTACCAAACAGGTGAAAAATATCCTGAACATGGTTAAAATGCACACAAGTGAATAAAGTAGCAGGATCAGTTGAACAATTTATCTTGGTTTGTCATTCCTCCTCCCTTTCACGTAAATGTGGCTTCTCTGTTTTCTCTCTGGAACTCCACTAGATTCTGGGCTGAGTATCCTGCTAACTCGCTGTTGGTATTAGCAAGACACACATTGTATTCTGAGATCACTGCAGGAGGGAGGGACAGAGTCTGACAAAATGTGTCATGATGATCTTCTGTGCTAGGAAAAGAATGACAGGTGTTACTGTTCATTCCTCCTGTACTTATTTTCACATTTGAATGGCTGTCATGTAATACAGACTATAATATTTTAGGAATTCTGTTCAATTGAGACTAGATTGTATTAAGTCTCCATTTCTACAAGCTGTTAAGTCTCCTTTTCTACAAGCCGTTAAGTCTCCTTTTCTACAAGTTGTTCAATCAGTGAAAGTAATCCAAGTATGTTCATTTTCTGGGTTAAAAAAAGATGAGTCAACTAAAATAATTGAAGGTATTTATTTATATATATACAATATATATTTCACTTTTATAACTTGAAATTTTTCTTCCATATGTCTTCTTTGAAGGCTTCCTGCAGTGGAGATGAATATAGATCACTTAAAGTTGACTGTGCAAATGGTATAGGGGCTCTGAAGCTAAAGGAAATGCAACACTACTTCTCACAGGGACTATTAGTTCAGCTGTTTAATGATGGGACCAAAGGGAAGCTCAACCATTTATGTGGGGCTGACTTTGTGAAGAGCCATCAGAAACCTCCAGAGGGTGTGTATTACTAGCACTGTGAAAACTTGTTTTTAGAACTCTTTGGGGCCAATGTCATTTACAGTCTCAAGTGGTCACATGAATTAAGAATCATGTATCTGGTCCTTGCTCTGACACTTTTAGACATTTAGGAATCTTCACAGTTGTCAATGCCATTCAAAAAACGTTCTTTCTGTGTATTTGTCATACCACTGCTTATAGTTGATAGGAAACCTGTTGGGATCAGAAAATGGCATTTTAAGCAATGGTTCCCAGACTTCGGCATTCATCAGAATTGCCTGGTTAGTACATAGATTTAGGGGCCCCACCCAGTTTCTGATTTACTGGCTCTGGGGTATGATTTGGATAGCCTTTCTGTCAAGTTCCTAGGCTTTGTTGGTGGTGAAGGTCTGGTGACTGCACTTTGAAAATACTGATCTAAAGGTACCAAGAGTAAGCAGCATTACCTTTTACCTCATCTTCACAAATTACACCACAGAAAGGGAATGTCATTTTAGATTTGTTGAATTATGGATCCTAAATTTATCAGCCTGTAAGCAAAACCTGGCCTGCTAATGTGTTTGGTTTGGCTTGCTGGGAGGTTGCCTGTGTGTTTAGTGTATTAGTTGCCACTATTTTAAAATTTCTGCGATTTCTCTTAAATACTGAATTCCTGTTGTTTACCAAAATCACAAAATATCTTTTCATACTTAATTTGCTGCCACACCCTTTAAATATGACATATATTCTCAAACTGTACAGACTTCATGTAGTTGCCTCACTCAGCCTCCCTAGAGTAAGCATTTAAAATTAATTAAGTCAACCATTTTAAGACTGTTTTCATCGAATTGCATGTGTTGACATTTACTTCTGTGTCACTCGTTTATCCATTTACTCACTTTGAATTCTCTCTCTCATGCTGTAAGCACTGGGACCACTGTGAGCAAAGCCATAGCCCTTGCTGTCTTGGTCTTGAATTGTCTTACCGGCAACATTTTACATTCCTGACAAAGCCTTTCATATTTTAGCTGCCTGTGTTGGCTTTGTCACTCTGCTGCTGTTAAGGCTAAGGAACAGCCAGATTTTCTAATAGTTGCTGAATCAATAACTTTATACATATTTTACCAGCCAGTTAATGATCTCTTACAGGCTATAATTCTTGTCTCTTAATTACCAATGTTTCTTTGTATTGGTAATGTGAACAAATAAAAACTATTTCTACTAGAATTAAAGCACATATCTATTGCTGATTACTTTTTTATTTGTAAAAGACACCACAATACTAGTTAGATTATATTCAGAAATTCTTGTAACTGTCAGAAAACTATAGGAGAAACCTGTCTACTCAAACCAACAGGTTTATAAAGTGGAATTTTAAGCCAGTGAAGTGGTCCGCACCTGTAGTCCTAGCACTCTTAAAGGCTGGGAGCAAGTTAGCGAAACTTTATTTCAAAATAAAGGTCTAGGGATGTTGCACAATGCATCTAATCCCTAGTACTATTTTTTTTAAAAAGTAGAATTTTTAGTATTATAGCAAGTTTCAACATATTTTTGAATGTTCCTTTTCCATTTTGAAAGAATTCGACCTGTAAAAATGACTAATATACAACACTATTTAAAGATTAAGACTGGTTTTTATCGGAAAGGATAATTTTAAACATCTCTTGAAAATTTTGTAGTGGACATGCTATATATACGTAACACATAGGCCCATTCTGATCATGCTTTATTGAAAACATGTTTCCTAGTTACTAGTGTAAGAGAAAAGCCTAAATTTTTTCATATTGAGTTTTATTCCTGTTTCTTAGACTGAAATGCATTTTAAATTATCCTGTGTGCTAGGAATGGAAATGAAGTCTAATGAAAGATGCTGTTCCTTCGATGGAGATGCAGACAGAATTGTGTATTACTACCTGGATGCAGATGGTCAGTTTCATCTCATAGATGGAGACAAGATAGCAGCGTTAATTAGCAGTTTCCTTAAAGATCTCCTGTTGGAGGTATGATGGCAGATTGTGCCCTAGGACACCACACTCATTAGTGAAGTCGTTTCATGTCATAGTTATTTGAATAGCTCAGAGGCATAATTTATGGGAAGTTCTTCACATTTATGGCTAGAAAACACAAAAAGAAATGGTAATTCCAGTCATTTCAACATTGGGACATCAATTTTGGAATCTGAGTTGCTTTTTTTCTTCCTTATACTGTCTAGATTTTATTTGAAACTTTATTAAGTTTTGATTTCTTCATAATTGAGTTCTACCATTACATCATAAATCCCCACATTCTAACAAAATAATCATCTTGGAGATTTATTATGACTGTGATGATAGAAATGCAAGTTTTTCAGAAATCTTTTTCAGGTTTTAAGATGAAATTAGAAATTATAATTGGGAAGAGGAATATTTTAAGAATTCAATAAATACTTTAAGAATATAGAGAGGGCTGGGGATTTAGCTCAGTGGCGCCGCACCTGGCTGAAAAGCACAAGGTTCTAAGTTTGAGCCCTGATACCAAAAAACTAAAAAATAAAAATAAAACTATAAAAGACATAAGGATCAGGAGCCAAGCTTCTTTAAGAAGGGTTCCCTCTTAAATAGTGCTCAAAGAAGGGAAAGGAAAAATTATGAGAAAAGGAAAAAAATGGAAATGAAGTCTATGTAAATAGGGAAGAGTGGAGGCAATGAAGGGTGCACAGGTAATGGGGAAAAAATAAGAACCAAGGTACATCATGTACAGGTACAAGCACCCAATGATAAATGTAAATGTATTGTATACCAAAATGTACCAATAAAAGAATTTAAGGAAAACAAAACAAAACAAAACTACTGTGGTTCTTTGGGAGGGCATACGTATTTTTAGTAAGTCCCTTGTTGCGTAAACTAAGGCACAGCGAACTGTGTGCTAATTTTGTCAGCCTTAAAAACTCTCATGTTTGCTTTTGTAGACTGTACTTTTGATGGCAAGTTAAATATCACTATTTTTGTCTAGATTGGAGAAAGTTTGGATATTGGTGTAGTACAAACTGCCTATGCAAATGGAAGTTCAACGCTGTATCTTGAAGAAGTTATGAAGGTATTGATCCATTTTCATTTACTGACAGTTTCTTAATAATTGTAAAATATTTCTGAGGCAAATAATGTCCTCATAAACATGTACACATAGTGCTTAAGCTGAGCTATTGTTCATGCAAGGAGAAGTAGAAATCAGAAATAAGAAAAAACTTAATTGTCCCTGATAGAAAAAAGGAGAGATTTTCCTCATTCCTTTTCTTATATCATTTCTTTTAATTTTGAAAACTTGTGAATTCTTTTTGTGCCCCTTTGTAATGAATGTAAATCTTAAGGACCTGGTGATACCTCTTAATATACCCCTAATTTGATTTTCATGAGATTTAATTAGGTATTTATTTTTCCTTTGGGAAAGTCAGTTAGCCAGAAGGCCATTCCAGTTACCAGGGAAATTTAGCCTAAACTTTGATCACAAATGGTATTTTCGAGGCCTGTAGTTCAAGGGTTGATATTAAAGAAAAACTATTCGTGACACTTCTTAAAATGATAAGGCAGGTTTTTGTTCAGGACTACTGTGATATGGTAGATTTCTGTGAGGGAGTTTTGCAGTCAGACGTAGGGCTAAATTCCAAACACAACAGGAGGAAGTAGGGATTTTATAGCTAAGCAGAAGGGTGGTTTGTGTGGGTAGTGATTGTGGTAAGTAGCTAGAAAAGAGGCTATTATGGCTAAACCAAATTCTGGCTAAATAGGATTTTTTTTTTTTTTTTGGTACTAAGGATCAAACTCAGGACCTTGAGCTTGCCAGGCAGGTGCTGTGCCATTGAGCTAAATCCCTGGCCCTGCTAAATAGGATTCTTGATGAAGGCCGGACAGGGTGATCCAACATTACCCAGGTGACAGTGGAGGATGAGAAGTTTGACCATATATGGAGAGTGGGTGGGTTTCCAGCTAAGGGATTCAGACTAAACCATTTTAGCAGAATTCTTGCTAAAATTGGGCTCTTGGAGGGAATGTCCAATGCTAGTACCTAATTGCACTCAGATGAGCCGGTTTAAGCTTATTCAAGGAGAGAATCTTTATCATCAGTCATCTTTTATGTTGAGAATATGTAAGACATAGAATGGGCCTGCCTGGCTACATTAAAGGGTGAGCTTTTTGTTTTTGCAATCTCCTTAGTAACTTGCGTGTGATGTGTGTATCACACTGGCTTAATAAAACTGTTTCTTTACATTTCTTTTGTAGATAGGGTTTCTGGGTTGATAGATTTTGTTTCTAATTATTTCTCATCCATCAGGTGACCACTTTCTGTACCTATCATACTGACTATTCTAACAAGGAAGTCATAGCCAAAATTGGAAATCTTTTTCCCTTTACCCTTTTTCTAGTTACTAATTGGTGCAGTAGTTATCCAACTCTTGTGTAAGCCGTTTCAAATTCCTGCAGGATCTTAACAAGGCAAAGTGAATGAGTACCATAATTGACTGAAGACTGGGAAGAAGTGTGCCCAGGCTAGCTGCTCTACTCAGAATCTTTTGTTTTTTTTTTTTTTTTTGCACTTTATTAAATTCTTTTATTGGTACATTGTAGGTATACAACACAATTACATTTCTCATTGGGGATTGTACCTTTACATAATGCATCTTGGTTCTTATTTTTTCCCAATTCCTAGCCCTCCCTTCACCCCCTCCACCCTTCCCTGTTTACAAAGACTTTATTTCCATTTTTTCCACTTCTCAGCATTTTTCCTTTCCCTTCTTTCCTTTCCCCTGCCCCTCCCATTACCCCTACCCCTTTGGACCTTTTCTTCCTATTGTGCATTATTGATTATTCATTCTAATCATTGGTACATTTTAGGTATACAATATAATGACATTCATCATTGGAAATTTGCACCTTTACATAGTCTCTCTTGGTTCTTATTTTTCACCCTTGCCCAGCCCTCCCTTCAACCCCTCCATTCCTCCCTATTTACAAAGATTTTGTTCCTATTTTTCCATTTTCTCATATTAATCCCATTCCCTTCTATCCTTTCCCCTAGCCCTCCCACTTCCTTCCCCTTTGCCCCTTTTCTTCCTAGTTCACATGACCTATTATATGTTTTAGTCCTTATTTACACTTTCAGTTTCTCACACCAGAGAAACTATTTGGTATTTATACATGTGTGTCCTATTCATTTCACTTAAAAGAGTGTCACCTCAATGTGCATCCACTTAGCTATAAATGTCTCTAATTTCTCATTTTTTCTGGCTGAGTAGTACTCCATTTTATAAAAATCCCCACATTTTCTTTATCCAGTCTCCAGTTGATGGGCATTTGAGCTGTTTCCAAGTTTTAGCTATCACACACCGTGCTGCTATGAACATGGGTGCACATGTACCACTGTGCTATGATTCTTTTAATTCTTTGGGGAAGATCCCCAGCAGTGGAATAGCCTGGTCAAATGGGACCTCCAGTCCTACTTCTTTGAGGTATCTCCATACTGATTTCCACAGTGCTTGCACCAGTCTACACTCCCACCAGCAGTGGAGCAGGGTTCCTCTTTCCCCACAGCCCTGCCAGCATTTGTTATTGGTTGATTTCATGATAGCAGCCATTCTTTCTGGAGTGAAGTGGAATCTCAGCATTGTTTTCATTTGCATCTCTCAAATGACCAGTGATGTTGAACATGTTTTCATGTATTTATTTGCTATATCTACTTCTTTGTCTGAGAAATTTCTGTTCATTTCAGATGCCTATTTTCGGATTGCGTCTTTAAATTTGGGAGGTCTGATCTTTTTAAGTTCTTTATAGATTTGAGATAGTAGACCTTTGTCTGAGGAAGAGCAGGTGAAGATTTTTTCCCACATTGTGGTTTCTCTTGCTATGCATAAGCCTTTTAATAAGAAGAGATCCCACTTGTTGATTGTTTGTGCTAGTTCATGGGCAACTGAGGTTTGGTTCATAAAATCTTTTCCTACACCGCTGTCTTCAAGGGTTCTACCTAACCTCTGTTCCAACTGGTTCAGAGTTTCTATTTTAATATTTAGATCTTTAATCCATTTTGATTTTAGTTAAGTGCATGGTGAGAGATACAGGTCTACTTTTAATCTTTGGCAAGTTGAAGCCCAGTTTTTTCAGAACCATTTATTAAAGAGGCTATCTTTCCTCCAGTGAGGGTGTTTAGCTCCTTTATCGAAGATGAGATGGCTGAGTGTGTCTGGCATTGTTTCTGCATCTTCTAATCTGTTCTACTGGTCCTCAGGTCTGTTTCTTTGCCAGTACCATGCTGTTTTTATCACAGTAGCTTTGTAGTATAGTTGCAGGTTGGGGATTGTGATACCCCCTGCCATGTCTCCGTTGCCTAGAATTGCTTTTGCTATTCTAGGTCTCTTCTTCCAAATGAATTTTTGGATTGTTTTCTCAAGGTCCATGAAGTATGCTGCTGGGATCTCAATTGGAATTGCATTAAATCTATATAGCAGTTTTGGAAGTATGGCCATTTTCACTATATTAATCCTTCCTACCCAGGAGCAGGGAATGTCTGTCCATTTTCTGATATCATCTTCAATCTCTCTTTTCAGAGTGCCATAGTTTTCAGAGAAGAGGTCTTTGATTTCTTTCCTTAGGATGATTCCTAGGTATTTCAGTTTTTTGGATGCTATTGTGAAAGGAATTATTTGCCCTATTTCTCTCTTAGTGAGTCTGTCATCGGTGTAGAGGAAAGCTATTGATTTTTGTGTGTTGACCTTGTAACCAGCTACTTGACTGAATTTGGTTATTAAGTCTAGAAGACTTTTGGTGGAGTTCTTGGGGTCTTCTATATAGAGTATCATGTCATCTGCAAAGAATGACAATTTGACTTCTTCATTATCTATCTTTATTTCTTTCATTTCTTTCTCTTGTCTAATTGCTGTGGCTAATGTTTCCAGAACTATATTGAACAAGAGTGGTGATAGTGGACATTCTTGTCTTGTTCCTGATTTTAGTGTGAAGGATTTCAGTTTTTGACCATTTAGCATGATATTGGCTGTTGGTTTTTCATAGATGGCTTCTATCAGTTTGAGGTAGAGACCATCTATTCCAAGTTTTTGTAGGGTTTTTATCATAAATGCATGTTGGATTTTGTCAAATGCTTTTTCTGCTTCTATGGAGATAATCATATGGTTTTTGTCCTTGGCTCTATTGATATAGTGTATTACATTGATTAATTTTCCTATATTGATCCATCCCTTCATCCCTGGGATGAATCCCACTTGATCAGGGTATATGATCTTCTTGATGGTCTTCTGCATTTTGTTTGCCATTATCTTATTAAGGATTTTTGCATCTATGTTCATTAGTGAGATTGGCCTATAGTTCTCCTTTTCACTTGGGTCTTTCTCTGCTTTTGGGATCAAGGTGATGCTTGCTTCCAGGAATGAATTTGGGAGTATTGCTTCCCTTTCAATTTCATTGAAGAGTTTAAACAGTAGTGGCAGCAGTTCCTCTCTAAATGTCTTGTAGAATTCAGCAGTGAAGCCATCAGGGCCTGGGCTTTTCTTAGTTGATAAATTTTTAATTACCTTTTCAATTTCATTAGTTGATATTGGGTTGTTCAGAATTTTTAGGTCTTCTTCGTTCAACTTTGGTAATTCATATGTATCTAGGAATCTGTCCATTTCTTCTGTGTTGTCCATCTTATTGGCATATAGGTTCTGGAAGTAGGTATTGATGATCCTCTGGATTTCTGCTGGGTCTGTTGTCATTTCACCCTTTTCATTCCTAATTTCATGGATTTGGGCCTTTTCTTTCCTTTTTCTGACAAGGTTGGCTAAAGGTTTGCCAATTTTGTTGATTCTTTTGAAGAACCAACTCTTGGCTTCATTGATTTTTTGTATTGTTCTCTTAATCTCCATTGCATTGATTTCTCCTCTGATTTTTATAATTTCCTCCCTTGTATGAGCTCTGGGGTTGTCCTGTTCTTTTTCTAGAAGCTTGAGGTTCAGCATCAGGTTGTTTAATTGGGCTCTTTCTGTTTTCCTAATATGCATATTCACTGCTATGAATTTCCCTCGTAAGACTGCTTTGTGTCCCATAGATTCCGATATGTTGTATTGTCATTGTCATTTAATTGAAGGAACTGTCTGATTTCTTCTTTAATTTCCTCTGTGACCCATTCATTGGTTATTCAGAAGTGTGTTGTTCAATTTCCACGTGTTTATGAAATTTTTTGTTTCTTTTGCTGTGGATCTCCAATTTCATCGCAGTATGGTCTGATAATATACAGGGGATAACTTCAATTCCTTTGCACTTACTTAAACATGTTCTATGTGTATGTGGTCTGTTTTTGAGAATGACCCATGTGCAGCTGAGAAGAATGTGTATTCTGATTTTGTGGGGTGGAAGACTCTGTAAACATCTGTTACGTTCATTTGTTCAAGAGTTTGATTGAGTTCTAGTATTTCATTACTTATTTTTTGTCTAGTTGATCTATCTGTGACGGTGGGGTGTTGAGGTGCCCCACTACAATTGTATTAGTGCATATAAGACTTTTCATGTCCATTAATATTTGTTTTATATAGTTGGGCGCACTAGTGTTTGGTGCATAGATATTTATGATTGTCATCTCTTCCTCTTGGATTCTTCCCTTTACAAGGATGTTTTGTCTTCCTTTTTCTCTCTTAATCAGTGTTGGTGTGAAATCTACTTGATCTGCAAAGAGGATAGCTACTCCTGCTTTTTTTCGGGTTCCTTTCACATGGAGTATTGTTTTCCACCCTTTAACTTTCAGTCTGTGAGTTTCCTTTTGAATTAAGTGTGTTTCTTGTATGCAGCATATTCTTGGGTTTTGCTTCTTGACCCATTCTGCCAGTCTATTTCATTTGATTGGTGAATTGAGACCATTAACATTGATGGTTATAACTGAAACATATTGACTTGTCATTGCCATGACATTTTCTTTTTGTTGGGTTCTCCCCCTTTACATTGAATTTCTTGTCATGCCAGATGGGTTCATTCTGCTTTGCTTCCTGGGGTTGTGATCCTCAGTGTCTGTTCCTAGGATATTGTGTAAAATTCTTTGGAGTGCTGGTTTGGTATTCACAAAGTTCCTAAGGTGCTCTTTGTCATGAAAGTATCTTATTTCTCCATCCATTTTGAAAGATAGTTTTGCAGGGTACATCCATCTGGGTTGGAGGCTGTTTTCTTTTAGGGCTTGGAATATGTTACTCCAAGCTCTTCTTGACTTGATGGTTTGTGTGGAGAAGTCTGCTGTGATTCTGATGGGCTTTCCTTTGTATGTGATTTGTTTCTTTTCTCTCACTGCTTGGAGAACTTTGTTCTTCTGTTGTGTTTCTGGAATCTTAACAGTTACATGCCTATATGTAGATTTTTTTGATCAAGGCTCTTTGGAGTCCTATATGCCTCACTTATCTGTATGTCAAGCTCTTTTCCCATGCTTGGGAAGTTTTCTGCCATTATTTCTGTGAAGAGATTTTTTTGTGTCATCTGTACTCCCTCCTGTTTCTTCATTGACTCCAGTCAGTCTGTTATTCTTCTTTGCATCATCTAGCAGCTGCTGGATTGATTTCTCATGTTCCCTTATAATTTTGAAGCAATTTTTCTTTTCCTGGTCACTAATTGCAATCTTATCTTCTATATCTGAAATTCTGTCCTCACATTGGCTCATTCTGCTATGTAGACTTTCAGTGGAGTTTTTCATGTCCTGGAAATCTATTTGCATCTGTTTTATGGATTCCATTTGTTTCTGATGTTGGGATTCCATCATATTCCTGAGCTCCTCTCTAGATTTATTAATCATGTCTTGCACTAGGAGCACAATTTCTCCTGTTATCTGAGAAATTATTTCTGATTTCATTTTTTCCAGATCCCCTTTTGTTGCCAGTTCAGTGGGTCCAGGTGGTTGAGTATCAGAGTGTTCCCTCTCCTTTCCCTTTGGGGTTGCTGTAGGTGATCTGGAAGTCTGGTTTTGAGACTTATTTACGTGTTTTCTCATTTTGACTGGGGGGGCCGGCTGTTGGCACCTGCCCCGATTACCTCCTCTGAGCTGGGAGAGGTGGGACAGGGGCCAGGAGCAGCGGTAGGGATGGTGGCCCAAAAGCCCCTTCCTGTGGGCTGGGAGCAGCAGGAGTGATGGTAGCCAAGAAGCCCCTTCCTCTGGTTCAAGAGCAGTGAGATGGTGGCTCAGAAGCTCCTACCTCTGGGCTGGGAGCAGTGGGACTCAGTACTGTGGTCTGGTGGTCCGGTGTCCTCTGCGTCTTTGTAGTGTGGAACCAAGTGGCTGTACAGAGGAGCGGTGGTGGGGGTCCAGTGGATTGTTGCCGGGGCGAGGCCTGATTCAGCGTGTTCCGTGTTTTGCTGGACTCGGGACCTCCGTAGGGTGTCCGCAGACCTGCCTTTCTGCAGCGGGCTGATTCGGCCTGTTCTGTGTGACTCGGAACCTCGGTAGGGTGAGCGCAGACCTGCCTGTCTGCAGCTGGCTGATTCAGAGTGTTCCGCGTGACTCAGGACCTCTGTAGGGTCTCCCTCTACTCAGATTCTTAAAGAGTAGTGAAAATCTGAGTTTTCATGTGGATTTCCTCTTTTAAGAGAGATAGAGAGTAGGTAAATTTATGACCTTATTTAAATATATTTTTAGTATTTAACAATTTGTATTTATTTAAATATTTATATTTAAGATTTTTTTTTTTTAATGAGTAAAAATGCTCAAAATCTCCACCTGGGGCCCAGATTCCTGTTTTTCACAGGAATGCTCAGTACTTATATTGTTTAAACAGTGGTCCCATGTTTTGCGAAATGTGTCGTGTCATTAGGAGATTCAGTTATTGTGTAAACATACAGAATGTAATTAACACAAACTAAGATGGCTACGATGTCACTAGGTGTCATAATCTAATGGTAGCACTATAGTTCATACAGACTGTCATTGACCAGAACACTGTTATGTGGTGCATGACTGTATTTTAATTTTGTCTTAGAAGTCTCTTAGATGTCCTAAGAAACTGAATACACAGCACATATTTATTTCTCAAGCCATTCCTGAGGTCTCATAAGGGGCAAGCAGCTGCTGATTTTATTTGATATCTCTTTTTGCAATCATTTTTTTTTCTTCAGACATTCTTAATTCTACCGATGGTATCTCTATTCCCTGTTACTGGTCCAGCCACTATAGTTTCTTATTTGGATTAGTTCTGGCAACTTCTAACTTTCTTAATCTTATAAGCCAGTAGTTGGCAAACAGTGGCTTGACCAACTCCCAACTTGCCAGTATAAAATTTTATTGGAATAGAGCCACGCACATTTGTTAATTATAGTCTGCAAAATCTGAAAGGCCTTTCCAGAAAGCTTGCAGATCCTTACTGTAAGCCATTCTCCATACTGAACTAAAACAGCTCTGTAAGATAATTTAGATCGTGTCATGTCCCACTTACAACCTTTCACTGTCTTAAGGAGACCCTCATCTCACTTTGCTTTGGCTGTGAGCTTCCAGTGCCTTCATTACCCCACAGTGGCATGTTTTACATAATGTGTACATAGTGATATTTGTCAACTGAATTGCTGTTGTGTTTCCTTGTATGTGTATGTTGTAGGTACCTGTTTACTGCACTAAAACCGGTGTAAAACATTTGCACCACAAGGCTCAAGAGTTTGACATTGGAGTTTATTTTGAAGCAAATGGGCATGGCACAGTAAGTTCTCTTAAAAGATCACAACTGGCCTTAGTTAACACTTCAAAAAAAAATGAGAATTGTAATTGTATTTCTGGGTAGCAATAGGTAATATTCTACTCTGTTGAAATGACTACACAGTGGTAAGATTATTCGGTTAATAAGTATTTTCAAGTGTCATGAAACTGGTTCTTTTAAATTTTAATGATCTTTCTTTGTGAACAGATACTGATTTTTCTCAATAATTAAAAATAATGCAGTTCTTTCTTTTCTTTTCTTTTATTTGGTATTGGGTATCGAACTCAGGACCTCACACTTGCCAGGCAGGTGCTGTGCCGCTTCATTTTCTTAAAAGGAGATTATCCATACATTTTTCTTCCACTGGACATAGGAGGGAAAAGGAAAAGTTGAGTAGCTGTGGTGAATTGAAAAGTGTTAAAAAGTTGAGATTTAAGCTGGGGATTTTTAGCTCAGTGGCACCTTGCCTGCCTTGCAAGTACAAGGTCCTGAGTTCGATCTCTGGTACCACACACACACACAAAAGTTGAGAATTAAATAACTGGAAATAAATTTAAAATAATTAGCAATAGCATATTAGATTTTAATGGTTTTCTTTGCAATGAATATTTAGAAAAAATTTGAGACATAATTCACATACTATGAATTTATCATTTAAGAATATACAGTTAAGTGGTTTTTAGATTCATAAGGCTCAGGATTTTTTTTTTTTCATATTTTCCAGGTTTCTAGTTTTTATTAAGCACAAGACCATAGATCTCATTGAATCTTCACAACATGCTTTGGACAAAGAAATGTTATAATTAGAAAGACAGGTTTTGAGAGGTGACAGATTTTGGTCACCAGAATCTGACTCCAAAAGCTCCTTTTTATTAAATGGAGCCCAAAGCATCATTAATGGGAGGCTTGCCTTTTCCCTACTATCTATCTAGTTCCTCTGCTTTGTTACAAACTGTGCTCAGAATTTACTGCTTAAGGAATTACTCAAAGACTACTTCCTCCCCAATTCCTTACTCTTCCTTCCAGCTGTAGAGATAAGGACCAAGGGATCATTCTTGGACAGCTTAGGAACAAGAAGCCTCTCTTGTTCCCTAGATAGTAATACCTTCATTAAATGAAAACTCCCAGATTGTCCTACTTGGACATGACCTAGAGGCGGGAAAACAGACCAACAAGGCAAACCAAGCCATCCTGTGCCAGGAGGTTGCCAGGATCAAACCTCCAGGAGTAAGGCTCAGGAGTTTTTAAAAAATGTCTTTATACTTCAACCTTTATAGTTGAATTGACCAACAGAAAATTTGAATCTAGGCCAAATCATTTTCCTTATTAATTCAAAGTTGGCTTCTGGAGGCCATAAATATAAAGAGAGAAAAAAGGTCCTATAAAATACAATTAAAATATTAAGTGATCTAATGCAGGGGTTGGTAAATGTTTTTTAAAGAGTAGATAGTAGATATTTTAGGCTTTGCATAATTGCTCATATAATGTAAATGAATGATAAGGTTATGTTCCAGTAGAACTTAATTTACAAAAACAGGTGACCAGCATGTACCGTATTTTACCATCAAATGTGTTTCAAGTAGTTGAGCACCATATGCTGCTACTCTTCAGTCCTGGGCATCAGGACTATAAAGACATGGGTAAGGCATTTGAAAATGACAGGAATCTTGAGGAACATGATATATATTATAATAAATACCTATTACACTGTCTGTTCTACTGTGATTAAATGTGATGAACCCTCTAATGTTGCCCAGCTCATATTCTTCAAAGGATACAGACAAGCTTTAAGTAACCTAGCTCACAGAACTTATTTGATAGAGGGAAAACAGAATGGACTCATAATGTATAGTCACCTTTTGTCAAGTTGGTATCTTTTTAATCAGCTGTTTAAATTTTTTTTTGGGGGGTACTGGGAATCAAACTTAGGACCTTATGCTTTCAAGGCAGGCAGCAGAACCACTGAGCTAAACCCTCGGCCTGTCAGCTGTTTAAATTTTGATAAGCAGTTTTATAAACCATAAACTTTTTTCCTATGATATCCTTTGGGTTCAGATTTGATCTCATTATCAATTTCATATAAGGCTGCCATCCCCCCCCCCCAGCTCTCCAGAGTCACTAAAAGTGAAAAGTGGTTTAGCTAGCAAGATAGTTATTTCTGAGGCCTAAATGTTTTGTGACTGATTTCTTTTGCTTTCATTGCAGGCATTGTTTAGTAAAGCTGTCGAAGTGAAGATAAAACAACTAGCAAAAGAATTAGAAGACAATAAAGGAAAAGCTGCTAAAATGCTTGAAAATATTATTGACTTGTTTAACCAGGTCAGAAATGATGGGGTGGTGGAGGTTTGGTTACCTTTACATTGTTCAGAAGATAGGGCAAAGTGTGTTATATAAAAAGTTAAAGTGCAGAAGTCCTGGCCTGCTTGCTCCTTGCAGCAGTAATATATATGCTGTTGAGATTATGCTGAAAGGGAGTGACAGAACATTTTTTATATGCTTCCCTCCCCATACATTTTATGATGAAAAATAACAAAACAAGGTTGGGCACTTTACATACCTTTGTTATCCTTGTAGTAACAGGGAGAGCAGTTATTATAGTTCCTGTTTTACAAATGATGAAACAAAAGCCTAGAATATGGGTCTAACTTCAGGTTGATCTTACACCAAAGCTCATTTTCTCTATTTCACCATGATATCTTTTGTCATCATGGTATATTATCTCAAAGGGATCTAATTATAAAGAAAAATTTGAGTCACACGATATTAGGCCCAAACCTTTAGTCTAATTTTTTTTAGGTGAGGAAGAGGATGAAAGGCAAGTTTTCTAGGAGTTAGTTTTAAAATTTGTTGTATATTTTATTTTACTGTTTATATTAATTTACACTCCAGTTAATAATGCAGCATGAAGGGAAAGAGAAACACAGGATATTATACCTGGTTTTCCTAGAATGTTCCTATCCAAGATTTGCTTATTTCTTCCATTTGGTTTCCTCACCTTCCAGGCAGCTGGTGATGCCATTTCTGACATGCTGGTGATTGAGGCAATCCTGGCTCTGAAAGGCCTGACTGTACAACAGTGGGATGCTCTCTATATGGATCTTCCAAACAGACAACTCAAAGTGAAGGTGTGAGAGAAATTTTAAAATCTTTTAAAAGATAAAATAAGACCTTACTGTTTTCTCACATCTTTAAAAATTACTTAACCATTTTATTGTTTGAAAAGTACTTGGTTTCCAACTTTTTATTATAAAGAATATTATGCATGACTGTGAATCATTTAAAAATTATGGTAACTTTAACAGATATGGAGAAAGCACAAAATGTATGCCTCTATACACTCAGAACTCAGAGTTCTGTTATTGTCTTATACATACTATTTTGAAGCAAAACCCAGACAGCCTGTCAAATGAAAATATTTCCTTTGCATTATTTTTGGCTCACGAAAGTATTACCTTAGTATAGATGCTAAGGAGTAGAATCTGTGCTCAACAGGAGAGAATATTTAAAAAAGCATTTCAGGTAAATGGCTGGTTGATTTCCATATAAGTTAATACCAGTTTATATATTCTCCAGTAAAATTTGTTAGAAAAATCCAGAGCCCTAGAAATGGGCTTCTAATTGTTCAAATTAGTTTTGGGTGTATTTAGGAGATAAGACAGCTCTTGTATGTAACAGGTTACCGCTACCCTATTAAAAAATACCTGAGTCATTTGTAGTAAAATAGATGCACCTTGAGACCATAATGTTACGTGAAATAAATCAGACACACAAGCTTAAGTATTACATGGTTTCTCTTACATGAGAGACCTAAAATATAAAGAAGAAAATAGATAACAGGAAGAGGATTAAAAAGAAAAAAGGAATCAAGATGTGTTATGTACACGTACCAACTCCCCATGGTCTGGAATATAGTCCTTACTGTAAACTTGTCCAAAAATAAATACCTAAAGTTATTATATCATTAGGGTCTGAGGGATGATAGGGAACTTAAAATCATACAGTATTTACTGGCCATTATTTAAGTGTCTAGGGATTTGTTTGGTTTGCTAAAGGTATAGCTCTCACCTTGGAAAAACTAAAACTTTAATGTAATTTCATCTTATACTTTTAGTATTTTACTACCTCAGTGTTGTACTTTATAATACAGTAGGCCAAAGTACTGGTCTGTTACTGTTAATTCCAACCAAAAGATTCATTTTATGTTGAGCAGGTTAGATTTATGAAAGGGATTTAATACATATAACATGTATCCAACACTTCTGCTTAGGTTGCAGACAGGAGAGTTATTAGCACCACAGATGCTGAAAGACAGGTGGTTACACCGCCTGGACTACAGGAGGCGATCAGTGACCTGGTGAAGAAATACAAGCTCTCCCGAGCATTTGTCCGGCCCTCTGGTACAGAGGATGTTGTCAGAGTGTATGCAGAAGCAGATTCACAAGTAAGCTGGGATAGTTCTGAAAGGGTCTAATGAGAGAGGGTCAGGGGAGAGACACTATCAGAGGACAGAAAATATTTTAATATTTAGGATTTCACTGTAAAGGTTAAGGTTATATTTCTCATTTTAAGATTATCATGAATAGTAGTTACAAAGCTAAACAAATTACCTCTTTTGTTCATTTTCCCCAATTTTTTTTTCCCCCCGAGACAGGATCTCACTGTGTAGTTCAGATTGTCCTTAAACTCATTATGTAGGCCAGGCTGACTTTGAACTTGCAGTGATCCAACTGCCTCAGGCTCCCGAGTGCTGGGATTATAGGCATGCGCCACTGTGCTCTGCTTTTCCCCAAATTATTTTTGATTTATTCTAGACTTTTTCAAGTGCTATACTTCTGTGACAGGAATAACTACATTTGACATGTGTTAAAGCTATGCACTGTGAAGTAGATAATCCTGCTTTATAAGAACAGCCAGTTTTGTAGTCCCTTTCTAAACCACTGGTAATAATTGCTTTTGTCTCTGGGCTTTTGACTTGAAAAGACAGCTTTACTCTTGTTTTCCACCTGGAGTCAAGACCAGTGCTTTGGAGTTTTGTTTTTTTTTTGGAGTCAGGATCTTGATGTGTAGTTCAGACTGGCCTCAAACTCTTCATCTTCCTGTGTAGCCCTCAGGCTGGGATTTTTATAATACTTCCTCTTCACATACTCCATCTTTTCTATCTTGATACAAGTGCTTGCACAGAAAAGTAGGTTGAACAAGGACTTGGAAGGAGACATTTATATAAGACTTAGGAAGCTTTTTCTTTTTTTGTTTTTTAATAGAAGCATAGGTCACCTCTGAATGCAGTAAACAAATAGCCATGGTGGATCAGAGAGGGCAACTAAGGTCCTAAGACTGATGGCAAACCTTTTAGAGATGAGTGTCCAAACTGCAACCCAAAACCCACTTATAAAGTGGCAACACTGCAATTAAACCTGAATACTGAGGCTTTAGTTTAGGAAAAAACCCGCATACATTAACATCTTTTGTCTTAAAAGAAAAACAACATGCTTGCCATAGGTTCCTAAGAGTTCCTAAGCCAGTTGTGGCCACCTTGCCACAACTTATATTTTATTGAATTTATTCAGAGTTTCGGAATAACTAATTTTATTGCCTGGATTAACTGAACTTACCTTATTTAGAAGAATTTAACTTGCTTTCCATTTATTTAAGGGCCTGGGAATTTGTTACTGAAAGATGAAAAATAGTTTTCATTTGAATATGTTAGTGAAAATCAGGAAGCCCCCCACCCTATCCCAGAGTTGCAAGTAACATGATAGATGTTACAGCTTTCTTATCTGATCTCTTTAATGTAATTTGCAGGAAAATGCGGATAGCCTTGCACATGAAGTGAGCTTGGCAGTATTTCAGCTTGCTGGAGGCATTGGAGAAAGACCCACACCAAATTTCTGAGGATAATTTTTATGTTCTGAAAACTGGATTTTTAAAAAGCTTTTACAAAACTGTAACAGTAACGGCAGTACTAAGACATTCATAATCATGTTTACATGCACCTTACTGGATTGTTTGTAGATCAATCTTTTTTCCTAAACACTACTAGAATATTTTTTTTAGAAATAGGTAAGTGTTTTATGCTTGTTACAGAAGTTTACCTCTAATTATAGTCTCACTGATATAAAATATTGGGGGCTTAAGTATATGATTCAGTCATTAATTTTATAGTATATGCACAAATCATTCAGAGTGCTAGAAAATTAAATCTTACTACCAACTTCTTGTCATGTTTCTGCTGTGGCTAATACCTAATTGAGGTGTTGCTTTACAGCCTTCCCCATCCATGATACAAAATGAGGAGGGTGGAGAAGACTTTTTACTACCAAATTTTCTGTCATCAGCCTGGGTATAAGATAACTTACCTGTCTGCTTAGCATCATCAGAAATTCATAGGTGGAAGCCAGGAGGTGGTCTTATCTCTCCTCCACACTGAGGGGGAGGTGCCTGTGATGTCCTTATGAAGCCACACATTTCAGGCTTTGGTTTTTCTTCACTGCTTTCAGTGAAAGGATGTGGAAGAAGCAAATCTCATGTTACCAAGCCTCTGATGGCAAACCATTCTGATACTAGAACATGGTTAATAATGGAAAGAAGAAAATCCCCAACCAATCTAAATTAAACCAAGCCTGAAACCAATAGAAAAAAATGTACAGTGTGTATTTTGTAGGTTTAAGACAACTCAGGACAGTAAAACAATGGACTAGATATATATAGAGAGAGATCTCTCATAGGCACCATAATCAATATGAACCAACAATATTTAAACTTGAGTCAGGCCACATTAGCTCTTATTTACAAATATTTAAATACAACCTAAAATGTGTTTTGTTACATATATAAAAAGGAAAAAGAAACTATACAACTCAGAGCAGCATGTCTATTTTAAATAATTTTTACAGTGAAACCACTGGCGGTATTCAAGTTTTTATCACCCCTTCCAGAAAATCCTTTTCTACCATCTCTTCTATTTTTTGTCTGGCTTTGCTGGAAAATGGTTTGTGGTTCTCCAGTTTCATGTCCTTATTAGGGAAGCTGTTTGAGTAAAGGATAGGGCTCCCTGAGTGTCCTCCACACCGACTTGTGACTTTGCTGTTGAAGACCTGGCTGAGGACATTGAAGAATGGCAGGAGCTGTTCCATACTGCGCACGGTGCAGATGGTGAGCAGCAAGTGCCCAGGCTCCCAACCCAGTGTTCTCCCTGAGTTGTCTTCTTCTGGATTTTTCTGTAGAAAACAAAGGAATCATGGGTGTACTATATTAAAAAAATTAAACATAATAAACATCAGAAATCAGAGTTAAGAAGTAAATGCAAGTGATGCTAAGTCTTTATTCAAACTTAATTAAAACCCTTGCTTCTAAGGCCTTTCAGTGCTCCTTGATGCTTTTAGGTATAGGGGTCTGACACCCCCGATGTAATAATTTCCAACCATAATGCACAGGTAAGTTTAGTTAGCAGAATTTCTTCTAGACAGCGATAAGGAGTCAGACAATAACCAGCTCCTTGACTTCTGGACTCCAACCAAGGACTAGGTCACAAATGATTATAAAAGAATTAGAAAAGGGCATTGAGCTTCATTCATTTAGCTAAATGGCCTAAACTTGCCACAAGATTATAGCAGGGTCCAAAAGTGGATAATTGTCATAAAGTGATAGTACAGTATCAGTATTGTACTACACAGAAAAGGGATCCCCCAGGAGACACTGCTGTTGCTTGTGGGTTGTGCTAAATAACATGGTTAGTGTTTGGCTCTGTCATTTACTTACTGTGTTGCGTCCTTGGGGAAGACATAAAAGTTCCTCACTGATGAAACAGGAAAATCTAACCTATCTACTAGCAGTAGGAGAATCAAATGAGAATATATTTTGTAAACTCAACTAAATACAAGCACCAATAATGTCTGTTTCAAAAGCTAGTTTAAAAAACCAGCTGGGCATAGTGGTGCAAACCTGTAATCCCAGCACTCAGAAGACTGAGGCAGAAGGATCATGAGTTCCAGGCCCAACCTGGGCTACATAGCAAGTTCAAGGCTAGCCTGGACTACATAGCAAGACTTTGTCTCAAAGAAAATAAAGCGAACTGAATTACACAGCTATCTATCTATCTATCTATCTATCTGTGGTCTTTTAGAGAAATTTATAGATGTTCGTACTTGAGCAAAATCACAGATACAACACAGTAAAGATAATGTAAAACAATGAACTACAGAGAAAAAATCATGCACTTAAGACTTAGGAAGGAGAATTACTTCACAAATGGAGTTTCTCTTCTAAGACCAGATGTTGTAGAGAAACTTTCATTGTTTGCCTGATATTGTAATATCACCTGTATCCTTGTGGAGAAAGATGCAAAATTCTTGTGACCTCAAGGCTTGCTTGCTTGTGTTTTTTTTGTGTGTGGTGCTAGGGATCAAACCCAGGGCCTCATGCATGTTAAACATGCACTCGACCACTAAGCTATAGCCCCAGCTCTGCTTGCTTATTGTAAAGCAGTATGTTAAGAATATAGATTTAGCTGGACCTGTTGGTGCACGCCTGTAGTCCCAGCACTCAGGAGGCTGAGGCAGGATTGCTCTGAGTTTGAGGCCAGCCTGGGCTACATAGTGAATTCAAGGCCTGCCTGAACTGCGCAGTGAGACCCTGTCTCAAAAATGAAAAGATTAAAAAAAAGAGTATAGATTTAAACAGGAGGCTCCACAAGAAAACAAAAAGGTCATTTAGTTCTTTATCTGCAGCCAAAAAAACTCAAGCTGTCAGTTTCTTAGTAATTAAATTCAGATCTAGATTATAATATAATACAAAAGTATCACCATTCTCTTCACTATGATACTGGCTTTAATCGGAGATCTTTGAGTGGCTTTCAAATCATTAATGTTAGTCAAGGACTGGCTGACCATATCACTTCTATTCCTCTAAATCAAACTGCAATTCCATTATATGTATCAAAGGGTATACAGAGATGAATTTATTTCTGAAGGAAAGTGAATTTTATACTTACACCCTCTATATAGCTAATTTACAAATGTAAGACAACCATGGTTTAACCTTTCATTTATATTACCTCAAGAAGTGTCTTAAGATGGATTTTTCCCCCAAGCTCTTGACCAAGAAGAGCACAATTGTTTCAGTGATTATGGTGTTCTTTATCAGAATTATACCTCGCCCTCAAATATTTTTCCATATAATTTCTCCTTTGACTTCTCAGTCTACATATGGAGAAAGACTTCCTTCCTGTTTACCTCTCTTGTACTTGATGAAATGCAGACCTGGGTTTTGTGTTTCACTATTGGGTCCAGATGTGGCAGCTTTTGCTGCTATATCACAAGCATCAAACAGCCACCCTCACCTGATCCTTGGCCATCTCCAATCCCTCCAAAATCACTGTCTTAAAGTCCTCCTCGTCCTGTGGAAGGAAAGAGGAGAACTCATAGCCTTTGTATCATTGAAAAGTGCTTGGCCTTGAAGACCTTGTTTAAAGGGATATGAATAGGAAGATGGTTTCCAATCAAAATACAGTAGTTGTCTTATTCTGTGGGGTAAGTCCTGGGCAAAAGTCCTGTCTATCTTTAGATAAGGAGTCTTAAAAGAATTCTTATTACTTCTGAGATACTGGGATAACAGGGCATGTGTCTAGGGTCATATGAAATTATATTATTTCTGGATTTGTCATGATTACTTTTCCAAACCCTGTGATATCAAAATAACCACGTCCACTCCTAAACTCTGGATCCAAGTTTTATCCACATCTCTTTCTTTTTAGCTCCTAAAGAAGCTACTGGGATTATAAATCAAATTCCTTGTGTCCTTCAAGGTAAAACTTTTTTTAATCACTTTCTTCCATTTCACTGGGCAGTATGTGGAATTCAGTTTAGGAGCTGCTGCCAGATTAGGGAAAATTCAGAAGATTGGAAAATTTCTGAGCACACAAAGCACATACTGCAAACTAAACCTCACAAAATAACCTACATTATCCTAACATTGTAGAGTTTATTTTCAAAAAATTTGAATGCAAAAAAATGACAAAAGATGAACAAGAAAGGCCCAGTGATGAGCATGCCAATTTTATTACTCTTCTGTTCCTGGCAAAAGTACGCAATAAATTAACCCAATACAGATAATATGATACAATATACAATAAATACAGTAATGCCTCAGTTCACGAATGCTTCTATTTGTGAACAGTTTGGTTAGCAAGCAGAAGCATTGGGCAAAATTTTGCTTCCATTCATGAACTGGGGTACTACTGTACATTTTACAACTTTTATCTTCCTACACTATATTTAAGTAAATTTTCACTTTTACCCCTGAAGAGTATCTTTTAACTAGAAGCTTTATATTTTTGAGCCTCTTCATTACCTTTCCATAGAGTGTAATTCTTTTTTTTTTTTCTGGGTACTCATAGAGTGTAATTCTTGAGTGTTTTAAAAACTGGATTTGGGGAGTAATGGCTTGAAATCTATTAAAATAGGAACTGCTCAATGTCAACAGTAGAAACGAGAAAAGAAAATCTACATTAAGGGGAAGTGTTTGATGAGAAACTTAAGATTCTGTTTTATGGCTATACTTGTCAGGATATGGAACAAAGTTTAGGTTATAATCAAAAAAGCAAAAAATAACCCACTTAAAAGATGAATTTTTAGCATGTACACTTTATATATAAACAGAATGAATGCTAATTATTCCCTTTATTATTCTAATCAGAGTTCACAGATTCAATTTTGATGAAATATTCCCAATTTGTTTAAATTTAAAATGTAAAATCTCCTCAATCACTGATTATTTCTTGTTGAAACCATTTTGACTTTTTTTTTTTAATTTTTTTTTTGGTACTGGGGATCAAACTTTGGTCCTTGTGCTGGTGAGGCAGGCAGCGGAATCACTGATCTAAACCCTTGGCCCCTGACAGATTTATTTTACAAGTTTCTTTTAGAATTGCATTTTTCTCAGTTAACTCATAACCTGGTTCTCCTCAAGTCATTCAAAAATAGTCAATTTTTTTTTTGGTACAAGGATCGAACTTGGGTCCTTGTGCTTGTGAGGCAGGAGGCGGAACCACTGAGCTTGGACACTTTTTTTTTTTTTTTGGTACTGGGGATCGAACTCAGGACCTCCTGCTTATGAGGCAGGCGGCAGAACCACTGAGCTACATCCCTGGCCCTGGTGTATTAAATTCTTAAGATTTGACATTAAAATCTTTTAGGACTACAGAACTAAGTAGTTATGTGCATGGTTTTGAGGTTTTTATTCTTCTCTGGGAATATATTTTAAGATAGATGTTATTGGTGTACAAAAGATTTCTTTTTAAAAAATGGATATCTGGGCTGGGATTTAAGAGTTTGTCTAGCATGTGCAAGGCCTTGAGATCAATCCCCAAAACTGTAAATCAAATGTTCCTTTAAAATATATACAATATATTTATTTTTAATGTTTCCTTTTTTAAAAAAAACTTTATTGAGACAGGCGAGGTCTTGCTAAATTGCCCAGTCTAGCTTCAAGCTTGCAATTCTTTCAACCTCCTCAGTAGCTGGGATTATAGGCATGTGCCATTTCACCTGGGTATATTTTTTTAAATGTTCATAAATACTAAGTTTATATCAGTTCTGAAAACTAGGGACTTGTTTTCAAAATAGCTCAATTTGACAGTATCCTCAATTTCCCAGGAACTATTTAATGTCTGACCACATGCATAGTACAGTAAGTCCCTCACAGGTGTACTGTATAAGACACACTTACACAGTCAGAAATGAATCTGACTTAGAAACATTCTCCCAGAACAGAACTCCTTTGTAAGTTAGGGTCTTACTCTAATCACATCATGTAACAATACAAATATAAAATGCAATGTGCAGGTAATAAAACCAAATAAAAACAAATTTAATACCTTTGCCCTTTTCCGGAGAAGTTTTGCTAGTCGTACCACGTAAGGTTTAAATTCTCGTTGATGTATGCCCTGCCTCCTGACTTCCAAACCTGAGTCATCTGAGGCTTCTGGAATAAAGGCCCATCGGTACCTGTGTGTGGAAGAATGATATCAGTAAGACAAACTGTGCTAAGGTAAGGCTATATAATTTAGTAAAAAGATCATCATTCCATTACTTAACGAAGGTTTTGAATGCCAGCTGACTGGGAGCCCTGTCACCTTGGGTATATTTTTTAACCTCTGAACCTTTTCTTCATCAGTAAATATAGTGTTAAAATACCACACAAGGGTTTTATTGGCTAAATAATGCTATACAGTGTAAACTTGTAAAGTGCTCATCACTTCTTTTTCACAAGCACAAAGCAAACACTAAACAAATGTTTCCTTATTAGCTAGTAGGCAAAAACTTCTTAAAAGGAAATTGCTTTTGTGTAGCTTACTGTCTCTTTGTACTATAGTAGTCCGATAATGACCTGATTGATTATTTATTTATTTATTTATTTTGGTACCAGAGATCGAACTCGGGTCCTTGTGCTTGTGAGGCAGGCGGTGGAACCAGTGAGCTAAATCCCCGGCCATGACCTGATTATATAACATATAATTGACTAAATATTCCTAAAAAACAGTAAGTGTGCGAAGAACTGAAAATTTCAGGAGTATTTAAATAGGACTTCTACCATGCCTCCCTTAGATATTTGCTTATTTAAATATATGGAAAAAATTTAAACAATATAATAGAGATGCCAAAGAAAGGTAGTCTCCCACCTACCATATGACCCATCAGTTTCTTGTATTACATTTTTTCAGAAATAGTTTATTCAGAAAAGAACACACATTCACACACTGAACCCTTTCCCCCACTGCCCCTTTAAAAAAATACGTTATTGCTGCTTGTTTTGATCTAATTATATATCTTAGAGATCATTACATACCATGTTAAACCCATTCTTTCTAAAGCTACATAGTATTCTATGGATTTAACCAAGTTTCCTAGATGGTCTAAGTTCTTGCTGTTACAAAAGTGCTATATAGTACAAGTTATTCAAATGAAAATTATATGCACATCTGTGAGTACTGTGTTAGGATACATCCTTGGTTGTAGCACAATTATTAGCTTAAAGAGAAAGTACGTTTAAATTTTTAGTAAATATAACCCTCTGAATTGAATAATATCAATGTATACTTCCAACAAGAATGATTCTATTAAAAAGCAGTTTTTAAAATTAAAACTAGACCCATATCTATCACCATGCATTAAACTTAAGATCGAAGTGGATTAAAGATCTAAATATTAAGACAGAAACACTATACTTGCTGGAAGATAAGTTAGGTAGAACTCTTGAAGATATTGGCATAGGAAAAGACTTTATGAACAAAACCTCAGTAGCACGGGAACTAGCACAAAGAATCAACAACTGGGATCTCATCTTATTAAAAAGTTTCTGCACTGCAAGAGAAACCACCAACAGAGGTAAGATACGGCCTACAATGTGGGAAAAAATTTTTAGCAGCTGTACCTCAGACAGAGGTCTACTATCTAGAACATACAAAGAATTGAAAAATATCAGACCTCTCAAATTCAAAGGCCCAATTCAAAAATGGGCATCTGAAATGAAAGACATTTCTCAGACAAAGAAGTAAAAGCAGCAAATAAATATATGAAAAAATGTTCAACATCACTGGTCATTTGAAAGATGCAGATGAAAACATTGAGATTCCACCTCACCCCAGAAAGCATGGCTATCAAGAAATCAACCAATAACAAATGCTGGCGGGGGTGTGGGGAGAAAGGAACCCTTCTCCATTGTTGGTGGGAGTGCAGACTGGTGCAACCACTGTGGAAATCAGTATGGAGATACCTCAAAGAACTAGGACTAGAGGTCCCATTTGACCGAGCTATTACAGAATCATACCACAGCACTATATGTGCACCCATGTTTATAGCGGCACAGTTTGTAATAGCTAAAGCTTGGAAACAGCCCAAGTGCCCATCAATTGGAGACTGGATAAAGATGTGGTTTTTATATAAAATGAAGTACCACTCAGCCATAAAGAATGAGAAACTAGAGACATTTATAGCTAAATGGATGCACAGAGGCCATATTCTTAAGTGAATAGGACACACGTGTAAATACCGAATAGTTTCTCTAGTGTGAGAAACTGAAAGTGTAAATAAGGATCAAAATGAATAACTGATAATTTGAATAGGAAGAAAAGGTTCAAAGGGGTAGGGGAAGTGGGAGGGGAAGGGGAAAGGAAAGAAGGGAAAGGAAAAATTATGAGAAAAGAAAAAAATGGAAACAGTCTATGTAAATAAGGAAGGGTGGAGGGGGTGAAAGGCACACAGGTAATGGGGAAAAAATAAGAACCAAGATACATCATGTACAGGTACAAGCACCCAATGATAAACGTAAACGTATACCTAAAATGTACCAATAAAAGAATTTAAGAAAAAAAAAAGCAGTTTTTAGGTCTTTACCATTCTGATAGTTACCTATAGTTTTAATTGGAATTTCTCATATGATTACAGCTTAGTGCTTTTTCTATTTAGTAGCTATTTTTCTTTTGGTGCTGGAGTTGAACCCAATGTGGTAAGCATGCTGTGTGCCGTAGAGGTACCCACTCCAACCCCGTTTTGTTTTAACAGTATCTTGGCAAGTAAAGAGGATAAATTAACTCTGGTTCTTGTCATGAAAGACTAAAAGTCAATACCATAAACATACTGGTTAATGTTCATCTTAAGGCACTGAAAAGTTTAGTTTCTGTCGCTTCTCTGAATGTAAGTGTCCTGGTTAACTTTGGACGCTTTGCTACTGTTTAGCTTAGTACTGGTATCCTTTTCTAAACTTTTTTAGGACTTCAATTTGACAGATAGCCAACTACTGAAATTCATCAAGAAGTAGAGTAGATGGTTTTCAAATGGAAAAAAGAATTAATCTAAAAATAATTTCTAGTCTTTATCATTAAATTTAATGAAAAGAAAGTCTTAAAGATTTAAGCATGCCCAAAGAAAAAGATCTATCTTAACTCGATCTTAAAACATTCTATGCCAGAAGAATACTATAACAGCACAATATACTGTACAAATGTTTGATCTTGTGCACAAATTCTCAAATTATTTTAGCTACATTTTGATTTAGAATATCATAGTTTGCGTATTTTAAGATTTAGATATGGAAAACCATATTTTTGAGCAATTATGAATAAAGCATTATGAGCATTTACTCATCAGTTTTCTCCCTACTTCTTAGTTTAGTTCACTATCAAAATAGCCTTCTTAGTTCTAGTCTTGCCTACCTCTAGTCCCTTCTCCACAGTACACAGCCAAAACACTTAATAATTTAGTCCTTTTCCACCCTCTTAACATTCTGTTTCGTCAGTGCTGATCTTTCAGTACCTCAGACATACCAGGGCTGTTCCTGCCTGTCTTCACATGTGTGCCTTTCTTCCTCAACCCTCACTCATCACCTCAGCTTAAAAACTCCCAGGGCTTGGGCCGGGGGTTTAGCTCAGTGGTTCCACCGCCTGCCTCAAAAGCACAAGGTCCCGAGTTCAATCCCTGGTACCAAAAAAAAACCAACTCCCAGGGCTTGCGCTGAACCAAAAGTATGGGAGAAGTTTCTGCTCTATCCCTTCACAGCATCTTTTATAGGTACTATTATGTAACATTCAGTGTGCGCTCAACTGTTTGACTCCTTTACAAGTCATGTTCCCCATTGCTTCTCATCTGGATGGTACTCAATTTGTTGACCGAAAGGCCTGTTGATCTTAATATAGCCACATCAACCATTTACTTCCAGTAAGTATGCTGTCCTCTCCTTTGCTAAAAGAAGTACATTTTAGTAAAAATTATTCTTTCAACTTGCACAAAGAACTTTTTAGTGTTAGTTTCAGAGACAAAGGTAAATGTATTTTCAAATCTACCCACTTACATCTGAAACTGAGGAAGATTTTCAGAGGGCAATGCCAGAGCCAAATCCAAAAATTTGCAAGCAGAAAGATAGAGGTTTAACCACCGCTGGCTGTTATATGAAGTAGAAAAGCCATTGCCTCCTGTATAGGTGGTCTCCAGACCAGCAACAGAGGGGCCTGAAGTCCTGTAAAGTAAAAGATGGCACTATCAGTAGCTGGACCCATTTGCTTGAAGTGGAATTCCTAGAACATCTGAACTAGGCAGTATTTTAGTCATCTTGAGTGTACCAATAATTTTTGCTAAATTACTGGTTTTGACAATTGTGCTGTATCAAAAAATTCGTTTCTATGTAATTTTAAGATTTACAAATAACACATAACATACTCCATAAATATACAAATAACTGTAACCCTGAAACCTTACTACTACTCAATTTCCTTTTGCAAATATAGGCAGAACTTTTTGATAATAATAAAGTTATTAGGGGCCGGGGATTTAGCTCAGTGGTTCCACATCTGCCTCGCAAGAGCAAGGTCATGAGTTTGATCCCCGGTACCAAAACAAAAACAAAAACAAAAAGCAGCACAGGAAACTGTTTTTATGAACTTTATACTGAAGAATACAATATATTTAAGACACATGGTCTTAAAGGAATTTCTCAATTTATAGATTTAGGCAAAACACATATAAATTAGATTTAATCATAAAAAATTGCTCCCACTAAAAATAAAATTGTAGAACATTACATTTGGAACATTCTAAAAGATCTGGATACCTTGAATACAAGTTTCTTTCTGTACTAAGTTTTGCTATCTAACAATTGTAAGGAACCAGATATTGACCATATTGATATGGCTCATGTTGCTGAAACAGTACTATACTGAGCTGTATTTGTATCTAGAGGCCAAAGGCCATAACTGCTAATAGTTTAATCCAGTCTACTGTGTTTCAGGACTAAGTGAAATTCTATTATATCCAAACATGATCAACTAAAAAATGGACTAAACATATAAAGTATTCAGATAAAATAGTTGAGTGATATTTTGGATAACTTCAGGGTATTAAAAACTACTAAGAACATATTGAAATAAATTACATAATTACCGTGAAATATCTTCATCAGCAGTGAGTTCCTGCTCCATCAATAAAAATACTTGTACCTGAAGAACATTAAATAAATGTTAAATGTTTATCTAAATGGACATGTAATCCTTTCATGTTATCTTTAGGCTATGTTTTCATTAATACAAAAACAAATTTTAGGATACGTGTTCAGAATATTTTAAATTAGTTTCTGAAAAGAAAACTGAAAGTTTAACAGCACAGAGCCTTGCTAATCATTTGGCAGAGTCCAATGAGACAGATTTTTGTTTTTAACGATGATGGAATAGTCAGTGTTACTAAAAAATAAAACAAAAAAATGAAATATTAAAGCAGACTTCTGAGTAAATTATAAAGTTGAATTTCAGACATATGGGTTTCTTTCCCTTTCTCTACTTGTCATCCTTTGCTGAATTCCCAAATTATTTCTGTGAGGATGAGGATGGCTGCATATATGAGGACACTGAATAGTGTTGGTGGACTTGGGAAATCTCTGCTGATCCAGAGCTTAGAAAATCTTCGTGAAAGGCTCTCTAATACAAATTTAACTGGAGTAGGTGCTGCACTTCAATAGTAAGTATATGGCTTATGCCAGTATTATGGTTTATATGGAAAAATGTCCCCCAGAGGTCTCAGGCACACATAGGTGGAGCTTTTGGAAGATGACCGAGTCATGGGGGGGGGGGGTTGCTATTGCTGACTAGCTTTTGGGGGGGTGGGGTCTAGTCAGAAGAGATAGCTCTCTGAGGACATGACCTGGAAGGATATGTCTCTCTCCCTGGCTCCTCCCTTCTCTGCTTCCTGTCAACGACACTAGCAGCTTTCCTCTGCCAGAGCCTCCCAACCAGGACTTTCTGCCTTGGGGCTGGCCAAAATAAACCTTTAAATTGCAGGTGTTGGGTGTTTTGTTTTAGCAATGAAGAAAGTGACTTAGCCAGTCCATTAAAATCCAGCTCACCTATCTTTATCACTAGAGGAACTGCTAAAAGTGGGACCCAAACCTGTTGATGCTGACAAGTTAAAAGTGTACAGAAAAAAAAAAAACATGTACAGAAGACACAGAACACTAAACTAGATCAGATGAACTATATTTCATATGCAGCTGGCCATCTACAGTGCAAAATTGAAAGTTTAAGAGCTTACTGTAAGAGATGGAATCTGACTCATTTTACTGTTTTCAACTGTAAAAAGTGTTAGTACTTTAACTGAATTTAATTCTTTTTCAAAGTTAGTTTTAGCCAATACACATGGAAACTAATTACTTTTTTTTAATAGTTTAGATTGTAACCTAACAATTAAAATAACTCACAAGTTCTGTGATCATGGTAGGCCAGAGTGAGGTAAGATGTTGTGGAGACATTCTTAAAAGTAATACTCTGAAAAACAGGAACACTTGAGAGTGAAGAGTTGGCACCTGGGGCAAACGGAGACTTTCAACCAATCTCTCTGCAAGAAATGCAGTATATTTTCAATGCTGAAATAATCTGATTCATTATCATACAGCACTTTTTATCTAATATAGTAATTCTCGAACTAATAAAGGACCCCTTAAAAAAATTCCAATCGGTTGGAGACTCATACATCCATAAAATAAAAATTACATGAAAAAAACACAAATATGTACTATTTTATTATTCATTCACTAGATTCTATCAAATGACAAATGTTTACTCTAAATTTTTGTCCTTATCATGGATAGGACAAGAGATGGGTACTGGTCCGTGGACCACATATTGAGTATGCATATTGTTTTCGTGAAATTAGGTACATTATAAAGGAAAAAAGAAGGAATCACTTGTATTCTGGGAAAAAAAATCTCGTGAGGGATATGGCAAGTATATTACCACGTAGGCTCCTGACCTTGGAGGTTGCATAGTATACTAACTGGACAGAAAATAATTCATTTTCCTTTTTGTTAGCATGTGTTTGCAGTACAGTCATTGTGGGGAGTTGGTACATGTACATAACACATCTTATTTTTTTATTCTCTTCCTCTGTGCCCCCCTCCCCCCATATCTTGGATAAAATTCATCCTGATTGTGAAGCTATTTGGTGGTATGGGGTGTTGAATGCACTGCATTCTTCTGCACATAGGAGCTCACCAAACCCATTTAATGAAGGTTACCTTATATATACCCCTGCAACCCCCCTCTGCCCAATACCCTAACTATAGCCTCCAACTAGCCACAACTTACGGGCTCTGCCTATATTTGTCCTCTCCTAAGGGGTGTATGACTTCTTGTCCAAAATGAAAGCACTAACATGCCTGTCCACAGTGAAATAGTCATACATCACCCTCCAACATAAATTCCTAAGGAATGTGAACCAAACAATAAAATAGAGACCATATTCAAGTGAGCCTACAAGTTCAGTGTTGGTTTCTTTTAGATACTGGAGATAATTTTTGTGGTATGGTAGAAAAATTTCTGATTATATAGCATTTCCTGCCAACTTATACATGATATATTTTACACCAAGTTACAATTTAGGGGAAGCATTTTGTAAGAAACAACAAAAGCCTTGTAGTTCAGAAGATAGAAAAAAAAAGTTTTAACTATTTACCTTGTATATCAGGAAGATATTTCTGGTATTGGTCAATTTCACTGCTAAAAATAGCAAAAGCCAATCTTTTCAGAAGCATGGCTCTCTGTTCCAGTTCCACATCTCTGTTTGCAAAGAGATTCAGTGAACTGCTTTGAGCCACAGCAACTCGAGCTAAAGAAAACAAGTGAGAGAGATAGTGACACACACAGTCATCTGTAAAAAGATTATTCTATTACTTGTTTTTATTGTTTTGTTTTTTTTGTGGAACCAGGGATTGAACTCAGGTCCTTGCACTTGCTGGGCAAGCGCTGGTGCCACAGAGCTAAACCTCTGGCCTTATTACTTGTTTTTATAAGTGTGTATGTAGATGCCCTGTAACATTCAAAAATGAGAGGAATTTGGGGAAGAGGATATGGGACCACTCTGCCACAGAAGAGCTGGCAAACAAATACAGCATATAAATGCCAGAAGACCAAGCAGTGGGAACCGTAATGTAGAAGAGACATAATCATTTAGAACTGTGGGTTTTAGAAGATAAAATTACTGATACTATTTTATAAAATGCTTTAATATTTTATGCAGTCTGCTTAAATCCTTTGTATTACTTTAAAATATAATTTTCAGCATGGTCTAGCCTTATCTACCTACCTCTCTTTCCTCATGTTTATTTACACACAGCTCTGCGATCTGTAGCCAGATTATCTTATTTGCTATCACATGAATTTATCATGTTTGCTGCCACCCCAAGATCTTAAATTTTTGTTCCCTATTCCTAGAATCTTGCTAGGCCTTGTCATTGTTACTCTTCAGTTTTACATCAAATATGAACTCTTTAGCTGGTTTTTAAAATCTGTATTTCATATGGCCCCATTTCGTTCACATTTTTTTATTCTCTGAAATATTTTTTTTTATTTGACTAAGGTGAACATAATGCCTGACCCACTGTTGCCCTTTAGTAAATATTAAGTGGATGAATCTGAAATTTAAAACAACTTTATGAAGATGAGAAAAAGATGATATAATAATGCTGTTAATCCATAAGAGAAGACTGTAGCTTGGGCTACAGAAGTTATATAAAGTTTAGCAGGGTATAGTAGTGTCTACCTATAATCCCAGCACTCTAAAGATCTGAGACAGAAGGAAGGAAAGTTCAAGCCTTGCAAAAGTAAATTAGTGACTGGCAAGAACCTGTATCAAAAGGAAAATAATAGGGCCGGGGATTTAGCTCAGTGGTTTCGGCGCCTGCTGTGCAAGCGCAAGGACCCAAGTTTGATCCCTGGTACCAAAAAAAAAAAAAGAAAAATAATAAAAAGGGCTGGGGATATAGTTCAGTGCAAAAGCCCTGGATTCAATCTCAGTACTGCACAAAACCAAACCAAACCAAAAAACAAAATTCTACAGACACATACAATTTCACTGCTATTTCAGTTTAGTAATTTTCAAATCACTTTTTAAAAAAATTAGGAAAACCTTTTTTTTTCCTCCAAGAGAATACTAAATGGAACCCTAATACATAAAGACATCAAGATTAAGTAGAAAGGGAGGTAGAAGGTGATTCTGACCTTCTTGGCTCCTCTCTTCCTTCCTTCAGAGGAGAAACACAGAGTCCCAGAGATTGAGTGACTTGTCTCATGGGTTGGTTCCAACTGTCTGCCTTAACTGTTAATCTTTCTTTCGTTCAAAAATTATCTGAGTGCCTACTTTACACAAGGTATAGTACTATGGTGTATTAGAAACAACTTAGAAACGCTTCTCTAGAAACTCTAGAAACAATTTAGAGCCAATTTAGGCATGATCCCTTCCTTCCATTAGCTGTCCCAGAAGGACAGTTTTACTTATTGTTCATTACTAAGTTGTCCATTGTAAGTCTTAATATTATATTTCCAAAGGTTACTGTATACATCTTGACAAATAACTAATTTAATAGTTTCCAAAAAGAACAAAGTAAGAAAGAATGAATCATGCAAAGGAAAGACTGCCTGGATTGTCATTCCACAATACTCACTCATCAAATCTCTAAATGTTGTCTTATCATGGGTCATCAGATTATCCATAATAGCTCTCCAACTGTAAGAGATACGCATTATGATATGTAACTTTGTTCTTGTTACTGTTAAAGCATAACTTAGTGGGACAGTAGTTGACTTCAGTTGACTCTGAGCTACTTTAGCATGTTGTATGAAACCAAAGGATGACTTACTGATTAACACAAGAGGCATCCATTTGAAAGAAACTGGGATCCATAAATAGGTCAAAGGCTTCTTTTTTCCAAGCTCTCCTTGTGTACTGATACCCACTAAGACTGCTGAGCAGCTGGACACAGGCACGGTAACTAGGGGCATTATGTGCACTGTAAGAAAGAAAACCACCTTAATCTCTACTTTCTAGCTTTAATCATTGTGCTAATATAGATAAATGTTCACATTTGCCTAAGACAATGAATGACATATGAAACAGCACCATAAAAATACTGCAACTTTGTGCTTAATTCCAAAAAAGGCAATGAGGAAACAAGTTGTTGCTAACAGGCTATGAATTAATTTAAATCTATTTAAACCATAAACAGAACTTGTTTCCAGCAGGCTATGAAATAATGTAAATCATGATAGTACCTGTGGTTTCGGAGATAGGGCACAACATAATGCATAATGTTTACAAGTAAAGGAATAACTCGCTCCTTTTCATCACTATAGAAAACCATATCCAAAAGGTGAGCCAAAATCTGAAACATGAGAAATGAAGTGGTGTAATCTATGAGTAGAAATTGACATCACCTACAGGTGTTAATGTTCAGTTTGTAAGAAAACTTAAAATACCTGAAAATGAGAAAAATCTAAACTAGAGTCTCTCTAAATCACTTTTATATTAATGATTTCTACCACAATCTACTTATTTCTCCACTCTAGCTATAGGACATAGACAGATTTTGCTATTTCCAACAGAGACAGGGAAGTATAAAAAAAGAGTTAAAGAATCTTCTAACGTGACAGTAAACAGTGGACTTAAGACTACAAACTCAGTATTCTTTTCCCCTTACTATGTTAAAAGGAGGCTTTGAAAACTCCAAACAAATTAACTGGGCTGCTTAAGTCCCAACTCTGTCATTTAATAGCTATACAGCCTTAGTAATAGTTTTCTAACCTTTGTAAGGCTCAGTACCCAAATCTATAAAGGAGAAACAAAAAAATGATATATACAGATGTGTAACAATATGAAAAATAGCTTGGCAGAGAATGTATATAAAGATGTTGCTAACCTGTAAAATCCTTCACAGTGAAAGCATCATTATACCATCTTTACTCCTCTTTATCATAATGGAATACAAAAGCAGTTTTCTTTCTTAAAAAATATATTTAAAAAAATAGTGTTGTGGGGAGGGGGAACGTCTAAAGTTATTGTCACTAAAGTTAAAACTATCAAAATAGACAAGGCCAAAGCTTTACATTTGTTAATTCTACATAGTGATTTCTAGAAATACAAGATGGCTTTTCAAATTAAAATTTTTAAGAATTATTTGCTCATATTTTATTACCAAACTTTACTTACAAGTTCTCGTTAAAAAAAAAACTTGATAATGTTTACCTCAGAGAGTAATGTCAATGCATGGACACTATATACAGAGGGAGTTATGTTTGAGGTTTCCATTGCAGGGGATAACATATCTAAATATGAGAAAAGACAGGTAAAGTAAACACACTGGTTAGTATTTTCCCACTTAAAAAAAGCTATTTGCTAATAATGAGAAAGGGGATGAATTTTTGCTACTCACAGTGCTAACAGAAATGACTACAGAAAACAAACCTAAATGCCTGAAATACCTTCAACATCAGATTCCAAATTGGTTCCATCTACCATTATTTTTGGAGAAGGCTTAACTTCTAGGTTTCGTCTCAGCCATGTTGTTTGTTCCAGAGAAGAACCAGCAATTGCACCGATAGCATCCACTATTTTATGAGTCACATCCTAAAGAAACAAGGAAAAGCCACTATGAAGTATATGTGTGCATTTGCACATACATAAATATTCATTATGGAGTTTCATAGTTTTATATTTTCTGACAACAGATATTTTACAATAGACATTGCTCATTTTTATAGAATGTTAGGAGTTGGGAGAACTTCACAGATTATCTTATATGACCCTTATGTTCAAATTGACAACAATGGGAAACACAATTTTGGCATGCCTTACCTGCAGGTCTCTTTGGTCTTTTTTATTTTCCAGACTAGGGTTTTTCATAATAAACTCATTCAGAACCCTAAAAAGGCCACCAAAACAAAAATATAGAAACAAAAAGTATTAGTCTAAAGAAAATGATGTAATCTAGTTTCTCACAGTAAGTGGGTTTATGGCCTCAATTTCTATTTTAAATATTCATCGAATATATATTCATTTTCAGTGACTCAACTGAACTACCTAAACATGCATGAAAAGACACATATAATGTTAATAGCAGCAAAGTTTCTAAGTTTTTAGTATATCTAAAAATGTTCAACTCTGTTTTAATGTTTGATCCATGTACACACATACTGAGAAGATGAGGAAACAGTAAAATCTTATAGGAAACAGCTACAAATCACAATAGATGGTTTAAAATTTTAATCAACAGGATTATCTGGTGATGATTCAAAGGAAAAAATACATGAAATTATATATGATTATATATATATAATATTATATATATAATTATATATAATTATGTTCCACCTCTAGGAAATTCCCCTTTAACCACACTATTCATCCTCTCAGACCTTTTCACCCTGCACTTCACCCAGGCCAAAGTACTGTTGTGACAGCTTCATTTCAGCACACTTAAATCTTGTTATGTATAAATACACACTGTTCTCTCCCTTCTCTTCCTTTTTTACAAGCCTTATATGTCTGGTTTTGAGAACCCTGTGAGTAGGTAGAGAGGCCACATGGTTAGTGAAAACACTTATTCAGCAATATGCTTTTATTTAAATTGTGCGTGTGTGTGTGTGTGTGTATTTTGGTGATACTGGTCATTGAAGCCAGAGCCTTGTGCATGCTAAGCAAGCACTCTACCACTAAGCTACATCTTCAGCCCTTCAAAATCATATTTTTAAGTGAAATTACTTACCCAAGTATAAGAAACTGTCCTGGGGCGGGAAGACTCAGTTGAATAGAGTCTTTTAGAAGTATCAACAGTGATGTCCAGCTATCTACTAAACTGGGCACTGGGATTCTGCAAGATAAATATAATTTGTATATACAGAAAGCCACAATAAAATTTAAGTTTCTTTATATTTTCCTAAAGTTTCTAACATATTTTCTATTACCTATTCTGAAGCATTCTTTTATAGACTTATGGTAGAATAAAACTTCTAAAGGCTTTACATTTTCTACTAATATATAAGAAGATGACTAAGCACACTAAAGATAGTGCAATTTCTTAATCTAGACATTTTGCATTAGAAATCTCTTATCACATGGACTCTCAAAAGAAAAATACAACACAATAATTCTCAGTTTAATAACTATCAAACATTCCCTATCCTGATCTATCTCTCTTCACCTGTAAGTCTCCACCTCATGGTAGGGAGGGCTCTGAATCTATCCTGAATATCAGTCTCCCACCTGTAACAAACTAATATGATTTTTTTTCAGTCTAACTTTAACCCTAACACCTCTCTGTATCCAAATTCAGATTTTGGGCAATTCTTGCTCTAAGTTTCAATGAATTTAAATATATGAAATAACCTAATTTTATAAATGTTAGTCACAAATCACAAATGGATACCAAACTTGGTCATTAAAATGGAACTTTCTATAAGGAAGGATTAAGTTTCAGGTTTGCAAGTATGAACTTTACCAAAACTCAAATCCATTAACTTCTATTCAGAGGTCTGTTAAATATAAAATGGAACACCAAACAAGAGGATATTTTCATGTTATTTCTAATTTTTTAAAAAAGACAAATTGGATTGCTGCATGTTCACTGATATCAAAATACTTATTCAGTGGCAATAAGCATGACTTCAAAAGTAGGTCCAGCTTTTTACTTGTATTTAAATGATTTTCTTATGATTCACTGTTTTAATATCCAGGGATTTTCAACACCTTTAGGTCTTTAGGCTTGTAGTATTTGTATAGCAGGGACATTTATATATGTATGATTTAAATTAATATATCCATAAACAATGTTCCTTAGTTTCTTGAATTTGTTTAGTTTTAGGTAAACAAAAAAATCAAAACTCCAGCAACTTCTTTAAGGAATTCATGTGCTTTTCTTCCCATATTTCCGTATCTTTTATACATTGTGGATGCAGAAAAGAAAGATCTACATTTGTAATCTTACCTTTGAATATAAGCATAGAAAAACTGAAGCATGCAGACTTCCAAAGAAAGATGTTTCTATAAACAAAATAAATCAATTTTATAGTGAATAAAAAATGCTGCCTTTGCTTTTTCATTGTTGTACATATTCTTTATCTTACTGCCAGTCTATCATTTAAAAAAGCTCATGTAGCTCTCTTCCATTTAGTAGGGTTAATTCATAATTAAGTTATTTAAAAGTTAAAAAGAGATGAAAAATTCTCAAGTTCTCTGCTTTACACCTATCAAAAATTGACATTCCACCAATGACTCTGAAATGATCATTCTCTCCGTAAGCATCAGAATTAATCTTTTTTTTTTCTTGGTGTGGTACTGAGGATTGAATCCCAGGCCTTGTGCATGCTAGGCAAACACTCCACCACTGAGTTATGGTCCTAGCTCCCAGAACTATTTTTTAATTTTTTATTTTAATCAGCTTATACTATCAGAATTAGGTTGAAACTTTATTAAATATGTATTTAAGACTATATATATATGTTAAATTAGTGGTTAGTTCAAATTTGGTTCATTCTTTCTTTTTTTGGTGCCAGGAACTGAACTCAGGGCCTTCTCGCTTGCGAGGCAGGCGCGATGCCACTGAACTAAATCCCCAGCCCTTGGTTCGTACTTAATAGCTGAAAATGGAGCCATTAAAGACAGTATGAGTTAAGCATATAATAAAAAGAATGTACCTCCCCTTGAAAATAATACTGATGTCCACTGACATTAGCCAATTTGTTCTTTTTTTCACCCAACTACTGTATTCCCTCAAAGGTTTCCCTAAATTGGTTACCCAATTTAGTAAGGAGTGGCCTTTGATGAAGGAGCAGAATTGGTTTGTTTTTCTGGCCCTCATTTGTAGCCCAATGTCTGCATCCAAATATTACACTGACTTGAACTTTCATGTGAATACCAAATATCCTACAAAAAATGCTCCAGAAGTGCTTTGAAAATAGCTAGGAAATTATTGAAAAGTTAATAAGGAGGCTGGGGATGTAACTAAGTGATATTGCCTAGAATGCTTTAGGCTCTGGGTTAAATTCTCAGTACCATATTACATATATACAAATATCCCCAGCTGTGTTAAAAAAAAAAAAGTTTATAAGAATGTTAACACACACGCACCCTCTTTTCTTTGGCAACTGAAGAAAAAGGTTTTAAAAAAGGAACAAAGTCAACATTTTCAGCTGTACGTAATTCTATTAAAGATATGATTATGTCTAATTTTGGAGTGTCAAAGTTTAATGTTTGTAGTTGATAAATAATTTCTAAGAAAAGTGTGATCTCCTGCTATTGCTTGAATAAAGGGCAGAAAAAGTAGAAGTCCATAAATTCCGAGTAGATTAAGTAGAATGGACTAAAGACTGATTTGTAGGCTTCTATGTTTACCTAATTAGAGACACAGAAACATGAGTGAAGGGACTGTCATTTTTGTAGCGCTTACAGAGTTTACTATTGTACATGGTCAAGAAATGACATTGTCTGGAACCAAGGTCATGGTAAACTTGGGGAGGTTACAGAAATGAGAGATATTCAGAAAAGAAAGCAACGAGGAAGCTGTGTAAATGTAAATAAACACTGGGGCCTGGATTCTGTGTTTTTCCTTTAAATACTCAAAAAAATTTCCCTAAGAATTTGGTCATACAATTCCTGACTACCTGTGATGTATGAGCAATGAAATGCTTTTCTCTGGCTACAAGAATGATCAGAATATTGACTACAAATAGTGTGTGTGTGTGTGTGTGTGTGTGTGTGTGTATTATAGCAGTGATATGCAGTCATCTTGACAATTGCACTATGGTTAAAGGGACACTAATATGTAGAAAAATATTTCACCTCTCAGCATCATTTCTAAAACTGAATCGTAAACAAAAGTGAAGAAAAGCTTTCTTACCTTTTCCTTGGCTATAGCTGGAGGCTGCTTTACAACTTCTTTCACAGTCTGGATAACAGTTTCTGCTCTCATGACACTGATTGAACGAACTAGTTCCACTAGTAAAAGCTGTTCTTCACTGGCAGCAGGAATAACCTGGATAACACCATTGTGTTTACACATGTGTATGTGTATATAAAGTATTTTTAAGAGAATTCATAGATGAGAATATTTTATGGCCTTTTCTTAATATAAAGTCCCTTGACCACTTTAAGTGAAATTTATTTAATAAATCTAATAGACTTCAATTCAAAAATTCAAAATAAACTGGGACAATAAGCCTGGTAAGAAAAAAAATGGCAGTACCTCGTCCTATCTCTGCTCACAACTATGTTCCATTCTATTGGTTATCTATTATTTCTACATAACATGTACTATTTTCCCTAATTTTTAAAGCCATTTAGACATTATCTATTAATTTCTTTAGAAAACAGACTTAGCTCTCTTAGTTTTCTTCATCTTTTGCCAACAAGTTTTATAATTTTATTTAAATCAGTATCCAGTATTCACATGACTATTTATAGTTGTGCTGTGTATTGTACTATCACTGTGTCTCTCTTCTTGCACAACTTCTTGTTTTTCCTACAGTGAAAAAACTTTTTTGGGTTGGCTTTTCTATATATCTATCACAAATTCATCACTAAATGTGGCAACAACTATAAATCTCTAATTGTATATTCAAGTATCTAGGTAATTAATCTTGTGCCTTTTCCTCCTCTTTTTTTCTTTTCTTTTCTTGTGAGACATTTCTGTTCTATCCTAGATTAATACTCTCTAGGTTTGCTACAAAGTGTCATGTTGATACTTGTCTTGTCACCATCATCCTGGAAAGTATTTGTGCTCTTCTTCTGTGTTTAAACCCCTATTTCTTGGATCCCCTACCTTCTTGCATCTTGGTTTATTCCTGTCTTGTGGAGCTGCACCTTCTAATAAGATGACCAAGCGACACCCCAGCCCCACCTTCTTTCACACTGCATGGCTGAAAATTCCTCAAGTAATAATTTGTCTATAGAAATATAGGTTCAGACTACTTTCCCATCAAAATTTTGACTGTTCCTATTAATAAGTTTTTATCATTTTTCTTTTGAATGGGATCGATCATTTTTCTTTACAAGATTTTAGGATTTCCTCTTTACCCCCAGTATTCTGAAAGTGCACACTGATTTCTGAGTATGCATCTTTTCCCACTGCTGGGCATAATCTGGAAATATCCTTCATTTCTGAGGATTTTCTCATGATAACTAATATTTTCCTCTTATCTTTTTTTCTTTATTTTTGCCAAAAGATATTGAGCCTCCAGCACCACTCCCTACTTTTCTTACCTCTTTCCTTGTATTTTTCATATCTTTACTTATATTCTACTTCGGATATTTATCCACTTTCCTTTTCAGTCTTTCTATGATACTGCTGCAGAATTAGCATCCAAGAAAATTTTACATTTTTGGAACAGTTTTTCTTATAATCTCCTATTTCATGGGTACAATATGATTTCATCCCTTGAAAGTTATTACTGCTTTTATTTACATTTTCCTGTATTACCTGCATTGCTTGACTCTTTTTTTCTTTTGAAGCAAAACATTTTTTGGTACGTTTTAGATATACATCATGATAACATTCATCATAGGGAATTTGTATTTGTACATGATATATCTTGCTTTATCCGACCCCCCCCACCTGCCGGCTCCTCTTCTCCTTATTTACGAAAAAGCTTTGGTTTTTTTTTTTGCTTCTATTCTTTTTCTTGTGCCTTCTTTCCTTTCCTCCTCCCCTCTCCCTTGTTCCGCTTCTCATTTGAACATTTTCCTCCCATTTCCCAATATTTATTATACATTTTGCTCCCTATTTCCACTTTGTTTCTCACACCAGAGATATAATAAAATATTTAAAATGTTAAGTGTTCGATTTGATTCGCTTGAGAGTATGTTGACTCTTTAAATCTAGCTTAAATGTGAGAATTAATCTTGTTTAAATGTGAGAAATAACATAGCTAGTATTCGGTCATTATTAGACACTAGGCATAGATGTGTGATTTTTTCCTTCTTCTCTCTTTTTCTCTTTTCATCCCTCCTTTCCCTTCCTTCTCCTATCCTTCCCTTCTCTCCTCCTTCTCTCCTTCCCTCTCATCTTTTCCTTCCTTTTCTTTCTGAAATACACACAATCCTTTGCAGTAACATTTCTATCCTGAAGTCACATAGCTAGTGAATAGAGAAGTTAGAATTTCAACCCCATGGATCTAGCTTCAAAGTCTGGACTTTTAAGCATTATGTGTTTTTCCTTTCAAAAAGTTTTGGATTTTGAGGTCATTTCAGATTTTTGGATTAGGGATGCTCAACCTCACTTTTTGAGTATCATGCACAGACATGATACTGAAAAAGTCTCAGATTTAAGGTACTTTGAATTTTAAATTTTCAGGTTAGGGATGCTCTACAGGTAAATCAGAAATACTCCTAAATTTGAATCACTTTGGGTTTCAAGCATTTTGGATAATGAATGTTCAACCTGTCTGTAGACCTTTCTGAATGCTCTTGCTTTCAGCATGATGTTTAATACATTTCCATCAGTTTTTTATTAATAAAATTAAGAAAAAGTCTATAAATGGACCAAATCTAGTTAGTTGCTTGAGTTTTAATAATTACTGCCCAAATATAAGTATTAATACTATTCATACCAATTAAACAATTATAAGAAACAAATTTCACTAAATTAAAATTTTATTTATATTTGTGAATAGTTTATCAGTAATTAATTCTCCAAATTTTAACATGGGAATCTTACAAGCACCCCAATGCTGGTACATATAATATGCATTTACAACTACTGTACCACAAATCAACTATATTAGAATTTTTATACCATTTTAATGTCTTAAGAAACTGTAATATGATGACATCTGGTCTGCTAAATCAATGTCTGTCTTTGCATTATGGTAATCAAAGACCCCCTGAGAAGCATTGCCAGCCATCCAATGGGACAGTCAAGCAAGTACCACAGTGGTTCAAGCCAGCGGAAAGGACAGAATTCAAATAAGAGCCACCTGGCAGCGAGACATGAATTACGGCCCCATTGTGAACATGTTAAATTCTACCTGTGTGAACCTCATGCCTTATGGTGCAGAGACTCTCTTGGTAAACTCTTAATTCCAGTCTCCTGCTAGGTAGGGGAGAACAGGGTGGTTGGATATGTTTGGGAAAGGGGATCTAGAAGGCATCAAACAGATGTCTATATAAGTTTTCAAACACTTCTCCAGATTTCAGCCTACAGTACAGTACCTGCTAATTCTACTTAAAACACCATCTGTGGTTTTACAGCAGGAAATGGTTTCCCTTTAGCAGACAGTCACCTATACACTCTCTTTAGTTCCAACTCAGTCAGACATTCATTTTTCCTTGTAAAATTTTGATTATACTTATTTTTCCATGATCACCACTCCTAATGTCATTATGAGTTTATGACTTTTTAAATTCATTTACTCTGTTTCTTGGGCAACAGCTCTTATCTATTTTTAAATAATCTAGGATTTCCATTCTGTTCAATCTGAAATCCATAACTACATCTGCACATGCAAAATAATGTAATATGACAGAACTATTTATTTTTATTATTCGGAAATGTCAGTACATATGTACTGTGAAATGAACACAAAAATAAATTTTTAGGTGCAGAAATCACATATTTTGTATATTATTTAATATAATAGCATTGCTATTATGTGTCATGATTTCTAATACTAATCACTTTGAGATTTCAAACTCACAAAGCAAGCAGCAAATTTTTTTCACGTATAATTCAATCAAAACCAAATGAATTACATTTAAAAACAGTAACTAACTGAATTATCACACTGAGCTCAAATGAAAACTTTCTTTGTATTCTTATTTAATATCTGGAATGACTAGCATTAAAAAAATACTGTATCATATAACCATTTTTAACTAAAATATAGTGAGTTTTAATATCATACTAATTTCTCATTTTTTCACATTAAATACTTTTTTGGGTTTTGCAATATTAGAAATTGAACCTAGGGCCTCATGCATTTTAGAGCAAGCACTTTACCACTGAGCAATAACCCCACTACTAAAAATAAAAAAAAATTTTGGCAATAAGCCATTATCTAAACCTCTAGGCAAACTTTTCCTTTTCCACCTACTTCAGCCTCACTGCAACTTTTGGAGAATTAAAACCAGCATGTACACACCAAGTAGAAATGTAATTACCAATGAGAAAAATGAAAAGTTCTAAATAGGTAAATACATACCTTGTTTCGGATAGTGGTTTTGTTCTGTCTTCTTTCATTCCATACAAATGCAATGGCAGCCATGAAGTGAACACCGTGATTCATTGAAATAGGACCCAATAATTCAAGGATCTGTTGTCTCAAGTTCTAAAGTAATTTAAACAAATGATAAATGAAAAACTATGAAAACAACAATAACCACACTTAACTTTTAGTTTTTCATGAATAATATGTTACTTATATGTTATTTGTGAATAATACATGTTACTATCTAAGTAATACGTACAGGAACCTTTAGTAATGTTAACAGCTACAATGTGTCTATTTTAATTCTCAAAGAAACCCTATAAAATGGCAACTACCAATCAATGAAATGCATGTCTAATCACTGCGATGAGATACTAGAAAAAAACGTTTGAAATTCAATTTATTACATTTTAGAGTCTTAAAAAAGTGGGACATTTTATAATTATAAAGCACCCTTTATGTTCTATGTTCATGTAGAATGAACATAAAAAATATAGTTTAAACATGGGTACTTAGATTACATGTTCTTGTGGCTGTTAGCTTTCTCCTATCCACAATTCCTTATGTTTCTACAAATCCCAGATCTAAGTGGTCAGGCCCAAGGATAAATTAGGTTATTGAGGAATGTCAATTTGACAAATGACAATATTCACATTATGTTAAAAATATAAAGCTGAAAATTTGAAAAATTCCAGAGTACAAAGAAAACTGTGAGATAATCACTCTGAATAGATGAGTTTTATTACTTTTTTTGCAGAGAAATTTTTTATATAACTAAAAATTTTTTTAAATTTAATTTTATTGGTACATTTTAGGTACACAATATAATGACAGAGATATTTATAGCTAACTGGATGCACATCGAGGTGATACTCTTAAGTGAAATAAATAGGACACATGTGTAAATACTGAATAGTTTCTCTAGTGTGAGAAACCGAAAGTGTAAATAAGGACTAAAAGGTATAATAGATAATGTGAAATAGGAAGAAAAGAGGCAAAGGGGAAGGGGAAGTGGGAGGGGTAGGGGAAAGTAAATAGGGAGGCATAACTAAAAATTTAACATCTCTGTTTCATTGAACTTTTGAGCACTTTCCTATCCAGTGAGAATTCATCAAACTTTAGTGGCTAAATAATGTAACAATGAGCAGATAATTTAGCCATTTCCTTATTCATCATTCAAGATCCTTTTTCCCCAAATTAAATAATGCTACAATGAACACTATGTCAACTTTGATTACCTTAGAATTCATTCCTAAAGCAGCTTACTAGATCAAAGACTATAAAGTCCTTTGTATACATTGATAAAACTGTTTCCCAGAAGGGCTTTATTAAAATATAAACTTAAAATGTCCTTTTTAAAAGGAACAACGTTATAACATGCATGAATAAACCTCAGTGAAAGACGCTAGACAAAATAAGACCAAATATTGTATTACTCATTTCTATAAAATACCCAGATATATCAAATCCCTAGATTAGGAAAATAGCACTCAATGGGGGTTAAGGGATAGGAACAGGAAGTGAGTATAAATAGACAAGCAGAATCTTTTTGTAGTGAAGGATATGACTGAAAATTGAATTGTATAGTTTTTATAAAATCTACTTATTAAAAAAATCACAGTTTTGTATACTTGGGTGAATCTTGTGATATGTCAACAGTATCTCAATAAAATTATTTGATAATTACTTAATCTATGCAGAGTATAATACTCTAATTATGCATACATTCTCAATATAATTTTGGGCAAAGTTCTCAAATAGACTTTTGAGAACTAGATTGTGAATTCTCTAACCTTTGTAGCTCCAAGGTTAATGGTGGTAACAGATGCAGATGCAGCAACAGTCATCTTTTCTGAAGCATCAGCCTGATGCAGTATACTCCAAAGCAATGTCACAGAGGACATGATCATGTGAAGGATTGAGAGTATTCCACTGCGAGCTTTAAACAAGTGTTTTTGGTCTACATTGACCAAAAGCTATTAAAAGTAGAGGAAAGAAGACATTTATTTAAGTTTATAAGTGGAAGCTTACTGAAGCACATAGTTTTTAAAAAGGAGTCAAGTATTTATATAATCTTACTTGGTGATACTGTGTAGTAGGATCTAACAAACAGTAATGGATAATGGCTGTGATCCCTTCCAAGAGAGTAAGAATCATATCTGGTGGAATAATTGATGCCATCCACAGAGGCCTGAAATGAAATATATTCATCTGAACACAAGTTGTGTGAAAGCACAGGTCATATTTTATCACTAGTAAATATCCAGCATTTGCCAAGCAAACAATAGGTGCTCAGTAAATAAATGAAAAAATGACTAAAAGAATAAATAAGGGATGGGACTGGGGATTTAGCTCAGTGGTTCCGCTGCCTGCCTCACAAGCGCAAGGTCCCAAGTTCGATCCCTGGTAACAAAAAAAAAAAAAAGGAAAAAAAAAAAAAGAATAAATAAGGGGCTTTATTTCTTAATCTATAAAGTAAATGAATTTATGTAAATGTAGTAGCATTTCTTTTGGTTAAAGAATTGAGGGGGATCAGGATTTTTATTTTCAGGCAAAAAGTCTACAATTTCCTTTATATATGTAGTGTGTATGTACATATAATACACACATGCACACATACTTATACATATGCATGTATAAATCAGACAAGCTCAAAGATCACATGGTTTCTCTTATATGAGAAACAGAACAAAACAGAAGAGCGATAGTTAACAGAAGTTCAAAAACTTCTCCAAACTATAAATTCCATCGTTTTAAAAATATTTTAATATATATGCTAATTGGTTTCATTTATACTACTGAAGTAGCTGATGTTATACTAAGAAAATCAGACATCTACCTACTAAACATCTGGCTTAGTTTTGAACATGGCCTGGAGAAACATAGTATCAAACCAGGAAAATCCAAAACAAGAAGCAAAGTTAGGTGGAAAAAGAATTATTTGTAAATTTCAGTCACAAATTAATTTGCACTTAGGTAATATACCAGATAAAAGTAGGAAAATCCTTTGGAGAACTATTACTTCTGCCAGCTGAGTCAAGAAGACTATAGGGCCACTTAATCTTGTCAACTTGACTGGATTGAGTCCTGAAGAGGTAATTGGATCATATATACTCACTAGAGGATTACTCCACTATTCATAAGCTCAGTGTACTATTGGGAGATGGGGCCTAGTTGGAGGTGGGCCACTGAGGAAATGCCTTTGGAGGGCTCATATCTTGCTGGCACTTTTCCCCTGTGCTGTGCTTCTTGGCTATCATAAAACAAGCAGCTGTGGTCTACCATGCGATGTTTTGGAGCCAGCCAACATGGATTAAATCTCTGAAACTCTGTCCCACAATAAACCTTCCCTCTTTTATGCTATGGGTGTCAGGCACTTTGTCTCAGCAACAAGAAAGCTAATACAATCTTTAAAATTAATTTCAGCCGCTGGGAGAGAAAAGGCTTGTTTAAGCATTCTTTCCCTTTCTATTCTATATTCTTTGACTGATACTCTCCCTCAAGCTGAAATTTCTTCTTCAAGCAAATAACATGCTATCTGTGAAATACTGAAAACCACTAATTTACCTTCTTATTGTGTGTGTGGTTCTAGGGACTAGAATTTCAATGCATGCTAAACACATTCTATCACTAAGGGCCCTCAGTCCTACTTGTGACTTTTTGGACATTTAAGCAGAGTCATATATGTGAAAAATGTCAATGACAACAAAGTTAAAAGCAACCCTTACCGACTATCAGATAATCCTGTTTCATATTTGTACTGCTGAATTAGATTGTCCAAATTTCTGCACAGCTGTAGTGTCACAGAGACAACCACTCTCTGTAGGACTTTTCCCATGTAAGGCAGAGTAGATGTGATTAAACCAATCCACTGTGGGTGCATCTTACACACACAGTGTTGATGCAAAGCTCGTATCACTGCACAGAGGAACATGCCTTGACATGTGATTGGCTGAGCCTGCAAATACTGAAGAGTAGTCATGGGCTGATGGGGACTGATGTGTTCCAGGTCAGATACAACAAAATCAAAACCTGTTTCATTCTCTTCGGGAATGGTCATTACTCGATGTTCTAGAACAATCAGCCTCTGAAGCACCCTAAGTAGTTGTGACTGAAGTGTGCTGCCATTGTCAAATTCATCTTCTGAGAAATTGATAAGGCTGTCCTCTGAGAAGCCTTCCTCCACAGCAACCAAGTTCTTACCTGCCATTTTTTCAGTATGCCATTTTTGTGCACTGAAGATAGATGACAGCAAACAATGAAGAATCACTTTCTGAACTTTGCATTTTGATAACATATCAGAGATAAAACTTGGGAAACCTTTTGTGGAGTTTTCTATTACTTTTGCCAGCTCAGTAAAGAGGAGAGTCAAAATTTCTATGCTCATCATTTGCATGTTTCGATTGCCTATTAAATCCTGGCCAGTAACCTTGACATGAGTTGGATAATGGCTACGCATGTAATATAAACAGAGGGAAATAAGAATTTCTATATACATAGAACTCCGAAAGTTATGATTGGAGTCCACTGGAATGTGACTATAAAAGTCTTTGCCCATAACAGAGATCCGGTGTCTGGCTAACAGATTCTGAAGCAGAGACAACTGAGGTGTATACACATTATTTACACTAGTGGTTGAAATGGCATTTACAAAAGCAATAGGGTTAGTTTTTAAGATAGCTTTGATGGCAGAGAAAGCATACAGAGTCCTTGATGAATCATACAACTGGAGATATAGGAGCACATGTTGATAGAGAGGATGGATATTGAAATTGGGAGATTTCCGTGATTCTGGAGAACCCATGTCACTTTCAATTTCAGAAATTTCTCCTTCTCCACAGCTATACCAATTCTCTAAATCCAGACCATCACTAAAGAATACACTGGTTTGTTTGAGTTTTTCATTTGACGGTTTTTTGTCATCATCCTTTTTTCTGGCAAGTTTTACTTTTGGTTTTGCTCCTGGTTGTTTACCCGATTCCTTAACAATTGTTTCTTTCTCTGAGACCTTTTCTGACAACTTTTCTTTGAAACTAAACTGAATACTACTGTGACTCCTCTGTCTAGACTTGGTTTCTGTGGAAGCAACAGAAGAATCATGGAGAGTCTGTGTGGTTCCTGAAATACAAGGTGAGGAGCTATTTCTGGAAATTCCATTTGCCAAGAAGTACTCATGGCCTTCCTCGGCAGACCCAGATAGAAACTGAGGACTTTCATTACTTAGCAAAGAACTCTGACTCTGCTGAGTGGACTGCTCTTCATTTTTAATTGTCTCTTCATTTAGATATAAATCACCATCCTTTGGAGGCAGAGTTTCAATTTCTAATTCAGATGTAACTGATGCAGATTCTGCTTCAAGGCCACTTACAACTTTACATATCAGGTCAAACACTACCTGTTGAACATCATCATCTGGGGACCTTGCTTTTGGTATGTGAGAGTCCTCGTGGGCATTCACATTTTCAGGATCAACTTCATAACTCAAGTTGTCCCCAGCAGAGGACTGTGAACATCCAGAGTCAGAACTCTGAAGTATTTCTATTTGTTGGTCTGGAAGATCAAAATCAGAAACAACCATTGGAATTGTCTCACTGCTGGTACTCAGGAGGGAAAGTCTATCACTCAATGGATTAACAGTGAGACTGAAGTTCTCTATTTCATCCATGGTAAGTGGCTTTTCACCAGTTCCTTTTGATGTAATGAGTTGCACTTGATTTACTGGAATATGACAAAAACAGTAAAAGAGGGGGAAAAAACCCAAAATGTATTAAAATAATTGAAATGTGGAAAGGTAAACTGAATTCAAAAATTTTAATTATTACTTTAATCACCTACTTATATTTTATTTAATCATTTTAGACCTTAAGTTAGAAAATGATAGAAATGACAATTAAGAATGTAATTAACAGTATATTTAACATAGGGAAAAATAAAAATTGTCTTTTCCTATAAAAAGACATCCTTTTTATGACAGGTTGAATATTTTTCCTCCCTGTATGATACTATCCTTTAGTTACACTGTTTCAAAAAATTCAAACAGTTTAATATATAGGCAAATATAGAAAAAGATAATCTCCTTGATTTTAATAAAACTCAATGAACATTAATGAATTATCTAGTACCTGGAAGACCCTAACCTGGAAAAAATAAGGTGACACATCACTGTTCCTTTCTAAGGAGTTTAATACATTTCTGCTGGCTTGAACTGTGGGTGATACATGCATGACTGTCCCATCAGGAGATTTGTACCACCTGTAGTTCAGAGCCGCACAGCAGTGAGAAATACAAATTATGGTTCTGTAGTGAATGTCTTAAAATTAGTAGGAAACCACCAATATAGTCACCCACTTCTGTACTTTTTTGGCAGCATACTATATTGATGGAATTCTTTGGGAACAGTTGGAAGGTTCAGTGCCTTATGAGTAGTATAAACCAAATGCTATCAAATTCATGATATGACAGGTAAGGTCTGAGATTGAGCTCAGAGTAGAAGTAGAATTCAATAGACAGGGACTGTGGCAGATAAAGGGCTACCACCAGGATGTTCTGGCAATAAGCCAAGTAAGTTCTTAGATTATCCACACTAAATGGTGGAAAAGAAAACAGAGGGAGGAACAAAAGCCTTATAGAAAAACAATAGCCATAGAGCAGGAACATGATGGTTTGGTTCCAGACTCATCATTAACCAGCCATGGGACTGTGAGAAAGCCATAGTTCTTCTAAACATCAGCAATCTGCTTGGCAAAATAACCTTTTTATTACTAACCTCATGAGGTTATTTGTCAAGGGATATAAATAAGACATGTGAGTCATTCATTCCTAAAATATAATAAAGGACCATTATCATTGTATAGAGGCCATCACTCAAGAGCTTGTAAAGTGTGGATGTTGTAAGAATGTCGAATATTTATCTAACAGTTAACACACAGGACAGTTACCACATCATGCATGTCACAATAATGACTGCATTTAAAGTTCATAACAAAGCCTTGAGTGGTGAATATTATTATTCCTATTTTATAGAGAGGGAAAATAAGACAAAATATGCATTACAGAGTTATTATAAATTCCCAGAGTGTAATATCTACAGACCTGGTGCAGGATGAGGATTGCTAAATATACTCTTAAGACATTTCCACCAAAATTACAGAACATCTCTGACCACAGCTGTGGCTGATTCCCCTGCTGAGAAAGTTAACTGAAAAAAGAGATCCTAAGAGAGCTGGGGGGATTTAGCTCAGTGGTGCCGGTGCCTGCCTCACAAGTGCAGGGTCCTGAGTTTGATCCCCAGTACCAAAAAAAAAAAAAAGAGATCCTAAGAATTCTAAGAGGGTCATTAATGAATTAATGAAGCACATTCTGACATGGTCCACACTGCACTGATAGAGCATGTAAAGGAAGGAAATAAGGCATAGAGAAAATCACACATGCAATTCTTTGCCAATGAGTGTTGTGTTTACATCTCGTTTTAATAATTTAATTCTCAAAAAAGCATTCTACTTTCATGTGATATTTACCATTGCTGCAGGCAAAATTTTGCATGAAATGCTTGTCACTCTCCTCTCCTGGATAACAGGGAATCTTATTCCAGTAACGTTCTGCTTGTACACGCTGCACTGAAACTCTCTGCGTTTTTGGATGAAGCAAGAGCAATAACAATGGTTCCAAAACTCTCGCGATATCATGTCTTTGAAGGACTTGGTTCAGCCAGGCTTGTCCCATAGAGCTAGTGGAACCATCAAGACTATTAAGGCTATCCAGCATGATGAATAGGGACCTAAAATAAACATCAATAAATAAAACAAAGAACAAAACACCTTTAATTGTAACATTTTAATTTTCTGCAATTAATATTATAAATTGCATTTTCATTTTTTATTAACTATTTTAAGGTAATTATCCTTTCAGAAAAATTCTGTCTGGAGTATTTCAATGAAAGAGAAAATAATTCTTCCCTTTTTATATACTTGTGTTTTTAAAATAACACAAGCCTACATTACTTTTATAAAATGAAAAATAACGGATAGAAAAAACTTTAGTTGTATTTTAGTTCATCATGTATTGAAGCTATTGTAAGTCAACATGATTTCCATGCTGATCAGTGTTACTCTGCTCCCATTCTTTTCCAAAATCAAAGCTATCCACTTAATTCAAGGAAAGATCTGTGCAAAGTATGTAGGTGTAGTTTGGAGTTAGAAAACTAAAGATGCAAATATCTTGTGTGGTCTTTGGCAAACAACTTCTCTGGACATCCAGTGCTTCACTTGTAAGATGAGACAGGATGACTGTCAAATTAGAAATGGTTATTTGTTTAGTATCTAGCTCAAGGTCTAGTTCATTGTAGGGGTTTAATGTATGGTTCAATAGCAGACCAATTAAAAATGGTGATGCTGGCTGAAAAAGCATCAGGTGAAATATAATGTCCAGTAGAACACACATCTGATCCTAAGATAGGCTTTAACTATAATTTGTGGCTACCTCTATGAGACCTGCAGATGCGAGTGCTATATTTTAATAATATGTAAGTCTACCAATAAATGGCAGTTCCTTAGAAGATAATGCAAATTTTACATTCAAATTATTAGTTATTTAAGTAGATTTCAGATCTAGACAAAAAGCAAAACCACTTATCAAACATCTACAGGTTCTTTGATTCTATTACAGGGGTATGCCAGTGTTTTCAATTATAGATTTTAGTCAGTCCAGTTCAGGCAGAAGACTAAAAATAATTGCTTGAGAAACACTTAAAAATACACTGTTTACATGCAGTTTCATTGTATATAAATACAAACTCAAGAATGGCTGTACCAGGTGCTATATTCCTGGCACTGAGAATGTTACCTGGCACATAGTAGGGATTTGATGAATTATGGTCCAATGAAAGGAAGGGACACTGGGTACTCTAGAGCTAGGAAAGGAAAATCTGACAGATAAATGGGACTTTCATGCATTTTAATATATCTTAGATTGTTAAAAAAATCATCAAAAATTTATAAATTTCTATCTCTTACCCTGGCCAACTAGATAGATGACTGAATAAGAGACAATAACCTATCTGACCATAACACCTGAATATAAAATATAACCAACCTGTCAAAAGAACGTGCAAAAGATGACTTATTTATGTGGAGATCCCTTGTTAGATGCCAAAGAACTGCGAACTTTGCATGTGCTTCCATCCTTATTTTCTGAGGAGGAATATGGGAAATTGAGCTATTTTATTCTCTCTTGAAGACATAAAGTGATTTTAGTAAAGTCAATGTAACTATTTAGGAGTATTATGTTCACGTCCATAGTACTCAAATATATATTACAATAAATTTGTTACTTTTTTACAAAGTAGAAAAACAGAAAATATTATTTACATAGAAATATTAATCCAAAAGGGTCATTTTACTCTGGCTTCAAAATAACCATTACTTAGTTTAAACTTTAATCCATTTACTAGATTATTGCATAACAGGATTAAAAAGCTAACAATGTACATATCACATCTTTGAGTATGAAATTTTCTTCCCTCTTATGAATATTTAGTATCAATATTTAGTTCCAAAATTAATTTACTTTTTCTTCTAGAAACTATTACTCATCTCAAATGAATTTTCATCACTTTGCAAGTGATCATACTAAAAATTTAAACACTTAAAAATTATTTCTGTAAGAATATACTAAACCACTTTGGAAATGATTTAAAAGAAAATTATAATAATAGATATAATATTATAATAATAGACACATCTATTATAGTAGAAAAATGTAAAAAATTATTTTAAAAAGAAAAATATTTGGTATTTATAATAAGTATGTGTAATATAAATCCAGTAGAAATCATGACATTATGAACACTTTTATAATGTTCTTTCAGGACTTGTGGAGTTCTAGAAGCAAAAGCCATAAGAAATCATGTCTAAGTTAGAAAAGGATTTGCTTTTTCTGTGGGTTTATTAAATGCTTTTCTTATGAAGCCTGTATTTATACATCAACCAACAGAAAACATGTAAAAATAAAAGTAACAAAAGGTGTTTTAATTTTATTCATGGAGATATATATACACACACACACACACACACACACACATACATATACAGTATATATGAGCTTAGAAGTATTTTTTTAAAAGTGAAATGTTACACAAGTAAAACTAGTAAATAATTTATCCTGGATTTATATTTATTGTAAAAACACAAATTGTTAAATTAAAATGCAGGATTTTGCTGATGGCGCAGAATTATTCAGGAGGCTGAGGCAAGATCACATCTAAGACCAGCCTCGGCAACTCAGTGAGACCTCATCTCAAAAAACAACCCCAGGATTTTATTTAAGATTTTATTTCTGAACAATTTTGAAAGGATATGCTGAAGCAAAAAATAGAATTGTAACACTTTTTATTCCTCTTTTTTACTCCTTCATTCATCACTTTCCCCTCTGCTAAATCTTTTACTCAACATGACACCTTTCAAGACAATTCAAGATCACAAACTTCTTTAAATTGCCCTGAAGACATCAAAATAATTTTTTCCTCTCTAGCCTACCTATAACTCAGGCATCATAACTAACTTATGTATCACTTCATATATGTTAGGATACACAACTTTATTTTGGATATATTTATAAGGCAAATAATATAACCTCACATACTAATGGTACATAAACAACAAATATAAAATTTATAAATGTAACACTCAGATTATTTCATCTCACAGGTATTAGAGTTAATATATCTATCAATTTCACCACTGAAGACACTGATTCTTCTCTAAATGACCCAAGAACAATAGCTTTACTCATCATTACCCACAATGATGTCCTAAACCGAGAAAGAAATCCAGCATTTGATTTTGGATTGTTTAATTTTTTTATATTATTGATGTTTTTATAAAGAACTCCCCTGTAGAAGGATAAGAATAAGATGAAGATATTAATATCACTTTGAACAAAGCTGTATTATTTCTTATCCATATGTTTTCTTGAATCATTTTCCTAGAGTTTTAATTTACCTCTTACTATAATGTGTGCATATTGTATACACAGGACCAGAATGGGGAGGATTTACCTTGTCCTTATGGGTTAGCTGCTGACTTATAACATCTTCACAGATGCTAGAAGAAGGGACTAAGTTATGTAATTGATAAAATAGTTCCACACTCTTCTGGTGGTGCTGGGGTGTCCCATCTCCTAGCTTGTCCCATAAAGTCAAAGCTACATGCTGTAGAAAAAGATGTAAAAGTGACTGTTATAAAACCCTACCTAAAAATGTATTTAACAAACATTTCCTATTAGGTACAAACTAATACCTGGTCTCTGACTGCCAGACATGAAACTTCGCCATACCACTGGGATGAGATTTAAAAGTAAAGCCGTCTACTTCCCCATTTATGGTCACATGGGCACTCAGAAATATTCATGATGATCCTTAAATATTACTTCTTTTAAACATCAGAAATGTAAGAAGAATGTTCTACAGGGCCCAGATAAAAACCTTGTTTCACTGTTTTAGTGATAGTAAAATAATGCTAGAATACATTAACTCTAACAAGATAAAAATATTAAGTTTAATATAATTTAATTTTTATTTGCATGTTACAGAGTGAAATGTAATTCATGTCCAAATATCTGAACTACTGTACTTAAAAATTTTTTGTGTGTATGTTGCATTTTCTGGGGATTAAATCCAGGACCTGATGCATACTAGGCAAGCACTCTACCACTGAGCTACACCCCAGCCCAAAGAACTGTATAGAATAAATCATATGTTTTGGAGCTACATGTGTTAACACAGCACTAGATCTGTGACAGTATTAATACAATTCAAGAATCTTTGGTACGTTCACAACTACAACATTATAGAAATCAAGCTCAATCTAGGAGGAGGAAATATCTGGAGGGGCACAATAATACTACTACTTAGAATTTACCTTGAAAAATTCAGTCTTCTCAGCTATGTACCTCAGATTGCCTTGAGTGAGAGGGGGTCTAATAACCACGGCTACTCTTCCCTGGTTTGGACTTAAAGGTTGTGCAGACTCCATGCTATTAATGTTTTCCCCAGTGACCATGGCCACAGATTGAGTCAGTCCCACCAGGTCCATGATTAATGAAACAGCAACACTCTGAACACTGAAATCACTTGCTTGGCTGCAAGCATTCATCAGAGTCTGGAGCCACTGTGGAGGCTGCACATGCTCACAATCTGAAACAAGAGGGAAGTAATCAGTGCTCACTATATTAAACATTTTACATATACTGTAAGGTAATTTTTTAAAAAAATCAACTCTACTTCATTCCTTTAGACAATGACATGTTAACAAGATCATGGTTTCCCCTTTAGTTTAGAACTTTAAGAAAATAAAACAGCAACAAGAATTTCATAAACTTTTTTCAATATACATTTCTCTTATGCCAAGTCTTACATCTCTTTTCCTGTACTAAAAAGTTTATTTATCAACAAATGTTATCCAGCACTCACTGTACTCCATATGTATATATAAAAATTTAAATAAAGGTAAACAGATAAAAAAAGCTGTTATAATAAAGAAAACCAGTGGATTTAATGTTATATTTCATTAGACTTGTAACCAAACTGTGAAAGGCATCAAAGTCAGTCTTCTCACAACAATTTTTCCATGCCCACTTCAAAAATTTTTAATCAAAATGATAGTTTTAAAAAAAGGCTAAAAAAATCCAGTTTTCATATCTGCATCTTTTTAAAAGAACTTTCTACACAAAATATTCCAGTATAAACAGAACAGAGATGATCTTACCACTCTCTAATTTTTCAGAACTTAACTCTGATGTATGGTTCCCCTCAGCAATATAAACTGGGAAACTTGAGCACTCTAGGAAGAGCTGGCAGGCAGCAAGGAAGGCAGAAAGGTATTCTTTTGAAGTTTTTTGTTTACATAGGTTACTCTCTTTTACATCTCCTTGTGAATCCCTGTCCCATCTTGGAGTCCCTCCTTGCATGTGACTGAGATCCCCTTGACACTCTGTAGCCAATGCCTGAGAAAAAGAGTTACTCTGAATGATATAGAGGTTGATGAGTCTGGTAAGAAATTGTTGGACATACTCCAAGCAGCACTGCATTGCAGTCTTTTGGGCTGTCTTCCCACTTTGGGTTGTTGTCCCCTGTGTAAATGTGGAAGGGGGCTGGACAATGGTTTCCTCAGATCCCACAGTAGATGCTGTTTCTGTCTCAGAGGACGTGCTACCAATTGGGATGGCAGTTGCCCCCTGCCCTTCATTGATTTCTCTGTCAATGTCATCATTTCGGTCTGCTTGATACTGTATAAACTCGGTGAAGCCACTTTCTGACGATCGACTACTTGGTGGGTTTTCTCCATCTTCAAATACTTCAGTAGGATTTTCCAGACAAACTGATGGTACCTGACAGATTTTTAAAAAAGCAAAAGGTTGAGTATGTACGTGTATACATATTAGGAATTAGAAATGGCCATCTTTTTAGGGAAGTTTTAGATCAGATTATAGACATTAATTTACATTCTGTTGAATTTGAAAATAGTTTATACATGATTCATGTCTATGGTAAGCAGAAACATTAATGTGGTTCTAATGAATATATAAATATTTATGCATTTACCAAGTATTTATCATTCATCATATATATATATATATATATATATATCATAAGGTTAGGATCTTTGGAATATGTATTCTTGTTTTCAAATGTCTAACAATTTATTGAATCTATTTCATAAAATCACTTTCTTAATGTTGAAAACATGCAAAGAGAGAGACACAGGGTTAAAAAAATGACATTTTAAAAATCAGGAATAAAATCAATAGGTTATCTGTTCAGGATCACATGCATGTGAACTTTGGTTAAAATGTATAAAGTACAAGTTAAATGTTTGCTATTAATCTTATATTCTTTTACAGAAGAGTAACTGAATTCATATGTGTCAGACATTGTGTTAGGTAGTAGGTATAAAAGCAATACTATAATTTAAAGGGAAACAATTAATTATAATACAAACAAGCCAGTTCCTCAAGTAGGACTGGAATGTATTTACCTTTCACTTGATGAAAAGATAAGTACAATCATAAAGGATATTTGTTGTCTTACTTAGTTTAAATAAACAAAGATGTGCATATCACACATTCCTTGGGTGACTGGGTCAGGGTATAACTCGAATAAGATCATGAAAAATGATTTTATTAATACATTAACTAAACGCTCTGCTGCCCAAAGCTGGGCCTTACCTAATTTGCTTCAGTGAATGACACCACTGTGTATCAAAGCTGGTTAGACAAAGATCTAGGGATCATTCTTGGTACCTTTGTCACCTCTCTTCCCCACTTCTTCCACATCAGTCTAGTGGCTAAGGGTATGGATCCCAAGTCAGCCAGAGCTCTACTGCTCACTATGTAAACTTGGCAAGTTATTTAACCTCTCCAAACCTCAGTTTTCTATTTATATACAGTAGCTGGTCCCATCCATGGGGGATACATTGCAGGACCCCTAGTGGATGTCTGAAAGTATGGATAGTACTGAACCTTATTTATACTAAGCTTTTTCCTATATACACATACCTATGATAATTTATAACTTAGGCATAATGTGAAATTAATCATGATAGAATATTACAACAATATATTGTAATGAAAATTATATGAATATGGTCGCTCTTGCTCTCAAAACACCTAATTGTACTGTACTCACACTTCTTATGATGAAGTAACATGATACAATGGCTACATAATGACATGAAGTGAGATGAAAGATGCAGGCACTGTGATGCAGTCTTAGGCTACTACATAAGGATTACTTGAACAAAAGCACAGTCCATCTGATAAGCAAGACAGCTACTAAATGACTAACGGGTAATACTATATACAGTGTGAATCCACTAGACAAAGAGATGATTCATATATTGTGCAGGACAGAGAAGGATGATGTGAGATTTAATTGTGATCCTCAGAACAGCACATAACTTAAACCTTAAGAAAAATTTCTGAAATTTTCCATTTAATATATTAGGACCATTGGTAACTGAAACTGTGCAAAGAGAAACTATGGATAAGGAGGACCACTGTAATTGAGATGATAAAAATTCCTAAATTTTACAGTTTTTATTAGGATTAATAATGGTATATATAAGGCATCTGGCACAGTGCCTAGTACATGGTTAAACACTCAAATATTAGTGATCACCTATTATCCTTACCAATCTATTACTAAATCTTTTTGATTTGCCTTCTTAAACATATGGTTAACTCATCCATTTCTCTCCTTACTCCCCCCATCTTGTTGGCACAAATACCACCACCTCTCACCTGCACTACTGCAGGTCTCCCCACATCCATTTTTGTTTCTCAGATCCATATTCCACACTGCAGCCACAGTAATTTTTCTAATACACAAATCTGATTATGTCACTTGCCTTTTTCCCTTCAGTGTCTTCCCATTGCTCCTAAGATAAAGAATAAAAGCCTTAGTACAGTGAACAAGGCTCTGTAAAACCTGGCTTCTATCTCCCTCAAAGCTGTATCAGCCCATCTGCAGTGTTCCTTCCTGACTCAGTCTTTGCAAATGATCCTTTCTCTGTCCCATGCTCTATCCTTTCTACCTTACCTCCACCCCACCAATTTTTCCAGGGCTTCACTTAAACATTCCTTCCTCAAGAAAGCCATCATTAGCCCTTGGTCTAGGTCAGGTCACCCATTTTCCACACTTCTCTCCATACTTTCTTTCATACATTAATTGGAACTATAATTAAGTGTGCAATCACTTGTTATACATCTCTTCCAACTAGAAAGGATTGAGAAGCTCAGAGACTGCCTAATTTGCTTTTTTATTTGAAAGATAAGAAAACTGAGGCTCAGTGAGGTTAAAAAAAACACACACAATGAAACAAAAAACTTGCCCAAGGTTATAGAGGCTTAGCAGTTAGAAGAGCTCAGATGAGGCAATTTTAAACTTCACATTTTTTTCACCACAGGTTATCAGCTTTTCATATTATTCCAAAGTTTAGAGGTGACTATCAAAATTGAATTTGACAACTTTTTCTTTTGAAAAGTTAGTGATCATCTAAAATCATGTACTTAAAAAAAGACATTTAAATGATAAAACTGTCATTAGTTTATTACTATAAAATTATTTCTATATTAATCTGTTGTAACAAAGTAATCATAAATGGGTGATATTAAAGAACTCAAGCTATAATCCAGTTGCATTTATAAACATTTACTGGAATGGACTATATTATACAGATATACAGATATTTAAAATATATATAATCATTTTATAATACAATGTCTTTTTGAAAATACAAAGAAATGATGTTTTGGGCATTTGAGCATAGAGATCCAATACACTGACTTTACAAAAATACATGAAATGCATAGAACCAAATTAGATTTAAAAAATACTATCAGTCCTTTACTTACACTTTCCAAAGAAGGAAATATAGAAAACACTCAACCTTTAAATATGATCATTTTCAGACATCTAATTAAGATAATACCATCATACTTCAGTAAATAAAGAGAAAAATATACATGGCCTGGGTGCATAAAAGAAAAGCAGAGACAGAAGGGAAAAGGCACACTCTAAGATTAATGGCATTATAATTTTAAAAGAGCATATTATTTAATTGTTGTTCATTTAATAGGAGTGAATATTACCTTTTACCTTATCTATAACCACCAACGAGGGTCTCTGGATGTCTATGTAGTAAATCTTAAAAGATTTGAATATCCGATTGAAAAGACACCAAGGGCGGCCTTGCTTCTCCTACTCTCATTAATTTCATTCAAATGAAAACCAAAACTTCAATACTAGTTAATAGCTATTTTAGTTTTATTTCTAAGAAAATCTTAGGAGCACAATTTAAGGAAAAAATGCAAGAAAATTAAATTTTCATCAATGGTAGACACATATGTATACACAATTATTAATATTAGTATATATTATGTATCACATATAATGAGCAGGTTGGAAGGAAAATAAGGGTGGTTTAATTTATGTAGGCTAATCCTGGAGTATATTTACAATGCCCAAAGGTCAGTAATTTCATTTCATTTTGAAGAGCAATACATTTAGAAAAAAGTTTTAGGATTAATATCTGATGGGAAAGGTTATATGAGATCATCCTAAAATATATTTGCCTATCTGGGAAAAAAGGCATCTAAAGGGGTAAAAAAAGGCAATTACACAAACTTAGGATTTAGGTAATAATCTAACAATGTACTCTAAAAATTTTAAATCTTTGTTTTAGTATAGTGACATCGTGCTTAAAGTCAATGTAATCATTATACAATTCAATTAAATGCTTTCATTCATAGTTACTAAAACATTTGATTATAAACCTTTTAAATTATTAGAGCTTTTATATTATTGATTTTTCCCTGTGTTTAGCTATGTTAGTGGTACCAGACATTAAAATTATAAAGGTTTAATTCTCAATTTGATAAAGACAGTATTAACCATCTAGATGACTGAGGACAGTAAAAACATCCTGGATTTCAAGATCATGTGAAAAATTTGGTGTATGTGAAAAGGACCAGTAAAGTTGCAATACAGACCCATTGTTTAATATGGCAGCCATATTAATGTGGCTACCATATAGAAATGTGGCTAGACTAATTGAGAAACTAAATTTTTAATTCTACTTAAGTTTAAAAATTGATAATTTAGTTATCAGAAAATTAAGCATATCTGGAAAAATTTTGTATGTAATTTCAGTTTTTCAAGTGTAAATTTTATAAATTCAACACAGATAAAGTATTTCTGTTAAAAATGCAGCAGTTCCTGAGTTTGATTCCCTGTACCAGAAAAAAATTAGAAAAATAATACACCATTTGCAGATATGCTATAAGTATAAAATATCACTTTGAAGACAGTACATAAAAAACTATAATTTTTTTATCAAATTACTTTGTATATATTGTCAAATTTATACAGATTACATGTTGAAACAATAATGTATTGCTACATTGGGATAAGTAAAATATAATTTAAAATAATTTCACCTGCTTCTTACTTTTTAAATGTCACTCACATTGTATTTGTTTTGGAAAGTACTAATATAGGACATTAAAGTGCATTATGGCCAAAAGCCTACAGTATGGTCTACTACCACATCACATGGAACTAAGAAAGATTCACTGATATATATATATTTTTTTAGTACCAGGGACCGAACTCAAGACCTTGAGCTTGCGAGACAGGAGGCGGAATCACTGGGCTAAATCCCTGGCCCAATTCACTGATATTTTAATGCTCATGCACAGTGATTTAACTCAGAAACTGTTCTACTTTGAAGAACTACAAGGTCTAATACCAAAAATAATAGCTAAGATTACCTTTTTGTCTTCCCATTCTTTGACTGTGTTGTTCTGCCCATTTGGAAATTGCAACATGCCTCCAGTACCAGCAGATAGCAGAGGAGGTTGAACCTTGCTAAGGATCTTTGAGCAGAGCCTGAGTGAATCTGTGAGCTCAGATAAGCGGAATGTCTGGAGATGGCTTGTCAGAGCAGAAATCATCCTGAGCAGCAACTGGGGCAAGTGTTCTGTCTGGATTTCAATATAAGTCTCCTGAAAATAAAAGGGAAATGAAAGATAATTAAACAATTTATAAGATGAAAGTCATTTATTTTTTAATCTGCACAAAACAAGGTAATAATTTTACTCATATTTTATAGGTATCATGCTCTTAATATTGTAGTTAATTATTGATGACTTATAAAATTTCTACTCCCAAATTCTCAATTTAAGTACTTTTAAAGTATATATTATAAAAAAATTTTATAGGTATCATGCTCTTAATTAACATTGTAGTTAATTATTGATGACATAAAATTTCTACTCCCAAATTCTCAATTTAAGTACTTTTAAATTTTATATTATAAAAAAATCCCAGTTTTATCTGCTATATTACAGAAATAGTATTGTAACAAAAGTGAATAGAATCAGTTAAAAACAGGCTGAATGTCATACCTGACACAGCACCCTCATACTTCTAGTAGGCTTCAAAATGAGAAAGCACAGAATTGAGTAGAGAAAACATAAGAGAAAAAGATTTCCAACAGTCTTTATTAACAAAAAATAATCATCAATGAATATAAATGCAGCATTAGGCCAATGTAGTAAACACCTATCATTTTATAGCATGCAGTTAGAAAATATATTCCATGTATTATATTCACATATGTAAAACGACAAAACACTTGGAAAATTTTATGAAAAAAAGCTATACCAAAGAGAAGAAAATCAATTTAATTTTAAAGATGGAACTGAGCTCCAACATGAAATATTTAAACTATGTTCTTAGATTTCCTTGATATTTTTTTTTTTTACCAAGGTGGTCTTACCAAAGAAACTATATCCAACAAAAAATCCACCAGTAAGCAGAAATTGGTCAGTTGTAATTCAGACGACTCACTACTATCTCCAGGTCCAACCTGAAGTCTGGCATGCAGTGTCCTCCTGAAAAAACAAAATTTATTTTATCAAGTACACTCTCAAGTGATGAGTACTTGGGAAACATCATTATCTTCTTAATGAGGGCCAAGTCAACAATGGGTCACAAATTAACGTTCTTGTGATGAAACAGACCCTTTCCCCCAATACACTACCATACCTCTATTTGGAAAATTCTCAAAGCTAGAGTCTTAGGCCTAACCTTTCCTTGTAATGCCTATCTTTTACTTTCAAGTTTTTCTGAATGGATCTCACTTTTTAAAACTTACTTCTCATTGCTTATCTCCTAGTTAAAATGGATTGTTTGCTGTTTGATTTCTAAATTTAGAAACTTTGTGTTTACCAATTTGTCTTGCTGGACTATAATCCTCCTCTGCCTTCATTTTCTTGTATCTAGAATGTACCTGTCCTGAGATCAAATGTATCTCTTCCAGGAATTCTCTTCTGGCCCACGTAGAGTATTCCTTGAACAAACATTCACATAATATTAATCCTATATGACCACACATTGCTCTACATGCTAAAGACACAAAGAATATGATACAGTCCAAGTGAGAAATATAATCATGTAGATAAATAAATACAACAATGTGGCAGTGTGAGAGTAATTGATTTTGATGGGAGATTTGAGGACATCAATAGAGGTGTAGGTCTTTACCAGATGGGCACAAAAGGTGGAATATTTTAGGAAGACTAGCACAAGGGAAGGCCTAACAATACAAAAGTTTGTGTGTGCTCAGATTAGTTCGAGAAGCATGGGTGTGAGTTTGTGGACACACAAATGCAGTATGTGTTGTTTGTAGAAACATATAGTTTCACATAGAAAGTGAAAACTCAGGATAGGATTAGGTGGTAAAAAGATACTCATAAGTCCTCTCTATTCTTATATTTTATTCTTTCTAAAAGACATTTGCAATTTTAAACTTAATACTAGGGATATGCATATCTTACTTGCCCTACTATCAGTTCTGTGAAGATAGACTTTATATGCCTAGCACAATGCTTGTCAGGAAGGTGTTCAACACCAGATAAGTGGGTATCCAAAAGCTAAGTTATTAAAGGAATTCATGTATAGCAGTATTTACATTTTTAATGACTTCTAAACATAATATTGTATATACTTACTTTTTTACTACAAGCCCATGAGGCTTGAGAGGTTAACATGGTTCTTAATAAGTTTGGTTTAAAATCCAGACAGATTTCATTCTAGTTTACTCGTATTCTAGGGTTTTGGACTATTCTTTAGGCTTTCAATCTGAAAGATTAGAGGACTTTATCACTTCAGTGATAATATGGGCAAGTCCTATGGCTTTGAAAATGCACAGGTGCACAGGAGGTTTGTTACTAAAAGTGTAAATACTTTTGGGAAAGTGTGCCAAGGCAGCAGTATAAATTTGTTATCTTCTCTGTAACAAAGAGAAGCTAGATTCCTATAGAGAGGTAAAAATCTTTCATTTATGTTGCTGAATAATTCATTTTTGAGCTCCCTTCCAATTCTAGGATGATATGAGAAATAATTTTTATATGTTAGAGTAACAAGGTAGTCAGATTATGGCTACTAAATAATTAATAGTTCTCAGTAGAAGTAGAATGTATAAAAAAATTCTTGAGATTAAACAACTTAAAAACTAGCTTTGGATATTAAAACAAATGAAATAGTTTAACTTACCTACAACATTCTTCAAACCAACGTGCAACATAATCCCACATATAGTAAGGTTCAAAGGAATTAAAGAGAAGGTTGGCAGTTTTAATCAGCTCTGCTGTTTTCTTATTTTCCCTTAGTTTACTAAAGAAAAGAAAAGAAAAACTAAGAGTATTACAAATTTTTTTTCCAAATTTAAATTTGAATGCAATATCATTGAGGTAGTGCAAATTCCTAGTTAGCTGCTACAAAACATGTAAGAATATTGCAACAAATAATATTAATCTATTTTCATTCTTCTCTTACTTTATATGCAATTATTCTTCCAAATTTGAGTTTTCATAACTCAAATGTATAATCAAAATCAGAAAGCCTTATATAATAAAAACCACAAAAGAACAGGAAGATTTTTCTGAACTCTTAAGTGCACAGTGTTAATCTGGCAATAAATTGTTTTGTTTACTATGACATGTATAAAGTAAGGAGTGATTTGATTTTGACAGTCTCGATTCTAAAGAATTTTATTTGCTTCTTTGTGCTGTTCAGGATTTTAACAAAGTTTATTTTGACCAGTTTCACTCAAATTATTATTCTTACCTTTAAAAACAATAATAAAAAGCACTATTATTGCAAATAGCTATTATTACTAAAATACCATGAGGGAAAAATAAAACTGTTATTTCAAATGACTACCATTTAGTCTGTTACTTAACCTATTTTCTCTTCCTATCTCTCTAACAAAACAATTATATCTATGGCTATCTATCTGATAGATATCTGTATCTGTAGGTGTTGGGGATCAAACCTAGGGCCTTGTATATGGTAGGCAAGTGCTTGTCTTTATACAGTGAGGTATTACAGTTGTTGATAGAAAAGTAAATACTCTACAGGGCAACATAAATTCTTAGGCACAGGGCAGAATGACACAGTAATACTATGTTCATTAACATAAACTTCTCTAAAAAATACAAGGAATTATATAATGAAAAATCAAAAAATGTCTTAAAGTGTTTTACAAGGAGACATCAATAAAATGCCAATTATCTAAAACTATTATAACCTTAAAACTTTTGTCATATTATAAAGACTGATGATACTAAAAGTGGTCTGTTTAAAGCAGAGAAGAAAAGAAAAAGACTTTGTTAGCATGTATCTATCACTAAAGAGAACAAGACATGCTAATGTTACATGACTTGTCCCAGGCATTCAAAATAAGTATAAATATACATATGTGAAAGAATAACTATAACTGAAAAAAAAAGAATATTCAGTGGCCTTTCATTCACTTAACAATTATCTTTTTCAAGACTTTTTGTAATCTATGATTTAGTATCTGAGTGTGTTAAACCACTAAGAGGCACTACCCTATGAACCACCAGGACTGCTTAACAAACAAAATACCATTATTAACAATTACCATTATTAACTAAAATGTGGCAGTCTCCTGTAAGTTTGGTAAGTCAAATTAAATTCTTGGGGCCAATATGTTCACTGCTAAAATTTAATTTTGTAAACCGGTGAGATGAAGAACCACTTCTGACAAATGCTGGCTGTATGGTCGTGCTTAAAGTGCCTATTTGAATGACGCGTGACTTATGGTACTTCATACTACCAAAATACAGTGGAAAATCAATTTTACTCATTAGATCACAAACTTTATACAACAATATAAGATCTCCAATTATAAATACTTCAAATTTCATTAAGTGAACATAAAGAGTACTATCTACTTTATGAATAATAATCAGTAAGAACATCTTTATATCATGCTTAATTTTTTGGTAGTCTACCTGCTTAACTGAGCATGATCCTTGCTGAAGGGTGGTTCCATCTGAAGATCTAATTCTGCTTTGCATTGGGAATACAATGTTCTAAACACCTCAATTAGTACATCTTCCAGGATTACAGGTCCTAAAATTAATATACAAAGTAAAGACAGTAATTAGAATAGGTAAATTATGACTATTTAAAAATTATTTCAAAGAATGTTTTAAAACAAGTATTTAAAATAATTTTCAGAAGTTAAACTTCACATTTTGAGAAATCCTTAAACAACTGAAAAATGTCCACTTAAAGTACAGATTTACATAACAGAAGTGACAGAATGAGGGAAACTGATTTGACCAGTTTATAGTTGTTACCTTGGACAAGTTATTTACTTCTTTGAGCTTTGGTTTCCTTATCCAGAATGAAGATAATAAATTTATATGACAGTTTAAAGGATGAAGAAAAGTATTTGGTACAGAGCATAGTTCCTAGAATTTAATGATTATTTAATAAATGCTACTGCTACTATTACTACTGACAATTTAATTATAAAATTGCATAAGGCTAAATTTTATTTGCTATAACAGATGCCAATTTCCTTTTTAAAAATTCCTCAGCTTCACTTACTATCGTACAATACCTAAAAACTAAACCTGTCAGAGCAATCAATATAACTTGATATTCTTGTATTTTAAATATTTTATATTTTCACTTTAAGATTTGGTGAATTTTAGCATATCTGCTAAATATCTAAATGTAACTTGAAAAATTACACATTATATTTTCACTTTATTGTTACTATCTGCTTTCTTAATTTCTGTCTTATATTTAGCTTTCCAGTAGATCTAATATGTAATTAATACACAATGAGAAAGGAGAAAACATAAAATAAAAGGGGTAATGAGAAAGAGAAACATTATTCAAATTTTTTTTTTTTTTTTGGTACCGTGGGTCAAACTCAGGTCCTTGTGCAAGGCAGGCAGTGTAACCACTGAGCTAAATCCCTGGCCCCTAATCCAAATATTTCTGCCCAAGTCCTTAAATTCTGTGAACTCTTAGGTTATAAGAGATTGTACATGTTTTAGTTTCTGTAACTTAGTAAGGATTAAGAGGATAAGCTCTTTTTAAAATGATTTCTGCTACATATATAGTACATACAAGACATGAGGAATGATAACATATAGGCTGCATGTATACCTATATCTTAACTTTGTAAACTTTAAGAAATTGAGAATCTATTTAAAAGTTATCTCAAAACACAGCAATTTTTCTAATGACTTCATCTTATTTTTATTACAAAACTATCATAAATTACATATCCCTTGGGATAATGGTATATCTTACCTAGCTCAGGTTTGTCCAGCAAACTGATTAAAATACGAAAAGGTTTTAGATCTTGCATTAGAGTGCTCTCTTCTCCAAATCCATTCACTTGTAAGATTCCCACCATTGCCTTTAAAAAGGAAATATGTACTAGTCATTTTGTAAATAGATTGAAATAATTTTTGCCTAAGAAAAAATACTTTTAAATATAACCATATGCAATTCAGATTTACATCCCCCATCACTTTTCTGAAGCCTTCTTCCTCTGCTAGAAAGAAAAATGTTACATTTATTTGTCTGGAGAGAAAAAGAAGTGCTTACATTTTCCCTAGGGAAAAAAATAGAAGAGTCAAAAAATCAAGAAAAGTATAATCATAAGTATTGTTCACTCTCAAGATGAAAATGTTTCTGTTTAAGGTCATGGACCCCAAACTATGTCACTTCATCAAGGTAATAGCTGCTATTATGCAATTATTGTACCATTAGTGACTCCAAATTCAGTATGTTACTCCATGCTTATCTTGAAAATATAAGGGAAGTGAAAATAATATGAAATAAATATATGGATAATGTTAACATTTCCTTTACAATGACTATTTTACCACATTTAGATTCCGGCTATGGTCCAAATTCCCCTCTGGTTTCATAGGAAATAATACAGACCTCAGTCCACCTTTAGGAAAAGCTCCAATGTTCATAGAGCACATAGATAAGAAGCTGAACTATGTTTTAGTAAAGTCATAAAAACAACAAAGAAAAGAAATAGCTCTAGCCTTACAAAGGAATCTAGCTTATGGTTATTTATTTTACTTTAGCCATTTGCTGGTTATTGTCCCTCTTAGAAAGTGTTCTAGTCTTGTCTCCATCCCTTCAACTACAAATTCAATTAAGGCAGATCTGTGTTACACCTAGTAACTAGTGGTCACCAAATAAGCAAAGAATAATGAAAGCATTCATTACCTGGACCAACAATTCTTTTGAAAAGGTAGTGAAATAGTAAGTGGCATGTTCTTCAGGATTGCTGTGTCTTGTACTTCTGGGTCCTACGATAGTACCGTTGTTATCAAAACCTCCATGGAAATAAATTGCAAATGAATTAAAATAGAATTCTCAAAACTGTTGTTCAGTAAATACCAGAACAGCAAATATTTCAAAAACAGCACTAAACACTTACCAATTAGAAGCCCATTCAATGTCAGCAAGAGAGATCATTTCGGATAGTTTAATAAAGGGAAACGAATTCAGTACATAAGTATCATAGTATTTTTCCAGAATTACCTTGTCCTCCAATCCCCATCTTACCACAGTAAAATAATTGAAGACTCAAATCATCCAAGAGATTCTGTGTCCTCTCACTCTAGACAGTAAGGAGTTGGGAGGCTAGGCCAAACACTGACAAAAAGTATAGCTGACCAAAATGTACACAATGTTTCATTGCTTCAGTGGGAGTTTGGGACCATGTGGAAGTTAGTGGTACTTACTAATCCTGATTCCTTTGATGACTTTAAAGTTTCAGAAATTGTCATTTTCATTATTAACTTAATCCTTCTTTACTAATTTATAAGAGGGGAAAAAAAGTCTCATGTGACCATATGGATTCAAATAACTTCAACTAAAGTTTTGTAATTTCTTTATATAATACATCATTAATAGTTTATGTTTTTTACTGTCCATTTATAGAAAAAGTTTTAGTTTTTTTACTTAGAACATATAAAACTTGATAATAGTTATGTATGACAAATCTTTCTCCATTTTTTTCTCAATTATGACTACCTACCAAGAAGCCATGCATAAAGTCTTCGGTTCAGGGACATATCCCTCCTTAGTACTACATGAAGGGCTGCTGACAATATCCTGATCATGTCTGGTCGAGTGGCCTGAAAGGATTACAAATGTGCTTATACTTTATCACACACAGAAGTATATCATTATTTTTCTTCTTTTTAATGTATAAAAAATCAATTATAATCTCAAAAGTGTAAATACTAGATATTCAAGTCAGCTTTCCATGAAATAAGTAAAAGTAATCTAACAGTCCATCTACAGTGTAATAGCAATCTTATTTTTGGAAATAAAATAATAACTTAAATTAGAAATACAATCAATACTAAGTTTACTACATGCAAGACATGTACAAAGGTAAAGTGGGAAATCAGAATGACTATGATCCATAAAATTAGGTAATCTAAAAATCTGGTATAGGAATGGGGAGGAGAGTATTAGAACTGGGTAATTAGAGAGAAGAGCACAGTATCAGAATTAGAAGAGTATTAGAATTAGATATCTACCTTTAAAAACACATTCAGTATAGTACTGTTTTTATAAAACAAATTATAGAGGGTACAGTTTGAGAAAATCTTGCCTGGAAAGAATACAAAGTAACAAAGTACTAAAGAAAGAAAAATCTTTAAAAAGGCTCTGAAGCATCAATCTAAGGATATTACAAATTAAGTTCTTATCAATTTAAGTCTACCAAGAATTAATTCCTCACATCCCAGTGAGGAATTTAAGTGAGGGACTACTAATACTGATTGTTGGAAAGCAGAAAGTTCAAAAGCAAGAGTCAATAACGTTTGATGAACAGCCAGATAATACATGTTTTAGGTCTCTGGACTACATATATTTCTTTGGCATACTCTTGTTTTCTCTTTCCACCTTTAAAAAAAAAGCATGAATTTTTTGGCTACTTCTGTACTAGAATTTGTACCAAAATATCCCCAGTAGGGATATTTCTGTGAAAATTCAGAGGATAGAATAAAGGCCTCTCGTTAAGGGAAAGACTCTCAAAACAGAAAGTAGAGGTGTTTTATGTCTCAATTAGTGGTAATATAGACAAGAGAACATAAGTATCCAAATATTGTTTATTCAAATTAAATTTAAAAATTTAAAATTTAAATAGAGCAATAAAGAAAAAAATTGGATAAATAAAAATTAGCCAATCATATGAAAACTTACTATAGTTATCTTCTAATAGTCATGAAAAGCCCCAAATAGTTTTTTTTCTACTAATGACTTTTTAGGAATAATCTTATGTTATAAATTCTGAATCACTTTTGTTAGGTATTTCGTTTCACCATTCTGCATACTTATGTTCTGATACTTCAAATCACTCTTAATGTTTGGGACTTAAAATTTTAGACTGCTTTAAAAAAAATGATGATACTTATTAAATTCCAGCAGTGAGGCACTTCATTCATGATGTGTCAAGACAGTTGGTCTAATTTATAACAAAAGCACTAGCAAATATCAGTAACTATTTTACTCTCAAATTATAGCCAATGCTGCTGAGATTCTACATCCTAAAATCATGAAAGCAAGACAAGAGAACATTAAACATATTGGTACTGACTGGCTAGAAAGGCCTGCATCTCTGAATCTTGGCTTACTCAGAGTTACTAAGAAGTACCTCTTGTTTATATAAATTAGAACTTTTTCCAAAGGTATGAAGCAACCTGTTTCAATTAACACACTCTTATCAAACCAATCTTTTTCTTAAAATTTTTCACAAATTCCATTCCTCAAAAAGGAACCTATTTTGTATGCTTTGTAAATCAAAAAGTATAATGCCTTTAAAAATAACCATAATGATGAATCTGTAATTTTCTAAGAATGTCTTTTATTAATATCAGTCATTCATGTTTTACCTGACTCATGTGGAATGGAAAACAGAAGAGTATGAGGTCCAGCGTGCTTCTCTGTACAAGTACACTGGAGTCCTGCACTGAGGTACTTACTGCTTCTACCTGAAAAAAAGAGAGCGTTTAACATCTATTGCCTATTATGCTGGGAATTTTTGCCATGAGAATGTTAGTTCATTTTCTCTAATAAAGTATTCAAAAGATCACAGAATGCTAAAATAGGGAGGTTCTGATGATTTTACACCAAATCAGCCCTAACGTATGTCTACAAAAACATCCATATGCAAATGTTTTTAGTAGCTTTACTTATAATTGGTCCAAATGGGATACAACTCAAATATCCATTATTAACTGATGAATGAATAATCAAATTGTGGTATTGTCATACAATAGAATAATATTACCAAAATAAAGAAACAAATCAGTGATACACACAAAAGCATTGGTGAATCTCAAATATGTTATGAAAAGAACACTGTACTTGAAGACTACATGCAGTATAATTTCATTTATATAACTTTCTAGAAATAGCAAAATTAAAGAAGCTGAAAACAGATTACTGTTTGCAAAGGCCTGGAAGTACAGTGGAAGGGGACCTGACCACAAAGTTCACAGAACTTTTGGAGTGATGTAAGTTTTTGTATCATGATTGTAGTAACAGTTCCAGGTCTGTAGTTTACCAAAATTCATACAACTGTATTTGTAAGAAGAGTTACTTTCAGTGAATATGAATTATACTTTAATAAATCTAATAAAAATCTGGATAAAAATCAGTCATATTATATGGGGAGAGAGAATAATGAGTAAAAATATAAATTAAATATAAAATACATTCATATAATAATTATAATAAATGTGGCTATGTTAACAGTTTGGTCTGATCTAGAAGATAGTAACAACAAAACCCATTACTTTGCTTGACTAACAGATAATAGCGATGACAGATATAAATAACATCACCTTTTCATGAAAAATTAAGCTTTTAAAATCAGTAATTGATTTTTAAAGTTAATAATTTAGCCTTTAGTTTTCCTTAGTGAAAAAAATGAAAACAGGAACCTTGTTCATTACATGAGCCTCAATATCCATCTAAAATAGTACCTATCTCTAAGGAAATATTTGTGAAATGTGCAACCATAATTTTGGACCTACCATTAGCTCTATATCACTGCCGATTATATAAAGCTGATCTTCCATAGAAAGCTTCCTATTCAAATGGGCAAGAACATATGTGATTCCAGGCAGACGAACAGCAGGACTGGTAAGAAGACTACCCCAAAGGGCACTATAGAATGCTGACTGGTCCACTGCAGAAGCAACCTTTTCCAACAATGTATTTGTTCTGAGGCAAAAAATGAAATGGTGTATGAGCAGAAACATTCAGTGTATTTTAAAATAAATATACCATTATTATCTTTCAAATAATATACCATTAGTCTTTTCCAAAAATGTATGAAATTATCTATGACACAGTGATCCTTGCCTGGAAATAAGTGTGGTAGTTTGGAAGAACAGTATACTTTTACAGTCAGAGGACAATTTAAGTCGTAACTCTACTATTTATTAGCTGTGCACTTTGGGGAAATCACTTCATCTTGCTACAGTTCAGTTTCTTCATCTATAAAATGAAGAGAATAAAAAAGACCCATCATAAGACCTATCTAACCTCACTGTTAAACTACTCTAAGCAATAAACCACCATATATAATTTTTAGTTAATAGTAATGCTATGGTAGAACATCTGTTGATTTTCTACAAAATCTTAAATCTATATTTTCAATATGATACATCTCTAACTGTTCCTTTCTTTTTGAAATCATATGTTAACAATGATGTTAATGAATTAGGCTTATGACAAAATGAAAGATGTGTTACTGCTTTACGGACTACATTAAAGATTACTTTTTTTTTTTTTTTTGGTACTGGGGATCGAACTTGGGTCCTTGTGCTTGCGAGGCAAGTGGTGGAACCACTGAGCTAAATTCCTGGCCCTAAAGATTACTTTTTGTTTTTAACAATGCAATGCGTAACAGACTATTTCACTGTAGTATAATGGAGTAAAAATAAGAGAATGAGTTCTAGTTGCTGTATGGCTTAATACTGACAGTGTAATCTCTTTTGGTCTCAATTTATATGTGCATTAAAATAAAACATTTTTGAATGCTTTTATTTATGCATGGAATAACAAGCTATATGATAAATCATGAGATACAACCATAATTATTTAATTTGTATATTAAAAAATTAAAAAAAATTTTTAATTGTAGCTAAATTAGTACTGATTCTATACTTCCTGTAAGAAAATAAAACAGAACTGAAAATAAAATAAACCTTACTTCAAAGCTAAATAAAATAATTTATATTTCTAAAATGTTAAGCAAATAAATAAAATAGTTAATAAAAGTAAATAAGCTTTTAGGACAAAGTTTTTCAAAGTAGCCTAAAAGGGTAACCCAGTATTTTCAGAGTTAGATTCCTACTGCATTATGGGAACAGCTGAGATACAACAAAATAAAGTGGTCAATGCACTTAAATAGATTATTTAAATTTAAATAAGTCTACTTATAAAGTAAATTTGGCAATTTCAATTTTTGCAACCTCAACTCAATTTTTTTTTTCTTGTAAGAATACTTACTGGCATCAAACACTGTCTAGAACTCTCAAAAAATAGGCTCTAAATCAGATCTGATCATTTTCCTTGAAAACTTAAAATTTAAAAAAAAATCAAGAGTACCATGTAAAAATACAGTAAAATAGCACTGTACTTCGTAGTAGACTATTTAACAATTTAAAAACAGTCAGTATATGGGCCACTTTTTCATTCTTTTCCTTAATCTAAATGTCCTATCTGTTGTGTTTTTTGAATGACGTATGTGCAAGGCACCACTAGACTAAGTGATTTCATTATTACAGCAACACAATGAAATAAGTATTATGCTTTTTTATAGATGAGAAAACTGACTACAATTCAAAAATGTTAAAAATACCAAGTTCACACAGTGTCTGTACAGATGTTGATTTAAGCCCAGTCACTCTAAAGTCTCTGCTTTTACCACACAGCTATTTTTAGTATGACACACAGTATATAATTTTTATTGCTATAGAAATCTTAATGTTACATATGGAAGTATCTATAATAATTCACTTTTGTGATGCTACAACAGATTTAAAGATGCTTGCTGGTAAAGTCATCAATTGGATTACATAGTTCCACGAAACATCATTTTACCTCTCATAGTATTCTGATCCTTCTTCTAAGCCAGGGAGAATACCAGTTAGCAATCCTTGTAGACCAGGCTTCAGTGTTTTACCCAAAGGCAAGTAATATATTTCATATAAACTGAGCAGTGTTGGTTTCACAGACATGGCAGCATTTGCAAGAAGAGGAAATAATCCAGAACTATTTAAATATTTTGTAAAGGAGAAAGGGCAAGAAAAAATTATGACAAAATATTAATTGTATGCAATTGTATATGTATATAAAACTTTTGATGAAATAAATTGCACTGATTAACTTAAAATGGTATCTGTATACTGACAACTATGAGGTGTGATAAAAAACTGTAGTTAATATTTAAATTTTTAAAAACTTATTAGAGTAAAAGACAAATTATCATTAACCCCTTCAAAATATATCCCCCTAATCTTTTAATTCATATATCCCATTGTCCTTGTCACTTTCTGAAGCAGTTTTGTAAGTCCTCTTTTGTGTCTTTAATTGTGCTGTCTTGGCTGGTTCAATTTCCTGAATCAATTCAAAATGCTTACCTCTTATAGTCATTCTGGCTTTAGGGAAGAACTAGAAGTTGCATGATACCAGATCCTGTGAATAAGGTGGGTGAGGACACATGGTAGTGTTTTTAAGACCTCGCCTTTCCACCTGATGGCACTCAGCAGCACCAGTGACTATATATATTTTTTTAACATATCTTATAAAGACACTCATGAAAGAGAACTTCCAGAACCGCTTTAGAAAAATGGGAATGGGATAAATACATTCCAGTAAAGGGGGACTAATCTGAGAGGGATTAATGGCAATGTATCTTTTAATGTAAGAAAGATTTTCGAATTTAAAAATTCACCATATATTGTGATCACACCCAGTATGTCCATTAAAAACAAGTTCTCTCACCTGAGTTTCACATTCATAACCCCAGTAGCTACTTAGTTGTTTAATAAAGGCATGGGCTGGGGATTTAGCTCAGTGGTTCCACCGCCTGCCTCGCAAGCGCAAGGACCCAAGTTCGATCCCCGGTACAAAAAAATAAAGAATAAAGGCTTAATACTTCACAATTCTGAAGCAGAAGTTTTCCCTTCTCCCTCAAAATCCATTCCTTCCTCTGTAATTTCCATTTCAAAATATAGCATCACTATCTAGCTGGCTAGACAAAGGCTATATATCGAAGAGTGATTCTTAACCCCTTTTTAAAATTCCCTACTCCAACCTTCACTCAATCACCAAGTCACCCTAGATCTTTTTGAACATGTTATTCATCTCCAGATACTTACCTAGAAGAGACCACCATCTCATCTTTATCATCTTAATAGGTAGTACTTCAATACTGACCTGAAGGATTTGTACCTAGTAAAAACTCAGTGATTTCCTGTGGCCAATGCAGCTTTTACCAATTTTTAAAGATTTGGCTACTGCACACCACTATACATCCCATGTATATTCACCATTTCATTCCTGCATCTTATATTACAGGTATACTGATTCCTTGGCTGGTTCCTTTCAGAAACCTTCCGTACACTTTTCAGGACTTTTGCACATGCTGCTCACACAGACAAAATTTACTTATATCCTCTTTATATGTCTGGGTGATTCCTAAAATTGCAGGTCTCAGCCTATGTCATCTTTTTTGAGACTGTCGCCCAATTCCACTAGAGTTAGGTCCTTATTTTTTGTACCCATAAAACTCAATATTGTCTTATTAGAACATTTATCATTTTATTTGAATTAATGCCTGTCTTCCCCAACAAACTATATCAGAAATGAAGGGACTATAACTGTCTTTTTTATTTCTGTATCCAAGTACTAGAACCATGTCCTGCATTTAGGAAGCTCTTAACAAGTGAAGAATCTCTCTTGCTTCTAGGCTACACAGAAAATAGAAATAATCTTCAACTGCTCACTTTTTTGTCTCCAATTTTAGACACTCTGACCTAGGGATATACTCTTTCAGCCTTTTCAAGGTAACTTCTTCCATGAGCCCCAGGGCCCATGTCTTGCTTTTGCCAGACACCATATTCATTCATTTTCCTTTTGCGTTCCAGTAACTTTTTTTTGTCCTACTAACATCTTTACTGGTCAACACAAATGTACTGCAAACTTTCCCCATGATTCTGAAAAGAGAACAAATAACAACCAAATCTTCAAACCTTTATTTTTAACTACCTCCTAGCTTAAAGCTACCACCCTCCCTATATGAACTTTTAAGGCAGTTTTTAACATGTGTGTGGGTGTGTGTCAATGCATGTAAACATACTACATGCATTCCTTCTGACATTATCTTCCAACTAATCTTTTTTTCTTTTTGGTACCGGGGATCGAACTTGGGTCCTTGTGCTTGCGCAGCAGGCGGCGAAACCACTGAGCTAAATCCCCGGCCCCTTTCCACCTAATCTTAAAGACAAAACTGGTTACAATGGGTGGAAAGAAATACAAAGACGTGGGTCAAAGGTTATAAGGTGGCAGAAAAATAGAATGAAAAAGTATAAGATTTAATGTACAACATGAGGACTATAATTAAAAATATTGTATTTGTGATTTTTACCACATGACTTTGGTTAATCTTGCCACAAAAATCAAAAACAGGGTAACAATGTGAAATGATGTATATGTTAATTTGCTTCAGTATTGTAACCATTTCATTATCTTTATGTGTCTTATAACATTGTGTTGTAAACCTTAAACATGTATAATAAAATTGTTTTATAAAGCTAAATCATGGGCATAGATAAGGTTGCTCAAGGAAAGGATATTAAGTGAAAACATAAGAAGGTATAGAACTAAGTATGCCCTAAGAAACTGTGTATTTTGAGTTTAGGTAAAGAAAGAAAGGCTGGTAAAGGAGATTAAGAGTAGTAACTATACAAAAAAATGAGATTTTGTGGAAACCAAGGGAGAAGACTATTTTGAGTAAATAATATTGAAAGCTGCTGAGAAATGAAGGTATGTTGTTTGTCTCAGGCTAGTTTCAATCTAGTTTTCAAGCTTTAAAGAGCAGAATGTTCTCTTTTAAATGAAAGCTTTCCATAAATGACCTCTAATTTTAAAAACTTACTTTAAGAACTGTTCCAAAGTTTTCTAAATCATGTAACTCAAATATTTATGAGTGCCATCAAAGACTTTTAATCATTAAGGAGATTTTTAGCACAGAAAATATAAAAGTTTAGCAATATGTTTTTATTTCTATTATATATAAACAGATACTGAAATTATTCTTACCTATATAAAAAAAGATCTTTGGCAAGTCGCTTAGGTCCAATGATTTTGAAGATAATTTCATAAGTTTCAAGTGCCTTCCGATGAACACCACCTGGTAATGCTGGATGTAGACACTGAGCTAGGCGTTTGCCTATGGTCAGTTTTTTGGGTACTACCTGGTACTTCGCATTATTTTGTAGAACCTTGAAAAAAATATTTTAATGAGGTTGAAAAAAATTTTATTTCCATTTTTCTAGCAGCATACTGCAAAAATTATCATTGTAGGGTTTTGTCAGTCACACCTATCAATATATATTTTGTTTGAAGATTTAAAACTGAGAAAAAAATATTTTTAGATTTTACAGATTTTTAATTTCTGGCATAAGAGAAAACTGTGTGTGTGTGTGTGTGTGTGTGTGTGTGTGTGTGTGTGTGCGCAGTGGTAGTTGTGGTGGTAGTGCTGGGTGGTGGTTATGATACTGGGGCTTGAATCCACAGCCTAGCACCGAGCTCTTTTTAGACAGGGTCTAGCTAGGTTGCTGAGACTGGCCTTGAACTTGAGATACTCCTGCAACAGGCTCTAGAGCCACTGGGATTATAGGCACATGCCACTATGCCCAGCTAAAAACTGTTTTCTGCCTGGTATTTTGTCTGAAATATATGAAGAAAATCTGACCTCAGCATTATTTTGTTGGAGGAGGTATAAGCAGTGGTCTAGAATATGACATTATATAAAGTAATTCTAATGATTATAAGAAAATCTACATGAGACTATAATTTTCTATTTGTCTTCACAAACAACTTCTCAATGAGACAAAAAAAATTTTGCTTTACTTATCAGGGAAGGATTTCCATTAAGAAGATCCAAGATTAGTTATTTATATAACAAAAAGATCATCTAAATATAGTCCTTGAAGTACTGAAAGTAAAATGAAGACTCACAATGAATATGGAATATACTAAAACTTTGATAAAAGAAATATAAAAAGTCCTTCATTTTACAAAAGAAAAAAACTGAGGTTGAAATATTAAAAAAGGCCTCCAAAGGCAGTACAGTGGAAGTCAGAAATAAATCTCCCAGTTCATTACATTTATATTAAAACATATATTTATGCTATCTTCTACAACACTTACATTATTTCACCACAAATTTATAAAGTTTTGTCATTGACTTCTTGAGTGTCTTACCTGGATATACTGATAACTGGTTTCATGAGTGTTAATGTATAAAAACTAATTATGTACTTAATTATGTCAATTAATTTCCATAACTTAATGAATTGCCTTTAAAAATAGTTCCTAGTAAGAACTCCTCAGAAAGAGAAAGAACCTAACTAACTTTAAGCAAACTTGCACTTATGGATACACTTTCTGGTGGATGTTTTAAAGAAATCAAGAATTTTTCAAACTTCGTATGATAAATACTAGAAGCCAACATGTCAAACAAAAGCTTGTGTATCTAATTTTGGCGGGGGAGGGGGGGTTGATGACACAGGATGTCGCTATGTAGCTCAGGCTAGCCTCAAACTTGTGGCCATCCTCCTGCCTCAGCCTCCCAAGTGCTGGGATAATAGGTGTGGATCACTGCACCTGGCTCTATGCATCCAATTTTAGGATAAGTCCTCAACAAACTGAAAATGAGAGCTTTTATTTTTAAAATACGAAGAACATTATCTGTAGTTTCAGGTTCAAAACTAGTATCCTTGATTTGTACTATATAACAAATTTCTTTCCTAATAATTATATCCTAAGCTGTTTGATTTTAACATAGTTACTGTAAGGGTATTCCTTTCCTATCTAAACCTTTAAATATTTAGACAGTCTTTGTCAATAACAACAACCTCAAAACTATGAGTGTGAGGTGAGAAAAATTTAAATTAAGCCAAAACAGAGTCAAAATGAAAAGCTAAGAGTTAATCAGTGATGCTTCTGTGGATAAAACCAAACCTATCAAGAAGTATCATTCAAAGCCAAGCTCCAAGGCATGAGTGACTGTATATAGAATTGCCTTTGTGAGAAACAAATCAAAACAACAACAACAACAACCAGAATCACAAACTAAGACTTGCCTGAATATAAAAAGTTTCCTTGCTGCTACATATGTACCATTTGGAAAGGAGACAACAGGGACTGATTTCCATTTGTTGCTTTATATTTTGGTGCCAAGAACTTCAGAACCATATCTGATGTTTAGTTACAGAAACTTATTAGCTCTCAAGGTTAGCATCTTTGCTTCATTAGTCTTGTAATTTTACAGGTAATAATTATTTTTCAAGCACTGTTGTTTCTTTCAATTAAAACTTCTGAACTATTAACAATATCCCTGACTATACAATCATGCAACTCATGAAGTAAAACAGCACTACAAAAATTAATCTAAGATTTATATTGTACTATTGTCTAAGATTTAGAGAAATTCAATAACTATAAAAAAGGATTTCTCACCCCCAGTGCAGAGGAGGTGAACCTTCCAGGTCACCGTAACACTGCCCCCAGCACCATGGAGAAGATCTGCCCCAAGTGCAGAGGAGGTGAACCTTCCGGGCTGCCCTACCACCACCCCCAGTGCCAAGGAGCAGAGCCACCCACAGTGCATAAGAGATGAACTTTCTGGGCTGCTGTACCACTGCCCCCAGTGACGAGGTGAGCCACATGGGTGTGAGCAGCACACACTACCCCCCACATTGAAATGAGAAGACACTTAGACAAGTCTCAAAACCAGACTTCCAGATCACCTAAAGCAACCGCAAAGGGAAATGAGATGGAAAAACCTGATATTCAACCACCTGGACTCACTGAACTGGCAACAAAAGAGGATCTGGAAAAAATGGAATCAGAAATAATTTCTCAGATAACAGCAGGAATTGTGCCCATAGTGCAAGACATGATTAATAAATCTAGAAAGGACACAGATAAAAAAATAGAGGAGCTGAGGAACATGATGGAATCCCAACATAGAAAACAAATGGAATCCATAAAACACATGCAAACAGATTTCCAGGACATGAAAAACTCCACTGAAAGTCTACACAGCAGAATGAGCCAATGTGAGGACAGAATTTCAGATATAGAAGATAAGATTGCAATTAGTGACCAGGAAAAGAAAAACTGCTTTAAAATTGTAAGGGATCACGAGAAATCAATCCAGCAGCTGCTAGATGATGCAAAGAAGAATAACATAAGACTCACTGGCATCAGCGAAGAAACAGGAGAGAGTTCAGATGACATAAAAAAAAAACTGTTCAGAGAAGTAATGGCAAAAAACTTCCCAAGCAGGGGAAAAGAACTTGACATACAGATAAGTGAGGCATATAGGACTCCAAATAGCCATGATCAAAAAAAAATCTACACATAGGCATAGAATTGTTACAATTCCAGAAACCCAACAGAAGAACAAAGTTCTACAAGCAGTTAGAGAAAAGAAACAAAATCACATACAAAGGAAAGCTCATCAGAATCACAGCAGATTTCTCAATGCATTTCCTCAATGCAAGAAGAGCTTGGAGTGACGTATTGCAAGCCCTAAAGGAAAACAGCCTCCAACCTAGATCGATGTACCCTGCAAAACTATCTTTCAAAATTGATGGAGAAATAAGATACTTTCATGACAAAGAGCACCTTAGGAACTTCATGAATACCAAACTAGCACTCCAAAAAATTTTAGACAATATCCTAGGAAAAGACAATGAGGATCACAACCCCAGGAAGCCCAGCAGAATGAATCCATCCAGCACAACAAGAAATTAAACACAAAAGGGGAGAATCGAACAAAAAGAAAAAGTCATGACAATGATAAATCAGTACGTATCAGTTATAACCATCAATGTTAAAGGTCTCAATTCACCAATCAAAAGAAATAGGCTGGCAGAATGGGTCAAGAAGCAAGATCCAACAATATGCTGCATACAAGAAACACACTTAATTCAAAAAGAAACTCATAGACTGAAAGTTAAAGGGTGGAAAACAATACTCTATGCAACAGGAAGCCCCAAAAAAGCAGGAGTACTTGGGCTGTTTCCAAGCTTTAGCTATTACAAGTGAAACAAACAGGACACACACGTGTAAATACCGAATAGTTTCTCTAGTGTGAGAAACTGAAAGTGTAAATAAGGATTAAAATGATTAAAATGAATAACTGATCATTTGAAATATTAAAAGGTCCAAAGGTGTAGGGATGGTGAGAGGGGAAGGGGAAAGGAAAGAAAGGAAAGGAAAACTTAAGAGAAAAGAAAAAAATGGAAATGAAATCTATGTAAATAGGGAAGGGTACGGCCATGAAGGGCACACAGGTAACAGCAAAAAAAATAAGAACCAAGACACATCATGTACAGGTACAAGCACCCAATGATAAATATAAACATATTGTATACCTAAAATGTACCAATAAAAGAAGGTGAAAGAAAAAAAAAGCGAAAAGAAAAAAAAAGCCGGAGTATCTATCCTCTATGTGGATCAAGGGGATTTCAAATCAACACTGACTAAGAGAGACAAAGAAGGACACCACATCCTTGTAAAGGGAATACTACAAGAGGAAGAGATGACAATCATAAACATATATGCACCAAACACTAGTGTGCTCAACTATATAAAACAAATACTAACAGACATGAAAAATCAAATAAGCACTAATACAATATTAGTGGGGGACCTCCATACCCCACTGTCGCAAATAGATAGATCAATTAGACAAAAAATAAGCAACGAATACTAGAATTCATTGAAACTCTGGAACAAATGAAGTTAACAGATGTTTACAGAATGTTCCACCCTACAAAATCAGAATACATTCTTTTCAGCTACATATGGGTCGTTCTCCAAAATACACCACATACTCATAGAACATATTTAAGTGGAAAGGAATTGATGTTATCCCCTGTATATTATCAGACCATAGTGTGATGAAACTGGAGATCAATAGCAAAAGAATCTGCAAGAATTTCATAAACACATGGAAATTGAACAACACACTTCTGAATGACCAATGGGTCACAGAGGAAATTAAAGAAGAAATCAGACAGTTCCTTCAATTAAATGACAATGACAATACAACATATCAGAATCTATGGGATGCAATGAAAGCCATCTTATGAGGGACATTCATAACAGTGAAAACTCTTATTAGGAAAACAGAGTGAATCCAATTAAACAATCTGATGCTGAGCCTCAAGCTTCTAGAAAAAGAAGAGCAGGACAAACCCAAACCTCATACGAAGGAGGAAATTATAAAGATCAGAGGAGAAATCAATACAATGGAGACAGAATGATACAAAAACTCAATGAAGCCAAGAGTCAGTTCTTTGAAAGAATAAACAAAACTGACAAACCCTTAGCCAACCTTATCAGGAAAAGGAAAGAAAAGGCCCAAATCCATGCATTTAGGAATGAAAAGGATGAAATTACAATGGAATCAAGAGAAATCCACAGGATCATTAATACCTACTTCCAGAACCTGTATGCCAATAAGATGGAAAACAGAAGAAATGGACAGATTCCTAGATACATATAAATTACCAAAGGTGAATGAAGAACACCTAAAAATTCTAAACAACCCAATGTCAATCAATGAAATTGAAAACATAATGAAAAACTTATGAACTAAGAAAAGCCCAGGTCCTGATGGCTTCACTGATGAATTCTTCAAGACATTTAAAGAGGAACTACTGCCACTACTGTTTAAACTCTTCAATGAAATTGAAAGGGAAGCAATACTCCCAAATTCATTCCTGGAAGCAAGCATCACCTTGATCCCAAAAGCAGAGAAAGACCCAACTGAAAAGGAGAACTATAGGCCAATCTCACTAATGAACACAGATGCAAAAATCCTTAATAAGATACTGGGAAATAGGATGCAGAAGATCATCAAGAAGATCATACACCCTGACCAAGTGGGATTCATCCCAGGGATGCAGGGATGGTTCAACATACACAAATCAATCAATGTAATACACTATATCAATAGAGCCAAGGACAAAAACCATATGATTATTTCCATAGACACAGAAAAAGCATTTAACAAAATCCAACACGCAGGATAAAAACCCTACAAAAAATTGGAATAGATGTTATCTACCTCAATCTGATAAAAGCCATCTGTGAAAAACCAACAGCCAATATCATACTAAATGGTCAAAAACTGAAATGCTTCACACTAAAACCAGAAACTAGACAAGGGTGTCCACTATCACCACTCCTGTTCAACATAGTTTTGGAAACATTAGCCACAGCAATTAGATAAGACAAACAAAAGGAATAAAGATAGGAAATGAAAAAGTCAAATTGTCATTATTTGAAGATGACATGATACTCTATACAGAAGACACTAAGAACTCCACCAAAAGTCTTCTAGACTTAATAACCAAATTCAGTAACATAGCTGTGTACAAGGTCAATACACAAAAATCAATAGCTTTCCTCTACACGAACAACAGACTCACTGAGACAGAAACAGGGCAAACAATTCCTTTCAAAATAGCATCCAAAAAACTGAAATACCTAGGAATCAACCTAACAGAAGAAATCAAAGACCTCTTCTCTGAAAACTATAGCACTCTTAGAAGAGAGACTGAAGATGATATCAGAAAATGGAAAGACATCCCTTGCTCCTGGGTAGGAAGAATCAACATAGTGAAAATGGCCATACTTGCAAAACTGCTATATAGATTCAATGCAATCCCAACTGAAATCCCAGCAGCATACTTCACAGACCTGGAAAAAACAATCCAAAAATTCATTTGGAACAAGAAGAGACTTAGAATAGCAAAAGCAATTCTAGGCAACAGAGACATGGCAGGGAGTATCATAACCCCAACTTGAAACTATACTACAAAGCTACTGTGATAAAAACAGCATGGTACTGCCAAAGAAACAGATCTGAGGACCAGTGGAACAGATTAGAAGATGCAGAAACAACTCCAGATACACTCAGCCACCTCATTTTTGACAAAGGAGCCAAACACCCTCACTGGAGGAAAGACAGCCTCTTTAAGAAATGGTGCTGGAAAAATTGGGTTTCAACTTGCCAAAGATTAAAACTAGACCTGTATCTGTCACCATGCACTAAACTAAAATCAAAATGGATTAAAGATCTAACTATTAAAATAGAAACACTGAACCAGCTCCATCAGTGGTTAGGGAGAACTCTTGAAGACACTGGTGTAAGAAAAGGTTTTATGATCAAAACCCCAGTTTCCCACGAACTAGCACAGTCAACAAGTGGAATCTCTTCTTATTAAAAAGCTTCTGCACAGCAAGAGAAATCATCAACAGAGTGAAGAGACAACCCACAAGGTGCAAAAAAATTTTCACTGGTTGTTCCTCAGACAAAGGTCTACTATCTAGAATCTATGAAGAACTTAAAAAAATCAGACCTTTGAAATTTAAAGAGCCAATCCAAAAATGAGCATCTGAAATGACCAGACATTTCTCACACAAAGAAGTACAAATAGAAAATAAACATATGAAAAACTGTTCAACATCACTGGTCATTGAAGAGATGCAAATGAAAACAAAGCTGAGATTCCACCTCACTCCAGAAAGAATGGCTGCTATCATGAAATCAACCAATAACAAATGCTGTCAGGGCTGTGGGGAAAGAGGAACCCTACTTCACTGCTGGTGGAAGTGCAGAGTGGTATAAACACTGTGGAAATCAGTATGGAGATACCTCAAAGAACTAGGAGTGGAAGTCCCTTTTGACCCAGCAATTCTCCTGCTGGGTATCTTCCCCAAAGAATTAAAAGAATCATACCACAGTGATATATGTGCATCCATGTTCATAGCAGGACTATTTGTAGTAGCTAAAACTTGGAAGCAGCCCAATTCCCCATCAACTGGATAATGAAAGTGTGTCTTTTTTTTTATAAAATGGAGTACTACTCAGCCATAAAAAATGAGAAATTAGAGACATTTATAGCTAAGTGGATGCACATGGAGGCGATACTCTTAAGTGAAATAAATAGGACACACATGTATAAATACCGAATAGTTTCTCTAGTGTGAGAAACTGAAAGTGTAAATAAGGACTAAAAGGTATACTAGATAATGTGAAATAGGAAGAAAAGGGGCAAAGGGGAAGGGGAAGCTGGAGGGGGTAGGGGAAAGGAAAGAAGGGAATGGAATTAATATGAAAAAATGGAAACAAAGTCTTTGGAAATAGGGATAGAGGGCTTGGAGGGCAGGGGAATGGGGAACAAAATAAGAACCAAGAGAGATTATGTAGGGGTGCAAATTTCCAATGATGAATGTCATTATATTATATACCTAAAATGTACCACTAAAATTAATTAAAAAAAGATTTCTAAGTTTTATTCCTTTTAATACTGGATAAGACAAACATACCTTGTTTAGTTTTCCAAGTGCTGATATCAAATCTGCCCATTCACTCGAGTATTCAAAATTCTTTAGTGCCTTATCAATTGCGGCTACATAGTTTCTGTACTTAGAGTCAGTCAGTAACTCCAGTTCTTCTGTGTTCATCCTCCCAATGTCCTAGTAGAGACCAGTTCCAAAGTCATGCAATCATTACCTACAAAAAAATTTGCAGGAGGAAACATGGTTACAAAGTAAAGCACTGAAACAGCTTTCTCTGGTCTTGCTAAAAAGATAATGGCTAACTTGATAATGTTTCTTAAATTACAAATGGTCAAAACTCTGGTCACCCAGTGTCCAGGATGATAGAAGTATTCAAAAACATTATACCTATCTGTGTGCTCTTTCCTACAGACTTGAATTATAACTGAGAATTTAGGGATACAAGAAGGAATTTTCTGATACTTATTTCAATTTAGAAATTGTGTTGTCACATCCATAGATAGAAAATTTCTAATACTGATAGAAATTTCTAATTTCTATATAGCCCTCTACTTTGTTTTGATCCAAAATATAGTAAGACTGGTTAAATTGAAAACATTAAGGACATGGGACCAACAGAATGAATACTTTTAAGATCATTAATAAGTGGGTATCAAGTATAGATGAACATTAGCTATTTTGAATTAGATTTTATTTTGAGTAAAACTGACAAAAATATGTGGTGGTTTAAAATATGTCCAGAAATTCTTTGATATTTCTTTCAAAAAATGAGCCTAATCTCCCAGCTTGTTAGGCTATACTTTGTGACTCAAATTAATGAAAATAAGAAGAATAAAAACCTAAGAATGTACTGTATCATTACCAGATAGAAATAAAGCACATGCCTAAGTTTTACTGACAGGGTCAATTTATTTTTCTTTCCTTCATAAAGATTTCAAAAATAAGATAAAACATCCATTTTGAAAATATATGGTATTCACTGCATGGGAGATCAACATGAAAAACGATTCAGTAGTAATTTGTAATGATGAAAATAGCAGTTATTTCCAGATAATCGGTGTAATAATATAAATTTGAAACTGATAGGTCTCCCACTACCTCAGCAGCTATTATGTATAGTAGCTGCCCTCTTCCTATCGTGCCTTGCCCCGTCCCCTGTGTGACGTCATGCCAAGATGGTTGCTCCCACCAAAGAATAAACTTCTTCCCAGCATGACCCTGTTCCAGCCTAGAAAGTAACCCAATACTCGCTCACCTCCTACCACCTAGTGACGTCTCTGGCTCCTCCATTCCCTAGTCATTACCTCACTCAACCCCACCTCAGCCCCTACAAACCCCACCCTCGTCTCTATAAAAGACTCTCTCTGCCCCAGCCATATTGCTTTTTGTCTGTCCTTTGTTCAGAGACAGCCCGGCAGATCTATTCCCCTAATAAAGGCTTGTTGTGGCCTGGTCTGGTCTTGGTCTTCGGCCCTTGTACCCGACAGAAACAATATTGTCTCAATAGACCTAGTACAGATAAACTTTTTATTTAGTATAAAAATGCCAACTAGGCGCAGGGATTTAGCTGAGTGGTTCCGCTGCCTGCCTCGCAAGTGTAAGGTCCCTAGTTCGATCTCCGGTACAAAAAAAAAAAAAAGCCAACCAGTAATAATAATCAGCTAAGTTTTCATCAGTTCAGGACATGATACTCAGAGTATTAAAAGCCAAATCTTATTAAAACAGTTAAAAAAAGGAAAATATTGTAAGTTTCAAGAGCAGAGCTGCAAAATTTTATATATATATATAAAATCTTTAATATAAAAAGAGCCTAGGACTAAATATTTAATTATGATTTTAATGCAAATATAATTATATATCAGAAGATAAAATGAATTATTTTTGAACCTTTCATCTAATAATAATATAAATCCAGTTCTCAGGTATTTTTTTTTCTTCATACTTTAGTATAAATTGACTTAAGTCAGTATTTCTTACAGTATCTTCAGTGAAAGACCTATTTCGTCCCAGTCCACTGACTCTTTTCTAAAATATAAAATGATATGTTTAGTTGCTGCATCACAGCCAAATTTCCGAAAAGATTTATTAAGTGCTAACTTTCATGTCTGTGCTTACATTATTATGTTCTATTAACAAACAAGTTTGTGAAAGATCCATATATCACACTTTGAATACCACTGGCTTAGATCATAACCCAAATATAACATTTCTCATACTGTATCCAGAAAACTTCATACTACATCTTTTCTTCAGAAAAGACTAGCACAGAGAAAATATACAATGAAAGTATAAAAGTGTTTCTATAGAAACCTCAGGCCATAAAAAAGTAGTAAAAAATAGGGCCTTCAAGCACGGGGGTCAAAGTCAAGACAGTCTGAATACAAATCCTAGTTTTAATGATTACTTAGCAGTGATATGACCTTGGACAAAGTACTTCATTTTCTTAAGCCTTAGTTTTCTCATCTATAAAAGAAAATAATAAGACCTATTTTGTGGTAATCAGAATTAAATATGCAACATATTAAAGGTATCAGAGTGCTTGGTACAAAGAAAATGCTCAAAAACAGTTATTGCCACTCTTAAGTCATTTTATTGCTGGGACACAATACCTGACACCCACAAATTAAAGAAAGGCTCAGTTTAGTCTATAGTCTGCTGGCTACAGGCAGAAACAGCATGGCAGAAGGGCCCCAGCAGAGGAAAACTACATTATACATCCCAAGGGTAGAAATGAATTATTGCAAGCCACCAAGCAATTGCGCGGGGCGGGGGCTGCATTTGTTGATTATGATGTTAAAAATCTTTTAACTAATTGTTTTTGACTAATGGAAAATCATTCAGTAATTGCTACCATCTGATAAGTTAATGTAACTTACTAATCTGAATTACTAAATGTTATTTTGGTTAAAAGTTCTGAGTTTCAATATTGACACTGTCAAAAAATAATCTTTAGCAAATTATATGACTAACTCATAAAGTTAATCATTCCAGAAAACTGGGAACGCCTCTAAATTAAATATGTGGATCAAATTCAAGGCAAACCAAGCATTTCATCAATATAGGTTATGACTGCCCACTATATCCCTGATGCCCTGTACTTCCCCAATCGGATTCAATTTCTTACTTGCTCTTTCAGACCTCCAAATGGTATACAATCTAGAAAACTCCAGGTATATGACTAATAGATCTTCAGCCTTCTCTGAATGACTTGTGACCTAGTATTAATCATCTTCCAAGGATAAGACCACCTCAGATGAAGCAGTGGTAGCATTTTAGCTGTCTCTATAGTGTATTTACTAAATGCCAGGTACTTTGCAAGTGCTTTGCTTATTTTAATTCATTTTATTTGATCCTATGAGGTGGGCACTATAGTTTCATTCACAGATATGGAAAGTGAAACATACAATTTGTGATATAGCTAAGAAACAGAGCTGGAAGACAGAGTCCTAACTCTTAATCATTATTCTTTACTCTCATAGAGGTCATTTTCCTTCTCACACCTATCATGTCTCCGATTGTAAAACAGAAAATTTTTTCCTTACTCCTTCTGGTTATATTTTAAAGGCAGAACCCCAGTTTTGATTAAGCTTGATTATCCATTTTTTCCATGCCTAAATATGAGCAACTGAACATTCCTGCTGAAAAATTACAAAACCAGGGTTAACTGGCTGCACTTACACTGAGAAACATAAACCTCAAACAGGTGCTCACCAGTGATCTGACCCATTGTTTCCTTAGTAAATTTACCTTTCTGAAAACTGCATTACATCTTCTCTTCCTAAAACTCTTATACTACCTTCTATCATTGCTAAAGACCTAATTAAAAGAGCCAGGCACAATGGCACATCCCTTTAGTCCTAGTTACTCTGGAGGCTGATGCTTGGAGCCCAGGAATTTAAGGCCAGCTTGGGCAACACAGTGAAACCATCTCAAAACAATATAATCCTGAAAGATTTCCCTAAGCTCACTTCATTTTCTTATCTCCTGTTCATTCTTCAGCCAGCTGAAAAATGCCTCATGGCATTGTCCTTCCAGGAAATGATCTGTATAAAGGTCTCCAGTGATGTGCATTAGCCAAAGCCAATGGTCATTTTGCTAGTCCCTCACTGTACTTCCCAGCAGTGCAGAACACTTTGTTCTTGGTTTCCAGAACTCTTTACTTTCAAGATGTGTTCCTATCAGCCACTCTTTTTCGGTATACATTGGTCTTCTATCCAGTGTTAAATACTGAAGTGTTTCAAAGCTCAATCAACAACCCTCCTTTCTTCCCTTAGATCATCTCTATAACCTTTTAGCTTAAACAGCATCTGTTAACTGATATTTTCTAAATTCATAACCACTTTCCTGTTCTATTATTCTAACCAGTTAGAGCTGAGTCTAACATGTCATTTAATCCCACCTCTTTTCTTGAGCCTCTATAAACCATTCTCCAAAGAGAAACCAGAGATCTTTTAAACCATATTGTGTCATTCCTTTGCTGAAAATCTGTCAGTGGCTTTCCATTGAATTAGAATATTAAAATCCAAATACACCAAAATTTTCTGAATCATAGACATGTTGTACTTGCTATCTTCTATAGAATTTAGGACCACTCTTTATGTGAAAATTTTCTTCCCATACTCCAGTAATAGCAAAACTTTACATAAGTCTTTTCTGGTCAGCCTAAGTAGCCTGCCCTAGACCCACATTCATATAATGTAACTAAAATATTACATTTTTCTAGCACTTGTTGTAGTCTAAAATTGTCCTATTTATGTGCTTGTTTCTTATATATCATCTCTCGATACAATGCAAATGTGATGAGGTCAGGAGCTTTATCTGACTAGTTCATTCCTGTCTCAGTAGTCCCATAATAGTGACTGACACTCAGTAGGCCCTGAAATATCTTTTGAATAATCTGTTAATGCCAACACAATTCACAAACCATTTTGGTTTGTTTTCTCAGAAAAGAGCTTTGTTGGGTCAGGGATTTAGCTCAGTGGTTCCGCTGCCTGCCTCGCAAGCACAAGGACCCAAGTTCGATCCCCAGTACCAAAAAAGAAAAAAGAAAAGAGCTTTGTTAAAAAAAAAAGGACAGAAAAACCATTATTCTACTTCTTAAGAAGTATTCACACTGACTTCATTCCCTTCAAATTGAGGCTATTCATATGGCTACTAAGTGATTTAAAAAACTGAAAAATTCACCTAGAATATACATAAAAGTGCTATATCATTACTTTAAAAAATTGACTGTTTAGTCACCTTAAGCACAATATCATAAATGTGGAGGATGTCATTCTAATGCTTGTGAAAGAAAATAAGAAATCTTTTTCAGTGTGATATTTCAGGAAGTAAAATATTTAAAAATTAGATGAAAATCTCTAGAGAAATTTTGAAAAAAGTCTACTGTATTTTTATTTATTTACTTTTAATTGATACATAATAATTGCACATATTTATGTGGTACAGTGTAACTTCCCAATACAATGTGTAATGATCTTAACAGGGAAATGCCATATTCATCACAATGAACATTTATCATTTTTTGTACTAGGAACATTAATCTTGTATATATTTAAAAAAAGATAGTTACACTAAATCAATTGTATTATTACCTTAACAGAACTGTGAGCTTTTCAACTTTCTATATCTTGTTTGTTTAGTTTTTATTGATAGCCAAAGTAAAAAATATAAATAAATACAAAGTACATGATGACATGCTCTTATATAGAAACATGAAGACGCCATGAAAAAAACTATTAAAACTGATAAATGAATTTAGTAAAGCTTTAGGATACAACATAATCAATTTTAGCTTTACTATTTTCTTAAATATATACTAGATTAAACATGGTGTTAAAAATGGTCTGTGAATGCTATAAAAAGGGTAACAGGATTCCTTCAAGCTTTAAATTTTTATTTACGCTTATAAGCATTATGTAAAAAGAAATGTAAAAAACAGAAATGTATATATTCGTTATAACCAAAAATGACCCATTAATAAGTAGCTGGGATTCTAATATAAGACTGAAATGGCAAAGAGCTAATGATAATGATCACTTAAACATATGCCTATGAGTTACAAATGATCATCTTGCCCCCAAATCACACTTGTCAAATAAACATGCCCACACATTATTCAAGATGATAATTGCAAAATCAAGTGGTCTTAATTTTGTGCCAGCTCCTAAGCTCAATTTTTCCATTTGAATTTTCAGATAATCTTCATATCAAATCTATGAGAGAAGTATACGTATAGATCTATGTACATAGGAGAAAATTAGTATTTCACATTCCTCAGAGTTAAGAGGAAGAACTAGGAAGAACTCTGGCAAGCTGATTTCTAGGACTGGCTCTTAATCACTACTTTTCATTCATATATATATATATTCATATATATATATATTCATATATTCATATATATTCATATATTCATATACATATATTCATATATTCATATATATATATATTCCCACCCCAACCCCCAACAGCTCTTACTACTTTTTCCTGGTATATTCTACCTCTCATCTTTTATTCTATTTTGAAAGCACAGTTCAGGCTATAAATTTTTCTTTTATAGGAACTGTGAGGCAACCCACTCAAGACCCCTCTTGTCTTTCAGGAGCTATTCCTATTCTCCAGTAAACCTTTCCTACTCTTAATAAACCTTTTCTGTCCTTTGGAACTCATTCAACTTCAGGGGACATGAACTCAGCACATCTGGAATCTAGCATGTTGGGAGTTATATTTCTCCTATATCATTTTGGAGGCCTCAGTGAGGTAATTGGAAGGGGGTAAGAGTTTGGTTTTGTCCCACAGGACCCCTAAATATTTTGACTGGATTCTGAATTGTGACTCATTTAGGTAATCAAAAATTGTTATCTTCTGTCATTTGCTTATGTCTTGTCTTTTTTTAATTAAAATGATAGATTTAAGTTGAGAGCATGGGATGATTGTGATGTCTTCATATTTAGGTTTCTTTGATGGGACATTTTTATTTTGGCAGGCAGGGCCTTGTATTCCTGTTTGTATATACTGGATTTAGACTTCTATACTGGTTGCTGAATTTATTTGTATTCCTTTTTTGATTTGAGATGGCCTATTATATTTTAGACAGGTGTTTGGAATACCTCTTTGATTTTCTAATTGCTTTCCAGCTGAGGCTCTTGGGTATATCTGAGGCTAGGGGACAGGTTCTGGCAGTTCATCTTTGGTATGGATGATTGTTATCATTGTCAGTTAAATGGTAATATGCTTCTCTTTACAATTCTGACAATCTTTTTTCTCTTTCAATTGGAAACTCCTGAACTCCTAGAAAATGAGTGCCCACCACAGGCATCCTTTTATAGACCACACAACCCCCATCCCTGGGTTAGAAAGGAAGTGGAATTCATGTTCATCTAGAAAAGCACACATGATGGTTCTGGATGGCTCAGTGCCTGTGCAGGGGTTTTCTCCTGTAATTGCCAGGACCAGGAGAAAATATGCAGTCATTCAGGTCTCTTGAACACTGGTTTAATTTTTTGATGGCAATGCTTCCCTTTTTTAAACATGGCTGTCATAGGAGGAATAAATTGTAGCTTGTGCTTTTGGAAACACACTCTGGAGTTGGAATGTGAGTTTTCAGAGGAAGTAGGTGTGCACGTCCATAAGGGTGTCTAGTTAAACCAGATCTATCTTCTGGTCACTCTCCAGATAGCAACCACTTGGTCTGGAGAAGGAAACCTCAAGGAACACCCTGAGGGCTTATAAAATCCAAAAGGGATTAAAAGGGACCCCCTTTCCCCCCCTTGTTTGACAGATGGGAAACTCAAAGTCAAATTCCTTTACTCCTTTGGAGTGTATTCTCTTAACCACTGGAAGTTGTTCAACACTGACACTGAGGAAAAGCTGTTTAATATTTATCTGTGCATGGCCTGACTATGCCCTAGAGGCAAAATGGAATGCAGAGGGAAGTGGTGATTCTGGTACTGTTCTACAGCTGGAGTTATACTGTAAGTGAGAGGATGGTTGGAGGTGCCTTATGTTTGGACTTTCTTTGCACGGAGAGGCAATTGTGACTTGTATTTGAGGTGTATATGTGGGCCACTGGAAGGCCTAATGTCTCTGGTCCAAGGGACACAGTTTGATGCAGCTATCATTACTGAGCCTGAGGTTACCCTCCTTTCTCCTCCCTATCATAAGGACGAGAACTAAGCCCTTCAATTATTTTAAACTGTCAACTATTAATCAGAAACAAGATGAGCATCCCCCCTGAAAATAAAAAGTTAAAATTACCTTTAACAGTCTGTCTCTTTAGAGGAAAGTCATGTGTAGCTATGAAACAATTGTGTCTATCAAAACAATGAGAAGGCTGTATAGCTGGCAATTCCCATTGGATAAACTGTCAGCCTCGGGCCCATTTTAAAAAGTTTTTTGCTTTCATATGCATAAAAGGGTTTTTTTCCTTCTCATTCTTATTACAGATCTCTTTTAATTGATGACCTATAAGAAAAGTTCTGACTAGTCTATGGTTACAAACCTCAAAATTGTAAAAGGATTATTAGAGTTCAATTTGGCCAAGTACAACTGAGAGTGCACTCTAATTAAAATGTGTATGTTGGTCTGTTTAAAGTGTTAATAAAGGACCTGCAACTGCTTCATTTAAGAAAAAGAAATTGCAGTTCAACAATTTTTTTGGCTCTTTTTGAGATTTTCATGGAAAACCATTTGTATAGGTTTTCAGAGTAGCTGAACTCATTTAAAACACTAACAGACAAGAACTGACAGTCCCAAGGATTGCATAGGATGTACAAATAAAAGTCTTAAAGTTTGATAGCATAAAGTTTGATATGTGATTGGGTGGTTGTAGATGTTTCTGTGTGTCAATTTTCAAGTATATGTTCTATTTTAGTTGGTATAAAGATAAAGACACTCATGATGTAGTCTAAATACCATTGTTCCCAGGGTTAGCAATAAGTTTACAAGATAAAAATAAAGATGTCTTTAAAGTTAGTAACAAATTTTCATCCAGTTAATTTAAATAATATCAAAAAAATTGGTTTTATAAATGCAATGTCTATTGCTGTTTGTCTATAATAATTTAAGAATTTTTCCTTGGTTAAAGATACTATATATAGCTTAAAGTGTTTAAATGTTATGATTTGCTTCTCATGAGTCAGCTAAAGCAATTGTTGAGTTAGTTATGTTAGTTATAATTTAGTTATTTAAGTTAGTTATAATTAAAAGGTTAAGTTTTCTAGGTTTAAAGCATTTAAATTTAAATTTGATCTATTTTTATTGGCTTTGAATAAGCAAACATTTTGTTATTGTATAAATGAGATAACTTGTATGTTGGGTATAAGTCTATCTGTGGTCATTAACACTGTTTCATAAATTTATCGAGCTGTAAAGATGTCCTTAATATTTGCCATTATAGTTACACCCTATAAAAACTATTACAGGATGAGTCCAGTGGAACACGCTAACTCAGCCCACTGCAGACAGGCAGGTCTGCGCATGCCCTACCGTGGTCCTGAGTCGCGCGGAACACGCCAAAACAGCCTGCTGCACACAGGCAGATCTGCGGACACCCTACCGAGGTCCTGAGTCCAGCAGAACACACCGAATCAGCCCGCCCCCCGGCAACAAGCCACTGGACCCCCCCCCCCCCCCCCGGCTCTGTACAGCCACCTCGTTCCACACTACAAAGACGCAGAGGACACCAGACCACCAGACCATGGTACTGAGTCATGCTGCTCCCAGTCCAGAGGTAGGGGCTTCTGAGCCCCATCCCACTGCTCCTGGTCCAGAGGAAGGGGCTTCCTGGCCACCATCTCACCTGCTGCTCCCAGCCCAGAGGAAAGGGCTTTGGGCCACCTTCTGTCTCGCTGCTCCTGGCCCAGAGGAAGGGGCTTCCGGGCCACCATCCCTCCCATTGCTCCCAGCCCAGAGGGAGGGGCTTCTGAGCCGCCATCCCACTGCTCCTGGTCCAGAGGAAGGGGTTTCCCCGCCACCATCCCTCCTGCTGCTCCCAGCCCACAGGAAAGGGCTTTCGGGCCACCATCCTTACTGCTGCTCCCGGCCCTTGTCCCACTTCTCCCAGCTCAGAGGAAGTAATCCATGCAGGCACCAACAGCTCCCCCCGCAGTCGAAATGAGAAAACACGTAAATAAGTCTCAGAACCAGACTTCCAGATCACCTACAGCAACCCCAAAGGGAAATGAAATGGAACACTCTGATACTCAACCACCTGGACCCACTGAACTGGCAACAAAAGGGGATCTGGAAAAAATGAAATCAGAAATAATTTCTAAGATAACAGGAGAAATTGTACCCCTAGTGCAAGACATGATTAATAAATCTAGAGAGGAGCTCAGGAACATGATGGAATCCCAACATAAGAAACAAATGGAATCCATAAAACAGATGCAAATAGATTTCCAGGACATGAAAAACTCCATTGAAAGTCTACACAGCAGAACAAGCCAATGTGAGGACAGAATTTCTGATATAGAAGATAAGATTGCAATTAATGACCAGGAAAAGAAAAATTGCTTCAAAATTATAAGGGAACATGAGAAATCAATCCATCAGCTGATAGATGATGCAAAGAAGAATAACATAAGACTGACTGGGCTCAATAAAGAAACAGGAGAGAGTGCAGATGACATAAAAAATCTCTTCACAGAAATAATGGCAGAAAACTTCCCAAGCAGGGGAAAAGAGCTTGACATATAGATAAGTGAGGCATACAGGACTCTAAATAGCCTTGATCAAAAAAAATCTACACATAGGCATATAACAGGATTCCAGAAACACAACAGAAGAACAAAGTTCTCCAAGCAGTCAGAGAAAAGAAACAAATCACATACAAAAGAAAGCCCATCAGAATCACAGCAGACTTCTCTACACAAACCATCAAGGCAAGAAGAGCTTGGAGTGACATATTCCAAGCCCTAAAAGAAAACAGCCTCCAACCCACATTGATGTACCCTGCAAAACTATCTTTCAAAATTGTTGGAGAAATAAGATACTTTCATGACAAAGAGCACCTTAGGAACTTTGTGAATACCAAACCAGCACTCTAAAGAATTTTACACAATATCCTGGGAACAGACATTGAAGATAACAACCACAGGAAGCAAAGCAGAATGAACCCATCTGGCATGACAAGAAATTCAATGTAAAGGGGGAGAACCCAACAAAAAGAAAAAGTCATGGCAATGACAAGTCAATATGTTTCAGTTATAACCACCAACGTTAATGGTCTCAATTCACCAATCAAAAGAAATAGACTGGCAGAATGGGTCAAGAAGCAAAATCCAACAATATGCTGCACACACAAAACACATTTAATTCAAAAGGAAACTCATAGACTGAAAGTTAAAGGGTGGAAAACAATACTCCATATGACAGGAACCCAAAAAAAGCAGGAGTAGCTATCCTCTTGGCAGATCAAGTAGATTTCAAACCAACACTGATTAAGAGAGATGAAGGACAGTACATCCTTGTAAAGGGAACAATCCAAGAGGAAGAGATGACAATCATAAATATCTATGCACCAAACTCTACTGCGCCCAACTATATAAAATACTAACGGACATGAAAAGTCATATATGAACTAATACAATTGTAGTGGGGGACCTCAACACCCCACTGTCACAAAGAGAGAGATCAACTAGACAAAGAATAAGTAATGAAATACTAGAACTCAATCGAACTCTTGAACAAATGAACTTAACAGATGTTTACAGAGTCTTCCACCCCACAAAATCAGAATACACATTCTTCTCAGCTGCACATGGGTCATTCTCAAAAACAGACCACATACTCCCACACAGAACATGTTTAAGTAAGTGCAAAGGAATTAAAGTTATCCCCTGTATATTATCAGACCATACTGCGATGAAATTGGACATCCATAGCAAAAGAAACTACAAAAATTTCATAAACATGTGGAAATTGAACAACACACTTCTGAATAACCAATGGGTCACAGAGGAAATTAAAGAAGAAATCAGACAGTTCCTTCAATTAAATGACAATGACAATACAACATATCAGAATCTATGGGACACAATGAAAGCAGTTTTACGAGGGAAATTCATAGCAGTGAATATGCATATTAGGAAAACAGAAGAAGCCCAGTTAAACAACCTGATGCTGAACCTCAAGCTTCTAGAAAAAGAAGAACAGGACAACCCCAGAGCTTATACAAGGGAGGAAATTATAAAGATCAGAGGAGAAATCAATGCAATGGAGACTAAAAGAACGATACAAAAAATCAATGAAGCCAAGAGTTGGTTCTTCAAAAGAATCAACAAAACTGACAAACCTTTAGCCAACTTTTTCAGAAAAGGGAAAGAAAAGGCCCAAATCCATGCAATTAGGAATGAAAAGGGTGAAATTACAACAGACCCAGCAGAAATCCAGAGGATCATCAATACCTACTTCCAGAACCTATATGCCAATAAGATGGACAACACAGAAGAAATGGATAGATTCCTAGATACATATGAATTACCAAAGTAGAAAGAAGAAGAGCTAAAAATTCTGAACAACCCAATATCAACTAATGAAATTGAAAATGTAATTAAAAACTTATCAACTAAGAAAAGCCCAGGCCCTGACGGCTTCACTGCTGAATTCTACCAGACATTTAGAGAGGAACTGCTACCACTACTGTTTAAACTCTTCAATGAAATTGAAAGGGAAGCAATACTCCCAAATTCATTCCTGGAAGCAAGCATCACCTTGATCCCAAAAGCAGAGAAAGACCCAACCAAAAAGGAGAACTATAGGCCAATCTCACTAATGAACATAGTTGCAAAAATCCTTAATAAGATACTGGGAAATAGGATGCAGAAGATCATCAAGATCATCATACACCCTGATCAAGTGGGATTCATCCCAGGGATGCAGGGATGGTTCAATATACACAAATCAATGTAATACACTATATCAATAGAGCCAAGGACAAAAACCATATGATTATCTCCATAGACACAGAAAAAGCATTTGACAAAATCCAACATGCATTTATGATAAAAACCCTATAAAAAATTGGAATAGATGGTCTCTACCTCAAACTGATAGAAGCCATCTATGAAAACCCAACAGCCAATATCATACTAAATGGTCAAAAACTGAAATCCTTCACACTAAAATCAGGAACAAGACAAGAATGTCCACTATCACCACTCTTGTTCAATATAGTTCTGGAAACATTAGCCACAACAATTAGACAAGAGAAAGAAATAAAAGGAATAAAGATAGGAAATGAAGAAGTCAAATGTGATTATTTGCAGATGACATGACACTCTATATAGAAGACCCCAAGAACTCCACCAAAAGTCTTCTAGACTTAATAACCAAATTCAGTCAAGTAGCTGGTTACAAGGTCAACACACAAAAATCAATAGCTTTCCTCTACACCAATGACAGACTCACTAAGAGAGAAATAGGGCAAATAATTCCTTTCACAATAGCATCCAAAAAACTGAAATACCTAGGAATCATCCTAAGGAAAGAAATCAAAGACCTCTTCTCTGAAAACTACGGCACTCTGAAAAGAGAGATTGAAGATGATATCAGAAAATGGACAGACATCCCCTCCTCCTGGGTAGGAAGGATTAATATAGTGAAAATGGCCATACTTCCAAAACTGCTATATAGATTTAATGCAATTCCAATTGAGATCCCAGCAGCATACTTCATGGACCTTGAGAAAACAATTCAAAAATTCATTTGGAACAAGAAGAGACCTAGAATAGCAAAAGCAGTCTAGGTAACAGAGACATGGTAGGGGGTATCACAATCCCAAACCTGCAACTATACTACAAAGCTACTGTGATAAAAACAGCATGGTACTGGCAAAGAAACAGACCTGAGGACCAGTTGAACAGATTAGAGGATGCAGAAACAATGCCACACACACTCAGCCATCTCATCTTTGACAAAGGAGCCAAACACCTTCACTGGAGGAAAGATAGCCTCTTTCATAAATGGTGCTGGAAAAATTGGGCTTCAACTTGCCAAAGATTAAAACTAGACCTATATCTCTCACCATGCACTAAACTAAAATCAAAATGGATTAAATATCTAAATATTAAAATAGAAACTCTGAACCAGTTGGAACAGAGGTTAGGTAGAACCCTTGAAGACATCGGTGTAGGAAAAGATTTTATGAACAAAACCTCAGTTGCCCATGAACTAGCACAAACAATCAACAAGTGGGATCTCTTCTTATTAAAAGGCTTCTGCACAGCAAGAGAAACTACTAGCAGTGTGAAGAGACAACACACAATGTGGGAAAAAATCTTCACCTGCTCTTCCTCAGGCAAAGGTCTAGTATCTCCAATCTATAAAGAACTTAAAAAGATCAGATCTCCCAAATTTAAAGACCCAATCTGAAAATGGACATCTGAAATGAACAGACATTTCTCAGACAAAGAAGTAGAAATAGCAAATAAATACATGAAAAAATGCTCAACATCACTGGTCATTCAAGAGATGCAAATGAAAACAATGCTGAGATTCCACTTCACTCCAGAAAGAATGGCTGCTATCATGAAATCAACCAATAACAAATGGTGGCAGGTCTGTGGGGAAAGAGGAACCATGCTCCACTGCTGGTGGGAGTGTAGACTGGTGCAACCACTGTGGAAATCAGTATGGAGATACCTCAAAGAACTAGGACTGGAAGTCCCATTTGACCCTGCTATTCCACTGCTGGGGATCTTCCCCAATTAAAAGAAGCATACCACAGTGACATATGTGCACCCATGTTCATAGCAGTGCAGTTTGTGATAGCTAAAACTTGGAAACAGCCCAAATGCCTATCAACTGGAGACTGGATAAAGAAAATGTGGTTTTTTATAAAATGGAGTACTACTCAGCCATAAAAAATGAGAAATTAGAGACATTTATAGCTAAGTGGATGCACATTGAGGCGATACTCTCAAGTGAAATAAATAGGACACACATGTATAAATACCAAATAGTTTCTCTGGTTTGAGAAAATGAAAGTGTAAATAAGGACTAAAATGTGTAAGAGGTAATGTGAAATAGGAAGAAAAGGGGCAAAGGGGAAGGAAGTGGGAGAGCTAGGGGAAAGGACAGAAGGAATGGGATTAATATGAGAAAATGGAAAAATAGGAACAAAATCTTTGTAAATAGGGAGGAATGGAGGGGTTGAAGAGAGGGCTGGGCAAGGGTGAAAATTAAGAACCAAGAGAGCCTATGCAAAGGTGAAAATTTCCAACGATGAATGTCATTATATTGTATACCTAAAATGTACCAATGATTAGAATGAATAATCGATAATGCAAAATAGGAAGAAAAGGTGCAAAGGGGTAGGGGTAGTGGGAGGGGCAGGGGAAAGGAAAGAAGGGAAAGGAAAAATGATGAGAAATGGAAAAAATGGAAATAAAGTCTTTGTAAATAGGGAAGAGTGGAAGGGGTGAAGGGAGGGCTAGGAATGGGGAAACAATAAGAACCAAGATGCATTATGTAAAGGTACAATTCCCAATGAGAAATGTAATTGTGTTGTATACCTACAATGTACCAATAAAGGAATTTAAAAATAATAAAAAAAACTATTAAAGGAGTCTAAATTTTGTCTTAGGAGTAAAAACAAAGTACGTAAAGATTTCTATATACGTGTGATACCAATTATTGCTAACCTCATGGTATATTTGTGTTTCCCAAGTGTACAGACCTTCAAAGAAACAAAACTGAAAAAACATCTTAAAAGGCTGGTGACTTCCAGCTAAAGTTGTTTATGATGATAAACTTTTTTAGGTTCAAGCATCTAGCTTTGCCTTACTTGTGTTCCAGCTATTTGTGATGAAAGGTGCATGCCAATCCAGCATTGGACAGCCACCAAAATAATGTAGATGTTTTTCCAATGCTTAAAAGTGATTATTTACATGTCATATATGTGCTACAACACTTAGAGATGCTCAAACATTGTGTAGTTCAAGCAACGTCACTTGAAAAATTAAAGGTTAGACATTAATAACCTGTGAAGCATATCTATAAACAAGTATATTCTACTTATATGTCACTCTGGCAATAGAGGATGGTTAAAAGATAACAAATTAGGTAAATTTCTGTCATTTAACATTCTGTAATTAAAGGTGAGTGAATAAAAAGTTATTGTATACTAAATGGAGATTTAAATGTGTTTCAGAGATAATAATGTCATCAGGATTGTTATGCTAATATGTTGTCATTGATCTCAAATTTTCTCTGTAAAACTGTTAACATTCTGCAGGGTTTCAACCATGACTACTAAAGAAATAACAGTTCATTGTTCATACTATTATATATTGGTCATATTATATATATACTATATATATTGCTTGATATCTAGATAAGATCATAATTAAACCTAATGCCCCCACTATAATACTGATGTAACTGATCTTCTCTTGTGAGTGTTCAATAACTTAAGTTTGGAGACCAAAACTAGAAAGGTAACTGGGCTAAGAGGACAGCCAAATTAGTCCTGGCCTTCCAAGGTTAACAAGGACCCAGTACATGAGAGAACCTTTCCACCAGATCCTACAACTCCAGTGAGTCACCCAACCTCCAGGGAGATTGTTGGATCTCAGACAAAACCAATATACAGAAGTCAACCAATATACAGTGTGCCAAAAAGGAAGGTCACCAGAGAAAGAAAAGTCTCCAATGCTTTCACTGAAAGTTACATGGTCAAACAAGACCATGACCCATCTGAACAGCTGACACTGACAGAGGATCCAAGAGGCTCTATACATGGTTCCAGAAGTAATGCCCAAGGAGACTTAACTGGCCTTGATATATAGTGAGAGGTTAATTTTCATTAACACAGGTCTCACTTTAACTCAGCCTTAAAGACTCAGCAGAAAAGTATAACCAAACGACGTATAAGAATAATACCACAGTAATAAAGGGTAGATATAGAAAGGGGTCTCCAATCACTGATGCCTGCTGGTAGTTTCCAGCTATACCTGTAGTTAACCACCATTATGGTTCAGTGGGGCTAAAAAGCCACAGTAACAGGTACTAAAGCTCAGCAAGAGTCTTAAAATTCCTTAGCTAAAATTGTCCTTCAAAACCAATGAAACTTTCATCTTCTTACAGATAAAATTGGGGGGATTTGTGACAAAGAAATATTAGAGTTATAGATAACCTCTATCATTAGAGAGATCTAGGGGCCAGCTGGCTACAACTGCTATTCCAGTTCCTTAAGGGCAGTGTCTGGACATGCCTCTTTCCCCAAATCTGCCTTTCCATTCTGGAGCTCATGCTCTTTGCTTGTACGTGTGGTTTAACGTCTTGCAAAAATTTATTCTCACCCAGAAGCTGCCAAACTCCAAGTGATCCTGCAGATAGAGCCAACAACAAATGTGCTAGACTTCTTTTGTTGGGATCCACTAGATAAAGACTTTGTAAAGGGAATTCATAACTGCTAAATTGCAACATGATTTCTATCCAAGGCCCATTAAATTAGCTCTTTGGAGAAGGCTCCTGACTGCAGTCTTACCTACACGGACTCTTCTCAGCTTAAAGCAGCTAGACTGAAACTATACCCATTCTCCCCTAACTGCAGTTAGGGATACCTCTTCAGAGAGGGGAATATTATAGACAGCTAAGTTAGGTAGAAATTAATAGCCAGTCAGTCAGAGAGAGGCCCTTAAGGAAGTCAGTGAAAAAGATGAGAACGCATAAAACTGGCTGGAGGGACATCTGAAGAAGGCAAGGCCTCAAGATTAAAAGTCACAATGGCCAGACCTGCATATTTCCCTAAGGGATGATTTAGGAAATTTGAGTTTATCCTGTAATTGTATCACCCAGTCCATTATGTTCAGAAAAACATCAGACACCTGGACCCATCCCTTCCCCAAAATGTTTCTGTTTGAAGTCATAGATAAGCCACAGTTAATGATGTCATCAGCCATACACCCCTTGCTAAATGTCCTGTTTCCCTACTAGATTAATATTAGCTAAGCAACTATACTTGAAATCTTACTGGTTTATTATCATTTGACCCATGTTGTCCTCACACTGTAACTTTTCTGTTTAAATTATCCCTGACAAAGGGCCTCAGTGGGAACACACTGGGGACCCCTCCTGTTGCTCAGGAGCTATTTCTATCCCCCAATAAACCTTTTCTACACTAATAAAATTTTCTTTTCCTACTGTGCATAGCTATGATTATGTAAATACCTATCTTTGTATCATTCTTCTGAAACTTCGATATAAGCATAGGGACGAGAGTTTAACTCTGAAAAAACCATGTAGCTCAAGGCTCAATACTGATAGTGTTAGGTTAAATTAAAGTACAAGGCAAAATAATCATGAAGTAAGATATGAATGGGGTTTTGTTTGGTTGGTTTTGGTTATCTGTAAAGCAATGATTCTAACTGAATAAATGGCCACATTAGAAGGGGAACTATATACATATAGGAGGATGGTAAACTTCCCTGAGAAAATAATTTTGAAGAAGTAAAAACATGTTCCCAAGTGATATGAAATCCAAGACAAACACTGCACAAACAAAAACAGAATTGTAGGTGTGGTACTTCCCAGATTTAGGATCCCCGGTGGAGATGTGAGGATTCCTGCTGGAGGAGTATGCTTTAGTTACATATTCTATTATTAAGCACCCCAAATATACTTTATGAAACCTAATAAAACAGATTTTGCTTTGATTTTTTTTCTTGGTGAAGAGAGATGTAATTTATGAGGACTGTTCATTATTAGAGGACAAAATAATAATTCAGAAAACATATTTCAAAGAAGTTTCCTACATTTTTGGTAAAACCCTTGAACATCACTGGTAGTTCAATTATATATTCAGTTTAGTCATAATATTGTATTAACTATACCTACAGAAGACAGTTGTTAGGTTTCCATCTGAGAAATTCACTTAAGAGGAAAGGTTAATTTTGTCTCATGGTTCCAGAGGTTTCAGTTCATAATCAGCTGGCTCTAAGGCAGAAACACTGAGGGGCAGGAAATCTGCTTTCCTCAAGGCAGCCCAAAAGCAGAGAGCAGGAATGAGCCCAAGAAAAGATATACCCTTCAAAGGCACAGCCTCAGTGACTTCCTCCAGCTAGACCCCACATCCAGATGGTCCATTTAGCTATGAACTTATCAGTGGTAAGTACACTGACAAGGTTGGTGCTCCCATGATCTAATTATCTTCCTTGGTGCCTCAGCTCTGAACATATAAGCTGTTTGTGGAATTTTTAAAAACTAAATCACAACAATAACCTAAAATAGAATTTCAAACAACTAGCTGGCGGCAGCTGTGGCAGCCTGAACATCATGCTCCCAGCTCGGGTCTTGGCTGGGCAGCGGCTGCAGCCTCAGCCTGGCCCTTGAGTCTCTCCAAGGCACCCTTCCTCTGTCAGGGTGCACTGGGTCAGAGTGGAGACTGCCCTGAGAAGAGGCAGTGAGCAGCAGCTCTCACGCTTTGGCACCATGGCAGGGATCATCAAGAAACAGATCGTGAAGCACCTCTCCAGATTTACCAAAAATTTATCTCCTGACAAGATAAATCTAAGTACCCTTAAAGGAGAAAGTGAATTGAAGAATTTGGGAGTTGGATGAAGAAGTGCTCTAGAATATGTTGGATTTACCCTCATGGGTTGCTATCAACAAAGTTTTTTTGTAATAAATCATCCATTAGGATCCCATGAACAAAACTGAAAACACATCCTATCTGCTTGTCTTTAGACAAAGTAATAATGGAGATGAGTGTAAGTGAACAACCTTGAGCCCCTAATGGCCCATCACCAATTGCAACTGCTTCAGGACAAAGTGAATATGGCTTTGCTGAAAAAGTAGTTGAGGGAATTACTGTTTCTGTAAATTCTATTGTCATCCGAATTGGAACAAAAGTTTTCAATACATCCTTTGCACTTTCTCAGCCGCGGATCTATAGTTAATGCAAACCGAAAGCATGGAGATTCTAAGTTTACTCATATTCAAGATCCACAGAGAGAAGTTTTGACATTTAAAGAAATAAATTGGCAGATGATTCAAATGGAGGCAGATGCTTCAAATGGAAACAGATGCTACCCAAAGTTCACATCTTGAAATGATGTGCTCCTGTTTGACTAATAACCAACCAATCAAAAATCAGAGTCACACTTAAAAGATTAAAAGACTGCAATATCGTGGCAACAAAGTTAGTTCTAATATTGGATGATTTATTATGGGTTTTAACGGATTCACAGTTGAAAGCTATGGTACAATATGCAAAGTCTCTTAGTGAAGCAACAGAAAAATCAACAGAACAAAGGAAGAATATGGCTCCTGAACCCTCACAGAGCTCTACAGTTACTCCATCTACCCAACAAGGTGCCAGACTTCAAATGCTCCTGATCTGAATGACGCAATTATGAAACTATTCAATGACTTTGATGTTAAAGAAACATCCCATCATTTAGTGATTTCTCATCTAGATCTAAACATATGTGATGATATTCATGGAAAAGAAAAAGGGTCAAAGAGACCTATCACTGGAGGTGCTATGCAACTGTCTTTTACATACCAAAGCAAAGATTATTATCCTTATCATAAAGCAGGAGATAGTGGTAATCACTGGATGTATTTCAGTGATGCAACCAAAATGAAGACTGAATGGGCCAATGAGTTGTTGCATGAATTTAAGTGCAACATTGAAATGCTTACACAGGCTGTGAAGGACCATCACATGGGTTCACCTCCCAAATCCCCAATACACGCCTCTCCATAGCACAAACGGAGGATTCTGCTCTGAAAGGGACCTCCAGAATGTCTACAGTGTTACCTCAACAATCCAAAGCTAAGCTGATGTCAAGTTCTCTTGTGGTTAGACTTGAAGATTTCAATATATACCAGGTCTCTACAGCAGAACGATGTCATTCTTCCCACAAAAGAATGATTTCCTGCATAAAAAAATCACTGTATCTTCCACAAGAAATGTCTGCTGTCTATGCAGAATTCACAGAATATTACTATCCAGATGGAAAGGATTTTCCAATTCCATCTCCCAACCTCTATGGCCATCTGAATGCACCACAGTTTGCTGTAGAAGAAAGAAGCATTCTGTGGTTAAATCAGTTTCTACTGGATTTAAAACACAGTCTTAATCAGTTCATGACTGTGTACAAATTGAATGAAAATTCAAAACCTGATGAGGGCCAGGGATTTAGCTCAGTTGTTTTGCTGCCTGCTGCGCAAATGCAAGGACCCGAGTTCGATCTCTGGTACCAAAAAACAAACAAACAAACAAACAAACACCTGATGAGCATATTGATGGGTTAATGCTAAAGTCTGTCATTCCTTCTGAAATGAAATCTGAATGTCATCAAGATCAACCACATGCTGTTTCCATTCAGAGCTCTGAAATGATTGCCACCAACACAAGGCACTGTCCAAAGTGAAAAAAAAAATTCTAACAACAAAATTTTGGCTTTGTGAGGTACTGTATGTTTTACAAATATATCTTTCTTAAATTTTTTATTTGATGATATTAAAATCTATTTGATTTCCCTGTGTATATATTGATTAGGTGAGAGGAAGAAATAGAAGCTTCTAGGTAGCAAGGGACAGTGAACCTGCCAAATATCAAAACAACATATTTAATTTAAAGTATCTGGATTAACTGTGGTCTGCTTGTTTTTAATTGGGAAGATAACAATGTACTTTTATACACAGCTGAAAGTAAAACAGGAGAGTGATAATGTCAGAAAAATGAACGTATGACTATTCAGAATGATTAGAAAGATATGAAACACAAGATAAGGGTTAACTCTTAAGCCAGCGATGGTGAACCTAAATTTAAAGCTTTCAATAATATGAACAGCCTGCTGTGGCATGTGTGCCATCGGTTTACCACCACTGCTCTAAGCTATCCTGCCATGGTTTTTAAATTATTTTTATTTTTTAACTTATTTAAAACACTTTCAGAGTCTATCTTTTTCAAAATAAAAATGCTTATTTATAGTTAGTCTTATTCATTCAAAATGACAATGATTTTGCTTAAAGGTCAGAAGAAATATTCTAAAATACATTACTAGAAATAACCAAAAATCTTAACGTGCAGTTAAATCCACTGTACATTAATCAAATCATTATTTCCAAGTAAAGTTTGACTAATTTTAAAAAAAATTATAATTTAAACTGGGTGTGGTAGCACAGGTTTGTAATCCCAACACTCTGGGAGGCTGAGACAAGAGGATCTCAAGTTTGAATTCAGCCTGGGAAATTTAGGGAGACCCTAAAAATTTAAAAAACAAACAAACAACAACAAACAAACAAACCGAGATGTAGCAAAGGCCCTGGGTTCAATCCCTAATACCACCAAAAGAAAGCCACTGTAATGAAAAGTAATTAATGGTATACTATTCAATTTAAAAATAAAGACTTGTTTTTACCCAAATTAACATGAAGATGCTATACCATATATTGCACTTAAAGAGTACAAAGTGTTATGCATTTCCCAGTGTATTTAAGTTTAACTGAGCATCTGGAACAAATTTTAAACAGCCTATGGGAGGGAGAATTTTATTTTTCCAATTTCAAAAAAATTTTTCCTTTGGCCAGGGCTGTACTTCAGTGGCGCTGCACCTGCCTGGCAAGCACAAGGTCCTGAGTTTGATCCCTGGTTCTACAAAAAATAAAAAAATAAAAAATTCCTTTCTACTATTTAGGTACTAGGGGTTGAACCTGGGGTCTTCAAATTTTGCTATATCCCCAGTTTAAAAAAAAAGTTTTGAAATTTTTAGACATGACACAGCCTTGCTAAGCTGTTAAGTTGGTCAGGCTGGGCTCAAAGTCATGATCAGGCTGCCTGGGCCGCACAGAATGCCTGAGGTTACAGGTATGCACCACCATGTCCAACTCCTTTGTTTTTATTAAAACTGCTCTAAAAGTAAAATCTTGAGGAACAAACACAAAATCCACTAAGATACAACAAATAAAATCGTACCTATTCACTTCAGAGACAGGATCAAAAGATTACCTGGGAACACACCAACACATTAGCTGAGTAACTTTATATAAAATGGTTAAAATAAAATTCAGATTGGACTCACATCATTCATGTATCTGTGTTCATCAGTTTAAAGATATGAAAGAATGGCACCAGAAAGTTACTCTGCACAAGGGCAGAAAAGGAAAGAAGCCAGGAAACGGTACTACCTCTAGTACACCTGTCCCTGCTTATAACTCATATTTTCATATTTTAAGATTAAGGTAAAAACAGACAGTAATAAATAATACATCATGACAGAACCAAAAAACTTTCCAGAGTTGTTACTCAAAGAATTAACTCTAAATATTTTGTAGATTCAGAACCAGAATAAGGTATTGCTTCATTTTTGTAATCTCTGAGCCCCTCATTAGTGAAGACACCCTTCAAGACACTGATAAAGCCATGAACTATTACACTAGTTTTTAAACCTGTTTCATTGTCCCTTTGCTTTTTTAAATTTAAGGTATCATTTAAATATAAGAAATAAAACCAGTAAACACTGCTATTTTACTGTCCTCTGGATTTTCTTTTCCTCTCTGGATTTCCTTTTCTTCATTATTGTCAATAGCACCATCATTTCAACTGTAAAGGCTTGTACTTGTGTTTGGGAAAATGTACTTGTAGAATAATTTTTTTAGTTTGAATTTTTAAATTTACTATGTAGCCCAGGCTGTCCTTGAACTCAGCAATCCCTCTGCCTCAGCCTCTCACTCTAGAAGTACAGGTATGCACCACCACACCTGGTTTCTTACTTTTCTCATTGGTGAGACAAAATACCCAACACCCAAAGTTAAAGGAGGAAAGGCTTATTTTGGTTCAGAGTTTGTACAGTTTTTAGTTCATAGTTGGCTCCAAGGAAGGGTGGCATGGTAGAAGGGCATCATAGAGGAAACCGCTCATGGCAGGGCAGGCAGAAGGCAGCAGCAAGCCTCCCTCCTCCCATTCTCTTTATAGAAATCCAGGCTACAAGCCTACTGATTGTTGCCATCCACATCTAGTGTAGGTGTTCCCTTACCCACACCCTTAATCCTAGTATCACATCTTTAATCCACTTTCACACATCCTAATCCAGTAACTTTCGAAACTCTTGACCTATGATCACAAGGCTTTGGGGGAGGGGGGACATCTAGATACAAAGCATAACACCCAGCTTAATTTGTATTTTTGTTAGTACACATTTGCAGTACATGATTATATTCATCATGGAGAGGTGAACATATACTTAACATATCTTTATTATTTTTCATCCTCTTCCCCTGCCCTCCTTTTCTCTCCATCTCTAGTGTGTATCTTTCAAAACAGTCTTATCCATGGCTCCTGAGTTGCACCTAAATTATAACAATGGCCTCCTATTTTTACTTACATTCTCCAAGAGAGAATTTTAAAGAGTATATTATAGTTCTAAAACATTACTCCCTGCTGGAAGCACAAAAAAATTTTGATAATCCACTTAAAGAGCACATAAGAAACGCTCTTATCATTGCTATAATTGTGACATTCAATTTCTTGGAAGTGAAATCCAAGCTCTTATGTGATTTACCTTTTCTTAAGTTAGACCTATATATACTCAATCCTATCATTCATTTTTCTATCCAACTAAGCAAAACCTAGGCAACTGCCCACTGCTCAGGACTTGTTCCCTCCCACCACAATGTCTTTACATAGGTTGTTCCTTTTCTGGATTATATCCTGTTTCTTTTCATAGTCTAAAGCTTTTCTACTAAACAATGTTCAAAATGCTATCCCTCTGCATGAAACCTTGTGATTCAACCCCTTTAACTTGGCTCAGTAATAATTAGTATCTTTTTGAATATTCAGTAATATGAGTTAGAGTACAGTGTGGTATTTTAAAATGACCATATAATTCATGTTTCTAATAATTTCTTAAAATATAAAACTTACCATCTTAACCATTGAGCATACAGCTCCAGAGTGTTAAGCAGTCACACTGCTGTGCAATCAGTCTCCACAACTTTTTTATCTTGCAAAACTGAAGTTGTATTTCCATTAAACAATTCCCCGTTTCCCTCTTCCCCAATCTCCTGGCAACCATTTATTTTGTTTATATGAATGTGACTTTACATACTTCATATAAGTGGAACCATACAGTGGAGCCATAATGCTTATTTTAATTAGCTCGCTTCATTCAGCATACTGTCATCAAGAATCATTCATATTACAGCCTGTGTCAGAACTTCCTTTTCAAGGCTGAGTAATATGACATTTACTTATCCTGCAATGTATATTTAGGTTGTTTCCACTTATTAAGAATAGTGTTGTTATGAACATGTATGTGCCAATACATTGTCAAGATACTATTTGATTATTATGGATCTAAAAGTGAGATTGTTGGTTCACAGGTTTAATTTTATTTTTAGTTTTTTGAGGGATATACTGTTTTCCATAGTCTCTCACAATTTTACATTCTTATCAACAACACACAAGCACTCATCTTTCTCTATGTACTCATCAACATTTATTTTCTGGGTTTTGTTCTATGGCAGCCATTCTAATGGTTATGAGGTGGTATATGATTGTGGTTTGGATGTGCACTGACATCTTGAGTATCTTTTCATTTGTTTGTTGGTCACTTACATATCATCTTTTTAGAAAGGTCTGTTCAAGTCTTTGGCCCATTTTAAAACTGCATTTTGCTGTTGCTGACTTGTAGGAGTTCTTTATGTATTTTAGATATCACTCTTTTATCATGTGAATTTTTCTTCTGTTCCATAGGTTTTTGATCATGTCATTTGATGCCTATAAACTTAAATTTGCTATAGTCCCATTTGCCTATTTTTCTTTTATTGTCTGTACTTTTGCTGTCATGTCCAAGAAATCATTATCAAGGCCAATTCATGAAACTTTTCTATGTTTCTTTCTATGAGTTTTAGGTCTTACGGTTAGGTCTTTAATTTATTTACAGTTAACTTTGATACATGGTATAGGGTAAAGGTTCAATTTTATTCTTCAACACATGGACATCCAGGTTCCCCAAAACAAATGATGTAGAGACCATCCTTTCCCTTTTGGGTGCCCATGGCACCCTTGCTGAAGACAATCTGACTATATACACTGTGGTTTACTTTGGCACTATTTTATTCCATTGATCAATACATGTCTTTATGCTACTATTGTACTGTGTAGATCACAATAGCTTTGTAACATGTTTTCAAATCATTTTTTTGAGAGGGAACTTTCTATTTTTGTATTCTGAAACACTAAATTTCAACTTGACCTGCTTAACAGCTACTCGTCCTTCAAGTTTCAGATTTTAAGCACTTTGATAAGTCTTCTATGAGCATTCCACTATCCCTGCAATACTCACACTATACATTAGACTTCTTCTATCATAGAGCTTACCTTGATCATAATTGAATTGGAACCCTTAGGGGTCACAATGCCTGTGATAAAAAGACCTCATCTATCATTTCAGCTTTTACAGCCCTAGCTCCTAGGAAAGTACTCGACCCACAGTAATAATCAATTAATGTAGTAATAACTGAATGATAATAGAATGCCCTGAGTTGGTAAAAATAATGAACAAAGTCTATATTGATTTAGAAAATGCTCCCAAGATGCATGAACTACAAAGATGTACAACAGCATTTATAATTATTTTTACAGAGGGAAATATATATATTAATTTGCATATATATATATATATATATCTGTAAAAATAAAATAGCCTGGGTGGGGGAGCCTCTTCATCTATACAGTTTATAATACCTCTAAACTTATTTGTCAAAAATATAAAATAATTCATAAGTTTAAATTTAAAAAAGTGAATAAATGCCTGTAAATAATATCAAGGATCAACTGTACAATCTATGACATTTTCTTCCTCCTTCATCTCATAATAAAAGAATATAAAATTTAGTAGGATCTATATCTTAAGTGTTACATTTGAACTCAGTTATCCCCGGCCCAAAGAGCCACGCAGATTATAAATTTTGTTGATAAAGTGCTTGTTTTCTCTACCACATTAATGTTCACATTGCATTTTAAGTCAGTATTTGAATATTCTTTTTAAAAACACAATGAACAGTGCATAAACTACATATTAAACAAATATGCATTGCCCATTTAGACAAATATTCACATACAGGCATCCAGTGATCCTCATTTCCTAATATCCATACCCTTATGCAGTCTTTTCCTAAAAAGAAATACCATTGGCTGTGTAAAGTAACAAAATATTCCGGAAGTCCATAAAAAACATTGCAGCTTGCACTATTTGGTCAATAAATATGTTATGTGGATGTCATTGGTTTAGCTATCATAATGGACAGAGAAGGGTATTTTAAAAATATAGAAAAGTTGGAAGAAGAGAATATTAATTCAAACTGAGGTAATCAAAAAAGATCCACAGACAAGGTAGCATTGAGCTGGGACTTTAAACACAGGTATAATTTAGACATGTAGAGATGGAGGATAATTCTAAGAGAATAAAAGCATAATACAGACTCGACTGGTGGTACGTTCGAAGTCTTCGTTTTGGCGGGGGTTACATTGAAATGTACCACAAAATGGGTGTACATTATTATATGTAAATTTTTCCTTAATAACTTTAATACTATCTTTGATCTATCCAATGAAAGAAAGTTGACGTTTCAGGTTTAGGGAGAAAGAGGTACTGGAAAACAAAAGGAAATCATAGTTTAAAGACAAGGGAATCCAAATATTTTTTCTCATATAATAGTTTCTTGGGCTGGGGATTTAGCTCAGTGGCACCGCACCTACCTTGCAAACTCAAGGTCCTGAGTTCAATACCCGGTACCGCGAAAAAAAAAAAGTTTCTCAATAAAAACTTGTTACTTATTAGCTTTACAATACAAAAATACTAGTTTCACACTTAATAGCTTTATTTCAGGGAGGGAATTTGCTTGATTTAAAGCTTATCTATTAAATATTGTTCCCACCTACCAGTCCCCCTCCCCAGACTGTACATTAATAGCATTTACCCTTAACAAAGTAACAAACAGACCCAATATTTACCTGGGTTGCATACTAATGAGACTTTACAGAGTTTAGCAAAATAATTTAAGATTATATTCAACATTCATATCTTGTTTGAAATAACATCTCAGAATTTGCTTTAAACTTTATCTCTTCTTGATGACCCAAACTCTTAAAATTATGTAGCTATTAAATATTAAGTACATCAGGTATCTTCTATCACATAGTTTTAAGAATTCATGGCTAGAAATGGAGATCATAGTAAAAATAATATCATCACGTCTTCTTGGAAACTTAAAATGGCATTGTGAATAAAATCAATAACTATAAAGTCAAATTGAAAACATGAATTAATTATGGTTTAGAAAAGCATCAAGAGACCAGGGAAGATAATCCTCTGCCACAAATTAAAACATTAAGACTCATAAAAGACACAGGTGCATCCTTAATATTTTACCAAGGAAAACACGATTCTTTTGTCATATCATTGAATCATTAATTTTCAGGCTCCAAAAAGGTTATACTGATGGCAAAAAAAAAAAAAAAAAAGGCCTAAAGTGTAGAATTTCACAGTTGAAGGCAGACACAGCTCAAAGATAGCAATTTTCAAGTTGGTATTCTACGTAATTATATTCTAATAGATATTAACCAGTTGGCCATGACAAAAGAGGCTGTCTAGGTAAATTTAGGAAATACTACAATAATCTTCTCCTGGAGATTATATACATGTAAAGCAGAGCAGTAAAGGTTGAGGAGTCTTGCCTTTATAGCAAAAAACAAAAACACACTGGTTTTACGCAGTGTGTTTCCAGATCATTTGTCATGTTTAGGGGAATAGTGTGGTCTTTTCAAATTCCCATAAATGACAAAGCTGAGGCCTAGCATGCACAAGGTCATGGATTTGATCCTCAGCACCACCAAACGAAAAACAAAACAAATCAAAGATAAAAATACTGGAGGTCTAAAGAGATCCCACCTTGTTAGAAGAACCTCAACCTTATTCCTTCATCCTCAGCCAGAGGATGTAAATAGAATTCTTTTTATACAAATATTTAATTTACACTTAATATTCTGATTGTGGTGTCATACTTTGTGGTTTGTGCATTAACTAAGGTGTTAATTTTTTTCAAAAATTGGGTTCCTAATGAAGTCCACCTGGAGATTTATCATTTAGCAATTGAGGAATGATTAAGCTTAGCTGAAAGTAATCATTAAACCAGTATTTGGATCATGTGTAGTTTTAATTTGTCCATCAGTTAACTGAACTAAACCACTGTGTTAACTATCAGGGCAGGGCTACTTATCACATAATGCTGACATGTTATTCACCAAAGGGCATATTTACAAATAAAACTGAAATATAAGAATTTATAGCCGCATAAGCAATAGCCAACAACATGGAAACTGAGTTTTCTCATAGCTATAGTTCAGGGCTTTTGGGTCAGGCATACCTTTTCATATATTTTTGTGATCACTAGAAATGTTAAATTACAGTCTTCAAATCTGATTTTTCCAATCTTTGTTTTTCTCAAACTCCATACAACTCTAAGGAAATGTAAGAATAACCAAGACATAAATTACTGAGCTTTAAAACAGTACAACTGCGTGCCTTCCTCTCCCCCTCAGGATAGAAGAGAATGGAGACAGGACAAGTAACTATTGCTAGGTTGCACCTTTTTTTTTAAAGGATTGGGAATCAAAGGTGAAAACTGTTAACTTCCTTGACTACTCTGACTTCCTCCTGGCGAACTTCGGCACGCCTTTTACGGCAACCCCTTTACAAGAGAACAGAAACTATAGCTGTTATTCCTGTCTCCTCGATCATTAAAAAAAAAAACCCACCAGACGAATGAGACAACTTGATTCCTTCGTTCCTCCAACAAAGAGGGGACTCTGAGCGCCTTTACCGCACAGGTGCGACCTCGGCCCCAGCCGTGCGCGACGCTGACCCCAGCGCGGAGGGTCGGACCGGCCAGCGGCTGCCTGGGCCGCCTCCGGTCTAGCTGCCCTGGCCACCCTTGCACCTCCGCCGGGCTCCAGCCCCAGGCCCCTCGCACAGCTCCCGGCTTCCAGGAAACCAGGAGGCGGCCGGCGGCGTCGCGGCTTCAGGCCGGGGCGGCAACACTCCCGACATCACCGCAGCCCTACCCGTAGAGCGTCCCTGCGGCTGCCGAACGAGGCGGGTGAAGGAGACGGCCTGGGGCTGGGACGCGGTTACCTGCCGTGAGCTCAGACGCTTCCCGCCGGCGCCGCTCTCCTGGCCACCGAGGGAGAGACGAGAAGACCGGGAGCCGAAGGGCCTAGTGACAGCTCCCAGTGTGCACCGCGCACGCCCACGCCGGCGTCGACGTCTAGGGCCCTCGGTCCCCACCCCCAGACCGCTCCAGACCTGCTGGCGCTGTTACCACGGCGCCCTCAAATGGTCATTTGTAGGAAGCGGCCACGACGCTAACTAATGGTATGGGAGGGAAAGGTGTTTTAAACAGGTGTTTTTAAATCTCCAGGACAAGTCTCATTTTGATGGAGAGTTTGAAAGGATAAAAATTAAAAATAGCTTCAAATATAATTGAGCAGTAGTTAAAGAATTCCTTAACATTTTAGATGAATGACTTAAGGCTCAGAGTACATGTGTAAAGTTAGGAGACACATGATTGGTATCACATTTGGCACAACTTTTGCGTGTGGAGCCCTTTAATCATGTCAAGCTGCTCCGAGGACTGTGCCATTTCCCACACCATAGAATAAAACAAGTGTTTACAAAGGTGTGACTAGAAAATATAATAATATTTTAAAGTAAAAAATCCCCAACTATAGAGAACATGCTGTTCTAAGAATACTATGTATTATAATATGTATTTAAGCATTTGAAAGTCTTGCAGGTTAAAAATGGAGAATATGAAAAACGATTGCCACCCTTCAAATAGATGAATTGAAACCAAATAGTAGTTAACTGAGATATTCTGTAATTATTTCAATTGTAATAGAACAAGAACTTGTTCAGCAACATGATAAACTTTAAAAAATTCCAAATACTGGTTTTAGAAAAATTGTCTTAAACATGTATCTATAGAGACACTAAAGGATTTACCATATTTACTTAGAATTGCTTCAGCTGGGTGTAGTGGCACACCTGTAATCTGAGCACTGGAAAGGGTGAGGCAGAAAGATCACTGTGAGTTGGAGACCAGCTGAGCTACATTGTGAGACCCTGACTCAAAAAAACAACAAAATAAATAAAATAAAGCTTTATGTTTGGTATCTGGGAATCAGTAATTATGACTTGGAAATGATAAAGAGAACATCAATAAGCAGGGTTTTCTTTACCAAGCCATCATTTTTAAAATACCCTTTTGTTTTTAAAGTACATTGTTCTACTGTGGCCTTATATTTGTTTTCCAACTATAAATATTTACACTACCAGATCTTTTTCTGTGTCAAACTTTCAAAAATTATCTTGTAATAGTAATGAGATTATGATTTCTCTGAGTCAGTTTTTACTTCTGAAAATAGCGGGACCATACATCTGGAATTAGTTTCATGTTCCTTTCTTTTCAAAGGTGAACGATGAGTCCTGTGTTTCAAGACTTCAATCACACTCTTCTACATTGGTAGCAGAAAATTTCATTACACTTTCAATTTTGGAGGTACTATGTCTAAATTGAAATGCTTTATCAATCCTTGACACTTCTGGCCTCAGAGCTCAACAAAGACTCTAGTTCTTTAAAAAGGGATGGAAGTAGGGCTTCAAGGTGGGGAATTCAGCTCTTGCTCCTGCTGAGGATAGTACCACCTCTGTTGCCTCTACTCCATTATCTCGTCCCTGCCCAAGCTAGCAAAGGAAGTGTACCCTGGTCCGAGTTTACGAGCTTTTCCAGGGAGGCTAACGCTCCAAGTTGAGCTCATAAAAATCAAGAACTGAGGACGCTCGGCTCAGCCTCCCCAGCACTCCCTGCCAAAGCCGAGTTTTGAAAGCTCGTCCCTCCCCGGGGACCCAGAGGAGGCGGGGCTCTCTCCGCCCGGCAGGCGGCGCTGTGGGTCACCCGGCGTTGCCCTCCGTGCGGTCGGGCCCGGCGTCCGCTCTGGGCGCACGTGCAGCAGGCCCTGGCCGGGGCTGCCCGGGTTCGTCCGAGTCGCAGGCTGTGTCCCGCGTGGCCGGCGCTCAGGCGATGGCGGCGGGGGCGCGCGTGTTCCTAGAGGTGCGGAGCCGGCTGCGGAGAGCGCTGCTGATCGTGGGGTAAGCCGGGAGGGGCTGTGGGTGCTGGGCGGCCGCTGAGCCCGCCTTCCGCCGCCAGTCCGGTGGGGCCGCCTGCGCCTCTCTCGGGACGCGGACGCGGAGCTGCTTCTTCTGGTTGCTCGCAGCGGCCAGACCGCTCCTCGTCGCGCGGACGACAGCTCGGCGTCGGTGGGAGCTTTTGAGAAATGCAGGGTCTCAGCTGCACCCAGATCTGCTGATTCAGAACTTAGATTTAACAGAATTTCCAGGATTCAGATGCGCGTTACAATGTGAGAAACAGATATAAGACACCGTTAGTAGGTGTCTGGCGTTTTTAATAAAAGAGTACAAAGACTTCTAAGGATCTTCGTTATAAAGTTCCAATGCGTGTTTCCTTGTTGTGGAAATAACCTCATTTGCACCCGCCCCTTCCCTGACAGCTCAAAGTGGGGATAATAGTATCATTCAGTAAACTTGTATTCAGTGAGTGAATGAAAGGGGGTTGCGGATTTTTTGTTGAAGCTCATTTTTAAAATTTATATTCCAAGTTCTAGTAAGAAATCTGCAAACTTTTAACTGGTTATTCACTATACAAGCAAGAAACAGGAAAAAAATGTTCATGGGGGGGCAGCAATTTGAATGGTTTATGATCCCGTGGCTCTTGTGACAGCTATTACACATGAAGGAAGTTGGACGTTAAGATCCTGAGCTAGGTTAATGCTTTGCTTTTTCTCTTTTCCTTGAATCTGCTGGGCACCTGTTAGAGTAGTTTTGGATTTGGCATGAGTACTCAGTTCAAATCCTTTTTTTTTTTTTTTGTACCAGCACCACTGAGCTAAATCCCCAGCCCCTCAGTTCAAATCCTAACTTCCTCAAAAAGGTAGAATAATTTAATCTGAATTTCTTCAATTTTAAAATGATATACTATATTTCGTATTTCCTGGACTTTTTTTTAAGATCGAGCAAATATCCCCAATTCCAGTTCACCTGGTGGGATAATTAGCAGCCCAAACCTTACCACTCCCACCCCAACAGCTTCTTCTTTCCAGGTTTACTGGTCCCTCGGAGAACTTTTTTAAACAAATTAAGAAACCTGGACTGCTGGTTTGTTCCTCGTCTTTGACTGTTGGGCTTTGTCATCTGTCAGTTCCCCTACCCTAGAAGAGACCACTTTTCTGGTTTTATTCAATAGAATTTGCCATTTCTTGAATTACATATACATGGATTCAGGCTGTATGTACTTTTTTGTTTTTGGCTGCTTCCCTTCAACATAATGTTTTTAGAATTCATGTTTTATCTGTATTGTTCCATATATCAGTAGTTTATTTCTGTTTCTTGCTGAGTAGTTTTTCATGCTGTGAATGTTCCACAGTTAATTTATGTGTTTTCCTGTTGTGGATATTTTGCCTGTTTCCAGGTTGTGCTCATTATGAGTACAGCTGACATTGGCATAGTTTTATTTATTTCTTTTTTGTGGGCATACCTTTTTTTTTTTTTCCTTGAGTAAATGCCTATGCCTGAAGTTGCTGAAACATAGAATAGAAGTGGGCATAACTGAGAAACTGCCATAGACCTCTAGTTGCTTCATATTTTTTCCTTCCTTTGGTATTGTCAGTCTTTGGTTTGAACCATTCTAATAGGAATAGAATATCACACTATGGTTTTAATTTGCATTTCTCTGGTGACTAGTGATGTTCAGCATATTTTCATTTGCTCTTTTGGCAATTGATGTATGTTGTAAAATTGTAAAATTTTTCTAAGGTTTTTGTTCTGTTTTGTTTTGCTTTACCCTTAAATAAAACAGGTTGGTTGTTATTGTTCAATTGAAAGAGTGCTCTGTGTAGTCTACATCAGGATCTTTTTCATATATAAGCTGCCTGAATATGCAGATATTTTCTTCTAATCTGTGACTTGGCTTTTCATTTTCTTAAAACAGGTTGAATATCCCTTAAGTGAAGAGTTTGATACCAGAATTGTTTCAGATTTTAGAATTTTTCAGATTTTGGAATATTTGCATAGACCTTACTGGTTGAGCATCCCCAATCCCAAAATTTGAAATCCAAAAATGCTTCAAAATGAAAAAGTTTCAGATATCAGAGCATTTTGAATTTCATATTTTTGGATTAGGGATGCTCAACGTGTAGTGTCATTTGATGAACAGAAATTTTAATTTTAATTAAGTCTAGCTTACCCCTTTTTCCTTTGAACATTAGTGTTTTTTATATCTTAAAACTTTGCCTATTTTAATATTGTGAAGATATTTTCCTGTTTTTATTTTATAGGAATTACATCATTTTAGCTTTTACATTTTGATGTGTGATCATGTTGAGTTTTTGCTGGCAATGAGGTAGTAGTCAAAGTTTATTATTTCTATATGGATATCTAGTTGTTCCATCACTGTCATTAAGATGACCATCATTTTTGCCATTGAAATAACTCAGTAGTGTATTTTTATCAGAAACTAGTTGACTTTACTGTTTGCATGGTATTTTTTTCTACTCTTTTACTTTTAATGTCTTTATAATCCATTTTTAATAGTATATATCCAGGGATTTTTTAAGCCCATTTTTACAAATCTCTGCATTTTAATTAGGATTTTGAGTACATTTATAGTTATTGTAAATCTTGTTACAGTTGTGTTCCTAATCTTAAATGCTTCTGGATTTTATCATGAGATGTGAAGTAGGCTTCTGGTAAATATGAATGATAAATTGCATAATTTTTGTATTTCTTTTTTAAGGGTTTTGATTGTGAACAGATGTTGTATTTTCTATAATAGTTTTCTGTATGTGTGGATGATATGGAAAAATATAACTCCCAACCTGTTAGATGACAAATATGCTGAGTTTGTGGTCCCACAACATTAAAGAATGAAGTAAAAAACCATGGGAGAAAGTTAGGAGAGTTTTATTGGGAATAAGGAGAAAAACAGCTCCTGAATTTCCAGTGGGGTCCCCAGTGGGAGGTAACTGAGGGGCCCATTGTTAGGAATAATTTATACACCAAAATCACAGTATGGGTACAATGTGGGTCAAACTGTAATTAACCTATAGGATTACAAGTGTAGTTGCTTGGCTAATATTGATCCTGTAGGAAAACAAGTCACATAGCAATGGAATTGGTATATGGAAAAGATCAAAGGAATTGTTGGAAACAGGGGAGTATAGGTCCAGATGTTCTGGTTACTCACTTTTGAGGCTGATGCCTAAAGTGGTGCTAATTACAGCATAATCTCAAGCTGCTGTTTATCTCTATTTTGCAGACTGTGCTATTGCTTCTCTATCCTGAGGCCTGAGTCTCTTCAGATTTGCCTCCAGCCGCAATTCTGATGTCTTTATTTTTTTGTGCTAACTTCCTTGAGGGTCCAAGCCCTCATTAATTTGTCTAACTTAGCTGTGTATAATATGGAGATGGTCTTTTTTTTTCTTTACATGTATGAGTTACATTAGGAAAATCAATTTGTATTAAGCCATTTTAACATTCTTGGAAAAACCTTGGGTATTCATTTATTCAGTCCACAGATGTCTATGACTTTTTATTTTAGTGCCAAAAACTTAAATTCAAAGTGCTGGGATGTAACCATGGATAATAAGAGCAAAAACAAAAAACTTTGTCTTAGCTTACTGTCTAATGGTGGCAGAGGGGCAGTGGTGAGCAGAAAATATACAATATCAGAGTGCTGAGGTTACAGGCATGTACTATCACACCCAGCTATGCATATATTGCCTTTTATTGTCATGCTTCCTGTTAAGGCTTGTGTCTAAATGCCGCGCCCCCAAGCGTCATTCAGACACAGGTGGGGCTTTTTCAGAGGTGGCTACATCTGGAGTGTGTGATGCTGGAATTGATTCATGGTGCCCTTGGCTAGGCTCAGGGGCACTATGATTAAGGGTGTGAGTGCTACCTGCCCTAAGCAGTCTGAACAAGATAAAAAGGGCAGAAAGATGCTGTTAAAGTCCCTTGTTGGTTTGCTATGTTCTGCCACGACACCCTACCTTGGAGCCAGCTGATTATGGACTGAAACCTCTACAAACTGTGAGCTAAATAAATCTTCTTTCCTTTAACTTTGGGTGTTAGGTATTTTGTCTCAGCAACAAGAAAAGTAACTAAGACACTTTGTTGTGCCCAGATTACGAAGTCCCAAAGACACCAGGAGGCCGTTTCCGATGTAAGCACACGAGGGTCGTTTATTCAAGCTTAAGCAGGGACTCTCAATTGTCACCAACACAGCGGATCGAGATTGAGAGCCCGGAGTTCCAAATTAGCAGAGTTTTTTATTGAGATTACAACAAGCTTTGGTCATTAGCAGCCATATGATTGGTTAACATGTAGCAAGTATGAAGTGTAGAATTTTGATTGGCTAGGCTCATTGGGGGTTGAAGGGGATTACGTATAGGTTATTACAAGAAGAATGGGGACACAGGTTAGTGGTCTACTGTCACGTACTGATGGTCAGCAGACATCCTGACTAATGGCCACGACCACCTTGTGTGGACAGTCAGCACGTTAACAGATTGTCCTATAGATAATGGGCCTGGGACATTTGTTTCTAGGGCAAACAGATGGCTGAGTAATAAACTTAGGAATCCTGAGTTGTGGATTACGTCCTTTGTCCCAGTTCAAGCACTAATTTGAGAAAACAAAGGAGACTGCTCCATTTTGGACAAAATGGAGTCATTCTGGTCCCACATTCACAAAATGGAGTCACTTTCGGTCTCACAACTTCCTCAATCTATTTTATAAAATATATAATAATATACCATGTTGGACAGAAAAGAAGTGCCTGGAAACAGAGGGGAATAAGGAAAAAATATTGCAATCTCTTATTTCAAATGAGAAAGTAACATTAGGTTCGTAAACCAAAACAGGTTGAGGCATAAACTATGGAGGCTAGTGGAAGACTTCCTCTGAAAGAACAGTTTGGTTTAAAGGGTACCTAGTTCAGAGAGATGTGAGTGGAGCCTGAAAGCACATGCAAAGGGTCTTATTTTGATGTGCTGGTGAATGTCTAACAATCTACTCTCCAGGAAAACAAAACCAAAAAATAAAAGATCCTGATTTGCATTGTTTGCTGATTTCTGTGGTGTAAACACTTTTGTAACGGGATTAGTGAGACTGGAGTTAGGATTCTATTAGGTAGTAGGGGTTGTAGAGAGAAGGCCCCAAAATGGAGTTGGGAGGCCAAAAATGGAATCTGGTGAGTTACAGCCCTCTGGGGATCTCACAAAACTACCTGCTGGGGTCCTTCAGCCATCTGAGACCTCTCTAGCACATGGTCAGTCAGGCCACTGGCTCAAAGGCACATGAACACTGCGTTGACTCTGTGTTGGTCTCCTATAGGGCAGAAATTATATTGCTTATAGGGCTGAGAGTATGGCTCAAAGGTAAAGCACTTGCCTAACATGTCCAAGATCCTGGGTTTGACCCCAGCACTGCCCAAAATTATATTGCTTATGCAGCTGCCTGAGCTCTCTTCTAAATCCCATAAAAACACCTAGACAAAGAGCCCTGGGGGTATCCTACTTAGAACCCCCTCCCAGCTGGTGGGAGCTTTAGTTACTTTATTTCTTTTACCCTCTTGCCTTTATATCTTGTAAATAAATTTGCTTGCACCCTACCTCCTCTGTCTGCAGTTTCATTTTTAGTCACTGCAGGACACAACTTTTGGTTGACACTTTCACCATGGATAGATGACCTTTACCTTACCAAAATGGGTTCAGCCAATTTGCAAGATTCCTGGAACTTTAACAACAGGTACTCCAGAGCTTACAGAAGTTGAGTCTAGTTTATCATTGGGTCTCATAGAACATTGAAAGGACTATAGTTTGTCCTTGGAGTGCATGTACTCATAGTAAGATGTGAAGTCATTGTTGGATAGTTCTAAGCAGGATATGACACTTGAAAGAATACAAGTAAATATAAGAAAGCCTCAAGTATAAAAGATTTGTGTCACTAAAATTAGAGTAATAAAAGAGGAGACTTTATTTTTAATTTAATTTTTGTTTTGTTTTGGGGTCTTACTGGTCAGGCTGGCCTTCAACTCCCTATGTAGCTCAGGCTGACCTCGAACTCATGGTGATCCTCCTGCCTTGATCCCCTAGATGCTGCAATCACAGGCATATACCACTGTGCCCAGCTCAGGAAGAGACTTAAATAACCACTTGGCAATCCTAAATATTGGGAAATATGTTACTTCTAGATTATACTCAGACGTCCGTCTTGTTTTGCCAGTTTTCCATATAGTATTTCTAATAGTCAGGATCATGTATTACCGTGTGTGTGTGTGTGTGTGCATGTGCACACGTGCGCACAATTCCCATGCTATTGGGAATTGAACCTAGGGCCAGCTCACTGAGCTAAATCTCCAGGGTCTGGCTGAATCACTAAATTACCCAGGCTTGGCTAGCACTTTGAGATCTTCCTATCTTAGCCTTCCAGAGTGCTGAGATTACAGGCATGTATTACCATGCCCAGCTGTACATTACCTTTTATTGCCATGCTTCCTCAGTCCATTTCAATCTGGAAGAGTTACTCTTTTTCTTTCTCTTTGATGATCGTGAAACTTGAAGATTATAGCACAGTTGTTTCGTAAGATATGCCTCCATTTGAGTTTATTTTTATTTCCTCAAGATAGATTCAGGTTATGAGTGTTTGCCAGGAATACCGGAGAGTTTCTGTGTTCTCACTGTATCCTAGCAGGTGGCACATGATTTCGATTTGCTCTATTACTGCTCTTGTTAACCTTGAACAGCTAAGTTGGTGTCTGTTGTATTTCTCTACCTAAAAATTACTCTTTCTTCGTAATCAAAAAGAATTGAAGAGTGATGAGACTGTAAATACTGTATCCTGTTCCTCATCGGATTTTCCTTTTATTGTGCTAGGAAGAGCACATAGATATTGCTTTTTTTTTTTTTCTTTTATCAAACTGTACTTATTGCAGCCAGGGAAGTCTCTTTAGGGTGGTTTCTCTGTCTTTTTTGGACATTGCCCTATCATTCTTTGATTTCCTAACTTTGATGCATAGTAAGGTGTTCTAGGCTTGTGTCATTCTTTTCTTGTGCCAGCCCTAGTTGTAGTCATTTTCCCCAAGAAACTGTGGTGGTTTGTTTTATTTTAGTGGAACGTGAACCCTAAAGAGTACTCATGACTACTCCGTGTCACTTCTCTCAGAGACAGGGTTGTGTATGGTGTATGTATGATGTTTATATATCATTAAGCCTCATGTGGTCATATGTGGGGCTTTTTGGAGGTGGCTGGATCTAGGGTGTGTGAATGTGGATTAAAGGTGTGATACTGGGATTAAGGGTGTGTGATACTGCATTAGTCCACTAATTGGTTTGTCATAGTTCTAAGTGTGGGTAATGGGAAGCCCCATCCTGGGTGTGGGTGCCACCACCTAAAAGGCTGGAAGCCTGTATGTAGTACAAAGGAAAGGGAGGCTTGCTGCTTGCTGCCTCTTGCCTGCTCTGCTTTGGTTTGTTTCTCCTTTGCCATGGCCCTCTACATGCCACCTTGCATTGAAGCCAGCTGACTATGGACTGAAACCTCTACAAACTGTGAGCTAAAATAAACCTTTCCGCCTTTAACTTGTGAGTGTTGGGTATTTTGTCTCAGCAATGAGGAAGTAACCAAGACACATATGGATGTGCATGCATACATACAATTACATTTACATCTACCAGTGTTATCTATTTCTTTATTGAAATCCAGGACTTCACACACAGGTATTTCTAATTCCAGTGCACAGGCACAGTGTCCATTTTAGTTTTCTCCCTTTCTCTTTGTAACTCTGTTCTCCCCAAATGAGAATTCTAGCCCTCATGATTTTTATTTCCCTCTTCAGTCCCCCACTAGGTAACTAGTCTTCTGCTGGCATCCTTTGCTGCTTCCTCTCTCCCCACTCATTATTGACACTCATTCATCTGCTTGGACCCTGTTTTAAACTGAATGTTCGTATCTGCGAGGAATTCATATGTTAAATTCCTAAGCCGGTGATGGCAAACCTTTTTGAGCTTTCTTTCAGTGATACAAACAGCCCACTGCACATGCCACAGGTTCATGCCTAATCTCTCAGTGTAATGCTGTTAGGAGATGGGGCCTTTGATAGGTAATTAGGTTTAGATGAGGTCATGAAGATGAAGCCCCACCATGAGATTGATGTCCTTCTAAGAGCAAGAGAACCTGAGATGAAATATGCCTCTTTGCAGTATCTTAATTAGGCCATCTAGCTACAGTGGAGTTGCTCTCCAAATGCTTCAGTTCAGCATCTGCAGATTAAAAATATTCAGAAAAAAATTACATCTATACTAAACATATACAGAGTTTTCCCTTGTCATTATCCCCTAAAGAATAACAGCCATTTACATAGTCTTTACTTTGTGTTAGACACTAAGTGATGCAGAGATGATTTGAAACTGTGCATAGGTCACATACAAATACTATGACGTTTTACTTTAGGGACTTGAGTATCTGGATTTTAGTATGCACTGGGAATCTCCAAAGCACTCTTCCATGGCTCCCAGAGGAGGACTGCAATTTGCAATAGCAGCTATAGTCAAGAAAAGCTCTGAAAACCCATGCTGAGCTGCCTCCCCATCCCCAGCTCAGATACCTTCCTCACCTGCTTGGTGATCCTTCTGGTGGTCACTCCTCGCCCTGTTTGGTTTCTCACTTCCTTCCCTGGCCACTGTGCTTCCTTCATCTTTTAGGTGCCTATCTTGCACTGATTGAAGAGTTTGAGGTTGTCTTTTCTTCCAAAAAATATAGGTTCTGGGCCAGGGGTTTAGCTCAGTGGTGCTGCCGCCTGCCTCACAAGCACAAGGTCCCAAGTTCGATCCCTGGTACAAAAAAAAATACAGGTTCTTGATATTCTTCATTCCCAATCAAGTGCAGATGCATATGCGTTGAAAAGGGACTAGCCAGAAAGTAGCTTTAAGACTTTCTAAGGCAAATTAAGAAGCCTGACTGAGATTCACATGTGAACACATGGTCTGCCCTCAGATGACACTAAAGGAGATGGCCTCCTACTTACACTTAAGCAACACAATGTGAATAGCTTGCCATCTGCACTTAAGAGGGAGCCACAGGGGGACTGCTGTTTAGTTCCATGGTAGAGCAGCAGGTATTTAGCATACTGGAGGTCCTAAGTTCAATTTCCAGCACCAAAAAAATAAAAACAAAAAAGGAAGCTTTGGCACTTTGCACTTCTGTTATGCTAAACACATTTCATCTTCCTAGGAGGGTCATTTCTGTATGTGCCACTGTCATTTCCTATGTTACTTACATTTCTATGCATGCCTTCTTTTCCCTCTATACTTTTGATGTCTTTTGGACAGGGGCTGCATCTTACTCTTATTTCCTACAGTGAGTACGGTAATCTGTGTTTATCATGAATGGAATTAGTATGTCCTTTCACACCTAATATTTATGTCACTATGTTTTTGTTTTTTCTTAAACATGACAGGAAGTTTTTCTCCTGTATCTTTTATTTCACTTATTGTTTCCTTACCAAAATCTTGTATGTCAGTTAACAATACTGATTACTCTGATATTCATGCTGATCTCAGACGAAAGAATAAAAAGGTGTTGTAGGACTTTCATTTATGACTGGGAAAGGTACTCTCTGACCTGATCTAAATCTACTGTAGATTGGTTTCCTGTTTGTGCTGTTATTCTGGAGTGAGATCCTTGGCCATTTTTTTCTTCTTTCATCATGTGATTTTCATCAAAGAGAACTAATGTGTTTGAGTTTTATTTTTAATTATCAGAGAGCCGAAAGGAGGAGGAATGCCCATGGACGTTACAATAACTCCCTTCTCCCTCCGGTTGATAATCCCTGAGGGCTGCACGGAGATCTGGCTGCCAGCAGAGGTCAGGCTTGTACCTTCCTCTTGCCGTGGGCTGCAGTATGTCGCTGGGGATGGACTACACCTGCGGCTGCAGGCACAGGCCGAGTTCAGCACAAGTGAGTAAGACCAGCATTTCTATTCTGCATTTCCTTTTTTGTTATAAATCAAAGGTAATTTTTTCTTCCAGGTGAAATGACTGCTCATCAGTAGCCTGGAAGAGTTGGAAGGTTGACAGAATCCAGGGTCTTTGTCAGCTCTGCCAGTTACCAGCTGTGTGCAGCTAGGCTTCATTTCTTTTTGGTGGTTTTTTTTTTTGGTATCAGGGATCGAACTCGGAACCTTGCGCTTTCGAGGCAGGTGGTGGAACCACTGAGCTAAAATCCCCAGCCCTGGTGTCTTTTTTTAAAAATAGACTTTATTTTTAAAACACTTTTAGGATCACAGTGAGCAGAGACTTCCCCATACCCTGTCTTTTGTTTCTTTAATTGTAAAATGTCTTGGTTCATGGTTATGATATGAAGATTAGATAGCCATTGTGTATGTCCTGGTTGATTTTAAAGCATTGCATAGAAGTTCATTTCATTCAGCAAACAGTTTAACTCATATTATCTGTGAGGCATTAATGTTGATGCTCAGGTTACACACATGAACAAGCTATGTAAGGTCTCTGCTCTCAAGAAGCTGACAAGTCTACTGCATAGGGGTAGACACTAAACAGTAATTTTAATTACAGACTGAGAAATGCTATGGGTAAAGTACAGCAGAATACTGAGATATGGAATGATTTAATGTTGAGTGAAGGAGAGGAAGGCAGGGAAGGCCATTCTGAGGGGTCAGTGTTTAACCAGAGAACTGAATGAACCAAATTGTCCATGGAGAGACTGTTTAGAAAAGAGCAACAATGCACATCAAGGTTCTGAAGTTAAGTGTGATAGACCATAATTTGATTTTGATTGTCACTGTGACTGTTACAGTTGAAGTATTTTATAATTGTAAACAAATTCAAATTGTATATAGATTAAGTAAGAAGGAAATTTTGTAAGATCTTACAATTATTTATTGAATAAAATTATTGGTTTATTGCACCCTTACAGTGTAATATGATTTGGAGGATTAAAATGTGAACAGTGGAGACAGAGACTGTAAAAGCCTAATGTGATGCCTATTGAGAAATATTATGAGGCTTCATTGCTGCTCCTCTCATGTCTAAAGCTTCATGGAGCCTGGAGTGGGGAAAACTGAATTTCCTGAGGAGCTATTTAGGAGATGTTGAGCAGTTCCCTGATTTTTGAAAGGAAAGAGAAGATAGACAGCATTTTACTTCTATTTTTTTTTGCCTAAGAGTAATTTTTGCTAAAGTTCTGAATTAGTGAATAACTAGTTTAAATTCTGCAGAATTGGCTTTAGAAACAAGAGGTAGCCAAAGAAATGTCATGGAGCTTAAGTGGTATAGAATAAACACCAAGAATGACAGTTGGAATAATCATAGAAAGAAAGATGAGGTCACCAAGATGGAAAAAAAAGGACAGCAAACTCCCTGAGTGTACTTAACAATGGGCTAGGGAAATTTTGTTTTGGGGAAGAGGCTGTGGGAGTTTAGATCTTTGATGTCATCCCCTTCTCCTTTAGCGACAGTAACCATAACAGGAATTTTGTGTTGAGTCTGGAAACTGGGGAGAGGTGGGCATGAAAGCCACAGTCGTTTCTAGGATTGTGATTTTAAAGATCCAATGACATAGTATTTGGTTGTTGCCCACTCATATTCTGTAACTGTGAAGATATAAAGAGCAAAACTAAATCTTTAAAAATTTTTAAATCAACAAATATTGTTTAAGACTAAATTGATTGCCATGTGCTAGGTAGTTAGACTATTGTTTGTATTCATTGGTCTCCTATTTATACTTTTGAAACATTTTGCTCAAAAATCTGAAAAGGAAAACTTTTAAAGGCTTGTTCCATGATGCATGAAAGCATATGCAAAGTAGATTCCTCAGCACTTAATTGCTTTATTGCTCTCCACGTAATAGATGAAGAATAAATATTTGCTGAATGAATAAATATCAGGTAGTTGAATACTGATGTGGACTTGAGTCAAACTGTATGGTAAGGAAGTGACTTTTGAAACTTAAAACATTCTGTGGTGTTTCAGGTGTTTTGTTTTTTTTTAGTTGACTTTTCAACTGTAAGAACACCCTTTTAACCATCCTAGGTATCATACTATACAGTATTTTGAGTATAAGGTAGGTCACATCATGACCCCTGGAACAGAACTGGTCACAATAACTCTTAACACTAGCATTGCGCTTATTGCTAGCACATTACTCTTCCAGGATTCCTTGGTATTAGAAAGTTCTGGCTTTTCAACCTGACCCAGTGGCCAGCAGAGGGTAGTGTTTCACTGAAAATTTTGTTTATTAGTTTTAAAAAGAATATTTTGGGTGTTTTACTTGGGTGTCCTTTTTTATCTGCTCAAAGTTAAATAGAAACCCTCTATTTCGCCTTGGTGCTATAGGAATTTATGAGCACCATTAGAAATTAAACTGCAGAATTTTTAACTGCGAAGGCTTAGGATTTCTAGCACCAGTTTTTTGATCCTTAAAATACATACAAAGTAACACCAACCAAATTCAAAATTCAAATTGCTTGCTTTTAATGGCGCTGACCTCATTTTTTTCAACTAGATTTTTTTATAGACAGTATTTTAGAGTTTTCATTTAAATAAGTTTCCTTTTTTTCACAAATGAAATAACAGAAACTCAGGGAAGCATGCTGCCTTATGCTGCCGTTTCACATAGTATGGGAAATATGCATTTCCCCCACAACTTTTAACATTTTCTAACAGCTTTCATCAGAGATTGAATTTTCCTTTTGCAAGATCAGACTCTTCTTAGGAGCCTTTCTGTTTCCAGGCACCTGAAGATTTATTTTGTTTGTATATGTTGGTAATGTGCCAAGGTGGACATAAACCTTGTTAAAACTAGATTAAATTTACATTTTCAGAGCTCTCTTTCCCAGCAGTTATGCTGCTGCTGAACCATACAGTGAGATGGAGCAGAGGAAAGCCATGGCTGGGAAAGAGCTGGGAAGGCCATGGCTAGACACAAAGTAGGCCCTCTTCACTCACCTTTTACTCATAAGCCTCATTCATAGAATGAGAGAAGTAATGTTCTCATGTTACATGGATAACCAGGGCACTGCTTAGCTCTGAAACATTTAGCAAAATCTGTCTCTGAAAACACTTTACAATATTTACTTCTGGTTGAGTCATCTGATAATACTAATTAAATGTGTACTTCTGGGTAGATCATAAACAGTGTGTACTGATGGTACTTTATTGTGGCTAGTAAACCTTTTAAGTATATTACTATGTTCCAAACATCTAAGATTTGGTATTTCCTTAATTTTCCTTTAGAACTGATTTCAATCTTTAATCAGAGCTCACAAGCCCAAGAATGTTGCACATTTTATTGCCAGTCCTGCGGTGAAGTCATAATAAGGGACAGGTAAGGATGCATTTAGAAATGATTAAGTCTGTGCCTAGCAGTGGCTTTTTTCTTTATCAGAATTTTGGAAGTAATTACAAAGGGAGCAGTATAGATGCTCCTAAAATGAATATATGGCCTTTATGTCTGTTTGAATAAAAGAAACCACAAACCTCAACAGTGATGAGAATGGAACTATTCCTAAGGTGATAAGGGCAGCTGTGGAAGGCTGGTTGAGGGAAGAAGGCTGGGCTTGGTGGAAGAGCCTGGGCCCATCACTGAAGCACCTCTCTTCCCAAAAAGAGACACAGGATCTATCTCTCATGTTTTATCCCTTGTGGTGACAGAGTTTCCACATAAGTGAATTTTCTGCCTCATAGAAGCTTGTGCAGCAGGATTTTTGATCTGAGCTGTTTCTATCAGTGCCTTTCTAAAATCCATTTCCTATTTTCCCCTCTTCGTAAAACAGAGCATAGAGAGCACAAATTAACCTTTTCTCAGTGATTAGGTTAATCTTGTAACCCATTTTGTGGTGTGCTGTGATTACCCTATTGAGGCAGAAAGGGCTCTTTGCTATTTTCTTTGCATTTCTAAGTTGGCTTTTTAAATTATTTTTTGTCTTCTGTCATCCTCCTGTCAGCTTGTTTCTTTGGTATAAACCCCTCTCCCAGAATATTCAGCTTCTAATCACTCATAGGCTGGAAAGACAAATAAAATCTTATTACTGTTAACAATATTTAAAGAAACAATTTAGAATTCTGCATGAATGGGTTTCCTGAGAGAAGCATCTATAAATGAAGATTCTTCATATATGAAACTGCTTTTCCAGTGTCTTTGTCTCAATAATACTATCCCTTTACCTGTGTCCTCAAGGTAGAAACCTGGTGCTGTTGCCTTGGGTTCCTCCCTGTCTCCCCAGAAATAGTCACCAGGTATTTTGGCAACTTCCTTTGGATCACAGGTTTACTTCTCTTCACCCACCAGTGTCACTGCCTCAGTCAAGGTCACTGTTTTCTCACCTAATTACAGTTGTTGCCAGTTCTGCATCTGCTTAGCCTTCTAATTTTGCCTTCCTTTGATCCATTGCTACACTACTGAGCAGTTATTCTAAAATGCCCCTCTGTTCAAACCTTCCCATGATCCCCCATTTCAGAATGCATTCCTTTTCTATTCTTTAAAAAATTTGTATTAGTACATGTTTGCTGTTCATAATGATAACATTCATCATGGGTAGTTGTTATATGTGCATAACATCTTAATTCTTTTTTTAAATCCCCTTTCCCTGCCCTTTATCCCCCCTCCCTTCATCTCTTGGTCTCCTTCCTTTTTACAAAAGGTTTATTTCCCTGTTTCCTGTTATCTATCTTATTTTGTTCTTTTAATTTATTTATATTTGGATTTGTCATATGAGAGAAACCATCCAATATTTAAGCTGGTGTGTCTGATTTATTTCACTTAATCAGGATGCAGCCTTTAAATACTTAGTATGCCTTGTTCATTCTTTTGTGAGTTTATCTCTCCACCTCCACTTTCTCGCCCTCTCCCGCATACCCCATGCACACACACCGCCACAACACACACTGTTATTGCTTGTATTCTCTGTGCAGCTCAGGTGATCAGCGTGCAGTCTCACGATCTTTTCAGTGGTCTTCTTCACCCTGGGACCTTGTGAAAGCTGCTCATTCTAAATGCGCTGTCCACCCCCACCCCCTCCATGTCTCCCCTGCTCAGCTCCTCCGACCTGTGCAAAGATAAGGCATGCTACTGGGAACCTTCCTTGAAAGCTGGGTTGTGTTAGGTGCTCTACTGAGGTTTATTTGCCTGTCTTCATAATTAAACTGTAAGCCCTATAGGCGGGGATAGTCATATTAACCTCTGTATCCTTTATTCCTACTTCATTGCAACTATGATAGTGGCTAGCAAACAAACTCAGAAGGCATACTGAGTTTTTATCCACAGTTTACTAGCTGTATGATTGTGGGTAAATTACTTAATCGCTCTGTGCTTTGATTTCCTTATTGAGATACTGTGAATGACAATATGACTTACCTCCTAGGGTTGTCGGGGGGGATCAAATGGTTTTAAGTGTTAATAATACTAGTGCCTGGTACATGGCAAATTCTGAATATATGTTAGCTATTGTGATAATTATTTTTATTGTCATCATCCTCAGCATCATGCACAGTGCCTGATGAATAATGTACTCCCAATATATTTTTGCTGGGTTGAGTGGAATAAACTCTAGTGTATTTATTTTGGGCTTCCACCAACCTGTCTTGTTTGCTCTCTGGTTCTTGACAGTATTCCACGTAGAGGAGATGTCCCAAATTACCCTCGTGTAACTCTTGAGAGGTTACAAAGGGAGCATCATCAGAATGATTATATTGAGTAAGGAATGATGTGACTTTAAATCTACAGAGGAGAGAGGAGCATCCTTGGTCAAAGTTACTTGGGGACAGGCCCGCTTTATCTGGAAAGATCCAAAAGATCCCAGTTTTATTGCCATTTAACCAAGAACTTTATCCTCCTCTCAGCTTATTTCAGGCTTTGGTTTAATTCTCAGACGAAGTTTCTGAAACATTCACTTCTGTACAACAATGAGGTGACTTGGAAGTTAACAGTTTGAACAAGTTAAATTCAGTGTAATAGTAGTTCTGCTACCCATTCTAGTAAGGGATATCAGTTTTCTTTATCAATTGGTATTTGTGCTTCACTGGAAAAGGATGAGGATATGAAAGATGCCGGGTTTCCTATTCAGGAGCTATATCTTCTGTTTTTGTCAATCCTCTCTACCACCATGGAGGTAAGCTATAGAAGGGCATGGAGGCAAGCTATAGAAGGGCATGGAGGCTGACATTGGAGAACAGCTTCATTTATTCTCCATAACCCTGAGCATCAGGAGGCCCTGGAGTATGGAAGCAAGAGTTCGAGGAAGGGACCTGTGTTTGAACTTCAGCTTTACCACTTAGTAGCTGAGGATCAGGTTTGCATCACCTCAGCTTCTTCTCATAGGACTGTTTTCCAAACTTGTCAAGAGTTAAGGAATATAATATATAAGAGTAAATGCCCAACAAACTCTTTGTAAGTATTTTTATGGACCTACCCCCCTTTTCAAAGTGTTCTTTTTAGAAAAGTAGCAAATAATCTAGTTTAGTATTCAAAACTTCTGATTCACATAGTCTATATATATCAGAGAAATGAATCACCTCTCTCTGAGATCATAAACAGTGTACTTGGCCCTTGCCTTGTTTAAGCAAGGCTTACCTGAGAGCCTTTCCTTAGCATACCTCTGTATCTGGACAAGGTATGCCTCTTGAACAAATGGACAAATCCTTGACTGAAGACCTTGTTCACATCTCACTCTCGGGTAGTGCACCCCATGACTCTTCAAATAGTGGAAAGATATGCTTCCTCCAGTGTCAGCACATAGATCTCATGCTGATCTATGATTTTCTTCTCCCTTCATTCCTTATTACTATATATGGGAGTGGGAAGGAGAACTTTGGTGCTCTTTAAGTAGAAAACAAAGCCAAAAGTGTTCCAGAAGAGGTTGTGTGTGTGTTGTCATCAAAATCAACTAATTGTAAGCATCTTTCCAAGGAAGAGGCTTATATCCTTGGTCTGTGTTGACTGATCCACACTGGGAGTCATGGAGCAGAGTTAAAATCTACTTACTGGCTAGCTTTCTTATCTGGAAGTAAATTACTTTAATTTTATGGGCCTCAGTTTCCTTATCTGTAAAATGAAAAAGTTAGATTAGATAAACCTGTCAGTCTTAGCAGCATGAAATTTTTCTGATCAGTGAGCCTCATGAAGTTGTAGTTTGAATTTCTGTGATGGTTCCTATTTGGATAGTGCAAGGCTAAAACTCGTTACTTTTTTTTTTTCCAGTGGGAAAGGTTCTTGTCAAGCAAACTATAGAAATAAGATACAGAAACCCAGCATGACTCATTAATGCCATTTAGTACTTAGCACCATCACATGAAGTCTGCTAATTTTAATAGCCCTTTTTCTTTACTTAGGGTCACATATTCTTAGTCATTTTGTTTTGGTTTTCTGAAAGTAAGTAATGCCTTGTTTCTTTATTAAAGTTTTCCAATTTAAGTTTTAGTAGATCAACAAAGTTTTTCTATAAAATCTGTACGAATGTGTTCAATTTTTGATTTTGATCTTTTTGAGACTACACAGGTCATAGTATCAGGCAGTAATAATAAAAATTACTTCTTTGTGAGCAGTCTTAGAAATAGCCAAGTGATCAGTGTGTTTGCAATTTGTTATGTTTTCTTGAAATACACTCATGTGAGAGTTGGCCAATCAGATTTTCAAACCCAAGCCTTTTGACTTTGAGAATGTTGGGGTGGGAGTGTTCTCCTGTGGTCTTTAGATCAGTTCATCCTGTCTCTGGATCAGTCCATCCTGTACCAGCAGGAGCTCATGAAAACACTGAAACCCTAGGAGGCCAGCAGGATGCCCCTCATGGAAATGTGAGATACCAGAATATCAAACCACTTGATTGATCCATTTGGCAGACCAACTGTAATTGTAATCTAATAACTACTCTTGTGAATACAGTCGCTTTTTTAATGAAAGAGAACAAAGAGGTTAGAAAAGAGTACAGAACTTGGAGTATAGCCCAGTGCTAAAGCACATGCTTAGCATGTCCCTGGGTTCTATCCCCAATAACCACACCCCTCCCTGCAAAAGAGTACAAAACTTGACTACTGGCAATAGTGCACAAACTTTTAGAATAAAATTACAATACTTTTATGGGCCTAATCATACTATGTACATAACAGTATTAAAATGCAAAGTTAGTTTATGGGATTTGTGGCCTACTGGTTGGAGAATGTCACCTAAATTTGTCTAAATTTAAGCAGCCATATTTTGAGCTTTTGATACTTGTTATTCTTAAGGTCATTAATACTCGGTTGTAATTCAGTCTGTAAAAGCTGTATGTTATTACCTGTCATTGATGTTATCATTGATTAATGACTGGTTTTAAAGTTCCGATCATTTTTTATTTTTTATTTTTATATGATACACATAGATATTAATAAAGAAAACATAAAAAGCACTCCCATATGAAAAGTATAAAACAAAATTTTATAACAAAATAAAGAATAACAGTTACTATACCGTGTATCATGATCTTAAAAGAATGGTCAAAATGTTACTCAGAGTACAAGTCATAGACCAAAAAAAGTGTCCTACAAAGTAGAAACAAAAAGAACAAAACTTTCTTTTCAGTGAACAAAAAGAAACTAGTAGTATACATGAAACAAATTAGCATATATTTAAAAAATATTTTTTAAATAACTAATAGATAATTTGGAAAATTATTTGAATTTCTCCCTACTTTTTTATCTATCTTCTATTTTGTTCTCCCCCCCCACCGTGTGTGTATAATTTCTTATATAAGAGAAACCATGGGATATTTAAGCTTGTGTGTCTGACTTATTTTACTTAACGTCATGCCTCAAGTTTATCTTTCTTTATGGTAGAGTAGTACTACATTGTGCATAAATACCACATTTTGTTTATCCGTTCATCTGTTGATGGATGTATACACTTTTCAAGAGCTAGCTATTATAAATTGTGCTGTTATGAACATGTGTATGCATGTATGTTTGAATATCACATAAAACAACAGCAATAAATAGTGTTTATTAAAGTTACGTGTTACAAGTTATTATTTCCCAAAAGGTATACTCTTGGTGCATTAAATATAGCTAACAAATTTTAATTTAGTTTAAACATGTAATGTTCATCATAAAACCTTAAGCTCAGAGAACATTTAAGAAGTCATTTTACTCTTTCTGAGCTTCAGCAGATTTTCACCTCAATTACCTTGGAAAAAATGGTATCTATTTTGTTTTGAAAGTTCTCCTGGGAAGTAGATCATATCAAAGTACACTTTTCAGGGTTTTAGATAGATATACTTGCAGTAGAAGTGTGATTAAAATACATCTTTTGTTCTGAAAGGTTTTATGTTTTTTCAGAACATCAGAAAAATTTCTTTCTGCTATAAAAACCCTTTTATCTTTCCAGTGACTTGCAAATTAGGCACTTTCTTGCTCCTAATGTCTTACATAGCTGGTTAAAGAATGTATTACAGCTTTTATTCACTGTGATATGGGGTCAAGTTCACTTTGAAATATCCTATTTTGTATTAATGTTCATCAAGTCTCTGTAAATGCACTTTCATTTCTTTAATCATTTATGGGATTGACATTGCTGTCTTTTGCACTGTTTTAAGGGGTATGTTTATTAGGCCTACATGCAGAATGTCAGGAGACGGAGAACCTTAGTGATGGAGACAATCCTCAACTTTATTTAGACCCAATTCTTACTCTACTTCTTGGTAAAAATTCTGAAAACTATGTAGTATGACCCTGTCTCAAATAAAACAAAGCCCCCCAAAATCTAATCTGACCTGTCACTTCCTCAGATGCTACAATGCTGCCCACTCCTGTATAGGACCAAGTCTTATCTCATGGCATGGCATGTAATACCTCATACAGTTTGCCACCATCCCATCTGCCCAGTCTCCTCTATTGAGTTACTAGGGGAGGGAATATATTCCCAAGAAAATAATTTAGTTTTGGAGTCAGAAAGATCTGGGTTAAGATCCTGACATCATGTCACACCTCTGATTCTGTGAACTTGAGCAGATTATTTAACATTTCTGAGCCTCACTTTTCTCCTCTGCCAACCGGGGAATGGTAATTCTTCTCTCACAAAGTCTTGGGCATTAAAGGTGGATAGGTGTCCCCAAAGGGTCTTCTTCAGTTCATCTACACATGCAGACTTGAAAGACTACCATAGGCCTCAGCTTGCCAGCTGGGCAGCATGAAGAATTCCTCTTAGCGGGGACTCTGCAGCATTTCCTGCAAGTGATTGTTTATATAGTCACCTGGGGACTTTTGTCTCCTTAAGTGACATGATTCCCATTTCAAAGCACAAGATCTGTGTCAGGAAATTGTAATGGCTTCCCTGGCTTAGAAGAAGCCTGAGGCTCTAAGCAGTGTCTCTGCTAATAATTCTTTGGCAATAGTTTCTTGGGTTCCTCACAAGGGACTACATTCAGGGAAGCACAAAGCATGGGATTCTTATCAGATGTTTACAGCCCATCCATAGTTTCTTCCAGTCCAGATGTAGTTTACCAATCAGGGATCATTTTTACTGTAAGCAGTGTTGCCTAGCAATATATTTGATGCCTATGAGCTTACCTGGTTTCCAGGGTAACAGAACTAGGTAGTTAAACTAAAGGTCAGAGTCTTAAGCAGCAAGGGAAAAGATTTGTTAACTCTTTGATCCCAGTATGCAATAAGCCCAGCCAGGGACCTCTCATATTATAGTTAGCCAAATATGCTAGTTCATTTCTTCAACAAATATTTAAGGAACTGTGTTACACAGTAGGTGTATAGTAGTTAGGTAAACAAATCCAATGCCTATCTTCACATTGTTCCTTTCATTGCCTGGGAAACTATCCTTCAAAGGCCAGTTCAGATGTTACTTCTTTGAAGTTCACACATAATCAACTTCCCTAGCACTTTGTATGTATTGTTCTGAATCCCCTAAATTTTTTTGTGCATGTGGGAATGTATGTTTGAGGAAAGAGGGTAATACTCTCATCAAATTTTCAAAAGAGCCTGTATAACCTCTTGTCCCCAAGAGTTTAGAAACCCACTTCTTACATGTGATTTTGTTACTGTGTATAACTCTGTATTTCCTATTAAATGTGAATAGTTTGAAAGAAGGGACTGTATGTGTTCTTATCTTGTGCCAACAGAATGCCTGATTAATAATAGACTTGAGGAAATGTACATTGAAACTATTACTTCTCAATATCCTCACAGGCTGGGCAGCGTGAATGATGCCAGTGATATAGCATTTCCTAATTTGAAAGGGAAAGTTTTATATATTTCTATAGTTCTCCCTAAAATTGGCCTTTCTCATTCCTAGCTCTATCCTTTGGAGTTATAAATTACATGTCTACCTTCTTCCAAGCTGTAATTGGTGTTTTGTGATACTCACAGTTGATCAAGGAATCAAAGAGAAATGGTTAACATGGGTAAATATTTTTTAAAAGATACAAAAATGAATTTAATTTTTAAAAAAGATGTAACCATATCTTAAGTATCTTAACTTAAAACTTATAAGTAGTGTATATCTTAATTTGCTAGTATTTACTGGTGGGAGAAATAGGAAATACCACTTTAACCAGGTGATCAAGATTAACATCACCAGTGATGTCATTTTGATATAATATGCACTGTGATTTGATGTGATGAGAAGAGTACCTCACATATGTAGAATTGCTTTTTCCAAAACTGTAACTGCAGTTTAATCTTAAGACAATACTAGATAAGCTTAAATTTAAGGATATTTTGTGGGTTGCCTGGCTGTTACTCTTCAAATATCTCAAGGTCCTGAAAAATAAAGACGGAGCAATTGTCACAGACCAGGGGAGACCAGAGACACATGATGACTAAATGTAATATGTTACCATACATTGAACTGAAAAAAAAGGGATATTGTAGAAAAACTGGTGAAATCCAAATAGTCTAGTTTTGACAAATCTACTATGGCTGTGTACGATACTGTATTAACTTTAGAGAAAGCTAGATGAAGTGTATATGGCAACTGCCTATACTGTCTTTATAACTTTTCTGTATATCTAAAATTACCTAAATTGGGCCAGGGATTTAGCTTAGTGGTTCTGCCGCCTGCCTCGCAAGTGCAAGGGTCTCGAGTTCGATCTCCAGTACCAAAAATATATACATAAATAAATAAAATTACTTAAAAAGTTTATTAGAATAGAATAATGGAAGAATTAAAGAAGAACGTTTTAGATGATTTAAAACTTAACACACATAAGCCAAATTAAAAAGCAATAACACTGAAAAAATATAAGGGGATAATAAAGTATATAAAATACACATTTTTGCAAATTCATAAGAACATACTAATATCCCTAAAATTATAAAACAAATTAAGTTCATAAACCAGTATATACTTATCCTTGGCTGGTGAGACAAGGATTATTTTTATACCTCTTTACATTTTCCAAATTGTCTGTCATAAGTATATATTACTTTTATAATTGGGGAAAATTAACATTGCAAGCATGTGGCTAATAAGCGCCTGTTGTCTTTCATGCTGATTTAATTAAGAAAATGTTAGTTCTACTTTGTACCGTGAAAAATAGTTTTTCCTTTTTCTGCTAGGAAGCTCCTCAGAGTGCTCCCACTGCCCAGTGAGAACTGGGGCGCTCTAGTTGAAGAGTGGTGCTGTCATCCTGACCCCTTTGCTAATAAGCTCCTTCATCCGCGAGAGAATGACTGCTTTATTGGAGACTCCTTCTTTTTGGTGAATTTGAGAAGCAACTTGCAGCAGGTAAGACCTGTATCAGTCCCATTAGAGATGTGCTTTTTCTGGAATCATTTTAAATTGTCAAAATACTTTTTCAAAATAAATACTGATTTAGAGGCTGGCTTAGATACTGATTTCCTTGTTTTTTCCTTAATTCAGAGTTATTGAAGAGACTGTTCTCAAGGCCAAAATCCCTTATTTTAAACTGTATTCTCTAGCTCTGTTCTATTGATACAGAAAGAACTTTAAATTAAAAGAGCCACCAGGGGCTGGAGGACTAAAAAGGAAACCTCTTCATGCATGGATTTGGGAGTGCATCATTTTACAAACCAAATGCCCAGCTTTTTTGGGGGGGTGGGGTGGACAATATTTCATAATCTGTGTACATTTTAAGTTTAATAGTTGATTTAAATTTTTAAAAACATTCTACTACTCCACGATATCTAGTGTCCAATTAGGCACAAGTATTTTACTGTGTCTGCCCATAGTCTAGACTAGTGCTGATGTTATAAAAACAGAGGCCAGCAAAAAAAAAGAGGAAAATAGGAGAGCCCAGGAATGGAAATAAAGCTTGTGCTGCAAGGTCTAAATTGGTACTTGGCAATATGAGGTCAGATGGCTCTTGCTATATATGTTTGTTTAGGGAGAAGGCAATTTCCTCTTACTGCAGAAAACAAGTAGTTTATTTTTTTAAAAAATCAGTGGCATTGGTTTGGTTCTTGTAGGAGTCATCCTACTGATAGCTGGTCAATACAGATGTGATTTAAAAAGTAAGGAAAACCATTGCCAGGGAATCTTTATTTTAACATCTGATTATTGTAAGGAACAAAACCATCATACTTTCAATTTCATTTAGAACTCATTTAATTTTTGTAGTAAGAACTGAACTACTGCAAAAGATATGTAGTACTTGGTGAAGTCTAATGTAAATTAATTTATAGAACTATTTTGAGGGAGAGTAAGAAAATTTGTCAAATATCCATATTCATTTTGTTGTCATAAATATTTAAGTGCCTCATCTCTCACCATAAAAAGAAACCCCTTTATCTAAATATATGGTTCACTTTATATTTCAGTATTTTAGCATTCTGTATTTTAAAAAGTAAATGGTAAAATGGGAATAAAATTTATAATATTATATTAAATTTATATTTTAATCTTTGCTGTTTTATAAGTTTTTCATTTTATGATTATGCTATGCATTTCAATAATATTTGGAACGTGTATGTGGAAAAGGAGTAGAGAAATACTAAGAAGCCATGTTTCCCTTTTTAGATAAACTGCATTTATTGTATGCTGAAATATATTCACATTTACGTCTTTATCTCCTATATGATGACATTTATAACAATTCCTCTTTATTGTTTACAGTTATATATTAAAGTAGGGTTCTTCATGGTTAGATATTACAGTTGTGGTATCAAGGAGATTGTGAGAAGTTATTGTCATGACAAGCTGCTATTAACAGGACTGTTTCCAAGTTGGTCTAGATGGAAGTTTCTCTTTAATTGGATATTGTAGCAGTTGAAAGAGTGTCTCTTTAGCCAAAATAGTAACATACAGTTGAAGAGACTGCTTAAACAGTGTTCATGAGGCTCCTATGGGAACAAGGCTGCTCTGTGCTACTGAAAACCTATTTCTCATTTCACCCATTCTACCATCTAGCAGGGCTTTGAAATGTCACATGATGACACAGCATCCTAATGGTATCTCTTGGGAAACATTTTTTTTGGAGAGACAATATCAAGGGTCTTTAGAAATTGAAACAACACAAAAGAAAATAAAAATGAGGACAGGAAGCTAATCCACCTCTCCGAGTAGCGCTGCCACCTCTCAGATACATTGATTTAATTAGTCCCCAACAATATGTATCTTTGAGCTTGGCTCTTTAGAGTTCCCACACTGTTAGGCTGCTTCATTTCATAACTTGCTTTATGATTTCCTTGAAACATAGCTAAAGAAAAGTGCATTACAAAGCATTTTCAAACAAATATAATGTGCTAGAATATTTTAATTAGAAATATCTTATTTTAAAAATAGCACAAACATAGTTACACTATTCTTTACCTTTAGTATCTACTTGGAGTTTCCCAATTTTATTTGCACCTGTGTGCAACAGTATGTATTTTTTATTTTCAAAACATTTCTGCTGAAGATCTTGCTTTTGTCTGAACTCATTTGTCATCCTATGTACAATTTTTCATGCCTACCAACATACTAAAAGTTTTTGCACCTTATAATAGGATGATAAAGATGGTACCTCAACATTTTATAAGATTGATAATATCATTTAACACTTAAGTCTAGCCACACTTAAAAACTTCATTCTATTTTTTAAAGAGCAAAGTTGAACTTTGATTATTGCTTCCAAGTTTGACTAACAGTTTTATTTTTTTTAACCTTGGGGTACTTCGTAATTTATTTATTTAGGTAATTTTGGTTTTTAAATCCATATGTATATCTTTTAGAAAAACATGTTAAGCTTTCTGAATATTCTCAAGTATAAAAAGGATAGTATTATGAACTTTAATAGTGTATGCCAATCATTTTGATTTATCAACTATACTTCACCTGTTCTATTTTCCTTTTACTAAAGTACTTGAAAGCAAATCTCAGTCATCATGCCATTTCATCTCTGTATGTTTTAATATGTATATCTGAAAATAGGGACTTCCAAAAACATAACCTCATTGTGATTATCATCCTAATACTGATACGCTACCAGGCCATATAAAAATTTTACTAATTGTTTTAAAAGTAATTTTTACTGTAGGTTTTTTGTTGTTGTTTTGTTTCTGTTTTTTCAGACAGGGTCTTGTTATGTAGTTCAGGCTTACTTTGAACTCACTGTATAGTCCAGACTTGTCTCAAACTCATAGCAATCCTCCTGCTTCAGCCTCCCTGGTGCTGTGATCACAGGTGTGTGCCACCGCACCTGGCTCTTCTGTAGGTTTATTTGAATCATCACATGATGGTTGTTTGTAGGCATTTGGTTCTTTTTTTTTTTTTTTGTACCAGGGATTGAACTTGGAACCTTGCGCTTGCAAGGCAGGCTCCAGAACCACTGAGCTAAATCCCCAGCCCAAGGCATTTGGTTCTTGGGTGGTTTTTTTTGGTACCAGGGATCGAACTCAGGTCCTTGCGCTTGTGCAGTGGGCAGCGAAACCACTGAGCTAAATCTCCAGCCCTAGGCATTTGGTTCTTATTGGTCAGATTTTTTTTTTTTTATTTTATTTTATTTCTCTTTTTTTTTTTTGGTACTGGGGATTGAACTCGGGACCTTCTGCTTTCGAGGCAGGCGGCAGAACCACTAAGCTAAATCCCCAGCACTATTGGTCAGATTTTAAAATTCTGATTATTCATGCCTAGTAAGGGTAGAATATTATTATTTTCTTAATTTTTATTTTTATTAGCACATACTTTCTGTACATAATGATTACATTTATTATGGTAAGTTAAAACATGTATATAACACATCTTAATTCTTTCTGTATCCCCGTCTCTTCCCCCTCCCTCATCTCTTTGCCCCCTTCCCCTTTGAGAAAGATCTCCCTGTTTCCTATTATCTATCTTATTTTGGTCTTTATTTATACTTTGGGCTTCTCATGTAAGAGAAACCATGCAATATTTAAGCTTGTATATCTAATTTCACTGAACATATGGTCTCAATGTACGTCCCTTTTTCTACAAATGACTCAATTTATCCTTCTTTACAGCATAGTAGTGTACTCCATTATGTATGATATTTTCTTTATCCATTCATCTGTTGATGGACATATAGGCCACTTCCCAAGATTAAGCTGTTATGAGTTGTGCTGCTATAAACATGGGTATGCACGTGTCATCATAATATATCTTTAGCTCTTTTGGGAGGATACATAGAAGTTGAATTGCTGGGTCAAATGGAATTTCATTCTTAGTTTTTTGAGGAATCTCCATAATGATTTCTATAGTAGTTATACTAGTTTATATTCTCACCAAAAATAGAAATGTCATTTGCTTTTCCCCCCACAGCCTCACCAGCATTTGTTATAATTTGATTTCTTGATGATAGGAATTCTCTGGAGTAATATGGAATCTCAGTGTTGTTTTAGTTTGCATTTTTCAAATTTCCAGAGATGCTGAACTTTTTTCATGTATTTATTGGCTGTTTGTACTTCCGAGAAGTGTCTATTCATTTTAGTGGCCTATTTTTTTTATTAGATCCTTCATTTGGAGGGAGCTAATTTTTTTGAGATTTTTATATATTCTAGATATTAGTAGTCTATCCAAGGAAGAGGTGGCAAAAAATTTATTCTCATTCTGTATTTGTTTCTTCATTCTGCTGATTGTTTCTTTTGCTGTGCAGAAGCTTTTTAATTTTAAATAATCCCACTTGTTGATTCTTTTTTTTGTTGCTTTTTTAAAAAATTGATTAGCACGTGTGTGGTGAATGTTTACGTTCCTTGTGGGGAGTTAGTACATGTCCATAATACAGCTTAATTTCTTTTTTCATCCCCTTTCCCTTCCTTCCCTCCCTATCCACCCATCTCTTGATTCCCTCCCTTTTTTGTATGTGTTTGCGGTATATAATGTTTACATTCCTTGTATGTAGTTGGTACATATTTTGGGTTTCTCACATAAGAGAAATCATGTCTCTGATTTACTTCAGTTAACCTTTTGGTCTCAAAGTGCATTCATTTTCCTACAGGTGACTCAAGTTTATCTTTCTTTGTGGCTGAATAGTACTTCATTATGTGTAGATACCACATTTTCTTTTGATAGACATATGGGCCAATTGCAAGATATTGTTTCTTGTGCCATCGAGGCTCTGTTAAAAAAAAAGTCCTTGCCTATGTCTTTGTATGTATTTTATCTTCCAGCAGATTATTTGTTTTAACATTTTGATCTTTGATTGCTTTTGATATTAGTTTATTATATTGTGAGAGATATGGGTCTAACTTCAATATTTTGCCTGTAGATAGCCAATTTTCCCAGCAACATTTGTTCAAGTGTCTGTCTTTTCTCCAGCCTATGTTTTTGGCCTTTTGTCAAAGATCATACAGCTATATGTATCTGGGGTTGTTTCAGCATCCTCTGTTCTAGTGATTCACCTGTTTTTGTGCCAGTACCAAGCTGTTTTTATCACTCTAGCTTTGTGATAGAACTTGAAATCTTGGATTGTGATACCTTCTTCTTTGCTCTTGTTGTCCAGGATTGCTTTTGCAGTCTTGGGCTCTTATGGTTCCGTATAACTGTGAGGATCATTTTCTCTAGTTCTTTTTGAATACTTGTTAACAATCTGTTTTTCAGTATGTTGTTAAGGATTTTTACTTGTATGTTTATTAAAAAGATTGGCTGTAGTTCTCTTAGTTATATTCTTGTTTGGTTTTGGAATCAGGGTATGCTAGCTTCTAGGAATAAGTTTGGAAGTACTTCTTCCCTTTAAATTTCATTAAAGAGTTTGAGGAGTATTGGTATTAGATCTTCCCTAAAGTTTTTGTAGAATTCAGCGGTAAATCCATCAGAACCTGGGGTTTTCTTAGTGGGTAGGTTTTTTATGACTGCCTCAATTGTATTACATGCTATTGGATTTTTTAGGGGATTTTCTGTCTCTTGGTGTTCTTTTCTGGTAATTCTTATGTATCCATTTCACATGGATTATCTAATTTATTGAAATACTTTCTTTTTTTGGTACCAGGGATTGAACTCTGGACCCTTGCATGGCAGGCGACAGAACCACTGAGCTAAATTCCCAGCCCCGGAATATATATTTTTGAAAAGTTACTAATGATTTTCTGGATTTCAGTAGTGTCTGTCCATAATCTATCTTGGTTCTTATTTTTTCCCCATTCCCCTGCCCTGCCTTCAACCCCTCCATCCCCTCCCTATATACAAAGACTTTGTTTCCATTTTTTCTTTTTCTCATATTAATTCCATTCCCTTCTTTCTTTTCCCCCACCCCTCCCACTTCCCCTTCCCTTTTTCACCTTTTCTTCCTATTTCACATTATCTATTATACCTATTGGTCCTTATTTACATTTTCAATTTCTCACACCTGAGAAACTACTTGGTATTTACACATGTGTGTCCTATTTATTGGTTTTATTTTTTGATCTAATATCCTGATTGATGTCTTTTGATTGGGAAGTTTAAACCATTCACACTGAGTGTTATGACTTAATTTCTGTCATTGCGTTATTTTCCTGTTGGTGATTCATATCCCCCAATTCTGCATACCTGCTCACCTTCCCTTGTGTATTCATTCCATTAGACTTTCTGCCATTGTTGCCTTTATTATCTCTTTCTCAGATATCCTTGAGAATGTTTTGGAATGGTGAATTTCTTTAGGTACTCTTTGTCATTGGAAGACCTCATTTCTACATCAATTTTGAAAGTGGTTTTGCAGGATATATTACTTTGGGTTGGAAGTTTTATTTTATTTTATTTTTGATCTTGAAACATTTCAAGGTCTTCTGCCCTTTAAGGTGTTGAGAAGTTTGCTGTAATTCTGATGGGTTTACTTTTATAAGTGATTTATTTCTTTTCTCTAGTAGCTTTTAAGATTCTGTCCTTATGTTAGACTTCTGAGATTTTATATATGATGTGTCATGGAAAACTTTTCTAAATCATGGCTATTTGGGATTCTATATGCCTCCCTTATTTGCATGTTAAATTCTTCCCTATTTCTTGGAAAGTTTTCTGCTATTATTTCTGTAAATAGGATTTTTATGCCATTTTTTGTTGACTTTTTCACTAATTCTAATTTATCTTAGATTAGTGTTCTTTGTGTCATCTAGCAGCTGTTGGATCCCTTTTCCTTGTTTTCTTGCGTATGGTCACCTGCCTCAGCACTATCTTCTTTTTTTTTTTTTTTGGTACCAGGGATCAAAATCAGGACCTTGCGCTTGCCAGGCAGGTCCAGTGCTGCTGAGCTAAATCCCCGGCCCTAGCCCTATCTTCTAATTCGAACACTGTCCTCATATTGATCACTTCTGCTGCCCATTTCAGTAAAATTTTTTATTTCCTCTGTTTCTGTTTGGTACCACTTTATAGGCTCTGATTCTTTGCTAAAATTGTCATTTATATTTGTATCATTTTGTTGGGCTCTGGTAGCTTTTTATAATGTCCCCTGACAGCTCACTGATCATTTTGTTAATTATGTCCATTATCTGTTTAATTATGTCATCTTTGGATTCACTGAGCACCTTATTGACTTTTTGATCTCCTTTTATTTTTCCATTTCATATTAATTCAGCTGTTTGGCTTTTTATTTTCTCCTGGTTGATGCCCTATTGATCAGTTTTGGGAGCATTGGGAATTTTTTGGAAGTTTTGTTCCCTTGTTTTCTCCTGTTTCATGTGTGTGTGCACGTGCACAGTGAAGGTTGCAAGTCTACTATATTGGAAAGATTTTATTGGTAGCATGGAGATCTCTTTCTTAGTATAATTGGCCCTGCACCTAGTTCTCTGGAAATGAACCCCAGTATTATTGATGACACAAAGAGAAGCAGATATTGGCATAAACTAAAAACCAGGTAATAACAACTTTGCCACCTTGGCAATAGCAACAAAATCAGCAACAATAATGCAGTCAAAGACAAACTGAGTATTGATATACCATAAAAACCAATAAAAGTTACCCCTGTACTAGTCTTAACAATAGAAAAGAGATTTATAATTATAATGTAGACACAAAGATAAACCAAATATTGACGTACAGTAAATATCTACTAAATGCACCAACTATACCACCATTAACAATAGACAAGAATTCAATGATAAGATCATAGTGTCAACTAAGTAAATATTTATAAAGCTTAATAGTAGTAATACTAGTAATTATGGAGGGCAGGGGAAGGGGAAAAAAATGAAAGAAGTAAAATTTCAAAAAATTTTTTAAAAGGAAGATAAGAAAAAGGGAAAAGTGAGATAAAGAATCCTATTAAGGAATAATAGAAAATGGAATTGGATAAGAGGAACAGAAAAGAACAAACAAGAAAAAGAAGATAAAACAGAGAAAAATAATTAAAAAGGAAAAAACTCTCCAAACTTCAAAACAATAAAAGGAGAAATAAGTCCAAAACAATTCCTCTGTGTTTTTAAATGAATGGTTTGTTTCTTTCAGTGTTTGCGGTATTCCAATCCACCAGCTATGGTAGAAGGATATTGAGTCACTAGTCAGACCTATTTTATTTCCACACTCAAATTTTTATATATGAGTGCTGAGTCTTGCCCTGCTTTACTGTTGGGTGTGGCCAGTCAGTGGTTTCTGACATAAGACTGTATTCACTCTAGTCTCTCCCATTTTTCTTGTCCCTCTGTGTACCCCAAATCGAAGCTTTCTCACAGATTTATGGGCTCTGGGTTTGTTACATGTCCTCCATTCTGCTCAAGAGACCCCTCTGCCCATACACTCTAGGCTGTGGCAACTGTCAAGCTGAAGTGTAGCCCTGGTCTCTTTGGCAGATGGGGAAAACTGACCACTGAGCTGTGTGTTGGATATAGGCAGCAGTATGGGGTGGGGAGTGTGTCAAGCAGTCTGCTGGATTTAATGTCAGCACTTTCAGACTCGACCCCCTCTGAAATGTGCACATAAGAGGGCTTGTTTCTGAGCTTCAAGAGCGGGACTCTCATGTCCTTCCTGGCCTGAGTTTAAGTGTCTCGGGTGGTCTCTGTCTAGCTGTCCCCTTTCTACAACTGTCTCTTCTGGCCCTGTCCCACCCAGTCACTTCCAGAAACCCAGAAGTATAGTTGTCCTGTGGCTCATTCTTAAACAATTGACCGTTTTCCAAGATATCTCTTGATTAACACCTTTCTACTTCCTTGAACTACCAGTAGTACATGCATAACTGTCCCATACTGCTCAATGGGGCAGTCATGCATGTACCACTGATAGTTCAGAGCTGCCCTGCAGCAAGACATATGAATTATGGCCCCATCATGAATGTGTTAAACACTCTTATATATGATGGACACTGAACTAGGTATCTTCTCCAAATCTAGCCTGCCATTAAGGAGTCACTTTGGGAGTAAGACCCCATACTATTTTTTGCAGTTTACCGTAACCATGGGCTTTTCTTGGGGCTGTCACTGTTAGCCTGGTCTGTTGTTTTTCCCTGGGATTGCTGATCTTTCCCAGGCTTACCTTCTATTAGTGAAGACAGTTTCACTCCCTGGGAGGCAGGGTTAGCTTTCTGGACTGCTTTGTTTTTTTCTCTGCTTTGTGCTCCATTTCTCCAGCTTCTCTGTAGTTTCTACTTTTCTTGTCAGCTAACTCCAAATTCCTAGAGATCTACTCTTTGTTTTTCTTTACCAAGTTGTTTTCCAGGTGTCTTGATTCCAGGTCCCAGAGAAGCTGTATTTTGTTGCCATTTTAATCTCTAGAATCTTATTTTTAAAAACAACAAAAAAGAAAACAAGCATTTTTCCTCTTTGCATGAAAATAGAAATGAAATGTTTTATGGAGACAATTATAAATAAAATGCATTATGGAGCACCCAACAAAAAAATTTTGGCTTTGAATAGAAAAATTCTTCTAGGCCGGGGATTTAACTCAGTGGAGCCACCACCTGCCTCTCAAGCACAAGGTCCTGAGTTCAATCCCCAGTACCAAAAAAAAAAAAAAAAATCTTCTAAAGTTTTGCTAGTCTAATACCCTGTGTTAGCTTCTAGTAAAACTTGTAGTTTTGGTAAGATTTAATGAGTATGGTCAAATTCAACTTGTAAAAACTATTATCTTTAGAGAAGAATTTTTAATATCAATTTGGGGCCAGATAGATATCTTTTACTTCAGGAAAACAAGAAACTGCCATAATGTCAGTCTCTACAGTTGAGTATAATCTACTGGCTTTCTGAGCTCCCTTCCTCCAGGCCTGAGCAGATTGGTTTCTTTCTTGGCTTCTGTGTCTTATCTCTGATAGGAATGATCCCATCTAGTCACTCACCTTGGTCAGGCTCTACTATGTGCTATCTGTGATGTGCTGATAAAATGATGTGATGTTCCTCAGAGAAATAGAGATCATACCATCTGTGGTTTGAGTGTGCCTGGACAAATGTTTGAGCCAGATGTGAGCACATATGTGCTTGTTTCCTCAGCAGAGACTTTTAGAGAAAGACTGAAAAGTCTGTACAAATCCTCCAGCTAGCCTAGGGGAAAATGGGATAAATTTTTATGCTATTGAAGGTTGACTCAAGTGTATGAAGGGATTCTCAATTCTTCCTATGGGGAAGAGCCATGGGACATTTATGAAATTTTGTGAGTAATATGGGATTGAGGCTGGGTAAAAGAATGAGTCAGAAAGAAAAACCCAAATATAAGTTGAGCAGTTGCTTTTGGCTTTTTGACCTTTTACTAAAGGAGGATATGTATTTTTTACGTCAAGATCTGATTATACACACACATGCATGCTTGCATACACATACAAATATACAAATATACCAAAAGTACTAAAAGTTTCTTTAAAAAATCTACCTGATATTCGAGGCAGCCATATTTTCCATTCTATTTTGTTTTTTTAAAATACTAGCTGTAAGTAATGGAATTTATTCCACAAATTGATTCCCATTAATGGTATGTGACCTGTAGTTTCCAAAGCACTTAGTGCCTATAAACATGTTTTTGTATTGAAGTATCAGATTTAAATATCAACCCTATTGGTTACCACTAACTTGTTCATGGCAATTTAATGTGCTTAATTTAAATGTGCTTTTTATGCCACTTTTAAGGAAATAATTATGCCAAGGGAAAATACTTACACTCACATTTATACTGATCAGTTAAGACTTATTTCATACATGTGCTAATCCAACACCAGAAAGTACCTGGCCTTCTTCTCTTTACCCCATATTCTATCCTAGAGTTTCCTGGGGGGAGTAACTTCTAGAGTGTAGGACTTCTTTTTCTCTGCCCACCTCTTTTTTTTTTTTTTGGTACTGGGGATCGAACTTGGGTCCTTGTGCTTGCACAGCAGGCAGTGAAACCACTGAGCTAAATCCCTGGCATCTCTGCCCACCTTTTTATGGCAGTAGGTGAGGTTGAGAGGAATGTTATACTACTTTAACAAAGGTATGACTATGAATTTGAAAAGAAGAATTCTTTGTTTAAGGATTAGGTGAATGCTAGTTGTTTTAATCCAAATTCTACATAATAAATTGGATTTTTGAAGTTTTGAAGTCTAATAATGTTTCAGAAATTTGTCTCAGAACAGTGTCTTTTCAGTTACAGTGCATCCGTATCTACCTTAAATATAAAAAATAGAATTATATGAACAAGTTAGATATTTTTAACTTCTGAATTATGGGTGGCTATGAGTTATAGGTTACTTTTACATAAATTGCACTGGACTAGGAATCAAAATAATGGAATTTCAAATTCTGATTTTTCTGTCTTCTTTACACGTGAGTTGGAGTAAGTCATTAAGCCTCTCTGTCTTTGTCACCTACTGTCTCCCTGTTCTAAATTATAGGGATATGGGGAAGTGTCTTTTAGAAAAGTAAATTGCTTTTTGTCCAAATTATTTGACAACATTTGGTTTATCAAGAAGTGGCTAGGTTTAGAAAAGTCAATCTGTGCATTATTTTGTCTTAAGACAAAAAAAAATGATCTATGCATGTGAATTATGCATACAAGTGAAATGTATTTTCAGTATTTAGTAGAGGGCAGAATAAAATGTAAAGTTCAATGTATACTCTGGGGACAATGTTAAAATTATATATTCCTTTTAAGAAAACCTGAATGACATTTAAATGACATTTTTTCTGTTCTACAGGAACCAAAAGCAAATACCAAAGTAATTTGTAAGCGTTGCAAAGTAGTGTTGGGAGAGACTGTGTCATCAGGTAAGAATTTCATAACAGAGCTAAAATGATTACCTCCTTATCTAAAGACAAAATGAGATTTTATAGTACATATGTAGGAAAGATTATTACTGTTTTATAGAATTGATGCTTTTTAAAACTAGAAACCAATTAATGCATCATCTCAAAACATTTGTATATTTTGACCTTTAAAAGTGCACAGCATTGATTTTAAAGCATTGAGGAATTGGATCATTTTCAATATTTCATGTCCTTTTTGTAGTAGAAAGCAATAGTGTAAAGTTTCTGTTTGTTTCTATCATTCTCAGAGATAGAGAAGTTGCTTTGCTTGGCTGCCGTCTGCCTCAGGGCTCTATTTCAGGACTAGAGGTTGGAAAGGACCTGTTGAAACAGAAAAAAAATACATCCTAAGTTTTATACTTTGTTCCATATTCTTTTTCCCAGTGGTGTTAATTATATTTTCTGTAAACTCTGTGTTATACTACTTTAAAATATAATAGTGAAAATCTTAATATTAAAATATTATTCAAAGATATAGTTTATAATATAGAGCCTACCATATGCTGTGTTAGCTTTGTGGGTAATGAATAATCATTTTTAATATAATTAATTAGAAAGTATAATTTAAATGAAGCTGTTGTACTTAAGGGAAGGCAGATGTTGATATTTTCTGTTTTGTAAATCATCAAATTCTTACAAATAGTTACTTGCTTAAGATGAGCAGAAAAGGAAGACTGAGTAGAGGTAGAAGATGCTATGATCCTCATTACCATTTTTGGAGAATGAAAACAAACCCCTTAACGCCTTAGATATTTAAAGTTTCTAATTAAATGAAGTGATTTTAAGATCCTTTTCTCTCCTCCCCAAAACCCAGTTAAAATGTTAGTTAAGGAATAAAAAGATAGTTCTATATCCAAAAAGACAAATGAGGAAGAGATGACAGTAATATAAACAGGAAATGCATGCAAGGCTCTTTGGAACACACTTGACCATCTACATGAGGTCATCTGGATGAGGACTAAGCCAGTATTCACTGTAGAACTCTAGAGTGGGTCAGAATTTGAATGCAGCAGGTACCAGGAAAGGCAGACTGAGGCAACGAGCTGTAAGCAGGATCATTAATTCAAAGTCTGTATATGGAGGCATTAGACTCTTTAAGTTTCCTTTTTCTCTTTTCAGTTTGCTTATGCAGTCCTCAAGATAGAGGATTGGAGGACCCTTTCTTAGAATAATGGAAGAATACAACAGGAAAAAAGACAAGCTGTGATTCTTAGGCGTCATCAACCAAAACGGGCTTATGTTGTTCAAAGAGTTTATATTCAGTCATCCTGTAGCCAGTAAAGCATGTACTTACACCTAAGAGTGTCTTCTCGACACTTCATTGCCTTACACATAAATACTAATGGATTGCTAGAAAACTAGATGCAGTACTATCAGAAAGTAATATAAAAAAATCAAAGAGACTGAGACAAATCATCGATCAAGAAAGTAGAAAAAAGCACTGAAAAGAAACAAATTATGTACAGAGCACAAGAAAACAAAAAAGACCCTTGGAGACATGAAATAATATTGCTTTTATAATTAGAAGAACATGGGATTAAAAATGTAATACCTTAAAAGATCAAAACACTGTACTGGGAGATAAGATGAAGGAACTGCCCCAAAATTATACCAAAAGGCAGAGATTAAAAATTAGAAAAGAAATATAAAAATTTATCATCATTTAAGTTTCCTGATGATAGGAGCATTGTCCATTTTCCTTATTCCTATAATTTCAGCACTTAGATCAATATTATCTGACAGTAGTACTCAGAAACTATTTGTTGAATGAGTGGTAAATTGAGACTTCAGAACACCCAATATCTAGCAAATAGAAATCCTAGAGAGAACAGAGACAATGAGGTGTAGGAAATTATTAAAGAACAAAACTAGCAAAACCACTTCACATGATTTTTCAGAGCTAAGCCTTGAGTTTCTTGATGGAAAGGACTAAGTACCCAGTGTAATTAATAAAGGGATGAGACGGAGCCAGCATCATTGAACAATTTTACAATCTCAACAATTAATTTTCCAGGTGGGAAAAAACAGTGTACAATGGATTACGAATTAGAATAGCATTTAACTTAACAGTAGAACTGAAAGCTAGAAGATAATGAAGTAATCCCTTCATAATTTAGGACAAAGTTACATCCTAGAATTCTCTACACAGTCAAATCATTAGTCAGATATGAAGTTAATATGAGTACTTTTGGAAATAATAAAATTTCAAAATGCAGACCTCACGAGCATATTTTCCTTAGGAACCCTATATATGTGTGTGTGTGTATGCATATAACTAAAACTAGGGATTTAACTTTGAGATGACATGAGAAACAGGTTATCCAAAGGAGAAAAACAAGGTGGAGAAGGCCAAGGGTGACAGAGGTACAGCTGATTTAGAGAAAAACAGCTTGGATTGAAGCAAAGAGAAGATTGCAGTAAAGGCTGTGTTCATTATAAAGTGGAATTGGTAAATTCTACCATGTCCACGTGTAACAAAACACTCTTGAGTTATAATATGGAAGAAATTAGCTAGAAGCTCTTAGAATACTAAACAAATAAAAGAAAGCAACTCTTCATTACAGGAAAAACAAAAGGTTGAGGAAGAAAGGTAACGTCTCCATGGTATCATTTTGGTCATAATAATATAAATGCTGGATAGTCATGTAACAAAAATTATGATGTAATATCAGGATATGAGTCATATGTGTGGATGGGGTGGGCTAAAAGCTATATGCACATCTACTCTAAAAGTAAATTGATAGGATTCTATTTCTTAAAATGATGATGTTAAGAAAATGGACAATTCTATTCCAGAAAAAGCAAGTACAGAATTAGACAAGGTAAAAAAAAAAATTGTTTTGCTATCATAAATGCCAGAGAATTTGAAAGTTGAAGGAGACCTCTGAATTTACTTTGGTTTTAATTCCGTTCCTCAGATCACAGATAACTTGGCTGCAGAAGGTAGTTTTTCTAAGAAGTCTTACTGACTTGAGGTATTTGAGGAGAACCTCTCCCCAGATTACTTGCCAACAGCTAAGTTATGCAGTGGATACTCTAGGGAGCCAGGCTGAACAAAATAAAACTGAGCAGAGATATTAGCGGCTACACACTATTGGGAGACATATTTCACAGTATAAGTCCAGACAAGTTAGTTGGCTACTATACTCAACCAATAACCTTCATGAAAATAGAACAAAATCTGGAGTTGCTACAAAGCATTATTTACAGTGTCCTACTTTATCAGACATGCAAAGTAACAATAGTGATTCATACTTAAGAAACAAAACGGACTGAATAAACAGGTGCTAAATACAAATGTTGGATTTAGACAATATAGATTTAGACGAATATGTTGAAGTAGTTACTATAAATATGGCAAATAATTAAGAGAAAAAAATCTTTTTGACAGTCTAGGGTGTGGAAGTGCTGAGCCAATTTAGTTGAGTTTCTCTTACTCAAGATGACACAATCAACCAACCATCACATATTATAATTGAAATTAAAATTTCAGAGGGTAGTTTAATAGCACAGTAGGTACCACTTGAAGGAAGAATGAACATAAGATAGATGAGAAGACAAGTTTATAACCCGGTGAAGAGATAAAAAGTAAAAAATAATAAGAATAATACAGCTGGAATACAGAATGAGAAGATCTGATATGTGTTTAATCAGACTTCCTCAAAGAAAAGAGGAAAAGAATAGGGCAAAGACAATATTTGAGCTGGTAATTGTTGAAAATTTTACAGAAGTGGTGAAGAATAACAATCTACAGATTCAAGAGGTACAGTGAATTCCAATTCAGTGAGGCCCAAGTAAGGTAAATAAAAAGAAATCTATACCTAGATACATCAGAGTAGTACTGTAGAAAGAACAGCAAAGAGAAAATCTTAAAAGCAGCCAAAGAAAAATGACAGATATCTTCAAAGGAACAGAAGTAATGAAACTTTGAAGGCAGTAGAATGATATTGTCATTGTGTGCAAAGAAATAACTGTTAATGCTAGGATTTTATGTCAAATGAAAATATCCTAGGATTTTGTGTCAAATGAAAATATCCTTCAACAAAGTGGAAAAAATAAATACATTTTCTGACAAACAAAAGGTGGGATAATTCACTTTAGAAAAAGAATATCCATTTTTATAAGCATATTCAGTTCTATACCTTATCACTTAAAATATTTTATTTCATGCTAAAAAATTATTTTAGTAGTAGTAATGAGATTAAATATTTTAAGTTTTTTAAAAAACCCAAGATAGTTGTTTATATTAATGTCTATTAAATGTATAATCTTGTTTACACTTTTATGTAAACTAAGTAATCTGATAAGATTTGGTGAGAATTATACATGAATAGTGAGTTATAACTAAAAGGCCTTTTTCAGTGACTCCTAGAAAATCCAATGTTATACTATATAAATGAGGAAATCTAATCCCTAATTTCTACATAAATGGGCTAAGGCTGTGATGTGGCTAATTTTTATAGCATTGCATGTGTGTAAAGAGACTCTTGGTGTTACTGATTCACTTTTAGCATGAATTTCCAAACAAACACTATGCTATCAGACACCTTGGAACTATGCCCTTGTAATCATCAGTGCTCTCTCTTTGAAACAGAGGTTTTGGAAAATGTTTACTGAATGTTAATGTCCCCAGTGTATTGAGTATTTAATTTGGGATGTCATAATATGGGGCCAACATACAATAAAAATATTACAGTATTGGATCTAAAGGTAGAGGAGGGGTGGGAGAAGAGGGGAGGTAAAGGGTGTGAAAAAAGGAATTAAGGTGTTTGCATTCCACACAAGGAATGCAAACATTATGTACTGCAAATATGTACTGTACTAATAAATTTTTTTTAAATTAGTGTATTGGGAAGGAGATTCTTAATTGTGTTCCTTTTTATTTTCAGAAACCACTAAGTTTTATATGACAGAGGTAATTATTCAGCCATCTGAGAGAAGTTTTTCTATCATACCGAGGTACAAATAACAAATTGTTTATTTTATAATTTCAGATGTAGAAAAGTAGGTATGATTTATTGGGGATTCATTTATAAATATAACTGTCTATATTTTGAAAGGGAGAAAAAACTTTTGAGAAAGGCTTTGAGGTAGTTGAACCAAACTACACATATGAACAGCTTAAGGATGTATTTATGTTTTGCTTATATAATGACCAGCGATGGTGAACCTTTTAGAGCTTTCAGTGGTACAAACAGCCCATTGCAGTACATGTGCCATAGACTTCACACCACTGGTAGACAAATGTGTCTATATAACTCCTCTAATCCTGGAAGTTTGTGTGTGTGTGTGTGTGTGTGTGTGTGTGTCCGTGAGCATGTACACATGTTCTTTCTATGTTCCAGATATACAGAACAGCTTAGTGAGACACTGTCTCAAGACTTAAAATAAGGGAGGAGAGTAGGTAGGAATGTAACTCTGGTAGAGCACTTGCCCAGTGTGTGGGGGAAAAAAGTTAAAAAGGTGCTTACCCTCTAAATCTATTAGTGTTTCTTTTCTTTTAATCTTTTTAATTTATAAACAAAAATTAACCAATCTCCTTAATTTGTTTATAGATATTCAAAAATTATGGCAACCTAATTATAAACTTGAAATTTATCCTGCTGCAAATTCTTTTATTTTGTACTTTAGAGCAATCACTTTAAGGGAATCTAAATGGAAAAAATATCATAGATAAAACCATGTTTGGGAAGAAATTTCTTACTTTCTTTTGTAACTAAATGGAATATTGATTTGTTCTAATGTGGCATTTTTTGTCAGTGGGGGAATAGTTAGGTTTGGGGTGAAAATGTATTAATGATTAGAGAATATGTTTTAAGAATAATGGAGCAGAGGGGCGTGGATTTAGCTCAATGGCACTGCACCTGCCTTGCAAGTGCAAGGTCCTGAGTTTGATCCCTGGTATCAGAAAAAAAAAAAGAAGGGAACAAACACAAATATATTAAAATGTACTAAAATCCACATTACCTCAGATTGTGAGGAAAGGGGCAGTGGGTACAAAAGTATGACACGCTGATGTCTCTGCCTTTTGGGTGTCCTCTGGGTATTTTTGGCTTGCCTTGCTAGTTACTAGCAGAGGCACAGTGTGAAAATTGGTTTCTTTTCAAACAGGTCTCAATTTGTCCAGAGTATTGTTGCACAGTGTCTGGTGGAACTCTCCTCAGCTAGAAGCACTTTTAGATACACTATTCAAGATCAGGATGGCAAAGTGTACATCTTGGTAAGAAATTTTTTCATCCTAGTAATCCATGGTCTCAGAAATGCTTTATTTTTTCTCATTCTTTTAATTTTGAGGTCTGGAAGGTAAATGATCAAAAATTTTCAGTTTAATTTATAAATTACACTTTTTAAATGTAATAACAAATAACTGAGAACCTTTGTGTACTAGGTTCTAGGGTTACAGAGAGAGAGAAACTCTGATTCCTGCCCCTTCAAAGCTCAAACCACAAAGTGTGGTTTTTTTTACTCTCAGTTTATAATGGCTTTTTTTGGTATCACATCATTTTGTTTCATGTTTTTCTTCCTATTTGATACTCTTTAAAATATATTTTATTACTTCTGTTCTTTATAATTGCCTCTGACACCTTGAATTTTGAGAAATAGTGCCAAGTTTTGGAGAAGAGGCTCTGTGGTTAGCAGAATCATTCCTTACCTGTACCACAGGGTCTAATATTATATCACTTCTTTTGTAGTAATACTTTGCTGAAATGAATCAGGGCATTTATCTGGAAACCTATGCATCATGGCCTAACTGTTTTATTCAACAAGCTAACATATATTGAGCATTTCTTATTTGAAAGGCACTGTTCTAGATATTCAAGTTAAAACAAGAATGTCTTCAAAGAACTCACAAGGTAATAAGGAAACAGGGTAGGAAAGAGAGGGAAGGACCTGGGGTTGTAGTTAGAAATGGCTTCATAGCTGGTCGTCTGGTATGGAGACCCCATGCTTCTCTAATTCCTGAGGATTTCTTTAGAAAGTTAAAATATTTTCTAACTGAAGTTGATACTAAATCCACATCATAGTCAGTATCTTCAATAAGTTTTACGTTTGTCTTACTGCGAAGATTTTCAGGTTAAAAATAAGGAGTAGGAACTTTTAAAATATTCTCATATATATTTTTTTATTTTTAATTAATTAATTAATTTATTTATTTATTTATTGGTACTGGGGATCGAACTTGGGTCCTTGCACCTACAGGGCAGGTGGTGGAACCACTGAGCTAAATCCCCAGCCCTGATTTTTATTTTTGATGTTGATGTTTTATTGTTGATATTGATAGTATATATTGATTACATTCCTTATGGAGAGTTGGTGCATGTACATAACACATCTTAATTCTTTTTTTTAATCCCCACTCCCCTCCTGTTGTATATTTGAATTTGAAAAATTTTTATGCAATACTACATTCTTTTTTTCCCCCCATTCCTAGCCCTCCCTTCACCCCTTCCACCCTTCCCTATTTACAAAGACTTTATTTCCATTTTTTCCATTTCTCATCATTTTTCCTTTCCCTTCTTTCCTTTCCCCTGCCCCTCCCACTATCCCTACCCCTTTGGACATTTTCTTCCTATTTTGCACTATCGATTATTCATTCTAATCATTGGTACCTTTTAGGTATACAATATAATGACATTCATCATTGGAAATTTGCACCTTTGCATAGGCTCTCTTGGTCCTTATTTTTCACCCTTGCCCAGCCCTCCCTTCAACCCCTCCATTCCTCCCTATTTACAAAGATTTTGTTCCTATTTTTCCATTTTCTCATATTCCATACCCTTCTTTCCTTTCCCCTAGCCCTCCCACTTCCTTCCCCTTTGCCCCTTTTCTTCCTATTTCACATTACCTATTATACATTTTAGTCCTCATTTATACTTTCAGTTTCTCACACCAGAGAAACTATTCAGTATTTATATGTGTGTGTCCTATTTATTTCACTTAAGAGTATCGCCTCAGTGTGCATCCACTTAGCTATAAATGTCTCTAATTTCTCATTTTTTATGGCTGAGTAGTACTCCATTTTATAAAAAATCCACATTTTCTTTATCCAGTCTCCGGTTGATAGGCATTTGGGCTGTTTCCAAGTTTAACCTATCACAAACTGTGCTGCCATAAACATGGGTGCACATATATCACTGTGGTATGATTCTTTTAATTCTTTGGGGAAGATCCCCAGCAGTAGAATAGCAGGGTCTAATGGGACTTCCAGTCCTAGTTCTTTGAGGTATCTCCATACTGATTTCCACAGTGCTTGCACCAGTCTACACTCCCACCAGCAGTGGAACAGCCTTCCTATTTCCCCACAGCCCCGCCAGCATTTGTTATTGGTTGATGTCATGATAGCAGCCATTCTTTCTGGAGTGAGGTGGAATCTCAGCATTGTTTTCATTTGCATCTCTCAAATGGCCAGTGATGTTGAACATTTTTTCATGTATTTATTTGCTATTTGTACTTCCTTGTCTGAGAAATGTCTGTTCATTTCATATGCCCATTTTTGGATTGGGTCTTTAAATTTGGGAGGTCTGATCTTTTTAAGTTCTTTATAGATTTGAGATAGTAGACCTTTGTCTGAGGAAAAGCAGGTGAAGATTTTTTCCCACATTGTGGGTTGTCTCTTCACACTGTTGGTGGTTTCTCTTGCTGTGCAGAAGCTTTTTAATAAGAAGAGATCCCACTTGTTGATTGTTTGTGCTAGTTCTCGAGCTACTGAGGTTTTGTTCATAAAATCTTTTCCTACACCTATGTCTTCAAGAGTTCTACCTAACCTCTGTTCCAACTGGTTCAGCGTTTCTATTTTAATATTTAGCTCTTTAATCCATTTCGATTTTAGTTTACTGCATGGAGAGAGATATAGGTCTACTTTTAATGTTTGCCAAGTTGAAATCCAATTTTTCCAGCACCATTTATTAAAGAGGTTATCTTTCCTCCAGTGAGGGTGTTTGGCTCCTTTGTCGAAGATGAGATGGCTGAGTGTGTCTGGAGTTGTTTCTGCATCTTCTAATCTGTTCCACTGGTCCTCAGGTCTGTTTCTTTGCCAGTACCATGCTGTTTTTAATCACAGTAGCTTTGTAGTATAGTTGCAGATTGGGGATTGTGATACCCCCTGCCATGTCTCTGTTGTCTAGAATTGCTTTTGCTATTCTGGGTCTCTTCTTGTTCCAAATGAATTTTTGGATTGTTTTCTCAATGTCCATGAAGTATGCTGCTGGGATCTCAATTGGAATTGCATTGAATCTATATAGCAGTTTTGGAAGTATGGCCATTTTCACTATATCAATCCTTCCTACCCAGGAGCAGGGGATGTCTGTCCATTTTCTGATATCATCTTCAATCTCTCTTTTCAGAGTGCCATAGTTTTCAGAGAAGAGGTCTTTGATTTCTTTCATTAGGTTGATTCATAGGTATTTCAGGTTTTGGGATGCTATTGTGAAAGGAATTGTTTCCCTTTTTCTCTCTCAGTGAGTCTGTCATTGGTGTAGAGGAAAGCTATTGATTTTTGTGTGTTGACCTTGTAACCAGCTACTTGACTGAATTTGGTTATTGAGTCTAGAAGACTTTTGGTGGAGTTCTTGGGATCTTCTATATAGAGTATCATGTCATCTGCAAAGAATGACAGTTTGACTTCTTCATTTCCTATCTTTATTCCTTTTATTTCTTTCTCTTGTCTAATTGTTGTGGCTAATGTTTCCAGAACTATATTGAACAAGGGTGGTGATAGTGGACATCCTTGTCTTGTTCCTGATTTTAGTGTGAAGGATTTCAGTTTTTGACCATTTAGCATGATATTGGCTGTTGGTTTTTCATAGATGGCTTCTATCAGTTTGAGGTAGAGACCATCTATTCCATTTTTTGTAGGGTTTTTATCATAAATGCATGTTGGATTTTGTCAAATGCTTTTTCTGCATCTATGGAGATAATCATATGGTTTTTGTCCTTGGCTCTATTGATATAGTGTATTACATTGATTGATTTGCGTATATTGAACCATCCCTGCATCCCTGGGATGAATCCCACTTGATCAGGGTGTATGATCTTCTTGATGATCTTCTGTATTCTATTTGCCAGTATTTTATTAAGGATTTTTGCATCTATGTTCATTAGTGAGATTGGCCTATAGTTCTCTTTTTCAGTTGGGTCTTTCTCTGCTTTGGGGATGAAGGTGATGCTTGCTTCCAGGAATGAATTTGGGAGTATTGCTTCCCTTTCAATTTCATTGAAGAGTTTAAACAGTAGTGGCAGCAGTTCCTCTCTAAATGTCTTGTAGAATTCAGCAGTGAAGCCATCAGAGCCCGGGATTTTCTTAGTTGTTAAGTTTTTAATTACTTTTTCAATTCCATTGGTTGATATTGGGTTGTTTAGAATTTTTAGGTCTTCTTCGTTCAACTTTGGTAATTCATATGTATCTGGGAATCTGTCCATTTCTTCTGTGTTGTCCATCTTATTGGTGTATAGGTTCTGGAAAGTAGGTATTGATGAGCCTGTGGATTTCTGCTGAGTCTGTTGTCATTTCACCCTTTTCATTCCTAATTGCATGGATTTGGGCCTTTTCTTTCCTTTTTCTGGCAAAGTTGGCTAAGGGTTTGTCAATTTTGTTGATTCTTTCGAAGAACCAACTCTTGGCTTCATTGATTTTTTTGTGTCGTTCTCTTAGCCTCCATTGCATTGATTTCTCCTCTGATCTTTATAATTTCCTCACTTGTATAAGCTTTGGGTTTGTCCTGCTCTTCTTTTCTAGAAGCTTGAGGTTCAGCATCAGGTTGTTTAATTGGTCTCATTCTGTTTTCCTAATATGTGCATTCACTGCTATGAATTTCCCTCGTAAGACTGCTTTCGTTGTGTCCCATAGATTCCGATATGTTGTATTGTCATTGTCATTTAATTGAAGGAACTGTCTGATTTCTTCTTTAATTTCCTCTGTGACCCATTGGTTATTCAGAAATGTGTTGTTCAATTTCCATATGTTTATGAAATTTTTTGAGTTTCTTTTGCTATGGATCTCCAATTTCATTGCACTATCGTCTGATAATATACAGGGGATAACTTCAATTCCTTTGCACTTCCTTAAACATGTTCTATGTGTGAGTATGTGGTCTATTTTGGAGAATGACCCATGTGCAGCTGAGAAGAATGTGTATTTTGATTTTGTAGGGTGGAAGACTCTGTAAACATCTGTTAAGTTCATTTGTTCAAGAGTTCGATTGAGTTCTAGTATTTCATTGCTTATTTTTAGTTTAGTTGATCTATCTATTTGTGACAGTGGGGTGTTGAGGTCCCCCACTACAATTGTATTAGTGCATATATGACTTTTCATGTCCGTTAGTAATTGTTTTATATAGTTGGGCACACTAGTGTTTGGTGCATAGATATTTATGATTGTCATCTCTTCCTCTTGGATTCTTCCCTTTACAAGGATATACTGTCCTTCTTCATCTCTTTTAATCAGTGTTGGTTTGAAATCTACTTGATCTGCAAAGAGGATAGCTACTTCTGCTTTTCTTTGGGTTCTTGTCGCATGCAGTATTGTTTTCCACCCTTTAACTTTCAGTCTATGAGTTTCCTTTTGAATGAAGTGTGTTTCTTGTATGCAGCATATTGTTGGATTTTGCTTCTTGACCCATTCTGCCAGTCTATTTCTTTTGATTGGTGAATTGAGACCATTAACATTGATGGTTATAACTGAAACGTATTGACTTGTCATTGCCATGACTTTTTCTTTTTGTTGGGTTCTCCCCCTTTACATTGAATTTCTTGTCATGCCAGATGGGTTCATTCTGCTTTGCTTCCTGGCGTTGTGATCCTCAGTGTCTGTTCCTAGGATATTGTGTAAAACTCTTTGAAGTGCTGGTTTGGTATTCCTGAAGTTCCTAAGGTGCTCTGTCATGAAAGTATCTTATTTCTCCATCCATTTTGAAAGATAGTTTTGCAGGGTATATCAATGTGGGTTGGAGGCTGTTTTCTTTTAGGGCTTGGAATATGTCACTCCAAGCTCTTCTTGCCTTGATGGTTTGTGTTGAGAAGTCTGCTGTGATTCTGATGGGCTTTCCTTTGTATGTGATTTTTTTCTTTTCCCTAACTGCTTATAGAACTTTGTTCTTCTGTTGAGTTTCTGGAATCTTAACAATTATATGCCTATGTGTTGATTTTTTTGATCAAGGCCATTTGGAGTCCTGTGTGCCTCACTTATCTGCATGTCAAGTTCTTTTCCCCTGCTTGGGAAGTTTTCTGCCATTAATTCTGTAAAGAGTCTTTTTATGTCATCTGCACTCTTTCCTGTTTCTTCATTGATGCCACTGAGTCTTATGTTATTCTTTGCATCATCTAGCAGCTGCTGGATTGATTTCTCATGTTCCCTTATAATTTTGAAGCAATTTTTCTTTTCCTGGTCATTAATTGCAATCTTATCTTCTGTATCAGAAATTCTGTCCTCACATTGGCTCATTCTGCTATGTAGACTTTCAGTGGAGTTTTTAGTCTCCTAGAAATTTATTTGCATCTGTTTTATGGATTCCATTTGTTTCCTATGTTGGGATTCCATCACGTTCCTCAGCTCCTCTCTAGATTTATTAATCATGTCTTTCACTAGGGGCAGAATTTCTCCTGTTATCTGAGAAATTATTTCTGATTTCATTTTTTCCAGATCCCCTTTTGTTGCCAGTTCAGTGGGTCCAGGTGGTTGAGTATCATAGTGTTCCATCTCATTTCCCTTTGGGGTTGCTGTAGGTGATCTGGAAGTCTGGTTTTGAGACTTATTTATGTGTTTTCTCATTTCTACTGGGGCGGCAGGGGGTTGCTGTTGGCATCCACGCGGCTCACCTCCTCTGAGCTGGTAGAGGTGGGCCAGGGGCTGGAAGTAGCAGTAGGGATGGTGGCCTGAAATCCCCTTCCTCTGTGCCAGGAGCATCGGGAGGTTTGGTGGCCCAGAAGCCCCTTCCTCTGTACCAGGAGCCGTGGGATGGCGGCTCAGAAGCCCCTACCTCTGGGCCAGGAGTGGCAAGACAGAAGGCTGCCCAAAAGCCCTTTCCTCTGGGCTGGGAGCAGTGGGAGGGATGGTGCCCGGGCAGCCCCTTTCTCTGGACCAGGAGCAGTGAGACGGCGGCTCAGAAGCCCCTACCTCTGGGCAGGAATTCTTTAAATGCTGAGAACTTGATTAGCTCCAGTACAGTGGTCTGGTGGTCCGGTTTCCTCTGCATCTTTGTAGTGTCGAACCAGGTGGCTGTACAGAGAAGAGGCCAAAGGAGCAGGGGGCAGGGCGTCCAGTGGATTGCTGCCTCCATGCTACTGGCAACCTCGGGACCGCATCCAGAGACCTGCCTGTCTGCAGCGGGCTGATTCTGTGTTTTCTGCGCTACTCAAAGTAATACATTCTTAAAACACATTAAGGTGACGTAAAGAACATAAGAAGTGTTAGTCCCTCCATCTTGTCCCCTTCCCCTCTACTGGTTTATGATGCTTCTCAGAGGTACTCATGTTAAACAGTCTGATAAGGGACCTGCAACATTCATTTCTATATACAACTGTATAAGTATACACTCACAGGTATTTGTTTATTAAAAAACTGTACTACATGAATATTATTTTTCTACAAAATATTTTCTTTACATAACAATAGGTCAGGAGGATTTCTTTGTTAATGTAAATGTAAGTCTGACTGATGATTGGAATTTCATTGTATAGCTGCCTGTTAAAGACAGTGGTACAAGAAAATGATTTTTACACACATTTTAGTGTAAAAATTTTAGTGGCTTAGAGACAGATCTTTCTAATCTAATACAGCATTAGATTTGTATATTTTAAATTCAGATAATTATCACTTTGTAAGAAAGTCATGCTAATTTATCTTTTAAGGTAGCCAATCTTGGTGTTCCACCCAGATCCTCTTGACTGAGTTGATCATCCATTCCTAGCCTGGACATTGTTGGATGGTGATGCCTAGAACTGCCCCTTTTCCAGAATCTTGTCCTAGGATGACCGATGCTGCCTTGCCCTGGAAGTTAACTGTCCTTACTGTCCCCCTGCCTATCCTTGCCTTAATTAGCCTAATGTCAGTGGTTTGAACCTGAAGCACAGGGTCTGTGGCCCCTTACCTCAAGGTGGGACACACTCTGTAGGTCCAATTCAAGCTCTAGAGCTATAGATGGGATCAGGCTAAAGCCAGAGTCCAGCAGAGCCTCCGTCTGTCATCCTTGAGCAGCATTTTTCCTTGCATTAGCCCATTTCCCTCCCTGTCTTTGTCCTAAGAGCTTTCTCTCAGTGAACCCCGTGGATCCAAATCCCAAAACACTCTTCCTCCAGCAGTATATGGGAATATTCATCCCAAACATGTTTTGAATTGGATGTCGTCTCTTGTATTTTCTAATCTTTTGAATGAAACATTTTGCATAGAAATTTTACATTTCCTTATTATTAGTCATATTGACATTTTTTATTTTTGTTTATCACATTTCTTCTTAATTCTGTTCTGCTTGTTGCCTGTTTTTCATTTAGACTTTTTTTGCCTCTTACTGATTTCTAGGAATCTATATTACGAATAATGTTATTATTTTTGTATTAAATATTTTCTCCTAGTCTGTTACTTTTGTTAATGTTATGAAATGCTCTGAAAAGCCTACCCTACTTAAAAATTAGATATACGATTCTCCATTTTTTTCTGGTATATTTTATAGTATTTTTTTGAGTGGTGATACAAAATATTGATATGGTGGCAATATTCTCCTAAAATGAGCTTTTCTCTCTATACCTTTAGCTCTGGCTTTTAAACTTAGACAGTTTGGTGATTGAATCTTTGAGAAGTTCCAAGCATATCACAAAGTTCCCCTTATTTGAAGACACATTGAAATCAGACTCCAGTCCTGCCTGGAATGCTGTCAAAGTCCTATACCAGCCATGCATCAAAAGTAGGAATAAAAAGTAAGTTGTACTCTTGTTTTCTTATTGCACATTATGTTTTAGTTCCTATTGCCATGCTGATATTAATAAATTAATGCATTAAATGTTACTATACCACTTCCCTACTTGAAGCTTCCAGGAGTCATGTTGTTGAATATGATTTTAAAGTAGATTGAATTACTACAGATGATTCATATTAACATGGGGAAAGTTTGCTTTTACTTTAAAAATAATTGGTCTTTTTCTTGTAATCTCAGCTGTCAATAGGTATGATGTCAGAAGTACATCAGACTAACAACTACAAATACCTGGTGATAAGCACTTTCCAGATATTTAGGATAACAGCAGTGGACAAATGTAGTCCCTGCCTCCTGAGGTTATCATTTGAACAGGGGAAGCAGACAATAAATGACACCAACCAAGCCAATTAAAAATGTATGTGACTCTAACAGTGTGTCCTGTATTCATCTAAGCTCATCTGGGCTTCTTTAAGGCTAACAACAACCCTGTGAGGTAGGTACTATTGTCACTCCTGTGTTAAAGATAAGGACACTAATATCCAGGTGGTGGATTGTTCAGGTGAAAATGAAGCAAGATAAGGTAATTAGATAGAGGTAGGATGGCCATAGGAAGCTCTCATTTTATAGTGGAACGCCAGAGATGATTCCTCAGATAAGCTATTTAAGTGGAAAACTTCAAAGAAGTGAAGTTGTGAGCTATATCTGAGGGAAGAGCATTCCTAGTGGAGGGAACAGCATGTATTTTATTTGGGCAAATGGGAAATTAGTATCTGTCTGCAGAGATACCAGTTTTGTTTTGTTTTTTTCTGAGAAGTAAATAAGACATTTTTAAAAAGAATTATAGCTTTTTAAAAATTACACAAGCAGCCCAAATCATAAGATTCAAATACTTAGAAACATACATTAAATATGAAAGTTCTCTTAGCATGTCCCTCTCCAGAAGTACGAATTGTGTCATATATTCTTCCATTATTTTTTCTACTTGTTTTTTATCTTAATATAATTGGAATGATACACGTCTTTTACATTTAAAAAAATAAAATGCTTTGTCTTGGTGATTTCTCTTCCATGTCAGTGCTTGACATTTTATGACATGGATAGACTATAATTAGTTAACTTTTTGATTCATGGATACTTGGGTTATTACTTTTTCCTGTTATAATTCATGTTGAACTATGTACTCTTGCATATGTAAGTTTTTCTTTTAATAGAGATTTCTAAAGGTACAATTACTGAGTCAAAGGATATGCACATTTAAAATTTTGGTAAATAATCTCATTGTTTTGTAAAAAGGCATCACAAATTTGTAATCCCACCAGAAGCTCCCTTAAATGCCCGTTTCTCTGAGCTCTCACTCAGTCTAGCATTTAGATTTTTGCCCATTTGATGGCAAACTAAATAGGCTTAATCCACTCTCCTTATGTTTTAGTAAGGGATGATCAGAGAATGCATTCACATATTTTATGCTTTTGAGACTTGTGGAGGGAATGAGTTAACACATGGTCAACTTTTGATCTGTTTATTAATTATATTATGTTGGAGTTGTGTGGGTGTGCACCTTTATATATTTAGATTTATATACTCAGGTTTATTAAAACCATTTGTGTTCATCTTTTCTACCTATTTGAAATTTAGACTTTTGTGGTCTAATCACACAATGATTATGAAAGTCATTTTCTTTTGTTTTTTATTTCAGTTTTTGCATTTTATATTTTGAAACTTATTAGATACATACTTTGTGCACAAAAATTTAGCTAGTTGCATATTTTATCAATATGATTCTACTCCTTTTTTAATTTGATGTTATATTATTTCTAATTTGCCTTATGTGAATACTACTGTTTAGTTATTAAAAGTTACTGACTTCTTGCATATGTTTTCATTTCTTTAGTTTTACTGTCCTGTGTCTTTTTATCTTAGTTATAATGTCTTACTAACATTTACCTTGTAAACCACATGTAGCTGAATATTTTAAAACTCCAATGTGTAAGTCTCCTTTTTAATAATGAATTTGATTAATTCATATTTATTGGGACTACAGATATTGTAGAATGTAGTCTGCTCCCTTCTGCTCCTCTTTACTACTAGGAATTGAATCCAGGCCCTTTGCACTGGGCTACATCTCCAGGCCTTTTTAATAATTTATTTATTTATTTATTTATTTTTAAAATTTTGAAATGGGGTCTTGCCAAGTTGCTAAGTTGCCCAGGCTAGGCTCAAATTGGCCATCTTCCTGCTTCACCCTCCCAGAATGGTAAGATTACAGCCGTGTACCACCACACCCAGCTTAGTCTTTTAGATTAGTTGCCTTTCCTGTGTCATTTCTTTCCTCTAATGGTTTGGAAGTAAAAGATATCTCTTTCAAAACTATTTTTTATGGTTAATCTTAAAATTTTAATGTGCATAGTTAAATTAATTCCTTTTTACTATCAATACCTAGATTTAACTGTTATCTGTACTCTTCACTAGAACAAGAAAGAGTTTCACATTTCTCTTCTTGTTCCCTCTCTTACCTACTCCCTTCCCAGGGTTGAGATCATCTGTAATTCTAGTGCTGCTAACTGCTTTTCTTTTTCAGATATCAAGCCAATGATCTACCCCATCTTTTTAGTTCTTGCTCTCATACAACATGACTATAAATGCTTTTATGTGTTTTTGTTGTACAAGTATTCCATAATAATGTGTAATGTTTGATATGTTTTAAAAATATTTATAAATAACATTACACTCTTCCTGAAATTTGTTTTTTCACTCACTATTCTTTGTTTTGTTTTTTAATTTGATAAAATTTTTAATAGTTCTTTTAATCTTGGGCTATAGTTAATCCTCAGAGGTCTGAAAATGTATCTATTCTATCTCTTTGAAAATCCTCAAGATTTTCTTTTTATCTTTGGTTTTCTAAGGTTTCATACAGATATGTCTAAATGTATGTGTTCACTCAAAGTTTTCTTATGTCATATTTGTTCTTTTTTTTTGTTTTTGTTTTTGTTTTTGTTTTTTTGGTACCAGGGATTGAACTTTGGTCCTTCTGCTTGTGAGGCAGGCGGCGGAACCATTGAGCTAAATCCCCAGCCCCTGTCATATTTGTTCTTAATGATACTCTCTGTCTCTGTCAGAATAAGAATTACACTTAAAGCCTTGTATTTTCTCTGTTAACTGTTTTTCCTTGAGTGGTAGCTTTTTTGTTTTTGAGAAAAGGGATTGAGTTTAGTAACTCTTCTTCATGGCATTGCTCCACCCAATGGTGTATGATGGTTTGACTAGAACTCCTGGCCTGAGATGGGAATTTTTTGCCAACTACCACCATGTCTTCCCTGCTCACCCTGACAAATACTTGTAAAAGACCTTAAAACATACAGTTTGCATATATGCAGTGATACACGGTATTCTGGTCATCTTTATATATAATAATTACAGTTCATCAATTGGTGCCTATAGGTTCTTGGTCTGTAGTCTGTCTTCATGGATTAATGAAAGATAACTGAAAGGATATGTTAGTCTGGATGAATCTGTTTGTCTTTTGGAAACTTTAAGGATGTAATCATAGATTCAGTCATTATGATAAATCTTGTATTTGTTATATGTAATGTCTTCACACTACACTGCCTTTCTTGAGGAGTGTTAAAAGAATTTGATCTATTTGCCCTATTATTTTACTCATATTAACAAATTCTCATGACACTGGAAATAAAATGATTATTGTCAGTCATGTTCTGCTGTGTCTGATTAGTAGTCTCCTCTACCCTTTTAAATTCTAGATATCTTGGAGGAAAGTTGATATCTAATAAATGAGTTTGATTAGTTTATCCCTTGTGTAAAAGCACTTCTGCTGTGCTTTTCCTTCTGCTATATTTGGCTCTTTTTTGCCCAAGGTAGGAAAGGCCTTTTGCACTTGGGTAAACGTACTGTGAGTTACTTGCTTTTGTCCTTTAAGGACATTAGTGTCTTCCTTTTTGGGGGCATGACTGAGCAAACTCTAGACTCTGGCATATTTTTGACACATGAGGTGATGCATTAACTATTTTAGTCCAGTTGGCTAGAATTCTTTTCTAGTGGAAGTATGGACTGCCAGATGGTAGTCTAAAAGAGGAAAATAGCAAATATAACTATAGTTTTATTTCCTTGAACATTCACAAAAAAGTGGCATATAGTATTTTTAGAATGTTCTTTCTAGCAATCTTTCTCAACATTTTGAAGTGTGTTGTTTTTCATCCCTTTCCTCTTTGCTCCAACTAGTTTCACATGTTGTTGAGCACCAATAGTTTTTCATTGTTTTCCATTTTGTATTAGTATTATATTCTGTCTATAGGAGTATATTCTATCTATACTCATCCTTTGTATTAGCATTTAGATCCTATGTATAAATTTTTTAGCTCTAGACCTCTAAATTTACTTCTGTAGTGTATGCCAATTTGTCACTTCATCTGTGGCCTCAAATTCTCTAGACTGGGGGTGATTTTGTTCCTCAAAGGACATTTGGGGATATCTAGAGACATTTTTGGTAATAACTTGGAGGACTGCTTTCATCTAATAAATAGACAGAAAATTCCCTATAATGCATATGACAGCCCCTCCCCAAGCAGCAAAGAATTTTCTGGCCCCAAATGCCAGTAGTACCAAAATTGAAATCCTGTTTTGCACTGTGTCTTAAAACCAAACTGTTTCTGTATGGCATAGCTCACAATTTTCTTTTATTTTTAGATCAACCAGTAAGAGAAATTCAGTTATGGTATGAACCAAAATCTCTATAACTTCACATGTTAATTTTGTTAGAATAAACAGAATAAATGTTGAAATATATTAGAAATGTTTATTGTTACCCTTCTCTCTTTTTCTGTAAGAGAAATAATTCTTTTAGTTATATCCCTGAAGGAAATAGCTGGATAATATGGTAGTTCTACTTTTAATTTTTTGAGAAACTTTTGTAATGTTTTCCATAGCACTTCACACATATCTAAACAGTACACAGCATTCTAATTTCTCTATATCCTTGCTAATATTTATTTTCTATTTCTTTTTGATACTGTACACTAATACAGCAGAGGCTATCATTGCCTGAAATACCTCAGTGATAAAATTAGATGCTTTTGTCTGTATTTAGAGGAATTTGTTCTTTTAGTTGATAGAAACATAAAACAAACTTAATGTTAATTTATGTTAATTTTGCATTTAATAGAATATCTAAAAACTTATTTAATAATTATATAACCTGTAACATACATAGTGTTAACTTATTTGAATAATGTTTCAATATTTGAATAATTTTCAATATTCTCAGTAGAATATGTGAATCAATTAGAGAATGAATGAATAAATAATGTTGTCATCAGGCCCCAAAGAGCCTTTATTTAATCATCTCGAGGAAACGTTTATTGTGCTTCCTACATAGAAGTCACAAAAAGACTTTTCAGAGTAGAAGAAACTTAACTCCAGATATGGATTTGTCCAAGTTTTATATTTTACATATGAGGAAACTGAGTACCAAAAGGAGAAATAACTTTAGGCAGTCAATTTGTCAGTGATAGAAGCAGAATCAGAGTTCCATAAAATTTTAGTTCCACAAATGCCACTACAAATGTATATTTTCCTTAAGAAAATTTCCTGATTGTTTTAGGTGTCAGTACCTTTGTAATTCTCCCAGATATGCAGCTTAGTATACTATATTTGGTTAATATTTATGTATTTTAATATATAACATCAGTAGCAGAAACTTCTGATTTATAGTATGATCATATCAGGTATTATGTATCAGAATTTAAAGATACAAGTGTTGATTTTTTTTCCCCCACAAGTCAGTGTGTTAGCTTCTTTGAGCAGGAATCCACTGAATGGAAGTTAGTCTAAAGAATGTAAGAAAATAGTATCCATTGGAAAAATACAAAGGGCTTCTTAGACATCTCTTCACATGTTGATCTACAGGTACTATATTGTCACCAAAACATATTCATCTAGAAACCATTCTTCATTATTAAGCAAGTTCAGAACTCATTTCTTCATTTGTAATTGGAAAAATCCCTTCTTTGGACTGTGTAAGTACAATGGCCTGCACTAAACTTATTTTATTTGGAATCCCTACACTAGCCATGAATCCATTTGTGATCATTAAAGAGGAGACAGGAAATAAGACTATTATGTATAATAAATGTAAACTTTTCCTCTAGAGACTCCAGCTTTCTTATAAAGAGCAGTTCATCTCTTGGGATTGCTTCCTTTAGGATCATGTGGTTTCCTCCTAATAAACGAATGTGAGACAGGTGTAGACTTGACTTATGGAGGTAAAAGGAGGAAGGAGGCTGGCATTGGTGGAATGAAAGTGAATGTCCATATGAAGTTGTTTCTTCATTCTTAAAAATGTTTTCTAACCACATGCGAGGTATTTCTGAATCAGACCTGAAGTAGTTATCTTAACCTTTCATGTTAGAAAAGTTTGAATTTTTTTTCTTTTGTACTGCTGCCTACTGTACTTGGTATTGTAAGTGACTCCAAAACAGAGCAAAGATTTCTGCCATAAAGGAATTTCACAATGAAGACCACATAATACACACACACACACACACACACACACACCCCTTTAAAAAGACCAGAATTTATGTAATCCTAATGTCTTTGTGCTGCAGTAACACTTGAGATTAGGTAATTTACATATAACAACAAAATACCTGAGATTGGGTAATTTATTTCTCACAGTTTCAGTGGATTTAAGTCCTAGACCAAGGTGCCAACAAATTCAGTGAAGGCTAGTGAGGGCTCAAATCTGTTTCCAGTTTCTGCTTTTTTACTGCACCCTGTACATTATGGTGAATGCTGTGACCTCACATGGTGGAAGGGCAAAAGTGCCCACCTAGCAGACTCTAGACCTTTTATAACACTCTAGTTCCATGCATGAGAACAGAGTTCCCATAGTACTATAGGCCCCACCTGTCAATATTCTTGCACTGGGGAGTAAGTTTCAACATGAACTTTAGAAGGGACACAAACATTCATACCATAGCAATTGATTTTCCTGGAGAACAGTATTCATTAGCTGAATTAAATAGAACAAAAGGAGGAAAATATTCTCTTCTACTTCTTTCCCTCTCTGATAAAAGCTGAAAAGTGATGGGAGAAAAAGGATGCACATGATCGTGTGCTAGGGCCTCCAGTAGGCTACAGCTAATGGAGGAGTATGTGGCTCACAGAGGGGTTGAGGAAGTGAGGAGCAGGCTTTGTCCTCTACGGGATTCTATTTTATCTGTAATGTAGAAACAAGAGGGATGAGGCGTAAGGGAGAAAGTGGTGGGCACAGTGGACACTTAGAAGTTTAAGGGGAATGGAGATGGTTTTCATGATCATTTGGAGAAGAGTTAAGTAAGATGACCAAGGATGTATGGGATTGATAGGCATTGCTCATTGCCCACCTGAGGTTTGTGATCATGGATTTATAGTGATGTTAATCTTTCTTATGGTGTGGCTTTTTCTAGCTTATCATCATACTGAGTATAAACACAAAGAAAGGAGATAATTGGGTCCATTGAGATTAAAGTTTTGTTGTTTCCTTGCAAAGGATATTGTGTTACTCTTGTGTTATTAAATGATAGACCACAGAAACTTTGTGCCCCGTTTTAAGGAATATTGAGAATTGGAAAGAATCTGTAGCTTTTAATCACTGACTACTAGAAAAGCAGAGAAGAAAGCTTTTAATTATATATTTGAAGCTTCTCAAAATGTTATTTTTTAAAATACTAAAGATTATTGATAGGAATTTGTCTCTTTAAAAATATATTAATATTTATGTAAAATATATATATTAAGGGAAATTCCTTAATGGAGTTTTAGCAGCTATTCAAATGTATACTTGAAGTTAATTTTTCTTCAGAATTTTCCATATGATATTTAAAATTCCATTTTGTGAGGAAATATATTGGCCTCAAATAGGATGATGAATATAAAGAAAAAGATGTATTATCTCTAGTGTCTGCCAGAATTTTACTTTGACATTTGTCATGTAAAGCAGTTGAAATGTTTCTACTATTATCCTAGACATCTGGGTTGAAAATAAATTTTGGATTCTAAGGTCAACTGAAGTAGAGCGAAGAAGTCAGTTTCTTTTAGTAGTACTCTGGGATTTTTTAAGAAATCCAGATGAATGCAAGAACCCTCCAGGTACATGCACTTCTATTGAAAACCAGAAGAAATGGAACATTTCATTATTGGCTTCCCATTGTTAAGCTTGGCTGCTACTATAACATCCTCTGTGGGAGCAAGTGCTTGTTGGCTTCCCAAGGACATGCTCTGTCGCACTGCACCGTACCAGCTGCCAGAACTGTACTCTTTCCATTTTCTTGTTATGTCAGAGAAAAATTCTCTCTCCAACTTAAAAAAAAAATCATTCCTCATTCCCCAGGTAAATTATAAAAATATTCTGCTTGTAAAACAATTTTAAAGTTATAGGATCAAGGTCACATTTTCTTTCTACCATCTCTAATTCTAGTCTCTTATACATCAGTTATCACTAACTAGGTTGCTGTGTATTTTTCCAGACCTTTAGACGTATACATATAGCTTATGTATGCCCCTAGAAGTATAGAAATATTTTGTTTTATTTTTTAACATAAATATATAAACCATAACATTCTTTCAGAATTTATTTTTTCATGCATCATTATGTCTTTTCAGTACGTGTAGATGCAGCTCATTTTTATACTATATGACTTTACATAATATAGCTATTTCTTGATTTAGACATTCTGTTAAAATTTGTTTTTAATTGTACTGGGGTTTGAACCTAGGGCCTTGTGCATGCTGGGCAAGTGTTTTACCACTAAACTATATTCTCAGCCCCTCTTTAAATTTGGAGATATCATCTTTCTCGCTCAGTTGCCCAGGCTGTCCTCTAACTTGTAGTCCTCCTGCCTCTACTCCTGCCCCAACTGAGAATACAGGAGTGGGCTACTGTGCCCAACCTATTAAAATCATTTTAAACTTTGCTGTGTTACGAACAACGCTTGAGTAGAAAGCCCTTGTGTTTACCATCCTGTGCTCTTGTTCCAAAATTTCTTTACAGGGCACAGAAAGAAGTAGAGTTGCTTTTCTTGGCATATATTTATGTTAATTTAAAAAATTTTTCTTAGTATATGTGCTGCCAGTGAGCATAAAAAATAACCCTTTAATTTTGGAGTACTTTTAGATTTACAGAAAAGTTCCAAAGATAGTACAGATTGTTTCTTTGAACTCCCACCTTTGTTTCTATTTCCCTTACATTATTATTTATTTATTTTTGGTACTGGGGATTGAACTCAAGATCTTGTACTTGCCAGGCAGGCACCGTGCCACTGAGGTAAATATCCCTTACATTATTACCTTACCTTATGATGGCACCTTGTCAAAACTAAGAAGCCAGTGTTAGTACATTCCTATTAACTGAATTCCAGGCTTTATTCTGATTTCACCGAATCTTCCACTGGTGAAATATTTATATTGTAAGGTTTCTTGCATATTTATTTTATGTAATCTAATATTTTGGGTTATGATCCAGAATACCGCTCTTAATTTTGTTTGTATTTATTTCTTTTATTGCTCAGATTTTTCCAGCTTTGGCCACTGGGAGCTGTTTTAGACTGGCTCCCATTATTCCTTCAATATATCTCCCATACTTTTAGTTTGTGAGCAGCACCTTGCTTCTTGATCTCACAAAATACTTCGGAGTCTAGCATCAGCCATAGGAGCCCTGGCTCTTTTTATCAGAGAATAGAAATGCTCCTTATACTGATGTTTTACATTTTAATAGATATTGTCCAGTTGCTCTCGTAGTGGCTATTTTAGTTGACACTTTTATCCTGCTCCTCGTACCTGTTCCAATACTTGATATTATCAAGTTTACTAATTTTGGCCAATCAGATAAAATTGTGTCTTATTAAAAAGGGTTGTTTCTTTGATTACTAGTATGGTTGAACATCTTTGATTATGTTTATTAGACATTTGAGATTCTTCTGTGCACAGCCTGATCATATTCCTTTGCCTACTTAAAGTGTGTGTGTGTGTGTGTTCATCTGTCTGTTGGTGGTGTTAGGAATTTTTGTAATTATGAATATTAATCCTTTATCTGGTTGTGAATATCAATACTTTGTTTACCTTGTAACTCACGTGTAAGCTTTTATTTCTTTTTTTTTTTTTTTTCAGTACCAGGGATCCAGCTCAGGACCTGGCGCTTGCCAGGCAGGCGCTATGCTGCTGAGCTGGCCCCAACTTTTATCTTTTTTGACATACAGATTTTACAGTTTGATCCTCTAAAAATTAAAATTGGAATTGAAACCTTGTCATGTTTAAGGAGGTCATTCTAGCATGTCCATATATGCTTTATTCTGTTTTTGTTTTGCGGGGGGGAGGGGGGGGTTGGTGCTGGCAATCAAAGTCAGGACCTTGCGCTTGCAAGACAGGTGCAATGTCACTGAGCTAAACCCAAGGCCTATTCTGGTTTTTTACTGAAACTCCTGATTTAAAGATCTCAAGTGAACACCTGTTAAGCATAATTATGTGCTTTTTTGCAGTCTTTAGTATACAACATTATTCACCCTTTCTGCTTGGAAATGTTTGCTTTGCTATTCTTCTGATTTCCTTCTGTCCCCTGACCACTTCACTTTCTTCTTTCTTTTGACCTCTTCCCTTTTCATGCCACTTTTACTTCAGATAGCCTGCTAATGGAGTATATTCTCTGGCTTCTTTCTGTTTCTTGCTAAGCTCTTTTGTTCCCAGAAATTCTTATTTCTTTTGAGTAAAACTTTCCAGTCCACATTTCCAATCCCACCTTTCACTTAAGATCTCCATCTTGACCCTCTGTTGTCTCTGCTGGATGTCTCACTCTCTTCTCAAATTTAGTATGCCCAACATAGAAGGAACTCAGTAACATTCCTGATGAACATATGTTTCCTCCTGTTTGTATCTCTGTTAATGGTTTTATGATTCTCTGCTGTTCACCTGGAGTTGCTTCCCCTACCTCCAACTAGTTATGAAGTCATGTCCATTCTATCTTCACAATCTCCTTCATTATCTGTTCTTTTCTCTTCATTATTGCATTGACTTAGGACAGGTGTTTGTCAGTCTTCAGGTGGTATTTATTTGCATCTCTTCTACCTGTCTAATTTCCTTGGTCCAGGGTACATCCCACAGCCAGCGGGTCATCCCAATCATATCCCCTGCTTCTTTTTGCCTACCCAGATTTTCATCTCCATGGATTAAAATACAAAGTCTTTTATAAGCTGGCTCCAGTTCAAACTGCCCCATCAAGCCCTGCTTTCTCCTTTGCCTATCATATGCTCTGATATGTCCACACTTGATCTTATCTAAAAGGCTGAGAAGCGATTGCTCTGACATGTCCAATAAGAATGCAATACTGCAATTTCTCAAACATTCGTTTATTTGTGTAGGTCATATATAGTTCAGTATTTGTTAAGAGTACATAATTATTCATAGGGCTGTACTCTCAACCAGTATGTATATTTATTTTGTAGTAGGAAGTGTGATTGAAAACTACAGTGAATGTTTAAATTTTTTTAAAAACTTTATTACAGTAAAATATACATTGTCATTAATCACCCTCAAAATATTTCCCCTCCCTTTGAGCACACTTAGCCCATTATTCTTGCCCCTTTCTGAAGCATTTCTAGTCCTCTTTTGTGGCCATGTTTAGTTGTGCTGCTGTGGTTGCCTCAAAGTCCTGAATTGATTAATAATGTTTATCTTCTATGGTCATTTCGACTTTAGGGAAGAGCCAAAAGTCACATAGTTGGCTAATGAATAAGGTGGATGAAGACGTATTGTAATGTTTTTTACAAGCCTGCCTCTCTGTTAGATGGCACTTGGCAGCAGTATTCATTGTATTTTTTATCACACCTTGTAAAGATACTCACAAAAGAGGACTTATAGCACTGCTTCAGAAATTGGCGAGAACAAAAGGAAAGGTATATTAAAACTGAGGGGAAGTATTTTGAGGGGAATAATGGCAATGTATCTTTTATGTGATAAAGTTTATTTGAACATTCACCATATATTTTGATTGCTCCTTGTATTTAAGAAAGGAATTGACAGGGAAATTGATGTCTTTGGGTATAAGTATTCTTGTATGGGTAAGGTCTTCATTAGTAGAGCTATAAAAATCTTCTTTGATGGCCCATGAATGATAAACTATTCCTTTATCTTTAGGAATTATATAAAAATTAATGCATAGAGACTTATTTTAGACTGGATTTTTTGTGTCTTACTCTTATATCCTAGCATCTGTTATTTCCATTGTTTTCCTCTTTTTAGCAACATAAAATAATGATACCTTTACTGGTACAGTAACTTACCCTTGCTAATTTTATCACAGGGTTTGTTTTTAAAGCTAGAAGGGGAAGACTGGGAGCATAGCTGATAGTTTATGTGCTGGATTATTCAAGTGAATTCTGAAGGGACTCAGGCATAGTTAAGTTTTCTGAATAGAAGTGTCTCTGGATTCACATAAGGGTTATATAGACACTACAGACTACCATTCCCACTTCCCTTTTTTGCAGCGAGGGGGTAGAATTTTTGTGTTTTCCTTATATCTATGCACTCTTTATAAGCTTGCTTTTCCCTTTATAGTATTCTAGAATAAATATTGTGGTTTTAATGATATAATAATAACTTTCATGAATGGAGCTTTTATTATGCATCAGATTTGTGCTAAGCTTTTAAATACATATCATTGAACCTTCATAACATTGCTGTGGGGAAAGTACTGTATAGAATTTGTTAATTGCCCACTAAGCCACAGCTAAGCTATAGTAGACTAGAATTCAAGAATAGGTCTGTCTTCAAAATGCTTGATTCTGTTGGATACATGTTCTTCTCTATCAGTATTTACAGACTATCAATCTGAAACCACTGCCTGGAAAGCAGAAATAGTTGTGGGAATAGATTTAGTTAAGAGCAGTTTTTTTTGGACTCCAGATTTATACCTTTGAGAATCTTGTATGTCCTCACTCTTTTTAGCTATCTAAAGAAACCTAAACTTGGCAACTGCTCAAACTAATTAGAGCATCAACTCTCTCCACTCCTTAGTTGCAAACCGCAGTCTTAATTGGCTTCCCACAAACCCAACTTAGTTTATTGCCATATTGCATATTGTCATGTACTCACAGACAGCTTCAAACCACCTTGACTCTTTGTTGAGTAACTCCATTCCCTTTCCTTTCCATTTTTGACTCACATGCTGGGCCTCTTTGAAAATATCTTATTTTTTCAGTAAACTTTATATTGAGCTATTGTTTTATTTGCTTTATTTAGGCTTCTTTGACTGAATTTCAATAATTATATATCTGTTTCATCCTCTTTCCAGTCATTTCTTAGACATTGTATGATCTACAGACCTATCTTAGTTTACCAGCCATCTTTAACCTCTTTGATGAAATCATTTGGTTGGTGTTTAAAAACCACTACCACAAAACAGAACTCTAGGGTAAAGAAATTGCTTAGAAATGTGTTATAGGTAGACAAATTTTTAACCAAATAGTTCTTCAGGTGCTTATAAATATATTCAGATTATTCATTCACTTTACATATGACACACAGGTGTGTTCTAGAAGGGTAAAATGAGCCTAGAACAGTAGTGGTGAACCTCTGATATCCATGTTGTTTTTCTTTTAAGACAAAAAATGTTAATGTATGAGTTGTTTTTTTCTACACTAAAACCTCAGTATTTAGGTTTAATTCCAGTGTTGGCACATTGCAGTAAATTAGTGGGTTTTGGGTTGCAGTTTGGGCACTTGTCTCTAAAAGGTTTGCTGTCACTGGCCTAAAAATTGCTGTGTCCTAATTGTTAAAGATTGCCATAGGGCTTCATATGTTGTTGTAGAAATATACTTCTTAAATTTAATAATCTTTTCTGGTGTAGAGATGTAGATGCTTTGAAGTAAGAAGAGTCACAGAAACATTCCCATATTTATAGTTGGGGAGATTGGTAGGGCTGTTGATATTGAAATGTCCTGAAACAGTTGAGGCACTTATAAATTGTAGAAGGGCATTTGGCATTTTGCAGTGTGAAGAATATGAGACTAGAGACAGACACAGAATGCAGTCCCAGACTTTCCATTGACTATAACTATAGCTATGACTCTCTGGGCCTTAACTACCTTATCTTTAGGGATAGATATACTTAGCATTCTGCAGTTACATAACTTGTGATACTTGTGTCATCTCAAACTGTTTATTGTGTTAAGTTTGTTTTATGACTAAAGGTACAGTTTTCTCTTGCTGTGCATGTTTAATACATTGCATAGCCTCAGATTTGGTTCAACAGAAAATTTACTTAGACTTCCTATGCATGCAGCTTTCCAGTTAGAGATATAAAGTAAAACAGAATTTGTATTTCCAGTACCTAATAATTTAGAAACTAACAAGTTACATAAAAACTATAAGATACACATGCTATGTTCTATGATAGACATAAGTAGAGCTTTCTGATTAATTCTAATTAGGAAAGTTCCATGGAGAAGATAGAACTTTATCTGATGAGGACTAAGGGATAAAAAGATAATTGGGAGAAGAAGGTTGAAAAGGAGACAATTTGAGCAAAGATGCAAACATGGGAAATTGCAGGATATAAATGGTTTTTTAGGAGGTGCCACTGTCAGTGTCAACTGAGATCATCTTTTAAAAACGTTAATGTATAATTGGTGCTTATAAGTCGTGTTTGTTTGTAAATAAATTGTGGTTCTGAGGGCTCAATGAAATTATATGTAGACATTTTTACTGGCATATTGCTCAGTGCCATAATACTTTAAATGTCAATATGGACTGTTAAGAAGAACATATAGTGTATAGCCCTATGAATCTTATATGACCATGGAACCATTTTGATGGGAACCCTAGGTCCAAAGGGGACATTTTTGAGAAATTGCACAATACTATCACATATATCAGTGGATCAGAGTGAATATTGAAAGAAACATTTCCCTGATATTAATTGAATGCAAGTTGGAAACATTTTTAAAAAGGAGATTGGAGAATGTATATTCACAAAGGGAAGCCACTTTCTGGGTCAGCTGGTAGGTGTTAGTATATACCAAGTACAGCTTGGTATAATTGGTAAGGGGAATGGATTGGAAAAAGATAGTCTCATATTGGCAACTTCTATCTTATTCTGTTTTTTTTTTTTTTTGATACCAGGGATTGAACTCCAGTCCTTGCGCTTGCAAGCCAGGCTGCAGAGCCACTGAGCTAAATCCCCGGCCTCTATTCTGTTTTCTGAGACAGGGTCTAGCTATGTCATTCAGGCTGGCCTTGAATTTAAGGTGATTCTCACATCTCAGCCTCCTGAATACTGGGATTACCGGTGTGCACTGTCACACCCAACTTTATTGGCAATTTCTAAGACTGCCTGTATACATCAATGAAAGAGAATTCATAAAAGAATTTATATTTACAGTATTTACAAATTTAAGATTAATATGTTTTAAAGCACTTAAATAATGCATTTTGCTAACATTCTCACACACATGAACCTTACCCTACTGGTAAGGTTCAGACAGCATCACTATGCATACCAGCCTCTCACATAGAACTGTCTGGTATACAAGGACCCCTGGATTGTAGATAGAAATAAACAGGCGAATTGTTATTCAAATATACACATACAGTTAAGTGTCATGTCTCAAAGCAAAAAAAAACAAAAGTTGGAGAGGTAACTACTACTCCCAAAGTGTCATCTGTTTTAGCTCACACTTCCATTGGAAAATTCAGGTTCTCCTAACTTTATCTTTCCTTCCCTAAAGAAAACAGATGTCTTTACACAGATAGACTAACCACAGGTCCCACTTTCTTGACCTTGGAGACATGATCTTTAAGAGTTGGGACCTCTTGGAATACTTGCATAAATTCTCTGCATGTTTGTATCAAAACCTATTGAAACAAAGAAAATATAATAAATTTTAAGTTCTAATTGTTTTTACATGAAGATATTAATTTTTTATTAATGCACTTTTACTTTTGCGGGTGACACTAATTAATGTTAATGTGACTTGTGTATCTAATTCTCTGCAACCATATCAATTATGCCTGGCAACTCTGACTCCTGAGGCTCTATACTTGGCAGGTTTATAGATGTGCAGAACCTGAATAAGAAAACTTTTAAGGGGAAATTCCAGAAGTTGGCAATTTAGGAAATGCTCGATGGAAGACAGTTTTTTTTCAGCCCATTTTTAAGACAAATCTTAACTGATTAGTGATTGGTATGCTTTTCTCTTTTTTTAATCTTCAAAATGATAACTGTCCCTCATCAATAAAATTTATCCTTCTTTTCACCTTCTTATGTAAGGTATTCCTTAGAATTTTATGGAGGAGAATATACTCTTTAGCTGTGGAAGCATAGCTCAGAAATTGTTATTTATTCATTTTATAGTGTAATTAATTTGTGAAAGTTAAATAACTAAAGATTCTATTTAGATTCTTCTAAATATTGTTTGCTACCAAATTCACAGGCTTATTGTGAAAAATTATCTGATCTGTCCCTAACTCAATTAATTAATGAGTCAGTGCCAGGTATTTACTTAATAAGCATTGGTGCTAGAACCAGTAAGGGATTCCAGGCAGATTAAACATAATCCTACTTGGTATCATGAGGTTACTTGGAAGTGTGTGATGATTTTAAAATATGTTCACATATTCTCTCATATTCTGCCCTTTAAGAGGCGGAGCTTAAAAGCTCTTCTCTCTTGAGTGTGACATGGACTTAGTGACTCCTTCACACAGATAGAATAAAGCCATATGACAGAGTGAATTCTGAAAGTAGATGATAAAGGCACAGTGAATTTTCTTACTGTGAGTTAGAATCACTCATTCTCTAGAAATCTAGCTGCCACCATGAGGGCCATAGAGAGCCCATGCGGCAAGGACCTGCAGCCTCTGACAGTAGCCATGTGAGTACACCATCTTGGAAGCACATTCATTAGCCCCATCTAGCCTTTGAATGCCTTTAGGCCTTGCCCTGCTGACATCTTTCCCCCTCAACACTGGGGATTGAACCCTGCTTCCTACTGCTAGGCAAGTACTCTACCACTAAGGGACAACCCTACACCCCTGCTAACATCTTGACTAATCTTATGAGAGACTGAACCAGAGGCACCAAGCTGTTTCCAAATTTCTGCCCCATAGAAACTTTATTGTTTAAAGCCAGGTTTTAGAGTAGTTGTTATAAAGTAATAGGTAACTAATTGAAGAGATAGAACAGAAACCTGGAGTCTTTGGACATAGTGCCCACTCCTCCAGTAAATTTCAGGGTAGCTGAACTCTGTAAAATTGGATTAAAAATGATCTGTACATTTTTCTTGACAAGTATTTGTAGTTTTAGTCAGTTTCTAAAATAAGTCCTTAATCTCAGAAAGGCTATAAATTCTGCACTCTGTAATTTATTCAGAAGAAACAGCATTAGATTAGAATTAGATAATGGTTTCATTGAAGGAGATACCTCTTATCGATAAGTAACCAATACACAATTGTTGATGAAGGTTGGAATTGACATGGACTTTACAAAGAAAAAAAATTACATAGACATATGGAACAAGTGTTTCAAGGTGTACTTCATTGTTTTAGATCAGGATGGGCAAACTATAGCCAGCAGGACAAATTCAAGACCTCCCCTGCTTGTGTAATTTCCTGAAGCACAGTCACACCCATCTGTATAAATACTGTCTTTGCCTGCATTTGCCATACAATAGTAGAGTTGAGTAGTTGTCCCATAGACAGTAAAATATTTACTCTCTGACTCTTTATGAAAGTTTGCTGGCCTTTACTTCTAAATACTGAGATGAGGTTAGTATTCTTGTAGCGTAAAAGGCAGTAGGTAAAATTGGTCTTTTAAAATTGGTGAATGCATTTTGTGCCATGTAGCAGGCTGTCTTACAGCTAAGCAATGTACTAACATTTACTCCCCAAGCCTCATAGGAATAATTGCTCTTCTGGTCTACGAAAGTGGCTATCTGGAGCAGCCTCCTGGAGGAATGAGATTTGTGAAACAGAGGGGAGGGACTAATGATGCTGATCAGAGGGGAAAACCCAGTGGCCTTGAACTGCTAACAGTTCTTTAGCCGTAAAGGACAGAAGTAAGAGGCCTGCTGGTATTTGTTACTATAAAGGAGCTATTTCTTCCTCTGTGTTTGTTTCTACTTGACATTTTTCTTTCCTGCCTGAAGAATCTCATAAATCTGACCTATACATGATACATATGTTATTTTGAAATAAGATATTTGAAGGTTGGGTTCTAGAATATTTCTAATTCTATTTTTGTGTAATATCAGAAACTCATTGTTAAAACAATTGCTGATTGATTCTTGACAAATAAATGTGTTAGTCACTTTAGTTATTGGGCTTAAATCTGAGACTGGGTCTGATATACCCTTTTCCCCTCAGTTAATCTTCTGGTAATAGCTGATTGTACTTTGGGTTCTGTGCTAGGTATTTGTCCTTTAATGTCTAAGACATTTCTCAAAGTTTAATGTCATATTTAGGAAAAGACTATGACGGAAATGACACATAGTGGATCGTGTCAGTGTTTTATACCATCTTCGGTGGTTTTTCTGCTGATTGTAAATGACTGCCCTGGTGTTCCACCTCAAATCTCATACCTTATATATATCTCCTGTGAGTACTAGTTAGTGTCCTTATTAATAAGGAGCAAAGACAGAGCTCATTAATCTGTATTCAAAGCTCATTGTTCAAGAAATCATCTTTATTGATGATTATGTCAGTGTAAGAATGTTTTCTCAATTTTATACTTCATGAAGGGGCATTGTTTCAGTGTACTTTGGCTAACTTTCTAAGAATTTTTTTTTTTTTTTTTTTTTTTTTGTACCGGGGATCAAACTGAGGTCCTTGTGCTTACGCAGCAGGCAGCGAAACCACTGAGCTAAATCCCTGACCCAAATGTTTTGTTTTGTTTTTTTTTTTTTGGTACCAGGGATCGAACTCGGGTCTTTTTGCTTTCAGGGCAGGCAGCAGAACCACTGAGCTAAATCCCCGGCCCTTCTAAGAATTTTAACCATATTTTTAATGTAATTAATTAACTTTTGTTATGAACTATTTTGAATTAGCAGAAGTTACAGAATAATGCAGCGAACATCTATTTTCTTGCTTCTTGTTTGTTAATAACTCTCACTGTATTACTGTATGCATTATGGACAAATTAAAGTTAAAATACTTGAGAGTGTGTGAACATTTGATGAGACTGAAGAGTTGTTAATTTTGGGGGGTTATGATAATAGTATGAAAATGACATTTTTAAAAAGAGTACCCTTTAGGGTGCATATTGAAATTACAGATGTCTGTGCTTTGACTGGGTATTTTCAAAATGTCAGTGTGTTAAAGACTTGGTCCCCAGAGTAGTGTCACTGGGAGTGGATGAGCCTTTTGGAGGTGGGGCTTAGTGGGAGGCTGTACGGTCAGTGGAAGCCTGCCTTCAAAGGGGATTGTGTGGGACCCTGGTCTCTTCCTCTTCATGGCTCATATGAGTGAGTAGCTCCACCATGCACTGCTGTTGTGATGTGTTGCCCTTGCCAGAGATTCCATAGCTGTGGGACTACTTGATTTTGGAGCCTCTAGAACCATGAACCAAAATAAATCTTTTCTCTTTGTAATTTAATTGCCTCAGGTATTTTGTTGTAATGAATCAAAGGTAATTAATTTAAAGGAAGCCAGCTAATACAGATAATATGGGATAGTATTTGTAGAATTTTCTTCAAAAAAATCTCAGTGGTGAGTGTATTAGGTGCAGAATATAGCTGATACAAAATTAGCCATAAACTAATCATTATTAAAACTGAGTGATGGGGATGTGTGTGTTTATGCTTCTATATTCCTTAGTTTTTCATATGTCTAATAGTTTTGATAATACATTTTCAGAATTTCAATTAAATGATTTGCATTGAGAAACAGAGCCAATTTTATTATATATTTCAGCCTGCTTACCAGTTCTTCCATATAGAAAACAATCCTTAAATGAAGGAAGCCCCAGTCTTAAATATGTTCTTATAGCAGCACTTGATAAGATGTACTTGGAATGAACATCAACTCTATTTTTATTAGATCTAGAATGTACCCTACTACTTTATTCCCTTTGAAAATGAGAATAAAATAATAACTTTTAAATATCCCATCATATGTTTGAAAATTATATACTTGGGTTTTTTTTGTTTTTAATACGGTTTATTAGCACAGTAACAAATGCAGACGTTAAGAAGTCTACAGCATATAACCCATCCACTGAGTGACTCCTATTCCACGCCTTACAGTTACCAGCTTAAGGTATTTCACTACAGCTTCTCCCAAGTCCTGATTCAAACCTTTAAATAAAATACATTAACTACTAATTTCCTACATGTTCTCTTATAGCCACATGTCTATTTTATATATATGAGATGACAGTCTCTAAAAACTCTGTTAAATATCAATCTTCCCTTCCAAGAAAGAAAAAACAAATTCCAATTTTTTAAACAAAAAAGTATGCTGCCCTACAGTGACTTTACCTAAATGGCCATGTGTATAACCTGTACAAAATTGAGCTGTTTAAAAATTATGTACTACAAGTAATTGAATCCAAATGTCTAAATGTACATTCTTCTCTACATTTCAGCCAATATTGTAGAAGTAATGAGTTTTAAAAGTTGCTATTACCAATTTTGTCTACTGTAGCAAGATACCTTAAGTTACAACAAAATCTTAGGAAATAAGACTGAATAATATCTGTTATAGAAATACCCTACTCTTTACCAACTCCCACCCTCTCCCGCCCCTTCAAAATCATAAGCAGCTCTCTTCTGTGACACAAATAACGTAAGAATTGTGAAAACCCAGTTAATGTAGCGTATCTCTTGGTCCACTGTCTGGCCATTCTGTCATGTTCTGCTCTGTTGGTCATATACTGAGTGGCAACACTTCCCACCAAAGGGTCGGCAGGATTGCAGTCTGTAAGAAGTGAGCAGATAGAAAGGAGGACTTTAGAAATAGTTAGTGCTGGACTCCAATTATCTTTCAATATATCCAAGCAAATAACTCCTTGACTGTTAATATTACAGTGATAGATTCTTGTCCGAAATGTAACCTTTGGAGGTTTGAAGGGATATTCTGGAGTAAAAGTGATATCCAGGAAGAATACACCACCTTCATACACAGATCCTGGAGGCCCAAGAATGGTAGATCTCCACTCATAGATGTTGTCATCTTTGGGACCAGCACTGCAGTTAGGTGGAGGGTCTAGAGTGATGTCTGCCAGTTCCTTCTGAATCCTCTTGGCGCTGGTGGAGAGGAGCTTGGAGTTTTTGCTCATGCTGACTTTACTCTCCTTCTTCTTGGGGGTGTTTGTTTCTTTCTCGGTTTGCTGGTTGGAGGACAAAGATGAGGAGGAGCTGGTACTGGCCCTCGAATCGTCATCCGACATAGCGAACCCCCCACCCCACCCCGCAAACAGCCCCTCTCTTTGTGTCTGGCTTCTCCGTGCCGCAGAGGCGGCTGTGCTGCGGCTGCGGCTGGGCCTGGCCACTCGTGTCTCTCTCTCGCTGGGAGAGAAGCGGAAGTGCAACAACAGCAACTATTAAACAGGCAATGGCTTCCCCCAGCCACACACGCTCGCACACACACCCCTCCTATATATACTTGTTTTTTTAAAAAGGGCTCGTCTCAGCTTACAGGTGGGTGTATTTCAGAACATTGTTTCTAAGGCAATACTTAGAATGGGAACATTTTCTCTTAGAATTTATTTTTAAAACGTCACATAGGTTTCCCAGCTCAGTTAATTTATAATATAATGTAACACAATCACCAAAGCTAACAGAATACTGAGGGATCAGTACAGGCATAAATTAAATTATTTTTCTAAAAAAATGCTTTCCTAATTGAAACTCAGGACTCTCAATGATGAGTGAATTTTCTATATCTTTATAGGAGTTGGTTATACTCCTGGATCATGTGGTTGCCATATACCTGTTAGAGGTAAAGAACAGTAACACTGGCATCACCTGTAATGCGGCCTGATCCCATTCATAAATATTTAAAACCGGAGATTATCTACATATGAATGATTTGGGTAACAAAACTTGCCTTTTATGCTTTCTTTGTACATTATTTCATTTAATATTCATTAGAAACCTTTGAAGCTTAAAGGACAAGAAAGGCAAAGGACCCTCATTTTGCAGGGAAAAAGACAAGCTGAAAGATGTATTTGAAAACAGTTGGAAGTCAGAAAGTTGAATTTAAGTCCTAGTTCTTCCGAAGACCATGTGCATGTCATTTAACCTATTAAACCTCAGTTTAACAGTCTGTGGAATGGGTCTGATGAAATTGCATTTTACAATGTTATTGTGAAGACTAAATGAATTGATTCATGTGAAAGAGCTGGATAGTATAAAAGATACTATGCAAATTTTCATTATTCATCATTGCTAAACACCATGGTAGCTTTTATTTTAACAAGTGATCAGTAAGTTCAAAACTACAACTACAGTGTTACGGAGATTCATTCATATAATATGAATTACTGTTGGTGGAAATGAGGAATGGTTAGCTTACAGAAAAATGAGGAGAATTAGATGTCAGATATTTCCTGATGGACTCAGGTTCTGAAGGGTAGATTTCACTGAGAACTTAATTGCAGTGAATCTCCTGTTACTGGAATTTGTAAAGTAAAAAATCAGATAGTCAAATGTTAGAAATCTTATAGAGGTGCTAAATTCCTCTTAAATTAATTTCTGATCTGAGATTCTGGCATTGAAATCAAACATATTTTCAGAGTTAAGTAGAAATTCCTGATGACTCACTCAAAGCTCTGAGAAGCACTAATGATAAATCTGTAATGGAATGAAAATCACAGGTGACCTATAAACTGATTTTTTTAAAAAAATTCATTTAGCAAATATTTATTAAGCTCTTAGTATATTAAACGATATGCTAGGTACTGAGGCATTTTGAAAAATCCATCCGTGCACTTCCATTGTTTGAGCATAAGATTCTGTTCTGTTTGTGCTCTCAACTTTTACATATTTTTGTCAGTCCTGTTCTTGAGATAAAATGCTAACATTGCCCACTACTCATGTTCATGTTATTCCAATTGATTTAGTTTTCAATTTTCTTGGAACTTTACTGCATAAACTTAAATTCTCCAGGGTGGAGTCAAAATGTGCTGAAATGACCTCCTAAAAAAAGAAAGGGAAAAATAGATAACCTTGTACAAAATATGTTTTTGCGTCCTAGGATCTGAGGATAAAATATGTGATCAGATGAGTAATGTATCAAAACCTTAATGCTATTTAAACATATGGATGGGTGCATTGTGTGTATTTTGTGTATTTAAAATTGAGATTTTTTGTTTGAATAGTATCTTTCGTTTGGTGTATTTCATGGTGATTTATCATAATACACTGCTTTAAATCATTTGAAATAGCGAGACATGTGAATTTTAACAATAACTTCCCCAAGGCTAGAGAAATCAGCAGGAGCTCAAATTGCTAGGTAGACATTTTTTTTTTAAACTCATATGCAAGTGTAAAACTTTTATGAGGCTGCTTTAACAAGGCCCTTTGGGATTTAGGGTTATTTATCTAAGTTCTTATTAAAAATGAAAACTTTTCTGTTTAGCCCTGTAAAGCAAACTGATCCTAACAATATTGTAACTTGGAGGAATGAAATTGTTCTACAAACTGACTCCAAAATAAAGTTAGGAGACTTTGGGGTTAGTGTCTTCACCACTAACATTATGATAATAGGTTAGTGACAGCAGAGCTGTATTTCAAAGTCTCCTTTAATTAAGAAAATTTAGCTCTGCTGTAGTTATAATTTAGAGTTTGATGTGACTTATTAAAATGACTTCCAAGCCTGGAATTGAGCTCTGAATCACAGAGCTCTCCAGTGTCTCTGTTAGTGTCAACTTGTCCTGGGATGGTCTTGCCTGGCACGAGGTTTGTGGACATCCTTTCATTTATGCTATCTGCAGAGCATGGGAAAAAGGTTGTTTCTCAGATTAATATGCCAGAATCACTGTATATAACCCAGCCAAAGAGCTGGAGCTGCTACAGGAAAAATTTTGTAATCTTGAAGAGTATTCTGTTCCTTTGTAGGTATGTTCAGGTTTGGTAAGTCTGGGTTCTGCAGTAAATCTATTCTTAGACCTGGATAGATAGAAAAGGTAAAATAACTATTGTTGGTAATATGATTGTTGGTGAATAGTTTCTGTGCCTAAGTATAGATGATTAGACAAACAGACATATGTGAAAGAGAACAGAATGACAAATGCAGAATTTTGAAGAATTATAAAGTGACCCCAAAGGAAAACTATGTGCCAGCAATTTTTTTTGTATTATTCTAAGTGTCTTACCTTAATAGTTAACCTTAGTGTAAAGTACACTAATATTTCTAAGGAGGGAAATACAAAACTACCAGCAATTATGGTTTAAAGTATGAAAGATGCAAAGAGCAAACACCAAGAGAGATGATGATGGAAGAAATGTTGGCTGGAGGTCAGATGTAGAGGCTATAAAAGTATAAACATTTAAACAGGTTGAAAAATGTCAAAATGAACTTAAGTTGGGGAACTTTTATTCTGAAAGAATCTCATAGCAGTTGCAAATAGGGAGAAAACTATGTACATTTGGTTTTTAACTCTTCCATTTGAGCAGCTGTTTTAATAGTTGAGTTGCTTGCTAGGCACTGTCAGGAATAGAATATTTTAATTTTGGAGAAATCCAACTGTTAAAACAGCTGTTTGGTATGATAGACTTAATCTCACTATGATTAGGTTTCAAGACCTAATAGAATCATACTCCCTGGCAGACTGGCTATTTTGATTTAATTGGACATAATAAATACATGAGCGGATGTTAGGTTGAATGTTTGGTTGGACACTTGACTCTCTGAAGAAGCTGTATTCCCTGGTTTGTTTTGGCAAAAGCAAATAACATCAGCTTTTACTGTGTTCCTAGTTAATGGAATTTTTGCCCTATGTTCCTTGGATGTCAACTATTTTTCTTTGCAATAAAAAAGGTGTCTTTCTAGTTTTATTGATATTTCTTTATCTTTCTTTTAATAATAGATAATATACCTGCTTAGTTTACCTCAGGTACTCAGTCATTTGTATTATTTATTTTGTTTTTGTTACTCAAAATTATTCTATTAATAGCAGCCACAAAATTTGTCAATTTGTATTTTTAATATCTAGAACAAGTTGAGTGTTGCTAATGATAAAAATCTTGAATTCTAAATTTAAGACTTTACCTTTTTTTATAGAAAAGATTACTTACTAGGTTAGTTACAAGTAAATTATCTTGCTGTTTAAAAAATAGTAAGTTGACCTTTTATTGGGTTTTCTAGCATTAGTAAATTCATGTGCTTAGTTACCTTTCACCACTTTTCTTTTACAATAACTTTAAAACTGTCCTAGAATGACTTCATGAGCAGCCCATTTTAACCAATGGAGTTGATATATCAAGATGAATGGTCACACTAATCATATCAATATTAATGCTAACACATTTACTTCTATCTATATTTTATTACTGGGAACTGAACTCAAGGTCTTCTCATTGAGTTACACTCCTAAGTTTGTTGTTGTTTGGTTTATTTTTTGTTTTTTGTTTAGACAAGGTATTGGCTCAGACTGAGTTTGAATTTGTGTTCTCCTGCTTTAGCCTCCCAAATGCTGGGATTATAGGCATGCACTCCTGGGTCACTGATACATTTTTTTAAAAACTAGAGAGAGGGTGAGGGAGAGACAAAGGGGTAGGGGAGACAAGAGCAAAAGTCATTCTTGAAGAATAAATGGAAGAAAGATATTAAGATCTATACAAAGAAAATATCTTAAACCTGTGCTTTGTGCCTTATACATCCTATGTGCACATTGTGAAAGGACTTAGAACAGAGTAGGTAGTGCTGATTAGTGAAAGTCATAGGTGTGTTGACCCTGATGGTATAGTAAACATGATGATTCAAAGTGTGAAGCTTACTTTTGAGTGTTATTATAGTGGACCTAATTTTCTAGTGTCAGTTATCATACCTCAACTTCCCATTAGTTATATCAGGAGAGTGATCAAAGAACTGTAAGGGCATTTCTAAACTCCCTTTTTAACTGATTTCTTCTTATAATGGAATGTGGTTAAAAAATAAGAGCCACCGGGCTGGGGATTTAGCTCAGTGGTTCCACTGCCTGCCTCGCAAGTGGAAGGTTCCAAGTTCGATCCCTGTACGAAAAAACAAAAAACAAAACAAAACAAAAAAGAGCCAGGAGAACTTCTCTTTGAAAACTTTCTAAGTAGTTATATTTATTAATATTGCTAACAGATATTAAGATATATTATTAGAAGTTCAAAGGGACGCATTCATACTGTTTTATCAAAGTGTGATAAATTAGAAACACAATTTTAACCTAAAGCATGAATTTTGTCAAGGATCCATGAACTTTGAGAACATTTTACTAAATGAAAGACAACAGACAAAAAAGGCCACGTGTTTCATTATTCACATAAGAGGACACGAGTGGACTTGGGGAGTGGGATAACCTAAGAAGCACCCAAAATTACATGCAGAATTTTCTTTGTAAGATGAGTACTGTTGTGAGCTGAACTCATAATTTTTCCTTATATTGTTAGAGAAACCTGTGACTTTCAACTGGTTTAAAGTCACCTTCTGAGAGCTTTAAAAAAAAAAAAATTTCCATTCTTTGTTCTCTCGTTTTTACCAACTTATAGGAATTCTTTTTAGCATGAACGTCTGCTCTCTGCCTGTAATTTTTTAAAACTTATTTAATGGTTTTTCAAAATTATAAAAACCTTTCTAAGTGTGCGGGTTTGAAGTAGCCTAAAAAATTTTATAGCAAGAGTTTTTATTGATTTAGATTTTACCTGTATGCCTTTAATAAATCTTGAATTTACTTTTGAATATGGCATAAGTTTTTAAGTTTATTTTCTTCTACATGGGTGGTTATTTGAAACAGCACTACTAATCACACTTTCCCCCTCAAATTGTAATATATAAGTAAATATCATAGTAATATATTGTATTTCACAAATATTACGGCCAAGTTTTAGATTTTGTTTTGTTCCACTGACATAACTCTCTCCTTTAGCATTACCATATTGATTTGCTTGAACTTGTTTTATTATATGTTTTAATATATAGAAAGCCAATCTGTTTATTGGCATTATTCTTTTTCCTGGTCATTTTCAAGCAATATTCTTACATATTTTGTTATTTTATCCAGTTCTGTGAAAACTACCACTCCTGGGATTCCAGTTAAAATTGCATTAAAATATAAATGTTTAGACAGCTGACTTTTTTTTCCCCATTAAGTTTATTGGTACATTTTAGCTATAAAATACAGTTACATTCATCATTGGGATCTTGTACCATTACATGAGTCTCTTGGTTCTTATTTTTTTCCCCTTCCCCTGCCCTCCCTTCACCCCCTCCACCCTTCTCTATTTGCAAAGACTTTGTTTCCATTTATTTCCTTTTCTCATAGTTTTCTTTTCCCTTTTTTCCTTTCCCTTACCCCTCCCACTTCCCCTGCTCCTTTAGACCTTTTCTTCCTGTTACACAATATCAATTATACATTTTTTAAATTACAATATCAAGATCTAGGAGACATTACCACAGATTTTACAGAATTTAAAAGGATATAGAAAGCATATTTCAAAAATCTGTTTTGAAATAAATTTGACAACTTCTAAGAAGTACCTTGGAAGACAAATTAATGAAACTAACTCTGGAGGAAATATAAAATTTGAATAGCACCTATTAAAGAAAGTATATTCCTAGCTTGAAAACCTACCTATATGACAACAGCAGGCTCATATACATTTTAACTGATAAATTATATCAAACAATTAAAGCAGAAAAAAGAAGGAACACTTCTCCCCTCATTTTAGCAACTCAACATTGTGCTAATCCTAGAACTGGATAAAGATAATAGAAGAAAAAAGTATGAACATAGATAGAAATTGGTTTAACAAAACAAACTATTAGAAGTCAGATCTGGCAGTATGTAGAAAGTGGTTTTGTTATAAGGATGGCAGTGTTGGTTCAGCATTGGAAGATCCACCCCCAAAAGTCATCATTTAAACAGAGGAAAGGAAAAAGCCATATGATCCTGTCACTAGTTGGAAAAAAAGTATTGGACTAATTCCACAGCTGTTCATGGTAAAAGCTATCAGGAGACTAGAAGTAGAACAGAACCTTCTCAGCAGATTAAAGACATGTACTCCATACTTCCAGCAAGAATGCCTTATATGAATGGAGAAGATAGAATGCTTTCTCCTTAAGGTGGGAAACAAGGGCAGATATGCTTACTCTTTATCTGTCCATTAAACTTTGAAACCTAGTCCCCACCAAAATAGTCTGGCAATAAAATGACACAACTAGGATAGGATTGGCACGGCAGAAGCAAAATCTTTATATGTAGATGAAATGATCATCTACAGAGAAAATACTAAGAAATCTCTAGGAGCCCCTAGAACTTGTACTTGAGTTTAGCAGGATTAGAAAACACAAGGTATATATAAATATTAAGGTCTGTGTATACTTGCTATAAATGACGAATTGGATATTGAAATTTAAAAGTTATGTAGGAGTACAAAGGACCTAGAAAAGTTAAAAACAAAAACAAAAACATTGTTGGAAGACGTTTAGTACCTAATTTTAAGACTTCTTCTAAGGCTACAGTAATCAAGCCAGTATTGGTGTAAGGAAAGACATATAGATCATTTGAGTAAAACTGAATCTAGAAATAGAACCACACATATATAGTCCACTGAGTTTTGAAAGATTATTTAACATTAGCATTTTATAGACTATAAACTCAATTCAAGAGCCGAGGAAGAGATAGTGTTTTCAGCAAGCGGCACTAGAACACCTGGTATCCGTATATAAAAAATTAACCTCAACCCTTTATTTCCATACGTGAAAATAACTTGAAGGGATCTATGAGCCTAAATAAGAAAGCCTAAAAGTATAAAACTTTAAGAAGAAATTATAAGGGAGAATATTTATGCATTAAGGGTAGGCAAGAACTACCTAGGATACAAAAGACATGATGTATAAAAGAAAAAAAATTGATAAATGAAATTCCATCAAAATTTAGAACTTTAAATGACATCATTAAAATGAAAAGTAGTCCTTAAACAGACCATATTTACAATGCATATAACCTATGAGCAGAATATATAAAGAATTCTTAGAGCTCATTAATAGACAACCCAATTAAAAAGTAGACATAAGAAGATGATAAATAGCCAGTATAGCACAAGGAAAGGTGGGCAACTCTAGAATCAGAAAAATACTAATCAGTACAATAACAAGATTGAATTCTATACTCATTAGGGAGATGAAGTTAAAAGTTTTAAAAGCCTTGTCATGACTTTTTCTTTTTGTTGGAATCTCCCTCTTTGCGTTTAATTTGTCACGCCCAATGGATTCATTCTGCTGGGTTTCCTGGGGTTGTGATCCTCATTGTCTTTTCCTAGGGTATTGTCTAAAATTTTTTGGAGTGCCAGTTTGGTATTCATGAAGTTCCTGAGGTGCTCTTTATCATGAAAGTATCTTATTTCTCCATCAATTTTGAAAGATAGTTTTGCAGGGTACATCAGTCTGGGTTGGAGGCTGTTTTCCTTTAGGGCTTGAAATACATCACTCCAAGCTCTTCTTGCCTTGAGGGTCTGCATTGAGAAGTCTGCTGTTGATTCTTCTGGTAGGCTTTCCTTTGTATGTGATTTGTTTCTTTTCTCTCACTGCTTGTAGAATTTTGTTCTTCTGTTGGATTTCTGGAATCCTAACTATTATAGGCCTATGTGTAGATTTTTTTTGATCAAGGCTAGCTAGTGTCCTATATGCCTCACTTATCTGTATGTCAAGTTCTTTTCCCCTGCTTGGGAAGTTTTCTGCCATCACTTCTGTGAACAGGTTTTTTTTATGTCATCTCCACTCTCTCCTGTTTCTTCACTGATGCCAGTGAGTCTTATGTTACTCTTCTTTAGATCATCTAGCAGCTGCTGGATTGATATCTCGTGTTCCCTTACAATTTTGAAGCAATTTTTCTTTTTCTGGTCACTAATTGCAATCTTTTCTTCTATATCTGAAATCCTATCCTCACATTGGTTCATTCTGCTGTGCAGACTTTCGATGGAGTTTATAATCTCCTGGAAATCTGTTTGCATCTGTTTTATGGATTCCATTTGTTTCCTATGTTGGGATTCCATCATGTTCCTCAGATTCTCTATTTTTTTTATCTGTGTCCTCTCTAGATTTATTAATCATGTCTTGCACCATGAGCACAATCTTTACTGTTATCTGAGTAATTATTTCTGATTACATTTTTCCCAGATCCTCCTTTGTTGCCAGTTCAGAGAGTCCAGGTGGTTGAGTATCAGATTGTTCCATCTCGTTTCCCTTTGGGGTTACTGTAGGTGATCCTGAAGTCTGTTTTTGAGGCTTGTTTACATGTCTTCTCATTTCCACAGTGGGGGGCCGGGATATGCTTCTGGCGCCTCCACAGCTCTTCTTCCCTGCCCTAGGAGCTTGGGATGGCAGCGGGGGAGCTTCCTTCTGGGTGCTGGGACCATCTCAGCTTCTCTGCCCCAGGAGCTTGGGATGGTGGCAGGGGAGCTTCCTGCCGGGTTCTGGAACAGGCTCACCTTCTCTGCCCTAGGGGCTTGGGATGGCAGTGGGGGAGCTTCCTGCTGGGTTCTGGGACCGGCTCATCTTCTCTGCCCTAGGAGCTTGGGATGGCAGCGTGGAGCTTCCTTCCAGGTGTTGGCACCAGCTCAGCTTCTCTGCCCTAGGAGTTCGGGATGGCAGTGGGGGAGCTTCCTTGCGGGTGCTGGGACCAGCTCAGTTTCTCTGCCCTAGGAGCTTGGGATGGTGGTGGGGGAGCTTCCTTCCAGGTTCTGGCACAAGGTATAACTTTTGGCATTCATCCTGCCTCAGCCTTCTGAGTGCTGGAATGACAAGCATGTGCCACCACACTGGGCTCAAGAATGCTTTAAAATGTAGGATTTAATGAAGATTTTTTTAAAACAGGACACACAAAGCACTAAACATAAAGAGAAAAAAAATGCAAGTTTGATTACAGTTAAGAAATTTTAAGCATATGTCTTTCATTTGTACTTTTGGGCTTTTACCCTAGAAAAAATAAAAACTCAGTTTTACCCTAAAGCCTGTACACAAATGTTCATATTAGTTTATAGCTATTAATCATAATAGCCAAAACTAAAATCAGGCCAAATGTTCTTCAACAAATGATTAAGCCACTGTGGTGCACCCATACCATGGAAATCTACTCCGTAATAAAAAGGAAAGAACTTTTTTTCTCTACTGGGGATCAAACCTGGGGTTTTGTGCATGCTAGCCAAGCACTCTATCACTGAGCTACACTTCTAGACCATAAATAAACTATTAATATACACAACTTCATGGATGCTGGGAGAATTAATATTGAGTGAAAAAAAAGCCAATCTCAAAAGGGTTTGTACTATATAAATTCATTTATATAAGTTTTGAAAAATAAAATTTTAAATATGAAGAGCAAATTAGTGGTTGGCAGAGGGTGGAGAGTAGGAGAGGGACGAAAGGAGATGGCTGTGCCTCTAAAAAAGTGCCACAAAGATAATGAAACTTGTGACAGATAAGCTTGATTATATCAGTTTAATTGGCCTAGGGGTCACCCTGTGGACTGCTGCAGCACATTTCTGGGTGTACCTGGGTAAGTCATGGAAGCATGACCTTGAGTATTGTATCTTATCTCTTGCACCTTCCTCTCTGGAACTATTCCTTTGCTCCACCATGAACTAACATAAGCATCTTTGTTCCACCAAGTCCTGTGTCATGATGTTTCTGCCTTGGAGCCAGCTGACTATGAACTCATTTCCCTGAAACCATGAGCCAGATTAAATTTTTCCTCCTTTAAGTTGTGGATATCTCCACAGCAGGAAAGATGATTAATTTAGAAATGTTTTGAATCTTGGCTGTTTTAATGACAGTATGGTCACAGGGATTTATTTTACATATGTGATAAAATTGCATGGAACTAAGTACCATACACACAGACACACGCAACTGTGTGCGCATCAAACTGATGTGATGTCTTATCAGTTTGGCGTATTAGTCATTTTCCTATTGCTGGGACAAAATACCAAATGCTTGCAACTTAAAGGGAGGGAGGTTTATTTTAGCTCATGGTTTCAGAGGGTTCAATCTATGTATGGCTGGCTGGCTTCAAGGCAGAAAAAGTACAGTGGAAGGAAAGCCAGGCAGAAGAAAGCTGCTCACCCCATGGCAGCCAGGAAGCAAAAGAGAAGGGAGAGGAGCAAGGGACAAAAATCTACATTTCTAGGTGATAGCCCCTAGTGATCCACCTCTTTCAACCAGGCCCCACCTCCTAAAAGTACATTGAGTTATTAAATCATCAGTGGATTAATCCACTGATTAGTATAATGTCCCCATGATTCAATCACTTTCTAAAAGCCTCACCATTTTCAAATGGAAAAAAAAAAAAAAGGAGAATGGAGAGCAAATGGCACCATAACAGTGTAAATAATTTGGAGATTGATTTTCCCAGTTGAGACAGGAGTAGGTATAAAACAATAATAAACACTTTAAATTTTTTTTTAGATATAAACTACCTGTTATAGAGAACAATTTCTTATGTTCATCTGTTTTCAGGTAAACATTGTCTAGAATTAACTGCAATAGAAATTAATATATTTTAGTTTTTGTTGGTATTATTTTTATTAGTTCGTTATTACATAAGCCAATGTATTCTATACTCATCCATCTCACTAAGAAAGTGCATTAGATGCCCGGGGATTTAGCTCAGTGGTTCTGCTGACTGCCTTGCAAGCACAAGGACCTGAGTTCCATCCCTGGTACCAAAAACAAAACAAACCAAGACAAACAGAAAGTGCACTAGATCTGTTGATATCCCTATGACTAATTTTTTTCTCAAATTCCTTTTTTTGTAAAATTGATATGTAATAAATATACCATACATAATACCTCTTTAAAGAGTATAATTCACTAGTTTTGGTATATTTATAAGCTTGTACAACTATTGCTATCTAATTTTGGACTATTTTTATCATCCTAAAGTGAAACTCTGTACTCATTAGTGGTCACTACCCAGCCCTTCTTTCTTCCAGTCCCTGATAACCTCTAATTTGTGGTTTTATGGATTTGCCCATTCTGAACTTTTCATATAAATCAATCAATCAATCATACAGTACCTGATGTACAGATTAAGAATGATTTAAGATGTGCCATCCAGCAGCAGTATGTGGGCCATGTGTATTTAATCTAGACTCAAAGAAATTGTAAAACTATTAATGAGTCAGTAGAGGACATTTGAACACAGTTTACAAACTTGATATTAGGGAATTAATCATTTTAAGTGAATGAATTAGATGGTGAGTATCTTTTCAAAAAAGAGATGCATACTGAAATATTTTCTTATGAAATGTTTTGTTGTCTGGGACTTCTTCCAAAATAGTTCAGGGTAGGGGGTAGAATATATGGATACAGATAAATTTGTCTGTGTGAGAATGATGGTTTGAAGCTGGTTGTTGGTTACATTACTAAACTAGCCCAATTTTGCCCACCGTGCAGTATGCCAATCCCTGAAACATGTTTTGCAAAAGATAAAAGAATTTTTTTACCAGGCAGCTATATGTGGAGATGGGAAAACAAGTCTCAACTCCACCTCACCATGGATAGGGCATATGTAATCAAACCTCACCAGCTGTTAACATTATGAACCCACGTGTCAGAGAGTATCTCTAAAATTGGTGATTTTTCAGCTAAAAGCAACTAAATAAGAACAGGTAAAGCTGATTGAGTCTAAAAGGTTTAGGTTTTCTCTTGGTTTAAGGCACGTGAAATCCATTATACCTTTTTCTCTTCTGTATATTTGAAATCTTCTGCAACACAAACCAACCCCCACCCCCACCCCCACCCCGTGCCCACGGGGGACCAAACTCAGGACCTTGAACTTTTGAGGCAGGTCCATTGCCACTGAGCTAAATCCCGGCCCTCCACAAAGGTTTTTTAAAATCTGAGTAGTAGCTGCCTTCTTTAAATGGACTTTTTTAAGTTCTCAGAGGTATCACTTTACTTATGAAATTTCTAACAGGCTTATATGTCGAGTGGATTCTCTTCTTTAATGAAAGTATTCTCAGTCTGTTTCTATGTCCTCAATAGTTGGTGTCTTGAAATAATACAAGTATTTATAAAAATCAAAATCTCTTGTTCTGGGTAAGAATTAATGCATGTAATTTTGAGATTGTCTTATTGGGTTTTTATTTAAAGCAGAATTCCTTTCCCTTCACTTTGTGTGAGAGACTTGCCCTAACAAAGTTTACAGGTCCTACTGGCAATGTTTCAAAGGCACAACTTTCAAAAATTGTGCACCTAAATTCCATCTGTCAAGAGCCCTGAAATTTTGTGCTTTTAAAAGATCACTTTTTTCCTCTGTAATTTTCTAAGAAAATATTTCTTGTGGGTACTATTTGTTACTCACTGAACATTATTTTGAAATTTATAAACAGAGGTAGGTATGTTTCTATATTGATGAATTAGGATTTTTAAAATATTTAAATATAGTGGAGTTAATATGGCTTATCATAACAGACATTTAGTTGTTTCAGAGTTTGTGTTTTTGAGTGGTTCATAAGAATCTTTAAAATTTTGTTTGCTTTTTCAACTTACACATTAATTAGTGTACATTTATGATTGCAATGAAGTTATGGTGATTTGTCGGTTGCATAAAGGACTTATTGTTACAGCTTTTAAAATTCTAAAATCTACAGATGTAAACAAAAACATTTCAATATCTTTAATAGGCTATTTACTTCCTTTGATTCTGGGTCTAAAGTGCCTGCATCTACTAAAGTATGAGAAACATAACATTTAAGTTAAATTTTTCAATCTTGAATTTTCCCATACCATATCATTTTTCTTCTCTATGTAATATGTTGGACTCTCATTAAATATTTTAACTTTTATTATTGGGTTGTTGTATTTTCTCTATTTGTCATTTTAACCTATGTTATATTAAATGACTCCATGTTTCTTTTTATTAGCATATATTTGTGATAATAATAATTACATTCATCTTGGGGAATTTGTACATATACATATTGTATCTTAGTCATTTTTACTTCCCCTGTCCTCAGCGTCAGCAGCACATATACTAAAATTTTTACTTCCCCTTTCTGTCTCCCAATTCCCAGATTCCCATCTTTTTTTTTTTTTAATTCTTTCATTGGTGCATTTTAGGTATACAATACATTTACATTCATCATTGGGTGTTTGTACCTTTACATAATGTATCTTGGTTCTTATTTTTTTCCCCATTACCTGTGCATCCTTCACCCCCTCCACCCTTCCCTATTTACATAGATTTCATTTCCATTTTTTTTCTTTTCTCATAATTTTTCCTTTCCCTTCTTTCCTTTTCCCTTCCCCTTCCCCTCCCACCACTCCTACGCCTTTGGACCTTTTCCTATTTCAAATTATCAATTATTCATTTTAATCACTTTAATCCTTATTTGAACTTTCAGTTTCTCACACTAGAGAAACTATTTGGTATTTACATGTGTGTCCTATTTATTTCACTTAAGAGTATGGCCTCTATGCATCCATTTAGCTATAAATGTCTCTAGTTTCTCATTTTTTATGGCTGAGTAGTACTCCATTTTATTAAAAAAACCCACATCTTCTTTATCCAGTTTCCAGTTAATGGGCACTTGAGCTGTTTCCAAGCTTTAGCTATTACAAACTGTGCTGCTATAAACATGGGTGCACATATATCGCTGTGATATGATTCTTTTAATTCTTTTGTGAAGATATTCAGCAGGGGAATAGCTGGGTCAAATGGGACCTCTAGTCCTAGTTCTTTGAAGTATCTCCATACTGATTTCCACAGTGGTTGTACCAGTCTGCACTCCCACCAACAATGGAGAACGGTTGCTTTCTTCCCACACCCCCACCAGCTTTTGTTATTGGTTGATTTCTTGATAGCAGCCACTCTTTCTGGGATGAGGTGGAATCTCAGTGTTGTTTTCTTCTCCATCTCTTGAATGACCAGTGACATTGAACATTTTTTCATATATTTATTTGCTGCTTTTACTTCTTTGTCTGAGAAATGTCTGTTCATTTCAGATTCCCATTTTTGAATTGGGTCTTTGAATTTGGGGGATCTGATTTTTTTCAATTCTTTATATATTCTAGATAGTAGACCTTTGTCTGATGTATAGCTGCTAAAAATTTTTTCCTGCATTGTACGTTCGTTGTCTCTTAGCTTTGTTGGTGATTTCTCTTGCAGTACAGAAACTTTTTAATAAGATGAGATCCTAGTTGTTGATTCTTTGTGCTAGTTCCTGTGCCACTGAAGTTTTGTTCATAAAGTCTTTCCCTATGCCAGTGTCTTCAAGAGTTCTACCTAACTTATCTTCCAGCAAGTTTAGTGTTTCTGTCTTAATATTGAGATCTTTAATCCACTTTGATCTTAGTTTAGTGCATGGTGATAGGTATGGGTCTAGTTTTAATCTTTGGCAAGTTGAAATCCAGTTTTTCCAACACCATTTATTAAATAGGCTATCTTTCCTCCAATGAAGGTGGTTGGCTCCTTTGTCCAAGATGAGGTGGCTGAGTATGTCTGAAGTTGTTTCTGCATCTTCCAATCTATTCCACTGATCCTCGGGTCTGTTTCTTTGCCAGTGTCATGCTGATTTTATCACAGTAGCTTTGTAGTATAGCTTTAAGTTAGGTATTGTGATACCCCTAGCCATGTCTCTGTTGCCCAGAATTGCTTTTGCTATTCTAGGTGTCTTCTGGTTCCAAATGAATTTTTGGATTGTTTTCTCTAGTTCTGTGAAGTATATTGTTGGAATTTCAATCAGCATTGCATTAAATCTATACAGCAGTTTTGGAAGTATGGCCATTTTCACTATATTGATTCTTCCTACCCAGGAACAAGGGATATCTTTCCATTTTCTTGTATCCTCTTCGATCTCCTTCTTCAGAGTGCTTTAGTTTTCAGTGTAGCGGTCTTTAGCTTCCTTTTTTAGGTTGATTCCTAGATATTTCATTTTTTTTGGTGCTATTGTAAAAGGAATTGTTTCCTGAATTTCTCTCTCAGTGAGTCTACTATTTGTGTGTAAGAAAGCTATTGTTTTTTGAGTGTTGACCTTATATCCAGCTACTCTACTGAATCTGTCAATTAAGTCTAGAAGTCTTTTTGCTGAGTTTTTTGGGTCTTCTACGTAAAGTATCATATCATCAGCAAATAATGACAGTTTAACTTCTTCCTTTCCTATCTTTATTCCTTTTATTTCTTTCTCTTGTCTAATTGGTATGACTAATGTTTCCAGAATGAATTGAACAGGAGTGGTGATAGTGGGCATCCTTGTCTTGCTCCTGATTTTAGCGTGAAAGTTTTCAGTTTTTGATCATTTAGTATGATGTTGGCTGTTCGTTTTCCATAAATTGCCTTAATCAGGTTGAGATAAAGACCTTGTATTCCCCAGATTCCCATGTTTACAAAGTCTATCTCCTTATTTTCTAGCATCTATCTTTTATTTTGCTTTTGAAATTATTTTATGTTTTGGGTTTCTCATGTAAGAGAAACCATGTGAAATTTAACTTTCTGTGTCTTGATTTATCTCGCTTAGCATTATGGATAATGACCTCCATGTTCCCTAAAAGACAGTATCACCTTTTTATTTTCTCTCACTTCAGATTGGTTTGATTCATTCTGCATCTTAACATTTTTGTTAGAAGTGAGAGAAAGTGACTGTTTGCACCCTTCTCTGTGCTTCTTTCAAAATAGGTAGGCCATAGTTGCTTCTCTAGGGAATTTTCTCAAGGCAAAAGTTTAAAAATAAGGATGGTATATCCTCTGCTTGCATTTTGGTCTTTTAGATGAAGGTCACTTGGTTGACAGTGCTGCTCTCTTAGGAATGCTTTTCCTTCCCAGTGCCTTAAAAATCACAGAAATAGGTCTCTGTTGATGTTGAGTTCATTGTTCCCTTTGAAATATCTTTCTTGTTGATTTATAGTGGGAAGGCTACAGATTTAGGTCTAATAGTGCATGGTAATTTGCAGGAAATATCAGAAGTAATCTACATTCTTAAAATGTTTCTTAAAATGCTTGTATTATTAACAGATGTTTTTACTGATATTTGAGAAATGGGTGGATAGTTGCAAATGACACCTCTGGTCCCATCCACATTTTCTAATTTCACATAATAACTTTGGTGATTGTTTTAAGATAAACTGAATTTTTAGGTGTGCCAAGCCATTTCTCCTTCCCTCATCTTTGCTGTCTTCCCTTTATTTCTTTTTTCCTAAATTAAAAAAAAAACAATGTGAAAACATTAAAATTTTACAGTAAGAACTTACCCAAAGCTCTTACTGTATGAAACAACTGCTTTAATATTTTACCTACTAATGTATTTGTTCCTAAATATAGATATTTTATATGATTAAAAGAATATGTAATTAAAATTTATAGAAAGTTTTTAACTCAACATTAGAAAAAAGTAAGTTCTGGGACTGTTGAAAAATATGCTGTGGGAATAGGAAAGACAGGATGAATATTAGGAATTTGACCATATTGGGTCTAAATGGTTTGTCTAATTACAAGAAAAATCTTGTTCAGATTATTTTAAAATGAGAAATTTTATGATACCTGAAATTTCCCCTATCATTTTCCCTTTGGGGTTTTTAATCTTTTTGGATAAAGCTAGTAATGACTAGTATAGTTATGCCTTTTTTATGCTGTAATAAAATGAGTGGGATATAGATGGGGAAGATCATGCTTGAATTTCTTTTCCATCAGTCACTGGCTCTGTGATCAGGACCACACACTACCTTTATGAGCTTTAAAATTGTTAAATCACAGAATCTTTTAAGGAATAATTGAAAATCATACAGTTCTCCATATTATCTACATAACGTGGATAACTAACATTAGTAACTTTTAATTTTTTAATTTTTTTTGTAACTCTGGCTATCATTAATATTATCAATGTTACTTTGAGTAAATTTTGGTGGTTTGACATAATGGATAGGTTATGTATGACTCCAAGGTCTTCTGAGGAAGCCAGGCTCTGGAGTGCTTGTCTGAAGTCATTTGCTGGTGAGGGACAAAGCAGTGCTAATATACTTTAATCTCTATTTGCATGTCCTTTTTGATGGGTTACACCATAACCATTTAGCAGAATATTGAACGGAGGAGTAAAAATGATCATAATGTAACACATATATATACCAATTCTGTAAGATAAACGTAATATGTATAGCAAATATATAACAACGATAAAAAGGAAAGGATTTTGAGTTTTCACAATGAGAAAGATAGGTATATTTTGAGAAGATAGGTATATTTAATTTGATTTAAACATTATACGGTATATACATGTACTGAAATATTACATGGTAGGCACCACATAAATATTCACAATTTTTGTTTTTATGTATCAGTTAAAAGTAAATAAAAATGTAAACTACTCTCCTGCCCCACCCCCCAAAAAATGGTTAATTCTTGAGTGTGTTTAGAAAAGCACTTTTGAGGCAATTTTCTAATCTTTCATTCTCCATAAGGCCACAAAGTTAGAGGAATTCACTCATGTTTGATCTAGCAAGAATTAAACACCTAGACACATCCCAAATAATACTAGTAAGGCAATGGTAAGTATTGTATTAGGTATGTATTGCCAAGGAAATGACACGTAAGTAGGTCTGACAGGATGAGTAGAGGTTCTTCAGTAACAATAACAGCCTTCAAGGCCCAGAAAACTGTATATGCCAGGCACAAAACATGCAGTGTAAGGCTATTCAGAGGATGGAAAGTAACTGTATAGAGTGTGGATGGCATAAGGAAGGGGGGTGGAGAGTGAGCTCTGAGCCACTGTACTAGAACTGTTTGAATTTTTTAAAAGAGAGCAGCATTTTTATTTCTATTCCAGAGAAATGTTGAGAAAGTTATATAATGAGCAAAACCAGAAAGAATTTGAAACAATCATTTTTAAAACACAGAAAAGACACTCAAACATTCCTTTCTGAAATTGGTGCATTTTTAGGAAAGTGAGCAGTGCCCACTCCAGTCTAGGTAGTTAGCAAATGCTTCAAAGGAGAATTTACTCTGTCATCCACATGAGAAATGTATCATCATAATAAATAATTTGGTAATACAGCTGAATCATTTGCCATGACTCATCTCACAAACTTTAAATCCATTATTTTCTCATCTAGGCTCCAGTATTCACTACTGATTTAGGTAAAGATAGCTCTGCAGAGATAAGTTCGTACAAGGCACAGAAAAGTTCATATATGTTTATGAAGTAGATGTGTAAATGTTATGTGTTTATATATGAATATTTCTCTTTAAAAAGTAGGATAGTGATAGGAGACACTGGCAAGGGATCAAGCAAAAAACACTTAAGTAGAAGAATTGAAAGCATGGCGTTCATGCTATTCTTATGTTCTTTTCTCAGAATTTCCTGACCTTTCTACTACTACTTACAGTAGTAAGTACTAGTCAGAAAGTCAGGATTCTAGACCCAGCCTTATCACTTCCTATACTTGTGCCTCATCTCAGACAAGTCCCTTTAGTTTCTAGCCCGCAGTCTCCTGATCTCACAAATGAAAGGATTGTCAAATAGGCTCCACAGGATCCAACAGAGCTGCTTCAAGGGCCACTGTGGAAGATGAAGGGAGGCCTTTGGCCAACTTTCCCTTTCAAACAGCAGCTTTGCTTTTATTTGTAAAGTTGAGGCTGTTATGAGATTTTTTTTTTTTTTGACAAAAGATCCTGTCACTTTTAAAAGTTTGGAAATCACTGAACTAGATGTTTCATACAGGTCTCCCTGGCTCAGAAACAGTTTGTACATCTGTACAATGGAGATAACAGTACTTCCTTTGCTTAGGTTGTCTGGGCTTGAACAAGGAATTCCATGTAGAACAGAGCATATTGAACATAGGATGCATTCTGTGTTAGCCATTAATCGCTCTCAGCCTGAAAATTGCCTAATCTCATACACTTTATACCAACAGCACTATAAAAATACCTCGGACTTTAATTCATGAATTTTTAATGTATTTTATTTCTACTTGTACACTTTTTAAAATTCTACAACTAAAAGTCTTTCTTATTATATCAAATTTTAAAAATAAATATGGTAGTACATTTATGAAAGTTAACCTGTCAGTGTGTTCTAGGCTTGCCAGTTTGTGGGAAAGTGACATCAGCGTTCACTCTTTGACCCTGCCCTCTGCAACCTGCCTGGAACTGCTGTTGATACTATCAAGGAGCAATGCCATGCTGCCTCCATCCCTTCGCCAAATGAATTCCTTTCAGGTAAGTAATGGCTCCATTAGTACAGTGTGCTTTCTCGGTTTTACTTGTAATTGTTTTTATTAAGTCCTGTTTTTCACAAGAAGTAGATAGCTCATAGAAACACATGGTTCCAGATGGTAGTAGTAATAATAATGCATGCATTGCTTTGTCTCTTTTCAAGTAAGTGAACACTTGGAGGCTTGGAACTGAGTAGGGAATTGTCTAGCAGTGGCAGAACCCACAGCTCTCTAACTCCAGGGCTTGATCTCTCACCCTCCATGTTTCCCGCTTGTGAGGGAAATATCAAGAAGATCTAGCAAAGATACTTATAAGTACCACTTCTTTCCTCCCAGCTTTGCTTTAGGACAAGGATGTTCAACTATTGTTAAAGGCTTTGCTACTGTTATCTTAAAGTCAAATTGCCAGTTGAGTCTTCAACCTGGGTGATGTCCTTCCTGCTTTCAGCACTATTTCTCTGTCTCTTCTCAGACTTTTTTCTCAGCACTCTGCACTCCAGATGTTTAATTGTACTCCTGGTACAACTTGGTGCTGCTGATACAAACTGACCAACAGGAAGATTGTTTCCCTGTTGAGACAATTAATTGTCACATACAGTAGCAGATGAGAATTGAGATGTTAACTGATGCCTTGAGTTGTGGCCCTATAGTTACGAAAAGTAAGTGAACACATGTATGACTTATGACAATGGAAAAATATAAGTACTTAGATTGTAGAGGGAATACCACATGCATTCCTGAGAAATTAGGAAACATGGGTTGTTTCTGTCTCTGGAGGGTTGCTGGTGTATCTTAATTTCAGGAGCAGTATATATTACTTGGTATACCTTTATTACATGATAAAGATTTTCTTATAAATTGTATCTCAAAATTAAGCAGCTCCTCCAATTTCATCTATATCCATATTCTTAATGGAAATCTGTTACATTGTCTCTGTGATTTGCTTCTTTTGAGCCTTGGGCACTGATGCAATATTTGTCTTTGGCCATCGCATTCTTATTTGTATTTGTTGGTGTTATCCAGTCAACTTTAACCTAGACTCTCAAAGGGGCCATAAAGAACACCTCCTCATTTGTAGGAGAGGAAACTTGAGGTCCAAAGAGATGGAGTGTGTTGAACACCTTGTGGACTAGAGACCAAACTGCTCTCACCAGGCCTGAACCAGGGTTGTTCCACCTGTAGTTGTGTTGAAGTAGAAAGTGTGTGAATATGGGAGAGGCAGGTTGTGTATACTGGGTATGTCTACACACACACCTTTATTTTGCAATAATGTATAATTCTTTATTTGTATACTGCCTTGAACTAGAAATGATTTAAAATTCTATATCAGTCTATGTTCTAAATTTTGCTCAGTGGTTTAACATTGAATAACATAAAAGATTATATGTAACCACAAGCTTTTATGGAGTGAGATTATGAGAAGCTTAGCACTGGTTATTTTGGGGGAATGAAGCTGGATGACATTTTTTATTTCCCTCCCTCTCTCCTGTACTGTTTGAAATTTTTATGCTATCAGTGAGTGAGGAGCAAGAGAAATGACTCTGACTTCTAGAATTTTGTGGTATACTGGGGGAGAGAGAATGGTCTTGCATTTGTGACATAAATCAAGAATAATTTTATTGCATAGTAACCTCAACATAAATCTTAAAAAGATTAAAGGTAAAAGAGAAATCTAAACCAAGTGTGAGGGATTTGAGAGGAGGACCAATCTGTATTTCTTCTCCAGGAGACAAAGGAGGCCTTGCTCTGTTTAAGGATATCATCATGGTCCCATGTAACAAAGTGCATGAAAGTCTGTCCTGCTGTTGGTGGCATTAGTATGTTCTCATCTTTTTTTTTTTTTTTGTACCAGGGATCAAACTCAGGACCTTGCACTTACAAGGCAGGTGGCAGCACCACTGAGTTAAATCCCCAGCCCTGTTCTCATCATTTTTAATCAGAGTAGCTCTTGGAGTCATCTGGGTTTTAATTGCTTAATGTCCCTCTCTCGGTGATTACATTCCATCTGGTTTCAGTCTGTTTGCTGAATGTTATTGTCAGGAGTACATACACTTACCTGACTTCGAAGGTAAAGAGAAACTTGTCAGAATCCTGTGAATAGTGTCTGCTGAAGTTTTGTCCCTGCCATTACCTCCGGAAAGATGTTTTCTTATCAGGAACATTTCAGGAGTTGGCTTCTCTGTGTAGGTCTTCACTTCAGATAAAGGATCAGTGAAAATGTGGAAGGTGTCTGTCAGGCTTAGAAGGAAATGCTCTGCCTTTTCATCTTTGTAACACCCACTTAGTCATTCAGTATAATTGTAGGGAGTGGGGCCCATAAGTTTGTCTATATTTGAGATTTATTTTTTAATTGGAAACTTGCTTTCATACATATATTTTAAAAGCTATTTTGGCAGGAGCTGTAAAATAGTAGAATGACACTTGTTACAGATACCATCTTTACATTTCCAATTCTCTTACCTTCCAGATGAGGCCGTCACTGTGAACAGCACTTCTTTTTCTGTAAAACTATTATTTTAGGATTCAGGTAACACTCCTGCTTGAATTATCACTGCCAAATCCCAAAAGGAAGGGTTTATCTTATTAATGAGAGTTATTAACATATATGAAATTCTGCCTTCTTAAATTATACTGTAACATTTCTCTGAGGCCAACAGGGATATCTTTTGGTGATAGTGTCATAATTTTAGCTTCCATTCTGTTACAGTACCATAATATCCCTAGTGTGATTTTCAGCAAACAATGTGGGATTTAGTTGAGAACCACTGACATATTGCTAAGCACATACTTACTATAGTTGTATGGCCCCAAGAACAGGGATGGTTTTAATCATTCCTTATGTCACTCCCTACTTGAAATTCTTACGTGGCCTTGTATTGCAATGAAAATAAAATCCAAACTCCTTACCTTGGCTGTAAGCTTGGGCCACATCTACCCTGCCTCTCCTTCTGACCTCATCTCTTGTGGTTGCCCCCTCTCATTCAGCTTACTCCAGTCACCCTGACTTGCCATATTTTTCCCTCCAAATTAGAACCTGGTTCTGGCCATTACTTTGTGTACCAGGTCTTCCCATGCCTGGTTCCTCCTTGTCTTTCAGGTCTCAGCTCAGGTGTCTCTACCCCTCAGACACCTAATTTGACTCCCTCACTAAGTTTCCTTCTCCCCATCACCATTACTTTATAATCTCATCTTGGTTTTTTTGTTTGTTTCTTTTTTAGGACATTTCACTATTTGAAATGATTTTATTTATTCATTTGTCTTTTTCCTCTACTAAAATGTATGTTGAGTGAAAAGGGGAATATCTGTTTTTCAATATTATATCACCTGAACTTAGTGCCTGGATATAGGAAGCGGTTAATAAATACTGGATTAGTACATGGTTGCACAAGTAAAATGCAAATTGGCATGACCACAGGATACTCTAGAAATCTAAAAGACTGAGCTAGAAGGAAGCTGAGGCATGAATAGTAAAAATTCAGGGTCAGAAGCAGCAACCCTTTTTCTGCTGGAACTGCTGGAACAGGGCTGGAGTAAAAGTAAAGTATGGATTTGAGATTTGTCAATAAATTTGAGCACAGATATGTATCTGAATTGAAATTTCAACCTAGATCTTTGTATGAATAAGAATTGAAGAAGAGTTTAACCCTTAGAAAGAGCTGGCAACATTCAAACCAGCAGAGTGACCAGTATACAGTCCTGGGCTCCTGGTGGATATTGTAGACTATAAAAGGGAAAATGGGAATGATGTCCAAGGTACCAGAAACTGAGGTTGAGGATTTTGAAGGGCTCCTGTATAGTAGGCAAGTTGAATCCTGCTGCTGTCATTATTGCTGCTACTTTATTTCACTCTGCATGCTTCAGAACACTGGAGTGATATACCACAGGCCATTTCCATCTCTGTGTTGATGGGCAGTGCCAGCTCCTAACCTGAAGTTCTGTGATATTAGCTTTAAATCTGATAAGATGTCTGGATATTGTAACTAGTAAGTGGAGGGACGTGAGGTACAAAGCTTAACTCCAGAACTTCCCATTCTTAACCACTTAGTAATATTTCCTCTTTTACTAAGTTTGGTTAACTATATTATATTTTTTAAACTACAAGACTCTTTAGGGCCATTCATGTCCTTAAAAGACAGTGTGACCCTAATACTTGAGAAATATAGGAAATATTAATTGCTAGGTATACTTGGTAGCAGGGATAATTTTAGTTTGTTTTTTAAATTTTATTGGTACATTTTAGGTATACAATATAATGACATTCATCATTGGACATTTGTACCTTTATATAATCTATCTTGGTTCTTATTTTTTCCCGATTCCCCTGCCCTCCCTTCAACCCCTCCACCCCTCCCTATTTACAAAGACTTTGTTTCCATTTTTCCCTTTTCTCATATTAATTCCATTCCCTTATTTCCTTTCCTGTACCCCTCCCACTTCCCCTTCCCCTTCCCCTTTGGACCTTTTCTTCCTATTTCACATTATCTATTATTCCTTTAGATCCTTATTTACACTTTCAGTTTCTCACACCAGAGAAACTATTTGGTATTTACTCACGTGTGTCCTATTTATTTCACTTAAGAGTATCACCTCAATGTGCATCCATTTAGCTATAAATGTCTCTAATTTCTCATTCTTTATGGCTGAGTAGTACTCTTTTATTTTTTTAAAATACCACATTTTCTTTATCCAGTCTCCAGTTGATGGGCAACTGGGTTGTTTACAAGTTTTAGCTATTACACACTGTGCCGCTATGAACGTGGATGAGCATATATCACTGTGGTATGATTCTTTTAATTCTTTGGGGAAGATACCCAGCAGGGGAATAGCTGGGTCAAATGGATTTCGAGTCCTAGTTCTTTGAGGCATCTCCATACTGATTTCCAAAGTGGTTGCACCAGTCTACACTCCCACCAACGGTGGAGAAGTGTTCCTTTTTCCAGCCAGCATTTGTTATTGGTTGATTTCGTGATAGCAGCCATTTTGCTTTGTTTTTTAAGACAAGGTCTTGCCATGTAGTTCAGGCTGGCCTTAACCTCACTATGTAGCCCAGGCTGGCCTCGAATTTGTGGTGATCCTCTTGCCTCAGCCTCCTGAGTGGTGAGATTACACCACCACTACGGGCTACAAGGATACTTTTTCTAGTGGCATTTTATGGGATTAATATTCTGCAGAACATAGATGGGGAGACACTGTCCTATCTCTCAAGATTTGGATGACCAAGGCAGAGCAGAGCACTCTTCTACTCATTTTTTGGTGGCAGTTTTGCCCATTTCCACAGTTTCACAGACCAGGTGTCAGAAGGATACCATTTCTTCCTTTAGTGACTTGATGGCTCTCCTTCTGGTCAGGACCACTTTGGTCAGATTGGAACAGTAGGAAGATCTGCCTTTGGCATTCCTTGGTGCACACTGAATCAGGCCAAAAGCCTAAGCAGACCTCTGGATGAGCTTTACTTTCCCACTCTGCACTTGTTCCCAGTCTATTTCAGTTGGGCCTTATCAGCCCGAAACACTGTGTACCCAGGTAGTAACGTGGCAGAAGTTCTGCTAATAGATTGAGACATCTGGTTAAACTCTGCCTTCCTTCTAATCTATAGCTTGACTCCCACTGAGAATGCTCCAGATGACTTGTTGGTGGAATCTGGGAGATACTGTCAGGGTATTCTATGGCCGAAGTCCAAGGGCTGAGGAAACTTTTCTGTTTGTTCTCACACCTTGCCTCATTAACTCCAGCTTTACCTAGCTGTTCCAGGCCACCCAGACGCTGTGGATGGAACTTGCAAGGACACAGAGCCCCAGAATTGAAACTTTTTTATGCTCTTGAGGTGGATTGTTTCAGTCTACAACAATTTAGAATTTTTTTTTTTTTTTTTTGTCCTGGGGATTGAACTCAGGTACTTGCGCTTGCACTCCAGGCGGCGAAACCTCTGAGCTAAATCCCCAGCCCTATATTTAGAATGTTTTCACAAACAGTAACCTTTTAAAAATCCTCACATTAACTCTCACTTGAAAAGTAAAGACAGTAATATGGCCAAGATTATCTATATATATACATGTAGGGCAGTATTTTAAATCTTGGTATAGATCTTATGATTCAGTTATTTGTTCCACCTCATGAGAGCCATATCAGAAAAAAATGCCAGTAGGGCCGGGGATTTAGCACGGTGGTTTCAGCACCTGCCTCGCAAGTACAAGGTCCCAAGTTCGATCCCTGGTACCAAAAAGAAAAAAGAAAAAAAATGCCAGATGATCTTCTTTGATACTCATGGGTCCTGTGCATCTTCTTTATGCTATCTGGGTGCAGCATAATTAATGTCCTGTTTAGAGAACCACAACACTCGAACATGGGAGCAACATGACATTCTCAAGCACTGTGGATCCTGGCAAACAAATTTCCCTTTGCTGAATTATAGCTTTATGAATACAGGGTATGATTAAAAGATATGGTGAATATTTTAAATTTTTTTGTTATAGTTAAAATTTTATTACAATTCCAAAAAATATTATACTAAAAGAAACATTAACATTAATCCCCTCAAAATACCCCCCCAAACTTACTTATCTTATAATTCTTACCATTTTACAGAAGTTTCCTTTCCTGAATATCTTTGGTTACACTTTCATGACGGCCTTGATGTCCTGAATCAATTCAAAATGTTTACTTTTCATAGTCATTTTGACTCTGGGGAAGAGCCAGAAGCCACAAGGTGCCAGATGTGGTAAATAAGTGAATAAGGACATGCTGTGATGTTTTTAAAAAGTTTGCCTTTGTGTTGCATGACACTTGGGAGAGTATTCACTGTATTTCTGGTTACACCTCATAAAGACACTCGCTAAGAGGACTTCTGGAACTGCTTCCGAAAGTAGTGAGAACAGTGCCATAAATGTGTTTGAAGGAAGGGAGAGTATTTTGAGGGGGATTAATGACAATGTGTCTTTTACTGATATAATTTTTTAAACACTCATTGCATGTTTTCAGTCACCCTTGTATGCTAGGTGGTGTAATAATATAGTGAAAATATGTGGAAAAGAAACAAGTGTTATGGACTTTTCTATTACCACTAGATAGTTAGAGGTGGCCAGAAACTATACACTGTTCCATGTGGAAGATGAAGCTGCTAAAGTATTTTGATTGGACTCTGCTATACTATTCTTAAGCAGGAAGCTGATTAAGTCACTTGTATGTAGCTTGATTTTCATTGAATTGCATTTGTCCCATAATGTAAAAATCATACATTCAACTCAGTTATTTAGAAATTAATCATTTTATAAGTTACTTTTCCCCTATTAATATTTGTATCAAGAGAAGAAGAAAACAAAATAAGATAAGAAAATCTGGTTTAGTCATTTTGCCACTTGTTGACATGGTGAAAAAAACTTTGATGATATTGAAATTTGAAGTAATGGTTTAAACTTAACTTATTTAAAAAAGATATATAATAGCTAGGCAAAGGCTTGGGAATTTTATGGATAAGTAGCAAAAGTGGGCTAAAGAAAAGAGGAAGCAAAAGTCTTTACACCCTTTTTTCTGTATACTTTTACACTACGTAAATGTCCTCATAGGACCATACAGGCCATGCTCATTTTTGGGTAAATTATAGCTATTTTAAGTCTTAAAATAACATTTCTCCTGTTTATAAAAGATAACCCCTTTATAGTAAAAGTGGAAAAATATAGAAAAATGTGAAGAAAATTGAAAGCACTGGGAATAACCAGTATTGACATTTTAGAGTGTTATGGTTTGTATCTAGATGTCCCCCACAAAGCCTCATGCGGTCATAGATGGGGCTTTTTCAGAGATGGCTGAACCTAGAGTGTGCTATACTGGGATTAAGGGTGTGTGATTACTAAATCAGTCCACTTTTGGCTCGGCACTGCCCTAATCCCAGTAGCCTAGATAGAGTATAGAAGGGGCAGAAAGAAGTTGCTAAGGTCCTTTGCTTGCTAGCTTTTGCAGTCTCCTGCCTGCCTTGAACTGTTTTCTCCTCTGTAATGCCCCTCTGCGAGGCTACCCTGCCTTGGAGCCAGCCAATTATAAACTGAAACTTCTACAAATTCTGAGCTAAATAAACTTTTCCCCTTTAACTTTGGGTGTTGGGTATTTTTGTCTCAGCAATGAGAAAAAAGTAACTAAGACACAGAGTAATTCATTTTAGTATTTTTAGTCTGTGCTTTTAAACACATACGCTCGTGCACACACACACACATTTTAGTTTAAAATTTGCCTCACTGAAGATACTAAGACTAAGTTACTAGCTGTTTTCTGCTCCCTCCTTCACTTATCTTCTGACATGAAGCCAGTCTTCCCAGAGATTGTCAGGAGCCCTGAGAACTTTATACATGTAGGTCTTGTTACTGGATGAGAATGGATGAGGAGGGAAGCTGGGAGCAGTTCCACATGTCCAGTAATCAGAAGCTGCTGCAGAAGTAATCAGGTGGCAGATAGATAGACCTGCTCAAAGATGGGCAGTCATTTGCCAGAATACACTGTCTGCTCAGATCTTGTGGTCATCCACATGAGCATCCCAGGAAGCTGAGACGGAAGTAATGTTGTACTCTCAGGTCCCCATATTCATTATCTTCTTTCTTTCCTGCTAAGCCTTTGTCCACTGTGGGCAAAGATAATCTGGAGTTGGTTGTTAGTCATTATATTTAGGGAATCCAGTCTCAAAGGTAGCGATTACTGCTCTATTTTCAGTCTCTTCTCAAAACATTTCTGAGAATTACCTCAGCAATTTGGGTGTGAACCATGTTGCTGTCCTCATTCCTTTTTGCTCTCCAGGACATTTTGTGGGTTGAGGAAATAAGCAACGATTAGCTGAATACTGTTCTCTTTCCTATTGTTCCTTCCTCTTGCTTCCTTTCATAGTGGACTCTACTGTTTTGCCATACTCTAGAAAAGGCAGGAAGGACAAAGACAGGGAGAAAGCCTAAGCTAAGTGGTCATTTAGCTGGTCCATATAGCTTGCCAGGCTCCCACCACACACTCTGCTCTTCAGGCATTTCTGTCCCTTCCAAGGTCCTGAGGTTGTAGGCAAAGCTGGCCATTATCCAGTCCTCCTGTAGCATGTGATAGTGGAGCTCTGATGGAGGTACCTTGACCTTGAAGCAGGAATGAAGTGTAGCCTACTAAGCCCATAATTATGGCTCTTGTTTTGTTTGTTTTTCATAAATTAACTTTTTCTTCCTGATTCTCAAAAAATACACACTTAGAACAGAAAATGTGGCATATTTGTCATTAGAAAAACAGTATTGCTTTTCACTTCTAACTTAAAAATATAGGATCTTAAAGTTGAACCAGCTGCTCCCTAGGCCATTTCAGTGTACTTGGCCTTCTCCCTTCAGGGCATATTCAGTAACAAAGGCCTAGTATTAGGGCCCAGCTGGCTGTAGTCAGCCTTTGTTACCTGGGAGCATCATGCCTCTGTACCTCAGTAGCCAGAACTCTGAAATAGGTGTGGGGAGGACTAGAGGACATGACATGATTACAATTCAGATTTCTGAGTGGCAGCTGGGAGATTCTGATTCAATAACTCTGGAGTAAGAGCCCAGGAATCTACAGTGTACCAAACATCCGAAGTACTTCTAATAAAGATTATTTAAGAAGCAAACTGTGAGAAACACTTTTATAATGATAGAATATATCCCTATCAAAGTGAAAAATGAAAAATTTATTTTCATAGTTATAAACCTTGTCACTAGCTCAGTTTAATTATTTTCCTCTTTGCTGTTCCTTAACATGATCCCTAACTAATTGAATCATTGTCATAAAGTTCTTGTTTTTCTTCCCTCCCTTTCTTCTACCATAATTTATACCCTTTTACACTCAGTGCTTTCTAGAATGCAGGTACTAGTTACCTCTGTAACTCATCTTTCTGCCATTCAGGCTCAACATCCAGCAGCGTCCCTGTAACTTCTCTTGGGGATATGCAGCCTCTGCTGCCCTTTTCCTCCTCCTCACAGCAAGTCTGGTGTGTTGGGGCAGTTGCTTGTGCTGATACAGGACAAGCAAGGTCTAGTCTTAGATCTGACCTGGTCTAGTCAGTTAAGTTCTATGGGTTCTGATTTCTTTATCTGTGCCATAAAAGAGTTGGGTTAGAAGTATAGACACAGAGAGTTAATTTGTCTAGCCCCATTTGTTTCTGATTTATTTACCCAGGCTGAGTAATATAAATCTATTGTTTAAAAGAAATAGGTTATTTCTTCTGAGTGAACATCTTAAAAGCGGTTAATTGAAGAAAAACGTAGATAAAGCCAGGTTGTATTTGTGTAATGCATGCATGCCTGTGTGTGTGTGTGTGTGTGTGTTCCAAGAGAAGGAGTTGGTGTCACAAGACCTCTCCAACAACCACAAGAAGGGGTTAAGAATGATGGGATTAGGATGTTGTTGCCTTTTAACTTTTTCTGCCTGTGAAACCTAGGTCACTTCATGCAGAGACAACAAAAGGAGAACACCATCAGATGGGCTGAGAAAAGGGATGAAACTTGGAATGTCTTCTGACTTTCCTATCTCCCTTCTTCCTCTTCCTTCCCTGAACTCCTTCAGGGCTTCCACTTTCAGTCTCACCCTTTCTTTTTGACTCTAGATCCTGGTCCACATTGAAACATTTCTGGCTTAGAAATTTCCCAGTGGTTTTGTGTTTGTATTTTATTTATAAGTAACATTAATCAGTGAAAGGTACCGTATCTAAAATGTGAGCATCTTCCATAGCAACCAGCATGGGAAATGGATCATAAAAAGTTAGAAGTTGCTGGGCCAGGGATTTAGCTCAGTGGTTCTGTTGCCTGCCTTGCAAGCGCAAAGACTGGAGTTTGATCCCCAGTACCAAAAAAAAAAAAGTTAGAAGTTTCTGGGTGTGATGGTGTGTGCCTGTAATCCCAGCATTCAGACGACCGAGGCAGGAGAATTGTCAAGAGTTGAAGTTAGAAGTTTTTTTTCTTTTAGAGACAAATTACTTCTCCAAACTTCTTCAGGGTGAGGGCATAAGCTATTACCACTCTGTCCCCTCTTAAGCCCAGATGAATGGACAGAATATACAGATATTGGCACCAGGAGGTTGGGTACAGTTTAGTTTCTTCAGAGAAAGGAGAAGGCTTGAGTGTAGAGGGAAGGGTAGAACAAATTGGAGTTGTCATTGTATTTCGCCTCCTCTCCCTTTCTAACTACAAAAAGCTCTTGCATACCTGGACACAGTGAGATGGTGATTTGTGGCAGTATGAGGCTTTGAATAAGGCTTTTTCCGGGTCACCAGGCCTCCCATATTGTGGGTGGTGGTGGTAGTGAGCATACAGATATGAGTGGCTGGTAACACGAACCAGAAGACTTCATTCTGCCCCCTACACTGGCTGTGTTCAGGCAAGTGGCTTCCTGGTGATGGGTGTTACTTTAGTGAAAAGGCAGCTAAAGATATATTTCTGCTGTTGGAAACAAAGTAGTATCAAGATTGAAATGACTAAACTCAGTTTGCTCATGGAGGGAGCTACTGTGTTGTTCTCTGGAACCTTTCTGGCTAGAGGGGAAAACAGACTAGGAAGGATGCCAGCTTTCAAGGGGATGATGGATTGAAAGGTGAAACTATTCTAAGCCTCAATTGAGAACCTCTAGTAGGCCCTCACCATAATGACTAATCACTTTACTAAAATGAGCAGATTTAGAACACAAAAGGTGTTGAGGGACTAGGCTATAGAAATTGCGAGGATCAAGATTGACAGTATTTTATTGTCCTTTAGGTCCTTTCTCTTGTAGACCTCACATGTGATGCCATGAAGCAAGCCCTGGAGTGGAGGTGGAAAGTCATCTGGGCTCTTACCTTGGTTGTCATGAGACCTGTAAACAATGTGACTGTGAGGCAAGAAATAGGCAGTATAGGGCCAGGGATTTAGCTCAGTGGCTCCCCGCCTGCCTTGCAAGTGCAAGGTCCTGAGTTCAATCCCCAGTACCAAAGAAAAAAAAAAAAGAAAGAAATAGGCAGTATAGCCAGCCTAAGCCTGGTTTTAGGCTCACAATAGATATGATGCATTCTGACTCCTGGAGAACACAAATGTCCTGCTGTCATGTTTCCTTCACATGTTGAAATGAGTCTGGGAAATATGGTCCTACCCTTAGTTTCTTTTTCATAGCTGAAACACACACAATACCATGGGGCATAACTCCAATTTTGTGTTAAAGGTACATTGTTGTGGGTGTATAATACCCACATTTATTCTTTAGAAGATTTCTATTTATGTATTATTAATTTTAATTTTATGAGTTTTATTATATTAAGAATGAGTACTTAACAGAAAAGTTTTTTAAAATACTATTTTTAATATTTATTGCTTATAAAAAGCATCAAAATTTTCTACATTGACTGTTTTTGTTGTACAAAGTCTAAAAAATAACAAGAGATAAATTCCTATTTGAATTATAATGAAAATATAATGCAGATATTGACAACAAAAATAATCTTTACTTCAGTTATCACATCTAAAGCAGTCTTCACACATGACAACACCATGTTTCATACACATGTATCGCTTACATAGACAGTACATGTGTTTTGCTTTCCTGGCCTTTTTGTAGGGGATCCTTGACATCTTGCTGGTCTTGCTGTTTTGTTAGGAGGTTCTTACTATATTATACAATGTGAAGTTAACAGGAACATAAAATATCAGTAAAATAAGTATTAAATTAATATGTATTGCACATTTAGAATAAACATTTTCACATCAGCTGTGTACTTGCTTACAAAGCCTAGAAGATAATGTCAGAAATACATTCTTTTGTGATCTACAATGAAAATACCAATAAAATTCTACAACAAAAATAACCTTTGCTTCAATTGTCACACCCAAGGCATCTTCACACATGACAACTGCATTTTTCATACACACATCTCACAAAGACTGCATGTGTGCTTAGCTTTCCTTTTCTGTTGTGGCAGACTGTTCTTGTCAGCTCTCTCGTCTTCCTGTTTTGTCAGGAACTTCCTGATATATTGTACAGCATGCACTTAGAAGGAAAATAAGATATCTGTAAAAAAAATATCAAATATGTAATGAGTGCTTAGAATAGACATCACATCAGCTGTTCACCTGCATACAAAACCTAAAAGGTAACATCAGAAATAAAAACCTAAGTGAACTACAATGTAAATACAAACAAAAGTCTACTACAGAAATAATCTTTGCTTCAGCTATTGCATCCAAGGCATCTTCATACATGACAGCATACATGTTCCATGTACAAGTTTCACTTACACCAGTAGCATGTATGTTTTGTTTTCTAGTCCTTTTTTGTAGGCACAGTTGACATCTTTTTGGTTTTCCTGTTGTCATAGTAGGTCTTTGTGATATTGCACCTGCTTGTTCATCTGTCAGCTCACCAGTGTGCTCCACAACTTTTTTATGTAGTTCCCTGGGTAGAAACACTTTGTTCTTCCTCTGCTATAAATGATCTCTCATGAGTTCCAGCCCCAATCCTCTAAGAAAATTTCTCCATGATATTTTGCCCTTGTTATTTTCTTTGTAAACTATCAAACTATTTATGCCACATATGTTTAGGATCAAGTAAAACACAACCATTGGCCAACACTGTGTTTCAAGTGACATCACAGTTGCTGCATAGTAACTCATCAACATCTACTCTGCCTTTGGTTTTATTGTAAAAAGTTACCATCTCAGGCTTCAGTTTTGTCGAGGTTTTAGTATAGTTAGAAACAAAGGAGCTGACTCACTCCCTTCCCTACCTTCAACTATGAATGCCACAGCACCCTAATGATTATCCATGCTTCCATAATCCTAAGGCAGGAAGGTTGTGTGAGCCACCTCCCTTCTCTCCATTCAACCATAAACAAAACACTACTCTAATGATTATTCAGGGTTAGGGTTAGACCTAGTGGCTGAGTTCCAGGATAAATTTCCAAATTGAAAATATAATGTCTTTGCATCTACCAGGACATATATTTTTATATGGTATTTTGAAGACTTTTGGCATATACTGCCTACAGTGACCACAAAATGCTTCAAGATGTTCATCAATAGTCATGTATTCAGATAGTGTATAAATTGCTTGACATTTTGAAACAAAACTCTCAATGAGCAGAAAGCAGCCAGATTATCAGTTCTTTTTCTTTCTGGGTGAGTGGTTTTTACAACAAACCTCAGACAATTTTGAAGGAAACCAAATCCCCTCAGTGTCATTGTTATTCTACAAACCTCAAGCTCACACCTGTAAGTCTTTTATATCCATAAGTCTTTTACATTCCTATAATGACCATGAGCAAACCCTGCTAAGTATAGCAGACCTATGAGTGCTTTCAGTTCAGCTAGTGAGGTATCATAATAAAAAAATATTTTTGAGTATGGCTATTGGTGCATAAGAACATTTTACCTGTATTTCATTATTTGTGTATTTCACAACATCTTGTACCATTTTGTCTGTTATAGTCAATTTCCAACATTGAATGTCAGTGCTGGCATTTCATCCAGTAGGTTTCACCCCTGCCAAGATCCTCACTATATTTTTGGACCTAGTTCTAACATTAGATCATTCCATTTGGTTGTGTGACCATTTTGTAGCATTTTGGCTAGAAAAATATGTACTAACATTGCTGTTTTCTTCATCATCTGAATCAGGAAGGTCTTCATGCCCTGTGTCTGTATCAGTCTATTCTTGCTCCATGTCACTGTCACAGGAACTTTGGCTCACATGGCCAGTGTCAGAGTCATCATCATCATCAGTGAACAAGTCACTTGATGATTCTCTTTCAGCATCCTCTAAAACTTGCAGATCTGGTTTTCATGTGCCATTGTACTGAGTTGGGCTACTTCTACCAGAAAAATCAAAAGAAAACTTTTTTTAAAAAAACAAATCTTAAATGCACATATGTTGGTGCTTGGAGCTCCTGTACACAGCTTGGTGTTTGAGTACCAAGTGGGTGAATGCACAATGGGTTCCTGTTTTCCCCAGGCCCAGCTACTGTGAGCCACACCCAGATTCCATTATGGTGCAGTACATGTTTACATAACAGATGAACGGTGTGGGTGTATTTACTACCCCTGATGCTCAGGGAAACATATGCAAAAAATGTTACACAGAGGATTATGTGGGTAAAAATCCCAGTTTGACATTTCTGCACACATGCACACACCTTGCTATTCATCATACCAAGTGGGTAAACAAAGATTGCTTCCTGTATTAGCCAGGCGCAGCTACTGAGACACATAGCCGGCTACTATAATGCTAAAGTACAAATTTTCATTAGGAAAGTATAGTATGTGTTTAACCCAGCATTATGCTCCAGGGGTTGTAAAGAAGGAGGGGTTTATTTTGACTCACAGTTTGTAGAGGTTTCAGTCCATAGTCTGCTGACTTCAAGGAAGGGCCTCATGACAGAGGGGCATGTCAGTGGGAAGGAGAGAGAAGATCAAAGGAGAAGAAAGGGAGATGTGCCTTTCCAGGCCATACTCCCAGGGACACCCCCCCCCCGCCCCACAACCAGGCTATAAACTCTTCAGTGGACTAAGCCACTGATGAGTTTCATACCCCCATGATGCAGTCACCTCCCAATATGCACTATGAGGCTTTGAGGGGAACATTTATAAGCCATAACATACCCTTACCATATTTACTGTTGTTAATATTCTGGCAAAAATTATGTTTCTGTTCTTTCCAAACTTCCTTAACTTCTGACATGAGCCCAAGAAACATGTGCTGTAACTACTTTAGGGCAACCAAGGGTGATACTGTATTCATTGTAGTGTTAGCATTGAGATTTTGACCACCCTGGTGGGCTTTGGCAACCATGCTTGTTTTGACTTGGCCCATATAAGTTCATGTTCTGCCCTTCCTGACATAAGAGTGGAGATACAGTTGATTGGAAAAAAGCGAGTAGTGTCCACCCTTGATTTTTCCCCAAATTCTAGGAAAATAAAAGTAAAGCCAACCATGGTACTCACTTCAACTACGGTCTGTGAGCTCTTCCCATGCTCTGTTCCTGAGGGTATACTTTCATTACTGGTAGTTGCCATTTCTAGGTGATGCCCACTTGAAACTCTCCCAAGTGTACTTTAACCTCAAACCTAAAATGAGTGGGGTTCCTTTGAGTCAATCTCCCTCATGAGTTTTCTCATTAGCCCACTCCTGCTCTGTGAGTGTATTTTCCCTTTCATAAATTTTGCCTTTCTTACTACTTCTGTGTGTCCTGCTCAATTCTTTGTTTAGGACACAAAGAATCTGGATATTGGGTGAGACAGAGACACCTGTCTGGTAGCAGCTAATCTTAAGTCACTACCCTGTCTAGATCCACCCCCCCTTTTGTTTTTACTCCTCTCACTCTAAAATTGACTGATTCTGAATTTCACTAGTTGAAGTGATCTTGTGGGGGTAGCAGAGAAATATTTCTCTACCTTCAGCCATAGGCCTCAAGCATTTAGAATCAACAGTCACTTTCTGTAATTCAGAATTGTATGATTAATCTGTAGTATGCATAGGGGTGCTGGTATATTGTCTGTTGCTGTGGTAGCAAAACTCAGACTAAATTGGAGTAACCACTTAGCAGAGTCATGCCAGTATATACCTTTTCTTTTAGAGCAAAATGTAGTTCTGCATAAAAGATTACATTTGTGCATAGTCCCAGTGTTTCTGGCTCTTTTCCTGCTAGTCTTAAATTATTAAGTTTCCTTCTCATTTCACTTCAGCTCAAAAATCATTTGTAAAGGCAATAAACATTTGAGACATTACATTGTCTGATGAACCATTAGCTGCTTTTATCATGAAGTTCTCCAAATATGCTAATGTTTTAGCACAAATCAGAGCACTGAAAGCAGATGTGTTCTTGGTATTTTTATTTTAAATAGGTGAACTAAATCTACTTATATTTATTTTGATGACTAAAATAGTTGGACTTATATCTACCACTGTTGGGGAGGCAAGGCAGAATTACCTGCCTTTGGCCACCGTATTTTATCTTCTTATTCTTGTCCTCTCTTGTCTTGGTAGTTCTTTCTTTTTCTATTTTAATTTCTCTGCTAGTTTGGAAGAAATTACTTTTAATTTTGTTATATATTAAGTATGTAGTTTTCTAGTAAAGACAGAATTGTTCATAATCTGTACCTTTTTTCAGACACACAGAGACCTTACAATCATGAATTACCTAGTAACCAAATTTTTGTCTCTCACACCACATTTCCCCATTTCTGTGATTTATTATATTTATTTCACTTTAAAGCACAGAAATTAGTTATTAATTTTAAATATTTTTATATTTCTTACTTTATGCATATCAATCATTGGGCTTTGTGGTTTTGTGTTTCTTGTTTTGTTATGTTTGTTTTTGTTTTTGTATCCTACATCCTTTAGTGTTTCTTTCACTGACAACCTGTGACTGTACGCCCTCTTAGTCTTTGTATGTCTCGAAATGTCTTTGTTTTGTTCAGCCCTGAATGATGTGTAAGTGAAGAGCAGATCCTAGACTCCTTTCAAGTTTGAAGGTCTATCACTCACTGCCTCTGCCATCTAATTTTGTTGATAAGACCACTGTTGTAAGACTATTTGCTATTCCTCTGATGATAAACTATCTCGTTTTTTCCCTGTTGGCCTCTAAGATTTTATCTTCATGCTTGATGTACGATACTTCTATGGTGATGTCTAAGTGTACATTTGTTCTGCTCAATACTCTGAAAATACTCCATCTGAGGACTTCTATCTTTAATTAGTTCTAGAAAACTGCCAGCTATTCTATATTAACTTTTCATTATCTGCCTCCCCGTATTTTCTTCTTCTGAACTCCTATTAGGCATATATAGTCTTCAATTCTTCTTGTTTCTGTGTGTTTTGATATAGATATAACTTATAAATTACATACACACAAATTTGTTCATATATGTTATATTTCTATATCTTCTAATTTATTCTTGCTAGATTTTTATCCTCACTTTGTTTTATTTCAGTGGATTTTTTTTTTTTGGTAACAGGGATCAAACTTGGGACCTTGCGCTTGCGAGGCAGGCACTGGAACCACTAAGCTAAATCCCTGGCCCAAATATATGATATGTTTGTGTTTTGGTTTTGGTTTTGGTTTTTTTGGTACAGGGGATCGAACTCAGGACTCAGTGGATATTTTTTATTTCCAAAGTATTAAATTTTTAAAAAATCTTTTTGGGGATACAAAACATAATTTGCTTTAAAGGTTTTTTTTTTACTTTTTTTTTTTTAACTTGTCTGGAACTTTTACTTTTGTGGCTCTCTGACTTATGGTTATATTTCTTAATGTGTCTTGGAATTTGAGTTTGAAAACTCACTTTGTTCAAGTTCTCTTTCTCCTCTACCCCTTCCCACACTTTGCGCCACTCTCTAATGGTTTTGCAGCTACTTTACCCCACCTCTCTAGGCCTCTAGTCCAATATAAAATCCAAAATGATGCATGTTTATTGTGATATTTGGATTGCTAGATCACTCACTGAACCAGCAGAAGGTTGGGTCCAAAGCTTCCTATTTTTCTAGAGGTACAGCTCCATATAAGTCATAACCCCCAGCAACTGTCAGCACCACCATATTTTGGTCTCTTTATGAACATCAGGCAGAGTCCAACCCCTCCTCTCTGCCCTCTGCCCCAGAGCTTAATCTTCAGTGTCAGTCCTATCTGGAAGGCCCATAATTTCAACTCTGTCTCCCTACTCAGTGCTTCTGGTTCATGTGCTTAAAGCTACTTTTTGAGTGTCCCTGTGACTTGGATTCTCTCTTTTTACATTTTATCTCTTACTTCCTTTTATTTGAAGAGTTCAAAGCAAGGACTTTTAGTGTTATCTTTTGCTCCTTATGATTTAACCTTCGTTTTCACATCTATTGAAGAACTATAACAACTGTGCTTACTATGTGTGAAATATTTTGTAAATAAAAATGGCAGAATGTAAACATTTTTATAATCAGTATAATTGGTATAGCATTTTACCATTGCTCTCTCTGTACAGGAGGGATGTTCAGGTTGGGTGCATGGCATGGTGGAGGAATGAAATGCCTTAGGTCATAATAGAATATACATCCTAAAGTTTTCGTTCTTTGCTAAGTGTTGCCAGTGATTCCAGTCACAAATTATAGTAGTTTCTGGAGGTAAATGGATTGGGCCTTTGTTTTTATTTTACTTTTAGTGTTGTGTGAAATAAAATCTAAAGTGTGTTTAACAACAGTAGAACTAGCTCACTCTTCACTGGATTTTTGAGGGTTTTTTTTTTAAATTCTGGCTTTGTTCCATTTGACTTGTTTTCTTTAACCTAGTGGTGGTATCTAGAACAGAACTTACCATTTGGCATTTAGATACATTATAAAATTCATCCAAACTAATTTTGCTCTTGGTAGAAAAGAGTTTATTCAGCTTTGTCTTTTAGGTGTTCATCAGTGTCATTTCATAATGTTAATGGTCAACAGAATTGCACTGTAAAGATGCTACTTTTTTATCAATTTGGTAAACAAAAACAAAACCTCAAAACACCTCAAAAAGAAAACAAAAAACCATGCAAGAATTTAAAAGAGAAGCCACAGTCTAAATTAAACTATGGATACATAAAAATTAAAGGTTTTCCCCTCTTGTATTACCACATACTTGATAACAGCTAAAGCTCTACTTTGCTCCTTTGCCATTTGTTTTCTAAATTGAAAATTCACGTTCCTGTTTCCTTGCATCCTCTGTTACATCAGCTGAAGTCTAAAAATGCTCCCTACACATTTTCAGGTGGCAGCTATTTAGTATTCAGCCTCACTGTACTACAACAAGAAACAACAATGAAAATTTGAGAAAGAACCCCACCCTAAGCATTACTTGTGGACAGATAACATTAAAACTGCAAATAGCTGGGGGAAAATAGGAAAAAAGTTTAAAAATTCCATTGCTTATTTTCTCACCCTTCTGCCTCACCTCCACTACCAGGCTTTATGGAGAACAAAAGCTCACAGAGCAGGAAAAACTGGAGATACAAGAGATAAGCTAGTGATGGTACCTGCAGGTGATTTAGAATAGTTATCAGAAAGATTAAATCCCACCTAAATTTTAAAATGCTGGAAAAGTCCAAGTAGATGAGAGCATAGAATACAGAGAAAGAATTTAAAGTCACATCATTGAAAGAACCACAAGGTAATATTGGAACAGGTTTGTCATTTAAAGAGACAGACACTATTTAAAGGGAAAATCATAATTTTAAAAGAATTGATAGACATCATTTAATGGGACAATCCTCCAAAGCTATGTGACATTCATTACTCCTTATGATAGTATGATGATGGTGAACCCTGGTATAAACTGTGGACTTTGGATAATAATGACATGAGGATCCATTAATTGTAATAAATTGGAATAAATGTATTGTAGTGGAGGGTGTTATGGTGCAAGGGTGTGTATGTGTGAGCGTGTATGCATGCGTATCTATGTGTGTGAGTGTGTATGCAAGTGTGCAGGGAATACATGAGAAACATGTTGAGGATGAAGGAGGTGGAGGGCAGGGCAGGGAGAAGAAGTTAAAGAAGAAAGAAAATTCAGTTAAAAAAAAGTCTGTGTCAAGATTTTATATCCAGACAAGCTATCTTTCAAGTAGTTTTCGTCTAACTTAAAACTGGAGGATTCTGGACTTATAGCTCTTCTTGAAAAATGCTCTAGACTAAGCATCAGCAAACGATAGCCTGACACCTGCTTTTGTAAGTGAAATTTTAATAGCACAAAGACAAAGCCATTTGTTTGTTGTGTGTGGCTGCATTTGTTCTATACTGGCATGGTTCAGTTGCAAGTGCAACAGGGCCCATATGGCCCATGGAGTCTAAAATGGGCCACTGTCGCGTTCTTTATAGAAAAGATACATTGGCTGCTATAATTCTGTGTAGTTACCGGGAAGTTCTTCATCACAGGACTGATACTGATGATGGACTTTAAAAATATATAAATATACATATCAGGCTGGAAAAAAAGAGGGGCATGATGGCAAAACAGTAATGTAAAAACATTATATGCTAGGAAAAGGTAGCAATAATACAAATTTTAAAGATAGGCAAAGGGGAATTCAAAGATGAAAATAGAAAATACACATTATTGTATAGGACAGAAATGGGTAATAAAGAATATTACCAACCTCTCACCCAATAACCCTGATACTTCTAATGATAAATAATTAAATAAAACACATTTTAAATATTGAAGTGTAAAAGTAATGAGCAAAGTAAACCTTCTTAAATAGTAATGTATATACATCTCTGAAAAGAAACATAAATAGTTTTAAATTATAAGATTATCAGATTAGCAACTAAACATAGCAGTCTTAACCGTAAATGTTATTATGGAATAACTGAAAAAGATTTAGAATTTGGCTTGCAGGATAAAACTTAAGTACGTATATGTTCTATATGAGAGACCTGGATATACCTGTGATTCCGACATCCGAAAATAAGATAAGCATTCCATAACAGTGCAAACTAAAAGAGAGATGTGGTAGCAATCCTGACATGAGATAATGTAGAATTTAAGCTGAAAAGCGTTAAACATGACAAAGAAGGACACTTTAATGCTAAAAGCCATAGTTTACTTGTAGTTTACTAACAAAAGAAGAAAGAGAAAGGCCTTAGCACTGGTATATTTGCAACTTCTGTTAAACTACTACTAAGGGAAAGGAGACCTAGAACTTGAAATAAAAGAAATTCTTTTTGTATGATGATAAGGTAGTCTTTTGTGAATGGCTTTTTTACTTAGCACAATATTTTCAATTTTTGTCCATGTTGTAGCATGTATCAGTGTTTCATTCCTTTATTGCTAAATAAATATTTCACTATATGGTTATACCACATTTTATTTATCATTTATTAGTTGATGGACAGATTTGGTTGTTTTTACTTTTTGGCTGGTATGAATAATGCTGCTGTGAACAATTGTGTAGTCATTTGGAGAAAAAACTAGCTCCATATACCACACCATATGTAAGAATAAATTCCTAATGAATTATAGATCTAAATATAACAAATGAAAAGTAATACAAAAACTGACAAAATTTGAATAAGGTCTGTAGTTGATAAATATTGATTTTTAGGTTTTTGACATTTTTTTTTGTGGTTATGTAAGTTTTTTTTTTTTTTTCTGTATCGGAAATCGAACTCAGGACCTTGAGCTTGCAAGCTGCGGAACCACTGAGCTAAATCCCTGGCCCCTTAAGTAAGATGTTAATGTTAGGGTTTGGTGAGTGAGGGGCATGTGGAAATGCTACACTATTTTTGCAACTTTTTTTCTAAGTCTAAAATTATTTCAAAATAAAGAAGTTTTGAAATGCAGATGCTTCCTGACCATACATCATGATGAACCCATTATAAGTTGAAAATATTGTAAGTCAGAAATGTATTTAGTACACCTAACCTACTGAATATCATATCCTAACAACACACTATGCTGTAGAATATTGGTTGTTTCCTGCCCTGATTGTATGACTCACTGAAAGCTATGGCTCCCTGGAGATGCCCAGTATCACAAGAGTATTATACCACATATTGTTAGCCTGGGAAAAGAGCAAAATTCAAAGTATTTTTCTACTGAATATGTATCATTTTTGCACTATCATAAAGCTGAAAATTACAAGTAGATCTGTCATAAATTGGGACCATCTGTATTAGGTAACATACCAAGAAAATAAAAATAAGATTAAAATGTTCTACAAAAAGTGAGAGACAAGAAAAGCCTATCCTCACAGCCCTAAGAATGGCAGTATACTTGTACCAAGAACCAAGATGCATCATGTAAAGGTACAAGTTCCCAATGAGAAATGTAAATGTGTTGTATACCTAAAATGTACCAATAAAAGAATTTAAGAAAAAAAAAGAAAAGAAATATACTTGTACCAACTAGGAAAGAGGGGTGGTGGAGGGCAGCCAGGTTCCATTTGAGAGTTAGGGCCAGAGGGAGCAGGCATACAAATCAAGAAATCAACACAACAGTTACAGTTCACCTTATTACTCTAATGTGTAAGGTAACATTTGCATCTTATGGTTAAGTTGAAAAGTGCATGTGTGTATAATATATATACAAATATATCCAGTGAAACCTCAGTTCATGAACTCATTTCTCTCCATATTTGCAAACCAAACTGGACAAAAAACAAATCGAATAGGTCAACATTGAACCTAACCTTTCAATTTGATTCTATTCTCATCCAACTCAGTTTGTGACGAGGATCATGGAAAGAATCATGTTCATAAACTGAGATTTATCTATCTATATCTATATAGTTATTAATTATTTTTGAGTTTGAAAATCATTTATTTTCTTTTATTTGTTGGGTGTGTTTTTATAGTTAGTCTATCTTTGTAATACCTAATAAGTATTAATATGTAATACTAGTGTAATTATGTATCAAAAATAGAAGCTTATTTTAAAGCTTCTGTAGAAGCTTGGTATTGTGAACTCGCATTCTGAGAGTGGAAGGATAGATAGAACCTGCTGAAGAGTAAATTTTGATTACTTACCTTTATCTTAAAGACACTGATGCTTTAACATTAAAGTTAAAAGTATAGGTGGTGGTATTGAAGAGCTGGTATCTTAAGATCAGAAATCTGGCTTCTAAACCGTATCTAATTCTTTTTTTAAAAAGGCTTAATGAAAATGTGAAATTTTCAAAAAGCAGTTAAGTGAGTCTTTCTCTTCAGAACTCTGTTAAGTCAGGTTTTATCCTATCAAATGTTGACTGTGTCACTGGACGGGGTCTGAGGAGGTCCCTCACAGAGAAGATGGAGACCTCAGTTCTGCCTGCCACATAGTTTCTTGACTCATAATACTGAAAATGAATTTCAGTAGTATGAACATAGAAAGGTTTATTAGACAGAGAATAGAAAAAGACTCCAGCTTAATGTGATGAAGTTTCAGAATGATGTACTCACAAAGAAATGGGACCAGTTTTATGGGGTATTGAGGTGGTCTGGTTAATCATTATTTCAGTCCTGATTTTGTAGCTCCAAAGGAATCTTTATATCTTGAGGGGCAATTTGGTTCCCGTGAAATGATTGTTCTTCCTCAGGATGGGCAGCTGCCTCAATTCTGGTCATGAGATAATTGTTTCTGCTTGAAGGGAGGTGATCACATTATGGGTTGGTCTGTAGGGGTCTGCCTTTCTTGAATTTAAGGTTACAGTAGGTTTGAAGACTTCAAGGCATCATTCCAGGGGAGTCTGGAAGTGGACTGTGTGAAAGCTGGCAATTGAGCATCCTCGCAAACCTTGAAAATGACTTCAGTTATTCTTATCATGGTATCCTCAGTCTTGAAGGGTGATAAGGTAGACTAGGTACCTTTAGGGTTAATAAGCCTTGCAAATTGGATATTTTTTTGACTGATTATTATGTGCTGAGCTGAGCAGGGATCTGACCCAGAGTTTTAAGGTAATAAGGGAGACATGAAATGAAGGCAGAGATGCCAAGCTTTATCCTGCTTTTAGTTACACATTGGGCATCTGCAGGTCCAGTCTGTAGGTCCCTGTTAATCTTCCCTTCTTCTAGTTTCTTAATCTTAAAGGTATTAGGGTGTTGGCTAGTCTGGCCTTTTAAGTTTCTGTCCAGATAGTAAATTAGTGTATGAGAAGGGAGTATGCTGAGTTTTGAGCTTCTGAAGTATCTAGTCATAAGCATAGCGTAAATATGTAGAGTACAGATATGGATACCCTTTGATCAGTCCTTAGAACTGTAGTTTTCCTTGTCTCCTACTTATGTACTTCTTTTATCTGCCCTCAGTTATGCCAAATATACATGTCTATTGAAGACTCATTGCTATGATATAATAAATTCCTTAAGGAAAGGTTCATTGGCTTGAAGGCTGGGCAGATGTATTTTACCTAAAGAAAGATTTGTTATTTCTATGACTCTGGTGGTGTTGTTTCTTCATGCTTGAATTTTTATCATAAAATCAAACAGGAATCCTAGTAGGCATATGAAATTGTTTGAGTTAGCTCCCCCACCCCATCCCCCCCCCAAAACGGTTATGTGTTGGAAACTTAGTCTCCAATTCATCAGTATTGTGAGGTGGGACCTTAAAGAGGTCATTAGGCCATGAGAATTGATGTCATTATTGTGGAAGCAGGCTAGTTTTTGAGGGAGTAGGTTTCTTGAATGACTGTGGCCCTCTTCCTTGTCTTTCTCATTAAGTGATGCCTTCAACTGTGGTGTGACACAGCAAGAAAACCCTCTCCATGTGGGGCCATTTAACCTTGAAATTCTCGGCCTCAAGAACTGGAAAAAATAAATCTTTGTTCTTTATAAATTACTCTCAGGTATTGCGTATTGCAGCACAAAACTAAGGCAGTGTAGTTTATCATTTTGACTAGTATATTGTTCTTTTGGAATTATATTTGAAATGCAGAATAGTTGATTAAATAAGGTGTTTATAATCACATATGAAATTGAGACTATGTTTAGTTATACAAGACTTTGCTATAAAAGTATTTCCAGAAGACAGTCAAATTCATATTATATCACCCAACTTCTAGCTTTTTTTCCCCAAGAGCATAACTTACCATATGTAAAAGGACTGCTGGTATTTGAATTCCCAGGGATATCTTTATCCAACATTTTGAAATTGCCTTATGCATAATCTGAAATAATTGAAATAATTGGAGTATAATGAGACCAACATTTAGAAACTCCCTTGTGCTTCTTTCTACTTTGCAAAATAAAATTATCACTGAATGCATTCATGTTTTAAAATTTAAGCAGACTTGATAAATGAATCTTGTTTTCTAAATGTGCAGAGGGACCTATATAAGGTTATGGTGTCCCTAAAACAGGTGTTAAAAGAATTATTTAAGCTTCCCATTTGCAAATTTGCAAATTTACCATGATGAAGTAGCAATTTGCAATATAAAAGCTGATTACAGAAATCAAGATATAGTTGAAAAGTATTTTTTTAAATTTCATTGCTTGTTCTGCTTTTTTGATACATGTGACATCATTAATAATGTTCTCATATGTGCTTGAGAGATTTTTTGCCTTTTTTTGTTTTTAGCAGTTGATAGGAATTGGCTTAAAAAGAAAGTTATTCATTTATATGGCTCCCAGGAACCATTTTAGTACCTGACCAAATTTTACATTCTTGTTTGATATTTTAAAAATAAGTTTTATATGTTTTAAAAATAAGTTTCATAAGTTTTGGCCTCACATAAAAAAATGAGAAGCAGATACAGAGAGTTCCCATATAGTCCTTGCCCTCACATATGCATAACCTCTCCCTTTATAACATCCCTCAGCAGAGTGGTACATTTGTTACACTTAATGAACCTAAACTGACACATCATTACCACACAAGGTCTAAACTTTATATTAGGGTTCACTCTGGATGTTGTATATTCTATGAAGGTGATCAAATGTATAATGACATAACCACCATTCTTGTATCACACAGAGTAGTTTCACTGCCCTAAAAATAGTCTGTGCTCCCTTTTCATCCCTCACTCTACCTTTGTCAACTACTGATCTCTTTATTGTCTTCATAGTTTTGCCTTTTCAGAAGGTCTTGTTCACAGGTGCCATGTCTATGTAGGAAATCCTAAGGAATCAACAACAATAAAATCTTAGGCTAATAAGTATGGCAAGGTTACAAGATACAAGGTTAATATATAAAAGTCAAGTGCTTTACTATATACCAGCAATGTACACTGGAATTTGAAATTAAATGCCTGATACCATTTAAACTGACATTCCCCCAAATAAAATACTTTGATATACATGTATCAGAATATGTATACAATCTGAGGAAAAAGTATAAGACTGATTAGGTTAAAAAGCTGAACAAATGGAGAAATATTATATGTTCACAGACAACTTGTGTTGTAAAAATATTTCTCCCCAAATTTATCTATGGAGCAATGTAATTTCAACTAAAACACCAGAAAATAAGTTTGTGAACTCAGCAAATCGATTCTAAGGCTTAAATGGAGAAGTAAAAGACCCAGAATAGCCAACTCAGTATGGAAGGAAAAGAAGACAGAGAACTGATACTACCCAATTGCAAGTTTCTATAAAACTACAATAATCAAGACAGTACACTGTCTTGGTGAGAGAATAGGCAAATAAATTAGTGGAACAGAATAAAAAGGTTAGAAACAGGCCAACATAAATATGGTTAATTGATCTTTAACAAAGGAACAGAGATAATGCAGTGGAGAAAGTATAGTCTTCAACATAATGAAACAACTAGACAGCCACAAGGAAAAAATTATTCTAGATAAGAACTTTATACCCGTCACAAATATTAACTCAGAATGCATCACAGACTGTTAAACAATTAAGCTCCTATAAAATGGCATTGACTCTTTTTTTTTTAGTGAAATTCTTTTCTTGGTACATTGTAGGTATACAACACAGTTGCATTTCAAATTGGGAATTGTACCTTTACATAATGCATCTTGGTTCTTATTTTTTCCCCATTCCTAGCCCTCCCTTCATGCTCTCCACCCTTCCCTATTTACAAAGACTTTATTTCCATTTTTTCCATTTCTCATCATTTTTCCTTTCCCTTCTTTCCTTTCCCCTTCCCCTCCCACTACCCCTACCCCTTTGGATCTTTTCTTCCTATTTTGCATTATCGATTATTCATTCTAATCATAGGTACATTTTAGGTATACAATCTAATGACATTCATCATTGGAAATTTGCACCTTTACATAGTATCTCTTGGTTCTTATTTTTCACCCTTGCCCAGCCCTCCCTTCAACCCCTCCATTCCTCTCTATTTACAAAGATTTTGTCCCTATTTTTCTATTTTCTCATATTAATCCCATTCCCTTCTCTCCTTTCCCTAGCCCTCCCACTTCCTTCCCCTTTGCCCCCTTTCTTCCTATTTGACATTAGCTATTATACATTTAGTCCTTATTTACACTTTCAGTTTCTCACACCAGAGAAACTATTCGGTATTTACACATGTGTGTCCTGTTTATTTCACTTAAGAGTATCACCTCAATGTGCATCCACTTAGCTATAAATGTCTCTAATTTCTCATTTTTTATGGCTGAGTAGTACTCCATTTTACTAAAAAACCACGTTTTCTTTATCCAGTCTCCAGTTGATGGGCATTTGGGCTGTTTCCAAGTTTTAGCTATCACAAACTGTGCTGCTATGAACATGGACATACATATATCACTGTGGTATGATTCTTTTAATTCTTTGGGGAAGATCCCAAGCAGTGGAATAGCGTGGTCAAATGGGACTTCCAGCCCTAGTTTTTGAGGTGTCTCCATACTGATTTCCACAGTGCTTGCACCAGTCTACACTCCCACCAGCAGTGGAGCAGGGTTCCTCTTTCCCCACAGCCCCACCAGCATTTGTTATTGGTTGATTTCATGATGGCAACCATTCTTTCTGGAGTGAAATGGAATCTCAGCGTTGTTTTCATTTGCATCTCTTGAATGACCAGTGATGTTGAACATTTTTTCATGTATTTATTTGCTATGTCTACTTCTTTGTCTGAGAAATGTGTGTACATTTCAGATGCCCATTTTTGGATTGTGTCTTTAAATTTGGGAGGTCTGATCTTTTTAAGTTCTTTATAGATTCGAGATAGTAGACCTTTGTCTGAGGAAGAGCAGGTGAAGATATTTTCCCACATTGTGTGTTGTCTCTTCACACTGCTAGTGGTTTCTCTTGCTGTGCAGAAGCTTTTTAATAAGAAGAGATCCCACTTGTTGATTGTGCTAGTTCACGGGCAGCTGAGATTTTGTTCATAAAATCTTTCCCTACACCGATGTCTTCAAGACTTCTACCTAACCTCTGTTCCAACTGGTTCAGAGTTTCTATTTTAATATTTAGATCTTTAATCCATTTTGATTTTAGTTTAGTGCATGGTGAGACATACAGGTCTAGTTTTAATCTTTGCCAAGTTGAAACCCAATTTTTCCAGCACCATTTCTTAAAGAGGCTGTCTTTCCTCCAGTGAGGGCGTTTGGCTCCTTTATTGAAGATGAGATGGCTGAGTGTGTCTGGCATTGTTTCTGCATCTTCTAATCTGTTCCACTGGTCCTCAGGTCTGTTTCTTTGCCAGTACCATGCTGTTTTTATCACAGTAGCTTTGTAGTATAGTTGCAGATTGGGGATTGTGATACCCCCAGCCATGTCTCTGTTACCTAGAATTGCTTTTGCTATTCTGGGTCTCTTCTTGTTCCAAATGAATTTTTGGATTGTTTTCTCAAGGTCTATGAAGTATGCTGCTGGGATCTCAATTGGAATTGCATTAAATATATATAGCAGTATTGGAAGTATGGCCATTTTCACTATATTAATCCTTCCTACCCAGGAGCCGGGGATGTCTGTCCATTTTCTGATATCATCTTCAATCTCTCTTTTTAAAGTGCCATGGTTTTCAGAGAAGGGGTCTTTGATTTCTTTCATTAGGATGATTCCCAGGTATTTCAGTTTTTTGGATGCTATTGTGAAAGGAATTATTTGCCCTATTTCTCTCTCAGTGAGTCTGTCATTGGTGTAGAGGAAAGCTATTGATTTTTGTGTGTTGACCTTGTAACCAGCTACTTGACTGAATTTGGTTATTAAGTCTAGAAGACTTTTGGTGGAGTTCTTGGGGTCTTCTATATAGTATCATGTCATCTGCAAATAATGACAATTTGACTTCTTCATTTCCTATCTTTATTCCTTTTATTTCTTTCTCTTGTCTAATTGCCATGGCTAGTGTTTCCAGAACTATATTGAACAAGAGTGGTGATAGTGGACATTCTTGTCTTGTTCCTGATTTTAGTGTGAAGGATTTCAGTTTTTGACCATTTAGCATGATATTGGCTGTTGGTTTTTCATAGATGGCTTCCATCAGTTTGAGGTAGAGACCATCTATTCCAATTTTTGTAGGGTTTTTATCATAAATGCATGTTGGATTTTGTCACATGCTTTTTCTGCATCTATGGAGATAGTTATATGGTTTTTGTCCTTGGCTCTATTGATATAGTGTATTACATTGATTGATTTTCGTATATTGAAGCATCCCTGTATTCCTGGGATGAATCCCACTTGATCAGGGTGTATGATCTTCTTGATGATCTTCTGCATTCTGTTTGCCATTATCTTATTAAGGATTTTTGCATCTATGTTCATTAGTGAGATTGGCCTATAGTTCTCTTTTTCAGTTGGGTCTTTCTCTGCTTTGGGGATGAAGGTGATGCTTGCTTCCAGGAATGAATTTGGGAGTATTGCTTCCCTTTCAATTTCATTGAAGAGTTTAAACAGTAGTGGCAGCAGTTCCTCTCTAAATGTCTTGTAGAATTCAGCAGTGAAGCCGTCAGGGCCTGGGCTTTTCTTAGTTGTTAAGTTTTTAATTACTTTTTCAATTCCATTGGTTGATATTGGGTTGTTTAGAATTTTTAGGTCTTCTTCGTTCAACTTTGGTAATTCATATGTATCTAGGAATCTGTCCATTTCTTCTGTGTTGTCCATCTTATTGGGATGTAGGTTCTGGAAGTAGGTATTGATGATCCTCTGGATTTCTGTTGGGTCTGTTGTAATTTCACCCTTTTCATTCCTAATTGCATGGATTTGGGCCTTTTCTTTCCTTTTTCTGATAAGGTTGGCTAAAGGTTTGTCAATTTTGTTGATTCTATCAAAGAACCAACTCTTGGCTTCATTGATTTTTTGTATCTTTCTCTTAGTCTCCATTGCTTTGATTTCTGCTCTAATCTCTATAATTTCCTCCCTTGTATGAGCTTTGAGGTTGTCCTGTTCTTTTTCTCGAAGCTTGAGGTTCAGCATCAGGTTATTTAATTGGGCTCATTCTGTTTTTCTAATATGAGTGTTCACTGCTATCAATTTCCCTCATAAGACTGCTTTCATTGTGTCTCATAGATTCCGAAATGTTGTATTGTCGTTGTCATTTAATTGAAGGAACTGTCTGATTTCTTCTTCAATTTCCTCTGTGACCCATTGGTTATTCAGAAGTGTGTTGTTCAATTTCCATATGTTTATGAAATTTTTTGAGTTTCTTTTGCTATGGATCTCCAATTTCATCGCACTATGGTCTGATAATATACAGGGGTTGACTTCAATTCCTTTGCACTTCCTTAAACATGTTCTATGTGTGAGTATGTGCTGTATTTTGGAGAATGACCCATGTGCAGCTGAGAAGAATGTGTATTCTGATTTTGTAGGGTGGAAGACTCTGTAAACATCTGTTAAGTTCATTTGTTCAAGAATTCGATTGAGTTCCAGTATTTCATTACTTCTTTTTAGTCTAGTTGATCTATCTATTTGTGATAGTGGGGTGTTGAGGTCCCCCACTACAATTGTATTAGTTCATATATGACTTTTCATGTCCATTAGTATTTGTTTTATATAGTTGGGCGCACTAGTGTTTGTTGCATAGATATTTATGATTGTCATCTCTCCCTCTTGCATTCTTCCGTTTACAAGGATGTAGTGTCCTTCTTCATCTCTCTTGATCAGTGTTGGTTTGAAATCTACTTGATCTGCAAAGAGGATTGCTACTCCTGCTTTTTTCGGGTTCCTGTCGCATGGAGTATTGTTTTCCACCCTTTAACTTGCAGTCTATGAGTTTCCTTTTGAATGAAGTGTGTTTCTTGTATGCAGTATATTGTTGGATTTTGCTTCTTGACCCATTCTGCCAGTCTATTTCTTTTGATTGGTGAATTGAGACCATTAACATTGATGGTTATAACTGAAACATATTGACTTGTCATTGCCATGACTTTTTCTTTTTGTTGGGTTCTCCCCCTTTACATTGAATTTCTTGTCATGCCAGATGGGTTCATTCTGCTTTGCTTCCTGGGGTTGTGATCCTCAATGTCTGTTCCTAGGATATTGTGTAAAATTCTTTGAAGTGCTGGTTTGGTATTCACGAAGTTCCTAAGGTGCTCTTTGTCATGAAAGTATCTAATTTCTCCATCCATTTTGAAAGATAGTTTTGCAGGGTACATCAATGTGGGTTGGAGGCTGTTTTCTTTAAGGGCTTGGAATATGTCACTCCAAGCTCTTCTTGCCTTGATGGTTTGTGTTGAGAAGTCTGCTGTGATTCTGATGGGCTTTCCTTTGTATGTGATTTGTTTCTTTTCTCTAATTGCTTGTAGAACTTTGTTCTTCTGTTGTGTTTCTGGAATCTTAACAATTATATGCCTATGTGTAGATTTCTTTTGATCAAGGCCATTTGGAGTCCTATATGCCTCACTTATCTGTATGTCAAGCTCTTTTCCCCTGCTTGGGACGTTTTCTGCCATTATTTCTGTGAAGAGATTTTTTATGTCATCTGCACTCTCTCCTGTTTCTTCATTGAGCCCAATCAGTCTTATGTTATTCTTCTTTGCATCATCTATCAGTTGCTGGATTGATTTCTCATGTTCCCTTATAATTTTGAAGCAATTTTTCTTTTCCTGGTCATTAATTGCAATCTTATCTTCTATATCTGAAATTCTGTCCTGGCATTGGCTCATTCTGCTGTGTAGACTTTCAATGGAGTTTTTCATGTCCTGGAAATCTATTTGCATCTGTTTTATGGATTCCATTTGTTTCCTATGTTGGGATTCCATCATGTTCCTGAGCTCCTCTCTAGATTTATTAATCATGTCTTGCACTAGGGGCACAATTTCTCCTGTTATCTGAGAAATTATTTCTGATTTCATTTTTTCCAGATCCCCTTTTGTTGCCAGTTCAGTGGGTCCAGGTGGTTGAGTATCATAGTGTTCCATCTCATTTCCCTTTGGGGTTTCTGTAGGTGATCTAGAAGTCTGGTTTTGAGACTCATTTACATGTTTTCTCATTTCGACTGGGCCGGGGGGCTGTTAGTGCCTGCACGGATTATCTCCTCTGAGCTGCTAGAGGTGGGACAGGGGCCGGGAGCAGCAGTAGGGCTGGTGACCCAAAAGCCCTTTCCTGTGGTCTGGGAGCAACCGGAGGGATGGTGGCCGGGAGGCCCCTTCCTCTGGACCAGGAGCAGTGGGACGGCAGCTCAGAAGCCCCTACCTCTGGGCCAGGAGCACCGGGACTCAGTACCTTGGTCTGGTGGTCTGGTGTCCGCTGTGTCTTTGTAGTGTGGAACCAGGTGGCTGCCTTTCTGCAGGGGGGTGATTCGGTGTCTTCCGTGGGACTCAGGACCTCGGTAGGGCATGCACAGACCTGCCTGTCTGCAGTGCGGTGATTCAGCATGTTCTGTGGACTCAGGACCTTGGTAGGGCATGGGCAGACCTGCCTGTCTGCAGCAGAGTGATTTGACATGTTGTGTTCTGACATTGACTCTTATTAAGCTTCTAGATGATAACATAGGAGAAAGTCTAGGTGACCTAGGGTTTGACAGTGACTTTTAGATACAATGGGATGACCTGTGAAAGAAAGAATTGATAGACTGGACTTCATTAAAATTAAAATTTTCTTCTGTGTAAAATATATTGTAGAGAATGAAAAGCCACATACTGGGAGAAAATATTTGCAAAACACATATCTGATAAAGGACTATTATCTAAAATATACAAAGAACTTTAAAAACCTGACAATAAGAAAACAACCCAATTTAAAAAGGGCCAGAGACCTTACCAGACATCTCAGCAAAGAAATATACAGTTTGCAAATAAACATGTAGAGATGCTCCACATCACATGTCAGCACCAAAATAAAACATGATACATACTTATGAGAATGACCATAATCCAGAGCATTAAAAATACCAGATACTGGTAAAGATGGGAACAACAGGAGTGCTCGTTTGTTGCTGGTGGGAATATAAGGTGATAGAACCACTTTAGAAGACAATTTGGCAGTTTATTAGAAAGCTTAATGTATTACTGTAGTACCATACAATCCAGCAATTGAGCTCCTTTTGTTTGTGTTTACACAAAGGAATTTGAAACTTATGAACTGCACAAGGTTGTTTATAGTAACTTTATTCATAATTGCCAGAGCTTGGAAGCAACCAAAATGCCCTGTCAGTAGGTGAATGAATCAAAAAATTATGGTTCACCCAGATGATTCAGTGCTCAAAAAAAAGAGCTTTCACACTAAAAGACAGAGGAAGCTAAAATGCATATTACTAAGTGAAATAAAAAGCTTTGAAAAGACTATTTTATGATTCCAATTATATGATATTCTTAATCACTTTTTACCAGAATTCCACCCCAATTTATATTCAAGTGTAGAATTCACATTGAGATAAACTGAGAAGTCTGAGGACAGGCTTAAGTAAAGCAATCTGTGTTTCCTTCAGGATGTATTTTTAAAGGGTCATTATTAGACCATTGTTTTATACCTTTGATAGAGAAAATTTAAGCTATAGGTTAGTTATTAAGGTAGCTGAAGTAGAATAAGTAATCCGTTCCTTTAAGATTTACCTTTCCTGTAACTCGTATTGTTTAAGGTGATGGCTAACTGAACCTTTGACCTGTAACCTAACTGTAGATAACATTTAACCTGGAGAAAAGCAAAATAGAAATGTTTGGGTAGTTTACAATGTATGTGTTTTAGGCGCCATCTGTTTGTTACACGTCTGTGACTATAACCATTAACAGGAACTAGATGTAAAAGAGAAATAGAAATTTTTCTAAGACCACCAGAAATGAGGTAATGGCTAAAAGAAGATATAAAAGGAAATGTTAAAACAAAGGATGGCATGGACATTGATCAGACGAGCTTCTGGTGGTCCCCCTCGCCAGCGATTAAAGGCTTTGTTTTTTTACCCAACTTCTGTGTCTCTGTACATTTCTTTCTGCAATTCTGGAACACCTTCTACTGAGGAAAGGGTTAGATTTATGTCAATTAAAAGGTTTTCGACTCTGAATCCAGAAATATATAGATTCAAATACCATTTATATTGTATACATAACCATTTGTGTAGCCTTAGGAATATTTCCCCACTTGTTTACGAGAATTTAGTCTCTACTTTGTAGAAACAAAGTAAAGGACCAATCAATGAAATACTGGTTGTTTGCTTACTAATGTGGGTATCAGTCTTCATATTTAGGTTCTAAATATCTATTTAGAATCTATTGTCTTTCCTTATACTGGGCAGGGTTTTTCAAGACAACAGAATCTAGTCTAGCAAGTTTGAACAGAGGCAGTGTTTACTGAAAGATACTGGGTAGTTAAAAATGCAGTCAGGAATAGAGTCCAAAATATCATTGGGGTGGTTTTTGGAAAAATATTATCATACCATTTACACAGGTGACTCTACCATGCTGACTTTGCAAAGGCACTTTCCCTCCATGGTCACCATAGGAGAGAACGAATTTTCTATTTCCTTATCAAATTACTGCTGAAGCTAAGTCTCAGGTTGGGTGGACAGTGGTCACATGACACATTGTCCTTCATAGAAGGTTGGGGAAACAAGTTTTCTGATTGCTGACTTTGGAAAATAGGATCACTAAGGAAGTAAATTCCTCAGACATTTAAAGGATGTTGAAAAGGTTCTAGGCAGGCAGAAAATGTTATAATACTCCAGGGACATTTTTGTTATAGTACTTTGATTCATAAAGAGAAAAATATATCCAAATTAAAAGGAAGGTGGCTTTATTTCTTTATTCTTTCTTCAAGCCATAGATTGTATTTTTAAAATAGATATAGCTTTTAGACATATATATGTCACTTGCCTTCATCATTCAGCTTTTTGTCTCTATGTGCGTATATATAATATAGATATATATGTACATATATGCATATATAGAATATCTAAACCAAAAGCAAAATTTGAGCAAATTAAACATTTTCCTAATTCCCAAACCTGTGATAAGTTTTATCATGTTTCTTCACTAGCTGACCTATTTCTCTACTTAGAATGTTGAAATTACTTTTCTCCTCCGTGACATGGGAACCTACCAAATTTCCCTTTCTGATATTTTTTAACTGTTATTTTGATATTTCTGATATTTTGTCTTTTAGTAATCATTCTCTTATCTGCTAACCTGAAATTAATGTTTCAGCTGGACCTCTCTGTAGGAATTAGCATGGTAGCACTCTGATTCAACTAAAAGGGGCTCTTTTTAAAATAGTATCTCCTCCCCGCTTCTCTCTCTCTCATACCGGGGATTGAACTCAGGACCTTGCACTTGCAAGGCAAACAGCAGCACCACTGAGCTAAATCCCCAGCCCTAAAATAGTATTTCTTGCCAGTTGTAAAAGCAATATGTAATGATTATTGGAAATTTTAAAAAATAAATAGTCTTAAAAAGACTTACTTTGCCCTAGTCATATTCTTTATAGTTAGCATTTTAGTGTTTCCTTCCTGTGTTTTCTTTATGCATGCATAAAGAGGTGGGAGTTTGCAATAAAGAAAACAAGGCAGTTGTTTTTATAAAAGTGGAATGATAAATATAATGTTGAAGCCTACTTTCTTTGTTTACATCATGAGCAGTTTCCCATGTCATTCAGAGTCCCTAAGATGAATGACATTATTATCCACATTTGTATATACAAAGTGAGTTGCAGAAATATTTAAAAACTTGTCCCTGCTCATAAAGCTAGCAAGTGGTAGAACTGTGATGCAAACCAAGATCTAGCTCTGGTGTCTGTGCTTTTAACCATTATGCTTCCTATCATTCTGAAACATGATTTGGAATCTCTATGTGATATTCATTTATTTATAGTATTTATTTTGTTCTCTTTCTTCACTATTTTGTGATCAATTTCATTAACCATTAAAATAATTTGCAAACATAGTATTTAGAGGCTGCATAATATCCCTGTGAGTGACCATTTGAATGGACAGAGACTAGTTTAAGTTTTTAAGATGGTAAATAGTGCTCATTAGGATCCCTGTCTGGACCTGGGCGTGCAGCATTTTTGGAACCAGGGTCTCACATCACAGCATGACAGAGAGCCCCTTTTGGGAAAGAGGAAATACTCTGTAGGTTCTAAGGCAGGAGAGCATTTTGGATGAATGGACTTCTGGAAAGCCAAGAGAAATCTGGCTGTTCTGAACTACCTCTGAAGGCAGGCAAAACGCAAGCCTTTTATGACCTGCATCCAGGCTTGCCCAATTAGTGTAGGCAAAAAGGCAAATGAAATAAATGAGTAGGAAAACAAGAATGAAAGAAAAGTTATAAGAATTTTGTTGCAATGAGGTACAGGTAGCTTCATAATGTATAGATCCTTTCCATGAAGAAGAATCTGTAGAGAAGCCCAGGCTACAATGAAAAAAGTACTTCTTGTCTCTATGACTATGATGAGCTGAGGCAGAAAAAGAAATCTGATATATTTATTCAGTGACAGAAGTAGTGATCAATAGGCCCTGTGGAAAGGAATCTTATTTACTTCTGGGTAGAACTTGGCCTCCTACTGGATGGAGACTCCAGCGAATGAGGTGATACTAAATATAGTTGCCCAAATTATTCATAAGAATCTCTGAAGTGCTGCTATAAAACTCATGTACAGATCACACCTAAGTCTTGGACTGACTTAGGGAATGGGAAATTAAATCTTTCCTAAGGGTGACCAAAGGCTTTGATGAAATCACCGAAGAGCCAGCCCCAGTGTAAGTAAACTGCTACTGGTATTTGTAGGGAGGGAATTTCCTTTGCCTCTGATAGTATTCATCAAACTGTATACAAATCTGAACCCCCATGAGCTGACATGGGTGGAGCAGTTGTACATTGAGCCACTGTGACTGCCACAAAGCTCAGCTTGCTACTTACTCTATAATAGTACACAGTAGTACTATTATAGTACTTTCTTGTGACTATATGCCTAGGGACAGCAAGCCAAGAGACATAATTAGAGTCAAGAATGGGAGCCAGTACACGCTGATACTATCAATGCTGAGGCAAGTATCATTAGTTGACAAAGATATTAGTTAACCTTTTCTATTATGCACACAACTTTGATTCAGAGTTTATCATACATATTGCTAACCTGAGCATGTGCCATTGATATAGCTTTGGAAACAGATATCACTGGATATTACCTATTCAGATGATGGTATATAAAACTATTTGAGGATAGTATTGCAACAAGGGATCGTCTATTGGTGCAAGTAGGGTGTTAAAAGTCCCTAAATATTATTGTATTAGAGTCTGTCTATTCACTCAAGTCTATTAATAATCACTTTATATATTTGAGTGCTTCAATATTGGCAGCTCATATATTTATAGTTGGTTTTTTATCTCAATTTTGTTAATTTCAGCTCTGATCTTTATGATTTCCCTCCTTAAAGTAGGTTTGAATTTGGACTGTTGGTTTTTAGTATCTTGAGGTTCATCATTAGGTTATTTGTTTGTTTTCACTTTTTCTAATGTGAGCATTGACTGCAATAAACCGTCATTGGACTGCTTTCATTGTGTCTCAGAGGTTCTGTTATGTTGTACGGACACTGTCATTTGATTCCAAGAATTGTTTAATTTCTTGCTTGATTTCTTCTGTGACCTCTGAGTGTTCAGGAGTGTGTTATTAAGTTTTCAGGTGTTTATAAATTTTCTCATTTCTAGTTTCAGAGTACAATGATCTGATAGCACACATGGAGTGCTTTTGATTCTTGTGTAGTTTTTTTGAGACAGTCTTGCTTGTCTCCAAGTTCAGACTAGCCTTGACTCATTATGTAGCCCAGGCTGACCTTGAAGAGATCCTCCTGCCCTAGCCTCCCAAGAACTGTGATTACAGGTATGCACCACTGTGCCCAGCTCTTGTGTATTTAACCAGGCTTTGCGGACTCATGTGTGGTATGTTTTGGAGAAAGCTCCTTTTACTTTTGAGAAGAGTGTATATTCTGTAGTAATAGAGTAAAATACTCTGTTTGTAAAGTCCATTTGTTCAAAGGTGTAGTTCAACTCTGATATTTCTTTGTTGATTTTTTGTTTAGTTAAATGGGTTATTGAGGTCACTAGCTATGATTGTTTTGGTATTTATTTGGTCTTTTATGTCCAGCCGTGTTTGTTTTATGAAGTTCCTTGTAGCAATATTCATTCATATATAATTACAATTGTTAGCTTTTCTTGTTGAATTGTTTCCTTAACTAATAGGTAGTGACTTTCTTTGTTTCTTCTGATCTGTTTATGCTTGAAGTTTACTTTCAGAATGAGATCACTAACCTTGCTTGCTTTTGAGGTTCTGATGCATGAAATACTGTTTTTGAATCTTTAATTTTCAGTACAGGGAATTTTTTTTGGATTAGATGAGTTTCTTGAATACAACAGACTGTTGGATTCTATTTTTTGATCCAATCTGCCAATCTATGTCTCTTTATTGGAGAGTTGAGGCCATTAATACTGAGTGCTATTAGTGAAAGGTAGTGATTTATCCTTGTCATTGTGATTTTTTTGTTGATGACTTTTTTTTTTGGTTTAATGTTTGCCTTGTTTAATGTATTCATTCCATCAGTTTTTTTGTTTTTGTTTTTTGGCTTTGATGGCTTTATTGTCTGTGTTTAGGATATTCTTGAAAATTTTTTATAGTGCTGGTTTTGGTATTCATGTATCTCTTTGTTGTGGAATGACCTTATTTCTCCATCAATTCTGAATAATAGTTTAATGGAATATACTAGTCTGGCTTAGAAATTGTTTGCTTTTAGGGCTTGAAATGCTTCATTCCAAGCTCTCCTAGTCTTTAAGGTTTGTGTTGAGAGGTCTACTGTAATCCTAATGGGATTACCTTTATATGTGATTTTCTTTTTTTGCTTTTCTGTAACAGGTTGGAAGAGTCTGTCTTTTTGTCGGGCATTTTTGTGGCTACTGGGAGGCTTATATCTTTTGATTATAGCAACCCATTTTTAAATGATAGATACTTAGTATGTTCATTCTGAATAAGAACCAGAAACAAAGGAACAACAGAACAAAAGAAAATTCTCCAGTTGTATTCTATTCTTCTCACATTTTGAACTTTATATCTTTCTGAATTATCATTTAATTTATTGATGTAGTTTATTTGATGTAGTGTATTTGTTTTAATTTTCATACAAAAGATATGAATGTTATATGTACCACATTTGCATTATTAGAGCATTCTGAATTTCTATGTATAATTACTTTTGCCAGTAAGTTTTATACCTTGTTATACTTTCTTCTTATTCCTTAATGTCTCATTCAGTTTGAAGAACTTCCTTTAGTATTTCTTATAAAACAGGACTGATGAAAACGTACTGGATTCTCTCAGCTTTTGTTTGTGAAAATCTTTTTATCCCTCCTGCATTTTTAAATGATAACATTGCTGGGTTCAGTATTTTTGTCTGACAGCTTTTTATCTTTTCCTTCAGGACTGTGAAAATCTCCCCATTCTCTCTTGGTCTGTAGGGTTTCTACCGAGAAGTCAGCTGTCAGGAGGATTGGGGCATCCCTATGTTACCTCTTTCTTTTCTCTGACAGCTGTGGCAATGTTCCTTTTGTCTTTTATTTGTAAAGGCTTGAATGTAAGATGTCCTAGGGAAGTCTTGGTTGAGTTAAATTTGATTGGTGAATTTTAACCTTCCTGTATCTGGACATTGTTACCTTCTTCAGATTTGGTAAGTTTTCTGTATTATTTCTTTGAATAAGTTATCTACTCCTTTGTATTCTCACATCCTCTTGATATGTAGCCTGAATATTTGCTGTTTTAATATGGTCTCAAAGTTTTGATAAGCTTTCTTCATTTCTATTCTTTTTTAATTTTCTCTCCTCTACTGTGTATTTTCAAGTAACCTGTCTTTGAGTTTATTAATTCTTCCTTCTGTTTGATCTATTCTGATGTTGATACCTTCTATCTTTTTTTTTTTTTTTTTTGATACTGGGGATCAACTCAGGACCTTGGGCTTGCAAGGCAGGCGACGGAACCACTGAGCTAAATCCCTGCCCCCACCTTCTATATTTTTTAATATGCTGAGTATATTTTAAATGTGCTAAAAATATTCAGCTCACAAATTTTTACTTGATTTTAATTGCCTTCATCTTTTTGTTAAGTTTCTGTGTTTGCTTATTGAACCTCACCCCCCACCCCACCATGCACACTGAGTTTCCATAAAATAGCAAACAGCTGCTTTAAATTCTCAAGAGTTCTCTCATACTGATTATTACCTGGTCATTTTCTGGTACGTCATTTTTTGGGTGACGTTCTGGTTTCCTGGAAACTTTTTAGGCTTGTTGGTGTGCAACATTGTCTGGGCATTCAAGTGTCAAGAATTCCAAGTGTGGCTTGCTTTGTGCCCTTCTTTCTAGAAATTCTAAGCAGGCTGTGTATTTTCTGTCTGTCATCACTTCCCCTGTTTCAGCACAAGAGGGCGCCCAAATGCCAGAGTCTGTTGGTGTTTTGTTACTGTTTCAGTAGTAGAGGGCAATCCAAGCCAAGGTTTGTCCAAAATATTACATTGATGTATTGTTTGGAAACAGGCAGGAAAGAGAGAGTAGTCTATCCCATAAGCCTCTCCCTGGGGCTAGGGTAGATCCAGATGACTCATCCACAGTTGCCCGCTGATGGGCAGATACTGCAGGATTTGACCTGGCTCTGGGCAGAGTCACTGTTTTTGAACCATGCTCAGGCTCCTGTATAATATCTGTGGCCCCAAAAACCATGAAAATGTGTTACACCCTGAGCCTCCAGTCTGCCACGACCAACACAACACTGGTTTAGGGCCATGGTCAAAACTTCTGTTTTGAATGAGGTAGATTCATGTCCCAGGACCACCACAGCCAGCCACACATGACACTAGCTGGAATACAAGTCCACTAGACTGGAGCTGCATATACCCTGGTGATGGAGCTGTTCCAGGCTTTGTCAATAGGCAGGTCTAAGAATAGTGCCCATTATTATCTTCCCAGTGTTAGGTCTTACCAACTCAGCACTAAGTTCCAGTCGTGGACTTACCTCCCTATCCTACCCCAGCAATGTTGTCTTGAATGACACTATACTGCCCAAGGTTGGGGTAGCATTGTTGAAAGCAGACTCTTGTCATTTGGGCTGATGCAAACTAAGCATGGTTGTACCTGGGTCTCACAGCTGCAAAGACCAGCACAATCTCAGGGGTACAACATGGCCCAAACTGCAGCTGGTGGTGTTTCAGGCCAAAATACTACTCTGTCTCATTGTGGTACAGGTCTCTGGTGCTGGGACAGTTCTAGAGCTCATCTGTGGGCACTGGCCTAACAATAGCTGTTCTGCCTGAAGCTGGAGGATGAGTGGTTCTTGGCTGGGGCACACCTAAGTCTCAGGGTCCTGCACAGTCTTAGGAGAAGGCAGATGTTCCTCAGGCCCACTCCAATGCTGGAACTGGTGTGACCAATACTCAGGTCTGTTCTCTAGGCACACAGGTCTCTGCTTGAACCTATAGCATGTCTACAAGCTCTGTCTGTGAGCTCTGAACTCCACACAGGTCCTTCAGTTTCAACTGGGTAATTGACCTTGCTGTGGCAGGGCTGGGACTATGGGCTGAGATAAAATGCCGTGCTAGTATTTATGCCCTGTGGGTTGAATCCTGCTTTCAGCTCTGGACCCCCCCCTCCAAGTTGGAGAAAGGGTGGTGGGTACAGTCAGCAAGACAGTCAACCACCTAGCCCTACACAGTTGAATAGTTCAGTGGAACAGCTCAGTCTATAGGTATCAGCATGGTGATAGGGATCATGAGACTTTGCCCAGATCTGAGTTACTGTAGCTCCCCTTGTACTGGGGTTTCAAGTTTAAGACTTACACTTAATTCTCCCTCACCAAGTGAAAGATGTTTTTCTGCACTGAACTGCTTGAAGTTAAAGTAAGGGTGATGAAGGTAGTCTTTTCTTCCCTGCCTCTTTCAGTGCATCTTTTCATTTTGTTACACTGAAAGAGGGCAACTGTGGTAAATTATTTAAAATGTACCTTTTATGCCTAGTATATCTATTATTTGACCTTATTCATCTTCCTTTAGCTGTGTCCAGTCCTTCTCTTTGTCTTATCTATTAAATTTCTTGTATCAATTTTAAATTCTTTCCTTTCAAGAAATACCATAGGGTTCTTTTTCACATCTGTTTAAAAGTTTTAAATTCTGTTGTTTTCTGGGCATACTTTTTTATTTCTTTTATTTCTTTAAATATACCTATCATAATCTTCTGTAATGAAAATGTCTCCAGTTTTGTGTGTCTGGTTCTGTAAGTTGTTTCTGTTGAGTCTTTCATATTTTATGATTTTATGATAACAACTCACATTATCCCTGGACATTTGTGGAAGTTCTTTGAGGCCTGGCTTGAAAGTGTGTTCCTATAGAGAGGATTATTTGTGAGGCCCCACAAGTGTGAATTATGATCCCAAACATGCCTAAGTATGGACCTGTGATTAGGCATTCTCAGGGGTACCTGTCTTCCTACCCTCCATGCCAGAATCTAAGATCAAAACAGGCAAATTGCTTCACCTACTATCTACCTCTAGGAGGCCTATTGTGTTGTGTTGTTTTGTTTTTCCAGTTTATTTACTTCAGAGTAGCATCAGGGAAGGGGGAAGAACCTTAGAGGAGTCTGACATAGCCTCCTGTTTTGTGGGGTCCTCTGGTCTCAAGATGAAAGTGAAAGCACAAGCTTTTGTCTAGACCAGTGATGGCAGACCGTTTAAGAGCTTGCAATGATAACAAACAGCCCACTACAGCATGCATTCTGCATATGGTAGGTCCATCACCACTGGTCTGGACCTTTGAGGGTAATCAGAGCCTCAGGGGAAACTCTTTCTTCGGTCCTGGCTGACCAAGAAGCTTCAGGAGTCCTTACTACCTCAGAGAATTCACTTATTCTCCTGACAGATCACCTGTGTGTTTAAAATACTTTTAAAAATGTATGTAGTCAGCACTTTTAGTCTGTACTGAGAAGGATTCTTCTGACATCAGATCTACCATATTGGGAGAAATGAGAGAATTTTTTTTAAACAAGGGTTTTACATCTTATGTGGTAATTTCTTCAGAAGTTACATTCATAGGATATGTTCAGATTTTTAGATCACAGTTAAGGGTAGGGAAATAAGTGAAAAAGTAATACCTACCATTTTGAGTTAACTAAATAATGCATGGGGCTCTATGCTCATGATCTCACTTATCCTACCATCTCTAATCTATGAGATAGATTTATATCATTCATGTGGTAAAGATGAGGGCACTGAAGCTTGGAAGAGCTTCAAGAGATTTACCCAAGGTCATATAACAGGTAATTCATAATGTCTACCTTGAGTCATCAAAAAGAAGTAGCTTGAAGTCTGTTTATGCTGGATGCATTGCTATCTTACAAGGAAGCAAAATTGACACTATATCCTAAATTTCCATTTAAATTGTGTTGTAGACCAGTGTGTTGTTACCATATTAAAAAGATAATATCAAAGGCATACTAAAAGCAATTTACCCTGCCTCTTTACTACTTTGCCTCCTCTAAGAAAAATTACTCTTAGAATACCTCCCAAGGATTTTTCTGGTTATCAAATCTCAAAACACATTTGTCAGTCTAGATGAGAGGAAAAACTGCAGTCAAGGAGTTTAGCAATGAATCACTAGGCACGGATACCTTTTGTTCTGTAACGCATCCCCAACCACTTCTCTCCCACAACTGCAGCCAACTAGGTGGGATTTGCTTTTTATAGTGTTAATGCATACTTCTCCTTGTGAAAGTGGTTTTTTATTTCAAGATATGTACTTCCCCCTTGGCCTGTTATGGTTTAAATCCAAAATGTCCCCCAGAAGTCTCATATGTTTGGAAAGTGACTGAATCCTGGGGGCCCTATACTTATCAGTGGATTTATCCATTGATGAGGTTAGTGGCTGAATGTGCTCTTAGGAGATGAAGCTCAGTGGTAGGTGGGTCACTGGGGGCATGACCCAGAAGGTTGTGTTCTTGTCCCCAGCTCCTCCCTTCTCTCTTCTTCTTTTCTCCCTTCTGTCTTCTTCCCAGCTGCCTTAGGGTTAGCACCTTTCCTGTGCCATCCCTTTCTGCCATACCATTTCTGCCTCGGAGCCAACCAACCGTAGTCTGACTCCTTTAAAAACCATGAGCCAAAATGAACCTCTCCTCCTTTAACATGTGGATGTCTGAAAGCTGAATAATACACAGTGTGACCTTAATGTTATAGATCAGACATTACACTAATTTTGTGTGCTGAAGTTTAGAATACTGCTTTCTCAGGTTATGTGTCCAAAGAACCTTCTTTTTTTTATGTAACGTTGTTTCTTGATTACAAATTTTTTGATAGATATTGAAACTGCAACATCTTTGTTTTTTTCTAAAGTGACTAGGTTTGTTAGCCCAGAAAAAATCAGGAACAGGAGTCCTAGGAAGATGCTCTTTACTCAAGTTCAGAAATAGGCAGTTTCATTGGCAATTTTCCTCCCTTTGTGCTTGGCTAGTAATTGAGACCTGTGCTACTGCCTCTAGGAGTTCCACTGAAGTCCTCACAATCACCTGATGTTTCTAAGGCCGGGCACTAAAAAGGAATGTGTTACCACCACTTCAGAGCCTAACCCATTCTCCCTTGACTTTGTCTTCTTGGAAAAGCCCACTTCCCTTGCCTCTGGAAGTTCTTACCAAAAGGAGAGGTAAGGGAGACCAGGCTCCAACATCACACTGAAGTCTTTTTTCCCCTTGCTGTGTGTGGGGGATGGGAAGGACGATGAAAACTAGCTTGCAAATCTTCTGTGAACTAATCCATAATAACAAAGGACAGTACACTCATTTATATTCTAGTCATTTATCTTATGATACCAGACTTTATGTCCCCATGGCACTTTAATTTTGTAAAGTAGTAGGAACTTATTCTAGAAAATGCTTTGGTCTTCTGGTTTTTGTTTTTTGTGGGTTTTTTTAATTTAACTTAGGTAAACTCAGATATGTTTCTTAGCACATAATACCATCATTTCTCATTTGTAAAATTACTTTAAAAACCTTGTATTTTAGATTGGTTAAGGATTCATGTGATAGTGAAATTCAGAAAATAAAGGGTTTTTTCTTACTCTGTACTCAGTTTCCCTGTAGAAGAAGAAATGATCATTGTTCCTTCATAAATTAGAAGGTAACCTAAAGAGAAATATAAAGCTATTCATGAAACTAAAAAGTTAGTTCCTGTTTTTTCCTGCCCTGTGTCAGTTCTTTTTTTTTTTCCTTACATTCTTTTATTAGTACATTTTAGGTATATAGTACGTTTACATGTATCATTGGGTGCTTGTACCTGTACATGATGTATCTTGGTTCTTATTTTTTCCCCATTACCTGTGTTCCCTTCACCCCCTCCACCCTTCCCTATTTACATAGACTTTGTTTCCATTTTTTTTCTTTTCTCATAATTTTTCCTTTCCCTTCTTTCCTTTCCCCTTCCCCTCCCACCACCCCTACCCCTTTGGATCTTTTCTTCCTATTTCATTCTGTCAGTTCTTTTGGCATTTGTTCTGTCCTCTTTTCTTTCTCCTTTCTTCTCTCTTCCTAGCTGAATTTCTGTAATCTTAAAAATTCATTTCCTAAGAATTTACTTCATTTGCATGTTGGGAATAAGAATTGTGAAACAGTTCTCACTTAATGCTGTTATTTCAATCACATGCTTTAGAAAGGAGAATAAAGCAGGATTTTTGAGGCAGAATATTAGCCTTTTCCATATTCTCTAAGTGCCCCAGATCGTCGTTCACTTTGCAATCATCATTGTTAACTTTCAGATCCAGTGGGTAAAAACCAACTTTTTATAACTTCAATGTCTGACTTATGGGAAGCCACAAATTCAGGGAGATAAAATGAGAAGTCTTTCTATAACATAACATAGCTGTCCCTCTATCTGTGGAGGATCGTTCCAGTTACCCCGTCCATACCGAAATCCATGAAAGCTCAGTCCTTTGTATAAAATTACATGCTAATTTGCATATGGCCCATGCACATTTTCTAATGTCTTTCAGATCATCTCTAGACTACTTATAACACCTAATATAATGTAAATGCTGTATAAATACTGTAGTTGTGATGCTGTCTTGTTTTGGAAAATAATGACAAAAAAAGTCTGTACATGTCAAATACGGGGCAATATTTTCCCTGAATGTTTTCAGTGCACAGTTGGTTGAACCCACAGATGTAAAATTCATGGGTACAGAGAGCCAACTATAATTTAAAACTAATTGAAGTTAGCATCAGAAGTCTAGCTGAAATGTACCAGTGTTATATGCCACTGGCCTTAATTGGTTGCCACATCCAGAAATGAATGTGTCTTCAACAAACTGTTTAAGCAGCAGATGATATCTAGCTTAGTTGACTTTCCTTATATTAGAGATAGATCCCATTTGTATTTGTATATTCTGTGTAAAAATTATACTTGAAATATATATAGATTTTATTCATCTAAAATGGTTTTATTATAACTGTGCCATTAAATCTTTAACAAATTTGTGTCTTCTCCCACCCAACACAGAACTTAACCCTTCCAGTACTTACATATCTCAAGTTCAACTCAAGTTTATTCATTACAGCTAAATAAAATAGCTAAATAACTTGTCAGTTAGAAACATATCCTACATGGGCTGGCTTTCTGTAGAAATTTCTGGAGGTGTGACTTTGTATTTTGTATTCTTATAGATACTGTAGTAATAGTAGTTAAGATATATTAATGTGAGAAGTAGAAAATTATTGTATATTTAAATGTTGATAGATTACTGCTGAAATTTATTAATATTTTATGAGTTTTGCTATATTTCATAATTGAAAATGGCATTATATTAGATGTATTAACACAGATATACAGAATCTCAAAAATGACAGAACTCAGGAGACAGAATCAGAGGCCTGGCCTAGGAATCAGATATGTGTGGTGTGATATCCCAACCTCTGTATACACTGGCCATAGGACCTCATGGTAAGTATGTCTCACTTGTATAATACTAGTGTTACTTATCTTATGGGTATTGTAATGATAAAGTCAATGAGTGTATGAGAAATCCTTAGACTATGATAAATGCTACATAAATGGTTATGACTTTGTCCCTAATCTTGAACATCTACTTCTGTTACTGTTAAGAAACCAAGCCCCTATCTACCAGCCCAGTGTTTTGTGTAGCTGTGGTTCAAAAAGCCATTTCATGTTAAGTATTGTAAAGCAGGTCAGAGAAGACAATATGAGCAACATCTGTTTTTTCATGCTTCTTGCTCTGCCTGCTGTCACATAGTATGTTTGGTAACTTTAAATGTCCGGCCACAGTTTCTGGTCAGATCATGTTTCTTGAAAAGAGGATCATCTTACACTTTTATAGATTATTTAGCTATTTTGCTTAGCTCCTATGAATAGAATATTAAGTTGAACTTGAGATATATAAGTATTGATTGGATAAATATTTTGTTGGCAGATGGAAAAGAAGCTATATTAATGTAAGAACATTTCTGTATATAAGATCAGTTAGTTGATGAGAAAATATCTTTAAAAATTGTAATTCCAGAGGAGCATATTGGCAAAAAGGAATGTTGTACTGGTAGACAAAGAGAAAGGGAGAGTGGAACCATTTGATCTCTTGCTGCCCTTCCCATCCCAAAGTCCTGTCATCCTTCAGGGGACAGAAGTAAAAGAGAACCATCAAACCTCAGATATAAAAATGATGGTAGGATGGCCATTTTTTTAGAATGATACTTACTTGTGAAGTTATGGGGGTTTTTTTCATTTTTTAAAAATAACTTTATTATCAAACACATACAAAAATTAAAACCATTCAAAGAAGAACAATGCAAGGGAAAAATAACTACAATAATATTCAAATACAGTAGAACACAACCAAAACAAAACTGAAAAGCACTTAAACATTTTTCCATATAACTTTAAAAAGCATCTCAAGCACCAAGTGAAGCTTAGTGAAGTTATGTTTTTTATATTCAAATTGTGTACACACTCACTCAGGCCCACACTGGGATCCTAATGTTGATAACTGAATCTGTAAGAGGGATTGCTTGCCAAATATTCCTGCTAGCTGCTGGTAATGTTATAACTGTTTTCTGTGATATCTTGTAATCTACTTTTGCCATATTATAGCTCAAGGTAAATACAACACACACAACATTATTTAGGCTTGTGTCTTAAAGGCATGAAGCTCTAATTTTGGGTGAAAATGACCCAATATATTGCTTTCTAAGGTTTATTGCTTTTTGCTAGTTCTCATTTTTCCCCACCCCAAGTTATTGAATGTTCTATAAAACTTAAAACTTCTCACTTCTAAAAATATGTCCTCTTTATTGTCTGAAAAAAATAGAGGGAAGAGCATTTCACAGGCTACAGAAAGAAAAAGAAAGAAAAGAAAGAAAGAAAGAAAGAAAGAAAGAAAGAAAGAAAGAAAGAAAGAAAGAAAGAAAGAAAGAAAGAAAGAAAGAAAGAAAGAAGAAAGAGAGAGAGAGAAAGAAAAAGATGGACAATCTACCTGGGGTTTCTGGTACAACTATAGCAGCACCCAGGCCTTTGGGTCAAACATCATCCTTATGAGAAGCCATGGACAAAAACATGATTTCTATTACACTCTCATGGTGAAAAAGGATGGATGCAAGTTCTTGTTTTAAACGTTTTCATTTCCTAGTCCTCATTTTCTTGCCACCACAGATGCTCACAATGATGCTGTTAAGCAAGAGTCAGCATCTTGATTCTTGAACAGGAAAGTAACAGGACAGCCATAAATAGAAGAGAAGGGGCTTTGGGGAGAACAGTGATTATTTAAAAAATAAACAAACAAAAAAACAGGTAGAGGTCATACATTTTATAGTATTTGTTCTAACAAAGGTTTTCAGTTTCCCCACTCCTGATACCCCAAGCCTTTTCTCTAGGAGGTTTACCAGAATGCTAATTTAGAACAGGTAGAAAGTCAATTTTTTCCAACTTGAAGTGGAAGACTTTCTGCCCACCCCTTTCCCCCTACACTTCCCTGTCTGTATTGGATGCATCCTTATTTACAAACAGCTTGGAATACACTGGTCTAATTATTCTTTTTTTTTTTTTTTTTTTGGTACTGGGGATCGAACTTGGGACCTTGCGCTTGTGAAGCAGGCACTGGAACTACTGAGTTAAATCCCCAGCCCGGTCTAATTATTCTTAACATGAGCCATTGCACTTCACTTTTCTTTTGCTCAGTGGTACCTTTGGAGTCCCATAAAAGCTTTGGGCCTGTTCCTAGAAAAAGAAACATTCACTTAAAATTTTATATTGATATTTCAGAGCATTCTCAGACTGCTCCACTACCATCATTATCAGTATCATCAGGCTTATAAATTAAAATCCTCAGATCCAAATCCTTTGTAAAAGTCAGACCGCATCTTTCACACTACACCAAATAACAACAAATGGAAACAGAATATGATGACATGAACTACCAAAACATACTATTCCCGCATTATTTTAAATCCATTTTGGAATGAAATTGTAAGAAATCTCAGATGCTGGTTTTAATTCTACAGCTATATGTACTGCATAGTGTTGTGCTGCCTTCATTTCAGACTTCTTTGGGCCCTTAGTTTCTCCATCTTTAAACTGACTCTCCTATTCTGTGTTCAACTTCAGTCCTGTGTAATTTAGTGAGCCAAACTGAAGTGAATACATGATCAGTAGTCCTGTCCCCACCTGAGCACTCTTCTCATTGTGTCCATTCATTTCATTCACTCAGATCATGTATGAGTTTGTAGTTGATAAGTCCAGCCCAATGTTGACATGTGTACTGTATGTAAATTATACAGACAGTTTCTGTTTTTCAGTTTGAATTATTGAGTCCTTTTTTATTTTTTAGTTCAGTTGTTTCTGTTCTCTTCCTTGTCTCTTTATTACTCTATCCCCAAGCAAAAAGAAAAGTGATATATCAACTTCCCCTTCTTTGAGTCATTTACAGTGGTTAACTAGTGGCACTCTTAGTGCAGAGGGCAGTGCATCAGTCTCATAAAGTGGTTAACTAATTCCCTGTGGTAAGTTATATGTAAATAAAGTAGGGTAGGTGGAGGAGAAGGTAATGATGCTGCCAAGTGAGTGAGTATGGTGCTAATGTAGAGGGGGACTTGCTCATATGGACATAATAAGTGGGCACTTAGGTGAGTGCAACAGGAGTTCAGCTCCAGAGAGGAAGGGCAAGGTAGTATGTGTCATCCATGAATTTTACAACCTATTTCTCCATAGCCCCCCTCCTTGAAATGAACCCTATTCTCCCTTCTGAAGAAAAAAAAGAATTTTTTAATTTGAGCATTTATATCTCCCAGAATATAAGACCCAGCCATAATGATGAGCGGGTAAAATGACTATTTATTAGATATCAACTTTCCAACAGGTACAGCAGTAGAAGCTTTGTGGATTTTTATCTTCTTTAATCCTTTTAATTACACTTTGGGATTAGTGCACCTACTTCTGTTTTTCACATGAGGAAACTGAGGCTCAGAGAGACTAAATCAAATGCATATAGACATCAAACTATAAAGCAAGAAACTGAGCACAGATTATTTGATTCTGAAGCTGTAGCACATGCCCTGTCATAGTATATGCCCACTGGGATGCCAGTTAGTAGCTGCAACAACAGTAATGGGGTTGGAGGAGGTGAACCTTCAAGACCGCAGTACCACCGCCCCCAGCACCTAGGAGGTGAGCTGCGCGGCTACCAGCCGCACACACACCCCCTCCCCATTGAAATGAGAAGACACGTAAACAAGTCCCAAAACCAGACTTCCAGATCACCTACAGCAACCCCAAAGGGAAATGAGATGGAACACTCTAATACACAAGCACCTAGATTCCCTGAACTGGCAACAAAAGAGGATCTGGAAAAAATGAAATCAGAAATAATTTTTCAGATAACAGCAGAGATTGTGCCCATAGTGCAATACATGATTAATAAATCAAAAGAGAACCCAGATTAAAAAAATAGAGGAGTGGAGGAACATGATGGAATCCATAAAACAGATGCAAACAGATTTCCAGGAGATTAAAAACTCCATTGAAAGTTTACACAGCAGAGTCAATGTGAAGACAGCATTTCAGATATAGAAGATTGCAATTAGTGACCAGGAAAAGAAAAATTGCTTTAAAAGTGTAAGGGACCACGAGAAATCAATCCAGCAGCTGCTAGATGATGCAAAGAAGAATAACGTAAGACTGATTGGAGTCAATGAAGAAACGAGGGAGTGCACATGACAAAAAAACTATTCACAGAAGTGATGGTAGAAAACTTCCCAAGTAGGGGAAAAGAACTTGACATAAAGATAACTGAGGCATGTAGGACTCCAAATAGCCTTGATCAAAAAAATCTACACATAGACATATAATTGTTAAGATTCCAGAAACCCAACAGAAGAACAAAATTCTACATGCAGTTAGAAAAAAGAAACAAATCACCTATAAAGGAAAGCCCATCAGAATCACGGCAGATTTTTCAACACAAACTCTTAATTCAAGGAGAGCCTGGAGTCAAGTATTTCAAGCCCTAAAAGAAAATAACTTCCAACCTAGACTGTTGTATCCTGCAAAATTGTCTTTCACAATCGATGGGAAAATTAGATACTTCCACAACAAAGAACATCTGAAAAATTTCACAAACACCAAACCAGCACTCCAAGCAATCCTAAGCAATATCCTAGAAAAAGACAATGAAGATCACAACTCCATGAGGCCCAACAGAGGGGACCCACCAGGCAAAGTAAGAAACTAAAGGGAAAGGGGGAAACAAACCCCAAGAAATAAAAGAGCCACCAATAGTAAAACATCGTGACAAGGATGAGTCAGCATCTATCAATTATAACTATCAATGTTAATGGTCTCAATTCACCAATCAAAAGAAATAAACTGACAGAATGGATTAAGAAGCAAAATCCAACAATATGCTGTATACAAGAAACACACCTAACTCAAAAAAAAATACATAGACTGATAGTAAAAGGATGGAAAACAGTTCTCCATGGCACAGGAAACCAGAAAAAAGCAAGGGTAGAAATTTTATTTGCAGACAAATTAGATTTCAAACCAAAACTAAGAGAAACAAAGATGGTCACTACATCCTTGTGGAGGGAACAGTCCAAGAGGAAGAGATGACAATTATAAATATATATGCACCAAATATGAACGCCCCCAACTATACAAAACACATATTAATGAACATGGAAAACCAAATAAGCTCTAATACAGTTGTAGTGGGGGATCTCATTACCACATTACCACAATTAGACAGATCATCTAGACAAAAAATTAATGAAATTCTAGAACTGAAAAAAGCTCTTGAACAAATGGACTTAATAGGTGTTTACAGAGTATTCCACCCCACAAAATCAGAATACACATTCTTTTCGGCTGCACATGGGTCATTCTCCAAAATAGACCACATGCTACCTCCTAGGACATGTCTAAATCAATGTAAAAGAATTGAAGTTACCCCCTGTATGTTATCAGACCATAGTGCAATAAAATTGGAGATCAATGGCATAAGAAACTGCAAAATTCCCACAACCACATGGAAATTAAATAACACCCTTCTCAATAGCCAATGGGTCATGGAGGAAATTAAAGAAAAAATTAGACAGTTTCTACAAGTAAATGATAATGCCAGTACAACATACAGGAATTTCTGGGACAAAATGAAAACAGTTCTATGTGGGAAATTCATAGCAGTGAATGCCCATATTAGGAAAACAGAGAGAACTCAAATAAATAACCTAATGCAGAACCTCAAGCTCCTAGGAAAAGAGCATAACAAACCCAAAGCTCATACAAGAGTATAAAGATCAGAGCAAAAATTAATACAATGGAGACTAAGAGAGCAATACAAAAAAATTAATGAATCAGAGTTGGTTTTTTGACAGAATAAATAAAATCGATAAACCTTTAGCCAACCTTATCAAAAAAAAGGAAAGAAAAGGTTCAAATCTATGCAATCAAAATGAAAATCATGCAGTCCCAAGAGATCCAGCAGAAGTTCCAAAGCATCATCAATACCTACTTCGAGAACCTGTACTGTAATAAAATGGAAAACATAGAAGAAATGGACAGATTCCTAGATACATACGAATTACCAAAGTTAAATGAAGATATAGAAATTCTAAACACCCTAATTACAATGAGTGAAATTGACAATGTAGTAAAAAATTTACCGACAAAGGAAAAGCCTAGGTCCTGATGGCTTCACTGCTGAATTCTACAAGACATTAAGAGAAAAACTATTTCCATTACTCTTTAAACTTTTCAATGAAGTTGAAAGGGAAGCAATACTTCCAAATTCATTCCTGGAAGCAAGTGTTACTGTGATTCCAAAACCAGGGAAAGACCTAACCCAAAAAGAGAGCTACAGGCCAATTTCCCTAATGAACATAGATGCAAAAATCCTCAATAAGATACTGGCACACAGAATACAAAGGGTCATCAAGAAGATCATACACCCTGACCAAGTCAGATTTATCCCAGGGATGCAAAGGTGGTTCAACATTCATAAATCAATAAATGTAATGCATTATATTAACAGAGTCAGGGACAAAAACCATATGATCATCTCAATAGATGCAGAAAAGGCATTTGACAAAGTACAACACCCATTCATGATAAAAACCTTACAGAAAACTGGAATAGAAGGTCTTTATCTCAACTTGATTAAGGCTATATATGAAAAACCAACAGGCAACGTCATACTAAATGGTCAAAAACTGAAAACTTTCATGCTAATATCAGGAACAAGACAAGGATGTCCACTATCACCACTCCTGTTTAATATTGTTCTTGAAACATTACCCACAGCAATTAGAAAAGAGAAAGAAAGAAAAAGAATAAAAATAGGAAAGGAAGAAGTTAAACTGTCATTATTTGCTGATGATGTGATACTTTACATAGAAGACCCAAAAAACTCAGCCAAAAGACTTCTAGACTAGGCCCGGGGATTTAGTTCAGTGGTTCCGGCACCTGCCTTGCAAGCGCAAGGTCCCGAGTTCGATCCCCTGAACAAAAAAAAAAAAAAAAAAAAGACTTCTAGACTTAATTGACAGATACAGTAAAGTAGCTGGATATAAGGTCAACAGTCAAAAAACAATAGCCTTTTTATATACAAATAATAGGCTCACTGAGAGAGAAATTAGGGAAGCATTTCCTTTTACAATAGCATCCAAAAAAACGAAATATCTAGGAGTCAATCTAAAAAAGGAAGCAAAAGACCTCTACACTGAAAACTATAACACTTTGAAAAAGGAGATTCAGCAGGACCTAAAAAAATGGAAAGACGTTCCTCATTCCTGGGTAGGAACAACCAATATAATGAAAATGGCCATACTTCCAAAACTGCTATATAGATTTAATGCAATCCCGATTGAAATTCCAACAATATATATCACAGAACCAGAGAAAACAATCCAAAATTTCATTTGGAAACAGAAGAGACCTAGAATAGCAAAAGAAATTTTAGGCAACAGAGATGTGGCCAGGGGTATTGCAATCTCCAACTTGAAAGTATACTACAAAGCTACTGTGATAAAACAGCATGGTACTGGCAAAGAAACCCATGGATCAGTGGAACAGATTAGAAGATGCAGAAACAACTACAGATATGTTCAGTCCCCTCATCTTTGACAAAGGAACCAACCATCCTCATTGGAGGAAAGATAGCCTATTTAATAAATGGTGCTGGAAAAACTGGATTTCAACCTGCCAAAGATCAAAACTAGACCCATACCTATTATTATGCACTAAATTAAGATTGAAGTGAATTAAAGATTTAAATATTAAGACAGAAACATGAAATTTGCTGGAAGATAAGTTAGGTAGAACTCATGAAGAGATTGGTATAGGAAAAGACTTCATGAACAAAACCTCGGTGGCACAGGAACTTGCACAAAGAATCAACAACTGGGATCTCATCTTATTAAAAATCTTCATTACAAGAGAAACCACCAACAGAGCTCAGAGACAACCTACACTGTGGGAAAAAATTTTCAGCAACTGTACCTCACACAAAGGACTACTATCTAGAATATATAAAGAACTGAAAAAAATCAGACCCTGCAAATTCAAAGACCCAATTCAAAAATGGGGATCTGAAATGAACAGACATTTCTCAGACAAAGAAGTAAAAACAACAAGTAAACATATGAAAAAATGTTCAACATCACTGGTCATTTGAGAGATGCAGAAGAAAACAACACTGAGATTCCACCTCACCCCACAAAGAATGGCTGCTGTTAAGAAATCATCCAAGAACAAAAGCTGGCGGGGGTGTGGAGAGAAAGGAACCCTTCTCCATTGTTGGTGGGAGTGCAGACTGGTGCAACCACTGTGGAAATCAGTATGGAGATACCTCAAACAATTAGACTTAGAGGTCCCATTAGACCCAGCTATCCCCCTGCTGGGTATCTTCCCAAAAGAATTAAAGGAATCATACCACAGCGATATATGTCCACCCATGTTTATAGCAGCACAGTTCATAATAGCGAAAGCTTGGAAACAGCCCAAGTGCCCATTAACTAGGAACTGGATAAAGAAGATGTGATTTTTTTTCATAAAATGGAGTACTACTCAGCCATAAAGAATGAGAAACTAGAGACATTTATAGCTAAATGGATGCATATTGAGGCCATACTCTTAAGTGAAATAAATAGAACACACATGTGTAAATACTGAATAGTTTCTCTAGTGTGAGAAACTGAAAGTGTAATTAAGGATACACATGGATGAAGTTGCCTAATAACATATTTCTTGGATTGTGTTTCCATTGAGTGTCATATGACTGTATCGAAATTAAAATTAGGGAGAAGCTTGACTTATTTGGAGTCTGCTAGCTAACTGGAGTTTTTTTCCAGACCACTATTTGTTCAGTGTTGGTTTTGGGGATCTTCCTGAAACAAATCATATCCTCTGGTGTCTTGTTGGTGCTTGAGATGCTTTTTAAAGTTATATGGAAAAATGTTTTAAGTGCTTTTCATTTTTGTTTTGGTTGAGTTCTACTGTATTTGAATGTTGTAGTTTTTTTGCACTTGCATTGTTCTTCATTGAATGGTTTCAATTTTTGTATGTGTGTGTGTTTGATAATAAAGTTATTTTTTAAATTAAACAAAAAAAGGAAGAGCAGGACAAACCCAAAGCTCATACACGGGCGGAAATTACAAAGATCAGAGTAGAAATCAATGCAATAGAGACTAAGAGAACGATACAAAAACTCAATGAAGCCAAGAGTTGGTTCTTTGAAAGAATAAAAAAACCTGACAAACCCTTGGCCAACTTTATCAGGAAAAGGAAAGAAAAGGCCCAGATCTAGGCAATTAGGAATGAAAAGGATGACATTACAATGGACCCAGCAGAAATCCAGAGGATCATCAATATCTACTTCCAGAACCTATAGGCCAATAAGATGGAAAACACAGAAGAAATGGACAGATTCCTATATATGCATGAATTACCAAAGTAGAATGAAGACCTATAAATTCTAAACAACCCAATATCAATCAATGAAATTGAAAATCTAATTGAAAACTTACCAACTAAGAAAAGCCCAGGTCCTGATGGCTTCACTGCTGAATTCTACAAGACATTTAGAGAGGAACTACTGCCACTACTGTTTAAACTCTTCAATGAGATTGAGAGGGAAACAATACTCCTGAATTCATTCCTGGAAGCAAGCATCACCTTGATCTCAAAAGCAGAGAAAGACCCAACCGAAAAAGAGAGCTATAGGCCAATCTCACTAATGAACATAGATGCAAAAATCCTTAATAAGATACTGGCAAATAGAGTGCAGAACATCAAGAAGATTATACACCCTGACCAAGTGGGATTCATCCCAGGGATGCAGGGATAGTTCAACATACACAAATCAATCAGTGTAATACACTATATCAATAGAGCCAAGGACAAAAACCATATGATCATCTCAATAGATGCAGAAAAAGCATTTGACAAAATCCAACACGCATTTATGATAAAACCCTACAAAAAATTGGAATAGATGGTCTCTACCTCAATCTGATAAAATCCTTCCATGAAAAACCAACAGCCAATATCATACTAAATGGTCAAAAACTGAAATCCTTCACACTGAAATCAGAAACAAGACAAGGATGTCCACTATCACCACTCCTGTTGGATATAGTTTTGGAAACATTAGCCACAGCAATTAGACAAGAGAAAGAAATAAAAGGAATAAAGATAGGAAATGAAATCAAATTGTCATTCTTTGCAGATAACATGATACTCTATATAGAAGAACTGAAGAACTCTAGGCTTAATAACCTAATTCAGTAGAGTAGCTGGATACAAGGTCAACACACAAAAATCAATAGCTTTTCTGTACATGAACAGCAGACTCACTGAGAGAGAAATAGTGCAAACAATTCCTTTCACAATAGCATCCAAAAAACTGAAATACCTAGAAATCAACCTAACCAAAGAAATCAAAGACCTGTTCTCTGGAAAGTATAGCACTCTGAAAAGAGAGTTTAAAGACGATATCAGAACATGCAAAGACTTCCCTCGTTCTTGGGTTGGAAGAATCAACATAGTGAAAATGGGCATACTTCCAAAACTGCTATATAGATTCAATGCAATTCCAATTGAGATCCCAGCAGCGTACTTCATGGACCTTGAGAAAACAATCCAAAAATTCATTTGGAACAAGAAGAGACCTAGAATAGCAAAAGCAATTCTAGGTAACAGAGACATGGCAGGGGGTATCACAACCCCCAACTTGAAACTGTACTACAAAGCTACTGTGATAAAAACAGCATGGTACTGGCAAAGAAACAGACCTGAGGAACAGATTAAAAGATGTAGAAACAACTCCAGACACAGCCCCTTCATATTTGACAAAGGAGCCAAATACTCTCACTGGAAGAAAGATAGTCTCTTTAATAAATGATGCTGGAAAAATTGAGTTTCAGCTTGCCAGAGAGTACAACTGGATCTGTATCTCTCACCATGCACTAAACTAAAATTGAAATGGATTAAAGATCTAAATATTAAAACAGAAATGCTGAACCAGGTGGAACAGAGGTTAGGTAGAACTCTTGAAGACATTGGTGTAGGAAAAGATTTTATGAACAAAACCTTAGTTGCCCGTGAGCTAGCACAAACAATCAACAAGTGGGATCTCTTCATACTAAAAAGCTTCTGCACATCAAGAGAAACCACCAACAGAATGAAGAGACAACCCACAATGTGGGAGAAAATTTCACCTCCTGCTCCTCAGACAAAAGTCTACTATCTAGAATCTATAAAGAACTTAAAAAAATCAGACTTCCCAAATTTAAATACCCAATCCAAAAATGAGCATTTGAAATAAACAGACATTTCTCAGACAAGTCGAAATAGCATATAGACATGTGAAAACATGTTCAACATCACTGGTCATTGGAGAGATGCAAATGAAAATAATGCTGAGATTCCACCTCACTCCAGAAAGAATGGCTGCCATCATGAAATCAACCAATAAGAAATGTTGGCAGGACTGTTGGTAAAGAGGAACACTGGTCCACTGCTGCTGAGAGTATAGACTGGTGCACCCACTGTGGAAATCAGTATGGAGATGCCTCAAAGAACTAGGACTGGAAGTCCCATTTGACCCAGCAATACCCCTGCTGGGTATCTTCTCCAAAGAATTAAAAGAATCATATCACAGTGATATATGTGCACCCATGTTCATAGCAGCATAGTTTGTAATAGCTGAAACTTGGAAACAGCCCAATTGCTCTTCAACTGGAGACTGGATAAAGAAAATGTGGGGTTTTTTTTTTAATAAAATGGAGTAGTACTAATCAACCATAGAAAATGAGAAATTAGAGACACTTATAGTTAAATGGATGCACCTTGAGCCCATACTCTTAAGTGAAATAAATAGGACACACATGTGTAAATACTGAATCGTTTCTCTAGTGTGAGAAACTCAAAGTGTAAATAAGGACTAAAAGGTATAATAGATAATGTGAAATAGGAAGAAAAGCGGAAAAGGGGAAGGGGAAGTCAGAGGGGTAGGGGGAAAGAAAGGGAATGGAATTAATAAGAGAAAATGAAAATAAGGAAACAAATTCTTTGTAAATAGGGACAGATGGATTGGTTGAAAGGAGGGCAGGGGAAGGGGGAAAATATAAGAACCAAGAGAGATTATGTAAAGGTGCAGATTTCCAATGATGAATGTCATTATATTGTATACCTAAAATGTACCAATAAAATTAATTAAAAAAAAACAGTAATGGGGTTTACAGTGTCCTGTAAAACTGTATCTTGCTTTGTAAATCAGCCTGCAGCGGGGTTTAGTATTACTGCTGGTCTTCATTTTCTGCAGATAAGTACAATTCATGAGATAATTTTTGGAGTTAGAGGCATGCCTAGAATAGAAATCAAAAAGTGACATGTTTCTCAGGATTTTTTTTAAAGGTTTTTTCTTGTTTCCTATTTTATTTTGATTTGCTTTTAATTCATCTCTCTGCCTGGCACATTGCAGGAACCCAATGAATATATCAAATAAATGGCTACCTGGGTGCAGGCTTAAATGAAAAGCAGTTTGTTATACAATGATTAAATGAACTGGTTTTGCAATAGTAAATACAGAAAGCAAAACTATAATGTTCCACACTGGTATGACTTTATTGTCTACATTTCAGGAACAAAATATTATACAACTTTTTATATAACTCTTTGAAGCTTTTGCTAGGATTTTATATTCCATTTCCTAAATCCCTTTGTGCACTTACAAGTGTTTTTTTACCCCACTTTCACTGAAGAAATGACTAATTTTACATTGTAATGTACCTGCTCTGTGACAAAGCCTTGATTTTTTTTTTTTTTTTTAAAGCCATTTTCCAATTTAATAGCTCAAGGAAGAAGATTGTCCCTAGGGGCACAGTGACACAATTTTACAGTTTACTCATTGTGGATTTGTCCTTCAGTACTAAAAGGGGGCGAGGTGGGGGGGAACGGATGAATATGGAAGGAGAAACATAGAATAACTAAGCTCCAAGGTCCTTAGTGACACTAAGAGGAGTAAAAGTGATAAAGTGAACACAAAAATCGTATTCTGTGAGAAAATGAAATAGAATTGCTCTTAGCAAGGAAAAAATAAGGGGAAAAAGAGCACAGAGGAAATCTTTTTAGTACATTGGGGGTAATGGGAAGAAAGACCACGCAAATGAGTAACTCTCGGATGGGGCCAAAGAACACACTATAGCCTTTACCAAACTTTAGAGAAAAGTTCTTGAAAATGTAGGTCAGTGAACTCTCAAAGTTAGGAGACAAGGCTAGTTTCTTGGAGACACACACACACACACACACACACACACACACCACCAGAAAGAAAGTCTGGTGTCAGTTTATGTCTTCAAATGCCTGGTTTTAAACAGGCACAGCCTAAATTAGAGACGCTGCTGGTGTAGGAACAGTATTGAGCCTTTCTGAGCAATGAAGGAGAAAACTTTAAGTAGGGTGGATTTGAGCTCCTCTGTTGACCTTCCCTGAGATTATAAAATTATCAGTGTGAATAGCATGATCCCTCTTCCCAGTACTACACACTTCTTTCTCTACCCTCTTATCATCAGTTGGGGAAAGCCATTCATTATTATTTAGAAGGCAGTGGCACTGATGAAATGCCCATAACTCAGTTTGTTTTTGCAATGTCTGACTGTTTAAATAAGTCTTGACAGAAATAGAATGTTGTCCCACACATTGGCCATGTGCTGATTTAGGTTGTTGTAGGAAATCTTTAGCCTCGGTGACTATACATTGGCTAGCTCAGACTCTCTAGGGTGTTCTAATTTATGAAAGTAGGTTTTATTTTCATGCCATTAGAAGAAGAACAATAGTAAAAACCACTTGCTGACTCAAATATGGGAGCTCTTTTTATTTCATTTAAAAGCAAGATTTTGGTAATGAGACTTTTCTGCATCCCCAAATACTTAGTTCTGGGCTTTTACCATGTTAAAGATGATAGAGTACAGAATGAACCAGTGATCAAGTTTTGCATTGAGGTAACAAATTAAAAGACTCACTAAAACCATTCATGTCCACTCTTTTTTTTTTTTTTTTGCCAAGTGTTCTTGCTGTGACCTACTTCTGTGTATAAGAAAAATGATTTTGCCATCTTTCTATGACATTATGTCTACAGTGAACTATGTCTTGGTATAGGGGGCCTCAAGAGGATAAGCATTATTTTCAGACTGCTGATGCATCACCTCCACGGTGTCTATATTTGTCTTTTAAAAATGCATCATCACTCTCTAATTATAGATGATCTTGTGGGATTATATCTCCAGAGTTGTCAGACTAGGATGACACAATATGCATGGAAAGTAGTCACCTGAAAGATTGGTGAGCCAAGGTGATTGTTAAGATCCAAATTATGCCATTATTCTGAATAACACTTGAAATAACGTTCACATTGTCAATGTCACCACCTGCCTATTCTCACATTTTAAATCACTTGCTGAGTGAGGTCATCTTTATGTTGTTCCAACAAAAAAGTTAATCACTTAATTCTAATTCTTGGAATCATACAATGCTACCCCAACAAATAACTTTTATAAGAAACAGAAAACCACCATGGAATCCCTGGAACCTTTCTGTAATAGTTACTTTTTTGTAGTACTAGGATGAGCTGTGAGGGCTGCTGTCCCCTAGTCTCAACTTTGAGGTTTGTGGTACAGTGCAAAGAAGATCTCCCTGTAATGCTTTAAAGGCCAGATTTTTGGGTGTGGGGGTCAGGATGTTTTGCCAAGTAACATAGAAATATTATATTACAGGGGTTGAAAATATCAAAGTTCCCAATCTCTGTTCTGTAAAAACCAAAAAACTATTTTCTTTGACACCACTATAGAAAAGTAGCAAATCTGGATTCTAGTTGTATAGTTCCTTTATATAATTATTTGTTCATTCCAGGCAACTCGTAGCTGCAAGCCCATGTATAAATGAAAAGCATTTATAGAAACCTCCTGAGCTCAAGACCTCATGGAGGTATATACAGAGATTTAGATATGCTATTTACTGTTCCACATGCAAGTTTACTTGGAGTTTTTTGTTTTTTAAGAGGGGTTGGTAAGAGTGAGTTATTGAGAAAACTAAAATAACAAGTATCAGCAAGAAGTGTGTAGTCCCTGTCTCTGTGCCTATTCCAGGGCGGCTGGACATACCATAAGGCTGTGTCATATGCAGGGTTTGGAAACTGAGTATCACCAGTGCTTTACAACTTTTCTCAAATCCCACTCTGAGAAGCTACACACTTCTCCAGGATTTGAGGTCAATTGTTTAATCAATGTTGAACATAAAGCTGGAGTCTTTGAACACAATGAGCATGTCAACCCGAGTATAAGAGTGCCTCTCATCTCTTGCCTAACACTTCTGAAACTCAGTGCCATTTTAAACCAGAAAGTTGGGAGGAGGGGAGAGGGGTTGCATCCAATTTCATTTCCCTACTGTGCAGCAGATGTGCCCACAGGAACAACTGCACAGTGTGAGGCTGTCAGGTTTCCAAAAGAATTTAGCTAATGGGCCTCATAGCTCACAGACCTCAAATCCTGGAGAACCAATGTGAAGGTTAGAGATGAGTACAGAACTTGAGGCTTGTGAGAGTGAGTGAGTGATGAAGTTTTGTGGACAGTATTCCTAATTTGGGAGTTCCAAATTGCCCTACCCAAAATGTGAAGCAGCTATCCTTGCATAATGGGAAAGGAAGCACATGTAAATGTTTGGGTTAACAATCAGTTGGTTTAAATTTAAGGACAAAGTTCTTGGTTGGAGAAAAGGCTAGAATACTGAGGGAGCACTGCAGCATTTCCTCCTTCAGAGGTATTTCTGAATAATCTCTCTCTTGAATGGCTTGGGTTTACAGGTTTTGGGAAAAGCTGACTCAAGGCTGCCTCCAGGCTCAGCACAGAATGTATTCTAGGTACCACTGTGTTAAGGAAAGGCCTGAAAATCACTAGCAGAAAGGCTGTTATACAATTCAAATTTCCCCTAAGGAAAAAAATGTTTATGAAATTCAATTTTAGTAACCTGAGTACGAACTACTTGTTTTCTGCAAACATCAGAGTTAATGGCAACTATACGCTAAACTAGTTCATGACATCATGTTTTCTGATCCATTATTCTTTCTACTTAAAGGCAACTTTTTGTTTTGTGCCAGAAGTTTTCTCTTAGATTTACAGAGAACCATAGAGATCAGTTGCTTACTTGTTACTGTGACCTGTGGGGCTAGGGGGAGCCCCTTTGGAAGTCTTTTACCCAGCTTCAGGCTTGCTGCTCCCTGTGGCTGCCCCTGTATTAGGTGAGCACAGAGCCACAGCTTGGGAAGAGTGTGACACACAGGGGCTGGGTGAGCCACGGCAGAGGCTTGCTGAGAAACCTGGGCTGACTCAGCTGTGGCCTGCAGCAGGCCTTGCTCCACTCTCACACTGATTAATCACAGCAAGATGATCTTTGGGCATTTTGAAAAGGTATTTCCCTAAGGCCCAAATTGAAATCCTTCAGTAAGTATTAAGTAGTCCAGGAGTGAATTATGTAAGCAGAAGGAGGGATATAAGGAAGTGTGTTTGAAAGGAGAGTTGCTGCACCATCCCATGTACCATCCATCATTTCCCTAGCATTTTTATTTTAATAAAAATTTACTGAAGACCATTGGATATGTAATACATTTGTTGAGTAGTCAAACTCACAGGATAGAAATACAAAAGATTTTGAATTTTTCCACCAGTTTTCACCTTCAGCTACATTTTAGGATGAGCAGAAGTGATGTTCTCTTTCTTCCTTCTTTTAAAAAATTAACAATTTAATTACGAATTTTAATTGTTCAGTTTGATGAGTTTTGATAGCTATATAAGACTAGGTCCCCTCAGCCTTGGCACTATTGACATTTTAGAAGGGATAGGTTTTTTTGTAAAGAGCTGTCCTATTGTTCCCTGGCCTCTATCCATTAGATGCCAGCAGCATTCCCCTTGTCATTATAATCAAAAATGTCTCTAGACATTGCCAGATCTCCTGGGGGCCAAATCACCCCTGGATGAGAACCACTGATAGACACCCATGTCACCAACACCCAAGATGCAGGTGTAGATTTTATCTGTTTCTCAGAAGAGTTCTTTCTAGCTGTTGCTGCTGTCATCATCATTATCCTTGTCATTGTCTTTGTTGTTGTTTGATGCAAGGTCTCACTATGTGGTCCAGGGTAACCTTGAGTTTACTAAGTATCCCTGGCTGTCCTCAAATTTGGAATCCTTCTTTTTCAACCTTCCCAGTGTTGGAATTACAGACCTGTACCACTATGCCTGGCCTTCCCATGCTTTATCATCAGTTCCTCCCAGAACTATGGTCTCTATTTTCTATCATCTTATATTCATTGTGCCTACATTTGGATTTTATATAAATTTAATGATACACTCTATACTCTTTGTGTGTGTATGCTCACCTAACATGTTGTTTTTGCAATTTATACATGTAAAGTTTCTATCAGTAGTTCCTTTTTGTTGCAGAGTAGTGTTCCATTATAATATGCTATGATTTTTTAATCCATTCTCCCCTTAATGGGCTCTTGGATTGCCTTCTCTTGAGGCTATTTTGAATAAGGCTGTTATACACATTCTGGTAAAATATTTTTATGGATGTGTTTTCATTTCTATTGTGTAAATGTCTAGGAATGAAACTGTAGAGTAGATGTAAAGTTAAACACACATCTTCTCTACAGTTTCATTCCTAGACATTGCAGAATGGCTTAAGCCATTTTACACTCCCCCAACCATGCATGAGAGTTGCAGTCATACATGTCAGCATCAGTGTTGTCAATCTTTTTGATTTCTCCTATTCTGGATATCTCATTATGATTTTCATTTGCATTTCCCTAACAACCAAACCAATGATATTGACACTTTTGCAGGTGCTTTTTGGTCATTTATGTATCCTGTCTTGTCTGAGTCTTTCATGGTTGATTTCAATGAGTACCAGCTCTGTAACAGGTTTGAGTTTCACAGGAAACTCAGAAAATGAGAAAACTTTTTCCATATGAATAAATGTGGTCTAAATAATAGACCCTATTATGAAACATGCCTTTCTGTTTTTTGTTTTGTTTTCTTCCCTATATCAACATACTGTGAGGTTTAGAGAGTATTTAACTTTAGTGAAGTTAGAAATGCTCTTCCTAATTAGCTGGACAAGTGTACAAAACTACTTTAATTTTAGGGGCTTAGCCTTCCAATACCCAGGGCCTCTACACAACAGTCAGGCCAAAATTGTCCTTTCATGTTATTGACAAGCAAAATTAATAACAAGAACCAGGCCTCACACAAGGTGGTGAGTCACCTTTGTTACTCCTGCCCCAGGGAGTTTTCTGGTGAAACTTTTTCTAGAAGCAATTATTTCTTCCTCCTGCCTCCATTTTTCTTTTACCTATACAGAAATGACTTTACCTAGTTTTTAAAAATTAAGTTTTCTATCTAGAAAGGCATTTTTTTCCATTCCCAGTTTTTAATAATAGAACTTAGCCATCTCCTTTTCATTCCAGTGAACTGAAGGGACTCACGACTTTGTTTTTAGTTTCTGTCTAGCAAAATAATTTTATTTGTTAAAGTGGTACATTCTAGTCTGTCCTCCTTAGCTAACCAGACAGAGATTCATCAGTGACACTTGAAGCAAGGTGATTTCTCACTGCATTTTGAAATGGGACGTAGTGGTGGCTTTTGTGTATTTGTAGACATATCTATGTCTGATATGCTTTGTAAGCAGTAAGGCAACCTCTAGTTGTGGTTAGTGACTGAATACCATTCCTCACTGGAAGCTGGAACAAATGTGGCTGGTTGATTACAGGGCAATTCCATGTGTGGGATAAGAAATGGATAAGATCAGGCTGAGACTTTTCCTACAAAAATTGCAGCCATCCAACTTTTGTAAATGATTGGGTCATGTTGTCAGGACTTAGGCTTTGAGTTGTAGAGGTTCTTAATGACGAAGGGGATGATTTGAATATAAATGAGAATGGCTGCAGTGGATTAAAACATATAAAATATATTTAAATTCAGGAAATCCTGATGACACTTAAATCATAAACAAAATAATCACCCCTTCCAAGTCTGTGGAAAACTCCAAAAAGCAAAAAACCTGATTTCTTTAAAACACAAATTACAAAGAGGAAAGAAAGGAGGGAAGAGGAATCAGTGATTTAAAAGAAACAAAAAAGACATATGAATTAAGTGTAGTATTTGAATCATATTTGGATTCTGATTTGAACAAATACCAGCTGTTAAAAATAAGTATGAATTGTCTGAGAAATTTTGATCACTGACTATTTGATTATATTAATAAATTAATATTTTAGATATGATCATGGTTTTGTGGTTTTATTTTTATAGTAGTTCTTTCTTTTTTAAATCTGCATTATTTAAAAAATAATAGAACTAAAATTTGCTTCAAAAGAATTCTGTAGTAGGAGTTTGGATGATACAAGAATGGCAATGAGTTGGTAATTACTGTTTCTGGGTAATAAATGCATATTAATTTGTTAAGCTATTCTCTTTACTAGAACATATGGCAATACTTGAAATTTATCAAAAGTTAAAAACAAAAGACCACTTAAGTGTCCTTCATATTGTTGATGCCTTGGGTTGCTAGAGAAAGAAGGCAGATGTTTGAACAGGGAAGGAAGATTGCTGGAGGTGACCAGACCTAAGCCAGGAGCTTTTTTTTTTTTTTTGCTGGTTTGTTCATCAGTATGTCAGTGTGAAAAGATTAGTGTTCCACTAATCTGACCTGCCCCCAACATTTTCCTTCCTCCATTTCCTTATAAGCATCCCACTAATGTTACAAACCTGGGATCCTGGAGAATAGGAACAAGATCATGATACTTCTCTAATAGTGGGTCTTGGTGGTCCAAAATCCCTACTGAGGAACCTTTGTGGGCCCATTCTTTTCTCATTCATTCATTTCTCATGTGTGCTCACTTCGGCAGCACATATACTAAAACTGAAACAATACAGAGAAGATTAGCATGGCCCCTGCGCAAGGATGATGCGCAAATTCGTGAAGCGTTCCATATTTTTAAATGAATAGCAGTGCTTCAATTAAAGTTACAAAAGAGATATATAAAAAAAAAGATAGACCGTGAAGAAAACATGAGAAAATGTTTAAACATTTTTTCAAAGGAATGTTTTACTCCTAAATAAGTGGAAAAATAGAGGAGAACATGTTACAAAAGTGTTACAGGCCTTACCTTTAAATGGACCAAATGGAGCAGTTCTTAAGGCATGGCAGACTCAATGGAATACTTGTTTGTACTTATAGTCTTTTAGCAGTTTAGGTGTGTTGCAGGTACAGTATCTGAAACAGTTCATGAGTTTCAAATTTTACTTCTGATCAAAACATAGTTTTTTTTTCATGAAACTTTATAACTTGGACAGTTATAGTCTTTATTTTCGTCGGGTAAAAACTTATGTTCCTGTGTCTCCTCTCAGAACTTCTCTAGTCCTGAAGGTAACATTTTGCTGTGGTGGACCCTTATATATTTAATGTTAGCCTTGCAGCTCTCCAGTCTCGAATTTCAGATTTCATTGAGTTAGGTGGAAGAAGGCGTTTGGCTTCCTGGTTTTATTTCCCAAACACAAGTGTGAAGGAAGAGTGCCCGTTTTGGGCCAGTCTTAGAAATTACAGTATGTGATGCAGTTCTTGACCAGGCAGAAGAAAAGGGAACCCTCATTTACAGATGAAATAGCCAAGGTGTGAAGCCAAGATGATCTCACTATGTTGTCTGTAGAGGATACATGTGCATTTTCTCCAAACCCAGGCTACTCCAAAAGCAGCTCTGCCTTGCCACCTCCAACTTGCATTGAAGTGTGCGGTTTCCTTAGTTAATAAAAAGGACAACTCATTGAACTTGGATTTTTATGGAAAGATGGCAAATGCAAATTTCATGGTAAAATAGAAAAGCCAGCAGTTTATGACTGTTAACTGATTTTAAAGGACACTAGTATTCTCCAGGAAAATGTAGTTGTGCTTTGGTCATTTCTAACTATTCAATTCCTCTTAACTAAAGAAGTCCAGACTCATTGTAATACACTAGTGATTATGACTGGTTAAATTTTATGTTCATTTATTCCCACCATTTGAGTGTCTTGATGAATAATCATCCAGAATCTTCTTACTAGTTAATCTTATGTACAAGTTGGACATGTCTGAAGGGCCTAATTATTTATTTTTTAATTCTTTTATTGGTACATTTTAGGTATACAACACAATTACATTTCTCATTGGGAACTTGTACCTTTACATGATACATCTTGGTTCTTATTTTTTCCCCATTCCTAGCCCTCCCTTCACCCCCTCCACCCGTCCCTATTTACAAAGACTTTATTTCCATTTTTTCCATTTCTCATCATTTTTCCTTTCCCTTCTTTCCTTTCCCCTGCCCCTCCCACTACCCCTACCCCTTTGAACATTTTCTTCCTATTTTGCATTATCGATTATTCATTCTAATCATTGGTACCTTTTAGGTATACAATATAATGACATTCATCATTGGAAATTTGCACCTTTACATAATCTCTCTTGGTTCTTATTTTTCACCCTTGCCCAGCCCTCCCTTCAACCCCTCCATTCCTCCCTATTTACAAAGATTTTGTTCCTATTTTTCCATTTTCTCCTATTAATTCCATACCCTTCTTTCCTTTCCCCTCCCTGAAGGGCCTAATTATTATAAATTCAGCCAAGTAGTTTATGTATTACAAATCTATGGCTTAGTAATCCTACACTCAGGAATGAATTTCTCAGGAGTGGGGTATGTCAGTAATTAAGGATGTACTGGTTTGATTCCCCCAGGAGTACTGCCCATTACACACATTCATAGATGCCCTAAGCAATCCTATCAGTGGTCTCTAGGCTTAGTTATTTTTCAAATAACAGGTGATATTTTACACATTGCTACCTGCATTCCTATATTTGTAAACACTATGGATGTGCAGTTTTTCTTCAGAAACAGTATCTGCACCTTCAGTATCTGTCACTGGTAGATGTATTATTACTTAGGGTGGTACAAAAAATCCTATTTTTAAAAAATTCTATTTAAACCTGGACTTTTTTGTGCACAATCAACCATATGTGCTTCTTTAAAAAATCGATTAAGAAACATGAATTCATACATGAAGAGCAGAGAAAGAGGTGCTTCTGTAGCAATATTTAAAATAACCATTCAGGCATAATAGTATTTCTAATAATTATAAGCTCTTCTACTTTCTGAGGACCTCATCTGTGCAGGGCCTGCCAGGCCACTTCTGTCTTTTATCACCAATCCCCATGACCATTGGTGGGCAGAACTGGAGGGACCTGAGCTTTGGAGAGGCCGTTCAGCTTCAAATGTTGGGGAGAGTATTGATTTCAGCTTTCCCAGTGTTCAGAGCTGTTTCTTTCTGCTCATCTACACCCTTGAGCTGGGTACTGCGTTTTCCCACTAATCTGCTTTCACCTCTCTCTGTTTAATGTACTTATCTCCAATTCTCTAGTCTTCTATTATCAATTAAAATTCATCTTTCTGCACTTCCTAGGTGAACATGATACTTCCAGCTTCTTGTGGAGCTTAGACTGTAGGCAGTGACTACATGCCCCTTTCTGTAGTTCTGTAATATAGAGTTCCTTCTGACTTTCCATTGAGTTTAAAGTAAAAAGCCTAGGGGCCGGGGATTTAGCTCAGTGGCACCATGCCTGCCTCTCAAGAGCAAGGTCCTGAGTTCAATCCCCAGTACCAAAAGAAAGAAAAAAAAAAAAAAGCCAAAGCTGACAGTAAAATATCACCCAGCATCCTCTTTATTGTGCTCCCTTCTAATCTGAGAGTTTTCCTTAGCTTTTTCTTGTACTTAGAAATCTTCAAAAGTCATTCTTTACCCTTCTTTTAAAATAAACAAGTTAATTAGAGTTTTATGATCCCAGTTTATTTCCAGCAAGTCAAAATAATAGACTTGAGAAATAAATGGTATTTACTTTAAAATGGATGTATCATATCAGTATGTTTTCCTTTTTAAAGATTTGCATGTCTTTACCTATTATATTTTCAAAGGAATATCTGAATAGTAAATGGCTAAAGAAAATGAGCATCTGGTTACAATTTGATTCCTCTGTCACCTACCCTCACCTGTTACTTGATTATTCCAAATCATAGTCTTTCTTACTGAGTTGACTAAACTATGGCATTATAACATATGTTGCTTTCTAGACTTACAGACAAAAATTCTGTTCTGAGATTTCAGGCCAGTGTCTCATCTGTCCTGTTGGCATTCCTCGTCTTCCCAGGGCTTTCTCTTCTAATCAAAGATTTATTTGTCTTTACAAGTAGGGTTTTAATTTGCTATTCTGACTCTTCTTTCCCTTCTTTACAATTAAGCCAAAAGAAGGCATCTACTTTTTTCGCAATGAGATAGGGTGCCTGCATCATTCCAGCTATTAAGTCTGGCTTAAAACTGGAGTATTATAGATTCCTTCTTCAAATAGTTACCATAGCAATTATCTCTCACCATAATTAGGTGGAAGGGAGCTTTTAGGATTAAATGAGTACAAGTCTCAGAGGCAAAGACCTGACTGTAGACCAGCCTTGTTACTAGCTTATAGCCACAGGTAAAAGTTACTTAACTCTTTGGAAACTGAATTCCTCATTATAATTTGGGGACAACTAAATTAGATACCCAATCCAAATGGATTTTCTAAGGATTTAGTAAGATGAGACCATATCTGGCACATATTTCTTCATTGTAGATAAAACCAATTAACATTTTCTAAAGCGTTGTACAAAATATTATAAAATTACTCTGTTGATAGGTAAAGGAGAAGAGCATGAAATCAGTATTAACAACAACAAAACATTTATTAAATATTTGGGAGAATGTTTAAACTTAAATAGTAATGAAATAAATTCAGACAAAAATATTGAGACACCATTATTTTTTATTAAATTAGCATTAATTTAAAAAAAAAAGAAAAGCCTAATGCTAGTATTTTCAGTTGATATGGCTCATTTGGAAAAAATGCATCAAATTATAAAATTATCTCATATCTTTCAATCTAGCAATCCCATTTCTGGAACTCTACCCTAAGAGAATATTCCAAACCATGGGAAAAAAATCCATAAACACGACAATAATTCAGTGTTAGTTATGATTTTAATAATAAACGTGGGATAAATTTAATTTTATAATGAGTTAAGATAAAAATACTAAGCAGCATGTAAAGATATTTATTATATAAAAATGCACACATAATCTGTATGAAAAAGCATCTTAAAACTGTATAGAAAATAGTTAAAATGATAGAGTATAGCATATGTTCATTTTTCTTCATTTTCCTAGAACTTTTGTAAAATAGTATTACTTTTAAGATTAAAATTAGACTTGTAAATATATTCAGTCTGACAAAAACATTGAATGTCTGTTCTGTATCCTGAAAAATCTACTCTGGCCTTTTCTTTAGCTTTAGAAAACAACAAAATGTTTTCTGTTTTACTCCAGGGAAATAAGAAAGCAAAAATATGTGCTTAGTGGACTATTTAGACTAAGTACTTCATATATGTCCCAAGATTTAAGGTGCTGTTGTATGCCACCTAAACATTTAATGCCAAGCTGTCACCCCAATCAGTGTTAAATGTAGTGGCATTCTCACACAGCCACCCACTCCAGAATATATTCCAAAATTAACTTACTGGATTACTCAGATCATTCTGTCAGTAAAATGGGTCTCATTGATATATTAACCACAACCATATTAATGTGAGACTTTGAGTAATGCATCTTAAGGCTATCTGGATTGAAATCCACTAGACCAGTGGTTCCCAACCTTTTTGGCACCAGAGTCTGGTTTTGTGGAAGACAGTTTTTCCACGGATCAGGTGTTGATGGTTGATATCAGGATGATTCAAGCAAATTACATTTATTGTGCACTCTGTACCTATTATTATTATATTTTAATTTACAATGAAATACAACTCATAATGCAGAATCACTGAAAGCCCTGAGCTTGTTTTCTTGCAATTATACAAAGTGAGCTTGGAGGATGTGAATCATCTGTTGCAGTGAACCCATAATTTAGGTAGGATTCTTAGTATTTTCTTTTAGATGTGGCTCTATTTTTATTGGCAGTCTTAAAGGCTTCTGGTGTTTCATCACTGAGTATTTACCTCTTTGTTAAAGCAGTTCTCCAGTGATGTTTGTTTGTTTACAAATTTTGACTAGAGTTAGCTTGTGGTTTTACCAAAACTGTGACTGGGACAAGTGCAGGAAAGAGGCATGGGAAAAGTAGTAGATAAAATAATGAGCAGACCACATGTGGACTAAGTTAGATTCTGACTTCATCCCTGCTGCTAAATGCAGCTATACAATTGAAATACATCAACTCATTTACCAGTATGAATCCTGCTACCCGATGCAGGTTAATTGTCACCTGCTACTCACTAATAGGGTTTTGAGATGAATCTCCAAGCAGTTGATTTCTTATGATCTCTTCAGTCAAACCTCTCTACTAATGTTAATCTGCATTTGCAGCCACTTCCCAGTGCTAGCATCACTACCTCAGACCATGAGGCATTAGATTCTTATAAGGACACTTGTTTGCATGAGCAGTTCACAGTAGGGTCCACACTCCCTTGAGAATCTAATGCCACTGCTAATCTGACAGGAGATAGAGCTCAGGCAGTAATTCAAGGAGTGGGGAGCAGCTATAGATACAGATGAAGCTTTGGTCAGTTGCCTGCTGCTCGCCTCCTGCTGTGCAATCCAGTTCCTAAACAGGATTAGAGACCCCTGAGCTAGACAAAATCATTTGCCAAGTAATGTAGCATTATTTTAGTTGAAATTTTTATTGAGATAATTTTGTAGATTTCACCTGTAGTTATAAGTACAGAAAGATCCCTGTATACTTTGCCCGGTTGCCCATAGTGGTAACAATTTACAGGACTATAATGTATCACAGGAAAGGTATTCACATAGATACAATTCTTGATCTTACTCAGATTTTCCTAGTTTTACTTGAGCTCATTTGTGTGTGTGTATTAAGTTCTGTGTAATTTTATCACCTGTGTACTTTTGTGTATTCACCACAGTTAAGATACTGAACAATCCCTTCAGTGCATAGTTCCTGCCTGTTACTTTGATAAGCATCCCCTCTCTGTCCTCCTCAATAACCTCTAAATCCTGGCAATCAGTGGTACTCTGCTCTCTATTTGTAAAATTTTGTTATTTCAAAATGTTATAAATGCAACTATACATGTAACCGTTCAAGATTGGCTTTTTAAACTCAGAATTCCCTAGAAATTCTTCCAAGTTGTGTTTATCAATAATTTGCTTTTTATTGCTGATAATTAGTGTTCTATGGTATGGATGTACCACAGTTTATTTGACCGTTCACCTTAATAGTCACTTGACTATTAAAATCATACTGCCATAAATGTTCATGTATAAGTTTTTGTGTGAACCTAAGTTTCTGTTTCTCTGGGGCAAATTCCAAGTCTGCAGTTGGAAGGTAATTGGATGTTTAGTTTTTTAAAAATTAGTTTGTTTTTGCAGAAGTGCTATACCATTTTATATCTTCTCTGGCAATGTTTGAAAGAGTTCATTTCTTTGACAACTTTTGGTGCTATTATTGTAGCTTTATTTTGAAGTCAAATTTGTGGCAGTTTCCTTCACCTGAACTAACCAAATAATTTTGCTAGTCATATAGAATGACTAGATTTTGAAATGAAACTCACCAGAGATAAAAGCAACTTCCTCCCTATTCCTACGTTACACCCCTTCCATTCATTCACTTATTTCTTATAGTAAACTCACGTTATGTTAGTTGGCTCCCTTTAGTCTCCAAATAACTAATAAAAATGCCTTTGTTCTTCTTTTTTGAACATCAGACCCAGCCTCCTTTATTAATATCAAGAAATAGGGCTGCCATCCTTCATCCTATTCAAAAATCAACTCAAAGTAGAATCAAAGACTTGATTGTAAATCCTGAAATTCTAAAAATATTACAGGAAAACATAAGGGAAACATTTAAAGACATTGATACAGCACTAATTTTCTGGATAGGACCCCAAAAACATAGGAAACAGAAGCAAAAAACTGACAAATGGGATTATATCAAACTAAAAAGCTTTTACACAGCAACGGAAACAAACAGAGTTCAAAGACAACTTATGGAATAGAAGAATATTTTCTAATTATTAATCTAATAGTTAATATCCAGAATATATAAGGAACTCAAAAATACTTAATAATAAAAAACATTCCAACTTTCAAAAGATCTGAATAGATATTTCTCAAAAGAAGAAATATAAATGGCCAACAAATACCTCAAAAATGCTTACTGTCATCAGCCATTAAGGAAATCCAAATCAAAACTACAATGAGATACCATCTCATCCCAGCTAGACTAGCTATTATCAAGAAAATAAAACATAACAAATGCTGGAAAGGATGTAGAGAAAAAAGAAACTCTTATTCACACTGGTAGGAATATAAATTAGTATAGCCATTGGAAAATAGTATGAAAGTTCCTCAAGAAACTAAAAATAGTACTACCATGTGATCCAGCTGTACTATTTCTGGGCATATATCCCAAAGAAATGAAATCAGCATACCAAAGAGACACCTGCCTGCCCATGTTTATTGTGGCAGTATTCAGAATAGCCATCAGCCTAGGGGCCCACCAATAGTGTGGTATATACTCATGATGAAGTATTGTGTAGCCTGAAGAATTATATACTGTCATTTGCAGCAAAATAGATGGAAATGGAGAACATCATGTTATTGAAATAAGCCAGACACAGAAAGACAAGTACTACATGTTCTCTCATTTACATGTGAAAGCAAAAAAAAAAGTGTATCCTGAAGAGGAAGGTGATAAAGAATGGTTGGGTAAGTGCATGCTGTATTTATATATGGAAATATCACACTGAACCCCATTAATTCATATATGTCTAGAAAAAAGGGCTGGACTTAATTTGGTTCTATCTCTCTTGTTTGACAATTTTATCTTCTAGAAAAAATGTGGTTTAAAAAATACTTAAAGAATTTTTGGATACTCAAACAGCATCTTTAGCACTGGTCTAGAATGCATGTAAGTTTGCTAAAGCAAGCAAAGGACCTGTGTTTGAGCCCTCTTCTAATTAGCTATGTCACTTTAAGTCAGTTACTTTCTCCAAGATGATTTGCACAGCTGCATAAAATGGTTAGATGAGATCAGTGTCTCTCCGCCTGTGGAAAGCATCAGAATCACCTGGAGGGCCTATTAAAACCCAATCTTGGGGCCTTCTCCAGTTTCCAACTCTGTAGGACTGGGTTGGCTAGGATAACTTGCCTTTCTACCAAGTTCCCAGGTGACACCAGTGATGCTTGTCCAGAGAGCATCTCTAGAACCACTGAGCTAGATTATCCTAAATGCTCTCTGGCCCTAATAGTCAATATTACCACCTCACTCCCCCAAAACCTCAAATTTGCTTTCTGGTGAAATAAGGTATGCCTCCCCCAACCCCTGATACAGGTACATAGTAAAATATAATATGGGCATTTAAAGTATCATAAAACAGTATTTTTTGTCATTTTGTCATGTGAAAATTGCCAAAATATGTTTACAAAACAGCATATGTAGAAATGTCTAGATGTGTATAGAGATTAAAAAGCTAGATATCAAAAATATTAATATTAATAGTAGTTGTCCCTGATCAGTAAAGCTACAAATTCCTTTTTTTGTGAGTGCTTTCGGTATTTCCTAGTTTCAATCATTATTCAAATCATTATAAATCATTTGTTAATACAGAAATTACAGGAGACAATATCGGTCTTAATTTCTCCAAGCTTAATAATTGCAGTAAAGAATTTGCTGAATACAAACCAACAGAAAGCTATTCAGATGTGAGATCAAACAATTCCAGACAATTTTGAAAGGCAACTATGACTTTCCTTAGGCCTGTCCCTAAAAGGTGTGGTAGATTACCTTGTGTCATTCGTCCTACTTGAGAGAATTTTTGACTCATGTACCTGAGTAGTCTTGGCTTTGGGACCACTCATTAAAGCATCTCATTACTGCTTATGAAATATTTTTGTGGCATTTTCTCACTGTTACCTAGTGGCATCTAGCCACAGCCTTACAAACTCTTCCCTTCTCTGTCCTTGACCGTGTGTTGGAAAATGTTCTATCTGAATGAAGCTTCTCCCCTGGTTGGGGTCTCTATTAGAAGAAGTAATATTTACAGCTAAAATAGGAATTTAAAAATTACTACTGAAATAAATCTTTTTAAATGACAGTTGTCTGCTAAGGGAAGCTATTTGGTGCTCCAGTTTGAGAGTTCATGCCCTTCCTGGGATTTGGGATTTCCAGTCATACTGATATCCTAAGTATGTCTACTTCTTCAACACTAAAGTTTCCCAACTGTAGGAAAGATAGGAGTGAGTATGGCTTTTCTTAAAAATATGATATATTAACTTAGTTTTCCTGCTGAAGTTACTATTCCTCGAACAATAGAAAATATTCCAGTTAATTGATAACTGTTGAAAAACACTCCTTCTGAACTCTAGTAACTGTATTTCTGACTAAACGTATTCCATCAGGGACATATTGCCAATAGGGCAGTGCAGTGGTAACTTTCAAAACACCAGTCTAGTCCAGAGCTGCAGTGGTACCACTGTTCCTTTCTGCCACATTCCCTGTCAAAGATGTTCCATAGAAAGGAGGAACTAAAAAGGCCTTTTCATTTATGACTGATAGTGTATTGGGGTTTTGTATAGGTTTTATATGACTGATAGTGTGTGAGGCTATCACATTTTAATACCCACTTGTATCAGCATCATTTCCTTACAAATATGTTTTGTGCTTGAGGCAGTATATTTTTATGTAACACCTAAAGACTTGCCATACAACATGTTTGCTCCATGGATTTGCTGTCATTAGATACATTTCTGGATTTACCTTATATAGCTGGGAGCATCAGAGCTGTTCGTTCACATCAGAAGCTCTTGTTCACTATGATAGCACCATCCATTGCTGACAGTACACTCACAATCTGCTTGTTCTGAAAGAAGTGATGAGGCACTTAGGTCTAGAACTAATTTGCTTTTTTGAAGGCTAGGAGTACTAGCAACTGCCATGTCGGTCCATATATATATATATATATATATATATATATATATATATATATATATTTCTAGAGATATATATATATTTGTATATATATATCATAGCTTAAAGGAAATCCAAGATAAAGTCATGTTACAGACCTCCATCTTCTTTTTTTCCAGTTTTTAAAAAATTCTTACAGATTTGTGTAAACAACTTGAATTAGAATGCTGCAGGGATGTTCCTTTAGTCTAGCATTTCTGTCCCTAGTTGAGTGCTCATATAATTTTCGCCAATTTAGAAAGACAAGATCTTCCTCATTGGACTGTTTCTCACACTTTTGAATTTTTGTTTGGTTCCTCCTGTTTGCCAGGAATACTTTTAGCAAGCCAACGTCTTTCAGTAGCAACAAGTATGTGCCAAACTCTGTGCCATGCCAGTTTTATTGCCTTTTTTTGGCCAACACAGTATTCATAGAGTAATAATTACCTCCTTCAGGGTACTGTCTTAGAAGCCTCTTTTCCTTTCATAACTCAAGAAATTCTTTTCTTGGCATTAAGTGTCTACCTGAAATTTAGACCACTTTATTAGAATCATTACTTGACTGTCTCCCCACTCCCATATAAGTGCCATGAAGGAACCCTTTCTCTGTGACTGGGACAGTCAGTAGCATGTAGGAGGTACTTGACCACTGGATGACTGAAATCAGCCTGCCAGCCTTTCGAGAGAACTATCTTAGACTATTTATCCAAAGCAAAAAGTTGGGTGCAGGTTTCATTAACACTAGTCTACCCAATGCTGAGTTAGTGAGTTAGTAAAAACTACTTAATTCTAATGTTATTTTAAGATGTCAAAATACACTGGGTAAATGCTATAAAAGTTTTTAAAATTATTTTTGTGTTTATATTGGATTTTATTGTAGATTTTATTTTGTAAATGAAATTTGGATCCTAGAAACTGGGTTTTATAATACAAAATATATATTTATCATATAAAGTATAGAATATAACCTCTCCTTTTCTGTGCTATAAAGACAGTATATTTCAAAACATAACCAAACATGAGCTGTACCTAGACAAACATACACATTAAAAAATGAAAAGAAAATTGTGATTTAAAGTTAACAATGCCCTTTGAAAGGGGTGTTTGCATATGGCTGTGGTTACTTTTGTAGAGTCGTTTCTAAAGCCTATAATTATGAAACTTGCATTTTCCAGTACAATATTTTAAAATTTTGTCTGACTTGTTTAACATAGCCCAAAGCATTTGTGTAGTTTAAAAATAAATGCTAATTTTATCTTGTGTAGCCTGCTTTGACAGCATATTTTTTTATTGACTGAAGTTCCAAATCTGTTGAAGAATAAGTTAACAATACAATTGTGTTAACTAAGATAAAAGCATAGTAAAAAGTGTTTAACACGTTTATACATATGCATTAAAGCATTTATAAACTCAATATCTGGTCCACAATTGCATCAGTCTGGTTTTGTTTATTGTTATTTGAGAAGATTGTGTTTAAATGATGACTCATATCAGAAGCATTATTTTTAGGCATCTTACCTCTTTGTCTTTCCAGTCCAAATGTTGGTATTCAGGTGCATAGAACTCAGAGAGTCAATCCTTACAGCCATAGGACAGAGTCCCATCTTCAGTGTTTTTAATAATTACGTATGTTTTATTACTGTATATTCCAGAAATGTAACAACCAACAGAGCCTGAAGCTGCAGCCGTACCAACATAGTCTGAAAGCTTTAAAAGTTTGACTTTGGAGAATAAAACTAGAAAGATGAAATACAGAGATTTTTCTCAGTGTAGTGAAGCAAAATAAAATTATACCCCTTAAAATAAATCACAGTGAGGGGAAGCAATTTTTCTTGTGATAGATAAAAGCCAGGGAACATAAAATCAGCATTTGAAATATGTTAACTAACAGTGTCTTAAACTAATGACTGCAGTTTTTTGTTTTGTTATTAAGGTTTGAAAAATACATAGTGTATTTGTTAGGCAAAACCATGAAAACTAGAGATCATAAAAAGGTGTATCAGGTCAAATTTAAAGTTTTTCTTTTTGGTTGCGCAGGGCTCCGTATTGTATTGCTCAATCAGCTCAGTTCTCCATCTTGAATTCACAGTGACAAGCATGCAAAAGAAAAGCAATCTTTTGTTACTAGAGGCAATACTGAAGATTCAAAGTGTGTATACCTTTAGTTTTATTTGTCTGCAGAGTTCCAGTGGGGGAAAATATGAATTTGAAGTCCAAATTTCTCCCTAAACTCACCAATGCCACTTAACAGGTTTTGATAGCTGAGAAAGTCACTTTATTTCTGAGCTTCTCTTTCTTTGTTTATAAACCAAAGTTCCTAGTGATGCTTTTCCAAAATCCTAGGACAGTGATGACGAACCTCTTAAAGCCTTCAGTGATAACAAAAAGCTGGCTGTGGCACACATACCATACATTTGCCACCACTGTCCTAGGACTATGCTGAGGAGGAGTCAGAAACTTAATATGCTATACAGTGTTTTACAAGTTTCATGTATGTCCTGTTATAATTCCTATCTTACAGATGGAGAAAGGTTGAAAGAGGCTAACCAGTCTATGAAAGGTCATATAGCTAGTGAGTGAAAAATCTGTTTCCAACACACTCTGTCTATAATTTCATTGTTTCTCAACATTGGCACTCTTTTTTTCCCCCTTAAATTCTTTTCTTGGTACATTTTCGGTATACAACACAATTACATTTCTCACTGGGAATTGTACCTTTACATAATGCATCTTGGTTCTTATTTTTTCCCCATTCCTAGCCTTCCCTTCACCCCCTCCACCCTTCCCTATTTACAAAGACTTTATTTCCATTTTTTCCATTTCTCATTATTTTTTCCTTTCCCTTCTTTCCTTTCCCCTGCCCCTCCCACTACCCCTACCCCTTTGGACCTTTTCTTCCTATTTTACATTATCAATTATTCATTCTAATCATTGGTACCTTTTAGGTATACAATATAATGACATTCATCATTGGAAATTTGCACCTTTGCATAGGCTCTCTTGGTTCTTATTTTTCACCCTTGCCCAGCCCTCCCTTCAACCCCTCCATTCCTCCCTATTTACAAAGATTTTGTTCCTATTTTTCCATTTTCTCCTATTAATTCCATACCCTTCTTTCCTTTCCCCTAGCCCTCCCACTTCCTTCCCCTTATGCCCCTTCTCTTCCTATTTCACATTACTTATTATACATTTTAGTCCTCATTTACACTTTCAGTTTCTCACACCAGAGAAACTATTCGATATTTATACGTGTGTGTCCTATTTATTTCACTTAACAGTATCACCTCAGTGTGCATCCACTTAGCTATAAATGTCTCTAATTTCTCATTTTTTATGGCTGAGTATTACTCCATTTTATAAAACACCCACATTTTCTTTATCCAGTCTCCAGATGATGGGCATTTGGGCTGTTTCCAAGTTTTAGCTATCACAAACTGTGCTGCTATGAACATGGGTGCACATATATCACTGTGGTATGATTCTTTTAATTCTTTGGGGAAGATCCCCAGCAGTAGAATAGCAGGGTCAAATGGGACTTCCAGTCCTAGGTCTTTGAGGTATCTCCATACTGATTTCCACAGTGGTTGCACCAGTCTACACTCCCACCAGCAGTGGAGCAGGGTTCCTCTTTCCCCACAGCCCCGCCAGCATTTGTTATTGGTTGATTTCATGATAGCAGCTATTTTTTCTGGAGTGAGGTGGAATCTCAGCGTTGTTTTCATTTGCATCTCTCAAATGACCAGTGATGTTGAACATTTTTTCATGTATTTATTTGCTATTTCTACTTCTTTGTCTGAGAAATGTCTGTTCATTTCATATGCCCATTTTTGGGTTGGCTCTTTAAATTTGGGAGGTCTGATCTTTTTAAGTTCTTTATAGATCGGAGATAGTAGACCTTTGTCTGAGGAAGAGCAGGTGAAGATGTTTTCCCACATTGTGGGTTGTCTCTTCACACTGCTGGTGGTTTCTCTTGCTGTACAGAAGCTTTTTAATAAGAAGACATCCCATTTGTTGATTGTTTGTGCTAGTTCACGGGCAGCTGAGATTTTGTTCATAAAATCTTTTCCTACACCGATGTCTTCAAGGGTTTTACCTAACCTCTGTTCCAACTGGTTCAGAGTTTCTATTTTAATATTTAGATCTTTAATCCATTTTGATTTTAGTTTAGTGCATGGTGAGAGATACGGGTCTAGTTTCAATCTTTGGCAAGTTGAAACCCAGTTTTTCCAGCACCATTTATTAAAGAGGTTATCTTTCCTCCAGTGAGGGTGTTTGGCTCCTTTATTGAAGATGAGATGGCTGAGTGTGTCTGGCATTGTTTCTGCATCTTCTAATCTGTTCCACTGGTCCTCAGGTCTGTTTCTTTGCCAGTACCATGCTGTTTTTATCACAGTAGCTTTGTAGTATAATTGCAGATTGAGGATTGTGATATCCCCTGCCATGTCTCTGTTACCTAGAATTGCTTTTGCTATTCTGGGTCTCTTCTTGTTCCAAATGAATTTTTGGATTGTTTTCTCAAGGTCCATGTATGCTGCTGGGATCTCAATTAGAATTGCATTGACTCTATATAGCAGTATTGGAAGTATGGCCATTTTCACTATATTAATCCTTCTTACCCAGGAGCAGGGGATGTCTGTCCATTTTCTGATATCATCTTCAATCTCTCTTTTCAGAGTGCCGTGGTTTTCAGAGAAGAGGTCTGTGATTTCTTTCATTAGGTTGATTCCTAGGTACTTCAGCTTTTTTGGATGCTATTGTGAAAGGACTTATTTGCCCTATTTCTCTCTCAGTGAGTCTGTCATTGGTGTAGAGGAAAGCTATTGATTTTTGTGCGTTGACCTTGTAACCAGCTACTTGACTGAATTTGGTTATTAAGCCTAGAAGACTTTTGGTGGAGTTCTTGGGGTCTTCTATATAGTATCATGTCATCTGCAAATAATGACAATTTGAATTCTTCATTTCCTATCTTTATTCTTTTTATTTCTTTCTCTTGTCTAATTGCCATGGCTAATGTTTCCAAAACTATATTGAACAAGGGTGGTGATAGTGGACATCTTTGTCTTGTTCCTGATTTTAGTGTGAAGGATTTCAGTTTTTGACCATTTAGTGTGATATTGGCTCTTGGTTTTTCATAGATGGCTTTTATCAGTTTAAGGTACAGGCCATCTATCCCAATTTTTTGTAGATTTTTTATCATAAATGCATGTTGGATTTTGTCAAATGCTTTTTCTGTGTCTTTGGAGATAATCATATGGTTTTTACCCTTGGCTCTATTGATATAGTGTATTACATTGATTGATTTGCATATGTTGACCCATCCCTGCATCCCTGGGATGAATCCCACTTGGTCAGGGTGTATGGTCTTCTTGATGATCTTCTGCATTCTGGTTGCCAGTATCTTATTAAGGATTTTTGCATCTGTGTTCATTAGTGAGATTGGCCTATAGTTCTCTTTTTCAGTTGGGTCTTTCTGCTTTTGGGATGAAGGTGATGCTTGCTTCCAGGAATGAATTTGGGAATATTGCTTCCCTTTCAATTTCATTGAAGGGTTTAAACAGTAGTGGTAGCAGCTCCTCTCTAAATGTCTTGTAGAATTCAGCAGTGAAGCCATCAGGGCCCGGGCTTTTCTTAGTTGATAAGTTTTTAATTACGTTTTCAATTTCATTGGTTGATATTGGGTTGTGTATAATTTCTAGGTCTTCTTGTTCAACTTTGGTAATTCATACATATCTAGAAATCTGTCCATTTCTTCTGTGTTTTTCACTGTATTGGCATATATGTTCTGGAAGTAGGTATTGATGATCCTCTGGATTTCTGCTGGGTCTGTTGTCATTTCACCCTTTTGATTCCTAATTGCATGGATTTGGGCCTTTCCTTTCCTTTTTCTGATAAGGTTGGCCAAGGGTTTGTCAATTTTGTTTATTCTTTCGAAGAACAAACTCTTGGCTTCATTGATTTTTTTTGTATCAAGCTCTTAGTCTCCATTGCTTTGATTTCTGCTTTAACCTCTGTAATTTCCTCCCTTGTATGAGCTTTGAGGTTGTCCTGCTCTTCTTTTTCTAGAAGCTTGAGATTCAACATCAAGTTGTTTAATTGGGCTCCTTCTGTTTTCCTAATATGCATATTCACTGCTATGAATTTCCCTCGTAAGACTGCTTTCATTGTGTCCCATAGATTCCGATACGTTATATTGTCATTGTCATTTAATTGAAGGAACTGTCTGATTTCTTCTTTAATTTCCTCTGTGACCTACTGGTTATTCAGAAGTGTGTTGTTCAGTTTCCACATGTTTATGAAATTTTTCCAGTTTCTTTTGCTATGGATCTCCAATTTCATTGCTCTGTGGTCTGATAATATACAAGGGATAACTTCAATTCCTTTGCACTTACTTAAACATGTTCTGTGTGTGAGTATGTTGTCTGTTTTGTAGAATGACCCATGTGCAGCTGAGAAGAATGTGTATTCTGATTTTGTGGGGTGGAAGACTCTGTAAACATCTGTTACGTTCATTTGTTCAAGAGTTTGATTGAGTTCTAGCATTTCATTACTTATTTTTAGTCTAGTTGATCTATCTATTTGTGAGAGTGGGGTGTTGAGGTCCCCCACTACAATTGTATTAGTTCATATATGACTTTTCATGTCTGTTAGTATTTGTTTTATATAGTGGGGCGCAGTAGAGTTTGGTGCATAGATATTTATGATTGTCATCTCTTCCTCTTGGATTCTTCCCTTTACAAGGATGTATTGTCCTTCTTCATCTCTCTTGATCAGTGTTGGTTTGAAATCTACTTGATCTGCCAAGAGGATAGCTACTCCTGCTTTTTTTCGGTTTCTTGTCACATGCAGTATTGTTTTCCACCCTTTAACTTTCAGTCTATGAGCTTCCTTTTGAATGAAGTGTGTTTCTTGTATGCAGCATATTGCTGGATTTTGCTTCTTGACCCATTCTGCCAGTCTATTTCTTTTGATTGGTGAATTGAGACCATTAACATTGATGGTTATAACTGAAACGTATTGACTTGTCATTGCCATGACTTTTTCTTTTTGTTGGGTTCTCCCCCTTTACATTTAATTTCTTGTTGTGTCAGATGGGTTCATTGTGCTTTGCTTCCTGGGGTTGAGAGCCTCAATGTCTGTACCTAGGATATTGTGTAAAATTCTTTGGAGTGCTGGTTTGGTATTCACGAAGTTCCTAAGGTGCTCTTTGTCATGAAAGTATCTTATTTCTCCATCCATTTTGAAAGATAGTTTTGCAGGGTACATCCATCTGGGTTGGAGGCTTTTTTCTTTTAGGGCTTGGAATATGTCACTCCAAGCTCTTCTTGCCTTGATGGTTTGTGTTGAGAAGTCTGCTGTGATTCTGATGGGCTTTCCTTTGTATGTGATTTGTTTCTTTTCTCTGACTGCTTATAGAACTTTGTTCTTCTGTTGTGTTTCTGGAATCTTAACAATTATATGCCTATGTGTTGGTTTTTTTGATCAAGGCCATTTGGAGTCCTATATGCCCCACTTATCTGTATGTCAAGCTCTTTTCCCATGTTTGGGAAGTTTTCTGCCATTATTTCTGTGAAGAGATTTTTTATGTCACCTGTACTCTCCTGTTTCTTCATTGACTCCAATCAGTCTTATGTTATTCTTCTTTGCATCTTCTAGCAGCTACTGGATTGATTTCTCATGTTCCCTTACAATTTTGAGCAATTTCTCTTTTCCTGGTCATTAATTGCAATCTTATCTTCTATATCTGAAATTCTGTCCTCACATTGGCTCATTCTGCTGTGTAGACTTTCAATGGAGTTTTTCATGTCCTGGAAATCTATTTGCATCTGTTTTATGGATTCCATTTGTTTCTTATGTTGGGATTCCATCATGTTCCTGAGCTCCTCTCTAGATTTATTAATCATGTCTTACACTAGGAGCACATTTTCTCCTGTTATCTGAGAAATTATTTCTGATTTCATTTTTTCCAGATCCCCTTTTGTTGCCAGTTCAGTGGGTCCAGGTGGTTGAGTATTAGAGTGTTCCATCTCATTTCTCTTTGGGGTTGCTGTAGGTGATATAGAAGTCTGGTTTTGAGAATTATTTACGTGTTTTCTCATTTCAACTGGGGGGGTGGGGGGAGGGGTTCTGTTGGCACCTGCGCAGCTCAATTCCTCTGTGCTGGGAGAGTTGGGACAGGAGCTGGGAGCAGCGGTAGGCATGGTGGCCAGGAAGCCCCTTCCTGTGGACCAGAAGCAGTGGGACAGTGGCTCAGAAGCCCCTACCTCTGGGCCAGGAATGATGGGACAGATGGCGGCCCAAATGCCCTTTCCTCTGGGCTGGGAGTGGTGGGATAGAAGGCGGCCCAAAATCCCTTTCCTCTGGGCAGAGAATGGCAGGACAGAGGATGACCCAAAAGTCCTTTCCTCTGGGCTTGCTGTGGCCGGATGGATGGTGGCCAGCAAGCCCCTTCCTCTGGACCAGGAGCAGTGGGACAGTGGCTCAGAAGCCCCTTCCTCTGGGCTGGGAGCAATGGGACAGAAGCTGGCCCAAAAGCCCTTTCCTCTGTGCTGGGAATGGCGGGATGGATCTACATTGGCACTCTTGACATCTTGGGTCTGGTATTTCTTTATTATGGGGGCTTTCCTGTGCATTTTAGGATGTTGAGGAAAATCTCTGCCTCTGCCTACTAGATGCTAGTAGCTACCCTCTCCCAGATGTTGACAAGCAAGACTGTCTCCAGACAATGCCAGATTTTCTTTGGTGGGCAAAGTTGTCCCCCAGATGAGAAAAGATGGTCTGTATGACTTCAGAAAAGTTCCTAACTCTTTTCTGTACTGAGCCATTCCTATTCCTGTGTTGGAATACTGTACAACATAGCAACTTGTAGAATTACTGATTTTCATCCATCCTTTTCCTGTTTCTGAATGTGCAGTGACATTGTCTTCTTATAAGTCAGTAAACTTTCTGCTCCTAAGAACCGTTTTATAGAAGCAGAATATCACCTGCCAGCATTGCTATCCAAAGTGGGCCCAAAGTCAATCTCAAGGACCTCTGGTCTCCCTTTTCATGTAATTCTATAATCATTCCCTAGCGGGCCACACATCAGTCTCTGATGAACAGTCCCTTCCCATCTTGTATATTCGTCGGCTACTAAAATCTGTTAATAACTGAGAGATGAGGGAAAGAAACACATAGATTTTCATAGCCACCATCTCATTTGATCTTCACAATAAACCCTTGAGGTTTACATCAATTATCCATTTTTATATTTTGTTTAGGAATCTTAACCTTTCTTCTGTGCTTCTTTGTTCAGCTTGGTGCTCTTATTGCAAAACTTGATATAGAAACTCAGCAGGAAGTTGATATGGAAACTCAGCAGGTCTCTTTCTTACCAGCACTGTATGCAGAGTAGCATCCTTCTGAATTACTCAACATAAAGCAGATGCCTTCTGCCCTGCATGACTCTTCCTTTTTCCTTTCCCCTTAACAGGGATCATTAAATATATGCCTCCTCTGATTGCATTTGGGGACTTAGGAACCAACTTTCCTGATGCTATTGACAGATGTCTTATATTTCTCAAGAGAGAAATGTTTTTGCTTATATTTCTTACCCTACCTTCCCTGGTCAAGCATGAGCTTCCCCATCCTTCCACACTTCCCAAACAGTGTTTCTAGATTTGGCTCTCTTCTTGGTATCATCAGAGTTCCCAAATTATTGTCACCTCTAAACTACAACTTTCTAAACTTTTGATTGACTTTATCAGTGTTTGTTTCTCTGAGATTAAAACTATTGGGAAATTAAATGCATTGATCTCAGCTTCATTAATAGTCTGAAAATATTTTGCAAATAAGCCTGTATGAATTAAAGTTTCTTTTAAACTAGGTTTTAAGATGAATTGCTACTGACAAACACAATAAATATAATTGCATGTGATTAAAACTATCAGCATGACCTGAAGAGACGCTGGTGTAATTACCAACAGTGATGAGGATTTAGAATTGCCTAGGAATCTCTGAGACTCAGAATTCTGCTTATGGAAGGTCCAAAACAGTAGTTGGAACCAATGGGAAAGAGAACTGAATTATTTCATGGCAATATAACTTTAGTGCCAATTAAAACTTTTTTTTTCTTTAAAGTGCATGTGAATCATTTTGAGTACTCTGTGGTTCATTTAAGAAAGACTAATTGGTTCTTGCTTATAAAATGCTATCTCTGGCTCCACCAAGTCCTTTTTCATTTAAAATGTGGCTTCTTATTAACCAAACTTTCCTGGTTCTGATTTAAAATGTGCATGTAGGATCTCATCATGTCATATCAGTAATGCACTGTGTGAGCTTTTCTTTCTTTTCCAGGTGGCCTTTTTGAAGATGTAACTGTTGGAGCTAAGGCATTCTGCTCCCCCAGCAAACAGCTCTCCCTGACAGAGCATGCTGAAGGCCAGCCCTGAACTCTATGGGCATCAATCACAGAGATTCAGAATGAGAACATTGCATTGATGTTTTGAGTGTACTTGTTTGCATGTATTCTTTATATATGCTTTGGATCTCTGAAAACCCAGGGCTGTGAAGAAAGTTGTAGTAGTAGGTTGTCAGCAGGTTAAGTATAGAAGTTACATCTCTACTCCCCACAGAGAGGAATATTCAAATCTGTGCAGTGTCAGCACCACCTGGAAGGATATTAGCTAATGGAGACCCATCTGTCTTGTGTGGGATGCAGCAAGGGACTTTATTTGTGGAACTCAGTATGAGCTGCCATAAATCTGAGGAAATAAACTTTTAAAGAGCTTCTTAGGTTTGTTTAACGTAACTTTAAAAACAAAAATATAGAACTTTTTATACCTTATTCAGAGGAGATGCTCAGGAGATATTTGTTGAATGAATGATTATCCAATTAAAGGTCTCTCTGTGCAAGCCTACACGTGTCCTTTTGTTCTTTATTTCTTGTACCACATACTATTGCAAATTGATAAGTATACCTCATTGACATGTTGGTGCAGATTTGTCTTATCCTTTGATACCAAAGCAGGTAGTTAGGAAAATACTGAATGAGAATGATATAACTGAATGGAGTTCTATAGAGCAAGCCTGGCTCCTGATTTTACAGAGAAGTTTTGAGACTTGCCTAGACTCACACAGGTAGGTCCAAAACTAGGTCTGGACCCAAGTGGATCCATGTTTTCTGCTTGAGATCTCATCCATGTCTCCCTCACATCTTTCTTTCTCACTCTACATTCAGAGGCTAGTGTCTGGATTTGTAACTATCCCGGCTGCTGATCAGGCCTGGCAGCATTAATTCTAACCAATAGACTACCTAATACTGTACTTCTTTCCTAAAAGACCTGAGTTTTCTGTCCCCTAAGTTCCTAACATTATTAACACAGGTGCCACTCAGCTTTATAATTTGGGAACCAGCCACGATTTTGTCTTCCTTTTACTTTAACCAAAACACTTGTCCCACAAGCTGAGCAGAGGAGTACCTCTCTCAATGCTATAACTATTCGACTGATACAGGAATAAAGCCCATCTGTTTGATCCCACAGTGTTACTTTATTAAGCACAGTTTGAAACATTGAAGTCTTAGGGTTATGTCCAAGACTCACAGCCATAGAGAATTAGTTTGGCTTCACTTAAGCCACTAGGCTCCCAAACATCATGCTGGTTTTTCATGCTTTTGATTTCTATCATTATAGAACAAGGTTTCTCACCCTCAGTACTGTTTACATTTTGGCTTGGACAGTTCTTTGTTTTGGAAGACTGCCCTGTGCATTGGAGACTGTTTAACAGCATCTCTGGCCTCCACCCACCAGATTCCAGCATCACATTCTCCTCCATTCCCAGTTGTGCTAACCAAAAGTGTCTGCAGGTAATACCATGAGCGACAAAATCGATTCCAGCTAAAAAATACTGTGGCCTGAGAAAAGTGTTTGTTGACTGCCTAAGATTTTATACTGCTAAAGGCATAAAACTTTACAAATTCTGAGTCCTTTTTGGCATGTGGCCTGGCTTTAGTATACTTTTTAAAGTTTTGAGATATTTATTTACTTTCAAACATCACAAATCATAGATTATGTCATGACTATGAGTGACTAAATTTTATATCTCCTCAGAAAAACAGCACTGTTAAATAACATCCTTTGGGGAACTTCAGTCTTTGGTCATAAGTTTCACATGATGAATAGTACCTTTGTATGTGATTCTTCCTTAGAGTTCAGTTTTTATTGACTTAATAGTGGATATTGGAATAAATTATCTGAACCAGAGTTCAGCCTATGCAAACAGAATTTTTTCTGTGGTATTTTTTCTCCCTCTGGAGAAAAGGGAAGCCATCATTGTACTAAATGTATGTTTATAGGTTAGATAGTGAAGGTGCTAATAATTCAGTAGATAACTTGGTTCTGTTCAAAAAGCCCAGCTAGAAGGATATTCTGTTTCTTAAAAGTGTAATTCTCCCTTTATTATATTTTATTAATTTGGTTTTTTAAATTTTTTCTTTTATTAGTACATGTTTGCAGTATATAATGATTACATTCTTCCTGGGGAGTTGCTTCACAGACATAATGCATCTTATATTCTGATGTACTTTGTCTCCTTGAGTCAAGTCGAGTCAAAGTAGTTAGAAATGTTTACCTCCATCTAGGGTCGTAGGAAGCCCACCTCCTTCCTGGAGGTATGGCATGGGGAATGGAGATGGAATAACTCTGAGAAATTCTGAGGAACAGGGCCTAGTGGTGGTCATGCAACTCACACAAAGAACAAATTTCAGATACTGTGTTTGCAGTTGCACCTGTCATGCAGCTTAAAACTTTTTCATAGTAAAGTGGTCAAGGTTCTTCCATGGTTGGGAAGGGAGAGGCTGCACAGCTGATCAACAGCTCAAAGTAGGCAGTTAACATCTACTCAGTGGGTAGGTCTGAGGCATAACATGTCTGAATCTTTAAAAGTCTACTACTTTGTGACCACAGAGGGTAAAGGAAGAAGGATATTATGGTTTAGATCTAAAATGCCCCCCTCAAGTCTCATGAACTCAGAGGTGAGACTTTTGGAGAAGTGATTGAATCATAAAGGTTCTAACTTCATTAGTGGTTTAATCCATTAATCTGATCATAATTTGATGGTAATACTTAGAAGCGATAGAAATAGGAGATGGGGCCTAGCTGAAAGGAGTGGATTATGGGGGCATGACCTTGAGGAGGACTATTATCTTGTCCCCGCTCCTTCTTCTGCTGCAAGTTTCTCTCTCCCTTCTCTCTTCTCCCCCACCCCCTTCTGACTGCCATACCGTGAGCGGCTTTCCTTCACATCCTTCCACCAGGATGTTTCTGCTTGGCACAGGCATAAAAGCAACAAAACCAGGTAACCATGGATTGAAATCTTGAGCCAAAGTAAATCTTTCCTTCTTTACGCTGTTTATGTTAGGCATTTTGTCACAATGATTTAAAGCTGACTATCCCTAAGGAAAGAAGAGAGTTTGTATAATTTTTCTTTTTATCAAAAAGAAAATTTCCGTGTGTGTGTGTGTGTGTGTGTGTGTGTGTGTGTGTGTGTGTGTGTGCCCAAGTCAGATGGAGAGAGACATAGCTGGAATTAAAGAGATTTAATTAAGTTAAACCATACTAGGAGGCCTAGAAAGGATTAATGTTGACACTTGGAAGCCATTCCACCTTTGCCTCCTGAATAATTTCAGAATTTTTCAGAATTATTCAGTAGCATTCTTAGATATTCCTAATAATCACAGAATTTTGAAATACTGTTAAGAGGTTACTGAGGACCAGAGGCATAGGAAAATACCAAATTTCCAGTCCACATTTTATATCTTTAAAAACTGCTATAAATAAGTAGTTCTTTGAAAGCATACTCAGCTAGTATAAAATTATAATAGTATAGAATATAAATCTTGTTGAAAACTTCTATTGGCCACTCATTCTGTCAAACCAAACCATAAGTTTGTTCGGTTAGTGCATAGTTATTGAACACTTACTACATGTCAAGTTTAGGTATGAGTACTGCAGATAGGATAATAAGACAAAATTTTTACCCTCACACAACTTACATTTTTGTGGAAGGAGCAGACAAAAATTATTTATAGAATAATTTCAGAAAATAAGCACAATGGGGGAAAAGCTGAATAAAGGAAATGTAATGGAAGGTGCTATTTCAGACAATAAAACAGAAGTCAAGTTGAAAGTGTATGTAAATCTCATGTAGTGCATATGGTCAAAATTATTTTACTAAGAGTGACTGAAGATACATTATGAAATGCCAACAGATCGCCTACAAACCACAGCTTACATCATTTTGCAAAAAAAAACATAGCTTGGTTAAATAAAGACCCATGAATATTAGCAAAACTTGTTTTGATTGGACTGATTGCAGAAAAAAGATTCAACTAGAACCAGACATGTTAATATAATTGGCCTTGCGCTAGCCCTTTGATAATTGAGCTCCCTCAGTAGCCAGTGTAGTAGAAGTGCTGTGTTAAATAGTTTTGCATTATAGATAAAGCCAGCCTCATTTTTGTTCCTGTACATTTGTTTTTGTGCTTAGTGTATAGTAGAGATTAATTGGGATCCATGCTGTGTTGTAATTCAGGAATGTAGAGGTGACTGGTACATTTTAGTCTGTAATCAAAAAAGAATCACCATTTGTCTCACATCAAAAGGGTGATTCCACTAATTACTTGTCTAAAAGTTCTACACATTTTTAAATCTTAAATATGCAAGACCACTCAATGTAGGTTTTTGCGTTTTGGTATTGGGGATTGAACTCGGGACCTTGTGCTTGCGAGACAGGCAATGGAACCACTGAGCTAAATCCCCAGCCCTAAGACCACTCAATGTAACTTGAGGTAACTTCTTTTTTATCTTGAGAAGATTCAAGACTTCATGTGCTGAATCAGAGCTTGTCATCCTTAATGTAAAGTAAAGTAAGAAGGTGTTACAGGGAAATAAGTCATTTTAAGAAGTAATTCTCAGGCTGGGGGTTTAGCTCAGTGGTTCTGCCGCCTGCCTCGCAAGTGCAAGGTCCTGAGTTCAATCCCCGGTACCAAACAAACAAAAAAAGTAATTCTCTAAGACAAACCTGCTCAAAACAACATTTAATAATGCATCCAACCTATACTCTTCTTATAAAAATATGGCAATGTTTTCACTTAGGAATACACTAAATCAATTCATTTTCAATTCGGTTACAGATAAACCCATTTCCAGCACCCCAAACTTATCCTAAGGCCTTTTGTATAAAAGGTACAATAAACAGAATGCAGGGTTTATGTGCAATATGTGAATGTGACTTAGTTCTGCCTCTAGTAGCCAGACCTGTTGGCAAGCATTCTTGTCAGATGATTATGTCTTCTTTCCTTCTTTCTTTTTCTTTCTTTTCTTTCTTTCTTTCTTTCCTTCTTTCCTTCTTTCCTTCTTTCCTTCCTTCCTTCCATTTTTTTTTACGTACTGGGGCATCAAACCCAAGACCTGTGCCTGCTAAACAAGAGCTTTACCATGGAGCTATCCCCCTAGGCTTTTTTTTTTTTTAAGGCCTTTTAAAATTTATTTTGAGACTGGCTCTTGCTAAGTTACCCAGACTGACCTTGAACTTGAGATCCTCCTGCATTAGCCTCCCTAGTAAGGACTATAGGTGTGTGCCACTGTACCCAGTAATTATATTTTCTTTCTTTCTCCCCATTATACACAACCTGATCAAGTTTTTGTACAAATATTTTCGTATTTTTATTTGATTTCTTTCAACATTTTATAGATTAAGCTTTTTCTTATTGTTTTGAAGGCTAAAAGGTGAGAATGATTTTTATTGCCACATTTTGATGATTGATATTCTATAATTAGTATTTTCTGGCAAATTTCAATGATTGCTAAAAATACCCAAATCTTGAACACTGTCAGTGGGTGATAATTTAAAACAGTAGCAGCAGCAATAAGTTGTCCATTTGAGGGTTCTGGTCAAAATTTCTAAACAAAAAGCAATAATGAAAAACTAGGACTTATTAGAGTGATTGAAATGATGCAGCAAAGATTGCTGCCCAAGCAACTTCTGCACACAGCACAACCAAATGGCTCCAGCTGGTGGCCAGACATAAGTTAGGGCTATCTCTCTGCCTGGCAGATTGGGGTCCCTGCTTTCCTATAAACAGACTATTCAGGTATTTGCTAGAGTATGCAGTAATCCACACCCTATTGTTTACACTGCTAGTTGCATGATGCCCCTAGCCTGACCCTTCATTCCTGCCTCAGGTGACCCAGGGACAGAAGAATGCCCTTGGACTCATTACACCCTCCCTGCGCTAGATCTGTAACTAATAAATCTGTGAATGTGTTTCCTATTGTATTGGCACATTGGATTTGTGCCTTTCTTCTGAAGAACTAGGCTCAGTTTTCCCAAAGTTTCCAGGGATATCAACCTCCCAGAGCCAAAGCTCTGGTCAGGCAAAAATAAAACAGGCATGGGTCATATAAAAGCCACAAAGGTGTCTGCTGGTATAAAGAAGTTTCCCATGGAAGGCACCCCCTGGTGGCAAGTAGGTCAACTAAGCAGTAAACCATCTACCACAAAAAGAACTACCCTGCGAAAGGCATACTAAACACAAGTTCACCATTCTTTTGTTTTTCCTGTTAGGGCAGCATTGCTAGCTGCCTGAGCTGGGACCTCTCAAAATTCGTAGTGACTCTTGGCCCAGACCCTTCCAGGTGCAAGGAAACCACGGTATGCTTTCTGCAGATTTTCTTTCTGGGAAAGGAACTGTACAAATAAAACATCAGTGTTCACAGAATAATGGAGTCTGGTTTATTTCTTCACTGGAAACCATTGAAAGGAACCAACACTTGAAGGGGGGAAAGATCCCTTCATATCCCAGTCCCCTTCCCTTCCTAAGCAATACCATTTCTAGGAAAACAAGCCAGAAATGCTTGTCTTGGTCACTCCAGTATTCTGTTGCCTGGATCAAGATTAAGAGTTGGTACCTTTGTGGTCTTTTCACATGAAATTGTCTCCTCAGAAGATGGTGACGTAAGTATCAAAATTACTCATCATTAGTTTTACATTCCATAATAGTATATATTGGACTCAAAAAGTATATCATCCACTGTCCTTTCTGAAAAAAGAAAATTAGCTGCAGCTCCTTGCCCCTACCCTGACTCAAACATTCCAGAAACAAATTTAGTCATGGGGAACTATAAATTCTTTAAATTGTTAATGTGATTATAAAATTTAGTGTCAATATTAACAAAGAATTCTTGAAATAAGGTGCATAATGTAACAGAGGAATTGAAATAAAATTCTACAGCTTAATATGATCTGAGAAGTGATGACAAGAGTGCAGGTGTTGTTTGTTAGTGACATTAAGAAAAAATAGTTGAAATATGTTTTTTAAATTTGTATAGAAACCATGAGTTTTAAATGTATGTGTTAGGAAACCCTAGAGGAAACAAGGAGAGAACTTGATTAATAAAATACATTTTCTGTTTCTTCCAAACTCTGTGACAGTAGTGCATGGCAGTGTTTGTTTATTCATCTGCTTTACTCCACCAAGCCGATGATGTCCTTTAAGTGAACAAAGGCTGCCACCTGTGGAACACCTGCCAATGAAGTGTTTCTGAACTAGATGCTGACAATGGACCTTTATTTAAGTGAGATTAAAATGTAGAGCAGTGATGAGAAGCAGCACTGTAGAGGCAAAGGCCTGCACATCAGAGAGGAATGACGCCGAGCCATTGGTGTGCACCCCAACATCTGTAGGGGTTCAAAGAATTTCCTCTGATCCTAACCTGGAGGAGACAGGGTTTTATGTGAGCCTGCAGTGATGGTTAAGATTTGGAAACACAGGAAGGCAAAGACACTCAGGAAGAATGATGGTGTGAAATTGAAAGAACGTGTCCATGAGAGGAACTGAGATGGAACGATGAATGGCAAAGTAGAAGGAGTTCTTATTAGATTGTGGAAAGTACTAAATGCCATCAAGAAGCTCAAGAAAACTTCTCTTCTGACTCTTTCAGTGATCAAGAACAATACGACAGGAAATAATATTTTTCTTTTGTTACCCTGAGGGCCTTTTGAGCTCTGGAATTTGGATTCGGGGTAAGAGGTCTTCTACAGTCTCATTACTGGGACTGAAATGCTACATGTGCGATTGTGAGCAAGTTTCTCAAGCTCAACTTTAAAATGAAATTTAAAAAGAAAGAGAAAAGCAAAAATCCAAGTGCAATGACATACACATGTAGTCCTAGCTATTCAGGAGGCAGGAGGATTGCTTGAGTCCAGGAGTTTAAGACCAGCCCAGTCAACATAGCAAGACTCTGTCTCAATAAATACGTGCATGCTTGCCTTTATACATACATACATACATACATACATACATGCATATATACATAAACAACACATGTTTCTGAGGGTTTTTAAGTATTGGAAGAGTTAAAGATGCATGTATGGGGCTGGGATTTAGCTCAGTGGTTTGGCCACCTGCTGTGCAAGCGCAAGGACCCGAGTTCAATCCCCGGTCCAAAAAAAAGATGCATGTGTAAGGGTTTTTGAGTATTAAAAGAGTTGAAGGATTTTTGAGTATTAAGAGTCAAACATGCGTAACGTTTAGAACAGCATCTGGTACTTGGCGTGCAATATGTTTTAGGAATAGTGATTGTTCTATGAATTTGCTGCTCTCTACAACCCCTCATCATATCCTGTAAAACTTGTTTTCTCTGACTTTGAGCTGGAAAATAACATGAAAGTGATACATTAGAAAAATTAATCTGGTAGCAGAGAGCAAGGTTGAGAAAAATAAAAAGGGAAATCTGTTGTTTTAAGACAAAACCCAGACTTTCGAATTCCACAAAACTGTCAAAGAATGTCTTGATCAAATAACTTTATCAGTATTTTTCTCTTCTATTTTAATTATTTTTGAAGGCCATTAAAAGTACAATGGGACATACAGTTTTACAGGTCATGTCAGATTTTTTTTTTTTTTTTTTTTGGTACCAGGGATCGAACTTGGGTCCTTGTGCTTGCGCAGCAGGCGATGAAACCACTGAGCTAAATCCCCGGCAAGGTCATGTCAGCTTTGCACTCACAGTTCAGGACAATCCATTCTAAGCATTTTTATACAGACTTTTAAAAATGAGTTCTTTTTCATAGTCTTGGGAACAGAAAAGCTTTTTCAAAAATCTCCAAATGAGAAAAAGAAATCCAGCTTAGATGTTTCCTGTAAGGCATCTACAAGGGATGACTTGTGGACTAAAGTACAACTTACCTTTTAATAATTTCCAAAAGTACAAAGAATCCTTCTTCCTTGTTCAGCGTCACTGGTTCCTGGGAGAACAAGTCAGGATCATCCCTCTTGAACAAATGTTACTCCTTTGTTATTCTTAATTTCCCTCTCATCTTTCCCCTTATTTATGTTTAACATTATGCTGTGGAGTCACAGCAGTATAAAATATGAACACTCCACCAGAAATACCACAGATGGGAAAGAAGCTATTGAATATGTTACTAAATTTCAAATAAGTAAGTATGTTTCTTCTGAGAAAGTAATTCAGCATATTCTTGAAATAAATTAGGACTTAATGATTAAGTAACTTGTTTTTACATATTCCTCACCAACACATAGACATAGACATATGTCTAGGGGCATAGACAGATGAAGTCACATGAACAGCAATAAACCATACCTGTCTGGTTCTTATTCTCACTTACAATTGAAAGTCCTGCAGCTTCCTACAAAATAATTTATTGTGTCCAGGGTGCTCTGTGGGAGCCCACATGTATCATCTAACATCCTCTACTTTGTGGCACCTGTAGTTTTTTTCCCCCTTTGTTTCTACAGCACCGTTTGGTGCTCTTCACCATTTGGTGATCTTCATGGTTAAGGTGCCCACAGTAAGGGTGTCCTGAGTGAAGTGTGGTGCCTCTCCCAGCCGGGGGCTGCCAGTGGAGCACAGGGTGCAAAAGCTTTGGAAACTTTGATAAGCCAAAATTATGCTGTGTAAGGTACATATTTTGTATGGCACTTGTGTCATGCATCTCAAAGCAGTATGTTTCTCTGCAACCCAGTGTCTATAGGTAAAGAATTTTAGCAAAAGTTGCTCTTTTCGGTTTTTAAAATTTTTATTTGAAGCCCTCATCCCAGCTCTGGGTCTAGACTTAGGGACAGGTAAACACAAAAAAACACCATTTTAAACAAAGCCTGTGAGCAGAATTGTTTCTTCTATTACACTGGGTTTCCTGGGAAGTCTCTTAGTCCTGCATGTAAAGACTCGGGCCAGAAGTCTCACATTTCAGCACAGTTTGGGTTCAAGTGGGGACTCCAAATATAATTATATTTTTGCCTATTCTATTTTTACAGAGGTGCCATGATACAAACATTAATCTTTTTGCTTTTTTAGTTTTCAAGCAGTTTTGTAGAATTATTAAGTTTGTGGTTCTGGTTATGGTGGAAGTTTATTAAATTTAGTTGATTTTTGCAACTGCATTCTATCCTGGGAGAATTGTTTTCTCTGTATCTTAGGTCATTTGACTTTGTTTTACTGAGAAAATTGCTATGAAACAAAACTTCATGTGGAGTGTCTAACTGAACTTTAAAATCAATTTGTCATGATTCTTTGTGTGTGTGTGTGTGTGTAATAAAATTAAGCCACAGTTGAACTTTTTATAGGATGAGTGCAGGCCCAATGTTTTCTTCATCTTCTTAATTTTGTGCTTAGCACAATGCCTGATGCAGAGAATTAATTCAATAAATGTTGGTTTCATTAATTACCCTACTGGAGATATTAATATTGGAAAGCTAGAAAAATTATGTCTGTAGCTTATGATTGATTTGAATCTATTTTTACAAAATGTTCACACACCTCTCTCTTAAAATGTTCTACATTCTTCAAAGTTTATTCCAATATCATTTCCTTTAAAAATGTTCCCAGCTCAAAATCTTGAGTACTTATTTCTTGAAAATATATTTCTTAATGATTAAGTTGTTGGTCCTATAGGAGAGGTATTGAAGACCTTTGTTTAGGAGTTTAAAATGCAAGTGAACTTTCAAGCTTTGTTGTATGATACTGTCTTAAATGAACATAATGACTAGGTATACAAATCAGTTCTGTGTCCTGACTCTTTTCTGACCTGGTTTGGAAATTTCCCACTAAGTGGCTCTTATCTCATATTAATTCCAAAGATGACGGACACAGGATTTCATTGTCTCGTTAGTGGAAATTGTGCTCTCTGATTAGCTGCTTTGCCCTTTTTGAAGCTTTGATTTATTGGGGCAGAGCAAACCTTGGCTTTTGTGTGTGCTGAAGGAAACTCGGGTGAGGAATAATTTATAGTTCTCTCTTTGTGGCTGAAAAAATATAAAGGTTATCTTCATTATATTGTTATAGGACTCATTGAAAAACAGAAGAAAGATATTGTAATAAGTAGAAACCCAAACAATGACATTGAACTAGTGTTTCAGTTAACTTAAAAAATTGCTAAAATCATATTTTGATGCAGATTGGCTCTGCTGAACCCTTATCTTGATTTTACAGAGAACAGTGTCTCTTCCAGTCTGGCATCAGTAGCATTTCTGCAGCTCCCAGGCAAGTTACATTTGCCAAAACAAAGTGTGGGTGGCAAACTGGCTAGTAGCACTTTCCACCTGAGAAAATGCTGCCAAAATAGAGGTGACAAGAGAATGTGGGCAACCAGAAAATGGCTGCAAACATTAGACATTACTAAAATGTATATTTTCAAATTTTGATAATTAGATACTACCAAATTCATTTGAGCTTCCCAATATTTTGTTTTCTCCTTTTCATACCCTGATAAAGCCTGTATTTTGGTGACCGAGGCACTTTACTACATGGTACTTCTATTAAAATATATTAAGAAAGCCCTACAGAATCAGAACATTTTCTATAATATGATAAAGTCTGGATTTCTCGTTCTGACCCAGCCAAGACACTGTCTAATGATCACAGTGAATGTAAAAACTCCTCCAGTCTCATGGATAATTCCAAATTCAAACCCTAGCTCCCAGATTAGAAAGCAAGTAGGATTTCAGGATCTTGCATAGGGAGTAATGTGAATGGTAGGAATTAATTCCATTGGTGGATGGTTTGGGGTGAGGAAAGGAAAGGAGAGCCTCCTAAGCAGAAAACAGTAACAGGGCAAATGATTGGGAGTAGGAAAGTTCTCGGTTGTGTTTGTGAAATGGTAAATAATCTGCTTTAGTAACAGATAATATTTTTAGGCATTTATAATATACTGAATACTAACTCATTTATTTGTCAAGACAACATTCTCTACAAGATACCTTTCCTGTCACTATCATATATTAGAGGAAACTGAGCCTGAGAGAGACCCAATAATTCAACCCGAGGTCATACCACCAGAGAGAGGCAGAGCTAGTATGTGTTCCTAGATCTGCTAGATTCAACATGAACTCAGCTATGGTGTCTTTCATTTGTAACAGAGAAGGGGACCATTATAAAAGAGGAGAGGGCAATAGAGAAGTGACAAATACTCTGGAAACAGTAGGGGACTCAGGCTTTTTTCCAATAGATCGCTAGACTGCTGCAAGTGTACATAGTATCTTCCCTTCACATCCACCTATCTAAAAAAACCTCATCATTATTTCCATCTTCTTCGGCAGCCCTCCCCTTAAAGCCAGTACCCAGGTTATAACATCATCACAATATATTTAGGTATCCAACCCAGGGCCCTCGGAGTCAAGGTGCTCCCCATCCTCACATTCTCTCTCTCTGTCTCTCTCTGTCTCTCTCCCTCCCCCACCTCCCCTCCCTCCCGTACTATGGCTGTGCTTCCCACTTTCATATTCTTACCTAGGCTAGTACAACCACTCTTTCTCCCTACCTCCTCCAGTCCCCCCAGTGAATCTTACAGATACAGCTAGAAAAATTTCTGAAGCCAGATCTAGTCATAGCACTCTCCTTCAGGCTTCATGGTTCCATGTTGCCTGCAGGATTCTGTCCAGACTCCCCAGCCTCCCTGGCAAGGACCTTCAGCTTTGAGTCATGCAATAGCCTGAGTGTTTGCGCTCCCCTAAATACATATATTGAAATCCTAACCCCTAATAGGATGGCATCAGAAAGTGAGACTTTTGGGAGATAATTAGGTCATGAGGTTGGTACTCTCAGGATTAGAATTAGTTCCCTTATAAAAGAATTCCCAGAGAGCTCTCTCCACCCCCCACTCCCCTCACCAACCCCTCCCCGTCCTCACTGAGGACACAGTGACAAGCCAGTGGTTTGGAACCTAGAAGAGGCTCCTCATAAAAACCCAACCATCTGGCACTCTGATCTACAACTTTAGCTCCTAGAACTACAAGAGATAAATTTATATTGTTTAGGAGCCACCCAGTCTGTAGTCTTTATTACAGCAGCCTGGATTGAGATAGGTCCCCAACTACATTTCCAGCCCTACCTTGTCCACATCTCTGCAAGATGACAACTCTGAACACACTAACCAGATTCTCCTGAGACCAATCTTACACTTTCTAGCTTCCTTGTCCCACTTTGTCAATGAAGCACCCCTGCCTGAATCACTCTATATAAATCATATCTCCCTTCTTAAAAACTTCCTTCACTCTCCCAGGTAAAATTGATTTCTCCCCTGAACCCTTCTTGCTTGTACCTCACACTTCAAATTCTCCATTCTCTGCATCATATCATAGCCTTTGAGTTTTAGACTTTCTCCTCAATTAGACTATAAAACCTTCATGAGGTAAGAACCTGTCTTACTCATCAACATGATTCCATCACTGTGATTGTTAATTGTGACATGTCAGTTCGATTTGAGTAAGAACTGCCTAGCAGATTAATATACTGAGTGTATCTAGATGATTGGCACGTAGGCTGCAAACTGAGGAGGGAAACCCATTCTGGATGTGGGTGGCACCAACCAATATGCTTGTAGCCTGGAAGAAATAAAAAGCAAAAGAAAAAAGATCTTCCGTTTTTGTCTTTGGAGGAGCTTCAATCTTCACCACGGCCTTTGCAATTTTTTCCCCGTCTGGTACTGGAGTTTGAACACAGGGACTTCTCCTGAGCTACATCCCAAGTCCTTTTTTAAAAAATATTTTGAGACAAGATCATGAAAAGTTATTAAATTGCCAAGCAGGGCTGTAATTTGTAATCCTCCTGTCTCAGCCTCCCAGAATGCTGGGATTATAGATATGTGCTACCATCCCCAGCTTTGTTTCAATTTTTAGATTTCTTAATGTTTTATTTGTGACTTATTTTTTTCATCCATGTCCATTTGGAGGTGTATTTTAAATTCTAAGCTTTTGTCCACTTTCCACATTTTGGGTTTTGATTTTGAGATTAATTCCACTGTATTCAGAAAACACTCAAAGTTGGAAAATCATTGATACTTCCCTTTTCTTTTTGCAATTGGTCTATTTTACTGTATAATTTTTTTTTATTTTTGAACTTTTTATTTTTCCTGGTGTTTATTATTACCACAGTTTAGTTCCCTTAACTTTGAAAAATTTGCAGATTACTAATTCATTCATCGACTATGAAAAACAAAACAAAAAAATCTAATATATTCAAATATTCCAGCTACTTTAACAGTTCTTTTTTAATATTCATTTTATTGGTACATTTTAGGTATACAATATAATGACATTCATCATTGGAAATTTGTATCTTTACTTAATTTACCTTGGTTCTTATTTTTTCCCCCATTCCCCTGCCCTCCCTTCAACCCTTCCACCTCTCCCTATTTACAAAGACTTTGTTTCTATTTTTTCATTTTCTCATATTAATTCTATTCCCTTCTTTCATTTCCCCTGCCCCTCCCACTTCCTCTTCCCCTTTTCCCCTTTTCTTCCTATTTCACCTTATCTATTATACCTTTTAGTCCTTATTTACACTTTCAGTTTCTCACACCAGAGAAACTATTTGGTATTTACACGTGTCCTATTTATTTCACTTGACATTATCCTCTCAATGTGCATCCATTTAGCTATAAATGTCTCTAATTTCTCATTTTTTATGGCTGAGTAGTACTCCATTTTATTTTAAAAAACACATTTTCTTTATCCAATCTCCAATTGATGAACAATTGGGCTGTTTCCAAGTTTTAGCTATTACAAACTGTACTGCTATGAACATGGGTGCACATATATCACTGTGGTATGATTCTTTTAATTCTTTTGGGAAGATCCCCAGCAGGGAAATAGCTGGGTCAAATGGGACTTCCAATCTTGGTCCTTCCTTATCTCTATACTGCTTTCCAAAGTGGTTGCACTAGTCTACACTCCCAACAGCAGTGGAGCAGGGCTCCTTTTCCCCAAGTCCCATCAGCATTTTTTAAGTTCTTTTTGAGAAATCTCACTTGAACTCTCCATCTTCCAACATTTCCTGTTAATGTCATACTCTGCTGCCCTACCAACTTTTCTCTTTAGTACAGTTATATCTCTGTTTTAGAAACCTTAAGGCTTATAATAAAATATCTTCTTTTTCCTCCACAACAGATTGCTGCTCTCAAATTCACAATATTTTTTTTTTTTTTTTGATACCAAGGGTCAAGCTCAGGACCTTTCACTTGCGAAGTAGGTGGCAGAACCACTGAGCTAAATCCCCGGCCTACAAATTCACAATTTTTAAGGACACTAGAACTATTTCGTTTACCTTCCTTTCCCTCTTCCAACATTTCCATTTATCCATGTATTTGTCCATCAAGCCTCATCACATTTACATTCTACCGTGATTAAATATTTGCTTAAAGATGAAAACCATACACAGCATTTGCATTATAGTTATTTAAATATTATTCACAGAATAGCCAAGTTTTATGCTATGACTAGATTTCCTTTTCTTTGGCTCCAAGGTCCTAATCCAAAGGCTATTCACAGGGACACTGATGTAGAGTCTGTTTTCTCACACTCCCACCCCTTATTCAAAATCCTGCAGGATTTCATGTCCAGTATTCAGAGGATTTTTTTTTACAGTTTTGCTTTGTTTTTCACTGAGAATTTCAATGTCTTTTCTTGTGGGGTGAAGATATCCTTAATACCGTGGTTTTCTTATTCAATGTCTCAGTTACAATACAATCTAGTATTTCTAAAGATCACTGATTAATTTTAATTTGTTGTACATTTAACAACATCTTTTCCTGAAAATTTTAACCTTCCTTTTTTATAATGCATTCTGTTCCCTTTCTCATATCCTGAAATTCACCCAGAGTGCATTTTAAGGATACCAAACTTCTTAACCGTTTTTGTGGATGTTGGCTAAACTCCTTTCCTTGAACCACATCTCTCCTCTACCTAAAGCCCACAGGATTTCCGCCACCATCCAGGTAACACTGCTCAGAGGGAAGCTCGCACTTGTGAATGGTATCCCAGAAATCTCAGAAGATTGCAGGACTCCCTGCCCACAACTATGCTGGGCCCCAGGATCGCCTGTGAGTTTGCCATTCTGTTGACTTCTGGAGGCTCACAGTTTGCTCAGGGCTTTATGTGTGCACCTGTGAGTGGATGTTGAGCCTGCCTTTGGATTTTTGTCTCTAGTTCCTTCCAGATTTCTATGCAGATGCTTCAGCCTTCCAATGCAGACTCTTCAGCTTTCTGTCATGGATTTGTTCTAAATTCTGCAGTGACCTCCAGGCCTTTGACCTTTTACTGGATCCTCTAGCTCTCCAGCTTGAAGGTGACCATTTTGCATTCTTCCGTGATTGCATAGGCAGCCATTGTAAGCTTACTTTTTAAATCCTTTATATAATCATATATATTTTACATTAAATCTGTCCCTCTAGTGAACCCTAACTGATAACAACTACTTTGTAGTAAGTTCACAGAAAGGAATTATGCTGAAATGAAGATACAAGTGCTTGATCCTGGCCAGAGGCTCAGGAAAATAGACTTGATGGGCCCTGTCTTCTCTTTCCCAGAGGATTATCCTTGACAAGAGAGCATACTGTAAGGAAGTAGGTGGCAATGGAGCCACCTGAGGCAGGGTGACTTAGGAACATATTCAACAGATTTTATCACATTAAAGCTCCAACTAGGCTCATGGAGACAAAGGCAAAGACAGAGTATTCACAATTATTTACCTTGGCAAATTCTTAATATTGTGTGATATTCATTTCATAAAAGAGTGTCCCAGTTCATTTCTTATTTTTTTGGTCTGTGTACAATTGCCATAGGCCAAATTTGACAGGAAGCTAGGATATTACACAGAATGAAATCCATGTATATTATTTTAAAATATATATTGACAAAATATAGTTGTATATATTTATGGGAAATAGAGTGATATTATGATTTTTCAATACAATATGGAAGGATTAAATCAAGCCAATCAATGTATCTATCACTTCAATATTTTGGGAGAATATTTGAAATTTGCTTTAGTGGCAATGTTGAAATGTATAGTACTAAGTTATTAACTATATTCACATTGTGCAATTGATCTAAAAAATTAATCAAACTGATGCCAGTCAAAGCATACAAAACCTCAGATAGATAGGCGGAATAAGTTTGATTTTTATCTTAGGTCAACTCTATAGATATTATAACCTACATCACACATAGTTTTACAAAATCCTGATGTACTGACAAATAGATATGAAATGAAAGAAGGTGACATAATCAATAATCTACATTTCAGCATGTAAATGCTCAGTTTGGACTACCCTGGAAGACTTAGTAGAGTTGTCTATGCTAACAAGAGAAAAAAATAGCCACACATGCAGACTCATGCAAGTGGGTAGTCTTGGTCACTCAAACACATGAGCTGCTTTGCTGAGAAGGGGCAAGCTAAACAAAGTGTAATCTTCCCTCACTTTGCATGATACTTGTAAATTTGAGATTTCTATATGTATTAAAGTCATGTAAAAATATATTTGCTGTTACATATAAAATATAGTTATATTCTAGGGGCGGATAATTATAAACCTGTATTTTACCTGTTTAGAAGAATGTTGGAATACAACAAAATCTTGGTTTATGGCATAATTTGTTCTGAAAGCATGCTGGTAATCCAAAACACTTGTATATCAAAGCAAATTTCCTCATAAGAAATAATGCAAACTGAGATAATCCATTCCACAGCACCAAAATATTTGTGTAAAAATTATTACAATTACTGTAATATATAAAATAATAAAAATACAAAATATAAAGAAAAATAAATTAACTTGCATTTAGCTTTGAAAACCTTTCATATATAAAATAATACAAATACAAAATATAAAGAAAAATAAATTAACTTGCATTTAGCTTTGAAAACCTTCATGGGTGGTGTAAGGGAGACGAGAGAAGGATTATTGTGTAGGGCAACTTTCACAATCGCTAACAGAATCACTGCTATCTATTGGCTCAGTGGAATCCTTTTATTTTTGTGCAACTTTTAACAAGGAACCTATCCAATGACACTTGCTTTTGCTTTCTTTTGAGGAGTTTGTGGAAATGTGAAATTACATTATCATTAAACAGATTCATTACTTGCATTGCTACATCCTTATTCAGGTGACACTTTTCTACAAAATTTTATACTATTTTTTACATTTTCCAAATCTCCTTAATCTCATTTGAAGTAAGGGATTCCTCTGCCTTTTTCTCCTCTTCCTCTGCAGAGGAGATCTCCATAACCTCTTGCTGTTGGAAGATGATCACCAACAAACTTGCAGTGATAGAACCATTGGCTCAATTGTGATTGCATGATGTTTGGCATTATGTACTACTCATATTGTAAGACATTGCTCATTTATGAAGTTAAAATTTATTAGAAATGTTTGCTCATCTTGTGGAACACTTGCAGAACAAGTTGCTTGCAATCCAAGATTTTACTACATCTGAAAAACATTGAAAAATTGTGTGTATGTAGACTCAATCTCTCTTGGGCAGTGCTGCACCATGCTTTGTGAAACATTTGGATTTCCTGGCTTCCCATAAATGCTAATAGCACTCCCAAATGTTATGACAACCCAAACTAGTCCCATAATTCCCAAAATGGCCTTGGTAGCCAGTATCACCCCACTGAGAAACTCTGACACTTAGACATGATTGACTGCCTGTATGGCTTACTTTCGGTCTTCAGCACCATTATAGTTTAGATATAAAATGTCCTTTATTTTTTATTTTTTTTATTTTTATTTTTTATTTTTTATTTTTCCCCATTAAGTTTATTGGTACATTTTTGGTATAAAATACATTTACATTGATCATTGGGATCTTGTAGCATTACATGAGTCTCTTGGTTCTTTTTTTTTTCCCCTTCCCTTGCACTCCCTTCACCCCCTCCACCCTTCCCTATTTGCAAAGACCTTGTTTCCATTTTTTTTCCTCTTCTCATATTTTTCCCTTTCCCTTTTTCCCTTCCCCTACCCCTCCCACTTCCCCTGCTCTTTTAGACCTTTTCTTCCTGTTACACAATATCAGTTATACATTTTTTAAATTACAATATTAAGATCTAGGAGACATTACCACAGATTTTACAGAATTTCAAAGGATATAGAAAGCATATTACAAAAATCTTTTTTGAAATAAATTTGACAACTTCTAAGAAGTACCTTGGGAGACAAATTAATGAAACTAACTCTGGAGGAAATATAAAATTTGAATAGCACCTATTAAAGAAAGTATATTCCTAGCTTGAAAACTTACCTATATGACAACAGCAGGCTCATAAACATTTTAACTGATAAATTATATCAAACGATTAAAGCAGAAAAAAGAAGGAACACTTCTCCCCTCATTTTAGGAACTCAACATTGTGCTAATCCTAAAACTGGAAGATAATAGAAGAAAAAAGTATGAACATAGATAGAAATTTGTTTAACAAAACAAACTATTAGAAGTCAGATCTGGCAGGATGTAGAAAGTGGTTTTGTTATAGGAATGGCAGTGTTGGTTCAGCATTCGAAGATCTACCCCCAAAAGTCATCATTTAAACAGAGGAAAGGAAAAAGCCATATGATCCTGTCACTAGATGGAGAAAAAGTATTGGACTAAATTCTACAGCTGTTCATGGTAAAAGCTATCAGGAGATTAGAAGTAGAACACAACCTTCTCAGCAGATTAAAGACATGTACTCCATACTTCCAGAGAGAATGCCTTATATAAATGGAGAAGATACAATGCTTTCTCCCTAAGGTGGAGAACAAGGGCAGATATGCTTACTCTTTATCTGTCCATTAAACTTTGAAACCTAGTCCCCACCAAAATAGTCTGGCAATAAAATGATACAACTAGGATAGGATTGGCACGGCAGAAGCAAAATCTTTATATGTAGATGAAATGATCATCTACAGAGAAAATACTAAGAAATCTCTAGGAGCCCCTAGAACTTGTATTTGAATTTAGCAGGATTAGAAAACACAAGGTGTATATAAAAATTCAGATCTGTGTATACTTGCTATAAATGAAGAATTGGACATTGAAATTTAAAAGTTATGTAGGAGTACAAAGGACCTAGAAAAGTTAAAAAGCAAAAACAAAAACAGTGTTGGAAGACGTTTAGCACCAAATTTTAAGACTTCTTTTAAAGCTACAGTAATCAAGGCAGTGTTGGTGTAAGGAAAGACATATAGATCATTTCAATAAAACAGAGAATCTAGAAATAGAACCACACATATATGGTCCACTGAGTTTTGAAAGATTATTTAACATTAGCATTTTATAGAATATAAACTCAATTCAAGAGCCGAGGAAGAGATAGTGTTTTCAGCAAATGGCGCTAGAACACCTGGTATCTGTATATAAAAAATTAACCTCAACCCTTTTTTTCCATACATGAAAATAACTTGAAGGGATCTATGAACCTAAATAAGAAAGTCTAAAAGCATAAAACTTTAAGAAGAAATTATAAGGGAAAATATTTATGAATTCAGGGTAGGCAAGAACTACCTAGGATACAAAAGACATGATGTATAAAAGAAAAAAACTGATGAATGAGATTCCATCAAAATTTAGAACTTTAAATGACATCATTAAAATGAAAAGTAGTCCTTAAACAGACCATATTTACAATGCATATAACCTATGACCAGAATATATAAAGAACTCTTACAGCTCATTAATACACAACCCAATTAAAATGTAGACATGAGAAGATGATAAATAGCCAGTATAGCACAAGGAATGGTGTGCAACTCTAGAATCAGAAAAACACTAATCAGTACAATAATAAGATTGAATTATGCACTTATTAGGGAGATGAAGTTCAAAGTTTTAAAGGCCTTGTCATGACATTTTCCTTTTGTTGGAATCTCCCTCTTTGCATTTAATTTGTCACACGCAATGGATTCATTCTGCTGGGTTTCCTGGGGTTGTGATCCTCATTGTCTTTTCCTAGGGTATTGTCTAAAATTTTTTGGAGTGCCAGTTTGGTATTCATGAAGTTCCTGAGATGCTCTTTGTCAAGAAAGTATCTTATTTCTCCATCAATTTTGAAAGATAGTTTTGCAAGGTACATCAGTCTGGTTTGGAGGCTGTTTTCCTTTAGGGCTTGAAATCATCACTCCAAGCTTTTCTTGCCTTGAGGGTTTGCATTGAGAAGTCTGCTGTGATTCTGATGGGCTTTCCTTTGTATATGATTTGTTTCTTTTCTCTCACTGCTTGTAGAATTTTGTTCTTCTGTTGGATTTCTGGAATCCTAACTATGTGCCTATATGTAGATTTTTTTTGATCAAGGCTAGCTGGAGTCCTATATGCCTCACGTATCTGTATGTCAAGTTCTTTTTCCCTGCTTGGGAAGTTTTCTGCCATCACTTCTGTGAACAGTTTTTTATGTCATCTGCAGTCTCTCCTCTTTCTTCACTGACTCCAATCAGTCTTATGTTATTCTTCTTTGCATCATCTAGCAGCTGCTGGATTGATGTCTCATGTTCCCTTACAATTTTAAAGCAATTTTTCTTTTCCTCCTCACTAACTGCAATCTTATCTTCTATATCTGAAATTCTATCCTCACTTTGGTTCATTCTGCTGTGCAGACTTTCGATGGAGTTTTTAATCTCTTGGAAATCTGTTTGTATCTGTTTTATGGATTCCATTTGTTTCCTATGTTGGGATTCCATCGTGTTCCTCAGATCCTCTATTTTTTCATCTGGGTCCTCTCTAGATTTATTCATCATGTCTTGCACCATGAGCAAAATCTTTGCTGTTATCTGAGTAATTATTTCTGATTTCATTTTTCCCAGATCCTCTTTTGTTGCCAGTTCAGAGAGTCCAGGTGGTTGCGTATCAGATTGTTCCATCTCATTTCCCTTTGGGGTTGCTGTAGGTGACCTGAAAGTCTGGTTTTGAGGCTTGTTTATGTGTTTTCTCATTTCCATAGGGGGAGGGTGCTTCTGGCACCCACGCGGCTCACCTTCTCTGCCCTAGGAGCTTGGGATGGCAGTGGGGGAGCTTCCTTCTGAGTGCTGGGACCTGCTGAGCTTCTCTGCCCTAGGAGCTTGGGATGGTGGGGGGGGAGCTTCCTTTTGGATGCTGGGACCAGCTCAGCTTCTCTGCCCTAGGAGCCTGGGATGGCAGTGGGGAGCTTTCTTCCGGGTGCTGGACCGGCTCACCTTCTCTGCCCTAGGAGCCCTGCACCATCCTTGGGAAATCTGTTTCCGGTTTCCTAAAATGTCCTTTAAAAGTCTCATGTTCAGAAGTGGGGCCTGGTTGGAAGGAGCACACCACTTGGGGTGTGACTTGGAAGTATATATTTTAATCCCCAGATCTTCCTTCTCTGCTTCCTGGCTGCCATCGGTTAAACGCCTTTTCCTCTGCCATGCCCTGATGCCATCCTGTTTCTGCCTTGGAGCCAAATGACCATGGACTGAAACCATGAGCTAAAATAGACCTCTCTTCGTTTAAGTTGTAGGTATATGTTTTGTGCCACCAATGGGAAAGTGACTAATACAGAAAACTGATACTAGAAGTGGAGTTGTTGCAGTGAGTGTACTTGAATATGTGCTTCAGAAACCTTTGAAACTGATTCACTGGAGGAGTTTGGAAAAGATTGGAGATTAGAGCTAGAGAAGTCCTAGGGTGCTGTAAGCTGGGCTTGATGAGCTCAGAAGACCAGAATGCTGATAAGAATACAGATAGTAAAGGCCAGGCTTCAGAGGTTTCAGTTGGGAACAAAGATTCCATTGGCAGGTGGATTAGAGACCATGTGTATTAGACTCAATCTACATTTTGTCCATGTCCTGAGATTTTGGAGAGAGCTGCCCAAGCCCTTTGGAAGTCACCCTTCACCAAAACTTGCTCTGGGTGTTGGACACACAGCTATAAAATTTAATGTTTTCCTTGCTTGATTTCGGTCTTGCATTAGTCCTATTTCTGTCCATTTCCCTATTCCTTCTTTTTGGAATGGGAATGTTTACCCTATGCTAATTCATGTTGGAAACATTTAACTTTCTTATTTATTTTTATAGGGCTTCACAGAATTTGCTCTGAGTCTCAGAGGAAACTTTGGACTTGGACTTTTCAGCATTCCTGGAACTGTTAAGACTGTGACAACTCTTAAAGATGGACTAAATGCATTTCCAGAGGTGGGGCATGGTTGGAAGGGATGATCCACTAGGGGCATGCCTGGGAAGAGTGTATTCTAGTCCATAGCTCTTCACTTCTCTCTCTGCTTCCTATTCCAAGGGCTTAGAGATCACCTCCCAGGAGCCAGTAGCAAAGACTAGACCATTCTTTGAGTAAGATTAATTCTTTTCCTTTCCCCTTCTTTCTCTCTCTCCCTCCCTGTATATCTGTCTCTGTTTTGCCCTGTCTCTCTATCTCTGTCGTTGACTCTCTGTCTCTATCTCTGTCTCTGTCTGTCTCTTTCTCTCTCTCTTGTTCTCTGTTTCACAGTGCTAGGGATAGTATCTAGGGCCTCGCTCATGGTAGGCAAGCACTCTACTACTCAGTTATACTCCCCAGCTCACTAAGGTTAAGTTACCTAAAATGATACAAAATATGTAAAAGTTCTTTTTAAAAGACCATCACAGAGCTAACAAAATAGCAGAATTATTAGGCAAAAATTACATGAACATGGAGTCATAGAGGTACAGTATGTAAAGAAAGACATAAATCTTGAAGGCAAGTGCCAATCCTAGGGGGCTTGTTCAGCTAGCCTCAGAGGGATGGGGACCAAGACGAAGTCCGGGGTCCACCTAAGATGGAACATCTAGTAGGAGACCTTTCTGCACGTAATTCTGGGACCTCTAAGTGTAAGGGTAAGCCAGAAAAAGTTACTTTTCACCACCATCTCATGCAGGGATTTTTACTTTAGCACTAAACAGTGATGGAAGGGGGCACAACAATCTCTGAGATGTAACAGTGAGCTTATGTTGACACAGATTTGCAGCCCAGTCACTCAGATTTTCAGTCCAATAGAACCTCAGACTTTTCTTTATGATGATAGTTTCCTAAATGCAGAGACATTTGGCTACATCTACATAGACATTTCTGTTTTTAAAAAATTAAACCTTGTTTCTTTGGCAATATTCACAAAAGAAATGATTTTTGTTCCTCTTACCTGAGTCTATAGTTGTAAGATGTGTCATGGATATTGGTGCTGTGTAACAAAAAATTAATTGTAACTAGCATGTGTTTCAGAATACATGATGTTAAGTTTTTAAAATAAATTTTTAAAAAGAACCTCAGGCTTTGAATTTTGTTTGAAGTGGCCATCCCTCCTAGCCCTTGGTGGATGTTGATTCAGGTCCTCTTGGGAGGAGTATGGCTTCATCTTAGAAGTCTAAGAAAATTCTCATAATTAATTTCTAAAGAAAATGGCAACCTTACAGAAAAAAAAAAACAACTAAGCATGTAAGGAAGTAAGAGAAGAGTAGGAGCCAACAGAATAAGAGACTACAGAAACAGACCTACAAATCCTTCATATATTGAAAATATCTACAAAACATATTACTACAAAATGTATTAAGAGGGCTTAGAAAATGAATTTGCATCTTAAGTTTCTAAAGATTTGAGTTTCTTTACATAATTTTCACACACACACACTTAGACAATAAATACAGCTCATTGATCTTCCAGAAGTGTTTACAGAGCTGCTTTGGTTTTAGTCAATAGTGCCTTCATCTAACCTTTGATCTTTTAAATAAAAAGGAAGATATTATGATATATATTAGTGCTGTTTTGAAAAGAAATGTAAGTACAGTTGCTACTTAAACAAGGTACTTTATTTAAAAATTAATTGGGCCAACTATTTATTAGCTATTTGGCCTTGGGCAAATTATTTAATATCTGTGAATTGAGGATAATAATAGCATTGTCATAATTTTTAATAAAATAAGGATAGGACTAGTATTGACTTCATAGGAGTATAATGAAGACTAAATATCAATGTATGTAAAATACATTGTAAATACATTATCAATGTATGTAAAATACTGTCAGCACACCTGGCTGACAGTAACTGACCAATACTTGGTGACTTCCTTTGGAAAAAGGAAAATGTGGTGTTCAAAAGATTAATTACAAGCAACTATTCACTTGATGAAAGTATATAATGTGGTGTTCCTTTAAAAGGGGTATATTTAATGCTCACTGATTAAAACATTCTTTTAATCCTGGGTAGATGTCTCTGCTATGGAAGCAAAGAAAAGAGCCAGCAGGGGCCTTTGTTTAAGGTGTGACCTTGTCAAGTCATCATATTCTTCCAATTCCATTTTCTTCTCACATCTTTTCCCCTCCCTTTGATGCCTTTGTCTTTCTATTCAGTGAGTATGTGAATAGTCACATCCTCTGCAAAGTAACACTTCACACATGTGAAAACTATTTCATTACCTCTTCTCTGTTGACTAAATCAACTTCTTTAAACTCTTTGCTTGGTCAGTTTTCCAAAACCATCATCACCAATTTAGAAACTATGCATGTTTTATTACATGCTACTTAAATTTGGAGCTCAAGAAATACATTCTTTTTCAGTGATGTCCAAGTAGTGCTCATTCATTTGGAAGGTAAGTTTACCACTTCTATGTGTGTTTCCTGGTCCAGTATTGCACCTGATTTTATTCTTTTAGGGGCTGGCAACTGAAAGTGTTCGGCCTGCAGTTCAAGTTCATTGACTGCCTGTTTTTGTAAAGAAAGTATTAACACATGGATATGTGTTCCTTTCAGTATTGTCTGTTGTCGCTTTTTTGCTGAAACTACAGAGTTGAGTAGCTGTGATAGAGACCTTATGGCCCTCAAATGTCTGAACTATTTAATATTTGGCCTTTCGCAAATAAGTTTGCTGATCTCTGCTTTAAAGCATTTTTATGCTACTAAGGGATGCTGCCCTTCAGTGCCCTTCTTCCACTGCATCTCTCTCCCCTCTTTCTGTTCATGATGCTAAAGCCACACTGGTGTTCCTTTGGTTCCTACAATGCACAAACATCCTTCCTGTCAGAGACTTCCCATAGGATTCCTTCCTACGTGATTCCTACCTGGAACAGTCTTCTTTGTCTGGACAGCCTTCTCCCCACAGAGGACTGCTTCTTGTCTTTTACCCTTCAGATCTGACCTCCCTAGTGATTGTGCACAAACTATCCTTCTTTAAAACACCAGCAGTATCCTGCTCTTTCCCTTCAAATCACATATCACAATTGGAAATGGAATTTTTATTTCTTTAATGCCCCTCTCCCCTCTTGTCTGTGAACTCCATGGGTGAGGGACAATGTCTTGTTTTGTTCACGGCTTGATCCTCAGAGCCTGGCACTAAATAGGTACACAATAATTAATTACTGAATAAATGAACAAATATGTGGTGAATTTGCATGTATAACAATCTTTCTTTTATTTGCAATTTGGATCTTCTCCTTAAAAGTACTTTGCTTTGATAATGTTTGTTATATTTCTTCTCCTTGGCTCCAAATTATCAAGGTCATGCTGTATTTAAATATTTTTTCTTTCTTTATGGTAATTTCTCTCTCAGCTTGATGCCATTTGTGAACTTAATGAATACTATTTGGTTATTTATGGGGTTAGAAGCAGAATAAGGAAGACATGTTGTACTGACTACTGTTATATTTGGGTCATTTTGGTAATAGGAACACTGAATCTTCATAAAGAAAGTATCAGCTCATTCCTGAATGAGATGCTGGAAATTGTATATTAGAATATTAATGGATACTTTGTAAATTGCATAATATTTGGTTCTGGGATATTTGTATGTTGATGCTCGTATACATTATGATTTCTAGAAAAATCATTCCCATAGGCCAAAATTGATTACACTTACAAAGTATACTCTAATTACAAAGATTTTCCTTTAAAAACTGTCTGCAGTACTGCAGTAAGTGCCTCTTCAGAGTAAAATGAGATGCAGCAGAGAAGATGAAAATCCTTAAGCAATGTACCAATTATGGCTCTGATTAAACTGTGTCTGCTTTGCAGCAATGGGTTTGCTGAAATGAAAGCTTTGCTATTGCCAATTACACTATGCATATCTCCTTATCCACAACTCCATCAGAACAACTTCTGTGTAAAACACAGCAGCTCCTTAACAATTCAAGAACACTGGGCAGAGGAGATGAGAACTTAGAGAATGCAGGTAGGAACAGTAATTTTTAGAATGTGGCTCTCAGGCAGCAGCATCCCTGGGAATTTATTACAAATATAAATTCACAGGGCCCACCTCAGCCTACTGAATCAGGAACTTGATAGGGTGTGTGAAAGAAAAATTTTATTCATGACACTTGTCAAAAACAGATTTATTTAAAGGAGAGTACCACAGTGAGGTTTTGTCATAGGGAAGAAATATTGGGCTCACCTCCAAATACAAGGAAAACTGGGAGTTGATAGCCAAGGGGAAGGATGGGGCTCAGAGGATGGAAAACCACTGAGAGGAAATATTAGTGCTAAGAGAGAAATCTGGCTAAATGGACTAAGGATTCTTTCTGAAAGCTGACTATAGCAATAGACATGACCTGGGAGGGAGAGGAGGATGAGGGATTTGGTCAGATGTGGTAGGTGATCAGATATCAAGGATGGAGAATTCTAATTAAGCCAATTTAGCAGGATTCTTTCTAAACTGGACAATGAAAAGGTAATTACATGAGCCCCAAAGTCAGAACCTCATTGAAAAAAGATTTTGAAGGAGCTTGACTACAATTTGGTGAAGGACAGAATCTTCATCAGGTGGGAGGAGAGGAAATCAGCAGTCTATGTCCTAACAAGCCCTCTGAGAAAATCTGTTGCAGTTGCACTACTGATATACAGAAGTAGGAAGGAAAAAATGTCCTAGGTATATTCAGGTAGGAGACGTGTAACATAAAGTCCTATGTAAAGTCCTGAGGTCTCCTACCTATATGCCAAAGAGTGAGGATTTCCATTCAGTCCATTGTCTCCTGATACCACAAGCCTTGCTCGTGGGATGAGGCTCAAAGTCAGTGAATTTCTTCTGCGTTTTGGATAGATCTGGTAGGTTTACAGGGATCTATCCTGACTCAGATGTGAGTAGTAAGTGAGCCAAGACTCATCTTCTCTGCAGTATGCATTGGACATGCACTTGTCAGAACTTCATCTTTTCTCACTTTTTAAATTTTGTTTTCATTATAATTGACCTTGGAATCCTCTTGTTAGTCTTTTTGTACCTTGACTTCTTTATATTTTGGGTTCAATGGAAGAGAGATGCTGACACTTGAATAATGCCAAACACATTTGTTACTTTCACTTGGGAAATACAAATCATTATAGTTACTATTACTAGTATTAAGTATAGAGGTAGCCAAAATTCTATGAACAAATATTTACTTAGTGCCTTTTATGCACCTAGTTCTCTGCCAGATACCATTAATAAGTGTGGCTACCCTAATCGAGGAGATGACAAAGTAATGGTGCCATCACATTTTCTAATCAGACTATAACAGGAGAAAACTGCAAGGCATTTATTTAGGATGTATACTAACCCTTTGAAGTACAAATATTCACAGAAAAGGAAATAGACCAAAATAGTTAATAGGATTATAAACTAAAAAGATCTGAGACTGTGAAACATAACATGAAACAACAGTTCTTTCTAATCATGCCTTGGCAATAACTGAAATAATTTCTCAGGCACTAGAATACTTCTCAAAGAATACATAGAGGATAAAGGAATCTCTTGTTTGAACAAGAGAAAATGTTAAAATATGATTTAAAATGATTAAAAGCAAGAACCACTTATCTCTTTTGGGATAATATAGAATGGCATTGTGTTACACCATATGAAAGAAAGATTGTTAATTGGCACACCCAATTAAAATACTATTTAAGATATTATTTATTTATTTATTTATTTATTTATTTATTTGTTTGTTTGTTTTTTGGTACCAGGGATTGAACTTGGGTCCTTCTGCTTGTGAGGCAGGCAACGGAAGGATATTATTTTATAGCAAGGGGGCTATTTATCTGATTTTCCATTCTATCAGAATATTAACTGAAATATTTGTGCTTCTACAATTGATAAGGATTCTTCAACATAATTTTATTCATAAAGTTGTTTAAAATAATTCATTCAGAATGAATGTACCCTCTGTAGAGTGATATATATTTTACTATACATTTTTAAATCATAAATATATACAGCAGATATATATGCTATTGAGCGGGTTTCTGATGTTAATATCATGTTCTTTCTCATTAAATATTGGGTTGTTATTCTTATATTGGTATTCAAGGGAGGGGTCTGTTTTGAATTCTTTCTCTTTGTGTGTTGTCCAAATTAAGCTTTTCCACCCTCCACCTTATTTCCTGGGATCATTTATTGTCTCAATTCTGGGCCAAGAGTGTAGGCTTGTGTTAAAAATTCACCTACATTCTGTCACATATATGGATATAATTTTGGGAAACTTAACCTTTTTGAATCTCAGTTTCTTCTCCTAGTTCTAGTTCTGTGTTGTCTATTTCAATGATTGGAGTATCTTCTTGTTAATAGATTTTCTTGCTTTGGAACTTGGATAAAAATGGACGTCAGACTACACAGGTTCTATGGCAATCTGAATAACATTAAATATGCTCTCTGTGTTCTATAATCACTGAGGGAAATAAATACATTCAAAGGTTTAAAAAATGACAATATCTATTCCTAGTTGCAGAAGGATGTTATGGAGATGGGTATTAGGGAGGATGAAAATGATAAAATTTAAGTCAAAATAATAAAATTTAAGACAGATGTGAAAAGTTTGGATATAGTGAAGGAGATAAAGAGAGAGGAAAGTTAGGTAAAAATGACACCATCCCTAAAGTGTACAAAAATGTACAGGAAAGGAATAGGAGAAATGAAAATGATGTCAAGAAATAATTAAAGAAAAGACAATGTACAGAGGATACAGCTAATGTCATAAAGAAGATCTGAGGTCAACACAGGAGTCAACTGTAGATCTCAGGCAGCTTAACTGAGAGGCAGATAGGATATGGCTCTTCGTGTTGATGAGGGGGCAATTTTTAAAACAATATACTGTACATGCTTTTTCTTTTACCTTTTCTCTCACTATTTTTGAGAGCATTCTGTGTCCTGGGAGACTGAATATCATCATAGCAAGCGTACAAAGGGGTAGATTGAAGTGAGGGTAAAAAGGGATGGAGGAGACAAGATGAAAAGAGAAGCATAATTTTAAAAAGCATGGGAGAGGACGAGGCTTATGGGCTGCCTTACCACTGCTCCCAGCACAAAGGAGGAGGCTTCCAGGTTGCTGTACCACTACTCCCAGTGCAGAGGTGGTGAGCCACGCAGGGGCTATCACCACCACCCCCTGGTCCTCCCACCGCTGACCCCATGAAAATGAGAAGACATGTAAACAAGTCTCAAAACCAGACTTCCAGATCACCTACAGCAACCCCAAAGGGAAACAAGATGGAACACTCTGATACTCAACCACCTGGGCTCTCTGAACTGGCAGCAAAAGAGGATATGGAAAAAATGAAATCAGAAATAATTTTTCAAATAACAGCAGAGATTGTAACCATAGTGAAAGACATGATTAATAAATCTAGAGAGGACACAGATAAAAAAATAGAGGAGCTGAGGAACATGATGGAATCCCAACATAAGAAACAAATGGAATCCATAAAATAGATGCAAACAGATTTCCAGGAAATTAACCACTCCACTGAAAGTCTACAAAGCAGAATGAGCAAATGTGAGGACAGAATTTCAAATATAGAAGATAAGATTGCAATTAGTGACCAGGAAAAGAAAAATTGCTTTAAAATTATAAGGGACCACAAGACATCAATCCAGCAGCTGCTAGACAATGCAAAGAAGAATAACATAAGACTAATTGGAGGCAATGAAGAAACAGGAGAGAGTGCAGATGACATAAAAATACTGTTCACAGAAGTGATGGCAGAAAACTTCCCAAGCAGGGAAAAAGAACTTGACATACAGATAAGTGAGGCATATAGGACTCCAACTAGCCTTGATCAAAAAGAATCTACACATAGGAATAAAATTGTTAAGATTTCAGAAACCCAACAGAAGAACAAAATTCTACAAGTAGTTAGAGAAAAGGAAAAAGTCACATACAAAAGAAAAGAAAGCCCATCAGAATCACAGCAGACTTCTCAATGCAAACCCTCAAGGCAAGAAGAGCATGGAGTGATATATTCCAAGCCCTAAAGAAAACAGCCTCCAACCCAGATTGATGTACCCTGCAAAACTACCTTTCAAAATGGATGGAGAAATAAGATACTTTCATGACAAAGAGCACCTTAGGAACTTCATGAATACTAAACCAGTATTCCAAAAAATTTTAGACAATATCCTAGGAAAAGACCACGAGGATCACACCTCCAGGAAACCCAGCAGAATGAATCCATCCAATACGACAAGAAATTAAACAAAAAGAAAACGTCATGACAATGATAAGTCAATACATATGAGTTATAACCATCAATGTTAATGGTATCAACTCACCAATCAAAAGAAATAGACTGGCAGAATGGGTCAAGAAGCAAGGAACAACAATATGTTGCATACAAGAAACACACTTAATTCAAAACAAAACTCAAACTGAAAGTTAAAGGGTGGAAAACAATACTTCATGCGACAGGAACCTGAAAAAAAGCAGGAGTAAGTAGCTATCCTCTCTGCAGATCAAGGGGATTTCAAACCAACACTGATAAGAGAGACAAAGAAGGACACTACATCCTTGTAAAGGAAACAATCCAAGAGAAAGAGATGACAATCATTAATATATAAGCACCAAACACTAGTGCGTCCAACTATATAAAACAAATACAGATATAAAAAATCATATAAGCACTAATACAGTTGTAGTGGGGGACCTCAATACCCCACTGTCACAAATAGATAGATCAACTAGACTAAAAATAAGCAATGAAATACTAGAACTCAAACTCTTGTTCAAATGAATTTAACAGATGTTTACAGAGTGATCCACTGCACAAAATCAGAATACACATTCTTTTCAGCTGCACATGGGTCATTCTCCAAAATAGACCACATACTTGCTCATAGAACATATTTAAGTAAGTACAAGGAACTGAAGCTATCCCCTGTATATTATTAGACCATAGTGTGATGAAATTGGAGATCAATAGCAAAAGAAACAACAAGAATTTCATAAACACATGGAAATTGAACAACACATTACTGAATGACCAATGGGTCACAGAGGAAATTAAAGAAGAAATCAGACAGTTCCTTCAATTAAATGACAATGACAATACAACATATCGGAATCTATGGGACACAACGAAAGCAGTCTTACGAGGGAAATTCATAGCAGTGAATACACATATTAGGAAAACAGAATGAGCCCAATTAAACAACCTGATGATGAACTTCAAGCTTCTAGAAAAAGAAGAGCAGGACAATGCCAAAGCTCATACAAGGGAGGAAATTATAAAGATCAGAGGAGAAATCAATGCAATGGAGACTAAGAGAATGACACAAAAAAATCAATGAAGCCAAGAGTTGGTTCTTTGAAAGCATCAACAAAATTGACAAACCTTTAGCCAACCTTGTCAGAAAAGGGAAAGAAAAGGCCCAAATCCATGCAATTAGGAATGAAAAGGGTGAAATCACAACAGACCCAGCAGAAATCCAGAGGATCATCAATACCTGCTTCCACAACCTGTACTCCAATAAGATGGACAACACAGAAGAAATGGACAGATTCCTAGATATGTATGAATTACCAGAGTTGAACGAAGAAGACCTAAAAATTCTAAACAACCCAATATCAAGCAATGAAATTGAAAACATAATTAAAAGCTTACTAACTGGGCCCTGATGGCTTCACTGCCAAATTCTACAAGACATTTGGAGAGAAACTGCTGCCACTACTGTTTAAACTCTTCAATGAAATCAAAGAATTCATTCTTGGAAGCAAGCATCACCTTGATCCCCAAAGCAGAGAAACACCCAGCTGAAAAAGAGAACTATAGGCCAATCTCACTCATGCACATAGATGCAAAAATCCTTAAGAAGATACTGGCAAATAGAATGCAGAAGATCATCAAGAAGATCATACACCCTGACCAAGTGGGATTCATCCCAGGGAAGCAGGGATGGTTCAACATACGCAAATCAATCAGTGTAATACACTATATCAATAGAGAAAACCGTATGATCATCTCAATAGATGCAGAAAAAACATTTGACAAAGCATGCATTTATGATAAAAACCTACAAAAAAATGGAATAGACAGTGTCTACCTCAATCTGATAAAAGTCATCTATGAAAAACGAACAGCCAATATCATACTAAATGGTCAAAAACTGAAATCCTTCACACTAAAATCAGGAACAAGACAAGGATGTCCACTATCACCTCTCCTATTTAATATAGTTTTGGAAACATTAGCCACAGCAATTAGTCAAGAGAAAGAAATAAAAGGAATAAAGATAGGAAATGAAGAAGTCAAATTGTCATTCTCTGCAGATGACATGATACTCTATATAGGAGTCCCCAAGGACTCCACCAAAAGTCTTCTAGACTTAATAACCAAATTCAGTCAAGTAGCTGGATACAAGATCAACACAAAAAAATCAATAGCTTTCCTCTATATGAACAACAGACTCACTGAGAGAAAAATAGGGCAAACAATTCCTTTCACAATGGCATCCAAAAAATTGAAATACCTAGGAATCAACCTAACAAAAGAAATCAAAGACCTCTTCTCTGAAAACTATAGCACTCTGAAAATAGAGATTGAAGAGGATATGAGAAAATGGAAAGACATCTCCTGCTCCTTGGCAGGAAGGATCAACAAAGTGAAAATTGCATACTTCCAAAACTGCTACATAGATTCAATGCAATCCCAATTGAAATCCCAGAAGCTTACTTCATGGACCTTGAGAAAACAATCTAAAACTTCATTTGGAAAAAGAAGAGACCCAAAATAGCAAAAGCAATTCTAGGCAACAGAGACATTGCAGAGGTTATCACAACCCCCAACATGAAACTATACTACAAAGCTACTGTGATAAAAACAGCATGGTACTGGCAGTGAAACGGACCAGAGGACCAGTAGAACAGATTAGAAGAGGAAGAAACAATATCAGACATACTCAGCCACCTCATCTTTGACAAAGGAGCCAAACATCCTCACTGGAGGAAAGATAGCCTCTTTATTAAATAATGCTGGAAAAATTGGCTTTCGACTTGCCAAAGATTAAATCTAGACCTATATCTCTCACCATGCACTAAACTAAAATCTAAGTGGATTAAAGGTCTAAATATTAAAACAGAAATGCTGAACTGGCTGGAACAGAGATTAGGTTAGAGCTCTTGAAGACATTGATGTAAGAAAAGATTTTATGAACAAAACCTCCGTTGCTCATGAACTAGCACAATCAACAAGTGGGATCTCTTCCTACCAAAAAGCTTCTGCACAGCAAGAGAAACCACCAACAGAGTGAAGAGACAACCCACAATGTGAGAAAATATTTTCACCTGCTGTTCCTCAGACAAAGGTCTACTATCTAGAATCTATAAAGAACTTTAAAAAATCAGACCCACCAAATTTAAAGACCCAATCCAAAAATGCACATCTGAAATGAACAGACATTTCTCAGAAAAAGTAGTAGAAATAGCAAATAAACATATGAAAAAATGTTCAACATCACTGGTCATTCTATAGATGCAAATGAAAACAATGCTGAGATTCCACCTCACCCCAGAAAGAATGGCTGCTATCATGAAATCAACCAATAACAAGTGCTGGTGGTGGTGTGGGGAAAGAGGAATACTGGTCCACTCCTGGTGGGAGTGTAGACTGGTGCAAACACTTTGGAAATCAGTATGAAGATACCTCAAAGAACTAGGACTGGAAGTCCCATTTGACCCAGCTATTCCCCTGCTGGGTATGTTCCCCAAAGAATTAAAAGAATCATAACACAGTGATATATCTGCATCCATGTTCAAAGCAGCACAATTTGTAATAGCTAAAACTTGGAAGCAGCCCAATTGCTCATCAACTGGAGACTGGATAAAGAAAATGTATTTTTTTTTACAAAATGGAGTACTAATCAGCCATAAAAAGGAGAAATTAGAGATATTTATAGCTAAATGGATATACATTGAGGTGATACTCTTAAGTGAAATAAATAGGACACACATGTTTAAATACTGAATAGTTTCTCTGGTATGAGAAACTGAGAGTGTAAATAAGGACTAAAAGGTCCCATAATAGATAATGTGAAATAGGAAGGAAAGGGGGGAAGTGGGAGAGGTAGGGGAAAGGAAAGAAGGGAATGTAATTAATATAGGAAATGAAAAATAGAAACAATATCTCTTTAAATAGGGAGGGATGGAGGGGTTTAAGGGAGGTCAGGGGAAGGGGGAAAAAATAAGAACCAAGAGAGATTATGTAAAGGTGCAAATTTCCACTATGAATGTCATATTGTATACCTAAAATATACCAATAAAATTAAATTAAAAAAAAATAAAAAGCAAGGAAGTTTTACGGCAACACACAACTCTTAAAAGCCAGCTTTGTAAGACAAAGGAGCTTTCTGATTCTTTTTCATCATTAATGTATCATAGCCCATTGGACTTGACCATACAGGTAAATTTAGTTTAAGTGCCAGCACAAAGGAAGAGAATTCTTGTGAGAAATCATGGGTGTTTGTGTGATTTGGGTAGGACAGAGAAATTCCTGCCTAGTTCTGAGGAAAGGTACAGAAGGTATGGTCAAGTAAGAAGATAGGGGTGGGCAGACCCACCCTATGGACAAAGTCAGCAGGGGACAGTCTGTGCCAGGGACTGAATGGGATATATCACCAGGACAATACCGAGGTTCTGTGGGGTAGGGAGAGCCAGGTTGGAGCGGACTCAGTAGCTGGGCCCAGGCTCTGCCACAGCGACAAAACCCATTAGGAAAACCTCCCAACCTTGATCTGCTTTCAAAGTAATATCAACATAGAGGGTAGAGTGACCAAGGCATCAGAGCAAAATCTCTATTTTGTAAACATACTATTTTTTAAAGAATAGAGGTAATATTTAAGCTAAATCAGTTCCTTAAATATTTGCAGGAATCATGCTTTAAAGATAAATACCTAAAAGTACACAGGGCATGATATTTAAGATCCAGCCAGTATAGTAGAAAAAGGAGTTAAGAGAAATCCCGTCCCCTTTTCTCGAAGTCTACTTCCCTGTTTCCTATTCTCTCAATCTTATTTTGCTCTTTAAATGATTTCTATTTTGGGTTCTCATATAAGAAAAACTATATGATATTTAGCCTTCTTGTCTGATTTATTTCATAATACAAGACACATACTTGTCTCTGTATAAGGAGGCAAAGATGTGATGTGCCAGTTCAACTAAACATGCAGGTATGAGTGCCTTTGAGCCTTGTTCTACCCCACACCCCTTGCTTCACTGTATCTTCTGACCCCTTTTATCCATACTGTAGCAGCATCTCTGTGATGAGAAGTTTGCTAGGGGAAAAGGTAAATGATGAGAGAGAGCTGTTAAGCAAGGCCAGTGAATGTTCTGGAACCCTGTTTCTTCTGAAAAACAAAAAAAAAGTTTACATAAAACCTGTAGGTGGAGAGAGGAAGAAGAAAAGAGGAGTGATGAAGATGGAATAACTGACAGTGCATGCAGACATTTTCACTGTTAAAAATCCAGATGAGTGTTGATGCAACCATCCTGCAATTTATTTACATATTGAATCTAATAGGGCTCTCTTGAGGGTCACCAGGGCTCTGGGGCTTTGACTGATCCATGTACTAGAACTGCCAAGTAAAAAAAGAAGAGTGGGGTCTAGGGGAGAGAGTTAACTTTTCTCTGCTTGCTGAGACAAAATACCCAACACCCAAATTTAAAAGGGGAAAGGTTTTATTTAACTCACAGATTGTTGAGGTTTCAGTTCATAATCAGCTGGCACCAAAGCAGGGTGGCAGAGGGCAACAACTCATGGTGGTAGAAGGCAGAAAAAGCAGCAATAGACCTTAACAGCATCTTTCTGCCCCTTTTGTCTTATTGAGAGCTGGTAGCACTCACACCCTCCATCCTTGTGCCCTCCAGCCTAGCCTCATCATAAATCAATCACACTCTAGATACATCCACCTCTGAAAAGAGCATGAGGCTTTGGGGGGGGGGGTCATCTAAACACAAGTTGAGAGAGAGAGAGATACAAGTATAGCATTTGTGGTTGTGAATCATGACCATGTGACCCTCTGGGCAGGGCACTTTGCTGCTGGTGGTCACTGCAGGGCTATTGGAATTCACCAATCATCAGCTGCTTCCTTTTCACTGGACTGGATACAAAACAGATTCAGGAAAGAGCTGCCCATCCAGTCTAAAAATTTTGGAAGTTAGTGCTCATCTGGGCAGTAACTTTTGATGAGGCATCTGGAGTTTTGTTTTATTTGTTTGCATATTTTAAAAATAAATCATGTAGTCTATGTTTTTAGGAAGGATGAGATTTGGTGAATACCCAAGTGTGACAGGTGCTTTTGTGTGTGTGTGTGTGTGTGTGTGTGTGTGTGTGTGTGTGTGTCAACCAGGATAATTTGTTTTGTGAAGTGGCTTAGAAATATAATAAAATGGCCTTGATTCAACTTTCAAACTAAATATTTACAATTTGAAGTAAGTAGGAGTTAGGAGAATCACACCTGGCACTTTTGCAGATGTATTTCAAGAAAATTTATAGTCATGGGCTCATTGACATTTATTGAACTCTGTTAGCCAGGTTGCAAGTAGTAACCTAATCTCACTCTGCTGGTTGAAAAATAAAGGTACAAAGAGGGAAAATTACCTGCTCTGGACTTGTGGCTGGCTTAGTGGCATAGTTAGAACAGAGAGAGCCTGATCTCGCCACAGGGATCTGACCTTAGAGGTTTAGCAAAAGGTACACTGGAAATGCCAACCTGTTTGCCAGGATTGTTTACCTGAGGAAATCTGACTTTAAGGTCATGATGATGCTTTCACAAATAATATTTACCAGATTATTTATTCATGGGTTATAGATTATTCACAGGTTATAATTACGAATGAAACCTTTGAAGCTGATCATGTCATGCTGTAGTGATTAGCATTACATGAGAGTGGGGGATGATACAATAAACTTGAGCAATTTTGTGAACAGAAGAGCCTGCTTTCAAAGTTGAACTGACAAGTCAGGCAGCTTCTAGACAGTAGAGGATTTGGTGATTTTCTATTATAGGCCTCTGAGTATGTATGTAAGAGTAGCTTGAGAACATAGAGAAGGGCATAAATCAGAGTGGCCTATAGAAAACTGATTTCTCATTTGTAATGAGATTAACTGACTATATTATGAGCTGGAGGATTTGAAAGAGAACAGAAGCTAGTGTGTGGACATTCTGCATATCAGAACAATTCAGCATGCAATTTGAGTATTACATCGAAGTTTTTCCATTACATCAAAGGCCTTTACTTTTTCCTCTTATCCACCTATAGGGAAAACCAGCATGCATTATCAACTCAATGACAATTTAATTTTATCTTACTGTAACATAAATTTATTGGCACAACACCTCACAGGTGTGTTTTATTAGAACAATGAAGGCCATCTATGCTGGAGTCTCCAGATAGTACTTCTTTCTTCTCTTTTGTTCTGGAGAATTGAACTGCTTCATAGTCTCTAACTTTCAGCAAAAAGCAATTTTGTAAATGGTACACTCAAATGCTCTGATGAAGTTATAACTGATAAAGGTGCTGAGATGAAGTTGCAGCAGTGAAAAATGGGGCACATCAAAGAAAACTGATTAGAAATCATAAAATGCGGACAAGGTGGAATAAAGTGGAGTGTGTATCGGAGGCTGTTAGTTGCCCACTTCGAGGTTTGTCCACAGCCTGAGGGAACTATATCTTGTCAGAAGTGCTTATGGATGCTAATCTGTCAACACTTGCTCAATGTCAAATTGTATCAGAGGGTTTAGTCTCCTTTTGGACTCCAATAGTCATTTCTCTGGTCTACGATATCGCTTTTGGTCAAATAAACTTTCATTTTAAAATTCTTTTTTCTTATGTCTCTTTCCTTAATGGAACTAGGAATCTGGGCTCAATCTTAAAGCCACACATACTGTTTACTTCTTTCAAAAGCAACCTGATACAAATCTTTTATATAAAAGTCCTATCACAAGCAAAAAAATAATGTGAAAGCAACATGGCATTATTTAAAATATCCAGGAATATATAATAAAGTACTAACCACAATATTTATCAAGGAAAGATGTAGTTGCTGAAAAATAAAGGAATTGAAGTGCATAAAAGATGTAAGGGAAGAGAAACAAGTCAACTAGAAAACAGGCAGAAAGAAACTAACAGGAAAACAGGAGATGTGAAATATGAAATAGATGTTAAGACATGTGGAGGACAGAAAGAGAAATTCTAACACCATGGTACAAGAGCTTCACCTGGTAATTTGTTAGAAATTTAGACTCAGTCTCATTGCTCACCTTGAATAAATGTCTGTAATGGTTAATAAACTCCTCAGGTGACCACTTGCCCCCAAAGTTTTGAGAAGAACCAAGGGAATAAGTTTTTACAATTAGAAAAAAAATGAAGAGAATGGAGAAGCAGCAGTATTTGAAGAAATGGTGATTATACATCTTGTAGAATTAATGGAAGATCTGAATCTGTTTGTAGCAACTAGAATAAATCAAAATACATTTATCCTGAAAAGATTGAAATGAAAGTGCAGAACACTCAAAACCATAAACAAACTCTAAAGTTACCTAGAAGGAAAAGACAGATTCTTGATGACTGGTCAGCCCTATAGCTGTGACTTCAGCAGCAGCAGCAGCAACAGCAACAGAAGACACAGGAAAAACATCTGAAAAAATAACCTTTGTAAGCACTAAAACTAACTTTTTTTCTTTGCTTAAATTCTTTTATTGGTACATTTTAGGTATACAATATGTTTACATTTATCATTGGGTGCTTGTACCTGTACATGATGTATCTTGGTTCTTATTTTTTCCCCATTACCTGTGTGCTCTTCACCCCTCCACCCTTCCCTATTTACATACTTTGTTTCCATTTTTTTTTCTTTTCTCATAATTTTTCCTTTCCATTCTTCCCTTTCCCCATCTCCTCCCACCACCCCTACCCCTTTGGACCTTTTTCTATTTCAAAGTATCAATTATTAGTTATTAATCCTTTTAATCCTTATTTACACTCTCAGTTTCTCACACTAGAGAAACTATTTGGTATTTACACATGTGTGTCTTATTTGTTTCACTTAAAAGTATGGCCTCAATATGCATCCATTTAGCTATAAATGACTAGTTTCTCGTTCTTTATGGCTGAGTAGTACTCCATTTTATTAAAAAAAACACATCTTCTTTATCCATTTTCCAGTTGATGTACACTTGGGCTATTTCCAAGCTTTAGCTATTACAAACTGTGCTGCTATAAACATGGGTACACATATATCTCTGTGGTATGATTCTTTTAATTCTTTTGGGAAGATACCCAGCAGGGGAATAGCTGGGTCAAATGGGACCTCCAGCCCTAGTTCTTTGAGGTATCTCCACACTGATTTCTAGAGTGGTTGCACCAGTCTGCACTCCCACCAACTATGGAGAAGGGTTCCTTTCTCTCCACACCCCTGCCAGAATTTGTTATTGGTTGATTTCTTGATAGCAGCCATTCTTTGTGGGGTGAGGTGGAATCTCAATGTTGTTTTCATCTGTAGCTCTCGAATGACCAGTGATGTTGAACATTTTTTCATATGTTTATTTGCTGCCTTTACTTCTTTGTCTGAGAAATGTCTGTTCATTTCAGATGACCATTTTTGAACTGAGTCTTTAAATTTGGGGGGTCTGATTTTTTTCAGTTCTTTATAGATTCTAGATAATAGCCCTTTGTCTGAGTTAAAACTGACAAAAATTTTTTCTCACAGTGTAGGTTGTCTCTTAGCTCTGTTGGTGATTTCTCTTGCAGTGCAGAAGCTTTTTAATAAGATGAAATCCCAGTTGTTGATTCTTTCTGCTACTTACTGTGCTACTGAGGTTTTGTTCATAAAGTCTTTCCCTAAGCCAATATCTTCAAGAGTTCTACCTAACTTATCTTCCTTAGTGTTTCTGTCTTAATATTTAGATCTTTAATCCATTTCAATCTTAGTTTAGTGCATGGTGATAGATATGGGTCTAGTTTTAATCTCTCACAGGTTGAAATCCAGTTTTTCCAACACCATTTATTAAATAGACTATCTTTCCTCCAATGAGGGTGGTTGGCTCCTTTGTTAAAGATGAGGTGGCTGAGTATGTCTGACGTTGTATCTGCATCTTCTAATCTATTCTACTGATCCTTGGGTCTGTTTCTTTGCCAGTACCATGCTATTTTTATCACAGTAGCTTTGTAGTATAGCTTCAAGTTGGGTATTGTGATACCCCCAGCCATATCTCTGTTACCTAGAATTGCTTTTGCTATTCTAGGATTCTTCTGCTTCCAAATAAATTTTTGGATTGTTTTCTCTAGTTCTGTGAAGTATATTGTTGGAATTTCAATTGGTATTGCATTAAATATATATAGTAGTTTTGGAAGTATGGCCATTTTCAATATATTGATTCTTCCTACCCAGTAACAAGGGATGTCTTTCCATTTTCTTATATCCTCCTCAATCTCCTTTTTCAGGGTGCTTTAGCTTTCAGTGTAGAGGTCTTTTGCTTCCTTTGTTAGATTGATTCCTAGATATTTCATTTTTTTGGATGCTATTGTAAAAGGAATTGTTCCTGAATTTCTCTCTCAGTGAGTCTGCTATTTATGTATAAGAAGGCTATTGTTTTTTGAGTGTTGACCTTATATCCAGCTACTCTACTGAATCTGTCAATTAAGTCTAGAAGTCTTTTGGTAGAGTTTTTTAGGTCTTCTATGTAAAGTATCATATCATCAGTAAATAATGAGAGTTTAACTTCTTCCTTTCCTATCTTTATTCCTTTTATTTCTTTCTCTTCTAATTGCTGGGGCTAATATTTCCAGAACTATGTTGAAGAGAAGTGGTGATAATGGGCATCCTTGTCTTGTTCCTGAGTTTAGCGTGAAAGTTTTCAGTTTTTGACCATTTAGTATGATGTTGCCTGTTGGTTTTTCATAGATAGCCTTAATCAGGTTGAGATAAAGACCTTCTATTCCAATTTTCTGTAGCATTTTTATCATGAATGGGTGTTGGATTTTGTCAAATGCCTTTTCTGCATCTATTGAGATGATCGTATGGTTTTGGTCCTTGACTCTGTTAATATAGTGTATTAGATTTATTGATTTATGAATGTTGAACCATCCTTGCATCTCTGGGATAAATCCGACTTGGTCAGGGTGTATGATCTTCTTGATGACCCTCTGTATTTTGTTTGGTAGTATCTTGTTGAGGATTTTTGCATCTATGTTCATTAGGGAGATTGGTCTGTAGTTCTCTTTTTGGGTTGGGTCTTTCCCTGATTTTGGAATCAAAGTAACACTTGCTTCCAGGAATGGTTTGGAAGCCTTGCTTCTCTTTCAATTTGCTTGATGAGTTTAAAGAGTAATGGCATTAGTTCTTCTTTAAATGTCTTGTAGAATTCAGCAGTGAAGCCATCAGGACCTGGGCTTTTCTGTGTTGTTAAATATTTTATTACATTTTCAATTTCACACATTGTAATTGGGGTGTTTAGAATTTCTATATCTTCTTCATTTAACTTTGGTAATTCATATGTATCTAGGAATCTGTCCATTTCTTCTATGTTTTCCATTTTATTAGAGTACAGGTTCTTGAAGTAGGTATTGATGATCCTCTGGATTTCTGCTGGTTCTCTTTTGACTTCCCCTTGTTCATTCTTAATTGCATGGATTTGAGCCTTTTCTTTCCTTTTTTTGATAAGGCTGGCTAAAGGTTTATCGATTTTATTTATTCTTTCAAAAAACCAACTCTTTGATTTGTTATTTTTGGTATCATTCTCTTAGTCTCCATTGCATTGATTTCTTCTCTGATCTTTATAATTTCCTCTCTTGTACAAGCTTTGGGTTTGTTATTCTCTTCTTTTTCTAGGAGCTTAAGATTTACCATTAGGTTGCTTATTTGAGCTCGCTCTGTTTTCCTAGTGTAGGCATTCACTGCTATGAATTTGCCTCATAGAACTGTTTTCATTGTGTCCCATAAATTCCTGTATGTTGTACTGGCATCATCATTACATTGTAAAAACTGTCTAATTTCTTCTTTAATTTTCTCTGTGACCCATTGCTTGTTCAGGAGAGTGTTATTTAATTTCCATGTGTTTGTGAAGTTCTTGTGATTTCTTATGATACTTATCTCCAGTTTAATTTTACTATGGTCTGATAATATACATGGGATAGCTTCAATTCCTTTGTGCTTAAACTAGTATATGGTCTATTTTGGATAATGACCTGTGTGCAGCCAAAAAGAATGTATATTCTGATTTTGTGGGTGGAACTCTCTGTAGACATCTATTAAGTCCATTTGTTCAAAAGCTTGGTTCAGTTCTAGTATTTCATTGTTAATTTTTTGTCTAGATGATCTGTCTATTTTTTGACAGTGGGGTATTGTGGTCCCCCACTACAATTGCATTAGTGCTTATTTGGTTTTTCATGTTCCTTAATATCTGTTTTGTATAGTTTGGGGGATTAGTATTTGGTGCATATATATTTATGATTGCCATCTCTTCCTCTTGGATTATTCTCTTTACAAGGATGTAATGACCTTCTTTGTCTGTCTTAATTAGTTTTGGTTTGAAATTTACTTTGTCTGCAAATAAGACAGCTACCTCTGCTTTTTTCCAGTTTCCTGTCACATGGAGAATTGTTTTCCATTCTTTTACTTTCAGCCTATGAATTTCTTTTTGAACTAGGTGCATTTCTTGTGTACAGCATATTGTTGTATTCTTAATCCATTCCGCCAGTCTGTTTCTTTTGGTTGGTGAATTGAGGCCATTAACATTGATGGTTATAACTGATATGTATTGACTTATCATTGTCATGTTATTTTCAACATTGCCTATTTTTTATTTCTCCCCCTCTCCCTTTAATTTCTTGCCTTTTCTGATAAAATATTTTGGATTTGCTCTGTTGGACTTCTTGGAGTTGTGACATTATTTGTCTTTTTCTAGGATACTTTTCAAAATTGTTTGGGGTGCTGGTTTGGTATTCATGAAGTTTCTCAGGTGTTCTTTGTCGTGGAAATATCTTATTTCTCCATCAATTTAGAAAGATAGTTTTGCAGGATACATCAGTCTAGGTTGGAGGTTGTTTTCTTTTAGGGCTTCAAATACCTCACTCCAGGTTCTCCTTGACTTGAGGGTGTGTGTTGAAAAGTCTTCTGTGATTCTGATGGACCTTCCCGTGCATATGATTTGTTTCTTTTCCCTAACTGCTTGTAATGTTTTGTTCTTCCGTTGGGTTTCTGGGATCTTGATTATTATATGCCTAGGTGTAGATTTTTTTTTTTGATCATGGCAAGTTGGAGTCCTATATGCCTCACTTATCTGTATGTCAAATTCTTTTGCTTTGTTTGGGAAGTTTTCTATCATTAATTCTGTGAACAGTCTTTTTTATGACATTTGTACTTTCTCCTGCTTTTTTGTGGACTCCTATCAGTCTTATATTATTATTCTTTGCATCATCTATGAGCTGTTGGATTGATTTCTCATGGTGGCTTACTATTTTTAAGAGATCTCTCTTTTCATGGTCACTGACCACCATCCTGTCTTCTATATCTGATATTCTGCCTTCAGATTGGCTCAATCTGCTGTGTATACTTTCAATAGAATTTTTAATCTCCTGGATATCTGTTTGAATCTGTTTCATGGATCCATTTCTTTCCTATGTTGGGTGTTCATGGTTTCCATTTCTTTCCTATGCTGGGCATTCATGGCTTCCATCATGGTTCTGAACTCATCTGTTGTTTTTTTAATCTGTTTCTGTTCTAGAGTCTCTAATCATGTCTTTTATTCTGCTCACCATCTCTGTAGTTATCTGGGAAATTGTTTCTGTTTTGAATTTTTCTAGAGCCTCATTCATCTGTTTTGTTACTACCTGTGCTATCAGTTCAGGATGTCCAGGTGGTTGATTTTCAGACTTTTCTGCCTCATTTCCCCCAGAATTTGCCCTTGGTAAGCTGGAAGACTGGGTTTGTGTCTTGCTTAAATATTTTCTCATTTCTATTTTTATTGCTGGTATAGTCCTTGGTTTAATTCACGGGCTGATACTTCCATAATGCTTATTGTCAGAATCTTTGTTGCTTGTATTTAAAACCATTATGGAATGATTTCTTCTCAGAGGTGTCTTCCAGATACAGCTGGTCTTTAGGTTGTGAGTCTCTAATGACTCTGGGGCAATCTCGTTTTCATTATACCAGAAAGGATAACTGATTAGATTAATCACAACACCTTAGCCCAGGTGATACAATCAGCAACAACAATAGTATCAAGCACAGGTTAGAAAATGACAATTTTTGGTAGTTATTAATCTATCACCTTTAACTGTGTGAATTAAATCAAAATCAAGGACTAATTATTTTATAAGTAATATTCATCTCAATTCACAGTTATTATTTATTAATCATTAGTTTACTAAATGCAAATAATTCATTCTTTCAGTCTTGATATATATCAAATTATATATACATATATGTACATATATATATGTATGCACATACACATACATATATGTATGCATATGTGTATGTACACACATATATGTCCATGCATGTGTATACATATACACACACATGCATACACATGCATATATACATGCATCTATACATATATATACATACATACATATATACATACATGTATATAACCTAATTTTGCAGTCTATTTAAAAATGAAATTCAGTTACTTTAGTGACTTTAGTAGCAAATGGCTGTCACTGGAGTTTGACACTTTAGGCAGATGCAAAGGGTAAGTTTTGAAGAGATTCATGTATCTACCAAAGGCAGAACTGGTGTTTTATCATATCTCCTCTGAGACATTGCCATTCTTGGTGAAGGAAATTCTGCTCTGTTGGTCTCCTTCTGACTTCTGTAGCTTATAAGGAGTATTGTCTTTCTAGAGAGCTTGCGGTTTTACTTCTACTAAGTATTACTCATTTTTAGGTTGCCTTTCTGACATGATTCCAAAAACTTAATTTGCTAAAGTAATTGTTTTTGTAGTAATAATGGCTCATTATATTCCCCTGATATTTAAGGTGGCTTACCGCTATCACTCACTATGAGATAATTACATTTTCTTTACTTCCTTTTACAAAAGGAGGTCCTACTGATTACAGTGTTTGCTGTATATTCCTGTGAGCTGGAGCCATTGATAAAGGCAGTCATGATCAGCCCATTCACCTTTGCTTGGCTGCAGAGGTGTGCCTTGGAACTGGAACATTTCCTTTTGTAGAGATAAGGAGCCCTCACAGCCTGTACTGGTCATATGACCTTGTTTGGGAGTATATTTCCTTTGTTAGTGTTTGAAGTATACTTTGTTCTGTATCCTATGACACCCAGTCAATCCTAAGGCTTTCTCTATTCTTAGCAGAGAAGGAATGAGGTCCTTCACCTGCAGCACAAGAGGGGTACATACAGACCATATCCTTGTGTTGGCTGTGGGACAAGATGTGATGAACATCAAACTTCTATTGAAACCAACCTTTCTTGGCTTCTTTATTTGAGGAAAGTGTTGCTGATCCTGTGCTTTTCATGCAGTGAAGTAATATCTTGGGATTGCTCTTCCTGGTTGTGGGCATTGCTGTACTCTTTGGAAAGAAGTCTCTATGTACGGCCCAAGTTATGGAGTGGGGAGTTATGCTCCACCTCCTTAAGGGTACAGTAGTTACATAAATTATTTGGGATTCTACATTATGAGAGATTTGTCTCCTCTCCCTTATTTATTTATTTTGAGACAGGATCTTGCTAACTTGCTAAGTTGCTCAGGCTGGGCTGGAACTTGTGATCATCCCGCCTCAACCTCCCAGAGTACTGGCATTATAGGCTTGAGTCATCATGCCTAGTTTTATGGTTTAGATATCAATGTCTCCAAAGTCTCATGTCTTTGGAAGATGACTGGATCATGGCAGTACAATATTCATCAGTGGATTCACCCATGGATGAATTCAGTAGCTAAATGTGCTGTTAGGAGGTGGTGCATGGTTGGAGGTGGGACACTGCGGGTGTAAACTGGAAGGGAATATCTTGTCTCTGGCTCCTCCTTTCACTCTGTTTCCTGGCTGTCATAGATGAGTAGTTATTCTTCAGCCAGGCCCTTCTATCTATATTTCTTCCTTGGAGCCAACTGGCTGTGGGCTAAATTCTCTAAAAACAGGAGGCTAAATAATCATTTCCTTCTTTAAGTTAAGGATGTTAGGTATTTTGTTTCAACAGTGGGAAAGCTGATTAATACACTCAACAGCATCTTTATCTATTTTAAGATCAATATAAGTTTATACTGTTGTTTCAAATTTGAATTCACGATCTCAGTGATCATTCTACCTTCTTTCTTTTGCTTGTTTGTACCCTGAAATCTGGCTCCCACCATTTGCTATTCATTGACATAAGGGTTCATTTCCAGTACACATGTATAGCAGAATCAGAATTATTAATCCATAGTTTCATTAAAGACAACTTTAACTAGAACACAGTAGCAGTAGCTATATGCAGTTTACTTTTCTTTTAGTCTTATTGTACACACTCATTTTCAAATTTCCCTAGTGCCATTATTTCCCACTCCTTTCAATGATATTATATATGCTTATAATACAATTAGATTTTAAACCAGTCATATGGCCAGATGGCAAGGTCTGAAACTGAGTAACAGATTTTTTTTAGTTTTTTTTTTTTTTGGTACCAGGGATCGAACTTGGGTCCTTGAGCTTGCAAGGCAAGTGGCAGAACCACTGAGCTAAATCCCTGGCCCAGTAACAGATTTTATATAGTAGGGGAAAGAGGGGTTTGGATGTGGCATGAATGATTTCTTAAAATTCTGACCCCTTTCCCAACTCCTAGGCACAGAGGAGTAAGAAATGAGCTAGAACTGTTTCCTGAAGCCTGCTAACTTAGAGAACAAGAATTTAGTGGAGACATTTTAGCAGGGCAAAGAGCTTTCTGTGACTATCAATAGGAGAGCTTGTTTACTATGTTTCAGGGGAAAACTCTGGAAAGTAGAGAGACTGCGAATTTCAGGGTGGGGAGAGGAAGCATAGAGCAATACTGGAACATAGGTGGAGACATAGTTGATAAGAATTGCTTCAGGTTTGGGCTATTGCCCAGGAAAATAGCAAGCCTTTTAACATACTCTGGGATAAAGTGCTTTAGTGCCTGTGTGACTAGAGGCTCAAGGTAAAGCTCTTGGTCAGTGTCCTGCTGTGTGGATGCCCATATCAGGTCAAGCAGAGGCCATTGCCGGGAAAGCTATAAAGAAAGCTATAATTGAGTAATGCCTAATATAAGAAAAATTATAGACAGGTACTTATGTTCAGAAATAGCACCCTTAAGCACTTTAGAAGTATTCATTTATCCTGAAATAATCGATTTATTAATTAAAAGTAACTCAGACAATCTCTAAAGCAATTCCTTTAAAGGAATATTGTCTAAATTTTACTTCCTTGTCCTACTACCAAGTAATGTGAACCTGAAAATAATAGAATTATTTCTTTAATATGTACTATACTTTGGATTTTGAAAGTCCCCCAAAGGCTCATATGCTAATGACTTTGTTGCCACCCTGTGACATTATTAAAATGTGGCGTACCCTTTAGGAGATGGGGTCTATATGAAGGAAGTTAGGTCACTGGGGGTGAGATTCTTGTCTCTCTTTTCTTCCTGGTTGCCATGAGGTGTACAGGCCTCTTCCACCACACCTTACCACCATGATACACTGCGCTGCCATAGGCTTAAAGCAATAGAGTCAACTATTCATGAGCTGAAAAAGTGCTTTCTTCCTTTTGAGTTGATTATCTCAGGCATGTTGTCATAGTAATGGAACACTAATATAATATGCTTAATAATTAAAAGATCACCCTACCTTCTCTGAAATAACAAGTACCTGCACACACACCCTGCTGATGGCTATTTTCATTGGCTTAGGGCCAAAACAGTATTAACTGTCATCTTCTATGTTCTCCACTTGTGTCCCTGTGTTCCTCTGTGCTTCCTCTCCCCTCATGCAACAGCTTCAGCAATGCATGTTGCAGGACAACTCTGGGAATTGAGGAGACAGAAATGGCTAACCTCATTTTCACAGTAGAGATGGTATGAGGGAGCATCACTGTTCAAGGGAGAGTCAGGTCCTTCTTTCCCCTAACTGGGGATAGCAGGATTTTTTCTAATCTACCTCATTATTGCATAAAAATAGTAGTTATGAAGCCATTCTCTGGTGCCTAGCCTTAATAGTTGCCACCTAATATGATTTGAATATGGTTTGTTCCCTGGACCCATGCAGGAGTTTATTCCCAAACTCCTATGTTAAAGGGATTAAGAGAGTGGAAACAATCTGACTATGATGTTTAAATGTGGGGCCTCTGAGAAGTAATTATACAAGTCGTTTGGAGGGGGCTTCCATGTTTGAGTTCCAGTGCCTTTATAAAAAGAAGGGAGAGAGATCTCACAGAGATACACACATGCTCCCACCATGATGTGATACAGCTTAGAGGGCTGTTACTTGAGCCTGTGCAGTGTGGCTTTACCCTTGTACCTCCAGAACCATGAACCAAAATAAACTTCTATTCTTTGTAAAGTAGTGTGCCTCAGGTATTTTGTTACAGCAATGAAAACTTGACTAAATCACTCACTAATCGTTGCTCCAGTGTCAGAAAGTGACTAATTTCACATGAATTTGTCCCAGTATGTGGAAATAGTTTTACAACTGGTAAAACCAGAGTCTAATTGTTGCTGGGAAGGAATAACTTTTCCATAAGGAAAAATTCCTTTTTCATAAGGAAAAAGTTACTTTTCCATAAGGAAAAAATATATCTGAAATGATATATCCTCTCAATCTATTTGTCTTAAGAAAATAGTAGGAAGGAAGGAAAGGTCCAAAGGGGTAGGGGTAGTGGGAGGGGCAGGGGAAAGGAAAGAAGGGAAAGGAAAAAATGATGAGAAATGGAAAAAATGGAAATAAATTCTTCGTAAATAGGGAAGGGTGGAGGGTGTGAAGGGAGGGCTAGGAATGGGGAAAAAATAAGAACCAAGACACATTATATAAAGGTACAATTCCCAATGAGAAATGTAATTGTGTTGTATACCTACAATGTACCAATAAAAGAATTTAATACAAAAAAAAAAGAAAATAGTAGGAAATATATTTAAAATATATATAAATGAAAGAAAACATAAAATAATTAAGGGTAAATATAAATAAATGTAAATATTTTAAAAATTACTAATTATAAAAGTTAAATAAGTGTATAGATAAAATATGTATTAATAAATTTAAGTGATTATAGAACCCCTATAATATATAGCCATAATTTTTTTTTAAATTTAGAAACCACATAGGCAAAAGATTAAGATGATATCTATTAATGACCTGGAGTTTTTTTAAAAGATATATCAATTATATTCAATTTATTTGTTAAGAGTTTGGGTTAAGCATTCTAAATATATTGTTATCCAGTCTGAACTCTAATCTGAAAGTCTAGAAATCCTTTCAGTAATATAAGTTTTTAAAGAGATTGACCATTGCCTGTGAGACAGGAAAAATCCCCTAAACAAATACTGAGAATCAGATAATAAAATGTCTGGCTCAGAAGTTCAGGAGATACAATTTTATTTAGATTCCAAGAAGACAAAAAAAATTGTACTTATCTGGAAAAAATTGATATGTTATAGTATACTCCTTATACTAAAAGCAGAAAAGGGGTAGCAAAGCTGAAATGTGAATATATCAAAGAATATGTGGGGTATCCTGTTGGAGTGATAATTGTTTCTTGACCTAAATATTAAGAGCACTTCTCTGTGGGTTTGAATGCCAGCCCTGCCCCAACCACCAAATAGATTACAAGTAAACTTGTGTTGTGTGGGGTGATGTGCAGCATGCCCAGAGAACATCCTATAAGGGCAACATTATATCTAGTTGCTCTACACCCTTCTTAAACAAGCAAGCTACATCGTGCTGGATCACAGTATTGAAAGAAATGCTGCAAGAGTTAGTTAAATATAATCATTGGTTTTCACAAACAAGAACTTTAGATGTGGAACTTAGGGAGCATGTCAAAAATGATATCCAGACAGCTCAACAAAGAAGAAAATTTATCTCCCTTGAGACCTTAACTGACAACTTGGAACCTTGTGTGCTCTGTTTTGCAGCCTGTCCAACCAAGCTTGGGAGCCATTCAAACTTCTGCTCTGCTAGATCTAATGTTGTTCTTCAGACTAAAGTGATTACGCCATGTTTTAGTCCAGACTGACTAACTACTCATATCGGAAGCATCTACCTCTTTTCTGGGTTTTGCTTCCTGTCAGATGTCCCTATCTCTCGTTTTGCGAGGATTCTGTGTCATCAAAACACTGTGTCCACTCTGGGTGGGGTTCACTGAGCAGCAATCCCTTATGGTTCAAGTTCCCACAATGGGTGCCAATTATTAGAGACCTCTGCAGTAGTTTCTGATCTCCTGCTTGGTGCTACAGCACAAGGTTGAGAAAAAAACTCTCAAAGACAGAACTAAAGAGACAGAGAACTTGAGGAGCCAAGACGACCAATGCTGCTCATCCAACAAAGGCACTGGTCAGTCCAAGCCATTGTTTTTTATTGGTAATCAAATGGGGTAAAAGCGAACTATGTGCTAAAGGGGAACTATGTGTGAGGACATGCAATTGTGTAGTTAGTATGGATACTAATACAAGTAAGGCTTGTAAAGGACAAGACAAAGCATCCTCACATTAGGAACAGAATAGGCAAAATATAGGGCTGTAGTTAGAACCTTGTGTGAATTGTGGGAAAGGAATTTGGGTGTTATTCTGATCTTGGCATGCAGGCTTTGGTCAGACTTGCTTCTTAATACAAGCCAATTGAGGGGTTAACTCTTTACAACTTGCACTGCTTACAGCCTGCCTTGGGCATAATCAATATTGCAATCCCCGGCAAAATGACGTTTAGATGAGACTTTAGATTTTAGAGTTGATGCTCAAATGAGTAAATACTTTTGAGGCTGTTAAAATGTAATGACTGCATTTTACACTTGACAAAGACAACTTTTGTGAATCTAGGGCAGGATATTATGGACTGCATGTTTATATTTCCCTCAAATCCATATATTGAAACCCCAAATGTGGTGGTATTTGGAGATGGGACCTTTGGAAGATAGTGAGGTGGTAAGGGTGGAGCCTCAGGAAGGGACTGATGCCCTTATAAGAGGATACATAAGTGAGAAGAAAGAAAGAAAGAAAGAAAGAAAGAAAGAAAGAAAGAAAGAAAGAAAGAAAGAAAGGAGGGTGGGGGAAGCAGGGAGGGAGGGAAGGAGGAAAGAAAGAAAGAAAAAGAAAGAAAGAAAAGAAAGAAAGAAAAAAGAAAGAAGGAAAGAAAGAAAGAAAAAGAAAGAAAGAAAAAGAAAGAAAGAAAGAAAGAAAGAAAGAAAGAAACAAACATAAGTGAGGTTATTGCTTTCTTCCTTTCTTCCGTATGAGGCTATAAGAAGATGACCATCTGCAAACCAGGAAGAGGGTCCTTGCCAGACACTGGCTTCCCCAGTACATTGATCTTGAACTTCCCAGTTTTGGAAGCTGTGAGAACTAAATGTCTGTTGTTCAAGCCATCCAGCCTCTGATATTTTGTTATAGTAGGCTGAGTGGATTAAGACAATAAATATACAGCAGGCCCTCAAGTTACAACTGGTCTGACATACAAACATCTTGGTTTGTGACCAGAATTTTAGTTTTAACTTACAAACAAAGTCTTCAATTACAACCTTAATGCCAGCTGCTTGTGCTTCCAGATGGTCTTAGATACAGATTTAACCCTTAAAGACTTCTGGAAGGAACATTACAACATTCTTTGCTGTGTGGGGTTGACTGAGAAATCCTGGGCCAATAACTCTCTAGGGACATGGAGATCTGCCTGTATACAGGAGAGACTTTGAAGGCTGTGTAGAGGAGCCTGAGCCTTCAATTGACCAACTTGAGTTACAACCATCACTCTTGAATGAATTGAGTTCATAAGTCAAAGGTTCACTGTCAAGGGTCATAAATGTCCTAGACTTGTGACTTGACTGAGTGCAATGAGTGAAATGAATGAATCCCTCTAGTAACAGTTAATATCTAATGATACCCATAGGGGCCTAGGAATCACCTGGAAAGAGCAGCAGTCATAACAACCTGACTTTAATTGTGACTTCTGAGGAAGTTCAGATGCATAAGTGTGTATCTTGTACTAATACGGGTGCAGGACAATGAAATTCACGTTTCATATAGGAGTAGTGGAGATGCTGAATGTTAGCTAGTTCTGATTTGAGATACAGAGAGATATTGTTACATACACTTGAATCTGTTGCTGTCCACTCACTAATGTTACTCAAAGGAACCATTTGCCTTCTCACTTTGAAAGAGTCTGCAGAGCTCTCAAGACACCAGAAAATCAGAGAACTATCAACATCTGTACTCAAGGTAGAAGAAGGCAATGTGTCATAGTTAGGACAGCTTGAAAGACAGGTCAGAATGATAGAGGCCAGCAAAGGCAAGGCTTGCTGGGGTATCTTGTGATTAGTAAAGCTCATGGGCTGTCTGCTAATCACAAATCTTAAAATTAATTTCTGTTCAGTAACACCAGAAATGGTTTTGTGATGCTATAGGTGTATGCACCTCTAATCTGAGCACTCTGTTTATGTTTCTGTTGGATCAGCATTCTGCATACCATAGTGGTGATGGCTGGTGATATCCCAGTAGAGGGTATAAATCTCTTTTGGTTAAAAGAACAACTTGCAAATAGGAGTTGAAAATAGATTCATTATTTGCCTAACCAGATAGCACTTCCTGTGCAATACCATTAAACACTCACTACTTGTAGTTTCTCAGGAGTAGTGTATGTGCTGCCAAAGTGAGCACAGTTTCTCAGGAATAGTGTAGAAGGATTTCTCTGCAACTATTTCCTGACTGAAGTAGTGTGGGTTACACTGCTCCAAACTGTGTCTCTTCAAAGTAGTATATCTTTGTCACACAGAATCTGATCACCTTAGGGACCTGAGACAATTTTGAGAATTCAGCTCTAATCAGTGGATCATCCCTTGGTTTACAGTTTTAAACCTTCAGTGCATCCAGAAATTATTTGTTTCCAGGGATGTTATCAAATGCTCCCATTAAGTCTGTGAATCACTTGTTAAATGATGTTAAACAGGTTTCTTTATTGCAATATTTTTAAAGGTCTTTAATATGCTAATATCCATGGGTAAAAAAGAGAGTATAATATAGAACTAGGTGTTTCACAAATTTATTTGGAAATTCCCATATAATACTTATTAACACTTTTCTCACATAATTATTACTAATGACTTTCAGGAGTACAGTTTGCAAAATGTGTTTACAGACATTAGGATACCTTAACCTAACTTTTTGAATTTCTGTCAATTCCTGGCACAGCTATTATTTCTAGGAGAAATTCCAGCTTCATTAACTAGATTATAATAGCTAAATAATTTCTCTAAGTCAATGAGGGAAATCTGTCACCTCCTGTTCTAAACTTTCAAATAATGCTCCTGGGTTTTAACAGCTAGTCTGCTGTAAGAAAACAAATTCTTCCCAGTGGAATGACTCTGTTTTGTTTTATAGTCACTATTACATATTTTTTCTATTCCCATTAATTTTTTAAATAAGTGCTAAAAAAAAGAGTAGGACATAATCCAGCTTTAGAAATGAGTTTTTTTTATTACCATTGGTATAGTAGAATACTAAATTTCCACAGGGATAATTGTGAAAACCAGATGGTTCTTCTAGTCAAATGTAGGAATATTCCAAAATTAATGTCTATCTTGCTTAAAATGGAATAAATTTTGCCAACAAAGGTCTTTGAATGGAGTTTCTTCATGGGGTTAGAAGCATAGTTGTAGTTTTTGGTGCTTTGAAGTTCATCTATGAGGGAGAAATGACTGGAATGATGGATCTCTAGGTACTTATGGATCTTATCACCCCAACATACTTGTGGGGTAATAATTTCCAAGGTATATGGATAAGGTATACATAAGAAAAAGGAAGGACAAAAATTTAGCATGTGTTCTCTTACTGACAGGGAAGGAAACACCTTGCTTGAATGTATACTTCTGAAATAGAATTTGTGAACCCCTATCTAGGGTCTTCAAACTGTTGTAACTTTAGCTACCTAGCAAATGAACACTTCATGGACACAAAACATGACAGGGATTTTTGGAAGATATCTTTCAATATACCAAACTAAATATCTGACAACCCATCTGTTTTTAAAGTATTGATTTAAGCAATAAACGTTTTGCCTGTATGAAATGACACTGGCTAACTGAATATTATATTAGTCAATATGAGCTAGGTTTGTTATGTTAAGCTTAGTGGGCATCCCAGAATTCCTGAGCCTATGATAGAAAGAAAGGGGAGTGGGTGAACTTGATTTTTATTTTTTATCATGAACTATTTTTCTAGCCAAAGTAGCTACATTTAAAAAAGCTATTTATGGGGCCGGAGATTTAGCTCAGTGGTGCTGACCCCGGCCTTGCAAGCACAAGTTCCCGAGTTCAATCCCCGGTACCAAAAAACAAGCAAAAAAACCCCCAAACAAACAAAAAAACCCCTCTTTATGAACTTAGGGACTTCACGATATTTAGTTTGTAGATAGGGGTTCCCTGTAAAAAGTTGAAGCACAGGTTTACAGGGGATGAAGACAGGTCATAAGCCAGTCAATAGTGAGAAAAAATATTTGAGGAATTTTCTATTTAAGGCCCGTTTCAGTGCCAGGGATCGAACTCCGGTACTTGCACTTTCGAGGCAGGCGGCAGAACCACTGAGCTAAATCCCCAGTCCCTTAAGGCCTCTTTCATTAAAAATAGCTGGTATATATTTCCATCCATATATTTAATCTTTCAGTTTAAACCCATTTCCACTTAGCCTGTCATTGAAATTGATCTGGAACAGCTAAACGGCATATTCATTGTATATGTCAAAAACAGCATGGAGGGGCCGGGGATTTAGCTCAGTGGCATCGCGCGTGCCTTGCAAGCACAAGGTCCTGAGTTTGATCCCTGGTACCAAAAACAAAAATACAAAAAACCAAAAAACAAAACAGCATGGGGCTTTACCCTTTCTGCTCTTCTCTCAACTCCACATACCCTTCTTCTTTGGAATTTGAAAATTTTAATACATATTTATATTTTTTATTTTGAAATAACGAAGACCTTACAAAAAATTTCTGCATCCATTTTAAAAAATATTTTTGTTGAACCACTGAAGATTAAACTGCTCTGTCCTCACATGGTCTTTCCTCCATGCACATACACCCTGATTTCTCTGTAAATCCAGCTTTCCTTCTTTCACACGAACACTAGTCAGAATGGATTAGGGCCTATCTCCCAGCCTCATTTTAACTTACTCACCCTTATGTAGGCCCTATCTCTAAATATAGTCATTTTCTGAGTTACTGGGAGTTAAGCTTAAATGCATGAGTTGGAAGAAAGGGACAGAATTCAGCTTATCACAATTTCAGAATAAGAAAATTAATAATTAATAAGGGTAACCATCTAATCTTCAGAACCTACTCATCAAATGTCCCAATAATATCTTAGCAAAATAATCCAGGTCAGATCCAGATGTTTCATTTAATATCCGCCCCACCACCACCACCATTTTTGGTACTTGGGAGTGAACACAGGACTTTTGGACTAAGCTACATTCTCAGCCTCTTCTTAAATTTTGTAAAATTTAGAGATGTGGTCTCACTAAATTGCTAAGTTTCCCAGGCTGAGCTTAAACTTACAGTCCTCTTGCCTCAGCCTCCCTGAGTATAATATCACCTGTTTAGTTTCATTCCATCTGGCGTACTTTATCAGTTTTTCCGTAACTTTCTGAATCAATATTTTTTGGATTTGCAGGTCTGCATTTTATAAAATGTACCTGAATTTGTGTTTTTCTGGTGTTTCTGCATGGTTGGATTCAGACTGTATGTCTCTTGCAGGAATATCACAGAAGTGGCGCTGACTTCTCTCCTTGAGTCCTACTGATCTATCCCATTATTGATGACATTCACTTCATCACTTGATTTAGTATCCCCCAGGCTTTCCCACAGTCTTACTCTGTTTCCCTTTGTAATTGCTGTGCAATTATGCAAATGCTAGTCCTCATCAGACTTTCAATTTATTTGTTTATTTATAACTGTATTTCCTGAGAGTATTACAGTTCAATGTATTACAATCCATTATCATTATGTATTTTGTTGATATAATTGCCCCAGCTTTGGCCAGTGAAAGCCTCTTGTAGATGATTTTTGAATGTTTTTTGAAATACCTCATTCATTCTGTGAGCATTTTCTTGTTTTCTGGCACAACAAGATGCTCTATCTAGGCTCATGTTATGTTTTCTGAGCTCCACCTGTAGAATTAGCTATTTTTTCCCCCAGGGAGCTCTTCTTTCTCTCAATCAGAGAATGATATTTAGATCTGGATACTAGAATGGTCATTGTTATCAGGGTAGCAATCTCAGTTGACAGAGCTAGAGAACATATGTGTATATATTCATACACACAACCACACTTATACATATACATACAAATACATTTATACAATCTATTTCTGCATGAAAACATGCACTGTGCACACACATCTACATGTAATTCTGAGTTCATACCAATGCTTCTAATTCCAGTCCAAGACCACAGGTTCATTCTGGCTCTCTCTCATTCCATATATGTAGTTCCTTTTTCTAAAAGTGAGACATCTGGTATTCATATTACTTAACACATTTTTATTTGATCAGTCTCCATAAATGTCATCAATTTCCCATCACAGCCTCCATGGGCAGGTATTTCATCATGAAGCACAGACTCAGATGCTCCAACTGCATCCTTCCTCCACATGGATGCCTTCCTCACCTTTCCTGGGCTCTGAAACCTGCTCAGAACCAATGTAGCTCCTGTACTCTTTCTGTTCTTAACATCTGCCTTACTCTGTCCTACCCAATGGCTTTAGAACTAAACTGCTATGGAAAGGAGGGAAGGGGAAGAAAGGAGAAGAGGAAGACAGTGGGTCTGGAATCATTTTAAAGCTATGCAAACTACGGAGTGACATTGTTAAGACTGCAAAAATATATAACCTAGCAAAAGTTCTGTTTTCTGTTGAACAGATTGCCTATTTCTGGTTAATATATTTTTTCTATAAGATAATCATATCAGTGTTTATTTCTGAGTCTAACAGAAGTTGTACAGACCTGCTGGACAATGTTAGTTACCCAGGAAGTGCTCAAGAGGGGAAGTGCATTAAGAGTTGTCCCAAGTATGTCTTTTGTCCCTCTGTGCTAGAAACTACCCAGGTTTCCTTAAGAAAGCAGAAACTCAAACTCTGTGGGTACAAGTAACAAATGTGTCCTATTCTAGGGCCTGTGACCTCTGCTATCATCAATCTGTAGAATTTTCTTTTATAATCACTGTATTCTGGTGACTGTTCATATGATTCAAAATATAGGAAGATAAACTGTGGTTATTTCCTATTTGAAATTCTTCAACAGATGCCATTTTGCCTATACATTTATTAATGTACATATGTGAGTAAATGTATATGTAATAGAACCCATTATAAGGTAATGTTACCTGAAAGTTATTATTGTATACCATATTGTAGAATATTTGTACTGTATTGAATTATATTTTAAAGAATATATTTTTTACATATTTTCCTCTTTTAGTAGTACATGTTTGCAGTACATGATGATTACATTCCTTGTGGGGAGTTGGTACATGCACATAACACATCTTTTTTTTTTTTCTTAAATTCTTTAATTGGTACATTGTAGGTATACAACACAATTACATTTCTCATTAGGGATTGTACCTTTACATAATGCATCTTGGTTCTTATTTTTTCCCCATTTCTAGCCCGCCCTTCACACCCTCCACTCTTCCGTATTTACAAAGACTTTATTTCCACTTTTTCCATTTCTCATCATTTTTCCTTTCCCTTCTTGCCTTTCCCCTGCCCCTCCCACTACCCCTACCCCTTTGCACCTTTTCTTCCTCTTTTACATTTTTGATTATTCATTCTAATCATTGGTACATTTTAGGTATACAATATAATGACATTCATCATTGGAAATTTTCACCTTTGCATAGGCTCTCTTGGTTCTTATTTTTCACCCTTGCCCAGCCCTCCCGTCAACCCCTCCATTCCTCCCTATTTACAAAGATTTTGTTCCTATTTTTCCATTTTCTCATATTAATCCCATTCCCTTCTATCCTTTCCTCTAGCCCTCCCACTTCCTTCCCCTTTGCCCCTTTTCTTCCTATTTCACATTACGTATTATACATTTAGTCCTTATTTACACTTTCAGTTTCTCACACCAGAGAAACTATTCAGTATTTACACATGTGTGTCCTATATATTTCACTTAAGAGTATCGCCTCAATGTGCATCCACTTAGCTATAAATGTCTCTAATTTCTCATTTTTTATGGCTGAGTAGTACTCCATTTTAGAAAAAAACCACATTTTCTTTATCCAGTCTCCAGTTGATGGGCATTTGGGCTGTTTCCAAGTTTTAGCTATTACAAACTGTGCTGCTATGAAAATGGGTGCACATATATCACTATGGTATGCTTCTTTTAATTCTTTGGGGTAGATCCCCAGTAGTGGAATAGTGGAGTCAAATGGAACTTCCAGTCCTAGTTCTTTGAGGTATCTCCATGCTGATTTCCACAGTGCTTGCACCAGTCTACACTCGCACCAGCAGTGGGGCAGGGTTCCTCTTTCCCCACAGCCCCGCCAGCATTTGTTATTGGTTGATTTCATGATAGCAGCCATTCTTTCTGGAGTGAAGTGGAATCTCAGCGTTGTTTTCATTTGCATCTCTCGAATGACCAGTGATGCTGAACATTTTTTCATGTATTTATTTGCTATTTCTACTTCTTTGTCTGAGAAATGTGTGTTCATTTCAGATGCCCATTTTTGCATTGGCTCTTTAAATTTGGGAGGTCTGATCTTTTTAAGTTCTTTACAGATTGGAGATAGTAGACCTTTGTCTGAGGAAAAGCAGGTGAAGATTTTTTCCCACATTGTGAGTTGTCTCTTCACACTGCTGGTGGTTTCTCTTGCAGTGCAGAAGCTTTTTAATAAGAAGAGATCCCACTTGTTGATTGTTTGTGCTAGTTCATGGGCAACTGAAGTTTTGTTCTTAAAGTCTTTTCCTACACCGATGTCTTCAAGAGTTCTACCTAACCTCTGTTCCAACTGGTTCAGTTTCTATTTTAATATTTAGATCTTTAATCCATTTTGATTTTAGTTTAGTGCATGGTGAGAGATACAGGTCTAGTTTCAATCTTTGGCAAGTTGAAACCCAGTTTTTCCAGCACCATTTCTTAAAGAGGCTGTCTTTCCTCCAGTGAGGGTGTTTGGCTCCTTTATTGAAGATGAGATGGCTGAGTGTGTCTGGTGTTGTTTCTGCATCTTCTAATCTGTTCCACTGGTCCTCAGGTCTGTTTCTTTGCCAGTACCATGCTGGTTTTTATCACAGTAGCTTTGTAGTATAGTTGCAGATTGGGGATTGTGATACCCCTGCCATGTCTCTGTTACCTAGAATTGCTTTTGCTATTCTGGGTCTCTTCTTGCTCCAAATGAATTATTGGATTGTTTTCTCAATGTCCGTGAAGTATGCTGCTGGGATCTCAATTGGAATTGCATTAAATCTATATAGCAGTATTGGAAGTATGGCCATTTTCACTATATTAATCCTTCTTACCCAGGAGCAGGGGATGTCTGTCCATTTTCTGATATCATCTTCAATCTCTCTTTTCAGAGTGCCGTGGTTTTCAGAGAAGAGGTCTGTGATTTCTTTCATTAGGTTGATTCCTAGGTACTTCAGCTTTTTTAAATGCTATTGTGAAAGGACTTATTTGCCCTATTTCTCTCTCAGTGAGTCTGTCATTGGTGTAGAGGAAAGCTATTGATTTTTGTGTGTTGACCTTGTAACCAGCTACTTGACTGAATTTGGTTATTAAGTCTAGAAGACTTTTGGTGGAGTTCTTGGGGTTTTCTATATAGTATCATGTCATCTGCAAATAATGACAATTTGAATTCTTCATTTCCTATCTTTATTCCTTTTATTTCTTTCTCTTGTCTGCCATGGCTAATGTTTCCAGAACTATATTGAACAAGAGTGGTGATAGTGGACATTCTTGTCTTGTTCCTGATTTTAGTGTGAAGGATTTCAGTTTTTGACCATTTAGTATGATATTGGCTCTTGGTTTTTCATAGATGGCTTTTATCAGTTTAAGGTACAGGCCATCTATCCCAATTTTGTGTAGGGTTTTTTATCATAAATGCATGTTGGATTTTGTCAAACACTTTTTCTGCATCTGTGGAGATAATCATATGGTTTTTACCCTTGGCTCTATTGATATAGTGTATTACATTGATTGATTTGCATATGTTGAACCATCCATGCATCCCTGGGATGAATCCCACTTGATCAGGGTGTATGGTCTTCTTGATGATCTTCTGCATTCTGGTTGCCAGTATCTTATTAAGGATTTTTGCATCTATGTTCATTAGTGAGATTGGCCTATAGTTCTCCTTTTTGGTTGGGTCTTTCTGCTTTTGGGATGAAGGTGATGCTTGCTTCCAGGAATGAATTTGGGAGTATTGCTTCCCTTTCAATTTCATTGAAGAGTTTAAATAGTAGTGGCAGCAGTTCCTCTCTAAATGTCTTGTAGAATTCAGCAGTGAAGCCATCAGGGCCCGGGCTTTTCTTAGTTGATAAGTTTTTAATTACGTTTTCAATTTCATTGGTTGATATTGGGTTGTGTATAATTTCTAGGTCTTCTTGTTCAACTTTGGTAATTCATACATATCTAGAAATCTGTCCATTTCTTCTGTGTTTTCCATTGTATTGGCATATAGGTTCTGGAAGTAGGTATTGATGATCCTCTGGATTTCTGCTGGATCTGTTGTAATTTCACCCTTTTCATTCCTATTTGCATGGATTTTCGCCTTTTCTTTCCTTTTTCTGATAAGGTTGGCTAAGGGTTTGTCAATTTTGTTTATTCTTTCAAAGAACAAACTCTTGGCTTCATTGATTTTTTTGTATCATGCTCTTCGTCTCCATTGCTTTGATTTCTGCTCTAATCTCTATAATATCCTCCCTTGTATGAGCTTTGAGGTTGTCCTGCTCTTCTTTTTTTAGAAGCTTGAGGTTCAGCATCAAGTTGTTTAATTGGGCTCCTTCTGTTTTCCTAATATGCATATTCACTGCTATGAATTTCCCTCGTAAGACTGCTTTCATTGTGTCCCATAGATTCCGATATGTTGTATTGTCATTGTCATTTAATTGAAGGAACTGTCTGATTTCTTCTTTAATTTCCTCTGTGACCCACTGGTTATTCAGAAGTGTGTTGTTCAATTTCCACGTGTTTATGAAATTTTTCCAGTTTCTTTTGCTATGGATCTCCAATTTCATTGCTCTATGGTATGATAATATACAGGGGATAGCTTCAATTCCTTTGCACATACTTAAACATGTTCTATGTGTGAGTATGTGGTCTATCTTTGAGAATGACCCATGTGCTGCTGAGAAGAATGTGTATTCTGATTTTGTGGAGTGGAAGACTCTGTAAACATCTGTTAAGTTCATTTGTTCAAGAGTTCGATTGAGTTCTAGTATTCATTACTTAGTTTTAGTCTAGTTGATCTATCTATTTTTGACAGTAGGGTGTTGAGGTCCTCCACTACAATTGTATTAACGCATAGATGACTTTTCATGTCCGTTAGTATTTGTTTTATGTAGTTGGGTGCACTAGTGTTTGGTGCATAGATATTTATGATTGTCATCTCATCCTCTTGGATTGTTCCCTTTACAAGGATGTAGTGTCCTTCTTTATCTCTCTTAATCAGTATTGGTTTGAAATCTACTTGATCTGCCAAGAGGATAGCTACTCCTGCTTTTTTTCGGGTTCCTGTCGCATGCAGTATTGTTTTCCACCCTTTAACTTTCAGTCTATGAGCTTCCTTTTGAATGAAGTGTGTTTCTTGTATGCAGCATATTGTTGGATTTTGCTTCTTGACCCATTCTGCCAGTCTATTTCTTTTGATTGGTGAATTGAGACCATTAACATTGATGGTTATAACTGAAACATATTGACTTGTCATTGCCATGACTTTTTCTTTTTGTTGGGTTCTCCCCCTTTACATTGAATTTCTTGTCATGCCAGATGGGTTCATTCTGCTTTGCTTCCTGGGGTTGTGATCCTCAATGTCTCTCCCTAGGATATTGTGTAAAATTCTTTGGAGTGCTGGTTTGGTATTCACAAAGTTCCTAAGGTGCTCTTTGTCATGAAAGTATCTTATTTCTCCATCCATTTTGAAAGATAGTTTTGCAGGGTACATCAATGTGGGTTGGAGGCTGTTTTCTTTTAGGGCTTGGAATATGTCACTCCAAGCTCTTCTTGCCTTGATGGTTTGTGTTGAGAAGTCTGCTGTGATTCTGATGGGCTTTCCTTTGTATGTGATTTGTTTCTTTTCTCTGACTGCTTGGAGAACTTTGTTCTTCTGTTGTGTTTCTGGAATCTTAACAATTATATGCCTATGTGTAGATTTTTTTTGATCAAGGCCATTTGGAGTCCTATATGCCTCACTTATCTGTATGTCAAGCTCTTTTCCCCTGCTTGGGATGTTTTCTGCCATTATTTCTGTGAAGAGATTTTTTTATATCATCTGCACTCTCTCCTGTTTCTTCATTGAGCCCAATCAGTCTTATGTTATTCTTCTTTGCATCATGTAGCAGCTGTTGGATTGATTTCTCATGTTCCCTTATAATTTTGAAACAATTTTTGTTTTCCTGGTCACTAATTGCAATCTTATCTTCTATATCTGAAATTCTGTCCTCACATCGGCTCATTCTGATATGTAGACTTTCAATGGAGTTTTTCATGTCCTGGAAATCTATTTGCATCTGTTTTATGGATTCCATTTGTTTCTTATGTTGGGATTCCATCATGTTCCTGAGCTCCTCTCTAGATTTATTAATCATGTCTTCCACTAGGAGCCCAATTTCTCCTGTTATCTGAGAAATTATTTCTGATTTCATTTTTTCCAGATCTCCTTTGGTTGCCAGTTCAGTGAGTCCAGGTGGTTGAGTATCAGAGTGTTCTATCTCATTTCCCTTTGGGGTTGCTGTAGGTGATCTGGAAGTCTGGTTCTGAGACTTATTTACGTGTTTTCTCATTTCGACTGCGGGGGGAGCTGTTGGTGCCTGCATGGATTACCTCCTCTGAGCTGGTAGAGGTGGGACAGGGGCCGGGAGCAGCGGTAGGGATGGTGACCCAAAAGCCCTTTCCTGTGGGCTGGGAGCAGAAGGAGGGATGGTGACCGGGAAGCCCCTTCCTCTGGACCAGGAGCAGTGGGATGGAGGCTCAGAAGCCCCTACCTCTGGGCCGGGAGCAGAGGGACTCAGTACCTTGGTCTGGTGGTCTGATATCCTCTGCATCTTTGTAGTGTGGAATCAGGTGGCTGCCTTTTTGCAGCGGGTTGATTAGGCATGTTCTGTGCGACTCAGGACCTGGGTAGGGCGTGCACAGACCTGCCTGTCTGCAGCGGGCTGATTCGGCGTATTCCGTGCGACTCAGGCACGTAACACATCTCAATTCTTTTTTGATTCCCTCCCTCTCCCTTCCTTCCCACCTCCCTTCATCTCTTGGTCCCCTTCCTATATGCAAACGATCTACTTAACTATTTCCCATTATCTATCTTTTATTTTGCTCTTTATTTATATTCTGGTTTTCTCATATGAGAGAAACCATTCAATATTTAAGCTTATATGGCTGATTTATTTCACTTAACATTACGGAGTATATTTTGACAGCAGTATATTTAAATTCATTTGTTTTAATATTATCCTAACATAATGTTATCCTAATCATAAAGTTATAACTTTATGAATAACATTATCAATAGTCATTAGCTTCTATAGAAATTAGTGACCCAAACAGATTAATACTAATCTTTGTGTGTTATTCATTTTAGTGTTTTTGTAGGAGAATGAAAAAATAACATTATTCATAAAGAACACAGTCAGATTATTTATATATAAATTAGCAGAGATGAATCCTACTTCTAGAATTTACCATTGTGAAAAAAAAATGAATCTCATTTGTTTCCAAAAGGGAAAACTAGATAAGAGATTTAATTAATTTGCCAAATCCTGCTTTCATCCCTCCAATCAAATCATCAGAGATTCTGTCTTGATACCACTGCTTGGATTTGACAGGAGATCCAAACACCTGGAATGCTTGTATAGCTACACTTAATACTAAAATTAAAAAGTTAATCTGTATTTATAATGTAATTTGAGACTATTTGCCTAAAGTGTCCCTTTCCTCACAAGTACAATTATATGTAAGTTAAAAACACTTGATTTTGAACAGACATCTTATTTTGTTTATCATCTCTTACTAAGAAAATATTTCTAATTTTCTTGAATTTTCTTTATATCTCAGGGAGTTGAAAAAATAACATCAATTCTTTCTATTCCTGCTTTGGAAACTGTTCTTTTATTTTTCTTTCCTTCATTGTGCTTCTCATTTCTTTTTGCCCTTCTCCATCCTTGCCTGTCTCAGTTTTGTTCATATCCTCTCTGGATATAGTCAGAGTCACCACTGCTGGAAAATGTGATTTCCAGGAAATCTACCTTCAGTTTTAAAACTAAATAATTTGACAGCCTTTTGATTTACATTCTTGTCAGAGATGGCATGGAAGATTTAAACTTTGTTCCACGTTTCTGACACTAAACTCTGTTGAACAGTGTGGAAGATGAAATCCAGGAATGTATATCATATTATTAAAAAGACATATTAATTTCTTTCTAATACAGACTTTAAAAATTTTTTCTTTTAAGCAATTGTGAGCACGACCTCCTAGAAATGAAGTTTTTTGAAAACCATAAAAATGTATTTCTACTCTATGTGAAAAATGACCCATGTCTGGACAATTGACCAGTTGGGAAAAGCCTAGCAGCTATGTTCTCTATAAATGTGACCTTCATGATAATATTACAAGAACTAATTAAAAATGAACAGCTTTCAAAAATAACTTTCTACTCCTGGAATTCTTTATTAGATTCTATGACTCAGGAATCATTTTTTTCCATATGGTGTTTGATAGACCTCAAGTTGTAGGTCAATGGAAATTTAAAAATAGAAATATGCTACAGAAAATATAATCAATGAACAAGTCAGAAGTAATTTTTTCTTAGTTTTCATTCACTTTTATTTATTTCATAAAATAGCTCTCAAGGTCAACAGGCATTTACAACCTAACGCATGTTGACAAATGGTCATACATTTAGATATTTAAAAAATTTCTACAAAGAATGCTTTTGTTTAGAAATTACATCCTTTTTGTAAGGCACATTTAAAAGTCACCCGTTCATAGAAGGCTGAATGATAATAATTACAGTCAAATTTTGCTTTCATTTATTGAACATTAATTACATACTTGGATTTTTCATATATCTTACTTAATTCTTGTGGCAACTCTACATGGTAAATAACATTACAGCCTTTTTACAGAAGAGGAAGCTGAAGCTAGGTGAGATCATATAATTTTCTCATGATTCTACAGAGAGGGAAAATGGAGTGACAGAAATTCAAGTATCTCCCTGACAAAAAATAACTCATGAAAATCCTTCACATAATAAATTCATAATAATTCATAAAAATCCTTTCACACAGCCCTTAAATAAGTTGCAAAGCAATTTGAAGCATGTTTATGTCTTCAAACTGCCTTCATTATCCATATGCTAAAAACTGAACCCTGACTCCTAGGCTCAAATTTTCACTTTTAAATATACTTTAAAATATTGTATAGAGTTATCTAGAATTATTTTCTTTGAATATAATAGGCGTGTAACAAATATTTACACATTGAGTATAACTGATTCCAGAGCAATGTAATTATTGCCCTTTTGAGGAAAAATAACACCTTGATCAACTCCCATCTGTGGAGTGTTGTGTGTTATTGGAGACTTTGGACAGCTTTGGGTCCCAGATCTCTGCACAGCATATCACAGAGAAAGACAGTCATTTCTGACAAAATTTTCCTTCTCTGGAAGTAGTTTCTAGGCCACACTGTTATTTTATTTTATTTATTTTTTTTTGTTGTTGTTTGTTGTTGTTGTTTTTGGTACCAGGGATCGAACTCGGGTCCTTGCACTTGCAAGGCAGATGGTGGAACCACTGAGCTAAATTCCCAGCCCCACACTGTTATTTTACAAATAAAATACCATTTCCCTGGATGTGTAGAGATCAGAAGGCAGATCATGTTTTTGTAAGGCTAGGTATATTTTTATATCTGAAAAATGAAATTAATGATAGTTATTACAACTGTCTCAGTCTCCTTTGGAAAAAACAACTCGCTAAGTCAAGAGTTAATAAACCAAATTTTGGCATTGAGAGTGTAACTCAGAGGTAGGGCACATGCCTAGCATGAGGAAGTCCTTGGGTTTGATCCCCAGGGCTTAAAAGTGATTTTTAAAATTAACAGAAAAATAAATTAAAAAAAGAAACTACCGTTTTGTTCCTTTTGTTATTGTCACAAGGACTTCAAGTTAAATATATTTGTACTATGTAGATTCAAAGAAGTAGCTAGCTACTCCATGTTCGAAAGTATATCTATGAAATCCTGTGAAAACAATATTTCTAAGCAGCAGCCTAATTACTTTTTAATTAGAAGCAATTCTATTACATCAATTATATTGAGACATTGGCTAATAAATACATTCTTTATTCCTCATTGAAATTTCATTTCTCCCCTCAGTTTTTCATTTTCCTGAAGCTAGTTGTTCTTGTCACACAAAATAAGTCTTTAGTGTGAGATTGTGCTATGATTAGAGATTGAAAAATAAGATACAAATGATTAAAATATGACCTCTTTGTGCACAGATTGCACCAAGGTGTTTATCCCCTAGTAGTGTAATTGCAACACCTTTTCTTGCCTGTAGAAATAAACCATAGTCCACTGATGCCTTGGAGCCCAGAAAATCTCCCTGTCCCTCTTCGTTTGTGTTTCTGGACTCCATGCTAGGTGCTACCAAAGGCTGGCAGAAGCCTGTACCAGAGCTAATGCTCTGCATTTCAAATTGGTGACTGAGGATCCTAGCGGTAAAAGCAGCCCTTGGAGAACCCACTTCATACAGAAATATGACTCTACAGCTTGCCCTGCTGGAATCTGGATTACTTTTGGAAACTCAGCTTGTTACCTAGAGACGTGAGAAGTCTTGATTGACCTGTCCTCCTTCTGCAGCTAATAGAACTGTCAGAGTTCCTGTCACTCAGCCATCACCAGCCCTCCAATATAATAAAGACCTTGAAGGTAATATGGGAAGTGGAGCATCTCAAGAGTATATAAACTTTTCAGAATGGGGCTGTTTCTTGAACAAAATATTCTACTTTAAATGTTTGAATTCACAGCAAAGGGAGTGAGCATGATACAGCCTTGTGCTTTTAATCAGTATGATTTTCTTTTCCATCTCAGCATGTTCATATCACTTCAATCTGTGAATAATCTGTGAATAACCCAAGTATAGCAATGTCAAGTTGAATCTGCCAAGGGCAGAAGAGATAACTTAGAGGAGGTGTGTGTGTGTGTATGGGTGTGTGTGTGTGTGTACATGTGTTGGGCCACGTGTGTGGATAACAGTGGTTAGTTGTAAGGAGTGCTTTGTCTGTCTAAAGGAAAATAAAAACCGAGATCTCAGTAAATAACTATCAAATTATATTCAATTTATAAAGCCAGGTAATATGTTGAGTTATTTTTTTTAATCTTAACTGGTGTTCCCTCTTCTGAGATTAGAGACAGGAGATACTCTAATAGATTATTTTTTGATAGATTATTAATCGTCTCAAAATACCTGTGTTCCTTCACATTTCCCAGACCCTTTCCTAGTTATGTTTAGCTCATGTGACTAAGTACCAACCAATGAGATCCGAGTGAGGACAATATAAACCATTTCGAGTCCTGACCCCTGAGAACATCTCACATGACTCTCCAGGCCTCTCAGACCTTGTCATTTGACCTTGGATGCCATGTGTTCTAGATTACATCATTGTAAGTGGGAAAAGGGAGCAACTTTGACTTCTATTTATAAGAGTACTACACTAGAAAGCTACCCAATCCAGGTAGACTTTGAATAAGTAAAAATAAACTTTTATTTTCTTAAGCTTCTGGAATATAAGGGTATATTAGTCTGCTCTTCAGTTACTTGGTAAAATACCCAGCGCTCACAAATTAAAGAATAAGGGGCTTATTTTGGCTCACAATTTTAGAGGTTTTAGTCCATGGTCAGCTGGTTACAAAACAGAACTATCATCTTGAAAGGGTGTGGTGGAGCAAAGCTACTCACTTCATGGCAGGCAAGAAGCTGAGCACAGCTAGAGAGGAAGGAGCCAGGGGTCACGTTTACGTCTCAAGATCACACCTCTATGACCCACACAGACAAACCTGAAAGTATGCTTTGCTAATCCCTTAGTGGCTCTCAAGCTAATCAAGTTGACAATCAAGATTGACCATCACACAGAGTTTGTTATCATGGCATGTATTATTTCAGTAGTTCTCAAAGCATAGTTTCAAGATGGCAATGTCAACTTCTCCTGGAAACTTGCTAGAAATGCATATTCTTGACTCACCTGAGGTTAACTAAATTAGAATATGAGTGGACACAGAATATAGAATATGAGAGACACAGCTGAAGAACACAAGCCCTTCAGGTGATTCTGTTGTACACTCAAGTTTTGAGAACTATAGGTCTAAACTGTCGTCATACAGACCATCTTTGATGTTATAGAACTCATAGTCTAATAGACAGGTGCTCGTATAGCCTAATGTCTTTTTTATCTTCTCAGCATCACTCTTAGCCATGCTGTCATTTCTCTTACCTGGAAAATTGTCCTGCAAATGGTTTAGTCACGTTTATTCTGTGCCATCCTATTCTTCTTTCTTAAAATCTTTTAATAATATCATATTGTTCTTAAAAAATGTTTCTGATTCTATACCTTTCATAGATTGATCTTTCTTGCTTCTTACCACTCATCTAGTATACTTCATACTGCTTTCTTTATTGACACCACAGACCCTTTAAGTTTCCAATCATGTCATCTTGCCTCCTACCTTAGATCCTTTGCATAAACAAATTTCTGTTTATGGAATTTTCTCTCTCCATTCTCGTCCCCTTTATGGAGTTATCAGTGTATGATGGTTGTGGCTTTGGCCCAGGGTCCCTTCCATAGGGAAGCCTTCTATGAAGTTTCAGTTTATATTTTTTATATGCTCTTGTAGATTCCCATCTTTTCCTTTGAACCCCTTTCTTAGTTGTTTTGTTTTATAGTTTTATAGGATATGACTATTTTTGTGAAATGTCTTTCTTATCCATTGGACAAGTTACAGGAAACAAGAACTCTTTTACTTGGCAACAGTTGTATCTCTAGTGCACAAGAATGTGAAGAAAATCAACAAATATTTGCTGAATGAATAAATGACAAGGAAACATTCTTTGTTATTCATGCTTTATTTTCCCCTTCCTTATACTGTACCCTGGAAAATGCCTTAGCTAGTAAATCGGAGTAAGTGCAGAGCTCTTCTCATCTTTTCCCTCTTTGGGATCATAGTTCTGCATTGTCTAATGTGCAGTTGCTGAAAATAGTTGTTTATTGTACGTATTTTGTCTGGATGTCTGGTTTATTATGGGAGGTCAGTACTTACAGCAGTTAATATTTTAAAGCCAGTGTGAAAATTCTAACCAAGAAACATTTTTAAATAATCACTTTTATAAACTCAAAACTGTATATTACACCAGATTTCCAAATAATACGTGTCAGCAGACATTCCTTCTTAGAACTGTGACTTAACATTACATCTTCAGTAGTTTTTGAGTATTGATATTAGCAATTGTCAAAAAGATTATTCATCCATTATAAATCTGTATATGGAAAAAGTTTAGGTTAATGCCCTATCTCTAGTCCTGGACACAATGACATTTTCTTAGATCTTAATGATAAAGAAACATGATCTATTTCAAGTTATTGCTGTATTTCCTTTTATTAAATGGAGGGAATATATAATGTATATTTCTTTTTTTCTGAAGGCTGCCTGGGAAATTATATTTTAATTGGGCTCTTTGATACAATGAGCTCCCTTCTTCAACTACTTTTCTTTCATCAATATTTTAATAACTGGATCACCTCTGTTTTTTATTGGGAGCCACCTTAGATCTTCAGAAATTTGCAGAATTTAAATAATAAAAAGTGAGGCTACATAACAGAGCACTTATGAGCATGATTTTGAAATTAGATTGATTTGTATTTGCATTCTCCCTTTTCTACTTTTTGGCTGTGTGATTTGTTTCAAGTTACTTACTTGATTTTGAATTTCTTTATCTGTAAGATGGTGATATTAATATTAGTTTCATTAGGTTTTGGAGAGTATCTCTGTGTTTGGAACAGAGTATACCATAAATTATAGTAGATGTCCTGGTAACTATTAGAGAATTACAGCAATTCTAATTCTGTCAAATTTAAATCTCTCATCAACTGATTGTCCAATACAATTTCCAAAATCATCTGTCTTCAATATTTTTTAAAAATCATCTGTCTACATTGTTTTAGGAGGTCCAGTGCTTTAAATAAGAAATGTAACTTCTAAGGTATTCTGGGTAGATACTTGACAATTGTAATTTCTTCTAGCCCTCAAAATTCTACAATAGACAAGTCAAACACATCCTTAAGGATTCTGTTATAAGTCTTCTTTGGTCAATTAATTGACAGTGTTAGAGTTTCTAGTTTTTCAGTTCTCTTGGGTTTCATTTTTTGTCCTGTTGTCGATGATACATAAAAAACATTAAAATTTAGATTTAGATCTTAAAAAAGACAATGTGGATGTTGTATATGGGGAATGAAATTAAATTGATTACCTGAGATCTCAAGTTAATTATAACATTTACATAAATTCCATATTGATTAAATTGTTTCCAGCTTAAAAATATCACTTCTAGATCTTTAGTCCTATTTTTAAAAAAATTTTATGGACTAGTATGTGGTATATTTTGGTCAAAGTATTGCGTCCTGCTGAGAATAATGTGTATTCTATTGTATTAGGGCAGAACTCCCTGTAGATAGCTATTAAATCAATTTGTTCCAAGGTATGGTTCAGTTCTGATATTTCTTTGTTAATTTTTTGTTTAGTTATCTGTCTATTTGTGAAAGTGGTTATTGAGCCTGACCACTATAACTGTGTTGGTGTTTATTTGATGTTTTATGTTTAGAAGAGTTTGTTTTATGAAGCTGGATTACTGATATTTGGTGCACACATATTTCAATTATGCCTTCCTGTTTAATTGTTCCCTTAACTAATACATAGTGACCTTTCCCTCTTCTGACCAGGTTTAGCTTGAAGTTTACTTTGTTTCAGAATAAAATTGGTATCCCTCTTTCTTTTGGGGTCCTCCTGCATGGAATATTGTTTTCCATTCTTTGATTTGTAGTACATGAATTTCTTTTGGGATTAGGTGAGTCTCTTAAATTCAACAGAAAAAGATTTTGTTTTGATATAGTTGGCCAATCTGTGCCTTTCAGTTGGGGAATTGAGGCCATTTACATTTTGACTCATCTTTAACTTTCACTTGGCTTTTTTTTGTTGTTTGGTACCAGGGATCGAACTTGGGTCCTTGTGCTTGCACAGCAGGCAGCAGTGAAACCACTGAGCTAAATCCCCAGCCCTTGAGGCCATTGACATTGAGAGTTATTACTAAAAGGTATTGACTTACCCTGTCACTGCATTCTTTTTTTGTTGTTGACTCTTATTTTTTTTCCTTTTTGTTTAACTACTCATCTTGTTTGATGTATTCATTCCACCAGACTTTTTGGCTTTGCTTGCCTAATTATTTGTCTAGGATATTTTTGAATACAATCTTTGGAATACTGATTTGGTGTTCATGAATTTTTAAGGTGTTCTTTATCATGGAATGTCCTTATTTTCCCATTGGTTTTGAAAGATAGTTTTTCAAGATACAGTAATCTAGGTTGGAAGTTGCTTTCTTTTAGGGCTTGAAACATTTCACTTCAGGTTTTCCTGCCTTTCAAAGTTTGTGTTAAAAAGTCTACTGCTATCCTAATGTGTTTAATTTTGTAGATGATTTTTTGTTTGTTTGTTTTTCTCTCACAGCTTTTAAAATTCTGTCCTTATGTTGGACTTCTGGGAATTTGACTATGATGTGTCATGAAGAGCTTCTTTTTTTATTGTAATTATTTGACATTCTGTAAGTCTTGCTTACCTGTATGCTGAGTTCTTTTCCCATACTTGGAAATTTTTCTCCTATAATTTTTGTAAGAAGGTTTTTTATTCTCTGTGTGCTATCCTACAATTTCTCTGTAACTCCAGTTAACTTTAGGTTATCCATCTTAGCGTCATGCACTATTTGTTGGATAAATTTTCCTTGCTCTCTTATTTTTAAAATATTTTTATTAGTACATGTTTTCAGTACATAATGTTTACATTCCTTGTGGGGAGTTGGTACATGTACATAACACATCCTAATTTATTTTTTCATCCCTTTCCTTTCCCCTCTTGCCCCTTTCCCCTATCTCTTGATCTCCTTCTCATGTGAGAAAGATGTATCTCCCTGCTTCCTATTACAGCATCTATCTTTTATTTTGTTTTTCATTTATACTTTGAGTTTCTCATGTAAGAGAAACCATGTGATATTTAAGTTTGTGTATCTGGTTTACTTAACATTATAAAGTCAAAATACATTCATTTTCCTGCAAATGACCCAAGTTTATTCTTCTTTATGGCAGACTAATGGTCCATCGTATGTAAATTCCACATTTTCTTTATCCATTCATCTGTTGAAGGACAAATAGATTGCTTCCAAGATTTAGTTACTATGACTTGTGCTACTATAAACATGGGTATGCATGTATTACTGTAATATGATGTTTTTAACTCTTTTGGGAAGAAAATGAATAAATAAATTCTGTGGTCAAATGATGATGGCACAAAATCCAAGGTGGATAGAATTGCTGGTATAGAGCTATACAAATTGCCATTGGGTTTTTCATTGCCTTACACTTTCAGGAAGAACAAGGTATTAATTTTACTTAACATGATCCACACTGGAGAAATAAAACTATTAATATTAATATATCTTGATTATTAGCCCACAATGTTTTCACATCATATGTGGCTAAATGGAAAGTACACATAAAACTCTTCTATGTATGTTAAGTACAATGATTATCTTGATGAAAAAACAGTTGTTGAGTTGAGTTCTAGCTGAGCTAAATTTATTTTTCTAGAATACCATTTTCAGGGGAAAAGTGACCTAAAAACCAACTGTTGATACTGAAATATTAAAATATTAATATTTGTCTGATATTAAAAATGAATCTAGATTTCACTTGTTACTTTAAGGACAATAACTGACAGCATTTGTTGTAATGATGCTTGAATTTTCAAATGGAAATTTGAATTTTGGAAATCTACTACTGTGACTTTGATAATATTCTAATAGATTAGGATTTTCTGATGAGATTGGTGGGAATGTTAATGAATGCACTTTTTTTCATATTTTATAATAGAATACATCAATATTTGGAAAAGTTTCCTAACTCAGAATATTAATATCCTTTAAATGACACACAAATGTGCACGAGTAAAAGATGCATTTAAAGATCAAAATAGACCTGTGGATTTTATTGTAACAGAGAATGAAGTTTATTGATATGGGTTATAATTTCATACTGCAGCTAGCCTTTCTGAAAGAGATAGCTGTTGAGTGTTGGTGTGGCATCAAAGATATCAAAAATTTTCTGAAAAGACTATTAAAATACTTTTTTCCTCTGGATCAAAGATGTTGAGATGCAAGATTTTTGCATGCTTTAACTAATACAATACATGCTTTTATATGCTTTAACTAACACAATAGATTGAATACTGAAGCTGAAGTTAACTGTCTTCCATTGAAACAAACTCAAAACATATTTTTAAAAGACTTAAAATAGTACCCTTCCACTAGTTTTTTAAATTTTGTAAGATGTTACTTTTCTTAAAAATATTTATAATAATCTGAAATTGGTTTTTGTTATTCTTAAGTAATTTATTTAATATTAATTTTTCTGTTTTAATTTCTAAAAGAGTAAATACCAGTAGAAATAATCCATATAAACAAAAATAAATTGGAACTTGAAAAGTTTTTTAAAATGGAAATGAGCCCAATCAAAAAAATTTGATTGCCATGGTAGCAGAAAACACGTTCCAAGTCACATTCAAGTCCCTTCATTTATGCAAATTTATCTGTTCATCTGGAAATTAAAATTAGTAGCCAAAGTATTTCTATTTTAATTATGTTGGACAGACATAAACATTTTAGTAGTGATATAAACTGTCAAAAGCATATAATTTCCGATTATTCCTAGCTATAAACAGTTACGGAGAACAGAAATTCTGAAATGTTATTCATGTTTCATTTTATCAAAAATAACTTGCATTTATATATTAAATAAGAATTCCCAGAAAACCTTAATGATATTAATATTAAAATAATGTTAAGAGATATCAGTACAAATAGAAATTTGGTAGTGAGGTATGCATTCATTCAGGGACTTACTCCACTCCACCCTGTCTCTGTTTATAAGGGAAGCCATTCTCCTCATCCCTGCAATGGTTGGCTTAGATCATAACAGATCAATGAAGTGATGGTTGCTTGATAAGTTTATGGAAACAAAGCAAGGAAGATGTAATCTCACTCATGGATTCTTCTGGAAGGTAACCTTACATTAGCCAAAGATAAAAGTTGTTTATGTATTCTAAGTAACAACTGTTTTCTTGTATGCAAATTATCCCTTTGGCTCTTTGGCTCTTCTGATTAAATCAGTGTCACCCTATATATTGCTACCCACAATAGTCTTGCTGCTCCAGGTGTGGTTCTCAGGCTAGCAGCCTTGGCATCATCTTGCCCTTTTAGAAATGTAGATTTTTGGGCCCCATTTCAGATCTTTGAATCAGAATCTACATTTTAACAAGATTCCTAGGTGATCAATGTGCTTATACATGTTGGAAAAGCATTGCTGTACATTGAATGATTACAACCATAGTTTTATTATGAAATCACCTGGGTTGTTTCTAAAAGTCCTGACCCTTGGACTACATTGCATAGCAGTTAAATCAGAATCTCTGAGGGTAAGACCCTCCAGTGAAAAAGAAAAGCGTTCTTCAAATTCTGTCAGTGTCATTCTTTTTTTAATATTTATATTTTTCATACATGGAAGTCAGTTGGAAAACATACTGCCCTTCACAAGCAATATTTCAATGGTGCTGGTTCTGGTACGAGTGGTTCAGGTGGTACATGCCTGGGCACAATTTTAACTCTCCCCTGTACAGTCTTCAATTTTCCTCCAATCCTGAACCTCTCCAGGCATCTCACTGAAAGGACTTGTGTTGGAAAAACTCACATGCTATTCTTTATTATGTTGGGCAAGCAGGTTTATTAAATTGCTTAATGAATCAGAATTCACCACATAGGCTGCACCTTATCTCCTCCATGCCATATAGACCTTTGCTTAGGTAGAAACTAAATTATCTTATTTGACATCACATTAATTTGTATTAGTTTGCTAGGGCTGCCATAACTATTACAGATTAGGTGATTTAAACAGCAGACATTTATTTTTCCACAATTCTTATAATGACACCAGTCGTATTGGATGAGAGCCTATCCCAGTGACCTCATTAACCTTGATTACCTCTTTAAAAACCCAGTCATTAAATACAATCACAACTTGGGCCATTGGTATTAAGACTTCAACTTGAGTTTTGAAGTGAGGATAAGAACATAATACAGTCTATAACACTAAAGGAGAGAAAATTACAGTGGAAAGAAAACTATTCTTACTTTCCATAATATAAATGAGTCAATATGGATGGTAACACACTTTTTAGGAGGCAATACTAACCAATATTTAGTATTTTTATTTTTAAAACTGTTCACTCTAAAATAGAAGACTATAGGCAAAGTGTCTTATATAGTTTGCTTCTCTCTTCATCCCCTTATATATTTTACCTAAAAATAAAAAGATTAATTTATAATATAGCAAAGCAGTGTGGCTTGCTGAATTTGATGTCTGAATGAATATTTATTAATTGACTTAAAAAGTAATTTTGAAATCATTTAAGAGTCAATAAAATTTATAAAAATAGTACAGTTTCTATAGGGATACATGTATTTATTTAAGCTTGATTGGATTCAGGGTAAATTTTATTCTGCCTAGCAATAAGATTAAGGTACTCCAATTTATTCCACTGACTTTTAAGATATTTCCTCCAATTATCATAGCTTTCTTATGTTTTTATATCCTTAAAAATATAGGGAAATAAAAATAAAGATTGATTGTGCTGGCCTGTTTTTTGTTTGTGTGTAAATAAGAAAAAATTCATAAGATTACATTTTGAGTGCAAAAATATAGAGAAGGAAAATGAAAAATTTTGGGTAGTTATAAGCTTTGGCTTTGGAGTATGTAAGATTTAGTTGTGTTTGTTAGAAGTCTTTGGTTGCAAATAACAGGATGCCAACTTGAGCTGCTGGATGGAGAGACTTAAATGATGTTATCAGCCATCTCTTTCAGCTTTTATTCATTTTATTTTGGCTTCATTTGCAGTGGGTGACTCCCTCCATCTCACAGAATTTGTTGTTCATATAGTGAGTGATCCCAAAGAAAGAATTCTTTGTATAGAGGATTCTTATAAATCTATCTTGGCTTCAGTACTCATGGTGTGCAGTTCTGAATGCTAGGACAGTTCTGAAAATTCCCAGCCTTTCCTGTTGCAATCAATACTGTTTCCACAGGTTTTTTGTTTGTTTGTTTGTTTGTTTTTAATATAAAGCCCTGATCTAGGAGTTGCCACAAAGAGACTTTGGAGATATAACTAATGTTCCAAATCAGTTGATTTTAAGACAAATTGTGTGGGTGGGCCTGTCCTAATCATAAGACTTATTTAAATCTGGGTCTTGAGGTCAGAGGTGGGGGGATGTAAGACACTTGAAGTATGAAGATTCAGCAAACCATTGCTGGCTGGAAGATAAAGAGGACCTTGTGGTGGGGAATGTAGGCAGCCTTCATATCTGAGAGCAGCCCTGGGCGGATAGTAGTAATGATGTGGGGACTCTATGAGCAATTTTTATTTCAGTGACCAAATACTTGAGGTAAAAAACTTAGAGGAGGAAATACTTATTTTGGCTCATAGTTTCAGAGATTTGATCTATGGTAGGCTGGCTCCAAGGCAGAAATGCCATGGCACAAGGGTGTGGCAGAATAAGGCTGCTCACCTCATGGCAATTGGGAAGCAGAGTGAAAGGAAAAAAGCCATAGAGAAAGGGGCCAGGGACCAGATATGATCCACACAGTCACACCACCATGACATAGCCAGACACACCCAGAAATATGTTTTACTAATTTCCTGGGCATCTCTTAAACCAGCTGGGTTGACAGTCAAGATTAACTGTCACAGAGACCTCATTTCTACAATAGCAAGGAATTGAATTCTGTCTAGAATGAACTTGGAGGTGAATTTCACCCCCAAAGCCTGTTGCTGAGAATTTCACCTGGTTCTCAGCCTCTGCTGCAGCCTTGTGTTACTCTGAGCAGAGAATATAGCCATGCTTCTACTGCTGACTCCAGAACTGCGAGCAAAGAAGCTGGCATTTTACCTTAAGCCTCTAAGTTTTGATAGTATGTTATGCACCAACAGAAAACTGATACAATGGTAAGCATCATGGAAGGAAGATGGGATTCTCTAACTGGCCAGCCTATATCACCTGCCTAGCCTTGGGCTGGTAGAGGCTGGGACTGAGCATCTTTAGGTGAGAAAGAAGATGGTAAAAAATAAAAATAAAAAAGTGATCCTGGGCAAATTTCTTAGCCCTGGTGTGTTTCCATTTCCTTATCTATATCATGAGACATTAAATATTGCCTTCCTTCTATGGCTATTGGTTGATTAAATGAAATAATGCATATCAAATACTTAGTCTGGAACATAGTCTAAGCTCAGTAAATGCTAACTATTATTATTAATGGAATCAATGCAGACAAACTTGGTAACATTACTTAAGTGTTGGAGAGAAGAGTGATTTACCATGTCCTTTCCAGGTTAACCTTTAGCCTGGAACGACAGTGTCACCAGAGTGTCCTGCCATTATGTTTCAGCTCATTTCTTTTTATCTAATACATGGGCTGGCATTTGACTGTAGAGAATGAAGATTGAGCTATAGAGTCTTGCTAAAACAAGCAAACACACACACACACACACACACACACACACACACACACACACAAAGAGCTACCTGATTGGAAGTGCACAAAATAATGGGATTCAAGAAGTTATGGTTTCTTATAAAGAAACATTTCTTTTTGGAGTTTAGGGTTTCTGTGGGTCCCATAACACTTTTTCTTGGAGCACAAGAAGTAATAAGAATACACTGGCCAAAGAAGGAGAACACTGTGTGGACAGTCTCTATGGGAGAGTACATTTTTAATTTAAAACATCAGAACATCCTTGTTCTGTAGGAAAGCCCTTTGTAAAGAGTCCTTGTTACTGCTAATTTAGACCTCAGATCTCAGTAGGAATCCACAGATGTTAACTGCTCATTGATGCACTAAAGCTTCCTAAATTTCTCACAAAGGTTTAGACTAATTGTAAAATATCTTCTGGAGTCCATGGATTAGCAAATTGTTAGTTGGAGAGGTGCTATGAGGCCTGAACTAATTTTGGACTACAAAGTATCTCCTGGAAAAGACATTTTGGTGGATGTTTTAGGGCTAAGTTTTCAGCTGAGAAGTACTGGGATGCTTTAATGTAGACACAACAGAAGAATGGATTCTGGTTACACAGGATCTGAAGCTTATAAAATTTTGGAATTCCTCTTTAAAATGAAAGTGAAGATAAGTGTCAACAACAAATTACAGTTAAAATAATTATATTTAGAAAATTTTACAAAACCATAATACTATGTAAATTTATATGAGGGAGCCACCTAGGACTCTGGGCTCTGCATTTGTTTAAACTTGATTGGATTTGGGGTAAATTTTATTCTTCCTAGCACTAAGATTAAATAACCAAATTTTTATCTAGACAAAAAACCTAGAATCAGGGTCCTGTAGCTTTTTTTTCATTCATGCTTTTGTCTCACTGAGTGGTCTCAGCTTAACCACTTGCTTACTTGGAATCTTAGCATCTTGGTTTATCCTGGAAAAAACAGATACTCTTTTTTTCCTGTCAGTGTTGCTGCAGCAAGCAATGACTATTTTTAAGATACTTAATATCTTTCCTTGGGAAAAATTGTACCAATACACCATGTTACTGTATTTTTCAACCTAAATTAAATTTTGAGTGACCTCAGACTCAGTGGAGCTGAAGCTAAAATTTAAAGTCCTCTTTTCATGTCTTTATATATCTGTCAGTATAACAGTTGGAGAGAGAAAAGCCTTTGTTTTGAAAACCTGTAACTTATGGACAAAACTTATTCCATAAAAATTGTATGCTCTTAGAGACTAAAGTATTATCAAATACCAGCTTAGTAAAAAGAAAAGATAAAAGCATAGCTTTAAAGCAAGTGTTTCTAGGGTTAATCCAATAAAATTTAATGAAATGTAGGTGGAAGAGTGTCTTAGTTAAAACAAAATGGAAACATAGTGAACCAAATAGAGACCTGGCTTATTCAGACCTAATATTAATCTGAAGACATCTACAGAATTGTTCTATTTTGCTCTCCTAAGGCAAGTATGCTAAATACTGCTTTTGTCTTCTGAACAACTATGGTTGCTTTCTATAGTTTTTAACCTAAAAATTGTTTGTTAAATCAGGTTTGAGTCTGTTTGATGTTCAATTTTGAACAACTCTGTGATGTGAATTGAGAAAAAATTCTGAAAACTTGATACTTGTTAAGAACTGAAAGAACTTGTCTCATACTGTTTGAGATGGAACTATTTACTTCTTCTAAGTTCCCTTGCAGGATCTAACACATTTGTCTCTGAAAAATACAAAGTGAAACCAGCTTGGTCTTCTCTTGCTTCTCTAGGCGTAGGATCTGTGTGTTAGTGAGGGCTCCTGTAGGATGTTATAACACTAGGATTTGAGCATCAGAGGGGATGAGTATGAAGGGGAACTGGTAGGGAAGTAAAGAAGTGGGACAGGGAAGCCACCAAAGGGTGTGTTAGCAGGCAGGTGTAAAGCACAATTCAGGGTCATCTCATGAGTGTGAGAAGATGGTTAATAATGTAACTTCTGACCGAGGTCCTGAGTCACGTGGAAGATCCCGCATCACCTCACTGCAGACAGGCAGGTCTGGCCACACCCTACCGAGGTCCCCAGTCGCATGGAACACAAGCCGAATCAGCCCGCTGCAGACAGGCAGGTCTGTGCATGCCCTACCGAGGTCCTGAGTCGCGCGGAAGACACCGAATCACCCAGCTGCAGACAGGGAGCCACCTGATTCCACACTACAAAGACTCAGAGGACACCAGACCACCAGACCAAGGTACTGAGTCCCACCGTTCCTGGCCCAGAGGTAGGGGCTTCTGAGCCGTCATCCCACTGCTCCTGGTCCAGAGGAAGGGGTTTCCCAGCCACCATCCCTCCAGCTGCTCCCAGCCCACAGGAAAGGGCTTTTGGGTCACCATCCCTACTGCTGCTCCGGGCCCCTGTCCCACCTCACCCAGCTCAGAGGAGGTAATCCGTGCAGGCGATAAAAGCCCCCTGCCCCAGTCAAAATGAGAAAACACGTAAATAAGTCTCAAAACCAGACTTCCAGATCACCTACAGCAACCCCAAAGGGAAATGAGATGGAACACTCTGATACTCAATCACCTGGACCCACTGAACTCGTAACAAAAGGGGATCTGGAAAAATGAAATCAGAAATAATTTCTCAGATAAGAGGAGAAATTGTGCCCCTAGTGCAAGACATGATTAATAAATCTAGAGAGGAGCTCAGGAACATGATGGAATCCCAACATAGGAAACAAATGGAATCCATAAAACAGATGTAAATGGATTTTCAGGACATGAAAAACTCCATTGAAAGTCTACACAGCAGAATGAGCCAATGTGAGGACAGAATTTCAGATATAGAAGATAAGATTGCAATTAATGACCAGGAAAAGAAAAATTGCCTCAAAATTATAAGGGAACATGAGAAATCAATCCAACAGCTGCTACATGATGCAAAGAAGAATAACATAAGACTGATTGGGCTCAATGAAGAAACAGGAGAGAGTAGAGATGACATAAAAAACCTCTCCACAGAAATAATGGCAGAAAACTTCCCAAGCAGGGGAAAAGAGCTTGACATACAGATAAGTGAGGCATATAGGACTCCAAATAGCCTTGATCAAGAAAAAAATCTACACATAGGCATATAATTGTTAAGATTCCAGAAATATAACAGAGGAACAAAGTTCTCCAAGCAGAGAAAAGAAACAAATCACATACAAAGGAAAGCCCATCAGAATCACAGCAGACTTCTCAACACAAACCATCAAGGCAAGAAGAGCTTGGAGTGACATATTCCAAGCCCTAAAAGAAAACAGCCTCCAACCCACATTGATGTACCCTGCAAAACTATCTTTCAAAATGGATGGAGAAATAAGATACTTTCATGACAAAGAGCACCTTAGGAACTTTGTGAATACCAAACCAGCACTCCAAAGAATTTTACACAATATCCTAGGGAGAGACATTGAGAATCACAACCCCAGGAAGCAAAGCAGAATGAACCCATCTGGCATGACAAGAAATTCAATGTAAAGGGGGAGAACCCAACAAAAAGAAAAAGTCATGGCAATGACAAGTCAATATGTTTCAGTTATAACCATCACTGTTAATGGTCTCAATTCACCAATCAAAAGAAATAGACTGGCAGAATGGGTCAAGAAGCAAAATCCAACAATATGCTGCATACAAGAAACACACTTCATTCAAAAGGAAACTCATAGACTGAAAGTTAAAGGGTGGAAAACAATACTGTAGGTGACAGGAACCCCCCAAAAAGCAGGAGTAGCTATCCTCTTTGCAGATCAAGTAGATTTCAAACCAACACTGATTAAGAGAGATGAAGAAGGACACTACATCCTTGTAAAGGGAACAATCCAAGAGGAAGAGATGACAATCATAAATATCTATGCACCAAACACTAGTGCACCCAACTATATAAAACAAATACTAATGGACATGAAAAGTCATATATGCACTAATACAATTGTAGTGGAGGACCTCAACACCCCACTGTCACAAATAGATAGATCAACTAGACAAAAAACAAGTAATGAAATACTAGAACTCAATTGAACTCTTGAGCAAATGAACTTAACAGATGTTTACAGAGTGTTCCACCCCACAAAATCAGAATACACATTCTTCTCAGGTGCACATGGGTCATTCTCCAAAATACACCACATACTCACACATAGAACATGTTTAAGTATGTGCAAAGGAATTGAAGTTGTCCCCTGTACATTATCAGACCATAGTGTGATGAAATTGGAGATCCATAGTAGTAGAAACTCAAAAAATTTCATAAACACATGGAAATTGAACAACACACTTCTGAATAACCAATGGGTCACAGAGGAAATTAAAGAAGAAATCAGACAGTTCCTTCAATTAAATGACAATGACAATACAACATATCGGAATCTATGGGATGCAATGAAAGCTGTCTTATGAGGGAAATTCATAGCAGTGAATACGCATATTAGGAAAACAGAATGAGCCCAATTAAACAACCTGATGCTGAACCTCAAGCTTCTAGAAAAAGAAGAGCAGGACAACCTCAAAGCTCATACAAGGGAGGAAATTATAAAGATCAGAGGAGAAATCAATGCAATGGAGACTAAAAGAATGATACAAAAAATCAATGAAGCCAAGAGTTGGTTCTTCAAAAGAATCAACAAAATTGACAAACCCTTAGCCAACTTTGCCAGAAAAAGGAAAGAAAAGGCCCAAATCCATGCAATTAGGAATGAAAAGGGTGAAATTACAACAGACCCAGCAGAAATACAGAGGATCATCTATACCTACTTCCAAAACCTATACGCCAATACAATGGAAAACACAGAAGAAATGGACAGATTCCTAGATACATATGAATTACCAAAGTTGAATGAAGAAGACCTAAAAATTCTGAACAACCCAATATCAACCAATGAAATTGAAAATGTAATTAAAAACTTATCAACTAAGAAAAGCCCGGGCCCTGATGGCTTCACTGCTGAATTCTACAAGACATTTAGAGAAGAACTGCTGCCACTACTGTTTAAACTCTTCAATGAAATTGAAAGGGAAGCAATACTCCCAAATTCATTCCTGGAAGCAAGCATCACCTTGATCCCCAAAGCAGAGAAAGACCCAACTGAAAAAGAGAACTATAGGCCAATCTCACTAATGAACATAGATGAAAAAAAATCCTTAATAAGATACTGGCAAATAGAATGCAGAAGATCATCAAGAAGATCATACACCCTGATCAAGTGGGATTCATCCCAGGGATGCAGGCATGGTTCAATATACGAAAATCAATTAATGTAATACACCATATCAATAGAGCCAAGGACAAAAACCATATGATTATCTCCATAGACACAGAAAAAGCATTTGACAAAATCCAACATGCATTTATGATAAAAACCCTACAAAAATTGGAATAGATGGTCTCTACCTCAAACTGATAGAAGCCATCTATGAAAAACCAAGAGCCAATATCATACTAAATGGTCAAAAACTGAAATCCTTCACACTAAAATCAGGAACAAGACAAGGATGTACACTATCACCACTCTTGTTCAATATAGTTCTGGAAACATTAGCCATGGCAATTAGACAAGAGAAAGAAATAAAAGGAATAAAGATAGGAAATGAAGAAGTCAAATTGTTATTATTTGCAGATGACATGATACTCTATATAGAAGATCCCAAGAACTCCACCAAAAGTCTTCTAGACTTAATAACCAAATTCAGTCAAGTAGCTGGTTACAAGGTCAACACACAAAAATCAATAGCTTTCCTCTACACCAATGACAGACTCACTGAGAGAGAAATAGGGCAAATAATTCCTTTCACAATAGCATCCAAAAAACTGAAATACCTAGGAATCATCCTAAGGAAAGAAATCAAAGCCCTCTTCTCTGAAAACTATGGCACTCTGAAAAGAGAGATTGAAGATGATATCAGAAAATGGACAGACATCCCCTGCTCCTGGGTAAGAAGGATTAATATAGTGAAAATGGCCATACTTCCAATACTGTTATATATATTTAATGCAATTCCAATTGAGATCCCAGCAGCATACTTCATAGACCTTGAGAAAACAATCCAAAAATTCATTTGGAACAAGAAGAGACCCAGAATAGCAAAAGCAATTCTAGGTAACAGAGACATGGCAGGGGGTATCACAATCCCCAACCTGCAACTCTACTACAAAGCTACTGTGATAAAAACAGCATGGTACTGGCAAAGAAACAGACCTGAGGACCAGTGGAACAGATTAGAGGATGTAGGAACAACACCAGACACACTCAGCCATCTCATCTTCAATAAAGGAGCCAAACACCCTCACTGGAGGAAGGATAGCCTCTTTAAGAAGTGGTGCTGGAAAAATTGGGCTCCAACTTGCTGAAGATTAAAACTAGACCTATATCTCTCACCATGCACTAAACTAAAATCAAAATGGATTAAAGATCTAAATATTAAAATAGAAACTCTGAACCAGTTGGAACAGAGGTTAGGTAGAACCCTTGAAGACATCGGTGTAGGAAAAGATTTTATGAACAATACCTCAGTTGCCTGTGAACTAGCACAAACAATCAACAAATGGGATCTCTTCTTATTAAAAAGCTTCTGCACAGCAAGAGAAACCACCAGCAATGTGAAGAGACAACCCACAATGTGGGAAAAAATCTTCACCTGCTCTTCCTCAGACAAAGGTCTATCTCGAATCTATAAAGAACTTAAAAAGATCAGACCTCCCAAATTTAAAGAGCCAATCCAAAAATGGGCATCTGAAATGAACAGACATTTCTCACACAAAGAAGTAGAAATAGCAAATAAATACATGAAAAAAATGCTCAACATCACTGGTCATTTGAGAGATGCAAATGAAAACAAAGCTGAGATTCCACTTCACTCCAGGTAGAATGGCTGCTATCATGAAATCAACCAATAACAAATGCTGGTGGGGCTGTGGGGAAAGAGGAACCCTGCTCCACTGCTGGTGGGAGTGTAGACTGGTGCAAGCACTGTGGAAATCAGTATGGAGATACCTCAGAGAACTAGGGCTGGAAGTCCCATTTGACCAGGCTATTCCACTGTTGGGGATCTTCCCCAAAGAATTAAAAGAATCATACAACAGTGATATATGTTTGCCCATGTTCATAGCAGCGCAGTTTGTAATAGCTAAAACTTGGAAATAGCCCAAATGCCCATCAACTGGAGACTGGATCAAGAAAATGTGGGTGTTTTATAAAATGGAGTACTACTCAGCCATAAAAAATGAGAAATTAGAGACATTTATAGCTAAGTAGATGCACATTGAGGTGATACTCTTAAGTGAAATAAGTAGGACACACGTGTAAATACCGAATAGTTTCTCTGGTGTGAGAAACTGAAAGTGTAAATAAGGACTAAATGTATAATATGTAATGTGAAATAGGAAGAAAAGGGGCAAAGGGGAAGGAACTGGAAGGGCTAGGGGAAAGGATAGAAGGAAATGGGATTAATATGAGAAAATGGAAAAATAGGAACAAAATCTTTGTAAATAGGGAGGACTGGAGTGGTTGAAGGGAGGACTGGGCAAGGGTGAAAAATAAGAACCAAGAGAGACTATGTAAAGGTGCAAATTTCCAATGATGAATGTCATTATGTTGTGTACCTAAAATGTACCAATTGTTAGAATGAATAATCGATAATGTAAAATAGGAAGAAAAGGTCCAAAGGGGTAGGGGTAGTGGGAGGGGCAGGGGATTGGAAAGAAGGGAAAGGAAAAAATAATGAGAAATGGAAAAAATGGAAATAAAGTCTTTGTAAATAGGGAAGGGTGGAGAGGGTGAAGGGAAGGCTAGGAATGGGGAAAAAATAAGAACCAAGATGCATCATGTAAAAGTACAGTTCTCAATGAGAAATGTAATTGTGTAGTATACCTACAATGTACCAATAAAAGAATTTAATACAAAAAAACAAAATAGTGTAACTTCTTCATGTCATCAATGAGAACTGTTCTGGAGGCCTTAGCTCTGAGTTACATCCTTCCTCCCATGCACAGTCTTTTTCTCCGGCCAGAGAAAGCCCTTAGACAGGTAGACAGGTGCAAGTACTTCTGTAGGAAGCTATAGGCATACATGGAAGCCCTGATTTGTGAAGGGGTAAGGTAGGACCACTAACAGCCTCTGCCATATTTGGAAAAATATAATTTTAGGGTTGGAAGGAAGCTTCCCGTTCATCCTACGAAATCTACTTTTTATAAGCAAATTAAGATTGTAAATACTTGTATTATAGTCATTTTCATCTCCAATGTTTTGATTCTTTCATTGCTGTATATCATCCATGCATATGTATTCCTATACACAGTAAGATCTTTATACAGTTAGGTCTTCTACATGCTTGGTAGAAGTATTTTGCAAGAAGAATAATACAAGTATCAAGAGGCTGACAAATACTTTGAAAATTCACAATTTGAAGTATTTTTATTCTACCTCATAACTACCATGGTGGCTGTGTGTGTGTGTGTGTGTGTGTGTGTTTATGTGTTAAAATGTATGATGTGAGATCTGTATGCCTGAATCACATGTATTTGATGCATTGGAAAATGAAATCTATACTGAATCAAACTGAGTGGGGAACTTAGTGTTCATCTTAAATTTGGTTCTAAAAGCAGCTCAATTCAGGCAATTACTGGAGTTAAACAAAGACAAAGTTTAGATATTTGAAAATAGTAAGAGAATGATTTTCTGTATTTCTCCTGGAGCTCTTCTTTCCTAAAAAGAAACCAGGGAATTAGCATATGAGCTTGCTGTCCCTCAGCAGCCCCGTTTGAACTTTAAATTTGCCTGGCTAGGTTTTTTTGTTTTGTTTTGTTTTTTGATTTTTGTAGTGGGAATTGAACTCAGGGCTTCATGCTTGCCAGGCAGGCACTGGCTAGATTTTCTTTTTCTTTTTGCATGAGTGGGTACTGGAGGAATTACAGATGCTCAGTTTTGAGCAGCACAGGCCAGAGATCCTGCAAAAATCCCTCTGTGACTTACTTTGGAGCTGCCCTTCTGGGTCCAGCAATACTAATCAACAAATAGGAAGGTAAGTGACCAAAGGCACTGGGAAGCAGCTACAATGGCCTCTGCCTATCCTGTGAAAGGTCATATGTGGCTGTGAGGGCACTTAGAAGGTTTGAAGATAGAGCTACACCCTTTGTGTAAGTCATTTGAGAATTAGGACATGAATGACGTATGTGACTTTTGTGAGATTCCAGCATTCAGGGAACAAGACTACTTTGGGTCTACTAGGCTGAGGCTGAGTCTGAGGCTTAGGTTCTCATATGAACCTTCAAAAAATTTCCAGTGATCTTCACCTGAAATTACACTAAAGCTACTGCACAGATGTGACTAGTTGGGCTGATGTATTCTCAATGCATACAGGGACTGGATAGGAAAAGCCATTCCAATTTCATATTTGGATGTATTAAGTTAAAAATTATATAATTGATATATTGCATATATCTATTTAAAAACTGAAAAATTTGGGAGACGTTTTTGAAGTCCATATGCAAATGTAACTCAAGCAAGGAAACAAACAAAACTAAAAATTTGCTAATATAATAGATATCAGAGCCAAATAAGGTTTTGAATTTTTTTTTTAAAAGCAGCCCCCTGTAGGGGCCAGGGATTTAGCTCAGTGTTGCCGCCACCTGCCTCGAAAGCACAAGGTCCTGAGTTCGATCTCCGATACCAAAAACAACAAAAAAAGCAGCCTAATGTTTGGGCTGGATCTAGATTTGATTGCAAAAGGAGAGGAAGACACCCTGATGGCAGATAGTGATCCAACTCATAGCTAAATGATATGTGTTCCATTCCCATCTGTCATCTTTGCCCTACTGCTTCCCTGTTCTCAAGTTGCCTCCTTTTTCAGGAAAACAGCTCTTTTTAGCACAGATAGCAAGTTGTTGCTCCCTTCATTCATGTGTCAGTATCACAGTTTCTGTTTGTCGCAAATCATCCTGAAATAATCCTTATGAAAAATTAGTGCTTGTGCGGCATATTCTCATATTTGTGCAGAATTATGTTGCTTTAGTCTATCATTTTCTCCTCCCTTGATTTCAGCTATTGTCACTAATGTACACTAAACACACATAATCCACCGATTCTCCAACTCCTTGGTATGGCAACACTTCATATTTAATTATTTGAATTTAGATTGTGGACACTAACATCCTTTCAAATGTAATAAGAAACTTTTGGGAGTGCCTTTTGGAAAGCTAAGATTTTCTGATTTAATTAGACAAATGGTTCTCTTTTTTGTTTTTAACTGCAAGAAGACTGACAATATTTTTCTACTAGTTGGTTTTATTGAAGCATGAATGAAATATCATGTCAGAAGCTAGCCTCTGTTGCTTGAGACCAGTGAGCATATTTAGGTTTTTTTTTGGTACTGGGGATCGAACTTAGGACCTTGCGCTTGCGAGGCAGGTGGTAGAATGACTAAGCTATATCCCTGACTTATATTTAGTTATCTTTATATGTCCAATGCCTAGCAAATGCCAGGGTCATAATTAATTAGCTCATACTCGAGTTTAATTAATTGTTGGATAAACTAAGTAAACTTCGCAAGCCCTGGTGATTATATTGAGAACACTGTAATAGTAACTTACTAGATGAGAGAGTAAAGCAAGTGGGGCAAATACATAGCATATATGTTGCTACTTTGTCTTGTTGATTTCTTAGCAAGACATTGCTAATGCATTATAGCATTCTTTCTTTGGGGCCACAATGCTACCTCTTGATTGCTTTCAACAGTGCTCCAGAAGAGCCAAAAATGTGGAATAGGGTAAGAAAAAAAGAAAAACTTTTTTGTAAGTTCAATACTAATATAAAATAAATGCTTTCTACTCCCAAGAAGATAAGAAAAGTTCCTAGAGATTGCACTACAGAGTTCATCTTCTCTGTTCATTCCTAATTGGTAGTGGCTGTCCCTGGCTCTATTATAGGATTTTGAGGTTACAGTTAAGAGTTTTTAAAAATAAAAGTTTTTATCCTGGGTGTGCGAGAGAAGAGTGATAGCACTCTGCTGAGCATTTCCTATCCCTACTCAGGAATATTTTTGACTTATGGGCTATCTTGAACAAAAGCAGGGAAATGGAGAAAGTAGAGTGAAGGATGAAAAGAGAGTTTCAGAGTAGAAGCAGAGGAGGAGAGAGAGGAGAGGCTGTGTTACAGAAAAAAAAAGTGTGCTTTGCAGCAGGCAGTGTGAGAATGTGTTACCACCAAGAACCTCAGATGTCACTCCATACTTTGATTGCCCTAGGCTGCCTGTTCTTGCATGGAACTGTCATAGATTTCACTTGTTACCCTGTGCAGCAACTGCCACATTCAGAAGAGAGTTACATATAATCTAGGAGTCAAAATACCAATAGAGTTGAAGGGGAAAAGAGAACCAAGACTATGGGACTGAGAGAGGCCCAGCAGAAATGGTTCTAAATTCATCACCATTCTTATCCCCTCTGCCCTCCACCCCTATCCCAGTGTTACTATAGGGATTAGGTGGAAGAGAGAGAAAGGGAGGAATACAAACTTCTGGCTCTTATTTATTCATCTATAATGCCAAAGGTACTATGAAAGTCATTGGGACTTATTTAGAGGTAAATAAGACCTGATTTCCATCCCGGGGAGGGGGTCCCAATCTGAAGGGTATGGAAAATACATTAATAATACCAGCTATTAAAAATGTGAGAAGTACTGTGTTATATGCATGAACAAACAGCTATTAATTCTACCTAAAGGAGTTGGGGAGTTTCAGTTGTAAAAAATATTTAATAATACTGTATCATTAGAGATACTTATTTTGATAAATTGTTAATAAGATAAATAACTTGCTGTAGAAGAAGAAATTCTAACCTAGTACAGAACTTCAAAGTAGATACAATATGCCCTGCTGTATTGATGGATTTATTTGGAAGAGCCTGTAAAATCTGAGCATATTTTTCCTCTTAAAATTATGTATGATATATGAGTATTAAATTTAATGAAGCAAATCAAAAGACTTGGATAAATGTTCTGGTCAGTAAAAGACAAAATGCTTACCCCACAAAGCCAATCTAAATCTTTGCTGATTTGAGTTGAACTGCTTAAAGAAAAAGGCTTAGTATTCAATATAACTGTAAAATGCTTGCACATAATATTGGGAGTCTAGTGATTCCTAAATGCAAGAACTCAGTAATAAACTAATCTTATTTATGGGAAGCAGTCTAATCAGTTTGGGGCTTGTGAGTGTCAGTTTTTGCAGATCTAATTGCTCTTTGGACCATCATTGGAGTTTGTGGTGCAGATAAAGGGACTCTATTCTTCTGTAAGAACATGCTTATCATGCAGGCTTATTGCCCATTGTGGATTTTCATTAACTGGACTTTCCAGTGGATGGCTCTGTTTTATATGCTCAGTAGTTGCTCTATTGATCTTCTCAGGGGGTTGGCGGGCATTTCAAGGCTTAGCATTGCCTGAAACATTTGGAAGGAATGTTTAATTTTAGCACTGTTTCCTAGGCCCTTTCTATTATCTGCTGTGAAGTCACACCATCAGCCTTCAAGGAGCTTATACTAATTAAAGGGCAAGGTTCAAGAAACCATGCTCTTATTTCACCAAAGCCCTTTTATGTGAGGTAATGACCCAGAGTAGATAGGTAAATAGTTCGATAAAGATGTTGGATATCAGTTTATATGGTGAGAAGTTGAAGTAGCCTTTTGGGAAGAAAAACTTTAAAATGAGATAATTGTGTAGATACCACTTGGACTATATTCTTTAGATGTGGCACTAAACACTCCTTGAAATAGGAGTTATCAGTTTGGTCAAAACTTACTATAGATTTAATTAGGAAAGAGATGTATACAATATATTGTGTGTCTAAGCAATATAAACATTACACAAAGGTCAAAAAGCCTTCAAATCTGAGAAATTTGAACCATTCAGGGACTGACAAAAGAGATTTGAATCTATAGAGCAATTTGGGAATCAACACAGGGTGATTTTTCCTAACACTTCTGGTAAAAATGGAAAAAATTTTCCGCTGGGATAATGCTGTCAGATATGATTCGTTTATTTCTTCCTCTTTTATTTGATTACTTACTATTTATCAATTTTTATGCTTTTAAACTCTTTCTCAAATATGAGCAAATGTAGCTTGTTTCTCTTGAGAAATAAATAAAGGAATATAAACTTTTATTCTTCTTCCTTCTGTCTCTTCCCTGAATTTCTAATAGGACAGATTAGAAATTTTCATTGTATTTTAATATGTACACTATATGATTATCATATCGAGGCATACAGGTTGTTAAAGCAAAACCCCATATAATTTAGTTTGCAACATAGCAATCCCATTTAACATAGTGAAATTCTTTATTTTTATAATAGACTCAGAATTGAGGACACTAGGAGTTATGGTGCTTGTATCATAATTGCTATTTTGGAAAAAATTGACTGCATAATGCAAATATGTGGGTTCTAGATAAATTTAGATGTAAACTTAGTAACTTTATGATAAAAATAATTACTTTTGACTTACTGATCATTTAATATACATCAAATTAGCAAACCACAGGCTAAATCCAACTTATGGACCCCAAAATATATTTTTTAAAAATAATTCAGCATTTTGGTTATTTATTTGTAGCCTTCCAGAGGTAGTTTGTGCATATGTATACCTAAACAAATTCCCTAAACCCTTTCTTTAAAACCACTTTTCTACACTACCCCTTTCTCCCTCTCTACTTCCCTCCTTTCCTCCCTCCCTTCCTCCCTTCCTCTCTTCCTTCCTTCTCCCTCATGTCTTTCCTTCCTTTCATCTGCTTCTAGACTTTCTTATCATTATATGTTGGAGTTCATTCCATTTCAGTACATTCATTTCACAGCATTCTTATTATTTCTGATTTCATTATATGGATGTGCCATTTTTTAATTAACCATTTTCTTATTAGTGGCTATTTTATTGGTTTTTTTTCATTGCAAATATTTGCTATTTTGTGATAGCATGAGTACATTTGTACAAATATCACACCATATACATGAGTATATATACATATTAGCAGAATACATTTCTGAAAGTGGAATTGGTGGATCAGAATGTAAGGACATTTGTAACTGTTATAGATATTGTTAAATAGCTCTCTACAGTGGTTTGTGAACTTAGCTTCCCAGAAGCAATAAGTGAGAATGCTAGTCCCTCATCCTTTCCGGCTCAGTGTGTTACTTAATTTCTTTGCTCTTTGCTAATATAAATAAAAAATTGTATCTTTAGAAAGAGTTACAGTGATACATACATAACCATGTTTGTAGCAGCATGATTCATAATAGCTAAGTCTTGGAAGCAGCCTATATGCCTGTAAACAGATGAATAAAGAAAATGTGGTATTTACACACAATGAAGTACTACTGTGCCGTAAAGACAAACCCGAGTCATTCGTAGAAAAATGGATCCACCTTGAGACCATAATATTAAGTGAAATAAATAAGACACACAAGCTTAAACACTGTATGATTTCTCTTATATGGGAAACCAAAACTAAATAGCCAAAACCAAAGAAAGGTAGATAATAGAAAGTAGGGAGGTAGAGCTTTCTCAAAGGGGAAGAGGATCAAGACATGAAGAGAGGGCCGGGGATTTAGATCAGTGGTTTCGCCACCTGCTGAGCAAGTGCAAGGACCTGAGTTTGATCTCTGGTACCAAAAAAAAATAGACATGGAGAGAGGGGAGATGGAGGGAAAGGAAAGAGGATGAAAAGAGGAATTAACATGGGCTATGCTTATGTTCATGTATCAACTTCATACAAGAAATTTAAACATTATGTACTGAAAACATGTAACAACAACAAAAAAAGGAGATCAAATGATGGGTAGAAGGGGGAAGGAAAGGAAAGGAGATGAAAAAAGGAATTAAGATGTATTATATACATGTACCAATTCTCCCAAAAGGAACATAAACGTTATGGATGGCAAACATGTTACAAAAAAGTAATTTTTAAAATGTAATTTCAATCTTGTTTTAATTTTTATTTTCTTAAGAGTAAAATTTATCATTTTTTATATGTTCATGATCCATTTTTATTTTTCTCTTTTACAAACTGTTCATAGTCTTTTAAAATTGAATTATTGCTCTTTTACATATTGAGTTATAGGGGCTCCTTTTAATTTAGGAATTTTACTCATTTGGAGTATGTTACATTTTAAAATCTGTTATATCAATTATTTTTCATAAAGATATCATAAGATATTGACCTCACCTATAGATGAGGAAATTAAACATCAGAAAATGTTAGTAATTCACTCCAAATTCTACATATCAGAACACCAAATGGGCATGTTGTGAGCCCTTCAACAAGCTTTGGTCTGTTATATGTTCCCATAACACTAGGGACACTTTCACTATGGACTCAGCCTGGCTGTGATGCTATGGGAAGTGCTATATTCTCTGGTAGACCATACACTTCAGGACATCATGTTACATTTTTAAAAAACCATTTTGTTTTCTTTGTATTTTGGCATGTGGAAGTTTTAGCCACATGGAAACTTTGTGTTTTGTGTGCTTTAAGTTAGTATCTTTTAATGACTTCTGGATTTTGTAATATTGTCAGAAAATCATGACCTATATTGACCATTCCACCACGGTATTTCAACAGGTACTCAAAGTTTACCTTTCTGGCTTCAACATTTTGATCTATCTAGAAATGATTCTGATTCAAGGTGTGCACTTCTTTGTAACTTCAATACCCTTTCTCTAAATTGACTGGAATGTCACCTTTATAACAACCAAAATCATCTAATGAATTTTGGTTTATTTTTTACTCAATTCACAGAGATCTGGGTGGTGTTTTAATTAAGATTTTATAATGTTTAAGAACATCAAGTAATACTAGTTCTCCTAACTTTCTCTTCATTTTCAGTTTTTTAAATATTCTTTTTATTATATGGACTTTAGAATTTATTTGGTCAGTAAAGAATAAACTAGTTTGATTTCTAAAATTCATGTGGAACCAGAAGAAACCTAAAATAGCAAAAACAATTCTGAGCAATAAAGGCAAGGCAGGGGCCATCACAATCTCTGATTTGAAATTATACCATAGAGATATTGTGATAAAAACAGTATGGTACATACTTCCAAAACTGCTCTAGAGATTCAATGCAATCCCAATTGAAATCCCAGCAGCATACTTCACAGACCTTAAGAAAACAATCCAAAAATTCACTTGGAACAAGAAGAGACCTAGAATAGTAAAAGCAATTCTAGGCAACAGAGACATGGCAGGGGGTATCACAACCCCCAACTTGAAACTATACTACAAAGCTACTGTGATAAAACAGCATGGTACTGGCAAAGAAACAGACCAGAGGACCAGTGGAACAGATTAGAAGATGCAAAAACAACACCAGACACACTCAGCCACCTCATCTTTGACAAAGAAGCCAAATACTCTCACTGGCAAAAAGATAGCCCCTTTAATAAATGGTGCTGGAAAAATTGGGTTTCAACTTGCCAAAGATTAAAACTAGACCTGTATCTCTCACCATGTACTAAACTGAAATCAAAATGGATTAAAGATCTAAATATTAAAATAGAAACTCTGAACCAGCTGGAACACAGGTTAGGTAGAACGCTTGAAGATACTGGTGTAGGAAAAGATTTTATGAACAAAACCTCAGTTGCCCATGAACTAGCTCAAGCAGTCAACAAGTGGGATCTCTTTTTACCTAAAAGCTTCTGCACAGCAAGAGGAACCACCAACAGTGTAAGAGACAACCCACAATGTGGGAAAAAATTGTCACCAGCTGTTCCTCAGACAAAAGTCTACTATATAGAATCTATAAAGAACTTAAAAAAAATCAGACTTCCCAAATTTAAAGAGCTAATCCAAAAATGGGCATGTGAAATGAACAGACATTTCTTAGACAAAGCAGTAGAAATAGCAAATAAACATATGAAAAAATGTTCAACATCACTGGTCATTGGAGAGATGCAAATGAAAACAATGCTGAGATTCCACCTCACTGCAGAAAGAATGGCTGCTATCAAGAAGTCAATCAATAACAAATGCTGGCAGGGCTGTGGTGAAAGAGGAACCCTGCTCTACTGCTGGTAGGAGTGTTGACTGGTGCAAGCACTGTGGAAATCAGTATGGAGATGCCTCAAAGAACTAGGACTGGAAGTCTCATTTGACCTCGCTATTCCACTGCTGGGGATCTTCCCCAAGGAATTAAAAGAGTCATACCACAGTGATATATGGGCATACATGTTCATAGCAACACAATTTGTGATAGTTAAAACTTAGAAGCAGCCCATTTGCCCATCTACTGGAGACTGGATAAAGAAAATGTGGTTTTTTTATAAAATGGAGTTCTACTCAGGTATAAAAAATAAGAAATTAGAGATATTTATAGCTAAATGGATGCACATTGAGGCAATACTCTTAAGTGAAATAAATAGGACACACATGTATAAATACTGAATAGTTTCTCTAGTGTGAGAAACTGAAAGTGTAAATAAGGACTAAAAGGTATAATGGATAATGTGAAATAGGAAGAAAAGGGGCAAAGGGGAAGGGGAAGTGGGAGGTAGAGAAAAGGAAAGAAGGGAATGGAATTAATATGAAAAAACTGGAAACAAAGTCTTTGTAAATGGGGAGGGAAGGAGGGGTTGAAGGGAAGGTGGAGGAATGGGGAAAAAATAAGAACCAGGAGAGATTATGTAAAGGTGCAAATTTCCAATGATGAATGTCATTATATTGTATACCTAAAATGCACCAATAAAATTAACCTATTTAATAAATGGTGTTGGAAAAACTGGATTTCAAACTGCCAAAGATTAAAACTAAACCCATACCTATCACCATGCACTAAAATAAGATCAAAGTGGATTAAAGATTTAAATATTAAGACAGAAACACTAAATTTGCTGCAAGAAAAGTTAAGTAGAACTCTTGAAGACATTGGTATAGGAAAAGATTTTATGAACAAAACCTCAGTGGCATGGGAACTTGCACAAAGAATCAACAACTGAGATTGTATCTTATTAAAAAGCTTCTGCACTGCAAGAGAAACCACCAACAGAGATAGGAGACAACCTACAATTAGGCCGCCATTCCATGCTCCTAGGGCAGAGAAGGTGAGCCAGTCCCAACAACCGGAAGGAAGCTCCCCCACCACCATTCCACACTCCTGGGGCAGAGAAGGTGAGCCAGGCAGGTGCCAGAAGAAACCCCACCACCACCACTGTGGAAATGAGAGGACATGTAAACAAGCCTCAAAAACAGACTTCCAGGTCACCTACAGCAACTCTAAAGGGAAATGAGATGGAACAGTCTAATACTCAACCACCTGGACTCTCTGAACTGGCAACAGAAGAGGATCTGGGAAAAGTGAAATCAGAAATAATTGCTCAGATAACAGCAAAGATTTTGATCATGGTGCAAGACATGATTAATAAATCTAGAGAGGACACAGTTAAAAAAATATAGGATCTGAGGAACATGATGGAATCCCAACATAAGAAACAAATGGAATCCATAAAACAGATGCAAATAGATTTCCAGGAAATTAAAAATTCCATCGAAAGTCTGTGCAGCAGAATGAACCAATGTGAGGACAGAATTTCAGACATACAAGATAAGATTGCAATTAGTGACTAGGAAAAGAAAAATTGCTTTAAAATTGTAAGGGAACAGGAGAAATCAATCCAGCAGCTGCTAGACGATATAAAGAAGAATAAAATGAGACTGATTGGAGTCAATGAAGAAACAGGAGAGAGTGCAGATGACATAAAAAAACTGTTCACAGAAGTGATGGCAGAAAACTTCCCAAGCAGGGGAAAAGAATTTAACATACAGATAAGTGAGGCATATAGGACTCCAGCTAGCCTTGATCAAAAAAAATCTACATATAGGCACATAGTTAGGATTCCAGAAATCCAACAGAAGAACAAAATTCTACAAGCAGTGAGAGAAAAGAAACAAATCACATACAAAGGAAAGCCCATCAGAATCACAGCAGACTTCTCAATGCAAACCCTCAAGGCAAGAAGAGCTTGGAATGATGTATTTCAAGCCCTAAAGGCAAACAGCCTCCAACCCAGATTGATGTACCCTGCAAAACTATCTTTCAAAATTGATGGAGAAATAAGATACTTTCATGATAAAGAGCACCTCAGGAACTTCATGAATACCAAACCAGAACTCTAAAAACTTTTAGACAATATCCTAGGAAAATACGATGAGGATCACAACTCCAAGAAGCCCAGAAGAATGAATCCATTGGGCCTGACAAATTAAATGCAAAAGGAGAGAATCCAACAAAAAGAAAAAGTCATGGCAAGGCTTTTAAAACTTTTAACTTCCTCTCTCTAATGAGTGTATAATTCAATCTTGTTATTGTACTGATGCGTATTTTTCTGATTCTAGAGTTGCACACCTTTCCTTGTGCTGTACTGGCTATTTAGCATCTTCTTGTGTCTACTTTTTAATTGGGTTGTGTATTAATGAGCTGTAAGAGTTCTTTATATATTCTGGTCATAGGTTATATCCATTATAAATATGGTCTGTTTAAGGACTACTTTTCATTTTAATGATGTTATTTAAAGTTCTAAATTTTGATGGAATCTCATTCATCAATTTTTTTCTTTTATACATCATGTCTTTTGAATACTAGGTAGTTCTTGCCTACCCTGAATTCATAAACATTTTCCCTTATAATTTCTTCTTAAAGTTTTATACTTTTAGGATTTCATATTTAGGTTCATAGATCCTTTCTAGTTATTTTTATGTATGGAAATAATGGGTTGAGGTTAATTTTTTATATACGGATACTAGGTGTTCTAGTGCCGTTTGCTGAAAACACTCTCTCTTCCTTGGCTCTTGAATTGAGTTTATAGTCTATAAAATGCTAATGTTAAATAGTCTTTCAAAACTCAGTGGACCATATATGTGTGGTTCTATTTCTAGATTCTCGTTTTATTCAAATGATCTATATGTCTTCCCTGACATAACTTTTAAATTTCAATATCCAATTCTTCATTTATAGCAAGTATACATAAACCTGAATTTTTATATATACCTTGTGTTTTCTAATCCTGCTAAATTCAAATACAAGTTCTAGGGGCTCCTAGAGATTTCTTAGTATTTTCTCTGTAGATGATCATTTCATCTACATATAAAGATTTTGCTTCTACCTTGCCAATCCTATCCTAATTGTGTCATTTTATTGCCAGACTATTTTGGTAGGGCCTAGGTTTCAAAGTTTAATGGACAGATAAAGAGTAAACATATCTGCCCTTGTTCCCCACCTTAAGGAAAAAGCATTGTATCTTCTCCATTTATATAAGGCATTCTCACTGGAAGTATGGAGTACATGTCTTTAATCTGTTGAGAAGGTTCTGTTTTACTTCTAGTCTCCTCATAGCTTTTACCATGAACAGCTGTAGAATTTAGTCCAATACTTTTTCTCCAACTAGTGACAGGATCATATGGCTTTTTCCTTTCCTCTGTTAAAACGATGACTTTTGGGGGTGGATCTTCCAATGCTGAACCAACACTGCCATCCCTGTAACAAAACCACTTTCTACATACTGCCAGATCTGACTTCCATTAGTTTGTTTTGTTAAACAAATTTCTACCTATGTTCATACTTTTTTCTTCTATTATTTTTATCCAGTTTTAGGATTAGCACAATGTTGAGTTCCTAAAATGAGGGTAGAAGTGTTCCTTCTTTTTTCTGCTTTGTTTGATATAATTTATCAGTTAAAATGTTTATGAGCCTGCTGTTGTCATATAGGTAGGTTTTCAAGCTAGGAATATACTTTCTTTAATAGGTGCTATTCAAATTTTATATTTCCTCCAGAGTTAGTTTCATTAATTTGTCTCCCAAGGTACTTCTTAGAAGCTGTCAAATTTATTTCAAAACAGATTTTTGAAATATGCTTTCTATATCCTTTGAAATTCTGTAAAAAAAAATAAAGAGGCAACCTATAGTGTGGGAAAAAATTTTCAGCAACTGTACCTCAGACAAAGCACTACTATCTAGAATATATAAAGAACTGAAAAAAATCAGAGAACCCAAATTTAAAGACTCAGTTTAAAAATGGGCATCTGAAATGAATAGACACTTCTCAGATGAAGGAAGTACAAGTGGCAAATAAATATTTGAAAAAAATGTTCGACATCACTGGTCATCTGGGAGATGCAAATTAAAACTATGCTGATCTTCCATCTCACTTCAGAAAGAATGGCTTATATCAAGAAATCAAGGGACTGGGAATTTAGCTCAGTGGTTCTGGAGCCTGCCTTATAAGGACAAGGTCCTGAGTTCAATCCCTGGTACCAAAAAAAGAAAGAAATCAAGCAACAACCAATGCTGGCAGAGCTGTGGGGTAAAAGGAACCTTTCTCTGCTATTGGTGGAAATGCAGACTGGTGCAACCACTGTGGAAATCACTGTGGAGATTCCTCAAAAAACTAGAATTAGAGGTCCCATTTGACTCAGATATTCCCCTTCTGGGTATCTTCCTGAAAGAATTAAAAGCATCATACCACAGTGATATATGTGCACCCATGTTTATAGTGACACAGTTTGTAATAGCTAAAACTTGGAAACAGCCCAAATTCTATCAATGGATGAATGGATAAAAAAAGAAGTGTGTTCTTTTTATCCAATGGAGTACTACTCAGCCATAACAAAAGATAAACTTGAGACATTTATAGCTCATTGAATGCACCTAGAGACTGTACTCTTAAGTGAAATAAATTGGACACACCCATATAAATATCACATTGTCTCTCTGACAGGAGAAACTGAAAGGGTAAATAAGGAACAAAAAGTATAAAAGATAATTTGAAATAGGAAGAAACTGTTCAAAAAGAAAGGAGAACTAGGAAGGAGGTAGGGGGAAAAGAAGGAAGGGAAAAGAAAAGGAAAAAAATGGAAACAAAGCTTTTGTAAATAAAGAGGGGAAGAGGGGTTGAAGGGAGGGGAGTGGATTAGGACAAAAAGAGGAATCAAGATATCTTGTGTACAGGTACAAATTCCTATGATGATTGTGATCATTATCTATATATAAATTGTTCCAATAAAATTAATTAAAAAACTAAAAACAAATGTAAACTAATTTCTTATTGTGATATTATTAAATATAGCTAATGAGAAGTATTAACTGTCATATTGAATCATCTTATCTAGGAAAATGATATGTCTTTCTATTTGTATCTTGCAAAACTTTCCTTCATAGTGTTTTTGACATTTCTTGTTAATTTTATTCTTTTGTAATTTGATATATGGGATAGTTTCTCCTATTGAGCTTCTATCTCTTATTTTCAGATATATGATGCTATTTGTTAGTGTTTTTTTACACTGCCCCATTTCTGAACTCTCTTATTGTTTGTAGATGAATTACCTCATAAAGTCCTCCTTTTTCAATATTTTATACCTCTGACTCTTCTTGGGAAATTGTATTGGATAATAACATCAGCAAGTTTTAAAAGGTGATAGGAGGGATATTTTTATTTGTGACTTTTATGCAAATGCCTCTAATATCTCCTCATTAAGCATGCAGTTGGCTTTGGGTCCATGTTAAGGTGGTATCCATCTTTTTCTATTTCATTGTTATGCTTTCAATATTGGTTGTTTAATTTTTTCATTTGCATTCATATAATAAACCTTGCTTATGTTTGTATTATTCTTGTCATGTGCTGCAAGATTTTATTTGGATTTTTGCATTGATACTTATAAACAAATTTTTTAGTGTTTTTTTTTTTTTTTTTTTTTTTTTGCAATTGTACCCTCGTTGTGAATTTCACATTTTGTTATTATGAAGCAGGCTTCTTTGCCTTGTTCAATATTTTTTGTTTTGAATATCACTCTGCCAGAGTGAAAATTATAAGCCCAGCTTTCTTTTTATTTATTTTGCTTGTTATAATGTTTTTATTTTCACTTTCTGAATCACTTCATTCTAGAACAGAGTTTTGGTTTATGATTTGGGTTTTGTCTTTCAATTGGTCTAGGACATTTAGACTTACTGATATGACAGATATGTTTGGTCTTGAGTCTATCATGTTAATTCATGTTGTATTTTGTATTTTTTAAGTCTTACACTTTCTGAACTATTTTTGTTCAGTTTGCGTCTGTACAGTGTTTCTTATAGTAAGAAGTTTGGGGGCTGGAGATTTAGCTCAGTGGTCCTGAGTTCCATCCCAGGTACTGAAAAACAAACAAACAACAAAAATAAGAAGTTTGTACTTCCGCTTTGGTTACATTTAAATTATACTTTTATATAATATCTTTAGCTTCTCCATTTTTAAGACTATGGTCAGTAGTCTCCTAATATATTCAATAATGAAATTAACATGTTCACTTTTTCTTCCTCTCCTCTTCTACTTCACTAACTCATTCCAATCAGTAACATTAGCTTTCTTAGTGTTTTCCTTTCAACTGCTAAGTACACTTAAATTTACCTTGTCTTGTGATCTTTGAGCTCCTTTGTTCTAGGTATGAAAGATAAGCCAATGAGAGAACTAATTTTACATACCACCTTAGTTGTATTACACTGAAATATCCTTTTCTTAGTTTTACAATTAAATATATTCAATTCTCTTGCTCTGTTTTTCAAGCTATATTTTGGTTGGTTGAAACTTGTCATGTGGTAGTTTCTCAAAAAGGGATCATGACAACAGCATTTTCTGAAATTTTGCATATTTTATGTGGCTTGACTGAGCCTTTCTAAAATTTAGAGGAATAACTTGACTGCATATGAAATCCTTGGCTTACAATTCTTTGAAAATCTTACAAGTATTGATTTACTGACTCTTGGCATTAGATACTATGGAGAAATCCAAAGGTAAACTTATTTTTTTCTTCATATATTATTTGATAGTTTTGCCTGGTTGCCCCTCATTTTTTTTTGAATTTCAATAGCTTTTCTAAAATACATCTCAATTTTGATCATACTGGATTAATTATTCCTGAGTCAGGGTGTGCCCTTTACACTTAAGAAAAAATTCAGGAGATTAAACATGTTATATTTATTATAAAGTATAAATATCATTCTACTAATGCACAGTAAGTGCTTACATTTTTTCATTAACACAATTAAAGTTATTTATTTGTTAATATCTATGTAAATAGGTATCATAAGTCTAGTTACCCATTTCCACAAAAATATGAATAACACCTATGATAATAGTTGATATGAATCATTCTAGGCCCTTCTATCCTTTATTTTGCTTGATTTTCCAAAACACTCATTTAGAATATTGTTATCCCCATTTTGTAGAGAAGGAAACTGAGGTTTAGAGAAGGTAAGTTACTTGCTCAAAGATAATAAATTAAAAAATGGAGCCAGCCTTTAAACCTAAACCATCTGACTCTACAGTTAAAGCTTGTAAGCACTAGATCACTCAATCATCTAGCTATAATTATCTGTTTAGGTACCTTTCTTGATGCTGAAGTATTATTTGATCTACATTGATAGATCAACTACATACTTGACAGATTTTTCTCAAAGCTTTAAGTCTTTCAATTAATTGTTTTTAAGCAGAGGTGATTTTGTTTCCCAGAGGACATTTGGTAATGTCTGAATTTTGACTAATAAAGCTGAGAAAGAGGTAGTGTCCCTGGCCTTCACTCTGGCCAGGAATGCTGTTTAACATCCTATGATGTAAAGAACAACCCTCACTACAAATAATTATTCAGCCCCAAATGCCAAAAAATCTTCAGCTGAAAAAAAATCTGAATTAGATGATAATCTTATTGAGGGAAAATTCTTTACTTTTACTTTTATTATGTCTCATCGTTCAATATAATGCTTTAACAGAGAAGATACAGAGGTGCTGTTAACTAACATTTTTAACAAAAATGTTTATTTTCCAAAGTTCTCGTATTCTTTAGAATTCTATTGCTTCTGTGTTAAAAAGGACAAGCAATCAGCTATACTTTATTGAAAATTGACTTTTTTTAAAAATGGCTTTTTTGTCAGATATAATTTATATCAACAAACATTTCCATAATAATAGTTATCACTGAATTAAAAGGAAGCTATTCATTAAGGAACTTCATTCCCATTGTTGATGAAGAGCACTAACTTAATTATTTCCTGATTACATAGCACAGTATTTATGAAAATTAGTAAAAATAGTTCACTTTTCTTTGGGAGTGGAGGAAGAGGTTATTAGAATAATGCAATTGGACAGAATTGTCTGAGTTTCTATTTAAAATATCATTGTATTAATTAGCCCTTCTCTCCTCTCAAAGAGCAAGGTCAATACTGATTGAAGATCTGGTTTTTTTATCCAAAACTTACTTTTCAATCTCACCCTATACTTTGGAGCAAGCAGGAACAATAGTAACCATACAACTAGAGTTATAATAAAGTCTGGCTATTTTGTTTTTCGTTTGTTTTCATGTGTTTGTTTGGTTGTTGTTTTTGTTTTGAGGTAGGGTTTCATTTGTATTCCAGTTTGGTCATAAACTCACTATGTAGCCCAGGCAGGCCTTGAACTTGTGATCCTTCTGCCTCTCAGCCTCCCATGTGTGATGGGATCACAAACATGAATTACCATGTCCAGCTGAAGTCTGGGCATTTTGAAGAAAAGGCCTCCTATCAAAATAATATGGCAGATGGGGCCGGGGATTTAGCTCAGTTGTTCTGCCACCTGCCCCGCAAGTCCAAGGACCTGAGTTTGATCCCTGGTAAGTAACCATATAACTAGAGTTATAATAAAGTCTGGCTATTTTGTTTTTCATTTGTTTGTTTTCATGTGTTTGTTTGGTTCCTGGTACAAAAAAAAAAAAATGGCAGAATGACTGACTATATCCTCTTTTTTCCTGTTGATCATGTGTCCAAAGCAAGAACTTGTATTGATTGCCTCTGGATAGGGGTGTAGAATGTCACAGTACTCTAAATCCAGTATCTTTTTGAAAGTGAATTAGTGATATGTCAAAAGGAAAGTTCCTACTGTGTGGCTTCAGTATTCAAAAATATCTGTTTACAATTCACTTTTAATGCAATATCAAGAAGTAGCAGTCAATGATTTGGGAAGGTTTTTAAACATTTCAGGATGCAGTTCTTATTAGAGGCTTTCATGAGATCATAGAATGATTTTTATAAAACTAGTGATAAATCTTTCTTGTCTTAATGAACTCTGTGTATAATTGAAGGAAACTGATTTGGGAATGATGAATTGTGCATTTTAGAACAAAAATAGGGTATGTAGTTAAGATGTTTATGAGTATAAATTCCTCTGAGGGCTGATAACTTCTCCTTACAAATTCTCCAGCTAAAGGTTCCCATTAGCAGCTGTTTGGTTGTTAATTGTCTTTTTTCAACAAGTAGTTTTGTGGTGCCAGAATTCTTTCTGTCTATCCACTCTATTCAAATTCAAAGGCATCATTAAAACATCTGGAGGACAGTATGACAGATAGCACAAAACTTCTGGTACCTGCACTTCCACAAGTCTCTCAATGTCTTCTTAATTAGGATGGAAAGTAAAAGTGACAGAGCCATTGCTAGTGAATAGGCAGCAGCTGGCACATCTATGAGAGGGGGCAGATTTAGCAATCGGGGGTGTAGTATAATAATTCATATGCCCTGACAGACAGGAACACTTTAAAAATGGAGTGTTGCCAGATTCTTTGCTAGTCAAATGTAACTTCCTTGCTACTTTTGGAATTTTGTGTGATAAGAATAAGTGGGGCTACTGAGATTTCAAGATCAGTTCTAAAGAACTTAGAGTTGAGCTCAAGGGAATTGAATGTCCTTAGGAAATAGTGGAAAGAGTCAAGATATTTCTTTGGAAAAGATTACCTGAATACAATGGAGTAACAATGTCTTTAAGTCAGTCTAGAAGTCTTTGGTGATGGGCTTCATTGCACATATTAACTAATTTGAATTTTTAACAAGTGAAGTTCAGAAATTAGATAAGATAGGAGTTACAGCCTAGAAGTTTGTTTGCAAATTTTAGAATAAGATCATAGACAAAGAAAATGTTATTTGTATGCCATATCCATGGGACTTTCATACATCTAACCAAAATATGAAAAACTGGTCTTATCACCTGTGAAAATTCAACAAATAATATATAATGCATATAACAGATATATGTATAATATATAATGTAATAAAATTTTAAAAGTCACTCAACTGTTTCATTCTCATAGTACCAAGTGAACAATCTGATTTTTGCTATCCTTTAATTGATGAAATTTTTCTTAAAATGATTTATTTTGATGTGAGCTATTTTGATACCAGATAGAACATGGGCTTTGTTATCATCACTGTATCTATCACTTATTAGCCATATGTGATTTGTGGCAAGATTGTCATCTCTGTGAAGTTGACTTTATTCATCTGTAAAGTGGAGCCAATAATGTGTTTGAAGTGTGAGCAATCCTGTTGCCAGCATTGCAGCAGGTGCATGATAAACTTACCATAACTGATAGCTAGTATGATGATGGTGATGATTGACGATAATGATGATAAATCCGTCTGAGGAAATGGAAGTGAAACAGGTTTAAAGTACCATAAAAACATATATTCTTAGTCATTTAGAAGACATACATTGAATTTTTACCTTCTGAAAGTCATAGTCATAATTTTTGAAAATATTACAAATATTCTGAACTAGCTTATTCTAAGTCGGGTCTCACGTCAATCCCGTTGTCCAGACCTATTTACCTGATGTTCCTGGACTATGTTCTAGGCATCAGAAATTTGCTCACCAGGCCTTTTCTGGCTCCTGTTGGAATGACCAAAACTATTTGCCATAGACCTCAGCTTTTAAAAGCACTCAAACCCTGGGAGGGCCTTGTGTACCCTGTCTGGAGACCCTGTCTGGCCCTTTGCAAAAACTCTGGCAGGCTTAGGCTCTGATGGCCAGGAAGAGTACTGGAACTCTGGCTCTGCACGCCCTCTGATGTCAGATATTCTTTTCCTCTGGGCTCCTGCTGTTTATCCACTCAACTGATGAGACTGCATTCAATATTAGGTCTGGAGAGGATATACATCTTTCAGGTTCCTTTACACACTGTCTGTTAAGATTGTGAGCTGCCTTTCTGTAAGGAAGATTCTAAGTACTGTCAGTTATTCAGGTCTCCATTCTGCCCAGATGAAAATTCTGTCCTTTATATGTGTCCTTTATTCCCTCAGAAAATTTTACTCATCTTTCTGTGTCTTGTCTGGCAATTTCAGGCTATAATTTTCTTTCTTTTCTTTATACTCTAGAATACTTTGTTCATACTTCTCTGACAGCCTTCATTACATGGTGACTTGATAGCTGCTGATTTGAAGACAATGACTTTCTTGAGACAGGAACTGACTACTTTATCTCTGTATCCTAGTGTCTACCCGAGATGGTACCCATTAACTAATAAGTAAATCCTTGTTAGGGCCAGGGATTTAGCTGAGTGGCACAGCACCTGCCTGGCAAGCATGAGGTCCTGAGTTGGATCCCCAGTAACCCCCCCAAAAAAGTAAATCCTTGTTAAATGGGACTGATTTAAAATTTTTATCATTTGACTTCAAAATTAATGTATCACTATTGGAGCCAACACTAGAAAAAGAGAAGGTTGTTTTTTGTTTTGTTTTGTTTTGTTTTAAACTTTGGAATATATGGCACCAAAGGGAAGAGAGAAAGACATTGGGAGCTTATAACTGAGTGTGGATCTGTACAGTGTCCTGGGAATTTATGAACAAAGCTCTAAAGCATCCCAGTCTGCCCAACTCCCTACCAGAACTCCTGCTTCTCTCTAAATTGCCTGGATGTCCTTTCCCTTTGCAATAATGAGAGAGGTAAATTATGTTTCAAAGTTCTATCCTGATGGGTCAGGTTTAGAACAAGGAGTAAAATTTGTTTTTAAACTTAATTTATTCATACTAGAAGAACATTACTAATTTCTTGGCCTCTTTCTATGCCAGGACCATGTCCTGTTGGTCTTAGCCAATCTTTACACCCTGATATTCCCCACTCCCTTCTATTTACTCTGCCATATTTTCATGATATCCTGTTTTGATATTTCCCCAAGTGTTTTGTGACAAAGACTATACCTTCACATATTCTTGAAAGGAAGCAGGCAATGGAAAGAGCATTAGATTGGGGGTTAAGAGACTTGAAATCTAATTGTGATTTTCAATTTGCAACATTTCTATCTGTAATCTGAGCAATTTAATATATCTCAATGTCTAGAGATAAAATTGGTAGAACTTCTGGTACAATGACTAGAACATAGTATTCTTCAACAAGAAGTGGAAGTTGTAATTACAGATATTCCTCATTTAACAACCTACCTGTTTGATGACTGTTTGGACTTACCACCAAGGCACGATGTTTGGACTTATGACCCATCTTTTTTTTGTACAGTTCTGTACATCTTGTTTATAGAAACTCAATGTCTTATTTTTATACAGTACACCTTGTTTATACCGTACTGTAATTTTTGCTGATTGCACTGTATAGTTCTGTAGTTTTATGTTCTGTTAGACATTACAGTCTTGCATGTAAGTTATCCAAATAAAAGCAAAGTCATCAAGTTGGAGTTTCCTTTGACCATTTCCTTGTTCTGAATATTGTAATGTACATACTATATACAATTTCTCATTTAGCCACCAATTCATGTACAGGCTTAGTCACAGGAATGTACTTTGGTCATTGAAAGAGCAATGTCTGTACTGTTATTATGTATGTACTTGATTCTTTTCTCTTCATGTGTGTACATAGCCTCAACTTGGCTATATTTTAAAGCTTGGATTCCACTTGCTGTCCATGACTACATCTCTAGTTGGCCACAGAATGTGGATGTTCTGCTTACTCTAAAAGTCTAACATTGAAGTGTCTCATGATCTGGCCTCTCAGCCATGTCAGCCCACCTTCTTCAATGTTGCCTGGCACTCAGTTCCCTTCCAGTGCCGCTCCTAAAGACAGAGTCATCTTTACTCTTTTTCTGACTACATTTACCTCTGAAAAATTCTTTGTCTGATTTTTCCCTTTCTACTGTTATCCTCAAGTCCTAGCAATTATTTTCTTACATTTTAAATTATTCCAACAAGATGAAATGCTAGGCTTTCTGTCTTTGGTTGTAGTTCATCCTACACCTACTGCTAAAATCTTTCTTCTTGAAGACTGATTTTATCACATCACTGAATTAAATAAGGACTCTTCAAAAACTGCTCTATAATACAGTTCTTGAATTTTATTTAATAGTAATAAGAAGTTTTACTCTCAATTCATCAAATATAGATTAATGTTTTTAATGGGGACTATCAACTCTAAAAGAGAAACAAAACAAAAATAGATTATATGTATACATAAATACTTTTTTATTTAAGAAAAATGATTATCTAATTTATTGATATTACTTTCAGGATATGAGAATTTGAATTTGAATTTCTTTCCTCTGGCTCAGCCTTGAAGCTGGCATAGCCTCTGGGTTGCTAGAATTCTATATCCCTCGCAGAATCACCCTGTTGTTTTTGTCTCCCTGGGTATGGACTCAAGGGCATCACCTCCTCAAAGCAAAAGCTGAAATACACTTCAGCTTTGGCCAGTAGATTCTTTCTGAACCTGATCAACCCGTGTTGACCTGTATAAACAATATTGTGATCAGGAAGCCTATGTGCTTGAGAAGCCTGCTGAGACAGTAAAGCATCAGTAATAAAGGGGGTCTGTTGCCTTTCCTATTTCACAGTCTTTTTCATTTATCTTATTTCTAGTCTGAATGATGATTCTAGTTAGATAATTTATTGAACAGGGGAGATAGGTCTTGATTCCAATATTGATTCTTTTCTAGAATCTGTTCAAATGGCATCCATCTCTCCACTGGTTCCCTAATCAGCCCTCCTTGAGAAATTGATCTTAAGTAATTCTCTTCCTTACAAACTGTGCCAATTACCCTGAAGAGGTTCCTTCTCTGTTCCAAAAAGCAATGACAGTGCCTTTCAATTTTCATTGGACCCTAACATCTGTGGGCAACTTAGTTCTTAGCAACAGGTTAAAGATGAACTTTGCCAGCCCAGGCTGATTCTTCTTTATCTGCTTTCACATCTTGAACCAGAGCCCTTATTTCCGTAACCTGCTGAGGTTTTTCTTATTCTGGCTTTTGTGGCTGCTGCTGGGTCTTAGCCACAAATCTTCAGCCATAATAAGACAAATATAGTTCTCCAAAAACAAAACAGCTTACAAAGTATGTCTTGCCAAAGTCACCAGGGTAGTAGGATTCCCATAGAGAAGCTAAGTGTCTCCATTCAGAATAACTCAAGTACCCTGGGATTGAACAATGCTCAAACTGCACTTCCACTCTTCCAATGTTCAGTTCTTTTAAAGAAATAAATAATTTCAATGGAAGCTTCACCCCTAACCCCACTTCAGAGAACTGTGTTGAAGTGTGCTGAAGTCTCATACACGTTCCTTTACTTGAAATTTAAAAATGATCATTTAATTCAATTTAACATCATTACCTTCTTTCTAACTTTGGTCAGGACCCACAGTTGCTCAGCTTCGGGAACACAGGTAAGGGTCCTTCAGGCCAAGCTAGTTATTAGTCACCAGCAATGTTTCCCTCATCCACACTGTTTCCCACTTTGCCTTTTTACCTCTCACACCTACTTTCCCTCCTTTCCCACTGTTTCCTGTACGTATTTTTTATAGGAGTTGTGCAAATCTGTGTTTTCATTGCCCACAATCTCTTTGTTTTCTCATTTCTTCTTCCTAGATATGGCAGATTTGGTTTTTTCCTCTAACCGTCTGCCTAATCTGTAGATCTCATGTAGGAGGCCATGGATTTGGACTGGGTCTAATAGACGAAACCATGGAGCATTAATCTCAGTAACTAAACTTTAGCTGGTTGCAGAAAGCCCCAATATAGGCTGCACACAATTAACTAGTTAATCTATAATGAATTGACTAGATGACTGAGTAACCTATATCCAATTAAGTTGTTTTGTGTGCCTCACATCTGTTTTCCTGTAAATGCTGTTTTATCACATTGTTGGTTGGAGTTTTCAGACTGTGCTCTGGTCTCGAGAGAGGACTGATTAGTGAATTGGTTTTATTTTGCTCAAATAAACTCTCCAAATTTAACTGGTCTAACTACTTTTAACACTTTATTCCAAATACAGCTTATAGTGCTATTTCCTGGGCAGATAATAACCACAGCTTTTTAAAAAATCCAATAATTACATGCCATAATCATAGGTTTAAGTTTTGTAAATAGTTCATTATTCATATTTGTATATGTTTTAATTATTCCCCAGAGGTAAATAAATAAGTGACTAAATGCTTCCTGAGAAACATAATGGGTAACTTTTCAGTTATATTATTCTTATTAAACAAAAGCAATTCCCTATCACTGGAATTAACTTCTACCCAACCCAAAGATTAATGTTCTAGTCATGGCTACTTTTTCTAAGCTACCATTCCTGTCTCTACCACTTTAATAGATTAATATATTGCTTTATTTTCCCTTGCAATCCTGGGAATGCCACCTTTGGTAGAGTGTGGTGGTTAAATGTGTAATCTCTAAAGATAAAAGGGTGTGTGTTCAAATCCTGTGTCTATCTTTTGTCAGCTGTGTTTTGACATGGGGCACATTACTTCTAGAACTTGATTTTCACATGTGTACAATGTTGATAAAAGTATCTGAATAACAAGTTGTTATGAAGATAAAATAACACAACATGTAAACACATATGCACACATACACACAGTTACCATAGGGTCTAGAACATAGAAGGGAATAATACATGTTGCTGTTATTATCAAGGCCCGTTTCCCATAGGTGCTCTTTAGCTAGTGAATTAAAGATTTAATACCTTCAGAAATGAGGGCAAAGGTGTATGGAAAATCAAGAATATTTCATATAATAGTGTAGGCTATCCATTAAGTAATCTTATTCTTTTTTTAGTCATTAAACACTTTTAATCAAAAATTTATTTCCAAACTGGGAATACAGGATAATACAACAGGTCTCTGCTTTCACAGTGTTTACATTCTAGAGGTAGTCATGAAAACATGTAGTATAAACTAATAAATGATAGCACAAATGCTGTTTAAAAAGGTAGAAACATTGGAGTACTGGACATTTTTGGTCTCTAGTGATGGTAAATGATGTAAAAACAATTAAACCTGCTTGTAGTTTTCTGATAGAGATCTGAAGCTAAATTCAAATCAATGCAAATGAAGTCTTAGGAGATAAAGCAATATTTTACACAGAGATGGCTCATCTACCTGAAAGTACAGCAAAAGTTGCAATAGTTGCTATAAACAAATGGGGTTGTATCAGAACTACATTTTGACCTCTAGGCTAGGGCCACATTTTAAAGCTCCATTAACCAAAAGAGCTACAGGATGCCTGGCTACCTTCAAAGATAAACTAGTTGTTTAATATGGAAATGAAGAACCATGGCTTAGAGCCCAGGGATCTCAAAGATGATATCTGTGTAAAGACATGGGAACGTCTCTGTGGATTTCCTGGAAGCCTCTCTCCTGTCTTTTCTTAAATGCATGTTTGTAATACAGAATAATAAGAATAGTGATGTTCATTTTGGGGAATAGGTGCACATAGGTGTCATGTCTTGGTCATTATCAATCTCTTTTCCACCACCTCATCCCTTTCCCCATCTCTAAGAGGCTACCTTCTAATTTCCTGTCATCTCTTCTTTATTTCATTTATTTATATTTTAGGTTTCTCATATATTAGAGAAAACATGCGATGTTTAACTCAGTTTATTTCTCTTAGCATGATGGTCTTGAGTTTTATCCAGTTTCATGCAAATGCGAAGATTTCATTTTTCTTTATGGTGGTATCATATTCTTTGTGTATATATACACCATGTTTTCTTTATCTGTTCATCTATTGATGACCAACTAAGCTGTTTCCAAAGCTTAGCTATTGTGAATCGTGTTAATATAAACATGAGTATGCATGTATCACTGTAGTATGATATCTTTAATTCTTCAGAAATACACCCAGGAGAGGTATAGCTGGGTCAAGTGATATTTCCATTTTTAGTTTTTTGAAGAATCTCAATACTGACTTTCGTAGTGGTTGTACTAGTTTACATTCCCAACAACAATGTAAGAGGGTCATTTCTGCCCCTCCTCACCCTAATCTTCACCAGCACCCACTGTTTCTTGTGTTCTTGGTAATAGCCAATCCGACTGGGGTAAGATGGAATCTCAGAGTTGTTTTATTTGCATTTTTCTAATGGCTAAAGATGTTAAACCTTATTTCATATACTTGTTGGCCATTTGTATGTTTTCTTTTGAGAAATGTCTATTCAGTTTATTTGCCCATTTTTGATTGAGTCATTTGTTTTTTGGTGTTAAATGTTTTGAGTTCTTTATATATTACTTATCAAAAGACTAGCTAGCAAACATTTTCTCCTATTCTCTAGGTTGTCTGTTCACCTTGTTGGTTGTTTCCTTTGCTGTACAAAAACTTTCTAATTTGATGTAATCCCATTTGTTGATTCTTGATGTTTCCTCTGCTATTAGAAGGAAGTTTTTACCTGTGCTTATGGTTTCAACACTTTCCACTACATTATCTTCCAGCAGATTCAGTTTCTATTTTTGTATCTACGTCTTTGATCCATTCATTATGATTTGACTTTAGTTTAGCATGAAAGATAGAGATCTGGTTTCAGTTTTCCTCAAATGAATATCTAGTTTCCCTGCACTATTTGTTAGAGGCTGTCTTTTCTATAACGCATGTTTTTAGGCCCTTTGTCAAAAATCAGGTGGCTGAAACTGCATGGGGATGTTTCTATATATTTTGTTCTATTTCACTGATCACACGTCTTTTGGGCCAGTGTCATGTTGTTTTTGTTATTATAGGTTTGTAGTATAATTTGAAATCTGCCATTGTGATGCTTCGAGCTTTGCTCTTTTGGCTCAGGATTTCTTTGGCTATTCCGGTTTTTTTCTGATTTTACATGAATTTTAGCATTGCTTTTTTCTAATTTTGTGGAGAATGTTATTGATTTTTTTTGTGAAATTCTTTTATTGGTACCTTTTAGGTATACAACACAATTACATTTCTCATTGGGAATTGTACCTTTACATAATGCATCTTGGTTCTTATTTTTTCCCCATTCCTAGCCCTCCCTTCACCCCCTCCACCCGTCCCTATTTACAAAGACTTTATTTCCATTTTTTCCATTTCTCATCATTTTTCCTTTCCCTTCTTTCCTTTCCCCTGCCCCTCCCACTACCCCTACCCCTTTGGACCTTTTCTTCCTATTGTGCATTATTGATTATTCATTCTAATCATTGGTACATTTTAGGTATACAATATAATGACATTCATCATTGGAAATTTGCACCTTTACATAATCTCTCTTGGTTCTTATTTTTCACCCTTGCCCAGCCCTCCCTTCAACCTGTTATTGGTATTTTAATAGTGATTGCATTAAATCTTCAGATCATGTTTGGTAATACTGTTATTCTCATATTAGTTTTTATGATCCAAAAACAAAAGATGTCTTTCCATTTTATAATGTCCTTTTCAATTTCTGTCTTCAGAGTTCTGTAGTTTTTATAGTATAGGCCTTTCACCTCCTTGATTAGGTTTATTTCTAGGTGTTTAAATTTTAAGCTATTATTAACTGAATTGTTTTCCTGATTTATTTCTCAGTGGGTTTATTATTGGTATACAAGAATGCTATTGATTTTTGTGTATTGATTTTGTATCTTGCAACTTTGCTGAATATATTAGATCTGAAAGTATTCTAGTGGAGTTTTTTGGGTGTTCTATGTAAAAATCATTGCCCAAATATATTATAATCTACTGGAGGAAATACTACAAATTCCCTTTTGGGAAAGGTTCACCTTTATTTTATTTTTTCATTGCAAGCTAGTTGTGTTAGTTACTTGTCTCTCGTTGGTGAGACAAAATACCCAACACTCAAAGTTAAAGGGAGAAAGGTTTATTTGGCTTGCAGTTTGTAGAGGTTTTAGTCCATAATCAGCTGGCTCCAAGGCAAGGTGGCAGAGGGAGAACAGTTCATGATGGACAGACAGTAGCAAAGCAACAAGAGACCTTAACAGTGTCTTTCTGCCCCTTTTATCTTATTCAGACTACTTAGGGCAGGTAGCACCAATGCCCTTAATTCTAGTGCCCTAGGGCCTAGCCCTACCATGAATCAATCCACACTCTAGATTCAGCCACCTTTGAAAAAGGTTGAGGCTTGGGGGCACATCTAAACACAAGCCATAACACTAGTATATAAAAATTAGTTTATCTCAGCACAGTGAAAGTATCCAAACCATAAAATCAAATTATATATAAAGAAAGATAACAATTATCTCTATGCACTCCTAATTCCATTTCCTAAAGGGAGCATTAGTACCACTTTAACTACTTATGTTTTAAATCTTCAGGTGCTTTCTTTTATAATCTAAATAAAATATATAAGATTCATAATTTACATATAATGTACAATTTGGATGATACCTTTTAATTCTTAACTATGAAAGATGAGAAATTTAGTATATAATGCACATAGTCCTTTAACCACAACTCCTTATATTTTCTGCTTTTAAAAAGTTTTATTTTTCATCATCAAAAGTTTTAATACTTAGAATATGATTTTGAACTATAATCCATCAATCCTTTATCTGTAGATGAGTCTAAAATTTTAAAACCAAATAAAAATAACATTACAGTATTAAAACTTTCTTCATTGCAAAAATCAAATTTTCTTCTTGCTTCAAAAATTCTATTAACTCTAATATTGTTCTGCAATCTGAAATCTAACTAATGGGAAAAGAATGCCCCCATTGAATCTTTAATTTTCTTTTCTCCTTTTAGGTAATACTCAGTTGCCATGGTTCCTTGGTTCTCATGTCATATTCTTTTTGCATTTCTTCTTTGTTGTTCTGAAAGAATTTTTTGGGGGGAAATAATTTTTATATGAGATGCACAAATGTAAGCTTTCTGACTCCTTATATAGCTAAAAATATCTCTATTTTTTTTACAATATTTGATGACATAGACAGTTACACATTTCTGGGTTGAAAATTCTATTTCCTCATACTTTGAAGATGGTGCAACTAGTATCCTGGCATGCAGTGCGGCGGATGGCCTGCTGCCAATTTGTTTCTCATTTATTTAGGGAGGTGTGAGTCTTCAGAAATGTATTTTTAACAAAGTAGTACCTGAATCCCTCCAGCTTGCCATTGTTTTCTGTCTAAAAAATAGTTCTAAAAGGGTTACTAAATAACACGTTGTAGTGCCTTTCTCTTTGGTGAATATTGGGCATTATCTGTTGATCTTACATAATGGAGAAGATCTAATATTCTCTTTTATCATTTTTCCAAGCACTCTTCTCATTTTTCCTATCCTTTTGATGAATTTGTATGTCATTTTGGCTAGATTAGTACAATAATTGATACAATATTATAGTTCATGGTTATAACTATGTGAATTTTATTGAAAGTTGTCTTGCACAATTTTTTTGCTCTAAGTAGAGTTGTTCATTTTCTTTTTTAAAGTTTTAGCTTAAAATTAATATCATTAATTTATGCCTATATCTTTTGCCAATTGTTTAAATACTCTTTAGATCTATTTGAGCACATCTAGTATACCATTAATTTTAGCTTTTATGAGAATTCTCTGTTGAAAAATTTGGAACTTCCTTAATGTGTACCTATTTGTTCCTAGGCTTGCTGCATCTGTGGTTTTGATCCTTCCTATAGGCTTCCTTCAGATAGATACTGATCCCTCTTTCTATCCCTATTTAAGAATGAGATATTAAAAAGATAGTGGGGAATTCTGTGAACTGACTGAGACTTGCTCACTATTTCACTTTTGGTCTTTCAGCAGAGTCACTGGCTAGGTTTAATTGTGGAATCCCTGAGCTTTGTATACTTAGGGGTTTTTTGTTTTTGTTTTTGTCTTATCTTGTTTTTTGTTCTTATTTCTTGGAGAAAAATCTCCTAGCAGTCTGTCTAGAGGAATATAGAAGTATTACTAAAAACATTCTGGGATCTACCTGAGAGCGTGGTGGTAAATCTCAAAATTCTATTTATACCTAAATTTCCACTATTACTTGTAATAGCTGTGCCCTGTTTCTCCCAGTCCAGAAACTCCTTGTTTTAGCCTCAGGTCTGCCAAGTCAGTAACCATTTATCTTTTTCTTTTGAGCTTCTAAATTTTTGTTGTTAAAATTTCTATTCTGACTTTTGAAATGCCTATTGGATTAATGTCTTTTATTTTAAGCCTTTTGAAATTTATTCATATTTATTGTGATTGATGACATGTTTGGACTTCTTCCATTGCTTTCTTATTTCATGCTTTCTAGTTGCCATTCTATTAAAACTTTTATTCCCCTATGCCTTTTTTTGATTAGACCATTTTCCAGTTTCATTTCTCTCCTTTATGCTAAGGTTTGGAAATTTTGCCATCTTTATATTTCTAATATTCTGGTGCTTGTTCTGAGAATTTAATATTAATCATTAAATATGTTTTTATTGATAGAATTAAATTAATAACTGGAATTTCTCCAAAGAAAATAGGAAACAGAATGCTGATTTTTCTTCCTATTCTCTCATTGCCTATGTTGAGATAATCTAGAATTTTAGTTCTATTCTTAGGAATATTTATATACTTGACATATATTGTTTTACTTATAATATTAATACATTTTTAAACCTTACATAATATTGTGTATGATATATATTATGGATGTGTATATGTTACATAGTAGTTATATAGTAATTATATATACTCTGATGTAATATATACAGATAGTTCTCAATTTATGATAGTTTGACACAGGATGTTTTGATTTTATATTGGTGTAAAAGTGGTATGTACGAATTCCATAGGAACAGTGCTTTAGATTCTGATCTTTTCCTGATATATGTGGTACAATATACTCTTATTCAATGCTGGCAGTGGTCACAAACCCAAACCACAGCTCCCAGTCACGTGCCAGTGAGGGTAAACAAATGATACTCTACAATAAACTGTGCTACCAGTGTTTTTCGGATAGTGTGTTCTATTTTAGCATCCCATCATGTCTACAAAATGCCCATCTATAGGTATACATGAGATATTAGATATTGTATTGTAAAATAGGCTATGTGTTTATATGATTGTCCAATGGTAGGCTGACAAATTTGAGGCAAATAAAGTACATTAAGTTAAGATATGATGTTCAGTAGATTAGGTTTATTAAATACATTTTTGATCTATGATTTTTTTCACAGATGAATATATTTTATCTACAAATCATACGTATGCACATCTACATGCCATATATATGGCTTTTTAAATGTCGACCTATGATTTTTTTTTACTTACAATGGGGTTATTTAGAGGTAACTCTGTCATTTGAGGATTATCTATATAATGATATAGTCTGTATATTATTATAGTATATATTATTTATGTTATTTTTGCTTTAATTGCTTTTTGAATCAAACTTTTTTCTCTCAGATTCATTTTTTAATGTAATAGTTCTTTGAGAGGGGCTTGGTTCATAGGTTGAAAAATTTTGATTCCATACATGTTCAAAATACCTTCGTTTCAATTCATTCCTTTTTTATTTATACTAATTTTATATATACAATGAGATTTTATTCATTGGTTTGTTTTTTAGTTTCTTCTTTATTAGAATATGTTGGCAATACATAATAATTACATTCACCTTGGTGAATTGGTTCATAAACACATTGAATCTAAGTCATTCTAACTTCTTCCCCTGCTGGCCTCCTGATTTCTCCCATCCTCAAGTACTTTTCCCATTTCCACAAAATTACCTCCCTGGTTCCTATCATCAATCTTTTATGTGCTCTTAAAATTATTTCTATTTTGAGCTTCTCATATGTGAGAAACTACATGATATTTAACCTTCTGTGTCTTATTTCTCTTAGCATTATGGTCTCAAGGTGCATCCATTTTCTTATGATTCACTCTTGAATGATAGTTTTCTGGCATAGAGTTCTAGGCTCAAAATAGTTTAGCTCCAAGAAGACATTCTTGCATGTACTATGGATGATAGGGTAGCCTATGTGAACTTGATCCTTTTTCTATATATGGAATCAGGGCATTTTTCCTTCTTAAAGCAACTGAGACTTTGTATCCATCTTTGGAGTTCTAAATTTATACCATATGGTATCCTTTTTTTTTTTTTCACTCAGCTTGACACTTAGTGGTTCTTTTCATCTTGAGGATGACTGTCTTTATTTGTGGAAACTTTTCTTACATTATTGGCAGAATAATTTGCCTTTTCAATATGGTATAATCTCTTCTCTGGGATAATGATTGGATAAATATAGGAACTTCCTATTCTATCCTTTGAACCTCTTAACTTTTTTGTTGTATATTCAATTTCTGTCCTTTTGATTTGTTTTGTGAAAGAATTCCTCTGAGTGATAATTCAGTAGCTAAATTTCTCTAAATTTTATCTCTTTAATTTTGCTTTTCATTGTCCATTCTGCTAATTGGCTTTTTGATTTTTAATTAAAATGCTCAAATTTTTGGTTTTCAAAATTTCTTTTGTGGATATCATGTTCACTTTTATGCCTTTTAGTCTATTATTTATATATTTTATGTATATCCTAGAATTTTGTTCTATTTTCTCTTTTCTTCACGATGAATATGCTTCTGAGGCAGGATAGAAGGATTAAAAATAAGTAGAAAGGAGACAAGAAAAATTATACTTTTAGGAAAAACTACAGCTTCAAGACATAATCAGTCACTTAAGGTCACAATGTATTTATTTTCTTTGTAGGAAACTCACTCCAAAAAAATATTAAGGATCTTAATGTGGAACTGCATAACCTTTGCCCCTTTTTCTCCAGCCCCATTGTGATTAAAATGTGAATTAATAGATGGAGATGCTTGTTAGTCTAAGGACGCTAGATCCTCCAGCTCCATTGTGATTAAAATGTGAGTTAATGGATGGAGATGTTTGTTAGTCTAGAGATGCTAGATAGGGATCTGTAACCGACCTAGGGTCCCAGAGTAAACTACTCAAGTCTTTGTTTATCCGGAACTGATATTCCAGGCACCACAATTGTTAGAACAAGCTGCAGATGTCTGCTAACCATCAATATGTGACAGTCGACCACTGACCTTTGTCCCCTTTTCTTTGATATGTTAACTTCCCCCTCAACCCCCTATAAAAACAGCCTCGGATTCTGAGCCAGTTGCCTCTCTAAGCTATTTTGCTTCGGGAGTGCCATCTGGCCAGACTAATAAAGGTCTGTTTCCCAACTTGTCCGGTGTGTTCCTTCCCGGGTGGTCTTCGCTGTAGTCAGCTCCTTGGAGTGTTTGGTAAGGCTCTTGGTCTTACATTCTGAAGGCACTGCTGGGATTCCTGGGTGTGCTTCACTATAGTCAGCTCCTCGGAGCATTTGGTAAGGCCCTCGGTCTTACATTAAAGATACAATAAGCTTATGAATTCAGCCCAAACTTTTCACCTGTAGATTGAGCCTGCTTTTTCTCCCAAAGACTTCTGTCCTCAGGAAAGCAGCACTATTAAGCAGATAGCATATCGCTAAACTTTAAACACGTGCAAAAGGTTTGCCTTCTAACCTAGCCCACCAAATGAGTAATATGACTGAAAGGGTCGCCAAAAGGAAGAGGCACACATATATTCAAGCAAGCTTTATTGGGGCGCCAGTCTGCAGTCTGCTGGGAGGGACTGACTCACAAAATGGAGACCAGCGTGAGCTGAGCTGGAGGCTTATATGGGGTTTTTGCAAGTGGGAGAGCACGTAGTCCTTTGATGGGGGTGGGTGATTGCGGTTAGGGCATATAGCAACAAATTCTCCTTGGGGGAGGGAGAAACAGGCTCCAGGAAGTGCCTGTCTTGAGGGGCCATTTGGTGGGATGAAGTGACAAGCTCCAGGAGGTCATTTACTAGTAGGGGTTAAGCCTTAGTTATGTAGAAAGTCCCTGTTTGCCATTAGGGAGGAGGACAGGGAGAAGGGGGAGGGAGCTTGTACTGTGGGGGCTTTGGAATACCTAACAATGACAGACACTAAAAATACACATCCTGGAACATCCACCTTGAGGACTGCCCCAAAGACTACACAAAAATCCCCAGACCGTAATGCATCTCTCTCAAGAGCCCATACTCTATTTTCTCTGAATGTGTACCTCTTAAATTATGCTTAATGAACCCATTTTTGCCTCTCACTGCCACATTCTGAAAATTATTTTTCTGTGTTGGAATATATCTTATGGGTGGGGTGAGTTAAGCCCCCCATCTCCTCTTTGGGGGACCTCCTCATGAGATAGGATAGAAGAAATAAAAGATAAGTAAAAAGAGGCAAGGGCATCGTAACTAAAATTGTACCTTTACACTCTTTTTTTCTTTCTTTTCTTTTCTTTTTCTTTCTTTCTTTCTTTTTTTTTTGGTACTAGGGATCAAACTCGGCCCCTTGTGCTTGTGAGGCAGGTGGCAGAACCACTGAGCTAAATCCCAGCCCTTAAAATTGTACTTTTGTAAGACCCAGGGCCTTACCAAACGCTCTGAGGAGCTGACTATAGTGAAGCACACCCAGGAATCCCAGTGGTGCCTTCAGAATGTAAGACTGAGAGCCTTACCAAATGCTCCGAGGAGCTGACTAGTGAAGCACACCCAGGAATCCCAGCAGTGCCTTCAGAATGTAAGACCAAGAGCCTTACCAAATGTTCCAAGGAGCTGACTATAGCGAAGACCACCCGGGAAGGAACACACCGGACAAGTTGGGAAACAGACCTTTATTAGTCTGGCCAGATGGCACTCCCGAAGCAAAATAGCTTAGAGAGGCAACTGGCTCAGAATCCAAGGCTGTTTTTATAGGGGGTTGAGGGGGAAGTTAACATATCAAAGAAAAGGGGATAAAGGTCAGTGGTCGACTGTCACATATTGATGGTTAGCAGACATCTGCAGCTTGTTCTAACAATTGTGGTGCCTGGAATATCAGTTCCGGATAAACAAAGACTTGAGTAGTTTACTCTGGGACTCTAGGTCTGTTACAGATCCCTATCTAGCGTCCCTAGACTAACAAGCATCTCCATCCATTAACTCACATTTTAATCACAATGGGGCTGGAGAAAAAGGAACAAAGGTTATGCAGTCCCACACTTTTAAGAAGAGTAACTTCCAGGACCCAGTCAAAATTGCCCAAGGCAATCCATATCAGCATTCCTTTGGTTAAATTTAGACTCTTTTTCTTCCAGACCTAGCACAGGCCAAATTCCTCAGAAAAACTGTAAGTCCATAAGATGGCTTAATTGAGAAAGTAAGGAGCAGGGACCTGATCCTAAGATAAAGGAACAGATTGAAAGAACCCAAAGAATATTTAAATTACCTATTAAAACCCAAACAAATAAAACTGAGTCTGTACCTATACAGTGGGCTAGTACCTTTCGGGGCTGGGCCACCTTTCTCCAGGGTTTCTACCTCTTCAAGAGAAGAATATATGTTGCCCATTCCAGGAAATAATGTCTCATTTCTCTAAATGGATGGGTTCCATTAAAAGTGTGTACTTTTAATTTTTGCCTAATATACCCTTCTCCCGTCTTTTATTGACTAGTCCTGAAAATTCATATTCCTCAGATGAGTCAGCTTCCAAACCTATTGTATGTGTAAAGTGGATTAGGTTCCTTATCTCAGCTTTGGGAGCCTACTCTGATCATGTCTGGTGATGCTTAGACCCCATTTGGTGGCATTTTTATTGGTTGTGTTTGTGTCTCTCCAATGTGGTGATTGAGTCATTCTTTTTCAGATTGGAGAGTCCCTGTTAGTCTGTTGGTAAAGCCTGCTTTTGGAGAGGGCTGCTGTATGCTGCTGAGCTGTGTCCCCTCTGGTGACTGGGGAGGAAGGACAGACATGTATGTGTAGAGCTTGCAGTGTTCTAAGTATAGTGAGTACCCCTTGCTCTGCTGTGTGCATGACCCACGTGCCAGCATAGTTCTCAGGGAACATTTGTTGCTCACCAGGATAGCCCAAGGGTGTGTGTGGGGGGTGGTTTGTGTTTCATTAGCTGCCCAAAGCTCATTTGACTTCCTAATAACTGCCACATTTGGGTTTCAAAAACCTTTGAGCCCCTTGCTTCTTTTTCTGTCAGTCCTTTTTTGCATATGTTTGGTTTGTGGTTTCCTTTCTTAAATCTGATCCCATGTGACTTTTTTTTTTTTCCCCCAGAGGCCTCAAAGTTTCTAGTCCTTTGAAGGAATTCCTTGTTTTCTACTAAAAAAATGAATACTAATTTTTGTTTTTCTATTTTTTTCTAGGAATGGTACATTCCTTGTTTTTCACTGTAGAGAGGAATAGTAAAATATTTTGGTTGGTGTTATTTCTAGGGATGACAAGTAGAAGTAAGGCTGGATCAACCTGCAGTTCTAAATCCCTCTAATCCCCTGAGTTTCACAAAGCAGTTTCAGCTGGCCTTCTATGGCAGGATATTATAGCATAGCTATTTAGGAACATGTTTTGTGAAATCAAATAGCTTTTGGGTTTGAACTCTGGTTCTATCACTTGATAGCTAGGTGATCATACATTGCTTGTCTTCACTTTGCCAGTTTCTTTAACAAATCATGATAATAGTATCTACTTCAGAGAGTTGTTATGAAGAGTAAATCAGTACCTGATTTTTGTGAGTCTTTAGTAAATGTTAGCCATTATCACTCTGGAAATTGCAAGGGACCAACTTGGCTCAGCTGTTCAACATTCACTTCCTTATTAATTACCTTGATGGGAGCCCCAGAATCCCATTTCTGATTTTTATATTAGTTGACCTAGATTTTGGAGTTTTGAAGTGCTTTTTTTTTTTCCACTTTTTTTCTTAATTCATCTGACCATTTTTTTCTATCTTCCTGGTTCTTTGGAACTTTCTATTCTGTTCAATTCCTTTGTGACTAGTATCAAGTCCATTTAAAAAAAATTCTAAACCACGTGTGGGGTGCATGCTTATAAGCCCAATACTTGGGAGGCTGAGGCAGAGGGATTAGGAAGAGTTCAAGGCCAGCCTGAACTACACAGTGAGATTCTGTCTCACGCCCCTTCCAAAAAAAACCCCAAAACAAAAACATTCTAATAGCTTTTTACTATTCCAGTGGGAAACAAGAGGAATAAATGTAGTTGATGCAAATATTTGGTCTTTCATCTTAAATTGGAGTCCTGTCCTATAAATTCCTAAGCTTTCCAACTAGTAGTGTTGGAGTGCAATCTGTGGCCATTGGCAATAAAACAGGATTTTAGCCCAGTGTGCTGTACTAAATTACAGGTTTTTTTCTTTCTTTCTGAGGTTTCATTTGTTTGTTTTAATTTGCTTGCATTTCAATGGCTCACAGTTTTTCCTTTTTATGACTAATCACACAACAGCATGGATATTTATGAAACTCAGCCTCCCATTTAGACCAGAATATTGGCACTTTTCGATCTTTAGCCAGAAGGCTACACAGCAGGCTCTGTTTCTAAGTTAGCCTTCTCAGTGTCTCACAACTCTGTTTCTCTATAGTTCACAACTAGCAAAATAAGATTCTTTCAAGATAATTCTTCAAATAAGAAATTTTTCTTGCATCTCTCCAAGAGCAAACATGAAGTGTAGGACTAAATACATGTCTTTAGTTAAGCCTTTTGGTGGAAAAGGGCAAACATAAGCAGAGTCTAACAAATTTAGACTGATCTGAGTTTATTAAAGACCACATACTGATTTGAAAGGATCATTTTCTAAGAGATATTAATGGATAACACTGTATGTAGAAAACAATGTAGATTGTATATTATTAACATTTGCCTTCAAAAAATGAGTTTTTCATGGAAATTATTTTATGAGTGAGATAGTAATATGTATTTAAAGAAGAACTTAAATTCGAAAATGCTATGTACTCACTTTCAATAATTAAAATGGTTTAACTGTTATGTGTGGTCCTTGGGGAAAATGTTTGGGGCAATAGAGGATTAGTATAGATATCTTTTTTTTTGGTACTGGGGATCGAACTCGGGACCTTGTGGTTGCGAGGCAAGCAGAGGAACCACTGAGCTAAATCCCCTGCCCTAGTATAGATATCTTTTTGCCTGCTTCCAGCCAAATAAAGAAGTTTTTTTCTTCTTTCTGAAATATAAGAGTTTTCAATTTAACTTTATAGAACACATTTCTGTAAATAAAGATACCACTGATAGTCAATCTGAAGAGAAGTAGAAATAGCTACTGAAAGCTATTATCTAGATTTTTAAAACTATGGTTTTAGCCGGAAGTTTCTTACAAAAGAAATTGCTTTCACATCTGTAATTACTAAAGTGTATAAAATTAGTATACACGTATAAATTTAGTCCTCAAATTAAAGCACAGTACTTTCTTTATTCCTGCTACTCGAGAGATTGAAGTAAATGACACCATGGCAAGACCTTGTCTATAATACTCCCATGCTATTATACCTACTTTGCTTAATTTAGACACAGATAGATTGTATCTATCTTTATAGTATTTGGGAAAATGTCTGCAAACTAGGTATTAACCATTAGATGAATTTAGATCTTTTTGAATCTTGCAGTTTTGCTCTCTTTTCTCCAAATCCAAAAATAACCTGTATGACTTCCACTTTCAGCATTTGTCACCAAACTAATAGTAAGAATGGGCTATTAAATGAGGTTAAAACAGATTCCACCTTGAGCCTTTATTAATTAAGTGTATTAATTAAGGTATTAATAACTTTAATAATTTATTATTTAAGGTAATTTTAAAGATCACAACAATTTGAAAGAAGAGTGTGGATCTTTTTTTTTTAATGTGACTTCTCAGTAGACAGAGATTCAACTGGTATCTAAATGTCTAGTTTTTCCAGAATTACATATGTTTTCATGTGGCTGATGAAATGCCTGGATTACAGTCACAAATGCCATAGCAAACTTTGCCTAACTGCTTTCTTGGTGTAGTATGGGAAAGCTTTTCCTTCCCTTTTGAACAGAAATTCTTAGGCTGAAGGTGTAGCTCAATGAAAGACCACGTGATTTTAACAGAAGTTCTTAAACCATCTTAGGGCAATTCAGGGAATTATGTTGGGGACTTTTGGGGGGAATGCAGGAGGTCCATTGTTGGAGAGAAAGTAAGTTTGCCTTGCCATTTCTAGCCTGTGCACACCTTTGCCCTCCACCCCTACCCTCTCATACATACACACATAGTTTTTATTCTTCTCCTAGAGATTGATATGCAACATAAAATTACATTTTAGTTAAGATTGGTCTCTTTAAAATAAAACTACTTCATGTTTGTAAACTAATGTTTTCAAAAAATTGTGTGACTCTTTACTTTCTGAGAATGAAGTTATATCTAAGAAGAATTTCAAGACCTGAAAGTAGGATCAGTGTGATGGATTGGAAACAAACTCTCATCTAGAACTCTGCTCTGGGATTTGGGTGGGCAGCGAGGGAAGGAAGCCACATACATTTACCTTCACTGACTGGACATATCTAGCTTTAGATTGAGGTAATATGTGTTTCCAGCCCCATGCTGCTGTGGCATTAATGGATAGAACTCTCTTTTCCTCGTAACACTCTGAGGTATATATTATTATTCCCATGTGATAACTGGGAAAGGCTCACAGAGGATAAATGTTTTGAGCAAAACTACAAAGCCACAAATATTAGAGCCAGGACTCAAAATCTTATCCCCATAGCCTTTTATTCATGATTTAGGTATAGTATTTAGAATCTAACCTTCTGGGAATCTATATGTTATAATCTACTTCCATATTCTTGTACTGTTTTTGATTAAAAGTATATTATTTTTATTATTATAGGAAGACATTATATTCTTAGTGAAAATGACTCATACAATGATCCCAAGGAGATGGCTTTTCATTTTCTAGGCTTTTCTTTCCCTATAATAACAAGCTACTGAGACCTGCGGAACTCTTGGAAGTCAGAATAAAGGATACTCATCTTTGAGATGTTATAGGGTTCCTCTAGAGGATCAAAGAGACTACTAACACTTAAAAAATTTTTCAAATGTGTCCAATATCGATAAAAGGGATTTTAAAGGTGTAGTAAAATGATGATTTTAACCTGCAAGAAAATGTCTATGTCTTTTTCAAGATAGGTTGTATAAAAGGTAGGTTTTATTTATGCATATTTATAAGACTAGTAACATTTTCTGCTGTTTCAACATGATTATATTCAATAATGTCTTAGTAGTTTACATGTGTTTTTCTCAGCTTCTAAAATAATAATTATCCAAATTATATCCAGAGAAATTTTTATATATCAAATATACCATTCCAAGTTATGATGTGTTTTCAGCACTATTTAGTATTATTGTGTTCTTGATTTTCTTGAAAAAGTATTATGTTGTGTTTATAAAATATTGAGCACAAGCCACTTTGTTAAATATAAGAACTGCAAGTATATCTTTGAAAAAATGAAAACACTGAGCCAGCAATGCTACAACCAAGTTGGAATCACATGGAAACTTAATTTATTTTCTTTCTTTTTACATCATTTATGGCCTCTGTTTTGCTCTTAAATGTCCCCCTGAATATCACTGCAGATTTTCCATATGTAACCCATCTACAACTTTCTTAGATAAAAAAACTACACATAGTTTAATATACATATACACTTATGTGAATATATGTGTAGGATATTATACATGTATATTATATGCAATTATTTGTATATATATATATTCACACATTTAGATACATAATCATGTATATTTAAAGCTAGGAACCTTTATATATTTAAAGCTAAGAACTTGTCCACTGTGGAATGATGTTAGTTCTTGGACACCAGCACCAGAAAATAAAGCAAATATTACAGTACAATAATTCTCTATTACTACACATTTCTTGGAGGTGTGTAGAGGATATTACAACAAATAAAAGACAGGGGGATTGGAGGTGAAAGTGTCCAGGGAGCCACGTGCCTGGATTGAAAGTCTAGCTCTGTTTCTTACTAATGGCATGGCCTTGGGCAGTGTCCACCTCACCTAGAGCTAGATGTAAACATGAACTGATCTCTCCAGGCTCCCACTCCCATGTGTTAAGGGCCACTATAAAATGGTCTTGTAAACCAGCAAGTGTTCACATAGGTAAAACATTTTGTTTGAAGGAAAGAAAAGGAATGAGAAAGGCAAAGAGCAGGGAGAGGACAGGAGAAGGGAGAAGAGTTGGAGAGGCAGGAGGATTACAGTGGGGACTCTTGTTTCTGTTTTTATTCCCTCCACACAAAACCAACATAATACCAGGGGACAGAGAATCTAGTGGTAAGTGATGCTCATATATCAAGTACCCACAGTCACACGGGCAGGTGTGACTGTGCACATGTTCACAGTGTGATTTGATCATTTCTTCCAGCACATCCCAGGCATGCTGGCAGGCAGTTAGCCTATTTGGGAAGGAAACTAAATTTCAGGTGCCTGCAGTCCATTTGCTATACCCTGGCTTGCCAGACTTATGCTAAGGCTGTCATCTGCTTCCCTTTAGAATAGTGAAGAATAAATAAAAGTTGTGGGGAAAGAAAATATCCACAGAGCTCTTGCTTGCATGAGAAACATATTCATTACAGGCTGCCGTAGAATGAGACAAGGGATTCTCACCAGCTGCTTCCAGAAGCTTCCTGCCTGCCACACTGTGGGTACTGTTTTCTTGTACTTCTAGTTGCTACATGATATTTGAAATTCCAATATAAGGTCAACTAGCTAGAAACTGACCACTTGAACAAAAAAATCTAAAGGTCCTCTTGGATTACTATTTTAACTTTCTTATGATGTGCTGAAATGGTCTTCATTGTCTTTACATTCCCACCAACTTATCTATCACCAAGACTCCTCCTAAGTGCTTTCTCTGTTTTGCTTCTTATTCCAAATGGAAGCAACTTTCATTTCTAGAAGAGGAAAAAGAAGGACAACTGTTTCTTTCCAATGCAGGTCAGAACCACATGAATAATGAAACCTCAACAAGCTGAGTAATCTATCTTTAACAACTGGATATTTTCTGTGGCCACAGAGGCCCCATAACTAGATTACTGTAGTTTACAGACTAGGAACTTTCTAATAATAGCAACTAACAATAGGTATTTATATAATACTATAAGTTTATATTTTCATAAGTTCATGTAGCTTTACTGTTAGCATTTAATATGCTTCTAAAAAGTAGTGGCTAACACTTATTAAGTTTTACTATATGTCAGAAAGTTGCATTTAACCCACTCAATGCATTATTTTGTCAATCTCCAAGACAACCTTATGCTTCTTCCATTTCATAGATGAGGAAACGGAGGGTCAAATTAGTCAAATAACTCACCCAGTCAATTACTCGTATGTGGCAGCCTTTCTATTTCTTGATGCTCACACTGCCTGTAAATGTTTCTGGTAAAACTCATTCATAACTCGATACAGCAGGCCCCCAATTTAGGAACATTCAAGTTGTGAACTTTCACAGATACGACTGGACCTTGCCTTATGAACATTCCTAGATGCAAACAAATCACAGGAGTAGCTCATGTATCTGCCAGACAGTGTCACAGTTGTGATGCTATGTACTTACTGTACAGTGTGATAGTGTGCAATAGTACAGTACAGTTGGGGACTTACTGTATTTTTGTGTGTATTTGGTTTTCCATGCTTTACATTGTATATTTGTGTCAAAGGTATATACAAGACTCCCTTTGTCAGACTTATGAATGTTCTCCCTGAACATTCTTACTTGTTTGTAAGTTGGGAACTTACTATATTTGGATTGTCCAGGGAAAGATGAGGATCAGTGGTATCTGTAGCCTGCAAGTGTTCTGTGAACTTTCAATTCTGCAGGGTGCTTCATCATGATTTGTGGAGATAAAAGCTTTGAGGTCAATCAAGTTTTGAACTGTTGAATTATATAATACTAAACACATTTTTCCTTTTAAAAAAAGTTGTGTCTCAGAAGTCCCATGTTTCCCCACACACACTTTGTAGGATACTGACCTGGGTTACTCCCCCAGAGGAAAGAGGGATGAGAAGCAGGACTGGAAGTTGAGGTACATTGGCTTCCCAGGGTGTAGAAACCCTTTTGTCTTCCTCTCCTGAAAAATAGCTAGGGAAAGGTTGAAGTGAATGTTCACCTAGAAATAGTGCATTAAAAAATATGACTATGCAATATCATACCCTGCATGTACTGTCTTTTCCCGTTTCAGCCTCGGTCCTCTTGGTCAGAGCACCTGTTGACATATAGTTATAAGTGTGGCAGCTCAGAAAGATGTGGGGCCTTGTAGGTGGATGGCTTTGGGATTTAATCCCATCTCTCCTAACCTCCAGCACCATGATCCTGGGTAAGTGATTTCTCCTCTGTGCTTACATTTCAATATCTATGAGATGGGAATAATACCTGCTTGGTAGGGTGGTTATGTTAGATTCTGTAATACTACAACCAGTATGAAGTCTGGCACTAAACAAGTGATCAATAATGGTAGCTGTTCTGGCAAACTAGTGGGAGGTACTTCAAATAAAGGTGATTTTTGCTATGGCCTTAGATCTTGGATATGAAAGGGATTTAACATATTTGTTTTGCTGGATCACAGCAGCATATTATATTAGTCACAAATTTCTAAGTTATCTCTTAACTGAAAATCAAGAAAAAAACCCCAGATTCCATTTCTCACACATGGCAGTAGGATCATAGAGAGTGGTCTCTATGTGAATCTTTTTGTGTGTCCACAGGACTGTATGTGTTTCTAAACAAACTTGAGAGGAAGAGGAGGTGGAACAACAACCATTCAATTGCATAGCATGTTACCATTTATAAGCACTTTCTCAGGCATCCTATAGACTTGACATCTCCTCGGCAACCCTGAGAAGACATTAAAGGGCACTGGGCTTCACCTATAGGTGAAGGATGAATAAAGAGGATCAGTGACATTTGAAGGCAGTCTATCTCATTCTTGGCAGCAAATCTTACAGGTCTTTTCTATAGAGGTGATACCTTACTCTTCCATGGTTTCTACTCCTACCCTTAGGCACCAGAGAGGAGATGGATCCCTATGCCCAGGACAGAGGTACCATGATGCTCTGTCACAACATGCCCCCCATCTGTAGACAGGGAGAACATGGGAATGGCATCTACATTGTTACAATGCTCTCCTTACTGACTAGTTTACCTCAAGTACTTACATCTTTCATAGTTTTTTTTTCATATGGGCAGGATTTCTCTAAAAGAAAAATTCCTGACTCTTCTCAATCCCTGTGGCCCACAGAATGAAATTAGATTCCTCAGCAAATTCTTCACATTCTAGTCCTAACCTGTTGCTTGGGTTGTTCTTTCTGAACCTCTCTCCTTCTTCTCAGCTCTTACTCACAATTATAGAACCACTTTCTCTCTAAATAATATATATATTTTTCTTTTTCTTTTATTTTTATTAGTATATGTTTGCAATATATAATAAATCTGCTTGTATTGGGGGAATTCGTACATATACACATACCAAAACTTGATCCTTTTTATTTTTCCTTCCCCTTCTGTCTCCCCTTATAAAGGTCCTTTTCCTGTCTCCACAAAGTATATCTCTCCATTTCCTAGCATCTACCTTTTATTTTGCTTTTTAAATTACTTATACTTTGAGATTCTCATGCAGAAGAAACCATGCAAAATTTAATCTTCTGTGACTGCTTTATTTCATTCAACATTATGGTCTTGAAGTACATCCATTTTCCTAAAAAAAGACTTGAATTCATCCTTTTTTATTGCTGAGTAGTACTCCAGTATGTATATATACACCATATTTTCTTTATCCATTTTCCTGTTCATGGGCATATAGGTTGCTTCAAAGATTTAATGAGTATAGATTGTGCTCCTATGAATATGGGTATCCATATATCACTGTAATCTGATGTTTTTAATTCTTTGGGGAAGATACCCAGAACAAATATAGCTGGATCAAATGGAATTTCTTTTTATAATTTTTTCAGGAGTGTCCATTCTGATTTCCACTGTACGAGTTTATATTCCCACCAACAACATAGAAGTGTTCCTTTTCCCCCACAGCCTTGCCAGCATTTAAAAATTGTTTTTGTAATTCTTGATGATAGCCATTCTTTCTGGAGTAAGATGGAAATTTAGAGTTGTTTTAATTTGTATTTTTCTAATGGTCAAAAATGCTGAACATTTTTTCATATACCGATTGGCCATTTGTACTTCATTTTTTTTTTTAAGAGTAGGAAAAATTTATTGAAAGAAAGAAAGCTTCTGCCTAAGAGAGGCAGAAGGGGGACTGGAAAGTGCGTTGCCTGCCCACCCCATGTTTCAAAGATGTTTTATACAGCAAACCCATGTGGTGAGATGGGTACAAAGTGGGACAAAACTATAAGACCCAATGGAAATTTACAACGTGGGCATGAGGTGGGACAAAACCATTACCAACCAATAAGATTACAAGTACAGTCACCCAGGTAATATTGATTAAATGGGGGTCAAATGGGGGAGCAAGTCACGTAGCAAGTGTACAATGATTTTCAGTAAAGGTGGGTCAGGGATATTTCCCGGAAAGGTTAGGTTAAGACTTTGGCCCCCCACCTAGGTTATTGATACCTGTTTAGAATATTAACCACTGCTATTCATCCTACATGGGTGTGGTAGTTTCTCTCCTTTTACAGTGCTGGCCTTCAGTGAATGTGTCTTCACTGTCCTCTATGTTGGCTCCTTGTGAGCTGGTCCTGTCTAACTGCCTACAAGATATCTAATTAAATTACCTATCTGCAATATTCCCCCCTCTGAAGAAGTACTCCTAACTTCTATGAGGGGGCAAAGTGCGAAGACCATTCTGGCTACTTCCCGCTAAATAGGGTTGTAGTTGTTATTAGCAGTCAGAGTTACTCTACAGAGGTTCTATCTAAAGGCCTTTGATAGGTTCCAGGCATTGTCATCTTGGTAGCCATATAGATTTGAGTCTGGAGGAGACAAAACCAAAGAAACAGTTAAGAATGCATGGACCAAATACTAAGGTCAGCAGGACTGCTATGAATCTAGCCAACAAGGGTTTCCACTGGGAGGAACTAGTAATAGCCTCCCACGGAGGATAAGGAGAAGGTCCAGGGGACTTCAGAATGCAGCATAGAAGTCGTATTGTGTAGTTTAGCAGCTATGAGCTGTTTACAAGGTTGATCTGGTGGATCCCAGTACAAGAAGTCCAGCACATTTATCATTGGTTCCATTTGTATGATTGTTTGGAGTTTGGCAGCCTCTAGGTAAGAATAAACAGAACTTTTAAGAAATTAGAGCATGAAAAATCTAAACATGAACATACTGGAATGGAAGGGCAGGGTGGGGAGAAAGTCACACTTAGATACTGGAATAGTGAGTGATTGTAACCTGTTACCTCTTCGACTTTTATTGATGGAGGTTATCTATAAGTCTGAATCTTTGTCGTAAGTCTCTCTAGTTTTAGCTGTAAGAAGATAAGAGACAATTTAAAGAAGAAATATCACTAAGAAATTTAAAACTCTAGCTGAGCTCATAGATTTTACTGTAGTTTTTTCCTAATGATCCATAACTGTGGTCAGCTACTGCTGTAGCTAGAAACTGCCAGAAGGGGTCAGTGATTGGAGCCCCTTTTTATATATCTAGCTTTATTACTATGGCATTATTTTATACCTCTTTTGGTTATTCTCTTCTGCTGGATGTTTAAGACCAAGTTAAAGTGAGACCTGTATCAATCAGTATGAACCTCTTAGTATCTACAAAGGTCAGTTTAGTCTCTTCAAGCATTACTTTGGAACCATGTATAGAGCCTCTCAGCTCCTCTGTCTGTATCAGCCATCAGGATGGGTCACAGCCTTGCTTGACCATGTTGCTTTCAGTTTCTGAAAGCATGAGAGATTTTTCCCTCTTTGTGACCCTCCTTTGGCACACGGTACATTTGTCCACTGGTGTCCAGCAATCTCCCTGCTCAGGAGGTTGGGTGACTTGCCAAAGACATAGAATTCTGTAGAAAAGGTTCCCTCTGTCTTGGATCCTTTGTTGACCTTAAGGGGCCAGGTCCAAATATTGGCTGTCCTCTTAGCCCAGTTACCTTTCTAGTTTTGGTCTCCAAACTTTAGTTGTTGAACACCCAGAAGAGAAGATCAGTGACATTAGTAGTGCAGTAGGAGCAGTGAGTTAACTATTATAATTTTGTCTGGACATTAAGCATGTACTTCTTTTGAGAAATGTCTGTTCATTTCAATTGCCTGCTTTTTAATTGAGTCTTATTTTTGGGAGTCCAAATTCTTTGAGTTCTTTGTATATTCTAGACATTAGTCCTCTCTCTGAGGAATAGCTTGCAAAAAAATTTTCCCATTCTATAGATCATCTCCACTCTGTTTTTTTATTTCATTTGTTGGGCAGAATCTTTTTAATTTGATGTAATCCCATATATTGATTTTTGGTGTAATTTCTTTTGCAATTTGGATTCTGTTTAGAAAGACCTTCCCTATGTTTATGTCTTAAAGAATCTTTTTCTATGCCATGTAACATTTTATACATTGGTATCTTATTTATGCTGCTCTTTTGAAAAGAATGTTCTATTCTTTTCCAGGCATACTCCTATTCATTTTTGACACTCAAATTTCACATCCTCCAACTTCTCTGGGCACTCATTTTCTTCTTGCTGTTATGTTACCATGATGATACCATATGAACACATCATTATAGGCATGAAGCTTAAAAGACACTAATATTCCATTTATGTTTAGTTTCATTAGACTATGAGCACCTGGAGGGTATGGCCATTTACTGCTGTATCTTTGTGCCCCCAAGCACTTATAGCAGTACCCGAAGCAATGTGGTAGATGGTTACTGGTTGCTGAATGAATTAATGAAAGCTAATGAAGTGAAAGCCTAAAATTATTGAATAACTAGGGTCCAACTGGAGTCAGGAATGTCTGGTGATGTGAGACTCTAGTGTTCACAGTGGAATCATTCATGTTGGGATAGTTACCATATAAATCTAGCAATATCAGGAGAATTTATGACTATTCTTTTGTTTCTATCTTTGCTAGGTAGAAGGCATAGGAGGACCTGGTCCTGCCTGGAGGATATGATGAAGTGGTCACTGCCAGGATATTGAGGTTCAGATTTTTGGGCTCTCTTTCTCAGGGTAACCTAGCCTTTCCAGTTTTTGAGGACTTGAAGAGTGAATCCCCACCAAAAAGATGGGTCAGACAGAGCAGAAACAAGTTTCAACTGGTATGGAGAGGAAGGTGTAGGATGCACACAGAGACAGCAAGCCTTCTGCGTTGATGAACATTGGGTCTACACTGCTGCCCAGCTCTTCCGTCAAAGGTAAGAACAGCTCATTCTGGGAGAGATGGACTTCCTTAAGCCTCCTCTGTCTGGTCTGCTAACATCAACAAGTTTCCTTGGGGGCAGAGGAGCTGGGAACAGAAAACAAGTCAGGACCCAATTAAGTGATCCTAGAATCTGAATCAGCACCAGCTGCCATGGAACAAAGCCAGTTTTCAGGGACTGGAGGGCCCTCTAAGGAAATCAGGACAAAGCAGATTTCTTGGAGCATGTAAATAAACTTTCTGACTTGATGAATAGGGGTTACTCCAAGTGGTCTGGCAGGAGGATTTGTTACCTTGGGGGTGGCTGTGGAATTTTCTTTCCTGGGGATTTTAACAGCAGGTTATATTTTGATCTGACTAGAGCTCTTCAGCTGTGAGCCATCCTGGAAGTGGGGATTAGGTGGCAGCGAGATTAGTCTGCCCTTAATTGTGGAAACTGCTTCAGAGGCGATATGAGGGGAATTGTGTATGATCCATAGATATATGTTTACCAAAGGCAAGTTTTCCTTTGGTTAGCCATAGAGGCATAACTTGTTTTCTATGATAATTCAGAGTTCCTGGGATTCAACATGCTAAATTAGCCTCTTAATCAGCATCCAGAATAGTGGAAAAGTTCTGGAACATGAACAGATACAAGCCGAAAAAGTTACTTTAGCTCATCCTATAGGCTAAAAACAACTTTTAAAGAGCCCGACTAGTGAGGTTATAAACAGGTTGTTAGTACAACAATTCATATATTTAATGTGAAGAGGCAGCATTGTACAACAAATTAACTTTAGCCAGACTTTCTAGGTTCAAATCTTAACTCTACCACCTACTAGTTATGTGATTTGGGGCAAATGTCTCAAGCTGTCTGTGCCTTCTATAAAAAAAAAAATTATGGTTCATACTTCATATGGACATTGAAAATATTAAAAGTATTAAATGAGTTTATTCATATAAAGCACATAGTATAGTGCCTACCATGTGAACAACACTAAAAAAATAAAATATTTGAACTTTTACTATGTTTGCCAGAATATTTACACACCAATGCCTCTAGCTTTTTTTTTTCTTTCTTTCTTTTTTTTGGTACTGGGAATAGAACTCGGGACCTTGCACTTGTGTGGCCGGCGCTGGAACCACTGAGTTAAATCCCCGGCCCACAATGCCTCTAGTTTTTATGTGGCCAAATTTGCTTTGAATATATCAAGGATATGAAAACAAATTTCTTAGAGATCTCTCATCCTATGTAAAAAAGTCATTAGCCACGACTGGGCTAGGAGATTTATTAAATTTTTGTAATTAGCAGAATTGGTAAAAATTGTGTTTAAAAATATTCAACTCCTCCAAATGGATTTTGGATCTTTTTATCTCTCTCTCTCTCTCTCTCTCTCTCTCTCTCTCTCTCTCTCTCTCTCTCTCTCTCTCTCTCTCTCTCTCTCTCTCTCTCTCTCTCTCTCTCTCTGCATGTCAGTCTATTTGGGCTACTATTTTTCCTGGAGGAACCATATCTATATTCTTTAGTCCTTTTCTTCCACTGACTGTTCTAATTTGAAACCTTTTTCTCCCCTCATCTATTCCTTGGCTTAGTAAAGTCTCACTCATCCTTCAAGATTCCCAACTCTTCCTACATCTTTCATGCAGCCTTCACAGGCCTCTCTCAGAAAGTGGTCTTTTCTCCCCCCAAATCTCATAATCTTTTATATCTTATTTCTTTCCATACCGTCTTATGGTTTATTTGCCCAATATTTTCTACTGGATATAAATATCTCATATTTCCCATATGACCTACTATAAAGTCTTATATAGCATGAGTCTGAAAACCATTTATTGAGACTGAAGTCAATCTCATTTTTTTTTTTGTTACTGGAGATTGAACTCAGGATCTTGCACTTGCAAGGCAGGTGGCGGAACCACTGAGCTAAATCCCCGGCACTAAAGTCAGTCTTATAATCTTATATATATTCCAATAAACTTGTACTTGGAATGTCAGGGTTGAGTACAATCACCTATGCTTCTGCTAGCCTGCATTACTAGGGAGATTGAATAAAATTTCCACTCTTACATAGAAAAATATTTTTCTCCAGGAAGGGCAGAAGCCTTTGCACTGGGCCCTAAATGCAAGACTGTTTCATAGTCTAATAATTATATTTTAACACTGACATTGGGGAAATAGGGTATGGTCAAAGGATAGTGTCCTGAGAAAATGAAGAATCTACTCTATTTTTTATGGTGATGACGACTGAAATGCTTCAGAGGAAAAAATTAGGACCAGTGGGTGGAAATTACCAGGGAGAAGATTTCAGCCCAATATTAGTATGTACATCCTAATAACTGTAGCTATTCATCAGTGAAAATAGCTGCCTTACACAGTGGTAAGGTCCCAATTGGGCACACAGGCTGGATAATCTTCTGACTGTGGACAAATTGGATGGGAGTTTGGGCTTCATGACCCTCAAGGACCCCTCTACTCAAAGATTAATTGATTTTATAGAAATCTGTATTTGGGCAAATGATAGTAGGATAAATATCCTGCTGTGTCCTGCTTTTTAAATTCTGGCTGAATTAGGGGTTAAAAAAAGTCAATGGCTTATTTCATTGCCTTTCCCAAAGAAAAGAATATAAGCTTTCATTTGGGGATTTTATAAAATCCATTGTATTTGATTTTTTTTTTTTTTGTCTCATGGTTTAAGTGCAAGGAAGTACTAGCTGGGGTTTCTGCTTGGTGACAGGCTAAATTATTATTGCATAAATTGTTTATTGTGCATCTTGTTTTTTAATCCATATTCATAGGCTGTACTTGATGCCAGGAATACACTTCTATGCCTAGAAAATTAATTCAAATATGTTCATACTCTGCATGTTGGTGGAGGGAGGAGCTATTTGTGGTCTTGTACTAACATGAAATTCCTGAGTGACTTGAACAGTTTTCACACACTTTCTATACCCCTGTGGATAATGACATTGCTAGCTTGCTCCCATGCTGCTAATGTATTCGTGTGTATTTTAGAACAAAAGTATATGCAGCTTGTTGGCTTAAGGAGTCTTTTAATTCCCTCCTTTCTGTCTGAGATAGAACAAACTACTTGTATTATTGATAAAGACCTGTCTGCATTTTCAAAGCAATTAGCAATAGATTCTTTGGCATTTCTTCCATACAGCTTGCTGCTTATGCTTCTATCATCAGATACATAGCTTGCATTTATACTTAGTATTGACTAAATCTTCTGTATCAAAGACTCATATGTTCCTGCTGTAGGCTTATCACTGGGCAATCTGTTCTAGTCATATTCTAATTCACCAGACTATTGGAGACTTAGGAAGTGTGTCCCAATTCTAATCTAAAGGAAAACAATGTCCTTCCTCTGTCCCAATTTTGCACTGTCTCTAGAGTTGCACTTCTTCTTGAGTTGAGTTCAAAACAGTAAGATTATCCTGGAAATTCTGGATATCTCAGGGAAATTGGAAACAGGAATTGGCTTTAATTAAATTTAAACACAAACAGTCCCTTGGTGGAGGGGCATTCTCTCTGCTTTTCACCTGCAACAGATGCAACAGAACAGAGTAATTGTCTTAGACATACTTATTTTGGGAAAAACCTTCTTTTACTATCAGTGCTCTCATTTAAATAAACTGAAGGCTCCAAAATGAAATTCAGTTAATTTAAGGTAAAATGGGAGTAATTATATGTACATAAGTAATGTTTTTATTATTTATAATGGATTTAGAAGCTGCTGCCTTACAATAATTATTGAATTTTACAAAAAGAACTTTTGAATAAAGGATGATAATCCCCCCTCCCCTCCCAGCCTTACCCTAAAAAGGAAACCATGGGAGGGAAGGGCTATCTTTTGTAACTACTCAGTTAAACTCTGCATGCTTTCCTCTAGTTGAAAGTATTTGTTCTCTTTTTTTCCCCCATATTTACTAATAACGTGAATACAAAATGAACGAGTTTCCCCTCACCCAACTTTGGCTTAATGATTTACTGCAAAAGAAACAAGCTTAAGTTTTCAGTTCTTTCTTAGGAGCTGGGATAGCCAGGTAACACATTTCTTTGCACTTGTGTTTTGGGCTGTTTTCAGTGTTTTATTTTGGATGTGATTGGTTTCATATATTACTAGCCAGAGCAGAGAGAGAAATAATTTCCCCAGGAGGTCTCTGATCTGTTAGGATATTACTGTGGAAACAGTCTGACAGCACTGACATTCCCACACACCCAAATTTGTTTACATAGGAAATGAACTAGATAAAGATATCCTGACTGCAGCCTTCTTCCCTCTACCCCACCCTTATCTAACTGAGCCATTGTCTGGTTCACATTTTGCTGTCATTCTCACAACTATTGATTCTGCTAAATAAAAATTGTTAGTTAAAAAAAAAATTAACATCTGCAGTATGTACAATAATGTTGCAAGATTCCTTGAGAATTCTCCTCAGTTTCTGCAGTGTGATCACAGATGCCGTCTTTTCAGCTTTGGATCATGTAACCTGAACTTTATTTAGATTTTTATGAGCAAAGTGGAAGCTCATAGTCACCAACTTTAATCCTTAGAGGCCAAGCTCTCTTCCACATGGTGGCAGGGGAGTTATTTGGGAGGACATGCTGTCATCTTTAGAATAAAATCCCTAAGGCTTTAGAAACTCTTGGCTTAGATATTAAGCTCAGATTTATTGGCTTGCCTAAATCATCCTAGCTTTCCAAGTGACAAGGTGGTTTTCATAACTCTAGGAGAAAAATTCAGAATGAAACTTTAAAAATAAGGGACAGAACAGAAATGGGAATGAAGATTTCTAAAATCTGATTTACAAAATGAAAGATGTTTATTACTTGAAAAGCATGACGATGCCTTGTTTGCCTAAATATTTGTTTTTCTTAGTGGGTTTTCTGAGCCTTTTTAGCTCACTGCTTTTTGGCAATGAAATATTCTGCAGATCTCAGGCAAAGAATGCTTCTGTCTGGAATTACAGGAATGCATGCAACTTCATCAGGCTACCGTTTTTTTTCATTGTCACTGAAATATGAGTACCAATAGTTAAATCTGTTACACACTGTATTTGGACTTCACTTATTCCACTTACTGTTTATTTGTGGTCAACTTGAGATTTTTGAAATAGATTCTGATGCCATTTTAAACCCATGTCATCTGCTAAGAAGTTGGCACCATCCAGGTCTCACTTGTTCCCTTTATGTTATCTATGATCGTTTACTAGGAGAACCTGTTATCACCAATTGGCCCATGTCATTTTTGTAGTCAGGGTGTGAATTACTTATCAGTTGGGGTGAGATGGATGGTTTACAATGGAACAAAAAGGATATCTTATTTGAGAATTTTCATTCTTTATAGGGAGTGTACACATGTTAGGTCTCCTAGAAGAATACATGAACAGAGACCAGGATAGTATATGAAACTAAGAAGAAAAACCTAGGGAGAAAAGGATACAAAGTGATGCAGGTGAGGACAAACCAAAGTAGGAAGCGGGAAACCCAAGGTAGAGCCACAGAATTCTAATTCACTAGAGACTTTAGCTCTTATTTGAGCTCTAAGTGAGAACTAGATTGTAAACAGAACAGTGATGTTGTGACATTTGTCTCCAGTGTCCCAGCCTACAATCTCAACGTCCTTCCCTATCTGTTTCTAGTCTCTGAGTGTTGTTAGGTCTGTTTTCCTAGCTTTCTGTTTCTAGTTGTACCATTTCCAAATGTTCTAGATTTAAATTATGTGGCTCCCTTCTTGACTTCTCTCTTTTTTGTAATTTATATCTTCTTGAAATGTTAGATTACAGTACTCAGTTGCTTTTTACACATTTTTTTGTGGTATATGGCACTTGGGACGGTATGTAATTTAGACCATTTTTAGACCTTTTATTCTTGTATTTTCATGGGCTACCTCACTTTCTGCTTCTTCCAATCAGGGCACAGCATGAGGGTTTTACTCTACATTAGAAGGAGCTTCTTGGTAAGAGATGGAAATGGGTGTTATAGTTCAGATCAAAAACATCCCTGAAAAATCTCATGTGTTCAGTACTGGAGCTTTCAGAAGGCGATTTTATCATGGCAGCCTTTTATCCATCAGTGGGTTAATCTACTAAATGTGTTGTGAGGAAGTGGGGCCCAGTTGGAGAGGGTGGGTCACTAAGGGTGTGCCTTTGGAAAGTGGATCTCTCACTCTGGCTATCTGGCTTTGTCTCTGCTCCTTGATTGTTTTAGGTTGAGCAAAATTGCTCTACCCAGACCTCCCACCATGTAGTTTCTGCCTTTCTACCTGCTGTCCATAGACTGAACCCTCTGAACCAATAACCAAAATTAACCTCTCCTCCTTTAAGTTGTACTGAGTATTTTCTCCCAGCAGTGGGAAGAATGACTAATAGAGTGGGCCAGAAAAGCTGTCACAGCCTCTCTCCAGAGGCTCCCAGTGCCTCCTTCCAGAGTAGTTGAACCTCTGTCTCCTTCATCTTCAGTGTGTCCTTCTATCCCTTCAGTTCTTTTCCAGGGATTTACCTCGTATTCTGGCTCCAAGGAATTTAGGTGAGAATTCGAAGAATCTGGATGGCTCGGGTCACCCCTTCCCTGCCCTACCTTGTGCCTTTCCACAGGTTCCTGAAGTCCCTAGTTAACCTGCCAAGCCCCTTCAGGTCTTTGAAATGGTTGCTTCGGAGTTTCCCAGCTCATTTCCACCACATCGCTTCCTCTCCTGTGTACTTTCTTACCACACACCCTGCAAGGTCCACCGATGGAGAGGATAAGGACACAGAGGAGGAGTAGGATTCCTCTCCATCCATGATATCGCCTTTCTTTACCCCCCACCCCACCCCAACTTTCCCCTCGCCTTTCTTACATTGCTCTGTTTCTGTGGGCAAACTTGGAGGATTCACAATCAACTTTAGTGAGTCCCTATCTTGCTCCTCTCAAAGGACCTTCTTCCCTCTAAGTTTAAATCATTTCCGCTTTGGATTCCCTCTTTGGGTTCCAGATATTAGATCAGAGCTCTCTTTGATGATTTTGAATACATTTCTGTAGTTCTCTTTGTATGTGGGTTTCTTTTGTATGTGTGTGTTTGATCCTCTATCATTTATTTTTTTCCTTTTAAATTCTTTTATTGGTACATTTTAGGTACACAATACATTAACAATCATCATTGGGATCTTGTACCTGTACATGATGTATTTTGGTTCTTATTTTTCCCCTTCCCCTGCCCTCCCTTCAACTCCTCCACCCCTCCCTCTTTGCAAAGGCTTTGTTTCCATTTTTTTCTCATATTTTTTTCCTTTCCCTTCATTCCTTTCCCCTACCCTTCCCACTTCCCCTACCCCTTTGGACCTTTTCTTCCTATTTCCCTGAAAGTGTATGCGGTTTTTCAAGGGCTGTATTCTCAGTTGCCTTCTCCACAGTTTTTCTAGGCAATCTTTATGGTATTTAAAATCTTTTTCTCTATGATAGCGATTTTCTCAGATATATAGCCCATTCCTAGTTCACTGCTAAACCTCATAGCCATTTTCAGGTTGCTTTCTGGAAAAAATACAAAACTAAACTCTTCAGATTCCCACAAAAAGATATTTTACCCTAATTAAATGATTGCAATCCATTTCTCAGAAGCCTGTAGCCACCCTGAATTTCTTAGCTTGTCTTTATTCTGGCAATTCCTAATTTCTGTCATTTCTATCACCTAAACTTTTCCTTTCAATTATTTTAAAAGAATCTTTCCTTAATCCTTTTGTGCTCTCCTAGTTTAGATGCTGTGATCTCTTCCTACACTCTTGATCTTGACATTTTCTTGTCCTCTCTTATCAGAACAATTTTTAACAAGAAATAAATCATATTAACTACCCTAGTAAAAGTTTTCCAAAGAATCTTCATTGCTTAGGGCAATAGTTTCAAACTCCTTTTTGACTTGGCATTGAAAAGTTTTGAGCTTTGCCCCAGTATAGATATGTCTGCTTATTTATAGGAGATATGTATATGTATATGTGTGTAAATATGTGTGTAATAATGAAACTGTTAATATTGATGATAATAACTAATATTTGTGGACCTCTTTTCCTTATCTCAAGCAATTTAGGTGTATTTAAGTGCATTTAAGCAAATATGTTATTTTCACATTTATTAAAATCTGTTTATTCACTTAATTATCACAATATACATAAACATAATAGAAAAAAAAAGGGATGAGAGGAAAGTCAAGCAAATACTATTTTAACATTTTATTCTTTACTCTTTTTTTTTTTTTGGTACTGGGGATTGAACTCAGGTCCTTGCGCTTGCACAGCAGGCAATGAAACCACTAAGCTAAATCCCTGGCCAATGTTTTATTCTATTTAGAAATGGTGAAATTTTTCTGCTCTACAATTGTAGGTTGTATTTATGTTCTAGATACTTGTGAATTGCGTTGCTAACTATAATGATGTCATGCTGTAATGTTACTATAACTTACTAACATTCTGTATGTTTTACTTACTTTTTTGTATATATTGTCATTCTCCTTCCATTAGAATATAAATTTCAGGAAGTAGGGATCTGGTTATTTTCTTCACATCTATTCTCTTGCATTTGGAGGAGTTGTAGGTAAATGACTGGTGCTCATAAGTTATTAAATAAATGAAGACCTAATATATTCATGTATACTATTCTCTTAGAATGATGATTATTATAAATGATAGTGGCTATATATTCTTTTTTTCAAGTACTCTGCTTGGTAATTTAAATTTTGGAGGGTCTCAATATCTGTCAGATATCATGAGACCATTTATAATTAATTTTTGGTGTGGCTGGTAAGAAACTCATTATAGGTTAGAGAGAGTGTCAATTTGCTGTTTTCTTATTATTTGATTTTTTTCATGTTTATTAATATGTCTGATCTATAGTTGACACCTTGCAAACATAATTTTATTCATTCATTCTTTTTTTTTTTTTTTTGGTACCAGAGATTGAACTCAGGACCTTGCACTTGCAAAGCAGGTGCCAGAACCACTGAGCTAAATCCCCTGCCCATTGCAAACATAATTTTAAAGCAACAGGTACATATGATGAAGATCAGATTGGTTACTAAGAGTGGACAATACAATCTATAAATACACAAATACATATCAGAAACACCTGCCTGAAATGTATGCCAACATACTGAAAATGAACGAATGAATAAGGATGGCGTGTTCAACAATTCCATTTTGAAACCTCCCCACCTTTGCCGACAAAATATCTCATGTACCATGTAACACTGATAATTTCCTTTTACATGATTCAAATGAGAGAATGAATGGTAGTCCCTCTACTAAATATTAGCAAATATTAATTTCTTTTTTGTGTTAGAAAAATGATAATTAAATTAGAAGTCCTGGTTCTCTTCCCATTAATGACCAAGTAGCTCCTATCAGATCAACCATCCTGCAAAGAATGTCTATGAGCTTTGGACAAAATGAGAAAGCAGCTGCCTGAAGAAAAATAAAAGGATGAAGATAAAGGAAAAGGGGTTAGTTTGAAGAAAGGTAATGGAACTGGGCTAAATGCCTTATGTTTTCTAATTTTTAGCCTGTGGTCAGGCCTCAGCTGATCCCTACATAGAAAGTTAAAATATGGTCAGAAATATATACTTTTATTATTTTGAAGAACCAGAGTTTAAGATGATTGCAGTAGCTAGAAAACAAAGGGTAATAGGAAGAATGACAGAAAGGAGAGAGCAAAAGTATAAATGATCCCCAAATCTCTGAATAACACTATACATTTACAAGGCAGACTCCAAGCAACTCAGCTAAAGCTAAAACAACTTAACTGCTATTTCAAAGCCTGGAATTTAATTTCTACCAATTTATCTGCTTGCTAAAACAAAAAAATCAATAATCCTTTGAGGAACATAACAGAATGTAGGGACTGTACAGTGTATCACTTATAATATCCAAAGTAATAGGCCCAAATTTCTAGATATATAAAGAAACAAAAAAATATGTAGCATATGTCACAGAAAACACAGTCAATGGAGACTGGCCTTGAGAATTTAATGCACCTATTATAACTATACTCAAGAGTGGAAAAGAAATGTGCTTGTGATTAATGACAAAAGAGGAAATTTTACAGGGAGATAGAAAATATTTTTTAAAACATGGAAATTCCAGAAATAAGAAATACAAAATTTGAAATGAAAAGTTTTCAGGATGAATTTTGACAGCAAGCTGGAAATGATAGAAAAGTTAATGTACTTGAAGATAAATAAATGAAGTGATCTAATCTGAAGGGTAAGAGAAAAAAATTGAAGAAATGAACAGAACTTGAGGGACCTGTGGTAAATACCAAAAGGTGTAATTATTTGCAATTGATAGAGATTTTGGAATTTTAAAATGGCAAAAATAATGGCTAAAAGTTTCTCAGTTTGTTCAAAGACATAAGTTCACAAACTCAAGAATAGCAGTATCTCAAGGAAATAATTGGAATTAGACACATGGTAGTCAACATATTGAAAGCCAAAGCTAAATTGAAAATCTTGAAGTTGTTTGTAATTCCTTATCAAACCTCATCAGAAAGAATGTTAACTCCCATACAGGCCAACTCCAATTTGCCAATCCCTGTATCCTTAGTCTATGAGAGAGAAAAACGACACAATTCACACAAAGGAATGATTGCTGACTTTTCTTATCTGAATGAATGTAGATCAGAACACAGTGAAATGACAACTTCAAGGTGCTGGAAATAAAATCAGATTATTAATTAGAAATTTTATATTTTATAAAAATACCCTTTGAAAAATAACAATCATAAATAGAAATATTCAGAAAACAAGAAAAAACTGGATTAATGGATAGAGGGGTTAATTGATAGAGCAAATATAGTAAAGTATTAATTGAACAATTTAGGGTATTTTTATACAATTTTTTTAACATTTTGTATGTTTATAATTTTTCATAATATAATTTTGGAAAAAACTAGAAGTTCTTATGTTTGCTTTTAAAATCCTTAATGATTTCTTGTAAACCCTTTAGATATACCCTGTAGGAGGCTACTGACATGAAAGGTTATATCTAAACTTATATCTAAACTGGTGAGATCTTCAGTCTGATTCGGTCTTGCTGCCCACACTTCTCTTATTCCTTGCCTGGGATTTAAGAATACGAATGTATCCGTTTCAACAAACATGCTAGATTCTGTATCACATCTACTTTATTTCACTTAGCTTTTCTTCACAATGTCATTCTACGCTTGACCTCTGACAAATTTCTACTTAGCTTTTAAATCTCAGTAGACTTCTTTGTCATCTCTAACCAAGACCTCATCAGAAAGAATGTTCATTCCCACACTTTCAGTTTTCCAGTCCTTGTTTCCCTTAGACTGTAAGCTTACTGTATGATTATGCTTTTTATTTTTAGATATCTTATAAGTACCATAGCTCCTGAACTTCTTATATACTTAATGTTTTTGAGTCAGTGAAATGGTCTATTTTTAAAATCTATTTTAATGAGAAATAAATAATAATTTGCATCCAGGAATATTTATTCTATGAATATAAGCAGGGAAATATTTAATATCATAGTTTGAAAAATAGGATAAATAAAAGGAGACAACAGAGAGTAAAATAGTCAGGGGCAAATGAGATAGTAAAATAAAAAGGGAAAGGCCTCTGTTAGGGAGTATTGAAATGACAGTTTATTTTTCAACAATACTCCTCCATTCCTAGTTCTTTAATGTTCTTCTGTTTTCTTTCTGGAATCTCAATAACAAAATTTAGTGATAAAAATTAAAATAGAAGTCATTTAGAAGTAAATATTTTTATTTGTTGCCTATAGGTATGATGATAGATAAATATCAAAATAGAAAGCATTGTACTACGTATCTCTAATGCTTGGGAATTTTAGAAAGTTACTGTCAGAAGTTACTTTATTATAAAATTCTGCTGCCTACAAGAATGATCAAGTTAATATTGTCTTAACAACATTAAGTTGGAGCTTTACACATTTTGAATAAATGTTTTTGTAAAACAGATTTAGTGAGCCATTAACTTTTGACAAAAATTGGTCTTGTCAGTGTATATCATCATAATTTTATAAAAATTAAACTTTCACATTAACAAATTTTTTGCTACCAATATAGTTGAGCAGTGCTTCCAAATAAACAAATAAATAAATAATAAATTTATTTATTTATATTTTGAGACAGGGTCTCACTGTGCAGTTCAGACTGGCCTTGAGCTCACAGTGTAGCGCAGTCTGGCCTTGAACTCACAATGATCCTCCTGCCTCCATCCCCTGAATGCTAGGGTTACAGGCATGTGCCACTATGTCCAGCTTCCAAAATCATTTTGAAGAACTAAAAACAAAATAATGTATAAGAAAAATAAAGTAGTAAACTAATTAGCTTATATTAAATTTTGTTCTTTAAAAATATTGCTATATCTTGAATCAGTCTATTCTGTAATATTGTTGGGAAATTGTTTTGTCACTTAGAAATATTTTTTCCTCTACTTTCAATTTTGCTAGTAAACAAAACATTATTCAAAAGCTCACAATCATAAAAGGAAACATGTATATGACTTTCTCTTAGTCTTTTTTTGTGGCCCCAAATTCCTTATATATGAATCAATTTTTCTGACCACTTTTTTTTTTTTTTTTACATATAAGGAACACCTTTTCAATATATGAAGAGCTCCTTTCATTTCATCAATATTTGTTACATATAAACAAACTGTTATCACTAGCATTGTTATATCACATTTGATTTTCCCTTCAGGCTCTTCCATTAAGTTAAAAACCCAGGATTTGGGGATCTCTTTATTATGAAATAATGTAGTCCAGTAAATTAGATGTGATATTATAACATTTCTTGCTCAATTAAGAAGGGTTGATTGATACCATGTTAGAATGTGAGAAGTAATATTTATATCTTGCTATCTTATTATTATATATATACATATATTTTTGCTTAAATTCTTTTATTGGTACATTTTAGGTATATAATACATTTACATTTATCATTGGGTGCTTGTACCTGTACATGATGTATTTTGGTTCTTATTATTACATATTTATAAAATAATTTTAATATTAATCTAGCCTTTTATTTTGTTATTTTAAAGATTCCTTTAAAGCCTTTCTTCTTTTTAAAATTTTAACCACTTTTTTGTTTAGATAAAGAAAAATTGGTAAACATGATCTCTTAATTTAAATAATATAACTGGAGGGGTGGGGGGTGGAAGGGAGAGCAGGGGAATGGGGAAAAAATAAGAACCAAGATGTATCATGTACAGGTACAAATTCCCAATGATGAATGTGATCATATTCTATACATAAAACATACCAATAAACTTAATGAATAATAAAAAAAGAAATCAACAGTATTAAAGAATTTGTAACCCAGTAACAATTTAGAGTTAAGGCAAGGAAAGCTATTTTAAGATGTTTTGCAGAGAGAAGAGTATTTTCAAAAAGATATGTCATATTAATTCCAAAATGGAAAAATCAGCCACTAGAGTAACTTAAATATTCAATACGGTGTTTTTTTTTCAGAAATTTGATAAAATTTCATGCTAATATGACCAGAGGGGCCAGAAATTTGGCACTTCTTTAAAATGGAGACTTAAAAAATGTACATGAAAGGTGCATCTAATGAGCATTTGCATATAATATTCAAATAAAGAAATGCATATGAATTTTGCAAAATCTGAGTCAGGCAATTATTTTATATGTAAAAATTTAAATGCAGAAATTTGAATATTTATTGAAATTTAGTTGGCCTAAACCTTAAAAGCTTAATTCCTTTTCAGGAGTTTTGCTGAACCAAATTTTAACTATCAATTTACACGTAAAGGGCCGGGGATTTAGCTCAGTGGCACCGCACAGGCCTCACAAGCGCAAGGTCCTGAGTTTGATCCCCGATACCAAAAACTAAACAAAACAAACAAAAACAAAAACAATTTACACCTAGGAGTACCTGAAAAAAATGTATGACGATATGCATTAATGTCTTTTTCCAGCAGTTGTACACATAGTCAGATGTGTCTTTCCTCAATCTTCAGTGACATAATATGATAGCAGGGAAATATTTTGAACTTTGGATCCCAAAAGAGATGAGAAGAAATTTGTAGTGTAGACAAAGTGAGACTTTAGATATGGTCACATGGAAGTTAAATTAAAAAAGAAAGCAGAAATATAGAAAAGCGTTGTTACCAGTATTTTTATACTTATTTTACATCAATTCTGGATTTCTTTTCCAAAACTAATTTCTTTCTCCCTATCCCCCACCAATGGTTTCTGTCTTACTAGTATACTTCATTTGCCTGCTCAGGCCTAAAGTTGCATCATTATTTTTATTTGAAGTCATCATTGCATCATATCCCACATCCTGCCCACCAGCAGATCCTTTTGGCTCTATGTTCATGATGTGTTACAGATCTGTCCATTTCTCACCACTTCTCCTCTACCACCATATTCAAAATTGTCATACTCCTTCATCTGGACTGTTGCAGTAGTCTCCTATTTCTGTTTCTGTCCCCTTTCTTGTGTTCTTGTAAGCCAGAGAATTCTTTTAAAAATGTAATTACCAATTCCCCAAGATGAATGTAATTATTATATATTGTAAGCATATACTAATTTTTAAAAAACTAAAAAATGTTTAGAAAGTTACAAAGTTGATGACACTTCCATGTTATCTATTATATTTATGGAAAGCTTAATTACAACTGAGATCATTTTTATAGATTATTCTTGGACAATGGTACATTTTTTTTTCTTTTTTTTTTGTATTAAATTCTTTTATTGGTACTTTGTAGGTATACAACACAATTACATTTCTCATTGGGAATTGTACCTTTACATAATGCACCTTGGTTCTTATTTTTCCCCATTCCTAGCCCTCCCTTCACGCCCTCCACCCTTCCCTATTTACAAAGACTTTATTTCCATTTTTTCCATTAATGGTACATTTTTGATAGTCATTTTAAATGTCATTTTATTACAGTAAAATTACTGTAATTTTATAATTGCTAATTATTGTCTTTTCTTAAAGCAACATACCAAGAGAAAAAAACTTTATGTCCTGATAAAAAAAATAATGTCAGTCAAGTCATTTCACTCCTTTACCATGGCTTTCTATCACAGTTGGTACAATCTTTACTGTGGCCTAAAAAGGCCTATGTCAGTAGTTCTCAAACTCGTGTCTGTATATGAGAATCACCCACCCAAGGAGCTTTGAAGTCATTATTGTTTGGTTGCTATTACTATCCTGAATTAACTGAAATCCAATCTCTGGGTTTGGGACCTGAATGTTTGTGGATTTTCAAAGCTCCCAGGAAGGTTTCAGAGGCAAAAGGGCCAAGATCCTTCTCTGGCTACTTGTTCCCCCTCACTGCCTACTGCTCTCCCCTTTGCTTATTCTGATCCATCATACTGACTTCCTTGCAACTCCTAAAGCTTGCCACAGAAGCTCATGGTTCAGGATCTTTGCACTTGCTACTATCTGCACTACAGCTAGCTTTGTGGCTCATTCTCTCACTCTTTTCCGATCCTTACTGAAATGCACCCTTGCAAAGGGGACTTTCTTGACCATTCTATCTAAAATAGGTGCACACCATTCATTTTACTTTATCTCCATGGCCTGTTTTAGCTTTCTTAGGGGTAGTTTTAATATTATATCACAATTATTATTTTTTCTTCTGCCCACCACTAGGATGCCAAATATATGAGGCAAAGGAATTTGTCTAATTTCTTTACTGCCCTATTTCAATTTTGTAGAACAGTTCCTGGAATATAATATAGTATGAGCTTAATATTTATTGAATAAATGAACAAATGTAGTTGAATTTCATGATATACACATGCCATATTATTGTGTCATATATTATGTCATAGACTTTAGATGAGGTTATTTAGGTCCTGCAAAAGACAAGATATTGTTTCTCTAAGTTAGGGTGGCAAATATGCAAAAGGATAAAAATAGAATACAGGTTCCTATATGCACCATAAACAATGTGGGAATGTAGGGACATTTTCAGGGATATGGGAAAGTACGTAAGATTTTCAAAGGTTGCCAGATACTTCAGAGTCACAATGAGGTCTGAGAACTTTCTCTGGTTACTCCTCCAACATCACTTCCTATTAGTATCCCTTTTGCATTTTCTGGTTCACCATATTGAATAAATTGTTCAATGTCTGTTTGAAACTTCTTTGTACATTCCTTGACTTGCAAAAGCTAGAGGCTTTTGGATGCAACTTAAATTATACCACTTAAATGCATATATAGGAGATAATAATTCAGAACTAAGTTAATGGAAAAAGAGGCATTGGCACATCAGTCATCTGTATTTCTGGTGTGGATTGAACAGGTACTACATGACTCTGAAGTCAAGAGTTCCTGCAGCAAGTTTTGAAATTCTTTTATCATTAGGTTTGTTACACTCTGTGCCCCACGACACCATAAAATACTTCACTACTTCATCTGCATTCCATTGCCTTAGTTTTTGAAAGTTACTACTGATGGGTATACCATTCTAGATTGACTCCTCGCCCCCTGTGTTTGATAGATGTTGCTCCACTCTCTTTTCATTTACCTTTTTTTCTAAAGAGAAAATTCCTCTCACCCTTATCTACCTCAGTAAATAATGTGTCTTCTCTGTCTGCTTTTAAAATTTTTCTCTTTATTACTAGTTTCGGAAAAAATGATCTGATGTGCTTTGGCATAATTTTCTTCATGTTTCTTGTGCTTGTGGCTCATTGATCTTGCTATTGTGGGTTTATAGTTATTATCAACTTTGCATACTTTTGAAGTATTATTCCTTCAAAGGAGCCCCCCCCCCCATGCATTGAAATTGTCTCAGAGCTCACGGATACTCTGTTTTTGCCCTTTATTATTACACTTTCTCTCTGGGTATTTTTTATTACTCCATTTTAAGATCATTAATCTTTCTTCCTCCAATGTCTAATATTTCTTTAGTCACACAGAGTATAGTATTTTACAGCTCACATGTGTTATGTAGAATTGTAAATCAATGGGTTCTCCCTGCTATTTCTCCCTAATTTGCAGAATTATAACTATGATGAGATATCAACACTCTAATTAGGTAATCTTGGCAAAATGAATTTTTAACATGCAGTTTAGGTTACTCGAGTCAATCAAAAGGGACATTATATTAGTAGGCCTATGTAAATACATGAGCCTTTTTTTTTTTGGTACCGGGGATCGAAGTCGGGTCCTTGCGCTTGCGGGGCAGGTGGCTAAACCACTGAGCTAAATCCCCAGCCCCAACACGAGCCTTTTAAAAAAGAGTTTTTCTCAGGATGATAGTAGAGGGAGGAAGTCAGAGGGCTGAGACACATGAAAGATTCAATGCACTATTGCTGGCTTGAAGACAGCAGGGTCCACATTAGAGATCTGAGAGTGGATTCCAGGTACCAAGAGTGACATTTTGTTTACAGTCAAGAAGCAAATAGAGACTTGAGCCCTATGTCCACAAGGAACTGGATTTTTGTTAATAACTGGAATAAACTTAGAAATTAATTTTTTTCATGGAGTCTGTGTCAGGACCTAGAGTACCCACACCATAATGGTAGTCTTGTAGAACTCTAATCATAAACTCCAGCCAAGTGCTCCAAGACTTCGACCTATACAATTGTACACTAACAAGTGCTAATTGTTTTAGGGTGCCAAGTTTGTAAGATTTTGTTGCACGGGAGTAGAAAATCAATTCATGCCGCAATGTAATTTTTATCTCTTGAAATTTAATTTGAATCTTTTTACATCTTTCATGTCTCTGCTTAACTTTTTGAACATAAGGAATACTATAATAAAACCTGTTCTAGTGTTCTTGCCTGCTACTTGTAAAATCGGTATCAATTCTGAGACACTTCCATTTGCTTGATTTTTCTAGGGCCTCATTGTGGGTCATGTCATTCCGTTTTTCTACATTTTGCAATTTTTTGTGAGGTGTCATACATGATAAATTTTACTTTGGTGGCTGCAGGATATCTTTGTTTTTCTCAAAATATTCTTGAGCTTTGTTGAGGGTGCAGATCAAATTTGGAAAAGGTTTGATTCTTTCAGGTCTTGACTTTGAGATTTGTTAGGTGGAAACAGAGCTGTATTTAGTCTGAGGCTTATTATACCCTATGAGGTAAGACCCTTTTGAGAACTCTACCCATTCTCTGTGACTTATGAGGTTTTCCAGTTTGATTGGTAGGAGTATTAAGTATTAGTCCCTTTAGTTCTTTTAATTGATTCCTTCTCTGATGTTTTTCTCACATGCATGAATTGAATCATCCTCAGGTTAATCCTTGAGACTAGACTTCACTGACAGTGAGGCTCTCTCCTCTCTCAGGTATTCTTCATGTGATCACTAGCTTCCTTTGTCTTCCTGGACCCCTAGCTCTGTCTCTTAAGCGCAGGAAGTGTATTATAGGGTACCTAAACTCCTCTAGCTGTGCTCTAGTGTAGAAATTCTCTTCAAGTAGTAAATCATAGGGCTTACCTTGTTTGTGTTTTATCTATCAGGGATCACTGGCCTTCATTGTCCCTAATGTTCTATGTTTGAAAAATTATGTCATGTACTTTCTTTAGTTTTTGTTGTTGTTTTGGGTTGGATCTTAAATTCATTTCCAGTTACTCTGTCTTGGCCAGAAGCATTCCTCTATGAATAACCTTTTGACATAAAATGGTATATTGAGATACACTATTCATTCCTAGAAAACATCTTGTTATCATAGTATATATTATACTGCATATGTCAATATGTGCCATGTATTATATATCACATTTATTTACAATACAGGCTTCAGTTGTTTTGCTATTTTGACATTTAAATAGAAGCATACAACTATTCTAATCAGATAAAAATGATCAGTAGAAGATAGCAGAGAGAAATGTAAATTAAGAGGATGGTCAGGGATTGGCAGTAAAAGAGATGGCCAAAACAAAATGATGAGAAAAGAGGAGAGCATATTGTAAAGACCAGTGAGGTGTGGGCCAGGGATTTAGCTCAGTGGTGCTGCAGCCTGCCTTGCAAGCGCAAGGTCTCAAGTTCGATCCTTGGTACAAAAAAAAAAAAACCCAGTGAGGCTGGAAGGAGAATAGAAATAATGATGAAGAAGGAAGTAATCCTTGGAGGGCCGCTTTTGTGCAATATGTTTTTCATATAATAGTAAGGTATGGTTTTTGTTCCCTACACATCCCCTTCTTTTTGTGTCTTTATACCATTCAATTCCAAACACCCTTTTCTTAGATGCATCTATAGTCATGTGGCCCTAAATGAAGAATATGATAAGTGAGGGTTATCATTTTTTCATTCAATAAATAATTTTAATTTATTATCTATACTAATGCAAGTCCTGGGCTACTATGTGAGGTGAAAATTTTAACAAGGTTGATGCATTTCTTTGACTGAAGGTAAAATCTAGTAAAAAAAAAATAGGTCATAATAGAATTTCATATGTGGTAATATAAGGTTAGATAGGGTACTAGGGGAGTCATAGAACACCACCTTCCCCAATGTAGGGGTTTAGATGCTCAAAGATAGCATTTCTGAGCTGAAATTTGAAGAATGAAGGTCTGGCCAAGGAAAGAGGAGAGAAGAATGGGAGAGTAATCTAGAAAAGGGCAGCAGTAAGTCTAGTTATCAATATCACGGCAAAGCTCAGTGTAGCTGGACCATAAACTGTGAGGGGTAAAAAGGATACTTGTTATGAAATTTGGGAACAGATTTCACTGTTACTTTCAGTATGCTGGTTTAAGTGGTGGCTAGAGACTAAAAAGTATTTGTGCTTAGGATTCCTGGCCACAAATCTCCTGGATATATAAGCCTGTTTATAGAAGAGGATCAAGGTTTCCGCTGAGATTTCTTTCTATATTGGCTTTACTACATACAGTCCTTTCTCATAATCTTGTAGCCAGGAACATAGAACCTAGTACATAGCAAAATGGGAATTTTCCAAGATTCTTAGTATTCTGACAGATTGCAGAAACTTAAGAAAGTGCTCTTATGTGTTCCAAAGATATAGGTATTTTGCCAGGGACTTTTCCAAACAAAGAAATGAAGACCAGGTAGCATGAAGCAATAGAAAGATAGCTATATTTTGGCTGTTTGATTTTAGGAAGAATGTTCATGGAGTACCATGCCAAATGACCTTCAGGGTGGAGCAGCTGAGTATCCTGAACACTATTCCCTTGATCTGGAGCATGTGTCACACCAGACAGAAAGAAATAAAGATGAAATAGCAGCCAGTGTATCACAAGCAAGGACGTATCCCAGTGGCCCACATTTTGGCATTTTAGAATGTAAACCAAGCAACTTTTTAATTGTTCAAATATACATAGTTCAAGGAACTGGCCAAATTACCCTCTTTGATCATCTGAGCAGTCATAAATCACTTATTAAATATTTTAATCAATTTTTGTTATTTATAGAATGCTGATAACTTTTAATTAGTACAATATCTCATAATACTTCATTGAGAATGATGCACAATGTACAAAGCAATATATCATTTAAATTACTTATGAGTAAAGCCATTCACCTCCCCCAGCTTTGTGTTTGACTATAAAATAGCCTTTGTACATATGTTAATATATATGTTTATGTATTAGTTTTCAAAATAGAATATGAGGGGAAGGAACAAATAATCCTAAATTCTCCACTCCTTCGTGACCAGATCTTTGTAAAAACATAGAGTTATGTTAGCATGATGGTCATGAGCATCTTCCAGGCTCAAATCTCAGCTCTGCAAAGTTGAGCAGGTTATTTAAACTCTCTGAGAATCTTAGTATCTATCAGTTTACCTATGTATGATATAGGTGGCTTAACAGAACTTTCATCATATGATTGTGCTGAAAATTAATTTGACTCATTCATGCTAGCACTAGAAACATAATAAAGGTTCAATAAGTGATTGAAATTATTGTTACTAGATCTTAGACTAATGGGTCTATGTTTTTTTTAGTTCCCTCTGTGATTTTTATGAAATTTATAGATACTTCTTTAGGAATAGATATGAATAGACAAAAATTCTGTATATCCTTTCAGAAATCTTACCAGCTTCTTGAGAGGCTTTTTCATTTCAGGTGGTCTGACTTTCTGACCAGAATTCTGTGTTTTATTTCATGGTAAATCCTTTCCTTGGCATTTTTACCACCCAAGACTTTGAAGTTCTCATTTAAGATGCCTGTACCCTGCCTAGTGGATCACTCCTTACAGAAACTTATCTTTTTTTTTTTTTGGTACTGGGGATTGAACTTAGGTCCTTGCACTTACACAGCAGGCGGCGAAACCACTGAGCTAAATCCCTGTCTCTCTTTTTAAAAATATTAATTTTATTGGTACATTTTAGGTACACATAATGATAACATCATCATATGAAATTTGTATCTGTACATGATATATCTTGATTTGTCTTTTTTTTCCTCTTTGCTTCCCTTCCCTTCAACCCATCTTACCCTCCTTATTCACAAAAGTTTTGTTTCCATATTTTCTTCTATTCTATTTTTTTCCTTTTTCCTTCCTTTTCCCCTCCTGCCTCTCTAGTTCCCCTTCCAATTTGAACATTTTCTTCCTATTTCATAATATTTATTATACATTTTGGTCCTTATTTACACTTTTAGTTTCTCATACCAGAGAAACTGTGTGATATTTGAACATGCATGTCCAATTTATTTCACTTAAGAGAATGGTCTTGGGACTGGGGATTTAGCTCTGTGGTTATGCCGCCTGTCTTGCAAGTGCAAGGACCCGAGTTCAATCCCCAGTACCAAAAAAAAAAAAAGTATAGTCTCAAAGTACATTCATTTACCTAGAAATGTCTTAAGCTTATCCTTCTTTATGCAGAGTAGCATTCCTTTGTAATAAAAAAAATCCACATCTTCTTTATCTAGTCACCAGTTGATGGGCATTTGGGCTGTTTCCAAGATTTAACTATTACAAAACGTGCTGCTATAAACATGGATGTGGATATATCACTATAGTATGATGCTTTTAATTCTTTTTTTTGTTTTCCATATTTGAGATTATATTAGTTGTGATCAGAACAAACATTTCACTTTGTACACAATTCTTAACACACGTACTAAAAATCTAAAAAAAAAATGTATTGTTTCTTTTTTAGTTATTCCAGTGATTTTCCAGCTTCAAATTTGGAGGCAAATTTTCTGAAAGAGGATTAAGTACCAGTATCTTCAAATGCTAATAAAGTGATACTTAAGTCCCACCAATTCACAATTTCATATCATATACACTACATACTCAAATTTTCGATCTTTTACCGAACATTAACAAAATTAGGCAAGCTGGATTACCAAAACCAAAAAAGATGTTACAGAGTGCACATAACTCTGACAGGACAATTAGGAAGTTGTTTTCTTTAGGAAACAATTCTACTAAAACAACATGGGAATAGGAGTCATTTAAAATATCCAAGACATATTAAATGCATGACTGCCTCCAAATTGCCATTTAGTATGCTTTATATTGCAGGATATAAAACTAACCCTCACCTATGGAATGTGAAACTGACACCCAAGACAGTCAAAGCCTGTCATAATTCAATATCCCACTATTTTCTGGTTTCACCAAAAAATAAAAAAACAGCAAATGATTTCACCTCTAAAAAAATTATTTACACTTAAAAAATGTGATGAAGTGGGATTTCTTCCTTTTTAGAAATGTTTCTAGAGCTACTAAAAAACTTGCATTTACGAAATAGTTGATAAAAATATTCCTCTTGATTGTACAAGAAGGAAGACAGGGACGGCTGATAAGACATGGTATGTGGTCATCAGACTTGGCTTCTTTCTCCACAGCTTCTTCAGAGGCTGCACTCTCCTCATTTTCAATTTCTCTGTTTTCTGAGGGTAAATTTTCCTTAGTTTCTTGATTAGCCACTTCGGCCTGTTTTCTCTTTGCTCCCCTTTTCCCTTTTGCTTGCACGTTTTTGTCTGAAGATTTATCCTTTCCTGCTGTCTTTTTTGGTTTCGTTTCCACTTTTGCAGAAGCAGATTTAGTCAACAACCTCGCCAATCTCCTCTTGGGCTCCTCCTTCCCCGCCCCTTTGGCTGAGCTGATCTTCCTCTTGGGCATCTTGGCAGGGCCAGGGTGCATGCAGAAGCTGTGGGCAGAAGCCTTGTTGAGTTATGCTGCTCTGCTGCTGCCACTCCCCCACTGCCACAGTGGCTTGATGCTTATTTCTTTCAAGAAGATACCAAGAAGGAAAATAGCTGGGTCAAATGGATCCTCTGGTTTTGGTTTTTTGAGGAATCTCCACACTGACGTCCACAGTGGTTGCACCAGTCCACACTCCTGCCAACAGTGGAGAAGGGTTCCTTTTTCCTTTTTCCAGCATTTGTTATTGGGTGATTTCTTGATAGTAGTCATTTTTTTCTGGAGTGAGATGGAATCTCAATGTTGTTTTCATTTGCATCTCTCGAATGACCAGTGATGTCGAACATTTTTTCATATATTTATTTGCCATCTCTACTTCTTCATCTGAAAGGTATCTATGCATTTCAGATGCTCATTTTTGGATTAGGTCTTTAAATTTGGGGGGCCTGATTTTATGAAGTTCTTTATATATTCTATATAGTAGTCCTTTGTCTGAGGCAAAAAGTTTTCCTGATTTTTAGGTTGTTTCTTCGCTCTGTTGGTGGTTTCTTTTGCTGTGCGAAAGCTTTTTAATAAGCTGAGATCCCAGTTGTTGATTCTATGTGATAATTCCTGTGTGATTGGGGTTTTGTTCATAAAGTCTTTGCCTACACTATATCTTCAAGAATTCTGCCTATTCTATTTTCCAGTAGATTTAGTGTTTCTGTTTTAATATTTAGATTTTTGATCATTTTGATTTAGTTTAGTGCATGTGAGACAGATAGATCTAGTTTTGTTCTATGGGATATGGAAAGCCAGTTTTTCCAGCACCATTTATTAAAGAGGCTTTCTTCCAATAAAGATGTTTGGCTCCTTTGTCAACAATCATGTGGCTGAGTATGTTTGGAGTTGTTTCTGCATCTTCTAATCTGTTCTATTGATCCTCAAGTCTGATTTATTTATTTTTTCCAGTACCATGTTACTTTTATCACAGTAGCTTTGTAGTATAATTTCAAGTCAGGGATTGTGATGCCCCCTGCCTTGCCTTTGTTCTCCAGAATTGATTTTGCTACTCTAGGTCTCTTCTGGTTCCAAATAAATTTTAGGATTGTTTTCTCTAATTCTGTGAGATGTGATATTTGTATTTTAATTGAGAGTACATTAAATCTGTATAACAATTTTGGAAGTATGGCCATTTTTACTAATTGATTCTTCCCACCCAAGAACAAGGGATGTCTTTCCATTTTCTAATATCCTCTATGATCTCCTTTTTTGGAGTTCTGTAGTTTTCAATGTAAATGTCTTTTACTTTCTTTGTTAGATTGTTTCCTAGGGATGCTGTAGTAAAAGATATTTTTTCCCTAATTTCTCTCTCAATGAGTTTGTTATTTGTATATAGGAATGCTGTTGATTTTTGAGTGTTGACTTTGTATCCAGCTATGCTACTGAATTTTAAATCTAGAAGTCTTTTGGTGAAGTTTTTGTGTTCTTCTGTGTAGAGTATCATGTCATCCACAAATGATATTCCTTTTATTTTGTTCTCTTGTCTAATTACTCTGGCTAATGTTTCCAGAACTATATTGAATAAGAGTGGTGATAGTGGACATTCTTGTCTTGTTCCTGATTTTTGAGTGAAAGCTTTCAATTTTTTTCCATTTAGTATAATGTTGGCTGTTGGTTTGTCATGGATGGTTTTATCAGAATGAGATAAAGACCATCCAATTTTCTGTAGGGTTTTATTATGAATGGGTGTTGGAGTTTGTCAAACACTTTGCTGCATCTTTTGAGATGATTGTATGGTTTTTGTCCTTGGCTCTGTTAATATGGTGTATTACATTTATAGATTTGCATATGTTGAACCATCCCTGCATCCCTGGGATGAATCCTACTTGGTCATGATGTATAATCTTCTTGATGGTTTGCTGCATTGTTTGCCAGTATCTTATTGAGGATTTTTGCATCCATGTTCATTAGGGAGATTGGGCTGTAGGTTTTGTCTTTTTTGTTGTTGGATCCTTCTCTGGTTTTGGTATCAGTGTAATGCTTGCTTCCATGAATGAATTTGGAAGTACTGCTTTTCTTTCAATTTCATTAGAGTTTGAGAAATAGTAGCATTAGGTCTCTAAATTTCTTGTAGAATTCAGCAGTGAACTTTCCAGGGCCTGAACTTTTCTTTGTTGGTAGGTTTTTAATTACATTTTCAATTTCATTGACTGATATTGGTTTATTTAGAATTTTTATATTTTCTTGATTCAGCTTTAGTGACTCATCTAGGAATCTGCCCATTTTTTCTGTTTCCCATCTTATTAGAATACAGGTTCTTGAAGTAGGTACTGATGATCTGGATTTCTCTAGGATCTGTTGTGATTTCACCTTTTTCACTCCTAATTGCATGGATTTGAGTCTTTCCTTTTTTTTTTTTTTATAAATTTGGCTCAGGGTTTGTCAATTTTAATTAATCTTTCAAAGAACCAACTCTTTGATTCATTGATTATCTTATGATTTTCTTAGTCTCTGTTGCATTGATTTCTGCTCTGATCTTTATAATTTCCTCCTTTGTACAGCTTTGGGTTTGACTTGCTCTTCTTCTCGAAGCTTGAAGTTTAACATTAGGTTGTTTATTTGAGTTTGCTCTTTTTTTCTGATATGAAACTTCACCACTATAAATATCCATCACAGGACTGCTTTCATTGCATTCTATAAGTTCTGGTATGTTGGGGGTTTTATTTCACTTTTTTTTTTTTTTTTGGTACTGGGGATTGAACTCGGGACCTTACGCTCCTGAGGCAGGCGGTGGAACCACTGAGCTAAATCTCTGGCCCTAGTTCTAGTATGTTGTATTGGTTTAATTGTAGAAACTGTCTAATTTCTTCTTTAATTTCATCTGTGACCCATTGGTTGTTCAGGAGAGTGTTATTTAATTTCCATGTGTTTATAAAGTTCTTCTGGTTTCTTTTGCCATTGATTTCCAATTTCATTGCACTATAGTCTGATAATGTGCATGGAATAATTTCAATACCCTTGCATTTATTTAAGCATGTTCTACAAGCTAGTGTATGTTCTGTTTTGTAGAACATCCTGTGTGCAGCTGAGAAGAATGTGTATTCTGATGTTGTGGGGTGAAACACTGTAGACATCTACTAAGTCAATTTGTTCAAAGTTTGCTTCAGTTCTGACATTTTTTTTGTTGATTTTTTTGGTCTAGTTTATCTGTCTCTTTGTGATAGTGGGGTATTGAGGTTTTCCATTACAATTTCATTAGTGTTTATTTGACTTTTCATGTCTGTTTTATATAGTTGGGTGTGCTGGAATTTGGTGCATATATCGTTATAATTGTTATCTCTTCCTCTTGGAGTGCTCCTTTTACAAGGATGTAGTGACCTTCTTTGTCTCTCTCTCTTTTTTTGGTACTGAGAACTGAACTCAGGGCCTTGCACTTGCCAGGCAGGCATTCTGCACCTGAGCTACATCCCTGGCCCTCTTCTTTGTCTTTCTTAATCAGTTTTGGCTTGAAATCTACTTTGTCTGCAAATAGAATAGGTACCCCTGTTATTTTCAAAGTTTCTGTTGCATAGAGTATTGTTTTCTATCCTTTGATTTTCAGTCTATGAATTTCTTTTTGAATTAAATGTGTTATATGCAGCGTATTGTTGGATCTTGATTTTTGATCCATTCTGCCAGTCTATTTCTTTTGATTTGTGAGTTGAGAACATTTACATTGATGGTTATAACTAGATGTATTGACTTATCCTTGTCATGTTATTTTCCTGTTGTTTGTTCCCTTTCCCCCCACTCCATTTAATTACTTGCCTTGTCTGGTGGATTCATTTTGTTGGGGTTCATGGAGTTGTATTCCTCATTATCTCTTTCTAGAACATCCTTCAGAACATTTTGGAGTGCTGGTTTGGTGGTCATGAGTTTCTTCAGGTATTTTTTATCTTTGAAGTATCTTATTTCTTTATCACTTTTGAAAGATAGTTTTATCAATCTGGGTTGGAGTTTGTTTTCTATTAGGGCCTGAAATACTTCACTCCAAACTCTCCTTTACTTCAGGATTTGTGCCAAAAAGTCTGCTGTAATTCTGATGGGCTTTCCTTTGTAAGTGATTTCTTTTCTCTAACAGTTTTTAATATTCCGTTCTTGTGTTTAATTTCTGAAATCTTGACTATTATATGCCTTGGGGTAGATTTTTTTTTTGATCATGGCTGATTGGAGTTCTATATCCCTCACTTATCTGTATATGTGCTGCCGAAGCGAGCACAGACTCACTTATCTGTATGTCAAATTCTTTTTCTATGCTTGGGAAGTTTTCTGCCATTTCTTCTGTGAGCAGTTTTTTATGTTGTTTGCACTATCTCCTACTTCTTCATTCACTCTGATCAATCTTATGTTATTCTTCTTTGTATCATCTAGCAGCTGTTGGGCTGATTTTTTGTGATTTCTTGCTATTTTTAAGACATATTTGTATTCATGATTGCTAACAGCAATCTTGTCTTCTATACCTGATAATCTGTCCTCACATTGTTTCACTCTGCTGTGTATACTTTCAATGAAATTTTTAATCTCTTGGATAGCTGATTGAATTTGTTTCATGGATTTTTTTTTCCTTTCTATGTTGGGCATTCATGGTTTCCATCATTTTCCTAATGTCCTCTATTAACAAAAAATCTGTATCTTCTCTAGATTCACTATTCATGTCCTTTGTTATGGTCATCATCTCTAAAGTTATATGAGATTAAGTCTGATTTGATTTTTTTCTAGAACCTGGTTCATCTGCTTTGTTACTTCTGTTATTTCCACTCAGAGAGTCCAGGTGGGTGGCTTTTGAATTGGTCCACCTCATTGCCCACTGGGTTTGCCTTTGGTAAGCTGGAAGTCTTGGGTTATATCTTGCTTTTGTGTCTTCTCATTTTCTATTTCCTTTTTAGTTTAATTCCTGTGTTGATGCTCATAAATTGTTTATGGTAGGTATCTTTATTGCTAGTATTGTGAACACTTCAGAAATGATTACTTCTCAGAGATATCTCCCCAGTGTAGCTGGGTTTGGGTTTTGTGTCTGTTGCACAATCCTACCTTTTCAATTTATTGGAGATGAGAAATTGTTGCCTGATTGGTCTAGCCCCTACTTCTTTGGCAGTGACTTTTAGTATTATGACTGTCAGGCAATCTCAGTCTTGACATACAAGGGAAAACAACTGATTAGAATGGTTATGTCACCTTGGCTAAAGTAGTACAGTCAGTAACTACAACAGCATCAAACACATGCTAGAAAATGACAAACTGATAACTATTAATTTTCTACCTTTACCAATATGAAAAGGATTTGTAGTTATATACAAAATTTAAAACAAATTAGAAAATTTTGTACAGTAAATATCCTCTCAGTATGGTGATTTTACCCTCAGGGGAATAAATTTAAAAAGGGTTAGAAGAAAAATAGATAGAAGAAGAGAGAGGGATGAGAAGCAAGGCTGCAGGATAAAGTAAGATTGTGCAAGATTTAGGAACTGGTGAAGAAGACAGGAGTAAAAGAAAGAAGAAACAGAATCAAGAGCAGAACAAAATAATAACAAAAAGAAAAAAAACTAGAAACAATGTTCTCCCTGGTATAAAAAATATATATCAACAAAACCAGAAAAATTAGAAAAAAGTTCAAAAGCAAAAGGTAGAAAAGCAGAAAAAAGAGTCCACTTCAGAGCATGTCTCTGCTGTCACTGACAGAGAGTGCACACAAAGCCCAGATCCATGTTAACTGGTCCCAGCAAGCTAGAAGTAGAATTATGGTGGTGGTGGATAATCCCAGCAAACTGGACCTTTAGTTCCATTAAAGTTTGTGCCACTTCTGCTTTCTGGCTATGAGGCTGGGACCTGAGATTTCAGTCCACAACACTCTGAGTGCCTCCTGAAGGCTTGAACTCAGCTCTCTGATCTCTTGGCAGCTTGAAATTGGTTGCCGCTCTCTCTGACACTTGGAGCCTCTAGACAGAGCCAACCTGCAGTTTCTTTGAGTTCTGACTTCTGGTTGACCCCTTTCCAAAATGGCTGTTGGTCAAGTGCCCTCTCCTGGAGTGGGGGGTGTCTGAACTCACCAGCCACTGCAGTCTTCAGCATCCACTGCTTCATTCTATGGGTGCATGTCTCTGTGGAGGGCTCTGGTATTGCCAGTAGTCACTGTGCCTCTGCAGGTCCAAGCTGCCCCTCCCACACTGAGAATCATGGCTCAGGGAGAAAGTGCCACTTGCTACCTCCCTCTTCTGCTTTGTGGTCCCTCTCTTCACTCTTCCTGTGGACTGTAATTCTCTTTTCAGATCTTTGCTGGGTCCCTGGGACCTACTTCCCTCCTCCTTCTCTTCCTCACATTGCTATATTCCAGAGTCTGGATTTCAAATATTGGCAAGGGTGTTTCTCTGCTGCTCACCATTCTGCCATCTTCCTGTATCACTCAAGAACCCATCTTTTTGTCTTTTTAAAAAAGTTATTAACATTGGCATTGACTTTGATAGATCTAACACTCAATAATGTTTGGTTAATTGCCATCCAATAGTCCAAATTCTTTTCAATTCCTGTTTTATTTTCATTCTCATCATGCAGGGATCTGTACTGAGTAGAGGAAATGAGCTAAGGGCAGAGAAAGCAGTCTGGGCAGGTTCAGTATGAACTACTTAAAGGAGGAACCAGAGTTATGGTCCTTTTAATGCCATAAAAATGATGCCACTGAAGAAAGGCCTTTGCAGTTTACAGGTTGCTCCTCATCTTCAGTAAAAAAGAGAGGGAATTTGCTCTGTTTGGGGGAGTTTCTGCCTCTGAGGAAAGGAGAGACATTATGTTCCTGTAATCACATTCCCACCAGTGAATAATTGCAGAATTTTAAAACATAGTCCAATTTTTCAAAAACACAAATTAAAAACTGATTTACTGCAAGTTTGTTTTTCACTTCTGACAGCAACTATATGTCATAATCTGTCAAATTCTTTCCTTCTAGATAAGGAACATGCGTTACCATGAAGAGAGTGAAATAGGCTCCTTTCCTATATTCTCTTCCAAAGTTAATCTCTATCCCTCCTTGGGGAGAATAATGACATTAAAATTGGCATTATAGATGTGTGTTCAAAATACTTGTAAGAGTCAGGAGTCTAAGTGACATTATTATCATGATCTTAGCCAACATTGACCGAGTACATACTATGCACCAGATATTGAGTGCAGTTTAACTTCTGCAATCTTCAAAAACTGTTAGAGAGTAAGTGGTCTTATTATTCTTGTTGAAGCTGAACTCATAGAAGTTAACTAATTTTCTTAAGTTGACTCAGTCAACAAACATCAGGGCCCGACTCAACTATGGGACTCTGTCTCCAAAGCTCCTGATCTCAACCACCTCCACAATAGTTGGAATCCTTCCCCACTTGACAATATACTCGGTGAACTTCAAGATAGTACATAAATGGTGTTACTTTCCTTACCTTTATAACTATCCATTTACTGTTTCTTTTCTTGGCTCATTTCCTCTCTCCTATTCCTTTTGATAATTTCATCAGAGTCCTCTCCATGTGGAGGGAGGTGCACACTAGGAAGGAGAGGTTTGATCAGTTGAGAGAAGGAAATTGTATTGCATAAATTAAATGAGATCAATTTTAGAGGAGAAGGAAAAATTCCAAAGGCCTTGAAAAGAGGGATCCATGGTCTTTGCAGACAAAAAGTTGCATGGAGCAGCCTTAGTAATAAGTCAATACCACTATTAAGTCAGATATGAGGAATGGGGCTGTGGACACTCAAAAAGATCCTGTTCCTTGGCTTTGGTGGTGAATTATATGAAAATCTAAAGTAAGAATTAATCCAAATTATCTTCAAATTTTTCCTCCAAAGTGAAGAGGAGGTAATATCTTGATACCAAAGTCAGACAAGGATACTATGTGAAAGGATACTGTGTTTTTTTATATTTTGATCTTTTTTATATATGCATATTTTTAGTTTCTCATAAAAGGGAAACCACATGAAATTGAAGCTTGTGTGTCTGACTTATGTCACTTAACATTATGTTCTCAAGTTGTGTCCATTTGGCTATGAATGCCTTAAGTTTATCTTTATGGCGGAGTATACTCCATTGTGTATAAATACCACTTTCTCTTTATCCATTCATCTGTTGATGGACATATGTGCTGTTTCCAAGGTTTAGCTATTAAAAATTGTGCTGCCATAAACATTGATATGGATGTATCCATGTAATACAATAAATAACTCTTTTGGGAAGATAATTGGAAGGAGGATAGCTTGTTAAAATGGAATTCCTATTTTAGGTTTTTGAGGAATCTCTACACTGATTCCCATAGTGGATGTAGTAGTTCACATTCCCACCAACAATATACAAGATTTCCTTTCTTCCCCATATCCTCATCAGCATTTGCTTTTATTTGAATATTGAATGATAGTCATTCTTTCTGAGGTAGCACTATATCTCAATGAGTTTTAATTTACATTTCTCTAATTGCTATTGAGGTTGAACATTTTTCAGCCTTAGTGTGTTTATTGGCCATTTACTTCTTCTGAGAAGTGTCTGTTCATTTCAGTTGCCTATTTTTTTGATTGGGTCTTTTGTTTTCAGGCACCTAATTTTTTTTTTTGAGTTCTTTATATACCCTAGATGTTAACATTCTGTTCAAGGAATAGCTGGCAAAAATTTTTCCCATTCTATAAATTGATTCTTCACTCTTGGTTGTTTCCTATGCTGGGCAGAAGCTTTTTAATTTGATATTATGCCATTTGTTTATTCTCAGTATTATTTCTTATGCTATGGGTATTCTGTTCAGAAAGTCCTCAAGAATTAACCTATTTTTATCTTCTAGCAGATTGTTTCTATTTGAACATTTAGATTTTTTGATCCATTTTTATTTTACTTTAGTACATAGTGAGATATATGGCTCTAGACTCAATCTTCTTCATGTAAATATCCAATTTTCCCAGCACTATTTATTAATGAGGCTCTTTTTCCTCCAGTGTGTGTCTTCAGCTTCTTTGCTAAAGAATGTACCTGGGGTTGTTCCTGCTTCTTTTATTCTGCTCCATTTATCCACATGCCTGTTTTTGTGCCAGTAGCATGCTATTTAAATCATAGTAACTTTGTAGTATAACCTCAAATCTGGGATTGTGATGCCTCCTGCTTTGCTTTTGTCATCCAGGGCTGCTTTTACTATTCTGGGTCCTTTCTGGTTCCATGTGAATTTTAGGATTGTTTTCTCTAGATCTGTGCTAAATGTGGATGGCATTTTGATTGAGATTGGGTTAAATCTGTGCATCAGTTTTGGAAGTATAGCCATTTTTGTTATATTGGTTCTGCCTATCCAGGAACAGTGGATACATTTCCATTTTCTGATGCCCTCCTTAATTTCCTTTTTCAGAGTAATATGACTTTTATTGTAGAGGTCTTCACTTCCTTGACTAGGTTGATTCCTAAAAATTTAATTTTTCTTGATGTATTGTGAATGGTATAATTTTCTTTTTTTCTGTAAATATATTCATTTAATGATGCATTTATAAAAATGTATCCTTGTTGCTTAGCAACCCATGATTGTAATTACAAATGAGAATAAATTAGATAAGCAAAAGAGACTAGAAGTTTAAAAATATAGGTTTCTTAGAAAGGATATTCTAATGCAAGAACCAAAGAACACTTCCAGCAATAAAAGCTAAAAGTAGAAAGTAAAATTAAAAAGAATTTCTATTCAGATGACCAAATAAAATATGCATCAAATTAGGATCTTTACTAAATTAATAATTAGATAATAATTTCCACTTGTTTTAGAGTTATAAATTACCTCCCTGAACCACACCTCTCAAACACATAAATACATAAAAAATATCACCAGATCACAAATTCAAAAATACCTTAATGTTTATATACTAAGATTCACAGTTTCTGGACTTATTTTTCCACTACTTAAACTGTGGATCATTGCTATCATGGGAGAGTGTTTATTCAATTCCTCTTGCTGAAGTTTCACCACAGACTCTTTTTCTTCCAAATGACCTTCTAATTGGGCCTTCTGAACCTCTAAGGAGAAAGCCTTAATGCTCAACTCCTTTCTCTTCTGTTCTGTTCTGCTTAATTCCTTCCCAAGGATATTGATGATTTCTTCCTTATCTTCCCTTTCCTTTTGTAAGATTTTAATCTTTTCTTCTTGTACTTTTGCAGATGCAAATTTGCTGATTTATGTTCTCTGTCGTCTAACTGGTTCTGGACTTCTTTTCTCTGTTCTTCTTTCTCTATTAATTGGGCAATAGTTTTTTCATTTTGTTGCTTCAGTGATTCATTTAACTTTTTCACTGTTTCAATCTGTTTATTCAGAGAATCATATGTGATCTGTAGGTCTTTATCCTTCTTTTCAGTAGCTTCTTTTCTTTGAAGAAGTTCCATGTAGGATTTTGTCAGTATTTCATGCTCTTCAGACATAGACTCTAATTTCCTATTATGTTGAAAGAGATGCTCAGTATCACTCTGGGCTCTCTCTGACTGAAGCTGTTGTGACAGCAACACACCAAGCTCTTCATTTTTTCTTTCAACTTCTCTCAACATACCAGCAAGTGTCTGTGCCTCTGTCTCAGCTTGAGTTCTCTGACAGTGATATCGAGCAATCGGTCTATCAGCCTGTGCAAGAGCTAAAGCTTTTGCTTTCAGGAGATCTTGTAACCTGCTTTCTTTGGAAGCTAATGTGGATAGTTTCATCTCATACACATCCATTATGTCAGATATTCTCCCATCATTAGTCTTATCCTTTAGCATCACCCCAGAATGAAGTTTCTCTATTAACTCCTCAATGTTCAATCCAGGAACATTATCTTTTAATAGGGGAGGAGTTAAACACTTCACTGTTGTTGAAGAACTGTGATTTAATGATTGCAAAAGCAGTCAACTGGGCATATGTTCTGTTTCCTGTTGTCTATATGCATTGTTTGCTGCTATACTTTCTCTAAGTACTAAAGCAGGAAAATCTAGCAGTGGAGTGGCTTCCAAAAATACTCCCAATCCAGACTGCACTTTTTCTCTGTTATCTGATGTTAAAGCAAAAGCCAAAGGAGTAATCAAACGTGGACCCTGAAGGATTTTGTAGAAACTTACTTCCATACCAGGAACCAATTGTTTAAGTTTGTTCATTAAATCAAGAGTTTTCAAAATTACATCAGCAGCAAGTTTGCATAATTCAGAGTCTGCTACCTTAGTTCCAAACCCCAGATCAATCTTGCCATATGTATACTGTTGCTCTATCATAGTGGTACACTTGATAGTAGTCAGAATTTTGGCAATGTGCATTTTCAGAGTATCATCTCCGCACAGAGTTAACAAAACTTCAATGGTTTTGACCATCCTTTCACATTTTTTTCTTATTAAGGCTTCATCCAGATTCTGTTCTGTAAACTGAAGCTGATCAAGGATTGTAGGGAGCAGAAGGGTCACAAATCAGTCAGCTGAGGAAAAGTTAGAAGTATCTATGGCATCCTTGAATATTTCCTTGAACAACTCCAATGCCAAACAGAACAGTTTTCTGATCCATCCAAAGGCAAGCTTAACCAATGATGCAGAGCCACAGTAGGCTCTAGGCACTTAGAATGGCTTCCCAGAACAGTGTTGCCTGATGAGAACTGTTCAGAGATCATCTGAGAGATCACATGGTGTAACTGAGGCACTAAACAGAAGGCAAGAAGTAATTCTAAAACCTTTGAAGAAGAATCAGGATCCTTCCCATTTAGAAGACCTAATACTTGATTAAGACATGAAGAAAAGTGCTCATACCTGGTAAGATAATTAGCAATTTTAGGATTCTTAAGGAGATTCATCAGTAAGTCAACTGAATACTTTCATGTTAGGGTACCATCACCATTTATGAGAATATTAAATATTAATTGAAAAGTCTGATGAATGTTTCATGCATGGAATAGCTTTTCTCCCACCTCTTCATTTAATGTCAAACTGGACAATATTGAAAGTGCAAACAGAACTACAGTTAAGCTACTATGGGCTAGGAAGGCTATTAAGAGTTTGATAAAAGCTTTTCACACTACTCAAAGTCTTTATATGTGTTTGAACAGAAAGATTTTGCCAACAAAGATTTGCCAATAATCCTAGACAAGGCATTTTTTTTTGCACTTTATTAAATTCTTTTATTGGTACATTGTAGGTATATAATACAATTACATTTCTCATTGGGAATTGTACCTTTACATAGTGCATCTTGGTTCTTATTTTTTCCCCATTCCTAGCCCTCCCTTCACCCCCTCCACCCTTCCCTATTTACAAAGACTTTATTTCCATTTCTCATCATTTTTCCTTTCCCTTCTTTCCTTTCCCCTGTCCCTCCCACTACCCCTACCCCTTTGGGCCTTTTCTTCCTATTTTACATTATTGATTATTCATTCTAATCGTTGGTACATTTTAGGTATATAATATAATGACATTCATCATTGGAAATTTGCACCTTTGTATAGTCTCTCTTGGTTCTTATTTTTCACCCTTGTTAACTCATCTTCAGAAGACTGAAAGTGATTTATTAGGAATGTGATTAATTCATCTATATTGGCACCAGAATGGAAAATTTTGACATTAATGTTAACTTCTGTAGAAGTTGAATGCACTGCAAAAATACTGAATCACTGTGGCAAGCACTGTTGTGACAAATCACTGCTGCCATCACACTATTCAGGTTGTATGTATTTTGAAGACAGTCTCTGATTTCATTGTCCACAGTTAGTTGAGACAGCAAATTGATAACACTTAAGATCAGTGAAGCACTTATGTTTGGGTCTTCAAGCAGCTCTACAAGGCAACTCAGGCATTTAGTTGGTAATATCTGATTTGATGTAAACAGTTGTGTGAGCTTTTGTTCAGAAATTACCTCCAAGAGGGCTGGGGATTTAGCTCAGTGGTTCCTCTGCCTGCCTCACAAGTAGAAGGTCCCGAGTTCGATCCCTGGTACCAAAAAAAAAAAAAAAAAAGAAATTACCTCCAAGTGCCACAAAAGCTGAGTGGCATTTGCCTCTGATTTAACTTTGTGCTTTAACTTTGTACTGATTTAGCTTTGTACTGACTGTTGGCAAGAGCAAAGACTTCAAGCAGGTGGTAGAGTCCATGGGGACAGGTGCCTACCCCGCCTAGGGACCACCACCACTCTGCCCACTCTGGCCTCCAGCTTTTGCTGTGCTTTTTTTGGTATTGTTTTCTAGAGTTCTTTCTCAGTAGCTCATAATTTGTGTGTAGGAACACTATTGATTATTGTGGATTTATTTTTCTCCTACTATATTGCTAAATTTGGTTATTAGTTCTACGAGTGTTTTGGTGGAATTTTTGGGTCTTGTAAGTCGAGGATCATGTCATCTGTAAATAATAATTTGACTTCATCTTTTCCTATACATATCCCTTCTCTTGCTTTGGCTAATGTTTCAATGACTATGTTGAACAGGAGTGGTAATAGTGGACATTCTTGACTTGTTCCTGATTTTATAGAGAAAACTTTCAATTTTTCTCCATTTAATATGATGTTGGAAGTGGGTTGGTCATAAGTGGCTTTTACCATATTGAGATAAGCTCTGTCTATGCCTATTTTCTTCAGTTTTTTTTTTTTTATCATGAAGTGGTTTTAGATTTTGTAAAAGACTTTGTTCTGTGTCTGTGGGGATAATCATGTGACTTTTGTCCTTGCTTCTGTTTATGTGATGGATTATATTTATTGATTGGCCTATGTTGAACCATCTTTGCATTCCTGGGATGAAGCTCATTTGGACATAGTGTATGATCTTTTTGATCCATTGCATTTTGTTTGCCAGTATCTGGTTGAGGATTTTTGTATCTATATTCATTAGAGAGATTGGCCTGTAGTTCTCCTTTTTGATTTAATCTTTGTCTGGTTTTGGATCAGTGTAGTGCTTGCTTCCAAGAATGATCTTGGGAATACTCCTTTCCTCTTGATTTCAAGAGTTTAAGGAGTATTGATGTTATATTCTTCCTGAAGTTCTTGTGGAATTTGACAGTGATTTAATTAGGTCCTGGGCTTTTCTTGGTAGGTTTTTTGTTACTGCCTCAGTTTCTTTGCCTGTTATTAGATTTTTCAAGATTTTAAATCTTCTTGGTTCAGTAATTCATATGTACCTAGGAATCTCTCCATTTCTTCTGAGTTGTCCAATGTTTTGGCATGTGTGTTTGTGAAGTAGCTGCTAATAACTTCCTGGATTTCAGCAGTGTCCATTGTGATTTCACTTTTTTCATTTTTAATTGCATGATTTGGTCTTTTCTTTCCTTTATTTTGGTAAGATTGACTAATTTATCTATTTTGTTTATTCTTTCAAAGAACCAGTTCTTCAATTCATTGATTCTTTTTATTGTTTGTTCAGCCTCCATTTCATTGATTTCTACTCTGATCTTTATAATTTCCTTCCTTGTACAAGCTCTGGGTTTGTATTGTTTCTGTTTTTTCTAGCACCTTAGGATGTATCATTAGGTGATTTATTTGGACTTGTTCTGTTTTTCTGATGTGGGCATTCACAGCTATAAACTTCTCTTATAGGACTGATTTCATTGTGTCTCATAAGTTCTGGCATGTACTGACATTATCATTTAATTCTGGGAACTGTCATTTCTTCTGTGACCCATTGATTATTCAAGAGTGTATTTTAAAATTTCTGTACATTTGCATAATTTCTGTGTTTTCTTTTGCTTTTGATTTCTAGTTTCATTGCACTATGATCTGATAATATTCATGGTAAAATTTGGATTATCTTGGATTTACATAAGGATGACTTATTAGCTAGTACATGGTTTATTTTGGAGAAAGTATTCTGTGCTGCTGAAAAGAATATGTATTCTGTTGTTGGGTGGAATACTTTGTGGCATGTATTAAGTCCATTTGTCAAAAGTTTGGTTCAAGTTTGAGATTTTTAAAAAATATTTTGTTTATTTGATCTGTTTACTTGTGATAATGGGATATTGTGCACCCCCACTATAACTGTATTGATGTTTATCTAATCTTTTATGTCCATTAGTGTTTGTTTTATGAAGTTGGGTGCACCAAGGTTTGGTGCATATATGTTTATAATTGTTACCGTGTCCTGTTGAATAGTTTTGTTAATAAATATGTAGTACTCTTTTTTTCCTCTTTTGAACATCTTTGGCTTAAAGTCCACTCTGTCTGAGTATAAGATAGCTACTTCTGCTTTTTTTCAGGTTCCCATTGCATGGAATATTGTTTTCCATTCTTTGATTTTTAATCTATGGATTGTGTGTGTGTGTGTGTGTGTGTAGATGTGTTTCTTGTAGATAACATACAATTGGGTTTTGTTTCTTGATCCATTTTGCTAATCTGTGTCTTTTTATGGGTGAGGTGAGTCCATTCACATTGATAATTATTGTTTTATTTCTGCCATTGTATTAATTACTTGTTCCTGTTTTGCTTTTTTTCTCTTTTATCTAATTGCTAACCTTACTTCTTGTATTCATTCTATTAGACCTTTTGTCATTGTTAGCTTTATTTATTCTTTCTAGGATGTCCTTGAGAATTTTTTGAGTGTTGGTTTTTTGATCATGAATTTCTTTAGTTGCTCTTTATCATGGAAGTGTCTTATTTCTCCATCAATTTTGAAAGATAATTTTGCAGGATATATCAATCTCACTTGGAAGTTGTTTTCTTTTAGGACACAAAACAGTTCTTTTGAAGCTCTCCTTGTCTTTAAAGTTTGTGTTGAGACATTTTTTATAATTCTGATGGATTATCCTTCATAGGTGATTCATTGTTTTTCTCCAACAGATGTTGTTCTTGTGTTGGACTTTTGAAATTTTAATTATTATGTGATGTGGAGTGGGTTTTTTTTCCCTGATCATAGCCATTCAGGGTTTCACTTGCGTCAATTATCTGCATGTTAAATTCTTTTTCCATGTCTGGAAGTTTATTAGTTGTTTCAACAAATTTTTTAATACTCTTCATGCTGTGTCCTGATTTTTCATTATTCCAATTACTCTTGTATTAGTCTTCTTTGAGTCATCTAGTAGCCCTTGTATGTGGTTTTCATGTTCCCTTGTTGTTTTTAAGGTATCTTTTATTAATTGATCACTAATGACAGCCCTGTCTTCTAGATCTGACACTCTATCCTCACATTGGTTGCTTCTGCTGTACACTTTCCATCATAGTTTTAACTCCTGGATTCTGTTTCAAATTTTTTATGGACTCTTTTTCTTTTCTATATTGGGCATTCATGTTTTATATATCTTTCTTTAGCTCCATTAGATTTTTATTAGTGTCTTCACTAGACTCACTGATCATTTGTTTCATTTGGATCATTATCTCATTATTATATCTTCTTCAAATCCCCCAAGCCCTATCAAACTGTTTGTTACCTCCATTGATTCCCTTTCAGACATCTGTGCTGAGTGGTTTATGATATCCCCTGGACCAGCTTTGAGGGAGTTAGGAGTTATTAAAGTCATTTTGTTGCCTTATTTTCTCAGTTTTCTAATTTTTGTTTGTTTTCTATGCTGAGATTTGCAGCTTCTTTTGCCCAGTTCTTTGGAAATGAGCCACAGTATTGTTTATGACTCCCAGGCAATTCAGATACTGGCAGACAGAGAAAACCAATTTATAGCACCAATAAGTCACCTTGGCTGTTATATTAGTCAGCAACAACAATGTTGTCAAATATAAACTGGATACTGACGAACTCTAAGAACTACCCTTAACCAGAGCAAAGAGGTCTATAATTTTAGTGCATACACTTAGGCAACCCAGATAGTGATCTATAATAAATCTGACCACTAGTTTCTGCTGGATGTATGTAGGCAGTGGTGCCAAAGCTCAAGCAGACCACTGGACTAAATTCCATCTCCTTCAGATCCACCCCCTCTAAAGCTTACACTCAGTATACCTGACTGCCTTGAGCTTCTCAGAGATCTCAGGAGATCTTTGTCTAGCTCTCACCCCTCCAACCCTGTCTTCTAAGGCTGTCTGTTGGCTAGTCTCTGTGGTAGGGTAACAAATTAGACTTGGGGTGAAACTCTCCTGGGAGTTAGTTTCATTCTCATTCAAGTCAGTCATTTGGTTGTCACCTCTGCTGCCCTGTACTGTGGGGCATAAGAGGGACGAGTGTTAGTGGTAGGAGTGAAGCAGGGGCTCTCTCTCCTCTCTCTCTCACAGGGCCCCAAAGGTGCTGGTGTCAGCAGCAGAGGATGGGTCTCTCTCCTCACTCATGGGGCCTGTGAAGTGCTAGTGTCAGCAGTATGGTGGCACAGGGCCCCTCTCCTCTCCTGTGGGGACATGAGGCTTGAGTATTGGTGCCAGGGGCAGGCTGGAGCCTCTCTCCTCACTTGCTGGGCACACAACATGCCAGTGTTGGCAGGGGGGGTGGGGTGGCCTCTGTCCCCACAGGAGGTGCCAGTGTCTTGGTAGGGGCAGGGTGCGGCCTCTGTCTTCCACAATTCCTGTGATGTGGCAAGACCAGCAGGAAGCATTTATTGAAAAAGCATTCCTCTCTGGAAACCACCATGTAATGTCAGCATGTTCTCTGTTAGCTTTCAGAGGCTTCTTAAAACCTTCATGAGAAGGATCCAGGAAATAAAGAGGTAGCCAAAGAACTCAAGAGAAACTTTCTAGTGCCTTTTCTTGTGATGATGGTAGTAGGTGAGGAGTGACATGGGAGTCAGTTTTGTGTGAAACTTTTGCTTGGAGGTTTGTGGCATTATAACTGAATTAAACTCTCATCGCTGTATGTGATGAAGTGTTAGTTTGACTTATGAGGCCTTATATTTTTTCTCATTTCCTCAATGTCTTCAGCTGTAGGAGATCTAAGGCAGGAGAGTGTGTGAGAACAGGGCTTTTAGAGACTGGAGGTGCACAGGATAAATGAAACAAGTCTGAAAAAGCTGCCTATTGTGTCTTTAAGCATCAGGGATGCAAGAAGAAAAGGAGTAAGGGCAGGGTAAAGGGTGGGGGAGGGGATTAACCACTTGCTATTATGTCTTTTTATACTCTGGTGAGAATGTACAATTACACAATGTGCTGATTTGAATTCATTTTAGCACCAGAGATGAAATTTTCAGAAGAAAGATTATCAACTTGCTTATTTATTAAAAATCAAGCAAGCTATGGATGAAAATGTTTAACTAAAATGTAGACTATTTAGGGAAAACCACACTGAATTATTGTTGCTCTAGGTACTACATGTGTTTTGCTATTACTGCTGGTGTAGTCTGTCAGCTGAGTGACACCTTTCTCTCCTCTGGCTTCTGCTCCACTGGCTCATGGTTATTAGCCATTCTCAAGGTTAAGCTATGAACAAGAGCATTGTCAGTCACATGTCTGGGAGTGTTAGACTCTTTCCTTTGTGCCCTGAATAGTGTTCACTATCAGTCCAAAGCTGTGTTTTCACCTATAAAATCAATCTAATTCTCATGCTTTTATATTTTCACACTACTGAGTCTCAGTGGTCTCATCTACTAAATGGAGAAATTAGATTTCTAAATTTCCTTCCACTTCTAACATCCTACAGCATCTGTGATGGGACTATCCTGGGAAGAAAATGGACCAAAGGATTTCACTAAGACCAAACGATTTCATTTTGAATAGGAAAATAGTTTCTGAACAAGCATGCATGCAGGAAACTATTTTAAACATGCCAAAAGTGGTTTTTGAAAAAGGATATTGGATTTATGAAACAAGAGGAAAGGGAGAGGACTTTTCAATTTGAGAAGGCTTGAGCATCTGATGACATCTAGAAGATGAAGTCAGATATGGGCTTAACTTATTCTAAAGAAGATTCAGTTTTCTTTATTGTAGTAGGAAGAAAAATGTCAATTGAATTTCCAACTGTTAAGGCCTCCAGCAAACATTCCTCCTGCGACTCCCACTTCAGGGTTACTGGGTGCCTTAGGTCTCTGGGTGCTCACTGGGTCTCTAAAAGCTTACCTTTCATAAAATAGCAGGTGTAGTGACAAACTAAGAAGTCAAGAGTCAACCAAGGTCCTCATCTTTTTACTGCTCAGTCCAAAGGTGAGAGCAGTTATAAAGCAATGGATTCTGGCAACCGCAAGTTACTTCTCTTGGTGTAAAAGAGGAAAACGATATAACTTTTGATCCAGTTTGCCATATCAGTGAATGCTAGGAGCCTGGAACACCCTGCAAGTCCTTAGAATGTCATCTCTGTAACACAGCCAAACCATCCATTCAGTCAAAGGCACTTTATTTGCAAGGAACAGAAGTTCCTTCAACTACCTCAGTTTAAAATGTATTTATCAGGGCCACAGAGAAGTCCTAAGGAAGTCCTGCAAATGCTGAAGAACTAGTCCTTAGAAGGAGTAGGCACTGAGGCAGCTTTGGGGGAGCTCAGCAATCTGTTCACAGACTTTCTATTATCTCCTCACTCAGCAGCTTTCCATTTTCTTTTCTTGCAATCATTTTAGACTCTGAGCTCCCTATTTCAAGTTTCCAGAAAAGGTATTTGATTGTTTCCTCTCCCCAACCCATTTGAATGGTCCTTGGAACCACCATCTTGCTTTTGAGAATCACATGGAATAAGGATACTACGAAGGAATGGACCTTTATCAAGTGCCGTGACAGATAGTTCCTACAGAAGCTACTTTCAGTGCAGCAGGCCAGCAGGCTGTATTGAGTCCACTGATTTACATGTTCCACTCCTGCTACTCCCCCTCATACTTCGTCCTACCCTTCAGTCTTTGGCACCTCAATTGGTATCTCATTGTTGCTTTGATCTCTCACTTTAACCTTCACCACACCTTTTCAGATACTGCTTTTCATTTCTTCTTTAACTCACAGTGATGAGGTATTCCATCCTATATCTCATTTTGAGCCCTGTAAACTGATAGATCAGCTTATTTTTTTGTCTTGTCCTTACTACCATGGGGGAACCATAAGGAGCAGTAGAAATTTAATTATTTCATTTTTTTTATAGCAACAGCTCTCTGTTCTATAGGTGTAGATCCAATTTTGTCTTTAAAAATATCATTCTGGATGCTCTAAGATGAATATAAGCCATCAAAGTAACATGGGTATCTTAGAGACTATTACAAAGGTTAAAGGGAAATGGCTGTGGATTAGACCAGTATGGTAGATGTAGAAGTTATGAGAAGTGATCAAATTTACCATGTATTGTGAAAATCAAGTCAATAGTATTTTTTGTTGTTCTTGACTGAATGTGGAAGGTGAAAGAGATGAATTAAGAATGATTTGACTAAGAATGAATTAAGAAGTTTTTTGATTTGACTATCTGAATAAATATTGGTGTCATTTGCTGACCAAAGAATGGTTAGGAAGAAAAATGTTTGGAGGAGTAAGAGTCATCTCAATTGAACATTTAATATACATGATTACTCTTTTCATGAAATATTTTCTTTATTTTTTTTATTTGGCTTTGGGAAACATCTTCTTTTGGCTTCTTGCCTTATTCACCATTAATTCTGTTTCACTTCTGAATTCTGTTCTTCCTTATCCACAAAGATTGTTGTAATTCAAAGCTTGTCCTCCTTTTTTTCTGCTTATGTTATCCTTCTGAGGTATAAATATTATCTATGTGTTGATTATTTCTAAATTTATGTCTGCAGCCTAAACATCTCCCTCTAACTCCAGAATCATATACATAATTTTTCAACATTACAACTTCTTGGGCCAGGGATTTAGCTCAGTGGTTCCATCGCCTGCCTTGCAAGCACAAGCCCCAGAGTTCAATCCCTGGTACCAAAAAAACCACAAAAAACATTACAACTTCTTTGTCTAACAAGTATCTCAAGTTCTTGATTATAATTTTGAGTAAAGATTGATATATCTCAATGAATCTAGGTATTATGTGGTAGGCCTTTGTGTTTCCTGCAAACTGTATCCTTAGATTGTCCTGGGAGCTTCTCTAAAATCCTTAAACTTTAAGTAACATAATCTCACTGGCTAAGATTCTTCCCTGGCCATTATATATCAGATTTGGTTCATGTAAGTAATGCTGCTAGACACCTTTGTTAGGGCTTTCATATCCAAGACTATTCTATAAGTGGTTTCTTGAAAGTGCTCTCATGTAGAAGTAATGTGACTGATGATGTGCAACTTGTATGAATGTGCTCATCAGGATAATTTGATTGGAAAAATTAAAATTTCTTCATTGTTACTATTGGGGTTGGTAGTGCGTATTGATAATACAAATATTCATGTTTGGATCCCTATCTGATTCTCTCTCTTATTAACTCTGATATTGAATAAAATACTTTTGCATGTAAATCACAGGAAGTAGGATCATTGGTGAGAAGAGTTTCTTTGATAAGTTGATAATTTTTCTTCATTATAGATGGACAATAGTGTTCATATTTGAATTCTGCAAAGCATGAAGCCCAAGACTGATGTCAAAATATGACTCCCAGAAGGCATTCTGCTTATGGAGTGCAGAAGGGTGCACTAATTCTTACAAAAGCTTGCAGGGTTAGGGAAAGGCTCCTAAAAAGGCTGCACATACTCTGAATCAGGTTTAATGTAAGACATAGAAATTTACAAGATTGGCCTACAATGGCTGCCCACAGAGTCAAATGTAGAAGAGTGTGAAAGATCTGTCTGCGTGTTAGAGATCCAAAGGATCCAAGGGCCTGGAGCAATGTCCCATAGAAGTCTGTATCAGGAGGCCAAAGGATCCACGACAGAAGACTGATGTGTGTGCACTGGGAGGTTGAAGGGACAGCACTAGAAGCTAAAAAGTCTGCACCAGTAGGCTGAAAGGCCGGTGCTGAAAGCTGAAGAATCTGTGAATGCCAGGAGACAAGCCCAAGGCAAAGTCGAAGACCAGAGCTCTTCCAAAGAGAGCAGCAGCCATCCTTGGCGACAGTGAGGACTGGAGCTCCTCCAAGGAGAACTGACAAAGCTCCTCCAAGGAAAATCAGCCACAGTGAAGGAAAATCAACTGAAACTACTTGCTGCTTCTCTCCTTTTATATTGTTCAGACAACAATCCTCCTTAAAGTGGGTCTTCCACGCCCAGAACCACGCTGACTCAATTCAGCTAGGCATTCCCCACTCAAGTTTACAATTAATCAATTAACCATGATAAAGGGCATGGACTTAAGAGTCAGAAATCCCAAGATTCAAATTTTAGTCTCCCATTTACCAATTGTGGGAAGTTGGACCAGTTGTTTTTTTTCTCCAAGCAACAGTTTCCTCATCCATATAAAGGAGGTAATAGCTCCTCTTGCAATGAGGAATCATTCGTTTGGTGTCTGTAATAGACCAGTACACTGTTGGGAACCCATTATTCTTTCTGCTGTCTCATTTCCTTTGTTTTCTGCAGATGTTATTGGATAGCAAGTTCATTCAAACTTCAGGGTACAGTTTCTTATCAAGATATATAAATTAGATTTCTATGCATGTTGCTTAGCTCTTTTCTTTTTTGTTGCCAAAAATATAATTATTAACTAATAACTCTGTTACCAGGGGTCTCAGATTAAATATAAATTACTTTCTCACTTGATCCTGCGGGAGTTGTTGATGGGTTTACTTTTTCAAACCAAAGACTCCATAGGAAAGAATTCAATAAACAAAAGGGAGAATAGGGGCAAAGGCCCAGTTCCAGGTCAGTGAACTAGGGCTTGATGGAGCTCTAGTTCAGAGTTTGGTTTCAATCAAGGAAGACTTTTTTTTTAATTAGATGGAGGGTTTTGAATAAGACCCTGAGAAAATTTTGATTACTATCTATTTATATTATATAGTCTTGGACCAGGTGACAACTTAATTTAGAGGCCAAAATGAATAACATTTATGCTGTTACACTACTACTGTTCTCATATGCCTATAATGTTTCACACTATAAGATTTATTCTTATCTAACATTCAATAGAATTTTAATTTCTATTTAAACTTGTAGGTTGTGGCTAATATACATCAATAAATTAATAGGCACACAGAATCCCTAATTTAGGTGAGTTTCTAGCTGTGCTTGTATACCTATATGTTTCTTTGTTAACCAGTTATTTACCCTGTTCCTGTATCAAGATTATTTTCTTCAGATGTTAAAAGTTTGTGTGTTTATCTCCACTTTCTAATATTATGTTTTGGAAAACATTCTTTTGACATTGTATCTATTTCTCTAAGACCTGAAATCATTTTTTTGCTTTTTAAAAATTGCCTTGGTTAAACCATCCCACTGCTTTAGATTTCTATTTGAAATATAATCATTTCCCCCCTTTCTGTCACTTCAAAGCATTGGCTATCTACTCAGAAACTGAAAGGATAAATCAGGCCGTACAACTTCTAATGGATTGAGACCCATCAAACACAGTCCACAAAGCCATTTAAACTTGTTGGACATAGTCACAAATTAAGCAAGTATGATTAAACAAGACTCTCATGTTTCTTTTCCTTGAAAGGAAAAGAGTCATAGTGACCTCAGGAGGTGAGTACATGTTATTAAGGTTAGTCTGAATGGAATAAAAAGGTAAAGGAACCTTGCTGCTTCTTTCCTGCCTGCCATGCCACAAACCGTTTCTTCTTTGTTTTGCCCCTTTGCCACGCTCCCCTGCCACATTGCCCTACCTTGGAGACAGCTGACTATGGACTGAAACCTCTACAAACTGTGAACTAAAATAAACCTTTCCTCCTTTAACTTGTGGGTGTCAGGTATTTTCTTCTAGCAACAAGAAAGTATCAAAGACAATCAGTGATCTTCTAAAGAGAGTTGCTGCTAGAATGGTAGTAACAGAAATACAATTCATAGGGTTTTGGGGTATTTTTTTCACTTGTTGGTGAATTCAGATTCATATCTCAGACCATTTACCCATACATTGGGAAATAACTGGCTCAAGAAAAGGAAAGCTATGTGTTCGGTTAATAGCCAATGTGCATATCAGTAGTTCTTTCAAAGTTTCTCTGGAGGCTGCTGTATTTTATCATGGGAGGTGTTCAGCCAAAATAAATAAGTAAGGCTCATTAGGATAGTGAAAATGGATTGCCTATTTTGCTTCCATCTCATTCCCTTGCATCTGCATTGGTTTTACAGTCATATCCTTGGCTGCTGGTTCTGACTCTCACTCTTGTTTGAGGATTACTTGCCTTCTACATAGTTTGGCCAGTTCTACCTTTGCCACTGCTTCACTGCCCTCAGATTACCTGGTACCCTTTTTTCCTTGAGTCTTTCACTTGTCCTCTATTCTTGCTTACAAAAGGTGCAACTCTAGTCTACCATTCTTGCTTTTGCTATTTCCTTGCCAACATATTCTTTATATATTGTCTTAGTTACTTTCTTGTTGCTGAGACACAATACACAACACCCACAAGTTAAAGGCGGGAAGGTTTATTGTAGCTCACAATTTGTGGAGGTTTCAGTTTATAGTTGGCTGGCTCCAAGGCAGGGTAGCATGGCAGAGGAGGCTTGCTTATGGCATGGCAGGCAGGAAACAGAGAGAGGGTGAAGGAAAGAGTGAGTTAGAGATAAACTCTTGCAGGCCACACCCCCATAGCCCAACTCCTCCTAGCAGACTTCACCTCCCAATGTCACCTTTAGCTATAAACTTATCAGTGGGTTAATCACTGATGGGTATCATGCTCCCATGGCCCAATCATCTGCCAAGAGCTACGCTTATCAATGCATGGGGCTTTAGGGGGATATCCAACAATAAACCATAATATATATCTTGACTCTTATCTGCTCTAATGCTTTCTACACTTAAACCCAAGGTCTGTACCTATTCCCTCTCTTGATATGTTTAACTTCTGCTATGTTTAACCTCTGTTATGTTTAACTTCTTCCATTTACTCAGGAGCAAAGTTAAGAATTTCTACTAAATTATGTGTAAAAAGAATGAGTTCCCATTTCCTAAAATTGCTTTTAATCAATCTTTTACCATTGATGTGAAAAGCTTTGATATGTATGCCTGTCTGCATCTCAGCAAAAGAACTCATTGACAGAAAAAATGGAAAATTCTCTCATGTGCAAAATTATATATAACCATAGAGCACTGGGGCAGTAGGGAGAAATCATTATGCAAAATACAACCTGCAATTGCAAATAATAAAATACTACTACTAATAATAATAATACATGTGGGAATGTTTAATTTTTTATATCTTATGAAACATAGCAATTAAAATAAATCTAAAACTGAAGTCTAACGTCTGGGAGGAGTTTTGACAAGCTTAATAAATGTCAGTCTTTTGATAAGTGAGATTTTTATTTAAAAGGTTAGATTAGGAAACACTTCTTCAGGTTGAATGATATTTTCTGCCCTTATGGGCAACATTTATGCACACTGTAGAACTATATCAAAAGTTCAGACTTGCGGATAAAATTGAAGGGCTGTGTAGTTCAGAGCTGTGTCTGATATTGTATTGAGAACTTCACAGGTAGTCTGGCTCAGAGAGAGAAAAAGTCATGCCATTGAAGGTAAAATATCACTCTTTTGAACTCCATAAAGTATATTGAATTAGGTATAATTGGAATTATGGTTCTGTGGCAGCTTTCAGGAACTCGGATTTAGACTATTTAAACTTCTGAGTAGTGTGAGTCCATGTGGAAACAGAATACCCACCACTGTAAAGTAGACATTTAAAAAAATTTATGGTAATCAAACAAAATTTTAGGTGCTACAAGTAACTAATAGAATCAGAACTATAAATTAAGGAAGGCCAAGAATAATCTTTCCAAGGAAAGCTATGATACAACACGAATATTAAGTTCACTGTTTAAAAGTTTAAGAAACTCATAGGTTTTCTTAATTAAGCAATTCTGGTCTTTTTAGAAAGTGCCTAGAAAGCAAGCAAAAAATAAGGCCCTTTAGGGATACTTGGGAGAATGCAAAAATGATTTTTTTTCTTTTCTCTTAAAAAGATAACAGGGCAGTCCTAGATTGTTTAAATGTATTCACCTCCAGGTAATGAACAGAAAAATATTCTTCTTTATCTATCTAATTCTCAATCACTTCAGGAGGGGTAGTTTCAGTTTTGTTTCATTGTGATTTTAAAGGAGACCAGTTTAGGATAAAATAATGGAAATTTTATGGCTTTAAAAAATCTTATTGTATCATTAAAAGATCAAACTTTGAACAGAAAATGATGATTCACATTTTATTTAGAACTTTCTGATTTCTAGAATTCTTGGTAAAAATTCCATGTCTTCCTGCAACAATTTTCAATGCCTATAATTTATATTATTAAGTTTTTCTTACACATAATGGATGTAATAAAACAGGCAGACATCTGTTTTGAAAAGCTTCCAGGAGACTAGTAGGCAAAACTTCCAAAGACACAGTTATGTGTTGGGTTATGTTTAAGTGTGCAGGGAATTTCCATGTCAAATGAGGCCACTGGTTCTCAAATTAAACTCACTGACCCAGTAGCACTGGGATTACCTGGGCAGTGGTTAAGTATGCAGAGTTCCAGCACCCATCCCAGAGCTACTGAATCAGAAATTCATGAGTGGAGCTCAGTAATCTATATTTAATGAGTTTCTTGTATATAATCAAGTTTGAGAAATGAATAGATATACCTGACAATTTTTTTATTCATTGAACAAATATTTATTGCTGTACCAGATATATACTAGATATGGTTATAAATGGATATGAAGAGATGAGAAGCAAAGAAAATGATAGTAAGAAGGAGGTCAGTTTTGTACATTCAGACCATGTTTGAAGATTTGTCAAAATAAAAATGTCTAAATCCCATTGAACCACCATCTTCTGTATATTAGCTATACTTCTATTTAAGGAATGAGGGCAGGCAAAATGGTGAAAGTTTTACTAGCGTCTAAGGAAAGGACAAAATATTGATGTAAGACCTCTTTTCTTTCCAGGCTAAGTCTGAATATGGAGCATTTAGAGGCATCATGTGGTGGCAAACTTACTTAATACATTTGAAGTAAGGAACAGAAACAGAGACAACAGGGTTTTTAAGGAATGAACATAAATCTTCAGGCTCACTTAACTTAGTATATGCTTTATATTGTAGATATTTACAATTTTTTTTTCATCACTTGGGAACAAAGCACAAGGATCTAGCAGAGCATGTGTGGAGTTTTATAAGAGGTCCTTAGATTCTAGCCAAACTGGACCATCATTTATTTCCTTAAGCTTTCCCAACTCCTCCCATTTCCTGGACCTTAACTGACCTCTTTCTGCCATCTGGAATGTCAATACCTCATTTATATTTGTCAAAATTCCATAATTTTGCTTTAAAAGCAGTAGTGGGCTGATATAGTGGGCTGATCCCTCAGTTCCCTAATGTAATATGATTTTTCCTTCCTTCAGTGTCCTCACATGTATATCTTTGTGGTAGGTACAATGTACACACTACTGGGGAAATACGAACCATTTCTTATAAATTATCTAACTTACCCATCAGCTACCAAATCAGTCTAGAAAACATTTGATCTTGCTACTTCAAGACATTTGATCTTGCTACTTGCTCAGTCACTAGTGAAATTTGGACTTAAAATCTGTCAATTAAGATTTACACTCTCTACTCCTTCTATGCCCCTCCTTTATCTCTTGGTTTGAGCTGTTTGCCTCACAGCCTAGGCTAGGGGTCCCACTTAACTATAATAGCATTTTCCCAGAAAGTATGAGAACTTTTTACACACTATGCAAGTTAATCTTGATTGTCAATTTGACTGAATTAAGAGACTCCTGGGGAGATGTTGGGATTGAAAGAGCACTAACCTCATTGTTGAGTTCATAGCTGAATGAGCTGTTAGGAAGTGGGGCCTAGTGGGGGAAGTGGGGGCTAGTTGGATGAAGTGGGCCAAGGGGTGTGACCTTGGGGACAATATATGATCCCTGGCCTCTTCATCTCTGGCTCTTGTCCTGCTCTCAACTTCCTGGCTGCCATGAGCTGATCAGCTTTGCTCCACCATGCTCTTTTGCCATGATGATTTTGCCTTGGAGCCAGGTCAACCATGGGCTGAAACCTCTGAAACTGAACCAAAAGTAGCCTCTCCTCTTTTAAAATGTGAGTGTCAAGTATTTTCCAAGACATGGGAATGGGTAGTTAATACACATACTGATGTTCTTCATTCTCATTGTCTTCCTTGTCCTCTGAAAGAACTACAGAGGAATTTCTGGATTGGTTTCACTTTTGTGCTGAAGTGGAAAGTAAGGATCTAAGATACTCTCAGACTAAAGAGTTGTATCCTGCTACAACCAAGGTGGTTCAATTTACTTATGAGGTGATCCCCTTCAAGAGTTTCTGAAGGGAAATGGTACTCCAGACTCTTGCACTCTGCATTCTTGACCTACCTGGGTTTTGTTTTCTGTCCCCATCCCCAAGAAGGTTTTTAGTTTCGGAGCTACCCAAGAATGATCTCAACTCTCTGGCTCTTCTCTCCCTTTCTAAGCCTCCTGCCCCAGGTCAGGATGGGCTTATCTCAAAACTCTACCCATTTTTCCTATTCCACATCTCCCTACTTTATGTTTATACTTAGGATTCTACAGTTCAGTCTTTTATGCTCAGTGAGTTGGTATTTCAAAGCTCATCTTTGAGATTTCTGAGAAAACAACTTTCCTTTCAAGTGTCTACCCCTTACATTTGAAAGTTGGGAGATTTCATCTCTATTGTCAAGCCTCTGAGTTAAGAAAATAATTGTGTGGTTTTTGACTTCATTATTCTTGGTAGATCTATTCTCTCCCTGAAGACAATGAATACCTTATTTTGTGTGTGGAGGGTCATAGGACAGTGAAATTGGGAATAAAAACAGAGATAAGGAAAACCAAATGAAAAATGTTCCTGCTACATGTCTTTGGTTTAGCACATTATGCCTTTTATGATACTTGGATATTTTCTTGTTTTCACATACTTTTTCCACTTTTTTCTACCTCTCATGTCGATTATCACTTTGAAGTAAAGATGAGATTAAAGTCCTGTTCATCTCTACGTAGTCTTCAGCACCTAATGTGATGTTACCCATGACATCAGCCTTCAGAAGCATTTGTTGTACAGTATTGAGTTCATAATATTTTACTTAGCATTTCTCCTATAAAGTAACTATTTGTTTATTACTGCAAAGATTTCTCCCTTGCTTGTTTAAAACCTGAGTAGAAAATAAAACTATCTCAAGAATTTACTTCTGGTTACCCAAAATTTAAACTAGCTTTATTTATAATAATGACACTTAAAACCATCACCTGGAGACACGTACTGAAAATATTAAAAGGACACAGGCACTCATGAGCTTTGTTTTATGAAAAGAGTGCTCATATAGGATTCCTGCAGCTATTAACTTCCTCTGTGCATCTTCTGTCTTTATTTGGCTTGAATACACAGTTTAAATTCATGTGTATAGACCCAGAGGAGCTCCTTAAACATACTGGTGTATAAAGAGTGGCACAGCATTAGGTAGTAATGATGACAAATAGAAATACCTGGCTTGCTCATTTGGAGGTTCGTATATCCCAGGTTCAATTGTGGCCAATGAGAACCTTGAGTCTTGGTCTCTGAATCTTCCAGATTAAAGAATATTACAGCCTTGTTTTTGGAATAGGGTGCTAAAAGCACAGAATAATATTGTTCAAACTCAAAAAAACTTATGGGTACCAAACAAAATACCTACTTACCTATAGTGTTAGAATAGCTACACATTCTTACCTACCTGTAGTATTTTTTTGTCATTTTATAGGTCAAGATTTGCACCTGTAGTTCTCATTTATTTTAATCATCAAAACATAAAACCTATGTGTATCAGTCAGGCTTTTAGTTTCAAACGACTTAAGCAGAAAGGAGAATTATTGAAAGTAGAGTGTGTTATGGATACCAGAAGTCTGGAGGACTGGCTGTGACTCAGGGGCTCCATAAAGACTATTGTCACAACAGCTACAGAATGCTAGTGGCTGTACCTAGGTTGCCAAAGTGGATGGACCCTGATGGGAGAGAGCTCTACATGTTACTGATACTACTGCTGCCCTAGGAGCCTGTGCATGCCGGAGCTGCCAGCGCTAAAAAAGTGGGCTTCCCTCCCCTCCAAGATCCTTGCTCCTTCATGTTAGCTGGAGCAAGTGAATTTGATTTTGTCAGGTGCCAATACTACCCTCCCTCAACTTCCAAAGATTGGCTTGGGAATGTAAGAGTCTGACAGACTCAGTCAATATAGTGGGACAACTCTGCCTCTGATAAGCACCTGCAATGTGGGGCACTTCTCTGATGGAGGAAGTTTGGGAGGTTGTTCAGATAAATGGAAGCCAAATGAGAAGAGATGCAAGCTCGAGTTCAATTAAATAGATGGTGGTGACAGGGTCTGTTTGAGAGTTACTCACATCAAACAGAGGCTTATGGAGAGGACTCTATGCTTTTATTCTTAGAACACAGATGATATTGTGAAGAAATGAACTCCTCTATAAAGTTTGTTATCAATTTCCTCATTATTTTCCTCTTTGCCATTAGTGTTTGAAAAAGAAAAACTTTGATTCAAAACCCATAGCCTTACATGCAGATTTTAGCTGCTGTGGCATAATCATCTTCAACATTTTGAGAATTGTATTGTATCTCAGTTTCTTTCTCGTTGATCTAATGGAGTTAGTATACATAGCCCAAAGTGTCAGAGGAACTGCCAGAGAGATAGAAAGGAAATTGTGTTTCCTGGCTTAGCTTTTCTGACTTTGTATGGAATAGATAACTAAGGAAGGAAATAAGTCATTTAGGTGAGAAATAATGCAAGAACATGAAGAAATATAAATACAACAGGCTGTCTCCAATTAAAAGAGAGTCAATTTCTATCTTCACTTAGGGAGACAAACAAGAATCTCTCCTATACTAAGAAGATGCTCTATCAGTTATGAGATGGGCTGTAAAACAAATGCTCTTGCCAGTTATCCTTTCAGAAACCAACACAAAACAAGAATAAAAATAACCATGCCAAAATTTCAGGTGCCCAGTTTATCTCTGATCAAGTCAGGAAGGATCTGAAACTACAGTCTGTAACATAGGAAAACAGAAAGTGGGTGAGTGAACATTGAGCCATTTTGCAGATCAAACGTAGGTTAAATTTAAAAGCGTTTATTTGGACTGGAGGAGGTTACCTGGTCAAATTCCAGAAATTCTTAGAAACTGGAAACACTAGGCACCACACTGCATAGAAGAGAGTCAGGAGGCTGAAAAACAAAAAAAAGTATTTGTTTGAGGAGCAATTGGACTCCAACCTTCACCTTCACTCTGAGAAGTTAGAGAACTTCCTCTCCAGTGTACTAGGAGTTAAGAGATGTATTTCATGGAGGAAATTGTAGAAAAAGCTTATGGAGTTGTAGATAGGAAGCACAGAGAAACAATGATTTGGTGCTGCATAGAAAATAGGAGAAATACAAGAAACTGCATAGCTTCTAAGGAGCCTTTCCATCAGCTAAGTTGAGCACAACAACAGCCAGGCTCTTATCCCAGGAGGAGATTGAAAGCTTTTTCTGCTAGGAACCTCAGAAACTGATCAGACCTGCAAATAAAGACCTACAAATAAAAGAGCTATCCATACCTGATATTCCACAGTGAGATTCACTGGTTGTCAAAGATGTCTGCTGGAGTTTGAATGTTTCCCCTCCAAAATTGCTACTGTCTTAGTCACTTTCTTGTCATTGATACAATACTTAACACCTGCAATTTAAAGGAAAAGAGATTTATTTTAGTCCATGTTTTCAGTGCATATTTGGCTGCATATAAGGCAGGAAGGCACGGCAAAGGGGCATTGTAGAGGAAAAGCTGAGCACATTATGGCAGCCAAAAATCAGAGAGCAAAAGGAGGAGCCAGGGAGGGAGGTACACCCTTCTAGATCATGTCCCCAGTGACCCCCTTTCCAACCAAGCTCCATCTCCCAACACCAAGTAGGTGTAGCATCCTCATAATCTAATCAGCTTCCACAAGCCTCCCACTCTGAGCACATGAGACTTCACAGGTCTGGGGGTGGGGGGACACATCTAGATATAAACTGTAACAGCTAATGTGATAATATTAAAGAGGTGGGACCTTTAAGAGGTGATTAGGTCATGAGGACTCCTCCCTCTTGGATGTTATTAGCGCCCTTATAAGGGGCCTTGGAGAGAGTTGGTTCTTTTTTTGCCTTTCACCTTCTTCATGTGAGGAAAAAGTGAGATGGCCCACACCAGATACCAACACCTGGATCTTGGCTTTCCCAACTAGAGTTGTGAGAAGATAGATTTCTATTCTTCTGTTGTAGAAGCTGAAAATGAAGTAAGGCATCCACCTATCTAGCAGGGCCGGGAATCAGCATTTTAGTGCATTGCTTAAATAAGTAAAGCCTTCAAAATGAAAGGTAGACAGAACTAAATTAAAATACTACTAAGTAAAATAAACTCATAGGTAACAGAGACAATTGAAAAAAAGACTTCAAACTATTTTTAGTAAATATCTTTAGTAAAATAGAATAATGTAAAGCAATAAAACAAGTCTAGTCAGAACAAAGAGCTCTTAGAAGTTAAAAATTATAGTTGAAATTTAAGTTGCTCACCATGATTTGGAAGAATAAGTTAAGGAAAGTACCCAGAAAGAAGAAACTATTAATAAAGAAATGGACATTAAGAGAGAACAGTTAAGACAATTAGAGGCTTAATTTAATAACTAGTATCCTAACCAATAGGAGTTTCATAAGGAGAAAGCAGGAAAAATGAAAAGGTCATTTTCAAAGCATTAATGAGATTTTATTTGGAAATTTGGGGTAGGATCCATTCTGCTTCTGAGGGGTAGTTGTAATCTCTGGTGGTGAATCCTGATTGTCAATTTGACTGGATTTAGAGGTGCCTAGGAGATCAGTAAAGCACCCTTCTGGGTGTTTCTAGGTGTGTTTGTGAGTGTGTTTCTAGAGAGATGAGTGGCATGTAGCACAACAAACTGAGAAGGGAGACCTGCTCTGAATGTGCATGGCAGCATCCAATAGGTTGTGACCCGAATGGACAAAAGGAGAAAGAGGAAAAAGTCGGCAGCCCATGTTCTTACTCTTTCCTGGCTGTTTTAAAGTGAGCAGATCTCCATCCAATGCTCTATACTGTGATGGTTCTGCCTCACCACAAGCCCAGAAGCAACAGAGCAAAGTAACCAAGTTTTGAGCCAAAATAAACCTTTCTTTCTTTAAGTTGTCTATGTCAGGTCTTTTGTTCAAGAAATAAAAAGCTGCCTCACACAACCCATTACTCAAATTATATGGATACAAGTTTGTTGCTGCTGTTTTATTTGTTTACATCATGTTCTGTGTACAAATGTGAATCGGAATTGTGGCCAGGGATATTCAGAGACTTATGAATCTTAGGTAGATTTTCATCTTTACCTTGGGCTTATGGTGGTGTCCAGAAAAAGGCCTCAATTGTAAATGGTGGCTGCATTAGTCAGCTTTCTATCAAGGCAGAAAGGTATGCCAGAGGAAAGTCAATCACTTCATGGCAAAGAGCAGAGAGAGAGAGAGAGAGAGAGAGAGAGAGAGAGAGATGGATCCCAAAAGGAAGGGGCCTTAGACATGATGGAATCCTCAAAGCTACACACCTATGACCCACTAGGCCTCTAAGTTTTCATCACTTCCCAATAATGGCATCAAATTTTGATCTCATCTACTGATGAAGTTAAAACCCTTCTGATCCAATTACCTTCCAAAAGGTCATCATCTGGCAATCAGTCCTTCAACAGCATTTGGGGGTACATTTTGGATCCCAACCATAACAGTGGCAATTCACTGAAGATGACAGGGGCTGAAGTGAATGGTCTTGGAACCCAGAGGAGGAGCTGATAATAAAGCTCTGGCTGGTGTGGGACACACAGGCACCCAGTTATATTTTAATTTAATTTAATTTAAAAATAAAATATTTTACACAAAGTATTTTATATCTTGCCATAAAGTCTCTTGAAATTTTAAGTAATAATGAAAAATGGAATATGTAAAGAAACTGTTCTCTTGAATCTATTGCTACCTTATCTATATAGGAAATTTATTTGTGATTTATAGGTTTAAAAAGTTATACTTTTCCCAACATTTTATTATAAATATTTTCAAGCATATAACAAAGTTCAAGGAATTTTGCAGTAAACAGTTTGTGTGCTCACAATGAAACCATCTTATTTTTAAATGCATTTTAAAAATAATGTACATTTCCAATACATAATAGTAATACACATTTTGGGGAATTGTATGTGCAGTTAACATATCTTGGTCATTATTTTTTTTGTTACTGGGGATCGAACTTGGGACCTTGCATTTGTGAGGCAGGCGGTAGAACCACTGAGCTAAATCCCCGGCTATCTTGGTCATTTCTGATCCATCTCAAAGTAAACTGGGACATCAGTATACCTCCCTTTTAATTACATACTTAAGCATATACAGTCATGTGGTGCGTAGTGTTGTTTCCATCAATGAATGATTGCAGACTAGGAAGCAATCCTGGAAGATCACATTACTTCATGATGTCATAGCTATTTCCGTTTGTGTAAGAACTTACAATGATCTTTGTGAGGTGACAAAAATTATCCAGTGACTTCCTTCTCAACACATATCTCCTACCTGTATGTGATGCATGGTAGTATATTAGAATTCTGTATTTGTTTACATTTATTGAAGTGATTTTTTATTATAAAAGTAATATATATATATATTCATAGTAGAAGTTGGCAATTAATAGAAAAAAATTTACAAATCTGTTATGTAGAATTTATTTGTACCAGATAGTATGCTATGTACCATATTAACATCACCTCACCTAATCCTTTACAAAAGCCTAAGAAGGAACATTACCCCCCTTTTGCAGATGAGGAATCTATATTGAGTTGCTGCAGTGGTAGAGTGAAGATATGCACCCAGGTTTATCCCACACTGAGTCTTAACCTTGTGCCCTTCTGCCACCTTTGCTTCCATCTCACTCCACTCTGAGATGACCACTGTGGCTTCCTCGCTATACCTTTTCTGGGTGCATGTGTTTCCACAAATATATTTTTCCACAGAAATGGGGTCATAGTTTATGTGTTGATTTGTATCTAGGTTTTCTCTATGTATGCAAACCTGTTCCTACAGCAACTTATTAATGGCTGCACGGTATTCTGTCATGTGATGGTGCCACACTTAATAACTACTTTATTGTAAAATAGAGTAAAATCTCGGTTTGCGAGCATACTTTGCTCTGGAAACATGCTTGTAACCCAAAACACCTAAATATCAAAGCAAATTTTGCCATGAGAAACAATGGAAACTCAGATGATTTGTTCTACAACACAAAAATATTAATATAAAAATGATTACAATACTGTAATATAATATAAAATAAAAAGTGCAAAATATAAAGAAAAATAAACAAATTAACTTGCATTTACCTTTGAAAACCTTTGTGGCTAGTGTGAGGGAGACAGAGAGGAGGATTATTGTGTAGGAGGACTTTCACTATCACTAACAGAATCACTGCTGTCTATTGGCTTAATGGAATCTTTTTCTTTTTGTGCAACTTTAACAAGGAAACTACCCAGTGACACTTGCTTTTGCCACCTTTTGAGAATTTTGCAGAAATGTAACATTACATTGTTATTAAACAGATTCATTCCTTGCACTGATATAGCCTTATTTGGGTGGTGCTTTTCTACAAAATTTGGCACTGTTTCCCACATTATACACATCTTCCTAATCTTATTTGAAGTAAGGAATTCTTCTGTCTTTTTCTTCTCCTCCTCTGTAGATGAGATCTCCTCCATAACCTCTTGCTGTTAGGCAATGAGCACGCATAATCTCACAGGAGAGGGGAGGAGAGGAGAGAGAGAGAGAGAGAGAATCTTTCTGCTGCTGGCTTAGTTATGGTTATCTGATGTTTGGGATCACTGTACAACTCGTATTGCACGACATTGCTTGTTTATCAAGTTAAAATTTAATAGAGATATTTGCTCATCTTGTGGAACATTTGCAGAACATGTTACTCTCAACCCAAGGTTTTACTGCATTTCTATTGTCAACTGTGAAGATATAAATTGTCACACATACTACAGATTGTATCCTTATAGTCACAAGCAGAATTGCTGAATCAGAGATTTAGCATTTTTCATGGTCAAAACAAATACCTAAAGTTGTTTGCACCAGTCTTCCAGCAGACCTGCTGGTTTCCTCTGCATCCTACACTAACGCTGCTTATAAATTAAAACAAACAAAAACAAAACTCTTTTAGTTAGATAAACATTTGCATTTTGTTTGGCATACTTTTAATTATTAATGAATGGAACCTATTTTTGCATGTTTCTCCATCAAGTAGGTTTCTCCTTTCAGACACTGTTCGTTTATATTCACACAGTGCAGTTTAAAATTAGTCCAAATTTTAACCCACTACATGTTTGATTTATTTTTCCTTAAATTCTTTTATTGGTGCATTTTATGTATACAATATGTCTACATTTATCATTAGGTGCTTGTACCTGTACATGATGTATCTTGGTTCTTATTTTTTCCCCATTCCCTGTCCTCACTTCACCCCCTCCACCCTTCCCCATTTACAAAGACTTTGTTTCCATTTTTTCCTTTTCTTCTAATTTTTCCTTTCCCTGCTTTCAATTCCCCTTCCCCTCCCACTTCCCCGACCCCTTTGGACATTTTCTTCCTATTTCAAATTATCAGTTATTCATTTAAATCATTTTAATCCTTATTTACACTTTCAGTTTCTCACACCAGAGAAACTATTTGGTATTTACATGTGTGTCCTATTTATTTCACTTAAGAGTATGGCCTCTATATGCATCCATTTAGCTATAAATGTCTCTACTTTCTCATTCTTTATGGATGAGTAATATTCCATTTAAAAAAAAAAAACAAACACCACATCTTCTTTATCCAGTTTCCAGTTGATGGCCACTTAGGCTGTTTCCAAGCTTTAGCTATTACAAACTGTGCCACTAAACATGGGTGTACATGTATAACTATGGTATGATTCTTTTAATTCTTTTGGGAAGATACCCAGAGGGCAATAGCTGGGTCAAATGGGACCTTCAGTCCTAGTTCTTTGAGGTATCTCCATACTGATTTCCACAGTGACAGTGGTTGCACCAGTCTGCACTCCCACCAAAAATGAAGAAGGGTTCTTTTCTCCCCACACCCCTGCCAGCATTTGTTTTTTTTGATTTCTTGATAGCAGCCATTCTTTCTGGGGGGAGGTGGAATCTCAGTGTTGTTTTCATCTGCATTTATCAAATGATCAGTGATGTTGAACATTTTTTCATACATTTATTTGCTGCTTTTACTTCTTTGTCTGAGAAATGTCTGTTCATTTCAGATGCCCATTTTCAAATGGGGTCTTTGAATTTGGGGTCTGATTTTTTTCAGTTCTTTATATATTCTAGATAGTAGTCCTTTGTCTGAGGTACAGCTACTAAAATTTTTTTCCCACATTGTAGGTTGTCTCTTTGCTCTGTTGGTGGTTTCTCTTGCAGTGAAGAAGCTTTTTAATAAGATGAGATCCCAGTTATTGATTCTTTGTGCTAGTTCCCGTGCTACTGAGGTTTCGTTCATAAAGTCTTTTCCTATGCCAGTGTCTTCAAGAGTTCTATGTAACTTATCTTCCAGCAAGTTTAGTGTTTCTGTTTTAATATTTAGATCTATAATCCACTTTGATCTTAGTTTAGTGCATGGTGATAGGTATGGGTCTAGTTTTAATCTTTGACAGGTTGAAATCCAGTTTTTCCAACACCATTTATTAAAGAGGCTATCTTTCCTCCAATGAGGGTGGTTGGCTCCTTTGTCAAAGATGAGGTGGCTGAGTATGTCTGGAGTTGTTCCTGCATCTTCTAATCTATTCCACTGATCCTTGGGTCTGTTTCTTTGCCAGTACCTTGCTGTTTTATCACAGTAGCTTTGTAGTATAGTTTCAAGTTGGGGACTGTCATACCCCCTGCATGTTTCTGTTGCCTAGAATTGCTGCTGCTATTCTAGGTCTCTTCTGGTTCCAAATTAATTTTAGGATTATTTTCTCTAGTTCTATGAAGTATATTGTTGGAATTTCAATCAGTATTGCATTAAATCTATATAGTAGTTTTGGAAGTATGGCCATTTTCACTATACTGGTTCTTCCTACCCAGGAACAAGGGATATCTTTCCATTCTCTTATATCCTCCTCGATCTCCTTCTTCAGAGTGCTGTAGTTTTCAGTGTAGTGGTCTTTTGCTTCCTTTGTTAGATAGATTTCTAGATATTTCATTTTTTTGGATGCTATTGTGAAAGGAATTGTTTCCCTAATTTCTCACTCAGTGAGTCTGTTACTTGTGTATAAGAAGGCTATTGGTTTTTGAGTGTTGATCTTGTATCCAGCTACTTTACTGAATCTGTCAATTAAGCCTAGAAGTCTTTTGGCCAGGTTTATTGGGTCTTCTATGTAGAGTAACATATCATCAGCAAATAATGACAGTTTAACTTCTTCCTTTTCTATCTTTATTCCTTTTATTTCTTTCTCTTGTCTGACTGCTGTGGCTAAAGTTTCCAGAATTATATTCAACAGGAGTGGTGATAATGGGCATCCTTATCTTGTTCCTGATTTTAGCATGAAAGTTTTCAGTTTTTGACCATTTAGTATGATGGTGGCTATTGGTTTTACATAGACTTACTCAGGTTGAGATAAAGACCTTCTATTCCAATTTTCTGTGGGACTTTTATCATGAATGGGTGTTGGATTTTGTTGAATACTTTTTCTGCATCTATTGAGATGATCATATAGTTTTTGTCCTTGGCTCCGTTAATATAGTGTATTACCTTTATTGATTTACATATGTTGAACCATCCTTGCATCCCTGGGATAAATCCAACTTGGTCAGGTGTATGATCTGCTTCATGGGCCTCTGTATTCCGTTTGCCAGTATGTTGTTGAGGATTTTTGCGTCAATGTTCATTAGGGAAATTGGCCTGTAGTTCTCTCTTTTGGTTGGGTCTTTCCCTGGTTTTGGAATCTAAGTAACACTTGCTTCCAGAATTGAATTTGGAAGTGTTGCTTCCCTTTCAATTTCTTCGATGAGTTTAAAGAGTCAAGACAATAGTTCTTTAAATGTTTTATAAAATTCAGCAGTGAAGCCATCAGGACTTTGGCTTTTCTTTGTTGGTAAATTTTTAATTATGTTTTCAATTTCACTGATTATATTGGGGTGTTTAGAATTTTTACATCTTCTTCATTTAACTTTGACAATTCGTATGTATGTAGGAATCTGTCCATTTCTTCTATGTTTTCCATTTTATTAGAGTACAGGTTCTCAAAGTAGGTATTGATGATCCTCTGGATTTCTGCTGGATCTGTTGTGACTTCACCTTTTTCATTCTTAATTGCATGGATTTGAGCCTTTTCTTTCCTTTGTTTGATAAGGTTGGCTAAAGGTTTATTGATTTTACTTATTCTTTTGAAAAACCAACTCTTTGATTCATTGACTTTGTATTGTTTTCTTTAGTCTCCATTTTATTAATTTCAGCTCTGATCTTTAGAATTTCCTCTCTTGTATGTACTTTGGGTTTGTCATACTCTTCTCTTTCTAGGAGCTTGAGGTTCTGCATTAGGTTATTTAACTGAGTTCTCTCTGTTTTCTTAATATGGGCATTCAGTGCTATGAATTTCCTGCATAGAACTGCTTTCATTGTGTCCATAGATTCCTGTATGTTGTACTGGCATTATCATTTACTTGTAGATACTGTCTAATTGCTTCTTTAATTTTCTCTGTGACCCATTTGTTGTTCAGGAGAGTGTTATTCAATTTCCATGTGTTTGTGGGTATTTTGTGGTTTCTTATGCTATTGACTTTCAATTTTATTGCCCTAAGGTCTGATAATATACTATACAGGGGGTAACTTCAATTCTTTTACATTTACTTAAACATGTCCTATGAGCTAGCATGTGGTCTATTTTGGAGAATGACCCATGTGCAGCCAAAAAGAATGTATATTCTGATTTTGTGGGGTGGAATACTCTGCAAACATCTATTAAGTCCATTTGTTCAATAGCTTGGTTCATTTCTAGTATTTCATTGTTAATTTTTTGTCTAGATGATCTGTCTATTTGTGATAGTGGGGTATTGAAGACCCTCACTACAATTGTATTAGTGCTTCTTTGACTTTTCATGTCAATTAATATTTGTTTTGTATAGTTGGGGGCATTTGAATTTGGTGCATATATATTTAGGATTGTCACCTCTTCCTCTTGGATTGTTCCCTTCACAAGGATGTAATGATCATCTTTGTCTCTCTTAATTAGTTTTGGTTTGAAATCTACTTTGTCTGCAAAGAAGATTGCTACCCCTGCTTTTTCCTGTGTTTCTGTCATGTGGAGAACTGTTTTTCATCCTTTTACTTTCAGTCTATGAATTTCTTTTTGAGTTAGGTGTGTTTCTTGTATACAGCATATTGCTGGATTTTGCTTCTTAATCCATTCTGTCAGTCTACTTCTTTTGATTGGTGAATTGAGGCCGTTAACATTGATAGTTATAATTGATAGATATTGACTTATCCTTGTCATGATGTTTTGCTGTTGTTGGCTCTTTTATTGTTTATTTTTCCCCCTTTCCTTTTAGTTTCTTGCTTTCCTGGTGACTTCTCTCTGTTGAGCCTCCTGGAGTTGTGACCCTCATTGTCTTTTTATAGGATATTGTTTAGAATTGTTTGGAGTGCTAGTTTGGTGTTCATGAAATTTCTCAGGTGTTCTTTGTCATGGAAGTATCTGATTTCCCCATTGATTTTGAAAGATAATTTTGCAGAACACAATAGTCTAGGTTGCAAGTTATTTTCTTTTAGGGCTTGTAATACTTCACTCCAGGCTCTCCTTGACTTGAGGGTTTGTGTTGAGAAGACTGCTGTGATTCTGATGAGCTTTTCTTTATATGTGATTTGATTCTTTTCTCTAACTGTTGTAGGATTTTGTTCTTCTGTTGCATTTCTGGGATCTTGACTATTATTTGTCTAGGTGTAGCTTTTTTTTGATCATGGCTAGTTGGAATTCTATATGCCTTACTTATCTGTATGTCCAATTCTCTACCTCTGTCTGGGAAGTTTTCTACTATTACTTCTATGAACAGTTTTTTTTATGTCATTTGTACTTTCTTATGCCTTTTTGTGGACTCCTATCAGTCTTATGTTATTCTTCTTTGCATCATCTAGCAGCTGCTGGATTGATTTTTCATGGTCCCTTACTATTTTTAAGAAATCTCTGTTTTCATGGTTCACTAACCGCAATCCTTTCTTCTATATCTGACATTCTGTCTTCACATTCTCTCATTCTGCTGTGAATACTTTCAATGGAGTTTTTAATCTCCTGAATATCTGTTTGAATCTGTTTCATGGATTCCATTTCTTTCCTACATTGGGTGTTCATGGCTTCCATTTCTTTCTTATGCTGGGCATTCATGGCTTCCAGCATGTTTCTGAGCTCATCTATTTTTTTATCTGTTTCTGTTCTTGAGCCTCTAATCATGTCTTTCACTCTGCTCATCCATCTCTGTAGTTATCTGGGAAATTATTTCTGTTTTGAATTTTTCTAGAGCCTCATTCATCTCTTTTTTTACTTCCTGTGCTATCAGTTCAGGGTGACCAGGTGGTTGATTATCAGACTTTTCCACTTCGATTCCCCCAGAGTTTGACTTTGGTGGGGTGGAAGTCTGAGTTTGTGTCTTGCTTAAAAGTCCTCTCATTTTTGTTTTTGGTACTTCCATTGGTTTAATTCCTGGGCTGATACTTTGAAATTGCTTATTGTAAGTATCTTTGTTGATTGTATTTAGAATCCTTATGGAGTGATTGCCTCTCAGAGGTGTCTTCCAGATATAGCTTGTCTTTAGGTTTTGAGTCTCTAATGGCTCTGAGGCTGTCTCATTTTCATTATACCAGGAAGAACAACTGTTTAGATCAATCACAACACCTTAGCCCAAGTGATACAATCAACAACACCATAGCATCATGCACAGCTTAGAGAATGACAATTTGTGGTAGTTATTAATCTATTACCTTTAACTGTGTGAATTAAATTAAAATGAAGGTCCAGCCCAACATATGTTTATAGTGAATAGACTCTTCAACATAGCAACTTTACCCTTCGGGATGGGGAGTTAGAAGGAGTTGGGGAGGGAGGGATAGATAGGTAGAAGGATAGGGGAAGGTTAACAGTGAGGCCAGAGGACACAGGAAGATCACACAAACTCTAAGAAACTGTTAAAGACAATAGGAAAAGAAAGAATGAAAGAACAAAGATGAAATCAGGAAATTTAACAATAGGGAGGGTAGAAACTGTATTTACTTTCCTTTAAAGCTAATGACAATTGAGAGAAGGAAAAATAGAGAAAAGAAAAATAAAGAAGAAATATGAATTAGTGCCAGAACAGGAATAAAAATGGAGATGAAGAACAGTGTGGGTCAGCGAGAGAATGAGAGAGAGAGAGAGAGAGAGAGAGAGAGAGAGAGAGAGAGAGAGAGAGAGAGAGAAGCAGAAGCAGAAGAAGAAGAAGAAGAAGAAGAAGAAGAAGAAGAAGAGGAGGAGGAGGAGGAGGAGGAGGAGGAGGAAGATTTGAAAAGAGTAGAAAATAATTAAAATTAAAAATAAGAGCAAAAAATAATTTTGAAAGTAAGAAATAAAAAATAAAAATGAAGGGCCTCCTTCAGGGTATATCTCTGCTGTCACAATAGACAACATGAGCAGCAGTGTGCAGATATAAGTCAATGAGTCTCAGCAAGCCAGTAGCAGACCTGTGAGATTCAGGCAGATTTCTGGCTGCTAGTCCCAAGTTGAGCTCCCTGACCTTCTGCAGCATTGAACTCTGAAAGGTTCTACTGCAGGTTCCAGCTGCCCTTCCCCTGAAGATAGTCCAGGTTCTAATGGGAGGTGATGATCCCTCCAACTTACCAAGTAGGGTGGTCTGGTGTGTCTTTATTGCAGAGATTCTTTTCACTTCTCCATGGGCTTCAATTTTCATCAAGGAGCCTGAGAGTGGCCCAGTTTCTGTTGTTCACTTCTGCTCTATCTTTTGGAGCTCAGGACAATGGCCTTTATGATCCCCTGTACCTCTGTAGTGGAACCAGGTACTGGCACAGCCAGGAAGCCAGAGGTGGGGGTGGGGGGGTTTAGGGGGTAGGGGGGGCGCTGCAGGTGCCTGCGAGGTTAAGCAGGTGGCTGGGGGGCAGGGCTTGGGCCAGAGGGAGCCCCGCTTCATGCTGCTGATGCCCTCACCGTCTGCTGTCAGGTCGCTGGGGGGCGGATCCCACTTCATGTTTTAAAGCCAGTGTTAAAACCGAGTTTTATTTTTCATGCAGAGTTTAGTTTCTCAAAAGAACAAGCAGTAGTCACACTTGGAGTAGCTCAGTGACACAGAAAGATTTATATTTCCCTCTCGCTGACATTATAAGTCTTTGTGAGATTGCTGTGAAGGAAGGGAGGATTTAGAATTCATTTGTACAGAGGCTCCCAGAGCTTCTAATTTGACACAAGTGGCCTCAGAAGATTCACTTGGGCAAACCAAAAGGTCAAAATGTTGGCTAATTTAGTGGCTGGCTGAGGGCAGTGGGAGGCCTTGGGCATGCTTTTCAGGGTGTTGCTGAGCAGCTGAGGAGAGCGCCATGGGAGAACCCTGGGAACCCTGGGTGAAAAACAACAAGGCTGGTAAAGGAATTCTTCAAGAAGCACAGGAGAGACAGCTGCTGGTTTATCTCACTTCCAGTGAATAATCATTCTCACCCCTTCTGCCTGCCTTACTCAACTGTGAAGAAAATCAAAACTGTGCAGCCCAGGAGGCCCTGCATTCTGTTTCCACCTAAGGGGCAGTCCTAGCACCTCTCATACTGCATGAGCTCTCAGAGATAGATGATAGAGCATTTCTTGTGGTTTAGTAAAAAATATTTGTCAACAATTCACTTAGAATTTCAACTGCTTTAATTTTCTATGGAACTGTGATACTATGACACAAAAGGTAGGAGAATAAAGATGGAAAGAAACTACTTAAAATATTAATATTGCTATATTACGGGTGATAGTTATTTTTACTCTATTTCTTTATATTTCATAAAGGTACATTTACATGTATAATGGAAATATTAATAAATTGTATATAAAATTTCTTCCTCTGGGTGAGAATTTGTTCTGGTGCTCAGTGAGGCTCAAGCAGCAGGAGCTATTGTTTGTAAATATTTCTTTAAACAGAAGTTGCAGTGCAGGAATATATATGTTCTTCTGCATTAGTACACTGGGAATTTAAGCCTTAAAAGGCAGGAGTTTTGTAGTGGTTTTGATTTAAAGCCAGAACTAATTATTCCAGATCCCCAAGACCTTGTGTGGACAATGTGACAGCCATGTGTGCTTTTATTAGGGACTTTGGTGCCACAACCCACACAGCGTAGGCTCCAAAGTTGGGGAGAGTGGTGGGAGATGAAGAGAAGACAATGAGACCAAGATTGCTCTTGATAGCTGGGGCTGGGTGGAACCATAGCTTGTTGGGAGCTAACAGCTGCCTGGAGCACCAGGTGCTCTTTATTTATAGTGGAAGACAAACAGGAAGAGAAGGCAGGGCAAATAGTGCTACGTGGCCTACGTGGTCTAGATGCAACATCGCATGATTGTTTTGTGATGGGGCATGTGCAGGAAGGGAACAGGGAAGGACACAATGTAACTGCCTCCTGGGGCTGTGCATCCAGGGTCTGTAATATGAGTCAAACAGTGTGTCTGTTTGACTCTCTAATCTATGGAGGAGAAAGTGAGTAGGGAGAAGAAGGAGAGCTGGGAAGAGATGAGGGAACATCTTCAGGCTTGGCCTACAGCACTCTGGGTGCCAAGAAAAATCCATGTTGATGCAGCAGTCTAGTGTAACCCTACGAGTATGTAACTTAATCTCACTAAGTGTGTATATATCTCTTCCTGATGATTTCACCAAAAAGGCTCCACAAGAAGAGGTTGTGCAAGGGAAATTTGCATACTGTGACATCATTGCTTCCCACCTGACTGGTCCTACTGAAAAGGCAGAAGGGGTGACCCTCTGAACTGAACTTGAAGCCAGCCCCTATAGTGAGCTGATGATGTCAGAGAAGCTAAGGCCAAAGTGTAAAAGGTGCTTGAAGCAGATGTGAAAATGTTCTTGAAAACTGAAAAATAATACAATTGTACCTTTTGTTGGCTTTCAATGCTTGGGATGTTAATTAGTGTATAAAAAGGGCCTTGCCAATGTCATGACAAAAATTCTGAAATCCTCAGGCCTTTAATCTCGAAGTAGCACTGAAGGACGGAGCTCACACAGAATGTTCACAATGTGTTGCAGAATGTGACAAAAGTTGATTAATTACATATATTAAAACTAATTTATGGTGACTATATTAACATTCTGAGACCAGCCATTTCTTTTAGTTTGCTTCTTGTGATTCTTCCTTCTCTGTTCATTTCTTAAAGGAACCATCTTTCATTTTCTGTCTTTTTTTGGTAACCTGTTTCTTCCAAGGACTATAAATATCTGACATTCACTTATCAAGATTTCTTCCTTCTTAAAGATTCTAGAGAGTTCAGGGTCAAAAATTAGTTCTGTCTCTGAATTAGAATCTGAAATTATTAAAAAAATAAAAACTGATGACAGCAAGTTTTTTTTCTGACTGTGGGTAGGATGTTTGCAACAATTCTATTAAATACAATGTGTTTAAAATTATCACCTCATATCAGCCTCCATTGCCTCCATCAGTCAACCAGCTGAATTTAAAGAAAATAGTCTTAGAGCTATTTTGGTTGCTAGCATGTTTTATTTTAAAAAATTACCTGTCATGTATCTATAAATGATATAGATGCTCAAACAAATTTAAGATATGCTAAGTACTTATAATATCTTATCTGTAATAAATACCCCTTTAAGAGTGGCAATTATTTGTATGCCTTGATGAAGACATTTCTGTCTTATCCCTGTGTGAATGACAGACCATGAGACTTTGCCTTCTCCAATGCGTTACAGCTCTCTGGGGGCACCAGGGCCTCCTGGATGAGTAGTGCAGGTAGCTAAAAACTCTTTATTGTACTTTCTCTTCCTCCCTCCCTCCCCTCCCCTCCCCCTCCCCCTCCCTCCCCTCCCCTCCCTCCCTCCCTTTCTTTTTTCCTTTTCTTCCTTCCTTCCTTCCTTCCTTCCTTCCTTCCTTCCTTCCTTCCTTCCTTCCTGTCTTTCTGTCTTTCTATTGCCCCATACTTGTTGTAGCACATTGAATGTAATTTTCAAAATTTGTTCCATATGACAAAAAGGTTTGACTAAAAGATGTATGTCTATCAACTGAGTTTGGAAAGCACTGCAGAGTAAACGTTATTAAATAAATTTAGTATGCTCTACTTAAACTTCAAAGCCAATCATGTTGCACATTTGAGTTGTGCTGATAAACAATAATGATGCTTCTGGTTTACCACTAGACTCTCAGTAGCTGGCATGCAATGCATCTTTCTGAATGTGGTGCTTGCCTCTTGATCGAAGCCACCTTCCTTCCTGCTAGGTCAGTCTTCTCAGACCTCAAAATTGTAGTCTTCAGACTCCAGCCAGGTTGACAAAGCCCATTAAACACTAACGGATGCTGTCCTCATTCTAGCATGTGTCTGTCAACAGGGGGAAACATGGATCTGTAAATGCAATTCATGGGGTAGCAGTAAGGAAAAGATCTTACTTTTCACTTCAGGAGGTTTTCAAGTTTCCTCAATGACAGCAGCCTGGTCACAGGGTTTCACTGTAATTGGGGGCCAGACTGCACAGTCTGACTGGCTGGGTTAGCATGCAGATTTGTCATTAATTATATGTGATCTTGAGCAGTTAAACATTCTATACTTCTGTTTCTTACCTGTAAAATAGGAATAATAATGGAACCTAACTTTCTAGGGTTGTTGTGAATGTTAAATGAGGTAGTACTTACGTTAAAACAATAACTGGACATGATTGGTCATAAATAAGTTATAGTTATTGTCAGTATTATTATTACTTTCTCAGAAGTTGGAGTTGGAATTAGCATTTACTTGACACTACTTTTGAGAATGTGTTTATAATTGGATGTTTCTGGTGTCTTTTGGAGGGCATATTGCGTTTAATAGGCAGATGAGATTTGATTAACTTACACTTAGACATCTAAACCTAAGGAATTAATGTTGAAGTGGTGGTAATTTGGAAAAGAAAGAACTTCAAAAGGTATCAAATTTCACTCTCATTTTGCAGATAAAAATGCTCAGGTTTAGAGGAATCATGTGGCTTTACTGAAGCTCCAGAGTTTACTACAGGTGGGGTTGACAAAAGAACCCAAGACTCCTTCTTCCAGGTCTGCTACACTGCTTCTATTTCATATTGTCCTATTGCCATAGGCTTCACTAAACCTGGAAATTTGTTGGAGGATTTTCTAGAAAATTTTGCTTTCCTGATTAAAGGGTCTGTTTATGACTAGTACAACCCTCTGCCTCTTTCCTGTGATATATAGAGCTTTAGTCAATACCTTGCAACCATTGAGGCCTCAGGTAGGAGGAAAAATGCAAGAAAGTTACAGAGAAGCCAGCCCGGAAATTGTTGAACTATTTAACCCCACCATTAGCTATTTTCCTCAAGATGTATATAAGAATTACAAACCTCAGTTTGTTTAGTCTGGCTTGCTATTACCTGTAGTGAAAAGCATTCTTGTCAGATATACTTATGAAAAAACCAGTAAATACTAGATATACATGGTTGTAATTCTGTTTCAAAAATTTGTTACAGAACTATTTAGTTATTACAGTGTGATGACACAGTTGCTATAGGATACAGACAGGGAGCCAGGGGAGCCCCCAAAAAGGGATTCCTGAGACAGGAGCCTTGAGCTGACTCTGCAACATGAATGAGGGGTTTACAAGTGGACACAGGTGGGGGTGGGGGAACTAAAGCTTTCCATGGAAGTTGGAAGGACATGTGCAGACTCATGGCTAGTTTGGTATCTATAAGCACTTGTAAGTTACAAAGTGTGGGGAGGGAAATCAACAGTCGATAAGCCTGCAAAGGTATCTAGGGCTAGGCCTTAAGGAACCTTCTTTCCATGCTAAGGAATTTAGAATTAATCTTGTGGGTCAGTGAATCTGCACCATACAAATCACTGTGGGCTTTAAAAATAGTTTCCTATTCCCTATCCCTGACCTACTCTATTGGAATCTATGTGTTTAGTCCTAGGAATCTGTGCTTTCAAAAAGTTTCATAGGAGATACTGGTTAAGAATTACTCATAGACAAGATAATGAAAATGTTGATTAGAGGAATGACAAGATCAGATCTACCTTTAAAAATATCTAGTTGCATGCCTGTTATATTTAATGCACAGAATACATCATTAAAAATATATTTATTTTGAATTGGCAGATAGTAATTGACATAGTTACAAGGATACAGTGTGACATTTCATTGCATTTATATAGTCAGATCATGCTAATTGTCCTGTCTATCATCTATGTATCTCATGTTTTTGTGAGTACTGGAAGCATTCCAAGTTTTCTCTATTAGTCATGGTTTTATGTACCATTAATTGTCAACCATAGTCACCCTTCTGTGTTTTACAGCATTAGAAATTATTCCTCCTATGTAACTGCTCCCCTTTACCTATTAACCATCCTCTCTCCATCTCCTCTCCCCCACATTCTTCCCAATCTCTGGTAACTGGTATTGTACTCTCTACTTTTATAATAACAGATTTAAAAATGGAAATAAAGTCTTTGTAAATAGGGAAGGGTGGAGGGGGTGAAGGGAGGGCTAGGAATGGGGGGAAAAAAAGAGCCAAGATGCATCATATAAAGGTACAAGTTCCCAATGAGAAATGTAATTGTGTTGTATACCTAAAATGTACCAATATAATAACAGATTTTTAGCTTCCACATATCATTGAGAACATACAATATTTGTCTTTCTATGCCTGACTTATTTCACTTAAAATGTCAACCAGTTCCATTCATGTTGCTGCAAGTGATAGAATTTCATTTTTTTATGCCTGAAGAGTTTTACACTGTTTGTATATACTACATTTTCTTTATCCATTTAACAGCCAGTGGACACCTAGGCTGGTTCTATAGCTTGGCTATTGTGAATTTGCTACAGTAAACACAGTGCATAATCCCTCAAAACATTGAGGGATCACATAGAATGACAAAATGGGAGTAACTCAAGTTCTGTGTATTCATCTTTACAGTCACTGTGCTGTTATTGTTTGTAGTGAATTTACACTATAGGCAGCCCTTGCTTTATACAGTATTGATGGACATGAATTTCAGTTATTATAGCTTAGTTAAATAGTACCAGTCCTTCAACAAGGACCACATTGCAGTTACTAGTTCAGTTTATTAACTGTGAGTAATTGCATGAAGTACAATTACAGTCAGCTTCTCAGCTTACAAATCACTACATCAGTAACTGCTGTGTATCATGACTGGCTTTTTTAGCATTTGTTAACGATTGATCAATGTCCTGTTATTCAGCTCCTGCAAAGATAGTAAAGTGTGTAGTTGTGTCCATGTTGCCCAGTGATAATCTATATGACATTTTACAAAAATAATCAAAGGAGGACATTGGCTCACAAAAATGAAATTGCAGCAAAGAAAATAATGCTGAAAATAAAGTTAAAATCTAACATGAAGTGAAGTATAGAAGAAACAGCTGACCATGGGAATATTGACACGTGCTGTCATTCAAGACTCTTAGATATGCAACTAGAGAATTGGTGAAGGTTAACTTATTGACATAAATGAGTTGATAAAGATGTCCCCGAAACAGTGACATTAGTAAAAAATTCACATTAAGGAAGCTCTTAGAGAAATTTTCTAGTATTTGTTTTAACCTGTGCTGAAAAGATAAAATGTCAAGGATAAAAATGCTAGAAGACAAGCCAAACTTTTGAAGGATTATGACAATTTGTCGGGACATAGAAAAAATGTTCATTATATAAGATAAATGATGGGACAAGAGGAAGGCAAACACACTCAAACTATTCTTGACATATTTTTATAAAGAAAGGAAATTTACAGTTTTTCTAATATGTTAAATTATAGTATACTACATAAATGTGTTTTCATTTTCCCAGTCATTTAAAATCAACAGTAGGAGGTTTTAATGCTTCAACAAAAAAGTTTGTAAGTCATGAGTGATTTACTTCTCCCCGTTGCATATGAATATCTTTTTGCATGGGTTGCTTGCATAGCGATTTTTACAGTTTCACAGAATTGTGTAAGCCAAAGACTGCTTGCATTTAAAATACAGGAATGTGTGATACCATTGGGGTTAGAGATACAAACTGCTGTTGAATTGGGCTTGCACAGCCTTGAATCATTACAAACTTACTCCTGAGATAAACACGTTTAGAGTATTGACTGTATGGCTGGGAAATCTCTGAATTAATTTCCATGTGGTAATGTTTATTAGAAAATGTGCGATTTAAAATGTGCTAATTTGAAGTTCATGTGTATAACATTAAAACTAAATAGTAATCCCAGCAATTTTTTAGAATTTGTACTAAGAAAATATTTTTTGGGGAAGGGTAGTTTATTACTGACATTGTATAGATTTACTTGATTCATAGGTATATTTAAAAGCAGACTAACTTTAGATGGGTATAGTATGTTTAAAATTTCTCTGTGGATTTGCTTACTTTATGGCTTGTGCTTGGATGCGCCACTCCCATGGTCAAGCCTTTGATAGACTTCTAGAGAGCCAGGGTGATGGGAGGGTAATGAGAAGGCAGCTAGAGAGAAGTCTAGCACATATGGAATGCAGAGAAACTAATGGAAAGGACGTGAGCTAAGGTAGTCATAATGAATACTCATCTATTTTAGGTTACTGGTCTTTATAATGATGACCAAGTTTAATCCCTGTCTGAGATGACCACTAACTCTTGAAGTTTCTGCCATAACTCAGATCCACCCTTCTGTAGTTTGCATTGCTGACAGCTCTTGAATCTCCATTGTGTTTACTTGTGAACTTACTGGTTACCCTTCAACTTAGCAGTGATCTTCCAACTCTCCCTTATCTGCATCCATCCCTCAAGAATTGGTCATGCCCTCTGTTGGGTCGACAGCCTAAAAAGGTTAGATATTTTTCTTAAAAATTATAAATTAAAGAGCTTCTAGAATTCCCTTATTTTTAATGTCTTTCAAAATCTACCAATTTTTGAAGTCAGAATTTTAGCCCCCCCCCCCTTCTCTGAGACATTATTTCTCCTGGGATGACTATGCCTTGTAGGTGGTCATTGTATAGCAACTTTTTCTAAATTTTATTCTTTCATCACACTGAAGACACATACATTTAAAATGTATATCTGAATATCCTGAAAAAAGTCCAACAGCAACAGCAGCAAAAAATGAGTTACAATAATATATTTAGGCCAGGAGTTATAAATAAGTCTAAATTCAAACCATGAATGTATTTAATTTGGCTCATTCAGAGTTCTAAAAAATTGCTAATTGGTGGCTAAGATTTTTTTAAACTTCACACAAAAATCAAGATTTTCTTTATCTTAAAAATATTTACTAATATTTGGTCTATATTTGCCTATGGCAGAAGTCAATTGGGGTAAATTATTGCTACTATCATTAGACACAGTCCTTCTAAAGCTGATTCTGTTTTCCTTGATTTCAGCCTCTGACAACTACTTGAACTTAGTAGACAGTTGAATTTGTAACATACAAGTTTGAATTTAAAGATTCAATCCATTATCAAGAATAGCCAAAATTATTTCTTTCAGTATAAATAATCTGGCTGTCCACTGATTAAAATGATCAGGAGTAGACCCATCAACTCCACTATCTTTTGTATCTTTTGTAATTTATTTATCACATAATAAATTACTACATTATTATTTTTTTGCTCAAATAATTTCAGTTTTGGCCTTGGAGTGATTTCAGGTTGACCCATGTGTCATTTTGATATTTCCTTATCATTTCATCTTTTGAGCACTTCTTTACTTCTGGCACTATGTGATGCTTCAGGCTCATCCTGCCTATTTCCTGCTCAGCCCTAGAACCATCCATTTCCTCAAGGAGGCTTGGTTCCTTACACTGGAAAATGGTATTAGAAACCAAAATCTGGGCACTGAGTATGCTTATTGCTCCTGGAATGTTGTTGCTTCTAAGCTGTCTGAATGGGTAGAACTAGAAAATGAATGCTTATACACTAATCCATATGTTCACACATATACAAAATCATCTCTGCATCCACCTGTATCTTTTTTAAGTCAAACATGAATTCATACTGATATTTTTAACCATAATCCTGTAGTAGTGGTTCATCCTAGCTTACAACTTGCTTGCCTATAACCTCTTCACAGAGAGCAACCTGGATCTATCCACTACCAATTTACTCATGTGTCCAATCCCAATGTAAAATTTTCTAATCTCCTTAGTCTGTATTTATCACAGTTTTTACAGGTTCAGGAAAGATATTGGGCTAAAATTCAGGTGGGAAACTTTTTTAGGGTTTTCTAAATAAAGATGTAGGCAACAAAATAATTGGCCACATTGCAAAATGAATCTCTCAGTATGTTTTCTTTTATTGAAATAGATAAGGATGCATTTGCAGATAACACATCTGTGCACACCTGGGATTCTATGCATGCTAATTAGGAGTATAAGGTCTAGAGGATTTAGGAAGGCAAGTGATTAAACAGGTAAATATAAATTTTAGTCATTCAACATTTCAGGGCCACAATTTTATTTTTGTGTGAAATAAAAACCCCATAGGAATCTTTAGTTCTCCTCATTACTCAGTTGCTAAAAAGATTTTTATTAAAGGATAGTTTGTAAAGTTGCACAAATGAAATTTATACTTTGGGAGTAACAAAAACCAGGGTGAATAATATTTGGTAAATGAAATAGCATAAGTTTGGGATATACTATACTATCGGATTAAGAGATGTTTAAATGCAGAAACAACTTAATGTCTTTCTCGAGTAAAATAAATTTCAAGGTTTTTGAAAAATGCTATTGCAAACATATTATAAAACATTTCCTTTATCATTAGATAGAAGCACTTCGGTGCTTCTGGAAGAATTGATCATGTTTGCCAATGTGAGCTTTGTTCTGGCTTCTGTAACTATACCAAAAGTGAGGTATGAAGCTGCTTTTAGTGTGGAAAGATGGAGGGCAACACAAAGGAACACAAGGAAATAAACACAAGGAAGCCATTGAGGAAAGACCAAAGAAGACTTCTAAAATTTGCCATCAGTATAAAGTACTGATGGAGTGTAAGATGAGACAAAATGCTATGAAATGATTCCACAAAACTTTCATGGAAAATATGGCTCACCACTTATTGCTGTAATTAGCAACCATTTCATCAACGTCAATAGTTAGTTAGTTCCAGGTTGGTAAACAAATGGAAAAATTATAAGTGGCAACATTAACTTTCAAGAAGGGTCTTGAAGGTATCGCCAGTTCTGTTCTCCACCTGTCTCCTCTAGTCAATTGTCAACATGCATTTCTGCTGGGGAAATATCTATTGCTTATCTTTTCTCATCTCACAATATTTAGGGTTTGGTGGTGGTGGAGAAACTCAGATTAGAAACTCAAATGCCACTACAAAGAGAATTTGGGAAAGAAACCGTGCTTGGGATGGTTAAATTAAATCAGATATAGTGCATAAAATGGAAAAACTGAAAGCATGTAGGAACATTTAGGACTATTTTGTTTGTGTTATATTTCTAGAATATTTTCTTTACTATTGAATCCTATCCCATAACTTGTTTGGTAAAATTTATGAAATAAGCTGTCTTCAGAGAATGCATTAATGTGAACAACCAAGAATTGCCTGAAAACAGATAAAACTGTGCATTTGAGTAAGTACAATTCTCAAGCTGGGTGATTGTGTGCCTATTACTGATCTTATAATCATCACCTTGGGGAAGCAAAAAAAAATTTACAAAAATAAAAATACTGATGTCCTCTTTCCAGATATTAAAACTGAATCTTTTAAAAGGTAAAGTTCATTTTTGTTACAAAAAGAGATTATAAAATATTTCTTATTGATATGTCACGAATCTGTCAAATTGGGTAAGTACAAGAATAGATTTTATTTTTTTATCCTCGGTAGTGAAATTTCTGTCTTTAAGGTTCCAAGCCAAGAAAATGATGTTCTTTATTATTCTAGTAAAAATTTTAAAAATATATTTACATAATGATTTACATTTTATAAATATTTGCACAACTATTATTTCATCTGGATTTACCAAAGAAGAGAAATAAGAGATCTAAAATATATTTTCTTGGAAATTCTGGAATAAAATGGTTCATTGAAGTGTTTCATTAACAATTTATTCAGCTATTCTATCTCCTAACTGTAATGCATATTATACTGTTGTAGTTTTATTCCCAAGGTAAAATGAAGTTTTAATGACATAGAAACTTTTGAGCAGAACAATGAATCTTTAGCACAGGAAATAAATATTTCATTTAAAAAACCTCATTTTAATTTAGTCCAGTTTAATTCAACCATTACTGAGGGTGTCTTCATTATGTGGAGCATAACTACTGCCTGCTCTCAAGGAGCAATGATTACTCATAAAATAGATGCAGTTCAGTGAGGAGCTCTCTGCTATGGGAGTGTGGGAGAGCCAAGACAAGAAGAGAAGAAACTGACGCTAAGCAGGGGTGGACAAGAATAGGGATGCAAAAGCATGTCTCATGGGAACTAAAGGAAGATGGAGCCCTGAGCTGAGAGGATCAGGGAAAGCTTTGTGATGGCAGTGCGTATGACATGAACCTGAAAAAATAAACAGAATTTCAAAAAACAGAATTTAAACATAGGTATGGGTGAACACAAAAGTATTTGAATTAATGATGTCTTAAAGAATTGAACTTTCTTTTCTGTGAAAGATATCAGTATATCCATCATTTTATCAATGAGTGGCATAGAATAGGCATTCCTTGTCTGTAAATACTATGATCTGGTTTATGTCATCCAATTGCTCAGGAAATTGAGAAATTAAGTATCAGTCAATAAGTTAAGGGCACTTTTGAGGGCCAATCTTTTTATCTCCAGGCCAGTGCTTAGCTCAGTTTTCTTAAGACAAAACAATATCACAAGGGTCATTCATTCTTGGGGGTAATTTTTTATTACTTTGATGTTAACATAAAGAAAACAATGCAAGTGATTATTATTTTTTATGTTAAATTCTCTTATTGGTACATTTTAGGTGTACAACACAATTACATTTCTGATTGGGAATTGTACCTTTACGTAATGCATCTTGGTTCTTATTTTTTCCCCATTCCTAGCCCTCCCTTCACCCCCTCCACCCTTCCCTATTTACAAAGACTTTATTTCTATTTCTCATCATGTTTTCTTTCCCTTCTTGCCTTTCCCCTGCCACTCCCACTACCCCTACCCCTTTAGACCTTTTCTTCCTCTTTTACATTTTCGATTATTCATTCTAATCATTGGTACATTTTAGGTATACAATATAATGACATTCATCATTGGAAATTTGCACCTTTACATAATCTCTCTCGGTGCTTATTTTTCACCCTTGCCTAGCCCTCCCTTCAACCCTTCCATTCCTCCCTATTTACAAAGATTTTGTTCCTATTTTCCATTTTCTCATATTAATCCCATTCCCTTCTATCCTTTCCCCTATCCTTCCCACTTCCTTCCCCTTTGCCCCTTTTCTTCCTATTTCACATTACTTATTATACATTTTAGTCCTTATTTACACATTCAGTTTCTCACGCCAGAGAAACTATTCAGTATTTACACATGTGTGTCCTATTTATTTCACTTAAGAGTATCGCCTCAATGTGCATCCACTTAGCTATAAACGTCTCTAATTTCTCATTTTTTATAGCTGAATAGTACTCCATTTTATAAAAAAAACCACATTTTCTTTATCCAGTCTTCAGTTGATGGGCATTTGGGCTGTTTCCAAGTTTTAGCTATCACAAACTGTGCTGCTATGAACATGGGTGCACATATATCACTGTGGTATGATTCTTTTAATTCTTTGGGGAAGATCCCCAGCAATGGAAAAGCTGTGTCAAATGGGACTTCCAGTCCTAGGTCTTTGAGGTATCTCCATACTGATTTCCACAGTGGTTGCACCAGTCTACACTCCCACCAGCAGTGGAGCAGGGTTCCTCTTTCCCCACAGCCCTGCCAGCATTTGTTATTGGTTGATTTCATGATAGCAGCCATTCTTTCTGGGGTGAGGTGGAATCTCAGCGTTGTTTTCATTTGGATCTCTCGAATGACGAGTGATGTTGAACATTTTTTCATGTATTTATTTGCTATTTCTACTTCTTTGTGTGAGAAATGTCTGTTCATTTCAGATGCCCATTTTTGGATTGGGTCTTTAAATTTGGGAGGTCTGATCTTTTTAAGTTCTTTATAGATTCGAGATAGTAGACCTTTGTCTGAGGAAAAGCAGGTGAAGATTTTTTCCCACATTGTGGGTTGTCTCTTCACACTGCTGGTGGTTTCTCTTGCTGTGCAGAAGCTTTTTAATAAGAAGAGATCCCACTTGTTGATTGTTTGTGCTAGTTCATGGGCAACTGAGGTTTTGTTCATAAAATCTTTTCCTACAACAATGTCTTCAAGGGTTCTACCTAACCTCTGTTCCAACTGGTTCAGAGTTTCTATTTTAATATTTAGATCTTTAATTCATTTCAATTTTAGTTTACTGCATGATGAGAGATATAGGTCTAGTTTTAATCTTTGGCAAGTTGAAACCCAATTTTTCCAGCACCATTTATGAAAGAGGCTATCTTTCCTCCAGTGAGGGTGTTTGGCTCATTTATTGAAGATGAGATGGCTGAGTGTGTCTGGGATTGTTTCTGCATCTTCTAATCTTTTCTACTGGTCCTCAGGTCTGTTTCTTTGCCAGTACCATGCTGTTTTATCACAGTAGCTTTGCAGTATAGTTGCAGGTTGGGGATTGTGATACCCCCTGCCATGTCTCTGTTACCTAGAATTGCTTTTGCTATTCTGGGTCTCTTCTTGTTCCAAATGAATTTTTGGATTGTTTTCTCAATGTCCATGAAGTATGCTGCTGGGATCTCAATTGGAATTGCTTTGAATCTATATAGCAGTATTGGAAGTATGGCCATTTTCACTCTATTAATCCTTCCTACCCAGGAGCAGGGGATGTCTGTCCATTTTCTGATATCATCTTCAATCTCTCTTTTCAGAGTGCCATAGTTTCCAGAGAAGAGGTCTTTGACTTCTTTCATTAGGTTGATTTCTAGGTATTTCAAGTTTTTGGATGCTATTGTGAAAGGAATTATTTGCCCTATTTCTCTCTCAGTGACTCTGTCATTGGTGTAGAGGAAAGCTGTTGATTTTTGTGTGTTGACTTTGTAACCAGCTACTTGACTGAATTTGGATATTAAGTCTAGAAGACTTTTGGTGGAATTCTTGGGGTCTTCTATATAGTATCATGTCATCTGCAAATAATGACAATTTGACTTCTTCATTTCCTATCTTTATTCCTTTTATTTCTTTCTCTTGTCTAATTGCCATGGCTAATGTTTCCAGAACTATATTGAACAAGAGTGGTGATAGTGGACATCCTTGCCTGGATCCTGATTTTAGTGTGAAAGATTTCAGTTTTTGACCATTTAGTATGATATTGGCTGTTGGTTTTTATAGATGGCTTTTATCAGTTTGAGGTAGAGACCATCTATTCCAATTTTTTGTGGGGTTTTTATCATAAATGCATGTTGGATTTTGTCAAATGCTTTCTCTGCATCTATGGAGATAATCATATGGTTTTTGTCCTTGGCTCTATTGATATAGTGTATTACATTGATTGATTTACATATGTTGAACCATCCCTGCATCCCTGGGATGAATCCCACTTGATCAGGGTGTATGATCTTCTTGATGATCTTCTGCATTGTATTTGCCAGTATCTTATTAAGGATTTTTGCATCTATGTTCATTAGTGAGATTGGCCTATAGTTCTTCTTTAGAGTTGGGTCTTTCTCTGCTTTGGGGATGAAGATGATGCTTGCTTCTGGGAATGAATTTGGGAGTATTGCTTCCCTTTCAATTGCATTGAAGAGTTTAAACAGTAGTGGCAGCAGTTCCTCTCTAAATGTCTTGTAGAATTCAGCAGTGAAGCCATCAGGGCCCAGGCTTTTCTTAGTTGATAAGTTTTTAATTACATTTTCAATTTCATTGGTTGATATTGGGTTGTTCAGAATTTTTAGGTCTTCTTTTTTCAACTTGGTAATGCATATATATCTAGGAATCTGTCCATTTCTTCTGTGTTTTCCATCTTATTGGCGTATAGGTTCTGGAAGTAGGTATTGATGATCCTCTGGATTTCTGCTGGGTCTGTTGTAATTTCACCCTTTTCATTCCTAATTGCATGGATTTGGGCCTTTTCTTTCCTTTTTCTGATAAGTTTGGCTAAGGATTTGTCAATTTTGTTGATTCTTTTGAAGAACCAACTCTTGGCCTCATTGATATTTTTGTATCATTCTCTTAGTCTCCATTGCATTGATTTCTCCTCTGATCTTTATAATTTCCTCCCTTGTATGAGCTCTGGGGTTGTCCTGTTCTTTTTCTAGAAGCTTGAGGTGCACCATCAGGTTTTTTAATTGGGCTCCTTCTGTTTTCCTAATATGTGTATTCACTGCTATGAAATTCCCTTGTAAGACTGCTTTCATTGTGTCCCATAGATTCCGATATGTTGTATTGTCATTGTCATTTAATTGAAGGAACTGTCTGATTTCTTCTTTAATTTCCTCTGTGACCCACTGGTTATTCAGAAGTGTGTTGTTCAATTTCCACATGTTTATGAAATTTTTTGAGTTTCTTTTGCTATGGATCTCCAATGTCATTGCACTATGGTCTGATAATATACAGGGGCTAACTTCAATTCCTTTGCACTTCCTTAAACATGTTCTATGTGTGAGTATGTGGTCTATTTTTGAGAATGACCCATGTGCAGCTGAGAAGAATGTGTATTCTGATTTTGTGGGGTGGAACACTCTGTAAACATCTGTTAAGTTCATATGTTCAAGAGTTTGATTGAGTTCTAGTATTTCATTACTTATTTTTTGTCTAGTTGATCTATCTATTTGTGAGAGTGGGGTGTTGAGGTCCCTCACTACAATTGTATTAGTGCATATATGACTTTTCATGTCTGTTAGTATTTGTTTTATATAGTGGGATGCAGTAGTGTTTGGTGCATAGATATTTATGATTGTCATGTTTTCCTCTTGGATTCTTCCTTTTCCAAGGATGTAGTGTCCTTCTTCATCTCTCTTAATCAGTGTTGGCTTGAAATCTACTTGATCTGCAAAGAGAATATCTACTCCTGCTTTTTTTCAGGTTCCCGTCACATGGAGTATTGTTTTCCACCCTTTAACTTTCAGTCTGTGAGTTTCCTTTTGAATTAAGTGTGTTTCTTGTATGCAGCATATTGTTGGATTTTGCTTCTTGACCCATTCTGCCAGTCTATTTCTTTTGATTGGTGAATTGAGACCATTAACATTGATGGTTATAACTGAAACGTATTGACTTGTCATTGGCATGAGTTTTTCTTTTTGTTGGGTTCTCCCCATTTACATTTTATTTCTTGTTGTGCCAGATGGGTTCATTCTGCTTTGCTTCCTGCGGTTGTGATCCTCAATGTCTCTCCCTAGGATATTGTGTAAAATTCTTTGGAGTGCTGGTTTGGTATTCACAAAGTTCCTAAGGTGCTCTTTGTCATGAAAGTATCTAATTTCTCCATCCATTTTGAAAGATATTTTTGCAGGGTACATCAATGTGGGTTGGAGGCTGTTTTCCTTTAAGGCTTGGAATATGTCACTCCAAGCTCTTCTTGCCTTGATGGTTTATGTGAAGAAGTCTGCTGTGATTCTGATGGGCTTTCCTTTGTATGTGATTTGTTTCTTTTCTCTAACTGCTTGTAGAATTTTGTTCTTCTGTTGGGTTTCTGGAATCTTAACAATTACATGCCTTTGTGTAGATTTTTTTTGATCAAGGCCATTTGGAGTCCTATATGCCTCACTTATCTATATGTCAAGGTGTTTTCCCCTGCGTGGGAAATTTTCTGCCATTACTTCTGTGAACAGTTTTTTTTTATGTCATCTGCACTCTCTCCTGTTTCTTCATTGACTTCAATCAGTCTTATGTTATTCTTCTTTGCATCACTTAGCAGCTGCTGGATTGATTTCTCACGTTCCCTTATAATTTTGAAGCAATTTTTCTTTTCCTGGTCATTAATTGCAATCTTATCTTCTATATCTGAAATTCTGTCCTCACATTGCCTCATTCTGCTGTGTAGACTTGCAGTGTAGTTTTTCATGTCCTGGAAATCTATTTGCATCTGTTTTATGGATTCCATTTGTTTCCTATGTTGGGATTCCATCATGTTTCTCAGCTCCTCTCTAGACTTATTAATCATTTCTTCCACTAGGAGCCCAATTTCTCCTGTTATCTGAGAAATTATTTCTGATTTCATTTTTTCTAGATCCCCTTTTGTTGCCAGTTCAGTGAGTCCAGGTGGTTGAGTATCAGAGTGTTCCATCTCATTTCTCTTTGGGGTTGCTGTAGGTGATCTGGAAGTCTGGTTTTGAGACTTATTTATGTGTTTTCTCATTTCGAGTGGTGGGGCAGGGGGGTGCTGTTGGTGCCCACGTGGCTCACCTCCTCTGAGCTGGGAGAGGTGGGACAGGGGCCTGGAGTGGTGGTATGGATGGTGGCCCAGAAACCCCTTCCTCTGGGCTGGGAAGCCCCTTCCTCTGGACCAGGAGCAATGGGATGGTGGCTCAGAAGCCCCTGCCTCTCTGGGCCAGGAGCGGCGGGACAGAAAGCGGCCCAAAAGCCCTTTCCTCTGGCCTGGGAGCAGCAGGAGGGATGGTGTCTGGGAAGCCCCTTCGTCTGGACCAGGAGCAGTGGGACAGCAGCTCAGAAGCCCCTACCTCTGGGCCAGAAGCGACAGGAGGGATGGTGCCCCGGAAGCCCCTTCCTCTGGACCAGGATCGGTGACAAGTGATTATTTTTTGATGGTGGTTGGTGGATCTGAGACATTTTCTATACTATGTCAGTCTTGACTAAATCAAAGAAAAAATAGTGATAGAGGCTATAACCAGGAGCCAGATATTTAACATATGTTTTCTCATTTAATCTACACAATAAACTGATAGGCCCAATTATCATAATTATTATTTCTCCTGGTGGGTAAAATGAGACTAAAAGAGAGTAACAGATGTGCTTAGTACCATATACCTGGGAAACAATGTAATCAAGATGAGTTGAAGTATTAATTGAAATTGGATATTGTAAGTCCTGCAGCACTGATCTTTGTGCTTAGAATTGATTTGATTATTCTGGGTCTTTTGCTTCCATATTTGAATCTTAGGAATTCTCAGTGGGTTTCTTATTGATATATAGAAAAGCTATTGATATTTATTTTTGATTTTGTATTTTGCTGAATTTTTTACATCTAAAAATCTTCTGGTGGCGTTTATGGGCTTTTAAGGATCATGTCATAAATTGGAATACTTTAACTTTTTCTTTTCTTATATTTATCATTTTTATTTATTTCTCCCACCTAATTGTTCTGGCTAAAATTTTAAATATTGTATTGAGCAGAAGTGGTGAGGGTGGACAGCCTTGCCTCATTCCTGATTTTAGAGATGTTTTCAGTTTTTCCCATTCAATATGTTGTTGAGTGTGGGTTTGTGACATTTAGTCTTAATTTTATTGAAGTTAAAGATCTGTCTATACCTAGTTTCTTCAGGGGTTTTAATATGAAGGTATGTTGAATTTTGTTGAAAATTTTTTCTGCACTTATTGAAGTGATCATGTGATTTTATACTACAAAGCCATAGTAATAAAAACTGAATGGTACTGGCACAAAAACAGACATGTAGACCAATAGAATATAATAGAGGACAAAGAAACAAACCCATATAACTACAACCATTTGATTGTTGACAAAGAGACCAAAAACATATGGTGGAGAGAAGACAACCTCTTTAATACATGGTGTTGGGAAAAACTGTATATCCATATGTAGAAGATTGAAATTAGATCCCTATCTCTTATCCTCTACAAAAATCAATTAAAATGGATTAACAAGCTATTCATAATACCTGCCTTATAACTTTGAAATTGGCACTAGAAAACAGTTGAAACTACAGACATAAAGACTTTCTGAATAGAACTCCAATAAAACAAGAAATATGAGCAAGAATCCACAAATGGGACTACATTAAGTTAAAAGTTTCTGTACAGCAAGGGAAACAGCCAACAGAGTGAAGAGACAGCCTACATAATAGGAGATCTCTGCCAGCTACTCCTCTGAAAGAAAATTAAAATCTAGAATATATGGAGAACTAAAAAAATACCAAACAGGGAAAGAGCCCAATCCATAAATGGGCAAATGAACAGACACCCTTCAAAGAAAGAAGTATGTACTAATGGCCAGTAAGTATATGAAAAATGTTCAGTATCTTTAGCTATCAGGAAAATGCAAATTAAAGTAAAAGGAAATTCTAACTCATCCCAGTCAGAATGGCTATCATCAAGAATACAAAAACAAACAACCCTCCCACCTCCAAGCAATAAAATCTGGAGATGTAGGGAAGAAAGAACTCTTCTACACTTGGTAGGAATGTAAATTAGTACATCCAGTATGAAGTTTGTCATGAAGATTCCTCAAAAAACTGAAAGTAGAGCTTCCATTTGATCCAGCTATACCACTTTTTGCAAAATAATTAAAGAGAATTAAAGTCAGCCTAATACAGAGATACACACGTATCTGTTTTTTTCAGTGCACTTCACAATAGCTGAGCTAAAACAGTCCAAGTGCCCATGAACAGATGAATGGATTAAAAAATTGTGGCATATATACAGAGTGGAATATTATTCAGCCATAAAGAATGAAATTATGTCATTGGCGGAAGAATAATGGAACTGGTAAACATCATGTTAAGTGAAATAAACCAAACTCAAAATGTCAAATATGATGTTTTCTCTCATATGAAGAATATTTTGAAAAATCAATAAAAGTTTTAAAAAGAAAGATTACATGAAAGTAAAAGGGAGACTAGTAGAAATGAGGAAAGGGTTTGGGGAAGGAAAAGGAAAAGAAGAAATGGAAGAGAAATGATCAAAATATGTTATATGGATGATAGGCCAAAATGAAATCCACTGTTCTGTGTACTAATTTGTGCAGGGGGGGGGGGGCATGCCAAGTTGCTGAGCTGGCTGTGCAATGCCAGTTTGCAACAGTTAAAATAATCCCCTGTTACATGGTATATGGTCCTTCTAATCCCTTTAAAACTACTTTTCCTTTTACTCCAAGACAAAGAAAGTGTTTAGAACACACACCAATAATTTAGGTTAGGCTTCCTGTAATATTTGATCTGTACGTTTTTGGGAAAACAAAGAGGATTTTTTTCTTTTTGAAACAGAGCTCAAAGTTTGTGATTACAGCTGCTGCAGGGTATATTTTTTAGCCATTCCTATTCACCTAAAACCACTGCCTCACAGCTGTTGTCAGGCAGGGTGGCCTCTCCTGGCCGATCCCTGTTACTCCTCCTTTACTCATGTCACAGAAACTTGAACACCAGGTAAAGCTCCTGTGTAGAAGCAGGTAGAAAGTACAGTATCTTGCTGTCTTTATAGCAATGAGCTTTCTTGAAGGCTGAACATGGTAAGATTTGTAAAAGAGATGTCCAAGGAACTTTCAGTTTTAGAAAATAAAGAAAAACAAAATGGAGATTTCCAAAATAAAGTTTCAAACAGACAGGTGTCCAGATAAAGGCAGACAATTCTCTCAGGATATTGCTTTTGTTTTAGTTTTAATTAAAGTTTCAAGGTCACTCCTGCTCCTTAGCTGTGCTCTAATTATTCTCCCAATGTTGTCTTATGATCCTTCTGTCAGGAGGAAATAGACATTTAATTAACCAGATGTCAGTCAATAAATCTTAAGTGTTATCATCTGTATCTGAAAAGCAAATCCAAACCAGTTAAAACGGTGCCTGAATTTTGACTTTATTAGTGTAGCATAGTTTACAGTTATTATGACGATGCTCTTCAAATTAAAACCTATAAAGTTCTTTAAAACATGATGTAAAAAAGTTTCCAGTGGGTTAGATGGGCAGTGCCATTAAAGGAGAGCTAAATGATTATGTTCACTATCTTTCTATAGTGATTTATTGGGTCTAATTTGTTCCTTTCTTCAAATAAAGGAGGCTGATTATAGAGTAAGACTCAATAAAACAAAATTGAGAGGTGCCAGATGCTTTCAGTTTTATCAACAGGCATTCTCTGATTTTTGTTCATCCTCTTCCTAGGTGAATCTCTTTCAAGGATAACTGGCTCTTCCTCAGCTTAGGAAGTTACTTTTGATTGCCTGATATCAAGGAGTGCAATTACTGGGTTATGTGATAAAAATATATTTGGCTTTGTAAGAAACTGTCAAACTGTCTTCCAAAGTGACTTTCATTTTGAATTTCCACCAGCAGTGAGTGAGACTTTTTGTTGCTCCTATCAAGAGTGGTCAGATTCATTTCCTAGAGTAATTGATCCAACCATGTCCAGTTTACAAAGTTCTGGCCAATAAGACAAATGTAAATCTACTGAGAGTCCTAAGGAGTCATCAGTAAAAAAGAACAAAGACAGAGTAGATCTGTTTTGTGGAGTACTTGAAACTGAGTCAGATATCTTGAGGCTAAGAGGGAGCCCACCAGGATAAGAGTCATTATACTGAAGAACTGTGAATAACACAGCCCAAAATGGAAGGCAAGGATTTTTTTTATGACGTTGTTGAATTACTGGATTACCCATTAATAGAGCTGATCTACCTTCTAGACTTTTAGTTATATGACATGATAGTGTCCTTTCACTATAAGCCTCATGTAGCTATTATTTCTCTATTACAGAATTTTTTTTAGGACAAGATCATACTTTTTTTCCTTTTGATTCCATGACAGCACTCAACACAGTGCCTTACACAATAAATCTGTTAATAAGGGATGACTGAATAATTAAAAGAAGGCAAATATAACTATGTTTTTGATAAAGAACATTTTATTATCTCAAATATCTACTGAATTCAATAAGATAGAAGGTTTCTGTCTTTGGTAATGGCCAAATAGCTCTCATTTTACCAGTACTTTCACAGATAACTAAAAATTATAAATAAAATAATATAATATAAAAGTAACCACTGAAGACAATGGAAAGTGAACAAAAAGAGGCAAATAATGGAATGGAGTTGACTCTGGAAATAATATGTAATTTGGTTATTTTTTTGTTTTGTTTTGTTTTTTGTGTCCATACTCATACCAGTCAACTATGTAAGATAGTTATTTTTTTTTAAATAAGCACATCAACATTAGTAGTAAAGGAATGGAATCCAGGATAACCACGGCCACTGTAATGTGAATTGCTCCAAAAACCCTCTGAACTCTAATATTTCAGACCCTCTTTCCCCTCTACTCCCTGGCAACCAGTAATATTTTTATTTTCTCCATAACTTTGCCTTTTCCAGGATGTAATATAGCTGGAATCATATCGTATGTAGCATTTCAGATTGACTTCTTTCATGTAGTAATATGGATTTAAGTTTCCTCTGTGTCTTTTTGTGCCTTTTTGTTTCCTTTTCATGTCGAATAATACTGCATTGCTTGGATGTACCTAGTTTATTTATCCATTCACTTGCTAAAAGATATCTTGGTTGCTTCCAAGATTTGTAATTATGAATAAAGCTGTTGTAAACATTCATTTTCCAGGTTTTGTGTGGACATAAGTTTTCAGCTCATTGAAACAAATGTCAAGAATTATTATTACTGGATTACATGAAAAGGGTATATTCAGTTTTGTAAGAAATTGCCTGTCTTCCAAAGTGGTGTATGCATTTTATGTTCCTATTAGCAATGACTAAGACTTCCTTTTGCTCTACATCTTTGCTAGCATTTGGTATTGGCAGTGTTTTTTATTTTGGCCACTCTACTGGTATATATCTTTTCTTTTTTAAGATACACACACTAAGGTATTTGGTGACAAAGAAGCATAGCAGTATAATCTCACATAGTTTAGAAAAAGTTGTGTTTATGTTGATGAAACAATAAGCAGCATTCACAAAGTAATAGATATTAGTGATGTATCTGCTTACTTTTACCTAACTTCATCTTTTTTTCCTCCTCGTAATCACCACCTTCTTCCTGTTTCACATCCAGAATAGCAGAGAGGAAGTGTTACTACATCCAGTGTTGGTGGAAGGAAGAGAAACATATTTCAGTTTCTTGTGGCTCTGACTATTCATAGAGCAATAATTTTCAAACTTAGTTACACATTGGGATCATCTGAAGAATTAGAAAAATTATTGATGCATGATATTACAAAACCATGCATAGATATTCAAAGTACAAACAGAACAATAATTTAATGTAAAAGTTAAAAATTATATTAATATTGTTTCAGATATATTACAACTAACATTTAGGAACTAACATTTATAAAATTTTGGCATAATACAGAAGAGTACTCACTATTTTCTGAAAAAGCTCTCAAAATACTTCTTCCTTTTGCAAGTACATATTATATAAGGTGAATTTTTTTTCAGATGTTTCAACCAAAACAATATTTTGCAATATATTGTGGGTAGAAGCAGATTTTAGAGTCAGGCTGTCTCTTTTTTACTAAGTTAGACATTAAAGAGATTTATAATATATTAAACAATGCTAGCCTATTCATTATTTGGTGAAGGAATTTAGTTTTAAAGATTAAATGTTTTATTTGTGCCAATATATAATTAGTTTATTGTTATTTTAATGAATCAACAAATATTTTTAAATTTCAATTTTAATTTCTGGCATTGCTTTTGATAGGGAAGGTTCATATAAATAAAACCTTTTTGGGGTCGTCAATAAGTTTTAAGAATATACAAGATTGTGCAAGTATGCTTATCTACCAATATTCACTTTGGAGGATCAAGAAAAACTTCCCAGCATTTGGCAAATTTTTGTGGGTTGGCTGGGAATTTAAAGATTAAAGATTGGGGTTGGGCGTGTGAGAGGATGTTCCAGGAAGAGAGATTAATGTGAACGAAGGCAAAGAGGTGTGAAAATTTGGAGAGAATTTTAGGAACAATGGACAGTCCATTTTAATTCATCAAGAAGCTGCAGAGTGCCATTTGTGTGATAGACTCACACTGTATTTGCAGTGCTGGAGAGTAACGCTCAATCTCTACCCTCAAACTCACAATTCACATTGGTGGAAGAACTGGATTATGAGTGAAAAAGCAGTCAAGTATACATTGGGCCTGACCTCAACATTATTTTCTCAGGTGCTTTCTTTTTCAAAAAACCACTTTACTTAATTTGAAAATTCTTCATTTATTCTATGTGAGAAGATATTTAATTAACTCTAATGTTATTATACTTTATCATCCAGGCAATCTTTAGCAGCAACTCCATTTTTCTTCACAGGCATCTTTTTTCTTTGTGTAGCCAGTTTTACACACATGCAGGTGAAATTCTTGAGCTGATATATGAACAAGTTATGTCCATTAAAATTAATGGGAGCTGACTGTGCACACTGAGAAAGGATACACTTCAAAAAGTTAATTTACACAATATTTTTTATTACGTTTTCATTGTAGGTTTTCTGTTTCAATTATGCTTAATGAAATATATTAGATCCCCTTGTCTCTAAGATTAGTGACATCAAATATGCTTCTAGTCTGTTTCATGTCTTTGGCTGTCCAAGGCAATCTCTTAAAAACAGAATTACCGGGGCCGGGGATTTAGCTCAGTGGTTTCTCCACCTGCTGCGCAAGCGCAGGGACCCGAGTTCGATCCCCGGTACCAAAAAACAAAAAACAAAAAACCCCCACAAAAAACAGAATTAACTTCATTGCCTGTGATGTTTAGACAAACGTAATGGTTTCCAATATAGTTCAATGCCAAAGTCTCCACAGTAAGAGAATAGATTAAGAGACTAATGAAGGAGAAATAACAGGTCACAGATTACTTGTAAAACATATGCATTTTAGAGATAATTAATGACACATTATTCATGAAAAGGGCATCCCTAGTTAAAAAAATAAAACTACAGTTTAAGGGATATTCAGGGTAGGAAGTGGGCCTTATTATCTCTCAGGGATGCTTTTCTGGGTTTTGTGTGGTTTGTCAACAAACCTTAATTTCATCAAAGATTATTCATCCACATCCTAATAAAACAAATTTTCTGAGAAACCTCAGAATGTGACAGCAAATCTAACTCACACATTAATGCTTTATTGACTTACTGGCTTCTGGATAAAATTGACCCTCTGTTAGCCTGGCTTTCTATATTTTTCATCTTGCTCAGGAACTGTCTAGGGCTTTCACTCCTAAGGAGCCAAGGAATCTGCTCATACTTTGTTGTTGTTCTTAATAATTTCCCCCCTTCTTCCAAAGGAACACCAAATAAGTACCTTACCTCTCTATTAACGTCATTGTCGTTATTATGCAGAAGCCTTACACTGTTTCCTTGCCATTCTGCTTGTGGTGGCTCTAGAATAATAGTATAGTATTTCAGCACCTCAGAAGGATTCCTTGGATTGAGCTTTTGAAGTTTGAGCATTTGCTTTCGAAGAAGTGAATATATATATATCTATATATCTATAACTATATATATATATATCAATCTTATTTTCCTGAGATGATTTTGTGCATAATATTATCTACTGTTAAACTCTTCCTTTTGAGTGCCTACATGCTATGTCTATGCAAGCAGCTTTATAGCATTTGCTCATTAATGACCCTTTGAGAAAAATAATGACTATTGTATTTTCCCCTTTTTTTTTCAGTACTGAAGATTGAACTAGGGCCTTTTCATTGAGCTACATCCCCTTTCCATCCCTAATTTTTTTTTCTTATTTAGAGACAGGGTCTCACTAAGTTGCCATGTTGCTCAGAGTAAGCTTGAGCTTGCAATCTTTCTGCCTCAGCCTCCCAGAGTGCTGAGATTACAGATGTTCACCATCATGCCTGACTGTCATTCTCTTTCTAGAGAAAGAAAATTGCAATCAGAGAAGCTAACATATTTGTCATGAATTTGAACCCAATAAAATTCAAACCATGTTGGATTGGCTCCCAATTTTGGCTTTTGGGTTCTTTAGCCTTCACTATATTATAATGAAATGGACATTAAGAAAGCATGTGTCATTTGCCATGACTCACTGTCCATGAACACCCTATAATAACCTGAGTTCTCACCAGGTTTGTTTCTAATCTATTCCCCCTGGAAGCTGGTCGAAATGGTTATGTAAAAATTTACATGTGTACATTTGTGTCTCCTACATTCAGGAACTCACATCAACTTTCTTTGGAAAATAGGTGGTAATAAAATGATAAGTGATGAAGAATGATGTACAAATACCTAAAGTTTTTCAAGCAAACTTTGCATGATAATTTTACTCAAGATAATGTTTACTTTTACCTTTTCAGTGCGAGGAGGTAGTATGGCTCAGGTTCTGCATCAGACAGACCTCAACTGTGACCAGGGTTCTACCCTTCCTGGCTGTATGATGTGGTCAGGCAACAACCTATGTCAGCCTCAGTGATCTCATCTAAAAAATAGGGCTAATCATGGGCCTATCTCACAAGGCCATTGTGGGGTTATATGAGCTGCTGTGTTGAATCTTAAGCTTTTTGGTTCAATAGAGATGTGCTCTGTGTGTGGCACTAATTATTTGTTTTCACCTTTAGTGACGATATCAACTACACTGGGTTTCAGAAAAGGTCATTCATGGCTTCATTCAGTCATGTTATACACACGGTGGCAATCATTAATACTGTTCCCTGCAGAAAATTTTGCTTTAGTGATCAACCAAATGTGCACACTTTATATTCAAGGAAAATTAGGTTTAAAAAAATTGACTTTTGAGAGCTGGAGATTTGGCTCAGTGGCACTGCACCTGCCTCATAATTACAAGGTCATGAGTTCGATCCTTGGTACCCCCAAAAATTGACTTTTGCTCTGTGTGTGATGTTTTAATTTTACATACTCACACTGATATTGTATGATGAGAAAATGAAAGTCATATATTATGCTTTGATGATTTTTGCTTATTTTAACAGTATCTTGGTAAGAATGCATTTTGCTTCACAGTCTCTGCCTACTTAGATGTTACTATGCTACTCTGAACACAGAATGTGGGCACCTTTGGTCCCTGGAGAGGGATGACAGCTATGCTTGCCAATCCTAAACCCAGAACGGTGTTGCACACGGTGGGCTACATTTGCAAGTTGTAAGCCCGGGGCAGAGCTTTGCACACACTCTTGTTTCCTGTCTCTTAATTTTAACTCATTTGCCCCATTCACTGTCCAAGATTCTTCATGGAGATTATAGCTCTACTGGCAAAATTCGTTACTTAGTACTTAATTTTATTTTTCTGCTATGTCTTCCTTTTACTGACCTCTTAAAAAGCACTGTCAGACTACTGTATTTGTTGGTACTTACATTTCGGAGAATGTGCTCTTTTTAGTCACTACAGGAGCTATTCATGCAAAGCAGGTCAAAGCCACTCATAGTTGTCCTTAATTACATGGAATGGAACCAATGCCTAGAATGGGGGCTGAGGCATTGTGTGGGCTTAGTTTTAATTTGAAGTTTCAAGATTGACCTGAAGTGCTTTTGTGAAAAAAGCACTTGGATAAATAGACTTGGGCACAGCAATTATCCAAGCAATGGCAGATGTGGAAGTGGAGAAGGAAAGCAAAGTTTAAACACACTAAAGTCTCAAAGAACTAGAATTAAGAATGCCACCTACACGCAAAATGTCAATATCATTGGTGAAATAAAATGTACAAAAATATTTAGTAGAGACTGGGAAGCAATCTGACAACTTTTTTCTTACTAGATCAATTTTTGGGTTGATTGTACACAAAAAGTCAGATATCAAAAGAAAATCACGTGTTGAGAACAGTTAATGTTGTGATTTATTTGTAGTTCAACCAGAAAGCTTTTCTTAAGCACGGCGCTTTCTTGTTTAGTTCCTCACAGATAAGTGCAATGGATATTGGTTAGTTGCCAGTCAGTAAAAGTGTTGAATGAAAATCTGGAACAGTTTTCTCATATTCTAGGAAACTGCAGGTACTTTGATAAACAATACTATCTTAAACATTTGTGCTTTCAGGTTTGGGAGTCGTTGTGATAGTGGAAATAAAGAACAGACATATCAATTCTGAATATATGGAAATATTGTTTGCACAGCATCATTCCAGTCACAACACCTATGCTAAAGCTAGTCTGGCAGTTTTATTTTTAATGTTGCAATTATAGCGTGAGGTAAAATTTAAAGTTACCAGTATATCTTCTTACTCAGGTATTGGATCCATAGAAATGGACTTCTATGTAGGTCATAAATCAGGAAATGATTTATCTTACCTTTTACTAAGGCTTGCTTTCAGAATTTTGGGAACTTTTTGGCCATTTTAAAAATGAATATACAGCTCTATTACTGCTGTGGCTGTTGTGTGGATTCTAGGTGATATGCTGAAGAGCATTAATTTACTCATTTACCTATAGGTTTCTGCAACATTCTGAATCACACCCTTTCTTGTATCTATGTTTCTTTCCTCCTTAGTCCTGCAATCACTTATTTATAGTCATTATCACCATTATTTTAACAAACTTCCTCTAAAAACTGATAAGAAGCTGAATCTGAGATTCATACAAGAGAACAGAGTTTTTCATGTTCTGGTATTTTAGAGACCTAGTTAAAAACCAGAGACTTTTGAGCTTACTTTTGTCTGTTTTATAAATCTTTTGGTGTTTGGAATAAAATGATGAAAATGAAAGCATTGTACTTGGTTGAATGCAAATCTTAACTTTTAAAAAATGCATGTTATGTTTCTTTAAATTTAGAGATGTCAATCCCTTTCTGACACTATGAATTGGACTCCACTGCCCTCTTCACACGCATATTATGAAGGTTGATATTTTTTCTCTCAGAAGGACATCTTTGAAAAATTTTGTTGAAAAAATCAAGATGTAAAATATGGTGATTTACCTCACAGGCAATCTTTATGTGGAGTATATATTTTGTAAAGTAGGAGAGAGTAATTTTATAACCAGGGTCACCACATTTTGTGTGCAGGGGAGTGGGTGAGATGCAGTCTATGATGCAGCCCCCAGTGCACATTGGCAGAAGAGCTCTTCTGTCTTCTTGGTCCATCCAGACAGGTGATGTTTTCTATTCCTAAAAATAATGTGACTTGTTCTAATGGCAGCTCTGAATAAAATGCTTTTAGAAGCAATTTTAAAAATTTTAACAAAAGTTAAAATTTGCGCCTTATTTATCCTTTTCTACAAATCCAATAACAAAGTCATTACCAAGTAAGAGAACCAGGACACATTTTCTTATATTTCTGGGAGCATAAAAATCTTTCCATGCTCGCATACACATATACATACACATAGCAAGAGTTAATTTTCAAAAAGTTCACCATATTTAATGACTTATTTTACTAATAGTCCAGAAAGTTGAAGATACAGCCTTTCTTCTATACATTCACACTGGGAGAGGTTGATTATAGAAATCATTTGGTAACTATATACTTTGTAGCCTTAGATATTCATTAAATTTAGAAAATGTTTTTTCTAGAAAAAAATTACTAATGTCAGAACCTTGACAACTAAATTTGTCTACCTGGAATCCAAAGCTACAATATTTGCAATTTTAATTTGCATAGTCACTTCTGTTTTGATAAGAAAGAGACATTGGCCAGTAAAAAAAAGTTGGCTTTACAGAATTTGAGAAATCAACTTTGAGACTATTACTCTGATGGTTAAGACTTAGTTGTCATAAGCACAAGGTCCTGAGTTCTATCCCTGGTACCAAAAAAAAAAAGATTGTCAATGTGATTGGCTTGGGGGCCACCTAAAAGTTTAGTAAAACACATTCTTGCATATGTCTAAATGGGTCATGGAGGTGTGACCTTTGGTATTATATGGTCTTCCACCCCTTCTTCTCTGGGACTGTTCCCCTGCTCTGGTTCTCTGCCACCATGAACTAAGTAGCTTTTCTCTACTGCATTTTTTCATCAGCTTTGGAGCCAGCTGATTATGGACAGAATCCTCTGAAAACATTAGCCAGATTAAATCTCCTCCTTAAATTGTGGGTGTCAGATATTGTGCACAGCAATGGAAAAGCTGACAATATAGAAAACTAGATGACTACATAGATTTATCATAAAAGTTATGTTCAAATTCTGAGCACTTTTGAGAGTGAAACAGAGAACTATGTTGGTACTGCTGTTGTTAATTGGGATTATCCCAGGTAAATTAGGATATATGAGGACTCTGACTAGATCTCAGAATATACAGTACTGAATTAATAATTCAGTATGGACTCTAGGATCCCACAGTACATATTTCAGGAATTTCTTAAACATACACTAAGTAACATTGCTAGTGTGTACAAGCATGAGTTGAATACAGAGCATGATCTTAAGGCCTTGCCATTATATTGGAGATAAAAGACAGGTATGTTCAGGCTAATTTGGCCCCTTTAGAATGCTGCTCTGGTCAAGACAGAAAAGTCTGGAATTTTAGGATCAAGTTGCTAAATGCTTTTGTTCCTGTGTCTGCACCTCTGTCCTCACTATGTTTCTAAGAGAGCCTTGTTCTGAATATCTAGTCTCTGGCAGGCCCTGTCCTTCTTTTGCTCACTTCGTTGCCACTTCCTGGTTTAGCTCCCACTTGCCTCTTTCCAGCTTGTTAATCTCATCCTTCTCCCTGTTCTTTCCTGATCATTGCTGAACAGGACTTCCCCCACTCTGCTTCTTTTCTCTAACCATTCTGGAAAACTGGCAACTAATTACCATACATATTTTATAGATTTCTTTCTAGCCTTTTATAGCATGAATTAATTTTATTTGCATATGTACACTGATTTGTTGATGTGTGGGAGATTGTTTATTAGTCAATTTTCTCTTCAATGATACATTTAAGGTTTTCAAACCACAGCTGCAACTCATTTTGAGTTTTAGTATGTATTATAATTTTATTTTAAAATCACACCATGCATGCAGAATTCTCTCCTATTTTAGCTTATTTTTTATGTTGTCTTTCTCTGACAAAAGTAGTGATTCTTTTTATTGTATTCTGTCCAATAGAGCAGGGAAACAATAATAAAACAAAGCAATTAAAAAGGAGGTAAGATAAACTTCTCACTGAGATGATAACATGCTGGCTTCTAAAGAATATTCCTTTGATCTATTTCCATGGGACTTCTACATTAATTAGATAATCACAATTTATTTCTTAGCATAGACCATTTGGAAATCAAAAATTACAATTAAAGGAAAGAGAGTTAATTGCAGAAGGTCCAATATGAAATCCAGTGGTGACTGATTCTATATTGCCACAAGAGAAGCAGATATTTGCCATTATCTCTTCTGTCTGATCAATAAAAACAGTCAAACTCAATAATTTAGGCCCATGATATAGAGCTCTCAGAATATCTCCAGAGTCTGCTTATGAACTTGATTGAATTCTAAGGGTTTGGAGTTTTAACATAGGCAGCAGAATTCATATTTAGGACAATATGAAGCGTTCAATATTTAACAATAAATTTGTTCCATGCTTATTGTATGTCCAGCAGCAAAAAATACTAGGATTTTAGCAGCAAATAAAATTGACCCTATCCATGCCTTTAAGGGTTTTCAAAGTAGCAAAAAAACCATTTAATATGAAATTATGAGTATGGTGTATGTTTCTAAGGGCAGAATGGAGCCATGGAGAGGTCTCGGGCTGACATAAACTTAGATTACGAAGGGGTATTTTGGCTATTCAGTGACCATACCATAATGAAATCATTTTTGAAAGGTGAGAGTGTTTCAGCAGGTGGAGCTAATGTGTATAGGAAGGCAGAGAGCATGGCAAAGGAAGGAGAAAATGATAAGGTAGGGCATTATCCAGTGGGAGCATGGATTGAAGTCATATTCTGATTGCCCTTGAAAACCTGGTCAAAGAGTTAGTGTTTCAATGGGCAGATAAAGAAACCACTATTTTTTTCCCCAGATAAATTACATTAGAATTGCAGTTAAAGGAAAATTAATCTGGCAATAGTGTGCTCAGTGGATTGGAATGAGAAAAGAGTTTGGAGGGTTTGCAGTTATGCACAGGAGAGGTAATAAAGTTGAGTTGGATTGGCAGTGGGGCTACAGTGAAGGAACACAAGGGAAGAGACACTGTAGACTATAGAAAACAGTATTATGGCTCCTCAAAAAAATTAAAAATACCATTAAGAGTGATTCAGCAATCCTACTTCTGATTTTGTACTCCCCCCCCTTGAAAACAGGATGATGAGCAGATATTCGCACACCCATGTCCACAGTGGCGTTATTTACAACAGTCAAAATGTGGAAATAATCTGTGTTCATTGATAGGTAAATGGATAAAAATGTGATATATTCATGCAGTGAAATATTTTTCAGCCTTAAAATGAAAGAAAATTCTGAAACTTGTTACAACACAGATGAAATTTGAAGACATTTCACTAAGTAAAATAAGAGTTACAAAAAGATTAATATTGTATGATTCCACTGCTATGAAGTACCTATAAAATAGTCAAACTCATAGAAATAAAATTTAGAATGGTAGTTGTCAGAAGTTGGGGGAGGACAGAGTGAGTTATTCAAAGGGTTTAGAGTTCTAGTTTTGCAACATGAAAAGTGTTGTAGACATTGGCTGCATGACAGTGTGCATGAATTTAACACTACAGCACTGTACACACCAAAATGGTTAAGAAGGCAAATTTTATATGTGTTGTACCGCAGTTACAAAAGGGAGAGAGCAGTGGGGACTGCAAAGGAAAGTTAGCTGTATGATTTGAAGCTTAAGGGGCTAAGAGAAAAACAGAAATAATGATTTCACCTGAGAAGAAATTAGTTGGAGAAGGTTAGTTTGAGGTAGTTGTGGTGGAAAGGAGAATAAGACAGAGGATGACTTGGATTTTAAACTATTGATTTGGAAGTTCTGGCTATGACATCTTGATGGAAGTAGTTGGAAGGAGAAGAGCTAAAATTAGGCTAATTTTCCTTTCCTCAGGCTAATAAAACTTACCTGCCTTGTGTATTAGATAAGGTAATCTGGTAATACGAACAAAAGCTTCCTGAAGATTGAGTGAATTATCCCTTTCTGGTGAAATTATCAAGGTTTTATGGTTATGTTGTCTAAGAGTAACTCTAATGGTAGGAACTTCAGAAATAGCAATGCATATGTTTTTCAGTAAAATCTTGTTACATTTTTAAAATGATACTTGACATCAAAGTCCAGCTTTATGAGATGAGTCAAAATTATTTGGCCCCACTATGATGGTTTTTGTCTTGGCTAGAATCTTAAACTTTCTTACTATTTATACCAGCCACCTGATGGGAGCAAAAACAGCAGGACCATTAAACTTCTTGAATATTTCTCAAGGAAATGGAGATGATAATAATATTGTATAAACAATGATGATATTACTTTGATATTGTAATTATTTCCTCTTTGGTTTTTTTCCCCCACTATTGTATGAGCTACTTAGAGGAGGGACCATATCTTCCTCATCTCTGTGACCCTAAGAACTGGTAAGGTTCCTGGAACTTAGTAGAAGTAAGTTCATAGCTCTTTTTTTTTGGTACCGAGAATTGAACTCAGGACCTTGTGCTTGCAAGGCAGGCAACAGAACCACTGAGCTAAATCCCTAGCCCTCACAGCTCTTGATAACAGAATCATAGGTGGTTAAAAATGGAAGAAACTAGAGATGTAATACAATTGGTTAAATGTAAAATACTGGGTGGGATGGCCTCCCTTTTGCTATCAAAGGAAGAGCTAATGTTCAGAGAGATTGGTTGGGTTGCCCATGGAAGTTCCAGTGAGCTAGTCATGATGAGAGCATGGATCTCCTGACTTGCAGTGCTGTTTTACTTTCACTGTACCTCATCGTTTCATGAAAGTTTCTTAAGCTCACAAATCACAAGTTAGATATTACTGTACTTTTGGTAGTACCTAGAATAGTACTTTGCACTTGGTAATTGTCTAATAAATATGTGCAGAATCTCTTACAAAGCAAAAATAGATGAGGGGGAGAGGATGTAGTAAGGGTGATATACCTCTGAATGATACTAAAGGTAAGCTTTTATTTGAATTGCTATTCTGCTACAAGGCTAGATAATGGATTATTAAATCAGATTTAGGTCCTCTCTGATGAACAAGCAATTTGATGAATAAACAATCATATTCATACAATCTTAGTAGCTGTGTGAGGTAGGCCAGTTGGCTATACAAAAATTCTTCAGTTGTTTTTATTAGATAAAAGCAGCAGCTAGAGATAATAGAAACTGGTGAAAATACATATGCTTCAATAACCTTAGTATAACTTATTATAAGAGAAGGTTTCATATCAAAGTTTTCCAAACATACAGATATGTGTTTAAAAAGTTAGGAGGGCAACATAAACATAAAATTGCATATACAATCAGCTGTGTAATCTGAATGAAGACCCTATTGTACATGGGCTTCTTAAGGGAGGCTTTCTTTCTTTCTGTCCTTCAGTGCATTCTGATCTCTGTCTTCCCTGTGGAGTATACTTGAGACAATTGTATTTCACCAGAGGGATAATGTCCTTTTCTAGGCCTAAATCAATGGCTGAATGCAGTACTCTTTAGATGAATGCTATGTTTTTAAAGATGAAGGCAGAGATCTCATTGTATTTTATCCTCCATTCATACAAAAAAATTTGAGACATCCAAAAATGCCTTAAACCAGTCTGTGGTGGTTAAGCTTGTTTGTATCAATTTCATTGGCTTGAGACCTGCCCAGGGGATTGGTGAGGCAGACTTCTAGTTGTGCCCCTAGGGCCTTGGAGGCATAACCTTGGGGCCTTATTTCTGGTCCCCTGCTCCTTCTCTGGCTCTGTTCCCCTGCTGCCATGAACTAAGCAGCTTGGCCCTTTCACCATGACATTTCTGCTTTGGAGTCAGCCACTCCTGGACGGGAAATCTTTGAAACTGTGAGGCAAATTAACCTTTCCTCCTTTAAATTGTGGGTGTCAGGAATTGTGTCCTAGTAACAAAAAGCTGACTAATTCACCACACCCAGAACATCTTTAATTTAATCATCACATGCCATTTCTAAAATTTAGCCACCAGACCTCTATTTTTATAAGTGAAAGCGCATTACTAATATTCATTAAGTGAATAGCAAAGTGTTGGTTGTTGGTTGAAATGTGGATGACAAGCTATTATGGCAACTGCTTTTGGTGACAGACTTCGTGAGATGAATGACAACATACCACCCTGGTTTTTACACTCTTGACTAGACCTGGTTTAAATTCACCTGAAGTAATACACACATGATTTCATACTATATATGTTGATCAAAGTATATTACAAGACAGGATAATATTATGTCAATATTCCTATTAATTGAGTTATTTAAGATAAACTGGTTGATTCAAGGCCTCAAATGGAATCTGGAAGCTAATTTCAATTATTTGGTGTCTGGCTGGATGTCTTTGTTTTATGAATGCCAGTGAATTGATATCAAACTCATGTGACAGAAACTTAAACACAGTCTAGTTAAATGGCTTCTTTAAATGTATAGGAAATAATGTTGAGAAAGAACCCAGACTCCTCTTTTCTTTTCCAGTGTATATTCCATGTGGGCTCCTCTGTTGTGAGCAAAAGCCATTTCCAGGAGAGAGTTGAGACACCAATATTAGATACATAAAAATCTTTCTCCCCACTGTTGGATTTGGGAAGACTTTAGACTTTGCAGTCACGCTGAAATCTGTCTCTGTGCTTACACTGGGGTGCATTATCAAATGAATCTGCCTGTCTTGCCTACAAGGCCAGGTTTCTCATCAACCGCAGCTGAGACATCTAAAAGATGTAGGCTCCATGAGTGTGCACAGAGCCCTTGTGGTTATGATTTCTAGCCACATGATGGTGGCAGCCATGAAGACAGTGGCTGTGATGACAGTGACCTGGCTGATTGTAAGCCAAATTATCTACCTGGGTTATTTTCTCCCATCTTGCCTAAAGAGTCAAATGCTAACTCGTAACATCAGCCTTTTGGTGTTCCAGATTCTGGTCATTAACATCAAACTAGAATAACTCTTAGAATCATCGTTTAAGAGTTTTATTCTAAAATTGCGACTTCTGTGTTATCTGCAACTTCAGAGTGCCCTCCTGTGTTCCTCCTTTCCTCTTTTGTTGTCATCACCCTCACCTCAAATGTCCAGGCTCTACAATATATGGAGACCCATAATAGGACTTGGACAGAGTGGGATTTTTAAAAAACTGGGTTTTTATGCAGAGAGAAAGGTAATCCTAATAACCAGTGCCCCTATTCATATATTTGAAACCAGATGAGGAAGTGAGAGATTTCTTGTTTTCACTATTTTATTACTACCTTCAGTGTCCAAACTTGATTTGGGTTCTTTAATTTTGGTAATTACTTCCCATCCCTTAGCCTGTGCAAGTATTTTGATACTTCAGTAACAAAACAGCCGTGGTAACTGCTGTTTTTTTTTTAATTTATATATCAATTGGTACATTTTATGTATACAATACATTTACATTTATCATTGGGTGTTTGTATCTGAACATGATGTATCTTAGTTCTTATTTTTTTCCCCATTACCCATGCACCCTTCACTTCCACCACCCTTCCCTATTTACATAGACTTTGTTTCCATTTTTTTTTCTTTCTCATAATTTTTCCTTTCCCTTCTTCCCTCTCCCCTTCCCCTCCCCCCCTGCTGTTTTAACTTAGGAATCCTTCTAAGAATTTGACTGACTCTAGATATTATTTCAAAAATTGGTGTTGTGGATAGAGCTTCATTGTCATTGTTTTTGCGTTTTTCTGGCCAATGATTTACTAACTAGATGCTACTTAGCCATAATTGAAATTACGTCCCATTTTGTATATGAAGAAAGAGATATTTTAGGTTCAACTTTGTTATATAAATTGCTCACTTGTTAATTCTTGATAAAAAAGTAGTACCACATAGCACAGTAAATTGAAATCACAAGTAACATTCAAAATACCAAGATATTAAGTATGACTTTAGCCAATAGGTATTATAAATACCATTTATGAAAGTAAAAAATGCCTAATTAAATTTCTGAAAAATAAAATCAGTCTTAACATTGTATAAGATTTAAATCTTTTTGGCCCTAGAAAAATATAATAAAAATGCATTTTGTATTTTAAACCATTGGTCTTCCTAACTGGGCAAGTTTTAGATTTTAGTTCTTGGCTTCTAAGTGTGGGCCTTCTCTTATTCTCTTATGCTCTTCTGCTGAGTCTCTCCCTCAGGGTGATGGTGATTATGATAACTAACATTTTATTGAGCACCTAATATTTACTAAGCACTGTAGCAAGGACTTAGATATACATTATGCCATTGAATTCTCTACTTTAGACACCAGAAAATTGAGACTTAAAGAGATTAAGTAATTGAGATCAGGTTTGCCAGGTGGGAAACAGAAACACTGACACAGATTGGCCTCATAAATTTTTGGTTTTCTCACTTTTTCAGGTTTAATTGGATTTCAGTTTCTTGTTCGTCACTAGCATGAGGTCTCCATAGACTCCTCAGTCAGTTTGAAGTAATCTCTTTTCATCTCACCCCTTGGATAATTTTATCCAAGGCAGAATCTGCTTGATGGCCTGGCTCTTTGGTTGGACTATGCAAACTTGTGAAAAATATACATAGGTCTATAAGAGACAGAGCCTGGTTGTATTTTCAAGATGCTCAATATATGTCTTTTTTCTTCCTCTTCCTTCTTTGTCATGTTTTGTTTTACAAATGACACAGGTCTTAGTTTTTGTTTTTTCCCCCAAAGAAACACTGATTTAGTTCAGCGTAGTCCTTGCATTGATCCTCTAATAAAGACACAGGGACTAGGCAAATGATAGCAAGGATCATGGAATGGGTTATCTGAGAATGCAATAATAGGCAATGGTGTCCATGTGATTTGTCATCGTGTTAATTAGACTTTGACTCCATCAGTCTGCCAGAGAAAGTTAGACTCCCCTGAGCAGAGGACATACACTTGATCTTAGAAAGAGAAGGGTAGATGAGTCACTCCAGTTATAAATCGATCTTGACAGGCAATGTCAGAAGCTTGGGACCAATAAGTCAGTGTCGCTTACGGAGCCCTAACCTGGCAACTGAGTAATTACTCTTGGGTTTTTCCTCTTGAATGCACCAACTGTCTTATTTGACAAGGTATTAATTACTGAACGGGGGAAGTTCAAGTGTCTGATTTCACTCAATCATTCAAACTCATGTCAGTCTCTATGCACGTTACAATTAGGCATGAGCAATAAGGCTGACGGAAAATAAAGACTAATTTGATCTCCACAATACCTCCAGGCAAACCGAATATATATATATATCCAGGTGCCAGAAAGATTTTAGTAATTCATACCATTCTGTATTTTCATTGTAATTGTCACTGCTATTATTGTCATCATTAGAAAATCTACCACACAGTAAAAATGTGATTTTTTTTCTACATTCCTGGACCACCTGGAGTGCAATTTGTGAACTGGGGAAAGGAAAAGGATTCTTGCAGTTTTTTCCTCAATTTACAAAATATATATTCTAGAAGGTCAGATACAGACTAAATTTTATATGCCTGAAGAGTCATTTTAAAATCATGTAAACCACCAGTGGGCCTAACCTTTGTCTTGGGCTGAATTAGGTCCCTGCTTTTTATTTTTCATTACACCCACAGTCTACCACTTATGGCATTATAATTCTTCTTATATTTTTCCCTTTCCTCATTTCAAGAAACTAGCCAGATCTTTGGCCTACTTATGTTTCTAGGCTAAAAGCCAAAGTTTGCTGCAAAACATGCACTTTCTGGGTTTTTGAAAAGCCTAAATCTATTGAATAGATATTCAAGGTGTTTTGGAGGCCAGCAGCATAGAGAGGATTTAGTGGGTCAGAAGCTGCAAAAGAGGATGGTGAGAGTTAGTAGAATCTAGAGGATGAATTCCTTCCAAAAAAGTAAGGACTCGGTATCTAATCCGAGAGTTCCTGAACAGGTGGCATGGTTCAGAGGATAGGGCTGGAGGCTGAACTACAAAGGGGTTCCTGCCTTTGCAGAGAAGCCTGTCCCCCCCACCCCCGCCACCCCGAGCACAAATGCAAGGCAGTACTGGTCTGAATAGAGTACACAGACTCTACAGTAAGGGAATTAGTGCTAGCCAGGGCAGATTGTGGACTGATTGCTACAGGGGCCTCCTGAAGTGATGGTTCCATGTGAGATGCTAGGTCTTTGCCTGGGCCTATTGGGTTACTCTCCAAATGGTCTCCGCCACTGCCCTCTGTTTGAAAGTTTAACCAAGACAGAACTGACCATTTGTTATGGTTTGGGTCTGGATGTTCTCCCAAAGCCTCATTTGGTCAGAAGTAGCTGAATCTGGAATGTGTGATGCTGGGATTAAGGGCATGTGATTACTAAATCACTACACGTGAGTAAGTGGTTTAGCACTGCCCTAATCCCAGTAGTCTGGATGGGATAAAAGAGGCAGAAAGACACTGTTAAGGTCCCTTGTTGCCTTTCGTACATTGTGTGAACCATGTTGTTTCTCCTCTGCAAGGCCTGTTTGTCATCCCTGCCTTGGAGCCAGCCAATTATGAACTGAAACCTGTAAGCCAAATAAACCCCTTCCCCTTTAACTTTTGGTGCTGGGTATTTTGTCTCAGCAATGACAGAAAAGTAACTAACACACCATTGTTAATAGAAAATGTTAACTCTGATTTCCTGCAAAACATTAAAAAGAAATTTACTCTGAGCTTCCAAACTTGTTGTCAACGCATTTTTACCCTAACTTCCTTTGCAAATTTATTCAACCCAAGTAAAATTCATGGCTTTCTTGGGATTTATGAACCCCTGATGTTAAGTGGTGACCCCAATGATTCCATTCTTTTCATTGACTTTAGTTATGGTACACAAATATTGCCTGCCTAAAATAGGTGCATTATTGGCAAAAAGGTGGAGAATGCTGGGCTTTGCTCTCTGTGGGTAAGCAGATGATTTTAGGAAGAAAGTCTAGAGAAGTCAGAATGGTTGCCAAGTCAAAATTGTCAGAAAAGATTAAATTTGAGCAACCAAAGACCTATAGAACTTGTGTTGAGGAAAGTGAGTTAAGGAAGGGGCAGGGATTTGCCTTCAGGGTGTCTACTCTTAGGGAGATCCTTTGCATATTTGGAGGATAGGAATATATTATGTTATCCACTTTTGTTGGACTTAGCTCCTATAGAGGGATGTGAAGGACTGAAAAGATAAATAATAATTGCAATGAACTTTAATGAGCTTAGTTTAGAAATTTTGGAAATCCCAAGATAGGCTTGATGGTCCTATTAGGCCAGTTGGCACCAAATAACATATTTATACTTGTAGTTCATGTCCATAGTCATGTGTTACTTATTCATTTTTCTTTGTGTCCTGAATTAGTTCCTCTGTCCCCACTGTAGCTGTTTTTTTCCTAAATCATAAATGCCTAGAGTTTAGGCATCATGTCTGTTTAATTCACTTTGTAAAATACCTAGCACACTTCCACAAAGCATGAAAGTTTAAATTAGAAAAATGATTATATTAAAAGACACATTGCCATTAATCTCTCTGAAAATACTCCCCCTCACTTTGAACACAATTATCCTATCATTCTTACCATTTCCTGAAGCAGTTCTAGAATTTCTCTTTCACGAGTGTCTTTAGTTTCGCTGTCTTGGCTAACTAAATATCTTGAATTGATTCCAAAACACTTACCTTTCATGGTCATTTTGACATTAGGGAAGAGCCAGGAGTTGCATAGTGTCGATTTCAATGAAGAAAGTGGATGAGAACATGCTGTAATGTTTTTATAAGCCTGCATTTCTGTTGGATGGCACTCAGCAGCAGCATTCACTGTATTTTTGATCGAATTTTATAAAGACACTAATGAAAGAGGACTTTATGAACTGCTCAGAATGTGGCAAGAACAATGGGATAAGTGTATTCAAAGAATGGGGAATGTTTGAGGGGGATTAATGGCAATATATTTTTTACTGTAATACTTTTTTAAAAACTAAAATTATTTATTTGACTGTCTTATATGCCCAAGAAATTACAAAATACACTTGAATAATGAGCCTATGTTTGAAGAGTGGAAAAGGGCTCTGAACACTTAAAAATAATGACCACATGTCATATAGCACTTCTTAGCCTCTATTAGGACTTTTTTTTTTGTACCGGGGATCAAACTCAGGACCTTGCACTTTTGAGGCAGGTGGCAGAATCACTGAGCTAAATCCCCAGCCTTTTGGGACTCTTTTAATCTTACCTTAAGGGTGTGAATGTGGCTGGGGGTACATAGGATGCTGGTGTTCATAACTGGGCATGGTGATGAGTTTCCCAAGTTCACACTGGTGGAATTACATTGAACTAAGGCACTTAGGCAAGTGCCTTGTTGGGTATAAATGAAAGGTGGGATTGATTCTAGTTTTCTAAATATGTACTTTTCCCCATGCTCCTCTTAGAATGTGCAAGGTAGCTGTCACTAAGATGTGTTTGTTAATAGATGTGAGCTGGCCACAAGAGGATAAAATGTCGATGAGATGAAATAACTTGCTTTGCTCCTTTGCTCAGGGCAGAGGCCAAAAAACTCAAGCCAAAGAAAACCCAAAGGCCTTGTTAGCTGAAAGAATGACTATAAATTATCAAAGTTATGAGGACTAAGAATCATAATGAAAGTCCAAACTTCTCTCTGAGAATTCACATTTTGAACACTCATTCCCCTTGAAATGTAAAGAATCATGTCAATTAATATATCCATGACAGAAGACCTGAGACATAATTGGACCAGAGAGGACAGGGCTATTGTTGGCACTGATGATGGACAGGGAAGGACTGAGCTCAAACAATGGTGAAAGCCTTGGAGCTAATGAGGTCAACTGTCCAAGAATTAAAAATAAAAATATCTTTAAAAGAGCCTTGAAATGTTCAACTGTAATGGTCCTTGAGCTGTTATCACAGGCTTTCATGTCTATTGGCCGCATTTCAATAACTGCTTTCAGTGTCCAGCTTGTTCGAAATTCCACACTTGAAGACTTCCCTTGGCAGGTATTTACTACAGGTGACAGGCAGTAAAAGCTCCAAACACACTAAAACTGTTCAGTGAAGTCCTTGGAGAGAGGCCTGAGCAGGAGAGATGGTTAGTCCAAAGAAGAGCAAATCTCTGAACATGTTTTGTCTCATTTGATTAATTACCTTAGGTTTAAATTGGAGGAGGAGAAATTAAAAGGCAGATTTTGCAATGATGGATGACCAATGACTGCATTTTATAGCACACTCATGATCTAGGAGCCTGAGGATGTCAGACAGACACTAGCCACAGACTTTAGTTCAGAGTCCTGTATTTTTCTCTTTCTGCCTCATTGGTACTCCTGTCTTCACCTAACAGCTTGAAGCAGACGACTTTCTGCTCTGTATCTCTGACCTCGATTTCTCTTCTCAGGGTCTATCACACATTTTAAATTAGTCATTGGATGTTTCTACTTGGATACTGAAATTTATCCTGTATAAATCAACTCACCACTTCCCATCAAACTGCTTTTCCTAACTTGTCACGATTCTAAGGGACAAGTCCTCCATTTTCTTTCTGTACCACTAAGAGTTACTGTTTCTAACACCTTCATAATAATCACTCATTGACACTAGTTTATTTTTTTCTCCAAGTGTCCTTTTCTGCAAATTGAACATTCAGATACATTTCACTCAGCCTTGGATTATTTCACTCATCCTTGTATTGTGTCTACTTACGATGTCAATCTTTCATGAGAATGGTGATTTATATTACTGAGTACCCTCACATCTGCTAATTCACTTGATCCTCATAATAATTCTTACAAGAACAAGGAAAATGAAGCTTAGTGGATAAGTGACTTACCAAGATCACAGCTATGCAGTGTTAGCCTAGGTTTCTTGACTCCAAATCTGTAACTCTTTTTATACAAGGAGGCTTTTTTGCTATTACTGTAATGTAGAAACCTGGAGTGTCCTTGAATACCCTTAACTCTTTTCAAGTGGTAGTGGCAGGTGGGATATAAGCTGAAGTTATGATTATTATCTTGAGTCTCCAAAGTCTACCTGTACTTTTCTTTCTCTCTTGAACAGACTTTATTTTTCTAATGGCTTTGTATTCACAGTGGTATTGAGTGGAAGGTGAAAGGAGCCTCTTTACTCCACATAAACATCCTCCTCAACCATCAACATCTGGGATTGATTTGCTAGATGTTGCTACATCTAGCTTATTTGTTACAGTCGATGAACCTACATTTCATTATCACCCAAAGCTGGCAGTTTACACAGGGCTCACTCTTGGCATTCTGTGTTCTATGGGTTCTGACAATTGTATAATAGCATGATTCCACCATTACACACTATTATACAAAGACACTATGCTAAAAGTATTCTGAGCTTTGCTTATTTTATCTCTCCTTTCCTCTTAACCCTGGAAACCACTCCTTTTTTTTACTGTTCCTATAGCTTTGCTTCTTTCAGAGTGTCATATACATTCTCAGCACACTTATTGTAAGCTGATAAAAGTTAAAATACATTTAATATATATAAGTTAAATAATATAAGTTAAATAATATAAGTTAAAATAAGTTAAATAATATAAGTTAAAAATACATTTAATATATCTAACCTACTGAAAACCAGAGCTTAGCTTAGCCTGCCTTAAATGTACTCAGAACACTTCCATTAACCTACATTGGCACTGGAAGAGAATACCATACTATGGATTGCAGGCCTAGGAAAAGATAAAAATTCAAAGTACAGTTTTTGTTGAATGCATATTGTTTTTACACCATTATAAAATAAAGAAAATCATAAGTCAAACCATCACAAGTTGGGAACTATCTGTAGTTATAATTATGCAGCATATTAGCCCTTGCCAACTGGTTTTTTTCTCATAGCAATATGCATTTAAGTTTCCTCTGTGCTTTTTCATGATTTGATAGCTCATTTCTTTGTAGCATGGAATAATATTCCACTGGATATCCACAGTTTATTCATTCATCTATTGAAGGACGTCTTTGTCACTTCTAAGTTTTGGCAAATACAAATAGAGTTGCTATAAATATCGATTTGCAGGTTTTTATATGGACATAAAATTTCAAATTATTTGGATAAATGCCAAAGAATACAACTGTTGGGTCATTAATAAGAATATGGCCAGTTTTATAAGAAACTGCAAACTGTTTTTCAAAATGGCTAATCTACCAGCAGTGAATGAAAGTTCCTATTGCCCCACATCCTTATCAGCATTTGATATTGTTGGTGGTTTGGATTTTACCCATTCTCATAAGTGTATAGTGATATCTTACTGGTGTTTTAACTTGCAGTTCCCTAACTGTATGATGCTGAAAATCTTTTCAGGTTTAGGTGCCACTTGTATATTTTCTTTAATGAAATGTCTCTTTAGATCTTTGGCCTATTTTTAAAATCAGGTTGCTGTATTTTGGAGCAGTACTTTATCAGTTGTTATTTGCAACCATTTTCTCCCAGACTATAGCTTGTCATCTTACTCTCCTGACAGTGTCTTTTGGTTTCTGGTTTTTTTTTTTTTTTGGTGCTGGGGATTGAACTTGGGACCTTGCATGTGCGAGGGAGGTGGCAGAACCACTGAGCTAAATCCCTAGCCCCTGACAGTGTCTTTTGTAGAGCAGAAAATTTAAATGATACTTATGTCTAGCTTGTCAATTCTTTCTCTCATAGTTTGTGTTTTTGGTGCTATATCTACAAAGTCAGTGCCAATTATAAGATCACCTAGATTTTCATCTATGCTATCTTTAGGAGCTCTGTAACTTTACATTTTAAGTCTGTGATCTATTTTGAGCTAATTTTTGTGAACAGTATAGCATATATGCCTAGATTTTATTAATTTTATTTTATTGTTTGCATATGGACATCTAGTCGTTTCAGAAAAGATTATCCTTTCTTCATTGAATTGCCTTTGATCCTTTGTCATAGATCAGTTGATTATATAAATGTTGGCCTATTTCTGGCCTCTTGATTTGGTTCCAATTATTTGCCTATTCTTTTTTTTTTTTGGTACCGGTGATCAAACTCGGGTCCTTCTGCTTGCAAGGCAAGTGGCAGAACAACTGAGCTAAATCCCCGGCCCTATTCGTCTATTCTTTTGTCAGTTGCACACTGTCTTGATTACTGTAGCATTATAGTAGGTTTTGAAGTTGTATAGTGCCACTTTTCAATTTTGTTCTCCATTAATATTGTGTTGGCAGTTCTGAAGTCTTTTTCTTATCCCTAAACTTTGGAATGTTTGTCAATGTCTGTATTAGTCAGCTTCATATTACTATAATGAAATACCTGAGGCAATTAATGTACAAAAAGAAAATTTATCTCATGGTTCTGGATGCTCTAGTCTGTGGTCAGGTGGTGCCATTTTTTTTGGAGAGCAGCGTATTGTGGAAGAGGTAAGAACAAATGATCGAGCAAACAGAGAGAGAAAAGCAGAGAGAGATTCAAAGACTGAGATCTCACAAATCCCTTCTAGGGCATGCACCCAGTAACTAAGGGTCACCCACTAGGTTCCACCTCTGGAAATTTCTACCACTTCCTAAGCATGCCACCGTAGGGACTAAGCCTTTAACACATGGACTTTTGGGGAACACTCATCCATAAAAATATCCATGTTCCAGGACTTTTTGTCAATTCTTTCAGATTTTCTATATAGACAATCATATTATCTGTAAACAAAGATAGTTGGAAATAAAAAGTATGTGAAGAGAAAGGGACAAAATAAAACTATCTTTCCCTGTTTGTATAACTTTTATTTCCTTTCCTTATTTTGTTAATTAGAACTTCTCAGATGATGTTGAAAGGAGTGATGAGAAGGGACATTCCTGTCTCATACCTAATCTGAATGGGAAAACTTTTATTTTCTGACCACCCAAAGTGGTGTTAGCTGTAAGGTTCTTTGTTTTGTTTTGTTTTTTCTTTTTTGTGGTACCAGGGATTGAACTCAACCCAAGGCCTTCACACTGAGTTACAGCCAACCCTTTCAAAATTTTTTATATTGAGTCAGGGTCTAGCCAAGTCACTAAGTTATCCAGGCTGATTCAAACTTTGGATCTTCCTCAGCCTCCCAGAGTGCTGGGATTATAGGTCTGTTCATAATCCACCATGTCCAACTAGCTCTAAGTTTTGGTAGATGTTATTTGTCAAGTTGAGGAAGTTCCCCCTCTCTTTCTAATTAGCTAAGATTTTTAAAATTATAAATGGATGTTGGATTTTGTTAAATGGTTTTGCTGCCTGTTTTGGTATAATCATGTGATTTTTCTATTTTAGTCAACTAAATGATGTATTACATGAATTCATTTTTTTTGACAATGAATGAGACTTGCATGCTTAGAATAAATCCAACTTTGTTATGTTGTATAATTAATTTTATGTGTTGTTAAATCTCATTAGCTAATATTTTGTTGAAGATTTTTGCATCTATATTCTTTTTTTAAAAATTCTTTTATTGGTACATTTTAGGTATACAATTCATTTACATTTATCATTGGGTGCTTGTACCTGTACATGATGTATCTTGGTTCTTATTTTTTCCCCATTACCTGTGTGCCTTTCACCCCCACCACCCTTCCCTATTTACTTTTGTTTCCATTTTTTCTGTTCTCATAATTTTTCCTTTCCTTTCTTTCATTTCCCCTTCCCCTCCTACCACCCCTACACCTTTGGACCTTTTCCTACTTCAAATTATCAATTATTCATTTTAATCATTTTAACCCTTATTTACACTTTCAGTTTCTCACACTAGAGAAACTTTGGTATTTACACATGTGTGTCCTATTTATTTCACTTAAGAGTATGGCCTCTATATGCATCCATTTAGCTATAAATGTCTCTAGTCTCTCATTCTTTATGGCTGAGTGGTACTCTATTTTATAAAAAAGCCCCACATCTTTTTTATCCAGTTTCCAGTTGATGGGCACTTGGGCTATTTCCAAGCTTTCACTATTATGAACTGTGCTGCTATAAACATGGGTGCACATGTATCACTGTGGTATGATTCTTTCAATTCTTTGGGGAAGATACCCAGCAGGGGAATAGCTGGGTCAAATGGGACCTCTAGCCCTAGTTCTTTGAGGTATCTCCATACTGATTTCCACAGTGGTTGCACCAGTCTGCACTCCCACCAACAATGGAGAAGGGTTCCTTTCTCCCCACACCCCTGCCAGCATTTGTTATTGGCTGATTTCTTGATAGCAGCCATTCTTTGTGGGTTGAGGTGGAATCTCAGTGTTGTTTCCATCTGCATCTCTCGAATAACCAGCTATGTCGAACATTTTTTCATGTATTTATTTGCTGCTTTTACTTCTTTGTCTGAGAAATGTCTGTTCATTTCAGATTCCCATTTTTGAATTGGGTTTTTGAATTTGGAGGTTCTGATTTTTTTTTCAATTCTTTATATGTTCTAGATTGTAGACCTTTGTCTGAGGTACAGCTGCTAAAATTTTTTTCCCACATTGTAGGTTGTGTCTTAGTTCTGTTGGTGGTTTCTCTTGCAGTGCAGAAGCATTTTAATAAGATGAGATCCCAGTTGTTGAATCTTTGTGCTAGTTCCCGTGAACAGAGCTTTTGTTCATAAAGTCTTTTCCTATGCCAATGTCTTCAAGAGTTCTACCTAACTTAGCTTCCAGCAAGTTTAGTGTTTCTGTTTTAATATTTAGATCTATAATCCACTTTGATCTTAGTTTAGTGCATGGTGATAGATGTGGGTCTAGTTTTAATCTATGGCAGGTTGAAATCGAGTTTTTCCAACACCATTTATTAAAGAGGCTATCTTTCCTCCAATGAGGGTGGTTGGCTCCTTTGTCAAAGATGAGGTGGCTGAGTATGTCTGGAGTTGTTTCTGCATCTTCTAATCTATTCTGCTGAACTTCAGTCTGTTTCTTTGCCAGTACCATGCTGTTTTTATCACAGTAGCTTTGTAGCATAGTTTCAAATTGGGGATTGTGATAAGCCCTGCAAGTCTCTGTTGCCTAGAATTACTTTTGCTATTCTAGGTCTCTTCTGGTTCCAAATAAATTTTTGGATTGTTTTCTCTAGTTCAGTGAAGTATATTGTTGGAATTTCAATCAGCATTGCATTAAATCTATATAGTAGTTTTGGAAGTTTGATCATTTTCACTGTATTGGTTCTTCCTACTTAGGAACAAGCGATATCTTTCCATTTTCTTATAACCGCCTCGATTTCTTTTTTCAGCATGCTGCAGTTTTCAGTGTAGAGGTCTTTTGCTTCCTTTGTTAGGTTGATTCCTAGATATTTCATTTTTTTTGGATGCTATTGTAAAAGGAATTGTTTCCCGAATTTCTCTCAATGAGTCTGGTCTTTGTGTATAAAAAGGCTATTGTTTTTTGAGTGTTGACCTTATATCCAGCTACTCTATTGAATCTGTCAATTAGGTCTAGAAGTCTTTTGGCCAAGCTTTCTTCTATGTAAAGTATCATATCATCAGGAAATAATGACAGTTTCATTTCTTCCCTTCCTATCTTTATTCCCTTTTTTTTTTTTTTTTGGTACTGGGGATTGAACTCGGGTCTTTGTGCTTGCAAGTCAGGCTGCAGAACCACTGAGCTAAATCCCCAGCGATCTTTATTCCTTTTATTTCTTTCTCTTGTCTAATTGCTGTGGCTAAAGTTTCCAGAGCTATATTGAACAGGAGTGGTGATAGTGGGCATCCTTGTCTTCTCCTGATTTTAGCATGAAAGTTTTCACTTTTTGACCATTTAGTATGATGTTGCCTGTTGGTTTTTCATAGACAGCCTTAATCAGGTTGAGATTACGTCCTTCTATTCCAATTTTCTGTAGTGTTTTTATCATGAATGGGTGTTGGATTTGTCAAATGCCTTTTTTTGCATCTATTGAAATGATCATATGGTTTTTGTCCTTGACATGTTAATATAGTGTATTATATTTATTGATTTATGAATGTTGAACCATCCTTGCATCCCTGGGATAAATCCGACTTGGTCAGGGTGTATGATCTTCTTGATGACCCTCTGTATTCTGTTTGCCAGTATCTTGTTGAGGATTTTTGCATCTGTGTTCATTAGGGAAACTGGCCTGTAGTTCTCTTTTTTGGGTTGGGTCTTTCCCTGGTTTTGGAGTTTAAGTAACACTTGCTTCCACGAATGAATTTGTGTTTTTTTTTCCTTTGGTACCAGGGATCGAACTTGGGTCCTTGCGCTTGTGCAGCAGGCAGCAAAACCACTGAGCTAAATCCCCAGCACCCCCACGAATGAATTTGTGAGCCTTACTTCCCTTTCAATTTGCTTGATGAGTTTAAAGAGTAATGGCGATAGTTCTTCTTTAAATGTCTTGTAGAATTCAGCAGTGAAGCCATCAGGACTTTGGCTTTTCTTTGTTGGTAAATTTTTAATTACATTTTCAATTTCACTGAATATAATTGGGGTGTTTAGAATTTCTATATCTTCTTCATTTAACTTTGGCAATTTGTATGTATCTAGGAATCTGTCCATTTCTTCTGTGTTTTCCATTTTTTAGAGTACAGGTTCTCAAAGTAGGTATTGATGATCCTCTGAATTTCTAAATTTCTTTTTCATTCTTAATTCCATGGATTTGAGCCTTTTCTTTCCTTTTTTTGAGAAGGTTGGCTAAAGGTTTATTAATTTTATTTATTCTTTCAAAAAACCAGCTCTTTGATTCATTGATTTTTGGTATCATTCTCTTAGTCTCCATTGCATTGATTTCTGCTCTGATCTTTATAATTTCCTTTCTTTTTTTTTTTTTGTATTAAATTCTTTTATTGGTACATTGTAGGTATACAACACAATTACATTTCTCATTGGGAATTGTACCTTTATATAATGCATCTTGGTTCTTATTTTTTCCCCATTCCTAGCCCTCCCTTCACCCCCTCCACCCTTCCCTATTTACAAAGACTTTATTTCTGTTTTATAATTTCCTTTCTTGCACGAGCTTTGGGTTTGTTATGCTCTTCTTTTTCTAGGAGCTTGAGGTTCTGCATTAGGTTATTTAACTGAGTTCTCTCTGTTGTCCTAATATGGGCATTCAGTGCTATGAATTTTCCACATAGAACTGCTTTCCTTGTGTCCCACAGATTCCTGTATGTTGTACTGGCATTATCATTTACTTGTAGAAACTGTCCAATTTTTAATTTCCTCTGTGACCCATTGGTTGTTCAGGAGGGTTTTATTCAATTCCATGTCTTTGTGGATGTTTTGTGGTTTCTAATGTTATGACCTCCAATTTTATTGCACTATGGTCTGATAATATACAGGGAGTAACTTTAATTTTTTATATTTACTTAGACATGTCCTATGAGCTAGCATGTGGTCTATTTTGGAGGATGACCCATGTGCAGCCAAAAAGAATGTGTATTCTGATTTTGTGGGGTGGAACACTCTGTAAACATCTGTTAAGTCCATTTGTTTAGTAGCTTGGTTCATTTCTAGAATTTCATTGTTAATTTTTTGTCCAGATGATCTGTCTATTTGTGACAGTGGGGTATTGAAGTCCTCAACTACAATTGTATTAATGTTTATTTTACTTTTCATGTCCATTAACATTTGTTTTGTATAGTTGGGGGCATTCAAATTTGGTGCATATATATTTAGGATTGTCCTCTCTTCCTCTTGGATTGTTCCCTTCTCAAGGATGTTGTGACCATCTTTGTCTCTCTTAATTAGTTTTGGTTTGAAATCTACTTTGTCTGCAAAGAGGATTGCTACCCCTGCTTTTTTCTGGGTTCCTGTCAAATGCAGAACTGTTTTCCATCCTTTTACTTTCAGTCTATGAATTTCCTTTTGAGTTAGGTGTGTTTCTTGTATACAGCATATTGGTTGATTTTGCTTCTTAATCCATTCTGTCAGTCTGTTTCTTTTGATTGGTGAATTGAGGCCTTTAACATTGAGAGTTATAATTGATAGATACTGACTCATCCTTGTCATGATGTTTTATTGTTATTGGCTCTTTTATTTCTCATTTTTTCCCACTTTCCCTTTAGTTTCTTATGTTGCCTGGTGGCTTCCCTCTGTTGGCCCTCATGGAGTTGTGACCTTCATTGCCTTTTTCTAGGATCTTACTTAGAATTGTTTGGAGTGCTGGTTTGGTGTTCATGAAATTTCTCAGGTGTTCTTTGTCTTGGATGTATCTAATTTCCCCATCGATTTTGAAAGTTAATTTTGCAGGATACAACAGTCTAGGTTGGAAGTTATTTTCTTTTAGGGCTTGAAATACTTCACTCCAGGCTCTCCTTGACTTGAGCGTTTGATTTGAGAAGTCTGCCATGATTCTGATGGGCTTTCCTTTGTAGGTGATTTATTTCTTTTCTCTAACTGCCTGTAGGATTTTGTTCTTCTGTTGGGTTTCTGAGATCTTGACTATTATATGTTTATGTGTAGACTTTTTTTTGATCATGGCTAGTTAGAGTTCTATATGCCTCACTTATCTGTATGTCCAATTCTCCACCTCTGTCTGGGAAGTTTTCTACTATTACTTCTGTGAACAATTTTTTTAGGTCAGTTGTACTTTGTTCTATTTTTTTGTGGATTCCTATCAGTCCTATGTTATTCTTCTCTGCATCATCTAGCAGCTACTGGATTGATTTCTCGTGGTCCCTTACTATTTTGAAGAGATCTCTGTTTTCATTGTCCTTAACCACAATCCTGTCTTCTATATCTGATAATCTATCTTCAGATTCCCTTAGTCTGCTCTGCATGCTTTCAGTAGAGTTTTTAATCTCCTGAATATCTGTTTGAATCTGTTTCATGGTTTCCATCTCTTTCTTATGCTGAACATTCATGGCTTCCAGCATGTGTCTGAGCTTGTCTATTTTTTTTTTTAATCTGTTTCTGTTCTAGAGCTTCTAATCATGTGTTTCACTCTGTTCACCATCTCCATAGTTATCTGGGAAATTATTTCTGTTTTGAATTTTTCTAGAGCCTCATTCATCTGTTTTGTTACTTCCTGTGCTATCATTTCAGGGTGTCCTGTTGGTTGATTTTCAGACTTTTCCACCTCATATCCCCCAGAATTTGCCTTTTGTGTGGTGGAAGTCTGAGTTTGTGCATTACTTAAAAGTTTTCTCTTTTTTTTTTTTTTTCTTTTTTGATGCTGTTTTTGGTTTAGTTCCTGGGTTTATACTTTGAAGTTGCTTATTGTAAGTATCTTTGTTGATGTATTTAGATCACTTATAGAATGACTGTTTCTCAGAGGTGTCTTCCAGATATAGCTGGTCTTTAGGTTTTTAGGTCTCTAATGGCTCTGAGGCTGTCTCATTTTCATTCTATCAGAAAGGACAACTGATTAGATCAATCACAACACCGTAGCCCAAGTGATACAGTCAGCAACACAATAGCATCAAGTACCTCTTAGAAAATGACAATTCGTGGTAGTTATTAATCTATCACCTTTAACTGTGTGAATTAAATCAAAATCAAGGACCAACCCAACATATGTTTACAGTGAATAAATTCTTCAATATAGCAACTTTACCCTTCGGGATGGGAAGTTAGAAGGCTTTGGGGAGGGAGAAATAGGTAAGTAGAAGGATAGGGGAAGGTTAGCAGTGAGGCCAGAGAGCACAGGCAAGAGAAGGAAAGAGAAGAAAAGAAAGATAAAGAAGAAATCTAAATTAGGGCCAGAACAGGAACACAAAGAGAGATGAAGAACAAGGTGGGACAGCAAGTTAGAGAGGCAGAGAGAGGGAGAAAGAAAAGAGAAAAGAAAGAAAACAGAAAAATAAAAATTTTAAAAGAGTAACAAAGAAGAAAAAATTAAAAATAAGAGCAAATAAATAGTGGTAATTTTGAAAATAACAAATAAAAGATAAAAATGAAAGGCCTCCTTCACGGTATGTTTCTGCTGTCACAATAGACAACATGGGCAGCAGTGTCAATGAGTCCCAATAAGCTAGTCACAGACTTGTGAGATGCAGGCAGATTTCTGGCTGCAAGTTCCAAGTTGAGCTCCTTGACCTCCTGCAGGGTTGAACTCTGCAAGGTTCTACTGCAGGTTCCAGCTGCCTTTCCCCTGAAGATAGTCTAGGTTCCGATGGGAGGTGATGATCCCTCCAACTTACCAAACATGGTGGTCTGGTATGCCTTTATTGCAGAGATTCTCTTCACTTTTCCGGTGGGCTTCAGTTTTCATCAGGGAGCCTGAGATAGGCCCTCTCTCTGTTGTTCACTTCTCCAGCTCAGGACAATGGCCTTTATGACCTCCTATGCCTCTGTAGTGTGGCTCCAAGTAGCTGTACAGCCAAGAGGTTGTGGTGGGGGAGCTGCATCTGTATTCTTGAGAGATATCAGTCTATAATTTTCTTCATAATATCTTTGATTTTGGTATTAGAGTAAATGAGAACCACATTGCCTGAACTAAGAAAGTATTCCTTGTGTTTCTGACTTTGGAAAGAGATTGCAGAAAATTAGTATAATCTTCTCCTTAAATATTTGGTAGAATTTGGCCTGATACTTTCTTTTCTAAGAGTGTATTAATTATTTATTCAAATTATTTAATAGATATGGGCCTATGCAGGTAGTCTAAATTTTTTTTTTGGTGTGTGTTTTGAAAAATTGTGACTTTCAGTGAATTTAAAGGTTCATTTCATTGAAGTTATTCAATTTATGGGAATACTATTATTCATAAAATTTATTTTCTTTGATTTTCAGTGGGATTTGTGGTAATGTCTCCTCTTTTATTTATATTAGAAAACTGTGTTCTTGATCTCTCTCTCTCTCCTCTCCTCTCCTCCTCCCCTCCTCCTTTCCCTATTCCTCTCCTTCTCTCTCTCCCACTCTCTTGACCCTCTCCCTCACCCTGGCTGGAGGCTTATCAGTTTTGTTGACCCTTTTGAAAGAGTAGCTTTTTTTTTAATTACTTCTATCAATTTCTTATCCTTTTACCCATCAGTGGACATTTGGGTTGTTTCTTAGCTATTGTGAATAATACTGCAGTGAACATGAGAGTACAGACAAGCTGAAGAGACCTTGATTCTAGTTCTTTTGAACATAATCTCAGAAGTAAGAGCTGGATCATGTGGTAGTTCTATTTTTAATTTCTTGAGGAACCTATTTGTTATTTAGAAGTATATTGTTTAATCTCCTTGTTTTTGGAGATTTTTTAGTTCTTATTTGGCATTGAGCTCTAATTTAATTCCATTGTGTTTTAAGAGCATGCACGGTATGTTTGTTCATATGTATTTTGTAGATCAGAATGTAGTCTGTTCTTGGTGAGTGTTTCATATGAGCTTGAGAAGAATATGTTTTATTCTGTTGTTGGTGAAGTACTCATTAGCTGTACCTCACCTCCAAATAGTTGATAGTATTGAGTTCAACTTTGTCCTTATTGACTTTCTACCAGATGGATCAGTCCTTTACTGATAGAGTATTGAAGTCTCCAACTATAATAGTAAATTCATCTATTTCTCCTTACATTCTATCAGTTTTTGTCCAGTGTTTCTTCATCTATTTTATTCAAACCTGCCCAATGTGCCTTTTCACAATCTCTGTAGCTTAACAGCATGACTCAATCAAATGATCTGCTCATTTTCTTTTACAGTTCCACCTAAAATTCTGCAAGTTAAAATCTTATGCTCTAACCCTATTTAATTTCCCAAGATCCTATTTTTTGGGAAGGAGCAACTATTGTTACTTGTATTAACTCCTTCTGAATGACAACTTTTTGTACGTAGCATGTGACAACATATACGAACCTCAAGTGTTCTTCTAATGTTAATACTATGAGTGTAGGGCAGGTAGCCTGTCTATTGGTTCCTACATATGGTGGGACATAGCACTTAATACAACTTTGCTAAATGGTTGAATGAATACATTAGTGTCCAGCTGGAGAAAGAGATTTTGTGTCCTAATGTTTGAAAAACTAGAGGTCAAAAATGAAGATTTAAAAAAAGAGTAAATGGAAAAAAACCAGTTCTTAGGAATCAAAATTTTATTCTCTAAAGAGAAAAGTACATAGCAATGTGTGATAGTGAAAATAATATTGCATTTGGGGTTATGAAATCTAAACATGAGTTATATTTCTATCATGTTAGACAATTTACTTATTCTTTTTAAGCATTAAATAATACTTCATGGAGTCATTATGAGAATGCATTGAGATATGGTGTTCTACATATGCTATTAAATATTTCCATTAAATCTTCATCAAGTGTGAGAGTAAGATGACACCAAATACTTTCCACAGATAACTGTTTGAAAAACACTTTTTGAGTGTATTTATATAGAATAGCTCTGACACAGTTCACTTTGTCATTTTTGTTTAGAGAAGAAGTGAATCCTGATTTTACTGTTTTGCTTGGCTTACATAAAAAAGTTCTACATTGTATTACTAGTTTGTAGAACTTAAGATTAATGCTTAATGGTTGTTTACAAAGACACATTTTTATTTCTGTATCATGAGTTCATGCTATTGGGCTTATACTGTCTGCCTTGTATAAACCCACTTCAATTCTCAGCTACTAATTTGTTTTTAATTAATGAACATATAGTGGAAACATTGAAAAATCTGCTCTTTCATCATGGAGAAGTGATCCCTGAAATTATCTGTTGGTTTTGTGTGCGCCTTTTTTGTTATTTAAGGTTTATTGCCAAATGGAAATGGAATTCCCTATAATACATCAGCAAAACTAGTGTTATTCCATAATGGAATTTCTGAATTATCACTTATGTAGTATATATGTAGTTTTCAAGAGTGTAACTGATTTCAAAAGAATCTCTTCCCAGAGCCTGAAATTCTGTTAAACTTTTATTAAGTATATTTTTTTAAACAAGTTTAACTGAGGACTCAGTGGGTAGGATATTTCTAAGTTAGAACTCACCTATTAATTCCTACCTATTTTCCACAAGAGAAAGGACTAATTAATGTCTTCTAATCGAAGCTTCATCTTTCCTAGTTGGATCTAGCTATGTAGCAATTTTTATTATACAGTCACATTCACACCCAGGGGGCTTGAAAGTTAGTCATATTACTCTAGACTTGTATTTTCATTGGGTTCTAGATAACCAATTTGTGCAATAACTTTTTGTCTTCATCCTTGAATAGTACCTAATTCTTCATCTTTTCCAACTCAGGCCCATTTGGGTTGCTCTTGGTACCTAGCAAGCTCTACCCCTCCCTTTTCTCTAAAGTTAGAGGCCTGCTCCCAGCACCAACTCAATCCACTAGGCAAAGAACAGCTGTGATTAGTCAAACATTCAAATTCACTTCATTCTTCAAGAGCCCCATTATCTCATCTTTCATTACTTCACCCTTTGGATTCAATTATCCAGCTATACTAAGCTTCTGTCAGCTTTCCTAAGCCATTGCTCTCTTTGGTGTCTGAGTATTTTCTTGTGCATTTTCCCTTGTATGGATCAGTTTTCCATCCTATGCCCCTCAAGCATAGATACAGATCCTTCAGCTTATTATTCCAAGATTCCTCAGTTGGTGTTAGGCATTTCCCCATGTATTTTAATCACATCTTGTATTTCCCTTGTCACAGCAGTATTATATCATATTGTAAAGGCCTTTTTACTTATTTGTTACCGCCTTCCTTACCCTCAGATTATAAGAACATTTATCATATTAATAATTTTATTTCCATGTTTAGTAAAGGGTCCATTATATAATATTTGATGAAAACTTTGTAAAAAAATGTTGACTTTCTGCTACCAACCAATATTGAGTTTGGCTTGCTACTGGGGCTGAATATCCAACTCTCCTTGAAGAAACCAGCTCTGTAAACACTTTTATTTCTTCATGATAGCATGTTATCTAGAACCATAAGCATCCTATTACCAGTTTGAAATGTTGAAATAGTTACATGATTCTGAAGCTCTGCAGATCAAGACTAGTGGAGGTTTGTGAAAATTCCTGTATGGTATGATTCTTCTGCAAATCTCCCCACCTCAAAGCTGTCCTTCGAGCAGCTGTGTAGTTATATCTTTATGCAGAATCATATCTTTCTGAAAGCCATTATTCTCTTGCTTCTTGACTGTGTAAATGTAGCAGTTTGCATTGACAATAGAGTCAAGGGAATGGAGACCCCTCCCCCTGTCACCCCCTACATGCTTCTAACATAAACTTTTAAACTTTTTTCTCAAGAAAGAAGGTAGTTGCAGCTTCACAAGTGCTTCTGGGACTCTAAAATGAACACACATACATGGATGCATTCCTGGGTCTATTGTAGAAAAATAGAAACCACTCTTTCCACATATCTAATTAAAACAGGTGAGCAGATGAAACTAAAATTATGATACAGTGGATTTCAATCAGATTTTATTATTCAAAGAGTAACCTGTTTTATAATTCTTAATTTAACTCCTTTCATAAGAACCCAGCTGATATAGAAACATCAGTCTTGTGGCCCATAGACTGAGCCAAATGTCGGTTTGATTTGGCTTACATAGTGTTGACCTGAACAGTATTTTTAAAAACTGCACTAGTTGTCAATTTTTAAAAATTAAGTTATACATTTAAAAATTTGGTTTCTCTTTAAAAAGATGAGAAAATCAGGGCTTGATTATAGGCATAGATAAATTGCCTTGAGCTGAGTGAAATTGCCCTCTCTTGAGGGGCCAGTTCTTTCTGGTTCCCTAGTTTTGCTCCCTAGTGTTACCACCATCCTCAGACTAGGCCATGTATTTATGTCCCTTACTGGGCCCTTATAGCCATTTGAGTTTATGATTTTTGGTCCAGTGATCCAGTACTATCTAATTTCCAACTTACTAGATTTTAGGCTGTGTGTGATCTTCCTCTGAAGTGTATATCTAGTCTCCTTCCCCTTCTATTGGACATATGGCATAGAACAATTAATTTCCAGTAAAGTGACAGGATTGTGCATGAGGAGAAATAACACCAAAGATGCAGGCATGCTTAAACATGCTATAATTGATCTGGTGGCACACAGGACACCGTTAAAATGGAAATTTTGGGGAGGGGAAGATTTTTAAGGTAAAGGAAAATAACCACATATCTTCTCAAGTAGAAAAATGTAGACTATATCACTTTTTATACTATAATCCTAATTTTAGAGGAAAACATATGTATATACATATGGAAAATGTCAGAGAGAAAGGAAATATATTGATATGTAGGTTTTAAAAAATACATTCTTCAATTTTCCTCTTACTTTATAATCAGAAAAGAAGTAATTTAAAAATAAAAAGCATTATTTATGTAATATAAATGTACCATTTCTGTAAAAATTGTTACAGTCCTAGAGAGGATTTTTAGCCTGTGGCTATCCCAAGTTACCTAATAATTTAAACACACACACACACACACACACACACACACACACACACACACATACATTGAAGAGAGCATGAACTCCATTAATAGAAATCACAGAGAGAGCTGGCGATAGAAGAAAATAAATATGCCTCCTGCTATTAGGTTGCCTGCTCCAAACTGTCCCTAGGCCCACACTTGTGAGTCTGTATGAAATAAACAATGAAGGAAGCCAAACAACTAGCATTAGCAGGCTGAGGGCATTAGAAGTAGGTAAACTCACAGAGGCAAAAGTTAAAAAAAGCAGAAGTGTAAGGCTAAAGCATAAATGATAGAATAAAAGAAGAAAAAGCAAAGTATATTTAAAAGGGTGAGATAGAAATGTATATGCAAAATAGTGATAAAACAAAAACAAATTAGAAAAAATCCTAGAACCTTAGAATTCCTAAGTGAATCAGTATTGCCCGGTAGCCCTCATCTCCCAACACTGTCACCTTAAGGATTAAACTTCCAACACTTGAAGTTTGGGGGACACATTCAGATAGCAGAGATAACTGAAAAGAAAATGTATATATAATTAGAATTATAATAGCCAGCTTTTGTTAGGAGTTTACTAGATACCAGGGACTTTACATTAATTCATGTAATCCTTTCAATCACTCCGTCATCCTCCTTAGAAGTAAAGTAGGCAGTCCCTGGCTGGGAAGACATGGTCTGAGCTGGAACACAAGTCACCTGTATTCAGAGCCTGGGGTCTTGACTATACACATTGCAGCTTAGTATAAATGGAATGGAAATCTTAAATTCTACTAAGCATTTAAATAAATATAATTTTAATGAAGAAGTAGAAGGAAATAGGAGACAAAGGCCAAACTGATGATATTAATAAAAGCTGGTCTGCTGGGTTGAAATATCCCTGGGCATTGGTACAGATGCCTAAGTGCAAAGGACAGAGCCTTTAAGTGACAACTTGTACTCTTTGCAAATGGGAGCATGCATCATTGTGCAATCTACAAAGAACATACAGTTCCCAATCCCCGGAGGTTCCTACACTGCATGCTGCTTCTGCAGCAATGTTAGCTTCTCAAATATTGTGAAGAAAGCTAACAGAGAATGAGCTTTACTTATTGAAGAGGATAGGAGCTTTGGGAATAGATAGAAAAATATAAGGAAAATCCCAATATTTTCTTGTCAGCTAAATCTTTCTTACAGGTAGTTAAGAAATTTAAGCTTCATGCTTGTGTACTATCTTAAAAAAAAGTCATTACAATCTTTATTTTCCGGAGCATTTTTATCAGATAAATATAAATATAAATCACTAACTCACTACAGTGAGTTTATAGCACATTGCTATTTTCTGTGTTCACTTGTTTAATGTATACTGAGTAGGTACTTGGGAAAGAAATGACATAACAAAAATAATTTTAGGGAAAATTTTGATGGCAATGTAAATCTTATAAAATTAGAAGACTCAAATTCAACTCTACTTGAGGCTTATAATTTTACACATATTAAATATATGAATAACTTAATGGGAAAATTCTATTTGGAGTAATGCAAACTTAAATATGGGGAATTTTATTGCAATGTCTAGGTGGACTTCAAGGTCAATCTTTGTTAGAATTCTTTGCTGCTAACCAGAATCTTGGCCAAATCTTACAGAGAACATGGATTGATTTTATTTTTTGTTTTAGCAGTTATACTGATCCTGTATTACTAAAATGTATGTAGGACATTACTGTTCTCATTGTGTTAGACTTCAAAAAAGTGCCACAAAATACCACAGAAATCTACTTTGTTGTAAAGTATAAAACCAAAGAAGATGCTGAGAAAGAAAGAGTGCTTACAGTTGCAGTTAACTTTTCTTTTAGTGTTTACCTCTTCTTTGAAATTACATAATATTGGACTTCCTGGGAAGGAAGTGGTGAGATTAAGATCTTCCAGTACCACAATGCATACACTAGCGAGAGAGAGAGAGAGAGAGAGAGAGAGAGAGAGAGAGAGAGAGAGAGAGATACTAAAATACTAGACTCTGTCTCACGAAATCAGGAAACACCCCAAATTCTGAATTGAAAAATAAATGTAAAGCTGCTTGATGCAATAAATAGTGTTTCAGAATAAGGGGGTGTGTGGTGAGGAAAGGGAATGGCAAGAGATGATCTTTGTTTTCAGATGTCAAGCAAAGAGTGAAAAGTGTAGGACTCTCCAGAGCTGATAGCCTACATGAAGGACAAGGGTTGAGGTGTCTGTGAGCCTTTGAAGGATCCCTCAATTCTGTAGAATCTCAAAGATTAGAATGTAGGTAGAGCTAAATATAGTACCCATCTAAAGGCAGGATCCCCATCCTGTGATTACATTTAGTCATCATGTCTCTTCAGACTCCTGTTGGCTATGCTGGCTTCTCATGTTTTCCTTGTTTTTTATGACCTTAACATATTTGAAAAGTACTGGTCAGGTATATTATAGAGTGTCCTTTAGTTGGGTCTTGTCTTAAATTTTTGTCATGGTAGCGGTAGGTTTTGGGGAGGAATATCACAGAGACAAAGTGCCATTCTGATGACATAATATCAAATATAATGATCAGCTACTTGAGGTGCTGATTTTTAGTTTTTTAAATTATAGTCAGCTTCTGTACTGCATTATTCTTAAGGAATTCTCCACACAGTTCACACTTAAGACGTAGGGAATTATGTTACTGTTTCTCAAGGGCAGAATATCTACATAGATTATTTAGAATTCTTCATGAGAGATTTGTCTATTTCATTTATTTAGTCATTTTTATATCAGTATGAACTGATGACCATGTCTTGTACCTTGAGTTGTAATCCACTGCTACTTCATTTTGTTTCTCAAATTATCTCAGCTTTGGGAGTTCCCCAACCTCCTAAATGACTTTTAAACAATTGTATATATTAGGGTTCACTCTGTTCTGAAAGTTCACCTATTCACATTACAATATTATATAGTATAGTTTTATCATTCTAAAAATTCCCATATGTTTTACATGTTCAGTGTTCTCAAAGCCCCTGAATCCTTGGCAACTACTGTACTTATCTGTTTACTTTTACTACAGTTTGATGTCATATATATTGAGTAGCATAGTATGTAGCCATATTACAGTGATACCTTGGTTGTTGAACAGCTCCAAGCTTGAACTTTCCACTACTTGAACAGCAAAATACAAAAAAAATCGGCTTGATGTCCATAACTGCTACTGAAAATCCAACTTGAATAGACCCTGTAAGGTTGAGGGTGAGTCACACATTGCGTCCTGCAGTGAACACCAAGGGATGACGCTTCCGTCTAAGCACTGCTCTCGCCCAGACAACACACAGTGCTTGTGTTAGTGCATAACAACATTCCTCACCGTGGGTTTTTGCACTTTACTTACATAAAATAATGGAACCATGGCTCCAAAGAAAGTTAGTGACACCAGTAGTAAATCTAAGAGGAAAACTGTGAGAACCATGATAAAGTTAAAGAGAGAAATCATTGCAAAATTTGTTAAAGTCCTGGAAAAATGAATTTATAAGTGTAATTTTGGGACCTCAGAACCAATTATTCGGCTCTCCACTATTTCTTATGGGGAAAAATATGTTCAGTTCTCAAACTTTTCAATGTTCAAACAGGAATTTGAAATGAATTGGGTTCAACAATCAAATATAACTATTTCATAATGTCTTCACTTAGCAAGTACACTTAAGACTTATGCACATCTTTGCATATCTTGGTAGTTTATTTTTATCAATAAATAATATTACATTTTAATTTTTTAAAAATTTTATTTTATTAGTGTATGTGTGTAGTACATACTGTTTACATTCTTTGTGGGAAGTTGAGACATGTACATAACACATTTCAATTCCTTTTCTAATCCTCTCTCCCTTCTCTTCCTGCTTTGTCCACTCATCTCTTTATCCTTTTCCTTTTTTTCTTTGCTTTTATGTTTTTGTCTATGTTTGCAGTATATAATGTTTACATTCCTTGTGTGGAGTTGCTACATGTACATAGCATAACTCAATTTCTTTTTTAACCCCCATTTCTACTCTCCCTCCCCCTCCTTCCATCTGTTAATCCTCTTTTCTTTTGAGAAAGATCACCTCCCTGCTTCCTATTATCTATCTTTTATTTTGCTCTTTATTTTACTTTGGGTTTCTCATATAAGAGAAACCATGTGATATTTATGTTTGTGTGTCTGATTTATTTCACTTAATTTTGTTTATTCATTTACCCACTGAAGGACATCTTGGTTGCTGTCAGTTTGGGGCAATTTGAATGAGGCTACTACAAATATTCACATGCAGGTCTCTTGGTGGTCATAACTTTTTAGATCAGTTGGATGTGTGATTACTTAGAATACCTAGGAAGCATTCCTAGACTGTATGGTAAGACTGTGGTTAGCTTTATAAGAAAGTGCTAAATTGTTTTTCAAAATGGCTGTACCACTTTATTTATTTTTTTTTTATTTATATATTATTGGTACATTTTAGGTATACGGTACATTTACATTTATCATTAGGTATTTGTACCTGAACATGATGTATCTTAGTTCTTATTTTTCCCCCCATTACCTGTGCGCCCTTCACCCTCACCACCCTTCCCTATTTACACAGACTTTGTTTCCTTTTGTTTTTTCTTTCTCATAATTTTTCCTTTCCTTTCTTCTCTTTCCCCTTTCCCTCTCACCACTCCTACCCCTTTGGACCTTTTCCTATTTCAAATTATCAATTATTCATTTTAATCATCTTCATCCTCATTTACACTTTCAGTTTCTCACACTAGAGATACTATTCGGTATTTACACATGTGTGTCCTATTTATTTCACTTAAGAGTATGGCCTCAATATGCATCCATTTAGCTATAAATGACTCTAGTTTCTCATTCTTTATGGCTGAGTAGTACTCCATTTTATAAAAAATCCACATCTTCTTTATCCAGTTTCCAGTTGATGGACACTTGGGCTGTTTCCAAACCTTAGCTATTACAAACTGTGCTGCTATAAACATAGGTGAACATATATCGCTGTGGTATGATTCTTTCAATTCTTTGGGGAAGATATCCAGCAGGGGAATAGCTGGGTCAAATAGGACCTCTAGCCCTAGTTCTTTGAGGTATCTCCATACTGATTTCCACAGTGGTTGCACCAGTCTGCACTCCCACCAACTATGGAGAAGGGTTCCTTTCTCTCTACACCCTTGCCAGCATTTGTTATTGGTTTATTTCTTGATAGCAGCCATTCATTCTGGGGTGAGGTGGAATCTCATTGTTGTTTTCATCTGCATCACTCGAATGACCAGTGATGTTGAACATTTTTTCATACATTTATTTGCTGTTTTTGCTTCTTTGTCTGAGAAAAGTCTATTCATTTCGGATGCCCGTTTTTGAATTGAGTCTTTGAATTTGGGGGTTCTGATTTTTTTCAATTCTTTATATATTCTAGATAGTAGACCTTTGTCTGAGGTACAGCTGCTAAAAATTTCTTCCCATATTGTAGGTTGTCTCTTAGCTCTGTTGGTAGTTTCTCTTGCAGTGCAGAAGCTTTTTAATAAGATGAGATCCCAGTTGTTGATTTTTTGTGTTAGCTCCTATGCTACTGAAGTTTTGTTCATAAAGTGTTTTCCTATGCCAATGTCATTGAGAGTTCTACCTAATTTATCTTCCAGCAAGTTGACTGTTTCTGTCTTGATATTTAGCTCTTTAATCCACTTCAATCTTAGTTTAGTGCACGGTGATAGGTATGGGTCTAGTTTTAATCTTTGGCAGGTTGAAATCCAGTTTTTCCAATACCATTTATTGAACAGGCTATCTTTTCTCCAATGAGGGTGATTGGCTCCTTTGTCAAAGATGAGGTGTCTGAGTATGTCTGGAGATTTTTCTGCATCTTCTAATCTATTCCACTGATCTTTGGGTCTGTTTCTTTGCCAGTACCATGCTGTTTTATCACAGTAGCTTTGTAGTATAGTTTCAAGTTCAGGATAGTGATACCCCCAGCCATATCTCTGTTACTTAGAATTGCTTTTGCTATTCTAGGATTCTTCTGCTTCCACATGAATTTTTGGATTGTTTTCTCTAGCTCTGTGAAGTATATTGTTGGAATTTCAATCAGTATTGCATTAAATCTATATAGTAGTTTTGGAAGTATGGCCATTTTCACTATACTGGTTCTTCCTACCCAGGAACAAGGGATATCTTTCCATTCTCTTATATCCTCCTCGATCTCCTTCTTCAGAGTGCTGTAGTTTTCAGTGTAGTGGTCTTTTGCTTCCTTTGTTAGATAGATTTCTAGATATTTCATTTTTTTGGATGCTATTGTGAAAGGAATTGTTTCCCTAATTTCTCACTCAGTGAGTCTGTTACTTGTGTATAAGAAGGCTATTGTTTTTTGAGTGTTGATCTTGTATCCAGCTACTTTACTGAATCTGTCAATTAAGTCTAGAAGTCTTTTGGCCAGGTTTATTGGGTCTTCTATGTAGAGTAACATATCATCAGCAAATAATGACAGTTTAACTTCTTCCTTTTCTATCTTTATTCCTTTTATTTCTTTCTCTTGTCTGACTGCTGTGGCTAAAGTTTCCAGAATTATATTCAACAGGAGTGGTGATAATGGGCATCCTTATCTTGTTCCTGATTTTAGCATGAAAGTTTTCAGTTTTTGACCATTTAGTATGATGGTGGCTATTGGTTTTACATAGACTTACTCAGGTTGAGATAAAGACCTTCTATTCCAATTTTCTGTGGGACTTTTATCATGAATGGGTGTTGGATTTTGTTGAATACTTTTTCTACATCTATTGAGATGATCATATAGTTTTTGTCCTTGGCTCTGTTAATATAGTGTATTACCTTTATTGATTTACATATGTTGAACCATCCTTGAATCCGTGGGATAAATCCAACTTGGTCAGGTGTGTGATCTGCTTCATGGGCCTCTGTATTCCGTTTGCCAGTATGTTGTTGAGGATTTTTGCGTCAATGTTCATTAGGGAAATTGGCCTGTAGTTCTCTTTTTGGGTTGGGTCTTTCCCTGGTTTTGGAATCTAAGTAACACTTGCTTCCAGAATTGAATTTGGAAGCCTTCCTTCCCTTGCAATTTGCTTGATGAGTTTAAAGAGTAATGGCGATAGTTCTTCTTTAAATGTCTTGTAGAATTCAGCAGTGAAGCCATCAGGACTTTGGCTTTTCTTTGTTGGTAAATTTTTTATTACATTTTCAATTTCACTGATTATAATTGGGGTATTTAGAATTTCTATATCTTCTTCATTTAACTTTGGCAATTTGTATGTATCTAGGAATCTGTCCATTTCTTCTGTGTTTTCCATTTTATTAGAGTACAGGTTCTCAAAGTAGGTATTGATGATCCTCTGAATTTCTGCTGGATCTGTTGTGGCTTCACCTTTTACATTCTTAATTCCATGGATTTGAACCTTTTCTTTCCTTTGTTTGATAAGGTTGGCTAAAGGTTTATTGATTTTATTTATTCTTTCAAAAAACCAGCTCTTTGATTCATTGATTTTTTTGTATCATTCTCTTAGTCTCCATCGCATTGATTTTTGCTCTGATCTTTATAATTTCCTTTCTTGCACGAGCTTTGGGTTTGTTATGCTCTTCTTTTTCTAGGAGCTTGAGGTTCTGCATTAGGTTATTTAACTGAGTTCTCTCTGTTGTCCTAATATGGGCATTCAGTGCTATGAATTTTCCACGTAGAACTGCTTTCCTTGTGTCCCACAGATTCCTGTATGTTGTACTGGCATTATCATTTACTTGTAGAAACTGTCTAATTTCTTCTTTAATTTCCTCTGTGACCCATTGGTTGTTCAGGAGAGTGTTATTCAATTTCCATGTGTTTGTGAGTGTTTTGCGGTTTCTTATGTTATTGACCTCCAATTTTATTGCACTATGGTCTGATAATATACAGGGGATAACTTGAATTCTTTTACATTTACTTAGATTTGCCCTGTGAGCTAGCATGTGATCTATTTTGGAGAATGACCCATGTGCAGCTGAAAAGAATGTGTATTCTGCTTTTTTTGTGGTGGAACACTCTATAAACATCTCTTAAGTGCATTTGTTCAATAGCTTGGTTCATTTCTAGAATTTCATTTTTAATTTTTTGTCTAGATGATATATTTATGATAGAGGGGTGTTGAGGTCCCCCACTACAATTATGTTATTGCTTATTTGGTTTTTCATGTCCATTAATATTTGTTTTGTATAGTTGGGGCCATTCGTATTTGGTGCATAAATATTTAGGATTGTCATCTCTTCCTCTTGGATTGTTCCCTTCACAAGGATGTAGTGATCATCTTTGTCTCTCTTAATTAGTTTTGGTTTGAAATCTACTTTGTCTGCAAATAAGATTGCTACACCTGCTTTTTTCTGGGTTCTTGTCACGTGGAGAACTGTTTTCCATCCTTTTACTTTCAGCCTATGAATTTCCTTTTGAGTTAGGTGTTTTTCTTGTATATAGCATATTGCTGGGTTTTGCTTCTTAATCCACTCTGTCAGTCTGTTTCTTTTGATTGGTGAATTGAGGCCATTAACATTGATAGTTATATTTGAGAGATATTGACTCATTCTTGCCATGATGTTTTATTGTTGTTGGCTCTTTTCTTATTTTTTCCCCTTCCGCTTTAGTGCCTTACCTTGCATGGTGTCTTCTCTCTGTTGACCCTCATGGAGTTGTGACCTTCATTGTCTTTTTCTAGGATATTGCATAAAATTGTTTGGAGTGCTGGTTTGGTGTTCATGAAATTTCTCAGGTGTTTTTTGTCTTGGAAGTATCTAATTTCCCCCATTGATTTTGAAAGATAATTTTGCAGGATACAACAGTCCAGGTTGGAAGTTATTTTCTTTTAGGGCTTGAAATACTTCACTCCAGGCTCTCCTTGATTTGAGAGTTTGTGTTGAGAAATCTGCCATGATTCTGATGGGCTTTCCTTTGTAGGTGATTTGTTTCTTTTCTCTAAGTGTCTGTAGAATTTTGTTCTTCTGTTGGGTTTCTGGGATCTTGACTATTATATGTCTAGGTGTAGATTCTTTTTTATCGTGACTGGGTGGAGTTCTATATGCCTCACTTATCTGTGTGTCCAATTCTCCACCTCTGTCTGGGAAGTTTTCTACTATTACTTCTGTGGACAGTTTTTTATGTCAATTGTACTTTCTCCTGTTTTTCTGTGGACTCCTATCAGTCTAATGTTATTCTTCTTTGCATCATTTAGCAGCTGTTGGATTGGTTTCTCTTGGTCTCTTACTATCTTTAAGAAATCTCTGTTTTCATGGTCCTTAACTGTGATCTTGTCTTCTATATCTGATATTCTGTCTTCAGATTCTTTTAGTCTGCTCTGCATGCTTTCAATGCAGTTTTTAATCTCCTGCATATGTTTTTGAATCTGTTTCATGGATTCCATTTCTTCCTTATGTTGGGCGATCATGGTTTCCATTTCTTTCTTATGCTGGGCATTCATGGCTTCCAGCATGTTTCTGATCTCATCTATTTTCTTACCTGTTTCTGCTCTATAGCCTCTAATCATGTCTCTCACTCTACTCACCATCTCTGTATTTATCTGGGAGATTATTTCTGCTTTGAATTTTTCTAGAGCATCGTGCATCTGCTTTGTTACTTCCTGTGCTATCAGTTCAGGGTGTCCAGGTTATTGATTATCTGACTTTTCCACCTCATTTCCCCCAGAATTTCCTTTTTGTGACATGGAAGCCTGCATTTGTGCCTTGCTTAAATGTCTTCTCATTTTTGTTTTTGGTACTGTCCTTGTTTTAATTTCTGGGTTGATGTTTCAAAATTGCATAATGCAGGTATCTTTGTTGCTTGTGTTTAAAACCTTTGTGGAATGATTGCTTTTCAGAGGTGTCTTCCAGATATGGCTTGTGTGTAGGTTTTGAGGCTCTAATGATTCTGAGGCTATTTTATTTTCCTTATACTGTGAGACCTAATTAACTCCATTTTAAAGTTTGACTCCATCTTAAATATAAGACAGTAAAATGGCCTTGACATAAATTCCACTTCACTGAAGTCAACTATTCCCCTAGTCTCCTTTGTGTCCATAAACTAATGATAAAATGTCCTTGCTGTGGGACAACAGATAAAAAAAGAGACACAGCTCCTAACTCAATCCTCTGTCTGCCCAGAAAACAGATGCTCCCGGGCCCATTATCTATAGAACATTCTGTCAATGTGCTGATTGTTCCTTTTTCCCATAAACTCTACATGTAGCCACCCCTCAACCCCCCATGCTTGCTAAATATCAACCAATCATGTAACTGCTAAATGGAACATCCCCAAACCTTGCGGTAGCCACAATAAAAACCCTGCTGATTTGGAATTCGGGACTCTCAATCCTGATCCGCTGCATTGGTGATGGTTGAGTGCCCCTGCTCGAGCTTGAATAAACGACCCTCGTGTGTTTACATCGGAAACGGCTCCTTGGTGGTCTGTGGGGACTTCACGATCTGAGCACAACAATACCAGGAAGGAAAACTGATTAGATCAATCACAACATTTTAGGCCAAATGTTACAATCAGCAATACCATAGCATCGTGCGCAGCTTAAAAAATGACAATTTGTGGCAGTTATTAATCTCTCACATTTAACTATGTGAAGTATAATCCCCTGTGCCTCTGTAGTGTGGGACCAGGTAGCAGAAGAGCTGGAAGGCGAGGGTGGCGGGGTGGGAGGGTGGCGGTGGAATTGGGCCTTGTAGGAGCCTTAGTGTCTAATTGGAGCACTGGATGAAGGTGGGGCTCCAAGGTGCTCCTGGGACCTCACCGTGCCATGGGCAGGAACCGGAACCGGCTGTACCACTTTAAATTCCCAACACTAGTGAATGAATATTTCTGCTGCTCTAATCCTTACCTGAATTGGTATTATCAGTTTTTTCAGGGGAAAGATGTTAGCCACTCTAGGAGTTATGTAGTGGTATTTCATTATTTTAATTTCCATTTCCTTAGTGATATGTGATGTTTAGCATCATTTCATATACTTATAACATTTGCTATTTTTATAACTTTGGTGAGATGTCTGTTTATATCTTTTCTTCATTTTTTTGGAAATGAATAGTGTTTCCTTTTCCTTATCTTGGGGATTCCTTTATGGGCCCTAGTTTTTGTCTCTATTTACTTACCTTTGAAGAGGCCTGGCATATGTATTACAATACCAGTGCAGGATTCTCCATTCACCTAGAGTTCTGAGGAACTTCCATCACTCTTACAGGGCATGTAATATGCACACCTATTATTTGTTTACCTACTGTGGATCTGCTGGGCTGTAAAAGAACCTGTTCCTGCTTCTGCTGCCTGATTCTAAGTGTGGAGAGAAATTACGCTTGATAATTTGAGTCCATCTGTAGTTTTGTTAGATTATGTGAAAAAACTCCAGAATCTACTATTCTCACGGCTCCTTCCTCTGCTCCCTCCTCTTACAGTCAAGTGGATTCCAAGGTGTGATCAATGTACCTAACCTAACATTTACAGGTAAATTCACTACATTATTCAAAGCATAGTATATGAATAAATGAAAAAAGAAAGTTACTGATGCATAGGTTAGGGGATGTTGCACCACTTGCCTAAGAAAACTGGGGTCCTAGTAAAATTGTAACCTCCCACTTCTGCAAATATCCTGCATCTCCAAGAACAGTAACATTATGGTAGAGGAAGAAAAGTCTTGTTAACCATAACAGCCCCCTTTGTTAATCTCTTAAAATGAGCATGACACTTTGCTAAGGACTTTACATATATTATGACATTTAATTTTTACATTTAATACTCTAGGATAGAAATAATTGTTCTCAATTTACAGATAAGGGAATGTAGGATCTAGCAAAACAGCTGAGGAGATATTGCCAATGAGTTGTAGACCCTGAATTCAAACTCGGGACATTCTGACTCTAAAACCTGTCCTCCCACTCAACGTTTTCTTCTTTCTTGTTGGACTTTGTACTTCTGGGTCATGTCCATATTTATGCTTCCCTCAGTGGGGGATTCTTTCTGGAGTCTGGCAGACAGTGGTTAATATACATATTTCTAGCTTGATGGTAATTTTGTATTCTTATGATTGAGAAATTGGAATTGAGTGAACTGTGAGTTGCTTACTAGCTGCCATCTTTATCCAACTGCCTCAGCTGAAATTAGAAAAATAAAGCTATATGGGGAAAGGAAAGAAGGGAAAGGAATACAAATGAGAAAAGGAAAAAATGGAAACAAAGTCTTGGTAAATAAGGAGAGGTGGAGGGGTTGAAGGGAAGGCAGGGGAATGGGGGAAAAAATAATAAGCAAGGTATATCATTCCCAATGATGAATGTCATCATATTGTATACCTAAAATGTACCAATAAACTTAATGAAAAAATTTTTTTAAAGAAAAATAAAGCTATAAAAATAGATTTGAATTTTTAAATGTTAAAGTATACTGCAGAATTATAAAGACCCCCTGCTATATTTTCTTTTGCTATAAATGAAAATACTGTAAATAGTTTCAATTGATGGAGCACTTTTTATTTGGGAATTTTACTATATGTCATTAATAAGTCATCAAATCATTTTGGAAAGCAGGAGAATTACTTAATAAATGATCCTTACAAAATTCAAAGTTTAAAATGCTGAATTCTTTGATATTTTAAAACACTTCTGTGTTATTAATAGAAAAAGCAGTAATTTTTCCAAAATAGAAAGGAGATTTAAATGTCTTAGGACTTTTTTCTCAATCTCACCTCTTAAATCTTTACAGTAAATGTTTTTTTCTTAAAAAATAAAACTTGAAATTTAACTGTTTAAATGTATCTCCTGAATTTCTAAGACAGATGCAGTATTGACTTCAGCCAGTATATATATATATATATGTAATTTCTGTTATCTGAGTGTAGGGACTTGTCCTCTCATATTTGGATTATTGCAATAATGTACTAAATGCACCTATCTTTAGTGTCTATTTTTTTCAAAACACATGCATTACAGTATTGTGCTTATTACTTCTGGGAGGTCTCTTTCATTTTCTAAAGGGAAAACATGGATCTATTCTTACATCCCACAGAAAGAAGATACTGTTTGAAGTCAGACAGCCCTGAATCAGAACTCTATCTCTTTGATGGTGAGAAAATTGCTTAATCTGGCTAAGCTTTTGTGTCTCAGTTTTTGAGGGAATCCTGAAATATTGCCATAAAACTACATAACATAAAATAATTTCATGTTCTCACTTCCCTATCCATAACTGGAATTCTACAGCCTTTTTTCCAGACTATTGGCCATGAACTATCTACCATTTTACAAACAAGTTGTATCTTTCCTTATATATTTGATACTATATATCTCTTACTGGAATATACTTCCTACAATATTTTTATCTGCCAAGTGTCAGTTCTTTCCTTATCCAAGTCTCACTGCTGGCACACAGAACCCTCTTCCCCCATGCCTCAGCCTCATGACTTATTAAACTAAGACTCTGGGCAGACCAGGCCACAACATAAGTCATCTCCTATCTTGTGGTAAATATGTGGTAGCCTATAGGAATGCATGTCCACTAGGCCACAGAATATTTTTAACTCTTACTGCATTTCCCCATTGTGCAAAATTGTTGATTACATCTAAGTTTCTTTATAGCACTATAGTTGTTCTGTTGGGATTGCAGCCTAGCCCTTGGCTCCTATTTTCTTTACTGGGATCCCAATGCTCCCTAATTCCTGATAGGTCCTGCTATAGAAGGCTATCATCACCTCTAGGTGGGAATCTTAATCTGTAAAGATAAACCTCTTTATTTTGGGACTGTTGATGAGCTGGTGTCAAGGATATAAAGACTTGAGTCATAGCTTTGTGTGTTTCTTGGATCTATCTACTGACTCAGTAGTTCCAGGTCTATGAAATGGAGACATGAAATAATTTTTCAGATAAATTCTATTAGCTTAACTCAACAGAGCCTTGTTCAGATGTCATTCTGCTTTGTACCTGGCACTTGGTGAGTCTCACAGCACTTCATTTCTGCACTATGATTTTTTTTTGTAATCACCAGAGGAAGACATCTGTGCCTTTCTCTTTTGAAAAATTCTAGAACTATGTTGTATCTGGATGTGACTCTCAAGAAACACATTCTAGAATTACTTTCCTTGAGAAGATGAGAGAAAAGAAGCAGGAGTTTTCTCCTTGAGAAGTTTCTGGGTTTGTAAGTGGCTGATGGAGTGGTTATGAGCCTTTGCTTTTCTTCCAAATGAGAGTGAAAATAACATAATTTCTTTGGTAAAATTTTCTCTGTCAATTATATCTTACCTCCTGCTGAGATTAGCCAGACACACTCCATTGACAATATGTAAAAGAAGTATTTTAAGTGCTACTGAATTGTCCCTAGAGTCACTCATAATATTTTCACAAGACTATAAAAATATCCCCCCAAATTCTCTTATCTTTTTTTAATTGAAAAATTCTTTGACCTTTCCGTAACAGCTGCTCCCTAGAAAATTTCTTTTAGTTGAAGCGACACTTTCCTGGCCTTCCAAACAAGATAATTTTTGTACCCAGAAGTTTCCTTATATTTATTTGAAAATGTAGAAAATAATAACAAGGCTGTTTTGAGCCATAAAGTTATTTTCTGGATTGACTTTCAGTTAAGTTAAATCAAGCAGGTTTTGATCATAACATTCATTCTCATAGCTGACTTATCTCCTAAGCAAATACTCCAGAAAATTCTTGTTCAGCTTCCCATATCCTGAGTTAAGCATGAGCTCAATCTAGGTAGAACTTCCCTGCTGCTGTAACTTTTCAGTATACTCAGTGTTTATGGTTCATTCCTGTCCTGCTTGACTTGTGCTCATGTTAGATATTGGGAATATCACCTTTGTTTAACAACTAGAATTTAGCATTTGAGGTGTGGAATACAATTATTGAAGTACATAAAATGTTTGTAAAGTACTACACTGTCTGGAAAACATTTTATTTCCTATAATATGAAGTCAAATCTCAGTCTTTGGAGAGAATAAAAAAAGAATGGGCAGTACTATGTTACATAATCACTTGAGATTGTTTTTTGCACTTACTTTAAATGATGGTTGTTGAAAGAGACAACTTGCCATGGGCCCTGAGTGTCCCTGCATGTTCTTGATGGGTATACCAAGCAAGAACACAAGTATCTGAACACTCTTTACCAGACTGTTTCTGAATTATGTTTGGAACAAGCAACCTTGAGAGATGAAATAATATCTCTCCCAGACCAAGGATTGTGAAAGCAATGAATCCCCAAGCTCAGTGTTTCTTCCCTATGAATGCAACTCATTTTCTTTGTGGCCATCTATCATGACCCCTTTGTGTTACCCTCATAAAATTTGGGAAGCATGGGGACCCAAAGCAAGTGACTATGAAACTAAGAAGCCCGTGCTTCTGCTGTGAGTAATGAAGTCTTTTATCTTAATCCCAGGAGTCTCATGCCTTTTGTCTGTATCCATGAAATAGTAACAGACATTCGTTAGTTTGTAAGAAGAATAAAATCTCAGCCCTTACAGAGTTCCTCACAATTTGAAAATATTCTAATTTATAGTCATAAAATAGGTTCCCTAAAATTTGTTTATATTATTTGAAACAATTAGTTACCTTGACTTCTGTTAAAGTCTTATTTTTTAGGCTTGACTCAACTAGTATTGAATGATCTTGAGTAAGTTTTTCCTTCTGAGCCTCTGTTTCCTCATCTGTAACATGAGGGGTTCACTGTGCTCAGGGAACCAATGGCCAGTCACTTTAGGGCTCTCTCATTATCCCCTAATTGTAGGCTCCTAGTGATGGCTGGAGGCTGTGATAGAGCTGTTCTGACTGGCCTGCTCCCTGCCCTCAGTGGTAAACAGTCACTGTCCCTGATCAGTTCCCTTAAGTACTGCTTCCTCCACACCTCTTATCACATTACTTTCTAACCTTCTTGTTTCATATTTTTCAGAAAAAAATTAATGTAAGTAATCAGAATTTTTTTCCTCTCTCAATCCACTGGCTGGTTTCTAAGTCTCTTTTCCTAACAAGTCTATGGAATATCTAGCTGAACAGGGTGAAGAAGAATTATGCTTTTACTAAGGTGTCCAACTGTCATAATTTGCCTGGACCGAGGGTGTTCTCAGGATGTGGAACTTTTGTTAAACTAGGATAATCCTGGGAAAACTCTACTCATATACTCTTTTAGATCTACACTTTATGGTATAAGCTTTATGTAATAATGTCCTCATTAGGGTTTAGGAGGCTTAAAAGTCAAGAATTTTACTTGTTTCAAATGGGATATAATAACCATATCCACAGTAATAAATGCCTCTGAATAAATGAGAGAAGGAAAAGGATAAGAAAATGTAGTGGGAACTGTTTAACATAAAAAGGTATTATCCTCCTGTAGCTATCTTCAATAATTTGTAGATGAAAATGATATCATTTTTATCCTTTCTGATGAATTTCTAAGTAGCAAGGCCAAAATTACTCTTGGAAATGTGCATAGAGCAGATATAGAAAAAAAGAATAAAAAGAGAAAGGGTGGGACATAAGGTGAATGTATATCTATGTAGTAAACACAACTGTCAGGAAAGAAAATTAAATGTGAATAAAGTAGTCATCTTCTAGGGTTTTTGTTTTGTTTTGTTTCATTTGTTTTTGTATGACACGAGGGATAGATCCCAGGGAACTCTGAGCCACATCTCCGGCTCTTTTTATTTTAATTTAATATAGAGTTTCGCTAAATTACCTAGGCTGGCCACAAACGTGATTCTCCTGCCTCAGCCTCCAGAGTAGCTGGGATTACAAATGAGCATGATCATGCCCAGACTAATTTCTATTTTAATATTTATACTTTGTTTTCTTAGATTGTCAATAGTAACCATATTACTTTTATAATTGAAAAAACTTCATTAAATAAAGCTTTAATGATGAAGAAAAAAAAAGATATGTCGAAGCCAAACTGTGAAGGATGACGATATTAAATATTAGGATTAGGATTCCATGCTACAGATGATGATAATCCACTGGTAATTTTAAATAGGAAAATTACTTATACTTGATCAGGTTTGCAAAAAGAATCCTAATAGTTTTCAGGGAGCTATTGTCCTGGTTGGAATATTTGGTTTTTAACAAAGTCTAGATTTCAAATCCCAAAAGACCAGAAGTACAAGACTTCTGACAAGTGACTTGAGATTCATTTGAGGCAGAGGATCCAGACCAATACCTGCCAAATATTTTGATGTCCAGGAACACCTTTTTTTCTCCTACTCCAGCAAGCTGCCCTTTTCTTCATCAAAATCACTTAAAGGTCAGCAAGGGAGCTTGTTGAATTTGTCAACTTCCATTGCCTCTGAATTTCTGATAATCTGAGGATTTCTGAGTTGGGTGGGGAGCCTTATTTTTAAAGTCTGAGTTTTTATAAGTTAGATTTTATATGATTGGTTTTACTAATTTGTTATGGTACACTACTATAGTACAGTGAGGCATTATGCAAAAAGATATGAGGTATTCTCATTTATTTTTATTTTTTTGCTACATACATTTCTTGGAATTTGGAACTTTATGTAATTCTGTAGTGAAAAGAGAGAATATGAGTCAAAAGAATATAGGACTTAATCAAGGAGTGTTCATAGGCATATTAATTACTATGACTTAGCCCTGGAATATGAAGCAAATTACAAAACCACCTTAATTCTCTTCATTTTCATTTGGGCATGAGATTTGGGGGATTCAGTGTGTGCTGAGGAAGCGTGTGCCTGGCAACACTGTAAACTTGTGAATCAGAAATTTCTCTGAGTGAGCCTCTGGCTTCTCTATATGTGGGGTTGAAAATACACAATTGTTTTTTACATGGTACTTTGCTGCTGTACATTTTCAGCAAGCATTATCCAAAGGTAATTTCCAGGCTGCTGCTTGCATGCTATGTTGTTGTCATCTTACTAAAATGTGAAATGATTTAAATTTTACAGCTGTTATGTAGAGCAGCTGCCTACACCTTCCAGGGACAATGCCAGGTGCACATGGAGGCTATGCAAATTATAGTGAAAAGTTGAGCAATAATCTACTGGATTTGATCATTCCAGACAAACAGTCAAAAATTCATGTGCAAAACTCATATAAAGTGGTCTCCTTGGCCAGAGAAGTGCAGCAAATTGTTTCAGTTCCTTCACTTGATTTCTAACTTAGTCTTAGTGATTGATTTACTAAACAAATTCACAAAGGACTAAAGTATGAACCCAAATGCCAACTTATGAGGAGAACCACACTTCATGCCAGTAGAGTCCCTCTTGGTAGGAGGATTGATATGTGAAGCCAAATATTATAATCAGATTTGCTCATAAAACCCTGAACAAAGATAGTTATTTCAGTCAATAATGATCTAAGATATGCAAAGAAAACCATCTAGTAGTGGATCCCAGATTTGAACCCAGAAAACATGACCACAGAGCCTTCTAACCATTACAACATGTTGTCTGGAACATTTTTCCTTACTATTTTTAGACTTGCTTCTGGGATTCTATTTTATATACCTTAATTGACTTAAGTGTTTCCTAAATCTGCATGCCATATTCACATATATTTACAACATCCTGAGTCAAGTCTTTATGGGGGTATCCTGTCCCATATGGGTTGATTTTCCTGGGTTTCAATTTTCAACCATTAAGGCTATTTGCAAGTTCCGAGATCCTGTTATTTTAATCCTGGACACTAAAACTAGATGGTGCGAGGGTCTCAGAGTATAGTTATTCAAGACTCTAGGAGTTCAGTGACGAAAAAAAAATTATTGTGGCCTCAGACATGGAAGAGTGGGGATATTACCTGATCCTTTAAAACTGGCAATTCTGAAATGCAGAATGAGAGCCCTGGAGCCCATGACTAAGTCAATTTACCTGAGTAAAAAGTCTGTGCTGCAGAGAAATCCAGATAAAGTTGAAAATGCACACTGGGGTCAGATTATAGAGGTTCTTAAATGACAAAATAAATGTAGGGTTTTTTTCTGGAGGCTTTGGTTTAAGGGAATGATGTACTCTCTTCAGGTTTAGACAAAAGTAAATCTAACACTTTGTAGAAGGGAGGGATGGAGAGTAGAATTAGAAAGAATAGTAGGCAACTGTAACTTTCAGGTGGAGGTGAAATTGAAATGGGCCAAAGAAGATAACAGGGACTCTAGTAAATACTATTGCTGCTGTAAAAAACAAAACGACAAAACCCACCACATAGTTAGTAGCTTCAAACAACACAAATTTCTTCTCCTACAGCTCAGGAGATCAGAGTCCCAAATCATGGTATTGGTAGGGCTATCTGCCTATTGGAAGCTTTAAGGGAAAATCTGTTTCCTTGTCCTTTTTAGCTTCCAAACACTGCCTGCGTTCCTTGGCTCATGGCTTCTTTCTCTATCCTCAGAGTGAGTATATCACTCCAACCTCTGCTACCTTGTTCTTCTTCCTGCCTTGGATCTTCCTGTCTCCCTCTAATAAAGACATTTGTCGTGAGTATTTGTCATGAGATCATCTCATCTCAGGACCCTTACCTGAATCACATGCCAGATCTTCTATACCACAGAAGGCACATAGTTTTGGGGGATTGGGATATGGCCATTTTTAAAGCATTAGTTAGCCTACTCCAGACACACAGAAACACCCACAACGAGCTGCTATCTCACATTACTTTCCTTTCAAAGACACTGAGCTCCAAAGAAACATAATTACTTATATCCAGAACACAACTTGCCTTTTGCTACTTTTATTTTTGCTTTTTTCTTTGCCTTCCTCAATATCAGTGACCTCAAATTTCAGATCAAAAGCTTCAAACTTTCAGAATCTTTCTTCTATCCTTGTTCCTTTCCTATGAATTAAATCTCTCCTTTGTCTTCCATTTTTATTTTATATTGCTTCTATCATTTTGAACAAAAACATTTTGTCATGAAGTAAGTTTAGGCTTTCCAACTAATTGCAAAATGTGTACAAAGAATTCCATATCCTGTTCAACCACCATTCCCAATTCTTAATAATTTAAGTAGTCATAGCATAATGATCTGGACAAGAAAAATAATGTTCATGAATTACCATTGACTAATCTTTAAAGGACTTGATTGAGATTCCAACAGTGGTTTTATTCATGTCTTTATCTGGTCCAGAATCACATGCTGCATTTGGTTGGCTTGCTTCTTTAATTTTCTCCAATCAGAGACAGCTCCTTTTTTGTCTTTCATGACCTTGACACTTGAAAAGTCTGGGCAGCAATTTTGTACATTATCTCTTTATCTGGGTTTATCTCATATTGTCTCCTGACTCGATTCAGGTTGTTCATTTATGGCAAGAGTATACCAAAAATGATGTGCTCTTCTTAGTGCATCACATCAGGAGGTGAAATATATTGTAAGGTCCCATTACTAGTGATACTTAATCACTAGTGTACAGGTTTCCCATTGCTCTTAACATGCTGAATCTTGTACTCTATATTTTTGTCCTAAAATTTTAGGGATAGAGATGATCAAGGAAATTATTTGTCAATAATATTAAAAGTAACATAATAAGATGTAGTATACAGTAATGGTTTAGAATATGTTGGGAACTATATACATTGGTTCACTTAATCCTCAAAGTACCTCTATAAATTAGACATTTTATCAATTTCATTTTACCCTTTGTTAAGGGGACATTAATAGTTGACAAATACTTTCTTGAGATGAAGAAATATAACTTGCCCATTTTTTATCCCATGTAGAGCCTAGCACAATACACAGTGTAAGAAGTAGAAAATATTTTTACATTGACTTAAATTGAAGTTAAATGGAAGGCAGAGTGTTCAGAGTATGCAACTGATTAAAATACTACAAAGAAGGAGTCTTGTATAATTACAAAGTATTGAATTTGAGAGAGAGGATACATAAAGATGATGATTTATTTTCAAAGGGGCAAAGCTAAGAAAGAAGATGAAATTTTTCTCGGCCAAAAGTATGAAGATTTTCTTAAGAGCAAATACTTGGGAAATACATTTATTCAGTAGAAGGCCAATCAATGAAGGAGAAAAAGAATGAAATATAAATAAGGGAGGAGAAGCAAGACAGTATTGTGTTAAAAAATTAGTGGGACTAAGCAAATCAATAATAAATTTCAATAAATATTTGGGGGAAAACATAAAAATACATTTTAAAGAATTGTTATAATTTAAAAAAAAATTAGCCAAAACATATTTTTCATGGAAATGGAAAAGGACAAAGGATAATATCAAATTTAGTTCAGTAAAAGGATAATATGTAAAACTGACTATAAAGCACATTGTGTAGGATTTCTAAGGCAGCACATTTTTTTCTTCAATGACTGCCAAATTTATATGAAGAATAGCCTTTATTTCTTAAGACAAACCTGAGTGGTAGAAGGGAAAGAGAACCAGAATTTGAAATGTAGTCACATGTTAATGGTTGAAGGCTTATAAATAAGAGCTAGTTTTACATTGTTCTAAATGTAAATCATTTCTGGCTTTTTCAACTTTCAAATTTTATAATGAGAAGGATCAGATCATTGGACCAAAACTGAGACCTGATTTCTATTCTTAGCACTGCCACCAACTGTGTAGTATAGCAGGGAAATTCATTTACATCCTTTGTGCCTCTGTTTTCTCACTTAAAAATGAAGAGGTTGACTAGATGATCTCAATTGTCTTTTCTAGAGCTAAATCTCTACAATAGATGTTCTGTTGTTTGCGGGATACTAGCTAAACAGTTGGTTTATATTTCATATGTTTTATTTGTTAAGTTTTTTGACATGTGTAAATGCTTCCTTAAAAGCAGAGAGAATAATATAAGAAAGATTCATTGCTGCAGAGCTACATAATATGGTATTGTGGGATTCATAGTTACAGGAATAACTTTTCACTTAAAACAAGCTTGGCATTTTCTATTTGAGGTTTTCTCTCCAGTACTGAGGCTGGCCCTTGGCATTTAGTTCTCACTCTCTTTGTCCGTGGAAGAGCTGCTCTTGTTTGAACGATTGATTTTAGAAGACTAAGGCAGCCAGGAAGAAAGATATGAAGCTGGAGCGCCCAGCAGTTCTTCAGGCCAACAGATGAAGCTGGGTTAACTAGAGAGGGGAGGATCCTGACAAAGGAATAAAATTAATTTGGATGGGCCTATGGTGATTGGACAGAGTTAAATAGCTTAACAGTAGGAGGCTTAGTTTGCATCCAGAAGTAGTTTTCTTCTGAAAGAAGAGCATTTTATAATGGAAAACATTCTTTGTTCTTTCTTGGGAATCTGTTTTGAATCTTTATTCTTGCCTTTCCCCTCCCCAAATTTGTCTTTCTTGCCACTCTCCTTTATCTTCCTCTTGTCTCACTTCTTCCTCTCATTTCAACACATCTTTTCATCATTAGGTTGATTTGTTTATCCACTGGGGAAGTATGAAAATTTGCATACTGGCAAGAGAAGGAGTCTTTTCCCACAATACAGAAAGACTGGAAACATTGAACTTCCATTTTGCCCCCATGCAGGTTGTGAGGAAAAAAAAAAGAAAGAAAGATACAGAGAGAAAGAAAAGAAAAGGTAAGACTAAGTCTAGATTCTATCCTTTCTTTAAAATGGATTATGTGATTTTCAGCAAGTTCAAATTCTTCACCATTCTTTTAGGCTAGTATTAAAGGTTATTAATATAAACCAAGTTGTTGTTGATTCTAAATATTCAAGATAACCGACACCCAAGATGAAAGTAAAAGAATAAACAAATACTGGGGATTTTTTTAAGGAAGGCTCTTTTATTACCTTAAATGCTCATGAAAACCCTCTAATTATTATTCCCATTTTACAGGTAGATATTTTACTGCTCAAATATATATTTACTATTACACAGCTTCTAAGGTAGCACAAAGATGATCAATGTTGTGGTTCTCCACTAAGATGTATGAGAAAATATAAGTGTGCCCATTTTATTTTAAGGAACCAAGACTCAGGGAAGTGAAGTGGCTTGATTCAAACTTTCATTCCAAACTCCTACTTCCTAGGAATATGAAATTGGTAGTATCAAAATTGTCCTATTAGAAACCGGAATAGATCTAGAACAGGCAGCTGGTGCTAAAAATTATGTACCTTGCTCTTGACATTTTTCCACTAATTAGAAATCAGTTTCCATAAGTGGCCCATAAAGTCTAAGCCTATCAATCATTCTACTCCAGTGGGATTTATTTAGTTAATTATGCTGAGGACCTGAGAATCTTGATTGATATTAAGATATGAGGATAGAAAGGGATTATTTTGAGGAATAATTTACTTTATAAGAAGGAAGACATGGTAGAGCACTATTGGAAATTTGGGAAATCATGAGGTATTTTTAATGTTGCTGGCTGTTTAGGATTTATGGGAGAAGGATTTCCAATAAGTGGGGAGTGTTAGAATCTTCCTGGTGGTTGATCATTACACATATCCCATTCTTTGGACCTGCATCTTCAAATGTGAATATAGACTCCAGGATGAAAGAAACTGGTACAGTGTACCTGAAAGTTCTTGAACCCACAGGTCTGCTGCATAGCACTAATAGGAATGTGACTACAAACACGGAAGAAAGACTAGAGGGAGGGTAGCCCAAAGAAATTTTTCTCTAATTGGCAACAGAATCTCATGAACTAACTTATGGCATTTCATGGCTAGAAACTTAGATTTGTGGGGAGGTCACTTAAAGGACAGAGAGTCCAGGAAATAAAGAAGACAGAGTGAGTGACATAGAGCTTTAGGCACTGTTCAAATAGGATACATTTTGGAAGTGTGACTCCTTCCAAATAGCTGACAATAGCTGACTCATAAAACCACTGAGACAACCTGCTTGGAGGCAGGTTTACATGAAGTCTTGTTTAGTAAGGGATTCCTGTTAAAATATAACTCAGGGTACAAATCTCCCAGCTGAAGTTCTTAGTAAACACAGATACTATTGTAATTTTGCAACTGAAGTAAAGTGTCATCATTAATAATGTTTGTGGGCGGAATACTACTCAGTGGTAGAGCACTTGACTAGCATCACCAAGGCCCTGGGTTTGATCTCCAGTACCTCAAGAAAAGAAAAAAAAACCCTACAATTTTGAAGTTTTATTATATTATCTTCTTATATTATCCTGAATTTCTCAAAAATGGAAAATTCCTGTTAATGGAATCTTTTTAAGGAATTTCTTTTAATACTGTAAAGAGAGAGCAGCAATTACTAAGAATTGAAATCCTATAAAATATATTTAACAGTCCAGTATAGAGGCACCTAAGTACTTGTTGATGTCTCCAGGAAGTGGGACAAATACCAAAAAACAATGAGTAGCAAACAAATTGTTTTGGCTGGAAAGCATAGTGAGTACCATGGCAGTCAATAACAACAAGTATTAGATTATGCATCAAGTTCTAGGTTATACACTGAGATTATGCAAACTGGAGCACCTGGATAAAATTGTCGAGTGAAAATGCATCAAGGACTGATGCATGAGTATAAACTTTTTGTGACTCAAGAACCCTTTGAAGAATTTATATTGCCTAATGCTTTTCAAGGACACCAATTCCATAATGTCAAAATGTTGGTCTTAATCTGATGTCATCATAAGAATATTCTTTAGGAACTCATTTTTAAATGACTTTAGCTGGGATTTTTACTTTTAGCTTTTTCAAAACCAGAATGCAAAAACTGCATAAAAGCATCAAACTATACATGCATGTATATATAAATATTTTATATGTGCATATATCACTTATCATTTATGATTAATAAAACATTAATTCTATTTTCTTCAGAAGTTTGGGTTGTGAGCTTGTTCCATCTAAAAATGGATCAAGCTTTATTTAAAACATTATTTTCTGATTTCTTTTACTACTTATCAGGAAAGTCTGTCAACAGAACTCAGAGAATAATATTCTGATTCCTAAACTCCCATTAGTCTAAAAATGTTTGTTTAGAAAGAATCTGTTTATAAATAATTATAATAAAGCTATTTTGAGAAGCAGGTATAATCTGCCTATATGAAATGTGCAGGTCTTTATTTTTAGAATTTGATGAGCTTTGATCTATTTATACATCTCTGTAACCATTACCTTAATCAAGATGTGGACCATTTTGACCACCTCCAAAATTTCCCTTATGTGCTTTACCAGTAAAGTGCTGTCACTCTTCCTACACCAAGGTGATACAGCTCTCTGCATTCATCTTCTAGATGAAACATATCTATACGTCATCCATCAAGAATTGGTATCTATGTCTCCTAACTCTGAACAGAGGAGGGCTATATAGGAGCTCAACTAACAGAGTATAGTAGAAGTTATGCCTGCTAGTTTCAGGCCCATGGTATAAGGGGCTGGCAGCTTCTGGTTCCTGGATCTTGGTACACTTATTCTTAGTGGCTGGCTGGCACCACATGAAGAAATCCAGCTATTCCACAGAGACACTTATGTAGAGAAATTGGGCTCCTACCAAGTAGCCTTACTAGTTTGCAAGGCACATGAGTGAGATGTCTTGGAAGTGATTCTGTCAGTCCTAGTTCAGCTGGTGATACCACATGGAACAGAGATGAGAATCCCCACAGATTTTACTCAAATTGTAGTTTTAAGAGAAAAATAATTTTTGTTTCTTTAACCATTAAGTTGTGAGATGGTCTATTATACAACAATGGGATTTATATAAGTAGAATCTTATTTACTTTTTAATATTTTATTCTCAATATAATACCTAATTTTATATGAGATACTCAAATCAGATATTCTTTATGGGTATGTCCATAAGATTGTTTCAGATGAGATTGGCATTTGTACTGATAGACTCAGTAAAGAAGATGGCCTTCTCCAGTATGGGTAGACAACATCTAAGCCATTGACAGTCTGCAGAAAAAAAATTTATCCCTTCTCCCTTTTTTCCTGCCCAACTATTTGAGCTGGTACATCGAGTCAATTTTTCATAAGTCTCTTCCTCTTTTCTTTTTTTTTTTGTATTAAATTCTTTTATTGGTACATTGGAGGTATACAACACAATTACATTTCTCATTGGGAATTGTACCTTTATATAATGCATCTTGGTTCTTATTTTTTCCCCATTCCTAGCCCTCCCTTCACCCCCTCCACCCTTCCCTATTTACAAAGACTTTATTTCCATTTTTTGCATTTCTCATCATTTTTTCCTTTCCCTTCTTTCCTTTCCCCTGCCCCTCCCAATACCCCTACCCCTTTGGACCTTTTCTTCCTATTTTACATTATCGATTATTCATTCTAATCATTGGTACATTTTAAGTATACAATATAATGACATTCATCATTGGAAATTTGCACCTTTACATAGTCTCTCTTGGTTCTTGTTTTTCACCTTTGCTCAGCCCTCCCTTCAACCCCTCCAGTCCTCCCTATTTACAAAGATTTTGTTCCTATTTTTCCATTTTCTCATATTAATCCCATTCCCTTCTATCCTTTCCCCTAGCCCTCCCACTTCCTTCCCCTTTGCCCCTTTTCTTCCTATTTCACATGACCTATTATACATTTAGTCCTTATTTACACTTTCAGTTTCTCACACCAGAGAAACTATTTGGTATTTACACATCTGTATCCTATTTATTTCACTTAAGAGTATTGCCTCAATGTGCATCCACTTAGCTGTCTCTCTGTCTCTGTCTCTGTTTCTCTCTCCTAATATTTTTATTGATCTACCTATGTAACTCTATATTGATACCATGCTATCTTGATTAATGGATTAATATAGCTTTTAGAAAGCCTTAAAATCAGGAAATATAAGTCCACCAGCTTTATTCTTCCCTTCTAGATTGTTTTGCTATTACATGTCTTTTGTATTTTCATGTAGATATTTAATTTAGCTTGTCAGTTCCTAAAAAATATTTCTTGGATTTTTTTTTTGCGGGGGGTACTGGGGATCAAACTCAGGATCTTGCGCTTGCAAGGCAGGTAGCGGAACCACTGAGCCAAATCCCTGGCCCTGGTTTCTTGGATTTTGATTGGGCTTATGTTGAATTCTTAGATAATTTGGGAAAGGTTTATAGTCTTCTGATCCATGAATATAGCATAACTTTCTCTTTTTATAGATATTTATTATATCTCATCAAGTGAGTTTTCAGGGTAGAGATTTTGAGACTTTTGTTACATATTTAGTTATAGATTTTAATGAATTTTTCAAAAGTACCTATGGAAGCTATGTTTCGAATGCTTTGGATGGAAAGATCTTGCTTTCATTCTACAAAAGAAGAGAGAAACAAAAATATACATAAACGTACAATAATATGGTTTTATGTACCAATAAAGCCTATGAAGGAAGTAATGCTCCATAAGGAATACAGCAGTGAATGGGTGCATTTTTGATGAGATCATTAGGAATCACCTCTCTGAGAAAATGACAGTTGAGCAGAAGCTTTAAATAAGATTAAGGAAGGGCTGGGGATTTAGCTCAGTGATTCTTCTGCCTGTCTGGCAAATGAAAGGTCCTGAGTTCAATCTCCAGTACAAAAAAAAAAAAAAAAGATTAAGGAACAAGTCAGTGAATATCTCTGAGGGAAGAACTTTCTAGGCAGAAGGTTTAGGGGTAGAAATAACTAATGTATTTCAACAATAGTAAGAAGAGTTGCCGGTAGTTTACAGTAAGAATTTGGGTATTTTCATCTTACTGCTTTTGTTTTCTCAAGGAGTAAGAAGTGAGAAATAAGTTGAAATGAGATAATGTTGAGAGGAAAAAGCATAAAGTAGTTTTTTTGAGATATGAGAGAACAATCTCATAAGAAAAGTGTGGCCATATTCTTTGGTCACTTGAGAGTGTTCTTTGAGATCTAGTCTTGAATTTAAAAGTATTTTATGATGATTGTGTATTTTACTTCAGCAAAATTCATAATACAGATGTAGACTTGGTGTGGGGAGTTGGGTTTTTACTAGCACTGAGTTTGATTTTTTCCATTTTCCTGGCAAAAGTGACAGCAAAAGGCATAAGAGAAAGAGTTCAGAGTACATGCAAAAGAATGTTTTATAAAAGAATGTCTATAAAAGAATCTTTTATAGACTCTAATCTGGGAGAATTGTGAATACAAAGGTAACATGGGAATTTAAAAAATTGTCTTAATGGACTAGAGATCCCAATATCTTTGGAATTTGGATACTAAAATTCATCACTTGGAAAGACAGGAATTAATTCAGAGTAGGCTGTTTGAATGAAGGTTTTGGAAGGGATATAGTGAATAAATGGTAATGAAAGGTTTTAAGATATAACCTTGGGAATGAATTGCAAAGTAAAGTGGAGAAAATGAAGCAAAAGAAAGTCAAGGAATGAGAGGCTAGAGTGTTGAATGCTTATTGACATGGATGTTAATCTCACTGAGAATGGCAGAAGTAATGGTAGAGGAGAATAAAAATGAAAGAAGATCCAAAGTCCATGGGGGAGACATCAAAGAATACTTACCTCAGAGTACAGTCTGATGGAATGTGTTTTAAAGGCTTAGGTGTATTTAGGAAAGAAGGAAGAAAGAAATTTCCTGAAACAGCAGTACAGATAAAGGAAGACACCTATTCTGTCTCCAGGATTGTGGTGTCACATAGGGTGTAAGATTTTAAAAAGCAAGCCATTTGTGGCTACAGAAGAAGTGGTATGTATAATTAGGGAATGGCTACATTTCTGAATGTAGTTGAATGTAGCTTCTTAGCTGAAGAAGTTGCAATTAATATCTAGAAATGAGTTAAGAGATTGAGAGAAATGCTAATAGTTGAATGTAGCTTCTTAGCTGAAGAAGTTGCAATTAATATCTAGAGATGAGTTAGGAGATCACGAGAAATGTTACAAGAGTGAGTTTCAGCAAATACAGTACAAAAATCTGAGAGGGCAAATAAGAATGTAGAGTAAGGGGTACACACAGAGCTTTATGAAAAGATAAAGTGTGGGTTTTAAAGGATGATCTGAGAAGTTTGAGCTTACAGCAGTGCCTGAGATCAACAAAGATATGAAGCATGATGGGTTTCATGATTTTTCTTAGAGGAAAGTGTGTGATAAGTTATAATCATTTTTGTTCTCAGGATTAATGTCTCCTGCCATTGCTGGTGGGAGCAAGATAGTGTTGAAGAATGGCTGGAGTACGTGGAACTCTGTGGCTCTTGCTTGTATTTGTGAAATGCATGATGAATGAAGCAAACATTTCACAGACTTCACACATCTTTCAGTGAGCATATAAAGAGAAAGAAACATCAATCATTAATTTGTTTCCATGGATTTAAAGATGACCTGTTACTTCTAAAAGAAAGAGTGGGTTGATATGCATGGACTTCAAATAATCTGAGACATCTTATTGTTATGATATGTTTGTCCTTTTTAATTATTTCCAGTTAAACACTATTGAAAATGGCATAAAATCTCAGGGCCATGATCCAAAAAAATTAAGACTGGTCATAAATATTTTATTTATGTCATTATATTTTATATATAATACATTATGTTTTCACATCAGCCAAGTGTATTTGTAATACCATTTTTACACTTATAAAATAATGACAGTTGACCATAATGATTTAAAAAATTCATCTCATATGTGCTAAACTTAAGTAAATGGGAAAAATTTTTTCTATGATTTTACTTTAAAATTATTCATTTCTCTGATCTCTTCTGTTTCTTCCCTTATTGGGAGAGCTCTTCTGTCTTTATAGCTTAGATCATTATCTTTCCATAGCTGCCCTGAAAATTTAATTAATTGCATAAACCCCCTTTTCTCTGCTTAGCAGATCCTCTCTACATGACAGTCATTTGTATCAACTGAGATGTTTTCTTTTCTTTGCAAGTTAACATGGAAAAGACAAAAATAGAAAAGCTCATTAATTGATTTAAGAAAAACATGTCAGAGAAAATAAAGCCAGTATTAATTTTTAGCAAGTTGACCCAGGATCATCTTTCATTAAATAGTTGTAATGTACTTCACAGTTTGGATCATGCAAATATTATGAAATACTTATTTGACTTATACATTTATTATTGATGAATGATAATATTAGTAATAGACATGAACTAGACTCAGCTGCTTCATTTGGCAACACAATGTTAATAAATTCTGTTCTGATAGATAGAAAAAAAGCAATAAAAACAATTTTGCCAAAGGACCCATTTTCCCCTTGATATGACAGCTTTCTTAATTTGTTTTCTAAGCCTTAACTCATTTTCTCATTTATTGCAACAGTTTCTGGTTTGGGAAGTAAACAAGGTTACATATAAAATTGTAATTAAATTTTTCTTCAAGTTCAGTCACCAAAGAGTTGGGCTTAGAGGTAAAGCAAATGTTTAGTATTATTGCAAGTGGGAATATTCTTAATTTATTCATAAGAATATAATAAATTTGATCTGGAATATTTGCAATGGGAGAAGGAAGTATGGTCTTGCTAAAGCACGTCTCACAGAAGAACAAGTGTGACAGAGAATTAATTTTCTTTTTAGAGATGTCTGGAGTAGTTTTTAAAACTTACTTTTTATCAATTGAAAAGTATGCAAGTATTTAAAAAACATAACACATATAAGGTAAACATAAAAACATATATTGACTAGAAAGTTAATCAAACAGATACACCAGTCTAAAACATGCTGAAACTCTATTAATTTGACACTATTCAATTTGGATTTCAAAGTAAACAAGGATCACAGTGATCATATAATGATATAAAAGGCAGTTCTCTAAAAAGAACTAATAGTTCTTAATCCATATCTCACTAACAAAGTACCTAACTACATAAGGCAAAAACATGATACAGGAGGGAAAATCATAGATCCACAACTATTACTGAAAATTTCAAAACCCCTCCCAGACAGATAAAGAAGATAGCAAAATCTGTAATGGAACAGTATCAGCAACATCATACGTCAAGTGGAGCATTATACTGTATGCAAAAACTGTAGCGTACACAGTCGTCTCTGGATCACAAGAAATATTCAACCAAATAGACCATGTTAATAGCAACAATAAAGACTGTAACATATTCAAAGAAATGAAAATCCTGCAAAGTAAGCTCTCACATCATATTGGAGTGAAACTAGAAACTGATAGTAAAACACTTAGCATAAAGTAACCTTTTTCTCTCTCTTTTTTTTCCTATATCTGTCTTTTATTTCATATTTTATAAGGTATACTCTCAAGGATCTATGCTCAACATTGGTTAGGGGAATCCTTCAAATATCTAAGGTTAAATTTTCCACCAGTTTGGTAGAATGGAACTTGGAAATTGAATTAGTTTTATGTATTCACTAATTTGCTGTTATAATTATTATCATCATTTATTTTTTGTCTTATGATACCAAATAGGACTAATCACAATTTTTGTATTATTACATAGTGTCAACATTGCTTAGTCATGGCTTTCATTTATTTTATTTATTTAAGAATATCTATTCATTAAGAATATCATGAAATTATATAAATATACTACTTGAATCAATTATGTACTAGAAACTTACTAATAACAAAGATCCATATATGTGTTGCCCTATTCCATTTTTATTAAAAAATTTCATAACAGAATAAGAGAATCATTATAGTTAATACACTATGTATTAACTATATTACCTTTGAAGTATTACCTTCAAAGTAGTTGCTCAGAGATAAAAAAGATTCTGTCTTAGAAGAAACATAATAGCATAAAACTTTGTTTTCAACAAACTAAGAGAAATTAGTAGTATAAATGAAATAAATTAGCATATGTGTTAAAATATTTTTGATACAATGGAATAGGAAATTTAGGGAATTATTTGAACTTCTCATACTTCCTATTATCTTAACTTCCATTTGACTTTTTGTTAGCCCTTATAGTGATCATTATTTTGAATTTTGTTTTTATTGTTGTCTTATTTTAAAGAAAAAGGATTACATATATATACATGTACACACACATATGTAGTCCTAAAAGCCTTTTGTTCATCATTTTTACAAAATTCATTCAGGTGTCACATGCAGCTTAATTCATTAATTTTCATTGCTATTTAATATTTCTGTGATTATACTACAGTTTATTCAAACCCCTGGCAGTGGGCATTTAGATTGTTCCCAGATTCATGCTATCATGAACAGTGCTGCTAGATATTTTCTGGCAACATTTGTTAAACTTCTCTTGGGTAAATTCCTAGGATTAGAACTGATGGCTCATTGGGTGTGTAAATACTTAACTTTATAAGATAATCCAAATTGTTTTCCAAAGTGATTATTTCACCTTACATACCATGAGCAATATGTGAGAATCTGTTAATCTACAGTTTTTGGTGTATTCGGTATTGTCAGCTTTGCAGTTTGGGGCTACTGAATGAATGTAAAATAGCATTTCCTCCACTTGTTTCACATTTCCCAAAGTACTAGTAAACTGAATACACTTTATGTGCTTTTTAGTAATACATTGTTTCTTTTCTGTGAAATGCCAGTACCAAGCTCTTGCCCAGTTTTCATTTCTTATCATTGACTTACAGGACTTCTTCATATATAAATGGTATCATATTTTTAATCTTTCTTTCCTAGTAAGCATTTTTGTGGTATTTTAAGAAATCATTTTCTGCCCTAATGTGATAAAATATTCAACTGTATTTCCATTTATAACTTTTTATTTCAATGGCACTTAACTGATTCTATTCATAACTATGTAGGCATTTCGTAAACAAAGGAATGAATTAAAAGTCAGAAGGGGGAGAAAGAAGAAAAGAAATCCTGTTCTTTTCAGATAATATGATTATCTGCTGAAAGTCCTCAAAATTGAGTAACAAGTAATAATAGGGTAGTTGAACAAAGTGGCTGCATATAAAGTCAAAACACAGAAGTTGATTATACATCTAAAAGCAGAAAAAAAAATCCAATTAGAATAATAATAGCCATAAAGATACCACTTGAAATTAAAATATAAAGTATTTGTGAATACATAAAAAAATGTAAAAAACTTGCATGTAGGAAACTCTAAAACATTTTTGAAATAGATTTTTAAAAAGACTAATAAATAGAGAAGGACCCCTTGTTCATCTATGAGAAGATATCTTAAAGATCTTTCCACCCAGAGTTTTAGAGTTAATGAAACTACAGCCAAAATACCAAAAGGATTCTTTGTGTAACCCAAAGTCTACAATAGCCAAAATACTTTTTTTAAAAAATGAAAATATGAAGAAGTTTCTTTTATAGATACAAAGAGATAGAGAGCTGTATTAACTTGTTATTCACTCATGAGAGATAAATTCATGCAGGAAATAGAATAAAGGCTCATGTATACATAGAAATTTAATATTTGATAGAGGTGTTGTGCAAGATCACTTAGGGGAAAGAGTTATTTTTCAGTAGTTACAGTTTAAAAAGTTGACCATCTACAGGAAAGAAGCATGAATTTTCATCTATACCTCACGTCATACACAAAACAACTTTCCATGGATTAGACATTTAAATGGTAAAGGCAAAAAAATTAAACTTTCAGAATTAATTTATTCTAGAAAATAGTGTATCATTTCTGAACATCAAAATTTGCAGTAACATATTCATACCTGATTTACTTTTTAAGTATCGAGCACATACTTACTATGGGACAGAGTCCAGAAAATCCCTTGAATTAAAACTGCATAGGTTTTCATTTCCTTTTATAAAAATAATGTTGTGTTTTCTCCATTGTTCTTCCTTTTCCAATCTTCCTGAATGATAGGGAAGAAAATTCTAAAACAGATACTTATGTATTTAACTTTTACAAAAAGTTGTTTTTCTAAATAAAGATATAAATATTCAGGGGAGACAAAGAGGACATTGGAACAGTGCTGAGGAAATTAGGAGGCAGCAAATATGGAAAACTTTAAATCCTGAACATGTATTAGCAATTCTTAGAATAGTACTGTTAGTTAACTTCCTCACATGTTCCTACTTCTTTGCTCTTGCCTTTCATCATTTTGGAAGCTCTAAAGGTAAAAGCTCATCTTTTAAGATTTCTTTTGAACTAGTGCTGTCTGTTCTCTCTCACCTTTCTGCTCCCTGGAATATGCAAGCTATCTCAGAGTTATAGCAGCTACTACTGAGGGTGACAGAGCAGATCAAGGGACCTACTTTCTTGATGGTATCCTTGAGCCCCTATACATGTTATATACCCACCTGTCTACTTAAAACATTTTGTTACACAAGTGAAATAAATCCATTTTTGGTTAAGCTACCATTTATTGGGGTTTCTCATACCACTGAATACAATCCTAATGTACCCTTTCTATAAATAATAATTCAGGTATGTACCTAAGCACAGTGATTTTCATTCATTCATATGGATATAGAAGTTCAGTATAACTCTTTCAGAATTAATAATTTCGGTTAGCCAAGATTAAATAGTAAAGACATAGAGGAATTGGGTCATGCAGTTAATATGTTTGATTTAATAAGAATAAAGAGGCTCTTATATTTCTCAAGAAGAGAAGAAATATGTTTTGTATGTTCAAGTACTTTTGTAAAAACTGATTGCAAATTTGACCACAAAAATGATTTTAGGGGTGTTGACAGCTTTTCACAGGTCACATTCGCTGATCATGAGCCTAGAATATTTGAAACAAATAGTAAATAAATAAACATAAATTCTGGCTGGTTGGCAACATGCTTCTGGAAATATTATGGGGAGTCAGTAAGGAAATAAAAAAGATAATTATATACTATCTGACAAGTAATGAAAATGTGCATACTTCAGCCAAAATATATAAAACAGTGAAAACTACACTTAAGACAAAGACAGTAATTTTATTTCTTTCAATTTGAAGAAGAAAAATAGAAAATAAGGGAACAGGGGCTGGGGATTTAGCTCAGTGGTTCCACCGCCTGCCTTGAAAGCGCAGGGACCTGTGTTCGATCCCAGGTACCAAAAAATAAAAAATAAAAAATAAAATAAATAAAATAAAATGTCAATCAACTTTCCAATAAAATAAAATTTAAAAAAAAGAAAATAAGGGAACAAAGAATTCTGCAGAAATTCGAAAAAAAAATGCCAGCCTCCCTCCAAGATAATAGAAAGAGAAAATTAAAACAATTATTAGTGGGACTTAATGAAGTAAAAACCAAAAATCTATAATAAAAGAAAAAAGTAAAAGGAATTTTTTGAAAATACTAAAACATAAGCTTGATTAAAGAAAGGTAAGATTATATGTAAGATTAGGAATGAGAAAGTATATGTAAGTATAGATGCAGAAGATATTTAAGAGAACTATTGAAGACTATATATTCTGACAACAAAGCTGAAGACCTACAGGAAATGGATGATATTCTAGCAAAAGATAACATACCAAACTTAACCTAAAAAGACGTAATATCCTTGAACAGACTAATTACCAAAGATTGAAAAGGTGAATAAAGTTGTACCATTTAAATAGACACCAGATGCAGATAGATTCTCAGCCAAGTTTTCTATAACCTTTAAAGAAAAGCTTATTCCAGGTTATTTAAGTTATTTCAAGCCATGGATGTAGCTAAATATCTTCCTCATTTATTTTATGAATCTCACTTAATAACAAAACTTTATCAAGTGCCAATATATACTCAAACAAAACCAAACTCACTTATCAATGTATATAAAATGTGAAATAAAATGCTCCCAAATAGAATATATTAAAAAAAATACATTGTCACTAAGTGGTAACTCTGGAATTCAAAGGCAATTCAATATCAATATAATTCATTTTGATATTAATGAATTTAAGAAATTCGTTTAAGATATTCATTTACAAATGAGTTTAAGTTATTCATTTCTATTAATAGTCCTATAAATAGGTGCTGAAAAGCCATTTGAGAAAATAAACCAATTTTTCCTAATTAAAAACTCAGTACAATTGGGAAAAAACTATTTAAATGTATTCATATATTTCACTATATTCTTACAACTAATATCATTCTAAACAGCAAAATATTTCTAAACTATAACCTTTTTTAATTAACTCAAGAATAAAAATAGTAATAAGTAACACTTGCATACTACTTGCTACATGCCAGCATGGTTCTAGAAACTTTGTGTATTAATTTTCATAAAAATCATATACAATAGATAACATTAAAACATCATATTAGAGATGGGGAAACTGAGGCACAGAGACATTAAATAATTTTCTCAAGTGCATAAATATTAGTAAATGCTGAATTTATGATTAGATGTATGCAATTGTACTCCACAGATCATGTTCCTTGCCACAGTGGTGTGTAGTTTCTGCTACTAATGAGAAATTCCTATTATCACTGTTACTATTCTACATTTTTGGAGGTACTAGCAACTATAATAAAACAAGAAAATTAAAGAAATATCAATTTGGCAGTCAGGCATGGTGACACACACATGTAATCCCAGTTCTGAGGAGGCTGGAGGATCATCAGGAATTTGAAATCAGCCTGAGTTACATACTGAGTTCAAGGCCAGCCTGAACAACATAGCAAGACCCTGTCTCAAACAAAACAAAACAAATAGAAAATCAATTTGCAAAAAGAAGGGATAAATTAACATTTTCCAGTTTGTATTCCTTGAAAACAAGAGTATTAAGACAACACTAAAATTAGTCTAGAAACTGGGTGAGGTAGCTGAACAAAAGGTAAAGAAAATTGTTTTTCTCTACTCTTGCAGTAAAGACCTAGAAATGGAAATAGGGAGAAATATTTCACTCATAATGGTTACGCATATAAACGCACACAGGAAAAAAAATTAAATTGGCAAGTATTTGATGAGAAAATTACTGTATTTATATACAGAAACTATTTTAATAGTCAACAAAGATTTGAAACAATGGGGGAATCTCAAGTGTAAAGCATTATCTAAATTATTCAAAATTAATATGTAATGTCAATGAAATGCCAGTAACAAGACTTTTTGAGCATTGGATAAAATCATCTTAAATTGTACATAGAAGAATAAATGCCCCTAGATTGCCATTAAAAGGATTAAGTGGACAGAAAGCAATAGGAAATTTTCTTTACTAGATATTCAACATGCCATAATCAAGGCCTCAGTAGCAATCTAGGGTATTCCTGATAGCCATGTCAAGGAGGCACAAGTTTAAACTCACAAGGGACACCTGTGTATGCTGACTGTCTCTCTGCTAGAGATTTCAAGTGGAAAAACTACCAACCACAGAATTATGTAGCTCAAAAGTGCCATTAGGGCTATTGGGCACTATGGTCGAGAGTCTGCCATAATTGCTAGACAGCTCCCAATACTACGTGGCATGGGGCCCCACTCAAAAGATAGCAATATCAACACTCAAGTAGAAAGTCCAAGAGAGGCTTATACTATCTCTAGTTCCAAAGTTGTTGGAAATAAATGGTGGTTGGAAGTCGGAGACAGCAGTTTTTCCTTTACTGAGAAAGGAATTGAACTTTGTGATTTTGCCCATGAAGTTTCAAGAGATTTTATTCAGTAAACAGACACCTGAATTTTGTCAAGGTTTATTAGCCACATCTGCCAGCAGAAGTGGGATAGTATTGTAGTTACAGTAGTTAAAACCAGGTATTTTCACTTGTCAAGTAAAGAATATTATCTACATAATGAAAGCTTTGGATATCAAAGAGTAGAGACATTTGTATTCTTATTCACACACTGGTGGCAAATGGTAAGGGAGTTGAGTTATCCCTGGGGGAATATTACAAGCTGATATTGAAAGACTTGCTTAGAAAAGGTGAATTGATTTTGGTTCTAAGATGCCAGTGAGCTAGTGAAGAAGGTGCTGGCAACATCCAGGACCTAATGCCAAGTGTTTTTGGTTTGTGCAGCAAGTTCAGTTACAATGTCTGTAACCTTGGGAACAGCTGAATTCAGCAATTCTCAAGCTCTCATTAGCTTTTTGTTTTAACTGGCCATTTAGGGCTATTCTATTGAGATATTGCATCTCTTACCACCCCTGCTGCCTTTCAGTGAAGGTGTCAAGGCTGTGATTTCCTTCTTTCCCCCCTGGAATGCTATACTGTTTTTGCCAGACCTGGAAGGGAACAGGGACATGATTTGAGGAGGCAATTTACATTTCAGTTTCTCACTTCACTATATGTGGTTCTTCCCAGATGGAGACTTCCTCTGGCATTTATGGGTTGGGGAAGTACACTGTACAACACCTCAATTTTTATTATGTATTTGGAGGTTGAACAATAACAACAGTACATTTAATTAACTCAAAATTCTGTAATGTTCTCATTTCTTCTCCACCATGAATACAGCTCAAATGCCATTGCCCAAATTTGTTTTTTCTTTCTCCAGATCAAGGTAGGATAATGACCTGGTTGCCTGCAACCATGATAATGACAAAAGGTTGAATCCCTTCTATCCCGAAATTTCTTGGGATATTGAAATGGGTATGTATGGCTTTTGGTATGGCCTTCAATTTGCCCTTGGGGACAGGGCCCCAATCATGTTTCTCATTAAAACATCTGAGGTAAGGCTCCTGGGGGAAGAAAGGATGAGGGGACATAGAAAGGCAGAGAAGCTCCAGGACATTAAACAAGGTTTTGCATTTATATTTGATTTCAAACAGTGCAACAGCTGCTAACTAGCCCAATTTCCAATTTTTGTGCTCCCCTTCCTGAGCCCCATGTTGAGTGTCAAGGTCGTTTTCAGTGACACTATTTCTGCTCTTGGGGATTGCTTGACAGCCAAAGCTACAGTGTTTTGGGGATAAGACTGCTGAATTTGTGCCTTTTGTCTACGTGTGCTTAAGTCACACACAGTGACTTTTTCTTTTAAAGTACACTTTCATCTGGGTCCATTTCTGTCCCGTTATGATGATTACATCTCTTAAATTTTTGCCTAGTTTTAAGTATGGAGTAGAAGGCTGACTATAAGAATATATCTACAATCTATCCAGTTAATTTCTTGTTCTCCATGGATTCTTTGGATTGCACACACAATCTGGAGATAAAATACCTGAATACTATTCAGTGTTATGGCTCCCTTTGAGATTGTCTCTCTCAGGAGAATCTCTTCAAGGAGGTCAAGGTTTGTTATATCAGGAAAAAACCCACTAAAGACCTCTGAGATCTTTTGGTGTCATTTTGAATGGATATAAAGTTGATTTGATGGCCTGCAGGAGGAGAGGAAACATCAGATGCCTTGGCTGTCACCATTCTTCTTTAATAAGCCTGATGCACCCTACATCTTTGACACCTAGGTTTATTTGGTTTCTACCACAGTGGCTTTACATTTGCCTTCTTTCACATTTCAAATAGATGTTCATTTCTGTAGCTGTCTTCTGAAAGAGGTGGAGCCTTCTGCATATTCAAGATGAACCTTCTCTGTAGTATTCAGTCAGCACCCACCTCCTTGGCTCTTTTTCATTAACAGGCAATAAAGCAAAGGCCTATTTATTGACCAAATATATTTGGTCAACATATTCACTACCAGTATTATGGACTTCCTCAAAACTGAGTTGTCAGTTAAAATAATACTAATTATAAAATAAATAATTAAAAATTTCTTTTTTTAGCCCCAAATTTCTTCCTCTTTCTCTTCCACAAAATCATGTCTCTATTAGCACATCATCATCATCACAAAAAAATGACAAGAACTATAGCAAGCCCAAGAGTTTCCTTTACTTTCAAGATAATATGTTAGCTGCCAGAGTTTTATGGATGGTGATAAAAGATATAAGACTCCTAAGTCAGAGATTAAAGACATCTCTCACTACAATGGCAATAGCCAGGTATATTAGTTAATTTTCTGTTACTGTAATGAAATACCTGAATATGGACACTTATAAGGAAAATAGGAATTTAGTTCACAATTTTGGAGGTTCAAGGGCGTCTTGCTAGCATCATCTCAACTTTAGTGAGAACCTCATGACAGATAGTATCACAGTGGTAACAGCATATGTGAGAGGGCGAGACCAGATCACCAGATAGGATGTCAGAGGCTGGGGAAAATGGTCAGAAGGAACCTCTCCTTGGGCCTCATTTCTTGAATGTCCTAGCATGTGTCAACATCATCACATTGGAGCTTCTAATACACCAACCTTTGGAAGATAGATCACACCCAAGTAATAGCACCAACGTATTGGTTTTTTTGGATTGATTTTCCAAACCCCAATTCCCATATCTCATGCAAAAGCTCCAGATGACACTTTCATACCGAGTTAATCATTTTGTACCAGAGAAACAATAACCTTAGGGAGACTGAATCTTTTGTAATTGGCAGAAACTATGCCTGAGAGCTGTTCCAGAAGGAGACACAGTATTTATCCTTTACAACTATAAACTAACTTGCCTTTTGCTAGGACAGAGATATCATCTTTATCTTCCAGGGCTGTTTTCTATATATGCATATTCCTGGAAATGTTGTCTGGAGCCAAGGCCAGTGTCTTAGTTGTTTTTCTCAATGCTGAGACATAATACTCAACACTCAAAGGAGGAAAGGTTTATTTTGGCTCACAGTTTATAGAGGTTTCAGTTCATAGTTGGGTGGCTCCACGGCAGAAGGGCATCACAGAGGAGAAACAGCTCATGGTGGGCAGAAGGCAAGAAGGTAGCAAAGTAGCAACCAATGGCATCAGCCCTCTTTCTATCCCTTAAATTCTATCCAGGCTACACACCCTTGGGATAGGTACCACTCACACTCAGGGTGAGCTTTCTCATTATCCACACCCAGAACTATGCCAAAGCAATCCGTGGACTAATTTAGTAATCACATACTTGCAATCCCAACATCATACTCTCAATGTCAGCGTCACACAATCCCAGCATCACACACTCTAGATCCATCCATCTCTACAAAGTCCCACCTGGAATCACATGAGGCTATGGAGTAGGCATCTAGACATAAGCCATAACAGGTAGTCAGTTGGCACTCTGAGGACATGCAAGAATGTGACAGCCATGAAAAAAATCATGTCCTAACAAGGAATTTATATTTTTTGGTAGAATGAAACAAGATTTAAGGAAAACAAAAATTTTGTTGCACCTAAATTGGGGGAAACATTGGAAAGAATAGTAAATTTAGAGAACTCGTTTGATCAATACTATTACTATTTACCAAGTTGAATCTTGGAAATGGCCTATATGCCCATCAACAGATGAACGCATAAAGAAAATATGGCATTTATATGCAATGGAGTACTGCTCTCCCATAAAGAAAGATAAACGAGATATTTGTGGGTAAATAAGTATATCTTGAGACCATAGTATTAAGTGAAATAAATCTGACACCCAAACTTAAGTATTGTATGGTTTCTCTTATATGAGAAGCCTCCAAAAATGTAAATACAGAGCAGAATAAAAGATAAATAATAGGCAATAGGGAGATTTTTTTTTTCCAAATACGAGGGTGAACAAGAGATAGAGGATGGTGGGAGGCAGAGGAGGGAAAAAGGATGAAAAAAAGGAATTCAAGATAAAATGGAAATAGAGCTTTTGCAAATGGGTTGGAAGGAGCAAAGAGGTTGGAAGGGAGGGGTTGGGGACAAAAAAAGAATTAAGATGTGTTATGTATAGTACCAATTCTCCATGATAAATGTAATCATTATGTACTGCAAACATGTATTAATAAAAGTAAATAAATAAAAAATACCTATTCCAGGAAGAAACAATTTCAATATATAATCTTTGAAAAATTTTATGCATTTGGAAAAAATTTATGGACAATGTCATGAAAGTAAATTGATTCTTTCTTTAGAAAAATACTAGCAACATTATTTTTAGTAAGTATGGCTCAGAAACTAGCTATTCTTCTTATTTTATTTTAAATATTCAATAGTCAGTATAAAGTTTTTAAAGCATTGCTTTAAATACACATAGATATGTCATTTTTATTTTCATAAAGAATTTTAATTTTGAAAATAGCTTCTGAATAGAACCATTTATAAATCCACCATTATAGTAAAAAGCCATGTATAGCCAATGAATTATGTTTTCCATTTAATATATAATTTAAATTATTTTTAGGGTCCTCTACCAGTATAAAAAAAATTCTGCTTTTGGATGATAAGTTTTTCTGTCCACCTGAGTATGAGTGAAATTTACCTAATGAGAGGAATGAGTAGAGTAAGTATAGGAGATTTCTGAGGAGTGGAGAAATTATAAAAAGCTTCCATGAGAAATGTGAAAGTGATCCTACAAAGTATGTACACAGAGCAGTGCTGTTCAATTCATTTATATTCTCAGCAATCAACCAGAGAATCATTGAACTTTTAATGAGAAAGAAACCTGGAATTCATTTATTTGGATGTTCAATTCAATACAGTATCTTTCTAAACACCTTTTACAAATTTTGATTTTATTTTATAAATGTGAAATATATTTTGTGATAATTTAGGGGCATGTGAAAAAGTAGTATGACAAATATGTTCAACATAAAATATATTTTATTCATGGTGCTTCTCTTCCATTTGAAGAATCAGCTGTGTTCTTTTCTAAGCTGAGTGTAGTTTGACGTGACTCTTCTTTTGGCTGAGTGTAGTTTTATGTGACTTTTAATTTAAAAAGCTCCTTTGATTTGGGTCATTTTTGACACCTGAAATATCAGCTTCCTGATATCTTCTTCCATTTCATAATTGCATTGAATTTTAATACCACTCTGGTTGCTAAGTAATTTAGTTGTAAAGATTAGTATGATGAGAATATAGAAAAATTTAAAAACTGATGTCAGCTAGAACCAAATTTGAGTTCTAGCTCTATCTCTTATAGGCCATGTGACTTTAACTTAAGAGATTTCTCTAAGTCTCAACTGCCTCACCAGTAGAGTGAAAATAATAATGACAATATATTCCTCCTATAGAGTGAATGTGTCTCCCAAAAGCATGTGTTCAAAACTCACCTTCTACTGCAGCAGTGTTAAGAGGTAGAGCTTAGTGAGAGGTGTTTAGGTTACAGGCACTCCACCCTCATGAATGAATGAATGCTGACTATAAAAGAGCCTGGGAATATAAATTCAGTTTTTTTATCCTCTCACCTCCTGCCACAACATGATGCAGCAACAAGGCCCTCACCAGATGCTGAGAGCCTGATACTGGACTTCTCAGACTGCAGAACTGTGATGAACAAATTTCTTTTCCTTATAAAATACCCAATCTGTGGTATTCTGTTATAATGAGATGAAACAGACTAAGACATTTTCTCACTGAATTGTTGTGAGCATTAAATGAAGTAATAATGCTAAAAGCTTCACACAGTGCTTGCCATATGCTGAACACTGAATAAATATGATCAGTGATGATGTGTATGATGAGGATATCAACATAACACAAAAACTAAAGGTCTAAAAAGCTTGATGTGATTATAATTTTTTAAAAACAGGCTATCAGTATTTAATTTTAACTTTGTTTACATACTTATTAGTTTATATATTGCTTTGCTTTCAAGGGATTATTTCAGAAGGGGTTCCTGGTGACACCTATTATTAGGCCACTTTACCACTGTGGGAGAAGAGAGAGAATGACTCCAGTGAAAAAGGATGGTATTTGGATGGATGGACAGGGCAGGTACATCCTTTGCTGAAGTGTGATTTTTGCAGCCTGATGATTTTTGAAGGCAGTTTGCAAAGCTGGGATAACTAATCTGACCCATAGCACTATTAATAAAGTCAATATTTTTATCCCTGTTTTACCGATAGAGGAACTGAGCCAAGATATGGTAAATGTCTTTGTCAAGGTTACATGGAATGTCAGAGGAGCACTACACATTTATTTCAGAGTATTGATTTCAAAGCCATATGTTGAATAATTCTGAAAAGGTACAAAATAACTGAAAACACAGTCTATGTGGTGAATGTTTTTAAAATAGCATAATGCAAATATAATTTTCAAAATCTCCAAATCAACACCACACCTATGTAATCACTTATTTGCAACATTATTCTGGTTAGAGTTGAAGCATGAAAGAAAATGTGTCTGCAAATAAGAAACGACTAATGGTATTGATAAAGCAGCTTTTGAAAAGGACTGAAGAGATGGAATCATATAAGAGGAAGTCAATTTAATAATTTAGCAAATTTATACCTGGTGCATTTTAGTATTCAACTGAAATCTATTTTAAGTTACTAGTGGTGTCTCCTGTGGACACAAATGACAGTTCTGAATTCCTTCCCCTTCTGCAGCTCCAACTCATCTGAGTCTCTATGGCTACAAGGAGGAAGGAGTGAGCCACCCAGAGTAAATTCATCACAGAAACAGTAATTCTCATCCAGCAGAAAAGTTATTTATTTCTTCTGCAAAGCAGGGTGTGGATAGATACTTTAATTAGAAGTACATCTACATGCAAGGAATAACTATATTTCCTTTCTCTATTTTAGTCCTCAGTTTTTTTCGGAAATGTGAGATCAAGAAGACCCTGAAAACCATTTTAAATTGGCATAGATGGATTTCTTGACTAAATTTAGCAGGATAGTCAAAATTTTAGTAGTCTGTCTCACCCACTCTAAATTAATTTCCCACTTAGCATTTGTGCCTGCTAACTGGCTGTTTATGTAGAAATGTATACTTTTGCTTTCCAAGAGAAAAGAGCTGGAAGTGGAGTACAGTCAGCCCCAAAACAGTTCCTGTTCCAGAATTAGGCTTTATTTTCATCTTCTAAGGGGAGATAAGCCAGGCATGTACAGGCAAGTCCTCTACAAAAGCTGCCTATAGAACATAACCACTTTCACTATCGCTATTTCAGATAAGTTGCATCATCAAATACTTTATAAAAATTTTTCCAGTTGTTAAATTTGGTTGAAAAAAGTGATATTCCATCTGGATGGTGGATAAAAAGATATTATCCTGGTGACATCTGATATAATAAAAAAATAGTTTCATGTGGATAGCTAATTTAAGAAAGAAAAACCCATCCTGGTTTGGGGTTAATTTCAAATACAGTACTGCTTTTGCTCTAAACAATGGTCACACCAACAAGCCAGGTTTATAATCACAGACAATAGGAATTTGAAATTTGTTTCCTTAGGAAATTTGTTATGACTGTTAATTATCACATTGGCATCCAAACAGCGGTGCACTGATTTATCCTGCCTCAAGCCCTAGCTAACCAAGGGATCCACTCCCATCCTAGATACATTGCTGATTCTTTTCACAGTCTCGACTCACCTCCTACGCAGGGTGTATTTTCCACAACTGTGTCAACTCCCCATCCTGCTGCAGCTCACCAGTTGTTGCCTCTTGAAGTAGCCACATCCACTTTTGCCAGAGTCTGCATAAGAGCCTGCTCTCTTTTTCCTTTGGTTGCATTTCTGGGCTGAACTCTCATACCCTCTATTTCCTCTCTGATTCCTTTCCATGTGTGTGTAATTGTGTCCTCATTAATAGGAGTACTTGATTTATTTCCTCTACCTATCCCCCTGACTAAAATGTCTTTGAAAGCAGAAAATATTATTTGTGCAGCACTTAATCCAGTGTCAAGAAACTACAAAGGAGAAACACCATAAATATTTATTGAGTGAATGACTGAATAAATGAGTATTAGAACTTCTTCCAGATTAAGCATCAGTAAGATGCAGAGGAGATGCCTGTGTCTTCTAGTGGCCTCACTGAGACAAAGGGAAACAGAAAAGGCTAAAACCTAGAAAACAAACTTGTCTAGCCTCACAGTTTTGCTTGAAGGCTCACTTTGTTGCCTAGGACAAGTTTACATCATTAGTGTCAGATTTATGTTGGTAATATATTGTGAAGATCCTGATCTATAAAAGAACTTTTTCCACAGGAACTTCTCTGGTAATGGAAGTGATTTTTCTCCAGTAAGGCTTGATAAACTTAACTATGATCCAGTTAGAGAGCTGAAGCAAGCCCTAAGGGAGAGGCACAGCCATGTGGAAATAACTCTAGAGCAGCTGTGTATACGTGAGATTTGGATTCCAGAGTCACAGTGGGAGTGTTCAGAATGCCTGTGCTGAACATGGGGGCCCAGAAAGAACCCACTGCTTCATTCTGTTCCATCCGTATAATAAAGAGGTCAAATGTAAGCAGACACCTTTGATTCCAATCCTCTGGAAACCAAGGTAGCAGCATCAGTGAAGGTTGCATGTAGAGGACAGCAAGGAGTATGGCAGGAAGGAGAGCTCCCTGTAAAGCACATGTGGTTCTCTTGGGCAGCTGCATTTTTTAAGGTGTGATCCCAGGTGTCTTGACATCACATTTATTTGTGCTTGTTAAAAATTCATATTTATGCCTGCCCAGCCCCAAATTAATCAAAATCTTCTGTTCTTTGGGGAAATAGGGGGTAAGTTAAGGCATTACATAACTTTCCAGGGTCATAGACTGAGGGTGGGGGCTAACCAACAGAAGGTTTTAGTCACAGTCCTAGAGGCTAAAAACCCAAGATCAAGATGTTGGGTTTCTCCTGAGGCCTCTCTCCATGGCTTGCATATAGCTGTCCTCTTGCTACTGTTTTACATGGCTACTCTCTGTGCTATTGTACCTGTTGTGTCTCTTTATGTGTCCTATCGCCTCTTCTTACAGGGACACCACTTAGATTCAGTTAGAACTTACTGGAATGACTTAATTAACTTCTTAAAGGCCCTATCTACAAACACCAACACACTCTGAGGTACTGGAAGTTAGAGCTCCAACTATAAATTTTGAGGGGCCACAACTCAACCCATATCAGGAATGTCAATTTAAAAATATTTCAGATGACTCTAAAAGCACAAATCTAAAAAGCAGTGGTTGTGGTTCACCCCTCCCCTTAAGGGAAATTATGAGCTTTTGCTTTTTTTTTGGCAGAGCCAGGAGTTCTCTGGTTCCTGCCACTCTAAATTCATTAGGCATATTTGTGAGCATCACAACTGTCCAGGACAGGGAGTGCCATGTACTTTTTAACCTAACATGATGACTCGTTCCTTCTAAACTTAACTGTCACATTTAAAAACTCAAAGAATACTAAAACAATTTAACTTGGGGGCTAAGAAGTATTTACAAGTACAATTTCTATTTTGCCAAGCTCAACAGATATCATTTTCAGGAACTAACAATCATTAATGGACACATCAACAACCTCCATCCATTCATTATCCAATGTCTGTTGAGCTCTCATGTACAAAGAACTCAAACAGTCCTCAGCACGACCTAGCTACAAGTTTGCTGAGCAGATGCAGGGTTCAGTGTTGTGCTGTGGTCTAAATCCCTCCCCAGTTATATGTTGCTGATGTGATAGTATTAAGAGATGGAGGTCCTTAGGAAGTGATTGGGTATAGGATCTCCATCCTCACCCTCGTGGATGGATTAATGCCCTTATAAAAGAAATTTCACATAGAGTTCATCCCTTTCTGGCCTATGATGTAAGGATTCATTAATAACAGATCATCTAGGAGGCAAAAAGCCAGACTTCACCAACCACTGAATCTCCTAACACCCTGATCTTGGGCTTTCTAGCCTCTAGAATTATGAGAAATAAATTGCTATAATTCATAAATTATCCAGGCCATGGTATTTTGTTATAGTAGCAGAAGCAGACTTAGACAGTGTACCTGGGAAATTTTGCAATTATGAGAGATTTATTTATGCCTACATGATGACATTGATCACATTATATAATAGGTAATTACATATTTGCCTTTTGGCTAACTGGTAAATCCTTTTAAAAGAGGCACAGTTACTAGATATTATTCAGTTTTGTTTCTTTAAAATAATATTTAACATTGTCGGACAAATTAATGCTGAATTTATTTGAGAAATATCTTTGGTTTGAGATTTGTCTAAAGAAGTAGTTCCTTACTCTTTATCTTTACTGATCTCTACAGATTTTATATATATATATATATATATATATATATATATATATATATCTTTCTATTTTAACCCTCTGCCAATGTCAGAAAAAGAAAAAACCTGTTTGTCTCTATAAAGAATACCTAAATGTAAACAAATATATGAATGAAATTTAAATACAGTTACTGGAGAAATGATGATGTTACAGAAAACAAGCAAATAAGAGGTGGCAATAGTTCAAAAGAATGAAATTATAAACTCATTAGTTATTATTCCCTTAAGGAATTTTTGATAATTCTGATAAAACAGAAACAAAATAACTGATGTGCTTCTGTAGAAAAAAACAAGTCTTTTTTTTAATTAGGTAAAGATTGCAAATCTGATAATTCAAGAAGAATAAATAAAAGTTTATATGATGAGCACTTATTTTTATGGCCATTTTCAAGTACCATAACATCCCAAATCTATATATACTAGGCATATTCTTGCAAAATGTCCCCTTTATTCCTTACGTTCCTCATTATCCATGGTAAGAAGGTTAATTAGTAAAATAATGCACCAGATATGCTTTAAGAGGTGATGGATATTGGCTAGAGATGAGTGCTTTGCCTTTTACATTCTCCATTAATGTGTACTGTCTCAGAATGGATCCAGGAAGAGTTTTCCATGGTTTGTCTGCAATAAGCAAGAACTGGAACTAAAACTCTATGGGAGGTTGAAGTAAAAAAGTTTTAGGGTGCTATTAAATAAAACTAATGAAAGGACATTGTCTTGGACTGAGCTCCTGCACTGGGCCTCTACAGAAAAAATCAAATCTGAATGGAATCTCTTGTGCAAGATGCCATGTAATCAAACTGAACTCAGAATTCAGCCAGTTTTTTTTTTAAAAAAATAGGAGATTATAGTAATCACTCATAAAGAGTTCAGTCAACCTGATCTGGCATGATAAAAAAATTCCTGTAGAAGGAAAGTAATATGAAGTAGCCTGATTTTGACCTACCTGCTGTTTGCATTATGCTGTTTCCTTGTTACTACTTAAGCTAATTTACAAAAACTAAAAGTTATGTAATGCTTGGTGGATGGCCTTTCTATTATATAGACAGGATGCTACCCATTTAATGAATCACTATTAAAACCCAGTTAGAGGTTTAAGATCAGTTTGCTGAAATTATATTCTTTGACAGTTCTCATTCCTAGATAAATCTGAACAACCTGATATGGACCCAAACGGTACAGTAGAGGAATATTGTCGCCCTTTAAAGTTGGAATGGTTGCAACTGGCTGCTTGTAAGATTGTGTTTTTTCTGACCGTGGAATTATTGGCATGCCTTTCCAGGTAAGTGGATCACTTTGACAGTTACATTTACCTTGTTATTGAAAGTGTCCTTTATACATATTTTAGAAGTTGGACCTTTAATTCCTTTTTAATGGCTTTCCTTTATATTAACCTCAACTATCTTTGGCCTCTTATTGTCCCAATATTTTCAAACAGCTGAGTTCTTTTTATTCTCTAGCTTTCCTTGTCTGTTTACCTGGGGTCAAGTTACTTCTCAGTAGTAGAACTATGTTTTATATTCTTCTTATATTCTCCAAAAAACAGAGTGTAAAATAGGAACATAAAAGTGCTCAATGAAGATGTATTACTTGCTCAGAATTTTTAAAAATCTGGTAGCATAAACCACACAAGTTTCTTCTGACTTTTAATTCAGTCTTTTAGCTTTTCTTAACTCTTCTTGAGAGTTTCAAAAGTATGATGTGGATAGTAAAGTTACCAACTTCCTATAAAAATTGCCAGGTTTTTGCCAGAAGGAGTGTTAGAAATATTAACTGAATTCTCTCACTTCATCACACAGTAGATCCTTGTTCATAAGTTAGTCATGAGCTAAGCTGCATCGCTATTCAGCTGATAAAATATGTGACACATTTTGTGTCAGATACAACCACTCAGCAGTCTTTCACCCACTGTGTCTTCTTGCTGCACATCAGCTGTCCCCTATAACCACCAACTGAGAATCTTCCTAATTACCACCCCCTGCCAGTTCTCCACCATTACATCCAGAACAGTAATAAAGAGAAGTAGTTCTCATCTTAGGGATGAAATGAGAAGTTCATTTTCTCTTCCCTTCCCTATAGTCGGTGTTCCCAAAAGGTTGGCTCACCACTGATCATCAGGTTTACTAATGTGAAACCACAGCAGTGACTTTGTTATATTTTTCCATCATCAGTCCCATGTCCTAATGATTTTACTTAAATATGTACACCACTGCTCTCGAGAGGAATATAAGAAGCTTGTTTAAAAATAACCACTCTTTCCGTATGCTGTGCTAGTTCACTCTTAGCAAACACTCTATATTAGAAAATGTTTTTTTGCCTTTGTGATGATGCGTGAAGAAGGATCTGGGAAACTGTGTATTGATCATTGCCAAGGAAATACATGAAAAATTATTAGTTTTTCTTATCTAATTATTGGATAGATACTGAATTGAAAAAAAATAATAAGACTACTGGTCTGTTTATTGAGAAACTAGACCTTTGAAATGTCAATAACTTTAGGGTTTGTTACTTGAGATAAATTTTCTCCATAGCTTTCTGCCATAGAATTGCAGAATCTTAGACATAGAAATGACCTTATAAGCCTTTTACTCTAGCACCTTTGATTTCAATTTGGGAAAGAACAAAAGAATAAATAAAACATCTTATACTTCCCTTATTTTTAAAGCTTAAAATACAAGATAGACTTTTAATTTTAGAATAGTATAAGTTAGATTTATAAACAGCTTCAATGATAGTAGAGACTTCCCCTATATTCAATTACAATTTGCCCTATTATTAACATCTTAAATTAGTATAGTACATTTGTCATAAACTGCTATTCATATATTATTACTTACCCAAATCAATACTTTATTCAGATTTCCCTAGGTTTTATCTAATATCTTTTTGCTGTTCTGGGATCCTATGTTACCTTTAAACGTGTGTCCTTAGCCTCTTCTTGGCTATGCCAACTTCCCAGATTCTCCTTATCTGTGATGACCTTGACCACATTGAGAAATGTTGTTTAGGCATTTTGTAGAATGCCCTTCAACTGGTGTTTATTTAATTTTTTCTCATGATGAGGCTGGAGTTATAGGTTTTGTAGAAGACACAGAGATCTAATGACATTTTATCACATTACATCAAGAGTCCATACTTTCAATATGACTTAATACTGCTGACGTTGTACTTGATAACCTAGCTGGCATAGTATGAGTTAAGTTTCTATACTATACTTTCTCTTTTTTTTAAATCACTTTGCATGCTGTACTCTTTGGAAATATTTTGTTCTGTTTGCCTATTGCTGGGATAAAATATCTGATGCATAAAAGTTAAAAGAGGAAACGTTTAATTTGGTTCATGGTTTCAGAGGTTGAGAAACAACCTCTTTGACTGGCTACAAAGCAGAAACATCATGGCAGAAGCTGTTTGCTTCCTGTTGGCCAGTGAGCAGAGAACTGAGGAAGAGTGCTTTCCAAAGTCTACACCCTCCATGACCCACCTCCTCCAACCGAGCCCCACCTCCTAACAGCACATTCACTGTGAACATCAGTGTATTAATCTACTGATGAGCAGCACCCCTACAATCCAATAACCTTGCTGGAGTCTCTTAATCTAGTCAAGTTAACTATGAATATTAACTGACTCTAGGACTCAAGAAGTCAGTCAGTATGTGTAATTCTCTACAAAGATTATTTGGAATTATTTGGGACATATTTTTCTCCTCTCATTTGTTAACTCAGTCATTTTATATCAATTTGGATGAATGGTAGTTATTTTATACTTTGAGATATGATCCAACACTTTTATTTATTGTTTAAATAATTTCAGCATTGGTTATTATGGGCTCTTTCAGTTGACTTCTTTTGATACAATCCCATTGTTGTGGAGAGTTTTTTTGTTGTTTTTTCGTTTTTAGTATTTCCTAACTTCCTGGTACTTTCAGATGCGCCAGGTTCATCTTACATGTTACCTGGTGCAGCCCTAGAATCAAACATTTCTTCAAGGAGCTATGGTTCTTCTTACTGGAAAATGGTATTAGAAACTAATACCTGGGTACCAGTTTTACCCATTGCTACTGAGTGTCATTGTTTCTGGTCAGTAAGCTAGAAAAGCAAGGAAATATATATATATATTCTCATCAAACATTTATACAAATATTTCTATATGTGAACAACTTTATTTGTATTTAGCTAAATCTAACCCACTACATCATGGATAGTTCTAGACTTCTTCCCTTGCTTGTCTGAAACCTTCTGTTCCAGCATTGAGAAACACAGCTTCCTCGACTCCTACTCATGTGGATAATTGTTCCATGTGTACTGATTTTAGAATTATTAACCTGTATCCCTTTGGGAAATAACTTAATCAACTATAGACCTGTGCTTAGGTGCAGTTTCTACTGCTTTTAGTCTCATAGACACCACTAATTTTCAAAATTGCATAAATTAGTAAAGCTTCCCCTGTCATTGTGGTTATTTCACCCACTGGCTAGATTATTTTTATCCCAGTTTGTATTTTATCCTGTGACACTCCAACCTCTTAAATGACTTTTAAAAATTTGAATACAATAAGGCTCACTCTTTATGCTATAAGAGCTTTTACAAATATATTGTATCATGTGTCCACCTTACAGTGCCATATAAAAGTTTCACTGCCTTAAAATATTCCATTTTGGAAAAAGTATGTGCTGGTGAAAAGAATATATACTCAGTTGTAAAGGGATGAAGTACTCTGTAAATATCCATTAAGTCCATATGTCCAAGGGTGTGGTTTAGCTCTGATATTTCTTTTTTTTTTGTTTAGTTGATCTCTTTGCAAAAGTGGGGTGTTAAAATCCCTTACTATGATTGTGATAATATTTATCTGATTTTTTAATTTCAGTAGTTTTTGTTTTACGAAGATAGGTACTCCAGTATTCAGCTCATATATGTTTATTAATGTTATCTCTTTTTGTTGGATTTTTCCCTTAACTAGTACGTCATGACCTTCTTTGTCTCTTCTAATCAATTTTAGCATGAAGTTTATCATGTCTGATATTAGAATTGCTTTCTCTGCTTGTTTTGGGGGTCCTGGTGCATGCAGTCATTAAGAAATCAAACAATAACAAATGCTGGCATGGCTGTAGTGAAAAAGGAACCCTCCTTCATTGTTGGTGGGAATGTAAACTATACAACATTATGGAAATCAGTATGGAGATTTCTCAAAAACCGATATTAGAAATTTCATATGACCCAGTGATGCCCCTGCTAGCTATCTCCCCCAAAGAACTTAAACTACATACTACAGTGATGCACGGATACCAGTGTTTATAACAGCACAACTCATAATAACTAAATCCTGGGAACAGCCTGTATACCCATCAACAGATGATTGGTTAAAGAAAATGTGGTATCTATATAATGGAATACTGCTTGCCTATAAAGAATGACAAATTTGAGACATTTGTAAGACAATGGATGCAGCTGGAAAATATAATGTTTAATGAAGTAAAGCAGACACATAAGCTTAAATATTATATGATAGCTCTCATTTGAGTGAGGCAAAGTAAAAACAAAGAGAATAATAAAGGATGGCTAAGGGGTGGGGATTTAGCTCAGTGGTTCTGCCACTTGCCTCGCAAGCGCAAGGTCCCGAGTTTGATCCCTGGTACCAAAATAATAATAATAATAATAATAATAATAATAATAATAAAGGATGGCTAGAAGAAGACAAGGGGATGAATCTTTTGCAATAAGAAAGTGGTCCAAGGGAACAAGGGCAAGGGGTGAGGAAAAGAGGAAAGGGAAATAAGTAGAATAAAGATATGCCATGTACAGGAAACTAGTAACCTCAAAGAATGTGACACTGTCTGTCATAACATGGGCTGAGGTTAATAAAATCAGCAAGAATGAGAATTGGGATAAGGGAATTAGAGGAGGAAAGAGGGAGAGGGAAGAGGAAGGGTTTTAAGAAAAAGAAACTAGCTGTAGGATCTACATGTACCCACTTCCCAAGATGACTGTAAACTGCATGAACTGCAAACATGTACTAATGAAAAAAGTTTTTAAAATTCCATATACATGGAGTTGTGCGGAACAGGCCAAATCAGCCCGCTGCAGACAGGCAGGTCTGCGCACGCCCTACCGAGGTCCCTGAGTCACGCGGAACATGCCGAATCAGCCCGCTGCAGACAAGCAGCCACCTGGTTCCACACTACAAAGACGCAGAGGACACCAGACCACCAGACTACGGTAATGAGTCCCTCTGCTCCCGGCCCAGAGGTAGGGGCTTCTGAGCCGCCATCCCACTGCTCCTGGTCCAGAGAAAGGGGCTTCCCGGTCACCATCCCTCCTGCTGCTCCAAGCCCAGAGGAAAAGGCTTTTGGGCCACCTTCTGTCCTGCCACTCCTGGCCCAGAGGAAGGGGCTTCCAGGCCACCATCCCTCCAACAGCGTCCAGCCCAGCGGTAGGGGCTTCTGAACCGCCATCCCACTGCTCCTGGACCAGAGAACGGGGCTTCCCCACCACCAGCCATCCTGCTGCTAACAGCCCACAGGAAAGGGCTTTTGGGCCACCATCCCTACCGCTGCTCTTGGCCCCTGTCCCACCTCTCCTAGCTCAGAGGAGGTAATCCGTGGAGGCACCAACAGCCACCCCCCCACAGTCGAAATGAGAAAACATGTAAATAAGTCTCAAAACCAGACTTCCAGATCACCTACAGCAACCCCAAAGGGAAATGAGATGGAACACTCTGATACTCAATCACCTGGACCCACTGAACTGGCAACAAAAGGGGATCTGGAAAAAATGAAGTCAGAAATAATTTCTCAGATAACAGGAGAAATTGTACCCCTAGTGCAAGACATGATTAATAAATCTAGAGAGGAGCTCAGGAACATGATGGAATCCCAACATAAGAAACAAATGGAATCCATAAAACAGATCCAAATAGATTTCCAGGAGATGAAAAACTCCATTGAAAGTCTACACAGCAGAATGAGCCAATGTGAGGACAGAATTTCAGATATAGAAGATAAGATTGCAATTAGTGACCAGGAAAAGAAATATTGCTTCAAAATTATAAGGGAGCATGAGAAATCAATCCAACAGCTGCTAGATGATGCAAAGAAGAATAACATAAGACTGATTGGGCTCAAAGAAGAAACAGGAGAGAGTGCAGATGACATAAAAAAATCTCTTCACAGAAATAATGGCAGAAAACTTCCCAAGCAGGGGAAAAGACCTTGACATACAGATAAGTGAGGCATATAGGACTCCAAATAGCCTTGATAAAAAAAAAATGTACACATAGGCATATAATTGTTAAGATTCCAGAAACTCAAGAAAAGAACAAAGTTCTACAAGCATTTAGAGAAAAGAAACAAATCACATACAAAGGAAAGCCCATCAGAATCACAGCAGACTTCTCAACACAAACCATCAAGGCAAGAAGAGCTTGGAGTGACATATTCCAAGCCCTAAAAGAAAACAGCCTCCAACCCAGATTGATGTACCCTGCAAAACTATCTTTCAAAATTGATGGAGAAATTAGATACTTTCATGACAAAGAGCACCTTAGGAACGTCGAGAATACCAACCCAGCACTCCAAAGAATTTTACACAATATCCTAGGAACAGACAATGAGGATCACAACCCCAGGAAGCAAAGCAGAATGAACCCATCTGGCATGACAAGATATTCAATGAAAAGGGGGAGAATCCAACAAAAAGAAAAAGTCATGGCAACGACAGGTCAATACGTTTCAGTTATAACCATCAATGTTAATGGTCTCAATTCACCAATCAAAAGAAATAGACTGGCAGAATGGGTCAAGAAGCAAAATCCAACAATATGCTGGATACAAGAAACACACTTCATTCAAAAGGAAACTCATAGACTCAAAGTTAAAGGGTGGAAAACAATACTGCAGGTGACAGGAACCCCCCAAAAAGCAGGAGTAGCTATCCTCTTTGCAGATCAAGTAGATTTCAAACCAACACTGACTAAGAGAGATGAGGAAGGACAGTACATCCTGGTAAAGGGAACAATCCAAGAGGAAGTGATGACAATCATAAATACCAATACACCAAACACTAGTGCACCCAACTATATAAAACAAGTACTAATGGACATGAAGAGTCATATATGAACTAATACAATTGTAGTGGGGGACCTCAACACCCCACTGTCACAAATAGATAGATCAACTAGACAAAAAACAAGTAATGAAATACTAGAACTCAATCGAACTCTTGAACAAATGAACTTAACAGATGTTTACAGAGTCTTTCACCCCACAAAATCAGAATACACATTCTTCTCAGCTGCACATGGGTCATTCTCCAAAATAGACCACATACTCACACATAGAACATGTTTAAGTAAGTGCAAAGGAATTGAAGTTAGCCCCTGTATATTTCCAGACCATAGTGCAATGAAATTGGAGATCCATAGCAAAAGAAACTGGAAAAATTTCATAAACACGTGGAAATTGAACAACACACTTCTGAATAACCAATGAGTCACAAAGGAAATTAAAGAAGAAATCAGACAGTTCTTCAATTAAATGACAATGACAATACAACGTATCAGAATTTATGGAACACAATGAAAGCAGACTTACGAGGGAAATTCATAGCAGTGAATATGCATATTAGGAAAACAGAACGAGCCCAATTAAACAACCTGATGCTGAACCTCAAGCTTCTAGAAAAAGAAGAACAGGACAACCCCAGAGCTCATACAAGGGAGGAAATTATAAAGATCAGAGAAGAAATCAGTAAAATGGAGACAAAGAGAACAATACAAAAACTCAATGAAGCCAAGAGTTGGTTCTTCGAAAGAATCAACAAAATTGACAAACCCTTAGGCAACCTTATCAGAAAAAGGAAAGAAAAGGCCCAAATCCATGCAATTAGGAATGAAAAGGGTGAAATGACAACAGACCCAGCAGAAATCCAGAGGATCATTAGTACCTACTTCCAGAATCTATACGCCAATAAGATGGACAACACAGAAGAAATGTACAGATTCCTAGATATATATGCATTACCAAGTTGAACAAAGAAGACCTAAAAATTCTGAACAACCCAATATCAACCAATGAAATTGAAAATGTAATTAAAACTTATCAACTAAGAAAAGCCCAGGCCCTGATGTCCGCATTGCTGAATTCTACAAGACATGTAGAGAGGAACTGCTGCCACTACTGTTTAAACTCTTCAATGAAATTGAAAGGGAAGCAATACTCCCAAATTCATTCCTGGAAGCAAGCATCACCTTGATCCCCAAAGCAGAGAAAGACCCAACCGAAAAGAAGAACTATAGGCCAATCTTACTAATGAACATAGATGCAAAAATCCTTAATAAGATAATGGCAAACAGAATGCAGAAGATCATCAAGAAGATCATACACCCTGATCAAGTGGGATGCATCCCAGGGGTGCAAGAATGGTTCAATATATGTAAATCAATCAATGTAATACACTATATTAATAGAGCCAAGGACAAAAACCATATGATTATCTCCATAGATGCAGAAAAAGCATTTGGCAAAATCCAACATGCATTTATGATAAAAACCCTACAAAAAATTGGAATAGATGGTCTCTCTCTCAAACTGATAGAAGCCATCTATGAAAAACCAACAGCCAATATCATACTAAATGGTCAAAAACTGAAATCCTTCACACTAAAATCAGGAACAAGACAAGGATGTCCACTATCACCACTCTTGTTCAATATAGTTCTGGAAACATTAGCCAGGGTAATTAGACAAGAAAAAGAAATAAAAGGAATAAAGATAGGAAATGAAGAAGTCAAATTGTCATTTTTTGCAGATGACATGATACTCTATATAGAAGACCCCAAGAACTCCACCAAAAGTCTTCTAGACTTAATAACCAAATTCAGTCAAGTAGCTGGTTACAAGGTCAACACACAAAAATCAATAGCTTTCCTCTACACAAATGACAGACTCACTGAGAGAGAAATAGGGCAAATAATTCCTTTCACAATAGCATCCAAAAAACTGAAATACCTAGGAATCAACCTAACAAAAGAAATCAAAGACCTCTTCTCTGAAAACTATGGCACTCTGAAAAGAGAGATTGAAGATGATATCAGAAAATGGACAGACATCCCCTGCTCCTGGGTAGGAAGGATTAATATAGTGAAAATGGCCATGCTTCCAAAACTGCTACATAGATTTAATGCAATTCCAATTGAGATCCCAGCAGCATACTTCATAGACCTCAAGAAAACAATCCAAAAATTCATTTGGAACAAGAAGAGACCCAGAATACCAAAAGCAATTCTAGGAAACAGAGACATGGCAGGGGGTATCACAATCCCTAACCTGCAACTCTACTACAAAGCTACTGTGATAAAAGCAGCATGGTACTGGCTGACCTGAGGACCAGTGGAACAGATTAGAAGATGCAGAAACAACACCAGACACACTCAGCCATCTCATCTTCAATAAAGGAGCCAAACACCCTCACTGGAAGAAAGATAGCCTCTTTAATAAATGGTGCTGGAAAAATTGGGCTTCAACTTGCCAAAGATTAAAACTAGACCTATATCTCTCACCATGCACTAAACTAAAATCAAAATGGATTAAAGATCTAAATATTAAAATAAAAACTCTGAACCAGTTGGAACAGAGATTAGGTAGAACCCTTGAAGACATTGGTGTAGGAAAAGATTTTATGAACAAAACCTCAGTTGACTGTGAACTAGCACAAACAATCAACAAGTGGGATCTCTTCTTATTGAAAGGCTTCTGCACAGCAAGAGAAACCACCAGCAGTGTGAAGAGACAATCCACAATGTGGGAAAAAATCTTCACCGGCTCTTCTTCAGACAAACGTCTACTATCTTGAATCTATAAAGAGCTTAAAAAGATTAGACCTCCCAAATTTAAAGACCCAATCTGAAAATGGGCATCTGAAATGAACAGACATGTCTCAGACAAAGAAGTAGAAATAGCAAATAAATACATGAAAAACTGTTCAACATCACTGGTCATTTGAGAGATGCAAATGAAAACAATGCTGAGATTCCACCTCACTCCAGAAAGAATGGCTGCTATCATGAAATCAACCAATAACAAATGCTGGTGGGGCTGTGGGGAAAGAGGAACCCTGCTCCACTGCTGGTGGGAGTGTAGACTGGTGCAACCACTGTGGAAATCAATATGGAGATACCTCAAAGAACTAAGACTGGAAGTCCCATTTGACCCCACTATTCCACTGCTGGGGATCTTCCCCAAAGAATTAAAAGAATCATACCACAATGATATATGTGTGCCCATGTTCATAGCAGCACAGTTTGTGATAGCTAAAACTTGGAAACAGCCCAAATGCCCATCAACTGGAGACTGGATCAAGAAAATGTGGGGTTTTTTTATAAAATGGAGTACTACTCAGCCATAAAAAATGAGAAATTAGAGACATTTATAGCTAAGTGGATGCACATTGAGGTGACACTCTTTTAAGTGAAATGAATAGGACACACATGTATAAATACCAAATAGCTTCTCTGGTGTGAGAAACTGAAAGTGTAAATAAAGACTAAAACATATAATAGGTAATGTGAACTAGGAAGAAAAGGGGCAAAGGGGAAGGAAGTGGGAGGGCTAGGGGAAGGGATAGAAGGGAATGGGATTAATACGAGAATGGAAAAATAGGAACAAAATCTTTGTAAATAGGGAGGAATGGAGGGGTTGAAGGGAGGGCTGGGCAAGGGTGAAAAATAAGAACCAAGAGAGACTATGTAAAGGTGCAAATTTCCAATGATGAATGTCATTATATTGTATACCTAAAATGTACCAATGATTAGAATGAATAATCGATAATGTAAAATAGGAAGAAAAGGTCCAAAGGGGTAGGTGTAGTGGGAGTGGCGGGGGAAAGGCAAGAAGGGAAAGGAAAAACGATGAGAAATGGAAAAAACAGAAATAAAGTCTTTGTAAATAGGGAAGGGTGGAGGGGATGAAGGGAGGGCTAGGAATGGGGAAAAAATAAGAACCAAGATGCATTATATAAAGGTACAATTCCCAGTGAGAAATGTAATTGTGTTGTATACCTAAAATGTACCAATAAAAGAATTTAATAAAAAAAAAATTCCATATACATTATCTATTCAACCCTTCCCTAACTCACCTATTACTGAATTTGTGAAAAAAAATTATATGCTTACCATCTGTATAGTTTTGAATTTTTCATATACTTATACTTCTCTACTTATTATATAAGTAGAGAGATACAGACTGGTCTTTTCAGTCTACCTTCTTTCATTTAGCAATGTATATTTACGTTTTGATATTTACATTACTCTGCCATAAGGATAAACTCAAGTCATTTGTAGGAAAATAGATGCACCTTGAGACCATAATGTTAAGTGAAATACATCAGACACACAAGCTTAAATATCATTTGGTTTCTCTTATTTGAGAAACCCAAAATATAAGTAAAAGAACAAAATAAAGTGTAGATAACAGGAAGTAGGGAGATAGATCTTTCTCAAAAGAAAAATGGATCATATAGAGGGAGAGGGAGGGAGAAGAGGGAAAGGGTATGAAGAAAGGAATTAAGATGTGTTATGCACATGTACCAAATCCCCACTAGGAATGTAAACATTATGTATTGCAAATACGTGCTAATAAAAAAAGATTTGTTTATCTTTACCTGGTTTGATAACTTATTCCTTTGAACTCCTGGATAGTATTTCATTATATGTATGTACACAGTTTACTTATCAATTCACTTATTAAAGAATATCTTGGCTGATTCCAGTTTGAAAGGGCTATAAACTATGGTGCTATAAACATTCTTGTGCAGTCTAGTGTGGGTTAGGTAGGGTGCAGTGGTGGTGGAAGCTCTTATTTATACAATTAATAAAGAATCTACCATTTTCAATGTGCAACTCTTAAATTTTCCCTGGTTTTTAACAATTAAGTGGCAATGGATTAGGAGAGAATTGTGCCATAGATTTTATGAATAAAACCTGGATTTGGTGCATAAATCAATTCTGCTTACATTCTTTTGATCATTCTGTTGAAATTCAGTTAAGTGACTCTATTAAACTGTAAGGGATGTTGGAGTGTGTTCCAGAAGGGGAAAAAAATAAGTTTGGTAAACATGTAATGTTTGCACTACTGTAGTTCCCTTATTTGGTCATAAATATCTTTTACTCTTCCTTCTATATGTAGAACACACTTAGATCCTCCCCATGCAATAAAAGCCAACATCCCATCTAGATACTACATCTAATCCAAAGTCTAGCACCCTAGACTGGTATGGATGTCAAGTTGTGGCACTTTGTGGTGTGGTGCCACAGCCTGCATGGCAGAAGTGTTCATGGAGTGAGAAATGATGGTGGGAGATTAAGAAAGTCAAAGGAAAAACCAAAGATGACAGTATAGTTTATAAAGCTGAGGCCAGGTGGAAACCCTTTGTCCCGATGAGACAAAAGGCTTGGCTTGCATTTTCAGCACCTTTATTTATAGTGTAGATAAGGGAAAGGAAAGGGGATGCCTGATTGGAACAAGGAGAATGGCTAGGGTCTGCAGGAGATAATGCTTGATATTTCTCTGGGAATGGGTGGGAAGGAAGATAGTCCTCTTCTCAGCCAGGCCTTGCTCCACTACACCCTCTTGTCACTTGTTCTCTTCCTGCAGGGCCCTGCCTCCTCTGCGGAAGGAGGTGAGTTAGGCCTGGCCATAGTGATCTACAATGCATCGCTCCCAGCAGTGTGGTGATCTTTCATCTCAGAATACATCATACAATGATGACCCACTGGAGGACAGGCACAGTAAACTCTGTCATTCTGAAAAAGGAAGAATGAAAGTTGTAGTGGTCACTGGTGCAGGGAAATGTGGGGCTCCCACAGGTCCAGTGTTGCAAGTTTCTCTGCTCATCAGTGGGAGAGGTTTCTGATTAGATTTGAATCTGTTCTCTGGTAGGAATTGCATGACCACTGGATCCTTTCTCTAGGAGCTTCTTCCTTCTTTCTCCTCATTCTTGTCCACACTTGAAATGAGCATTTGGTATGCCCGTGTTGGAATTTCTAACTCCATGCATGTTGCAGACAAAAAATTCAAGGATCAAGCTTCAAAGAGCCAGAGAGATAGCAAGACCACGTACCTGGTTTCTTTGGTAATACAATTCCCTTAAAATCTTAGCAGGCTTCTGATCAATTTCCCACTTTTATTCCACATGCCAATAATCTCACAACAATTTCTTTTCTAGATATGATTCTCAAATTTATTTCTTTGCCTCTTTTCTATCCTTTCCCAGTTTCATTTCTCTCAACTAAATGGTAGATATTTTGAGATTGTTAATCTTAGAAGAGAAAGCCACATTCTTAATTTGTTTTTGCTGCAAATTAGGTTTTCAGTTTTCTTTGGCTCAAAGGTTATCTCAGTCTTAAATTTTCAGTTGGGCTATAGAAGAATTTAGCTTTCCAATACTAACTGGATTTCTAGAAGTTGGTCGATCTTCCCTAAGTACATCTTGTTTTTGTACTGCCATGCCAAATTCTTCCAAGGATACCAACACACATCAATTCATTATTTTTTCCCAATTACTTCCTCTAGAAGATCCACATCAGTAGGCACATGGTCTATTTTTCATGTTACTGAAATTTTTCAAGTGTTTTGCCACAGTATAATATTGATTGCTATCCTTCTGGCATTAAATATTAGTTTCTCTAATACCACATATTTTACGTTTGCACCACAACAACATCCTGCACTGATGGTAATGATTTCTGTATTGGGCACGATAATTATCATTGTTGTTGATTCTCAACAAGAATCACGAAATACAAATCTTAGTGACCTAACTCATTAAAATGTATTGCTCTTGACTCTTCCTACTTGGGTCTGCAGGAGAAACTGTTCCACCTACCTACTTAGAGAACTAGAATGGTATATGCATCTCCATTTCTAACTATGACTCACAAGGTCATCCTGGGCATCAATATTCAGTAAACATATGGAAGGCAAAGCCTCATCACTTCTGCTTACATTTTACTTGCCAAAACTCAATTATGTGGTTTTAATTAATAATAAATTGGGGAAGGAAGTATGTTCCAGCTTGAATGTATATGCTCAAGAGGAAAAAGAAATAGGTTTGGTTAGCAGAGAACACTGATTTTGCCATAATCTCTTGGAGTTTCTGTCATCTTATCAATAAAATGGGGCTGCTGATAATATACCTCTTAGAGTGTTATGTGTGAATGCTATAATTAGGGTGGATAACATTTTGAATTCCTCATACATTTTCTCATATTTGAAAAGTGTGGATTATCCTACCTATTCCCTACTTTTTCTCCCTCCCCTTCTTTACTCTCTCTACCTCATTCTTTATAAAAAATAACTTCAGTCACACCTTTCAAATTAATAAATTTAGTACTTAATAATCTTTTACTCTGTATCATATCATCAGTGCCATTTCATGGTAGCTGATTATAAATTGATGTTCAAATTTATTTTTATCTTTCATCCTTTGTCCCAAAATTCTTGTTAATTTTCATCAAACTCACTAGGTCACACTCTCATTGCAGTTTTCTGATTCATGATTACTAAAGATGAAGACGTTCCTGATTTTGTTTTAGTGTCTTCATTTATTCTCATCAAAAATCATAAGAGTCCTGGAACGCAAACTATAATTGAATTCACCTAGATCCTTATTAATTTATAAGCCAAAACTAATAATAATGATCATACCCAGATCACCAAGATTTGTCAGGTATCTCCTGGTGATAGGCTTAAAGAAATTACTATCTTCTCTCAGGATAGGTACCAACATGTCAAGTTCTTAAAACTAATACATCATGATAATCTGTGCTTTTAAAAATACTGAATGCTACATAATAAAGATACAGAAACACTGCAAAGTCCCAGCCATGCTTCACCCTAATTGTCACACAACTGAAAGCCTGGGATCCCTCAACAGCTGGAAGCTGCTGCCATGGAAACCTTAATGTTCCATCATCTGAGAGATTAAAAATTGAGACTATTAATGGATCCAACAGTAGTTTGCATGTTTCATTAGTAAAAAATGCCATTATTTTAGGGCTCAGGGGAATTTAGTTTTTGAGTGATATTTTTTATTCTTTATTAAAATGGTCCAGGCATAATTTGAATGATATAACAAAAGAAAGAAAACAACCAAAGTAGAATTAGGACATTTGGGCAAATCAATTCTACCTTTTCTCTCTGACCTTCTCCTGCTGAATAATTGTTTGACTGGCCACAGTTTGGATTGGAGGATGGGTAGGAAATGGCAGAAAAGCCAATTTTAGACTCCATTCAATTCCAGTGCAGGTTCTTCATGAAATGCCCCACCCACCCAGGGTTGCCAAAGGGGCCAAATATCAAACAACATAGTGTAGTGCAGCAGCATTTGAAAAGCTGAAGGGCACAACCCATTATTAGCATGGGTCATAAAACGAATTCAATGAGTCTCAACCATCATTTGTTAAAAATGAGATGCAACAGAACAGAAAGGGAAATACCAAGTGATATTCTACGCTTTTAGGATAAGTATTTATTTTAAAAACTATTTCTACTGGCTTACAATGTAAAGTTATTTGCTATTATGAATCATGACCGAAATGTTTAAATAACATGACCATAGTGGGTAATTCAGAACTCAGGCTATGACGTTAGACTGTCTGGATTTGACTCATTATTTTATTATCTGCCAACTATATGAGCAAGACACTTAACTTCTCTCCTTATCAATTTGTATATCTGTAATACAGTAATGATAATAGTACAACCATAGGACTGTTGTGAGGAGTAAATAAACTATGGAATACACATGAAATATATCTGGCAGGTAAAAAGTACTCCCATGAGACTTACCCATTGAACTGTTGTGCCCAGATTACGAAGTCCCAAAGACCACCAGGAGGCCGTTTCCGATGTAAGCACACGAGGGTCATTTATTCAAGCTTAAGCAGGGACTCTCAATTGTCACCGACACAGCGGATCGAGATTGAGAGCTCCGAGTTCCAAATTAGCAGGGTTTTTATTGAGATTACAGCAAGCTTCAGTCATTAACAGCCATATGATTGGTTAACATTTAGCAAGTATGAAGTGTAGAATTTTGATTGGCTAGGCTCATTGGGGGTTGAAGGGGATTACGTATAGGGTTTTACAAGAAAAATGGGAACAAAGGTTAGTGGTCTACTGTCACGTACTGATGGTCAGCAGACATCTTGACTCATGGTCATGACCCCCTTGTGTGGACAGTCAGCACGTTAACAGATTGTCCTATAGATAGTGGTCCCGGGACACTTGTTTCTAGGGCAAACAGATGGCTGAGTAATGAGCTTAGGAATCTTGAGTTACAGATCATGTCTTTTGTCCCAGATCAAGCACAAATTTGAGAGAACAAAGGAGACTGCTCCATTTTGGACAAAATGGAGTCATTCTGGTCCCACATTCCCCCCTTCTCATGATGCTATAGAGGACCAATCATGGGCCTCTGGGAGTTAATTCTATTAGGTCGGTGGGAACTGGCTGGTATTGAGACCTGAGTACTATCAACTGAACAGCGTTAATTTGTTCTCTGATGAATGAAACTAGTCTATTGAGTATACAAGGTCCAAAGGTTAACAGTAGTAACAGAATAAGCAAGGGGCCTAGGAATTAAACCAGGATTCGAACCAATTTTGAGCTTGTTCTCTCTCTCGTTTTTGTTTGGCGATGTCTTTTTTAACTGTGGCCATAGATTTTTTGACCACCTCTGATTGATCTACATAGAAACAACACTCTTTACCTAAGGCGACGCAGAGTCCTCCTAATATTGGTGTTAAAAGTACAGTTACCACAATCATGACCGCCGACGACGCAGTTTGAGCTTGAGGGGGTTGTTGTGTTCTTTGGACACCTGTCATGATGGGATGAAGTCTTCTAGGATGGCGTGTGGATCTGTGGGGCAGACCAGAATGACTCCATTTTGTCCAAAATGGAGCAGTCTCCTTTGTTTTCTCAAATTTGTGCTTGATCTGGGACAAAAGACATGATCTGTAACTCAAGATTCCTAAGCTCATTACTCAGCCATCTGTTTGCCCTAGAAACAAGTGTCCCGGGCCCACTATCTATAGGACAATCTGTTAACGTGCTGACTGTCCACACAAGGGGGTCATGACCATGAGTCAAGATGTCTGCTGACCATCAGTACGTGACAGTAGACCACTAACCTTTGTCCCCATTTTTCTTGTAAAACCCTATACGTAATCCCCTTCAACCCTCAATGAGCCTAGCCAATCAAAATTCTACACTTCATACTTGCTAAATGTTAACCAATCATATGGCTGTTAATGACTGAAGCTTGCTGTAATCTCAATAAAAACCCTGCTAATTTGGAACTCGGGGCTCTCAATCTTGATCCGCTGTGTCGGTGACAATTGAGAGTCCCTGCTTAAGCTTGAATAAATGACCCTCGTGTGCTTACATCGGAAACGGCCTCCTGGTGGTCTTTGGGACTTCGTAATCTGGGCACAACAGAACATATATCATTGATTACTTGAAAGAATTAGATCTTTCAGTCACCAAACAATCCTATCTTTTCATATTTATGTTTGTAAAATAGGGAAAATTCTTTCCGGTTTAGAAAAGCATTGTTTTAAATTATCCTGCTAGTCCACATCTCTTAATTAGCTCCTAAAATTTTAAGGCAGTTTTTATTCCTTTCTCTTGACACAAGAATCATAATGGGGCTCTACACTTTTTACGAGGTCCTTAGTGAAATGTTGTAAAAATAAATGCAAATATTACAGATATTTCTTTTCCTAAGAAACGACAAAAGTTTTAGTTCAATTTCTCCTTAAGGGCAATGTTCTATTTGAATGGACCACTAAGGTTCCATTTAGTGTGGCAAAACATTAATCCACTAAATGGTGCCTGAAGGTTACTGCAGCCTCTGGAAGTGACTGCCCTGCTACCAGAGGCCTCTCTTTGGAGAAGAGGGCATGGTGAGCTGGGCATGGTGTATTATCCTGCAGGAACAAATCAGCAGAGAGGGGTAAAAGGTTTATGATGTGGAAACCCAGCCTCTTCTGGTAAATGGCAGCATTGGCACCCAATGATAAATGTAAACATATTGTATACCTAAAATGTACCAATAAAAGAATTTAAGTGAAAAAAAGAATAAATGGCAGCTTTGGGAATCTGAGTACATGAGTAGTTATATTTCCGAAGAAGAAAAGATAACTAAATGATTACCAATGTCCTCTTTTAACACATTGAAACTTTGTTAAATGGAACCTATTGGAGACAGAAGTGATTTGTCCACTAAAATGTGATATTAGTTTTGTGTGTTTGACTTCTTTACCTTCATGGAATCCCCACATAAGAGAGAATGGACTAAAAAGCACAATTGCTCTCTAATTTCCTTGGTGATGCAGTTAGGTACAAATCAAGTGATATTCATGGAATATTAAAGTTGGAAATAACATAATTATACAATCTTCTCCCCAGCTCTGTATTAAAAATAAGAGAACCGAGGCTTAGAGATGTTGGAAGAGTAAGGGGTTTGATGATAATGAGAGCTACCATTTTCTGAGCACCACACCATTGTAAATAACAGTACCAAGAAATACACTGACTGCTTTATGTATACCAGCTATCTGAATAGCTATCGTGGTTCTGTAATACAGGAATTACAACTCCTATTTTCCAGATGAAATTGAGGCTTTTAGAAATTGTTAAATAAATTACCCAAAGTTATACAGCTGGCAATTATTCTAGCATATTCACTGCAATGACTAATGATGGAGACTTGCAATCCATTGACCCTGTTGTTTCATTATTCTCCATTATCTACCCACCTATATGGTCACTTCTCTCTTAAGATTGTAGATTTCTTTTCCTTTCTTCTTTCTTTTTAAAAATTACTCTCTTATAAATGTCCCTACTGTTGGCCCTCTTCCCTATACTGTGTTCACCTGTGGAAAAGTCAAACCTGGTCACTCCCAGTGTTCTGTCTACCTTGCACTTCTACTTAAGCAGCTTTCCATCATTTCTTGCACAACTAGCCCTATTGATCTTTTTGCAATATGTAGAATTTGCCCCTTTCTCTGTCTCTCCACTGATACTACCAAGTGCAAGCCACCATTTGCCCAAACTGCTACAAAAAATTTTAATCAATCTCCCTACTTCCATGCCTCCCCCGCCCCTTGAGCAATAGCCAGAGCAGTCTATAAGCAATTAATTCAGTTCATGACATCGGTGTGCTTTAAACCCTTTGGATTTAGTTACCACTGATTGTGGAATAAAACCCAAGGTTCATCATAATCAAGCCCTCGTCTGCTTCGTGACTTTGGCTCAAATCGTCCTCCCTGTGGCTGTATAGGCCCTAGGTCCACTGGCATCTTTTTCCTTGAACAATGAACTGACTTCTGCCTGAGGGATTTTGCAATTGGTGTTTCCTCTATCTAACAGCTCTTTTGTCAGATTTACCCATAGCTAGCTCCTTCTTCCCATTCAAGTGTCAGCTCAGATTTCACTTCCTCCAAGGAGCCTTCCCTGGATATTCAGTGTAAAAGGCTTTTCAGGCAGAAACAAAGAGTTCCCCAGGGTAGCATAGAGAACTAGGATAGGGACTGAGTTGAGATCAGAATAAAGTTTTTTATTCCTATTCCCATGTTCTTCATCCTCAATGTTACCTCCATTTGAGAAAAAAATTAAAGCATGGGCACTTGGTCCAAATCTTTCAAAATTCCACTTTGTTCAGAGATTATGGTATAAATTATATATATATATATAGTATAAATTATATATGGCATAAAGGGCAGAATTTCCTTCTGTGACTTCTTGGTGTGACAGTCATTACTGCTGGCTCCTCCCAGGAGCCTGAGATCAGGCTTGTTCTCAGCTGGCTCCTCACTCCACTGACTCACGGGCAGAACTGAGGCCAGCTGTACAAACACATGTAAATATCTGCCTGGTGCTGTGTGGAGGAGAAACTTCACGCCCCACTAATGTATCTGGATTTTTTTATCTTCACAAAGTCAACTTTTATGTCATAATGACCAATTGTGTACTTGATGTTTATGTGTACATAATCAAAAATAAATGCTACCTTTTATTGAAGGTCTGCTCTGTCTGCTGGATGATTTTTCCTATATTATCCCTATGGTTCAGAGAAGTGGAAAGACATTTAAGTTCCATCTGAGTGATGTCAGAGCCTGTGTTCTTTCTAGAATATTGTGTTGCCTTTCAAATAATACAGGCACTTGAGGAACTGCCCTTGAGGTACAATGTGCAATTAATGTTCTCCATCTCTCTATTCCATCCTTTTCCTCAATCTTAGCAACCCTGACATAACTGGTTACCCCAAGGCCTCTACCTGTTTCTTAGCTAGTCAATGTGAACCTTGCAAACAAAAGTATTATAATATGGCTCACTCTAAATTGGTTGAAAAAGAAGAAGCAGTTTTTTATTTTGTTAGACAAATGAAACTTAGTCATACTGAGGAGGGATAAAAGAATGGGGAAATTTTATAGGGTCCCACCATGAAGTAATTAAAATAACATCATATAAATGGTTACTTCTCCTTTTGTGCCAATGCCTTTACATCTGATAAACACACATCTTTGTCTGAATCCTATTACATCCACCTGCACTTGATCCTGCTTGACCTGTGAAATAATCAGTCCATGTAAGAATTCATTCTGATCCTTAGTTTCATTAACACAGACTCTGACTTGTAGAACTAGCCATTTCAAACCTAGTATCAGGAAAGAATTTTTATAATTGTTATAAATAATGCATGCCTAGCAGCTGATAAACATATGAATGAATATTTTTCTCATATGATTCAAGTTTTCTTTGAGTACAAAACCTTAAGAACTAGGTAGGGAGGGCTGGGGATTTAGCTCCATGGTTCTGGTGCCTGCCTTGCAAGTGAAAGGTCCTGGTAACCAAAAAAAAAAAAAAAAAGAAAGAACTAGGTAGAGACTGTCAAAACTATTTTTTCTTTCCAGACTACATAACAAGGCTTTACTGCTTGACCATTGATTACACTTCTGTAAAGTTGCTTTCTGTGTCTTTTGGACAATAATCATCAGTCATTATCATTTTCTTGGCATGGATTTATTTCTGGGAAAGCTACTCAGAAGCTCCCACACCCTGACTGGTGACCCAGATAAGAGAATTATCAACACCTTTGCAGCAAACAAAACCAGAACAGCATTCCAGCAGCACTAATTAATAGAAAGGGCAGGATGTCACTTTAAAATTCTATTCCAAATGTTAGAACCTTTTTATTTAAAAGGCTTTTTTTTTTTTTTTAGTACCGGGGATCAAACTTGGGTCCTTGCACTTGTGAGGCAGGCAGCAGAACCACTGAGCTAAATCTCCGGCCCTAAAATACTTTTTAATTCTTTCTTTGTTTTTAAGTCATTGTGTAGAAATCCCTGGAAAATTTTGTAGTGAAGTTTGTGCCAGGATAAGTGTGAAACATAACTGAAACAAACCTAACCACCCATGCAATAAAAAGTGAGCAGGGAAAAGAATATTGGTGTTTTTTGTCTTATAGCTTTAATATGAATTAAATTATCTTGATGACCCTTCAACTCTGATTGGATAATACATCTGAGAATGTTTTATTTTCTGTGCTCCTTTCCTATTATCTCTCAACTTCACATCTACCCATCTCTATTGTGTTCTGTATGTTGAGTCTGAGAATGGTATTCCAAGGCTCTTTTGCCATCTTCCTTTCCATCAGGTTAAGCCAATGGGAGCCAGTGAAGTGAAATCAGAACAAGGGGAGGAAGAGAAGAAGGAGCAGGAGGAGGAAGAGGAGGAGGAGGCGAAGAAGGGGGAAGGGGAGGAGGAGGAGGAGGAAGGAGAGGAGGAGAAGGAGCAGGAGGAGGAGGAAGAGGAGGAAAGAGTACTGCTCTGGTTCCAACACCAGGGAAGGTGGCAGTTGCTCTATTCTGAGGGCACAGAGAGATGGGATTCCCAGGCAGCACATCATGGTTTGTCCAGTCTTGGCCAACAGGGTGTTCTTTGGCAGCTCCAGCCCTAGTTGTGGTGGTTTTAATACTGACAGCATATCTAGGAGCAAGTCAAGAAATGCAAGCCAGTGGCACCAGTCTAGGGGACAGAGTTCTCTGACCTCCAGATACTCTCATTGCTCCATTTCTCCTCTTGTAACCCTGTAAACACCTTTGTAGCCAGTACTTTCTGATTCTCACTGATAGATTTGTTAACAACTCACTTCCACATTGAAATATGGGCTCATTGATTTTGAACTTTAAAGATTCAGTGGTCTTATGTTTTGCTTCTAATATTCATTAAATGAGTCTTTTCTTTAAATATCTATGGCAGAAAAGATTAAGTTAATAATAATGACTGATTATTCATCATTTACTGTGTGCTAGACACCATTTTCAGGCTTTTATATTTTATTGAATCTTTATAATACTCTGTGAGATACCTACAATTTTTAACCCCTATTAGATCGTGAAGAAAGTGAGGCACAGAGAGGTCAATTAAATTGGGAAGAGCCACTCTCATCCTGTGGGGGTAGTCAGGATTTGATATAGGACTCTGTGATTGTAGCCAGAATGATGTGTCATTATGCAGTATTGCTACCAGCTGTTTTGTGTTGAAAATAAATGTGTTTACATATTATATATCATGAAGTCTTTTGTTAAACTAGTCTTTTATGAAAAGTTTTGCAAGTGTTCTTCCTGAGATTACTTCAAGAATTGTATAAATCTAGAATTGAAGAATATAAACTCAAGTTACTAATAGATTATAAACTCCATAAAACCAGAAACTATTTTCTGCCATATTAATCACTATATCTCCAACATCCAACAGTTTCTGACATATTTGAAGCTAGAATAATGCTGTCTATTTATATGATAGATGATTGTATAATACATGTTCAGACAGTGATAAATAATATACATAAAAATTATACAATAAATCAGTGAATTGAAGCTTCTATGCACTTGGGTGGGGTTAACCTGTTGCGAACAAAAGACTCTTTTATTGTTTGTTCATTTGGGCTTTTTGCCAAATACACTTGGATAGCAACCTAGGCAACAGACAAAAATGGTTTGAAGTTATTTTTCTCAGCCAGAATACGACAAATCTAAACTCAGAAGATTGAATGTTCATAAAGGCAAAAAATAAGGCTTAAGAGTAGTAGGAAAGAAAAGTAGGAAATGGCTTTTTGATTATACTTAGTGATAATACTTTTACTTATGTACTTAGTGATTTCTCATAAGTCCATAAAAGGTAAATAAACAGATTAAAAAGGAAAGATATAATACTTTCACCTAAGAAATTTTTTTAATGGCAAATATTTTAGAAAGAAGCAATAAAGAAAAACGACTCCCATGTATTTCCTTTGGGAAGCAAATGTACAACATTGTGAGCATCAGGTACAAAGAGCCTTTGCCTGTTAGGTTCAGCAGTGTCATCAAAGAAGAAACAAATTATCTTTGGAGAGTGAGGCGCTGACACTACCTTAAACAGGAGAGGTGAGAGGGATAAGGACAAGACACTCACGTAAAGTCTTTTGAAGCTAGCCATGCTTGGTCAGACATTTAGGTTCTATTCTGAAGACTTTCACCAAAGGGCCATATATAATTTCTGAGTAAGGAAAGTTTGTGTAAGAGACTTCTATAGAACAAGTGGGAAATTCCATCTGATCTCTGCCTAGTATGGAAGGAATGTATAAGATTACTGTAAGAACAATGTGGATCTATCATGTCTTCACCCCACCTTCATCAAGTTGAAGGAGGTAACATATCAGACATAGGTCTGTGGGACCAGTCTAGCTCAGATTCAGGCAACAAAGAAGTCTGTCTTTAGAGAAGGTTAAAACAATAATAAAACTAATTAAATGTTGGTCTGCTTTTTATTATCACTATAGCCTGCAAGTCTGAACATTCTCAGCAGGAAAATACTCCCCCTGGAAAAAAATATTTTGTTGGCTTAAGATCTAAACAAATAGAGCAGTTACTGTTGTGTTTTAATTATATGTGTACGCTCCAAATTAGCTTTTCAAAAGAACTTATTCTTCAATGAACATTGTATTCCACATGAAAGTTAATTTAGAGAATTTCCAGATGTGAAGTTGGCCCCAGACATATATGACTCACCCACATGTATTTGTTTCTAGAGTAAGTTTGTAATAGTTCAGACCATTGAAGCTTCCTTCAGCTGTAGTTTGTATGTTTATATTCCTGTGTAGATTTTAAATAATGATTATGAATACAGTTAAACAGAACTCTCTTTAATTTTGTCATTTCATATGACAATCTTTAGAATTTGTGGAAACTAAGGCTCAAACCCAGAAATTATAATGTTAACTAACCATCATTTAAACAGACTAGTACAGCGACTTGTTTTTCTTTTCTAAAGTACCTTGAGTAAATCAAGAACATTTCTGTTCTAGTATGGTAATGTCTATTTATTTACTTCTGGTATGACTGTACATATAAAGCTTAATAAAGAAAATTTCTTCATTGTATTTTTGGCCACTATTTTAGTTTCATTTCATAGTTTTACCAAAAATAATTTTGTCATGTGGGGGAGGGGGCTGCTGAAAAATTATGTTCTCTGGGTTTCAAATATAATAGAAATGTCATGGCCAGAAGTATATTAATGGCTGTGAATGCTTGACATATCTCTCCAAATTGTTTTTTTATTGTTGTTGTTGTTTTCTTTTTAATTCTTTTATTGGTACACTTTAGGTATACAATATGTTTACATTTATCATTGGGTGTTTGTACCTGAACATGATGAATCTTGGTTTTGATTTTTTTCCCCATTACCTGTGCACCCTTCACCCCCTCCACCCTCCACTATTTACATAGATTTTGCTTCTATTTTTTTTTCTATCTCTCCAAATTGTTATTGCAAAGAAAGCCCATGAGACCGTGGTAGGGAATATGCTATCAATTATGTCCATCTCCTATGCTTGTTAACTGATACCTGGAGAGAAAGAAAAGAAGAAGGGTGATGTCCCATTCCTGGGATCTGGCTCCATGTCTCATGAAAATCTTAATGTCCTATTCGCATCTTGGTGAATTCCCTTAAATTTCTCATATGATTTATAACATTTCATTTAAGGCAACCTTCTTCACAAGGACATGATGCCTACCAGTGGTATAGTCCTCAGAGCCAGCAACTTAAGGACATTGCTAGAAAGGGACCATCAAATTTTAAATAAAAAACTTTTATTTAAATACTTGTTAGAATTTAATATTACACTTGTTAATTATCTACACTTCCCAATGATAAGAAGAAAATGATAAGAAAATGACTAACTTCAATGAACTAAAAAGTTTCTTTAAACTTTTCTTTAACTTCAAATAAACATTAAATATAAACATCAAAATAATGATTAATACACATCATTTTTTTTTATTAAATTCTTTTATTGGTACATTTTAGGTATACAACACAATTACATTTCTCATTGGGAATTGTACCTTTATATAATGCATCTTGGTTCTTATTTTTTCCCCATTCCTAGCCCTCCCTTCACTCCCTCCACCCTTCCCTATTTACAAAGACTTTATTTCTGTTTTTTCCATTTCTCATCGTTTTTCCTTTCCCTTCTTGCCTTTCCCCCGCCCCTCCCACTACCCTTACCCCTTTGGACCTTTTCTTCCTATTTTGCATTATCGATTATTCATTCTAATCATTGGTACATTTTAGGTATACAATATAATGACATTCATCATTGGAAATTTGCACCTTTACATAGTCTCTCTTGGTTTTTTTTTTTTTTTTTTTTTTTTTGGTACCAGGGATTGAACTCGGGTTCTTGCGCTTGCGCATCTCTTGGTTCTTATTTTTCACCCTTGCCCAGCCCTCCCTTCAACCCCTCCAGTCCTTCCTATTTACAAAGATTTTGTTCCTATTTTTCCATTTTCTCATATTAATCCCATTCCCTTCTAGCCTTTCCCCTAGCACTCCCACTTCCTTCCCCTTTGCCTCTTTTCTTCCTATTTCACATTACCTATTATACATTTAGTCCTTATTTACACTTTCAGTTTCTCACACCAGAGAAGCTATTTGGTATTTATACATGTGTGTCCTATTTATTTCACTTAAGAATATCGCCTCAATGTGGATCCACTTAGCTATAAATGTCTCTGATTTCTCATTTTTTATGGCTGAGTAGTACTCCATTTTATAAAAAACCACATTTTCTTTATCCAGTCTCCAGTTGATGGGCATTTGGGCTGTTTCCAAGTTTTAGCTATCACAAACTGTGCTGCTATGAACATGGGTGCACATATATCACTGTGGTATGATTCTTTTAATTCTTTGGGGAAGATCTCCAGCAGTGGAATAGTGGGGTCAAATGGGACTTCCAGTCTTAGTTCTTTGAGGTATCTCCATACTGATTTCCACAGTGGTTGCACCAGTCTACACTCCCACCAGCAGTGGAGCAGGGTTCCTCTTTCCCCACAGCCCTGCCAGCATTTGTTATTGGTTGATTTTATGATAGCAGCCATTCTTTCTGGAGTGAAGTGGAATCTCAGTGTTGTTTTCATTGCATCTCTCAAATGACCAGTGATGTTGAACATTTTTTCATGTATTTATTTGCTATTTCTACTTCTTTGTCTGAGAAATGTCTGTTCATTTCAGATGCCCATTTTCAGATTGGGTCTTTAAATTTGGGAGGTCTGATCTTTTTAAGTTCTTTATAGATTCGAGATAGTAGACCTTTGTCTGAGGAAGAGCAGGTGAAATTTTTTCCCACATTGTGAGTTATCTCTTCACACTGCTGGTGGTTTCTCTTGCTGAATACACATAATATTTACCTTCCCATCAGGATTTAAGCTGTAGGTTAAAAATTTCATATTTTATTGTGCAATAGAGTAAGACTAATAAAAATCATAACACAAAGTACAAAAAGTTCAAAAAGTCATCTCAGATTCAGTTGATAAGCACCTTGAAGAATACTGAAATACAAGGAATTGTCATTATTGATTTTTAAAGAACAAGAACTGTTGGATTATTTTAATCCTCCATAACAAAATATCTGGCATAGTTAAAATGCAAAATAATAGATAGAAAATGTCCTTACTTGGCAAAGTTTTTGTCACATGCAGCCTCTCCAAGAAGCAAAAAATGTAGGTATATCATTTCCTGGCATCTGAATTGGCTAGAGTTTAGCAAGTATCATGGGAATAAAGGGATTTAATAAAAAAAAAAAAAACTTAAGGGCCTCCAATGATACCATAATATGGGGAGAGCTCTACACTGAGGATCAGGAAGGATGTGTAGTTGGAAATTTGGGGAATGAATTACTGTTTAAGCTGAAACATGATTGTTTTTAAAAGTTTGTTGGAAAACTCTAATTTCCCAAGATTCTGAAGAAAAGCTCCCACCAACTGGCACTATCTCAAGCAGGAGAGTAGGGAACCTGAAGAAGCCTGCATAGCCTCTGCTTCTGTGATCATTACCCTCAGTAATAATGCCTTTTTCTCCCTCTGCCTTCCAAATCCTGCTTCATTTGCTCTCATTGGCAAACTTACCTGAAACCCTACAGAAAGTCTGATGAGGAGTCTGATGAGCAGATTTCTAGAGGTATCACAAAACAGGTAGATGATACCATGTTACAGACAATCCAACAGTCTCCAAAGAGTGACCATCACTTGTTGCCTCAAACAAATCAGACTTTAGCTTGACCATGCTGAGCACACAGTAAAAAACTCTTACCAACCAACCATCTACTTATGGAAAATATCCCAGAGACCAACCTTGTTCAATTTTATGGTGATGGCAAGTTAGGTAGTAAAGTAAGAGTATGAGTTGCCAGTATGGTGAATTGGGATTAAGTTGAAAACTAGGTCTACATCAAATGAGACATTTTCAGAAGGGAAGTAGTATGCAAAACTGTATTACTGGCTAGTGTGTTCATTTAGTAGTGAAATTAATTGGTGATATAAAAAACAAATGGAATCTTGGGCTTTCAGAAACTTTAAGGATTATCCTCACTGTTCTAAAGAAGAGTATTGGTGTAGGAAAAAGTGAAGCTTGAACAAAGCATTCAAGAAGGAAGTGCTGACAAGGCTCTGCAGGGGTATATCCACTCTGCCCAAGAGCTAACTCTGTCCTGCAGACTCAGGAATGGGCCAGATGGTAGAGTTTGTCAAAGCTAGAGATTGTGACATAGATTCAGTGTTAAAAGAATGCCAATTTTTAAATTTTCTATGAGAAATAAAACTGCCAGAGACCAGAAAGTCATGTTAGTCTGAATGACACATTTGCTTCTTGTAGGCAAGTGACACAGGTAGTGCATTTGTGCTAAGTAATTCAAATATAGAAAGATAGTAGGATCTCAGGGCTGCTGCAGCCACCTCCCCAGCAAGGGAACAGCATGATCAGAATTACTCACCAGCACCCTCTTCTCTGGGGGCTGACTGAGCACTATAAGATAAGGTCTGACTCTGGTTATTCTATATCAGACCTTTGTGTATGAAGATACCTTTCTTTTAATATACCACCTTGAATCAGATGACCATCCTGATGATTCTGGAACTTTCCCCCATCAAATCTGTTTTAATTTGGATTATTTTATAATGATTTCACCTTTGGAGGGCAATGCTATCATTCTTATTTTCTGGTCATTTATTATTATATAGCTTATAGCTTCTGAGGAGTGCATGATCATACAAATTCCATCAGTCAACTTTGGGTTTTGTCAATCTTTTTCCAGTGCATTCAATTCTGAATTTATAGAAAAGCATGAAGAGTTGGTAGAGGAAAATCATGGAAGAGAAAAGGCTGAAGATAAAATTAATAATCGTGTTAAACATAGTAGTTGCTGTAAAAGCCAAAAGAAGTTTAAAGTGTCTGTAAATTTGGACTGTTTTTTTTCTGCTGCCATCCTTTTTCATTTTTTGTAATTATTATTTCATCATGAAAAGCATCCTATCCAAAGTCACAAACCATGTTGATAAAGGAATCACTTCTTATTGAAGTGAATTACTTCATCTGGTAGTGATGTAAGTGCCCCAAATCATGTTCTGCATCCTTTACGCACAGTAACTTTTAAAAGGGAAGTTATTTATGCTGTGTGTATAATGTGTTTTACTTGCAAAGCCCCTCCTTTCCAGCTGAGTTTATGTATATACATACATTCACGCTACAGTGCCCAGCTCTTGGAGCCTCACATCCCGTCCTGGGGGTCAAGTTGATGTAGGTCGAACACATACGAACTTTCAGAGTAACGAGCAACTTCGGGCAATGACTTCATTGAGATAATATCATCTCAGTGGTCCTTTGCTAAAGGATTCTATAATTAGAGATTTATGTGTCAGAGCTGATATAAAATGATCCATACTCTTAATATGTTTTAGATATCTAAATCATTTGAAACTTTTTGAGGTTTTGTTTCTGGTCCTTAACTAGTGAAGATGAGAATAAGTAGCTCTTATTCAAGAAAATGATACCAATTTGATATATAGTGGAGGGTTTTTTATCTGCGGAATACTGAGTCCCCTAAACTAACTGTGCTTTTCTAACACCTTTGAAATGCTTTTCTCTTATTCCCAACAACCAACTCATGAGAGCATCAAGTGAGACAATGTCCTTTGAATATAATAGGAAATAATTGTGATTGTCTCACAACATGGCCAAAAAGGTTTGAATTCAATGGAGGAAGTCGGAGCATACATCCATCCATCACCAAAATCTCGACTGTCATTTAAGGCCAAAACTTAAGACACTGTCTTTATGCCAGATTTAACAAAGTTGAAACTTTCCTTAATCATGTGATTAATAAGTTTCATTTAACATAAAGTTTTAAGTGTTCATCAAATCTGCATATTGATGGTAAAACAAATAATCATGTTAAAAACACTAAATTATTAAACAGGAAACTGAAGTTTTTCTGCAGCGTGAGGAAGTTAGGCTTGACATAAAAGATTTCCTAATGATGAGAAATGTAAAAAGTTAAATAGGCTACAAAAAGTTTGAAAATCTGCTCACAGTTTGAAAACTGAAGATATTTTTGCTTATTTAGGGTTATAGTTCTTTGTGAATACAAAGAAATAGTACATACAGCATTGCAATTTTTTTTCCAGATCTGAGATTCATGCATTAACTTTCTCAGGAATAAAGTTAATAAATCTCTCCACAGTTGGGTGAACCAAGAATTTGAAATGATGATCCAAGCTAAAACTTCTTTTTGTGTACCAGTTTAACTTCTTTTAGCAAGTGAATCATTTGAAAAACTGATGTAACCATACACTGCCACACATACTTACATGTGCACGTACTGCATTTTGCATATGGTTTCAAAGGATCCGTGGATCCCCCACAATTTATACAATATGCTTTTTGAGGGTTGACAAAACCTTTATAAAAGAAACTTATTATTACCACAGAAATTGTGAAGCCTATTTTTATATTTACAGAAGAGTTATTCTGGAATATTCTTCACACCAGGCATGTCTTCAACACCACAGGAAATGTATGATATGCATATCTCTCTTCTTTCTCATTTTCTTCTCTTTTTTTTTTCTCCTTCCTAGTCTTTTCCTCTTGCTCTCTCATAATGCTTCCTGGTCTACTTTTGTTTTGTTTTGTTTTGTTTTGTTTTCAGCCAGATCTTCGTAGTGGACCTCTAGTATATAAAGTAACAGCTTAAAAAGATTTCTGTTCCAAGCTCAGATTCTGATAAAATTGTCATTCATATTAAATAAAGGTCACTTAAGCTCATATGTCTCAAAGTCCATAATTTTGTCCATACTTTATCATCATTTTTGAAGATAAAGCTGATTGTTATAAGCACAGACTACAGAATCTGGAGATGTTTGTTGTGTTCCTAAGACTCTTCATTTAGAAAAATCTCCAAGGTCTTCTCTTTTTGTTGTGGTCAGAGAACTTGGAGAAAGCAAATGTCTTAAACTTTTCTGCACGATTGAAATCAATTTCCCTTAAAAAGGCTTCCACGACTAGTCAAGGGAAGATGAGTGTGATTCCTTATTTTATCTAACTCTTCCCAAGAATGAAATAGATTATGTGAAAAGAATTAACAAGATATGTATTATTTTAGAGAATTTCACTTTTTGTGCAGCATTTTCTACATTATTGGGTTCTCTTGAGGAGGTGTTAAGGAAGCCATTTTCTGAGGACAACACATTCATTTGCTCTTCAGTTAGAATTCTGTCCGTGAAACTTGTCTCTTTCAAATTAATACAGTTTTAGTGTTGTTAGGCTAAAGATATACTCACTGAAGTTTAGAAGAAAGAAAATCTTGCCATAAAATAAACTTCCTGGAAGTCTGATTATTCATGCATTAGATATATTAGATAAAATAGACTGCTAGACATATTTAGAAGATATTCTCCTACTTTTAACTGAAAAACTCTCCCAAAAGAAGCCAAAGATTTAAATTTTAATCTCAACTTGACTCAGTTTCTGTTTTAAAGATAAGAAACAAAGAAAAATCCAATGCTTTTCTTTTAAGTATAGAGTTTTATTTACAAAGGAGTCTTTCTTTGAACACAAATTCCAGTAATATAGCCTACTCTATGCCCCAGTTTTTTGTTTAAAACAAATAGGCCCACTCATTTCGAAACCAGGTGTGCCTTGTACCACAGCTTTCAACTCCCAGCTAAGCAGGTGGTCTCTCTACCAGTCAAGGAGATGATACTTCTTAGTGGGATAATTCTGCCTATTGAGATGTCATATTACATTTTTAAAGTGAGTATCAGGTTGACTGGGACTGAGCTATACAAATTGTTAAGTATTTTCCATCTTAGCTCTGGTTACCCACAACATGAATTTCATAGCTAATGATATCCCTTTCTTGTTTTGCCTTGCCCGGGTTTCAGAACTTACTATGTGATTTCTCTTATTCCAAGGGGGGAACTTGAAGCCTGCATTTCTGTGAACCAACCCTGGTGGGCTTTTTTCCCCCTTTCTTTCACTTTGCACAGATTTCTTTATTTTTTTAAGGGGGGGTGGATCTCGTGCTACACATAATTCCATATACTACCTCAAATCAGTTTTGTATCAATTAAGGAAATTAAATAAGTAACACAATTTTCTAATGGTATAATCTTGAAACTGGAAATTTTAAAGGATATTAGCAGCTTAAAAACGGATGAGTTGCCAGATAGTTCTATTTATAAAGACTTCATCTGCTCTGATTCAAAGTAAATTGGATCAACCTAAAGTTTCTTCATAGCCTCCCACTATTAAATCCAAAGCAATGACAGAATCTTAAATTTAAAAAAATATATACTTTCCAAGTCTAAATGTATGTCATAGCTACAAATATGTTTTGTGTGATATCTTACATGAATAGTTATATAGATTTGTCAAGAAAATATCATGGGTTTTACTTCTTGGGATGTTAGACCTAAATAGTCCAAAAAAATACGGATGACACATGCTAGATATTGAACATTTCCACATGGATCTTGGTCACTGAGAAAGTTTGTTTAGTGGCAATTAATTTCCCCTGTTGCTACTTTGGGCAGAACTGTACATGTTCTACAGTGCTGTTGTTTTTCTAGAAAAATCAAGACATTCCCAACTTGACTTTTCTCTGTAGGGTGGTATCCTAGAAAGTGACAAGAAAAAGGATAGAAGGATGGAGAGGTGAAGGGAATTGACTACAGGGCTAAAATGAGTAAAGAATTCAAGTTCCTGGAAGTTATTCCTGGCACTGTGGTAGTCAGAAAAACTTTTGACTCTTATAAATCCAGCATTTTAGAGATTCCTTGGATAACAGTTATCACAATTATAAGCTTGGAAGCTGGTGAAAGACTGATGATAACAAAATTTTAAAAATAAGTCTCTTGTTAAAAGATAAAATCTTTGCTAGTTTCTGAAATCTTTTGGTAGAATCTTAGAAATATTTTTTCCCATTATAGTCTGTCTTTTCCTTTAAAAAATATATTAAATGAACTGGATTCTGGAATGTATGAGGTGCCAAATACAGTCATAAAAGAGAACTCAAAGCTCTCTTCATAGAAGAAAAAAAAAAGCTACATCCTACCCTTGCCTTGACAGCACTCTGACAGTCTAGAGTTACTCCATTATGAGGTAGACAAAGAAGCAAACAGTTGAGAAAAGAAGCAAATAGCAGAGAGATCTGAGAACCCTGTTGATGGACTTCAAGAATTTGTATGATGACTATATTTGAAGGCTCTGATGTATGGGATTATTGATGATCAGTATCCTCCAAATTAAATGAGATATTGTAGAAAAACAGTTAAGTATCTGGTACATAATAAGTGTTCAATAAATAGTGGATGTGCAAGTAATTCTTATTCTACGATTATTTCTTTAACTTGTTTTCTAATTAAAATACTTCTTAAATGGTGACAAAATGGCAAGATTGAGCTAATGTACAGGGTAAGATTGAATGTTTGCTGGCTAAACAGTGCCCTAAAAGGGTAAATTACCAAATGTGTAACCATCATTATTTAAAAATTTCCTCTGTGTTTCCTGCCTTGAAGGCCTTCCAGTTCATCCCTAAAGCCAAAGACTTCTATTTTATAGTTCAATTGATATATGCATGGACTGAAACTCTTGATCCTTCTTATCCTCATTCAGGCCCCAAAACACTTACCCAGTGCCTAATTTCTTCAGTGATTTGCTCCTTTGATAATGGACAGACTGATTTAACTACAATGTGAAGTAGCCCATAAGAACTTTGTACACTATACCTCTCAGGGTCCATTTGTTTTGTAGAGCTGTCATTAAGGTATTTATAAAATTTTGGTTTGGGGTTTCTTATTCTTTTAAAGATCATTTATTTTGAAATAATAGTTTATTTGCAAAAAAAGTTATGAAAATAATACACAAAATCTCCATATATTCATTGGTAAGCTTACCAAAATGTTAACATCTCAAAAAGTACAATTACCAAAATCAGGAAATTCATATAGATTCATAATATGGTCATACTAATAATATTAATGGTAGTAATTAATCTAAAAACCTTATTTAAATTGCATCAGTAGTCCCACTTATTTTGTGTGTGTGTGGAAGCGGTGCAAGATCCAATCCAGTTCCCAGATTATTTTCAGTTACCTGTTTTTAATCTTTTACCAACTGGGGAATTTCGTTAGATTTTCTTGGCCATTTATGATCTTGACACTTTTGAAAAGTCTGGTTAGTTATTTAGCGAACGTTTCTCAATCTGAAGTTTTTAAATGATTCTTTTACACTATGTAAAAGATATTGTTTCCCTAATTTCTCTCTCAATGAGTTTGTTATTTGTGTATAGGAATGCTATTGATTTTTGAGTGTTGACTTTGTATCCAACTACACTACTGAATTTGGTTATTAAATCTAGAAGTTTTTTGGTGGAGTTTTTGGGGTCTTCTGTGTAGAGTATCATGTCATCCACAAATGACATTTATTTTGTTCTCTTGTCTAACTACTCTGGCTAAGGTTTCCAGAACTATATTGAATAAAAGTGTGATAGTGGACATCCTTTTCTTGTTCCTGATTTTTGAGGGAAAGCTTTCAATTTTTTTCATTTAGTATGATGTTGGCTGTTGGTTTGTCATGGATGGCTTTAATCAGATTGAGATAAAGACTATCTATTCCAAGGTTCAGTAGGGATTTATTATGAATGGCTGTTGGAGTTAAACAAATGCTTTTTCTGCATCTATTGAAATAACCATATGATTTTTGTCCTTGGCTCTGTTAATATGGTGTATTACATTTATAGATTTGCATATGTTGAACCATCCCTGCATCCCTGGGATGAATCCTACTTGGTCATGATGTATAATCTTCTTGATGGTTTGCTGCATTGTTTGCCAGTATCTTATTGAGGATTTTTGCATCCGTGTTCATTAGGGAGATTGGGCTGTAGGTTTTGTCTTTTTTGTTGTTGTTGTTGTTGGCTCCTTCTCTGGTTTTGATATCAGTGTAATGCTTGCTTCCATGAATGAATTTGGAAGTACTGCTTTTCTTTCAATTTCATTAGAGTTTGAGAAATAGCAGCATTAGGCCTCTAAATATCTTATAGAATTCAGCAGTGAACTTTCCAGGGTCTGAGCTTTTCTTTGTTGGTAGGTTTTTAATTACATCTTCAATTTCATTGACTGATATTTGTTTATTTACAATTTTTATATGTTCTTGATTCAGCTTTAGTAATTCATTTGCATCTAGGAATCTGTCCATTTCTTCTGTGTTTCCCATCTTACTAGAATACAGATTCTTGAAGTAGGTACTGATGATCTGGATTTCTCCAGGATCTGTTGTGATTTCACCTTTTTCATTCCTAATTGCATGGATTTGAGCCTTTCCTTTTTTTTTTATAAATTTGACTAAGGGTTTGCCAATTTTAATTAATCTTTTGAAGAATCAACTCTTTGATTCATTGATTCTCTTATTGTTTTCATATTCTCCATTGCATTGATTTCTGCCCTGATCTTTATATTTTCCTCCCTTGTACAGCTCTGGGTTTGCTCTTCTTCTTCTCGAAACTTGAAGTTTAACATTAGGTTGTTTATTTGAGCTTGCTCTGTTTTCTGATACGAAAATTCACCACTATAAATGTCCATCATAGGACTGCTTTCATTGCATGCTATAAGTTCTGGTATGTTGTATTGGTATTATTGTTTAATTGTAGAAACCGTCTAATTTCTTCTTTAATTTCATCTGTTACCCATTGGTTGTTCAGGAGAGTATTATATAATTTCCATGTGTTTATGAAGTTCTTCTGGTTTCTTTTGCCATTGATTTCCAATTTCATTGCACTAAAATCTGATAATATGGATGGGATAATTTCGATTACTTTGCATTTACTTAAGCATGTTTACAAGCTAGTATGTGGTCTATCTTGCAGAACATCCTGTGTGCAGCTGAGAAGAATGTGTATTCTGATGTTGTGGGGTGAAACACTCTGTGGACATCTACTAAGTCAGTATGTTTAAAAGTTTGCTTCAGTTCTGATATTTCTTTGTTGATTTTTTTTTTGTCTAGTTTATCTGTCTCTTTGTGATAGTGGGGTATTGAAGTTTTCCATTACAATTGTATTAGTGTTTATTTGACTTTTCATGTCTGTTTTATATAGTTGGGTGTGCTGGAATTTGGTGCATATATAGTTATAATTGTTATCTCTTCCTTTTGGACTGTTCCTTTTACAAGGATGTAGTGACCTTCTTTGTCTCTCTCTCTTTTTGGTACTGGGAACCTAATTCAGGGCCTTGCACTTGCCAGGCAGGCATTCTGCACCTGAGCTACATCCCTGGCCCTCTTCTTTGTCTTTCTTAATCAGTCTTGGCTTCTTGAAATCTACTTTGTCTGCAAATAGAGCAGCTACCCCTGCTTTTTTCAAAGTTTCTGTTGCATAGCGTATTGTTTTCCATCCTTTGATTTTCAGTCTATGAATTTCTTTTTAAATTAAATGTGTTATATGCAGCGTACTGTTTATCTTGCTTCTTGATCCATTCTGCCAGTCTGTTTCTTTTGATTTGTGAGTTGAGACCATTCACATTGATAGTTATAACTGGATGTATTGACTTATCCTTGTCATGTTATTTTCCTGTTTGTTCCCTTTTTTGTTATGTCGAAAATACATATTAGTTCCTTTTTTTCTTATCCAATTTCTCTCCCCTTTACACCCCTTCCTTCCATCTATTGATCCTCTTCCCCTTTGAAAAAGACCTGTTTCCTTACTACCTATATCTATCTTTTATTTTGTTCTTTATTTATTCTTTGGGTTTCTCATATTAGAGAAATCATATAATATTTCAGCTTGTGTGTATGATTTATTTCACTTAACATTATGATCTCAGGTGCATGCATTTTCTTAAAAATGACTCAAGTTTATCTTTATGACAGAGTAGTACTTGATTATGAGTAGACACCTCATTTTCTTTACTCATCTGTTGATGGACTGTAGGCTGCTCTTATGAATTGTGCTGCTATAAACAGGAGTATGCATATATCACTGTAATATGATATCTTTAACTATTTAAGGAAGATACCTAGAACAGAAATAACTGGTTCAAATGGAATTTCTAGTTTTGGTTCTTTTGACTCATCTCCACACTGATTTGCATAATAGTTTTACTAGTTTACATTTCACCCACAGTGTAGAAAGTCTCCTTTTTCCCACAGCCTCTTCTGCATTTGTTATTATTTGATGCCTTGATGATGGCCATTCTTTCTGGTTTGCTATTGGAATTTTGATTGGGATTGCATTAAATCTGTGTAACAATTTGGAAGTGTGGCCATTTTGACTATAGGTTCTTCATATCCAAGAACAAGAGATATCTTTCCATTTTCTGATATCTCCTTCTATCTCCTTTCAGAGTACTATTTTTTTTAATGTAAAGGTTTTTTACTTCCTTTGTTAGATTGATTCCTAAATTTTTTACTTTTCTTGATGCTATTGTGAAAGGTGTTGCTTCCCTGATTTCTCTCTCAGTAAGATTGTTATTTTGTCCTGAAATGCTATTGATTTTTGAGTGTTGACTTTGTATCCTGCTATGCTACCTCAGTGTTGTTTTAATTTTCATTAATCCAAAGGTCAGGAAGGTTGAGCTTTTTTGTGTAATTATTGGCCACTTGTAGTTCTCTGAAGTGTCTATTCATTTCACTAGCCCCTTTTGTTTTGGGTCTTTTATTTTGGGGGAAGTCTCATTTTTTTCTTTGAGTTCTTTATTCTAGATATCAGTCTTCTATCTGAGAATTGCTGGCAAAAAAATTTTCCCATTCTGTAGGTTGTTTGTTCACTTTGTTGTAGCAGAAGCTCTGTAATTTAATATCATCCTACTTTGTTGATACTGAGAACTATTTCCTGTGCAACCAGGGTTCTGTTCAGAAAGTCCTTGCCCATACCAATGATTTCAAAAGTTTTACCTATTTTGTCTTCCAGCAGGTTGTTTCTGTTTTAACATTTAGTTCTTTGATCCATTGTGATTTTAGCTTAGTATATGGTGGGAAATATGGGTATACAGTCAATCTTTGTTTGGTACTGGGCATTGAACTCAGGACCTTGTGCTTGCGAGGCAGGCGTGGCACCACTGAGCTAAATCCCTGCCCCTGCATTCAATCTTCTACATGCATGTAGATAGCCAGTTTTTCCGACACCATTTATTAAATTGTCTTTCTGCCAGTGTGTGTTTTTGGTCCCTTTGTCAAAGATCAAACAGTTGAATTTGCTTAGGGCTGATTCCACATTCTCTATTCTGTTCCATTTATCCTCATGACTGTTTTTGTGCCAGTAGCATGCTGTTTTTGTCACAGCAGCTTTGTAATATAACTTCAGGTACAGGATGATGACCCCTCCTGCTTTTCTCCTTTTACTCAGGATTTCTTTTGCTATTTTGGGTCTCTTAAATTTTAGGGTCTATATGAATTTTACAATTGTTTCCTCTAGTTTCATGAAGAGTGCTCTTGGAATTTTGATTGGAACTGCATTAAATCTGTATATCAATTTGGAAATATGGCTATTTTGACTATATTGGTTCTGCCAAGTATGAGTAAGTGCATACATAGCTTTGTTACATGTTGACAAATTCTCTATCTAGATTTATTCTTGTAAGCATTCCTAGCAACATAAGATAATGCACATTTCTTCACAGTCTGGTCAATAGTGTACTTTATTTATTACTTTTACAGTTCCTCTACTGTAATGATAAGAAATTCGGTGTTGTTTTAATTTGCTTTCACTATGTGTGAGTTTAAATAATTTTATATATGTTTAAGGGTCATTTGTGTATTTTTCTTAATTATTTATTTGTATCCCCCCCCCTTTTTTGATACCAGGGATTGAACTTGGGACCTTGTGCTTGCCAGGCAGGTGGTAGAACCACTAAGTTAAATCCCTGGCCCCTGTATCCATTTTTTAAAACCAATTTTCTCTTGGGTTTTATTTTCTTTGTCATTCAGTTTTTAAGACTTATACAGTAGGGGCTTTTGCCTTTATTTGGGACATGTGTTGTAAATATTTTTTCTCATTTTGCCAGTGGTATTTTAACTTTATGATGTTTGTCACATAATTTTTAAACAAGTTTCATCACTACTTCCTTTTCTTGCCTCTGGATTTTGAGTCATATTTAAAGTCATTTCCTACACCAAGATTAAAAAGAAATTCACATGGTTTTACTTATTACATTAAGATTCATAATAAACTTGGAGTTTATTCTCATGTATAGAGTAAATTATGGATCTAGTTTTACTTTTGTCAAGTGGCCATGATGGTTAAAAAAAGAAATCTTTTCTCCAGTAATTTGGTATGCACATTTGTCATATACTAAATTTTCATAAGTATTTAGATCTATTTTCTGTTCTTTTCCTTTAGTTTCTGTTATGGTTTAGATTTAAAATGTCCCCCAAAAGTCTGACATTCTGAGGTGGGACCTGGTCAGAAGGAGTGGGCCACTGGGGACATGGCTTACAAGGCTGTATTCTTGCCATGGGTCCTTCCTTCTCTCTCTCATTACTGGCCTTTTTATGGTGAACACTTTTCTCCACCAATCCCTTCCACTGCCCTGTTTCTGTCTTGGAGCCAGTAAACCACAAGCTGCAACTTGAGCCAAAATAAACTTCTTCTCCTTTAACTTGCCAGGGATAGGTATTTTGTCCTGGTGACAAGAAAATGACTAATATGGTCTCTTTTTCCAGTCATCTACTGGTACTATGATGTTTAAATCACAGAGAATTTATATGCATGCTTTAGATAGGACTAGTTTCCTTTCAGAATTTTTCTTTTTTAGTATAAACTTTACTATCAACTTTTCTAACTCCATAGAGAAGCTACGTTGATGTATAATTGGCATTGTTAAAAAATCTATATGTTAACTTAGGGAGAGCTGACATTTTTATAACGTTGAGTCATTTTACTCAAGAACAGTAGAGTTTTTTCCATTGTTTGAGTCTACTTTTGTGTCTTTCAAGAGTGTGCCCTTAAACTTTGGTCCCAAGAAGGGACTGCTAATGAAAGGTTCAAACCCAAGAAGTCAACGGGCACCACCTTCCAATATGACATGCTGGTGATTGCATCCTCCTTGCTATCTATTCAAGTAATATTTATGGAGCATTTATTTACCTACCAGATAGTAGCCTCTATGCCAGATCTTGAGGATAAAAAAGTAACACAGCTGGTCAGTGCCCACAAGATGCTCACAGTCCAATCATGGGGATGGGTCTTTTAATGGAGAGTAGCAATTATTCTTTCTGAAGAATAGCCAGTCTTTTCATTGAGGAAGAAAACTAAAGTCAGTGTTGGTGAGCCATCAAGGAGGATGTTGACATTTGTCACATGAAATTTAGCTAGAAATGTGCTTCTCTATGTCATTTATACATGCAGGACTTTGGGCCAAAATGATATCTTACAGAAAATAATTTAAAAGTCTAATTGTAAAGTGGTAAACCCTTTTTTGTTTATACATATGTATCTGATGAGAGAGCAAGTGAAATATTGTATTCAGTTGACTTCAGCAGCAGCTGGTACTCAGCAAGCTTTTCTTCTCAAATCACTTTCTTTTTGCATGACCATTAATAATTTGACTAAAAAGAAGCAAATCCTTGAAGACCTTTATTACTCTTTCCCAAATTTTCTACCATTTCTTTCCATTTAACATTGTCTGAGTGTGACCTCAACGTTGAATATCATTTTCTATGCTTTTAAAAATTATAGTTGCTCAAATTGAGCTACTAATCACTTAAAAAGTTTCTGCGACTCTTTCAAGCTTTATTCATGTCTTATTTTAACCCCATGAAGTGTCAAGCAGGGTGAGTAAAGTATGGTCCAATAAGAAATTAACCATTTCAGGACTGCCAATATTTCTAGAAAAAGATATAATTATTATTTGAACAAATATCTAGTATAGAATTTCCAGTCTTACATTCTCTTGCCAGGGAAGAACACCACATTTCAAATTGGAACTAAGATCATAACATTCTTATGTGGATGCATGCTTCATTCACAGAATTAGAAGTAGGGATTGGTGATACAGTGGACCCTTAACTTATGAACTAGATTCATTTCCAAGGGCTGGTTGTAACTCAAGTTGGTCAATTGCCTTCAAAGTCTCTCTCCTGTGTAATTTTAGGCCACACTTTCTTCCAGGCAGATTTCAGTGTCCTTAGAGAGATATTGGCCCAGGATTTCTCAATTAACTCCACACAGGAAAGGATGTTGTAATGTTCCTTCCATAAGTTTTTAAGGGTTAAATCTGTATCTGAGACCATCTGGTAGCACAAACAGCCAGTCCTAACTCAAGGCTTTGGTCATAAGTTAAAACTAAGATTCTTGTCATAACCCAAGTTATTCATATGTCAGGCTGGTTGTAACTTGAGGATCCAGTGTGTTAGGGAAAGAGGATGGGCCAGGGGTAAGGAATCCTTTTCTTTCATATTCTTTCTCAACTCAGCCTGAAAGTAAAAGGGAACTTGTTCAATTTAGCTTTTTGAAAAACAAAGACTCTTTCTTCAGGGAGACTTAAGAGTCCATGGAGTAAAGCACTGGAATGTAGTTTTAGAAGCCTTTCCAAATGAGAAGCAGGTGGCTGTTACTGAAATATAAGCTAAAGTAACCTCAGGTGGAATTTGCTCAAACTCCTAGAATTTTACATGTAGATTCTTTTCTTCCTAACTTCCACCCTCCTCTTTTCGGTATAGTCCAGTCATTCAATTAAATCTGTTCATTTCCAATGCTCTGTCCCTCCCTAGTCTCTAGCCCCTTTCCCCATGTCTTCTTGCACTTTTTTTCTTTTATTTTTCCTTTTAAAGCAGTACTACAGGAAAATTTTGTGATCTAAAAGGCTTTGTGGTTTGTCACTGTCTTCAAAAACCTTCAGATTTTCTTTTTTAATTTTTTACTCCCATTTACTCAAGAACAGTATTACAACCAAAAATCACCTAAAATTACTGAGCAAATCAAGTAATGTCACCAGTTTTCCTCCATCAAACAGGAGTATTTATTTCAAAATCATGGCTAACATTTATATAATGCAAAATATATACAGTAATCAAAAAAATTTCAATAGGAGGAAAGTGAGGTAACTATGCCAAAGAATCATCAAATACTGACAAGATGAGAGATAAAGGCTATGGAATGAAATATAAATGTTTCCCATTTAACCTCACAATAATTATATAAGACTGAAACATATTTGATCTATCCTGTAGCCTGTTTCATTTCATCAGAGATGAAAGCGTGCCACAGTAGCTTCCAATAGTAGCTACTCCTGCTTATACTCTTTGCCAGTGGAAGTTATAACTTTCCCCTACTCACGTAGACTTTCTGAAGGAGCAGGGAAGCTTTCCATCACCATTTTGGCCCCTTAGTTGGCCTCATGGTGGTATTTTAATGCCTTCTGATGTAGCCACATTCATTGATGAATTTCAAGGGTGAACTTCTCCTTAACAGCCTCTTCACACCTGATTGCTTCCATGTCATTACATTTTAATTTTTTTTTAAATTCTTTTATTGGTAGATTTTAGGTATACAATACGTTTGTTTACATTTATCATTGGGTGCTTGTACCTGTACATGATGTATTGTGGTTCTTATTTTTTCCCCATTACCTGTGTGCCCTTCGCCTGCTCCATCCTTCCGTATTTATATATATTTCGTTTCCATTTTTTTTCTTTTCTTATAATTTTTCCTTTCCCTTCTTTCCTTTCCCCTTCCCCTCCCACCACCCGTACACCTTTGGACCTTTTCCTATTTCAAATTATCAATTATTCATTTTAATCCTTATTTACATTTTAATTTGACAGAATACTACTACTACTTTATTTCTCTGATGTCTCTGTTTTGTATTTTTAAAATGTCATCTAGAGGAAAGAGAGGTACTATTTGCAAACTGACTAAATGAAACATTTATCTGTAAGGTGTTTATTGTTTATGTTTTTGACCCCAGCAGTTCAGGATTTGGCCTTTATCATGTTTGAACTAAAACTAGAATTATACAGTAGTCAGAACTGCATTCTAATTATTGATTCAATGTTTTCCAGGGGCTTAGTGGTAAATAGTCCTTATGTCTCAGAGCATGCTTAATTTGTCTTAATGATTGTAATTTAGGTCCATCGCTGTTTCACATTGCCTACAAGTCTAACCCAAGGGAGGGAGGAGAGAGAGAGCAGCTAGAAGGCAAGAAGAGGCATTCTCACTGCTCTCCTCTGGGCCATCAGTTATATTTGACAGTTTGACATTATTTCACAGTTATGAGTGTTAAGTTTGGTTAAATTATTTTTATTTCTGTTTAGACAATTTTTATTGACACATTTTTAATTTCATTCATCCTTTTGTCTACAATGTCCAATATGCTATTAAGCCCATCCAATCAATTTTGACTTCTGATATTGCATTTTCCACTATCAGAATTTCTGTTCAGTTGTTTCATAGTGTTTCTTTTTCTTTTTTAGGAGAAAATCCCATTTCTTCACTCACTATATGAAATGTCCTTCAAATTCCTTGAAAAATTTATAATAATTCTTTTTAAGTCTCTGTTTACTAATTTCAACAACTATATGATCTTTCAGTTTCTATTTCATCTAAACATTTACTTGATAATCACATTTTCCTGCTTTCTCATATTTTATATGCATATGCCATATATAATATATACAATATAATACATGTATACATAGAGTTATAAATTTGTGTACATGTATATTATCTCTGTCTCTCTCTCTCTCTCTCTCTATATATATATGTATCCAAGTAGATAAAGAAGGGGTGGGGAGAGCGTATTCAGACCTTATGAATGGAGGAATATTTGAGTACTTTTTATCTTGTTGGTGTTTCCACTGAGAGGGCTCGACTGCAGCCTTGGCTGGGTCAGAATCCATACACTGTGAAAACACTCACCGTGATTGCCCTCTGTTCATGGGTCCCTCCTCCATAGTTCCTTTCTCAGAGTGGGAAAGGCTGCAAAGACTTGCTTGAATGAGTTCTTCTAACTCCCAATTCAGCCTCATCGGCTAGGCATTCAGAGAAGGCCTGGCTATTACCCCTCACTGGAGAAAGTTTCCCATGTGTAGTAGCTCACCTGGGGCCTCATGAAGAGTGGAAGCTGCTACCATTCTGTGCTCATCTGTGAAGAGCTCCTTGCTCTCTGAAATATAATTTTCCAAGGCTTTCTTGCTACTGCACTTCACTAGCCACTGAGAAAAGTCTGGTTCTTATTTTGCCTATAGCATCTTCCTATGTTCTAACTCAAAGCAGAAGCTTATCCTCCTTCTTTAACTTGATATTTGTATGTCCTGGGAAAGGACATGGAACGTTGAGAAATATTCATAAGTTCCTCAGATAACATCATGGCACCAACTGCTTCTGTTATATAGTAGAAAAAAGTGATTGAATTTCCTGGGAAGGTATAATTTAAAATTGCATTTTACAAATGAGATGACAGAGGGAAATATAGGGAAAGAGGATGAATAAGCAAAAGATCATTAAGGACTCAGTATCACAAAATCAGAGCATATAAAGAAACCATATTATTATAATCACAATATTTTAGAACTAATAGAAGACCTTTTATGGTTTAAAGTCCAAATTCCCTGTTTTGCAGATATCAATATTTATTTAAGGTTGGGGCTGGGGATTTAGCTCAGTGGTTTTAGAGCCTACCTCGTAAGTGCAAGGTCCCGAGGTCGATACATGGTACCAAAACAATCAAAAAAAAAAAAACCAAACAAACAAAAAAATACTTATCTAAAGTTTACTTGATAGACTAGATGATTCTTTTGCTCTGAAAAGCACATGACTAAATCAGAATTTCTTCATCAGAGATATAATGAAAGGCCATCTGTCCTTTCTTTGTCATTTCTTGTACTGCAAATCCCAGACAGCATGTATTATTTCCTGAGTTCTAAATTTGAATGAGATTTTTAACTTTTTTCAGTAATACTTTGACTTATAACCTAGGGTGGGGTGGAAGTCATACTATATCCATAAAACAGAAAACAAGTTTTGTTAAATGGGATTGACATCTTTTGAGAAGAAGAAAATACCACAACTAAGTTTATCTGACAGGGCAGGTCTGAAGGACCAAGGGTACTTTGGAATGTATATTAATCTTTTTAAATCTATAGTATATCAGCAAAAAGTGTTAGTTAAGTATAGATTGCTAACCTTTTAATACTGACTTAGTCTCAGTAAAGTTCATTCTTGGGCATGTAAAAATTAAAATTAAAAGTTACTATAGTTGAGCAATACTTCCACAGTCTGAAGAAGTTTGCAGTGATTTTTGTGTTCTGTTTGGTTTCCAGTTTGAGCTGAACTTTTCAACCTTCCTTTCTTTTACAGTGTTTCTCAAAGTTCTAATAGGAGTTGCCTAAGAGTCACCATCATGCTCTAACAGGAGATCAATAGTTATTTCTGAAGGAAATTACATAGTTACAAATAGCTTAAATCATTCAACCAGAAACAGCCAATAGGGAAAGAAAAACAATATAACAGTGATATATATATATATATATATATATATATATATATATATATATATATCTTATAAGGCAGTGATGATGAACCTTCTAGAGATTTCAATGATAACAAACTGCTGGTTGTAGCACACATTCCATAGGTTCACTACCACTGCTGTAGGGTGAGTGTGTAATACAAGAGAAAACAGAAAAATCTGGAGAAATTGCACATTTAGGTAGAGAAAAAATGACAGTTGTGGTTGATATACAATCTGTATGTCATATCTGTGATCTGTGATTGCTTACATCAACTGTGATAAGCAAAACCCTGTTATTCTTCCAGAAGATAATTTTTTATTGAATATAGCCAATACCTTTTTTTGGAATTTGCAGAAAACCTATGTCAATATCCTTTTTGGGTATTTCACATGTAATATTGATTTAGTTAAGAGCTTCTAAAAATAGAGGTTAAGTTCTTCTAGCTCCCAAGAAATGTAAGGTGATTTAGAAATAATTGTGATTACTTTCTCTAATCATCTCTAAAGTTCTTAAGAGGACTGTCTTAGTCACTTTTACTCATTGCTGAGACAAAATGTCTGACACCCAAAATTAAAGGAGGAAAGGTTTATTTAGCTCACAGTTCATAGTTTCTTTAGCTCACAGTTCATAGTTTCAGTTCATAGTTGGCTGGCTCCAAGCAAGGCAGGGTGACATGGCAGAGGAAAAACAGTTCATGGGAGGCAGAAGGCAGCATAATATCGAAGAAGCAAAGCAACAAGTGTCAAGTGACCACTGCAGCCCTCTTTCTGTCCCTTGTATTATTTTGAGGCTACACACCATTAGAGCAGGTAGCACTCACACTTAGGGTGGGCCTTCCCATTATTCACACCCAGAACTATGCCAAACCAATCAGTGGACTAATTTGGTAATCACACACCCTTGACCCCAGCATTACACACTGACGATCCAGCCACCTGAACAGCCCCACCTATGACTGCATGAGGCTTTGGGGGGATATCTAGATACAAACAATAACGTTCTGCCCCTGGCCCCCAAAAACTCATGCATATCCCTTTATACAAAAGGTATTTAGTCCATCTCTAAGAGCTGCCAAACCTTAACAGTTTCAGCATTGCTGAAATGTCAAAGTTCAAAGTCTTCTCTGAGATTTAAGGCAAATGCTTAGCTGCAAGCCCCTGTAGAAATGAAAAGAAAATTAAACACTTCCAACATACAATGGCACAAGATAGCCATTTTCATTCCAAAACGTGCAAAGATGGAGACAGAAAGGAATGGGAAAAAAGTAAGACCAAAATCCAGCAGGGCAAAAGTTAAATCCCTTAGTTCCATATCTGGCGATCTGTGGCAAATTGTGTACTCCAAAGGGCTTGGGTAACTCCACCCTTATGTCACTTCTGGTGACTGTAGTTCCCATGACTTTTTCCTCTGGCCAGCTTTGCTCACTCCTTCCAGCTTTCCTTAGACAATCAAGCTTCTGGCTTCTCCAGCCTTCTGGGGGTCTCCACTGCACCTTCAGCTTCATACAGCTTCATGTACTGCTTTCTCTGGGGCACATTGCCTGGCCTTCCAGACCTCCTTCTGAAATCTGGGTGGAAGCCTTCCTGACCCCAGAACTCTTGCATTAAGCATGCACCTAAAACCAGCACCATGTGAATGATGATAGAGTCGCCACCAGCTGCAACAGTAGCCAAGCTTCCTTTTCTCTTGGCTGGGATCTTTTGGGACCAAGTGCCTGAATCACTGAGCACTATGCAGAGGAAAAAATTTTCTAGGCTGCCGCCATTCTGGAACGTGGTGTTCTGGGGGGCTTCTCAAAGCAAATTCTTTCACTGTCTTGCTGTTTCTTTTTTTTTTCTTTTTCTTTCTTTCTTTCTTTTTCTTTTTTGGTACCTGGGATCGAACTTGGGGCTTTGCACTTGTGAGGCAGGAGGCAGGTGGTGGCACCACTGAGCTAAATCCCGGCCCTTCTGCTGTTTCTTGTGATGTCCTCAGGCTATCTTTTCCATTGTCCTGTTCCTTCTTAACAACCCTGTTCTCCTCTCCTCTATCTCTGCAGTCCACCACTTTACTGGAGCTTCCTTCCTGGCCAACTCACAATAGTTTAAATCATGCTGCTGGACTCTTTGATCTTGATTCTCAACACAGATCTGGCTAAAACCCCTAAACAGTAGCCCTGCCACTGCCTTAATATTATACTGCCTTGAAATTTCTTCTGCAAGATTAATTAGTCCACCACCCTTAATCTCAGTCTCAGGCAAAGTCTCTGGACATAAGCAAAATGCAGACAAACTTTCTGCCAAGGAATAACCCAGAGCTAATGCGGTCCTTCCCAGCAGAAACCTCCTGAGCCTGGTATTTACCAGATTTCTGTCTTCTGAGCTGCAGTCAGAATCTCCCATCAGGTATACCTTAAGGCATTCCAGGGCTGCTTCTTCAGCTAGCATTTCCAACCCTTTCCAAACTCTTTCCATAAGCCTGTTCCAAAGGCTTCTGAATCACATGGTCAGGTACAGTCACAACAACTACCTCACTTCTCTGGTACCAAATTCTTAGTTAATTTTTCTCATTGCTGAGACAAAGTATCCAACACCCAAAGTTAAAGTAGGTTTATTTGGTTCACAGTTCATAGAGGTTTCAGTTCAAAGTTGGCTGGCTCCAAGGCAGAGTGGCATGGCAGAGGAGAAACAGTTCATGGCAGGCAGAAGACAGCAAAGTCATGAAGAAGCAAAACAGCAAGCAGCACGCAATGTGACCACAGCAGCCCTCTTTCTGTCCATTATAGATACTTTGTGGTTCACTAACAAAACCCATTAAATGTAAAAATTTTGTTGGCAGTCTATTCTGACTTGTTTTAATGCCTTTTGTCTCTTTATCTGCCTATCTCTTTCAAATCATAATTTGAAAGTGTATCATATATGTCCCCCTCCTTGTAAAGGTCAGTTTATAATACAACAAGTTCAATTTATGGCTCTGATCAAGTTCCATTTTCAGGATAACCACTATAGCTTTTTCCGCCCCCATGAACCTTTTCTAAATGGTTCACCAGACAATCACATGTTCCCAAGTTTATTCCCTTTTCTCAGGGGATATCCATCTTGCTCTGTACAGGCCTTCAACTGATTAGATGAGGCCCATCCATATTTTATTATATTTTTAGATTTTTATTTATTTATTTTTTTGGTACCGGGGAATGAACTCAGGACCTTGTGCTTGCGAGGCAGGTGCCTGAACCACTGAGCTAAAACCCTGGCTGCTCATCCATATTTTAGAAAATCATCTGCTTTTTCCAGATTTTACTAATTTAAATGTATGTCTTATACAAGAGCATCCTTCCATCCAGAATAGTATTTGAAAAAAATATCTGGGTCCCATAGACTAGCAAAGATGAAACAAAATTTGCTGTCACACTTAGTTGTGATATAGATATAGATATAGATATAAATATAGATATATAGATATAGATGCAGTATATAGACATTCCAAGGTAACCCACAATCTCTTGGCTCAATATGAACATCTACTCAAGGGCAAGGTCCTTCTGCCACTTATTCATCACAGTATCCATAATACCTAGCTCAATAACCCAAAAGCAAACTATTGGTAAGCCTCCTCTTTCTTGTCTCCCACTCATATGGCATTTAACTCTGGATCTCATTTGGCAATATACTCCAGTACCTCTTTCTTCTCTTCCTTCACCATCCACACATGATCTCTTAATTGCCCAAATATCACAAAGGCATGTATTAAAAATGGATCATCCTAAATATGCAATCCATAAAAAAACTGTTTTCTTCTAATCATGACATTGGCTAGATATTATTACCTTACTTTGTCATAGGAGGCAGGCACTAAGTTCCTTGTTCATAAAGTAGGCATCTACTTCCCTAAGCACACTGAAGCTCTTTGATACCTTGGTTCTTCTTGCTTCTTTCTCTAATTTCTCTGGTTTCTCTCTCTCTCCCTCTCTCTCTCACCTTTTTGCCAATTTTTCACTCCTTTATTATTTTCATCAAGTACAGAGTGAGAATCATGTTAATTCCAGGACTCCCACCAGCTTTTTGTGAAGTTCTCTTGTCTTGAATGAGGACTGTTCATTGTTTTTTACCCTCCCTGAAGTGCAACCCTTTGCACTGTTCAAAACCAAAGCTTCAGCATCACATCAGGCTTGTGGTAGTTGGGTTGCTTGTGTGGCTATGAAAATAATTAACAGGTTGCTCCCCACAAATGAAACAGTGCAGTGGGGCTCAGTGACGCTTCCATGTTCCCTGACTCTACTGCTACCTTTCTTTCTGGGTAGCTTTTCACAGATCTGTGTGTACAGATGAAGTGTGAATATGTAGATCAGGTGATTTTTGTATTTGAGCAAAAAATAGATGAAAATGTTTATGTGGAATAGACTCATCATACTTGAGTGTGATTAATTTGAATGGAAATATACATCACATTGGGCCCTGTTATATGTTTTGATCCCCATGAAAATAATGTGACATTTAAGACTCTCAGAAACAAGCCTGTGAGATTTTGGGAGGAAGAAAGAGAAGAGAAGGGGATATAAAGAGAATTAAGATGTATCATGTAAATGAATGTATTCATTGTGTACTGCAAACATGTACTTAAAAGAAAGAAATAAGATCTTGAATGAATATTTTTATCTGTGGGCTGTTTGTCTGGTTTTATTGCTCTGATCACCAGAATCTTCACTAGATGGATATATTAGGATCTATCCAGTTATATTTATTGAAAATACTAGTTAATTACTTTTAAAAGAGGGACATAGATCTTTTTGAAGGTCTAAAGGAGGATATGGGCTCCTTACTTAAGCAAACGTACATGTAAATAGAACCTTAGTCTTGATCCAGTGATCCCCTATAAACCTATCTGTGAGCTAAGAATCTCTGGTCTGAGGTGAGGGATTTTGTTTACTCTGCAATTCATTGAAGATTCATTGAGAATGGCTGAATCCACTCATATTATGAAAAGTGTATATGTCACTAAACTATTAACCTGAGAATGAACTTTAAATGGATGGCAAAGGATTATGCCACAAAATTCACATTTCCTTTTCACCAAGACTTGGTGTGTAGGGAACTGCCATGGTGTGGCTCTAATTGGATGGTCTCTCTGTAATAAGATGTGTGTGTTCTTTTGCAGCCACACTGGGGGATACAGTTTCATATTCAAGACTTGACTTTCACCCTTTCCCTATGCACTCATGCAAATTTATTTTTAAATGAAAATGCTCAAATGTATTGTTAAGGAGTTCTTTCTCTTAAGAAGTACTTGCTACCAATAAGTTCCCACAGGATTTTTCTCTCTGCTTAAAGACACCTATGATATACAACCTATCTCTGAATTGAATATTTTTTGTCAGCCTTCATTCTGTATTCTTTCTTATCCTTAGGGATTAGAACAAGTTTTGAAACATCTTTCGAATGGAAGGTTTTTGTAATTGGAAAATGAATTAAAAGTGGATCCCTTGCCCCAAGTAGGGAAGAAATATGGAAGCATGACATTTCCTGTTTCTCTCTCTACCAGAAATTGAAGCAGTTAAAGTTGTAATTTCACCATTCTGAGTAGGGTATGGAAGATTGACCAGAAAATGTAATCAGAGAATAAGAGTATTTAATACTTATCTAGTCCTCTGTCATACCTTCTAACCTAGATACTGGAAATTTTTTGCTTCAATCTAACATTTTAAAGTACATGTTTTATGTTATGAAACATTTTGAATCCCAAAACCAAGCAAATAAAATTTGAAAATGCAAAAGTTATTTCTATGTCCTATGAGTACAGAGGAAGTTAAGATATTCATTTATTTAGCCCATTATTGTGTTATATGATATAGTATAAATATAATGTAAATCTTCTTTCTTTCTCTCTCCCTGTTCCCCCCCCTCTTTCTATACATGCAGACACAGACACACATACATCACACCCTACTCTTTCTCTAGTGAACTCTGACTAATGAAATCAATCAGAAACCATCAAAGTTATCAAATGCTTTATAAGGATATATATGTATAGCTATCATACTACATTTCTTCTCTTTTGCAAAATATCTCCTGTGATACTGCCATCTGATGTACAGCTATGAATTAGAACTGTACTTAGTCGTGAAAAGGATCAGAAATTACCATTATAGAGGCTTACAACTCAAAAATATGCTCATTTTGAGCACAGAGGAGGCTTCCAGGTCAACATGCCACAGCTCCCAGTGCAGAGAAGGATGATTCCAGGCCAATGTACCACTGCTCCCAGCACAGAGGAAGCTTCTGGGTCGAAGTGCCACAGCTTCCAGTGCAGAGGAGGAAGCTTCCAGGCCAATGAACCACCTCTCTCAGCACAGAGGAGGTGAGCAACATGGGTCCCAGCAGCAACCCCCTCCCCCATAAAAATGAGAAGACACATAAAAAAGCCTTAAAAACAAACTTTCAGATCACCTACAGCAACCCCAAAGAGAAATGAGATGGGACATTCTGACACTCAACTACCTGGACTCTCTAAACTGGCAACAAAAGAGGATCTGGAAAAAAATGAAATCAGAAATAATTTCTCAGATAACAGCACAGATTGGACCCATAGTACAAGACATAATTAACAAATCTAGAGAGGAAACAGATAAAAAAAATAGAGGAGCAGAGAAACATGATGGAATCACAACACAGGAAAAAATGGAATCCATAAAACAGATGCAAACAGATTTCCAGGAGATTAAAAACTCCACTGAAAGTCTGCACAGCAGAATGAGCCAATGTGAAGACAGAATTTCATATATAGAAGATAAGATTGCAATTAGTGACCAAGAAAAAAAATTGCTGTAAAATTGTAAGGGAACATGAGAAATCAATCCAGCAGCTGCTAGATGATGCAAAAAAGAATAACATAAGATTGAATGGAGTCAATGAAGAAACCGGAAAGAGTGCAGATGACACAAAAAAACTGTTCAGAGAAGTAATGGCAGAAAACTTCCCAAACGGGAAAAGAACTTGACATACAGATAAATGAGGCATATAGGACTCCAAATAGCCATGATCAAAAATAAATCTACACATAGGCATAGAATTGTTAAGATTCCAGAAACCCAACAGAAGAACAAAGTTCTATAAGCAGTTAGAGAACAGAAACAAATCACATGCAAAGGACAGCTCATCAGAATCACAGCCGACTTCACCGCAAACCCACAAGGCAAGAAGAGCTTGGAGTGATGTTTTGCAAGCCCTAAAGAAAAACAGCCTCCAAACCAGATTGATGTAACCTACAAAACTATCTTCCAAAATTGATGGTGAAATAAGATACTTTCATGACAAGGAGAACCTTAGGAACTCCATGAATACCAAACCAGCACTCCAAAAAATTTTAGACACTATCCTAGGGAAAAACAACAAGGATTACAAGCCCAGGAAGCCCAGCAGAATGAATCCATCTGGCATGACAAGAAAATAATTGCAAAGGGGAAGAATCCAATAAAAAGAAAAAGTCATGAGAATGATAAGGCAATACGTATTAGTTATAGTCATCAATGTTAATGGTCTCAACTCACCAATCAAAAGAAATAGACTGGCAGAATGGGTCAAGAAGCAAGATCCAACAATATGCTGCATAGAAATGCAATTAATTAAAAAAGAAACTCATAGACTGCAACTTAAAGGGTGGAATCCCCTTTAATGCATGCAACAGGAACCCCCAAAAAAGCCGGAGTAGCTATCCTTTTTGCAGATCAAGTGGATTTCAAACCAGCACTGATTAAGACAGACAAACAAGGATACTACATCCTTGTAAAGGGAACAATCCAAGAGGAAGAGATGAAAATCATAAATATCTATGCACCAAACACTAGTGTACCCAACTATATAAAACAAATACTAACGGACATGAACAATCATATAAGCACTAATACAATAGTAGTGGGGGAGCTCAATATCCCACTGTCAGAAATAGATAGCTCAAGTAGACAAAAAACAAGCAACAAAAAACTAGAACTCAATCAAACTCTTGAACAAATGAACTTAACAGATGTATACAGAGTGTTGCACCCCACAAAATCGTAATACACATCCTTTTCAGCTGCACATGAGTACATGGGCCCTTCTCCAAAACAGACCATGTACTCACTCATAGAGCATGTTTAAGTAAGTGCAAAGGAATTGAAGTTATCCCCTGTATATTATCAGACCATAGTGCGATGAAATTGGAGATCCATAGCAAAAGAAACCGCAAAAATTTCATAAGCACATGGAAATTGAACAAAGCACTTCTGAATAACCAATGGGTCAAAGAGGAAATTAAAGAAGAAATCAGACAGTTCCTTTAAGAAGAAAATCAGACAAAAAAGAAGATATCAGACAGTTCAATTAAATGACAATAATACAACATATCGGAATCTATGGGATACAATGAAAGCAGTCTTATGAGGGAAATTCATAGCAGTGAATACTCATATTACAAAAACAGAGCAAGCCCAGTTAAACAACCTGATGCTGAACCTCAAGCATCTAGAAAAAGAAGAGCAGGACAAACCCAAAGCTCATACAAGGGAGGAAATTATAAAGATCAGAGCAGAAATCAATAAAATGGAGGCTAAGAAAATGATACAAAAACTCCATGAAGACAAGAGTTGGTTCTTCATAACAATCAACAAAATTGACAAACCCTTAGGCAAACTTATCAGAAAAAAAAGGAAAGAAAAGGCCCAAATCCATGAAATTAAGAATGAAATGAGTGAAATTATAACAGACCCAGCAGAAATCCAGAGGTTCATCAATACCTACTTCCAGAACCTATATGCCAATATGATGGAAAACACAGAAGAAATGGACAGATTCCTAGATACATATGAATTACCAAAGTTGAACGAAGAAGACCTAAAAATTCTAAACAACCCAATATCAATCAATGAATTTAAAAACATAATTGAAAACTTACCAACTAAGAGAAGCCCTGGTCCTGATGGCTTCACCACTGAATTCTTCAAGACATTTAGAGAGGAACTGCTGCCACTACTGTTTAAACTCTTCAGTGAAATTGAAGAATTCATTCCTGGAAGCAAGCATCACCTTGATCCCCAAAGCAGAGAAACACCCAGCCGAAAAAGAGAACTATAGACTAATCTCACTCATGAACATAGGAGCAAAAATCCTTAATAAGATACTGGCAAATAGAATGCAGAAGATCATCAAGAAGATCATACACCCTGACCAAGTGGGATTCATCCCAGGGATGCAGGGATGGTTCAACATACACAAATCAATCAATGTAATACACTATATCAAAAGAGCTGAGGACAAAAACCTTATGATCATCTCAATAGATACAGAAAAAGCATTTGACAAAATCCAACATGCATTTATGATGAAAACTCTAGAAAAAATTTGAATAGATGGTCTCTACTTCAATGTGATAAAAGCCATCTATGAAAAACCAACAGCCAGTATCATACTAAATGGTCAAAAACTGAAATCCTTCACACTAAAATCAGAAACAAGACAAGGATGTCCACTATCACCACTCCTGTTCAATATCGTTTTGGAAAATTAGCCATAGCAATTAGACAAGAGAAAGAAATAAAAGGAATAAAGATAGGAAATGAAGAAGTCAAATTGTCATTCTTTGCAGATGACATGATACTCTATATAGAAGACCCCAAGAACTCCACCAAAAGTCTTCTAGACTTAATAACCAAATTCAGTAAAGTAGCTGGATACAAGGTCAACACACAAAAACCAATAGCTTTCCTCTACACGAACAACAGACTCCCTGAGAGAGAAATAAGGCAAACAATTCCTTTCACAGTAGCATCCAAAAAACTGAAATACCTAGGAATCAACCTTAACAAAAGAAATCAAAGACCTCTTCTCTGGAAACTGTAGAACTCTGAAAAGAGATTGAAGAGGATATCAGAAAAATGGAAAGACATCCCTTGCTCCTGGGTGGGAAGAATCAACATAGTGAAAATGGCCATACTTCCAAAACTGCTATATAGATTCAGTGCAATCCCAATTGAAATCCCAGCAGCATACTTCATGGACCTTGAGAAAACAATCCAAAAATTCATTTGGAACCAGAACAGACCTAGAATAGCAAAACCAATTCCAGGCAATAGAGACATGGCAGGGAGTATCACAACCCCCAACTTGAAATTATACTACAAATCTACTGTGATAAAAACAGCGGAGAACTGGCAAAGAAACAGACCTGAGGATCAGTGGAACAGATTAGAAGATGCAGAAACAACTCCAGACACACTCAGCCACCTCATCTTCTACAAAGGAGCCAAACACGCTCACTGGAGGAAAGATAACCTCTTTCATAAATGGTGCTGGAAAAATTGGGTTTCAACTTGCCAAAGATTAAAACTAGACCTATATCTCTCACCATGCACTAAATTAAAATCGAAATGGATTAAAGATCTAAATATTAAAACAGAAACATTAAACTGGCTGGAAGAGTGTTTAGGAAGAACTCTTGAAGACATTGTTGTAGGAAAAGATTTTATGAACAAAACCTCAGTTGCCCGTGAACTAGCACAATCAACAAGTGGGATCTCTTCTTACTAAAAAGCTTCTGCACAGCAAGAGAAACCACCAACAATGTGAACAGACAACCCTCAATGTGGGAAAAAATTTTCACCAGCTGTCACTCAAAGGTCTACTCTCTAGAATTGATAAAGAACTTTAAAAAATCAGACCTCTCAAATTTAAAGATCCAATCCAAAAATGGGCATGTGAAATGAACAGACATTTCTCAGACAAAGAAGTACAAATAGCAAATAAACATATGAAAAATGTTCAACATCACTGGTCTTTCAAGAGATGCAACTGAACACAATGCTGAGATTCTACCTCACCCCAGAAAAAAATGGCTGCTATCATGAAATCAACCAATAACAAATGCTGGCAGGGCTGTGGGGAAAGAGGAACCCTGCTCCACTGCTGGTAGGAGTTTAGACTGGTGCAACCACTGTGGAAATCAGTATGGAGATACCTCAAAGAACTAGGATGGAAGTTCCATTTGACTGGGCTATTCCACTGCTGGGGATCTTCCCTGAAGAATTGAAAGAATCATACCACAATGATATATGTGTGCCCATGTTCATAGCAGCACAGTTTGTGATAGCTAAAACTTGGAAACAGCCCAAATGCCCATCAAATGGAGATTGGATAGAGAAAATGTGGGTTTTTAAAATAAAATGGAGTACTACTCAGCCATAAAAAATCAGAAATTAGAGACATTTATAGCTAAGTGGATGCACATTGAGGCAATACTCTTAAGTGAAATAAATAGGACACACATGTATAAATACTGAATAGTTTCTCTAGTGTGAGAAACTGAAAGTGTAAATAAGGACTAAAATGTATAACAGGTAATATGAAATAGGAAGAAAAGGGGCAAAGGGGAAGGAAGTGGGAGGGCTAGGGGAAAGGAAAGAAGGGTATGGAATTAATATGAGAAAATGGAAAAATAGGAACAAAATCTTTGTAAATAGGGAGGAATGGAGGGGTTGAAGGGAGGGCTGGGCAAGGGTGAAAAATAAGAACCAAGAGAGACTATGTAAAGGTGCAAATTTCCAATGATGAATGTCATTATATTGTATACCTAAAATGTACCAATGATTAGAATGAATAATCAATAATGCAAAATAGGAAGAAAAGGTCCAAAGGGGCAGGGGTAGTGGGAGGGGCAGGGGAAAGGAAAGAAGGGAAAGGTAAAATGATGAGAAATGCAAAAAAATGGAAATAAAGTCTTTGTAAATAGGGAAGGGTGGAGGGGGTGAAGGGAGGGCTAGAAATGGGGAAAAAATAAGAATTAAGATGCCTTATGTAAAGGTACAATTCCCAATGAGAAATGTAATTGTGTTGTATACCTACAATGTACCAATAAAAGAATTTAATAAAGTGTAAAAATTTTTTAAAAAATAGGAAGAAAAGGGGTAAAGGCAAAGGGGAATTGGGAGGGATAGGGGGAATTGAAAGAAGGGAATGGAATTAATATGAGAAAATGAAAAAATGGAAACAAAGTTTTTGTAAATAGGGAGGGATGGAAGGGTTGAAGGGAGAGCAGGGGAAGGTGGAAAAAATTAGAACCAAGAGAGATTACGTAAAGTTGCAAATTTCCATTGATGAATGTCATTATATTGTATACCTAAAATGTACCAATAAAATAAAATTTTTAAAAAGTATGTTCTTTTTATGAAGAAAAGTTAATTTAAATTTTTTCCTCACTTGCAATATTTAGTAAAACTAGCATATATGTAGAGAAGTTTACAATACCTATGAGTCTCAAATATCTGGAAAATTATTTAGCAATAAACAACAGATTTATACAAATATTTATTTAATATTTCATTTAAATATTTGTCTTCAAATTTTCTCTAAAAAATTGAAAATTCTCTTTCCTCTCTCCCTCTGTAAACTCTTTTTTTTGGGGGGGTACCAGAAATCGAACTCAGGTCTTTGCGCTTGCAAGGCAGGGGGTGAAACCCCTGAGCTAAATCCCCAGCCCTCCCTCTGTAAACTTACAAATGTTTAGATCTATATATAAATACATTATATGCATTTTATATGTATATATTTTCATATAATGTAGCATTTTTCTAATTTGCTAGTACTGCTACAGATACTCTAGATCCATTATTTACAACCTAAGTACATTATATATGTAAATGTGTACACATATATGTGGTTGTGTACATATCTATTATGTGTGTATAGGGACACACACACACCCTGTGCTGAATTTTGTGTCTCGGAAACTCATATTTTAAAGTCCTAGCCTCTGGTATTTCAGAATGAACCCATATTTGGAGATAAAATCTTTACAGAGGAAATCAAATTAAGCAAGTTAAAATGAGGTCTTTAGGATGGGCCCTAATCTAGTATGACTGTAATCCTTATAAAAGGAGAAAATTTGGACACACAGAAGCAGAAAGGGAAGACCATGTGAAAAGAGGGACTAGAGGCCTTCTATATGCCTAGGAGAGAGGTCTCAGAGGAAACCAACCTTGCTGAAACCTTAGTCTAGTTTCCAGAACTGTGAGAAAATCAATTTATGTTGTGTAACCCACTCAGTTTGTGGTACTTTGTTAAAAAACATGTATGCATTCAGACTAAGTACAACACCTTAAAAAATCTAAATAATCAAAGCAGAAAAATACTTAAATTTAAATTAATATATCAATACATTAGACTATACTATAGACATTTAAACAAAAATTGTGGTAACTATTGAAAAAGAATTACTACAATATGATTTAAGCAAGCAATGAAATATTATTCAGATGTCAAAATTAAACATATATTCCCATAAAGAATTTTTCAGAACGTAATATTAAGTGACTTTAAAAACTGAATACAAGGGGCAACTCACTTGCCAGTCCCCCTTCTGTCTCTTAGACAGAAACTATCTTTCTCTCAATAAATTCTTCCTACTCCAATAAAACAAAAAAAATTTAAAAACTGTGTACAATCTATTAATACCATTAGCATATATTTTAAAATGTACTTATAGTAAACAATGTGTATTCCTCATGGATAAATATTTACCAAAATAAAGGTAGGTAATACGTATTAGAAGAAAATACCATAAATATAAATGTATGAATGTGGGTGTCTATAGTGGAGTAAGGAAATGAAATCAAAAAGGAAAGAAACTAAGAAACAAGTATCATCAAGGAGGACTCATGCATGGACTGACTGGTGAGGACAACATGCCCTGGGGCAGCAGAGGAGAGTGTTTGATTATATCAATCTAATTCCATTCCACACACCTAAACTAGAAACCAATATATGGTAGATTGAAGACCAGACTGCAAAAGTCCATCTATTCTATAGTTACACCCAACTTAAAGTATTTATAAACAAGGACTTGAGTAATAGAGAAATAGGTAAATGATGATGGTTAAATTGTAGGCATTTTTTGTTTTTAAAACTTGTTTTATTTTTGTTTTGTTCAGAGTTTATTTGTCCTCTAAATGAAATTTCTAAGAAGGAAAAAGGAAATGAAAAGCTTTTAGTGCAAGATCCTCATTGTGTATCCTGTTCTGTCTAGGGAGAAAGCACTACTGTTGTCATCAACAAAACAAAAAATTGAAATTATTATCTAGAAATTGAAGCTAAAACTCTACTGTCACCTCAATTTATTTATTGAAATAAAAAGTGATTTTGCCGCTAGGGCCCTGGCTTCAAACTGAGCTTGGTCCTTTTCATTCATATTCTACTTGTTTTCTTGTTTTCAGTGGCTTTTCCTTCTTTCATACTCTCCCTCCAGCAAACACTTAAATAAGCTTTGTGACTACCTAGCTTTTCCTCATACCTTGCTGTCAAATGTAACCAAAACAAGTGAAGAAAGACCAATTTGGTTCTGACATCTGTGAGACCTGCAGTAGTTATGTCAGTCACATAGAGGAGAGAAGAAAGCATCAGGCCTGCCCGCAGATGGCCAGTCACACTGCCCACCTCTGTGGGCAGCACAACAGACTGCCATAAAAACAAAATTATGGGAGAGAGATCACAGTCAGATGAAAATTCCATGGTACAAGATGACTTCAAGTGGAGGTGGCTATTTGCTGTGTTCTGGTTGTTGAAATGAGATAAAATTTCAAGCCTTTTCATCTTAGCTGAGTTCTTCACCTTGAGATGAAAAGCATAAGTGATAGGCAGTGATTCTCAGGTTCAGCTGCACATTAAAACTACCTGGGAAGGTTTTAAAACATAGTCATATCCGCTTCCTGAAGCAGGCAAAATGAATTAGCGTCTCTGAGGGTAGGTCAGAAACGTTGGTAAATCAAATGTGCACCGGGGCAGGGAACCACTGGACCAGAATCCTCGTTAATTCAGTCTAGTTCTTTTACAACAAATAGAGTCAATGCGTTTAGAGCTACTGTCAGCCATCTACTGTAACAGATGTCAAGGGACTCCTCTATATTTCTAATGAGAATCACTTATCTGTCAACTCTGATACTGAAAAAGAGGAGCATAGAGATGAGATTATTTCTTTTCAGAATAAGGCCTTATTTTCTCATTATGAATGATTTAATATTGAAATGAACTAATTTTTCTGGTGTAATTTTCTTTTATATCATATTTCTAAATAAAATTATGTTAAAATGCCACTTCCCCCAAACATTTCATATTAAGAAACAAAAGCAGATCAGAATTTTTTCTAAAAAACCTGGTTCTCTGTACTCCCTTGAGAGAGTCATTAGTAAAAGGGTAAATAATATTCCTTTCAGATTTTAACTTAGAAAGGATATCAAATTTGGATATCAATTAAGTATTTCCCATAATTATATTAAGTAATTAATTTAGAGAGACCAGGGAAAGGGGATCTAAGAAAGAAGACCCTTCTTTAATGAATACAAACATGCTATATCCATCTCAAAAGAGAGAAAGAAACAAAGAAAGGGATCCTATATTCTTTTCCCACTGAGCTTTCACCTCTGCATCTCTTTAGAAAAATTGTTTATAAATGATGTTTTTATTTTCATTTTCATTTCTTTTTCTGGACTTACTTTAGTCCTTAGGAACTAGACTATTGCTCTTACATTCCCCCAATCTCTCTTTTAAAAGTCATCAACGATTTTTTGCCTCCAAATAAAAAGTCCACATAATAGTGTACATTTTACTCATTTCACCAGAATAATTTGACCAAGTTATTATTTCCTGGATCTGAAATACTTCATTCACTTGGCGTTTGGGATGCTAACTTGTCCCATTCAACTTCCCTGATTGTTCCTTTCTGTAACCTTTTCTGCTTCCTCCACATCTATCTAACCATTCATGGTAAGTTGTCCAAGCTCTGTATTGCTTCCCCTTCTTTCTCTACAATACTGATCTAGAGCCCTGATTTCATATTCCACAAAATTTCACATAAATGTTAATGATTCATCTTTTATATTATATCTTTTACCTCTTTCCTGAAATAGAGACTCAACTGTCCACATATTCTCTTGAATGTTATTAGGCACACTTATTTCTATGCATCCAAATGAACTCTTGATTTTTTTTCCTCTTGTTATTGCTTTCACATCTTAAAAATGACATTTCACATCTTAATGAATCTTTCCCATCTTAGTGAATGACAACTCCTGTTCTATCAGTTGATGAGGTCAAAAATTTGCCATCATCTTTGATTGCTTTCTTCATACTCCATATACAATACTTTACATTCAAGCTATCCTTGACAGCTGTACCATTGAAATATAGCCAGAGTACTGCTGGCTCCCTTGGTATCACCCTTTTCACTGCTACCACCAACTTTCACCTGGATTCTTGTAGTGACCTACTTATTGTTCTTTCTGTTCCCACCCTTGCTGACCATTCTCCTCTACTTGCCCTCATCCCCATGTGTAGCAGCATACAAACCCACATGTAAATTGGGCTATATACTCCTCTGTTTAGAATTCTTAATGGTCTCACACTTGGTTTAGGATTAAAAACCATGTCCTCACAATGATCTCCAGGATCCCACAAGATAGGTCCTACTTCATCTCCTAGAACTCTCATGCATACTTACTGGCTGCAGCACACCAGCCTTCTTTCTCTCCTCAAACATAGTCCAGCATATGCCCTCTTTTCCTAAAAAAAATTTTTTTTGGTACTGGGGATGGAACTCAGGACCTTGTGCTTGTGAGGCAGGTGTGGTGCCACTGAGCTAAATCCCTGACTCTAAAATCTTCTACTCTTGCAAGACACATAACTTCCCTATGCAAATGTCACTTCCTCAGAGAAGATCACCCTAGCTATCTTATCTAAAATACAGTCTTCTTCTTCCTTCACCTACCATATTCCTGTTTTATATCATGACAATTAATATTAACTGACTTAGTGGGCATTTATTGTTTTCTTCACCATGATGTGATTGTGTTTTCCTCATCACAAAGGTTCACTGTTTTTATTATGTTTAGTGTTGTATCTGGAGCAACAAAAGTAGTCCCTAGCAAATAGAAAATGCTCAATAAATATGTACTATTTGAACTGTAACACTGATTTCTTAGTTTATTGGAAATTTATATCTCACTGCATGATTTCAATTTTTATCACTTTATCACTTACTCTTTAGTTTTAACTAAAATACATTATCAGATTCCATCAAATGCTATAGGAATAGCTCACATTAGGTACTCTGTAACCTTACTTCATGGAATATAAGTCATTATTAGTTATAAAATGTATAACTAGTTTATATGTCACTATGAAAAAAATATGCTGGCTTTTAAAGCATGATATGTCATTTATTGAAGGAAGTATCTTTATTTAAAGGTTATTAAAATATGAAAGGCATATGTATCTTAGAATTAATAAAATATGGCATTAGGCATCTTACAGTTGGCAGACATTGTCTCTCCAGTCTATGTGTCATGGGGTACAAGGGCTGGTATTGGGAGAGACAGTCAGGTGTTTGTGTGTGACTCATAAAACATGAGTCATGGGAGTAGCATTAATGGAAGGAAGAGGATGGCAATAGAGATTATTTGAGTGCTTGTATGCTGAAGGGTAAGGTGAAAACTGATTTTATCTGAATGAGTCTCTCTCATTTTGTGCTACTGAAGGATACTTCCTTTTTAAGGGATAAACATAGGTAATAAAAATAACATTAAAAAAACAAGGACCAAGACAAATAACTTTCAAATTAATCCAACCAGTCTCTTTTTAAACAAATAGAGTCTTGGTGTTGTCTTTTGCAAAAGAAGCAATTTAGTTTGCTTTTATTTCAGAAGCATTTAAGGCTTTCCCAAAGGGATATTTCTGGTGAATCAAATGGAAATTCAAGATGAAAAACTGCCAGGTCAGTTATCAGAGAGTTGATTTATTGCTGAGGGGCAGTTGACTTAAACTCTGCATGTCTACAAGTCACTGTATCCTCTGCAGAGTTTCTCCTGAAATGACTTGCACACAAATACTGAATCACCTCCTATGGCAGCTGGTCATAAAGGAGCCAGGGCTTAGGAAGACATGCAATATTAGATTAGCAATAGTGCTTTACAGGAACGTTATCATTGGGAACAAACAAAGACATTGAAGGACAAAGAACAATTCTGCCCATTGGATTCCTATCTAATAATAAAGGGTTTTAGTGCCTATGGAGAAAATTAAAAAATCTCTCATAGGACAGATTGTTTGCTGTAATGATTCATTTAAGCTTAGCTTTATATTAAGTTTATCTTCCATTCCTGAAAGTCCTACATTATATACATTGAAAACTTGGGAGAAAGCGAAAAGGTGAAAAGTATGTGGCAATTTCTCTCACCTGCCTCCCCAATTCCTTTTTGGGGCTCTTCTCTCACCGGGCTTTTATTGGACTGATCAGTATACTGAATCATGGGGGAAAAAAGGATTTTTAAAAGCAAAGCAAGAGGAGTATAAAGTTCTATGTTAAGAATGGGTTTAAGTTTACGCTTCTTGGGAAAGAGATCCAGAATTAGGGAGGAAGAGAGTATATAGGGAGAAGCTAGTTGGAAAGGAATATTAATGTGACAGCTGGTGGCTGAAAGCAAGAGTGAAATTCTAGGAGGAGGGAGAGTACTGATGGCTTGGGGAGGACCTTGCAATATTGTGTGTGCTGTGTACTCACCTAGATTCTGCTTTCACTGCTAGGAAGTTCAGAAAAAGCCTATCATCCTTTCAGCACTTTTGGAGTTAGTTTGTGCCCCTTTCATTTGGGTGTCAGAGGCGACTACACTATTGAGATTGGCCATGAGTAAGTTCAAGGCAGCACAAACAGTACAACTTTGTTTGAGTTGCATGCTTACTTTCTCAAGATCCAGACAGATAGCAGGCCCATCTTGGCAGACATGAAAAATAAGACAAATGTGCTTAGGTTTATCCAGTGACTTCTCCCTCATCTTTCTAAACTCCCTCACCAACTGCCACTGGCCTTGAGCTGCCCACAGGAATAGCATATATTGTCGTACTATCTTCCTTTCTTTTCATCACAAATATAATTTCTCAGGTTTTGTTCCATTAGAGACAAAGTGAGGGGTCGCCAGTTAAAGGATGAGTAACTAGTGGGAGGTTCAGTAATTAGGAACAAGGAGTGTGGAATCAAACAGTCCCAGATTTAAATTGGCTCTGGACTTTCCTAGTTAAGTGAAATTGGACAAGGCAAGCCCGTGAGCCTCATAAAGGCATTGTTTGGGTGTGTGTTCTGGGGGGTTAATAGAGTGAATAGTTATCTTTGATGGTAGCATAAGGATTCAATAAAGAAGTGTTTGCACAGTGCATACTATTGTTTTCATCTCCCTCACATCCTTTCTTCCTTCTGGTGACTGATTCTGTTCCCAGCTCAAGGGCATGTTCTGGGCTATAGACATTTCATCTAAGTTAAGTGATCCAGATCTATCCCAGGGATATCTCTCAGACTGGAGATAAGGAGAAGATAGCCTCTTTGTGTTCTACTCATGATCCCAATCTGCCGGCAACCATGTCCTCTGCTCTGTGGAGAAGCCAGGCTCAATAAGTGAAGCTGAGAACTCCAATTTGGGTCATATAACAGGTTGTTTTGGTCCATTCTTCCCCTGAAAAAAAATTAAAACACTAAATTATATTTATAGTCTTCTTAAAATATTAACAGAGCTAATATTTTAAAGCTAATATTTTAAGGTTACAAACTAATTGGAAATGGAACAAAAGAATGTGAACTGAAATTCAGACCTGCTAAACCCATTCAGGATTTGCAAAATTGACGATCTTGTCTGATCTTGGAAGCTAAGCAGGGTTGGGCCTGGTTAGTACTTGGATAGGAGGATTTGCAAAATTGAGAATGTGAGTTTCTGTTTTCTTTAAATCTGAAGTGCAGGGAACAGAAATCTAATAGTGGGGTCCATCAAGTTGAGGAGTTGAATGGGGAGGCTCATGCCCATAAACTGAGGCCCCAAAAGACACAACTTCATGTGAGAGTAACTTGAAGAAACCTGACCCACTGTCTCACTATCACAACAACCACCACAAGAGACTACAAAGAAAAGTTCCTTTGGCATGTGACAGGAATTGGCAGGGAAAGAAGGCCTTGAGAAGTCACAATTATAAGCCAGCCTTTCTGATTTATTGTCGATTCGCAGACCAAGTTCATATTGCCTGAAGAGTCCAAATTTAGTTTAAAATAGTTCTGGGCTGGTAAAGACATGGTTAAAACGAAAGAAAATCCTTCACTACAGAAATATTCTAAGATAGGCCTTGTGGACTTTCCATAAATGATTTTCCAGAAAAAGAAAGTGAAACCCACAGTAAAAAAGAAAAAACACAAATAATGAAACACATGGAACAAAGCAATATAAGTGAAACTATAAAATACTAGATTAAAAAAAAAAACTAGAGAAACCTCAGAAGTTAAAATTAACAAATAAAGATCTTTAAAAAGATGTATACCGTAGTTAAACATTTAAAGGCTGATTTGTAAACATTATAAAACAAAATTTGAAAGATTTATTTATGGTTTAGAAATGATGCATATCCAAATAATGCATAGCCTCAGACCACAATGGAATGAAATTTGCAATAAAAAAATTTAAAAGACAAGAATAATGTTCCTAGATATTTGAATATAAGGAACACATTTATAAATTGAATAAAAAATGACAAAATTAGGAAATATGTTTAACTGAATGACACTGAAAATATAATATTTTAAAACTTGTAGAATATATGTAAGGTCAGTCTTGAAGGAGAAGGTATAGTCTTAAAAATCTATATAATTGAGAAATAAATGAAAGGCTGAAAATTAATCAGCCGGGAATCCACCCAAAAAGTCGGAAAAAGAATAGTAAAATAAGATCAAATAAAATAGAAATGAGACCAGAAAGAAAATACAAAACAAACATACAATGGAGAGAATTCAACAAAGCTAAAAGATGGTTCTGTAAAAAGACTAAATTTTTGTAAGCTTTGTAAAGAAAATATTTGTGGCTCTAAGACTCAAAGACTATAATACTGGGAAGGGATATGGAATCTATGTACTTTTAGGAAGATGCATTGGATAGTGTGATATAAGCTCATTTTTGGAAACCACTTACTTAAATGACATTTTTACTTTTAGCAAGGAATAATTATTTCCTGTAACAAATTTCATGCACACTGTAGGGTCCATACGGCTATGAGATATGTTTTCATTATGTATGTTATGATTTGCCATGAAATACTCTTAACTTGCACAACCTAAGTGGAAGTGGGCTTAATATTCCATCCCATTAGAGATTTTTTTCTGTTCAATTAACATTAGTCTTTTCAATTGTCCTTGCTTAAGTGAAATATCCCTTACTAGGATTAAATTCAAAATCACTAACTTATGTAAATTTCTCTTCTGGATACCTCACAAGAATTAAGAGGGAGAATGGAGTGGAACAGAGAAGACTTGAAAGAGGAGGAAGAAGGACTTTTGATGGGGGCTGGTCTCATTCATGGTATGTTAAATCCATGTGTACCCCAAACTGTTCCCATTCACTACAGACAGGTTCTAAAGCTAAATACACAACAATGGGTAGGAGATCACAGAGTTCAGATGGTGGCAATCTCATATATCATCCTTAATGAATGTTCTTTCAAATTTGAATTTAGTGAAATGATAAATTATTACACTTCAAGGACATTTGGTGTCACTTGTAATACTTGAAGCCATAAATATTAAGTCCTTGAAAGTGAAAGATCAACTATATTGTAAGCTGCAACTTGATTAAGCAGTAGAAAATTAAGACTTACTATCAATGCTACAGTTTTGCAAGGGGAGTCCACTTCCTCTATTTTAAAGGTCTGTGCAAATTTAGATGTTAACAGGGCATAAGAACAAAGAATGCTAATTTGTGGTTAAGTATTTTCTTGGTATTATAACATATAGGTGTTTAATATTTTAGGTTATACTTATGTTTAATGAATGTAGGGAAACACATAGGGTATCTATTCCTAGGTCACTGGTGGCCAGAATTTGACTTAAGCTTGTTCACCTAAGAAATTTCTAGGCCACAAAATCTCCAGAATCGAGTGAGGAAAAAAATTTGTTTTTTCACCCATGCTTCAGAGAGCTAAAATTTTAGCTTAATAACCAACAAGATGTCCCTGCCACCATGTATATCAAAAGTTGTGATTTCTGGACCGGGGATTTAGCTCAGTGGTGCCACCACCTGCCTTGCAAGTGCAAGGTCCTGAGTTCAATCCCTGGTACCAAAAAAAAAAGTTGGGATTTCTTTATCAACTATATGAAGGTATTGATTTAATTGAAAAGATACTTACAGTAAAAAAGATGCAGTACAGGTGGTGCTCAGGTTCCCTCTGGGCTCTCCCTTGTCTGCTATCTTCCTACTCAGTTTATCATTATTCTTGGGACTTTACAGATTTGACAGTGGAATAACCAGAATGACTGGGCCCTCTCTTAGATTTTTTCAAATCTTCTTTTCAAAGGAATCTCTCTAGCTTGTTTTGTTGCCTTGGTATATTGGCTGTAAGATCTCCTTCTGGTGCTCTCAGATTTCTGTTTTTAAGATTGGTGGAATTTGAAAGTAGAGAAAATGGGTGTCTTAGCACCAATTCTGTCTTAAAGTCTCCATCTCTGTCTCCTTTTCATGGGTGCAGCCCTCAGCATGCTGCCCTCCACCTGTTAGTTACCTTCTTTTTATAACACTTTTAGGTTTAGACCTAACATAACCCCCGAAAGTCTCATGTGTTCAGAGGTGTTGCTTTTGAAGGCAACTGAATCATGGGGCACTATACTTATCAGTGGACTAATCTATTGATGAGTTCATAGCTGAAAGTAGTAGCACGGGGGTAAGCCCTGGACTGAAGAGCTAGTTCATTGAAGACATGAGCTGGAAGGCTTCTGGTTTCTGGCCACCTTGGGGTTAGCATCTTTCCTCTACTAACCCTTATGCCATTCCATTTCTTCCTTGGAGCCATATAACCATAGACTGAACTCTGAAAACATGAACCAAACAGACCTCTCCTCCTTTAAGGTGCTGGTATTAGATATTTTGTCCCAGTAATGGGAAAGTGACTAATATACCCCAAACTGTACTACTATCTTCAAATAATTTCTAGAGTTCTAAGCCTCCATTACTCATTCCAGAAGGACCATAATCCTCACTAGCTGACTTGATAAGAAGTTTGTTTATTTAAAGTGTTCATAATCAAAATGATTTAGATGCTAGCTTCTCAAGGCTGTCAGTTACCTAACTTCTAAAGATCAGAGGTTCTAGATCTTTCTGAAGCTTTATTCAGATTTTGAACAGAATAGTATCAAATGAACATTTTCATATTTTAAATAGGCAGGGAAAGTGAATCTTCTGAGAATTAAGGCTAGGAATGTTCCATTTGCCATAATCAAGTATGACTCAAAAATCTAATGAAATTTTAAACAGTCGTCTCAGTGGTTTTATTTATCAGAAATATATAATAACTTACTTTTCTTATTTAAAATAAGTGAGGTTATATTTCTAAAACAAAATAATCTTGATCATAAAAACTTTAGTCTGAAATGTAAAATTATCATTTCACTTCTTAGCAAGAATGGGAAATGTATACAAATATCACAAAGATGTTATCACAAGCAGAGTTTGAGGGTTAGTGTAATGGGCACTGCATAAAATAGAATTTTTTTTTTCAAGTAGTTTGTAAGACTGCTTAAATTGGTGATAGTAATGGATTTACTCTTGGGCAAAATCGTACTGTTGCCTCCAGACATTTGAGTTGGCAAAAACACCCCTTGGTAGTCAAAGTTCATATTTATACCCATGACTATTCTCTTGATTCTAAATAAGTCTTGAAATTTCTAAAGCATTTTTAGTTCACATATCTGTTGAGTTAATAGGAATATTAACAGGAGTTCTTTCATTTCCTGAATGAGCAAATGGAGACATAGAAAGGCAAAGTGACTTGCCTGTGGCCACAAAGGAGTCAGTGGCACATTTCCAATGTATTTGATCTGGCTTTTCTTACTAGACCATGGTCCATTTAGCTAGCTAAAGCAGCAAACTCTGGAACTTAATCATATATATTTTTTATTTTTCAAAAAAGTGTGAAAATACTCAGTGAAGTTTTAAGGTTGGGAAGTGAAGCCAGATGTGAGCAGATGGTAGATCATTTGTCAATAGCCGTGCCTCTTGCAAGGCCAACAGAAAGCTGTGTGGCATTCATTTGACATTAGATTCAAGTTTATGATCTCTGGAGATGCAGTAAAAAAGGAAGAGCTTCCCTGCCTTCTTATGACACCCAGTATAAATGAAAATATGTATTTCTGTAGGTTAGTGAAGGACCTGAAGAGAAAAGATAGTTGGTACTGACACATGGCTTTCTCTACTTCTTGCTCTTAGTGAGTGATGTGCTTGCCCTATAATTCTGAAGAGCCACATGTGCACAAGAGGGCATATACCAGGTTATTCATTATAACATCATTTATAACAGGGGACAGAGGAAGTGACCTCATTGTCTAACAATAGGGTAATGGACTGTATTTATTCAAGTTTCATCAGAGAAACAGAACTACTGGTATAGATATAGATGCAGATATAAATATACACACAGAGAAACAGAGAGAGAGGGTGACAGAGGAGGGGGAAAGAGGGAGAGAAGGAAGGGAGGAAGGAGGGAAAGTGAGAACAAGATGGGTTTGAGGTGAGATTTATTATTGTGAGATTATGAGGAATTGTCTCTTGAAGTTATGGAGACCGAGAAACTGTAGACCCAGAAAAGCTGGTGGTATAAATCTGTTCAGGCACAAAGCCAGAGAATCAGGGAAACCAATGGTGTAAATCCCAGTCAAAGGACAAGAGGAGATAAGATGTCCCAGCTCAAGTAGTGAGGCAGGAAGTAGAGGGGGAAATTCCTCTTTTTTCCATGTTTTGTTTTCAAAAGATTGATGTTGCACATCCAATTGGAGGGGTGGGTCAGTCTCCTTTACTGAGTCCCACCAATTCAAATGTTAATCCCATCCCGAATACCCTCACAGCTATTTCCAGAAATACTATCTACTATGAGCATTCTGGGCACAGTCAAGTTGACAAAATTAAAAGATGAGGACAAATTGTGGCTTATTCATTACACAGGAACTCTTAAAGTATTTAAAATGAATGAGATAGATCTATAAGAATAATTAAATTTTAAAAGTAAGTTTATAATACTAATATATTAACTTGTCATGAAAATTTAATAATTAAACTTGATATTTATTTTAAATTAATTTATAAATCAAATAAAAATGTTAGTATATATTACACCAGGATATATTAAACAAAAATTTAAAATCTGTTATTTATACCAATTACCTGAATATTAAAAATACAAAAGCAGATATTTATTATGTGCTCATATAATTTCTCTTATTCTCTTTAATAAGATTTTTAGAAAATATTTTACATAGTTTTTTCTATAAAAATGTCTGAAATCTTCAAGTTTCAACTTAATTGTTTCTTCAGGTAGTTCTTTTCTATAGACCATAATTATTTAGTTCTTTTCTATAGACCATCATTTTTTTAATTGAGAAATTATTCTCTCTTCAGGTGCTGGTGTACCTGGTAAATTCAGAGCAAATTCTTCCAAATGGGAGATAATGTCAATTATAACTTTTATGTTAAATTTCTAAGTGATTTTATAAAATAATTGATTTTTTTGATTAAAGATATCTAATGGATTTTAAACAGAAAACAGCCCTAGTTAACAGAGAAGCCTTATTTTTGAAAAGGTCCAATTATAAGATAAAACATAGGTTGACCTAAATTTGTTTGAAGAAACAAACATTTTAAAAATTCAACTTATGGGGTCGGGGATTTAGCTCAGTGGTTTCGCCGCCTGCTGTGCAAGTGCAAGGACCCGAGTTCAATCCCCTGTACCAAAAAAAAAAAAAAAAAAAAAAATTAGTGTGATAGTATGTGAGTTCTCTCTTGGCTTCTGATCATAAGTTGATTTTTTTTTTTTTTGGTAGGGCAGATTGAACTTGGGTCCTTGCACTTGTGCAGCAGGCAGCAAAACCACTGAGCTTAATCCCCAGCCCTCACACTAATTTTTTAATATCAACATTTTCAAAATCAATCAATAAATTTTGAGTATATTTCTGATTTATGAGTGTCTTAATTTATAGTCTTTTTCTTAATACTATGATCATCAAAAAATGTGTGTTTGTATTTTTTACTGCAAAAGTAGTTAATTCTACCATAAATGGTGTCTAAATTGATTTTCCATTTGATATAATGAGATAAATTTTGGTTTTCATGAGAACTCTAAAATGCTTTGATTCCATGAATTAGATTTAAAAATATATAAAAGTATTAGTGGAATTAATTAAAGCATCTAATGATATTCCTATCATATGATATCATTTAACTATTTGTACTTCTTTCTCTAGTATGGAGCCAGCATATTAATAATTAGTGCTTATTTTCATTAGTGTACATTTTTTATCTATGTACACAAAACTTTAAAAACAGTTATTTGATCTGAATGAAAAGTCATGGTTTATGAAGTCACATGTAAACCCACCATGTGTAGCTTCGTATGTTAAGTCATCTTTGGGCATAGTATTTTTAAAATACTACTCATTTTTTAATAGATAGTTCATCATGCTTATGTTTTTAAATTTTCAAGTAATTGATGACATCAATGTGTCCCTAATGGTTGGTGATAACTGTAAATAAATACTTTGTGCAAATTACATTCATCACAGATATGAACTTTTTAGAAGTTTATTGTTTCTTATGTGATTTATTTCAAAAAGAAGAGGGTTACAAAAACTTTAATATTTGTAGAATTGCTCATTCTATTTCCCATATATGGTTCATAACCATTAAAAATAATACATACATTATTGCTCAATAAGGTTATATTGTCCAATAAGAGATTTATTATTATAATATATTCATTGTTTATTATTGCAACTATATGATCCTAGGGGCTTTGTGCATTTGGCTTTGCATTAGACAAGGCATAATCAGTTAGTGCAACAAGTGGCCAGTAGGGCTAATAAATATCAAATACTTTACCTCCCACTACTAGAGAAGAGAAAGAGGTGATGTACCCAGATATTTGTATCTGCTGTGTACTTTTTTGTCAGCAAAAGCTACATATGTTGTCCTCTACAGGGAAGTGTGGTCGATCATTATAATAATAGTCTCCAATAAGCCTGCCTTTTGGTGTGAATGCCCTTCTTCCATGGACTGTTGTCATTCCTCCATCAAAATATAGTCTTTTTTCCCCACTCTCTTTAATATGGGTTTACTTTATATTGTGCTTTGAACAATAGAATGTAGTGAGAATAGTATGTGAGTTCTGGAGCCTAAGTCTTACAGCTCCCACCTTGGAATCCTGAGACCATAATATTGTAAAGAAGTTCAGATCAGAGGCCACTTGAGTAGGTTTGGGACATTGCATCTGAAAGCCAGTACCAAGATCCCGGACCTGTGACTGAGGCTATCTGGAACTTTCCAACCTAGCCCATCATCAACTAAATACAGCCACAGGAGTCTGTGCAGATGAGATTAGTGGAAAAACCACCCAGTTAATCCAGAAAATCATGGGAAATAACTTGGTTAAGCCTCTAAATTTTCAGTGGTTTAATGTGCAGCAATAGTCAGCTGACACAGTGGTGTTAATTAGATTTCATTTGGAAAGGGTAAGCTAAGAAAAATACCACTGCTTATCCTTTAGATTTACTCATGTGTTAAGTGTAAATTCTGACACTATATACACATTTTATATGTTACTAGATGAGAGCATTGGAAACTAGAAGTACAAAATGGAGGTCTATCAAGCTCATTCTAGCTTATTTTAATGCAACTAGTAAAGCATCATTATAAGTTTATTTCTTTAAAAAGCAATGTGGACCAGTGCTAAATCTAATGTGATGTCCAAATACCAACCACAAATTGTGAGTGTGCCAGGAACATGAAACATCTGCTCCCACTAGCTGTAATTCAAAATGAATTTCTAATAAAAAATTGGGGTTCTACCAATTCTATGCAAAATTTGAGTGGTTAGCTCTTGGAAGTACTCAAAATTTCATTGTTCCTTATCTGAGCACATACGACATTGTGTTTTCTTACTTCTTCTTGACCAACTATAGTCAAAACATGGTTCTGTCAGCTTTCACCTATACACAGAAAAAATAAAATATTAGTTATCCTAATAGCAATATACTTGGGTTTTGTTCTTCATGAGATTACTGGTTTTTAAAACCTAAAGTAGTATCTTCTCCCTAGAGGACTGGAACATCTAGGTGTCAAAAGCCCTCATGCACCCACTCTGTGAACTGTTGAAGGCATTTGGATACACTCAGTACCACATTTCTGAAATCTTACTATTATGAGGCATTCTTTCCATGTCCCAAAAGTGCTATACCAAAATAGAAAGTTAAAGACCTTGATTGATTTTTGAAAGAGGAAAAGTAAGGCAACATCCTAAAGATGTTTATTATTCAATTTCCTCTAAGTCTGTGATTTTGTGTCTGTGCAGTACCTGACATTATGAAAGACTGAGGAGTTTCAAAATTGCTTCTGACTGCAAAAAATGTTGAGAAATCAGTTTTCTACATCATGTCAGCTAGGAACACAAACACATAGCAGTGCATGCATACACACACACACACACACACACAGAGAGAGAGAGAGAGAGAGAGAGAGAGAGAGAGAGAGAAACATAACCCTTTTTCAAATGAGTAGTAGGAGATACCTAATGCAATCTTTTTCACTCAAGACCACCACCAATCTTTGGAAACCTATTTCAACTGCCTACATAGTATGTGTCTGAAGTGTAGTGTTTCAGGCAAATTTAAATCACCAGGAAGGCCACATTCAGCACCTTGTATATAATAGGAATAGGCAGATATATGCCCACTGTGCTTGTGGCTGCTAGAGCAAAGAAAGCCAGCATTCCTGCCTAACCAATGACCACCTGTACTCAAAAGGCTAAAGCTTTTACTTTTTCTATTCCTGATTCTTTCTAGGAAATGTATAATGTGAAAGGTTCTTTTTAATAATTCACTTTGTATTTTTGTCACAAAGGAATATTTTTAAAGTTTCTATTGTTTCTCTTTGTTGTAACTCTTGGTATTTGCAGCTTGAACTTTTCTTATAATTTTAAATTAAATATTCTTTAAATACAGAGAGAGAGAGAGAGAGAGAGAGGAAAAGAGAGAGAGAGAGAGGCTCAAAGGAGGGAAAATCCTAAACATTAAAACCTATTGCTATCATTATTGGAATTCAGAATTTGTAGTACTTCAAAATCTTTAATAAGACCAATTTAAATTCTTATTGAGATTATGAAATTTAATGTAAATTGGATAAAAGAAAAGGGAGGGTAAAAAATGACAAAAGACAGAGCTTGAGTTTAAAAATCCAAGACTAGATCCAGTAGTTAAATTGGAGGGGTATTACTGATTACGAAAAAAATCCTCAGGGGGAAAACAAAAGGAGAATAAGCTTTTTAAGCCCAGAAAAAGAACTAGTGTGATCCGAGTAATAATATCTGAGAGTGGAACAATCACTCCTAGTTACTGACAGAACCAAGAGCACCTGAAACTCTACTCAGGAGAACACTAGAAAATTCTCTTTCTTCCCCAAAGGAAACATGCTATTTCATCACCAGATTAGAGATATCACAAGCCACAGCCTATTAAACAGATTGTCCCTTGGCTCTCATCAAATTCTAGTACCAATTTCTCCTGTATATTTGAACAGACGCAACCATTGGTGTCTGTCTTGCCCTCAGAGCACAGAATCTGTGTTTAGTGTACAGTAATGTCATCCTGTGCATGCAACACTAAAGTTATGTTCTGATTTACATGTTACATAAGACTTTGAGGGCTTAGTTATTTGAGATATTAAATTGGGTTCCATTGTGTGTTTCTTTTGTTTTAATGATGATGACAATTATTTGTTTGGAGATTTCTATGCCATTTTTTTTGGCCACTATTTCACTTGTTCCCCCTAAACTGTCCTCTGAAATATCACTATTCCATTTTACAAGCTCAAGTTGGGAATATGTATTGTAATACTTTGAATTCACAATGTCAATGATTGTCTGCCTAACCATGTTCCCTGCTATGGAATACTCCCCTGTCCATTGTCCCTGTTGTGTTGGTGGCCCTGCTCTGTCCTAGTAGATCCATTCTTCACTCTCATCCCCCAGCCTCCTACCCCACTCACATATAACTGCTTAGTTCAGACATAGTTAACCAACGAAGGAATCTTCAATGAATAGGCTTGCTAACAAGTGACACTCTTTGGAATGAAATGCTTATCTTAACCAATCAGATTCTTGCTTTAAGAACTCAGCTTTGGGAAACAGAAAGAGTCAATAACAGAAATAGCAAAGGTGAACAGGACCAGCTTTGTGATGTGTGATCTGCTCAGATACCCAGGACTCCCAGCTTAAAAAGATCTTGCCCATGGGTAATGTTCTGCCGCAACCATCTTGAAATTCTCAACAATTTTTGGACAAAGACCTCTGTGTATTCACTTTTCTCTGAATCACAGAAATGATATAGCAGGTCCAGGTCACAATGTAGCAGTATTTCCAACTGGAGGCATCGGCTTTAAGAAAATACCAGAATCTCTGGGAAGTAGGGATGGGTTGGGGCAGGAGGGAAGTGAAAAATTTGAGAAGACATATTCAGCTTTATGACATATTTATTTTATTAAAATATAACAAACTATTATTTTTATAATGCTAACTTTAGAAAACAAAACATGACCATATTCTTTTTAGCTGCTGAGTTACAAAGAAAATACAGATTCCTGACCTGAGTATTTCCTCCCCTAATCCTAAACAATGTGTCATAATTTCTGGTAGAAGTGTGGATGAACAAGGTGTTTATGTTTATGACAATTGGTATTAGTTTAAACTAAAGAATTGAGAAACATTAGAGTAAAAGAATACTGGGCCACCATGATGACCCTGCATAAGACAGTTACAGGGAGTGGACCCAGGCACAGGGATGACAGTGCTAGCCCTTGAATTCAGGCTGAAGTTTGTTCAGGCAGCACACATGCCCAGTCCTTGGGTATCCAGGATCTTCTAAATATGACTATGCTGCTCATTTACTGAGAAAAAAGAAATTGTGCTTGGTGCTGAAATGGATCTTCTGCTCTTTCTCAGATATAGACATGGCATTATTTTAAAAAAAATAATAATAATTTTTGTCAGCATCTACCTGATGCAATTAAAATGTCACTATCTCAGCTCTCTCTTCTTAGTGAGAGGTCCAGTAGCCCTTTGAATACAGACACTGTCTCCTCTCCTTAAGTTTTGGAATAGCTTTAAGAGAAGAGAAATTTTACTTCGATTTTGGAAGAAAGCTTTCACGAAAGGACTGTGAGCCTGCTCCTAGCTTGTGTAAGTGACACCTTTAACATTAACTTAATGAAATCCTTAGAACATCCAGGAAACAGACTTTTTACCTATAAATAAAAAAATAGTCTCAAAATAAAGAGAAATATTAATTAGGGTTTTCAGCCATTTCAGATAATCCATTAATAAGCTCATCTAGAACTGCAAGAAAATGTGGGGTTTGGGGCTTTTATCCATTTCAAAACATGTAAGGTGTTTTATGTTTGATTCATATGCCAAGATTCCATAGGCACAGAACACTAAACACTTTGCAACTTATTTGGAAACCAGCACAAAGTGGAAGCTTAAATACCCTATCAGCAATTTCCAGTTTCTTTATTTATTTCAATTCTAACATTCCTCTTCACCACTCTGGAAAATTTCTGTACAGAAAATAAGTATTTTCTCAATTGAAGTGAATTACAGTGTTATTTTGAGGAACTTTTCAGACATTGTATGACATCTCTTGAAATAGCTAAATATCCCTAGGGTGCTGCAAAATTCAAATAATAAAAGCATTAAAAATAGCAGGGAAAAGTCACCTGAAGCAACTAGAGATGAAATGGAATACACACATACACACACACACACACACACACACAGCCCACATACATGCTATTTCTTTATCTTTGAACATGTTTGCTGTCAGTCAAGATTTTATCTTTCTAGAGTTTTAAAACATTTAAGCACTATTTTCTTTACATAGTACTGGTAATGATTTATTTTAGAGTATTAGGTAATTTTTTCCAATGTGATTTCATTATTCCTCAGACCCCGGGAGAGAACTATAAGAGGGTCCAAAATGGTAAGATGCGGAACTGAGGCAATGGAAACTTGTTTTGTCCTCTGTGTGAAAATGACAATATTTTGACTCTAAAAGGAAAAATTAAAACCAGCATTTTAAGAAATGAGGTAATGGTAGTGCAGTGTAGCTTAAGGAATTAAACTAATTGGTGTTTCTCAGTGATGTATTTCCTGTTTTAAAGTCTTGCTTAAGTCCTTAAAGCCTCCTGTTTTAAGGCCTTGCTTGATACATTTCTTGCTATAAGATCTCAAAACAGGAAAACATTTTCCTGTTTTATGGTCTTGCTCTGGGGCAAAGGAGTAATTACTGAAACTTAGAATCTTAGTGTTAAAAAAAATTGGAAATAACCTAGAGTAGTCCTCAGAGTGTGGCCCCTACAACATCAGTATCACCCGAGAATTTGTTAAAAATGGAAATTCTTGGGATCTTCTCTAGACCTACTAAATCAGAAATGCTGTGAGCAGGACCCAAGATCTTTTACAACAAATCCTTCAGTCTAAGTTTCAGTACCCACTGACCAAGACTGTCCTTCGAGCTCCTGAGGAATTTGTACCATGAGTTTCTGTCAGAGGAATGCATAGAACTCATGAAAAGTAACCCACTCAGAGCCTGGCACAGAGTAGGTGTTTAACATATTGAATGGTAATAACAAAGTGTAATAAAATATCATTATCATTGTCGTCATGCAGCCACTGGTTAAAAAATAGCCTTGTTGTCAGCCCAAGTAGCTATCAGTACTCGGTGTTTTAGGTTATGTCTGATTGTTGAAAGTTCTTTAATGTTCAGTTACAAACTTACCTCTTTGTGATGGTTACTCGTCGACTCTAATTTTGTTGTCTATAGTAAATGGGATCATATTTTTTAGCATTTGACCATGATTTTTCAAATGTTCAGATGGAAGCAGCATATCATTTGAGACATAGGGATCATAATGACTTAATTAATTCCAAGCCCTTTCATTTTTTGTAAGAAAAATCTAAGGCCTCAAATAGCTGAATGCTTTGAAATATAATCTACATGTTCATTCATGTCTTCTTTTCTTCAGGCCAAATTTTAAATTCTCTCAACCTTTTTCTACTTGATCTGACACCTAGGTTCTTTAACTCTTTCTTTGCTATTTTCTGAATGTTCTCTTGTTTGTCAATATCTCTTTTAATATGTGGCAGCCATAATTTCATACAAAATCAAATTATGGTTTAAATATTGAAAGCTACATTGAGAATGGGTCTTTCGCAATTTGGAAATTGTCCTTCTTTTAATGCTACTTAAAGATGTATTTACTTTTTAGAAGGAACTCCCTGTTCAGCTCACAGATATCATTTATATCCCTGTGTTTGTCTCCAAGCAGCCAAGCTATTTAACAGTATAACCATGAATCTCCTTTCAACCATCATATCAAGTATACTATTAAAGTTTCAGTCCATTATTTTTGTGAACTAAAGATATGCTACATTTTGGGGTATTTCTTAATGAATATATGAGTGAACTTATGTAAATGGTTAATTGACGAATTTGAACCAACTTACATTTTTTTTTAGTGGACTCATCTTAACTATTCCTTTTATTATTTTCTTGTCGGCCTGTTCCATAAGTTTCTGGGAGGTTGGCATCAAGCCTATTGGTTGTGATTTCTGCAATTTTGCCATGTTTTGAGCCTTTGAAGACTTGGGGACATTTTCCCATTTCTAGTTTTCTGGAGACATTTTTCCTTACTCTGTGATCTGTCACTTGTGACTCATGCTGGCACCTGTAAGGTTACCTAAGCTATTTAATCAGGCTGTCATATCATTTTCTTGGTCTGAAGGCTTGATTTTACTCAGAGAACTTATGGGGCTTTTAATTTCCTCTCGTGTCTTGATTTCTAATTTTCCCTTAATCATGTTTTGCCTTTTTTAATTTAGAAAAAATATTCAATTTTCTGGAAAAGGTAATCACAAAATAACCTAGTAGCTCTCTGTCACCTTTAAGCTTTATTCCATCTTTTGCAAAACATCAGCAAGTGGTATTGCTTGACAGACAGGAACTTAGGCTTGAGGTCATATGAAACAGGACTTTATTGAAGCCTTTGAAGACCCAGTGTGCAGAACCAGAAGAGAAGAAGCAAAACAAAACACGAGGCCAGTGGAAAATAAACACCTTACCTGTGTTACCAATAGAGTGAATACTAGACAATTTGACATTTCAGGGAGCTGGTGACCTGGAGCTGCACCCATGCGTTCAGCAGACCTCCCAGACAGACACAGGCAGCTCTGGCCCACAGCAGAGCTTCTCTGAGTGGACAGGTTACCTCAGGCTGTGACAAATACAATCTGAGGCCCTACCCTTGTCCAGATAGCTCTCTCTTAAGACAGGGAGCCAGAGGATAGCTTGCCTGAACTCTTCTAAACTTAGCAATCAGGTATTTGCCCTTCACCACCTCAGTGGAGGGGTGAGAGAGATACAAAAGGCAGGATTACTATATGGAAAGAGATGAGTAGGGAATATATGTTTGTAACTGGTTTGACATCCATGTTCTAACATTTACTAGTTATATATTTGTCTTAGTTACTTTTTTTGTGGCTGAGACCTAACATCTGACACCCACAAATTAAACAAGAGAGGTTTAATTTGGGCCACAGTTTGCAGAGATTTCAATCCGTAGTCAGCTGGCTCCATGGGCAGGGCAGCATGGCAGAGGAGGCTTGCTTAAGGCAGTCAGGAAGCAGAGAGAGAAAGAGAGAGAGAGAGAGAGAGACCAAGGGGGGGGGATATACCTTTCCAGGCCACACCCTCAGTGACCCACCTCCTCCAAACAGGCTTCACCTTCCAAATCACATTTAACTGTAAATTCATTAGTGGACTAATCCACTGGTGTGTATCACCCCCTATGATCCAAAATCATCTTCCCAAATCCTGACCTATGAGCACAGGAGGCTTTGGGGGGGACTTCTATATATAATCATAACAATATTGCATAAGATACATTATCTCTTTGCATCTTACTTTTCTCTTGTAAACTAGAAGAAATTATAACATATACTTTGTGGTTTGCATGACATGAATTATACCATGCTGTATTAGGCAATGCATGTTTTCTTACATTGCTTAATAGAGAGAGTTTTAAACAACATGTATTGTCCTTAACATTCCTGTAGTTCTAAATCATTACTCACTTCAATCTTTGACTTTGCTGACATTATTTCTAGCAGTTTATGCTGCTGTTTGTGCTTGCTTTTGTTTCCCCTGCCCCACTCCATTTGGCTAAAGTCCTTTAAAAGCCTGGGCTTGTCAGAGAACTCACTATACAGCATGCTGGCTTTTCCTTCTTCACCAGCCCCCAAACCCCATCTCTTATTTCAATCACTTGAAGGTATAGTCAAAATTTCATTGGTCAAGACCTTTGATCTTCATGAGTCATTTTCTTCCTTGTGTCTCTGGTTGTTGGCATGTACTTATTCTTCCTGGAACTTTTCAAAGCCATCTGGAATATATGGCCAGAAGTGTTCAGAACTTCAATCTCCTATTTTTGTGAACCTCACAATGACATTGTTGCTTTTACTATTTCTGTCACTCTTCTGACATGAAGGCCTGTTTTGTGTATCAAATTAAGTCTTGAGAAGCAATTCATGTCAAGAGAAGGCTTGAGGCTTGAGGCTCTAGAGTATCAACTTAAAATTTTGGATGCAAGTAATTTATGTGGCCTAGAGCCCTGTCAATGTCAAACATTTACTTATTATTTAAATTTTTATCATGCTTCTTCTCTTTATCCAGCCTGCCACTATAATTCTTTAAAAAACATTTGATAAGTATCTCATAATTCATCACAACACTCATCTGTCACTTTAATGACCTATTTTTCAAATAAACAAGCACTTTATATATAGAACAATCTGAATTTTCTGGCAATGGCCTTAGTACTTCTCAGGACTGTAATGATTAATTAAAACTTTTAAAGGTTAAATTTTTATTTTGTCTTAAATTTGTGAAGATTTTGAACACATGAACTTAACAGATGTTTACAGAGTGTTACATGCCACGAAATCAGAATACACATTCTTTCAACCTGCACACGGGTTGTTCTCCAAAATAGACCACATACTCTCTCATAGAAAATGTTTAAGTAAGTGCAAAGGAATTGAGGTTATCCCCTGTATATTATCAGACCATAGTGCAATGAAATTGGAGATCAATAGCAAAAGAAACCATAATAATTTCATAAGCACATGGAAATTGAACAATACACTTCTGAATAACCAATGGGTCACAGAGGAAATTAAAGAAGAAATCAGACAGTTCCCACAATTAAATGACAATGACAAAACAACATATCAGAATTTATGGAACACAATGAAAGCAGTCTTATGAGGGCAATTCATACCAGTGAACACTCATATTAGGAAAACAGAGCAAGCCCAATTAAACAATCTCATGCTGAACCTTAAGCTTCTAGATGAAGAAGAGCAGGACAAACCCAAAGCTCATACAAGGGAGGAAATTATAAAGATCAGAGCAGAAATCAATAAAATGGAGGCTAAGAAAATGATACAAAAACTCCATGAAGACAAGAGTTGGTTCTTCATAACAATCAACAAAATTGACAAACCCTTAGGCAAACTTATCAGAAAAAAAAAGGAAAGAAAAGGCCCAAATCCATGAAATTAAGAATGAAATGAGTGAAATTATAACAGACCCAGCAGAAATCCAGAGGTTCATCAATACCTACTTCCAGAACCTATATGCCAATATGATGGAAAACACAGAAGAAATGGACAGATTCCTAGATACATATGAATTACCAAAGTTGAACGAAGAAGACCTAAAAATTCTAAACAACCCAATATCAATCAATGAATTTAAAAACATAATTGAAAACTTACCAACTAAGAGAAGCCCTGGTCCTGATGGCTTCACCACTGAATTCTTCAAGACATTTAGAGAGGAACTGCTGCCACTACTGTTTAAACTCTTCAGTGAAATTGAAGAATTCATTCCTGGAAGCAAGCATCACCTTGATCCCCAAAGCAGAGAAACACCCAGCCGAAAAAGAGAACTATAGACTAATCTCACTCATGAACATAGGAGCAAAAATCCTTAATAAGATACTGGCAAATAGAATGCAGAAGATCATCAAGAAGATCATACACCCTGACCAAGTGGGATTCATCCCAGGGATGCAGGGATGGTTCAACATACACAAATCAATCAATGTAATACACTATATCAAAAGAGCTGAGGACAAAAACCTTATGATCATCTCAATAGATACAGAAAAAGCATTTGACAAAATCCAACATGCATTTATGATGAAAACTCTAGAAAAAATTTGAATAGATGGTCTCTACTTCAATGTGATAAAAGCCATCTATGAAAAACCAACAGCCAGTATCATACTAAATGGTCAAAAACTGAAATCCTTCACACTAAAATCAGAAACAAGACAAGGATGTCCACTATCACCACTCCTGTTCAATATCGTTTTGGAAAATTAGCCATAGCAATTAGACAAGAGAAAGAAATAAAAGGAATAAAGATAGGAAATGAAGAAGTCAAATTGTCATTCTTTGCAGATGACATGATACTCTATATAGAAGACCCCAAGAACTCCACCAAAAGTCTTCTAGACTTAATAACCAAATTCAGTAAAGTAGCTGGATACAAGGTCAACACACAAAAACCAATAGCTTTCCTCTACACGAACAACAGACTCCCTGAGAGAGAAATAAGGCAAACAATTCCTTTCACAGTAGCATCCAAAAAACTGAAATACCTAGGAATCAACCTTAACAAAAGAAATCAAAGACCTCTTCTCTGGAAACTGTAGAACTCTGAAAAGAGATTGAAGAGGATATCAGAAAAATGGAAAGACATCCCTTGCTCCTGGGTAGGAAGAATCAACATAGTGAAAATGGCCATACTTCCAAAACTGCTATATAGATTCAGTGCAATCCCGATTGAAATCCCAGCAGCATACTTCATGGACCTTGAGAAAACAATCCAAAAATTCATTTGGAACCAGAACAGACCTAGAATAGCAAAACCAATTCCAGGCAATAGAGACATGGCAGGGAGTATCACAACCCCCAACTTGAAATTATACTACAAATCTACTGTGATAAAAACAGCGGAGAACTGGCAAAGAAACAGACCTGAGGATCAGTGGAACAGATTAGAAGATGCAGAAACAACTCCAGACACACTCAGCCACCTCATCTTCTACAAAGGAGCCAAACACACTCACTGGAGGAAAGATAGCCTCTTTCATAAATGGTGCTGGAAAAATTGGGTTTCAACTTGCCAAAGATTAAAACTAGACCTATATCTCTCACCATGCACTAAATTAAAATCGAAATGGATTAAAGATCTAAATATTAAAACAGAAACATTAAACTGGCTGGAAGAGTGTTTAGGAAGAACTCTTGAAGACATTGTTGTAGGAAAAGATTTTATGAACAAAACCTCAGTTGCCCGTGAACTAGTACAATCAACAAGTGGGATCTCTTCTTACTAAAAAGCTTCTGCACAGCAAGAGAAACCACCAGCAATGTGAAGAGACAGCCCACAATGTGGGAAAAAATTTTCACCTGCTGTTCCTCAAAGGTCTACTATCTAGAATGGATAAAGAATTTTTAAAAATCAGACCTCCCTAATTTAAAGACCCAATCCAAAAATGGGCATGTGAAATGAACAGACATTTCTCAGACAAAGAAATAGAAGTAGCAAATAAATATATTAGAAAATGTTCAACATCACTGGTCATTCAAGAGATACAAATGAAAACAACACTGAGATTCCACCTCACCCCAGAAAGAATGGCTGCTCTCAAGAAATCAACCAATAACAAATTCTGGTGGGGCTGTGGGGAAAGAGGAACCCTGTTCCACTGCTGGTGGGAGTGTAGACTGGTGCAACCACTGTGGAAATCAGTACCTCAAAGAAGTAGAACTGGAAGTCCCATTTGACCTAGCTCTTCCCCTGCTGGGTATCTTCCCCAGAGAATTAAAAGAATCATACCACAGTGATATACGTGTGCCCATGTTCAGAGCAGCACAATTTCTAATAGCTAAAACTTGGAAATAGCCCAGTTGCCCAGCAACTGCAGACTGGGCGAAGAAAATGTGGTTTTTTAATACAGTGGAGTACTACTCAGCTATAGAAAATGATAAATTAGATTTATAGCTAAATGAATGTACATTGAGGCGATACTCTTAAATGAAATAAATAGGACACACATTTATAAATACCGAATAGTTTCTCTAGTGTGAGAAGCTGAAAGTATAAATAAGGACTAAAAGGTAGTATAATAGATAATGTTAAGTAGGAAAAAAGGGGCAAAGGGAAAGAGAGGGGTAGGGGAAATGAAAGAAGGGAATGAAATTATTATGAGAAACAAAAAAAAATGGAAACAAAGTCTTTGTAAATAGGGAGGGATGGAGGGGTTGGAGGGAGAGCAGAATGAGGAATAGGGAAAAAATAAGAACCAAGATGGATTATGTAAAGGTGCAAATTTCCAATGTCATTATATTGTATACCTGAAATGTACCGATAAAATTAATTTTAAAATATTTGCAAAGAGCTATGTTTTTCCTTAAAAAATCTTTAGAAGGAATCATTAAGAAAATACAAACATGAAAAGGTACAAATTCCCAATGATGAACATCATCATATTGTACATAAAATGTACCAATTAACTTAAGGAATAAAAAAAAACTATTTGCATTAAGAAAAATAGGTGAGAATATCTTTCCAGCAAAATAGGTAATAAGACTCAAGGATGCTATTAATGTACTAAATAAACATTTTTATGTCTCTCTGTTTTCATTTAAATGGTCAATAGTTATGGTAAAGACCATGTTATTTATCTAGGAATGGTATGAGATTGCATTATGGAAGAGTTATTGCTTTAATATATATGTAATATCTTAATAAAGATTAAAATTTTCATTGCCTTAGCCTGGTTGTCATGTAGCTTTTTGTGGGTAATAATTTATTAAAAATGATAACAGTCTTTCCCCAGAAAATGTACATATAAAATTACATATTCACATTTTTCATAAAATTCTTGTTCTCTGAAAAATCACTTGAGTGTTTACTATGTGCCCAATGCTTTTTCATTATTTGAGAAACTAGACTATTAATTTGTAGAATTCAAATTGTATACAAAGATAAATAGCTGGTTAGTTTCATACCTTAAATTTGTATCTATCATTAAATATACACCAGATACAGAGAGTTGAGAGTACACGAGGATAATTAAAATATCTAAATAATTTAAATATCTGAATTTTGCCATTATTTTTAATTGTTCTTTTTAATAAAGTACAACAAATTCACAGGTGGCAAGAATTTGGATGATTTAAAGATCTCAGCTCTTTTAGCAAATTGACACTCAATTTAGTAGTAAAGAACTGATCAGAATTGAAATGGACTAGACAGGTTGCCACTGCCTAGTTACCAGTGGATGTAGAAGGCATGCATCATGTTTCTCTTAAGCCTCTTTTTCAACCCTTGAGCTTCTTTCCTCCACTAATTCATCTACAATACAGTCTTCCAGGAAGCTATTCAGTAGGGGAGTCCATTCTAGGATCATCTAGTTATAGAAGTATGTGATGTTTTGATTCTTCAGCATCTTTTGAGAGTGGGAATGTGATCTCAGAGTTCAAAAAGACAACTCCCACTGGGCTGTGAAGGATCTGGGCTATCAAGGATCTGTATTAAGGAGCAGGACTGAAGCAGCAGGAAGTCAAGGAAAGAAGATATTCTCACAGGACACAAAGAACCTTCCCTGTTCCTTCTTGGAAGAGAAAAGCATGTGAATCCCTAGAGTCTAGAGGTGGGCTGAAGAAAAGCTCAATTTGTGTGTAACATTTGTCAAATGTCTACATTAGATATACTGAGGGAAGGTATTAGAAAATGCTGGGATGTTCAGTTCTTACCAAATTCTGTCATCTCCTCTGACATAAGACAGGGGTTTCATAATTAGAGCCTTCCTTACCCTGACTGCTTGAGAGTTGCCTGTTGAGTTTCTTGGAAGATAATATTTAACCTAGAGGTGTTTCCAGTCTGGGACATCTCTGCCACTTGATGCTCGACAAACATTCCTATGAGTGGTATCTTTGGATTAAGAAGAATCATTAGTATACTACAACTTTAGGAACCTGCCATTTTAACATTAGTTTCTCAGTGGACAGAGAAGTCTTTAAGATCAAATGAGATTGGGAGTATATAGGGTGGTACAGCCATAGACAAGAATATTTATGAAATTCAGGAGATTACCCCATTTATTTGTGCCAATGAAAGTCAAGACATTTCCATGAGGCACTTGTGTGGTTTATAAAGTCTTCCCCACTCAGTACTTCTTGGTTTAAAAACTTGTGGGTGAGTATAGGTAAAACAATCTTTCAAAGATGTCAAGTTCTTGGGAAAAATGGGATGGAGACTATGTCCACTTACCTTCTGAAGTCCATTAAAGTAAGATCACTCTGTTGTGAGGAGGTATTGCTGCTTGAGGTTTGCTAGTAGGAGAAGACACAAAAGGCCTTTTGGGTGAATGCTTCAGGTAGCTAGGAGAGTCTGGCATAATACACTTGCTCTGTGATCTGGAGTGGAAACCTGGCCACACAATCACCTATTTTCATAGAGAGCAGCACTGCAGCCATGTGTTACCATCCTTCACTTATCAGGATGGAAAACTTTAAAAAATTATAACAGCCCATTCAGACAAAATAGAGACTTCAAACAAAACCTGATCAAAAGAGGCAAAGAAAGTCACTACATATTAGTTGAGGGAACAATTCAACAGAAAGAGATAGCAATTATAAATATATATATGCACCAAACACCAGTGCTCTCAACTTCATAAAACAAACACTACTGGACATAAAAGATTGGATATATCAACACAACTGTAGTGACTGACCTCAATACCCATTATCACAAATAAACAGATCAAGTAGACAAAACATCAACAAAGAAATATCAGAGTTTAATCACATCTCTGAGTAAATGGAGTTATTTGATACCTGCAGAGTGATTCACTCAACAACAGAATATACATTCTTCTCAGAAGCATACAGAACTTTCTCCAAAACAGACCACATTTTAACTCATAAAGCATCTTAAATAAATACAAAAGAATTAAAATTATCCCATGCACATTGTTAGATGATAGTACAATGAAACTAGAAATCAATGGCAAAAGAAGCCACAAAAAACATGACAACAAATGGAGATTAAACAATGTGCTCTTCAATAACCAAGGGGTCAGAGAAGAATTAAGGAAGGAATTAGTTCTTAGAATCAAACACTAATGTCAATACTACATACCAGAACCCATGGAGCACAATGAAAGCAGACCTAACAGGAAAGTTTATAGCTGTAAATACCCACATTAGAAAAACAGAGTGAAATAAACTTAATGATGTACCTCAAAGTACCAGAAAAACAATAATTCAAATTCAAAGCTAATACAAGGTAGGAAATTATAAAGATCAGAACAGAAATCAATGAAATTGAGACAGAAAGTACAAAGAATCAATGAATCACAGAGCTTGTTCTTCAAAATAGACAGAGTTTAGCCACTCTTACCAAAAGACTCATATTAATGCAATTAAATACGAAAAAGATGAAATCACAACAGACACCACTGAAATCCAGGTCAATAACTACTCCAAACACCTGTACTCCAATATTTGACATGACAATCCAGAGGAAATAGATTCTTATACACATATGAATTACTGGAAATGAATCAAAATATAGAACAATTCTGAACAGGCAATGAAAATGAGGCAGTCATAACAATAAAAAACCTACCAACTTAAAAAATTGGATGGATTGCCCATTGAATTCTACAAGAGCTTCAGTGAAGATCTAACAGAAATTCTCCTCAAATTCTTTAATGACATTGAAAAGGAAGGAGTACTGACAAACTCATTCCTGAAATCTAGCATTACCTTGATTCCAAAATCAGACAAGGACTCAACTGAAAAAAAGAAAACTACAGGCTTACATATTTAATGAACATAGATGCAACAATCCTCAACAAGATGTTGGCAAACAGACTGAAAAAAATATTAAAAAGATCATACAACATGACCAAGTAGACTTCATCCAAGAATGCAAAAATGATTTGACACACACAAGTCAATAAATGTAATACATCACATAAATAGAAGCAAAAACAAAAATCACATGATCATCTTAATAGACACAGAAAAATCAGTATACAGACAAAAATCCAAAATCCAACCTTGAGGAAAACAGGTATAAAAGGATTTCATCTTAATCTGATAAAATCCATTTATGACAAACCTACACCAACATTATAATAAATGGGGAAAAGCTGAAAGCCTTCCCTCTAAAATCAGGACCAAGACAAAGATATACACTATAACCACTCCTATTCAATAGAGTACTTAAATATTAGAGCAATCAAGCAAGAAAAAGAACTAAAAGGTTCATGTATAGAAACGGAAGAAATTAAACTCTCCTTATTTGCAGATGACATGATCCTCTATATAGAAGACCCAAAAACTCCACCAAAAGACTCCTAGAACTAATACACAAATTCTTCAAAGTAGCAGAATACAAAATCAACACTCAAAACTAGTGTTCCTGTACACAAATAATGGACCCACCAAAAAAAATTAGAAGAACAATACCATTAACAATTGCCTTGAGAAAAATTAAATACTTAAAAATTATCCTAACCAATCAAGAGAAAGACCTCTACAACAAAAACTACAGTACATTTAAAAAGGAGCATGAAATAGATATCAGAAAATGGAAAGATATTGCCTGTTCTTGGGTAGCCAGCACCAATATTGTCAAAATGGCCATACCTCCAAAACTGATGTATAGATTTAATGCAATCTCAATCAAATACTAATAGCATTCTTCATAAAACTAGACAAAACAATCCTAAAATCCATATGGAACCAGAAGAGATCCAGACTTGCAAAAGCAATCCTGAGTAAAAACAGTGAGGTAGAAGGTATTACAATCCCAGACTTTAAGTTATATTACAAAGTTAGTGATAAAAAACAGCATGGTACTGACACAAAAACAGACATCTAGATCAACAGAACAGAATAGAAGTTACAGAAGCAACCCCAAACACATTCACATCACATCAGATCACATATCTGATCTTTGACAAAGGGGCAAAAAAATATGTGGGATGAAGATAGCCTTTTGAATAAATAGTGCTGGGAAAATTGGCTATATACATGCAGAAGATTGAATCTAGATCAGTGTCTCTCAGCATGCATAAGATAAAATAAAAATGGATCAAGTATCTAAATATTAAAATAGAAACACTTAACCTGCTGTAAGGTAATGTATGTAAAACTTTTGAAGCCAAAAGCATAGGCAAGGACTTTCTGAACAGAGGCCCAATCATTACAGGAACAATATTGTACAGGAATCATACAGAAACTATATCAAATTTAAAAGTTTCTGCACTGCAAAAGAAACAAACAACAGAGTGAACAGCTAACCTACAGAATGGGAAAATAAATTTGCCAGCTATTCTTCAGACAGAGAACTTATATTAGAAATATATAAAGAACTCAAAAAAATTAAACCCTTCCCCCAATAAAGACCCAATCAAAAAATGGACCACTGAAATGAACAGACACTTCCTCATGAAGATGAAGTACAAATGGCCTATAAACACATGAAAAAGTGTTCAACACTTATGGCCACTAGAGAAATGCAAATTAAAAAAATGCTTAGATTTCATCTTATTCCTGAAAGAATGATGTCATCAAGAAATCAAATAGTAACAAATGCTAGCAAGGTTGTGGGGGAAAAGGAACCCTTCTACATTGTTCCTAGTACAACCTCTATGAAAATCATTTGGAGAGCCTTCAAAAAACTAAAACTAGAAATTCCATTTGACCCTAATATTCTCCTTTGAGATATTTTCTCTAAAGAGTTAAAGACATCATATTACAGTGATATATTCACACCCATGATTATAGCATTACAACTTATATAATAGCAAAATCTTGGAAGTGGCCTAAGTGTCCATCAACAGATGAATAGATTAAGAAAATGGAGCATTTACACACGATGGAATACTACTCTTACAAAGAAGGATAAGTTTAAGTAATTTGTGGGAAAATGGATGCACCTGGAAACCATAATGTTAAATGAAATAAACCAGACACACAAACTTAAATGTCACATGGTTTCTCTTATGTGAGCAATCTAATATATAAATAATTTAAAAAACAAAATACAACAGAGATAGTAGGAAACAGAGAGATAGATCTTTTGCAAATGGGAAAGGAACCAAGAGATGCAGGTAGGGGCACTGGTAGGGAGGATAATGGGAAGTACATGTACCAACTCCCCACAAAGAATGTAACCCTTATGTACTGAAAAACTATACTAATAAAAATGTCTAATATATATAATATTTATATATGCTAAGTAGAGTATTATATCTATATAAATTTATACATAGCCCTCTTAAACATGTCAAAAGACATTCAACCTTACTTGTAATTTTGAAAATCATTCAAATTAAAAAGTGACAAAGACATAGTATTTATGACCTGTTGGATTGACTAGTGACAGAGTATTATAACATATTCTGTTGACATGACTTGAAAAAAGTTATATTCACACATTTTTGGTGGAAATACAATTAGATATCATCTTTTTAGAGAGAAATATGTAAACATATAACAAACCTACATACAAATTTACTTTTTAACTGAGTAATCCCATTTCTAGAAAATTACTCCTAGAATACACTTTCTACAATACCAAGCATATCTCAACATTGTTCATAATTTCAAAAATCTGAACCAAACAAAATGCTCACACATAAGAGTTAGTTAAATAAACTTTTTATATCTACAGATTGGAGTCTTTTTGCTGTAGAAAAAAAGAGATTTCTATCAACTGATATGAAATTATTTCTAGAGTATATTGTTAATTGAAAAAATCAAAGTAAAAAAAAGTATAATGTGCAATTTCTGTGTGATTAGAAGGGGAATTTAAAAATACATAGGCATAGAGGGATGGGAATGAGATAAAAGGAATGAAAAAAGGGATAATTCTTTTAAAAATATCTTTTTATATGCATATAATGTTTAGAATCATGTTAATATTCCATGTACTCAAAAACACATTCACATATCCCCAAAACAGGGTCGAAGGTGACCAAAATTATTAATAGAAAGTAATGATCCAACTGTATTTCAAAGGAATAATATAATCTCACTCAAATACAGTTGAGAAGCAGTTAGAAAGTAATCCAAGTAACTTTTGAAAACTTACCATAAAACAATTGACACGGGCAAAAAAGGAAGCCTGAATAATAGTATTCAAACAAATAAAACTGAATATGTAAAGACAATCTGCACTGAAATATCCAGACTCGAATAGCTTTATCAGGGTATTTCTTCAAATATTTAGGGAAGAAATAGCACAAATGTTGCCAATTCTTCCAGCAAATTGAAAAGAATGAACACTACCTAACTTTCCTTATTAGAGCAAGATCACCTTAGCAAAGCCTAACAAGGATATTATAAGACAAGAAAAAACACAGTCAATGTTAATTTTGTTCCAAAAATGCAAAAGGAATTTAGCATTATAAATTTTATTAATGTAATTTTCTCAGAATAAAGAGTAAAATAAAATGATATTAATAGATACAGGAAAAGCACTGTATAAAATTCAATAGCCAGTAACAAAAATATTAAACAGTAGAATCTCTTTTAGCAACCCAGGAACAGAGAGAACTACCCTAATCTTATGAAGACTATCTACAAAAAGTGTTCTAGAGAAAATATTATACTCAATAATAAATTATTTAAACTTCCTCCCTAAGTTTAAGAATACTGCTCCTCAGTAATAAATAAACTAAGAAAAGCCAAGGGGAGTCACTGCTGAACTGTACAAAAACTTCAGAGAAGTTCTAACACCAATACTCCTCAAAATTTTTCATGAAACTGAAAAGAAAGGAGTATTCCCAAAGTCATTCCTGGAAGCTATCTTTACTCTGATTCTAAAAGCTGACAAGAATACAACCAAAAACGAGAGCTATAGATCAGTCTATTTAATGAATATTCTATAGATGCAAAAATTCTCAAGATACTGGAAAATGGAATGAAATAAATCATCAAAAAGATAAACATCATGACAAAGTAGGCTTCATCCCAGGGATGCAAAGATGGTTCAACATACACATCTGTAATTCATCTCATAAATAAAAGCAAGGACAAAAATCACATGAACATCTCAATAGATGCCAAAAAAGCCTTTGACAAAATCCAACATCCATTCATGATAAAAAAAAAACTCTGAAGAAAATAGATATAAAGGGACAATATCTCAATCTGATAAAGTCATTCATGACAAACTTACTGCTAACATCATATTAAATGGGGAAAGACTGAAAGCCTTTCCTCTATAATCAGGCATAAGACAGGGTGGTTACAATTACCGTTCCTGTTCAACATTACTCAAAACATTAGCAAGAGCAATTAGGCAAGAAAAAGAAATAAAAGGTGTATGTATAAGAAAGGAAGTAGTCAAATTATCATTATTTGCAGATAATATGATCCTCGATATAGAACATCCCCAAAATTTACCAAAGACTCTTAAAGTTAACCAAACTCAGTAATGTAGCAGGATACAAGATCAACATGCAAAAATCAATAGTATTCTGGTACACTGATAACAAAACCTACTGAGAAAAAAAATTAGGGGGAAAGTACCATTCATAATAGCACCAAGAAAAAATAAATACTAGGAATTGAACTAACTGAGGACATGAATGACCTCTACAATGAAAACTACAGTACTCTGAAAGAGAAAATTGAAAAGGACTTCAGAAAATGGAAAGTTATCCTCTTTTCCTGGATAGGCAGAACCAATATAGTCAAAATGGCCATACTTCAAAAATTGATATACAGATTTAATGCAATCCCAATCAAAATTCCAACAGCATTCTTCACAGAACTTGAGAAAACAATCCTAAAGCTCATATAGAACCAGAAGAGACCCAGAATAGCAAAATAAATCCTGTGTAAAATGAGTAAAGTGGGAGGTATCACTATCCTGGACTTGAAGTTATATTACAAAGCTACCAGGAAAACAACAGCACGGTACTGGCATGAAAACAGACATGGGGATCAATAGAATAGAATAGAAAATGCAGAAACAACCCTAAGTACATTCAACTATTTGACTTTTAACAAGGCAGCCAAAACATACACACTGGGAGAAAGACAGATTCTTCAATAAATGGTGTTGGAAAAACAGGCTATCCATATGGAGAAGATTAAATCTAGATCTATATCTCCTACCATGTACTAAATTAAATCAAAGTGGATCAAAGCATGAAATGTTGAAACAGAAACACTAAACCTGCTGGAGGACAAGATAGATAAAACTCGAAGGCATAGGTGTAGGCAAGGACTTTCTGAACAGAACCCCCGTTGTACAGGAAATAGTTCTGAGAATCAACAAATGGGATATTATTAAATTAAAAAGCTTCTGAATAAGAAAAGAAACATCCAGGCTGCCTCCTGCCTGCCTGCCATGGACTGTTTCTCCTCTTTGATGCCCCTCTGCCATACTGCCATGCCTTGAAGCCAGCCAACTATGCACTGAAACATCTATAAACTTAGGTGATTGAGCTACATAAGAATTAAAAATAATCGCAGAGAAGCTCAGGTGGTCCCAGCACCCGGAAGGAAGCTCCCCGCCTCCATCCCAGGCTTGTAGGTCAGAGAAGCTCAGCCAGTCTCAGCACCCAGAAGGAAGCTCCCCCGCTGCCATCCCAGGCTCCTAGAGCAGAGAAGGTGAGCCAGTCCCAGCACCCAGAAGGAAGCTCCCTGCCTCCATCCCAGGCTCCTAGGGCAGAGAAGCTGAGCCAGTCCCGGAACCCGGAAGGAAGCTCCCCTGATGCCATCCCAAGCTCCTGGGGCAGAAAAGGTGAGCCGTGTGGGCACCAGAAGCACCCCCCTCCCCCTGTGGAAATGAGAAGACACGTAAACAAGCCTCAAAAACAGACTTCTAGATCACCTACAGCAACCCCAAAGGGAAATGAGATGGAACAATCTGATACTCAATCACCTGGACTCTCTGAACTGGCAACAAAAGAGGATCTGGGAAAAGCGAAATCAGAAATAATTACTCAGATAACAGCAAAGATTTTGCTCATGGTGCAAGACATGATTAATAAATCTAGAGAGGACACAGATAAAAAATAGAGGATCTGAGGAACATGATGGAATCCCAACATAGGAAACAAATGGAATCCTTAAAACAGATGCAAGCAGATTTCCAGAAGATTAAAAACTCCATCGAAAGTCTGCACAGCAGAATGAACCAACGTGAGGATAGAATTTCATGTATAGAAGATAAGATTGCAATTAGTGAGGAGGAAAAGAAAAATTGCTTTAAAATTGTAAAGGAACACAAGAAATCAATCCAGCAGCTGCTAGACGATGCAAAAAAGAATAACATAAGACTGATTGGAGTCAATGAAGAAAGAGGAGAGACTGCAGATGACATAAAAAAACTCTTCACAGAAGTGATGGCAGAAAACTTCCCCAGGAGGGGGAAGAACTTGACATACAGATAAGTGAGGCATATAGGACTCCAAATAGCCTTAATCAAAAAATATCTACACATAGGCATATAATAGTTAGGATTCCAGAAATCCAACAGAAGAATAAAATTCTACAAGCAGTGAGAGAAAAGAAACAAATCACATACAAAGGAAACCCCATCAGAATCACACCAGACTTCTCAATGCAAACCCTCAAGGCAAGAAGAGCTTGGAGTGATGTATTTCAAGCCATAAAGGAAAACAGCCTCCAACCCAGATTGATGTACCCTGCAAAACTATCTTTCAAAATTGATGGAGAAATAAGATACTTTCATGATAAAGAGCACCTCAGGAACTTCATGAATACCAAACCGGCACTCCAAAAAATTTTAGACAATACCCTAGGAAAAGACAAGGAGGATCACAACCCCAGGAAACCCAGCAGAATGAATCCATTGGGTGTGACAAATTAAACTCAAAGGGGGGGAATCCAACAAAAAGAAAAAGTCATGACAAGGCTTTTAAAACTTTGAACTTCATCTCCCTAATGAGTGTATAATTCAATCTTATTATTGTACTGACTAGTATTTTTCTGATTCTAGAGTTGCACACCATTCCTTGTGCTATACTGGCTATTTATCATCTTATGTCTACATTTTTTTTTTTTTTTTTTTTTTTTTTTGGTACCAGGGATCAAACTCGGGTCCTTACACTTGCGTAGCAGGCAGCAAAACCACTGAGATAAATCCCCGGCCCTTATGTCTACATATTAATTGGGTTGTCTATTAATGAGCTGTAAGAGTTCTTTATATATTCTGGTCATAGGTTATATGCATTGTAAATATGGTCTGTTTAAGGACTACTTTTCATTTTAATGATGTCATTTAAAGTTCTAAATATTGATGGAATCTCATGTATCAATTTTTTTCTTTTGTACATCATGTCTTGTATCCTAGGTAGTTCTTGCCTACCCTGAATGCATAAATATTTTCCCTTATAATTTCTTCTTAAAGTTTCATACTTTTAGGCTTTCTTATTTAGGTTCATAGATCCCTTCAAGTTATTTTCATGTATGGAAATAAAGGGTTGAGGTTAATTTTTTATATACGGATACCAGGTGTTCTAATGCCGTTTGCTGAAAACACTATCTCTTCCTCGGCTCTTGAATTGAGTTTATATTCTATAAAATGCTAATGTTAAATAATCTTTCAAAACTCAGTGGACCATATATGTGTGGTTCTATTTCTAGATTCTCTGTTTTATTGAAATGATCTATATGTCTTTCCTTACACCAACACTGCCTTGATTACTGTAGCTTTAGAAGAAGTCTTAAAATTAGGTACTAAACGTCTTACAACACTGTTTTTGTTTTTGTTTTTGTTTTTAACTTTTCTAGGTCCTTTGTACTCCTACATAACTTTTAAATTTCAATATCCAGTTCTTCATTTATAGCAAGTATACACAGACCTGAATATTTATATATACCTTGTGTTTTCTAATCCTCCTAAATTCAAGTACAAGTTCTAGGGGCTCCTAGAGATTTCTTAGTATTTTCTCTGTAGATGATCATTTCATCTACATATAAAGATTTTGCTTCTGCCGTGCCAATCCTATCCTAGATGTGTCATTTTATTGCCAGACTATTTTGGTGGGGCCTAGGTTTCAAAGTTTAATGGACAGATAAAGAGTAAACATATCTGCCCTTGTTCCCCACCTTAAGGAGAAAGCATTGTATCTTCTCCATTTACATAAGGCATTCTTGCTGGAAGTATGGAGTACATGTCTTTAATCTGTTGAGAAGGCTCTGTTTTACCTCTAGTCTCCAGATAGCTTTTACCATGAACAGCTGTAGAATGTAGTCCAATACTTTTTCTCCAACTAGTGACAGGATCATATGACTTTTTCTTTTTCTCTGTTAAAATGATGACTTTTGGTGGTGGATCTTCCAATACTGAACCAACACTGCCATCCCTATAACAAAACCACTTTCTACATACTGCCAGATCTGACTTCTAATAGTTTGTTTTGTTAAACAAATTTCTATCTATGTTCATACTTTTTTCTTCTATTATCTTTATCCAGTTTTAGGATTAGCATAATGTTGAGTTCCTAAAATGAGGGGAGAAGTGTTCCTTCTTTTTTCTGCTTTGTTTTATATAATTTATCAGTTAAAATGTTTATGAGCCTGCTGTTGTCATATAGGTAGGTTTTCAAGCTAGGAATATACTTTCTTTAATAGATGCTATTCAAATTTTATATTTCCTCCAGAGTTAGTTTCATTAATTTGTCTTCCAAGGTACTTCTTAGAAGTTGTCAAATTTATTTCAAAAAAGATTTTTGTAATATGCTTTCTATATCCTTTTAAATTCTGTAAAATCTGTGGTAATGTCTCCTAGATCTTAATATTGTAATTTAAAAAATGTATAACTGGGCCGGGGATTTAGCTCAGTGGTTCCGCCGCCTGCCTTGCAAGCACGAAGACCTGAGTTTGATCTCCTGTACCAAAAAAAAAAAAAGTATAACTGATATTGTGTACGAGAAGAAAAGGTCTAAAAGACCAGGGGAATTGGGAGGGGTAGGGGAAGGGAAAAAAAGGGAAAGGAAGAAATATGAGAAGAGGACAAAAAAATGGAAAGAAGGTCTTTGCAAATAGGGAAGGGTGGCGGGGGTGAAGGGAGGGCAAGGGAAGGGGAAAAAAAATAAGAACCAAGAGACTCATGTAATGGTACAAGATCCCAATGATGAATGTAACTGTATTTTATACCTAAAATGTACCAATAAAGTTAATACGGAAAAAAAAATTAAAAATAATCTTGGCAAAAACTAAAAAAAAAAAGAAAAGAAAAGAAACATCCAATAGAATCAACAAAAACCTAAAAAATGGGAATTTTTTTGCCAGCAAATCCTTAAGACAGAAGACTCATATCTAATACAAAGAACTCAAAAAAATTAGACTACCCCAAAATAAAAGTCTCAATACAAAATGGACAAATGAAATGAATAGACACTTTGCAGCAGTACAAATGGCCAATAAATACATGAAGGAATGATGAATATCAATGGCCATTAGAGAAATCCAAATTAAAATAACACTGAGATTCCATCTTACCTCAGAAGGAATGGTAATTATCAAGAAATCAAACAGTAACAAATGCTGGAAAGGCTGTGGGGAAAAAGCAACCCTTATGCACTGGTGGTGAGAATATAAACTAGTAAAACTAATACGGAGCATCCTCAAAACACTAAGAGTAGAAATTCCATTTGACCCAGCTATTCCCCTTCTAAATATTTTTCTGAAAGAGTTAAAGATACCATATAACAGTGATATATGCATACTCATGTTTATCGCAGCACAATTCATAATACTTAGATCTTAGAAGTCGCCGGTATGTCCATCAACAGATGAATGGATAAAGAAAATATGGTATTTACACACAGTGGAGTACTATTCTGCCATAAAGAAAGATGAACTTGGGGCCGGGGATTTAGCTCAGTGGTGCCATCACCTGCCTCTCAAGCGCAAGATCCTGAGTTCGATCCCAGGTACCAAAAAACAAAAGAAAGATGAACGACTCATTTGAAGGAAAATGGATGCACCTTGAAACCATAATGTTAACTGAAATAAATCAGACACACAGGTTTAAATATCACATGGTTTCTCTCATATGAGAAATCCAAAGTAGAATTAAAGAGCAAAATAAAAGTTAGATTAGTAGGAAGTAGGGAGATACATCTTAAAGTTTCAGGGGATCAACAGATGAAGGGGGTGGGAGGGAATGGATAGGGGATGGAATAAAGGCACTGGGACATATTGTAGATACATACCAACTCTGCACAAGGAATGTAAACATTATGCACATGTACAAATAAATTTAAAAAGAAAGCTTCTTTTATTTAACATTAGATACTAGGCAGTGCAATATGGAAAGATAAAGAAACAAAGCTTAGAAGAATTAGAAAAGAAAAATAAGTAAAAGTCTGTTAGTGGATAACATAATTGTGTACACAAAAATATCCTAAAAGTTATATGAGTCTAAGGAAAATCTTGTGGGGTTTAACAACGTTCTGGTTTCAGTTTCAATCTTGTTTCCTCAAAAGGAAGCTGTGTGGTAATTGTCAGTTTCCTGCGAATATTTACAGAGCTGCTGTTCTTGCTGGCTCCCAGGCACTTACCTCTCCTTTGGGTAAACTTGAAGATTCACACTCTCTCATCTCCATTTCTACAATGGTTTTAAATGATCACCACACATTTATACATTTTTTTCAAGTCAAAGTTTGTTTGCCTATGGCAAACCCTTCACTTTTTCCTGGAGTGCTTCTAACATTTATGTTCAAACCAAGAACTATGTTTTGAAAACATTTCAAAAAGTAATATGAAACAATGAGAGCCACTGATGTATTCATTTGCAGTTTTTTAATGAAAACAACATCAACCCCCACCCCTTTGGCATATGCATTTAAAATTAAGCAATTACAAAAATCTTCTCACCTTAACAGTTACCTGCCTTTTATGTGAGAAAACAGCAAAACAAAACAATATGTATTTAAAGTTAGGAGGTAAAATATCTTTTTACACGTAATAGTTTTCACATAATATTTTTTTATTATTTTTTATTTTTTATTTTGGTAACAAGGATCAAACTCAGGACCTTGCACTTGCCAGGCAGGTGCTGTGCCTCTGAGCAACACCCCCACCCCACATAATATTTTTTAAACGAGTGTGTTTTTTTTAAACTAATAATCACATGTTATTCAATTTTAGGGGTGGACTATTTTGGTTTAAAACTCAAGACAAAGAGCTTGCAAATATTGTTTTTAAAAAGAAGCTTTCCTAAAATAATCACTAGCTTATTGGTCAGTTAAATATATTCCACTCATGTACATAACTGCACAAGTTATAGAAAATAATAGATGTTAAAAACAGTAAACTTTTCCATTATAAAATTAATATATCTTCAGAAAACTTGTCAACTTTAGAAAATAAACTGAAGATTTTAAAAACGTACTATAGTCCGATACAAAGCCACATGTAATAACTTGCATATTTCCTTCCATTGTCTTATTCTTTATGTAGCTCCTATAAATGTAGTTATAAACAAAGACTTTATATATGTGATACCCATACATAGATTCATATCTCTGTATATACATAAATGTTATGTTCTTTCTTTTTTCCCCAATATCATATTATTATATGTTTTCAAAAGCAGTAATGTAATGGCTACAAAACATTTTACCCAATAAATGTAGCATAGTTTACAACTACACTCCTGCATTCAGGTAGTTCTTGCTTCTTTGTTCTATAAATAATGTCACAGCATATACCTTTATATAGCAATGTTTTTCATATTTAGAATTACTTTTGATGATATAAGTCAAAAGTAAAGTTAGTGGAGCCATAAGATATGAGAATTTTTAAGGCTCTTGATTCATTCCTTTTCAAAAGGGTTAATTAATTCAAACTGCCAATGGGCAACATATGAACTGTTCATTTTACTAGTCTAATTACTACTGCAGAAGGCCAGTGAAAAATAACAATTTATTTGATACAATAAGATCGAACATTTTCATGTATATTGACTAAGTCTATAGTTATCTTATTTATCTTGAGTTTTCAATAATATGCCTACAAATTCATTCAACAAGTATTTATTCAATTGTAATATTGCCAGGTATTGAGAATATACAGGTACTGAGAATACAGTAGTGAATAAAACAGACAAAATTCCCTGCCTTCAGGAAGCTTGGTTTCTAGAGGCCTTATTTTATTTTGTATCAATAATATTTATGCAATAAATTTAAAACTATAATTTATTGACTCCTGTATGTCTGGCAATGTCTCAAATACATTGATATTTATTACATTTTAAGTACAGAGAGATCACTGTCATTTCTTATTTGCTCAAGGGAAAAATGAGCTACATGGCATTTAAAATATTAGCCAAGTGGCATGCAACTAATAATTTTTAAATTCTATCCTGTCGGTCTCTAACCGCAAATTTCATGATCTTTTTCCTGTGCAACATCTACTATATCAAATAGATATAGTAGATATAGTATAAAAATATTACAGACAATTGTTTGTTATATTTAGTAGAGATATGTATTTTAGCTTATTGTTGATTTTTAAATTTTTGTTTATTTTTAAATTCACTTGTGGAATTTTAAAAATTTTTGTATAATTAAATTTGGGAGATATTTTTCCTTAATTGCTAATGTCCTCAATTTAGAAAATACCTTCTCAATTTTGTTAAATATTTATTTCTTTTTTGGTTTTAAATTTTTTCATTTTTAAAACTATCTGAATTTTATTTTAATATGTAGTATAAAGTGAGAATCTGTTATTTACTACCCAAACTATAAGCATCGTTTATTGGTTGATCCTCTTTCTTTTCCATAATTATTGATGAAAATACAGCTTCTTTAGATTTAAATCTTGGGAAAGTCAACCAACAAGACCCAACCAAACAATTTTCTGTAAAAAATATCTCAGATAGATTCTTGTACCATGAGAGTTAATGTGATATTGCTTATTGTAAAAGTTTTGCCTAGGTGATACACACACACGAACACACAAAATATCAAATTCTATAAGCAGAAATATCCATTCTATATCAGAATTCAGATTTTATTATTTAGTTTTATTCCTATTTATAACTTTATTAGCCTGTTTAAATAATCATCCAACAAATACTTAATACAGACTACAAGATGTACATTTTTATCTAAACTGTGGAATGCAAAAATTAAAAAATCTAACAAGATACATATGAAAAGTTAACTGGGAATGAAAGCAGAGTTTGAAAAGCTTAGGTTTGTAGGCTCTCTGTACCACAGCAGTTCAGAGCCAAGGGTGACGATTCCCTGGGGTTTGGGGTTGACCAGGAAGCTTCATGGCGCCATGAAACAGTCAGAATTTGCAGCTGGAAAGGAAGGGATGCAAGGTATGGGCTAGGAAGACAGAATGAGCCCAGTTCCTGAGGCAGGCATATGCAAGCCATGTGGGTGTGGAGTACAAAGGGAAGAAGTACAAAGAAATAGGCAGGACTGCATCAGAGCTCCACAAAGACAAGGAATTCTTTCATTCCACAATCCAACTAACACACAAGAAGGGCCATAGGAAGATTACAGCCAGAAATATTGACGGCAAGTTAGCAGTCACTCTGTAAGGTGAAGGTCTGCCTGTATAATACAGGAATTGGAGATTCAGACTGGATCAACCTGCAACTATAGTGATTCTCATGGTTAACTTCACCTTCCAATGCCTCTCAACTATCTGAATGTTTAATTATACAGAAGATTTAACAATTTGGAGAATTATTCCACTAATAACTATCCTCAAAAAATAAATAATTTTCAAAAAGTTAAATAACACTTTATCATGCACATATTATAATGGGTTAGTTTTAACTCTGGGCTGAGTTCAGCCTCACCACATGTGCAGGTTGTGATAACTTTCTGTGAGTAGAGGTGAGTATATTAGTCAAGTTTGCCAGAGAAAGAGCAGAGTGTGTGGTGTAGGTTAGTGCAGGGGAGTGACTATTTTGACAAACTCGTTCAGAGCATTATGGGAGTTTGGCAAGTAAAAACTGCAGGTTAGCTCTGCAGGCTGGAGATACCAGCAAGAACAGCAGTTCTAGGTAAAAGATGGTCTGCTGGCAGAATTCTCCTTCCTTCTGAAGAAGTCAGTGATTTCAATATTAAATCTAGTGATTTAAATATTAACCTCATTTAAAAAATACTTCATAGAAACATCCCACAAATGTTAAAAAGGTTGGCCAATATCTGGGTATCATGGCCTACTCAAGGTGGCACTGATCACTACCCATCCAAAGGAGTAATGTGTGAGACCAGATGATGATGACCACATGTTAACCCTGGGAACTGAGGCTTGAACAGAGGAGCCTTGGGACATCCAAGGAACTGGCCTAAATTTGGCCTACTTGCCAGGTCTCTTAGGACCAAAGCTGTATTCAGGAACAAGGCAAAAGCACCTTCTCTCCTTTTCCCTCTCTCTCTGGTTTCCTCCTAGTTCTTGAGACTGTTAAAACTCAGACTGATACTTTCATAACTGAGATTAGGTACATTCTTGAGTTCAACAGCTTTTTGGTGAGCTTACCCAGAGACCCAACCAGGACATGGTTTCTAGGGAACAAAACATTCCAAATTTCAAATAATGGACTGCTAATGAGGAATTAAATTTTATGTTGGGTTACTCTGTATATTGTTAAGATAATTTACTGAGTTGCTTGGAGAAATAGTCCAGGTTAGGGTCAGAATGAGCTTCAAATTCCCACAATTATACTTTAAGCTTCTTGAAAAAACTTCTGAACTTGTTTTCTTATTTTCAAGAAGGTAAAATCCAGATCATAGGACTTTTTAAAAAATCAAATGAAGAAATGAAACTTACAGCATAGGGAACATTAAAAAAAAACCTTATTGATTGGATGGTCAGCTTAGAACGCAATTCAAACTAAGCTTATCTTGAACCCTACCAAAGGAATTCATTACTTTCAAGTATTCTAAAGCTTCTGCTTGTAACATAGTGCTAGAGAATGTGTTTGTGAAGTACGAACAAAAAGAGTTCTTTGGATATTCAAAATAGCCATTACATTGACATTCTAATATTTATCTGTAAAATTAATTCACTGCTTCGACCCTCTGTATTAAAATGTTTCAATTATATTTAATAGTTAAATATACCTGAAAAATATCACTGATTTTATAGGGCAAAATGACAGAAAAGTGATTAATGAAATAATTTAAATAACAAGACCAACTACTATAAAGTTTAAACCTTTCTCCTTCCACTATGGTCAAATGAACTAGTTCTACAGGTCGTGAACGTCCCAACAGTGGGCTGAGCTCCCATCTTCCTTAGCCTAGACTTTAAGTACTAACTTGACCTTCCATAATCTATATTCATCTAAATCAGACTAATTTCTATTTTATAAAATTGATTTGCTTTTGGGCTGATTCTGAGCATTTAACGGTTTTTGCTACCAATGTTTATTAGAGGTGAAGTGACCCAACAACCTGCTTTGCCTGAAACAGTTCTGATTTATGCCTGTTATGCTAGCACAATTACTAACAGCATCCTGTTCTACTTTCACTTGGTTTAGTTGCTCATTGTAAACAAATTGTATGAATTTGAATCAATCCTATGAGGAGTCAATTTTAATATTTTGAAAATTCTGTTTCCCTTTCTCCTAGGTACCTCTGGTTCCTGCTTTTTCTATTTTAAGACAGTAATATTTAACTGTGATTATGAAAGTATCAAACTTGTTTATCATACTTCTGACTCTGGGTGACTAATGCCCCAAAGCAGAATTGTAATTACCTACTTATCTTTATCTATCTATTTATCTATTTATTATCTGTTCATCATCTATCTACCTCTATCAGGTAAAACACAGATATTAAAAATAATGAATAAATTCTATAATGTCATTGCCTATGAAATGTTTCCAGCCTAGTGGGAAGACATAACACACACACACACACACACACACACACACACACACACACACACATATCATACAAATATAACACAGCTGCAAGAGTGTTATAATAAGGATAAGAATGCTTTGGTAATATGTAAGAGAATGAAAGCAATCACAATCTCTTGTTTATAAAGATTAAGGTATTTTAAACTTTTAGTCATGTTTTTGTTTCTTGATTATTTATTTATTGGTTTGCTATGGATTTAATATGATCTGTCGCCTCCAAAACTCATGTTGAAGTTTGCTTGCCAAAGTAGTTGTTCTGGGAGTTGAGACTTTCAAGAAGAGATAAGGTTGTCAAGAGGAAATAATGCCTTTAACATCTCCTGCTTGTTTCTTTCTCATGCACCCACCTACCCACCTGCCCGTCCACTTTCTGACACCAGTTGAAACCACCTTAGGCCTGCAGCAGAAGCTGAGCAGATGCAAGTGCCATGATCTTGGAATTTCTAGTCTCCAGAGTCCTCAACCAAAGGAAAGCTCTATTTTTTTGTAAGTCATTTAGTTACAAGTGTTCAGTTATTGTAACAGAAAACAGACTGAGATAGTTATATATAAAAAGTATGAGAGGGCCCGGGGATTTAGCTCAGTGGTTCCACCTGCCTCTCAAGCACAAAGTCCTAAGTTCGATCCCTGGTATCCCCCACAAAAAATCATGAGATAATTAGCTTAAAATTTACATAATCTAGTAAAAGACCATATCAACATCAAATTAGAATGGCATCTGTGTCTTTTCAATTTCATAAATAAGTATAAAATATTCTTTATCATATTACTTATATATGAAGTAGAAAAGTATAAATGACCAATGATTTTTACATCGTTCAATGTAGTTCAATATTTGTGATTATTATATACAAAATATAAAGGGCAATAGATAATTATAGAGGACAAAATACTTCTCTGACAGTCTAAGGCTTCATAATTTTTTTTGGGGGGGTGACTGGGGATCGAACTTGGGACCTTGTGCTTTTGAGGCAGGCAGCAAAACCACTGAGCTAAATCTCTGGCCCAAGGGTTGATACTTTTTGAAGGCAGATCACATGAAATCAAGTTTTATCAGAATGTCTTACCTTTGAATATCTTCTGCATGAGACATGAGACTTTTTTACCTTTAAGTTTTTCAAGCATTAGTGTTTTTTAAGTATGGATGGTTTAGAACACTGATGCCCATTTCTTCTTTTTCCTAACAGACAATGACACTTCAGTTTAGGTAACAATCTTGTTACATTATATCACGCAAAGCATTTTAAAATAACACTTGTACATATTTACTGTGTGTGGCTGTGTTGGTATTGATGTGTTTCTGTGTATCTGGACCTTGGTTTTAAGTCAGACATATGAAACACAGTAACTGGAGACTCTTGTCTATTAGTAAATTTAGTTCTATAACTGAATTAAAAAACACTAGACTATTCATTATAGCTATAAAGAAAAGGAAAAGTTGTAAACAGTTTATCTGAGCTCTAGTAGATCATAACATTAAGTGACGTCATATTCAACTTATAAATACTCTATAAATTTGTACATGTGTTTATAATCACATTGGTTGAAATGTGATTTTATTTAACTTTTTCATATTAAATTTAAATATTTATTACATTTTCTGAAATAATGATAAAAATGACAGTCATATTGCCATTGGAGCTGTACAAATATTTTTCCTTGTTCAGTGACCATGAAAGCTAAACATATTATACCAAATAAGATTAACTGATGTGGTAGTTTTGCTTTTCTTCAAAAACTGGTGATGCCAACAAGATAATAAACTCCTTAAAGTAAATATTTAGCCTCTGTCACTGCTAATACCTGAAGAAAGGGTTCAAATTTGCTTCAGTGACTTGGGAGAATCTTATGTTAGACTGAGAAACATGGGCTTGTCAAAGAATTCCTGAGACCAAGAGGTTTCCAATGATTTGCCAGCATCTACATGGCTAAGTAAGTATGGGAAAGAGAAGGTAGAGATTTGGTTCTGACTTCCTACTGCTATAAATTAAGATATTATTTCTCCTTGCCATTAAATAAAGTGTATTTCCTCATTTATTCATTCAGTCATTCATTTACTTACACACTCAATATTTATAAAATCATACAATGTTAAGTAATATGAATAATGCAAAGTTGGGTCAGATACATATTACTTAAAGTGCTTACATTCTACTAAGGAATAAAAGGCTCCTAAATAGCTTTAGTAAGATAAAAAGGTACAGATGCAATAAAGGAAGAGTTTTGAAGAGAGGCTGTTTTCACCTTGAGGTATTGAAGAAAGCTGTGCAAAGAAAATAACATTTGAGCTGCAGCATCAAGGGTGTGTAGGCTTTCATCTTGTAGAAACAGAAAGAGATTCCAGGAGAAGAAATCATCAGGATAAAAGTGTGAAATTGGAATTGTTCTATCAAACAGCTTTATCTGTGTACAAAACATATTGGGGAATAACGGAGGAAGTAGTAATAGAAATTTGAATATATAGCTCTCTTTTACTGAAATAATAAACTATTACTTGCAAAATAATTTTCAAAAAAGAAGCATGAGCTCTCTGAAATGCAATATGCATGTTACTAATGCCAACAATAAGTACTACAAGGCAAAAAGCACTGTCTTAGGAGCCTGACAGATCTGGATTGTGTCCCCATTCTGCTCATCAACAGGGTGTGACATGAGCACATCACTCAAACTCTATGAGTTTCAGCTTTTTAATCTGTAAAGTGGTTACAGATTAGATTTACAGTCTTTGTGAGCCTAGAGATAATGTATATAATGTGACTGAGAATGTGAAAAAAGGTAGCTATTGATGAAATTCTATTTTAATTGAGATGATCTGATTTAATTGGGATAGTCTGATTTATGCCAAAGGAATCTTGGGCTTATGTCACTGAAAATTCTAAGTGTAGTAGCTGGGATTCTGAAAAAGTTGAGATCAGAGCCCTCATGGCACCTGAACTCCCTTTCTTTCTTTAACTTCTATGGCTACTTTCCTTTTAATTGACTCCATTCGCATTTAAGCTCTTTTCAAGTGATCATAAAAAGGCCTTTAGGAGCACTCAGTTTGTAGCAAAATTCTAGCAAAAAGATCCCCTCCTCCCAACAGTTAATGTAAGATTCCTGGTGATGCTACTTATTGGCCCAACTGGAGTCAAGAACCCATCTTAGAATGGTAATCATGGCAACTAGGTTGTTTGGGTGACTTTGATGACAAGTTTCTGGGTCATAGACTCCTGTAGAGGTAGAGGTGAGAGTGAGTCTCTGAATATACATGGAATAAGTATGAAAAGGAGGGAATGTAAACAAAAAGGTTGGATAGAAAAATGTATGTTCACTACAGGACTCTGTTCTTTCTGGATTTGCAATTTCATTATTGACCTGCCAGACATTTAAGCTGAATGTGGCAGTTTAAGTGCCTTCAGATGCAGCTAACATAAAAACTATGGCCTAACTAATAAGAATATTTATTACCTAATGTTAATAACAAGTATCCTAATAGAGGAGACTTCAAAATTGTTGGAATAACTGACTTAAATTTGTCACTAAGGGCCTGAGTTCTTCCATTTCACTTCTCTGCCATCTTGGTGAGGCTTTCCTGCTCATGAGGCAAGGTGGCTGCAGCAGTTTTGCACTCCACAACCAGACCAGATAACATCCAGAGGCAGAAGAGAGAGTATCTCTTCCTAAGGCTCTCTATTGGAAGCAAGGACATATTTCCTAGAAGGTCCTTCCATCTACTATTTCAGCAAATTTCTTTTATCTCATTGACCAGAATTGGGTTACACACCCATCCCTAAACCAGTCCTTAACCTGGACTGGATTAATCACAAAAAGTGGAAGGATAGTTGGGAAAGCAACTCAATGTTTACCATACTTTTACATGTAATATGTGCCTGGATGTGAACATGTTTGGTTTAAGTGGGCCTAACATTTAAAATGGAAGAATGATTCTCAGAGACTATACTTGTCATCTTGTTCTCGAAGTTGAATATTTTTGAGTGAAAAAAAGGATAAAAATAGACTCTGCCTGCCCAAGTATTATAATGACATGCATTACAGAACGTGTAATTATACCATTTAATGTGTTGATAAGACTGTCTGCCTAACACTCCCTGAGCCCAGCAGACAATTTCTGCCACTTATCTGAAGAACAGTCTAAAATCAACTAGTGATTATTTACAGTACAAAGAACTAATATCCCTACATAATATGAGAATCTCTTAGCTATTTCTTTATTTAGAAAAGTAAAACCATGCCCCAGATTTATAACAGACATCTCAAAATAACAACTAATATATACTCGGGGGGGTAAATTGAAGCCGTCACCTCAATCCTTTCCTGAGAAGCAGACCTAATGTGAGAGTGAATTGGGTAGGAGGTACACACCTACAGTTATCGTAGCTGAACATTAGATTTAGTGGACTTTCCATTAACTCTCTGATGGCAGATTCTAATTTCTTCCATGAATCTGCCTGCCTCAAATGGCTCATGTGCTATTTATCTTCATTTGCATTTGTACCACACTTCTGAATTCATGAATTACAATTACTTTATTTGACTTCGGAAGGATTCTATAGAATGTTAAATTTATAAAACCAGCCGGAGGCCTCTTTCTTACCCCTTAAATTTTTTAAATTAAAAAAAAGTTTTCTCTGTCTTAGCCAGGGCTAGGGGAAACCAAATACAAGTTGGTACACCAAGTTTTTAAATTATCTGGCTTCCTAAATTCTTTCTGTAGCATATTCTAGTATATACAGTATAACCAAAAATACAGTGAATTTTAGCATGGTAGATTGAATACATGTTAAGGTTTAAATCAACAATGACCTCCCAAACTCTCATGTGCTCAGAGACAGAGCTTTTGAAAGGTTATTGGAACATGAGAGCACTATAGCTAAATGTGATGTTAGCAGGTGCAGCAAGGTCAGAAAAGGTCGATTACTAGGGGTGTGATCTGAAGGGTACCTTGCCCTTCCCCAGCTCCTCTCTTCTCCCTCTGCTTCCTAGTGGCTATGATATGAGTAGCTTTCCTCCACCTAGGCCTTTCCACCATTCCCTTCTTGCCTTGGATCAAACCAACTATAGACTGAAACTTCTAAAAACTGTGAGCCAACACAAACTTTTCCTCTTTTAATTTGTGAGTGTCGGGAGTTGTGTCTTAATGACAAGAAAGTGACTATGAGAAGTGGGGTTGTTTCTGTGAATATACATGACTATGTGGTTCAAAGGCCCTTTGGTGCTAGCTCACAGGAAGAGTTTGGAAAGATTTGGAGATGTCAGCTAGAGAAGCCCTAGAAAACTAGATGAGAGATTCTGGTCAGAGGTCAAAAGAACAGAATATTGATAGAAATACATACAGTAAAGACCAAGCTCAGGAGGCTTCAGTGGAGAACAAGGACTCCATTAGCAGTTGGATTTGAGACAGTGTGCATTATGCTCTGGCAGAAAATTTATCTTCATTTTGCTCATTTCTTGAGACTTTGAGGCAAACTAGGAAAAAGTTTCCCAGAGTTCAGCCATCCAGGCAGCTAGATACCTCTGTAGACATGATACACTAAGTTCCAACTATTGCTTGAGCTGAGCTGGCAACAGACCTTGAATCATTTACATGGTTCTGATTTTATGGGCATACTAAATGCAATAGTGATGGGTCATGGAGGCTTCCATCCAGATTTTAGAAGAAGACCTGGGAGGACAAGCAGTGCCCCTGAGAGAGTATTGTGTGAAGCTATGAAAGTGAAGCCAAAAGTATAGCAGAGACCTCAGGAAGTTGGAGAAGCTAGGGACATGAAACATCTAAGAAGAGCCACAATAGGGAACAGAGCCAACCCAAGAGAGAGGCCATGAGAGCTGCAACTGGTAATATGGTAATGGCAGGGATGCCAAAGCCATTTGGAGTTCACATCTTTTTTTTTTTTTTCTGAGTTCCCATCTTGATACAACTTGCCCCAGGGTGCTGGACATATTGCTACAGGATTTAATGTCTGCCTTGATGGGTTTCAGTCTTGCTTTATACCTATTTCTTTCTATCTGGCCATTTCTCCCTTTTGGAATGAGAATGTTTACACTGTGCCATTGTATGTTGGAAATGTTTAGCTTTCTTTTTTATTTTTACAGGGGCTCACAGCTAAGAGTTTTCAAGTCTCAGAAAAGACTTTGGACTTGTACTTTGTAGCAATGCTGGAACTGTTAAAACTTTGGTGACTCTTAGAGATAGATTAAATGTATCTTGCATAAATAAATGTGCAAGAGCCTTTTGAGGACCAAGGATGGGGTGTTCTGGCTTAGATCAAGAATGACTCACAAAACTCATGTACTCAGAGGCAGGGCTTTTGGAAGGTGATTGACACATGTGGGCCCTATAGCTAAATATGGTGTCAGAAGGTGGGTTGTGAACAGGAAGGATATATTTCCCTTCCCTGGCTCCTGTCTTCTCTCTCTCTGCTTCCTGGCTGCCATGAAGCCCTCCAGCCAGGCCCCTTCACCATGCCCTTCCTGGCTTGGAGGCAGCCAATTACAGACTACATCCTCTAAAAACCATGAGCTCAAACAAACTTATCCTCCTTTAATTTGTGGATGTTGGGCATTGTGTTTCAGTGACAAGAATGTGGCTAGGACAATAGTATAGATATAAATCATAAAACTTTATTGAATGCCCTACTCTATATGAGGCCTGGAGTCATAGAAATAAGGACTTCTCAAAAATCTCTATAATTCACAGACAAAAAGGACACAATTATAGAACAGTGTCATTTCTACTATGAAAGTAAAATGACAGCTATGGCAGTGACAGCACTATATGGTCATATAGAAAAAGAGCACCAACATAATCTTCAAATGTTATGTGGGAAGAAACCCAGAGTTGACAACACCTGAATGCAGTGTTTGTATTAGTTAGTCGCCTGTGGTTGCCATAACAAAGTGCTACTTAAAATAACAGATATTTGTTCAGTATCAGTTCTGGAGGTTAGAAGTATCAGTCAAGATATTGGCAGGGCTATTCTCCACCGAAGGCTCTAGAAAGTATTCATTGGAGGATGCCTTGCCTCTTCCTCACATCCAGTGGCTTCTGGAAATTCTTGGTGTTCTTTGGCTTGTAGCCTCATCAGTTTGATCTCTGCCTCTGTTGTCACATAGACTTCTTTGTTTCTGTTTCCAAATCTCCATGTCTTGATAAAGATTCCAGTTATTTGATTTAGGGGCCACCTTAATCCAGTATAACCTCATCTTAACTTGACCATATTTGAAAATACTGCACTCTATTTTCAAATAAAGTTACATTCCACAGGTACCTCATGTCAGGAATTAACATACATTTTATGGGGATACGATTCAAGGAACATAGTACTGTAGAGCAAGTAAGGAGTTAGGAAGGTAAAGAAAAGTGTGGAAATGTCTATGTACAAAGGCACAGAATGGAAGGAATTTTGGAACTATCATGAGGTGAAGTAGCTCAAGCTGCTGGCCACCCAGTAACCTCCATCTGTCACATCATTAAACTATCATCCTTCTACTTATATGCAATTACCTTTGACTTGTTCTTGACACTTTCTCTTCAGGGATGGTGTAGGCTACTGGTTATTGGCTAGATAATTTATTGATTGATTAATCTGAATCTTTTATGGTAAGATCTTAAAATGGGTGCTACTGGCTTAATATATAATAGCCCTGAGATGTGATATGTGTTTCTTTTAATAGTACTTTCTGGTATGTTTCAAAGAACCAAAAGCATGATTATAATTAAATAGTAGAGAAGAAAACATTACTAAAGAAATTGCTATAGTGTTTGTTACGTCACTTTCCCTTACATCAATTTCTCCTATCCCAACACTCTTTCTCAGAGAATCTGTCCCCCAAAACTCCTGATATGTTAGCCCACCTTAGGAGGTCAGCTCAATGGATGTCTAATCCAAGCTGTACTAATTAGGTCTCTCTCATATAAAAATATAGTGTTGGAACTCAGAGGAATCTATGAGGGTTGTTGAAGTGGAAAAGAGACAAAGCTGGGGCTGGTAGCCATGACTGGCCCATGAATTTCCAAATATGGAAATAGAGTCTATAGAGAGAACAATGAAGTCAGAGCCCTGAGATGTACAAAGATGCATGCCATAGGATCTGAACAGACAAAAATCGTCTCTTTTCTAGAAGTCGTTCCATTTTTTTTTATTAGAACAAGATTCTCATTCATATCTTTGAGTCTTTAGCCCCTCCCTCAATGTATCCTAAGCTCACTGGAGCAAGTTTCTTTCTCTGTAACCAAAAAGATTCTTCACTAAAACAATCCATGACTAGAATTGGCTCTGAATAGGCTCCAAAATCTGAAATCTTCAGCCACTCTCTAGCTCTCTTCCTCCTCTGCTGGAATGTCAACTTTCCTGGGCAGCTGCCTGGCTTTTTTGCTCATACTACATCACCACTCCATCATTGTCTGAAACTATTAGTTCACTTGGGAGAGCAGTATCTATTTTTTTTCCTTAGATTCTTTTATTGGCACATTTTAGGTATACAGTACATTTACATTTATCATTGGGTACTTGTACATTTGCATGATATATCTTGGTTCTTATTTTTCCCCCTTTCCTGTCCTCCCTTCATCCCATCCACCCTTTCCTACTTACAAAGACTTTATTTCCATTTTTTCCTTCTGTCATAATTTTTCCATTCCCTTCTTTCCTTTCCCCTACCCCTCCCACTTCCCCTACCCCTTTGGACCTTTTCTTCCTATTTCACATTATCAATTATTCATTTTAATCATTATTTACACTTTCAGTTTCTCACACCAGAGAAACTATTCATTATTTACATATGTGTGTGCTATTTATTTCACTTAAGAGTATGTCCTCAATATGCATCCATTTAGCTATAAATGTCTCTAGCTTCTTGTTCTTTATGGCTGAGTAGTACTCCATTTTATATTTTAAAAAAAGCATTCGACAAAATCTAACACCCATTCATGATAAAAACCCTACAGAAAATTGGAATAGAAGGTCTTTATCTAAACCTGATTAAGGCTATATATGAAAAACCAACAGCCAACATCATACTAAATGGTCAAAAACTGAAAACCTTCACGCTAAAATCAGGAACAAGAGAAGGATGTCCACTATCACCACTCCTATTCAATATAATTCTGGAAACATTAGCCACAGCAATTAGACAAGAGAAATAAATAAAAGGAGTAAATATAGGAAAGGAAGAAGTTAAACTGTCATTATTTGCTGATGAAATGGTACTCTACATAGAAGACCCAAAAAACTCTGCCAAAAGACTTCTAGACTTAAATGACAGATTCAGTAGAGTAGCTGGATACAAGGTCAACACTCAAAAAACAATAGCCTCCCTGAACACAAGTAACAGACTCACTGAGAGAGAAATTAGGGAAACAATTCCTTTCACAATAGCATCCAAAAAAAAGAAATATCTAGGAATCAATCTAATAATAGAAGCAAAAGACTTCTACACTGAAAACTACAGCACTTTGAAAAAAGTGATCGAAGAGGATATCAGAAAATGGAAAGACATCCCTTGCTCCTGGGTAGGAAGAACCAATATTGTGAAAATGGCCATACTTCCAAAACTGCTATATAGATTTAATGCAATGCCAATTGAAATTCCAACACTATATTTCACAGAACTAGAGAAAACAATCCAAAAATTCATTTGGAACCAGAAGAGACCTAGAATAGCAAAAGCAATTCTAGGCAACAGAGACATGGCAGGGGATGTCACAATCCCCAACTTGAAACTATACTACAAAACTACTGTGATAAAAACAGCAGGGTACTGGCAGAGAAACAGACCTGAGAATCAGTGGACAGATTAGAAGATGCAGAAACAACTCCAGACATACCCAGCCACTTCATCTTTGACAAAGGATCCAACCACCCTCACTGGAGGAAAGATAGCCTCTTTCATAAATGGAGTTGGAAAAACTGGATTTCTACCTGCCAAAGATTAAAACTAGACCCATATCTATCACCATGCACTAAACTAAGATCAAAGTGGATTAAGGATCTAAATATTAAAACAGAAACACTAAACTTGCTGGAAGTTAAGTTAGGTAGAACTCTTGAAAACATTGGCATAGGAAAAGACCTTATGAACAAAACCTCAGTAGCACAGGAACTAGCACAAAGAATCAACAACTGGGATCTCATCTTATTAAAAAGCTTCTGCACTGCAAGAGAAACCACCAACAGAGTTGAGATAACATACAATGTAGGAAAAAAATTTTTAGCAGCTGTATCTCAGACAGAGGACTACAATCTAGAATATATAAAGAACTTCAAAAAAATCAGACCCCCCAAATTTAAAGACCCAATTCAAAAATGGGCATCTGAAATGAACAGACATTTCTCAAACAAAGAAGTAAAAGCAGCAAATAAATATATGAAAAAATGTTCAACATCACTGGTCATTTGAGAGTTGCAGATGTAAACAACACTGACATTCCATTTCACCCCAGAAAGAATAGCAATATCTATTTAACTTAGATGTAGGAGCTTTCTAGTTGTATAAAGTTCTCTGTAAGAAAGTTGAATATATTATATGAGTATCACAGGTGTATATTTTTATATTTCTTCTCAGAAAGCACTCCTCCTTGTTGTTAGAATGAGAAATGACTTTAAGAACCAAAACTGATGACTTTAGAGTAAATTATCTGCCTAGTTTATACCTTCCTTAAATGAAGCTTGCAAGATTAATTGCTACCTTGAATGTTGCTACATTGAAGTATATTCACTTAAGTTTAGCCTTCTAGAAATATGACGTTGAGTCATGTACTACAAATTTAAACCTAAAAGAAAACAGTGAAGTGGTAAATATAGAACATCTCAAAGAAAAGTAATTGATAAAGAATCTTTGTGTGGTTATTGAGGCTTCTCACCTGAGACGAGAACGTTTTGACAATGCTAAGGACAAATTGAGTTTGAGCTCAGGGATTTGCCTGTCTTCTGTCTCAAAACTGCAGTAGAGTTGTTAAAGTAAGTTGTGGTTAAAATCTACCTGACAAAACTACATTTTATACTGAGGAGTCAATGTGATTAAACAGTCATCCTGTGGAGAAGAGTTTAGGTACAAAATACCTCTTAATTTGCAGCATATTGTCAACTTTAAAATTCTTTTTTCTCTTCTTAAACATTCTTTTCTGAATTTGCAGTTGTGAAAGCCCCATATGTTTCACTACAGAACGGCTCTGTGAGAATAGGTTGGGCTGCATCCACTTGAGCAACTCCTCCATGCCTGTCACTTCACTTCTTCAGTTCAGTCCTCAAATACTTGGATTTGTTCCCATGTAAGAGACAGCATGGAAAGACGTGTTGGTTGACCTCATAGTGCATTTTATTCCCTTGTGGCCTCAAACTACTATAGAGATTAAGCTAGATAACTCCAGGTATCTATTATTGTTTAAGAAGCATCTGAGTTGGCTCTAAGACTTGTAATTTGATTGAAACTCCAATTTTATGTCTACCCTACTGATATTTCTGTGTACTAATCTACCCCTATCTCATGCCCAAGATACAAGTAAAACAGAGAATCCTCATGAGATTAAGCCACGGAATCTTTCATGTTCATTCCCTTCTTTATTTCCAAGTAGCACATTAGAGACAGTAATATTCATTGGATTTATGAATGATCTTTCTACAGATTCCTGAGACTGTATACACCCTCTAATTCTCTGACCATTCTTGAACACAGACACCTTTCAAATTCCACTTACAGCATTCTGAACTTCTCTACCCTTGCATGGCTTCTCACTCTACTCAGTCCATAGTCCTAACTACTGTTTCTTTAACTTAGTCCTTCTCAGCTAAAACAGATCCCATAGCTGATTTCTCATGAGCTTTTGGATTATAAGAGGCTTAGTTCAGAGAGAATTTGTGACTTTAGTTTAAGATAAAATTAGATCAGCCTTCAGGCTCAGGGATGGAGAATATGAGCATATGGTTATCCTATTCTATTCATTTCTTTACTGTTCTTCCATTCTGAATTGATTAGACATAGTAACCAAAAACAGAAACCAACCATCTGATGAGAAAGTGTGTAAATGAATTGAATGTTTTTAAGTCTTTCTTTTGAAAAGTACACATTTGGGAGACATTATAATAGAAGTTAATGTATATGGAAGGCTTGCTATATTTGTGCTCTAGGCTAAATACTTTACTACAATATACTTGCCTGTAATTCTTACAATGGCATTGCAAGTTAAGTACCATTATCACTTTCCAGTTTTACAAATTCAGAAGCCAAGGCTCAGAGATTAAATAACTTACCCAGAGCCTGGTAAGCTATCTCACACAAGGAGGTAAGTGGTTCTGCACTTACACTAAGCGATGATGGGCTCTAATCCAGGAGGTGCCATGGATATAGATTCTAATGTGCACGTGTTCCTGGAGTTAAACAAGGCACTGCCTCGTCCCCAGCAGTGAAGAGTAAAATCAGAGCTGAACATATGTCTGCTTGACTTAAAAATCCAGGCTCATCACCACTAAGCTATACTGGGATAAGCAATAGGGTTTAGAGACATGAGCTGTCCTTGTATCAAACAATTACTGGAATAAATGGGGACATATTATGTTACCACTGCAGATGTTTGCCATCTTTTGTGCACAACGCTTAACACAAAGGATCCCAGATCTCCTGGAATAGAACTATTTCAGCCTTAATGACAATGGTGGAAAAGTACACCCACTGTAAGATAGAGAAGACCAGTGTCTGTATGCAAAAAAAAAGCCCATATGTAAATCAGGTTTCATATATTTATAGAATTTATAAAAGAGACACCTTTTTCCTTTGGAGAAGAAAATGGCAGCATGCATTTTATCCATCCTGTATTTTTTAAGTCTATGTTTATAATGGGAATAAGAAGAAACTGAAATGCAAAATAAGATAACAATTTAATAAGCTGTGATAGATCTAACTGACATTGTATGTTATCACCATGTAAATACAACCAATAATGAATGCTGGCAGGGCTGTGGGGAAAAAGGAACCCTCCTCCACTGTTGGTGGGACTGGTGCAACCACTGTGGAAATCAGTGTGGATATTCCTCAAAAAAGGAGGATTACAAGTCCCATTTGACCCAGGTATTCCCCTGCTGGTATCTTCCCAAAAGAATTAAAAGTTCATACCACAGTGATATGTGTGCACTTGTGTTTATAGTGCCACAGTTTGTAATAGCTAAATCTTGGAAACAGCCCAAATGCCTGTTGACTGGTGACTGGATAAAGAAGATGTGGTTTGTTTGGGGTTTTTTTAGTAAAATGGAGTACTACTCAGCCACAAAGAGTGATAAACTAGAGACATTTATAGCTAAGTGGATGCACATTGAGGCCATACTCTTAAGTGAAATAAATAGAACACACATGTGTAAATACCAAATTGTCTCTCTGATGTGAGAAACTGAAAGTATAAACGAGGACCAAAACGTATAATAGATAATGTGAAATATGAAGCAAAGGTTCAAAGGGGAAGGGGAAGTGTGTGTGTGTGGGGAGGGTATGGGTGAAAAGAAAGAAGGGAAAAAAAAAATATGAGAAAAGAAGGAAAAATGGAAACAAAGCTTTTGTAAATAGGGAGGGGTGGAGGGGTGGATGGGAGGGAAAGGGAATGGGAAAAAACAAGAACTAAGATATATTGTCTACAGGTACAAATTCCCAATGATGAATATGATCACAATATATATCTAAAATGTACATGCATATGAAAAAGACATGCACATGAAAAAAGGCTGGAAAGGAATACTTATACATACAAATGTAATTGTTGCTATGTTAGAGTATGTGATTTATTTTGTTGTTTATACTTTCTATAGGCCCTGTAATGTTACAGCAGTGTTCGTAATTTTTTTAAAATAAAGCAAAGATTATTTTAAAATATATTTTGTGTAGGAAAGAAATATAATTTAACTTTAAGCATTTGTTTAGCTGCTTAATTTTCCTCTGAAAACAAGAAATAAAATCCAATCAGAATTGTTAATTACATAAACATCCCATACTGCAGTTTTAAACAATCTACATGATGTAATGACCAGTTCTAAAGATCACTGCCTTTATAAGCACATTATAAACCATAAATTATTGTAATTTATGAAATACAATAGAACAGTAAGATTATGTTTACTTTCCTAAGTATTCATCAGGGAAAATATTGGTAATTAGTTAGTACACAATTTATAATTTTATGTTCTAAACTTGTGCTTCATTTAACATTTATTTTTGTTCAGTTTTGTTAAACTACCACTTTGCAAATATTTTATTCTAGAGTTACAGCCCATCATGTTCTAAAACTAACTGAATTGCCAGGGAGGACATTTCCTGTATTATTCTACTTGAACTGTTACAACAAAATGCCACGAACAAAGTGGCTTATAAACAACAGAAACTTATTTCTCACAGTTTTAGAGGTTAGGTCAAGGTGCTAACAAACTCTGGGGAAAGCCCATTCCTGGTTCATAGATGGGGCCTTTTCCCTTCATTCGCACATAGTGGAAAGGGCGAGGCAACTCTCTGGGGTCCCTTTTATAAGGGCATTAATCCCATTCATGAGAGCAGGACCCTCATGACCTAACTGTCTCCCAAAAGACCCTACCTCCTAATATTATCATGAAAGATAATATGTTTGGATATCAACATAAGAATTTTGGAGGAACATAAAAATTAAGACCAGAGCACCTCATAATCAAAGTTGGCCATTTTTAAGACTCACACTGAAAGACAAACGAATATTTTCTCTCCCTTTGTGATCATTAGCTTTAATACTGAACACTTTTGTTTTTGATTAGGGAGTTTTGTCAAAATGAATTAATCTTGATACTTCAAATAATATGTCAGCTTTTATCTATTCTTTTAGTTTATTTTCATGCAAAAAAGTGTTATTGAGAATTAGAAGGGGCTACTGAACTAATGTTTATCTTCTCCTGTTTTCAGTGATGAAGTTGGAAAGAACAGAAATCAAGAATATTACACCAGGGGGTACAACTGCTGGAAAAAAATCAATATCATTTTAGGGGCAACAGCTAATATCACTTTTTTTTTTTTTTGGTACTAAGGATTGAACTCGGGACCTCGCACTTGCGAGACAGGCACTGGAACCGCTGAGCTAAATCCCCAGCCCAGTCAATATCACTGTTATTTGGACTGTCTCAAATTAGGATGAAGTGCAAGTGCAGAGATAATTGAGGACCTAACTTTAGTGGCCTGGATTAGAGATCAGGCTCAATTGCTTTCCAGTTCTTACTTAATTCCTTATCTCTCTGACAAAATTTAGTATTTCAAAAGAAAGTATTTTGTAAAGCACTGTCTCTTCCCTTCCTGCACTCTGCAATAATATGTAATGGTCTATCTCAGTTCACTGTGCCTTTTCCAAGCAGGTTTCCCAGATTTTCTATCTTCCTCTCATTCTCCCGGCACTTGGATCCCTGGCTTTGTTTCTGCTTGGTTTTAACATCTAGGCAGAACCCCTCCTTTTCATCCACAGCATTAACGTCCCACTTGGCTATTAGCTGTGCACATAGTTTAAGTGTCTATGTTAGTCTCCATAGTCTTTTCTTCCAGGCGCACACATGGCCCTATAAGTCCCTTCTTTCGTACTTGCAACCATGCTAATTCCACCAAGGAAGAGACATGTATACACTAACAAGGTGAGAAATTCAAGAAGAGAAGGCTTAAAGAGTGAAAAGACTGAAAAAAATCTAAGCATAGGTAGGTTAGATAGGTTATGTTGAATTAGAGATTCCTGTGGAACACAAAAATAGAGATATTTAGGAGGCTGTTGGAGTTGGAAATACATATAGAAGAATCTAAACTTGTTAGTGAGATGCAAAGCTCTGAGTGTGGCTGAAATTTCTCAGGGAGGGTATCAAATAAGAAGAGGAAGAAAGGAAGAGTATAAGGGACATGCCACGAAAGTAGAATAAGTACCAAAATGTGTTCAGTAGATTGGTATTACAAGTCACAAATAACTTTAGCAAGAGCAAAAAAATGTTCAAGGAGAAGTAGGAGGAGATACAGATAAGTTGTAGTGGAAATCAATAAATCGTAGGAGGAATGTGCTTTATAGGCATTTGCCTACTACTATCTGTATATTTTATGTGCCAGCCAGTCACAGTGACAGAGGCAGGAAAACTACATCAGGTAATTACAGAAAATGGAAGATGGTGGTGACAACCTCAGGATATCTGGGAAATCTCTACTGGAATTTTAAAGAAAGTTTATAATACCTACATAATTTGTTTAAAATTTAAGTCATAGCAAATGTATTGCATGACCAGTGATTTTTGTTTTTACATATTTGCAAGATTCAAATGACTTGAGTGAAAACAAAAGCTTTATGGAATTCTTAATTTTGATTGTGTTATACAACAGAAAATGAGATCTTTTTTATAGTTTTCACAATAGAAAGGTGCTGATAGGGTGTGTATGTAGAGGATGGCATAGGGGCCAACAGAGACACAAGAGGGTAAATATAGATATTTACTAACTCTTTAGAGTCTAGTGAAAATTTTAATAATATAGTATTCCCAAAGAAGTAAGAGAAGAGATGGTAACAGCAGAATCTGCCATCTTACCTGCAAATATGTCTGAGTTAAAGGATTGAATGGATGTGTTTCTGTCTCTGAGTAATCCATTCATGAAAAGGAAGGCCTAGGGCTGCCTTTCCATTAAGAAATGATCTACGGAAGACTGCGGCTGGGGTGAAATGTATCTGAAATAAACTCCAGTTGTTCTCACTTATCTATATACTGATGTGGTTTTCCTTAGTCCTCTCTCTTAGAAATCATCAAAATAGTGATACTGATTCATAATATTTCACAGTTCAGAAGGATTCCTACAGTTGGGATTTCGCGCTAACTAAATAGGAAAAACATTGGGATTGAAGGTAGAAATTATGTTTCCCAAAACAAAAATTATTACTAAAGGCAAAATAAGTGATTCCTTCTTTTCAAATGTTAGATAAATGCTGCAATGTTATATTTAGAAGTTCAATGAGAAGAAATTGAAACCTTCCCTATGAAGAAAGTAAAGTTCTCAGTTTTTGTAGACTACTACCCAGGTTTGTTATGTACTTTATGCTTATTTACAAAGCACCAACGAAGGTTCCTAAATGAGTTGTTTAACGGAAAACTCATTAATTGCTATCCGCACTCAAAGGATTTGAAGTTGGTCCACCCAAATGATTTTTTGTAGTTGTTATTATATGGGTGTCTTAGCATGTTATAAGGAATTCTGTTCCCCTCACAGTAAGTTCTCACAGGTAGCAGCTGTGGAAGTACTGGGTGATAACACACCCAGAATGAAAGGAACAACAGACAAGCTTTCTGGGCATGGTTTGGCCATACTGCAACAGTGAAGGTTTATCCTAAGATGATGCTCAGCTTCCCTCACCATTTATGGACATTTGAACAGAATACCTCAGGATACACTGTGAATTTCATCCTCTACTTGAAATGGATGAGTCCTGGCACAGTTGCACATGAGACTTTCCACCAGCATAGTTTTGTAGTCCTTTCTTCTCTGGATGTTGCATCTTTCCACTTCTTTTCTCACTCCCGGTGCCAGTTTGTTAATATTTCCCTCCTGAACCTCACCAGAAGGAAGTGCTCTCCTCTCTCCTCACTGCTTTTGAAATACATTTTCCTCTTTCTCTGGCTTAAACAAACAAAAATCCTCCTCACTATCAAACCCATTGCTTTAATCAATCAAAAGTCAACTTACCTTTTCACAGAGGGTAAAGACAGTTCAAACTTTAAGCTCTTCAAGAGAAATGGGAAAAGGGAGAAAAAAATAGAACATTAATTGACGTCTTAAAGAAGCTTGTCAATATCCTGCTAAAGTAGCAAAAACTGACCTTTTGTGTTTTATCAAAGTTTAAGCTTACGGACGCCCAAATAAATAGGGTATTCAGGAAAAAAAATACATCCCTGAAAAACATAACTAAATTGGTTTTGTGAAGGCAAATCAATCTATAGACAAAAATGTAGGCCACAGGTTAAGCTCTTCCCTTTACAATTCAGGAATAGGCACTGTGATGGCTTTCTTGTTATTGTTGATTTAATTTGAAGGTTTCTATTTGACTTACCCCTGTTTTTCTTCCTCACAAATATGTTAAAATGTAAGATACAGGGTTCAAATTCTTAGTATACCTGTTTCATTCACTAAGGAGTACAAAGCTTTTTCAAAGGAGGCTTAAATACTACAGTACAAGTGCTTAATAGAAGATACTTCATCCTGGTGTTCTATGTGCTTTTATGTTGATTCAACAGCAGTACTCATCCTTAATTTTTGTAATGGCAATATGTGATTTTGATAGTGGGAGCAACCTTGAGCCTACAGTGCACTCTAGGTGTATATTGCTTATAGTACACATTTGCCTTTCAAACCGTGTGCTTTGTTTTAGACAGGTATCAAGAAAAAAAGGAATTACATGTTTCACTTTCATTGTGTCAAGGTTTCTTATCAAGATTGTTTTCACAGTTGAGCAGAAGGAATAACATTTTTCAGAATTCAGGGAACTATATTTTTTTCCTGAACACTCTTGCTGTTTGTTATTATTTTGTCTTTTTTGCTCCTTTCATCTCCCACCTCCCACCAAAACACTTCTTCCGATATATCTATGTTTTACTCAAATATTAATTTATCAAGCTTTCCACTACTATCCCCAGGGTTATATCAAGAAGTAGTTTAGGGATTTACTGAACTAGTCCTATCAGATGATGGATCAGGATAACCTATCTAAAATAATAGCAGTAGAAATGGAGAAGTAGAAACAATCAAGTTATATAAATGTTTGTTTGTATGAACAGAATAAAATTCTCATTTATTGAGCATTTACTATGTGTCAGGCATATATATATATATATACACACACACACACACACACACACACACACTCTCATTTACCCTTTAAAAATGAACTTACTAACTTAAGAAATAGTTGTGACATTCTGCACTGTATAGGATATTTTGGATGAGATATACATTATCCAGGGGGCATAACATATTTTCTGTCATAAAGGTACATAATCATGGGTGTGTCAAAACCACGTTTATTCTTCAGAATATTTCTAATGATGAATTTTTAATTTTATAAGTTTTATTATATTAAACAATGAGTGCTTAACAGAAAAAATAAAATATTTCACTTTTAATATTTTTGAGTGTTTATTTAAAAAGTATCAAAATTTCCAACATTGACTGGTTTTTGGTGTACAAAGTCTAAAAAAGAGCATCAGAAATAAAAACCCATGTGAACTACAATGAAAATATCAATGGTACTCTACAAAAAAAAAATCTTTACTTCAATTATTACACCTAAGGCGGTCTTCACACATGACAACAGCACATTCTATACACAGATATCACATTGACAGCACATGTGTTTTGCTTTCCTGGCCTTTTTGTAGGACATACTTGACATCTCACTGGTCTTGCTGTTTTGTAAGGAGTTTCTTGTATTATACAATGCGTCATTAACAGGAACATGAAATATCAATAAAATAAAGTATTAAATTCTTAATATGTATTGTGCATTAGAATAAACATCAACATTTTCACATCAGCTGTTTACCTTCTTGCAAAACCTGAAAGATAATATCAGAAATAAAAACCTATATGAACTACAATGACAATCCAATAGAACTCTGTGATGAAAACAATCTTTGCTTCAAATGTCACACCCAAGGTGGTCTTCACATATGAAAATAGCATGTTCCACACACAAGTATTGCTCACACTGATGGCACATATGTTTTGTTTTCCTGTCCTTTCTTGTAGGGCACAGTTGATATCAATTTGGTTTTCTGTTGTTGCAGCAGATCTTTGGGATGCTGTGCCTGCCTGTTCACCTGTCAGCTCACCAGTGTGTTCCACAATATTTTGCATAGTTCCCTGGTCAGAAACATTTTGTTTTCCTCTGCTATAAATGATCTCTATGAGTTCCAGTTCCAATCCTCTAAGAAAATTTCTCTGGGGTATTTTTCACTTGGTATTTTCTTTGTAAACTATCAAATTATTTATGCCACACATTTTTTTCTTTTTTTTTTCCATTAAGTTTATTTGTACATTTTAGGCATACAACACAGTTACAGTCATCATTGGGATCTTGTACCTTTACATGATGTATCTTGGTTCTTATTTTTTTCCCCATTCCCCTGCCCTCCCTTCACCCCCTCTACCCTTACCTATGTACAAATACTTTGTTTCCATTTCTTTCCTTTTCTCATATTTTTTCTTTACCCTTCTTTCCTTTCTCCTACCCCTCCGACTTCCCCTACTCCTTTAGACCTTTTCTTCCTATTTCACAATATCAATTATACATTTTGATCTTTATTTACACTTTTAGTTTTTCATACCAGAGAAACTATTTGGTATTTACACATCACACGTTTAAGATTAAGTAAAACACAGCCGTTGGCCAATGCTTTGTTTCCAGTGACATCATAGTTTCTGCATAACTCATCAACACATTGTACTCTGCCTTTGGTTTTGTTGTAGAAAGTTTACATCTCAGGCTTCCATTTTGTTGAGATTTCCCTATCAATATTTCCATCGTGGTGTAATGTTGTCATCAGCAGTCCCAGTTTGTTTTTCTTTGTGATATACAAGGCCAAAGTAAATCTTTCTGAAATCCAGTGATTGTACTATACAATTCTCTGTTTTGAAACTGCAACATTTCATTTGGAATTTCTGCTTTGTTCCTGCATACAATTCCTATGCTGATCAACTTGTGCTCTGTTAGCAAATGTAACATCGCTTGGAAACTGGTAAACCAATTGTTAAATGTCACATTCTGATTAGTTTGAGAGATGGGAACAACAAATCTGTTCACAACATCATTTGGTTTATTACTATATGAATAAGGACTTGGTGGCTGAGTTCCAGGATAAATTTCTAAATTGAAAGCAAAATGTCTTTGCATCTACAAGGACATAAATTTTTATGCTATATTTTGAAGGTTCTTTTTGGCATGCGCTCCCTGAAGCTCCAGAGGCCATGAAATGCTGTAAAATGTTCATCAATAGTCATGTATTCAGATAATGTGAAAATTTCTTGACAATTACTCACAAATCTGTCAAACAATGACCAGATAGTGGCCAGATTATCAGCTTTCTTTCTTGACAGTGGTTTTGTCATCAAGCTTCAGGCAATTTTGAAGGAAACCAGATCTCCTCAGTGTTATTGTTATTCTACAAACCTCAAGCCCACATCCATGCTTTTCCATAAGTCATTTACATTCCGGTGATTACCATGAGAAAGCCTTGCTAAGTACAGCAGATCTATGAATGCTTTCAGTTTAGCTAGTTAGGTGTCATAATAAATACATTTCTGAGTATGGCTATAGGTGCATACAGAACTTTTTACTTGTATTTCAGCCTTTGTATATTTCACAACATCTTGTAGCACTTTGTTATTTCTAACACTGAATGGCAGTGCTGGAATTCTGTCCAATAGGTTTCACCCCTGCAAAGGTCCTCACTATATTTTCAGACCTAGTTCTAACATTGGATAGTTCCATTTGGCTGCATGACCATTTCGCAACATTTCAACTAGTCACATATGCACTCACATTGCTGTTTTCCTTTTCATCTGAATCAAGGAGGTCTGCATTCCCTGTGTCTGTATTGGTAGATTTTTGCACTATTTCACTGTCATAGGAACTTTGGCTCACATGGCCAATATTAAAGTCATCATCATCATCATCATCCATCCATACCACTCTACTGTTATGAAAATATGTATTTTACCATAATGGATCATCTTCATTATCCATGTATTGTAGGCAGCTAAGTTAATTAGAAATATTATAGGCAGTCAGGCAGGGCTGGACCCTCAAAGAAGTTGATACAGAGGAAAACTGTCGGTGAAGGTACATTCACAGAAGGCCAGGCTTCAAGAAAAAGAGGAATGACTATACTCACATACTCCTCCTAGGGATGAAGAGCAGTGATTGATATTCTAAATAGACATTGATCACTTTGGATGGGGACTAAAACCTCCCCCATTCCTTCCTGGAAAATCTTTGTTCATTTTATGTGTACTTGCTACATGACTTGCTTCCCCATTTAATCAATATTAACTAAGTGACCCTTTTTTGTAGTCTTATTGGTTGACTATAGTTTCATCCCACCTTATACCCACCTTGTGATTTCCCACTGGATCAACATTACCTAAGAGACTACACTTAAAATCTTATTAGTTGACTGTAGTTTTGTCCCACCTTGAATCTGCCTCATGGTTTTGCTCAGTAAAACACCCATGAGATGTGGGATGGGTGGGGGGAAAACCCACTTTCTAAACCCCTCTTCTGTCTCTCTTAGACAGCAGCTTTCTTTCTTTCAATAAATTCTTCCTACTCTTAATCTCCATTGTTCCTAGAATTCATTCTTCGATTTTAGAGAACATGAACTTGGCATGTCAGACATCTAGAAGATTGGGAGTCATAATATTTCCCTTATATTATTTGGAGGTCCATATATCACACACCCTATATATCATGCATGAGTAATCTGATGGTTCACTTTTGACCTCCTCAAAAACTTGCAAATCTGGTTTCTCATGTGCCATTGCACTGAACTGGGTTACTTCTACCAGAAAAATCAAAAGAAAAAATTTTAAAAAACAAATTCTGGAGTGGTGTGGGTGTATTATACCCTACATGATGCTCAGGTAAACATATGCAAAACCCGTTAGCCGGAGCATAATGTAGATGAAAATCCTTGTTTGACACTTTTGCACAGGTATATACACCTTGCCTTTCATTATAGCAAGCAGATAAACACAAAGATTGCTTCCTGTATCCTTCAGGGAAAGGTACTGAGACACACAGTTAGCTACTATTATGTTAAAGTAAAGATTTACAGGAGAAAAGTAAGGGATGGGTTTTTGAAACCCAGTGTTGTACACCCAAGGTAAATTGGTAAGCTCTGAGTAAAGCAGATTGTCTCACATAATACATCCAATCAGTTGAAGGCCTTTTATAGAACAAAAAGATCAACTTCCCTGAATAAGAAGGAATTCTCCAGAAAACTATTTTGTGCTTCACCTGTGGTGTCAACTCTCATGGATCTCCAGACTGCCTGCTCACAGTGCATATCTGGACTTGCCAATCTCTGTTAATTCCTTATAGTAATCTTTCTCACTCTCCTCTTTCCATGATACACACACACATACACACACACACACACACACACACAATTATATTGGTTATATTTCTCTGGAGAACTCTGACTAATACAGTATCTTTCTAGACAAAAAAAGATGATTGAGAGAGCTGTGATTAAGAGATGATTATAACATTGAGATTTCAAGTCATTAGCTCTGAGAATAACTACTTTAATGAAGTACAGAAGAAAATGACCAATTAAAATGTTTATCTTTTGTTCAAATATTTTTTCTAAACACAGGGATTTTTCTATCTTGAACATACTTCTCAACAACTAGTTAGATAACTTACATGATATATACATATTTTTAGATAGAGGGGAGAGAGAGAGACAGAGAGAATTTTGACTAACACCCTTATCATTCCCTTATGATTCTATAGAAGAAATGTTGCCTTGGGGATATTGCTGCCCTCTATTATGCCTAGGGTACATGGAATAAACTTGGCAACTCAATTCCTTTACTGCAGACACTATGCAAAAAGGAATATTTTCTTATTTCATAACAAGTTGCATCTTTGTTCTACTGGCAGAGATAGCAAGATGAGTCCCTCTAAGAACCTGGGGATTTATATTGTGAAGGTCTGGCCAGCTAGGCAAAACCAAGCATGGTGAACAGCAAAAATGTACTTCAGCCTTCTACCTCAAGTGGCTCTAGCTCCAGGATGCTACCAAAGGGACTCAATAAAATGATATTAAAAGATTGAAAATGTCATGGTGACATTATCTTTTGGAAATACCAGACCATCACTTAAAACTCTGCTTCCCAATGGTACAGTTTGCAAGATTTGTAGCTGGAATTTGTGGGTTGTGTATGGCAATTCTCAGAACAACCTTTACAAAGAGTTTTGTGGATAAAAGTATTCCCCCTCCCCACATCCAACTCAGCAGTAATTATGTAAAGTTGTGCATGCTATGGACATTTTAACACAATATTTAGTGTTGGTTAATGTCTATAAATCAAGGTTATGTGGCAACTAATTGCATTTAGTTACAGAAAGAGGTTTTAGAGTGAAAACACATGTGTCTAAGGCACCATGTTTCCTGTGAAGAGTATTATTGATTTTTATGGGACTACAGAGGATACTTGAAGTAGCAAAGATTTTTTTTTTGAAGCTGGTCCTTGTCCATGTCCTTGATGGAATGTGCTGGTTCAAATCCTGTTCTCTTTTCACTATACTATTCCATGTTCAACACACAGCATAATTTTTTTTTTTTTGGTACCGGGGATCAAACTCGGGTCCTTGCGCTTGCGCAGCAGGCGGCAAAACCACTGAGCTAAATCCCCGGCCCAACAGCCCAATTTTTGTAAAAAACAAGACTTTATACTATAGGGTTTCTCAGCCACAAGTCATAGCTTTTATTATATAAAATTAATGACAAGAAAATGGAATAGATTTTGGGTTTTCTCTACGATTCATAATTTTCAAGATCCATAGTGAAAAAAAAGATGGTGTAGCAGCCCAAAGACATAAACCTAACCTAAACATGTGGAAAGATGAATGAAAAGAACTTGCCTAAATGGAGTGAAGCAAAATAAGTGTTGAGGAACATTATATTATATGATAATTTCATCTTTACACTCCCAGATTTTAGAATGCAAATGATATGCAAATAAATGGTCCCTATTTGCTCAATGGAGAGAAAACTGAGCTTGTCTCAACAATATCCATTCTACTTTCTCCCACTTTGTGGCCAAGATGAATTTAGGTGGGAGTCATCTTTCTAAGCAGCCCTGCAAAGATGATGTAACCAATAAGAATGATATGTTAGCTTGATTGGATTAAGAAATGCCTAATAGATTAGTGAAGCACACTTCTGGGTGTGTCTGGGTGGGTCATAGAGGCATGATTATGGGTACCCTATATGGCTCCCAGCTTCTTCCTCTCTGGCACTGTTCCCCTGCTCTGCTTCCAGGCCACCATGAACTAACCATCCTTGTTCTGTCATACCCTTTTGTCATGATGTTTCTGCTTTGGAGTATATTGACGATGGACTCAATCTCCTGAAATCACAAGCCAAATTAAAGCGCTCTCTTCTTTTAGGTTGTGGGTTTAGGCATTGTCAGTGCAACAGGAAAACTGTCTAATACAGATGGGTTCTGATAGCCCTTTCCAATCACAGAATAACATGCCAGTGTGATGATAAAGGATGGCTCAGCTTAACCAAAGGTCAGGCTCTTATCTGATTGCTTGTGGAGAAAAAAAACTCTTATTTTTCCAGTTCCCCTTCTCCAACTCACAATTGACGGGATTAAAGAAGCATAAAAACATGAGTGTTGGAAGCCATGACAAAACCATCAAAGTAGCCAGCCTCAACATAAAGTAGAGCAGATCTAAGTAAACTGCAAAAATGGGGCCCAGATTCCTGAATGAACTATGCCAGAAGTCCACCATCCCTTTTCTGTTTCGTTTCTATATCAATAAATTGCTCTAATTATTTAAATTACCATTATTGAGTTTTATTATTTGCAACTAAGGTACCCCCACTGAAAAAATCCACTCAGAATATGTAGCTAGGAATGAAGAATGTCAGAGTTGAATATAATTTATAAATTTTAACTCAACTAGAACAAAATAAAATCATCCTGTATGTTCATTTCTAAAGAAACAAAGTTTTAAAATATAGATATTATTTATGGACCTTTGAAAGTGCAATTCTCAAGGGTATTTTTAACTAGGTTCAGCTTCCTTACAAATTAAAAAAATTATCTCTAGTATAATAAAATCCAACCCATAGGAGGCTTTATTGCTCAGCATTAACACATCAATTCCACTAAAAAATGGATATTAAGGTCCATCTCAATAGCCTAATCACTGTACAAATTGGTGCTATGGAATGATTGATTTCCTGCCACTTTCAGGATAATATTCTGCAACAACTATTCATAAATTAATGTCCTTGCACATAATGTTTAGCTTCCTTATGAAGATAGTCACTCATTAAGTTAAGAATTACTATTTTTCTAAAACTATCAGTACGTAAAAAATTTGATCATGGCTAGGCCCTTGATTAAAAATTCAAGAAATTCACAAAATGCATTCAAGTTTAATAAAGTAGAAAAGTAGTAAAGTAGAAATGATTCTAATGAAGTAAGAAAATTTCAATTTAACCTCAAACCATATTTTCCTTTATAACAGAAGTGCAAACAATGGCCCTTCTGGTGAATTATTGAAAATTATATTTTGATCACCTGCCAAAGCCAAGTCATATGATTGACTGAGCAGGTCACCAGGCCATTTTCTATCCAAAATATTTCTCCTGTAAATGAAATATTACTGTCAATGATGCAACTATAAAGAAAGCACAATTCACAACATTGTACCTTCTGCCTGCTACTGTATCAATCTGAAAATGGACTTTCCCTATTTTCTACTTCTACCCTCATATCTTGAATCATAGAGACTTAGAAGTAGAGACAGGCTCTGGAGACTATTCTTGATAATCTAAGTGAAAAAATATATCTTAAACTGCAAGGTTAAGCAACGATTTTTATATGTAAATAATTTCCATAAGTATGTATAAAACAATTGGCAATTAATTTTAACCATGGTCTAAACTAATGTATCTAACTTATATCTTATATATTCTAAAAGCAATATTTTCAAATATAATTAAATCTTATCTGTTTATAAAATTTCAGGATTTCTGTTTGGTGAAATTTTCAGTGGTTCCCATATGGAATGGATTTGAAATTGACCTTGGATAAATCAAATTCTTTAGGGCAGTTTTTCATCTGTAAAGTGAAATGTTTAGAATGATGATGACTAACATTACTTTCAATTAAAAATTACAAAGGTAATTATGACAGCATCAACAACAATGTCCCGGATCTCGATGACACTATGAAAGGATGTCTAAAGACTGGTCTTTATTTTTGTTATGACTACATAGAAGAGTTTGGTGATTACTAATAAGTTGAAATATGTTGATCATCTAAGATCTTACATATTCTGAGTATTTTAGGAGTTAGTTCAGAACCAGTCAAATTTTCAAAGATAAGACCAACAAAGTAACACTATTTCTTGTTATTATCCCTGGAACTAACAAAAATATCATGGACAATCCAATAGCTCATTTTGGAAAGGATTAGTACAGTTAAGGAAGAAAGCATTCCAAAAAGACACATTTGTTGTGTTAGAAGTGCTCTATTTATAGCCTTGAGCATTGCCACCAAATTGAAACCATCCAGAGACTTTTTTTTTTTACTAAAGAATTATTTAGATTTCAGAGCAATTAAGTGGAAATTTGACTTTGAAGCTGTAACAAAATCAAAACCAATACCAATTTCTGAATGAATTATTGCATTTCCTTTAGTTACAAAGACTAAATGCTGAAATATGGAGAGGAAGAGAAAAGAGAAATAACTGATTTCTTTAATGAGATTTGATTTTCATACAAGGTCCTAGTTCGTTACCCAGTATTTGTGCTCCTCAAACTTTATACATATTTGTTAATTATTGTTTCACTATATTCCTAAATAGTACCATAAGAAAAGATATCTTTCATTCTTACAGAAAAAAACAAAACACAAAATATACATTACGTTCTTTAAAAAAAAATAAGAGTGTGAGCTTTCTAAAAGTGTAATGGTGTCACTTGTTCATTCAAGAAGTATTTACTGAGCATCATCTTTGTGCCAAGCATAGCACTAGACCCTGGAGATACAGATGAATAATACAGATAAGGTCTCTATTCTCAAGGAACCTACAATCTAATTAGGAAGACAGCCAATTAAACAAGCAATTCCATTACCCTGTGACAGGTATTAAGTAATGAACAGAGTGCTGCAGAACCACAAATAAGGCACCTCTACCCAAGAGGCTTCCATGAAAAAATGACATCCAGCCTGAGGAATTTCTTTACTTAGGAGTTGAGTTAAAAGGAGTTTGTTTTTAATAGTAGAAAACCTATACATAAAGAGTAGCTCAGTGATTACCTAGATTTAGGGATTGAGAGGTAACAACTAGGAGGTAGTGTTTTTATTTGGGATGGCAAAAATGACTGGTTGTGGTTGTGCAACTCTGTCAATGTGCCAGAGTCTATTGGATCTTTCATTTTAAGTTTGTAAATTGTGTGGCATGCAGATTTTTGGTTTAACAAATTTGCTTTGTTTTAAAAAGAAAACCTACACATAAAGCACTGTTTTGTGTGCATTATATGCCTTATCTAATTTCCACAAGATGTCTTCATGATAAATACTGTTTCAGTATTCCTATTATGAAGATTAGGCTCAGAGAGATTGACTTGTCTAATGCCATATGGCTAATAGGAAAATCAGGATTACATGGCTCTGTTTGATTTGAAAACTCAAGATATTTCTAATATTCCTAGTTGTATAAAAGAAAAATTTTTGGCAGAGAAGGTGAGCTGGTCCCAGTACCCGGAAGGAAGCTCCCCACCTCCATCCCAGGCTCCTAGGGCAGAGAAGCTCAGCCGGTCCCAGCACCCAGAAGGAAGCTCCCCCACTGCCATCCCAGGCTCCTAGGGCAGAGAAGCTGAGCTGGTCCCAGAACCCGGAAGGAAGCTCCCCCACCACCATCCCAAGCTCCTAGGGCAGAGAAGGTGAGCCACGTGGGCACCAGAAGACCCCCTCCCCCGCCCCGTGGAAGTGAGAAGACACATAAACAAGCCTCAAAAACAGATTTCCAGATCACCTACAGCAACCCCAAAGGGAAACAAGATGGAACAATCTGATACTCAACCACCTGGACTCTCTGAACTGGCAACAAAAGAGGATCTGGAAAAATGAAATCAGAAATAATTACTCAGATAACAGCAAAGATTTTGCTCATGGTGCAAGACATGATTAATAAATCTAGAGAGGACACAGATAAAAACGTAGAGGATCTGAGGAACATGATGGAATCCCAACATAGGAAACAAATGGAATCCATAAAACAGATACAAACAGATTCCCAAGAGATTAAAAACTCCATCAAAAGTCTGCGCAGCAGAATGAACCAATGTGAGGATAGAATTTCATGTATAGAAGATAAGATTGCAATTAGTGAAGAGGAAAAGAAAAATTGCTTTAAAATTGTAAGGGAACATGAGAAATCAATCCAGCAGCTGCTAGACGATGCAAAGAAGAATAACATAAGACTGATTGGAGTCAATGAAGAAAGAGGAGAGAGTGCAGATGACATAAAAAAACTCTTCACAGAAGTGATGGCAGAAAACTTCCCAAGGAGGGGGAAAGAACTTGACATACAGATAAGTGAGGCATATAGGACTCCAAATAGCCTTAATCAAAAAATATCTACACATAGGCATATAATAGTTAGGATTCCAGAAATCCAACAGAAGAATAAAATTCTACAAGCAGTGAGAGAAAAGAAACAAATCACATACAAAGGAAACCCCATCAGAATCACACCAGACTTCTCAATGCAAACCCTCAAGGCAAGAAGAGCTTGGAGTGATGTATTTCAAGCCATAAAGGAAAACAGCCTCCAACCCAGATTGATGTACCCTGCAAAACTATCTTTCAAAATTGATGGAGAAATAAGATACTTTCATGATAAAGAGCACCTCAGGAACTTCATGAATACCAAACCGGCACTCCAAAAAATTTTAGACAATACCCTAGGAAAAGACAAGGAGGATCACAACCCCAGGAAACCCAGCAGAATGAATCCATTGGGTGTGACAAATTAAATGCAAAGGGGGAGAATCCAACAAAAAGAAAAAGTCATGACAAGGCTTTTAAAACTTTGAACTTCATCTCCCTAATGAGTGTATAATTCAATCTTATTATTGTACTGACTAGTATTTTTCTGATTCTAGAGTTGCACACCATTCCTTGTGCTATACTGGCTATTTATCATCTTCTTATGTCTACATTTTTTTTTTTTTTTTTTTTTTTGGTACCAGGGATCAAACTCGGGTCCTTACGCTTGTGTAGCAGGCAGCAAAACCACTGAGATAAATCCCCGGCCCTTATGTCTACATATTAATTGGGTTGTCTATTAATGAGCTGTAAGAGTTCTTTATATATTCTGGTCATAGGTTATATGCATTGTAAATATGGTCTGTTTAAGGACTGCTTTTCATTTTAATGATGTCATTTAAAGTTCTAAATATTGATGGAATCTCATTTATCAATTTTTTTCTTTTATACATCATGTCTTTTGTATCCTAGGTAGTTCTTGCCTACCCTGAATGCATAAATATTCTCCCTTATAATTTCTTCTTAAAGTTTCATACTTTTAGGCTTTCTTATTTAGGCTCATAGATCCCTTCAAGTTATTTTCATGTATGGAAATAAAGGGTTGAGGTTAATTTTTTATATATGGATACCAGGTGTTCTAGTGCCGCTTGCTGAAAACACTATCTCTTCCTCGGCTCTTGAATTGAGTTTATATTCTATAAAATGCTAATGTTAAATAATCTTTCAAAACTCAGTGGACCATATATGTGTGGTTCTATTTCTAGATTCTGTTTTATTCAAATGATCTATATGTCTTTCCTTACACCAACACTGGCTTGATTACTGTAGCCTTAGAAGAAGTCTTAAAATTAGGTACTAAACGTCTTCCAACAATGTTTTTGTTTTTGTTTTTAACTTTTCTAGGTCCATTGTACTCCTACATAACTTTTAAATTTCAATATCCAATTCTTCATTTATAGCAAGTATACACAGACCTGAATATTTATATATACCTTGTGTTTTCTAATCCTGCTAAACTCAAGTACAAGTTCTAGGGGCCCCTAGAGATTTCTTAGTATTTTCTCTGTAGATGATCATTTCATCTACCTATAAAGATTTTGCTTCTGCCGTGCCAATCCTATCCTAGATGTGTCATTTTATTGCCAGACTATTTTGGTGGGGCCTAGGTTTCAAAGTTTAATGGACAGATAAAGAGTAAGCATATCTGCCCTTGTTCCCCACCTTAAGGAGAAAGCATTGTATCTTCTCCATTTATATAAGGCATTCTTGATGGAAGTATGGAGTACATGTCTTTAATCTGTTGAGAAGGTTCTGTTCTACTTCTAGGCTCCTGATAGCTTTTACCATGAACAACTGTAGAATTTAGTCCAATACTTGTTCTCCAACTAGTGACAGGATCATATGACTTTTTCCTTTCCTCTGTAAAATGATGACTTTTGGGGGTAGATCTTCCAATGCTGAGCCAACACTGCCATCCCTATAACAAAACCACTTTCTATATCCTGCCAGATCTGACTTCCAATAGTTTGTTTTGTTAAACAAATTTCTATCTATGTTCATACTTTTTTCTTCTATTATCTTTATCCAGTTTTAGGATTAGCACAATGTTGAGTTCCTAAAATGAGGGGAGAAGCATTCCTTCTTTTTTCTGCTTTAATTGTTTGATATAATTTATCAGTTAAAATGTTTATGAGCCTGCTGTTGTCATATAGGTAGGTTTTCAAGCTAGGAATATACTTTCTTTAATAGGTGCTATTCAAATTTTATATTTCCTCCAGAGTTAGTTTCATTAATTTGTCTTCTAAGGTACATCTTAGAAGTTGTCGAATTTATTTCAAAAAAGATTTTTGTAATATGCTTTCTATATCCTTTTAAATTCTGTACAATCTGTGATAATGTCTCCTTGATCTTAATATTGTAATTTAAAAAATGTATAACCGATATTGTGTAACAGGAAGAAAAGGTCTAAAAGACCAGGGGAATTGGGAGGGTAGGGGAAGGGAAAAAAGGGAAAGGAAAAAATTTGAAAAGAGGAAAAAAAATGGAAACAAGGTCTTTGCAAATAGGGAAGGGTGGAGGGGGTGAAGGGAGGGCAAGGGAAGGGGAAAAACAATAAGAACCAAGATACTCATGTAAAGGTACAAGGTCCCAATGATGAATGTAACTGTATTTTATACTGAAAATGTACCAATAAACTGAGTGGGGGAAAAAAAAGTTTTTAATCATTGCCCTAACTCTACAGGAAAAAAAAAGAAAAATTTTTAATAAAATGTGGAAAAACTTCAACATAGCATGATAATTAGCAATAGAAAACATTATATTGACTTACCAGTACAGACACTCAGCTGACAACAAACAATTGTGTCCTCTCTCTAAAAAAATTATATTTAAAAAGTTAGTAAGGAGAAAAATGTCTCTAGAAGAAATGTCTCTAGAGTGACAAAAAGAATGGTGAAGTCATCATTATCCATGAACCATAGACTTCAATGAGTTTCTGGGAAGAAAAGGAAATAATGGTAGCCTACAAAGCAGCAAGAACCTGAAACCTTAACTGAGTGCAGAAGAGAATGATGGAGAAGAAACAGATTTACCTCTTAGAACTTGAGAACACTCAAGAGTGGATGGAAGTGAGAGTGGAGACATGGAAGTGAGTCCTGGAATGGAAATAATGTGGTGCATGGAAAGTACAGTATGTATTAAGAACAGTTGAGCAAACCATTCTGCTATAGAGATCACCTATAATCAAGTAGATGAGTGAAGAAAAGAAAGACCTGAGCAGGGGATAAATGTGTGTTGTGGGTTGTTTGTTTGATTTTGGAGAAGTTGGGTGTATCCTGAGATAACATGTTTTAAGCATCTTCTAATGAAAGGGCTGGCTCTTTATCTAATCCATCTAGCCCAAGGTCTGTGAATGAGGTAAATCAGGTTTTGAGGACCTCTTTTAAACACAAAGAATCAACCAAAACTCAGACATTGGAGAAAAACTTCTACTATGAACAAAAAGTGAGAAAAACAAGCAAACAAGGGAAAATTAATATGTGTTGTGTACATGTACCAACTCCACACGAGGAATGTAAAATGGAATGTAAAAAAAAAAATAGAAAATGGAAAATTTACAAAACAAGAAAAAAGGACCAAAGAGAAAGTGGAGACAGTTTACAGAACAGAAAAGAAACTTTTAAAGGGAGAGAGGAAGGAGAGAGCTTGAATGCACTCCAGTTATCATTCTATAAGATGTAAAAGAAGCTAGAGCACACATAAAATACAATCCTCTAATGTAATAAAGATGTTAATAGGTGATGTTCAAAACTGATAGATCAAGGAAAAACCAGTTTATTATTTGGAAACTTGGGAATAACTGCCAGAATAAGCAAATAAAAGAGATATAAGTGGTTCCCTCTAGGAATAAGGGCTAAAGAGTAAGGACGGACTAGAACCTAAAATTATTATTTTGTCATTTTAAAGATTTTTATGTTTTTGATTTTTAAAAAGTATATGCGTGTTTCTAACACAAATTGAAAAGTTTATAACAGGAAATATATCACATGCCAAATCATCTGTTAAGAAATCAAGGTAGGTTTCTGTTTAAATCTATTAAATACCTCCAGTCTTACAATTCAAAATAAGAATCAATGTGCTCGCTTTGTCAGTGCATATACAAAATAAGAATCAATGACAAAAGCAAATCATTAATAAACAATTCCAACTCCTTGCCCAGCATTCTATTCTTATGGCTCAATGACTCTTTAATTTGCTTTCTGACTCAGCTATTGATGAGTAGGAATTATACATTGAGTAATTATATAGATAAAGATCATATAGGTACATGTGTATCACATCATAAAATATTAAAAGTTCCTAACTGCATGGAAATCTATTGAGGAGTATTTGTCAAAACTGTTAATTCAGTGTAACTTATTCAATCTGAAAAATAAATAAATAAATATGTTGGGAATAAAGTCTCAGGAAAATTGAAAATTCTTTGCCCTACCTATTCTGTGTTGATTTTCTGAGTTGTTAGCAGGTTTTATGTGAAAATTTTCCTCTTTCTCATCTTTCCTAGATAATAAAAACAATATATTTCTATCACCAAAATTTGAGGGCAATGTTCTATTCTGGTTTCGATAAAAATAAAATAAAGCAAATAATTATTACTGTATAGGAATTAAAGTAGTAACTACTACTTGCCACCTATATTTGTTCTACTAATGTCACTCAATTTACTTCTGAAATATAAAAAATGCCTGTGGCAAATAGCTGCCTGTGGTTCTGTTCTTAAAGAGCATTTCCACTGATAAAATGGTGTTTTAGTCTTACTACACGTGACCATTCCTTTCTATCTTTTGAGAGCTACCTGCTCAGACACAGCACAATTTAGTGGTTGAGAGCTCAGGCTCAAGAGTCAAACCTAGGTTTGAATCCTGGCCTTGGCATTTATGAGACATATGACACTGGAGAAATAGACCTCCTTTAAGTTGCGTTTTTCTCTCTTCAAAATGGTGTTAGTTACAGCACCTAACTGAAACTGTTAAAAGATTAAAGAGATAATTTGAATGAATTAGTACATTTATTCACTAAAGTGCCTAGATCATAGTAAGTGCTCAAAAAATTATATTATTATTAAAATTTTTCTACAGCATTAGTTAAAAGAACTAATGGTTAAAGATAATAAGTATGCATCCTAATCCTAACTCAGTTATCACCTGTGTATGGGTTCCTTTTTAATTGGTGTGTCAGCCTTAATATAAGGTTTTGTACTAGATTATTCCCAAGGCCCCTTCTAGGTATGGCATTCCATAAGGTATGATTCAGTTCTTAATATCCATGACTCGCAAGTCTGTTGGACATATTTTAGTAACAGAATATATACTAGTAATGAGGTATCATGATTATGTGGAGAAAGGTATGAATAGGAAGACTTTAAGAAGCAAGACTGTTTATTCTTGAGGAAGCAAATGATTTTATATAGGACTTAAAGCAAAGAAAGTAGAACTAGTCATGAAATCCTTATACTGAAATCATATTTGCCTAAGGAAATCTAAGCACTTCACAAAGATACCTCTTTTGTATTTTAGAAGCTTAGACAAGTGTTGCAGATTTAGTTGAGTTCAACAAATATTGGTTGAGGGCTTATTCTGTTCATCACAACATAGGGACTGGTCCCAAATAGGATAGTTTCCATAACAAAAGCCATACTAAACTCTTAGGCCTCCATGTCTAAACCAATTGTGACTATGTTTGGTTTCTTATGTACAATGTATTAGAATGTTTGACCCCTTTGTTCTGAGGTAAGTGGACTGCTGTCATAATTTTATGCTGTTGCTCAGTTTGGATCTAAAGGAATTCATCATTATCTTCTTTATTAGTATTTAAATACCTTATTGATTTCATTAAACTTAAAATGACTTTATTTTCCATTCAGCAGTATTTGTGTTTAACACACTTGCCAAGCTTTCATATAAATATTATCATAGAAGATCCTGAGATGGATTTGACAGTGTTTTTGAAGTTTTAGGGAATGGTCCACGTTCCCTCAATTTGGGAAAGCTATAACTTTTATATCTATCATGCTCTGTGGCCCTGTGCATATACCTTTGCCTTAGCTATGAAGGGCCAGGGAAGTACCAAGTGGATATGCCCAAGAGTTCTCCTAAGGTGTTCACAACTGTACATTAAGTATTATACTGCAGGGGTAGCTAAATATCATGAATTCAGAAGGCTATTTAGGATTTACTTTACCTTTTCCTTCTATTAGCACTGCAAATCCCCCAAGTAATGCCCCAGAAGTATCTTGGCAACAACCTGTTCAAATACCATCAAATTGACCTTAAAAATGCAATGTAAGTAGGTAATTCCAAACTCTCTCTAAAAATGGGCAAAATATAAGAATATCTACCTCTCTGGAACAATGCTGTCAAATAGAAATTTCTGTGATAATGAAAATATTTTATACCTATAGTAACTATCTGCTACTAACTACTAATATTGACCACTTAAAATCTAGTGTGACTTAAAACTTATTTTTAATTTTATTCGTTTAATTAGTTTAAAATCTTTTGAAATTCATTTTTTCATATGCATGTTCATACAATAAATACTATTGTACAAAGATAATTGGTCCTAAGGGAAGTGACTTGGACTTACCAGTAAGCTTTCTTTTAGGAATTGTTATTTATTTATAAATGAAAAATAGTGATAGCAAGAAGGGAACTAGATTAGAAGTGATATTGTTCATTTTGAGGTAAGTAATGTTGACATAGAAAAAGTTTGGTTTATTGTGTGGATTTTTGGAGGCAGAAAAGCTGTTCTACCACCAACTCAGAAGCTGGCGGCTGAATAGTGAGCCAAATACTTTAGTCTGAAATTCTTATCCTCTACACTGTAGCCCTATTGTTCACTTTCAAAATATGTGTGGTGAAAACTACATAATAAAATATATGTCTGGGGAGGGAGGCAATTGGAGCTAGTTGGTAATTCTACTTGGTCACAGGTATTCTGGGCTGGAATTGTTGGTGACATGAAAGAAAGAAAATCCAGATTTCTAATTTACGGTTGGTTTGTCTAACAGCCTTGAGAACGTTCAACAGACGCAGCAGTGAAACTTACTGGGTGCTACATACCATAGCTATACAGCCATATTCATTTAACCTCATGTGTTTTTACAAGTCATTTCTATTTTATTCTATGATATTTATAATAATAAAAACACAGTTTGACTACAATGAGATAACACTGAACATCCAGTAGGATGGCTACTATAAACATACACACACAACAAAGGAACAAAATAAAATAAAACAAAAAACAGAAAATAAGTGAGGATATGAAGAAACTGGAGCCCTGTTGGTTAAAATGATATAGCCACTGTGAACAGTATGGTAGTTCCTCAAAAAATGAAAAATAGTATTAACATATTTCCCTGCAATTCCACATTTGCATATATATGAAAGAGAACTGAAAACAGGGACTTAAGGAGATATTTGTTCATCCATGTTCGTAGCAGTATTATTCACAGTAACTAACACGTGGAAGTTAACAGTGTCCCTGGATGGGTAGATGGATCAGCAAAATGTGATGTGTACACAAAACTGCAGCCTACTCAACCTTAAAAAGAAAGGAAAATTTGACACGTTACAAATGGTTGAACCTTGAAGACTTTCTACTAGGTGAAATAAACCAGTCAGACAAAACTAAATACATTCCATTTACATGCGATACTTAGAGCAGTCAAAATCAGAGACAGACAGTAAAGTGGTGGTTACCACAGTCAGGAGGGAGGGAGAAACAACAAATTATTGTGTAAAAAGTACAGAGTTTCAGGTTTACAAGATGAAAAGGATTATGTAGATGGATGATGGTAATGGTTACACATTATGAATATGTTTAGCACCACTGAACTGTACAGTGATTAAGATGGCAAATTTTATGGAATGTACATGATAACAATTTAACTCAAAAGACCAAGGAGTACACAAGGAAGGGCTAAGTCACTCACAGTCAGATGAATGCAAATAAAAACAATTCCCAAGTCAGATGAGTGAATTTTATCAAGAACTAAGGGGATCATAAGGCAAGAGCTTGTATCACAATCAAATTCTCACAAAGGTCAAGAAAGGACAAAGAACTCCGGGTTGCAGAATTGGCAAAGTCAATTTGAGGCATTTCAGCAAGGGAATAGAGGGACATTCAAAATATACAGTGAATGTTTAAATAAATATTTATTACAGTAAAAGAAAACAATTTTAAAAAACCACAATTTGATTTCTTAGAACCATTCAGATTTCTTTCATTAGGCTTAAAATTTGGAAGACAAGTTCTATTTTCAATTAATTAATTTTAATTTTTTATGGTAGTAGGGCTCAAAGCCAGGGTCTTTGAACTGAGCTACTACATTCCCAGCCCATTTTTAAAATTTGTTTGTTTGTTACATTGTGGAACAGGATCTCACTAAGTTTCTGCCATGCTGGCTGGTCTTGAACTTGTGATCCTCCTGCCTTAGCCTTCCAGAATGCTGAGATTACAAGCAGACACCACTAGACCTGCTGATAAACTATTTTTTTAAGGAGTGAGGAAATGCTTTCTGGTCATATTCCCTCTTCCATTAAACCATATTTATATATGTATTCCATCACCTATCTCATTATTATTAATGTTAATGTCACACTGACTATAAAACATTTCACACAGGTTAAGAACATGTTGTTTTCTTACTGACTTGAACCTTCCATGGCTAGAACAATATCTTCCATATGGTAGGCATTCTTTAAATATTGTGGAATAAATGAGCAAATTAGAGACAGCGTCTCCTAAAGCAATGCTATTTTCTGATGTCTTGTTACTTTGATATTTCTGTGTTGGCAGGGAGCAAGCAAACAAGTGCGCAAAAATGAGCTTGGCTGAACAACTGAAAACTGATTACTTCCCTGTGATTCAGTTCACTCCATGCTATTTCTTAAGAATCTAAAGTCTGATTGTACAGGGCTGTAGGGGAAAAGGAACCCTTCTCCACTGTTGGTAGGAGTGTAGACTGGTGCAACCACTGTGGAAATCAATGTGGAGAGTCCTCAAAAAACTAAAACTATATGTTCCATTTGACCCTCCTTTTTTTTTTTTTTTTTTTTGGCACTGGTGCTCAAACCTTGCACATGTGAGGCAGGTGGCAGAACCACTGAGCTAAATCCCCAGCCCTGCCCTTCTTGATATCTTCCCAAAAGAATTAAAAGCATCATACCACAGCAATATATGCACACCCATGTTTATAATGGCACAGTTTATAATAGCTAAATTTTGGAAACAGCCCAAATGCCCATCAACTGATGAATGGATAAAGATACAGTTTTTATACAATGGAGTAATACTCTGTCATAAAGAAGGATAAGCTTGAGACAGTTCTAGCTAAATGGAGCACCTTGAGACCATACTCTTAAGTGAAATAAATTAAACACATGTTAAATACTGCATTATTTCTCTGGTGTGAGAATCTGAAAGTGTAAACAAGGACCAAAATATATAATAAATATTAGGAAATAGGAAGAAAATGTTCAAATGAGAAGGGGAACAAGGGAGGGGGAGGGGAAAAGGAAGGAAGGGACAAGAAAAAGAGAATAGACAGAAAAAATGGAAATAAAGCTTTTGTAAATAAGGAGGGAAAGAGGGGTTGAAGGGAGGGGAGGGGAATGGGAAAAAAAGAAGAACCAAAATATATCATGTACAGGTACAACATTCCCTATGATGAATGTTATCATTATGTGTATCTAAAATGTACCAATAAAAAATAAATAAAATAAAAAAGAGAGAATCGAATAAAAAAATGGAAAAAAAAATAAAGTCTGGTTGTAGTTTGCTCAAAAATCCGTGTGCTCATTATGAACAGAATGATTTTTATCTTCAGCCATAAAACCTCAAATGGCATGTCCTCTTTTTGTTTTAAAACTCAGAGCCAAACTATGTTAATGACTAGAAGAAATTAGCAACTGTTTAACATGTGAAGACAAAAGAGTTCATAACAAAGAAATAAAAAATTGAGTTCTGGGGTCACTTTTTCTCCTTTACCTTCTCTGCTCATTGCTGGAGGTGCTCTGGTCAGTTAACAAGTGGAACTTAGCAAGTTAGCCCTGGCACAGTACATGATTTCCACTGTGTATAACTTGACAGTGGGGTGGGGGATATGATTGATAATTTTTCCATTTAGCTTGGGAGAATGTTCCATTTGTCACTTGTAATACTTTCAGTGGCTTTCCTCAAGTGCATTCTGCAGATGGGGTAATAAGATGCATGACAGGCTCAAGGAGAGTGTTACAGCAAAAATTACCTAAACTATATCCTCTGGGAGCTGAGCATAAACTCTTGTCTGCAAAAAACATAAAACCTTGGGGTGATCAGGAGAACTGAAGAAATCTGTAAACCACATGAAGGGACTGAGAAGTAACAGTTGGTATGAAAATACTTCTGATCTGTGGAAGTTAAGCCTGAACTGAAGAATTTGGTCAGTCAGATTGTGAATGAGAGCTATTTAAATTTTACAGCAGGTTTCTAAAAAGGCTAATGGACAAGACAGGTAATCCTAAAGAGCCAGGTGTCAAGCTCAGTATCTCTGCAATTCTAAGAATTATAACTCTATCCAATTATTGTTTTGTTAGCTTTACTAAGACAAAACCTTTAAGATTTGACTAATTCGGATGCCTTTCGGAGATAACAATTTCTGAGAATACCGTAGAAAGCACCAGCAGAGATTTTTCTTGCTAAAAAATAGGCATAGGCTGGGGTTCTCAAAATGATTAAATGAGCAAGGTTAAAATCTGCCTGCCTTTTTCTGTTACTCAAGACTGGTTAGTTGGTAGACAGGCTCATTCTGGGCAACAACAGCCCCATCCTTACTATAATGGGCCCAGTCCTTCCGGCACAATTTTTTGCAGCATAGCCCAAGAATTTGCACTTTTGCTTTTTATTTTTGTTAAAAATTATAACTGTGGAATAACACATTTAGTGATGCATATAACTCCAAGTGTAGTATTCAATACATTTCACACTGTGCTGCAGTTTACCCATTTCAGTAAGTTCCCTGAAGCTATTCCCAGTCATTAACCCTTACAAGATAACCACAATTCAATGCTTTCATAAAGATTAGCTGTGCTTGATGCTGAATCTGCATTTTTAATGACTATCCCAAGGGATTCTTATGTACACTGAACTTGGAGGAATGCTGACATGAGGTTTTGAACATAAAGCAAAACAGAAAACTTTAATCCAAGCCCTTAAAATAAAGTACAAAATCCACGTGTGGATTGATGTATAGTGTAGTGACAACAAATCAGTATTTTCAATTTCATTATGAAACTCCTTCAACAATATAAAGTACAGCTTTGTCTGGACTAATATTGATGCCAAATATCAGAGAGGTTCACCTGAAGCTAGACACACATTTCTATCATCATAAATAGACTGCAATGCTCCTTGCACCTTCATTTGCATGGGCAGGAAATTCAGATTCAAGTCATAATTTTTCCCTGTCAGCTATTGTATATTTTGCTTACAAATTCTGAATCTGTCATATTTAATTTCACAGGCAAACTTTATAGTTCACTGTATGGTAATTTTAATATTGAATGCAATTTTATCAGTTTTTTGGAGGTGGTACACATTTCAATGATGGCAAATACAGCTGTAAATTTTAAAATAGGAACTTTCCATGATCATTTTAATGGCTTATAAAATTTTTGGTTGAATATGAAAATAATATTCAGCTCTACTCTGGCTATCTTTCTCTAATCCTTTAGCAATAGTTGATAATAACATACAATTCTTCCAGAACATTTTCAGGAGTCCTTTTGACTTTCTGGACTGTTTATGGAATAATCTATTACCTTTTTTCAACTAGCAAGAACTATTCAGTGCATCTAAGTCTTTCCTAGAGCTTCTGAAAACGTATATCTAAATAAATATTTTTAAATTAAATAGACTTTTGAGCAGAGCCACATGAAGAGTCATCTATCCCCTACTGTAGTTTACAGTGGACCCAGGCACTCCCAGGAAAGTCAGTTGGATAACACTCATTGAGGTCTGTTAATATCTATAAATGATTATCCAAATATTTTAATGACCTGTAGTCATATCACCATATTTCTATAAAGAAGGCAACTTTCTACTGATATCAGTAGCTAGGGTTAAGAGTAATTAAATCATCCCAAGGAAAAGTTCACTTCCGACCACTCCCAGCCAGGAGGAAGGGGCTTCTGGGCCACCGTTCCACCGCTCCCAGCACAGAGGAGGTGAGCTGTGTGGGCACCAACAGCACCTGCCCCCCCAACATCTGAAATGAGAAGACATGTAAACAAGTCTCAAACCCAGACTTCCAGATCACCTACAGCAACCACAAAGGGAAAGGAGATGAAACAATCTGATACTCAACCACCTGGACTCCCTGAACTGGCAACAAAAGAGGATCTGGAAAAATGAAATCAGAAATAATTTCTCAGATAAAAACAAAGATTGTGCCCATAGTGCAAGACATGACTAATAAATCTAGAGAGGACACAGATAAAAAAATAGAGGAGTTGAGGAACACGATGGAATCCCAACATAGAAAACAAATGGAATCCATAAAACAGATACAAACAGATTTCCAGGAGATTAAAAACTTCACTGAAAATCTACACAGCAGAATGAGCCAATGTGAGGACAGAATTTCAGTTATAGAAGATAAGATTGCAATTAGTGACCAGGAAAAGAAAAATTGCTTCAAAATTGTAAGGGACCACAAGAAACCAATCCAGCAGCTGGTAGACAATGCAAAGAAGAATGACATAAGACTGATTTCAGTCAACAACAAAAAAAGGAGAGACTGCAGATGACATAACAAAAACTGTTCACAGATATAATGGCAGAAAACTTCCCAAGCAGGGGAAAAGAACTTGACATACAGATAAGTGAGGCATATAGGACTCTAAATAGCCTTGATCAAAAAAATTTACACATAGGTATATTATTGTTAAGATTCCAGAAACCCAACAGAAGAACAAAATTTTACAAGCAGTTAGGGAAAAGAAACAAATCACATACAAAGGAAAGCCTATCAGAATCACAGCAGACTTTTCAACACAAACCCTCAAGACAAGAAGAGCTTGGAGTGACGTGTTCCAAGCCCTAAAGGAAAACAGACTCCAACCCAGATTGATGTACTCTGCAAAACTTTCTTTCAAAATGGGGGAGAAATAAGATACTTTCATAAAAAAGAGCACCTTAGAAACATCATGAATACCAAACGAGCACTTCAAAAAAAATTTAGACAATATCCTAGGAACAGACAATGAGGATCACAGCCCCAGGAAGCACAGCAGAATGAATCCATTGGGTGTGAGAAGAAATTAAATGTAAAGGGGGAGAATCCAAAAAAAGAAAAAGTCATGACAATGATAAGTCAGTACGTATCAGTTATAGCCATCAATGTTAATGGTCTCAATTCACCAAACAAAAGAAATAGACTGGCAGAATGGGTCAAGAAGCAAAATACATCAATATGCTGCATACAAGAAACACACTTAATTCAAAAAGAAACTCACAGATTGAAAGTTAAAGGGTACAAAACAATAGTCCATGTGACAGAAATCTGAAAAAAAGCAGGAGTAGCTATCCTCCTTGCAGATCAAGTGGATTTCAAGCCAACACTGTGTAAGAGAGGCAAAGAAGGACACTAAATCCTTGTAAAGGGAACAATCCAACAGGAAGAGATGACAATCATAAATATATATGCACCAAATGTTAGTGTGCCTCAACTATATAAAACAAATACTAATGGACATGAAAAGTCATGTACGCACTAATACAATAGTAGTGAGGGACCTCAATACCCCACTATCACAAATAGATAGATCAACTAGACAAAAAATAAGTAATAAAATGCTACAACTCAATTGAACTCTTGAACAAATGAACTTAACAGATGTTTACAGAGTGTTCCACCCCACAAAATCAGAATACACATTCTTTTCAGCTGCACATGGGTGTTTCTCCAAAATAGACCACATACTCGTTCATAGAACATGTTTAAGTAAGTGCAAAGGAAGTGAAGTTATCCCCTGTATATTATCAGACAATAGTGTGATGAAATTGGAGATCAATAGCAAAAGAAACCACAAAAATTACATAAACACATGGAAAGTGAACAACACACTTCTGAATAACCAATGGGTCACAGAGGAAATTAAAGAAGAAATCAGACAGTTCCTTCAATTAAATGACAATGACAATACAACATATTGGAATCTATGGGACACAGTGAAAGCAATCTTATGAGGGAAATTCATACCAGTGAATACACATATTAAGAAAACAGAGCGAGCCCAATTATCAACTTGATGCTGAACCTCAAGCTTCTAGAAAAGAGTAGGACAAACCCAAAGCTCATGCAAGGGAGGAAATTATAAAGATCAGAGCAGAAATCAATAAAATGGAGGCTAAGAGAACGATACAAAAAATCAATGAAGCCAAGAGTTGGTTCTTTAAAAGAATAAACAAAATTGACAAACCCTTAGACAACCTTATCAGAAAAAAGGAAAGAAAAGGCCCAAATCCATGCAATTAGGAATGAAATGGGTGAAATTACAACAGACCCAGCAGAAATCCAGAGGATCATCAACACCTACTTCCAGAACCTATATGCCAATACGATGGAAAACACAGAAGAAATGGACAGATTCCTAGATACTTATGAATTACCAAAGTTGCACGAAGAAGACCTAAAAAGTCTACACAACTCAATATCAACCAATGTAATTGAAAACATAATTAAAAACTTACCAACTAAGAAAAGCCCAGGTCTGGATGGCTTCACTGCTGAATTCTACAAGACATTTAGAGAGGAACTACTGCCACTATTGTTTAAATTCTTCAATGAAATTAAAAGGGAAGCAATACTCCCAAATTCATTCCTGGAATCAAGCATCACCTTGATCCCCAAAGCAGAGAAAGTCCCAGACGAGAAAGAGAACTATAGGCCAATTTCACTCATGAACATAGATACAAAAATCCTTAATAAGATACTGGCAAACAGAATGCAGAAGATCATCAAGAAGATCATACACCCTGACCAAGTGGGATTCATCCCAGGGATGCAGGGATGGTTCAACATATGCAAATCAAGCAATGTAATACACTATATCAATAGAGCCAAGGACAAAAACCATATGATTATTTCCATAGATGCAGAAAAAGCATATGACAAAATCAAACATGCATTTATGATAAAAACTCTACAAAAAATTGGAATAGATTGTCTTTACCTCAATCTGATAAAAGACATCTATGAAAAACCAACAGCCAAAATCATACTAAATGGTCAAAAACTGAAATTCTTCACACTAAAATCAGGAACAAGACAAGGATTTCCACTATCACCACTTCTATTCAATATAGTTTTGGAAACATTAGCCATTGCAATAAGACAAGAGAAGGAAATAAAAGGAATAAATATAGGAAATGAGAAGTCAAATTGTCATTCTTTGCAGATGACATAATACCCTATATAGAAGACCCCAAGAGCTCCACCAAAAGTCTCCTAGACTTAATAACCAAATTCAGTAAAGTAGCTGGATATAAGGTCAACACAAAAATCAATAGCTTTCCTCTACACAAACAACGGACTCACTGAGAGAGAAATAGGGCAAACAATTCCTTTCACAATAGCATCCAAAAAAACTGAAATACCTAGGAATCAACCTAACAAAAGAAATCAAAGACCTCTTCTCTGAAAACTGTCACACTCTGAAAAGAGAGATTGAAGAGGATATCAGAAAATGGACAGACATCCCCTGCTCCTGGGTAGGAAGGCTCAATATAGTGAAAATGCCCATACTTCCAAAACTGCTATATAGATTCAATAAAATCCCAATTGAAATCCCAGCAGCATACTTCACAGACCTTGAGAAAACAATCAAAAATTCATTTGGAACAAGAAGAGACCCAGAATAGCAAAAGCAATTCTAGGTAACAGAGACATGGCAGGGGGTATCACAATCCCCAACTTGAACCTATACTACAAAGCTACTGTGATAAAAACAGCATGGTACTGGCAAAGAAAAACAGACCTGAGGACCAGTGGAACAGATTAGAAGATGCAGAAACAATGCCAGACACATTCAGCCACCTCATCTTTGACAAAAGAGCCAACCACCCTCACTGGAGGAAGGATAGCCTCTTTAATAAACAGTGCTGGAAAAATTGGGTTTCAACTTGCCCAAGATTAAAACTAGACCTATATCTCTCACTATGCACTAAACTAAAATCGAAATGGATTAAAGATCTAAATATTAAAATAGAAACAGTATACCGGTTGGAACAGAGGTTAGGCAGAATTGAAGACATAGGTGTAGGAAAAGATTTTTATGAACAAAACCTCAGTTGCCCATGAACTAGCTAAAAACAATCAACAAGTAGGATGTCTTCTTATTAAAAAGCTTCTGCACAGCAAGAGAAACCACCAGCAGTGTAAGGAGACAACCCACAATTTGGGAAAAAATCTTCACTTGCTGTTCCTCAGACAAAGGCCTACTATCTCAAATCTATAAAGAACTTAAAATAATCAGACCTCCCAAATTTAAAGATCCAATCCAAAAATGGGCATCTGAAATCAACAGACATTTCAGACACAGAAATAGAAATAGCAAATAAACACATGAAAAAGTGTCCCACGTCACTTGTCATTCAAGAGATGAAAATGAAAATAAAGCTGAGATTCCACCGCACTCCAGAAAGAATGGCTGCTATCATGAAATCAACCAATAACAAATGCTGGTGGGTCTGTGTGGAAAGAGGAATCCTGCTCCACTGCTGGTGGGAGTGTAGACTGGTGGAACCACTGTGGAAATCAGTATGGCAATACCTCAAAGAACTAGAACTGGAAGTCCCATTGAACCCAGCTATTCCCCTGCTGGGTTTCTTCTCCAAAGAATTAAAAGAATCATAGCATGGTGATATATGGGCACCCATGTTCATAGCAGCACAATTTGTGATAGCTAAAACTTGGAAGCAGCCCAAATCCCCATCAACTGGAGATTGGATAAAGAAAATGTAGTTTTTTTTAATAAAATGGAGTACTACTCAGCCATAAAAATGAGAAATTAGAGACATTTATAGCTAAGTGGATGCACATTGAGGTGATACTCTTAAGTACAATAAATAGGACACACATGTGTAAATACTGAATAGTTTCTCTAGTGTGAGAAACTAAAAGTGTATATAAGGACTAAAAGGGACAATACATAATGTGAAATAGGAAGCAAAGGGGCAAAGGGGAAGGGGAAGTGGTAGCAGTAGGGGAAAGGAAAGATGGGAATGGAATTAATATGAGAAAATGGAAACAAAGTATTTGTAAATAGGGAGGGAAGGAGGGCTTGAAGAGAGGACAGGGGAAGTGGGATAAATAAGAACCAAGATAGATGACATAAAGGTACAAATGTCCAATGATGAGTGTCATTATATTGTATACCTAAAATGTACCAATGATTAAAATGAATAATTGATAATGGAAAATAGGAAGAAAAGGTCCAACGGGTAGGTGAAGTGGGAAGGGTAGGAGAATGGAAAGAAGGGAAAGGAAAAATTATGAGAAATGGAAAAAATGGAAACAAAGTCTTTGTAAATAGGGAAGGGTGGAAGGGGTGAAGGGAGGGCTGGGAATGGGGAAAAAATAAGAACCAAGATACATCATGTAAAAGTACAAGTTCCCAATGAGAAATGTAAATGTATTGTATACCTAAAATGTACCAATAAAAGAATTTAAGAAAAAAAAAGAAATAAGGTGAAAAAAATTTTTAAAAGAAGAAAATAAAAGAAAGAAATAGAAGGATGAAAAAAAGAGGAGAAAAGCTAAGATAAAGGGAATGAGGGGAAAAGGCATGTAGGCATGCAGGAAAGATGGACTTTTATAAAGGAAACTGAATCTCCAGTTTTCCCTGTCCAAAAAATAGAGTTTACACAAAGCAGTTCTTGCCAATATCCTTCTTCTGATTCAAAATCAACAAGGAGCTTTTTGTTGTCAAGGTTTAAAATCCTCTTCTTCCTAAACAGAACTCTTCTCTCCTTAACCCTAAGACTGTGAAGGCAGAAATCGATTTAAAATTAGCCTCTCATTTTTCCAGACTACCTGAATTATCACATACATCTCATGTGATTCTCTAGTCAATTACTATGAAGGAAATACTATCATCCCAAATATAAAAATGAGAGAACAAACTTAGAGAATCTAGGTTTCTCTATATCATCTCGTAAGTGCTAGGGCCAGTTTTTGCAACTGATTTTACTCTGCTTCAAGGTTTCTATAGCTTCTTGATTTCTACTCACTGATCTGATTTCTCACTTAGGTATTGCCTCTGATATCTTGGAAATTTGCTCAGTCTTTGCTTTTGTGGTCTGGGCTTTTTGCCTAACTCCTTCAAATTGCTACTGCCCACATCTATACCTATCAGTTTGCCAACTTTGTATATTGAATAGTGTATTCATTTAAGAAAATGTACTTTTAAAATTAAAATCAGCATACGGTGGGGAGACCTGCATGCCCATGTTTAAAGGGGCTAAATCGACAATAGCCGAGACATGGAACCAGCCTAGTTTTCATCAGCAGATGAATGGTTAAAAAAAGGTGGTGGTGTATATACACAACAGAGTATTATTCAGCCATAAAGAGCAAAATAATGTCATTTTCAGGAAAATGGATAGAACAGGAGACCATCATGTTAAGCAAAATAAGCCAGACTCAGAAAGACACGTATTGTATGTTTTCTTACTGTACGGAATCTTTTTTAAATGACATTGCAGTAGAAGGTAGACTACTGTGTTTAAACAGAAATTTCAAAAAGAGCAAACTTGAGTATGTGAATATGCAGTGCGTGTGTGTGTGTGTGTGTGTGTGTGTGTGTGTGTGTATGAAATGCTTTTAGGGGCTGGGACCATTACAATTCCTGAAAGCTTTTAATCTCTAAAACAAAGCCCTGTATTTCTAGTTTGCTTTTCAAAATGTCAGGCAGTTGCAATGCATTTAAAATTATCTTATTTTAGAGTCAAAAGAGGGAAAATTCTTGTGAAAGTAGCATCTCATAATTCAGTCCACAGACATACTCCCAGGGCAATCCCAGCAATTTCCAAGGAAACCACCCATCTGGTAGAATATCTAAGACCTAATGGCCCTGCAGCCCCTTCCCACTGTAACTGCCAGCAGCAGAGGGTCATTCTTTAGGCTGTTGGAGATGTTATAAAGGATAAAGTAAGAGGTATTAGTGACTTTTGAGATGTGTACAGGACTTATGAGGATGTCACACACATAAAGGAAAATTATTTCCAGTATGTAAATCCAGTAGATGAGAAGATTGGGATTCATTATCAGTTATAAGGAAATAAGAAAAAGTAGTAGTTTGTTCTGAGAGGAAGACAAAATGCTCCACTTTGGTGCCATTGATCTTGGGGCCAGCAACCACTCTTGTTTCAGTTATTAAGCATCCTCTTCTCTCCTTAGGCCCTTATCTTCTGTTATATGTCCTTAGCCAGAATTTCCTCATCCCTGCATTTGACAGGTGTTTAACACATCATTGAGTGATCCTTGATGTATTTCTAAGCATGCACATCTTTTGGAGATGCTCTGCCCAAAATTTTTTTCAAAGCAAAGGAAAAACAGCCAAGTATAATTTATCTAGATTATATTAAATCCCACCCTTTTTTTTAAAAAAAGGTCTAATTAAATATCTGCTTGGTTCTAGGGCTGAAGCATAGTCTACATCATTTCTTCTGTCTTGGTTGGGCCAGAGTATATTTTGAGGTTTATCTGTTTTACTAGTTGGCCTGCCCACCTGAGAACAACCATGCATGAACATTTGTGCATAGTGAGTTGCTGATTAAAGGACACATAACAGGGCTGAGGATTTAGCTCAGTGGTTTCACCGCCTGCTGTGCAAGCGCAAGGACCCAAGTTTGATCCCTGGTACAAAAAAAAAAACAAAAAAAAACAAAGGACACATAACAGGTCAAACTTAACTATCACCAAAAAGATCCCACCATCGCTTTAGTTGAGTTGTACAACCCTCATGGTTCTGGATAAGTGAAAAATTTACTTAAAAATAAATTTTACTATTTCACATTATCAATTATACATTTTGATCCTTATTTACACTTTTAGTTTCTCACTCCAGAAAAACTATTCGGAATTTACCCATGTGTGTCCTATTTACTTCACTTAAGAGTATCGCCTCAATGTACATCCATTTAGCTATAAATGTCTCTAGTTTCTTGTTCTTTATGGTTGAGTAGTACTCCATTTTATATAGAAACAAACAAAAAAACCACATCTTCTTTATCTAGTCTCCAGTTGATGGGAAATTGGGCTGTTTCCAAGCTTAAGCTATTATAAAAGGGGTAGGGGAAGTGGGAGGGGTAGGGGAAAGGAAAGAATACGAGAAAAGGGAAAAAATGGAAACAAAGTCTTAGTAAATAGGGAGAGGTGAAGGGGTTGAAGGGAGGGCAGGGGAATGGGGAAAAAATAAGAACCAAGATATATCACATACAGGTACAAGTTCCCAGTGATGAATGTAACTGTATTGTATACCTAAAATGTACCAATAAACTTAATGGAAAAAGAAATTTTACCATATTGTTACAGATCTAAATCATCCTGAGACATCTCAACTCTGACACACCCCACACCACAGCCTCTACCTTGATTCCTCTTAAGGCACCTCATTCTCGAGGTCATACCCTAGGCCATTTTCATCTGAAAACAGACTCTTTACCCCACTGATCATAGTTCTCATTCTTCCAAAATTCTCACTCCATTGCTCTGGATATTTCTTATCTTTGAGCTCATTGAAGTTTCAAATGCTCTGACCACCTCTCTTTTCTTACAGGCCATCATCCACTCCCCACTCCGAGCCTTGGTCAACTCCTGCTCTAGTTCCTTCCCATCTAATCTAGAATTTATGGCATACTGTTTGTAGGTCTGGGGAGTGAAAACACTCTCTGTTCCTCCTGTGCCCACACTCTATCAAGGAATGGAGAAGTGGGGTGAGGCTGAAAGCCGAAAGCCTCTGGCTAAAAATAGTGAAGTTAGGTCCCGCGAAGAATGAAGAAGTCAGAAATGAAAGCAGTGCAAAGCAGATGTTTATTTATAATATCATGAAGTAGAGGACAAACCTGCCAGGTAGCAGGCTACAAGGCAGGGAGAAACTCAGCAATTCCAACAAGTTTCTCAGCAGGATGCTCATACTTATAGGTGTAAGCTGGTCCCTAAAAATAACTGTTTCACTGATTGGTGTGATCTAGGCTAATCAGGGTCTTAGCTTTTGATTCTGGGGTGAGCTAAGGGTCATAGAATTTAAGGGCACACAGTTTATGCATGCAAAAGTTTTACAAAGAGCCACTTCCTAAAGTACATAGTGCAAAGTAAGTATGTGGTTCTTTCTATAACCACCAACCACCTCAGCCACTTAGGTCATGTCCTATGTCTCTGCCTGTATCCCCTCCTGTCCCTACAGTTTCAACAAATTTCTTGTCAGAAACAATTCTCTTGCCATTGCTCCAGCCCTGCCAACTGAAGACCTTTCCCAGATCGGTCATTAGTCCTGTATATGCCTACACCAGACTCCTGGGCAGAAAATTATGTGAAATATGCACTGCCCCTTGCCTCAGTTGAGCTCTGGGGGTAACTAATGCACCCTTTGCTAAGCTATCTTTCCCATTACTTGCAGTAGCTCTTCCTAACACCCATCACTCTCTCCACACACTATCTCCCATCCTTAACCTCTTTTCCCTCAGCAGATGAAACTTCCTCATATTTCACAAGAAACAAAAATCGTGTCTTTCTGGAAAGATCTTTCTTACATTCATTTCCCACAAAGATAGGCTTATTTACAACTGTGCCATACTTTCCTCATACCCTGCAAAAGGAGACTTCTGCCTAAGATTGTCCTGTCCTGTTTTTTAGATCTCATTTGCTCTCAATTACTCAAGGTCTTTACACTGTCAATTATCTCTTCCATTTCCTTACATCATCAGGTTCCCCTTAACCACATTCTCTCTTCAGCACCATGTAAACATTTTCAAATATGTTCCATTTTTTAAAAGAACCTACCTTTGACCTATCCTTACTCCTTCCCTTCTCAATGGTTCCTCCATCCAGGAAAAGTTGTTTGTGCTTTCTGTTTCCACATTTTGCTGTATATCCCACAGTCTCTTGCAATTTTCTTCTACTTCAACTCTCCTACTGAAATTACTACTGCAAAGATAATTTCAATAATCTCTAAGTTTATAAACCTAAAGTCCAGTGTTTCATTCTCTTAATTTCCCTGCAGTGTTAGATGCTTCTTGCCACTCCCACATCTTCAAGTGTTCTGTCCTGGATTCTAGAATAACATTCTTCCTTGTTTATCCTTAGTTCCCTGACTAGCCTTTTCCAGACTGACTCCTGGACTTTTCTTCCTATCCATGTTTTTAAAAAATCTTTAAAAACAAAACAATATAACTGAAATAAGCCAGGCACAGAAAGATAAATACCACACGATCTCACTCATATGTGGAATCTAAAGAAGCTGAACTCATAGAGAATAGGAGGGTGCCTCCCAAAGTAGGAGAGGGAGTGGAGAGCGGTTGATCAGTGGGTACAAAGGTACAGTTAGATAGGAGGAATGAGTTCCAATGTCCTATTGCACAGTAGGGTGACTATGATTAATAATATTATATTGAATATTTCCAAATACTTAGAAGAGGGGATTTGGGGACGTTCTCACCTCAAATAAATGATAATGTATAAGGATAGTGATATGCTAAATACCTTAGTTTGATTATTGCATCATGTATACATTTGTGAAAACAAATATATATATATATATATATATAATTATTACATGATGATTTTAAAAACCACCACCAACAAAGAGATGTTTAGTCCCCTTCTCTTTCCATACTTACTATGTCACTCAGTCACAAATCTGACTTTCCCTGACAATGCTCCTACTTGGGTGATACCAATATAATGCTGGGTTTGGAAACCACTCACCTGCAAGATGAAGCCCTTGCTCCTTAATAGGACTCCAAGCTCTTTCCTGGTCTGGTCTCTGAGTAACTCCCAGTCTCCTTTCACCTCTCCCTTCCTTATACTTTAAGCTCCAGCAATAACTAAAAGATGATCTGAACTATTTATTGTTTATTGAACATTTACCATGTACAGTAGAAGTAAGTGGTTAAAAACCACTTGGAAGACAGGAAACCCAAGTTCAAAATTTAGATCTGGTGCTTAGTAGCAATGGGATCATGGGTTAATTTGAAAGATCTCTTTGTGCTCTGCTTCCTCATTGGACAACAATAGCTACTTCATAGACTACGGTGAATATCTGTGAAGTGATTAGAACTGTAGATGGCACCATAGTAAGTATACAACAACAATTAATGGCTATATAGACATTATGTTAGATACTTTATAGACAATGGCTTATCCCCAGGATTGAATGACATGAGTACCACTTCCCTAACTAACAAGCCAGAAAATTGCTTTTCTCGGCCTCCAATGAAGATGGGCATGTGATAAAGACATGCAAGACTTTGACTCTAAAGAGAGCAATGTGGTATTCTTTCTTCATCTACTTACATTGCATATTAAAATTGTCATTTTAAAGCTTAAAGTACTGTAACATACATGTTAAATTCTTGAATCAGGATTAAAATTATATCTCTGTATATTTTTCATTTATTTAAAAAAATGTATCAACTGCCTACTCATTGCTGGAAAATATAAAATGTTACATATAGCTTACTATATTTTCAAAATTAGAAACAAAATGCTACTATAATTATATATTTTATGAACAGTTTTAATAAGTGGTGTTTTTTTGTTTTGCTAGGATTTAAATATATTACTCAAATTTTTAGCCAATAAAGCATTAAAATTTTTTAAATAATTCACACTAGAAATTATTCTAAGTAAAAATTTACTCCAATTTTTTCCAAGAGAAAAGTATATTACATATATTCCATATGCATACCTGTGGTTTCTTTCTAAACAAGAATAAAAATTTGGCATTCATCTCAGAGAATCAATGACAAATAAAGTTAATAAAAATCCTCTACTTCCAAATGTCTGTGACAGCATTGTATGTAACACATAATAAGCCAACATGTCAATATTAATCACAACTACGTGATGTCAACAATGATCTGGATGGGCATTCATTTAATTAAAGTATCAAATATTTATTTAATTCTTATAATGGTCTGATATGAACTATTTATTCTTTTATTGTATGTAGTTGGCCATAAAGGATATTTTCAACATGATTTATTGTATAATAAATAGCCAATATTTATTAATGGATTACCAAGTAAAGCAGTTTACTTTTATCAATTCACTTCATGCTTAAAAAAGATCAATGGGGCCGTGTGTGGTGGCACACACTTATAATCCCAGCACTCAGGAGGCTGAAGCAAGAGGATTGCTGGGAATTAGAGGCCAGCCTGGGCTACATAGTGAGTTCAGGGCCACGAACTACAAAGATCCAGTCTTTAAAAAACAAAAACAAAAACACCAATGGTTAAGTACTATTATACCCATTTGAAAGATGAGGAAATTGGGACAGAGAGAGCTCAATAACTCACCTAGGGTGACACAGACACAAGAGTTAGAAAAGGACCTTGAACACAGATTCAAGGTCCACTGTTGGCCATGCCTCCCTGTATTCTCTTACACCAGTCTCCTTCTCAAAACTATTTGCTATTGTCTCTTATTTGCTAAAACAAGAATTTTTTCTTCCACTTTTTAAAATCCTAAAATAAATGTTCAAACTACAACCTGCTTCTCTCTCATATTAAGTAATAATGGTTCTGGTGTTTTGAACGTTAATTTAGATGCTTCCTTTTATCTCTGTTCTTTGGAAAGGTCTATCATTATAATGCCTGTACACTCAAAAACACATATGAGATATCCTTAAGAAGAGAGAAATAAATTTTCCACTGGTCTCTATCATATTTTAATAGTGCAAAGAATAGTGCAGAGCACAGATAATGGAAGAAGACAAGGAAGGCATTGTGGGAAGAAGATTTTGTGGTATGTTATGGCTGAATCACCAGACAATAGCTCAGACCTTTGCTATCTGGCCTAGATTTCTGTAACTTGGACCAAAAAGTCATAGAAGTAATGGTTACACTGAGGTACAATAAAACAAACCATGTGATATACAGCACATCTAATTCATTCAGCTGTCACAAATTAGTGTGTGGGGGGGGGACTGTGTTGAGTTGTTAAAGTGTTTTAATTAGATTTTCTTATACTTCTAATAATGACTGTTCATAATGAGTCTGCCTTATAATAGATTCCATGGTATAGAACAATTAAAACACTTATTACTTAGAGTACTAGACTAAGTTGTTTACATAATAGATACTATTACCATAAATTATTAGTGAAAAATGCCATGCATAAAGATACTAGAAACACATTAAGATCAATCAGTGCTGTAAAATCTATGTTCTCATGTTTTTCAACTCTTTTGGACATGAGTGCTTTTTTTTCTAGAACAAATTATTTACTTGAAAATAATTTAATGAGACAATTTTAGTTTTATTAGGTTTTGTTTTCATCAAATGGGGCGTATAATAGAGGCAGGTTCTGTACCATGCTCAGAAATTATCCTTTTGGGAGTTCTCTGGGATAGCAGGCAATGACAACTTGTCATTCACTTATCTTTGTTTGTCAGGCTTCAAGTCACAAGCCGAGAAGTGAGACAAATGCCAAAGCCCCATCTTTCCAGACCCTTCTGAGACTGTCGTACTAGTGGCAATGTGCCAAAGAGCTACTAGCACTCTGACGAAAAGAAAGGCACAGCCTTCCTGTTTAGAAACAAACCTGTGGACCACCCCCAAAGCCATCCTTCTCCCAGAGGCTTCCATGAGGAATGTGGACAGAAAACAAGGAAATCTCTGTTTGCATTTGGTGTTTATCCCAAATGTCATTTCTGGTAGCAATTTTGAAGAAAAAAATTTCATTATGATAGAAGTTCAATAATTTAGAAGATGAGAGATCATAAAATAAGTAGTACAATAATGTACACTACCAAAACACCTGTAACATTCAGCATTGAAAGGACTTTTCAGTCTTGAAATGTGTGAACAAACAAGGAGATGAATGAGCAAACAAGGAGATAGATTTGTAGTTTACTAGTTCTGGACATTTTGATCTTTATTATGCTAAGTGAAATGCCCAGTACTTCATTTAAACGTGTGTGTGTGTGTGTGTGTGTGTGTACACACACAAAGTTTTCCAACATTAATTTGTAAATACCATAATATTTAAACAGAAATTCTCACAAGGCTATATTGCTTGAAAATCACTTAAAATAATTTCAATTAATGATGGTCTTGCACAGAGACTTCCTCCAAGGTGGATCTTTCACTTTTAAGTCCATGTTCATTGTTTTTAACAAAGTGCCTTGGTTATAGCTAGAATCTTTTGTTATTCAGTATGTCCATTCCCTTATAGCATTTGCATTAGGCCTTTTGTGTGTAATTTTGTGTGATGATATCATATTACGTTAATCTTCAAGAATCTATAATTAGTAATGGAAGTTAGCCTGTTTATGATGACTTTTTATTGTTGATGTCCAAATAAACCAACCTACAATTTTAAAAAGTAAGTTACTGGGCCGGGAATTTAGCTCAGTGGTTTCACCCACTGCTGCGCAAGCGCAAGGACCCAAGTTCGATGCCCGGTACCAAAAAAAAAAAAACCCGAAACAGAAAAACCTAACTATTGGGCTGGGGATTTAGCTCAGTGGTTCTGCCTCTTGCTTCGCAAGCACAAGGATCTGAGTTCAATCCCCAGCACCAAAAAAAAAAAAAAAAAAAAAGAAAAAGTAAGTTACTGATTTCAAATAAACGATTCACTTTATTCTTTTTATGAATGTATGTCTCATCTGTGTATTGAACCATCAATCCTAATAGCACTGAGTTCTCAAAAAGGAATTACTTTTAATTTGTGTAGTTTCATGCTCTCTACCCCTCATTCTTTCTTACTATTCAATAACTACTGTACTGCATTGGAAATGCTGATATCAACCTTATTATATTCTTCTTTCTATTCTTCGTGCTTAGACTTATTTTTAGATAACCTTTTTAATTACTGAAAATTTAAAATCATTGTATTTATTTTTAAAATCTGATCAACAGGGTCACAATTGTTTACATATTAGAATTTTCCAAATCCATAGCTATTGCAGTACTAGAAAATAGTGCTTTAAATGGCATGTTCTATGGCTGTATCTTGTAGTGTCTGATCTGATTACCTCTATTATTCTAACATAGTGTCTGTGAAAACTGCAAGGGAAGAGATACTAGTATAAACAAAAGCAAGAATCCTATGAGCCAGGAACCTAGGTTTTGACTCTGATTTTGTCACTAAATAACATTACGACATTTGGTAAACTCTCGTTCTGGAGCTGTTAAACTAGAATAATACTTCTTATCTCAATGAGTTGTTCTGAGGGTTACATGAGTTATAACATATTAACCAACACCATGTGTAGCCTCAAATAACATTAACAAATGTTAATTTTCCACTCTCTTTTGAGCTCATTTCCTCATTTTGATATTATTGCTATCAATCAGCAATAATAATATCTTTATAGTCGTGTGGTACACTGGAGCTGACCTGAACCAGTTGTAATGAGAACTAATTATTAAATTTTTTAGGATCTTCTATTTCAAAACACAGCCAATAATAAAAATTAAATTATATAAATTTAAAATTAAATAAATTGCATTAAAGGTAGTAACAATAAATCTGTGAAACTCATTACTTTCTAATTATTTTACTACACATATTACTATGCATTATGCTTTTAAAACTCTTTACATGTATTGTATCTATGTGGTGGAAATACATTAAAAATAATGCCACATTCAGTAAAGACCTCATGTTAAATGCTTCAAATTGGCCTTGCTGAGAGTATTTATACCACAAAAAATATAAAATGCTTCAAATTAGGGTTTTTTCTCTAGAGAAAGGGTTGCTAAACATTTATCAGTGTTCAAAATATCTAACTGATTTTGGAGTGGAAAGGCACTCTACACATAGATGATTTTAGAAGTTTCTAAAATTTTAACGTCCCTATAATTTTATATTGAAATATTGTGCAAAAGAAAAGGATATTATTAGCTGTCATGGAAACATCAGTAGTTGATATTATAACATAATATTATGACTGTAACTTGGAGGTAAGTGGTCCTGAAGATTAAGTACAAAAATGACTGGATTTTGGATCAAATAAATATTAAACATACACATAAACATTGGGCAGGGATATGTTTCAGGAAATAAGTCCTGGAAATGGCACTAAATATAACTTAATCTTTTATCCTAGTTATAATTTATAATTAACTGGCTCCACTTTTGGAATAGACCCACTAATACTTTATGATGTCATTATATGCATTCACATGGTGTCTTTGTTATTAAGAGAGGTCAGTACACTTTGTAAATTATTCTTTCTGAGTGGCCCAGCCTTATAACTGAATTTCATATATAACATAAATGCTGTAATGAAGTTCAAGGTTTTTATCCCTAAAAGTATTTTGTTTTTAAGACTGTGCTATCTACAAATAAGGAGTTATTTACCCCAAAGTTCAAAGTAAAGAAAAAATTGAATATGAACTATAAAACACTTACTAGTGATGGGGTATCCCTATGTTTTTTCAATTTTTATTTGAAGTACTTTTTCTTCTTAGTGCATTTCAAAACTCTTAAATCCCATAATCCTCTCCTTTGGAGCAGATGTTTACAACTAAACATTTTCTCATTGGAAGAAACAACAGGTTGAATCTGCTAAAGAAGCAATTTCAGCATGCCAACTTTGAAAGAATAAAAAAAGATAAATTCCAATATTAGAATTGGGGCTAGGGTTAGAGGGAGGAAACTATAAATTATAAGTATTTGAAAATAGAATCTGGAAAATATGAATAAAAGACAAGCTAGCATTCAACTGTTATTTCCAGAAATGATTGTGCTTCATCTCTTTTACACTAAAATTCATTTTACTTATTCCAGAAACTAGTCTGTATTGCAAATTGCATACTTTATTACAAAAAAAATTATTCTAACCAGATTATGTAATTTGAGAAAAAATTATGAGAAAATTTTATTTTATTGATAAATTTTATATTTTGCTTTTAAATTATTAAATAATTTTCCTAATCACATTTTTTTGTATTTGTTTATAGCCCTCTTCTTCACATCATAATTATGAGACTTGGTCTCTATTGGCTACTGATCATGAATAAGTTAATATAATTCTCATGATTAGTTTCCTGCACTCATAAAACTAAGAATTACAAAACCTAAGAAGCAGTTCTACAAATATTTTTATCAAGCAAAAACTGATTTCCACACAATTGCCATTGAAAATGATGTAGCACTTCTTTTCACACTGTAACAGATGTTATGGTAAACTACACTTCTATCACACAAGGATTCAAAATACCATCAAGGGACTGGCCCTGGTTGAGACCATTTTAACTTTTTACTAACACTAAGAACATAGAAACAAATGAACATTCACAAAACAGAAACACTGAGACTAGATTTAATATCTATATCTAACTGTGGAGAGAATCTATCCAAATTATAAGAAATATGAGCTGTGTTGAGGAAAACAAGCAGATCTCAAATTTCACATGAAATGAAGAACAACTAGAAAGTGGTATTTAGAACTCCCCCCCCAAGGCCCTTATCATGAGCAGCAAAGAATGAGCAAATCTATCCCTTAGACAATCAGACAGTCAACTCTCCAAATTCATGCCACTCAAGCCTTTTCTCTCCCACACACACCCACCACACTCATGTATTCCAATGAGAGTAGAAGTTGGTAGGCACAAGTCCTACCTCTTGTCAATTCTGCGGTAGAGTTTATACATTCCTCTAAAGGTCCCAGTGAAACAAAGCCCAGTTGCCCACAATTGTAATGAATTCAATACACTACTTTATTGTGCTTCTCACTCAAGTTTTTTGTGATTGTGCTGCAAATTACTTGGGAGTCTACCATAGGTTCTACTATCAGGGAAACTCAAACTAAAGCAAATTCTCTACTTTCCCATTCCTTGGCTTCTTTATATTTTTGCTTAACCTCTTCAGAACAGTCTTACCTGACTGCCTCACCTGATTTAGATACCTCTTTCATTGTAACATTATAATAGTTGATTAACTGGATTCTCCCCACCATCACCACTATGCTATCAGCCCTTAAGTATCAGGATAGATACTCTCCTACTGCATTTTTACCCTAGCACCTGTTACATGATAGGCTCCTAGGAAATGTACAGAAAATAGATGATTAAAATAAAGAGAAAAAAGAAATGACGACAACAACAACAACAACAACAAAAGACAGACTTCCTTGCTAGCATAAATTAAGAGTTTGTTTCTGATTATCCCAAAAGTAGCTCTCTGTAACCAAATTGAATTTCCTATTTTTGGCTTACATATTCATCCCATAAAAATACCCCTATAAAGAGCTTCTGTATCTTTATTTCTGAATGAAATGTAAAAGACCTGTAAAATGAAAATATCTGAGGTTGTTTCAACAGCAGCAGGAAAATAAAACTCCCTTCTCATTTAAATTCAAGAAGAACTCATTCAGAAGTTCCCCCTGCTAGATAATCTAAAGAACAAAAAGAAGTCACAAACTTACACTTGGAAAATTATTCATATTCAAACCTACAATAGAAATGATAACAAGCTGGGCCAAAGGCTAAATCAATCTTGTATAGAGTCAAGTAGGAGACACCCAGACAAAGCTGAGCCTGGGAGCCTCCCCAGAGCTAAAGAGGCAGGGGCTCACTAATGTGGCAAAAGCTGTACCTGCCAAGGCTGATATTTTGGTGGAGTGGTAAGATAGATGGACATTACTGGTTAGATAGAGCTTTCAAAAACACTTAACAAAACTTTTACCTTTATTTTAGGGCAATGGAAGATAAGGAGTAAATCTAGTGGTGCCTAAAGTAATCAAGAGAGAACACTGAAATAGGTGAGAATGACAGCTGACTTTTTCTTGCCTCATTGATATAGAAACATTTAAATCAGGAAAAAACAAGGCATGTGGTACAAGTATAAATCTTATAAATCAATATTTTATAAACTGCAAGTTGCAACTTATCAGTAGGTCATAAAATCAATGCATTAATCTTGACCAGTGTTTCTAAGAAATAATATAGAATGGATTAAAGTAGAAAATTATCAGAATGTTCACATTTTTGTGGGCACACATACGTGAATGCTGGGTCACAGTATAAAATGTTTTCTTAACTCCGGTTTGTGGTTAAAAATATTTGAAAGTCCCTGCTTTTGGCTACTTCTTCTCTCAAATTGCTTTCCACATCAAAATTAGAGTTCAGATAAGAGTATGGTTTCCTGGCCCCATTTCCAGGAATTCTGATAAAATAGTCTAGGATGAGGCTCAGACATCTGGATTTTAGAAGATCTGCAAAAGATCCTGATTCCTACTAAAATTTTGGACCCGGATAATGTAGTAATCAGTTTTCTGTCACTATAACAAAATACCTGAGAGAATTATATTATAGAAAGAAAATATTTGTTTAGCTCACAGTTCTGGAGATTCCAGTCCAAGATCAAGTGTTCCACTTGCTTTGGGCCTCTGGCAAGACCAGCACATCATAACAGGAGCTTGTAGCAGAGCAAACTTCTCATCTCACAAACAGGAAAGCAAAGAGAAAAGACACTGAAATCCAACAATTCCCCTCCAATAACCTAAGGACCTGTCTGCATTTGACTAATGACCTGCTACTAGGCTCTACCTCCTAAAGATTCTATCTTTTTCCAATAGCACCACCCCGGGGAACACGAATGCATGGGCATTAGGGGATATTCAACATCCAAAGTATAGCGGATGATAACACTTTTAGGGTTGTGATGGACACATATAAAGAAGCGCTTGTTCTTTCACTTTCTAGCCTTGTAGGGGACTTCCCCATGATTAGCAGTTCAGGGAAGACCTTAATTCTTGAGAGGAAGCAGTGTGGAGTAGAGGTTAACAGGATTTCTGTGAGGAGAGGCAGACTAGAATTTCAATCCCAGTTTGCCTTTTGCAAGCTGTGAGATCTCTGGAATCTCATTTATTTTGTAGGAAGTGGCATTAACAACTGTACCTACTGCACAGAATTAAAATAATTAAATTATATAAAGCAATTGGTGAATAGTAACATAAAAAATCTCAGCTATTATCATCTTTAAGAATCCACCAACATTTTGAGAAAAATGCTTTTTAACTGACAAACACTAGTTGCATGTACAAAACAAAATTGAGTGTTTTTAGAAATACAAAAATGAAAGAGTTCTATTTTCATGGAGTCTACAGCTTGATATACAGCTTGATGGTCATAAGCTTTTGCAGTAGAAAATAACCTTACAGATTATCAAATCTGTCCCTCATTTAACACATAGAGAAGCTAAGACTATTAAGTCTATGTAAGTTTCCCAGAGCCATCCAAATAGTCAGTGAAGGAGTCATAAATATAACCTGGGCACCTGAACTGAAGCCAGTGGCCTTCCACCAGAGTAGGTCAGTTCCTGGGTGAGAGAGCCCAGTCCTGACACTGATGTGCTGGTAAATGTTAACAACCAGCTCTATGTGGGAATATGGATGTACCCACATTTGTATACATGTTTACTCTAAAGTTTACCGATATATACTGTATCTCACAGTTTACAAAATGATAAAAATATACAATTTTTAATTGCAAGGGCTGGGGATTTAGCTCAGTGGCATCGCACCTGCCTCAAAAGTGCAAGGTCCTAAATTCTGTCCCCAATATCGAAAAAAAACAAGACAAAAATTACAGAATCCATACAACTGATTCTCACAAAATGCTTTTTGCTGATTTTTGCTCAATTCTTGTATCTATAGCCAACCTATAGTTATAATTAAACTATAATTTGACAAATGAAGTTGTGTATCAATCCACTCTTTATAATTGAAATAAAACACACATATTTGCCATCCCAACCATTTTAAGAGTATAGTTCAATGTTAAGTGTATTCACACTGTTGTGCAGCTAATCTCCAGAACTTTGTCATCTTGTAAAACTAAAACTCTATCCTATAAAACAGTAACTCCTTATTCTTTCCTCCCTTTCATGCTTGGGAACAACTATTTTACTGTTTCCATGAGTTTGACTACTATAAATACTTCCTATAAGTAAAATTATAGAATATTTGTCTTTTTTGTGACTGTCCTATTTTACTCAGTATATATACACAAGATTCGTCCGTGTGGCAGCATATCACAAGATTTTCTTCCTCTTTTAAGGCTAGAGAATATCCCATTATACACATATACCACATTTGTTGTCTGTTCGTCTGTTGATGGAAACAGGCTGCTTCTGTTTCTTAGCTATTGTGAATAATGCTGCTATGAACATGAGTATGAACACAGAAATATCACCTCTAAATTCTTTTGAATATACAGTACACTCAGAGTGGGATTGCTAGATCATCTGAGAGCTCTTTTTAATTTTGTGAGGAACTACCATACTTCTTTCCATAGCAGCTGCACCATTTTGCATCCCCCACCAACTGCACATAAGTATTACAACTTCTCTACATTCTCATATCCTTGACAAGTTATTTTCTGCTTTTTTGATAGACATAGGTGTGAAGCGATGTACTTTTTATAAAAAAAAAATCTCATTGAGTCTAACATGCTTTTCTACTTACTATTAAGCTATTGTCAACCTCAATTAGATTATATTCATTAAACTAAAACCTCTTTTTGGTTCAGCACACTTATGTTGCTAAGTCTAGATGAAAGATAGGGAAACTTATTCTACAATGAACCAGATAGTAAACATTTTAGACTCTGTGGGCCATAATGTGTCTGCCAAAATACTCAGCTCTTCCAGTGCAGCATAAAAGCAGTCTTAGACAATTCACAAATGAGGCTGTTTCAATAAAACCTTATTTATAACAACAGACACCAGATGGACCCTAGTTTGCTAAACCCTGGTCTAGAAAACAAAGCCAAAAATCAAGTTTTGCTCTTTTGCCAATTTCTCTTGTATAAATGCTCTCATCCAACATTTTAGGAATTTACTGAAAGTAGTTAGAAAGAAATACATAATAGCATGCTATTTATAAAAAACATTCTCCCCTCATAGATACAAGAAGCATACATAATCTCAATGGCACAGATAATAGTAAAAACTAATTGAAGAATTAGGCATTGATAAAATTTGATTATTACTTTTATTTTTAATACTATATATTTAATGTTAAATGTTATAATTTAACTTTTACTGAAAGTAAAAACTATCTCACAAAATTCCTGAAAATTTAACAACTGTCTGGCTTAGCTAGTGTGGGCCATAGTTGTTTTAATCTCCCTATTGTTTTAATCTCCAGTCTTCTGCCAGTGCCCTCAGAGATCTGACAACCAACCCAGCCATTGTCCTTTGTACCCTTTCAAACTTTAAGAAAGTATTCTTTTCTGAAAAAAGTGAGAACCCAATTTCTTGGTGTATGCCTTACTTCATCATAACTTAATTTCTATAAGAACACCTCCTATCCCAGTTAATATTTAGGCAGTCTGGCCTTAAGGTAAACTTCTGATCAAATCTTCACTGTCTTGGGACTTACAGCATATGTTTATATGTGAGACATGTTTGGTTTAAAATAATTAGTGTACTCTTAGAAATTTCTAAAATTATAGAATTTCCCAATCTGGGAACCAATAATTGGGGTAAAAAAAAAAGATGCATATAAAATAACATCTGTGAGCATAATCAGGGGATCAACATTTTAATTTCACCTCAGTATACACAGTGTCATCTTGAACAACTGAATTCACTTATTTAAGTCTCAGTTTTTCCCTTCTACAAACTCAGGGAAATAATAATGCTTGGTACTCTTAAAGTTTTGAGGGATGATACTGCTTCAATGGTTGAGAACACTGACTAATAGGGTGTTCAAAATGTAGGTCATCATTTATCATCTGGACATGAATCTGAAGCATTAGAGATTGTAATTCCACGAACCTGACATAAACACCTTAAGCTTTGAAAAATGTTCTGAGATTGTTGAGGCAAATTGAAACTACGGATAGCAATTAGTTTTTCAATTGTTATCTACATTTCCTTTAGCCATGTTTGTTCTCCTTTCCTCCCTATGCCATAGATGTCTGAGAGGTAAGGCTGAATTTATTCAAAATGTGTTTTCCTTTACATATCCTTTGAATTTAGAATCATCAGTCTTTGGTACCAATGCCACCATTTCCCTGTTTTTTCTTTCTGTGTCCTTCCTTTTATAATCTATACTTCCCATTCTTTTCTCTTTCACTTTTACTCTTGCTTCCCAGAGTAGATGTTTACTGAACATTTCAACCTAGTGTGACCCTTAAATCAGTTTGAGGTTTAATGTTACATAACAATGTATGTGATTCTCCTTTAAGTAGAAGGCATCTTAAATTCTAATGATCATTGCATCCATATTTATCAGTCCGTTATATTCCATCATCCTTTTTCTGTTTCCAGGTTCTACCTCTGACCTTACTATGGGTGCATACTATAAAAACAGACCTCTCAAACACTGATGTCTCTTTCATAAAACATGGGAGAGGACACAGGATGTAGGTATTGGCGTTCACTTTGATAAAGCATTCCTTTGCATGGCAAATCTTTTTGTATGTGTACTATAGAGGCCACTTGGGGTTCATGCTTCAGTCTCATGAGAATGCCAGCCTATACCCATAGTCCTTGCAGGGCCTGACTTATCTCCTTGTTTTAAAGACTCAGTGTGATATCTGTATGCTTAATATACCAGATCTAATTATTCTTTACTAGTATTGTATATAAAGATAGATTTAGAAGGCGATGCCAACTTGAGGAATATTTTTGCATTTTTGATAGATTAGCATATTTATATGGAAAGGCTTTTGTTTCAGAATATTTTGTTAAGGAGAGTAGTTGTGAAAGAGTTACCTAACCCAACATTTCATTTGCCCTTTGTATATATGTATAGAATCTGGAAGAGAAAATGCTTACTTTTACATCTGCTAAGATTAGCCGCAAGTAATTGTGGTTAGCTTTGCTGAAATTCTTCATCCTAATGATGCAAACAAAAATCACAAAGCGCAGAGCTTTAAGTTTCAGAGGTGACTCACAAAGTCTAGCAATCCATCTTGGAAGTTTTAGCAGGCCTATTTTTGGGCTGTTCTCTACACATGGCAAAGCTGAAGAATCCCAGGTGTTCTTGCTGAGCACAAAGCGAGAGCATGAGGATTGCCCTGAGAAGCAAGAACATGCTCATTAAAGTAGGTTTCTGGTGGGAGACAAATCCAACTAGCAGTTCTGCATTTCTCCTTGTGGTGACCCCTTTGCTTGTCATAGATGTGGACTTATGTTCCACTGTGTCTGCGTTTAATGAGTTGCAGTTCACTGGGGACCCAGAGAGGGCAAGGAAGTGCTTGCTTGGTGAACAAAGAATAGTACATTGTTTTTTTTTGTGTGTGTGTGTGTGGATCCTACACTGTTTAAATAATGTAAAATTTTTTTTCTTTTATGGGATTCTTCTGTGCCTTGGAAGTCTGAAATGGCATAAGTGACTATAGGAAACTTAGGGGTATGGCATAAATGAACTAAGGTTGGATGGATTAATTATTCTCTTATGATAAAATTCTGAAAAGTTTTAAAATGACTTAATAAGATCAACAGACATTCATTTTGCTACTTCAAATTAATATTAAATAAAATTAGAGAAAGTCTTTTAAACCTGAACATGTAGAATAGTTAATCTGGTGAAAAGTTCTTTAAACAGACCAGGGAATTAGGTCATCATATTGATTGTTTTAATTTGTTAGATACTTATTAGCAGCAAGAATACTTTCAGCTGTACTTCATTGAAATGGGAAATAAATTTTGAAAACAAAAATGAACAATGGCATATAACAAAATTGTGAACAGCAAAGTAGAAGTTTATATATGATCAAAGAAAAGAATTTTATGCCACACATAAATGTGTGATACCTGAATAGGAAAATGCTAGACAACTACTGCAATGTCAAAGCCTTCCAGAAACATAAATGCGTGTCATAAGCTAAGCTAGTATTAACTAGACATTGTGCCATATTTTTTTCCCTTTGCCATGATATTTTGAAAGACTTTTCCATCACTACAAATTGAACTGTTTTTCTTTTTTTTTTTTCCTGCCAGTATTCTGGAAATGAATTCAAATTCATTTGAAGTGTATGAAAATTTTTTTCTGCTATTATTAGAAAATTCAATTGCTAAGGAAGACTCTTAAGCTCTCCAAATCGATGTTTTAAACATCCTCTTTATAGAATCAATTACATGAACTGCATCATGATATACATGTATTTTCTCTTATTCAAATAAAAGTTCTAAATCTTTGAATTTTTAATTTAAATACTTAACTTTCTCATATCCTATTATGCAATCCTGGTCAAGTCCATTCATTTTTCTTTGCTTTCCAACAGAAAAGTGAAGATCATGATATAGTTCTACCTCCTCATCATAGCTTACAGGGTCAACTGAGCACAAGTAAACTACTTTTATATATTGTAATAAAAGTATTAAATAATGTAATGTTATTAGTACTCATGTAAATTTTTTATTTTTATAAGCAAAAATAGCATAGTTTTCCATAGATGAAATATAAGAATATAAGCCACTGAGCTATCACGAGGACAGGGAAAAAACTGATATAATAGATCTTTTTTTTTTTATTGACCACTTTCTATATGCCAAGCATTTAGTACTATTTAACCGTCATGACACTTTGAGGTAAATATATGAAATCAACTTTATAAACGAGAAAATTGGGACTTACAGAAGCCACATACTTGCCAAAATGTATGCACATGGGAAGTGGGAAAGATCAAGATTTGAACCTAGTACTGTTTAGCCCAAGTTCTTAGTCACACTCTTTTGTGCCTGTCTTTCCAAATTCCAGTTTTTTGTTCACAAGATCCAAGACTTCAAAATACTATATAAAGCCTTATCTCAAAATAAAAGTGACATGCACAGTAGTTGAAATTAACAAACAATTTTTATAACATTCAAAACTTCCCACTGAAATGCATAACTTTTTGTCATCCAAATTAAAATAAATTTAGAAGAATCGTGTCATATGAGCTAGTAAATAGGAAATATTAAAACATCATGCCTCCTGCTTTGTTAATTATGTGAGTCTGATAAGAAAATGCATTTTCTTTGGAAATGAGCAAATGTTTCAATTCATGAAAGCTTCAAACAAAACATTTACATAAATATTCATTTTCCACTTAAAGGGAATTTTTTCCATAAGTCACTTTTAAGAGAAATATATAAATTAGAATTTTTAGAAAAATTAAAACAAATATACTCTAAGAATAGGGAAGAATGATATACAGTGGTCATTTTTAATATTATTTTCTTAAAGGAAGGATACATATTTGTGTTTATTGAGCATGGTTAGAAAAAAATCAAGTTTTTTTGGTACCAGGGATCGAAATTGGGACCTTGCGTTTGAGAGGCAGGTGGCGGAACCACTGAGCTAAATCCTCGGCCCTGAAAAAAATCAAGTTTTGAAAACTTTTAATAATATAAATTTCCATGACTGTCAGATAAAAATATCAATAATTTTTTTCCAAAAAGATATATTTACATGTTTGCACTTCCTAGAACAAGCTAGTTCAATTTTGTTTTGATGAAATATACGTATTTTTCTTAATGATATGTATTATAAACAAAAAAGTATCACAATGTTTCACTCACTTTTGAAAGTCCCAGGAGAATACAAAATGGGGAGGCATTTAACCATGAGAAAAGAAAACAAAGTATTCAGAAACAACCATCTTAGGTAGAAGCTTCATCCAAATGATGATATCATATGATGTAAATGAACTTTTACTAAAAGTAGACATTTACCATTGTGATAATACATTACCCCCAGGAGGTACAATTTCCCCAATGCTATATGGTAGTGCAAAAAATATATAACTGTTCTTCCTAGGAGAAAATATTCTATATTCAATTTATATTTACTCTATTATTTTGCAAAAACATAGGAACATAAAGGAAAAATATGTCATATAAAGTTATACCCTACATACAACTAGACTTAAGAAAACAACTATTTTCCAGCCTGCCAGATGTTATCCCCCTTTTTTTTAAATGTTATTAGTATATGTTTGTGATACATAATAATTACATTCATCTTGGGGAACTGGTATATGTCCATATTGCATCTTGATCATTTTTACTCCTTCTTTCTCCTTCCCTCCTCTCTTCTTCCTTCCCCCGATCTCCTTCCCATCTCCACAGAGGCTACCTCCAATATTGGCCATATCAAGGATATTGAGGTACTTAACAAATGTATTTTCTTCTCCTGCCTCGTCTATAAAAAGTTTGCTCTTGTATCTTCTAACTAGAAAGATGCTTTAAAAGATGCAGAAATTGTTTTGTATTCATCTAATTTCTGTTACTCCATTCTAATCAATATGCAACTGACAGCAAAGGAAAATAGATACATTTACTTTTGTTTGCTTTCATGAGAAAATATCATTTAAAATGACTTTATTTTTTTAAAAAATGCTAAATTAGTACTATAGCTTTCCAGTTCTTTTTAAGTGACCTGAAACAGTTAATCAAGGTTAAAAAAAAAAAAAAATGTTGACAGAGTCTGGTTGCATAAGATCGAACTGTCCGGCAGGAAAACTCAGTCCCAAGGCTTCTTGGTGTTTCGGGGAGTAGGAGAGTTAAAGGTGAAAACACTCACACCCATGCTTACAAGCATACATACCCACATTCCTATCTACTACAGCTGCACACCTGTGTCTCACACATTCGTGCACAAAGGTGTACTTGCGTATACAGATGCACATACTCAGAATATACTGTCAAGCATATTCCCAATTTGGAATGGCTTCAACAGATGCTTTGTCACACCAAAATATGGCTAAATCAGACAGAAGTGGGAAGGCCAGTCTTTCCTAGAAGACGCCCATGATCTGAAGCCAACAAATAAAACACACACTTTCCATATCCCTAATTGCTTTTATTTTACCTGGCTTACTCTAGAAAGTTTTGATGCTGTCTTAATTATAACTGTTTTATGTAATTTAAGATTTTAAGATTTTTACTTTTATCTTAAGACAACTTTTTAAAGTGAACAATTCTGAACAGATAAAAATATTACACTAGCAGCTTATTCTTCAGCTTAGGCCATTTTGCAGGTGTCCTTGAGCATTTGGCACTGTTCCATGCAACCTCTGGCATTTGGAGAGCCTTTGTTTTGAGGTGTCATCAGGACAAACATCTTCAGGAATGGAAATTACTGACTTCCCCTGGCTGGAGAGCACCCAGTTATATCCTTGCAGCACCAGTCACTAAAAGCTTGCTTAAGACTCCTATGACACAAAGCCAGAGGAAAAAGGGAAAAATGAGATGAGAGCTCTTCAATAGACTAGGCCAGGATGAAAGCTTAGTGAGGTACTAAGCTTTTTTGGATAATGTCTAACATAAAGTGCATACTCATTAAATGCTTGACTTAGATTAAATCAGTTTGATACAGGCAGAAGGGTAGAAGGAAAAAAGGTGGAGACGTGGGGTTAAGAATGCTCAGTACTAAAGTATTATGAAATATTATTATTTAATGAGCACTCAGATATGTACCTGATACCACAGACCCTATCATAACATCTGTTTAAGTTGTGTGCCTCTGTGTATAAATGTATTTCTGTTCTTTCTCAGAAATTTATTTTTAATTGCTTTTTTTATGTACATAGGGAATTTTTCCCACAGTAGACACTGAAATCTACATGCTAGTGGGAAAAATGAAAGTCTGAGAATTTGAAAGGAAATGAAAATCTCTTCAGAGCAGTAAGTTGCTGAACAGAGTCTGGTATGTGTATAGCTTTTGATAAAGTTATCACTTCCCGTTAAACTTTACGACCTCAGACTTTAACTTTAAAGAACTTGAAATATGACAGATGAACATTGACAGAAACGTATTTAATGACTGGTTTGCTGACATTCTCAGGTAAAGTGGAGAAAGAAAAAAAAAACAAACTATTTTGAGTCTGGCGCCCTCCACTTCAGAGCTGCCTGAAGGGCTGGATTCCCAGTTCCCCAAGGAAGCCTACAGGATGAGCCTGAACCCCACCCAGGGACCCTGTGCTGCGTATCTGGAGCCAGCACAATGGGCCAGAAGAGTCGGCTCCTCACTTGTTAAAATGCACTGTTTGTAACCACTGAGATAAACATTTACTTCCCTTAACATTTGTGTTAGTTGATTTTATCGAAGGATAGAAAAAAATTCCGCTTTGCAGCTCTACCCTGAAGTTTTCTGTTAAATTCCCAATGCTCAACATTTTAGAAAGAAAATGAAAAAAACAAACAAACAAGCAAATGACAACAAAATCTCCCTATACAGTATCATGAACATTTCATCTGTTATTAATTATAGAATTAGTTTTATTTAAATTTCTTCCTTTTTAAACCAAATACTCTGACATTAAAAGACAATGCTCTTAACATGTCAGATAAAACTAGTGAGGATATATACTTACAACTCAATCATTTACTAGAAAGCAATAGGAAGCTTGAAGACCAACTTCAGCATTGTATCTAGTTCCAGCAGCTGCTACTTGCCTTAACAATGCTCTTGCTTGCTCTAGTTGTCGCCTTCTTTTATTCGTTGTACAATTAAAGAAGTGGTGCCTGGACACAAACACAGCTCCTTCCTCAGTTGTTAGGAAAAAATAACAAACCCAAAACGTCTCCACCAAGCTACTAAACGTACTGCATATTTGTGCTTCCTAAAAGGAAATATGTAGCACTTATAGGGGTGCAACATATACCTGTCTTGAAAAATAAACTGTTTAAATAAACACTGGAGAAATTCATTACTTATAGCTAGTTAGGAAAGTAAGTAAAGGCATATGCACTGTGTAATTAATAGCTTAAATATAATTTATTTGCCCTTTGATTTACATACTTTTAAAGCTTAAATTTTGGACTAGGGATGTGGCTCAGTAGTAGAGCACTTTCCTAGTGTGCACAAGGCCGTGTCTAGTCCCAATACCACCAATAAAAAGCTTAAGATTTATTATGTAAATACATTACCTGAACTGAAAAGTAAGTAACATGCTTTGGTGCAGCCAAAAAATGTAATCTGCTTTTTTATGACAGAATTATTATAGCTGAGCCGACTTACTAGCTTTTCTATACATTGTAAATAAAAAAACACGTACATTGAAAAAGAAAACATACTTAAACAGAGCAATTGATGTAATCTTGACTTTGTAATTTTGAAACTTACTTCCAGACGATAGTCAATGTTCTTTTGAAATGTAAACCTTTCAATGCCAAACCACCTTAGCCTTTATTTCTCAGAGTTCTTTAGCAGCCTACTTATTAATCCTGGGCTTTTCTATGAACATTCTCATTTGGGTAAAATTTGCAAAACTAATTGTGGTTGGATTCTCCTTGAATTCTGTTGAGTCTCTCCAAGCAGTCCCCTTTTCCAGTCATCTCTATGCAGCTTCATGTTGTCCACTATGGCTGGACACTGAACCTCTTGCCAAATTGATGATAAAGGCCTTGACCTTCCTTGTTCCTTCCAGATCACAGGAGTCTTTGTGGTCTACAAATTGCACCATCTTCACCCTTATTTCTAAATGAAAAGTGTTAGATGACACTTTTCTTTGAAGAGCTACTTTTTTTGAGATTCTAAGCAATATAATTTATGGTTCAAACTGTTCCTTGTTAAAATCAGCCATAAGTAGGAAGCTTACAAAAGACTGAATTATCCCATAAGGGTGAAAAGGAAAAAAAAAAAAAGCATAGAAGCTCAAGTGTCAGGTCTTTTTCTCAGAGAAAGAAAACTACCACTCATAGTGGACTATAAAACCTTCAGCCCAGGGCTAACTGACTTACTTGATATTCTACCTTTAGTACAGTAATACCTACCGGTATGGTTCCTACATTGCTGAAGAGACAGACCTGGCAGAAGCAGAGGCTAATGAAATTGTAGTTTGATTTCTCATTCGTATGGCCAGTTTCAATGCTTTTGGTTGTGTATCTACTTTATATGCAAGAAAAAAAGTCTTCCTGTAAAATAAATTTTGAGTTTCAACTGAAAAATAAATAAATAAATAAATAAATAAATAAATTTCTTCCTTTTTGCTTCAGTGTTTGCGAAAGGCCAACAAGTATCCAGCCTGAAAGTCTGCAAAATGCTATCAAACAATTTGAAAGACCTGCGTTTTTGTGAAACTCCAAAAAGAGTATTTTTTAAAAAAGTCATTAATGAAAATAACTACATTTAAATATCTTCAAAGACTTGGAAAAGACCCATTCCAGTTTTCTTCCAAACACAAATCCAAAATATGAATTTGTATTTTATGTTTGATATCTGCTGTCTGGACTCTAGTTTAAACTTGTTGTGTCAGAACAAGTGAGCTGTGGAGTTAAGTGCACAAATGAAAAATATTTTGGAAAATGTGACTGAGTTAAAAATCTCATACATTTCTGAAGTTGTAAATAATTTAGTATTGAATGATGGCCTTTCCTGGTCACAACATTTCCCAGCCAACATATGCTTATTTAAATTGAACTCTCAAACAGTTTGTGGAACACATTTTCTTATTTTATAAGAACAGCAATTCTTTTCTCTCTTCCTCTAAAACTTTGTTATTCGAAGCATATCCCTAGACCAGTGGTTTTGGCACTGACTTTATTAGAAATGTAGAATTTTAGTTCAATCACAGACCTTCTCAATCAGAAACCGCTTTTTCACAAGCACTCTAGGTGATTAATGTGCTTACTACCACTTGGGAAGCACTGTTCTAAAATACAGCTACATATATTTCTTATAAAGGAGAGATGAGTTTTTAAATTTTCACAATTCATCATTAAATAAGATCAGTTCAATATAATGAATATGTGACTCAAATGGAGTATTTTTCTAGAAATCACTCCGGACAGTTGGAAGTTTGTTATAATAGTCCCAAATAACATGTAATACACAAACCACGACTTACAAACAAAAGAATAATTCTTGATGACAAATATAACACCAATAGCTAGTTTTCTCTATTCTATAATATTTAAATAGGCCAGGTTTATTATTTTGTCTTCAGTTATCAAGTCTGTAATGTCTTATCTGAAGTATTTTCCAGAACGGGTCATGACAAATTTATGCTGTAAATCCTCTGAAAAAATTGTAAAAAGTTGTGTTTAGAACAACTATTGGACTGTAATTGTCTTTCTGAAGATCCAAAAACAAATTGAGCATTAGCTTTATTTCTACAGAGAAAGAGCAGTGCTCTGTTTACTGAGATAATCTGCCTTGATTTTCTGAAATAAACTAAAACTCCTAATGAATAATATTCTTGCAATATAAAGAACAAATTATCTAAGTGATAATTTAGAGCTACGATATATTTTACTATCAAATCATGAAATCAGGTTTATCTGATTGAATTACATGTGCCAATGACATGTTTTCTACTTAATTTAAATATTTTATTGCCTCATTTTCAATCCTTTAAAATTAGGTAATTTCAGGGGAAAAAAAAAATCCTTAAAGGACCCTACTGGTCTGAGGATAAGGAAATTATGGATATATTTCTTGTTACCATTTTGTTGAATTTCTCTAATGTCTCACAATAATACTTTATTATTTTGCAATTTAAAAAAAAACTTTAAAGGGAACAAAGATTGCTTTGACTCTTAGGAAAAGTACAAAATATTTGCATATTAAAATAGAATGAGTACCTAAGATAAGGGTTCTTTCTGTACACTGTCCATAAAACCCAATCATTTGATTGTAGAGATGCTTAACTGAGAGTTCATCAAAGGAAAACTACCTCAGGCAATCAAAATTGTTAAGCAGTTGCCTAAAGTTTAACCCATAGTGGTATAAAATTCATAAGATTCTGTCCTTCTTTTTGACTTTGTAAATTATATGTTCTTGTTGATTAGATGGGGAAAATTCAAAAGGAGATAAGTGTAACCACAAGAAAATATATATGTAAAATAAGATGCTCTTCAAAAAAGAAAGTATAATTCTATTTCTCTCTACTCAAAAAACCTTCAACTATGTTGTTTCCTATCAAATACACTCTAAACTCTTGCACAGCTACAAAATTTTCCATGATCTTATCTCAAATCTTACCAGGTACTTCCATTACTTGCAATCCTCTCATATCTGCTCCATCCAAAACAAACTTAGCAATGAGTTTTTCTTTTCCATACTTTTGCTCCCATTGTTTCTGTTGATTTTCTCTCCCCAACATCACCTCATCCTGCCCTATTCCCCACCATGACTCCAAACCGTCGAAAAAATTCCACTTTGTAAATTAGGGAGGTTGTATTACCTTAGATAACAAGAAGTTCTGAGGTAGAAGGAGCCATAGGCTTGCATCATTCCTAGATGAATGCCACTGCTCCAGTCATCACATCCTTACATATCTATATCAAAGGGCAAGAGAGTGGAAGTTGCTTTCATGTCTTTTTTTTTTTTACATGTAATAAAGGAAGAAAACCTTAGCATGCCACTAGCAGACCTCTGCTAATCTGCCAATGGAATGGAACCATCTATGCCTTTTCTCTAGTTTCAAAGAGGGCACAAAATACAATCATTTAGCATTTTCACTTCCTGAAATGGATAGATCCTATACTCTCTAAGAGGATGTGGATTGGGGGAGCTGCCTGTTGTAAGCAAACCAAGAACTACCTCCAATAGTCTAGTCGTCCAAAGTCCAAACCAATCACATTGACTCCCTGAAGTCTTCCCTGGCTCATCCAAGTAAACATCATCTGTCCTTTGAGTCTGCTCACCACTACACACCTTTTCTATTCACATTTTGCTTTGTACTGTGGTTATCTGTATATTTGTCCAATTCCACTATGAAGAATGCATTGGCTCTCTTATTCATCTTTTATTCTCCATATGTCCCAGCATAGTCAGTGACTCTTGGGAAGTCTCAAATAAAATATTTCCTGAACTGAAACCTCACTAATTTGAACCATAGTTAGAAGATTTATTTTAGCTACATGAGGGGAAAAAAAAGAGAGCCCAAAAGAAATTTAGGGCTTTCATAACATTTGCAATTAATATATATTCTACTTTTTAAAAATACTCTGCTTTTTAATAAACAAACCATCTGCTTAAGAATCAGAAACAGAATTAAAAACTATAGAGTTGAGGGCCGGGGATTTAGCTCAGTGGTCCTGCCACCTGCCTCGAAGTGCAAGGACCTGAGTTCGATCCCCAGTGCCAAAAAACAAACAAACAAACAAAAAACTATAGAGTTGAACTTATCCCCTCTATACACACACACACACACACACACACACACACACACACACTGCCAAGATTGGTCTACTTGCTACTGGAAGATCAAGCGAAGCTCCCAAGGGCTCATCCTAAAGAAATTCCAAATTCAAGCTAATTTATATCAAAAGTATTAGGGCTACCATCTAGGCATGGGGAAGCAATCAGCTAGAAATATCCTTAATTCTCAGGAATTTTATGGCTCAAAACTGCCATTCCACTTTTGGACTTTAAACTTCTTTATAAGACCGAAATAAATTTCCCTCAACTCTAGGTGTTTTAGCCTCAAAGCTGAACCTAATCCAAATTAATGCATTTGGCCTACTGTGGAGATCATAGTTCTACCAGCATCTCAAAAAACCACTACTAATAAGGTCCTCTTCAGTCAAACCCTAATCCTACTTGGAATTCAACTCTAAGACTCCCCCAAACTAGTTCTATCTAATCTCATATCATCAGCTCCCTACATTCAGCAATGTGGGCAAAATGCTGACTGCATGTTGAGCTCTGTATACAAAATTAAGGGCATTAACAATTTGTCATATAACCTAAATATCAGTATTGCTTGTTGTGTTTAGTTAAATTCCATTTTTTTCTACCTCAGGGTCATAGAGTTGAGTCAGGTCTTCCCAACGCCAAAGCAATTTACCTCCAACCAATAGTTAGATGAGACACATGAAAAATCTGACTCAATAGTTCTTCACTTTTTTATTTGGATTGCTTTACCTTTTACCAAAGATCTTCAGAGTAACACTATGGTAATTTGCACAAGCAAAAAAAAAAAGTCAAGAGTAGGAGAAGAAAGTCAAATCAATCTAAAAATCATTTTGTATTTTATTCTCAAGATTAAATTAATGGAAAAAAGTTGTTTCTTTCAACTGAGCAGTTATTTTGCTGATAAGATAAATACAGTTTGTTAAAATAAAAAGGAGCTAATTCATACACAAAGATGGAGGTTATTTGAAAAATATTGATTGTGGGGCACATTACGGACAGTTCATATAGTAAAAGAGGAACTTCTAAAACTGGGTCTGGTGAAGAAACAAAGATTAACTCACTGGCAGACACACAAGAGGGACAAGAGTACTTGTCCTCAGCTTCACCATTCAGAGGGCAACTGTGCAGAGAGATTAGGCTAAATGATGTAACAAAGTTTTCTAGACTCTAATGGAAGAATTTCACTACTCTCTAATTCATATGATAAATGCAGACTTCAGATCTGATAAGTAAACTCAAATTACCCAAGAGATGGCTTGAAATGTTTGATTTATCTATCTTAGTCTTGCATCAATAGTCAAAACTTTCAAAACTAAATTTCACTTTGTGGAAAGTATTTTCCCCAAAATGAATGGAATTAGTAGCATAAAACTGATTATACAATGTCATAAAAAACCCTATAAACCTATTGAAGTTGTGATAATCCACAATTAGATGTCACTCATTTTTATCATATTTGAGCCTTGACTAAGTTGGGCAATTAAAGGAGAATATGGTAGGAGTTATGGTTTCTTTTTTAAATAGGTTTTAAATGTTGACTTTTAATTCCTGTTGCCCATACTTTAAGCTATTCTGGAATGTATTAACTATTTTAGCTGTGGGATAAATAACCTGAGTTTTCTCTTCTACCCATTGTCCATTCCTGAACATCATTTTAAAAGCTAAATCTTCCTTGAGCCTGTTTTGAATTCTCCCAACTTAACTAGATCTGTCCTGCTTAAACCCATATCACAGTTTGAATCCTTGGGAGGCTTTACCATGTTCTGCCCTACAGCAAAGTCATTCCCATCTTACTATGCCTTACAGGTCTTGCGAACATAAGTCATAGAGGTAGGACTCCCATACTTCCTCAAAAGAATCCTCAATGGTTCAAATACCACGCTTGATTCTTCTTTTTTCCCCACACTGGATTCTTACTACCTAGTTGTCCTTGAGAATCTATCCTCTCTAAGCCATAATATCATTTTCAAAGAAGAAATAGGCATTATGCAAGAAGGGCTTTGACTAGTGTCTGCCTTATAATAAACACTAAATAAAATGTTAGTTATCCTTATTACTTATTCTCGTTACTAGGTCAGGGGCAATTTTATATCCAAATCTCACTTTTAAAAATCTGATTTGTGGCAATAGTGCCTGTTACATAGAAAGCATTTAATAAATATCTTTCAAAGACTTGGATAAATGGTTCATGGGATCTCACTGAAATGTTAAAAGCAAATTAACAGGAATATTAACACAACTAAATTGCTTGAATGGAATCTAATTTTTTCCCTCAGTATACATACAAATAATCTTTTTTTTAAAAAAAAAAAAAGGTAGAATTTAGGTAGACCTAAATTTGTCTCAAAAACTACTTAACTTCTCACTAGCTAAATTAATTTCTCAAATGTTCTTTCACATTTCTTAACACTTTTGCCCAACTTTCAACCAGCTTTCAACTCATCTTAAAACAATAACTACTTATTTGAAAACTTAGTCAATTGTTTCTTATTCAAAATCCTATTCATAAAAATTTTGTTGATCTGTAAAGCACATAAACCTCTTAAAACATATAGTGAATAATCTAATTTGATAGATATCAAAATTATTTTTTAAAGTTAGAAAACTGCAATATAGTAATTCTTCAAGTATCTTAAGGGGGAAAAATCTCAGATGTGAAAACACAGGTAGGTATAACAATGCTCATTAAACATTACTTAAAACTACAAGAAATGTTCCATATGTATAAAATGTGATTGTCTACAGTACTCTAAACCCAAATATCAAAGTAGTTTTTAATGCTAGTGGGGTGTGTTTACAAAATTATGTGAAAAGGCAAGAAACATGTGACATAAAGAAAAAGCAGTTTATCTCAATATGATGGCATTTTTCCTTAGTGATAGAATTATTCCCAGTATTTCCCTGTCTTGTGTACTTTTGCACATATATATTACAAAATGAGTTAAATTAAAAGTATATCTTCAAAAGGTTTTATAACCACATTTGAATGATCTATAAGATAACCAGAGAATGTGTATAACTGAAAACAAAAGTCTTCTTTGAATACAGTTTACTACTTAGAAGTCTATGAACTTCCATTTCTTAAAAGGCCTATCTTGATAATACCCTCAGATTCTTTAAAACATATTATTATATATTTATTTTTCACAAAAAGTACTACTTGATCCCATTTTAAGCTTTTGCTTCCTTGAAAACAAGTAATTCCTTACATTAACTAAGTTAAATTGTGAACCAGAAATAAGTCCCACTCTCACAGTGTCAGATAAATATAAATAATATTTCCTTTTATAAACATTAACCTCTAAATTTATGACATAGTAATCACAATAATCTTAAATTACATTTTTTGGGGGTACTAGGAATCAAACTCGGGACCTTGCACTTGCAGGGTAGGCAGCGGAACCACTGAGCTAAATCCCCGGCCCTTAAGTCACATTTTTCTTTTTAAATAATAAGCAAATCTAATTTCCCATAGGATATATTAAAAGGTATTTTTTAAAAGTCTACTCAAAATTCATGTAACCAAACTTTTGTTCTCCCTGGCATATTATTCCACAGTATGAGGCAGTTGGGATTGTTATGTATGGTCTCACATTTGTACAGCCAGTAAACTGGCCCATCAGCAACAGGGCTGGTAAGGTTTGCCTGGTCAGTCTATTGATTTTTCAGGGTGATGATGGATTTGCATTGAATTAACTTCCCTGTTTTGTCCATGCTACCCTTTGGAGGATGGTAGCTTGCACCTGGAGTGGGTGTGTGCCAGGAGAGCAGACAGCACCCCATCGCAGGCAAAGCTGTTTCACCTGACGACTAACTTTGTGGCCATGAACTTGGTCCCATTTAATTTGTTTTGTCACCAGCTGACCTAACTCATATTTGAAACAGGATTATGTAAACTAGCACGTTCCAGAGTTTTTATGTTTTTTTCACAAGAAATATCACCGTTAAATTTCCAAAATATTTCCTATTATGTCATGGATGCAGAAGGGCTTTATAGGAAGACTGTCAGAAAAAAAATATTTCAAAAACATGTAAGTAAATTCAACGGTGTGAAACACAGTAAGTTTTAGCAATCTGGAAGTGAACTCTGAAGCAAAATGAAACATTCACACAAAGCAAAAACAATAAAACATTCACCAAAGCAATAGCCTTTTTAAAATTAGTCATGAAAACTTCAAAGATCTTAAAATAGGTAAATGGTAAGCGCATCATCTGGCCAAAAGACCACGGATCTTGCCTTGGCTTTTACTCTTTACGTCACAATTATCAGTTTCTCATTTGTAGAATAGGAAACTGGGCTTGACATGTCTAAGAGCCCTTCCAATTCTGAAATACTGAGATTTATATTCTTGTAAATTATATAAATCATATATTTAACACTTTTTAAAATGTGGATTTTTTTAACCCATGGCAAAGATAGAACTGCTAACATGTTCTAAGATAAAACACAAAATTTCAAAACCTTCCTTTTGGATCAAGTCTCTAAGGGTACGATTAAAAAATAACTGTATAAAGCAACTGCAAAGAGCTGCATTTTCTCAATTGAAAGGAGACAGGATCACCTGGACAGTGCAGAATATATTTTCTTTAACTAATTACTTCTAGTGCAGCACTGCAGTATTGTTGAGTTTTAAGACGTTAAGGTACTTGTCATACGCTATCCAGAACTCTAATTCTTTTCTCTTCCTCTTAACAAGCCCTCCCAAGTGTAAAAGTGAAATCTGAATTTCATCTAATAAATGTCTGTCTTCACTTTATAGTGTTGTGCTGCAGGTTGTATGACTGAATGGATATGAGAGCAGGAAGAAAGCACGTGGCAAATTGTTTTTAACCTTGCAAATTCTCATAGTGTCTCTTGTAATGTAGTTTTTGGAGAAAAAAAGTAAAAGCAGAAATAATATAAGAAATGAACTCTTGCATAGAACTCCAAAGCCTCTAACATCCTCAAAAATTAACCCCCATAATAGAACATCAGGCCAAAAGGCACAGAGTAAAATAATTTGCAAGAAGACAGTCATAGTTAATTTGGTTTTTCTTTTTTATAGCCATTTTAATCTGAAAAACAGAAAACAAAGATATATTATTTCTAGTTAAATATTGGATGAGCATATTCCATATGCATTTTTCAATCAACATATTTCAAAGGAATTTACCAATTGTCATTTGCTCATTTATTTCAGCTCAGATTTTCCTTTCACTTCTGTAAGTATATAGCCCCCTTCCCTTAAAAAAAAAACCTAAAATTTAAAAAAATTCCACCAAATGTGTTTCAAAGTTTCCTTGTTTTGTAAGAAAAATCTATCCACTGCTGTACAAGTGTGTCTTATGGGTCACCACTGACCCACCGTCATAGCAGCAAAATTGTTATTACAAAATCGAATGCTGCAAACAGAATGATTACAAAGGAACAGGTGAGTTACAATTCAGTCAAATAGCTGTATTATCTTAAAATCTGTGTGGCTTTATATAGAAATTTATTGGACATTTTAATAGCTTTTTAAATTAAGGAATACTTTTTTTTTTTTTGTACCGGGGATCGAAGTCAAGACCTTGTGCTTGTGAGGCAGGCAGCAGAACCACTGAGCTCAATCTCCGGCCCAAGGAATAAAAATTTTCAAGTATTTTTCTAACTTTGTTCAAATGAAATTTTTAAGGGATACTTATGAAGGATGTTTTCTTCAGAACAGTTAAGCTCAGCAATAAAGTACAGTACTAACCAATATAAAATTTGAAAACTGAATTACTTACTTGTAGGTTTCCAGGAACAATAATGCATAATGGTGAAGAACAGTGTTTAAAACAAGCATATTTGCTTTATTCTGAAGTCATGAAACTTTTGTTGTAAGTTCACATCTTCTACATTCTCTTAATTTACTGGATTTATGTAACAGCTATCTTATGAGGAGCTTACAATGCCTTGTGGGCTTATAGATTTCATATTAGACTGCATCAGTATCAGTTGTCAAACATTTTTTTACCTTAAGAATTCCTCTTGCTATATTTTAGAAAATAGCAAGAGAGATGTGATAGAAAACAAAGCAGTAGCAAACTGGAAAATTCATAAAATGAAGCAAGAGGGTGAAAAGTAATCATACCTTCAAAAAAGCCACTCACCTAACAGGTGAAAACTCAGCTTTATTTGATCACTGATTCATCACTGCTTTGAGGAGTTGATGAGAAAAGTAATGAATCTACTCCTTTTCTGAATCTTAAAGATCAATTTTAAACTTTAGATTATAAGATGGTAAACAATCCTTCTTAATAGAGACTATTAATATTATGTGTTGTTTGCTACAGTATCAGTGGATGTACCAAAGCCTATTCATAACAGTGTACAATCATTTATTAGATGTTTTCACTGTCTTTGGAAGGCTAGTATCTTCATTTTTATTAGGAACTAAATGGCAGCCAGTCAGTTTATGAATTTCTGGTGAACATTTAAAATCTTAAATAAAACATTAAGTACTATGTATTTAGCCTTTTCTCACATAAATATAGGCTCTGAAGTATAAATCATCAACACTATCATGTTTCATAAAATGAGTCTTATGAAATTGAAGGTATTAAACCTTCATATTCTGACTATAATGTATTGTAAACAAGGAATAGATTCACATACTTTTAGTCCTATTTTGAAAACTTCTGAATTCAAAGAAGAAATCAACAAATATTTCTAGAACCTAAGGTTTTTTATTATAAAATATGGAATTGTAAATTTTATTTCAAACATAAAGCATTGCAGAACACAAGTAACTTAAAGGTAAGGCAGGCCTTAAGACTTATTGATAAACTACTAAAAAAAAAAAACTTGTCTATTATTGATGGCATTAATTAAGAATTGTTTATTTATACCTAAATATATATTCCTCACAAACATGTATATACACAAAGCTAAGCTGAAATAAAAATATCCTAAAATTCTTACTCAACTGAACATAAGAACGAATGATTGAGGCACTTATTCATAGGCAGATGTTATCTCTGCTTATGTCCTCAGTTAAAATTCATTTAATCATGGCAATTTTTAAAGTATATTAGCTCGAAATCTGATAAATTATTGGCCATTTATGTTCCACTTTAAATGCTTTGTAAAAATATTCTGTAGAAAATCTAAGTTCCAATTTACTTTATGATCTTGGGGAACATTTTAAATTTATATTTAAAATCTTTTATTTCAAAATATTTTGAATTTAAGAGCTTGCATTTTCATACATTTATTTGCAATACATTTGTTTCACACTCTGTCCTAAAAATCCCTAATTTCATTCAGATAGTTTTATTAAGTAAATAATGTTCTGTCCTACAAACTTCATTAGTCTAGCAAAAGCCCCAAACTGTGAACTATTTATGGTACAGAACTCTTCTCTTACCAACTTCGTAAGGCTCTTGCAAATTGTTCCATGAATAGCATTAACTATGGGACCAGAAGTCTAGTCACATAAATATTCAAACTCTCTATTTAAATCCTAAAAGAATCCATTTCAAAACTATCTCCATAAGATATTTATATAAGACACTGCTTCAGTAAAATTGTCAGCTATGTTAATAATTATCACCTGAACCAAGACCACTGCCCTTAATCCATTTTTCAAATGCAAAACTTGAACACAGTGTAATTCGTTTAAGAATCTTTATTGATGTTTTTAACAATTCAGTTTGTTGGATCTCCGTGCAGTTTACAAAAAAAAACTTCAATAGTTCCATATAAACTGCAATCAAAAAAGTAATTACTTTGTCAACGAAGTAATCTGAAGTTGCAAGTTATTTTTTGTAATATGCAGAACAGTAAAATGTAAGCATGCTCTTGGATGCAGGTGCTCTTGTGCACTACGGAGTTATTTTTAAGAGCTTGCTAAGGTCTGCTGGCAGTTTATGGGATGCAATTATTTTCTCCACAATTTAGGTACATGAGAATAAAACTTATTTATGAATAAAGTATTTTTCTCAAAAAAGTTGAGGCAGCTTTTGTTGAATGCTATCTGTGCAAGTACACGTGCTACACCTTGAAATGTACTAAGAGAGACAAGACAGCAAGGAGTCCATGTTCATGCTGAAACTTCAAAGTCCTTCCACACGTGTTGAGCAGTTCCAAGAGGAGGGCAAAACACTGAACAGTTGTTCATTGTCTTACATTAACAGAACACACCAAGAAACTTAACATAACAAGCAAATCCCCTTCACTGCTTTTAAAGTCAGTGGTGTCTACAGTGGAGGGTAGAAATGGAACAAACCTAGTAAGGATAAAGCTTAAGTCTACACCTCATGCAGAGTTGTCCTTTTTCCTGTCCTCTAATGTTTCTCAGACATCTGAATTGGAACTGAGGTTTGTTAATCTGGGGTCCGCATTGATTTCATATCTGTAATGATACCCTTCCATGTGATCCCTGCAGGCATCTCTGATGTTGTGCATCCACTTTTTTATCCCCTTACGGTTCAAGTACAAAACAAGGAGGAAAATTGCACCTATCAGGGCTAAAACAATACCCAGGAATACATAAGAAGTCTGCAGGGATGGAGGGAGGATAGGATCACAGTCCAGGTCAGAGATGTTGAGTTCCACTAGGATTCGATTCCTCATTTTTTCCGGGAACGCACAGGTGAGCCTGGCTTTGCCCTCCACTATCTCGGTCTCCTTGAGCCAGTTCACCATGTCCACCATGTGACAATCGCAGACCCATGGATTGTCCTCCAGAAACACTCTGACATGCGCCAGGCTTTGCAATTCTGCCAGGGTGCCATTGTGAAGGACCTTGAGCGCATTGTCTTCTAGGTGGAGGCTTTCTAGATGTGTAAGGTTTCGAAAGGACAGGTAGGTCAGGCTCACCAGGGAATTGTTACTCAGGTCCAGGTGCCTGAGGCCAGGCAGTTGGGACAGCAAATCCCTGGGCAGGTAAAGAAAGTGATTGCTGGCCAGCTCCAGGCGACGGAGCCCACGAAGTGTGTGGGGCTCCTGCAGGGCCGCTGCCACCATGCGCTCCACGCTTCGGTTCCGGTCGGGGCCCCCAGGGGTCTCCACGTGGTTCAGGATCAGTTCCACCAGGGGGCTGGGGGTCGAGGCGCTGGCGTTGATGCCCGAGAAGGCGAAGGGGCTGAGGTGGGCGAGCGGGTTGTGGCTGAGGTCTAGCTGCCGCAGGCTGGGCAGGTCCTCGAAGGCAGCGGCGTGCACATTCCCCAGGCGGCTGCCGCTGAGGTTGAGGGCGGCCAGCTCGGCCAGAGGCGGGCGACGGGCGAAGGCGCCAGCGGGGAGCAAGGCCAGCTGGTTGCCGGTGAGGAAGAGGGTGCGCACATATGGGGGCAGGTCCGCGGGCACCTCGGTCAGGTTGCGGTTCACGCACTTGACGGTGCGAGCCGCCTCGGAGCACTCACAAGGCGCGGGGCATTGGCTCGACAGAGGAGGCTGAGCGGAAGCCGCCGAAGCCGGGAACAATGCAGAGGCGGTGGAGGAGCTCGCAGAGGAGGTGGGAGAAGACGAAGAGACCCAGCCCAGGAGGACCAGCGCCAGGCGCGCCAGCCGAAACCGCCCGTCCCCGGTGGCCGGGCCCCGAGAGCACCCCCCAGGCATCGCGGCTTGAGGCGCCCGGAGCCGGGCTGGGACGGAGCCCGCTCCGAAAGCTCGGGGGCTGGGCCCGGAGGGCGCGGGCCGGCCGGAAGCTCCTGGAGAAAACTTTCCTCTCGTGGGCGCGGAGGAGGGACACCGCGGCCGGAACTTGGCAAGCCCCTTGCCCGCGGGCGTCCCCCTCCAGGCTGACTCCCCCGCCCTCCCTTCCAGAAAGTACGCACGGCGGTCCGGACGCCCGGCTTCGCGCTCCTCCTCCTGCGCCTCTCCAGCCGCCGCCCTGGGTGGCACCTCCTCGCCTCTTTTGTTAGGTCTCTCTAGGTCCGCCGGGCGACCTGGGACGAGACAGAGAGAAGAGTGAGGAGCGGCGGCGGCCGCGGCTCCCGGCGTGCAGACACCGGCCTGGGCGAGCCGGGTCGTCCCTACCGTGTTCCCGAGACCTCTTTCCGCCTGCCCGCGCGGGCCTTGCCTTTTCCGGCCCCGCCGCTCAGTGTTACCCCGGAGAGGGACGCGCCAGCCAGGACCTGGAGCGACAAGTCCTCCCTCTTCCCTGGCCCGCGCTATATATACGCTTCCAGCCTTCCGCCCTCCTCCTTCCGCGTCCACACTCGTCTTCCGCCTCTAACTTCTCATTAATCCCTAGCGTCTTCCCGAGCAAACTTTTAAACTTCTCGCTCTTCCAGTTCCTTTCTTCCCCGCCTCCGCGGACCACCTGCCTGGCCGGGTCTCCGCTCCGCCCGGACCTCTCCCCCACCCCCACCCTCACCCCCGGTTTAGGTTAGGATGAGAGCGAAGTTTCAGGTTATGGGAGTCTTTGGGTTTCTTTTCGTACCTTCTTGAAGGAGTAGGAAATGGAGGGCCATACACCTGGTCGTCCCCCAGCCTACGCCCCGCCAGCCTCTCAGATCCCAGAGTGGGTTCAGGTCATCTCCAAAGGGGCAGCGGGAGTCAGTGAACAAAGAGGCTAGGACCCTGGGCGGAGTGGCAATCAGGGCGGAGTGGCAATCAGGTCGGAAGCTACTCTGTAGCCCGAGGATGGGGAGGGTCCCCCGCGCCACCTCTGGGTTCCGCCCCGGCCGCTGCTCCCCGCCGCACACCTCCGCGCCCAAAGCCAACTCCAAGTGGCCCACAGTCTCTGTGATTTCCCGGCTCCGCGCAGCGGGCACCGACACCCCTCGCACCCCAGCTGCCGGCCCAACCTCCACAGCTGGGAAAAACCAAGCGGGGGCAGGGGAGGACCGGGCCCGCCGGAGGATTTTGGCTACTCTGCAGACCTCGGCAACCCTAGGTAGCAGGATTTAAGAAGAGAGAGAGTAGGGGGATTCGGGCTACGCGCCTCCTCCTGGTGGAAACGAACCAGAAACTTGCTGGAAAAGGTGAGGGAATCCCTTTTTCTTCCCCCTCGCCAGCATCCTTTGGTGGTTCCACATTTTGCATACTGTATTTACCTCGGACAGGAACAAAACCGCTGGTGAATCTCGTGGAATTCACCCTGCTTCGGGGCACCTTTGGCAGTGATAAGGTAGGTTTAGGCGTGATAGAACAGCACAAAGCAGCAGAAGAAGGAAGTGAGCTGAAAATGTGCCTTGGCAGCAGCAAACGCCCAGTAGGTTGTAAGGACGCTTCAGAAAGTCTCCCCACCAAAGTGGCACCGTAGGCTGTCAACTTCAGATTCGGGTGGAGTTAATGCTCTGCCACCTGCCTCGCCCCCGCACATCCCGGGGAGCTGTGCAACTTGTGAGCAGAGAGCAACTTTAAAAAGGGGTGATATTGGAGAACGGATTCATTCTCGATTCATTAGGTTTTCTCTTCCCAAAATTAAAAGCAGAGAGAAGAAAAGAGCTGCCAAAGCGTTTCAGAAACAAAAGGCAAATACCAACGACTTGAGTCATCCAGAAAGCGGATCCGCCCCCCTTCACCAGACGTGGCGCCGGGTGTCAGTGCGAGTCACTTAAACAGGGAGAGCCCACGGCTGAGATGGCGGGGAGTGGGGCCTGGTAGGGGAGGGTTACCAGGGAGAGCAGAAGTTTGTCCCAGTCAGTCGCCCCAGAGGGTGCCCGACAGGAGCAGGATGATGAGATTAGGGAAAGGGACACAGAATGGTTTATAGGAAGGCTCTATCGTTATACGGGAGGGATTTGAGTCCTGAAAGACATTTCCTGGCGCCAGCAAAATTCTATATCCTCTTTGTCCCACTCAAGTAATTTTCCCCAAGATGTAAGAAGGCCCAGGCTTCTTCATTTTAAAAAGAGAAAGTGGCAATTATGGGAAAGTCGGTTGGAAAAAATTAGACCCAGTATGGAGAAAAATACTGGATGCTGAAGTTTGTTCCTGGGACGTGTGTATTTGACATTGAAGGCCCGGACTCTGGATCTATAACTGATTCCTTTTGGGGAAAGAGATGGTCTGCAGAAACAACAGCAAAACGCCCAGACAAGAACTGCAGAGGCTGGAGTTTGCAGTGATTTGTGCAAAAAAGCCACTTTCATTAATTTACATTTACAGCACATTTACCTAAATCCCTTTTTCTTATTTTAAAAAATATTTTGCAGCATAAATGTGAAACACTGAAAAAATTTCGATAACTAGTAATTTTTTTATCCCAGTTGTGATAATTATATGAATCTATGAACATGTTAAAACTGACAGGATGTTGCACACTGAAGACTCAGTTCTACTAAATGAACATTTCTAAAATTAATGATTCATAAAAAAACTTTAGTAATGCCCTGACATGGTATTAAATCTGATTCTATCTCAAGAGCAACTTCTCTGGCAGAATAATGAGATGCATTTTAGTAGTTAGAAAAATAATACATATTCTCGTCTGATCCTCTAAGCAACTCAGAGGCAAGACATATCATCTGTGTTATTGTATTGTGGTTTTGGTTATTATTCTACTTTACAAATGAAAAACACCAGGGCTTGAGCTTATAATAACTAATACTGACTTACTGTCCCCTACTTGCTAGGTTTTATGCTGATTAGTTTATAGAAATTAGCTCATTTATTCCTCACATCAGAACCCAGGTCCTCTCACTTCAGTTTTACAGATGAGAAAATTAGTACAAAAAGAAATTATATAACTTGTTCGAATGAATGAATGATAAGAGGTGGGAACTAGACCCATTCTGCCTGCCTCTCCCATATATTTTCCATGTCCAACTTCAGAAAGTTTAAGGGGCTTGTGCAAAGTCCTACTCTTCTATTAGGTAGAACATAGATCTCACTCCTGGTTCTCTTTAGACTTCTTAAAGACACCACACAAACCCACACACACACACTTTCTTGTAGCCAGCAACAGGTTATGATAACTGAATGGGGACCAAGAAAGACCCTTTCTGGTTCCAACATTTATTTGCTGTGTGTCTTCTGTATATTCCCATTTCTTAATTTTTAATATAGGACCACTAGTAAAGCTTTAAGTCATTGCCATGGGAATTAATGTAGTCTATGTAACACATTTAGCGAAATCACCGGCTATTATTGTTCTCTCTTTAATTACTTTCCTACCTATCATTTATCATGACCCATTTTATCTGTGACTATGTTACTGATAGAAGTACAAGGATTGATAATTAAAAGATCTTAGAGTTGCCAGATCTAACAAATAAAAATGTAGGATATCAGTTAAATTTGAATTGCTGATAAACTAAGAATAATTTTGTGTATAAATGTGTTCCATGTAATATTTGAGATATATTTTCGCTAAAAAATTGGTTTTTTACAGTTGGAATTCAAATTTAATTGAGTATTCTGCATTTGATGTGGAACAAAGTAGCTCTTAATCTGGCTGAATTAACAGATACAGAAACACAAACTCTCAATGCTGAATTAAGGGCAGTTTGGTGTATCTTTCTATTACACCTGTCACGTATATATTTTGTTTCTTTTTCTGCTATTTTTATATGAATGGGATAATTATATATTATTCATAATCTTTTTTAAAAACAACCACTTATATTTCTGTGTCTATACATATATGCATACCTTCTTTAAAATAAAATATTCCATGTTATTGATTCTTACAATTTTTTAACAGCCTTATTGAAAGATACTTAGATCAGAAGTGACTTTTTAAAGACAGTTCCTTTAAGTGAGAAAAGCTTGCTAGGATCAGTTCTATTTTGATTGTCTTGAGCATTTAATTACCCTAAATTAACATACTTTCTTTACTCTTGACAGCTTGAAATTTTTTTGTATGTAATACTTTTTACGTGCTCCAAAGCAGGGCAGGATTTCAAAGCACATTTTTCCCCATGTATTCTTCCATTCCAAAATGAAATAAAGGGAAGATCCAAATGTCCTGACAAGGAAGGTCCAATTTACTATTTTCAATAGGTCACTATAGCCTCTAGGAAAATGTCTCTACACTATCATTTATTTAGAAGATTGTTTCTACAGAAACCATTTTTCTTCTAATGATGCAAAGAGAAATCATTAGTAAATTATTTAAATATTGCTAAGAAATCCTGGGAAAGCAAGGAATAAGGTTTAAAAAAAAGATGACCGATTATAGCTACTCTCATGGTAACTAGCAGAAAGAAGCCATGAGGTCCAGCATGGACCTACACTAAGATTCTTTAAATACTAGCTAATTTTGATTCTTGTCTTAAATTAATAAAGAGTTAACACAGATGACCATTCAAATGTAAAAAAATACCTGAAACAGAGTCTAGCATTGGTGAACACTAAGCATATGTTATAAAACCATGAACCAACTCTTCAAACCAGAACCACCAACTTGAGAGTCTAATAAAAGAAAGAAAATCAGAAAGAAAATTCTATATGAAAAATAAATTTTAAACATTGTTAATTATTAAAAAGAAAATTCTTCATGAATTGATTTTGAACCACTTTAGAAAAAATGGTGTTTTCTGAGGTATGTAAGTAGATATATATTAAGTAAACTATAAACTAGGGAATGTGTCAAAAAGGACATATTATCTAATTAATACAAGGACAGTTGAAGCTAGTAAAAATATAATAAAGATGTCTCAAAATTAATTAAACATTAAAAAAATTAAAGATGGAACAAACTAAAAGGACCCTTTTAGTGGACCCTTGACTTACGAACTCAGTAGCTTCCTGAGGGCTGGTTGTAACTCAAGTTGGTTGTAAGTCAGTACAGCTGAGATCTGGATGTTTACCTGGGTACACACTATAGATAACAAGAAGCAGATGAATCTTCCATTAACCTAATTAATCCAAGTTGTTGGTATGTCAGGCAGTTTGTAACTTGAGGGTCCACTATGATAGGCTAGAAAGAATAAAGTAGCTTAAAATATGTGACTCTTCTACCATGAGGAAATATTGAAAGATGAGTGAAAACAATTGTATAGTGATATGCAAAACTCTACAAATAGCAAATGTTCTCACTCAACATTAATTCAATAAATGCTTTATGAAGACCACACCCTATGTATCCTATGTATGGTACCTATTTGGCATATTGGATATGATGGATAAACATCCCTGCCCTACACCCACAGCCCAATATATAATGGTGCAAAGCTCAGGATAGAAGGGGTAGAATATGAGAATGTCAGAAGAACGTAATGCCTTAGCTACATTTTGAAGTATTAGTAAGAATTTGCCATTCCAAAACAATAAAGCAAACAAATTGGTGAAAAAGCTACATTTTTTTCAGTTCTGCAAACTATATAGAAAGGAACACAGCACCCACAAGAGGAAGTAGTACAAATCAGGTATGAAATATGGTGGAATCAGATTACTGACCTCCAGTTTAAAAAATGTGATTCTCCTTATAAAGCCAGGAAGCCAATGAAGAGTTCAGTGGAGAAATGATCACATGTGCATTAACTTACAGGCAGAGAAGACTGAGAATAGGGAGAAAAGTTGGGAGATCCACATCAGAGATGAATAAGAGCCAAACTAAGGAGCAAAGCAAAAAATGGAAACAAAGTCTTTGTAAATAGGGAGGGGTGGAGCGGTTGAACGGAGGGCAGGGAAATGGGGAAAAAAATAAGAACCAAGATTTGTAAAGGTACAAATTCCCAATAATGAATGTCAACATATTGTATACCTAAAATGTACCAATAAAATTAATGGGGGGGGGCCAAACTAAAGCAGAGGTAAAAGTTAAGCAAGACAGGAACAGATTTAGATCAATGGCTTGCAACAAGGTGGCACTGTCCCCAGTGGGCATTTTGTATACTTCTGGAAGCACTTTCTGGTTGTCAACAATAATTGAAGAGCACTTCTGGCATTTAGTGGGTAGAGGCCAGGGATTCTAGACATCCTGTAATTAGACGAGCAATGTTATACAGTGAAGAATTGTTCTGTATCCCACTTGACATTCATACATCCATTTAGATAGGCATTCTTGTAGATGAAACCTTGAAGTTTTAGCCTAGAAATTCCATTTCACATTTCAACTCCAAAAACTCATAATATGGTTTTATTATACACTAAAATTTTCAGAAATACAGGTACCTTGTTAATTTTGGAAGAATATTATTTTGTTTGGAACTTTACTAAAAACCAACTGGTATGCAATTCATTCTATTTGAATAACCAACACAACCCACCTGTATCACTTTGCACTTTTAGTTGTGCTTTTTTTTAAGTAATAGCTATCTACTGTTGATTGGTTTTAAGAAAACCTTCACTTGGGTCACAATATTTATACTTGAACTTTGTTCATTTTTCTTCTATACTCAATAGAATGATTAGAGAAAAAATGTTGCTTTTGGTCTAAGATTCTTTTATTGAGCTATGGCACTTGTATATCTATACATTTTGTAGGAATATTAGAACTTCTAAGATTTTAATCCATGATCTCTCCTCTTGCTGAGTTTCTATTTTATTTCAAAATGTCTTATACTTTAAAGCTGTTTTCAATATTCCTTTGAATATTGGTTGAGAGTCTCTTAAATCCTAGATTATTCATAAGTGGTGAAAGTATATTGCTACTTTCTTAGGTCTACTAGTGTAATTATGCCCAAATATTTCTATGTTTCATCACATTATTTAATAATTATTCTCCTTTTTCTTTAATATTCTAATTAATGTATAGTTTTAGAATTATGTTGAGGACGCATTTCACATAAGACTACAAAGAGAATTTTATAAAATATTTGTTTTAAAAAGAAACAAGTTTAGAAAACTTGAAAACAACCTACATAGAGCTTTAAGATGAGCTGGGGATTTAGTCCAGTGGCACTGCACCTGCCTTTCAAGTGCAAGGTCCTGAGTTTGATCCCTGGTACCAATGGAAAAAAAAAAACTCACATAGATCTTTAAGAGTTAGGAACTACAAATTTCAGTGATGTATTTGCTTTGGAGGTGAGAATACAGACATTTATAATTCTAAAAATTTCAGTGTTACAGATAGATTTTATATTTTAAATTTTAAATGATATACAAGAAAAATTTGTATAATTCTAGATTGATGAGTCAAGTATAATTTAGAAGAATCTGAAAAATATCTAGAAAAAGAATAGAACAGTGAACCTATCTAAGGAAGAATCTATTGTTTGAAATTATTGTCTTGTATAAGGAAGTTCTGGTATATATTTAAATCAGCAATGTTACCTCATATCCATCTATAATGTAAATTAATCCAACTTTGGAGATGACATTGAAGAGTTTTCATTTCTCTAATTCCTGCCCAAGATATTTTCCAAACCAAAACTGGAGTTAAGCCAAGAAATGGGAACAGTTGCAATTGTAGCTACCCTAGAAATTTAATTAATTTCAATTAAATTTAATATAGTTCAAAAATGTTTATTAATGTGCTTTCTTTTTTTGTAGTACTCTACTCATTTTGCCTTCCAAACAGAAACACTTCCAAAGCCAACAATTTCTCTTTAAAAATTTCTGATCCTGGCCGAAGGCAATATATTGTGTATCCATCCATGGCAGAAGTTCAGCATATAGACTTAGGCCAAAGTTTAGATACACGATCCCAGCTTTTCTAATCCATTTTATAAGTCTTTCTTATCAAGCCAAAGCACTGTGCATAGATCAATAAGATGGCTGCCAGCACTGTTTGAAATGTTCAAGTCCAGTAGTTAGCATTTATCAGATTTCATTTAGGCTCACCCATACAAAAGCCAAGGAAGAAAGGACCAAACTATTTTGAAATAGAACTTTATCCTATTATCTTGTCAATGACAGTAAAAGGAAGCTAAGGTTTTTTAACTAGGAATGCAACTAGTGTCAAATCACATGGCTAAACAGGGTGATAATGCTAGAATAAAGTTCAGTGCAGAGCAACTGTCAAAGGATGTCAACACTGAACTTGAATAAAAGCCTGTTGGAAGAATGTATGACATTGGGAAGTACTTTAATCCAATAAATACTCATGTAGTGGCATTCAAAAAGTGGTGATATTCAAAGTAGCTTAAGATCAGTGTGGAACAATCACTGACCAATCAGTTCAATAATCAGACAGGAATCCACCTGTAAACAATTAATCAGGGTGTGTTGGTGAATAAAAGGCTGGCATAGCCATAGAATACTAAAGGCACTTAAAGGTTTTTGGTCATGCCTACAACCAGTCTCCATATTATGGACAGTTATGCTAATATAATTCCAAAATTTCCAAGCTTTATGGTAAGAAATTGGAAGTGTCCTTAAAATAAGAAGAGAGGTAGGAATATGGCTCAGTGGTAGAAATGTTTGCCAGGCATACTGGAGACCCCAGATTTAATCCTTAGCACTGCAAAACAAAAACAAAATCAAAACCCTACAGTAAGCAATGGATAAACTGAGTATTCATTATTTATTAAATAAATATCTTCAAGACTATAGGATAAGTGCTTCTAGAAAGTGTCCTGAGAACTGAGGGTACAATGGTGAATAAGACAGACATGGCCCAAGTTTTCACAGAACTTATTACTTCCACTAGTTTATTGAATCAATTGACCTAAGTGTGGAAGTATAGTTTTATTTTTTTAAATTTAATTAAAGTAGTTTGTTATTCAAAACTGAACACATATTAAGAGAGAATAGGATAAAAACCTGTATACCTATTAATCTAGTTTAAAAATAAAAAATATGGTTTGATTTTCATTGTCTTTTGCACATAATTAAAATGTATAATTTGGTAAGTTTTGACTTACATAAATACTCCTGAAACCATCACAACAGGAAAAGAAATTATTTGTCACTCTTAAAAATTTCCTTGTGCCTTTTATAATCCACCTATTTACATGTCACCCTTATACCATTCTATCCCCATGCAACCATTAATTTGATTTCTGTCACTACAAATAAGTTTGAATTTTCTAGCATTTCCCATAAATGTAATCATATACCATATGCATTTTATCTGCTTTTTTCATTCAGCATATTCAATCTGAGATTAATGCACATTATTGCAAGCATCAATGATTCATCCCTTTTATTTATTTACTTCTTTTGCTGAGTAGTATGTCATAGTATTGGTATAGGACATTTTGTTTGTCCTTTGCTTCTTTTTTTTTTTTTACATTTTTTTTCCATTAAGTTTATTGGTACATTTTAGGTATAAAATACAGTTACATTCACCATTGGGATCTTGTACCTTTACATGATGTATTTTGGCTCTTATTTTTTTCCCCTTCCCCTGCCCTCCCTTCACCCTCTGCACCCTTCCCTATTTGCAAAAGCTTTGTTTCCATTTTTTTTTCTTTTCTCATATTTTTTCTTTTCCCTTCTTTCCTTTCCCCTACCCCTCCCACTTCTCCTACTCCTTTAGACCTTTTATTCCTATTACACAATATCAATTATACATTTTTTTAATTACAATATCAAAATTTAGAGGACATTACCAAAGATTTTACAGAATTTAAAAGGATATAGAGAGCATATTATAAAAATCATTTGAAATAAATTTGACAACTTCCAAGAAGTACCTTGGAAGACAAATTAATGAAACTGACTCTGGAGGAAATATAAAATTGGAAGACCACCTATTAAAGAAAGTACATTCCTAGCTCAAAATCCTACCTATATGACAACAACAGGCTCATATACATTTTAACTGAGAAATTATATCAAACATTTAAAGCAGAAGAAAGAAGGAACACTTCTCCCCTCATTTTAGGAAATCAACATTGTGGTAATACTAAAACTGGATAAAGATAATAGAAGAAAAAAGTATGAACATAGATAAAAATTTGTTTAACAAAATAAACTATTAGATCTGGCAGTGTGTAGAAAGTGATTTTATTATAGGGATGACAGCGTTGGTTCAGCATTGGAAGATCCACCCCCACAAGTTACCATTTTAACAGAGGAAAGGAAAAAGCCATATGATCTTGTCACTAGTTGGAGAAAAAGTATTGGACTAAATTCTACAGCTGTTCATGGTAAAAGTTATCAGGAGAGTAGAAGTAGAACAGAACCTTCTCAACAGATCAAAGACATGTACTCCATACTTCCAGCAAAAACTCCTTATATGAATGGAGAATATACAATGCTTTCTTCCTAAGATGAGAAACTCTTCATTTGCCCGTTAAACTTTGAAACATAGGCCCAAACCAAAATAGTCTGGCAATAAAATGACACAATTAGGATAGGATTAGCAAGGTAGAAGCAAAATCTTTGTATGTAGATGAAATGATCATCTACAGAGAAAATACTAAGAAATCTCTAGGAGCCCCTAGAACCTGTATTTGAATTTAGCAAGATTAGAAAACACAAGGTATATATAAAAATTCAGGTCTATGTATACTTGGTATAAACGAAGAATTGGATATTGAAATTTAAAAGTTATGTAGGAGTGCAAAGGACCCAGAAAAGTAAAAAAGAAAAAAACAACCGTGTTGGAAGACATTTAGTTCCTAAGATTAAGACTTCCTCTAAAGCTACAGTAATCAAGGAACTGTTGGCATAAGGAAAGACATATAGATCAATGGAATAAGACAGAGAATCTAGAAATAGAACCATACATATATGGTTCACTGAGTTTTGAAAGATTATTTAACATTAACATTTTATAGAACATAAACTCAATTCAAGAGCAGAGGAAAAGATAGTGTTTTCAGCAAATGGCACTAGAATACCTGGTGTATATGAATATCAAAAATTAACCTCAATCATTTATTTCCATACATAAAAATAACTTGAAAGGATCTATGAACCTACATATGAAAGACTAAAACTATAAAACTTTAAGAAGAAATTATAAGGGAAACTGTTTATGAATTTAGGGTAGGCAAGAATTTCCTAGGATACAAAAACATGGTGTATAAAAGAAATAAATTGATAAATGAGATTCCATCAGAATTTAGAATTTTAAATGACATCGTTAAGAAAATGAAAAGTAGTCCTTAAACAGACCATATTTATAATGCATATAACCTAAGACCAGAATATATAAAGAACTCTTACAGCTCATTAATACCCAACCCAATTTTAAAGTAGACACAAGAAGATGATAAATAGCCAGTATAGCACAAGGAAAGATGTACAACACTAGAATCAGAAAAATACTAATCAGTACAGTAACAAGATGGTATTATACACCCATTAGGGTGATGAAGTTAACAGTTTTAGAAGAACAAATGTCAGCTTAGGTGTGAACCAGTTAGAACTGTCTAATATGAATCTAAAATGACAAAACCATTTTGGAAAACAATATAGAAATTTCTTGTATTACTGCTAAGAAACAACAGTTCTGTTCTTAAGTTTTTACTTAAGAGGAATGAAAACACATGTTCACAATAGATTTGTACATACCAGTTGACGATCACTTATCTGAAATTCTTGGGACCAGAAGCATTTCAGATTTTGGTTTGAAATGCACTTGATCTGCAAAGAGGATAGCTACTCCTGCTTTTTTGGGGGTTCCTGTCACATGGAGTATTGTTTTCCACCATTTAACTTTCAGTCTATGAGTTTCTTTTTGAATTAAGTGTGTTTCTTGTATGCAGCATATTGTTGGATCTTGCTTCTTGACCCATTCTGCCAGTCTATTTCTTTTGATTGGTGAATTGAAACCATTAACATTGATAGTAATAACTGATATGTATGGACTTATCATTGTCATGACTTTTTCTTTTTGTTGGATTCTCCCCCTTTGCATTTAATTTCTTGTAGTGCCAGATGGATTCATTCTGCTGGGCTTCCTAGGGTTGTCATCCTTGTTGTCTTTTCCTAGGATATTGTCTAAAATTTTTTAGAGTGCTGATTTGGTATTCATGAAGTTCCTAAGATGCTCTTTGTCATGAAAGTATCTTATTTCTCCATTAATTTTGAAAGATAGTTTTTCAGGGTACATCAATCTGGGTTGGAGGCTGTTTTCCTTTAGAGCTTGAAATACATCAGTCCAGGCTCTTCTTGCTTTGATGGTTTGTGTTGAGAAGTCTGCTGTGATTTTGATGGGCTTTCCTTTGTATGTGATTTGTTTCTTTTCTCTAACTGCTTGTAGAATTTTGTTCTTCTGTTGGGCTTCTGGAATCTTAATTATATGCCTATGTGTAGATTTTTTTTGTTCATGGCTAGTTGGAGTCCTATATGCCTCACTTATCTGTATGTCAACCTCTTTTCCCCTGCTTGGGTAGTTTTCTGCCATCACTTCTGTGAATAGTTTTTTTATGTCATCTGCAGTCTCTCCTGTTTCTTCATTGACTCCAATATCTGAAATTCTGTCCTCACATTGGTTCATTCTGCTGCAGAGACTTTCAGTGGAGTTTTTAATCTCCTGGAAATCTGTTTGCATCTGTTTTATGGATTCCATTTGTTTCCTATGTTGGGATTCCATCATGTTCCTCAGCTCCTCTATTTTTTTTTCTGTGTCCTCTCTAGATTTATTAATCATGTCTTGCATTATGGGCACAATCTCTGTTGTTATCTGAGAAATTATTTCTGATTTCATTTTTTCCAGATCCTCTTTTGTTGCCAGTTCAGGGAGTCCAGGTGGTTGAGTATCAGAGTGTTCCATCTTGTTTCCCTTTGGGATTCCTTTAGGTGATCTGGAAGTCTATTTTTGAGACTTGTTTATGTGTCTTCTCATTTTGACGGGGGGTGGGGTGGGGTGGGTTTGCTGTTGGTGCCCGTGAGGCAGCTCACCTCCTTTGTGCTGGGAGTGGTGGTGGTACAGCGGCCCCGAACCCTCCTCCTGGGCTCTGGGAGCAGCTCACCTCCTCTGTGCTGGGGGTGGTGGTGGTATGGTGGCCTGGAAGCCTCCTCCTGGGAGCTGGGAGCAGCTCACCTTCCCTGTGCTGGGGGGGGGGTGCTATCTTTTGCCTCTTGATGGACATTGGACTACTTCCAGTTGGGGCTATCACACATAAGGCTGTGTGAAACACTTACAAAGTTTAGTCTTTGTATAGACATATGCTTTTGAAAGTGGTTGGGTTTTTTTGATAAATTTATTTTTAATTTATTCAGAAATTTCCAGACTAGCATCCAAAGTGGTTGGACCATTTTGCATTACAACCAGTGGGGAATAAGAATTGCAGTTGCTCTACATCATTCCAACACTTGTAATGGTCAGATTTAAAAAATTTTAGATATTCTACAAGGTATGCAGTTATATCTCATTTTGCATTTCATAATATGCTTTTTTGCCAGTCATGTATCTACTTTCATGAAATCTCTGGCCAATTCATTTGCCCATTTTTTAACTGAGCTGCTTGTTTTCTTATGATTAAATTTTAAGGGTTCTTTACATATATTTTGTAGCTAGTAAGAAATAATAAATTAGAGTTCTATACCAAGACAAAAACTGTTGAAGCTCATAACTTCAGGAAAAAGTAAAGAATCCTACAATCGTTACCACCCCCCCCACCACCCCACCAAAAAATAAATGGTTCTTGTAAAAAAAGAAAATATGATTCAGTTTTCTCTCTTGCTCTAAGAGATGTTAGAAAAATTTGGAGCACTATCCATAGCCAGAGTTTTAAAAAATATTTTAATTTTGTAAAAAAATACATAATGCATTAATGCATTTAAACAGTCAAACATTTTAAAATGATAGAAGGGGAAACAGTTGCAGTGACATGCCAATTGTCCCAGCTACTCGAAAGGCTGGGACAAGAGGATTGATTGAGCCCAGGAGTTGGGGGGGGGGGGCAAAGCTGAGTAACGTAGTAAGTCCCCATCCCTTAAAACCTAACTAAATAGAACTAACAGAAGGGTATACACCAACAAGTTTCCCTTTTTGCTTATCCCTTAGCCACAGGCAACCAACTTTGATCAGGTTTTTATGTGTATTTTCTAGTTATATCTTATGTACATGTATGTAAATTCATTTGTACAAATAATTAAATACTACACATTGTTTTGTACTTTGTTAAATTTAATAATAACTCTCAGAAATAATTCCTTATTAGTACAATGAACTCTTTTAAAGGCCGATGGTATCCACTGGACAGTATATTGACTATTACCAAACCACCTGAAAATTCAGTGTCTTAAAATAAGTTATTGAGAGTATAGCTTACATATCTTTTAATTAGCTGAGGATTGGACGATCTGGGTTGGCCTTGTTTGGCAAATTACTAGTCTAGACTTACTCATACTTCTGCAAATTAACTGGTGGACTCTATTCTAGGCTGGGTTTGATTAGGGCATCTTGATTGAAGATAGTTCTGTGACACGTGACCCTTCCCTCCTCCCAACACTAGTGGAAAAGCTGAAGCATGTTATTCTCATGGCAATAGTGGAAGCACAAGACCAAGCAAATGCAATCCATGTTAAGTCTTTTTTAAGATACTACTTGAATCTCATCTGTTAACATGCTATAAACCAACAGAAATTACATGCTAATGCCAAGAAGCAGGAAATTATACCCAACTAAAAGTGGGAGAGGACTATGAAGTGACAGTGTAAAAGGCATGTATTAAGGAAAATATGAAGAAATGAGGTTATTGATGCAATCTGCATACTACAAACTGATGCACCACAATTTATTCAAACAGTGCCCCTATTTACATCTTATCAGTCTTGCTATCACAAGCAATGGAGCAATGGATAAGTAAATATGTCATTTTCCACATATGCTAGTGTATCTATAGGATAAACCCTTAGAAATGAAATTGTTGATTAAAGGAGATGATATGGGCTTTTGTAATTTTGATAGCTATGGCCAAAGTACTGTTCAGAGATGATTGGTGATTGATTATAATAGTGTATTTCCACCAGCAATGTTGGGACCATATTACTATTTAAATCTTTGCCACTTTTCATGTGAAAATGCAATCTTCGCATGACTCTAATTTTTATTTTTCTTGGTATAAGTAAGTTTGACAATCTTTTTATGTGTCTAAAAGTCATTGGTATTTCTTTCTTTGAATTCCTCTATTCTTGTCTTTTGCCCATTTTGTTCAAGTGAGCTTGAAAATTTTATCATTGATTTGTATGTATTAGAAAAAGTAGTACCTATTTATTAAATTAGTTACAAATGTTGCTGCATTTTGGGAGGACTTTTGTTGAGGAAGTTTTTAAATATAGTCTTCATTTTAATATAGTCTAATTTATCACTCTTTTGTGGCCTCTGGGTTTTGTATGATACTTAGCAAGGCCTTCACTCCAAAATTATAACATTTTGTTTTTTATACTTACATTTTTATTATCTGAACGTATTTTTTTCAGCGCTACATAACAAAGCGTAACATTTTATCAACTAACTAATTAAAATAAAATAGCAGTGAACAACTCAAACCCACAGTGGTTTTTTAAAGTCAAAAATAAGCCACTCATGGTGGCACACTCTTAAATTCCCAGCACTTGTGAAGGCTGAGGCAGGAGGGCTGGAAGATCAAACCCAGACTGGTAACTTCAGACTTAATGAGACCCTGTCTCAAAATAAAAAATAAAAAAGGGCTGAGGATATAGTTTAACACAAAGGCCCTGGATTCAGTCCCCAGTAAAATAAGAAAATTAAAAGGCCAGAAATAGAATAAGATATTTAAGCTATGGCATTAAAAGAAATATTTAACTTCTCTATTAATAATAAAGCCTGTGAGCTTTGAAGACCCCAGTCACCTTCCTAACAAGGCCATTTTGCATAACAGTGGGCTCCAGGTGAGGTAGTAGCCCCCTCTGTGTCTATAACTGTGTTCAGTGTAATGGACAGGACCATTTCCCATAGTACCAGTAGCTATAGGGCCTGCCTTCTGGCATAAACAGAGAGAATAAAAAATCAGAAGATTTTATATATTCTACTACTTCTCTTCTTGTGATTTATTCCCAATTAATACTATTTCATCTCACTAATGTTGAGTTCTGATTCCTTTGCACAACTCTCTTAATAACAAAATTTGACAATGTTGTCATCAAATTATAGCAAAATAACACTTAGAAATTTAGATGAAAAATACTATTAAGTGAAACTCAATGGTATATAAAATGAAAATTATCTCTTAAACAGTATATTTTTTCAGAAATTCAATTATTCAACCCTGGAAAATTTATTAATATTACTCATAATATTTATATATGAAAGAAGGAAAATCACATAACAATGTCAACACATGCTGAAAAGGCATTTAATAAAATACTTTGCCAATTAAAACCTTTAGAAAAATAAAAGTAAAGATTTATTGTGTCAAGACTAGAAGAATGCCAGCTTTAAAAGGGTGATTTGTAAATAATTTGTATATTGGGTGGGGTGATTGTTAAATGTAAATAAGAGACATTAAGTGCCTTGCAATGTAGCTGATACAAAAACATGGGGACAGATGCTAGTAATACCTTCATATGTCATAAGCAGATTTTGAATAAGACAGTCCCCCAGTCACAAGACAGCTGCTGGAATACTCAGACCAATACTGTTGAATTATTTTTTATTCTTCCCTCTTAACTCTGTACTCAATTCTTCTTCCCTGTAATCTTTGGGGATTCCCTAATTATAGAGGAGGAAGAAATTACTCCCTCAATGAATAGTAGTATTTGGGTTAGGCCTTTGAGGTCAGACTCAATTGACTTTGATTCCAGTTTAGTCATGCTTGAGTCTGAATTCTGATGTTCTGATTCCATCTTAAATGAGAATTAAAAGTGGTCATTAATTGTTACCGACTTCTCAGAAAAGAGACTTTCCACAACTACCACTCCAAAACCGGACACCTTTTATCAAGAGTTGAATTTACTTTCATGTAGTGTTTTTCTGCATAGTTATAAAAATAATATTTAAAAGGATACTGGTGAAAAGACTTCTGGAATGGGTAAGAGAAGAATTCTGAACCCCAGCAAAATGAGCCAAGCTGGCAAAACTATGTAAAATAATCATTTAAAGTTTCTGGGAATTGTACCAAGGGCACACAGCAAATGAGCCTTTAGCTATACTAATAAAATGAAAAACTGAAAAGAAATTATATTAGAACTCTCAGAATAGTGGGAGTCTGGGTCATTGAGCCAGTGCTTATTCTCCTTACAGACAAGCTCACCTAAGCAGAAGTGAGTGTGGCCAAAAAGACAAGGCTCCCTTCCTCCTCAGCTCCCAATCAAATGTTACCATGTTTTATCAGGAAGAGGACCCAACATATCTTAATCCCCATAAGAGGCAAAATTCCTGGTGACTGTGGTGAATTGATCCAATGGTGTCTTCTTCACTTCAGGTCCCATCTATATGGAGGCTCTGTTCCAAGCACAACAGGTCAAGAACATTGGGGTCTGAATTGCCCTCATCTTAACTTATAGAACATCAGGTCTACACCCAGAAAGACAAACTGAAAATATCAGAGACAATGAACTTCATCCTCCATCCTCCTGGAATAGTAATTTTGCCCCTGGGGTAGAGACAACTCATACAAAAAGGAGAGTTCTGAAGCTCTTCCCTAGGGAAATGAGTTTATTTGAAAGAGAATGCTAGAAGTTCAAACTTCAGGTTACTTTAAAAAATAACTACACTTAATTAAAATGAACAAACTGAACCATAGTCCAGGCAGTTCACCAGAGAAAAAGTGAGAGAAAAAGGTAAGAAGAGCCTTTCTGAAGTCAGAATAAATTCTCAGAGACAGAATTCTCAGGCCTAAAAACTGCCCTGCATGAATTTGAACTGTTAATTTAACTTGCTAAATGAATAAAATAATTTTAAGAGTATAAAAGGATATTCTTATTTCATCTTATTTAATTTAAAGTGCAACTTTAAATTAAATATAAATAAATATATATAAGATATATATATAAAATACAGTGTATATAATTATATTGCTGGATGAAAACTCATGCACATGTAAGACATTTACTAATAATAACATAAAGAAGGAGGGTGAAAGAAAAGCTGTGTTAGGCCAAGGAAGTGATATCAGATGGTAATGCAGATCTATGGAATGTATATGGAGAACCAAAAATAGCAAATAATATTGGGTTAATATAACAAACTTTATTAATACATAATTTTCTTTCTTTTCCCAAGTAGTTTAGTAGCAAACTTACAGAGTACTAATTATAACAATGTATCATTGAGTTAGTGACACATAGAGATGTAAAGTGTACAAAAATAATAGCACAAAAATGGGATGAGAAAATAGAGCTATGTAAGAGCAATATTTTCATGTCACTGTAATTAAGTTTATATAAATTGGAGGTAGATTCTAATAATATATATGGTAAACCCAAAAGTAACAACTAAGAAAATAATTTTTAAAATAGTGAAAAAGTAACTGCAGTGATTAAAATACTACTGTAGAAAATATTCATTTAATGCAGATGAGATCAGTAGGGGAAATAGGAGAAAGAAAAAAGACATAAGATACATAGAAAACAAAAATGATAGACATAAGTCTAGCTATATCTATAATAACATTAAATGTGAATGAATTAAATAATCCAATCGAAAAGATTGTCATGCTAGATAAGAAAATGTGACCCAAGTATTTCTGTCTATAGCAGAGACACTTTATAGCCAAAGATACAAATAAATTGCAAGTAAAGTAATTGAAAAAAATATACAAACAGCAACCATACGAAACCTTGATTGCTTTACTAATATTAAACACAATGGATGTTAAAATGAAAATAAATATTACTGGATATTGATCGGACATTTTATGAAATAAAAGAGTCAATCTGTCAGAAAATTATAACCATTATAAACAGATATGCACCTAACAAAAAGCCCCAAAATAGGTAAAACAATGAACAGAACTGAAAGGAAAAATAGACAATCCAACAACAGTAAACTTTAATATATTCTTTAACATATTCTTTAATAATGCATAGAATATCCAAGTAGAATATTAACAAAGAAATGAAAAAATTGAATAACAGTATACACAAAATAGAACAGACATCTGTATATCTGTATAATATTCCATACAACAACAACAAAATATGAGTTCATGTAAACATATGGAATATTTTCTAAGATATACCATATTCTGACCCATAAAATAAACTTTAACAAATCTAAAAGGATTGAAGCTATAGAAACTATTTCTCTGATCATAATGGATAGATATTAAAAATCAGTAACAAAAAGAAATTAGGACATTCACAAGTACATGGAAATTAAGCCATATACTGTAAGTAATTAATGAGCTAATAAGAAATCAAAAGTAATATTAGAAAGTATTTTAGGATGAATGAAAATTAAGATGCAACATACTAAAACTTATGTAATGCAGCTATAGCAGCACTTAGAGGAAAATTTATAGCTATAAATATCTATATTTCAAAAAAAGAAAGTCAACCTTAAACAATGACATACATTATAAGACATTGATAAAATTAAACCCAAAGCAAACATAATGAGTGAATAATAAAAATTAGAACAGAAATTAATGAAGTAGATAAAAATAACAGAGATAAAAAAGCAAAGTTGGTTCTCTTAGTCACTTTCCTCAACTCTGGGACAAAATACCCAGCATGCAATTAAAAGAGGAGATTTTTTTGGCTCACCTATGGTTGGGGGGCTCCTAAGAAGAAACAGCAAGGCAGAAGAGCATGGTGAAGTAAAGCTGTTCATGTCATGAGAGCAAAGTGAGGAACCAGGGAGAGAAATACCCTACCACATCACACCCCCAGTGACTCACCTCTTCCCACCAGGCCCTGCCTCGTAACATCATAGTTAGCTGTATTGCCCACAAGATTCAATCACCTTCTAAAAGCTTTGCCTATGAGCATATGAGGCTTTGGGGGAGGACATCTAGATATAAACCATAATATTGATGATTAAAAAAAATCTACAAAATAATAAAAAATTAATTTTGACAATAACAAAAAGGCTCAAATTACTGAAATCAGGAAGGATGAGACAATACTAGTAACCTTAAAGAAAAAAAATTATGAAAGAATACTAAAAACAACAATGTGCCAACAAATTTGATATTAGATAAAATGAACCAATTTATAGAAATGCATAAGCTACTGAAACTGACTCAAAAAGAAAACAGAAAATCTAAATAGACTTACAAGTTCAGATAGAATTAATAAGAACAGAAATAATAATAATAATCTCCCCAAAATCAACTCCCAGATGACTTTACTGCTTAATTACTCCTTTAAAGAATAATTAATTCCAATTCTCAAACTTGATAAAATTAAACCCAAAGCAAGCATAATGAGTGAATAATAAAAATTAGAGAAGAAATCAAAGAAATAGATAAAAATAACAGTGAAGATAAAAAATTCTGAAAGTTGGTTCTCAGTCACTTTCCTTGTCTCTGGGACAATATACCCAACATACAACTTAAAAGAGGAGAACATTTCTCAATTCATTCAATGATGCCAACATTATCTTGATACCAAAATCTGACAGATATCACAAGAAAAGAGAAGTACAGATCAATATCTCTTATAAATATAGATCCTAAAGTCATTTAGAAAACAACTAGCAAATTCAGTAATACAAGGAAAGGACTGTACACCATTATCATTTAAAGATTTACATTCAGGAATGCAAAGTGATTTAAAATCGACACAAATTAATGTAATATGCTCAATCAATGGGAGTGAATTTCAGTTGATACAGAAAGAGCATTTGACAAAATTCAACATCTCTTTAAAAAAAGTTCACAGCCAAGATGACATTGAATTCAGAAAGACTGAATGGTTCCCCTCAAAAATCAGGAAAAAGTTCAAGGATATCTGCTCATTCCTTTTTAATATTTCACTGGAGATGCTACCTAAAGCAATTAGGCAAGAAAATGAAAGGCATTCAAAGTGGTAAAGAAGCAATACAATTATCTCTCTTTTCTGATAACATGATCTTTTCTTATGTAGAAAATCATAGAGAATACACCAAAAAAATTAATAGTTTTTTAAAACCTTAGGAATAAATTTAACAAAAGAAGTTCAAGATTGTATGCTAAAACTACAAAACATTTTTAAATGAGGTTAAAGAATACCCAAATGATTGGATAAATATTTGTGTTCATGAATTGGGAGCCAAAATATTGTTGAGATGTAATATTTTATAGATCAATCTATAAGTTAAATATAATCTCTATTAAATTCTTAGTTGAGCTTTCTAAAGAAGTTGAGAAGCTGACCCTAAAGTTCATAAAGGAAATGCAAAGGATTGAAAATAGCCCAAATGGCTGGGGATTTAGCTCAGTGATTTCACTGTCTGCTGTGCAAGTGCCAAGGACCCGAGTTTGATCCCCGGTACCAAAAAAAAAGAAAAAGAAAGAAAAAGAAAATAGCCAAAATGGACTGCAAAAGGAACAACAGTGTTGGACTTACATTTCTTTATTTAAAAATATACAATGCAGCTAAAGTAGTCAAAGTATGGTCCTGGCATAGAATGGACTCAAAATCTGAATACCAATCTGAATGCTATACATTTTCTTGCCTAATTTCTTTGGACAACTTCAGTACAAAGTTGTACAGAAGTGATGAGAGCAGACATCTTTTTCTTTCTCTGACTATAAGAGGATACCATTCAGACTTTCAGCATTAAATATCACATTAGCTGTGGACTTTGTTTTTGTTGTTCTTTTGCATAGATCAATTTAATAGTTTAAATCTCCCAAAATAAAATACCCAAGAAAAATATGGGCCACTAAAATGAATACAGTTTTCTGAAGAAGTATAAGTGGCCAATAAATACATGAAAAGGTGTTCAAAATTGCTATCCATTGGAGAAATGCAAATGAAAACAGCATTGAGATCTCCTCTTACTCCAGAAAGAATTGTATCATCAAGAAATCAAATGCTGTAATGACAAATGCTGAAGAGGCTGCAGCAGGATGGGTGGGGAGAACCCTTCTACATTGTTGATGAGAATGAAAGGTACTACAACCACTATGGAAATCAGTATAGAGGTGCCTCAGAAAACTCAAACTAGATACTCTATTTGACCCAGCTATTCCCCTTCTAATATCTTTCCAAAGGAATAAAAGACATTATATTTCAGAGATACACGCATATGTATGCTTACAGCGGCACAATTTATAATAGCTAGATCTTGGAAGCAGCCTATATGTCCACTAACAGATGAATGTATAAAGAAAATGTGGTATTTATACACAATGGAGCACTACTCTGACAAATAAACAGTTTATTGTAACTTTTCCCACTTTTGGGAAGAAAGAAAAATATACTGATTAGATTACATGTTGTACATAATATAAAAGTACAGTTTACCTAGTTATTTGAACATGAAAAGAATGATTTATTATAATTTCTAATAGCTTTACTGAGTTTGATTTTCTACTATACTTTCTGTCATAAATTCTTCCATATATGTAATCTTATTATAAATTATATTCATTTAAAAAACAAAAGATATAACATAATATTCCATTTAATGATAAAATTTTTACTGAGAAAACATTTCTAAGCTCAAGAAAATCATGATATGTTGCTGATACAAGCATGAAAACTTTTGAATTTGCTCTCTAGATTGGCTTACATGCTTTCCTCTAGTTCACTGCTTGGAAGACTCAATGCTCCTTGTATGTGGGTTCCTTGACATTATAGCATGCTCCAGAGACCCTCAAGATATTTGGGCATTTGTCCTTCAAGAATATGCAGGTGTATTTCTGGCAGAAATTCAGTTTTGCATTGGAGGTGTGAAGGATGACAAGACTTGTAATGTGTCATGTTTTCATGGGGCTGAGGCAGCTTTTATCAAAACAGACATCTGAGCCCTTGGGTCACTGCTCAGAAAGCTGATCATAAGTCAGAGATGCAGGATCCCAAGAGATGTACAAAATGGCAAAGTGTGGAAAGAATATATTAGAATTTTCACATACATATTTTGTATAAAAATGTGAAAGAAATTTTACTTTATTAATGTTTATTATATAGAATACCAAAATTCGGTACTCAGAGATAGATCCTAAAGAAAGGAGAGATGCTAATATTAGTACACTCTTCTTGCTTCAGTTTATCAGAGTTATTTATCCTGACTGTAATCCTAAGAATAACCATTAGAGTAGTGTAGCACGTCCTATACCTGCTGGGCCATCAGACTTCACTTTGTAGCATGCTAAAAGCTTCTCACCTCTAGCACTGGCATCTCTCTTCTTTTCCTGATTCTCCATCATCATGGAAGTTAACCAAACTAATACTCATATAATGTAAAAAAGATTCATGCAAAGAAGCTTCATACTGAAGATTACACTTGATTACACTGAAGATTATGTACTGATGAGAGTGAATGAAAAAGAAAATGACATTGCTGACACTTTTCTGAATTCATGTAAGAGCTCTTTGTCAGTCAAACTGCAATATAAAAATAATGACAATCTAACCAGATCTGAGAGGGAGTAGGCAAAAGATCAAAATTGTCAAGGAGTATTTGAAATAGGAATTCACATTCATTATAATAATAAACCTCATCCTACCTGAACATTATTGCTTTAGATAATGATTAGTGAGACTATGATACCATTATAATTGTTAAGTAATTAAAATATATTATTTTATCTTTTTTTTTTTGGTACTGGGGATTGAACTCAGGTCCTTGTGCTTGCGAGGCAGGCTGTGGAACCACCGAGCTAAATCCCCGGCCCATCATTTTATTTTTATGTACTTTGTGTTTCATAATAGTCTCAGTATACTTGTAAAGTGGTTCATGCATTAGGGTATACATTTGTGAATAATTTATAAATTTGTCCATGCAACATTTTACTAAATAGGGACACTTTCAGGCATTTCTTTACTAATGAGTCCATGATTAAAAATCCTTAAGACCACTATGTGACTTTGTACTATATAACTATTAAAGATCATCACATTGAAATCTCTAATTTTACAGGTGAGAGAAATGAACTCTGGATAGTTTAAATAGCTTTTTCAGGATCACACTTCTGATTGATGGTAGAACCAAATTATAAGGCAGGTTTTCTGACTCCCAGTTCAAAATCTTTTCCACTCTACTACAGAGAGAAAAAACACCTAATTGACCTTACCATTTTTCAGAGGGCACATTTGTCTCTGGCACACACACTGCTTCTGTCCTCATGACACGTCATAACTCTTTTTCTTCATATTTCTTACCTTCTTTATTTGCTGACTTTATCCATTCTTCCCTTTATCCAATAACATTCATTCACTAGGTCTAAACTATTTACTTACTTCATTCTATATGGCAGCTCCAAATTATATTTGTTCTGCCTAACAGCCTTGTTTTTTCAATTCAATGTGACTTGTGGTCCAAAATTACAGGGCTGATACTCAGCAAATGGTCCAGATCCTGCATATTGTATGTTGTTGGGCCAGTGGACACTACTTTAGTCTCCTTTTTTTGCTCAAGCTCTTGGCTAATCTTGGTTCTGAAGTGTTCTGGAATTAGATGAGGGGTTGCATGAAACCAAGAATGTGAATTTTGCTCCAGATCCACATTTATTATGGAAAAATAATTAGGATGAGTTTAATACATAGAGGCATAGCAAAAGGAAACAGGAAGTTCCATGCCAAGAATATAGATTTAAAGTCAATCTATATGCAATCTACTTCCACGTTTATTAACTGCATCAGTCTGGGTGAGTGAGTTCACTTCTGTGTGCTAGTCTTCCTCTCTATCAACTAGAAATAATAACTTTAGCTACTTCAAAAGAGGATTGTAAGGATTAAATAAAGTAATTCAGCTGGGGAACTTAAAATAATATATAGTAAATAGCAAGTATTATGTAAGTATTAGAAAAAAGAATAATCTTCATAAAGTATGACTGTTAGATATCCACCCATTCACTTAATAATGTCTGATGATCTACTTATTTAAAACTTTGTTTTATTTTTGACATATTTATTAAGTATACATATTAATGGGGTTCAGTATGATATTTCAACATATTCATATGGGATGTATTGATCAAATCCAATCTTCCTTTATTCATCCTTCCTTCTACAACCTTCCCAATCTCTTAATATATGTCACATTTTCTTTACAATCCTCTGATGTCTGTGTCTGTATATAAAGGGTGCTAAGTGTTTTAGGGAATAAAATAAAGTATAATACATAATATTGGACCTCATAAGAAGAAACAGGTTAAAGTTTTTACCTAAAGCAATAGAAATGATAATAGAAGTAAATGGAAAAATTTAGAAATTAGAACACTCATGATATGATGACTGATTAAATATAGGAATAGAAGAAAAAAGACAGAAAAATGGCTTTGTTCTCCAATCTTCTAGCTTATATGTTTACATAAAATATGTTTGAAAATGATGATGGAAATGAAGAAAAAGGAATAGGCTTTGAATAGAAGATAATGATACTGATTTTTAGGTTGTGGTACCTGTGAGTAGAGATAAACCCAGAGCTCAAGAAAAGGGACAATGCAATCAAAATTGAGATCATGATTGAGGCTACAGGCCACTGAGATCATTCAGGGAAGATATACACACAAAACAATTCAAGTTACACCAACATTTAAGAGAAAATTAGGAGTCTGAATCAGTACAGTCAGAAAGAATATTTAGAAATGTAGAAAAACCAAGAGTATAACAGCATGGAAATGGAAGCCGGAATAAGATTACACATCCCCAACAATGGCACCTGATCCCAGTGGATTGAGTAGGGTTGAATTAAAAATCAACTCTTGTCTATGATTATTAGGTAACAACTGATTACAGAGGATTTGTTGGTAGTAATAGTACAGTGTAGGTAATAGCAATGACTTAGAGATCACGTATGGGAGAAAAGTGTTTTTCTAACTTGCCACCCACTCTCTGTCTGACATGCTGGCTAACATTGTTATTGTCTAAGCCTTAGTGTTCCCATCTGTATAAATACAGCTACAAAGGAAACCTGCCTCACAGGGCTCTTGGAAGATTTAAATGAATTAATACATATAAGTAGTACAGTGTTTGACATGTATTATTCACTCAACAAATATTAGCTTCTACTGTTAATAATGAAATCATTACAATTGGCTGTGAAGAAAAATGGGACGTAAAGACATGGAAACTTTTAAAGAAGTCTACAGGGAACAGAACGAAAAAAGAAAACATTCACTTTGATAGTCAGGTAGTTCTTTTTTCTAGGATGGAGAAAGGCTTTAGCATATTTTTAGGCACAGGGAAAAAAGTCAGTATTTGAATGAAAATAATGCTATTATAAGAAATGAAAACTCTGTATTTAGAGAAAATTTATCATAAAGAATAAATATCACACAGATAATGTGAGAATTTCAAAAAATCAATAACAGAGCAATATTTGGTACATTTTAGGTATACACTGCGTTCACATTTATCATTGGGTGCTTGTACCTGTGCATGATTTATCTTGGTTCTTATTTTTCCCCATTACCTGTGCGCCCTTTACCCCCTCCACCTTTCCCTATTTACATAGACTTTGTTTCCACTTTTTTCTTTTCAGAAAGCAATATTTGGATTGCAACACTCTGGATGAATTTATGAAACCACCTATAATTTGTTGTATGTTCTCAAGAAAAGTGTTTCCTCCATAGGAATTTTCCATTTACAATTCTTCACTGCTTCTAAAATGATCGTGAAGACTTGAAAGATGTGACCGGGAGGGTAGGCAGGCCTACCTAAAGGGATTATCATCTTTTCAACAGTTTTTCTTTTTTCTTTTTATTTTTCATTCTTTTTTTATTTTAATTGCAAGAGAGGACAAGTCCAGCCCCAAGGAGAGGAGGAAGGTAGGGCAGGACCTCTGCCAGAGCCGAGTCCCATCCCCCACCACCCTCAACAGTTTTTCTAGTTGTATGAGATCTAGAAAGACCTTTAAAAAAGAATAAAAAGAAAGAAAAAGAAAGAGATAGAGAAACTGAGTAAGCCAGGCAGTGAGTCCTCCAAGCAGATGTCCAGCAACAGTAGTGTACACTGGAGAATACTGAATACTTGGTTGGTCATAAAATATTCAGCAAAGTTGAAAAGTTTCTTCTAAAGTAGGTTGAGATAAATGAACCCACAATGGTCACAGAAATGGAAAAGTGAAGAGTAAATAATATTTTCTTCTCAGTAAGTGGCTTGGTTCAAAAACAGCCACTTCTAACATTATTCTTTTAAGAACTGTGATGAACCATTTTGATTGCCAGATACCATTTTGAGCTTTCCCAGAAGCATCCTTATACTAGTCAAAGGGAAAGTTTAGAAAAACCTAACAACTTCCTCTTCATGATTTTGCCAGAGATAACCCTGCAGGAAAGCAAAGAACATCCTTTAGCTTGATTCTCTAGATCTCTCCAGTCCCTGGACCAGGTTCCTCCAAAGGAGATTTGGGGTGCCCAAAATGTGCAGGATGGGGGAAAGGAGTACCTCGCAACATTTTCTCAGAAGAGAGGCAGTGAAAACTTCTCTAATGAATTCTTACTTTCTCCTTGGCTCTCCGGTACCAGTAGGAAAAGAATACAATAGACTAATTCACAGTGGGTTGCTGATGACTGATAATGGTTTATTATGAAATCCCTTCAGGCTATTTACATTTGAGGGAGGGAATTCACAAAAGCATTAACTCTGAAGCTAGGAATTTTAAGTACCTTGGAATGCTCTAGGAGAGATACATGAAGACTTAGAACTCTTCCTAGCACTTCACCAATTATATCATATAAACAACAGCCTACTCTTAGTTCTGACAATTCTTGGCAGGCTACAAGGCTGAGGATACTAAGAATAACCATGTGATCAAAGTCCCAATCCTAAACCCTGCCTTGAAAGAAATGTCTTCAGGACCTAGGAAAATAAGATGAAATTGCCTTCTTCATTTGTGTATCTCTTATTGTGGATTAGCTGTGACTACTAAATGGATTCTGCATTGATTTTTTTTCAAGTTCATTTGTTGAAACATATATATCTCTAATAGTTACTTTTATCTGAGAAAAGAAGAAAGATGATGAGAATGGTTTAAGGAATGGTACTCTATAAAGTTAAACCCTCAGGCCACCTCCTGTAGATGAAGGGCATACTAAGGTTATCAAACACTGCTTTAAGACAAAAGCAATAGCAAATTTCTGCCTTTGCACAGGGCAATTGCTTTTGAAAATTCTTTTTAAAATGTGATCCTTGAAACCTCCCTAAGACCTTGAATATATCATTAAGAACTCATGTGTAGCAGAGATGCAGAGACTAGTTGGATCATGCAGCAGGTGGATAGTTAGGGGTTGGGATGGGAGAGGAGTCAGGGCAAAATCATAACACTTAGCAACATTATTGGTTTGAGCACAACTTTATTATACTCCCCATTTGTGGATACACAATGTTATTCAAGTCACAATAATTTCTCGCTTGTTCATGTGCAAAACATATGACTTCAATTTATGTGTTCACCAATCCTAGGTATTTGGTCTAGGATAATTTCACACGTGTGAAAAATGACACATATGGGTTGTTTGAAAAGTTTGAAAAAACATAAATGTCCATCAGGATGGGACTAAATATATTATGATCCAGCCATACAATAGAATAGTATGCAGCTGGCAAATAGAATGAACCAGGTCTCTATTGATATAGAAAAATCTCTATATTAAAAACCTCTATATTCTAAGACTGCTGTGACAAAGTACCATACACAATGTACCTTAAAATAACAAAAGTTTACCTAGGTGGGCATGGTGATGCACCCCTATAATCCTAGCACCTAGGAGGCTGAAACAGGAGGATCATAAGTTTGAGCTCAGCCTTGACAACTTGGTAACTTAATGGGACACTGTCTCAAAATAAAGGGAGTAGGCTTATGGGGATATAGCTCAGTGGGTAGATGCTGGGTTCAATCACCAGTACCAACCAAAAAAGAAAAGAAGGAAGGAAGGAAGGAAGAAAAAAAGGAAAGAGAGAGAGAGAAAGAGAGAGAAATAAAGAACTGTATCATAATTCTGAAGGCTATAAATCCAAAATCTGGGTGTTGGCAGGGGTCATGCATCCTCTGCAACCCGTAGGAGAGAAACCATCTTTGCCTCTTCTTAACTTCTGGTGGTTGGTTTGTCAGCAAACCGTGGCATTTGTCTGCCTCTGTCATCCGTCCAAGCATAGCATTCGCCCTATATGTCTCTGCATCCTGTTATGAGGACACCAGTCATGGTTGACTGAGGGCCCATCCTGCTCTGGAACAACTTCATCTTAAATCATTATATTTGCAACAATTTTATTTCCAAAATAGGTCACTTTCTGAATACTTGGGGTTAGGACTCCAACATATCTTTGGAGAGGACACAATTCAACTCATGACAATCACCAAGATAAAGTAAGAACAAAAAGCATAATATCTTTGTATAAAAGAAATACACACATAGACATTACTTAAGAGTTATAAGTCCATTAGATATTTCCAGAAAGATTCATAAAATACTAGATGCCTTCAAGCAAGAAAACTGTAGAAACAGCACAGAAGAATAGTACTTTTTACTGCCTTTTGGAGCTTTTTGAGTTCTATGTCAACTATTCTTTACAATCTCCTTCCACAAATGGGCCAGGGATTTAGCTCAGTGGTGTCACCACCTGCCTCTCAAGCACAAAGTCCATTAGAAGAAAGTATTTAGATCATTTTCTTTTGAGGTGCTCTGGCAAGATTAATCAGAAGGGAAATTCAATCATTTTAATTCTAGTCCAAAATATCTAGTAGAGAGAGAAAAACCAGGACCAGGATGAAATACTGTGCTCAGGAACTGCATGACCAGAATCTGAAGCTAAGCAGAGACATCTGAAGATAATGACTTCAGATCTTCCAACAAGATTGTTATGGATGCCAGATGGAGGTGATGGTCAGGCGTGGCCACAAGCCCCACAGTTGTGGCACAGTGCACGGTATTTTTTAAACCTGCCAGTCCTAAGAATCATCTTTTCAGAGTAAAGATTCCAAGGCCTCTTTCCTAGAGATTTAGTGTGAAGTTCTGGCTATAAATTTTGAATCCTTTACACATGTAAAGAGAAAATTTGGCAAACACTAATGAGCAGAGAGAAGAGAGAGAAGGAGAACCCTCAGTCTTTGGTGTCATCTCTTTTGCTACTTGAATCTGCTTTAAAAATAACCTTGATCTTAAAGCATAAGCAAAATATTCACTTAAGGACCACTTAGATGACCTATCTTATGCCACACCATCCCATGACTATTCTTTATTCATTCCTGCTTCTGCCCAATAACTTTGACATGAAGAGTTTTCTGACACAGGTTTTTAGTTCCCTCTGCATCATTTAGGTTCTGAAGGAAAATGGTCAATCTGATATCCCAAGAGTTTCAAGAGAATAATCATGAGAGATCAGGATCTAGAGTAGAACTGGTAATGGGAGAGATGAAAGTACCTCTCAGGAGAATTAGTTCATTCACAAGTACAGAATAAAGAAACATGGTGTTAATTAAAAAAAAAAAAACCCTTCCAAGGCACATTTTGATGCAATTTGCTTTGTAAGAATTTAATAATATGCTGCCTAAATAGGACTGGTAATGAAATAAGTTTAGAAAGTAGTAATAACTGCTTTCTTCTTAAAGATTCACGATGAATATTATCATAGTTAAAGCATTAATAAGTACCGATATAAGGAAATTTATTAAACTCAGTTTATAAAAGTGACTTTACCTCAGATTTATTTATTGCATTTTACTTATTGAAGTATTCTTGTAAATCTGGGGTTCCAAGGAACATAGGGAAACATTTCTATAAATGTCTTTATATCTCATTTATCAGGATTTGGAAAAGTAAGATGAGTGTATGAAATAGGGCTATTTCTAAGCATATGTACTTATTTAACAAACACCAGACACAATCTGGAAAAATAAATAATTTCCATAAAGTATAACATTGAGGAAATTCAATTAATAATGAAGATTCAAAAAATACAGTATCATAAAAGCAGAGGCAGAAATAATATTTAAAAATAAATAAGCAGAATTCCCAGCTGTGAAAATATGAGTTCCCAAATTAATATAAATGCCCGGCACAATAAATAATAATAATAGCTGATGTTAGAGAGGGCTTTTTATGTGCCAGGCACTATTGTAGGCACTTTGAAGTAACACTGTTATCCTCCTCACTTCATGATGTGGGCTCTAGTATTCTCCTTACTTTATAACCAACAAAGCACAGAGATATTGAGCAGTCTGCTGAATTACAGAGCTAATTAAGTGGTGAACCCAGCAATCTGGCTCTAGAATATTTTTGTTGTTGTTTTGCTTAATTTTGTGATACTGGAAAGTGAACCTAGGGACTGTCACACTGAACTATATTCCCAGCTTGCCTGTCTGTTTTAAGATAAAGTCTCTCTAGGTTTCCCAGGCTAGGCTCAAACTTGTGATCCTCCTGCCTCAGCTTCCCAAATATCTTGTGAAAGCTAAATTATTTTGAAATTTTAGAATCTTAAGATTTCCAATGGAAAAAAATAAGTCACATACTGAGGTCTAGGAATAAGAATGACATCAGAATTCCCAATAGTGAAAACCAAAAGGCTATGAAGCAATGCCTCCAAATTGTTGAAGAAACAATATTAACTTAAAATCTGGTATCTAGCCTACCCATCAAAGGTGAGAATAGAATAAAGACATTTTTCAATTTCTCAAGGTTGCAAAAAATGTACCTCTTTTGCATCATTTCTCATGAAACTTCTAGAGAACAAATCAAGAAAGACAGTCAGGAAAGGAGACTCAAGCAGATCAGAGCAGAGAGGATCCAGTGAGCCTATGGATGACAGCTGTGCTGGAGGCCTGAAAAGTATGGGAACACATGGAAGCAAGAGGCCATCCCTCCAGGAGGGATGAGAGGGAGAAGAAGAGAAGGGAGAAAATCTGAGACCAGCTGTTCTGACCATATTGACCATATTGAAAGAAATATAATTTTATAATTCTGATACAATGTGGAGGAATGAATTAATTTCTCATGGAAAATGAACCAAATGTAAAAACAAGACAATCGCCATCTCAGAGTAAAGAAATGGTCACACAGTACATGAGAAGTAGTCCTAGGACCATATACACCTCACTGTAATTAGTAATTACCTAGTTATACCAATGAAAACATCAAAAATCTCATTATAACCATACTGGGTAGATGGAAGGCATATATGTCCTTTTCCACTTATCCTTTATTTTAATTTATTTTTCCTATTATAGGTCACTTTCTAGAATTTTATTAAATTATTTGGTTACTTGCTTATTTTTACATATTTACTTTTCACAGCAGAATATGAATTCATAAGTACCTGCATGGGAATGTTGTCTTATCCAGTGGTGTATCACCAGACACTATAAGAGTTATTGTAGAAAGGGACAGGAAATGCCCCATTATTTAGAGCAGAAGATCAATAAGCAATGTCCAAAATTGAGAAATTTAGAAGTAGCAGAATAAGCATATCATTTCAAATAATACCAGTAGAAAAATCTAAAATAGTTTAGTGATTTCATCTAGGGAACAGAAATTAGGAATGTAAAAGGATGAGGCAGGTAAGAGCTCTAAGGATATTTTTATTCTTAAATTTTTACATGTATTACTTGAATAAACACATAGTAATTAAGCTTAAGATGAGAAAAATATAAATGGATAGTATAAAGTTATATATAGCAAAATCCAGTTCATTTACATTTAAAATAACTTAAAAGTAGTATTTTAGAATGATTAATTTCACAAGAAGTGTAGAATGGTTTGAAAGAGGTAAGAGATTAGAGAAAAGAAAATCAGAAAGGAGATTTTAAAGTAATTCAGGCAATAGGTGTCAAAGAGACCATGAACTGGATGGATATCCCATAAAATATATTGCAAAAGTTTAAAGAGAATTTTAAAAAATATTCAGGAAAGGCCACATACTCTATAGCCATCATTAGTAGTAGTCTGCAAGTAATTGTTCACTTGAAAAACTTTTATTTTCAACTTTCTAAACTTTATTTTAGATCTTCAGAAATAGTGCAATTCTGTAACTTAAACATTTAAGTTAAAAGAAACAAAAATTACCCATACTTATTGCAATATTACTTTCAGAATACTTTTAAGTTCTAGTGCTCATGGTAAGCAGTCTTTACAATTCTTTAGTACACAGGGTGTTATGGTTTATATCTAGATGTCGCTCCAAAGCCTCATGTGCTTATAGGTGGGGCCTTGGAGAGGTGGCTGGATGATGGGTATGTGACACTGGATTAAGGGTGTGTGATAGTGGATCAGTCCACTGATTGGTTTAGCAAAGTTCTGGGTGTGGCTGAATAGATTCACTGAAGACAGAAACTCTACCCTGGGTGTGGGTGGCACCACAAAATAGACTTGTAGCCTGGATGGAATATATAGGGAAAGGGAGGCTCACTGTTGCTGCTTTCCTCTGCCTGCTCTACCATGGACTGTTTCTCCTCTGCCCTGCTGGCCTGTCTTGGAGCCAGCCAACTATGAACTAAATCTCTACAAACTGTGAGCCAAAATAAACTTTTCCTCCTTTTACTTGAGGATGTTGGGTATTTTGTCACAGCAATGAGCAAAAATAAGACACAGAGAAAACTTTGAGGCCTGAGGCAGAATTGCAGAATCATATTATTATCATCAGTTTCACAGAATCAGAATTCACTAGCTTTCCAAAGTCAACATACTCTGGTTATAAGGGATCATCTGCCATATTTCTGATAGACTTCAAATTATCTCTCAGCTCCCTAAAATACGAACACTTTGTCTTTCCTTCTATGTGGTATCTATCACATTCTGCTCTAATTTTGAATTGTTTTCATTCCTGTAATGAAGAGATCAGGCCACTTGGATAGGGAATTATGCCATATGGATGTAGATTTGTTCTCAGTAAAGATTTGTGCAGTTGAACTAAGTATTCAACTTCTGTATGGTTGCAGAAATTTAATTATTTACTGCTTTCAAGAGACCATTTCTCTTTCCTCCCAGAATAAGGAATTAAACAAGATCAGTTGTTCTCAACTGTGGCTTCACATTAGAATCATTGGGATTTAAAAATTTTTTTGATATCCAATTCAATAAAATATCTAAGACTGCTGCCTAAGTAATTTTGAAAAGCCCTCTTGATTCTAATGGTCAACAGAGAGTAGGAATTGCATTAGATAACCTACACCTTTCAATCCCAAACTTGTTTGGATGTAGAATCATATCAGAAGCCCCTAAAAATACATCCCTCAAACCCCAAACTCTATGATTATGACTAAGGGGCACTCAAACTACTGGTATTGATTTATCTCATTTTAGTGAATTAGATTTGACAAGTTATAGAGACAAATAGCTTGCAGTATGTGGTCCTCTTAGAGGCAATCTTAAGTTTGGACTTGTGTACAAGAATTGAACTGCTGGGAAGATTATAATCATTATTTGTCTCGAGTCATGTTTCTTCCCTACATCATCTCTCTCTCCTCCTTGCACTTGGCTCAATTTCTGCCTAGATGGAGATTTGGGAATTGGAACAAATCAGCACCTATGATCTGGTTTTGAGACCCTGTGAACACAAATTCAATAACATTACTAAAATGTTTATGAAATGGTATCCTTGCAAAGGCCTTTGTGCTCTTTCACCAAGAAATAGGTAATATTTAATGGTAAATATTGTGACCTAAGATTCTTAATATTATTTTCATTACCAACAAATATATTAGTTACTAAATAATATCCAATTTATTTGATCATTTTACATTCATAAGTTCATAGCAGGCTTTTGACAGTCAGACAGATTAGGATACAATTTCCATTTCACACATGAACAAATGGAAGTTAAAATTTGTTTAGAGCAGCCAGCTCAGCCCTTCCATCACCTGGTTGCAGTTCCAGTGCTCTTTCTACTCTAATATGTTCAATTCTTTCAGGAGAAAAGAAAATTCCTTATTTTAAAGAATGTCAGATTTCTAGTTCTAAATATGAAATTTATTTTACCATGTTCCCTTTAAAAAGGAGATCATCTGGGATAATGGATAGCAATCAGATAATTAAGCAATCAGACCAGTATCACTTATATAATAATTCTGTATGTTACTTATATTGGTATATTTCTACATGGAAATAATGGTCATAATTTAAAATCTATAAATTTCCCACCAAATTGCCAGTGGCACAACTTTGAAATGGATTTTTTTATCCTAGAAAAATACAGAATTTCTCCATTTTAACAAAAATGGAGAAGAGTCAAATAAAGGATTGTTCCTCCACGTTGGCACTGTAGGTATGTAATACTTGGTTCTTAAAAATAATAACTGGAGTTAGCATTCCTGATACATGCATCATGCTCATTATGGATACATCAACAAGACACAATTTGACCTTGCTGTGCAGAAAAAAGAAAGATTTCATGCGGAAAAATCAAAGGGAAACTGGAATAGTTTTATAGAGGGGTCTAATTACAGGTATTTAAAATGTAAAATCATTGTTTAGAATCTCTCTGCAAAGAAAAACTCGCCCTCACCAGCTGTATTTTTCCATGCTGTTTTCTACTTTTGTGAAGATCAACTCCCTAGTCACCTACCAAAGTGCTTAAATAGACTGGAGCTATATCTTGAGAGATAAACTTTAGAGTCCTATAAAAGGTTAAAAGCCTATAAGAACTTTAAAAAAATCAATTCTTTTAGTTTTATTACATTTTAAAATGAAAAATAGGTGGGGTGGGCCTGAATAGGGAGTTAAGACCTTATTTCTCGGCCTTTTTGTACTGTAGACTGGTTATATAATCCTTAGGTAATTCTCAAAGCCTGTACTTCCTCACCTGTGAAACAAAGGCATTATTAGACAAGAGCAATCATCCCTCCAAGCCTGAACACTCACTCCATAATGCTACATTTTTACAATGATCAAGTTTAATTTTTATTCACCTCTGAATGTATCTCGATTTAAAATTTCATGTAGATCTCTTGAGAGATTATTTTGCTGCGACTAACATTTTTTTTCAATTGTGACACCCAAACTGCCTTATGAAAGATTCACCTAGAATGCATAATTACATATAATGCTGATTCCAGCGCCTTGTCCAAGATTATTATATTAAATAATTTAAAAATATGTATGTCCAGTGACATTTCTCAAATAAAAATACAAATGGCTAACAGATACAAGAAAAAGTGTTTAACATCTCTAATAATCAGAGAAATGCAATTAAATTGCACACCTTTCCAATTGGCTATTTTCAAAAAGATGAAAGATACAAGAGTTAACCAGCATGTATATTGCTGGTGGTCTTGTAAATTGCACAGCCATTTTGGAAAATAGTATGAAGTTTCCTCAGAAAAGTAAAAGAATTACCGTATGATCTAGAAATCTCACTTCTGGATATATATCTCAAGAAACTGAAATCATTATGTCTAAGAGATGTCTCTACTCTCATATTAATTACAGCATTATTCACAAAAGCAAAATATGGAAACCAATTAAGAGTCTATTGATAAATGAATGGGTATAAATGGATAAAACTAGAGAATATTATGTTAATTAGGATGAACATCAAGAAACAAATAGTACATGACCTCACTTCTGTGTAGAATCAAAAAATGTTGGAGTAGCATGCTGTTTGCTGTAGGCTGGGGGGAAGGTTGGGCAGGGAAAGAGGAGATGTTCATCACAAGTAAGAAGTTTCAGTTAGACAGGAGGAATAAGGTCTGGTGTCTTATTTCACAGTATGGTGACTATAGTTAATGTATTGTATATTTTGAAATATGTAGAAGAATGAATTTTAAATATTCTCATAGAAAGTATTTGAGGTGAGAGATGTGTTAAGTAACCTGTTTTGATCATTCCACAACATACACATGTATGAAAATATCACACTGTATCTCATAATTGTATATAATTTTTATTTATAAATTATTTTTCAAAAAGATAGATAAATCTGGGTCCCCTGTTAATCCTTATTTCCTCTGAAGTTTGAAAACAACTGAGAATCCAAATATAAATGTTAGAATAGGGAGAGGATTATGGTAGTGGAATAGTGATAATTCCTGTCTAGTTTTGGATGAAGAAGAAACAGGTGGAAAGGGATGGTCTAAGTGGAGGAAATACACCTGAGAATGCTTTCTATTTTTAATATTTCCAACACTGGGTTCCTTGTGTGCAGACTAAAATCAGGCTGACTATGTGAACTGGTTGTACAAAACTGTACTGTAGTCGTGGCATTGACTGACGTATTGGGTCTCTGGCTTTTGTTTGCTGGGATATTCACAACCAGAACACAACCAGATTTGGGTTATGTTTTAGGAATGAAGAAATGGCAGTCCTGAAAAAACCAGAGTAAATGATGACCACTTGAAATTTCTGAAGATTTTTTTAAAAGAGGGATCAGACCCTTTGGTGAATTAAAATATATTCTTCTCAGGCTTGAGATTTTGCTCAAATTTTATTTATTCCGTTGGGGGATGGCCTATTATTCTGCAACATTTAAGCCAGGTCATTTACTAGAATCCATGGGAAAATATATACATTACCAGCATGATTTTATACCTTGATTTTATACTTCTTTAATGATTTTCTTTTGTAGCATCTCTGCATTGTTGTGGTTTTAGCACAAATATACATACAAAATAGAAAAAGGAAAAAAATCTCAGCACTACTGACAAGTTTGAGAAGCCTTAGGGAATCCAGCTCATCTTTCCACAAGCCAAGGTCCTGTGTAAAAGACACTGAATTGCCCAAGGCGTTTGGCTGTTTAAATTTCCATATTGTTTTAACAAAGAGTTGTTGCTCAGATGTCACAGCTGCTCTGGTTTAGAACCATCTTTGAAGAATTACACAGGTGTGAGTGCGTTGCTGCACTGAGTAGGTTTGCATAAGAGGAAACTGCAACCTGAACAGGGTGATGACAAGGAGTAGCACCAACATGACAACAGCACTTGTGGCTTTGGGTTAGTTCAAGTGTAAATGTCTTAAGTCATGGAAGGCAGGTTCTGATGGTGTCTAGCTCCCCAACAAGCATGGTCATAGTGGAGAGGAGACCAGAGGTAAAGGGGTGAACACAAGATTTCATTATTTTTCTTGATGGCTTTCTTAAAAAATGAACAACTTGCTTTGGAAGTCTTCCCTCACTCATTCTGTTTCTCTACTTTGTTTCTTTATAATATTTATGTTTATTTTGTTAACAAACTGTGTGCATATCACTATACTATAAGCTCCATGAAGGTATGGATTTGTGTCCACACTGTTCACTGCTATCACACCAAAGCCCAGAAGAGTTTCTGGCATTAGTAGGTACTTAATAAAACTTGATGAAAGACTGAGTAAACTACTGGATTATTGTCCTCCCACATTTAGTGGTAAAGAAAAAATTAGTATATTTTAATACAGTAGAACTGTATCCCCAAGGGTGAAGATAAAATAGAGAAATGAACCATGATGGATGGAATATTTACCTGACTGGCTATTTCTGGCTTTATAAAAGATTAGATTAGTTAGTCATTGAGAGCTTCTGCTCTGGAGTTATATCATAGTTTTTCTACTTTCTATCTGTGAAATTTACCACAAGTTAATTAACTATTCTATGCCTCAATTTCCTCCTCTGTGAAATGGAATAATAATAGGAGGGTAGTTGTGGGTATCAACTGCATCTAAAGTGTTTGCATTGAAGTCTTGTACACAGCACACAAGAATACCTGGGTATGGTGCTATAATCCCACCACTCGGGAGGTTGAGGCAGGAGGTTTGCAGCAAGTTTTAGGCCAGCCTGGGCTCCATAGTGAGTTCAAGGCCAGCCTGAACTATATAGCAAGATTCTATTTTAAAACAAAACAAAACAAAACAAATTTTAAAAAAGAATAAATAGCTGTGGTTGTTTACTAATGGGAGCCATTTTACATAATTTTGGGGAAAAATCATTTCACCATTAAATTATGATTAAGCCTAGTCTTCTTGCCTACAGGCTGGCTATGACACATCAAAACATAACTCCATTTTTTTTTTTTGGTACCAGAAATCAAACTTAGGACCTGGCACTTGCAAGGCAGGTGCAGTGCCACTGAGCTAAATCCCTGGCCCATAACTCCATTTTTGTCTCTGGTCACAGCTGAGATCTCAATGGTCCCATAATGCTGTGACACTAAAGGGCAAGAGTACATCAGCTGAAAACATCCTGGTTCCTTGAGAACCAGGTAGTAAGAGAAAGGTTTCACCTGGGGAGGGATAAATTCTTTATCAGTTTAACTCATCCCACTTACTGTTGTAAGAATATCTTTGCACATCTTACTGTCCTAATCAACATAAGCTTCTCATCAACATAAGATCCTCATGGTTATAGGATTACCACCACCCTCCAAGACATCTGATACTTCCTCCAATTATAAGATTCTTCTCAATTTAGGATTATTCCCACCCTCTGAGTCATATGTTACTCCCTATGAACCCAATAAATAGTGGCAAACTTGGGGTACCTTCGTCTTTGCTGCTTAGAGCAGCATTGATCAGACCCAGAACCCAGCTTCTTTTCTAAGCCTCATTTTTCTTTATTCTTTAATTTGACTTGTGCTGTTGTGGCTCATAGGAGATGAGGACCCACTGTAGGGGCTCTGGTAATGTCCCCTTTCCCTGTTCCCTACAGTTTACCTGTGAAAAACAAGTTATTTCTTCTATCAATGATGGGTTTGTTTGTTTGTTTGTTTGAGTCAGGATATTGCTGTGTAGTTCAGGCTGGCCTTGAACTTACTATGTTGTCCAGGCTGCCCTCAAATTCATGGCAGTCCTCCTGCCTCAGCCTCCTGAGTGCTGGGATTACAGGCATGCTTTCAATAGACCATGAACTCAGAGTTATGTTTGTTACATTTGAATTTACTGAAATAGGTAGCTGCATGACTCTTAGGACAATTAGAAAGTACAGTTTAAACACAAGAAAATAAAAGAAGGAATAAAAGGTGAGCCACATTTGAACAATGAAATCCAGGCCATAAAAACAATAAAAATAACAATGTAATAGCAACGATTACAGTTTAATAGTATGTACTATATATTAACAACAGTAACATATACTATTATTTAGTATTTTATTTTTAAAAAATCTATTCATGCTTATACTTATTTACCCATCAATTATCTATGTATATGTCTATATATTAAATCCAAACTCTTGAGACCAAAGGATCTCTTAAATAAAATGGTTTATTCCAGTGATGGAGATCCTTTTAGAGCTTTCAATGATATAAACAGCCTGCTGCAGCATGCATGCCATAGATTTGCCACCACAAGAGTAAGGTGTAACAGCTCACCAGAAAAAAGACTAGGTCCTCCTACTGCCATCATCAGGGCTAGGTAGCAGTTGGAAAATGTCCTGTGGACCCAAGAGTATTTTTAGGGACAGAAAACACTACTTATATTATTTTTATTGTATTTATTTATTTTTTTGGTACCGGGGATCGAACTCGGGTCCTTCCGCTTGCGAGGCAGGTGGTGGAACCACTGAGCTAAATCCCAGGCCCAACACTACTTATATTAAACCTGCATTGACTATTGCTGTAGTTTGGATGTTGAATGACCACCAAAGTTCCAAAGGGTACTATTTGGTGCTGTTGGGATATGGTGGGACCTTTAGGAGGAAGGGCCTTGTGAGAAGTTTTTAGGCCACTGCCAGATGTGTCTTTGAAGGGGATTGTGGGAACTTGGTCTCTTCCTTTTTCCATCTTGATTCCTGACTTTTGAGGTGATCAGTTTACTCTATCATGGACTCCCTGGCATTGCCATCTATCTAGTATCCCCACAAGAGGCCCAGTGTAAAATGATCAGCCAGTCTTGGATAGGAAGCTAAATGTCTCATGTTATCTAAGGTATTTAATTACAAGAATGGAAAACTAACAGCTAACACAGCTATAGACAAGAGAAGAATTATAACATGAATCAGGATGAGGACAAGTTTGAGACAAGGAGAAGTTCATAAAGAGAATTAATTGTTACTCCTGGTTGGAGTTAACTGTCCAGAAAGGTTATATATAATTAGGTCATGGTGGCTCTGGTGTTCGGCCACAATAGGATTTAAGTCAAAGTTTCAGCAAAAACATAACTCCTTATCTCTTCTGCCCTCCACTTCTAATATTTAGAACCTCTCAAGAATTTATTTTATCATCTTTATATTACTATATTTGTATGGCCTTATCTATGAAGAAGTTAGTTATTAAAGGACATTTCTGTATTGCAATAGTAAAACACTATGTATAAGTATAGCAAATACTTTGTGCTGGGTATCATTATCAGCACTTACATAAAATGTCTCATTTGTCTGTGTGAAGACCCATTCATTCTTTGCTACTTTCAGAATCCTTTTGAAAAATTCCAAATTTATAAACACACTTTCATGGGTTGCTATTCTTGATGATGTTCTTATTTGTTCTGACTGATTCATATAAGTTTCACATGGCCTTATTTTTTTGCCTTCTGGAGTTAAAAGTGAAAGTCCATCACAATAGATTTCAGTACAAACTAAATAAGAGTATATAACTGCAAGTAATTGCTCTAGCCAAGAACCTCTCGGGCCTCCTGGGACTACTTTCTTTTATATTTCTCAAAATGAATGAAGTTCTGTCTCCATTTCCCAATATCTCTGAAGATTTTTGAGGCCTTGGGATGTTCAAAATTAAGATACTGGCAGATTTGATATCTGGTTAAGGCCATTTCATTACTCATGATGGCATTTGTCATCATGTTCTTACAAGATATAATGTGCTAGCTTGCCCTCTGTAACTTTTTATAAAAACACTAATCTGAAAGATGGGGGCTCCACTCTCATGATTTAATCACCTGCTAAAGGCCCTGTCTCTTAATACTATCACTTTGAAGATTAAGATTCCATCATGTGAATTTGGAAGGGCATACACACATTTATTGCCTATCAAGTGAGGCACAGATCTCCAAAAGCTATAGAAAAGATTCAGAGTTGATTCTTCCTTAGAGCTGCATACTAATTTGAGCGAATGTCTTTGATTTTTTTTCTCCAATGAATCTGTATGCAACATAAACATCTATGTACTTCTAGCCAATTTGGCCTACTCGCTGGGGCTTGTTCCCCTGGTTGAGCTTGTCAATGCTAAGGAAATGATAGAAGAATTTCTGGAAGATGATTCTATTTAACCCACTTCCCCAGATGAGACAGTGACTACCTCAACTCCTAGGGGAAATTGTAACATATATTCCTAACCTGTATGTGCCTGGGGTATATTGGGGTGTCAAAGAGAGTGTGTAGTGAAATTTCTAAGGAGGAAATACTATCCTCTGTCAAGTTAATTCTGATATGATTTGAGGAATAAAAAAAGGGATATCTTGAAAATGCCTGTTGCACATCTTTCCTTCACATTTTTTGGTGCCAGGATAACGTGTGGAAGACACAGTAAAATGACCATCTGAATAATCATTTAACGAGACTGTAAAATCCATTAAGAACTGAGCTGAATGTTTTACATGAATCACCTCAAAATTAATCTGGAAGATGTTCACTATAGTGACTCCATTGTTCAGATAAAACATTATTAAAGAAGTCATGGTTTACCTCAAAATGCTGCAAGTTGTGCCTGGTGAAGCTGATATTGCACCCAGTCCTAGCTAACTTCAAAGACTTAACTGAATGAGTATGTCAGGGGGTTAGGAAGGAGAGTAGAGAGATGGCAAATCATATGAACGGTGAAAGTTGTTTCCAGAATTCTGAAGCCAATATACAAAAGTAAATTTAATTAGGGGCTGGGGATTTAGCTCAGTGGTGCCGCTGCCTGCCTTGCAAGCACAAGGTCCCGAGCTGGAGCCCCGGTACCAAAAAAAAAACAAAAGTAAATTTAATTAGACAAGAATCTTGGTTGGAAGTGACAGAAAGTCATTCAAACTAGTTTAAAGCAGAAAGAAAAGAAGAATTTATTTGCTTATGTAATCTAAAAGTCTAAGGGTTGGTAGTATCTAGCATAGAACCAGGAACATAAAGTGAAGTTTCCAGAAATCATTGTCTGCATATACTCATCTATTAATTCTGCCTTTGTGTGTGGATGGATGTTGGTTCTATTTTTGTGGGCTTGCTGTATACATGGAAAAGATGATTCCTGACAGCACCAGATTTACATAGTCCTTATAGTTCAGGACTTCACATGAGTAAACAACTCCATATCAACCTTGGTTCCACTTGGATAATGTGCTCATACTTGGACTTATTACTGCTTGAGGGGAAGTGCAATACTTTTGTTGGCTAGCCTGAGTCATATACTCACCTCTACCGGGACTGATGAGGTCATGTGATTGACAGTTCTAATTATTCCAAAAGAGACAGTTCCCTAAAACAAGGAGACTAGACAGACAAAATAAATAAATGAATAAATGAGCACAAAATTACTGGCTTACTAACTCAAAAAACAGGGAAGTCTCTAGTTTTAGGTGGCCAAATGAAGGATGTGAACATTGCTTGCTGCTGCATTGGGCAAGAAATATAAAATGTTAAAAATTATTCCCTTGAGTAGGTCATACTATTTCAACAAAGATACAGAGGTTTTTCTTCTTCTTAAACTGTATAGATACTGCTGGAATAATGATAACTTCTTTCCCTAAAGGTCCTCCTCCTCCTCCTCCCCTTCCTTCTCCACCTTCCCACCTCCTCCTTCTCTTTCCTCTTTTCCTTTTCTCCTCCTCCTCTTCTTCCTCCTCCTCCTTCTTCTTCCTTAGCAATGCCTGGCTCTATGCAAACATTTTGTCACTATTTTGAAAACAAAAATTGCTTGAAGAGTAACAACTATTACCATTATTTTACAAGGAAAAAAAGAGAATAAATATCTTTACCTGAAGTCAAAGTCTGGTACACTGAAAACAGGTAATCTTTAACTTGGAAACTCTCCTGGAAGATTGTCATCTGGGTGGCCACTAGGAGGGCCATCTTTGTTTTCACTTTCTGAATTCTTCTTTTCCCTCTCTTTTCTCTGACTTGTCAGGTCTCTGAGGTCTTATATTAAGAACTTATAGTACTGTGGATTAACTAGCCCAGGAAATCCTTTCTCTTCTCCATTCTCCACAGAACTTTCAAACTCTATTCAGCCAGCAACTCTTTTGTGCTTTCTTCTATTACAGAACCCTTTTTATTTTGTTATCATATTTAAATATGTATATTTTCCTATTTTCTTTCAGTTTTCTATCATTGTCAAGGTGATAAACTTTATTTATTCATGTTTGTGTTCATAGGAGTTTATACTCTACCTATTAAGCAGATAATGAATGTTGGCTGGATAAATGGGGATTTGACCATTATTTGTAAAATAGCAATTCTTTCATTTGTTAAGATAGAATCAAGTTAAGGAAATTTTTGAAGACTGCAAAGAACTATGGATATGCCAAACAAATGGCTAAATATATGATAATATATTTGAGTTGCATACTAGATTTTATCATGAAAAACTAGTAACAGTATTAAAGGCTCAAGGAAGCAGTAAAATATATGACTCAAGATGAGTGTCAGAGTCCAACACTGGCTGTTATGGTTGTTAATATTGCATAATGAATTACCCCAACACTTAAGTGATAAAAATCACTACCAGGAAGTGGTTACTTCAAATCTTTGCTATTTTAAATTCACCACACAAGCTTTACCATCTTCTATTTGAGTAGCCGAGGAAAAATTAGTCATTTAAATTTTTTATGTATAAAATGTGATCCTTGTGAGGATTAAATGAGATGATGAATACAAAGCATTTAGTACACAGTAAGCTTTCAAATATTCTTTTATTATTAAGAGGAAATATATGGGGAAAACCTTGAAAAGCAAGAAATGATATCCATCAATTATATAATATTGAATATTGGGGGGAAAGTATTACTTTCTGTTATTTTTCTTCAAGAATTCTTTGTGGAACTCCACTGTCCCAAGCCAGTATAGTTTTTAAAGCACTAAATCCTAACAATCCTTGTATAAAGTCATTTCCCATTCCAATCAACTGACCCAAATGTGAACTTATGGAACACAACTCGTGTATTTGTAACTGCAAAGTAGTCTCCATGTATACGCATGAATATCTACTTAATATTTTCTATAATGATATACAACTTTGCTATTCCATCAAAGGAATAAAAGAAAAAGGTTTACTAGAAAAAGGTCTGTTATCACTGGTCATTTGAGAGATGCAGATGAAAACACTGAGATTCCACCTCACCCCAGAAAGAATGGCTGCTATCCAGAAATCAACCAATAACAAATGCTGGAGGGGGTATGGAGAGAAAGGCACCCTTCTCCATTGTTGGTGGGAGTGCAGACTGGTGCAACCTCTGTGGAAATCAGTATGGAGATAGCTCAAAAAACTAGAGCTAGAGGTCCCATTTGACCCAGCTATCCTTCTGCTGGGTATCTTCCCCAAGGGATTAAAAGAATCATACCACAGTGATATACGTGCACCCATGTTTATAGAGGCACAGTTTGTAATAGCTAAAGCTTGGAAACAGCCCAAGTGCCCATCAACTGGAAACTGGATAAAGAAGATGTGTTTTTTTAATAAAATGGAGTACTACTCAGCCATAAAGAATGAGAAACTAGAGACATTTATAGCTAAATGGATGCATATTAAGGCCATACTCTTAAGTGAAATAAATAGGACATACATGTGTAAGTAGTGTGAGAAACTGAAACTGTAAATAAAGATTAGAATGATTAAAATGAATAATTGATAATTTGAAATAGGAAAAGGTCCAAAGATGTATGGGTGGTGGGAAGGGAAGGGTAAAGGGAAGAAGGAAAAGGAAAAATTATGAGAAAAGCAAAAAATGGAAATGAAATCTATGTAAATAGGGAAGGGTGGAGGGGGTGAAGGGCACACAGGTAATGGGGAAAAAAATAAGAACCAAGATACATCATGTACAGGTACAAGCATGCAATGATAAATGTAAATGTACTGTATACGTAAAATGTATCAATAAAAGAATTTTTAAAAAAAAGAAAAAAGTGTTACTGAATGATATGACTTTTTTTTCAGTCCTGGGAGTCAAATCCAGGGCCTCCGTCAAGCATTTTACCACTGAGGTGTAGTCCCAGCCTTGTGATATGACTTAGTAGGCTAAAAAAATACTAGGAAAGGCAGTGATATTTGATATTTATTTAACATAAAAGCCAGAACTTTAAAGACTATTGGAGCCTGGGTTGACCTCTCATATAGATTCAATAGCTAGAAATACAATTAGTAAAGATAGAAAAATTACTAATATTGGTGGGGACAATCATCCTTGTAATATATCCTTTTATACGTTCCTTTATTAGTAATTAATTTTATGTAATAGTATCCAGGATTGATATTCTCTCTGTCTTTACCCTTCCCTACAACCAAGAAATATTTGAATTGAGTACAAGATCTCTTAACACACAATTATATTAAAGTGTTAAATTAATAGAAAACATTACATACCATGTCTATCAAATACAGAGATTATTCTCCATGGAGTACCTGGGGATCCTTGAGCAACCTCTGTCCATACAGCCCTTTCTTTCAATTACAATCTCTGACACACTGTTTGTCTTCCTGAGAAGCTGTGGCAGATCTTGGTTTGCAATCACTTTTCTGTTTAAATTTCTCAGGTTTTCTGGAATGTTCCTTCATGTATGGATCTTGGAATAATCAAAAATTTCCTCTTAGCTCTTGGGCCTATTGAATCATCTTTCCTTATCTCCAGAAGGCCTGCTCCATTTCTCTGAGTGTTATCTATTCTCGCATCATCCAGCAAACAAACTGTTGAACAAGAGAAACCATTGCCTGTGGGATCCAGAGAGTAATGAGAACTCTTTCTACTCTTGGGAAGGTAAGGAAACATAGGTTCTTTGCAAATGATCACCATCTTCTTTCTATCTTATCTTGAACAGCACAATGTCTCCTCATAACCTTACTAGATTTCTCCTTCTCCTAATGTTCCTTTACAATACACCCCTGTATCACACTCTTATTTTGCAAGATGTACTGAAGTGTGCACAAATGAAAAGGGAAAACCTAGCTCCAATAATAATAACCTGACAGTGAAGAAAGAGTAGTTCAATCCAGTTAATGTTGAATATCAATGAAGCACAAATGAAATGACTAACAACCAAATTCTGTTCTTAGTTTTCCTGCAAAGATTTTTATGTTTACTGCCTTCTTCAAATCCCAAAGTATCGTTTTCTTCCCTTTCAGGCATACTGTTTTGTTACCCTGGCCAATATTCATTGTCGACTAGGAAGCTACTCAATGACTTTCAGGCCAGAAACTCCTTTCCTTCCTGGCCCCCTACCTAACAAAATATTTCCTTCAAGAAGGCATTTCCACCATCAGATTTAGTTTATTTAAAGGTATCTTTATAGATAAATGTGTATATGAATATGTGTACATATGTTTATTACACATACACATATGAACTAAAGAATTGAACATCATTTAAGTGAATGTAAGTATTCCTTCATTTGCTAGTTGTGTAGTTTTAACAATTTACCTCCTATGCCTCATTTTCCTTAACTGCTAACCAGGAATAGTGATAATATTTCCCTCCAGATAGGATTATGAAGATTCAACGAAACTTGTTAGACAGTGCCTGATGAATAGCAATTATTCAAGAAATTTTGGCTGTTGTCATTACTTAAACTTTTTTCTTTCACAGTTTTACTCAGGCACATCCCATACAATTATTGATCCCAAAGGATCTTTACGTCATAGCAAATCCCTCAATTCTAGGGGTCAACACAACTCTTGCCTACTGTGTGCTTTCTAGTCATGCACTAACACTGGAAATTTATTTTTCATTTTCTCTTATGGCTTCTTCTTTTCCACCTTCTATTCATCCTACACTTTCCATGAATGTAGAAAATGAAGAAAGATCAATATTTAGAAAAGTATAAAGAAGGTAAAGGTTTTCCATAGTTTTTCAAGTTGTTTGGGATGGGGGAGGCTGGAAAACTAAAGTTATTTTGTCTGGCTTAATTTAAAATTGACAAGAAGTGACCACAAAAACCTACCTGGTTCTTACAAAACTGCTCTCCCCAATTCTTTACCTGAACAACACAGCTTCTTACATAATGATAGGATAAACTTATGTAAAATCAAAATGAGTACATGAACCATACTTAGGGCAGCATAAATTAGAGCAATTAAGAAAATTACATAACCTTAAGCAAAGGTCATAGTTTAATTTGTTCCATCCAATGTGGTTTACTGGGCTTAGCCACGCCATGTCTCTGTTCTGTCTGTCCTTTTCAGATGAAGTATTTCTGTGAGAACTCATGTTTTCCATCAACTTTGGATCTCTCTCCTTTTCCATATCAAAAGACTTCTGGAAAACCGAAACTATAAATGTTGTTTATGAAAATTAAGCAGATATGTCTGAGATCTCAATGTCCAACTAATCTCAATTCAAAAATTCAACCACGTTATAATTTTAATTAAATTGATAACAATCTTTAGTTTATAGTATTTTATTCCAGAAAAGACAAAGATATCAAAAGTGGAAACTAAACATTAAGAAAGCTTTTATCCTTAATACATTTAATATAGTATATATCAGTATGTAATTACAAGAGATAGCAGGCTATAACTTTTTAAAACTTAGAACAAAATTTCATTGTCAAAGAAAACTTTCAGGGAAAATTTGAAAGCAAAAGCTATGAGTATAATTAAAATTTTTTTTTAAAACAAAATTACTCTAAGCACTAGTGAAGTAAGATATTTCTTTTGCCTTTCAAAAGTTTTATGGAAATAAAGAATATAGGATGTATAGTACTGAATCAAAACTTATAGACTTCATTTTAGGGTTCCACTGTTTCTCTGATTTAAACAAAGTCAAAAATAAAAGAATCAAATTTTCAAGTCAAATTGTGTGTGTGTGTGTGTGTGTGTTTGTGTGTCTGTGTGTGTGCATGTGTGAAGCCATTACCTATTTTTGGGTTTAATCCTATTTTCTTTATTTTTATTTTTATTTTATTTTATTGGTACATTTTAGATATACAGTATAATGACATTCATCTTTGGAAATTTGGACCTTTACATAATCTCTCTTGGTTCTTATTTTTTTTCCCATTCCCCTGCCCTCCATTCAACCCCTCCATCCCTCCCTATTTACAAAGATGTTTCCATTTTTTCATTTTCTCATATTAATTCCATTCCTTTCTTTCCTTTCCCCTACCCCTCCCACTTGCCCTTCCCCTTTGCCCATTTTCTTCCTATTTCACATTATCTATTATACCTTTTAGTCCTTATTTACACTTTCAGTTTCTCACACTACAGAAACTATTCCATATTTACACATGTGTGTCCTATTTATTTCACTTAAGAGTATAGCCTCAATGTGCATCCATTTAGCTATAATGTCTCTAATTTCTCATTTTTTATGGCTGAGTAGTACTCCATTTTATTAAAAAAAAAAAACTCATCTTCTTTATCCAGTCTCCAGTGGATGGAGATTTGGGCTGCTTCGAAGTTTTAGCTATCACAAATTGTGCTGCTATGAACATGGGTGCACATATATCACTATATATCACTATGGTATGATTCTTTTAATTCTTTGGGGAAGATACCCAGCAGGGGGATAGGTGGGTCAAATTGGACTTCCAGTCCCAGTTCTTTGAGGTATCTCCATACTGATTTCTACAGTGGTTGCACCAGTCTACACTCCCACCAGCAGTGGAGCAGGATTCCTCTTTCCACACAGACCCACCAGCATTTGTTATTGGTTGATTTCATGATAGTATCCATTCTTTGTGGAGTAAGGTGGAATTTCAGGGTTATTTTCATTTGCATCTCTTGAATGACCAGTGATGTTGAACATTTTTTCACGTGTTTATTTGCTATTTCTACTTATTTGTAGAAATGTCTGTTCATTTCAGATGTCCATTTTCAGATTGGGTCCTTAAATTTGGGAGGTCTGATTTTTTTAAAGTTCTTTATAGATTCGAGATAGTAGACCTTTGTTTGAGGAACAGCAGGTGAAAATTTTTTCCCACATTGTGGGCTGACTCTTCACACTGCTGGTGGTTTCTCTTGCTGTGCAGAAGCTTTTTAATAAGAAGATATCCCAGTTGTTGATTGTTTTGTTCTAGTTCACAGGCAACTGAGGTTTTGTTCATAAAATCTTTTCCTACACCAATGTCTTCAAGAGTTCTACCTAATAGCTCTTCCAGCCGGTTCAGTGTTTCTGTTTTAATATTTAGATTGTTAATCCATTTTGATTTTAGTTTAGTGCATGATGAGAGATATAGGTCTAGTTTTAATCTTTGGCAAGTTGAAACCCAATTTTTCCAGCACCATTTATTAAAGAGGTTATCTTTCCTCCAGTGAGGGTATTTGGCACCTTTGTCAAAGATGAGATGGCTGGGTGTGTCTGGAGTTGTTTCTGCATCTTCTAATCTATTCCACTGGTCCTCAGGTCTGTTTCTTTGCCAGTACCATGCTGTTTTTATCACAGTAGCTTTGCAGTACAGTTTCAATTTGGGGGTTGTAATACCCACTGCCATGTCTCTGTTACCTAGAATTGCTTTTGCTATTCTGGGTCTCTTCTTGTTCCAAATGAATTTTTGATTGTTTTCTCAAGGTCCATGAAGTATGCTTCTGGGATTTCAATTGGGATTGCATTGAATCTATATAGCAGTTTTGGAAGTATGGCCATTTTCACTATGTTGATCCTTCCTACCCAGGAGCGGGGGATGTCTTTCCATTTTCTCATATCCTCTTCAATCTCTATTTTCAGAGTGCTATAGTTTTCAGAGAAGAGAACTTTGATTCCTTTTGTTAGGTGGATTCCTAGGTATTTCAGTTTTTTGGATGCTATTGTGAAAGGAATTGTTTGCCCTATTTCTCTCTCAGTGAGTCTGTTGTTCGTGTAGAGGAAAGCTATTGATTTTTGTGTGTTGACCTTGTATCCATCTACACTACTGAATTTGTTTATTAAGTCTAGAAGACTTTTGGTGGAGTTCTTGGGGTCTTCTATATAGAGTATCATGTTATCTGCAAATAATGACAATTTGACTTCTTCATTTCCTATCTTTATTCCTTTTATTTCTTTCTCTTGTCTAATTGCCATGGCTAATGTTTCCAAAATTATATTGAACAGGAGTGGTGATAGTGGACATCCTTGTCTTTTTTCTGATTTTAGTGTGAAGGATTCAATTTTTGACCATTTATTTTTATTATTTTTTTATTTTTTGGGTACCGGGGATCGAACTTGGGACCTTGCACTTGCGAGGCAGATGCCAGAACCACTGAGCTAAATTCCTGACCCATCTATTTAGTATGATATTGGCTGTTGGTTTGTCATAGAAAGCTCTTATCAGATTGAGGTAGAAACCATCTATTCCAATTTTTTGTAGGGTTTTTAACATAAATCCATGTTGGATTTTGTCAAATGCTTCTTCTGCATCTATTGTGATGATCATATGGTTTTTGTCCTTGGCTCTATTGATATAGTGTATTAGATTGATTGATTTGTGTATGTTGAACCATCCCTGCATTCCTGGGATGAATTCTACTTGGTCAGGATGTATGATCTTCTTGATGATCTTCTGCATTCTGTTTGCTAGTATCTCATTAAGGATTTTTGCATCTATGATCATGAGTGAGATTGGCCTATAGTTCTCTTTTTTAGCTGGATCTTTCTCTGCTTTGGGGATGAAGATGATGCTTGCTTCCAGGAATGAATTTGGGAGTATTGCTTCCCTTTTAATTTCATTGAAGAATTTAAACAATAATGGCAGTAGTTCCTCTCTAAATGTCTTGTAGAATTCAACAAGGAAGGCATCCAGGACCTGGGCTTTTCTTAGTTGGTAAGTTTCCAATTACATTTTCAAATTCCTTGGTTGATATTGGGTTGTGTAGAATTTCTAGGTCTTTTTCGTTCAACTTTGGTAATTCATATGTATCTGGAAATCTGTCCAATTCTTCTGTGTTTTCCATCATATTGGCATATAGGTTCTGGATGTAGGTATTGATGATCCTCTGGATTTCTGCTGGGTCTGTTGTAATTCACCCTTTTCATTCCTAATTGCATGGATTTGGGTCTTTTCTTTCCTTTTTCTGATAAGGTTGCCTAAGGGTTTGTCAGTTTTGTTTATTCTTTCGAAGAACCAACTCTTGGCTTCATTGATTTTTTTGTATCATTCTCTTAGTCTCCTTTGCATTCATTTCTGCTCTGATCTTTATAATTTCCTCCCTTGTATGAGCTTTGGGTTTGTCCTACTCTTCATTTCCTAGAAGCTTGAGGTTCAGCATCAGGCTTACTTGGGCTTTCTCTGTTTTCCTAATATGACTATTCACTGTTATGAATTTCCTTCATAAGACTGCTTTCACTGTGTCCCATAGATTCCGATATGTTGTATTGTCACTGTCATTTAATTGAAGGAACTGTCTGATTTCTTCTTTAATTTCCTCTGTGACCCATTGGTTATACAGAAGTATGTTGTTCAATTTCCATGTGTTTACGTAATTTTTGCGGTTTCTTTTGCTGTTGATCTCCAATTTCATCACACCATGGTCTGATAATATAAAAGGGATCACTTCAATTCCTTCACACTTACTTAAATACATTCTATAAGCGAATATGTGGTCTATTTTGGAGAATGACATATGTGCAGCTGAAAAGAATGTGTATTCTGATTTTGTGGGGTGGAACACTCTGTAAACATCTGTTAAGTTCATTTGTTCAAGAGTTTGATTGAGTTCTAACATTTCATTATTTTTTGTCTAGTTGATCTCTTTGTGACAGTGGGGTATTGAGGTCCCCCACTACAATTGTATTAGTACATATATGACTTTTCATGTCTGTTAGTATTTGTTTTATATAGTTGGGTGCACTAGTGTTTGGTCCATATATATTTATGATTGTCATCTCGTCCTCTTGGATTGTCCCCTTTACAAGGATGTAGTGTCCTTCTTTGTCTGTCTTAATCAGTGCTGGTTTGAAATCCACTTGATCTGCAAAGAGGATAGCTACTCTTGCTTTTTTTCTGGTTCCTGTCACATCAAGTATTGTTTTCCACCCTTTAACTTTCAGTCTATTAGTTTCTTTTTGAATTGTGTTTCTTGTATGCAGCATATTTTTGGATCTTGTTTCTTGCACCATTCTGCCAGTCTATTTCTTTTGATTGGTGAATTGAGACCATTAACATTGATGGTTATAACTGATATGTATGGACTTATCATTGTCATGACTTTTTCTTTTTGTTGGATTCTGCCCCTTTGCATTTAATTTCTTGCAGTGCCTGACAGATTCATTCTGGTGTGCTCCCTGGGGTTGTGATCCTTGTTGTCTTTTCCTAGGATATTGTCTAAAATTTTTTAGTGTGCTGGTTTTGTATTCATGAAGTTCGTAAGGTGCTCTTTGTCATGAAAGTATCTTATTTCTCCATCCATTTTGAAAGACAGTTTTGCAGGGTACGTAGATTTGGGTTGGAGGCTTTTTTTCCTTTAGGGTTTGCAATACATAACTCCCAGCTCTTCTTGCCTTGATGGTTTGTGTTGAGAAGTCTGCTGTGATTCTGATAGGCTTTCCTTTGTATGTGATTTGTTTCTTTTCTCTAACTGCTTGTACAACTTTGTCCTTCTGTTGGGTTTCTGGAATCTTAACAATTATATGCCTATGTGTAGATTTTTTTGATCATGGCTAGTTGGAGTCCTATATGCCTCACTTATCTGTATGTCAAGTTCTTTTCCCCTGCTTGGGAAGTTTTCTGCTATCACTTCTGTGAACAGTTTTTGTTATGTCATCTGCACTCTCTCCTGTTTCTTCGTTGACTCTGATCAGTTATTCTTCTTTGTATCGTCTAGCAGCTGCTGGATTGATCTCTCATGATCACTTCCAATTTTAAAGCAATTTGTTTTCCTGGTCACTAATTGCAATCCTATCTTCTATATCTGAGATTCTGTTGTCTCATTGGCACATTCTGCTGTGTAGAATGGAGTGTTTAATCTGGAAATCTGTTTGCACCTGTTTTATGGATTCCATTTGTTTCCTATGTTTGGGATTCCATCATGTTCCTCAGCTCCTCTCTAGATTTATTAATCATGTCTTTCACTATGAGCACAATCTCTGCTGTTATCTGAGAAATTATTTCTGATTTCATTTTTTCCAGATTCTCTTTTGTTGCCAGTTCAGGGAATCAAGGTGTTTGAGCATCAGAGTGTTCCATCTCATTTCCCTTTGGGGTTGCTGTAGGTGATCTGGAAGGCTGGTTTTGAGACTTGTTTATGTGTCTTCTCACTTCAATGCGGGGCGGGGATTTGTGCTCCTGGCACCCCCACAGCTTACCTCCTCAGTGCTGCGAGCAGTTGTACAGCAGCCTGGAAGCCTTCTTTGCAGTGGGAGTTGTGGTAAGGTGGCCTGCAAGCCTCCTCTGCACTGGGAGTGGTGGTCCAGTGGCCCGGAAGCCTCCTCAGAGCTGGAAATGGTGGTACGGTGGCCTGAAAGCCTCCTCTGCACTGGGAGTGGTGTTATGGCAGCCCAGAACCCTCCTCTGCACTGGGAACCGTGGTAGGGCCAAAAATTTATTGCCTTCCTGCTGACTCCGGGTCTCCAACAGACACTCTGCTGCAAGTCCTTGGTCCCAAGTAGTCCCAAACCAGTGGCTGCTCAGGGCCCAGGGAAGTGGGGCACATTGGCTCAGGCAGACACCTCAGGGGAGCACCGCAGAAGGCCAGCACTTGCCCTACTTGGCAGTCCCCTGGAGCATGCTCACAACTCATGGACCTGTTCAGCGACTGAAGCACAGCCCCGGGCTGAGGTCACTCCTATTTTCTTAATCCAATTCTTAGATATATAGCCATCAAAATACATGGCAAATACAGAAACTTATAGAATATTTAGATAGACAAATTATTTTCTTTCAACTTGTGTTCTAAAAAATTAGTTTCATGTCTCTATTTCTATTATAGTTGGGTATAAATGAGATTTAATGAAGATGTTCTGCAGTCATCCATCCAAGTTTGTCAAATTCATGGTTTTATTTGCACATATAAGAACAATATTTTAGTTGGGTCTCAGTAAATTTCATTTCTAAATTACTACAAAGCTCCATATCAAGAGTTACACCTGGCAGACTCAGATCAGAGTTTCTTTCAAAATGTGGAGAAGATGACTATCCACTAAGGCTGCGCCACTGTGTCTAATGCAATCAGGAAAAAAACATGTAATGTAGAGCCAGAGATTTAGCTCAGTGGTGCCGCACCTGTCTTGCAAGTGCAGGGTCCTGAGTTCAATCCCCAGTGTCAGAAAAAAAAAAAGAGATGTGGAAGATATCTCCTCTCAGAAGGAGGAAGGAAGTTGGATATGACAACTCTTGGAATAAACCCAGAGAAACACAGCACACTTTACAGTATACAGGACATTAGTCCAGAGACTACATCAGACCATCCACCAGGTGGCAAAGACTGGTAAAAAATGACTTTTGAGCCAGGCATGGTAATATCAGCACTTAGGAGGCAGAGGCAGGAGGATCGCTGAAAGTTTGAGGCCAGCCTGGGCTACATAATAAGTACAAGGCCACCCTAAACTACATAGCAAGACCCTGTTTCAAAAAAAAAAAAAGGAAAGAAAAATAAAATGACTTTTGGAGGCCATTCCAATAAGGAGTTGAACCTTAAGTTGACAAAATATTTAGCTGAACACAATTTTTTTTTTTTTGGTACTGGGGATTGAACTCAGATCCTTCCATTTGCAAGGCAGGTGGCGGAACCACTGAGCTAAATCCCTGGCCCCGAGCTGAACACAATTTAATCTAAAAGATTTTTTTTTGGTACCAGGGATCAAACTCAAGACCTTGTACTTTCGAGGCAAGCGTCAGAACCACTAAGCTAAATCCCCCACCTAGAAGCTATTTTAATGGGCAAGTATCTGTCACTTTGTCACTGATCTCAAAACTGAATAAATGTTTAACATATTGTATGTATTTTATCACCATTAACTAATTAATTTCAATTCAGAGCTGTTTAGGTGGGTGGAGGCTCTAAGAAGTGGAGGGCCCACTGAAGGAGGGAAAGCAAGCTATACTGCTCCAGCCCATGGAAAGGGTTTCCATCTCTGGAAAAAGAGAGAGTGAATTCCCAGGGAGTAATGAAGGAAAACCAGCTCAGTCCCAAACCTAAGTCAGGCCCCAAGACAGAAGGGCATTGCTGGTGTCAAGGTGGGGCTGGTTCCAGCAGAAAGCAGAAGTAAACATCATCAGTCTCCCCTTCAACACAAACACAAAGGATCAAAAGTTCAGGAACACTGGCCCTTCCCCCTCCCCCATCCTAGGAGAAATGTACAAAATATTACCACATAAAGGGGGTTCAGAATGGGCCTTAGCTAGGCTCCTGGGCCTGACTCTGCCCTAATTGAGACACTAACTCCTCCAGCAAGATTGGATCCTGGACCCAGTGGTCTTAGTGAATCCTGTCAGACAAGGTCATGACATTATGCAGGTGCCCAGCAAGCATGCACTTCACCCACTCCCACTGCCTAGCTCAGGGTTCTACCACCCTCTGCCTACTATTTGTTTCACGTTTTTCATAAGTGAAATTCCTCTAAGGTTTTGGTGTCAGGTATGATCTAGGACTGGAAGTTTTTGTCCTGAGTTCTTAAGGGCCAGATAATCATATTCACTCCCATCTTACTAAGAAGTACAAAAGATCTGTATACAGGCTTGTTATTCCTAAAATTCTCAAATCTAGAGTGTTTGAGAAATTACTTGGAACTAGTTTTCCAAACCCTAGCTTTCTTCACATGTGGTGCTATGACTGTCCAACTGAAAACCTCCATTCTTAAACTGAGCCACATGAAATGGAATGTGAAGCCAGATTGGCCTGTACCACTCATTAACTATGTGACTTTACTCAATTATTTTATCTCTCTTGCTTTTCATTTTCTCCTTCATAAAATGGGGATAATTCTAACTTTACTGAGTTTTTTGGGAGAGTTAAATGAAATATTAATGCAGAGTGTTTACTCATTTATTCTAAGTTGCTATAATGAATATCTCTTCCTTAAATTTAGCCCTTACATCTCTATATCTGTCTTATGGAATGCTTGTGAATAAATTCCCTTGTACCTTCAACAGGTTCTTCCATTACAGAGCATCTAGGTAAAATGGTAGCTTTGATGGATCTAAAGATGAATAATATAGTGCACATTCAAAATGCTGTCAAAAAAATCCTTGGGGGATTCAATATGGCTGAATAGAGGAGGAGCCACATTGGAGTTATTCAGAAAAAATCAACGAAAAACACAAGTAATTTGAAGAAAGGGAGCGACATACATCCTGATGCCAAAATCAATCTGAAATAAGAGACTTGTAGATAAAACAAAACATAGGCACAATATTTCATAAAACAGTGTGTATCAGCCCACAAGGCTGCAGTGGTGCAACACGATGAGCAAGAATCACCATAGTGGAATTCTCCAAGAAATGGATGGACTGCTAACTCAAGCCACACTGGATAGATTTTGTATATAAGGCCCCTTGCCTCTTCTGCCTTCCTTAACACAGAAGAACCTGCAGCCTGGCAGCAAATTTCCATGGCATACACAGGGTCAAGTACCAAGAAACGGCTCTCACCCTGATGAGCTGGCCACTAGCTCTTTTGTGTTTGTCATGTGCCCTAGCAGCTAACAGGAAACCTTAGCAAAATCACAGTTAGGGACCACAGCACAGTAGAGGCAGTGAAGGAAATGAGTGGAGGCCGGTGGCTTGACAGAAAGACACAGGTGGATGGCATTTGAACAGCCTTGGGAGGTTGGCACCCCACTCTGCACCTTGACGGTGGGGGTAGAACAGAGGAGGCTGTGCAAAGACCAGGAAGAGCCAACTGTACATGGAAATGGGAGCAGCCCCAGGCTTTCCTTGCCTGAGGGCGCCACAGAAACTGGGAGTGGCACAGAAACAATCATGGTAAGAAAACATGGGTGGGCTACCTGAGAGACATCCAGAAAGCTGTTACCTGAAGACTCAGCCCCCAGCTCCCATATCCAGAGGACAAAATTGGCCCCATACCCAGCAATAATCCTACTATAGACTTGGCAGGATTACATAGCACAGTTTTGGGGCAATACCTGACTTGGACACTACTGCAGAACTGTGGACACCAGAGGAAAATTTTTTGTTTGTCTGTTTTGTTTTCCTTTTTTTCAATCTAGTTGGTGTTTAGTTTTTTAGGTTGTTTAGGTTCTTATCATTATTTTTGTTTTGCTTTACTCATCTTCTCTCTTTCCTTAACTATCTCTCTTGATTTTATGATATTTTCATGTGAGTGAACATTGTCTCTTGTCTTTCTGGTTCACTTCAATATTCTTTTGCTTTATCCTTTATTCTTTCTCTCTTGCCTTCTCCAGTTTTCTAAAGCTTGAATAATCATCCTTTGTCCTCTAGCCTTCCTTCTACTACATTTCTGTTCATTTATCTCTCTGTTTTGTCTCCTATCCCTCTTAAATTCTCCCCTCATAGGGTAAAATCATTCCACTAAGGGGAAATTCACTGCATACAAGGTCCTGGTTTATGTTACATTTTTTTATATAACTGTAGATCTTGATCCTATAGTTAAAGGTACTAAATTAATATTTACCACAGTTTGTCAGTGTTTAGGCTATGTTTGCTACAATTGTTATTGCTAATTGTACTACTTTATCCAGGATGTCATATTTGTTGTAATCAGTTGTTCTCCCTTGTATGACAACACTGTGATTGTATGGACTCATAACCATCACCATAGGACTGGGTGCTGAGTCAAATAGATAGCAACTTCTCATCCTTAACAAGTTGGAAAGGTAGGCTCTTGGGACAGACACAAAGATCAAAAACCACCTACACCCAGAATACATCACTAAGGAATAGATATTTCCTAGGGAAGCCTCAATATTAGTGATAAAGCTATCAGCCATAAGAAATTTACAACCATCAATAGAAAATGAAATAAAATTTTAAAAACAGAAAATGACAAGACACAGAAGCAAAATGACCTCCAGCCAGCTGAGGACAAATTCAGAGGACAACAAGATAGAGGAAACTGGAAGCCACTGAGATGAATTTTCTGAAAAGATAGTTGCATCAGTTAAAAAAAAAAAGGATGAGAAATAAAAAAGGTTGAGTGAGGCTATAGAGAAAATAATCTCTCAGGCAAAAAAAGAAATGATCAAAATGAAGGACATGATCAACAAATCTAGAGTAGATATAGATTAAAAATTTGAGGAGCTTAGAAAAATAATGGAAACCATAAATGCCCAACATAGGAAAGAAATAGAATCAATGAAACAGATTCAAACAGATATCCAGGAGCTTAAAAATGGCACTGAAAGTATATGCAATTGTCTGAATCAAGGGGAGTACAGAATATTAGAACTAGAAGGCAGGATTGCAGTTAGCTTCACAAAAAGAAAGATATCTTAAAAATAGGAAGGGACCATGAAAAATCAATCCATCAGCTGCAAGATAATGCAAAGAAGAATAACATAAAATTGATCAGAGTCTAAAAGAAAGCCAGAGACCGTGTAAATGCCATAAAAAACCTATTCATAGAAGTAATGGCAGAAAACTTCCCAAACATAGGAAAAGAATTTGACATACAAATAAGTGAGGCATATAGAACACCAATTGGCTATGACTAAAATAAATATACACTAAGACATATAATTATCAAAATTTCAAAAATTAAGCCCAAGAACAGAAGATTAAAAGCTATTAGAGAAAAGAAACAAATCAAGGAAAGCCCATCAGAATCACATCAAACTTCTCAACACAAACCCATAAGTCAAGGAGTGCTTGGAGTGAAGTATTTCAGGTTCTGAAACAAAACAACCTCCAATCAGACTAATATAACCTGCAAAACTATCTTTCAAAATCATGAGAAATAAGATACTTCCATGACAAACAACAATTGAAGAAATTCATGACCACCAAACCAGCTCTATAAAATGTTCTGAAGGATATTTTAGAAGGAGATAATGAAGACCACAATTCTAAAAACACTAATAGAAAAAAGCCATCAGGCAGGGCAAGTAGTTAAACAGAGGGGAAAGATAGGGAACCAACAACAGGAAATAATATGACAAGGATAAGGATAAGCCAATGTATATGGTCCCAATTCACCAATCAAAAGAAACAGACTGCCAGAATGGAACAAGAAACAAGATCCAACAATATGCTGCACACAAGAAACATATTTAACTCAGTAAGAAATTCACAGACTGAAAGTCAAAGGATGGAAAACAATACTCCATGCAACAGGAACTAGAAAAAAAGCAGGGGTAGCTATTCTAGTTGCAGAGAGTGAACTTCAAACCAAAACTGATCAAAAGAAACAAAGAAGGTCACTACATACTTCTTAAGGGAAAATCCAAAAGAAAGAGATAACAATCATAAATATATATGCACCAAGTACTGATACACCCAATTATATAAAACAAATATTAATGGACATGAAAAATCTAATAAGCACTAATACAATCATAATGGGGGCCCTTAATACTGCACTGTCACAAATAGATAGATCAACTAAACAAACAAATCAACAAAGAAATATCAAAACTGAACCAAACCTGTGAACAAATGGACTTAGTGGATGTCTACAGAGCGTTCTACCTAAAACATTAGAATACACATTCTTCTCAGCTGCACATGGGGTATTCTCCAAAATAGATCACACACTAGCCCACAGAACAAGTTTAAGTAAATGCAAAGAAAATGAAATTATCTCATGTATATTATTTGATCATAGCGCAATGAAATTGGAATCAACTGCAAAAGAAATGACAAAAAACTCCATAAACACATGAAAATTAATATCATCCTCCTGAACAATCAATGGGTCAAAGAGGAAATTAAAGAAGAAATTAAAGAGTATCTACAATTAAATGATAATGCCAACACAACATATTGGAACTTATGGGATATAATGAAAGCAGTCCTAAGAGGGAAATTTATAGCAGTCAACTCTCACATCAGGAAAACAGAACAAGCTCAAGTAAACAACCCAATGTTGAACTCAAACAACTAGAAAAAGGAAAAATCAAGACCAAAGCTCCTACAAGGGAAGAAATTATAAAGATCAGAGCAGAAATTAATGCAATTGAAACTAAGAATAAAAAGAATCAATGATTCAAAGAGTTGGTCCTTTGAAAGATTAAATAAAATTGAAAAACCCTTAGCCAATCTTATCAAATAAAGAAAAGACAAGACTCAAATTCGTGTAATTAGGAATGAAAAAGGTGAAATCACAATGGATCCTGTGGAAATCCAGAAGATCTTCAATATCTGCTTTGAGAACCTGTACTCTAATAAGATGGAAAAACACAGAAGAAATGGACAGATTCCTAGACACATATGAATTACCAAAGTTGCACCAAGAAGCTATAACAATTCCAAATAACCCAATATCTGTCAATGAAATTGAAAATGCAATTAAAAACTTACCAACAAGAAAAGCCCAGGTTCTGACCATTTCACTGCTGAATTCTACAAGAAATTTAGACTATCTAATGCCACTACTCTTCAAACTCTTTAATGAAATCGACAGGGAAGCAATACTCTCAAAATCATTCCTGGAAGCAAGTATTATCCTGATACCAAAACCAGAGGAGGACCCAACCAAAAAAGAGAACTACAGGCCAATCTCCCTAACGAACATGGATCCAAAAATCCTCAATAAAATACTTGCAAACAGAATGCAGCAAACTATCAAGAAGATTGTGCACCATAACAAAGTAAGACACATCCCGGGGATGTAGGGATGGTTCAACATATGCAAATCTGTTAATGTAATACACCACATAAACAGAGTCAAGGACAAAAACCACATGGTCCTCTCAACAGATGGAGAAAAATCATTTGACAAAGTTGAACACTCATTCATGATAAAAACTCTACAGAAAATTAAAATAGATGGTCTTTATCTCAATCTAATAAAACCTATCTATGACAAACCAACAGCCAATGTCATACTAAATGGTAAAAAACTGAAACCTTTTTCTCTAAAATCAAGAATTAGAGAAGGATAGGCAGAGCAATTAGACAAGAGAAAAAAATAAAAGGAATAAAGATAGGAATGGAAGAAGTTAAATTATCATTATTTGGAGATGACATGATACTCTATATAGAAGACCCCAAAAACTCCAGGAAAAGACTTCTAGATTTAATAACCAAATTTAGTAGCATAGCTGAATACAAACTCAACACTCAACACTAAAAAATCAATACCATTCCCCTACACAAATAAACTCACTGAGAAAGAAATTAGGAAAACAACACCTTTCATAATAGGAATACTTACGAATCATTCTAACAAAGTAAATAAAAGATCTTTACATTGAAATTACAGTACTCTGAAAAAGGAAATAAAAGAATATACCAGAAAATGGAAAGATATTCCTTGCTCTTGGGTAGGAAGAACCAACAGTGAAAATGGCCATACTCCCAGAATTGTTATACAGATTTAATGCAATTCCAATCAAAATTCCATTAGCTTATCTCACAGAACTAAAGCAAACATTCCTAAAATTCATTTGGAGCCAGGTGAGACCTTGAATGTCAAAAACAATTCTGGGCAACAAAGGCAAGGCAGGGGGCATTACAATCCTTGACTTGAAATTATACTACAGAGGTTCTGTGATTAAAAAACCAGCATGGTTGTTAAATAGAAGCAATGGAGTCTGTTATGCTACTAGCAGTGTTAAGACTGCTTTTCTTTAATGTTTTCTTGGCTACGCATATTTAGAGTGCTATATTTCATTTGTCTTGTTTTGTTAGGAAAATTTAGCATTTCTAAAAGAAAAAAGCAGCCTCCCCATTTCAAGTTGTTAATCCTGTCCCAGCTTTTATATTTTAGTCATCTGTATCTCTTCATACTGTAGTAGATTTTTTTATTGACTGATACAGTATCCTAATTACAAGGTTATTTTGTACTTGTCTTAATACCTTGAGTGTAATAAAGACTGCTTAAGAAAAGTTTGTGTGACTTCAAAAAAAACCACAAAAAAACCCAGCATGGTACTGGCAATAAATAAATAAATAAATAAAAACAAAAACAAGAAAACAGACCTGAGGATCAGTGGAAAAGATTGGAAGATGCAGAAACAACCCTAAGCACCCTCAGCCTCCTTATCTTTGACAAAGACCCAAACATGTTCACATGAAGAAAGATAACCTCTTTATTAAATAGTGCTGGGAAAACTGGCTTTCCATATGCTGAAGAGTAAAATGAGACCCATGTCTCTCACCATGCACTAAACTAAAATCAAAATGGATCAAAGATCTAAATATTAAAACAGAAACATTAAATCTGCTGAAAGAGAGGATAGAACACTTGAAGATATAGGTGTAGGTGAAGACTTCATGAACATAACCCCAATCACATGGGAAATACTACAAAGAATCACCAACTGGGATCTCATCTTATTAAAAACCTTTTGCACAGCAAAATAAAGAGTGAAAAGACAACCCATATAATGGGAAAAAATTTTAGCCAGTTGTTCCTCAAAGTACTAATATCTAGAACATACAAAGAGTTAAAAATATCAGACCCCCAAATTTCAAGACCCAGTCCAAATATGGGCACCTGTGGTGAATACCCACTTCTCAGATGAAGAAGTACAAATAGCAAATAAGTATGTGAAAAAATGTTCAACATCACTGTTATTCAAGAGATGCCAAATAAAACAACTCTGATATTTCATCTGCACTGTTGGTGGAGTGTAGATTAGTACAACTGTGGAACTCAGTGTGGAGATTCCTCAAAAAACTAGGAGTAGAGTTCCCATTTGACCCAGCTATCCTCCTTCTGGGTATCTTCCCAAAAGAATTAAAAGCATAATACCACAGCGATTATGTGCACCCATGTTTATAGCAGCACTGTTTGAAATAGCTAAATCTTGGAAACAACCCAAATGCTCATCAACTGATGAATGGATACAAAAGATGTGGGTTTTTAAAAATATAATGGAGTACTATTCAGCCATAAAGAAGGATAAACTGGAGACATTTCTACATAAATGGATGCACCTTGAGACCATACTCAAGGGAAATAAATTGAACATACATGTGTAAATATAGTCTCTCTGGTGTGAGAAACTGAAAGTGTAAATAAGGACCAAACTGTATAATAGATACTGTTTAATAGGAAGAAATTGTTCAAAAGGAAAGGGGAACTAAGGAGGAGGGAAGGGGAAAGGAAAGAAGGGATAAGGAAAAAATGAAAAAAGAAGGATAAGATGGAAACAAAGCTTTGTAAATAAGGAGGAGGAGAGGGGCTGAAGGGACAGGAGGGGAATGGGAATAAAAGAGGAATCAAGATATACCATGTATAGATACAAATTTCCTATGATAAATGTGATCATTGTGTATATCTAAATAGTACCAATAAACTTAATAAAAGAGAAAAATGCTCTCAAAGTAATGGAGAAAATAAGTATTATAGAAGCCCAGTATTGGAGGCAAATCATTCTGTCCAAAATAAGAGGGTAGGGCCGGGGATTTAGCTCAGTGGTTCCAGCGCCTGCCTCGCAAGTGCAAGGTCCCAAGTTCGATCCCCAGTGCCAAATAACAAAACAAAACAAAACAAAACAAAAAAAACAAAATAAGAGGGTAAAAGAAGCCTTTATCTCTTGGACTGCCTGAAAGAAGGGAGTGAACTGCTCATGGCTGTGTTCCTTAGACCTTCTTGCTATGAAGAGGGTGCCAAAATTACCCAAGAACTCTGAGGCTGCAACACAAACCCTGCCTTCTTCAGACGGCCCTCTTCCACTGAAAACCTTCTATAATGAGCTAAGTCATAGAAAGCCTAAGGATTTTTTTGGTGGGGAAATGAAGGTAAATTGCTGCTCCCTACATCTACATGCTTATTTTTCTCAATCCTTCATATATTCCACAAACATTAATACAGTACCAATTAAGTACCAGGTAGTGTTCTAGAAACAGCAAACAGTCTAGCCAGAGAGAGAAACAAGAGAATCAAAGATTATACTATGTTTATGGCAGCTCTAACAGAATATACTGAAGCTGGTCAGAGAGAAGTGTTAGGGTGACTAATCATCTCTGTTTACTTAGTTCTGTCTCCATTTTGGAGGTGAAAATCCCTTTCCCTGGGAAGCATAATCTCTGCACAAACTTGGAAAACTGACCAACAAGCTCTGGGACAGAACAGGATCCACTAAGGCACCTTGGGGTGGAGTATATGTTCATGTTAGAACTAATATCCAGGATAAAATTAATGAAATATTGGATGGACAAAAACATTGAGAACATGCATTAAGTAAATGAATTTTGCACATGGGAAGCAGATTACACTAAATGATTAGGAAAATCCCAGCAATGTGACCACAGTTCAAGTTCATTGTTCCTAGAGCTATATGGTAATTAAGTGATGTAAATATATTTGAACATCTGTTACTGAAAAGATAATTCAGACAAAGTCTTTGCCTGCAAGAAGCTTCTGTTTCAGTAAAGGATAAAGCTATTTGTACAAATAATTACAAAATAAGCTACAGAACAACCTGAGAGCAATTCAGATAAAGGGCAGAGGGATTCAGAAGAGGATGCTATTGTCCTGACCTAGGGGAATGAGAGTCTTTGAAGGCCCAGGGAGGACTTTGTAGAATAATAATGTGGAAAGGAGCAAAGGAGAATTACAGAGACACCTGGAGAGATGGTGCTCAGGTGGAAGGCAAGACATCCCCACTCCCTAAGCAAAACAAAGAACACACCTAGCACCTGAAGCTCAGCCAGAACAGGCGACCCACTCAGGCCCTACTGTCCTTCAATCTTGATTCTTTCTCCCTCAAAATTTCATTTCTGCCTAATATCTCCCAGAGACTGTAAAAGTGTACCCATTTGATGTTAGTTTGACTGTGGTTATACTTCTTTTGTAAGTAAAGGCAACATATCAATATTTCATTACCTAAAAGTCTTCCCAGTGTTAGCAAGCAGGTGAGCAAGCTGTGGATTCTTTAGTAACTATTCTCAGCCTGTTTATTCACAACAAATTAATTTTCAAGCAGAAATTAAATGATAATTGATAGCAAATCCAAGTCTCATGATGTCTGTTTCCAGTGCCAACTTGTCTCTCACACTGAACCCCCATAAATTCACCCACATTGTTCATCCGTGCTTTTTCCACTCCCACCTCCAGTTCTTGCTACCATAAAACACAGTGTTCACGTCTCATTTCTCAGCAAAATTATGATATGTGTTGAGTGAATTCACATTAATAATATTTTAGCTAACAATACTTTGAAGAGTCTACAGTCCATTTACCAAGGAAACTAAAGTATTTCAAATACTCGTGTCCAAATAAATGAACCAAGGCTTTTCTGAGGTAGTAGTTGAACGTTTCATTGTGGGTATAAATACAAGTCACTAATCTCTAAAATTCAGAAATACTTATTAGATTCATTCTTCATTAGAGATTAAAAATAAGTGTTTCACTATAGATTTTTTCCATAACTTTTAGTAGGAGAATAGAATAGGGTAAAGTAATTCAGACTAATATGAAAACCTTCTCTAATATAAAACTATCTTTAAAACACCTTGGAATTATTTCAAATGATAAATAGAATTTATTAAAGTTATGAATCAAAATAAATGCCATGTGTTCTTGTAATCAAATGAAATTTAGAAATTAATCTATTATTCTTTTTGGCTTAGCAATAACTTTGGTTATGTCTTTTTTCCCCCTCCTCTCTCCTAATAGGTTCTGTTTGGTTTCAAGATATTTCCAGCTGTTGAAAGTCATAAATTCTATCTGAATATCAAGGTGATCTGTTCAGAGTGGAGCTAATGTTTCCAGGCTAAAATACAAAGTAAGGGCAAAAAAGTTTCCAGAATGACTGTATTCTGGAAGAGGAAGCTTATTTACACCAGGCCACTTCTATCCCTACCCAAGCACTACAACTCTTTTACTTCCCCATTCCTCCCTGACGTTACTAGACTGGTAAAGACTGCCAGATACAGGGACAGTGGCAGTCTACTCAAGGTCTTTGATGTCTTTAAAATGGTCTCTCATGTCTGCTTATTTCCTGGGGGTAGGAAGCTCAGCTCTGTGGAGCATAGCCCACTGCTCTTGGGAAGGGGAATCAAGAAGCAGCTGACCTTCCTCAAGAAAGCAGGTGACCAGGGTTACCCCTACCTGCCATCAGGCACATAGATAATATTCAGCCTGGCTATATAACCAGATGTCCTTAATGCTTCGGTGAGCACACTTACCCTTGCTTCTTCAAGCTGCTTTGCACTCCTTATCTGCCCCCTAACCCCCTCTATTCCTAGTTCTTAAAAAGAAATCGCTGATGCTACAGTTACCATCAAGCTTCTGACTTTTCATTATACCTTCACATGCCCCTTTCAAATGTTCTCTTCCCTTTCTCCTTGTTCTTTTTAACCTTATAATTTTGCTTTTTTGGCGATCCACCAAAGATTTCTGTTTGACTTAAAAGAAATATTATGAGAAAAATGCTCTCCTGGTATGAGAGCTACAGAATTATTTGCATATATAATAATCTCTTCTTGTGCCTTTTGCTAGCATGGGCCTTTTCATTTCAATCCTCATGATGTAAGAAAAGAATAAATTATGGTACCACTGATAGAACATTAAACTGACAGTCTTCTGAGGCACCAGCAATTTTAATAAAAACCAAAGAAAATTCAAAATGTATTTTCCCCCTTTCTTCCTTCTACCATATTATCAATTTTCTTGCCTTCTTATTATTCAATTTCCTATCTGACAGATAACAAACTTTAAGCTGCCTTTGAACTATATTCTTGTCAATGGAATTGTACTTATTGATAAAGGAATAAGGTATTGACAAGTCAGTTCCAAAGTGTTAGTCTTATAATTAAAGATTTAGTTAAATTAATAACTAGCAATTTAAATAACACTAAGTGAGTTGCCTTACCTAATATTTTGCTTCATACTTCAGGAAGATGCAAAAAGTGAAAATAAAGGTGTTTATATAGTGCCATCTAGTGACAGATACATTAAAAAGCTCTGCTTCGCCCAAGGATTGCTTTAAATGGGCACACAAAACAAAATGCTGCCATCAAGGGTCTCATTTGGAATCTCCAGGTTTAATTCTAGTTTTGCTTTCACTCCTATGGGGGTTCTCCAATCTTGGGATCCCTGAGAGTTCAAGACAAACACTCTTTCTATATCTAGAGGAATTAATCGCCCTAGTATTTGAATGTTTTACTTTTCTGGACCACCCTCCTCTTCTCAGTCACACTAAAACAAAACATTGATTCTGCTGAAATTAGAAAAACATGAACAATCTGGGAAAACAAAAATGACTGCACTGCTTAAACTTCAATTCTGCTCCCTTCAAAGTCTTCTCACTTAAATCTATTGTTCTTAAGCGTACGTGTGAAAACACAAAGAGGTCTTCAATTGTATTTAAGAATCTTCTTATATATCTATGAAGAGAAAATCCAAAGTTTTAGAAGTTGGCCCACTAATAGCAAAGCTGAAAATCAATAAACAATATTTTTTTTACACATCTGAAAAGTACAGTTTTTTAAAAAATAGACAAACCAAAACTGCTAATTTAAATGATTTGTGTTTCCCAGAAGAAACTTGCTGTTTCAAAAGCTGATCTCTAACTTGTCATTGAGGGGGCATGGCTTTGACTGTGAGATACCACCAAGATCAGGTCCCTCTCCTGATTCTATTCACCAGTTGCCGTACTTCCAAAGCACTTCGGCCTGTCCTAGCAGAACTCTCTGGCCCTAAGGGCACTCACTGACAGGCTGACCAAAACTGATGCCTCAGTCTCTACCTGTTCCCAGCTGGTGACAGAGATAAAATTTTGTCTTACTTGTCTCAGAGGCTCCAAGTTTCTCAGGACTTCTTCTTTCCTCTTGTGTATTCTTTCATTCTGTCATTACCTTGTGGATAAAGTAAAAGACATGAAAGCAAATATTGTTTAAAACATGCTGGGAAAACCGGGTGTGGTGGCACACACCTGAAATTCCAGCACTCAGGAGGCTGAAGCAGGAAGATTGCTGAGAGTTTAAGGCTATCCTGGGTTACACAGTGAGTTCAAGTTCAGCTTGGACTACATAGTGAGACACTGTCTCCAAAAAAAAGGGACAAAATATCCCCCCCCAAAACCCATACTGGGAAGGTATGAGATACTTGGGCTAATAGGAAAAAATTAAATTACTTTCAGACCTCACAATGTCTACAGAGATATTGTATTTCTGCTGTCTCTGTCAAATTCCCAGTTTCCCAGTACAACACACCAATTGGAAATTTCTTCTTCAATAAATCTGGCCTCCCTCTCATGATTCTTTGATATGTATTAAAATGTTTTTTCAGATCTTAATCTTTTCACAATATTTAGAATGAAAATAAGATAATTATTTTGAGATGGCAGATTTTGGAATATGCTATATTTTCACCATGTTAATTATAATGAGAGTAAGTGAATGAGATATACCTGCCTAGAATAGTTTGTTAAACAGGACTCGACACCTCTGTCCTTAATTTCTTAATATCAGCCAAACTACTACAGAATTTTCCTTTCAAAATCAAAATAGTGATCTCTTCTCTGTGGTTTCAGCACTCTCCTCTGACTCCTGAATCAAAGGCTCCTATATTATTGATGGAATTAACAGTGATTTCATAATTGGTAGCTAGAATTGACATGCAGTGAACTTTAAGTGGTTGTTGGGATCCTTGCTGATTGAGATTTTTTAATTAAACATCAGTTCAGTATTTGGTGTTATTTGAAAGGGCCAATCTTCCACAGCAGGAATTGTTATGGAAGAATGCCAAGCAGTATTCATTTTATATCTCACTTCCAACCTTCTCTAGTGGTGCCAAGTTTATTATGGGTTAGAAAATGAACAAGATTAAGCAGCCTATTTCTAAAATGTAATCATTTGATTTTCATATAATTATATGAAGGCAGTTTAATTATTTTGCAATTACATAACCGGAACATGATGTGATGGAAGGTCATGGAGAATATGTCTTGCCACATTAAGTATGGGGGAAAAAAACCCAAAAACCTAATAAAAAACACACAGATTTAATTAAAAGAACACATAATCTGCATTGGAATCTCTTTTCCTCCTTTCTGAGTACGCATTACCTCAGTTTTCTTGAGGATGTAGTTCTAAAAAAGGCCATTCTTCTATGTTATTCTGGGTTTTTTTAGTTACTGAACTTTCTAATAATCTGAGAGACACTACTTCATGGTGCTCTTAAATGTAGAATAATGAGACCCAGTAGTGGGATAAGAGTGGCCACACATGAGAGGACCCTCCTCTTGGGATATGTCTGCTCATGTCTGGCTTCTGTTCTTGCCAATGGCATGCAGAGTTGGTGGGCATAGATACTGAGGAGTGAGCTTTGTGCCCTTAGCCCATTTCAATATAATAAAAAAGTATGTCTGTGTATGTCTAAAAAGATATTTATAGACTATCTAGATTTCTTACTAAAATTTCATTTTTTATAGATATAATTGAGAGACAAAGGATATCCATCTAATGAGACAAACTCAAAATCTGAGAACTCTTAAGCTACCAATGACCTCTTGTATCACTGTTCTTCTTACCCTTCTGGAGATGTTTATGCTTTTATTAGAGAGAATATGACTAATAGGGATGAGCATAAATAGATATTTGTATCTTCATGGTCTAGAATCCAGGTTTCTAGAAACAACGTAACTACCATATATTTTTTAAAAAGGAAGAGTGATTCCTGTATGATATAATAAAAGGAAGGCAAAGTAGCAGAATGTGGGAAGCACAGATATTATGTGCGCTACCAGGAAAGAGAGCTGAGGACCATGGAAATTCTGACAATCTGTACTCTAAAAGTCTATTTGAAGTGTCCAGGCTGAACATGGGTAGCGGGGAGGTACTAAACTTCTGGTAGGTAGTCTTGAGAGGGAAGATGTATACGGGCTTGAGTAGGGACCGGCCCAGAAGATTCTGTGATCTCATGGATCAACAGCAGGACAGCATAGGAGTAGCACTGACAGATGGATCACTTGATATCAAGGAACAATGCAACAGCTGTACTTGTAGACAAAAATATCAAAGATCTTCTCCACTTGGAATATAGCAGCCCTCAGCAAAGAAGATTCTGAAATGGGAAGTTTTCAAATGACATATAAAAAATTCATACTTTAATGGGATATTTATTAATATTTATTTATGAGTTATTATATTGTATATATGTATTTATATTTTATATAGAAGGATATTTATGAAATACTTGTATAATATAAAATATAAATGTAAAGTATTTATATATATTTTCAAAAAGTCAACATTTTCAAATAGAAACAAGGGCTAAATATCAGCCTCCAGATTCAAAAGTTCTTTTTCAATCATCTTTGGTTTGAATAAGAGATAGGAAACATTCTGAGAATTTTAGAATCTCCAGAAGGAAAATTGTTAATTTCTTTATTCACTTCCACCTTCAAATTCTCCTATTCACTATACAGCTTTAGGTGTGTATTTAAATATTCAAAGAAAGGAAAATATGTATTAATAAATAGTTACTTGAGAATTATATGTAGATAAAATGTTTAAATGTTAAAATAATTTCTAAAATAGGTCATAATCATGACTGAGGTATAAATATAAAATTGATACATTGATTTCATATAGCTTGTTAATTAATGAGGGGAACAATAAGTTGCTACAACTGATATATAGGAAAATACAACCCCCCTCCCCCCATCTTCCACCATGAGATATCACACCAAGAAATCCTGTGGCAGAAATAGACCTTCAATTCTGGACTTCTCAGCTTCCAGAACTATAATAAATAACCCTTTATTCTTTATAAATTAACTTAGTCTCAAGTATTCTGTAATAGCATCACAAAATGGACTATGACAAGCAGTAAGGAAATAATTCAATAAATGCAAAATTTGCTTATTGACGGAAAGAAAGTAACAAAATTAATAATACTTCTATTTGATGAAATTAATTTGCAAAATAGACTATAAATAAATTGAACTCCACCCAGTGTTTGCTTTAGATCCAATCTATTCATAAATTTTCCCTCTTGAACAACTATAAATGCCTAAAAATATTTCCACAACTGGATTTGCTAGTTAACTTATTGAATTAAAGCATCATCACTAAAAGATTATTATCCCTGGTACCAAAAAAAAGATTATTTAAGTGCCTCACTAATCATTATCTGGCATTAATATCAGAATAGAGTAATTTGCCATTTGATAAGTTTTAAAAGAATAGTAAAAAAAGAAGTGGATTTTTTTTCTTCTTTTAAATAGGAAATGAGGAATTAGAACACTGACTTGTGGATGTGCTACATCCACAGTTAATAAAGGTGAATAGAAGTCCTTTGTGCTACTCTTATGAGAAGACTTTACTGATATTTTCTCCAGTGAAATTTTGTTTAGAAAAATACTCACTGAAAAGCATAAATAAAAAAGTAAACTTGTATTTTAAGGATGAATCATATTTTTTGAAACATAGTTTAGATCAGGGCCATCAGCTAATATTTATTGGTTGGTATTATACTGAAATCTTTATGTCATTGTGTATTTGAACAGATTGGGAATTTTAAAATATTCCCTTCAAAACCAGGAATGATTGCATGGGGACAGAGAAACAGTAAGTATTTTTGCAAAAATAAGACTCTTAATATCAATTACTTATGCAGTAAATTTGGTCTCAAATTCCAGATTAAATTATCTTCAGTTTTGATTCAATTAGCTTTTGATTCAATGCCTTATGTCTTTAATGACAGTTACTCCAGGAAAAGTTGAGCTCTGGAAAAGTTTTACCTAGCTAAGAGTCCCCTGAAGGGAGGATGTGAGTCACTCTGTACTTACATTGGCAAATAAAACCACAGTGCATGTCTGCTCCCTGTGGATTTTAATTTGCAGCAACAATAAACTGCAAGTAATGAGCCTTAGGTTAAATGGCTGAATATGAAGTTCAAGTCGAATGAGGAGGTCTTCCCCTAAAAAAGAAAAAAAAAAGTGAAGTAAATGTCATAGGCTAAGTGATCTGAGAAGCCTTACAGAAATGTACCCCCACCTATTCCTGATGTCTTCCTGTGGGTCTTTGTACTTTAATTAGTTCTTTCAATTAGTGTTGCACTTTAGTCTCAGAGCCCTTAGAGGGAAAGGCAGACAATAAGATCAAGACAAAATTTTAAGTGATCAAAGAGGGAATTTCCCAATATTCCTTTTCTTTGGGTATACTGATATCTATGAATACAGTGTTCATGCTGCCTGCCCCTTTTATTTATTCATTAATTTATTCTTTTATTTGTGCTTTTATATTTACATTTATTTATTCATTCCTAAACTAACATCTTTTGAGAACATATGCAGTTTCTTAATGGATGTGCTAATAGCATTTGGGGTAAAATAACTTTTTTTTAAAGATAATTCTTTGTGCAGGACTTTTACTATATTTCAAGACAATTTTTTTCCCTCTAGGTCCCATCCACAAAGATGTATGTACTCAATCCCTGAGCAACCTGTCCCTTTGGCTCACTTTCATTTCTAGACATTGCAAAAGAAGAAATCCTTACTGCACAATTTCCATTTCCAAACATTGCAGAAGAACCCTGGTTGAGATCCACTGCCAGAGGACATGAATAAGACAATGTTCCAGACTTCAGGAAGTTGTAACTTCATAGGAAAAATAAATAAATAAATAAATAAACAAACAAAGTGTAGTGTATACTTATTATGAGACAAACACAAACCAGGGATTCTCAGGGATTTCAAGATGGCTTCTCAGAGAAAATAGTTGAGCAAGAAATGCTTGAGCCAAGTCTTTAAGAACAAATGAAAGTTAGCTCAGTGAAGAAGGTGTCCAGTCTCAAAGAGGTCCTAAAGACATGCCAAAGTTTAGAAAAACTGGCTTAGAAGAGTTGCAAGCAAATTCATCAAGCCTGGTGCATGGCACTGGAGTTAGGGAGATGCTGACAGATAAGAGGTGTGATTGGGGAACAGATCAGGGAGGATGTCACTGGCTTGGTTAATACACCTAAATTTTATTCTTAGGAATATTGTGGCATAGGTAACAATCAGATTTGAGTTTCAAAAAGATGACTCTGGCAAGGACTCTGGGATATTGATTGGAGAAAATAAGACTAGTGACAGGCAAAACTATTTTGAGGATATTGGAATAACTGAGAAGAAAAATGAAGGATATTTCAAGGGATTTTAACATGTACTTCAATCTGTATAGTCAGGACTTCCAGCCAGAGGCCACCAGGAATATACTTTTAGTCGAACAAGTTGGTTTCATTACTCATTACAAGCAGGGAGACTATTCATCACAGGGAATTCAGGTGGTGTTTCAGTGACAAGGTGCTAGAAAAACCTGTTTATAGGACTTGAGGAGGTTCAGTTGGGCAATGTGAGGGAGAATCTAAGGATACAAAGGATACAAAGGTTTACTTATTATCAAAAAGTAAGGGCAATTCTATGGTTGGATATCACAATAAATCTCATTTATAGGGAAGAGTGGAAGGAATGGAAAAGAAGTGGCAGTCACTAATATTTGCTAGGAGAGGATTTTTTTACTCACTTTATCATGGTTTATGTTCTATGTAGACTTCAAATGCTTGGTTGTGAAAGGAGAAAAATGAGGCAGTAGTCAGTCATTGGTTTGAGTTAGGTTTTATTTTTTTCAGCTTTATGAAGAGAGACACTTGATCAATTTAATAAACTGAAGAAAAGCACCTACCAGACAGTGAAAAGTGAGGGAGCAGAGTACCTAATGCAATACAAATCTTGCAGTCATTGGAAATCATGAATTTTCACTGGTGAATTACACATGGTTGTTTGATCTCTTCCACTGACATCTATCAGCTAAGATACAGGAAAGTAAAGGGTGTGTGCTAGTTATTTCTATGGTATCTATTTTCCTCTTTCCAGCAGCTACCAGTTTGCCTTTGCAGATTCATGTGATTTTAGAGAAATTTATTCCTTTTCCACTTCCAATGGGGAACATGAGATTGAGTTTAAGCTTATTTTATCGCATTTTCCTGGCTATAGGAATTGTTTCAGTGGTGAGCATATGACTGAGGACTTTTATTGTGAATACAAAGATTCATTTTTGCTTTTTTCTGATAAATACGAATCCAGAAGGATGTGCTAACAGGTATATTGGGAGATTAGGGCCTAGCCTATGAATGAGGTCAAACCTGAGAAAGAAAGCAGAAAGAAAGAAACCTGAGAAAGAAAGCAGAGTGAATAGAGAAGAAGGTCTTGCTCTCATCGTCTGAACTTCAAGATCAAATAACTTTATTTCTCCTTTAATCAAAGTAGTAAATGTCTTGAAGACATTGGCATAGGAAAAGACTTTATGAACAAATCCTCAGTAGCATGGGAACTAGCACAAAGAATCAACAACTGGGATCTCATCTTTTTTTTTTTTTTTTTTTGGTACCGAGGATTGAACTCTGGTCCTTGCGCTTGGGCAGCAGGTGCCGAAACCACTGAGCTAAATCCCCAGCCCTGGTATCTCACCTTTTTAAAAAGCTTCTGCCCTGCAAGAGAAACCACCAACAAAGCTAAGGGCAAACCTACAGTGTGGGAAAACATTTTTACCAGCTGTTCCTCAGACAAAGGTCTACCATTTAGAATATATAAAGAACTCAAAAAAATCAGACCCCCCCAAATATAAAGACCCAATTCAAAAATGGGCATCTGAGGGGCCAGGGATTTAGCTCAGTGGTTCCGGCGCCTGCCTTGTAAGCACAAGGTCCCGAGTTTGATCCCCGGTACCAAAAAAAAAAAAAAAAAATGGGCATTTGAAATGAACAGACATTTCTCAAAGAAGTAAAAACAGCAAATAAACATATGAAAAAATGTTCAACATCACTGGTCATTCAAGAGATGCAGATGAAAACAATACTGAGATTCCACCTCACCCCAGAAAGAATGGCTGCTATCAAGAAATCAGTCAGTAACAAATGCTGGCGGGGTTGTGGGGAGAAAGGCATCCCTCTTCATTGTTGGTGGGAATGCAGACTGGTGCAACCACTGTGGAAATCAATATGGAGATACCTCAAACAACTAGGATTGGAAGTCCCATTTGACTTAGCTATTCCTCTGCTGGGTATCTTCCCAAAAGAATTAAAAGAATCATACCACAGTGATATATGCTCACTCACGTTTATAGTGGCACAGTTTGTAACAGCTAAAGCTTGGAAACAGCCCCGGTGCCCATCAACTGGAGCCTGGATAAAGAAGATGTGGGTTGTTTTTTTTTTAATAAAATGGAGTACTACTCAGCCATAAAGAATGAGAAACTAGAGACATTTACAGCTAAGTGGGTGCACATTGAGGCCATACACTTAAGTGAAATAAATAGGACACATATGTGTAAATACCGAATATTTCCCTGGTGTGAAAAACTAAAAGTGTAAATAAGGATAAAAAAGTATAATTGATATTGTGAAATAGGAAGAAAAGGTCTAAAGGAGCAGAGGAAGTGGGAGGGGTAGGGGAAAGGAAAGAAGGGAAAAGAAAAAATATGAGAAAAGGAAAAAAATGGAAACAAAGTCTTTGTAAATAGGGAAGGGAGGGCAGGGGAATGGGGAAAAAATAAAAGGCAAGATTCATCATGTAAAGGTACAAGATCCCAATGGTGAATGTAACTGTATTGTACACTTAAAATTTACCAATAAACTTAATGAAAAAAAAAGGAGTAAAAAGGGCTCTTAGGTTGATTTAGAGTTATGGCTGAGGTGGGTATGTGTAACAAAAAGGATAAAGGAATTAAATGTGTTTGGGAAAGAATGACGGTGATATATTTAATAAGCAAGAAAGTACTTAGACTACTTCTGCTGCAATTTTTTAAATCTTATTTTCCATTTATGAGAATGATAATATGCTAAATTTTGTGAGAATATAAGTCTAGATTCTTGTTTCTAATACTCATACCATATAGAGAATTACACACACACACACACACACACACAATTACCACTCACTCATTCACTTATTAACACTTGAAAACAAGGCAATATACAAGGGAAAGCTCAAGTGAATTTTACAGATGGAAATCACGTTGGGATTTGAGAAGCAGAAGGCAATGTGTGCTAGTCAGCTAATGTAGGGTGATTAGAAGAAATTCCCCAGGGATCTTTTTTTTCCCCTCTCAGTGCATTAGTGCTGGAGGGAACAGCAGGTTTATTCTGCTTTGGATGTGGAAGATAAGAAACCTCCTTACTAGCTCCATTACCTTAGCAAGTCATTTAACCTACTTGAGTTTCATCCTTTTAATTTAAAAATATCTTTTACAATTTAAGCAATTTAATTGACACATTATGGGATCTAATGTAATAATTGATACATGTGATCAAATTGTAATGATCAAATCAGGGCAATTTGCAGTTCTGTCTCCTTAAACATTTATCATTTCTTTGTGTTGAGAACCTTTGAACTCCTCTTTTTCAGTTCTTAATAGAATATAAGAAATTATTATAAACTATAGTCACTTTACTATGCTGTAGAACATTAAAATTTATTCCTCTTATGCAACTGAAATTTGGTACCTATTATTCAAATTTGGTACCTATCTCTCTAATGCCTTCCCCCTTTCCATTCCTAGCCTCTAGAGATCTCTATTCTACTCTCTATGAAATAAACCTTAATTTTTATTTTATTTTTTGTTTTAAAAATATTTATCTACTTATTTATTTGGTACCAGGGATCAAACTCAGGATCTTGTGCTTGCAAGGCAGGTGGTGGCACCACTGAGCTAAATCCCCAGCCCTCAACCTTAATTTTTAGCTAGCATGGATGAGGGAGAATATATAGTATTAGTCCTCCTGTACCTGATCTATTTTGATTAATATAATGTCTATAAGTTTCATTTCTGACATACACAAAGTAGACAGAAATGCACAATGAACACCTCTATCACTGAGTTTTCATGATTATCATAGTTTGTCACTTTTAATCTATACCTTCTACCCATTTTTATCAACATTTGTATTTTGAAACAAATTTCAGATAGTAAATTTTATCTGTAAATACTTCAGTACATATCTCTAAAAACTAAGAACTATTTTAAATGTAACTAAAATGCCATTATTCCAATGTCAGACTTTATGTTCATTTAGAAGCCAATATTGATGAGACAAAGATTTGTGTGTAAATCGTCTGCTTGAAAGGAGAAAACACAGGTAGGAGGTGAGGGAAGTGAAGTAGAAAAGGAAAGTTTGTCAGTTAGACATGAGAAGAGGACTGCTCTTGACAAGCATGAACTCCTCAGAGAAAGCTACAAGAACAGATGCAGTGATACCTCAGTTCACAAACTTTTTGCTTGCACACAAACACAAATGTGGCCATCTTTTCCAAAATTATAGACCAAATTAAGTTTGGGAACTGAGATACCACTGTAAATATGACTTTAGAAGTCAGGGATAGTCCCAAGCCAAAAAAAAAAAAAAATCCAACTGTTAGTAACTGAATTCTGGGTAACATGTATTCAATTGTAAGAATGAAAGACTCTGAGGTCTGGGGACCGGTAGCATCTCTTACACTGACCTAAAAGTATTGAACTAGCAACTAGTCCATGTTCACATATCCCCTAGTGTCAAAATTTAAAAACTTATGTATCTATTACAGTTGATATGTTCAAATTATGATACAAATAAGGTTCATTCATTGTCATTTACTTACATGCTTTTTGCATCTTTTTTTCCAACTTTTCTATTTTGTAATTTTAAACATACAGGAAATTAGGAAGAATTATATTAAACAACTGTATGTCCACCACGATTATACTATTAGCATTTAAAATACATTGTATCACATATCTACCCATAATTTATCCCTTTATCCAACTCATATTTCTTGATGCATTTCATAGTAAATTGTAGGCCTGAGGGGAGGAAAAAGATCTATCACTTCTGGAATACCCGTCTCCCTTCAGGGGTGTAGATAAGGGGCAGGGACATGCTGCTGAACATGAAGAGCTATTACCTAGTGTTCTGGGTATAGGAGTTTCCCGATTTTCCAAGTTTCCCCAGCCACATGGGACTGTCCTGTCTATTAAATTCAAGATCCTATGTTCTAAGTAGAGACAGATGCTTTTGAGATAGGATGAGGAAGCTTAATTGGCTCACCTGCTCTTGGTGACCATTCAATTCATTGCTTTGTAGTTTGGTTGGGAGTACTTGGCACCTCTAGATGTGGGAACCTTCTTTATGCTGCTGCTATTTTTTTTAGCAGCCTTGTCTTGTTATTTAGGGCTGATACTCCTTTCTTTCTATCCAGCTTTATTCATTTTCCAAGGAATCCTCATAGGTTCTGGACCATCAATGGCTCAGTTTTTGTTTACCAATGAACTTTATGTTTAATTATTTGAAGTGTTTCTTTTCTGCCGATTCTATAGATTTGTGACTAGAAAAGACTCCAATCTATAGCAAATGCAGGTTTTCTTTTCTCTTCCTTTCTTCCTTCTCTTTGTCCCTTCTCTCCCTCTTTCTTCCCTTTCCTCTCTTTTTCTTTCTTTCCTCCTTCCTTCCTTCCCTTCCTCCCTCCCTCCCTCCCTTCCTTCCCTCCTACTGGCAATAGCTGGATTTAATTACTCAGTACACAGAGAAAGAATATAACTATACATAAGATGGTGTGAGAAGGGAACATTGCACATTCTCAGTCTGTTTTGAGAGTTCAGTGTTTTGTGTATAATGGAAGCCTACTTGATAGGATTGATTTCTCACAACATTTTGCTTATTTCATGCAGGCTTTGAATTTGCCTTGAGTTTCTGAGACTTGTTGGCAGACTATGCTTTCAACTGTATGTAGTTCTAAAGTTATATTAAAATACTGCCACCTTGTGGGTCATTCCTTGGGTCTCCTCATCCTCATTCCACCCTTCAGACACTGGAAATAATCTACTCAGGAGTTCAGGTTCTGTCAACTGTCTGCTAATACTTGTCCTGAGACCTTTACATATTTCATATCATTGAAAATTTATAATAACTTTATGAAATTCTATTATACCCATTTTAGATGTGAGGACCCTAAGTCTAGAGGGATTATGTAACTTGTCCTGGTTTCACAGCTAGTAAGGAACAAAATTTTATAACCAGGCAGCTTGCCTCCAAAGTCCTTGTTTTTACTACACTCACATATAAAATTAATAATTCTAAAAATAAAACAGTATGACGCAAGTAGTATAGAGGGGACATTGTTAGGAAAAACCATTAGAGAAGGCCTCATGTACTTGGGAAGGATGTGGCTCCTTCTAAGGAAAGATTTGAAGGATAATTGCTTAAGATTCAGCTGAATCCATTTTGCTAGGATCCAAAAGTACAGAAAAAGCCTATTGTTGGTCTGTTGTTTTGTCTTCCAGCACACTGCCTTCTTTTGGGAATTACTTTTCACTCTGCTTCAACCAAATGATTCTAATATTGTCAGTCATGATATCCTTGATTCCTCACTTAATCTGAGCTAACAGGCATTCATCAGGCCCCTGAAATTTTTGTGCTTGAATCAGAGAGCTCAATGCTGCCTTCTGATGCTCAGTTTGTGCACCAGAAAGCTGTAGGCAGCCAAGCGTTCTCCTGTAGAGGATGGTCTGAAGTAGAAGAAAATAAGATCAAATAACAAGGCACTCCCTAGGCCAACAACAAGGTCATCTCTAGGCCAGTTACACTGCTGTCTATAATAATAATCATCATTGTAGAACCTAATCACATTTGGGTTTCTATCCAAATTCTAATCTCTCTCTGTCACCAGCAGAAGCAGGGGAAGCACTGTCATTCCTTACCCCTATACATCTTGAAAGACAGCACAGAAGCCATCATGATGAGTTGGCATTTTTATTATGAAGGACAGAATTATTAATTTACTTTAGAAAATGGCATTTAGGGCTTAATTACAGATCATATGTAGCTTAAAATTTCTTCCTGATGCCTGGAAGTGAATATTCTCCTACTTGCTTCCTTTCAATCACCATAATCTTCTAAAGCCTTCTTTAGTTTTATTTCTTCTTTTAAATCTACTTTATAAATTCTGGCAAATTACTTTTTTAAATTTTAAGTTTTTAATCACCCAAGTAAAATTTAATTATTGCAATGACAAATTACAAAATTCAAAATGATAGAAATTAAGAATTATCCACAATCCCATCATGCAAAAATAATCATTGGTATAGGTATATTTCAATCTATTTTACCCTTTATGTGTAAATACCATCAAAAATATTTTTTATCTGGCTGTGGTAGTATATGCCTATAGTCCCAGCACTTCAGGAAGCTGAGGCAGGAGGATCCCTGCAAATTTGAGGCCAGCCTGGGCTCCACAGTAAGTTCAAAGTCAGCCTGAACAGCATAGTGAGACCCTGAGCATCAGAAGGCAGCACTGAGCTCTCTGATTCAAGCATAAAAATTTCAGGGGCCTGATGAATGCCTGTTAGCTCAGATTAAGTGAGGAATCAAGGATATCACGACTGACAATATCTATTAGAATCAATTGGTTGAAGCAGAGTGAAAAGTGATAGGTCACCCACCACCTCAGCAGCTATTATGTATAGTAGCTGCCCTCTTCCTATTGTGCCTTGCCCCCTCCCCTGTGTGACATCATGCCAAGACAGTTGCTCCCACCAAAGAATAAACCCTTCTTCCCAGTATGCCCCTGTTCCCGCCTAGAAAGTAACCTAATACTCGCTCACCTCCTACCACTTAGTGACATCACCAGCTCCTCCATTTCCTAGTCACTACCTCACTCAACCCCACCTCAGCCCCTACAAACCCCACCCCAGTCTCTATAAAAGACTCTCCCTGGCCATATTGCTTTTGTCTCTCCTTTGTTCAGAGACAGCCCAGCAGATCTATTCCCCTAATAAAGGCTTGCTGTGGCCTGGTCTGGTCTTGGTCTTTGGCCCTTTTACCTGACAAAAAGTAATTCCCAAAAGAAGGCAGTGTGCTGGAAGACAAAACAACAGACCAACAATAGGCTTTTTCTGTACTTTTGGATCCTAGCAAAATGGATTCAGCTGAATCTTAAGCAATTATCGTTCAAATCTTTCCTTAGAAGGAGCCACGTCCTTCCCAAGTACATGAGGCCTTCTCTAATGGTTTTTCCTAACAATGTCCCCTCTATACTACTTCTATAACTTATGTGTCATACTGTTTTATTTTTAGATTTATTAAAAATTTTTAAAATTAAAAAATAAAAAACCCCAAACAGAATGGCTAACCACATCTCCCTAACCACATCTACAATATAATTTTCATTAATTGTATTTCATTTATACTATATCTTAATTATTAATATTCTATACTATAAAAAACTATACCTTCGAAAGCTTTTTCCAGGGAAACGAGCAATTCCATGGCCTGGGGTGATCTGTCTTTTAACTGTTTCATCTAGTTATCTCCAACTCATTCTTCTGATCTTAGTTCAAGTGCCATTTTTTGGAAGGTCAGATGAAATCCACAGTATAGTAAGGTGGCTATATGAAATCTATCATAGTATATTTTTGGCACAATAATATAAGTTGCAACTTATTCATATATTTAGGATTATCTAAATCTGTAGTTTTGTTCATTATTGGATTCTCAGCGCTTATTGTAAAAGTGCCCGAAACCTGGCAAATGAATGACTCCTTGCAGTAATTCAGTTGTAAAGTTAGTATTCTAATTACAAAAGTAGCAATGTTTATGAAGTGGTACTGTCTGCTAAGCACTCTGCTAAGTGCTATATAGTTTTATCTATATTTATCTATAACATTACATTTCTAATATTGCAAAATTCATAATTGGCCTCACTTTGTAATAGGAAACCAAGGTGCCAGAAAAAGCTAATTTGTCCAGATACAAGAGATAGATAAAAGATTTGAACTCATGTTAATACATTCATTTATGTTCTTAGCTTTGTCATTACTGGCTTTTTTCATGAATATGAAAGCTATCATTTGTAGCTCATTTTCAAAATCACTGTCTTTACATTACAGATTGCCTTTTGTTACGGGTCAAAGTAGAAAATAGGGGAGCAAGGAAGTGACACTGTATTGGAAACAGAAGCATGGGAGCTGGATCCCCATCAGTCTCCTTTTATTCTTCACTAACAAGCTGTGTGCTTTGGAGCTAGTAACTTATCCTCCCACTAAGGCTTCAAAACTGGGAGTAAAGCTGAATCTACTCTAAGAAACGCGAGTCTAAAAGGCTTACACAATACACAACGTGGCAGAGGCTGAGCCAACTCCTAAATCATGTTTGTTCTGAGTCATACTACCTTCCTTTAACAAATGTTTACTGAGTGCTTACGGTATTAGACGTTCAACAGTAGTATGTTTCCCATTTGTTATAGATTCTTGACTTTCTTCCTTAATAGTTTTCACTCAGCTACTTTAAAAACGGCCGTTAGATTCAGAGTTAAAGGGGGAAAAGCTTCGTGCAAGCCTGGCTCAGGCACCGAGAAGCGTGATCGGGTTGGCAGCTGGCCGCACAGTGACGCCTTCTGACCGCGGCAGTGACAGCCTCCCGGATGACCCGGGTGTAAAACTAGCCAGAGTGGCGAAGCTTTGGTTGTCTAGTGACCTCACTGCTAGGGTTATGGGTGGAAACTTTTCTGTGCAACATGTCTAGGTATCAATTGTATGCTACATGGCGATCTCATGCCCAAGGCATCGGGCCAGGTTCCCTCTCTTCTCCATTCCAGGTTTATCCTCCTGTTTCGAGCGACAGACCTCTCTACTTTGAAGACAGCTGACCAGACAGAAACACTTTATCATCACTCCTGGCCTAGAGTCCCCAGCAGCAGACTTTCCCCGCCCCTGGCCTCCGTCCGCGGTCCCAGTACCGGTAGGGTCAAGTTCTTACCCGGCGCCAGAGAAAGGCCACCTTAGGGGTACTGCCACGCTAGGCCTTCTGGGTAGGTGCTAGCCAATCGTCACGAGGCATACACGAGCCGCAGCCAATCATCGCTCGTTTTATTCCTGAGTACCGCCCGCTCCGGCTCTTTTCTCCCTACCACCTCCAAGTGCCCGTAGTCGCGGCTGTAGTTGCAGCCGCTTCCTGAGCTAACCCTCCTCTGGGGACTGGCTCCTCCTGGCGCCCTTCGGTTTTTGTAGTTGCCTTCACTGAGGATGACTTGCTGTGCGGCTGTGTGCCGACCCCGTGGATATCACCGGTGCAGTTTCATCTAGCGACTGGTGAGGGAGGGCGCCGCGCGGCCCGACTATTGCAAGCGGGCTGAGTCGGCGGCAACGGCGTCCCGCCAGCCCGGGGTCGACTGGAGAGTACAATATTTGCCTTCTGGAGGGTGTGAGGGACCGCCGGCGCCAGAGGCGATGACGGGTCGCTGGGAGAGGGCTTCGCAGCGCCAAGGTTGATAAGCTGCCCGGGCCGGCTAGGCGGCTCGGGTCACTGCAATCGCCTCCCCTGCGCCCCCCTCCGCTAATGAATGGCCTTTTGGGCTGCGCGCTCCGCGGCAGTCAGCCGGACACGCCTTCTGACAATGATACTTTCCTAGTTTTGGTGGTTGTCTAGTGTCTCTTCCTTTTGAGCCATGGATTTGGAGGCATTCCAGGGGCTCCCAGGTCACTACCTTATTCCCTTCCTGGAGTCCTCAATTTGAGTACTTTCGGAGGATACTGACTGTCAGGAAGCAAGCTGTGAAGTTAGATGGAAATGCCTGCTATTGTAAAAAGTGACTGATTCTTTTGGGGCTGTGTGTGTGACCAGAGTACAGAGACCTTTTGTTCTTATAGCTCCTAAGTTCAAAGAGTTTTAATTAAGATACGAAAGATGTGACCCAGACCATAGGCCATTTTTGACTCCTGTTTTTCAACATAGTTACAAAATTTTGTTTGTGTTAGCTAAACGGGATATTTTTTTTCACGAAGCAGATTTAGAAGTACATGTTTTGAGGCTTCAAAGTAGAGCATTTGAAATTCGAAATTTATCAGAGATACTGAAAGGATGTGATTTTTATGAATAGGTAGTGCCAACACTGGCCATTACTGCCGACGGTGTGGTACAAATGCACAGGCTCTCTCATCATTTCCCTTTTCTATTTTGATTATTTATTCTTCTTCAAAATACTAATAAGATAGATAGGGCCGGGGATTTAGCTCAGTGGTTCCAGCGCTTGCCTTGCAAGCGCAAGGTTCCGAGTTCGATCCCCGGTACAAAAAACAAAGCAAAAAAAAACTGTTGCAAAATTGTTTGGCCGGAGATTTAGCTCAGTGGTTCCGGAGCCTGCCACGCCAGCGCAAAGTCCCGAGTTCGATCCCGGATACCAAAAAACAAACAACAACAAAAAATACTGTTACGATAGAAGCATTTTCTAAAAGGAATCATTTTACAGACGTTTGCAAAATTTAGGCACACCATCATTTACTTTAGAAAAAATTTGAGAATGGGTATGGCCTATTAAAAATTTAGGTTGTATTAAGAATTTTTAGTATGCTAAATTTTGTGTACTGAACTTATATTTTAGACCATCAAAATGTTTCTGAACTATAAAATTCAGTAGACTAAAATGAATACCTGTTAAAGAAGGTCAGTATTACTTGGCTGTTAGAAGTGATACAAAACTAACTCACTATTATAATTAGAGGAATAATACTTTGCCACATCTAGAAATGTGTTTGCCCCCTAAAATTTGGGCTCTTCATTTTTAATTATAGACATTGCGCTGATAATTACTGAAGTCACTAGATTTTGTACTGAGAATATTTGAGAAAACATTAGAATAAAATATATTAATAAAACTAAATTATTTTCTAAAGTTATAAATGCTTGTATTTTAGAATATATTTTTAGTGCTTAATTTTTAAAATTATGAGTCACTATAGTTTATAACATTTAATTTAATATAAATACAAGTTTATAGGGGAGTTTTTTTTCTCTTAAAGAGGACTTTAAAATAAATTTATCTATTGAATATATGTTGTGCTCTGAGAAATATGAAGTATAGAATCCTCCCCTCTCCCTTCCCTTCAGGAGCTGAAAATCTTTTATGACTGGGAAAATAATACACTTATAAGGCCAATTACTATTGTCATTTCAGAAATGAAGAAACTGAGGATTACAGAAGCTTAAGTTGCTTGCCCAAAAGGTTTTAGATGTAGCAACTCAATTCCTATGACCAAAACTTAGGGTGATTTTTCTCATTTATACTGTACTACTTCCACTTAAGGTTTCCTAACTACATTTTGAGAGGTCAGTTTGATGCGGTAGAATAGGAAGTGATTTTTCCATAGACTAACTTCCTCACTGCAAATTGAAAGTAGTCATATTTATAGGGGCAATAATGAAGCTGCAATCAGAATTAAATTTGTTAATTTATATAAAGTTCTATATGTGTCCATGTAAAAGTTCAAAAGATAGTAGGTATTTGTAAGCTGCGAATGAAAAACATTCCAAACCAAAAAGAACCTAATGGGGTATTTTCTGATCTGTTCTCCACAATTTCCCTAATTTTTGATGGGTGTTTATGAATGAGTGTGTTGTCTCATTTAGTTTTCATAACAAGTCAGGAGAGTTATCCCCTTTTTACAAATTACAGAATTGAATCTTACAGAAATTAAGTTCTGTGCCCAGTTAGTGGTGTACCTGGGTCACTAGCACAGGTATTCTGTTGCTGAACTTCATATGCTCTATGGTCTCCACACCTAACTGAATCCTCTTCTGGAGGTCCCAAGATGATTTTTAGCATGTGGTATATGAGTATTGATTCATTTTGATCTTGGATATATTATGGAATAGCATGATCAGTGTAGTTAAAGACTTAAAAACGTAGGAACCGAGAGAGATAAGAAATAGAAGTATCCAAAAATGTTTGTTGATTTGGAGGTCTCTAGTAATTTTTTTAGTAAGCATAGTTCCATTGAAGGAGTATCAGATAGTGGTGATATTGAAGCTTCAATGTGAATTTTTTTTTTTTTTTTTTTGTACCAGGGATCAAACTCAGGACCTTGTGCTTGTGAGGCAGGGGGCTGAACCACTGAGCTAAATCCCCAGCCCTCCAATGTGAATTTTGATATTAAAATTTATTACCTTTTGGTAATGAAAACTACTACTTGTTGAATGCATACTTAGTGCTAGGCATGGTGGTATGCAGTTTCATTTATCATTACCAAACCCTCTGAGTTTGGAGGCATTGTCTCCATTTTCAGATGGACTTGGAAAGATGATACAAGTTTTAGAGTTATATAACTGGTAACAGCTGGCTTTGCTATATTTGAATCCAAATATGTAGGACTCTAGGGAACTCTAGCTCTTAATCACATCACTATTTATATTCATAGTATTCTGTGTGTACTTCTCTCTATATGATAGTATGGTATGATTTTTATTTTTATATATTATATATTTATATAATATATATTTATATTTTATATATTTCTTCATTCTTTTAAATGTTGAAATTATCTAAAGTAGGGAATTCTTTCTGTTATGTCTTCTTTCATTTAGGGTTTGAGTGATTCACTAATAAGTTCCTTTCAAGTATTAGACATGTACAGAAAATACAAAGATGGCAGGATTTTGTAGCCTCAAAAAAATGAAATTAACTTCATGTGACTGTTTTGCCAAATATCATGCTTTTCAGTTTTAACATTTTAAAAAAGAGGCTTTGATTCACTTTTCTTCATATTAGCTAACTACCAAATGCTTTTTGTTTGTTTTTGGGTTTTGGTTCAAATCAACATTTTATGGGGGGGGATGATTTTTATAAGGACTATATTAAATTTAAAAATGTAGAGTAGAAAGAAAACTGGAGCTAGAAAGAGGAATTAACTAGTTCAGCACTCTCATTTACAGAGGGGAAATCCAGTAGTTAACAGAAAGTTGGTTAGATCTCAGACTTCTGTTAGTGTGGCTTGAAGTGAGTATGGAAACTACAGATCTGGAATGTTTCATATCTATATTTGACATACAGAAGTTTCCCCTGTACAGTCACACATGTCTGTCGAAATAGTCTTTTGTTTTTCTCTGTTCCTGAAAACTATATGTTAAGATTTATAGAGGCTATATATTAAGGAAGATTTTTCTCCTGTTTGTTTTTACATTTCTATGTAGTTTTTAAACTGTGTTTGTAGTCAACTCATGACTTTTAGATTTTTAGATCATACTTAGAAAGGCCTCTTATACTTGATAATTATGGAAGAGACTCCTATGTCGTTATCTAATGCTTTTATAGTTTCTTTTTTTATGTTTGCCTTTGAACCAGCTAGAATTATGTTAGGTATAAAGTATAAAGTATCTAAAGTTACTTCTTTCCAGATAGGTATTCAGTTGTCTTAATATTCTTAGTTTAATTATCATCTTGTGTAGTGTAATACCTTTCAGGGAGAAAAATCAGTGTTGTTAGAAAATGCCCTTCATTTAGTAAAAACTGAATAACGGATGAGAGTATTGGTTATTGTTGTGGTGATGTAGCTTTAGGAGGTAAAGTTTTGGGAGAAGATTCTTTTTTTTTTTGGCACCAGGAATCGAACTCAGGACCATGTGCTTGCCAGGCAGGCACAGCGCCACTGAGCTACATCTCTGCCCTGGAGAGGATTCTTATAAAGATGTAGATTGAAATGTGCTTATAGTTTCTGGGGACATAGCTTATAGAATGTAAAAATAAAAGAGAAGAAGAATGAAAGTTTTGGAAGCAAAGAGTGTCACCTTCAGGTACAGACATACATGGAATGATTGAAAAAGACACTGAGTACTTAAAACAGTAAAGAACACATTGCCATTAATCTCCCTCAGATACTCCCCCTAACTTTGAAGACACTTGTCCTGTTGTTCTTGCCATTTTTTGAAGCAATTTTGGAAGTCCACTTTCTTGAGTGTCTTTTCAAGGTTTGATCAAACATACGCTGAATGCCGCTGCTGAGTGCCATCCAATGGAAAGGCAAGTTTTTAAAAATGTTACGGTGTGTCTTCATCCACTTCATCAGATCTGGCACTGTGTAACCTCTGGCTCTTCTTCAAAGTTAAGAAGACCATGAAAGGTAAATGTTTTGAATTTATTCAGAACATCAAGGCAGCATGACTGAACCCATGAAAAAGGACATCCAGAACTGCTTCAGCAAGTGGCAAGAACAATGGGATAAATGTGTTTGAAGTGAATAGAAGAATTTTGAGGGGGAATTAATGACAGTATATCTTAAATTTTTTTTTAAATTTAAACACCATACATTTCAGTCACATATCCTAGAGGTTATCCTTAACTTTGAGAGTGGAAAGAAAGGTATGGATGACTGATGTAAATGTAGGTGCTATAGATATAAAAAATTGATGGACTTTTTTTTAAACTAAGGATTAAGGGCATTTAAATGTGGGGGTAGTTGTACTATAAAGTATTTAAGGAAAGTGAGAGATTTTATTTTTTACCTTTTCTTCCTTTTTATTTCTCTTATAGGTCACCCTTGCAATTATGGATATTTAAAAGGATAAGATAGTGTGGAGGGGGAGTTCCCCTCCTCACTCCCCCTTGGTGCTGGACTCCAGGAATAATTTATGAACGTGGAATTTTTTTAAAATGAACTTGTATTTGATATGAACTTTATAGAGTTATTTGCAGTTTTTTGATTTAAGCGTCAAGAAGATTATACAAAGATATATAGTTTTATAATATTGCTGTGAGGATTTCAATTATACTCACAAAAAGGGTAATTTATTCACTGTAATTCCTTCTGAATAGCACATTTGTGTCCCAGCTTTTCCATTTTTTAAAAAATTAGACTTACCCAACAATTCTGAAGAAGTAAGCAAAATAAAAACAACTAGGATGTCTTCTATCCCTGACTGCACGTCAAAATGTCGATCCCTGAAGCATGCTTTGGATGTCCTTTCTGTTGTAACAAAGGGGAGCGAAAACCAGATTAAGGCTTTTCTCTCCAGTCATTGTTACAATGCTGCAACTATCAAAGATGCCTTTGGCAGGAATGCCCTCCACCTTGTTTCTTCCTGTGGGAAGAAAGCAGTGTTAGATTGGCTTATTGAGAAAGGAGTGGACCCACTAGTGAAAGACAAGGAGTCAGGCTGGACAGCATTGCACAGAAGCATTTTTTATGGGCATATTGATTGTGTCTGGTCTCTATTGAAGGTAAGTGTCATTTGTTTATTTAAAACTGTTATTTAATCAGGCATATGTTTTTCTTAATTTTTTCCATATGTCTTCCTTTCTAAGATTTGCATTTGCTCTTATAACTTGTTTGGTATTTATCATTACAACTTAAAAAATAAACTTAAAAGATAAATTTTAAATCCCATGTCTTTTTAAGTTTAACTGTATAATATAAAATTTTAAACATATCAAAATTTGCAATACATAATGAACTGTTGGCCAATTTTGTGTTGTTTGTATCCTTATTATTTTGAAGTAACTCCCAGACATTTTATCATTTAGTCAATACTATGTGAAGAAAAACTGTAGGTGAAATAAATTTAACATACTTTATTTGAATAAGGAATGAGTCCTGATGGGGCAGTGCTTAGAATCAGAGAGATTTAAAGAGATCTGCTACAGTAGCGTGAACAGTAAGCTTTTAAGGGCTGATGGACAAGTTAAGACAAAAAAATATGTTTAATTAGCCAGAGTGGAAAGACCCTACTTAAAGGTTAGTTTTGCTTATGTTGAGCTTTGGTATGCTTATGTAAACTTAAAGTATTAGAGCAGCCCTAGTGTCATGGCATTCCAGTTAATTTTTTTAACAAGATTGTTTAATATTTAAAAAAATATGCTTTACTCTTAAGTGAGCATATTACTGATATAGAAAAATATAACTCCCAACCTGCTAAATGTCAGATGGTGCTGTTTGTGTCCCCTGAAATCAAAGAATGAATTCCAAGGAAGGAGGGAGGTTAAGAGCAGGAAAGATTTATTGAGAGAGAGCTCCTGAAAGAAAGGGTCCTGGAAGTTGGTTGCCACAGAAGTCATTTCTCCACCTTTGTTTTATAGAACAAAATCACAAGGTGGGTCACATGGGTCAAACTGGAATCAACCAGTAATATTACAAGTATAGCTGTTTAGCTAATTCTGATCCATGGGGAAGCAGAAGCAGGACAGTAGCAAGGGTGTATGGCTGACATCGTTAACCTTCTCTTATCTATGACTTCTGAAACAGGAACATTTTGAGGAGGGATGAGTCCCTGTGTTCTAGTCACCTATCCAGGTGTCTGATGCATATCTAGATGTGAGGGACTGGGTGGTACTGATTACAGTATAATCTCAAATTTCCATTCATCCCTTAGGGAAGTATGCAAGTCTGGCCTTTGTGCCTTTAATCTCTTCCTCAGATGCTCCTCCAGCCATAGTTTTGATGTGTTCTAATCTTCTACATTGATTTTTCTCAAGGGCCTGTCTCAGTCTGCCTATTAATTTCTACCTAATTTAGCTGCCTCTGATACAGTAAGACCCTGACTTTTGCACAAGTTCTGTTCCAGGAGAACTTTCTTAAGTCAGGTTTGTTTGTAAGTCTGACAGAGTGAGTCTTTTACACCTTTAATGCAAATATACAATGTAAAGCATAAAAAAACCAAACACAAAAATACTATAAATAAATATTTTTACTTTTACAGTTACCTTAAAATGGGAAGGTAGACATATGAGCTACTTCTGCAGCTTGTTCACATCTACAAATGTTAGTCACGCAAGTTCTGTGCATATCTGTCTCAGTTTGCAAATTGAATGTTTGTAAGTTGGAGATTTACAGTGTTATTAACCACTTTGTTTTTTCTGGTACCAGGAATCGAACTCAGACCCTTGTGCTTGCCAGACAGACACAGTGCCACTGAGCTAAATACCCGACCCTTATTAACCACTTTAAAAGAGCATTAGTTGAATATCACTTATGGACATGTTTTGAGTAATATATTCATTTCTTCAGGATAAAATTTTTGTAGTTGTAAAAACTTGATAAATTGAGCTTATTTATAAGAAATTTTTCATTCAGTAGATTAAGCCTATGTTGTTGTTTTTTTTTTTTTGGTACCAGGGATCGAACTCGGGACCTTGGGCACCCTATGTTTTAATGAAACATTTTGAGATATATCCCAATGTCATTTAACTAATGAATGCAAATTAAAAACTATCAGAAGTCATGCATTTTAAATTTAACAACTCTATTTTGTGTAGACATTTTACATCATGTTTGTGCAGGCTCCAAAAAAGAACAAAACAGATCTGTCCTAAAAAACAAAACAAAACAAAACAGATCTGTCCTCAAGGAACTTGTAGTCAACTTAGGAAGCTTACCTTTAGTCTTCTCATTTCTTTTTGACTTAAAAAAATTTTTACATAGTAACTTTTATGTAGTAATAGTTACTGATCAAAATGATTTTTAATATATATTAGTAAAATATCAACTAAGTGGTTTAGGACTACTACTTACTGAGTCATCTTGAATAAGTTCTTCAAATTTGAGTTTTATCTATAACTTGTTTTCCCCTTAGTGAACATCAATAAAGGAAAGATTTTAAGTTCACTAATAGTACAATAAATTCCTTTTATATCCAAAACATAGTGTGCTTAATTACCTTATTATAATCTTTCATAATTCCCTAAGTAATCTCTTTTACAGGGAAAGCTAGCTTAGTAAGAGTTATATCTGCTTCATTTTACATTTCCCACCTACAAAACAATGGCGTTTTTCTAATTTCTGCTAGAATACTGGATCACTGACAGTTTGGCTAAGCTTGAGAAAGGTCCTTGGGTTTCCTGCAATCTATCAAAGGGAGTTGGGGGAGGTTGAGATTCATTTATCAAGATTTGGGGCTTCAGTTTTAAATAATTTTGGTTTCTTTCTCCTTTGGAATTTCATGTCCTGTAGTGATCCTCAGTCAGTCTCATCACCTTAGCTAGAAGTCAGGAAATTGTGCCCTGGCCACTTTCTTTAGTTTGACCTGTCTTTTATCATAACCTAACACAGATCTAACAGTCAAATTCCACTGATAAAACTTTCTTATAAAAACTTCTTTTAATCATTTAGTACTGTATTCTCCTTGTAAGCTATCTGCATTTCTTGAGCATATCCTTTCCTTTGGCCTTCTAGCACTCTAAATTGGAAAAGGTATAGTGATAGACCTTCATCGAGGAGCCTTTGTAATACTGTTACCACATGGTAGATTCAAAGTTCTTCTGTATGAAAGGAATGAATTGCAAAGCATACACACAATGGTGGGGGGAAAGTAGCAATGTTTATTGAAAGTCACAAACAGAGAAATGCATAACAGAAAAGGAACACTGCAGGCTTTGCCGATGAATGAGGCTCTTGGGCTCCAGAGCAGAAAGAAGAAAGGCTTGCAGACCCTTTATTCCGGCATTATATGGAATGCTCCTAAGGTGGTCTCTGAGTTCAAGTGGGTGAATGGGAGTGATTAGGAAGGGATGACCTTAGGTTGGTACTCTAGCTCAACTGGGTGGGGAGGAGTGAAATCCTTAGTTCCTAGCATCTGGTCTGTACTAATAGTTCCACTTTGATTCTAACTATAGTACTTCAGGTAGTATGGACTGGCAGGAAGAAATCATATACACGTAGACATTTTAAGTGAATTTGCATTTGATAAAACTTAAAAGCTAAATAATTTAAAAATTAAATGCCAAAATAAATTGTACAATAAATTATACATCCATGCTATCAGTTCTTGGTTGCCAAAAAAATAAAACCTTAGAAACTGGCCATCTACAAAAAGCTGCAGCAGAGATGGCATATCTTATATAACTTTTGTTTGGCTCTTGATACTTGTAGGGACCTGCTCTATCAATTATCAGAATGACTTAAAAAAATACATATATATATGATGAAATTTACTTACTATTCTGGAAGAACTTGCTTTGATTTTTCCCACTGGTATATGAAGACCTAATAGAATTATAAGACGTCTGTAAAGTATTTAAATACTTTGAGTGTTTGATACAGGTATGTGCTAGGCAGTAATGTAGGCAATAGGGATACTGCAGTGATGAGACAGTTTTTTGAGTTTTTATATTAGTAGAGAGAGATGACCAAAATAAAATAAGTGAACAAACAGGAATGTGCTTAATAAATGTTGGTGTACTAGAGCTCTTGCATGCAACAGGAACCACTGCTAGTAACATAGGAAAACAAATAGCAAGTTATAAAGAAAACTTCTCAAACTAAAATAAAGTATAAATTAATTAGAATAATTGATATGAAATATTATCCTCCCTTCACCTAAAAAAGTTTTCTATCATAGAATGCCTGTTTTTCTGTTTTTTTCAAGTAGAAGGACATCTAGCCAGTGTATATCCAAAAGTGCTATCAAAGCATTAAAAAATCAGCTTGAAAGAAGGAGTGTGGATTTCATCCCTATTTTATCCTATCTAAAAATACAGTCTTGAGATATTTCTTTGATCTTGATTTTTTTGGTAGTAAATGGGCAGCAACAGCCAGGGAGCTATGTTAAACTCATTCAACTTACCTCAAAACCAAGTTGAAGAACAAGTGTATCAGATACTATGTTTTGAACCACTTTATCTTCTCTTGGCTTCATCTCTTATTCAGTCACAGCTGTTTTGGCCAGTTATATTTAGGCTTCTAGCGTTTTTATTTCTGGAATAATACTGTATGCTTCTTGTATGCCCTAGAGCTTGGCACTCATGCATGAATGGCTGAAAGTATGTGTTAAGTCCTCTTAGAGAACTTACTCCCTTTACCCCTCGTTAGATAATAATTACACTGTGTTGTATTGTATAAGGCTCCTGGAATATCCTGCAGATTCTGTACAGCTCTCCTTACTGGCTTACTGGCCTTCTCAATACTATATTCTCATTTTGATTGTTTTCTTCTTCCTTAATTTATTTCCTTGGTTCTTTATTACTGCTTTCTAGAATCTCTTCTGAAGGAAACTGCTTATGTAAGCCTTTATCTTATGTACTGCTTTGGGTAATACCGTTAAAACAAACAAAATCAGTTTTCTTTATTTCCTGACAGTCATCTCTAATAGTGTTACCAGTGTTTTATACTGGAATAACTTATGTGTAAAACCTGGTATATACTTAAATGGTGTTTAGTGAGTTAATGAATTTATCTGCCATTTTGGTAAATGTATAAAGAGTTGAGTATAAATGTATAAAAAGTTAAGTGGAATAGACTACATGCTGGTCCTAACTTTTAGAATTCAAGATAAACAGAAAGTGTCAGAGAGCACTAGGGAGCTCTAAAGGCAAAAAATTGTCACTAGTTGTTTATGTCAGGTAAAAGGCCAAAGACCAAGACCAGACCAGGCCACAACAAGCCTTTATTAGGGGAATAGATCTGCCAGGCTGTCTCTGAACAAAGGAGAGACAAAAGCAATATGGCCAGGGCAGGGAGAGTCTTTTATAGAGACTGGGGTGGAGTTTGTAGGGTCTGAGGCGGGGTTGAGTGAGGTAGTGACTAGGGAATGGAGGAGCCGGTGATGTCACTAGGTGGTAGGAGTTGAGCGAGTATTAGGTTACTTTCTAAGTGGGAACAGGGCCATACTGGGAAAAAGGGTTTATTCTTTGGTGGGAGCAACCATCTTGGCATGACGTCACACAGGGGAGGGGGCAAGGCACAATAGGAAGAGGGCAGCTACTATACATAATAGCTGCTGAGGTAGTGGGAGACCTATCAGTTTATGCATTTGAGTCTAGTTAGGATGATGCAAATGGATATGGTCTTAATAGGATCCAGGTGGTATATATAAAATTCAGGACAAATTTATAAAATTGGTGAAAAAAACTTCTTTAAGATCTAAGTTACTAAATTCTCATTTGTCCTATTCATAGTTTGAAACTCTCATCCCTAGAATCTATCCTCTTTACTCTTATAAAGGCAAAGTTCAGATCCTCCCACAAGGATTTATTATATTTGTGTTTGAAATGTACAATTTTAAATTTACTAAGACTTTAAACAATCATTTCTGACTTTCGTTTTACTTGTGAGTACACTGTGATTATCTTTTTTTTTTTGACAGATGTTATGGAGTCAGGTACAACCGTCTGGAACACAAGGAAACTAAATTTTGTTTTAGTTTATAGAAATGCATTGTTGATGATGTAAGGGAAGATTGCACTTTTTTAAGTAACCCAAACAGAGTATACTAGCATGTCACTGTTGTACTTCTAAAGACCTTAATGGTTCATATCAGCTTTTAACTATCAGGTAAACTATATGTGACAGGCAGTGATGACTCATAGTACTTATAGTAGATAAATCTGAATAATTGTTGAAAGCTTTATTAAACTGTCAGCAAATATTGTTATTCTTTGAAAAGAGTAACATATTTAATAACAAATGAAGTAACAATAATCTGAATTTAATATTGCTTTCTGTCCTCTTCTCCACCCATACTTGTTTAAAAAGACAGAAGAGTATGCCATGCCAATTGGGGTTAAGTGTAATAATTACCTTAAAAACAGGAGAGAGAAAATATTTCCATTTCATGTTTGATTGAAGAGATGAAAATTATACTTTAAATTTCTCCTTATGTATAACACGTGTATGGACACTCACATTTTTATACAGTCTACATGTGATTTATAAGATACTATAAATAATGCTGTATGTAAGTGGAAAGATAAGAAAATATATATCTCACAAATAGAAATAAAAAGAAAATGTTGTCTTAATAGATATAATACAATTGTAGGCAAAAAGAAATGGGGCATAGATGATTACACTATAAAGAAAAAGTTAATCCCAGTTTAAATATTGTGCTCCCATTGCCTTGGACTCTTCATAACCTTAACTTGTAAAGAAATGGAATATGGCTCTTTAACTACAAAATGTGAATGTGTTTATGCAAATATATATACCCACACAGATACAGTCACAGAAATAGAGCCTAGGCAAACAGACCTCTCTTACTGTATTAGTTTTCTGTTACTGTAACAAAATACTGAAGATAACTCATTAAGAAGAAAGGTTTATTTTTGCTCCTATTTTTGAAGATTGAAGATCATGACAGATTGGCCCTGCTACTTTGGGCCTGTGGTAGCATACATCATGGCCAGGCATCATGGCCAGGAGAGGGTGGCCTAGCAAACTGCTCACCGAGTGGTGGCTGGGAGACAAAAGAGAGAGGAGACCAGCATCCCACAAGGCCTTTTGAGGGCAAACTCACAGTTACCTACGACAGCCCAGGAGGCCACATCTCATGAAGATTCTACTACCTTCCCATAGTGCCACGGCTGGGGACCAAACCTTTTATGCATGGGCCTTTGGGGATATTCAGTATCTAAACTATAGCACTGACTTTGGAAAACTGTTCCACATCTAGTTATTTTGATTTATTTCTTTGCATTTTCTAGTCTTTCCTCTTCCCACCAAAAATCAGATGTTGATTTTTTAAAATTTTCTTCTGCATGTGAGAGAAAAATGTGTGTGAATATGAGAGATAATTATTATTAAATGTTTATCTTTCTTTGCACAATGTATTTATGAGCTTGATCATCTTTGACATTTAAGAATTGGAAATTATAGGTAAACTGATAAAATACATACTTGTGTATATTCTTTTCTTTTTCTAGCATGGTGTTAGTCTGTATATGCAAGATAAAGAAGGCTTGTCAGCTTTGGATCTTCTAATGAAGGATAGACCAACTCATGTAGTATTCAAAAGTACTGGTAAGAAAATTCCACAGATAATAATCCATTAAGGTTCAGAGTAGAAAAATTTTAATGAAATTTTATTCTTATTAAAAAGTGGAGATTTATTTGTGTGTGGATATCTGCAAAGTACCTTTACTTTGGTATATATTGATTATGTTGGTTTTATATTAAAAACATTTTTTTGGATTTTTTATTTCCATTTATACATATGTCTATAAAAATAAAAACATAACCTAAAGTGAGAAGGCACTTAGAATTGTAGCTATTCTAGGGTAATTAATGTAAATCAAGAAAATAATATCAACATTTAAGTTAGAGGGGAAAAGGAATGGAAATAATTATTCTACTCACATTGTAATTTCCCTTTGGGCCTCTAATTTACTTACTCTTTGGGCTTTGGGCTTTGGAAATGGGAATTGGCAAAAAAGAAAAGATTTATATAGGGTACTGTATAGTTTGCATCTAAGATAAATGAGAACCTATTCTTCATTTTTACCTTGAAAAATACATTTGCAGGTAACAGTTATAACTATTCTAGGACTTTGAGCCTTCCAGAAAAAAAATTATTTGTATCATAAACTTAGCTGTGATTTCTTTCCTAGTTTAATAGAACCTTATCCTAATCAGTATTGTGATTTTGTGTCTATCAAGAGTAAAGAGTTGGAAGTTAATGTTTCTGTAACGGTAAAGTCACCATTTGCTTCATTTAGAGCATTTATGTATGAATTAATAATATATTACATTTAACTATATGTACTCTTTTCATGGAAACTAAGTAGATATGGTAGATGGTGGTTGGCTCATTTGGCAGTTAAACTTTAGCTGCTAAAAACTAGAAACAAATGTTAGATGATTTACATCAGAGACAGATTTGCCCTGTGATTTTTTTTTTTTTGAAGATTCTTTACACTTTTTTACAGTCTTTTTAAAGTACATATTTAGTACATGATAATCACATTTCTTGTGAGGAATTGGTACATGTACATAACATGTACATATTTCAGTTCTCTTTTTTTTTTAACGCTCTTCCTTACCCTTCTTCCATCTCTTGGGCGCATTCCCATTTGCAAAAGATCTATCTCCCTGTTTCCTGTGATGCATTTAAAAATTTTTTTTCTTATTGATATTTTGAGTTTCTCATATTGTAAGAAACTATGCAATAATTAAGCCTGTATGTCTGATTTTTTTCACCTAATATTATTGTCTGGACTTGCATCCATTTACCTACAAGTAGCTCAAGTTTATCGTTCTTTATAGCACAATAGTACTCCATTGTGTATAAATAGCACATTTTCTTATTCATTCATCTACTGATGGATATATAGACTGCTTCCAAGATACAGCTATGGTGATTTATGCTGCTATAAACATGGGTATGCATGTATCACTGTAAGATTAGTCTTTAACTCTTTTGGGAAGTTACCTAGAAGGAGACTATCTGGGTCAAATGGAATTTCTTGTTTTCGTGTTTTGAGGAATCTCTGTACTGATTTCCATAATGCTTGTACTAGTTTATATTCTAACCAGTAATTTATAAGGGTTTCTTTCCCCCATCAGTCTCACCAGCATTTGTTATTATTTGACTTCTTTAATGATTGCCATTCTTTCTGGAGTAAAATGAAATCTCGGTGCTGTTCAATTTACGTTTTAGTAATGGCTGAAGATATTGAACATTTATTCATGTGTTTATTGACCATTTGTATTGGATCTTTTATTTTAAGGGGCCATATTTTTGAGTTCTTTATATATTCTAGATATTAGTCCTGTGTCCAAGGAATGGCTGGCAAATTTTTTTCCCCATTCTGTAGCTTTTCTCTTCATTGTTGTTTCCTTTGCTTTGCAGAAGATTTTTAATTTGATATGATCCCACTTGTTTATTCTTGGCATTATTTCTTGTGCCACTAGGATTCTGTTTAGAAAGTTTTTGCCTATACCTATACCTAGAGTTTTAACTATTTTATCTTCAAGTATATTGTATCTGTTTTAACATTTAGATCTTTGATCCACTTTGATGTTAGTTTATTACACGGTGAGAGATATGGGACTATATTCAATCTCAGTATGTGGATAGCCAGTTTTTGCAGCATCATTTATTAGAAAGACTGTCTTTCCTCCAGCACAAGTTTTTGGCCCTTTTGTGGAAGAGCAGGGAGCTGAATGTGTCTGAAGTTGTTTCTGCATCCTCTATTCTGTTCCATTGATCTACATGTCTTTTTTTTCCCCTAATACCATGCTTTGTTTTTTTTCAATCTCTGTAGCTTTGTAGTATAACTTATATTTTGAGATTGTGATGCCTCTTCCTTTGTTTTTGTTGCCCAGGATTGCTTTTGCTATTTTTGGTCTCTTCTGGTTCCAAATCAGTTGTAGGATTGTTTTCTCTAGTTCTGTTAGGAATGGTATTGGTATTTTGTTTGGAATTACATTAAATCTGTGTATTAATTTTGGAAATGTGGCCAGTATTCTGCTTATCCAGGAACAGAGGATAGCTTTCTATTTTCTAATGTCCTCTTTGATCTCTCTTTTCAGAGTACTGAAGTTTTTCTCATAGATGTCTTTAACTTCCTTGGTTAGCTTAATTGCTAAGTATTTAATTTTTCTTGATGCTACTACTTTCTTTCTCCATGAGTTTTCTATTGGTGTATATGAATGCTATAGATTTTTGTGTGTTGACTTTGTATCCTACTATGTTACCAAATTTGGTTGTTAATTCTAGAGTCTTTTGGTGGAGATTTTTGGATTTTCTATATAATGGATCATGTCTTCTGCAAATAATAATTTGAATTCTTCCTTTCCTATACATATCCCTTTTATTTCTTTCTCTTACCTGATTGCTCTGGCTAATGTTTGAAAAACTATTGAACAGGAATGGTGATAGCAGACATCCTGTTTTGTTCCTGATGCTTCTCCTTATTTGATATGATGTTGGCCATAGGTTTTCCTTGGTTTGGCCGGGTTCTCGTTGCATAGAGTATTGTTTTCTTTGATTTCTAATCTGTCCATTTCCTTTTGGATTAAATGTGTTTCTTATAAACAACATATGGTTGGGTTTTGATTTTTGATACATTCTGCCAATCTTTGTCTTTTGGTTGGGGAATTGAGACCATAACATTCATAATAAATGTTATTACTGAAAGATACTACATTATTCCTGTCACTGCATTATTTTCTTGTTGCTAATTTCCTTTTTTTTATTCCATCTTCTGCTTAACTGCTTACTCTGGTGTATTCATTCTACTTGACTTTTTTGGCATTATAGGTATCATTTTCTTTTTCTAGGTCATCTTTGAGAATCTTTTGTAATGCTGGTTGGGTGGTTCCGAATTTATTGAGGTGCTCTTTGTCATGGAAATACCTTATTTCTTCATCAGTTTTGAAAGATTTTTTTTTTTTTGTTATCAGGCATCAAATTCAGGTCCTTGTGCTTGCAAGGCAGGCGGTGGCAGCATTGAGATAAATCCCTGGCCCTTTTGAAAGATTTTTGTAGGATATTTAAATCTGGGTTGATAGCTGGTTTCTTTTAGCAGTGAAACATTTCACTCTAAGCTCTCTTGTTATTGAATGTTTGTGCTGAAATGTCTGCTGTAATTCTAATGTCTAGTGTAATTCTTATACTCATAACCTTTATGAGTATTTCATTGCTTTTCTCTAACATCTTTTAAGATTCTGTCCCTGTGTTGGATTTTGGGGATTTTGACTATGACATATTGTAGACAGGTTCATTTTTGTCTTGTTTTGTTTTTTGGTACCAGGGATTGAACTCAGGACCTTGTGCTTGCAAGGCAGGAAGTGGAACTACTGAGCTAAATCCCTGGCCCTGTTTCATTTTTGATTGTGGCTATTTGGAATTCTGTGCCTTAACTGTATGTTTAATTTTCCCTCTATATTTAGGAAGTTTTCTACCATTTTTTCTTTTTTTTTCCATTAAGTTTATTGGTACATTTTAGGTATAAAATACAGTTACATTCATCATTGGGATCTTGTACCTTTACATAAGTATCTTGGTTCTTATTTTTTTCCCCTTCCCCTGCCCTCCCTTCCCTATTTGCAAAGACTTTGTTTCCATTTTTTTCTTTTCTCATATTTTTTCTTTTCCCTTCTTTTCTTTTCCCTATCCCTCCCACTTCTCCTACTCCTTTAGACCTTTTCTTCCTATTACACAATATCAACTATACATCTTTAAAACTACAGTATCAAGATCTAGAAGATATTACCACAGATTTTACAGAATTTAAAAGGATATAGAAAGCATATTACAAAAATCTTTCTTTTTTTTGGTACCAGGGATTGAACTCGGGACCTTGCGCTTGCAAGGCCAGCACCAGAACCACTGAGGTAAATCCCTGGCCCACAAAAATCTTTTTTGATATAAATTTGACAACTTCTAAGAAGTACCTTGGAAGACAAATTAATGAAACTGACTCTGGAGGAAATATAAAATTTGAATAGCACCTATTAAAGAAAGTATATTCCTAGCTTGAAAACCTACCTATATGACAACCACAGGCTCATATACATTTTAACTGATAAATTATATCAAACATTTAAAGCAGAAAAAAGAAGGAACATTTCTCCCCTCATTTTAGGAAATCAACATTGTGCTAATGCTAAAACTGGATAAAGATTAGAGAACAAAAAAGTATGAACATAGATAAAAATTTGTTTAACAAAACAAACTATTAGAAGTCAGATCTGGCAGTATGTAGAAAGTGATTTTGTTATAGGGGTGGGAGTGTTGGTTCAGCATTGGAGGATCCACCCCTAAAAATCATCATTTTAACAGAGGAAAGGAAAAAGCCATATGATCCTGTTAGTAGTTGGAGAAAAAGTATTGGACTAAATTCTATAGCTGTTCATGGTAAAAGCTATCAGGAGACTAGAAATAGAACAGAACCTTCTCAACAGATAAGCCATGTACTCCATACTTCCAGCAAAAACGCCTTATATGAATGCAGATGATACAATGCTTTCTCGCTAAAGTGGGGAACAAGGGCAGATATGCCTGCTCTTCATCTGTCCATTAAACTTTGAAACATAGGCCCAAACCAAAATAGTCTGGCAATAAAATGACACATCTAGGATAGGATTGGCACGGCAGAAGCAAAATCTTTATATGTAGATGAAATGATCATATACAGAGAAAATACTAAGAAACCTCTAGGAGCCCCTAGAACTTGTACTTGAATTTAGGAGGATTAGAAAACACAAGGTATATATAAAAATTCAGGTCTACGTATACTTGCTATAAATGAAGAATTGGATATTGAAATTTATAAGTTATGTAGGAGTACAAAGGACCTAGAAAAGTAAAAAAAAAAAAAAAACTATTGGAAGATACTTAGTACCTAATTTTAAGACTTCCTATAAAGCTACGGTAATCAAGGCAGTGTTGACGTAAGGAAAGACATATAGAACAGTGGAATAAAACAGAGAGTCTAGGAATAGAACCACACATAAATGGCCCATTGAGTTTTGAAAGATTATTTAACATTAACCTTTTATAGACCATAAACTCAGTTCAAGAGCAGAGGAAAGTGGCACCTGGTATCCATATGTAAAAAATTAGCCTCAACCCTTTATTTCCATACATAAAAATAACTTGAAAGGAACTATGAACCTAAATATGAAAGCCTAAAACTATAAAACTTTAAGAAGAAATTATAAGGGAAAATGTTTATGAATTTAGGGTAGGCAGGGACTAATCAGTACAATAACAAGATTGAATTATACACTCATTAGGGAGATGAAGTTAAAAGTTTAAAGAGAACAAATGACAGCTTAGGTGTAAACCAGTTAAAACTTTCTAATACTGCTAATGTGAATGTAAAATGATAAAACCATTTTGGAAAACAATATAGAAATTTATTGTATTACTGTTAAGAGCCAATAGTTCTGTTCTTAATTTTTTACTTGAGAGGAATGAAAACACATGTTCACAATAGATTTGTACATACAAGTTGACTATCTCTTATCTGAAATTCTTGTGACCACAGTGTTTGAGATTTTCATTTGAAATCCACTGGATCTATAAAGAGGATAGCTACTCCTGCTTTTTTGGGGGGGTTTGCTGTCATGTGGGGTATTGTTTTCCACCCTTTAACTTTCAGTCTATGAGTTTCCTTTTGAATTAAGTGTGTTTCTTGTATACAGCATATTGTTGGATCTTGCTTCTTGACCCATTCTACCAGTCTATTTCTTTTGACTGGTGAGTTAAGACCATTAACATTGATGGCTATAACTGATACGTATTGAGTTATCATTGACATGACTTTTTCTTTTTGTTTGATTTTCCCCCTTTGCTTTTAATTTCTTGTGCCCAGTGGATTCATTCTGCTGTGCTTCCTAGGGCTGTGATCCTCATTGTCTTTTCCTAGGATATTGTCTAAAGTTTTTTGGGGGTGCTGGTTTGGTATTCATGAAGTTCCTAAGGTGCTCTTTGTCATGAAAGTATCTTATTTCTCCATCAATTTTGAAAGATAGTTTTGCAGGGTACATCAATCTGGGTTGGAGGCTGTTTTCTTTTAGGGCTTGGAATATGTCACTCCAAGCTCTTCTTGCCTTGATGGTTTGTGTTGAGAAGTCTGCTGTGATTCTGATGGGCTTTCCTTTGTATGTGATTTGTTTCTTTTCTCTAACTATTTGTAGAATTTTGTTCTTCTATTGGGTTTCTGGAATCTTAACAATTACATGCCTATGTGTAGATGTTTTTTGTTCATGGCTAGTTGGAGTCCTATATGCCTCACTTATCTGTATGTTAAGTTCTTTTCCCCTGCTTGGGAAGTTTTCTGCCATCACTTCTGTGAATAGTTTTTTTATGTCATCTGAATTCTCTCCTGCTTCTTCATTGACTCTGATCAGTTATTCTTCTTTGCATCATCTAGCAGCTGCTGGATTGATGTCTTGTGGTCCCTTAAAATTTTAAAGCAATTTTTCTTTTCCTGGTCCCTAATAGCAATCTTATATTCTATATCTGAAATTCTGTCCCCATATTAGTTCATTCTGCTGCACAGACTTTCAATGGAGTTTTTAATCTCCTGGCAATCTGTTTGTATCTGTTTTATGGATTCCATTTGTTTCCTATGTTGGGATTCCATCATGTTCCTCAGCTTCTCTATTTTTTTATCTGTGTCCTCTCTAGATTTATTAGTCATGTCTTGCACTATGGGCACAATCTCAGCTGTTATCTGAGAAATTATTTTTGATTTTATTTTTTCCAAATCCTCTTTTTTTGACATTTCAGAGAGTCCAGGTGGTTGAGTATCAGTGTTCCATCTCATTTCCCTTTGGGGTTGTTTTAGGTGATCTTGAAGTCTGGTTTTGAAACTTGTTTATGTGTCTTCTCATTTCAACAGGGCGGGCAGGGGGAGTGGTGCTACTGGCGCCCACTTGGCTCACCTCTTCTCTGCTGGCGGGGGTGGTATGGTGGCCGGGAAGCCTCCTCCTGTGCACTGGAAGTGGCTCACCTCCTCTGTGCTCTCTACCATTTTTTTTATACAATTCTGACTTTTCACTTTTTCCATTTAATTTTACATTAATCTTCTTTCCTTCATCAGGCAGTTATTGGACTCAGGATATATCATGTACAGGTGCAAATTCCATAGATGAGTGTTATCATTATGTATATCTAACATGTATCAACAGATGTTTTGGACCCATTTTTATGTTCTCTTATTCTTAAGGTACAGTGGTACTTCGGTTCACAAATGCTTTTGTTTGCAAACAGTTTGGTTTGCACACAATTCGGTTTGCAAACAAATGTTTGGGAAATTTTTGGGTTTTTTTTGCAAGCTGTGCATTGGTTGATAAACATGGCTATGGCCATCTTTCCCACACAAACACACATGTGGCCAGTTTTTCCAAAATTGTAGACCAAAGTAAGATTATAAACTGAGGTATCACTGTATCTCTGAATAGTTGATCGTTTGCAAGAACCCTATTTTCTAATTGTGATACTCTGTCTTCACAGTGGTCACTCCTGCTGCCCATACTTTTCAATACAATTTTTAATCTCCTAGACTCCTGATTGGAACCTTTTTATGGAGTCTGATTCTTTGCTAGACTGGCCATTCATGTTTTGTATTGTTTTATTAAGCTCAGCTCACTTTTTTTTTTTTTTAACATTTTCAGTCAAATTTTATTTTTAGAAAAGCAGATCAACATTACAATTCAGGAATCTAATCTAAATATGCACTTGACAATGAAGTACATCTGAGTATGGAGTGAAAAAGGTTTTCAAAAAAACCACCAAATATATTATCTCCAAATACCCAAGTAATAAGCGCTTCTATAAGCCTTTTGTTAAGTGGAATCATAAAGAACTAAAAATTTATTGCTAGGAAAACAAATCCCTAATACAGCAGTATGAATCTTGGGTATTAGGCATGATCTGTTGAATCAAGTTAAGAAGTTGATGTGACAAGAAATTTTTGTGTGTTTGTACGCACGCGTGTGTGTATGAGACAAAGGGAGAGACAGACTGTAAGCCAGTTGACCCAAGAGCAACTGAAATATTTAACTTGTTCAGTTGAGACCAGACACCATCATGTTACTTCTCCATTTTTAGAAGGCAATTAAAAATTACAATTCTAATAGCCCACAAACCAAATAAAAAATGTTGTAGAAATTAAAACTATATTCAAAGAGCTTTTTTCCCAGCTCATTTTCAGCACCCCAAGAAAAATAAAAGCATCCATGACTACCACAGATGAAAACAAAATGAATGTCATTGGAATCAGTTATTTTTCCCCACTGAGGTATAAAATCTATATAGAAATTTGATACTATACTATAACAAATTGTACTTCTCATAGTTCTGTTGTAATTTTCTTTAAACCCTGTTTAATATATATTTTTAAATTGTTTTAAAAATGTTGTTTTCATGATTGTGAATCTGGTTCCAGTTCTTTTTCATCTATTTGTATATCAATAATTAATATACTGGCTACCAGTTCTAATCAGGAAAAAAATCTTGGAAATATCTTCATTATGACAGCACACTCAGCAGAAATTACTGATGTGCAAGCAAACCATAAAAGGTGCAGTTCTTCAAAAAGCACATTTTGTTAATTAAGTTTTGTGGTCTGAATATTCTTTCCCATGTCTCTTGATGAAAGACTCTTTCCATCTTGTAAACATCAGTGTGCACAGTCTCACTACTATGCAATTTCATGTCCTTGGACAGGAAGGCTGGTTCACAGCTAGTGAAAAGCTAGAGGAGTCTGAGTTTTAATGGCTGATAAACCTTACATCCTGCAGAGGAGGAAAGCACTTTTCCTTTTTTGCTACTTAAGAATGTGGCAGAAATGTATGCTGAGGTAGCCCAGTCAATCCTTTTTTTTTTCTTTTTTTGAAAATTTGGTCTCAGAATATTTCTGGAAGGGTGATGTTTCAAAGAAGCCACTGCTGGGACCGGCTTCCGCTGCAGTCTGTAATGCTAGGCACCTGGCTGTCCTCTTCTGTGGCTTTATCCAGGCACTGATTACTGTTCACATGCTGCAGGGTTAATTTCACTGGGTCATACTCCCAGAGTTGGTTGCCTTTCAGGTGGTGGCATTTGAGCATGGCATTTGAGCATGGTAATGGGGGCATTAAGTTTGGAAACATCCAAGCAAAGGTCATCTGTTCTAATTTCTTTGTTGGCAGTATAAGAGAAAACCTGATTACCTCCCATACCATGACAGTTAAAAATTCCAACTTTTTCATTCTCTTTTCTAGCCATGTTATCTAGACACTGATTTGTTTCCACATTTCGTATCTCTCCCAATGAGAAATAATGACGTGGAATTTGAGAATCAGGGTAGATATTCCCAAGGTACCAGGAGAAAGGTTTGCATTGAAGTTTGTGTCTCAGACCAAGTCTTGATGATATATCTCTTTAATCTACCTTTGTAACACCAGGTGAAATTATATAGAAGAAATTTCTTGAATTCATCCATCCACACTTCTGCAAGTCATCTGTTATTTTTATTGATGATCTGTCCCGTGCCTCCTGGAAATGTGTAAGGTGTTGCTTTCCGAAACACATGTCCAACATGTCAGCATGTAACAATTTCCAAGGTTCCTCCACACTGCCAGATCCCAAAGGAAATTTCTAGATTTTCTCCTTCCCAAATATCCATTCCAGCATCATACATTCCAATTTCCTGAAAGTAATCTCTGTCTGTTGAAAAAAGGCCTCCTGCCATTGTAGGTGTTCTGACAGGAAGAGTTCGATCACCTTTCCTTCTGTCCATTTCTCTTTGGGGAACAGGATACCAGCAAAAATTGAGTTTCCAATTAAATCCACCATATGTCATATCAGAGCCTGCCATATACTCAGCTCACTTTTTATTAGTGTCTTCTGGAAGCTCCTAGATCATTTTATTGCATCCACTATTTGTTCAATTCTATCTTCTGTGCGCCCTTGAATACCTTATTGATCTTTTTTTAATCTCCTCTGTTATCTTTTGGAATAATTTGGCTGTATGTAGTTTGCTTTTCATTTCCTGGATGCCCCCTGGATCAGGTTTTTGGCAGTTGGGAGTTTGGGGAGGCAATTTGTTGCCTTGTCTGCTCATATTTGTATTATTTTTTGTTTTGCGCTGATGTTTTCAGGTGTTTTTAGTAGAAAGAGTTTGTTGCTAATATGGGAATCTCTTTAGTTAGTCTGCTTTTCAGTGATGCACTCTGGTCTTGGCTAAATACAGTCCTTTGCCTATGATCTATCCCATGATCTGACCACTTCTTAATTTGGCAGGGGAGGATGCAGTATAATTGGGCCAGTGTCCAGTTCTCCAGGAATGGACCACTGTCAGTGACACAAAGATAATCCAAACATTGGTATACAGAGAAAACCTCTTAATAGTAACAACTGTGTGACCCTGGCAATAGCAAGTTAATTACCAAGAATAACATGGTCTAAGACAAACTGGATAGTGACATATCATTAGCACCTATAACATTGGTGGCGAACCTATGGCATGTGTGCCACAGCTGGCTGTTTGTTATCATTGAAAGCTCTGAAAGGTTTGCCAGCACTGATCTAAAATGTACCAACCTTAGCCATAGAAAAGATATCTCTAATTATAGTACGAACAGTAACACAAACTAAATATTGACATACAGTATGTGTCTACTAAATGTGACAACTCTACCACTGCTAACAATAGAAAGGAATTCCACAGTAGTAACATAGAGTTAACTAAGTATTAATAAAGCTTGATAGTTATACCAGTAAGGGTACATGGGGTTGAGAATGGGAGAGTGAGAAGGAAAATTTGAAGAATTAACCAATGGGAGACGAGAAGGAGAGAAAAACATAGAATTAAATGTAGGTAACAAAAAAACAAGAAAAAGAAAAAAGTGAGAAAAGAAGAAAAATATAGAGAATAAAAAAAGAATTAACAAAAAAATTAAAAGAAAAACAAAAAAAAAGAGGTTAAAAAGGGGAGAAAACAATATCCCTCAAATCTGCAATAGACCAGTGAAGAGGAAAGAAGAGGGGAAAGAAAAGTAAGAACAAGTTGAGTCCAACAATAGGAAAAAAGTACTTTTTCTTTATGTATTTGAATGAATAGTTTCTTTCCAGGATCCAGAGTTTTGGAATCTAGGAAGTCTTGCTTTGTTTGTTTGTTTGTTTGTTTGTTTTTTTTACAGTCCGTGGGTTTGTGAGGTGCCCCTGTGTTCCAGAGGGCCCTCTGCTTATCCCAGGCTGTGGCAACTGTTCAAGTTAAGGCATATCCATGCTCACATTCATAGATGGGAAAACAATCAGACCTCAGATCTGTGCCGGATATAGCCAACAGGGCAGGTGTTTAAATAATGCTGCCATTTTCAGATCTAGCAGTTTCTGGACACAACACAAGCTTGGCCTGACTTCTCACCATGAAGAGTAGAGCCCATGTCTTTCCCTTTCTGAGCTTAATTAAACTCAGAGATTCTCTCACTAGCCTGTCCCTGTCCCTTTACTGTCTCTGTGGCTGTCTCTAGCTCAATCACTAAGGGAATATTACAGTGAAAATCCTGAAGTGAAATTGATTTTTAGATGTTCTGAGTCCCAGACTTAAATAATCAACCCCTTCCTAAAATGGCACTTGATTAAGCACTCTCTGGCAATATGATGGGTTCTGCACTGGATTTCCTCTCCAGCTGTTGCCTACTGTGTGGACCTTAGAACAAAACCGCACACTGCTTTTTCAGTTTACATCAGCTGTGTGCTCCTCCTGTGGTCCTCACTGCCAGCCAGTCTGCCCTTTCTCCCTTGAGAGCTGCTGGCCCTGGGCACTTACTTGTGTGTAGGAGGCAACTTCCTTTTCCCAGGAGCCAGAGTGAGCTTCCAAACTGCTTTGTCCTTTTCTCCGTGTTGCAGTCACCTAGCTTGTAACTTTCCTGTATTCCTTTCCAATTTCTCTTGTCCTACTGTTTGAATTTTCTATTTCCAGAGTTTTGTAGCATATATAATGTATTAAATAGATTTATAAGTTTAAAAATTTGCTGTTTTTCTAAATATGATAAATTAATTCCTGTGAAGAATCAGGTTTTAGGTAGTTAATAGTATGTATCCATAGTTAAGTTGATGTTTGTTTTAAAATATAAAAGTGCAAAAACAATTTTCATTTCAGATCCTACAGATGTATATACCTGGGGTGATAATACAAATTTTACTCTGGGTCATGGAAGCCAGAATAGCAAACATCATCCAGAGTTGGTGGATCTGTTTTCCAGGAGTGGTGTTTATATCAAGCAGGTATTTTAAAATACAATCTGTGTACTTTTAGATATTAGAATTTTTTGTATTTAGTAGTTCAGGTTTTCACTTGGATTATATTAATTTTGTTGAATGTATAATAATATTTTGATCCATCAGTTGCTCTTATTGGCTGTAATCATATTAGACTGTATAAAATACCCTAAAGATATGTTTGTACGAGCAGTGTTACAAATTAGAAGATGCTACAAGATAGTAATTTAAAGAAGGAAAAGCTTCTGTTAATTTTCTAGTTTATGTTTTTACTTCAGAATTAGAATTCATCAATTTTTCTTCATTGAATTTGTTGAAGTTCAGCTCTATTTTTGATAAGTGAATCTGAGTTCATAAATGTAAGTAATAGTACAGTTTTAATTCATAAAATTTTAAAGGTTTGGTCTTTGGTCTTAAATCCTTCTGCTGGATTGTATATTCTGTTTTCATAGATTTGGCTGCTTTTCATGTACTTTCTCTAGAACATTTTGTGTGTATACATGTGTAATTTATGTTTTTCTCCTCGTCTTTTCTCTTAAGCTTCATTTAAAATGTATTCTGGATAATCTTTTAAGGTATTTAAACTTAATGAGACAAGTATTAGTTTTGCTACTTCTAAACTTTCTCTACTTAATTTTCATGTTATCAACCTCATCTTTTAACTCCTAAATATTATATCATATGTCTAGTAAGTTCATTTCTGTCTGAAGAACAGTTAGCTTTCTGTTAGTATAATACCTGGAGCAGTCAAAAAAGGGAGAGGTTAACTTAAGAGAAAAGTTTTTTGCTAATTCATCTTCGCATGAAATTGAAACTTTGTGGCTTTGGATGTAAGGCTGTTTTCATTATTGCTAAACTGCCATGTGAACTCATATTTGCCACTACGTTCTAGTTTTATCTGGATTTTGAAGTTCATAAAGCAACTTTTGACAAATAGGAACTTGAATTTTTTTCTCAATACATTACTGGCACTGCTCAGCTTTTACCTGATGTTCATGTATCACATACAAACACTTAGTTTGTGTTTTGAAATTGAACTCTCACTTTTTAGAACTACTTTGACTATACATGCCTGGCTTGCATAGAACAGTTCTGGTTTATAATTATTTTTCTAGAGCATTTATTACTATCACCCTCTTTCTCAAAAAAAATGTTTGGATGATAAATTTTATGGCCACCATATTTATACCTCTGCAACATACAGAACTTAGAGTTTTTTCAACTGAAAGTAATGATCTAATGGATTATAACCAACAATTTTTTTCCCTCTACAATACTGGGGATTGAACCCAGGGCCTTTGTACTGAGCTGCATCCAAAACCTCTTTTTTATTTTGAGACAAGGTCTAAGGCACTACTGTGTTGTCCAGGCTGAGCTGAAATTTGTGATCCTCCTGCGTCAGCCTCCCAGAGTCTCATAACTACCAATTTTAAAGAAATTAAATAGAATAGTTAAATTCTAGAGAATACATCATTGAGAGGCCAGGAAGAGGAGCCTGTATGTGAATGAAAAGTGACTGGAGTAGTGTCATAAAAGCTTAGTTTCTGGTAAGTCATGTACATAAACCTGGAAAAAATGAGGATAATGAAACAATTTAGAATGGGCAGAAATCATAAGCCTAGTGTCACAGTCTATAGTGAGAGTTCAGCAAAAATCCCCCTTAAAATGATGATTCTTTAGTAGTCATTAAAGACTGATCAGAATTGATACATGAAAAAGAATGTTCTGTTCCTGAATTGGTAGATGATATAACCAGATTTCATGAACTGTTATGGAACGGATTTTTTTACTTAAGAGTGAAGGAATAATGGTACTGTTAGGAAACCAGATATATAATATAGAAGAACTGAGCATATGCCTCTTGACAGGGTTATGTGTGGATCAGAATACTCTAAAAGAAAACCATATTTTGGTTAATGTAAGAAATATGATTATTCTCTGAAATAATTCAGGGTTAAAGAGATTTTATTTACCACAGAATGTGGGTAAAGCAAACATTGTGGATAGATATAAGGGAAGGAAAGCAGTAATTTTAATCGGGAAAAGGAAGCAAAATGGGAATGCTTACTGAGCACCAATTAGAGTCACCTGAATCACTTAAGAAAAAGCTGATTCTGTAGTATAATGGTGGAATTACCTATCAGTGGATAGAGGTTATTAATATTAGATTATAATTATAGTCTAGAGAATTAACTTGGAAAACTGTGCTTAATTGTCTTTAAAAAATTTAGAGGTTTTAAAGTTGGAGGTCTTAAAAACTCTTTGGTTCCACTGTTTCTTTAATGGTAGAGACCAGGAATTATAGAATGGCATTCTAATAGTGACTATAAAATAGAACAAAATATATATTTCTTCTAAACTCATAAGTTATTTTTTTCCCTTAAAAATTTATTCTTACACAAATTTGGGTTTTACTTTCAGACTTTTTAAAAAGATTTTTGTGGTATAGCTAAATGAGGCAATGAACCTTGCGTTACCTTTTTTTGTCCTTTTTCTGGATGGGCATGTTGCATTTACAGAACTCTTGAGTGGTTTAAGGGTATGTGTAAATATTTGGAGCTTATAGTTCAACTTATAATTTTCTTATTTTACAAAGAGCCTTGACTTTCTGGAAGATGATTCTAGGATTTTTTTTATTTCTTACTCATCTTTTTATATTCTAAGTATAAATGCAAATGATTTTTAAAAATAAAAAAGATTTTAAAACAGTATTAAGGCAAAATAAGCACAATGATTATTAGATGCATTGAAAATGCAAAATATGGCCTAGTATTTAGGTATAAGTACAGCATGTGCCTGTTTAAAACTGATGTTGATTTCCTACTATGGGCCTCTGATAACCCAGTTCTTTTCTTGTCTTCTGGAATATATGAATATGTAGCTGTCTGGGACAGGCAGGCTGTTGAGAACAAAGCAGATAAGAAGAAAGAAATGGGAAAGAGAAAAACTTGAAAATAACTACAAAATTACTTAATATAATGATATTAAAAATAGAGATAAAATCAGAGATATAAAAAGGTTATAACTGCCTTCTTGTGTATAAATGACATTATTATTTAAAAAATACTATTTAAATGTTTCTGCTATTTTTATTAGTAATGCATACCTGTATTTGGCAGTCATGTTTCATCCTGCATTCTCCTCTGTTCTTACTACTTGGTTTTTCATGAAATTGGAAAATAAGGGGTTTGTAATTGGAGACTCAAAGCTTAATTTTTCTTCATTTAATCTCTTCTGTAGGTAACATATAATTGCTTTCTTTGTTCCTTTTTCATGTCAATGATTTTAGACAATTTTAAAGCATACTTTTTTTTTTTTACAGAAAATTTTAAACAATAGTATGATGAATTCCTTTTCCCCATCATTCAGTTAAAACAGCAATATTCTATTTTTTTAATAAAATAAAGGATATTTTATTCAGAGAAGTTGATAATATTCTTTTCTTTTCCCCTAGGTGGTGCTTTGTAAATTTCATTCAGTGTTTCTCTCTCAGAAAGGGCAGGTTTATACCTGTGGTCATGGTCCTGGAGGACGTTTAGGTCATGGAGATGAACAAACATGCTTGGTAATTTAAGTGTTATTATACAGTTTAGGTAACTTCACCAAATTTTTGATAAACTGGAAGTTTCAGATAACTAATTTTTTTCCCTCAATTCTGTGGGAAAAAGAATATCCAATTAAAAATAAAGTTAAAAAATCAGTTTCCTAGTATATAATATTCAAATTAAGGACTTTAGCTACAAAGTAAGAGTATCAGAGGAGAATATTTTACAGCAAAGATTGAGCCAGGAGAGTATATAAATAAGCATTGCAATTATTTCCAGAATAGAGATAATAAAAGGGCAAACTAATTGTAAAATACTTTTCTTGAAGTTATCGAGATTTTTATTGTAAATTTCTCATTAAAATGTCTATAGTCTAAACCTTGAGTCAGTATTTTCACTATATAATCACAAAATTATTTTTATGCTACTGAAACATGGTAGTAATTAGAGGAAGCCTAGTTTACTACATACCAGAAAATTGGCTCACAAGATTATTTTTAGAATTTTTTTTTGAGAAGACTGTTAGTATATTTATCATTAAAGCCTGCTTTAAAAAGGATATTCCATTTTTTGAAAATTTTTTGATTCCAGACATTGTTTATGCTTTTCATGAATTATTACCTTAAGGGTCACAACAGCCTCATAAGGCATAGGCTTATGTTATCTTTATTTTATGTGTAATGCCAGTGCTAGTAAAGTGTCATTTATTGGTTGCTTAGTTTTCACATGAAGAAAATAGGTAGAAAGAAATTAAAAATTTGATTGGTATCAAATAGTAAGTGACCCAAAATTTGAACCCAGGACAGAAGACTCCAAAAGAAATATGAAATTGTAGGTTGTGTTACTCACTAAAAGCATAGATTCCTCATTTTTTTTTTTTTTTAAAACATGCCACTGAATACTTTGAAGAGGTCTCTTTTTTTACTTTATACATTTCCACTTGGTATATGGTACAGACTTAAAAGTCATTTATTATTGAACTGAAGTATTTTATTGCAATTTACTGGGTTTATCTGTTTTGCTCATGAACCATTGACCATATAATTTTAAACTTACCTGCCCTTTGCTGAAATACAGAGTTTACCTCTGATAGATATAGCCATATGTCACATCATTTGGATATACTATCATCAGATTCTACTTGCATTTTAATATAAATAATAATTATAATAAAGTTAATCTTGTATTATAGGTTCCCAGACTTGTGGAAGGACTGAATGGTCATAATTGTTCCCAAGTGGCAGCTGCTAAGGATCATACTGTTGTATTAACTGAAGATGGATGTGTTTATACATTTGGTCTAAATATTTTTCATCAGTTAGGAATTATTCCTCCGCCTTCCAGTTGTAATGTACCCAGACAGGTAAACTTCTGTTTTTTAAACAATATGTTATTTGTTACAAAACATGTATGGGCAGAGTGTCATATTGACAGAACAACTTTTTTTCACTTAATTAATCTTATCTTCAATGGTATATATATTATTTTCACAGGAGAAATTAAACATTTTTCTTGTCTTTGAATAGATGCAGGCAAAATATCTGAAAGGAAGGACAGTTATTGGAGTAGCAGCAGGCAGGTTTCATACAGTGCTGTGGACTAGAGAAGCTGTTTACACAATGGGACTAAATGGTGGGCAGCTGGGTAAGAAATCTTTCATGAAAATATCTAACACAGTGCCTGCCTTGCAAGCACAAGGTCCTGAGTTCGATCCCCTGTACCAAAAAAAAAAGAAAGAAAGAAAGAAAATATCTAACAACTAAATTGGGTTTTTAAAACATATTTTATGATTTGTTTGTATAATTTTTTAGGTTATTTACTAGATCCCAATGGAGAAAAATGTGTAACTGCTCCTCGTCAAGTCTCTGCCCTTCATCATAAGGACATTAATCTGTCTTTGGTTGCTGCAAGTGATGGGTCAACAGTCTGTGTTACCACGAGGGGAGATATTTACTTACTTGCAGACTATCAATGCAAGAAGATGGCATCTAAGTATGTGTATTTCTGTAAAATAAACATAATTTTAATAGTACAGTTTTTCCAGCAAATACCTGATAAGCATCTTTATGCTGTGTTTTGTCAATGTTAAATGGAAAAAGTTGAATGGAGGGGAAATTCAGAAATTTTTGCCTTTAATGATTTTTGTCTTTTGTCAAGGATCTAGTGAATATATGTAAAATTTCTTTGTAAATTATAAAATAGTATTTTTGAATTATATTTGAATAAAACCTATTTTTTTCCTTTTTAATGTGTCATACACAGAACTAGATTATTCATAATTGGTTTGTGACATCATTGCTTCATCTGTAGCCTTTTATATATGATACAATTCTTTTTTTTTTTCCTTAAATTCTTTTATTGGTACATTTTAGGTATACAATACACTTACATTTATCATTGGGAACTTGTACCTGTACATGATGTAACTTGGTTCTTATTTTTTTCCCCATTCCCTGCCCTCCCTTCCCTATTTATAAAGACTTTGTTTCCTTTTTTTCCATTTCTCATAATTTTTCCTTTCCCTTCTTTCCTTTCCCCTACCCCTCCCACTTCCCCTACCCCTTTGGACCTTTTCTTCCTGTTTTGCATTATCAATTATTCATTTTAATCATTGGTACATTTTAGGTATACAATATAATGACATTCATCATTTTTAAAAATAATTGTGTATGATAAACCTTGTATTCAGACTCAGTGTTTATGTCTAACTGGTGTTATTTTTTATCTTTGAATTTATGTAGCCAGTGGATACCTGAAAGCATGTTAGAATATCATGCAGTAAACCAGCAGTTTGTTCTAATTTTTTGATTACTCAACTAAGTATCAAAGTTAATTTTAAGCATGGATGGATCTGCCAGTTGGGAGTTCCATGTCTTTCATTTATAAACTATACTCATAGTGTTTCCTGTGATTTCATTTTGAATGCTTTAAGGAACAAATGCTTAAAAATAATTGTGAAGTATACATTTCAGTCTTTGTAGTTGATTAATCTGTATCTGATTTGACAATAATGTTTTGCTGCTCATATTATGGTATTTCCAAATATTCAACTTTTATAGAAAAACATTGTTCTTTTCAGACTGTTTCATTTAGGTAGTATTTTCATTATGTTATGTAATTTTATATATATATAATTTTTCATTTATGTATAGTTGTATGTGTAATTTTTCATTATGTTATATAATTTTAGTAATAAATATAAGGACAGAGATAAGTCTGTAGAAATAGAACTGATTCCAGCAGAGTACAGCTCAACCACTAGAAGAAGTTGTGGGCAAAAATTCTTGACAGTAGCCCTGTAACTTTTAAGACAATTAGGGATTTAAATTTAAATGAAACAAAATGTACTTTTGCTCAGGTAAAAGGGGTTAATTTCATAAACAGATACCACCTATGAAATTAGCTCATGAGCATTACATATTATAATTCATCATCTCTGTGTAACAATTAGAAAGTTACTTTTGACATTATTGTAGGTCCATGTTTCAGTTTCAGAAATTTGAAAAAGTAAACATGTTTTCTGTCTCAAAACAAAAAATTTAAAAAGGGTTTGAGTAAAACAAAACAAAAAACCCACCAAAACCTTTCCCTCATAACATTAAATTATGTAAATATAAATCAATCCAAGTGTTCATGATGAAAATTATTTTGTTATAGATTAAGTTATCGTATAATTTTGAAATAATTTTTTTCTTTAATACAGGTAATCTATCTGAAAGGTTAGGACACTCATTGGAGTACCACCACACAGGTTTCACACAATGCTCACATCAGATATACAAATAAAATGAAATGTGTAGCTAATGGATGAGTTATTAATTAGCAATATTAATGACGCTCATGCTAGATGTATCTATTTAGAATTTATCATATTTGAAATTAAGCATTTCTTTTTAATTTTGTAGTTTAAATTTTTTTGTTGTTAAAATAGAAATATACTTAGGAAATTATATTGTTACCAGTTATTTAAAGTCTTAAGTAAATGTGGTGTGCATTAGCAAGTGAGGTTTAGGTATTTAATGTGAGTATCTATGTAGTAGAGGTTTTGAGAGAGAAGGAATTGCCATAGAAAGAAATAGTTTAAATTTATGGAAAGGAGAGCCTGGGGATATCAGAGATCAAATCATTTTAGTTATCTTTTATAATAATTCCCTATTGGTTATTGTTTGAATAGTCATTTCTTTAAAATTAAGTTTGTGTATTTTAGAGAATATAATTTAACCTAGAATTTTTTTTCCCCCACTCAGACAGCTGAATTTGAAAAAGGTTCTTGTGTCTGGGGGTCGTATGGAATACAAAGTTGATCCTGAACATTTGAAAGAAAATGGGGGTCAAAAACTCTGCATTCTTGCAATGGATGGAGCTGGAAGGGTATTATATATATTTTTAAGTAAAAGTGTAGTAATTTTATTCTCAGATTACAACTGTAGGAAACCTGTTAATGTTCAATTTCTAATTTCTAATGATTTTGTTTCCCTATTTTTGACACCCAGTACTAACTAGTATGGAGCTAATATTTCAGAGAAAATATGACATTTAATCTGTTGTAGAGCATTGCTGTGTTAAATTATAATTTCAGATTTCCTTTAGAGTTTTTTAAATGAAAATGAATTGGAATTTTTGGACTTGAGTATTAATAATGAAGTCAGGTTGCATAGATAAGAGATGTGGTGTCAAAATTTGGTGCATAATTGGAAATTTTTTCCCCAGATTGTTTTATACAAATACACTTAATACACATATACACAGGTGATATCAATCTGTGTATGAAAGATAGTTATTTCTAGATCACTACTATACAAAAGATCTTACCTCTTTTAGAGTTTTGAGTTTAGTTCCCTGAGCAAATATATTAGTGCATTTCTCTTAATAAAATTGTTAATTTAAAATAGATATTGAAATATATACTTAGAATATGTTGAAATTATATACTGTATATTTTAAAATAAATGTAAAATTTAAGTATATTTAAATTTTCAAATACAAATTTACATATATATTTAAATTTATAGGGATACTTAAAAATATGTGTTGTACATGAGTAACATTGAAAAAATTGTATGTCTAGAAAACAGATGGCTTTCTGTTTTTTGCTTAGAAAATAAAAAAATAAGAATGTTTTTTGAGATTTTTTAAAGAAATATTGTGAAATTTGACGTCTTAGAAATTGATGAGTTAATCCTAAAATGATCATAATGAACCTACTAGTTCACTGTAGGCATAGATTGCTGCCATGGATAATTTTAATGCAGGGAACTGAGTCTTTTGTGTGTGTAACTCCTCAGTCCCCTTGCTGCCTTTTTTTTTTTCTGAAAGGGTCTCTCCTAAGTTGCCCAGGCTGGGCTCAAACTTGCTATATTCCTGCCTTAGCCTTCCAGATTGCTGAGATTACTGGCACGTGCCACCATGCCTGGCTGTAAATAACTTTTAAGTCACCTTGGCAAATATGATTTTGTGCTTTAGCTTTTTTGGTTTTTTTTCAGTTTGATAATGATAGCATTAGACTTTTAAAAACAGTTGTTGTAATTTTTCAAATGTAGTCATACTTGGCATGCCAATATATGAACAGATTAAAGAATTGCTGCTCTGGATTAAATGGATTGGGAGGCTTAATACCTCATCTCTCAGCCTTCTCTCTGGTGCAGTCTCTTTGCAGTAGTCCCTGATGTACTTCTCAGGACTGCTAAAGTTTACAGAATCACTTGCGAACCATTGAACTGTATGATAATTTTTCTGTTACTCAAGACTTTTTAAATTTTGTTACTGAGTTTTGCATATATATGGTTTTTTTTCTTGAGTGTAAAGTTTGAATTTTCATAAGGTGATATTTTTTTTTTTGGTTCCAAATAGATTACTACAACAAACCTGGTATCTAGGTGTTAGCTTTAAGATTTTGCTTCTCTATAGCATTGTTACAGATTTATTTACCTCAAACAAGTTAATATTCAAAACTACTTAACAGGCATAATTTTTGATGTTTCACATTTGCTTAATATACTTTGCTGAAAGGCATAGTTTTTTAAAATTATGTTTACTTTTATAATGTCTTATTTTCTATGGAAGAATAAATAACGTACTAGTTAGAGCTTTTATTTTGACAATTTTTTTTATATCAGATTTTGATTGTTCAGATATTATATTACTTTTTGTCATGGTGTGATTTGGCTTTAGGTATTTTGCTGGCGGTCTGTCAGCAGTTCTCTGAAGCAGTGTCGATGGGCCTATCCACGGCAGGTCTTCATTTCTGATATTGGTTTAAGTAGAAATGAGATTCTGTTTGTCACAAAAGATGGAGAAGGATTTAGAGGAAAATGGTTTGAAGAAAAAAGAAAGAATTCTGAAAAGAAAGGTCAGTTCATTTGTGTGGACAGAATATAAAAGTACCTTTCGGTTAACCTTTAATTTGACAAGTATTATTAGGTTTTACCCTTAAGCATTTATATGTTTATCTTTGTGATTAGTTTAATACCTGTCTCCTGTTAGACTATAACTTCAGTGATGGCATTCCACTATATCTTTCACATTTGACATATTTCCTGTATATACTGTAATTTCTCATTAAGTACTCTTTTGAATGAATACATTATTATATCGTGAAAATAAATATAAAGAACATTTATGATTCCTCAAAATTAAACATTTTCTTCACATCATAAAACCTTGAAGGAATGAGTAATAATTTATTGATATACTGTATTGTATTTTATTTCTTTACCTATTATTCAAGTTTGTAAACATTTAAGATACAGTTACTCTACCAGATACAGGGCAAAGTCTTAATGATAAAAAATATGTAAAATGAGCTATTCATAAGTTCTGAGGTACTTTTAAGCTTTATAAGGGCAATAGAGAAGTATATAAATATTTACAGTTCATTGAAACAGATGCTAATATGTGTATAATAGGTTAGTTCCCTCCTTCCCTCCTTCCTTTACTTTCTCCCCGCATACCTCCATCCCTCCAGCCATCTATCTTTTCTTCCTTCCCTCCCTCCCTCCATTCTTTGAGGATTGAACTCAGGGGTTTGCACAGGCTAGGTAAGCACTCTACCACTGAGCTAAATACCTAGACTTTTTTTCATTTTATTTTGAGACAGGGCCCAATTAAGTTGACCAGTCTGGCCTTCAGTTTGGCAGTCTTTCTGCCTAATTCTCCAAAGTAGCTGAGATTGTAGTTGTGCTCCACTTCATCTGGAAGTAAGTTTTTTTTGAGTGTAGAAATTGGAATAACTTAAGTATTGGGGGAAGATTAATAAGCCTTCTCAGACTGAAGTAGAGAGAATTTGAGAGGAACTAGAACACAGGTTTAATCTGAAAATGTTGGAAGCCTTTAAAATTGTGTCTTACTCTTCCTATTTAGGGACCTGGAACTGAACTGAATTCATGACCTTATACTCCTACATGTTTGTCTTAGTAAACAGTTGTTTTTGACATCCTCCCACTACATTTAATCAGTCACCAAATTTTTCTAACCTCAGCCTTAAATGCTTCTGAAATCTTTCCACTTTTCTCCAGATTAATTGCTACCACATCAGTTTATTTCATCTTTTATTATTTTTCTGGACTTAAAATAATACAGATTCTTTGGATCTATTCCTTTGTTTTTACTTTGAAAATTTTTCACACTATAGCCAGGATTCTTTCTTTATAGGTAAATTTCATGTATATGGGGAAGCACTATGTGCTTTCATAATCTTGATTTGACTGGTAACGACACAATCATTTAATTTCTGTTTTCCTTGCTAGATTGTGTACTTAGTGAAGACAAGGTCAGGATTATCTCATTTACTACTGCATCACCATGGATACACTGATGATTCCTGTATCACAGCAGCACAGTATGGTCATTCAGATATTTGCTGAATAAATACAAGAAAGGGAAAAGGGAAAGGGAATAAAGAGGCAGAGTATGAAAACCTCAGGTTTATATATTTCTAATGCAAGTTGAAGAATTTTGAAAGCCAGTATGACTAGATAATTTTGGCTGTAATATAGAGGATGTGTTTATTGAAAGTGATAAAATCGTGACTGATAGATAATTGATCCATCAAAAGTTTTCTGTGTACTATAACAAATATATGTTGAAAATATTGTGTTATAGAGAAAGAAGAAGTAGTTTTTCAAAAGAACTTAACCACTTACTGGTCCAATTATTTAAATACAGGATGACCTCGAATTGCATTTTTTTCATTAATTTTTATAAGGTAATAGGAAATTTAAAAATGTCAATTTTGTCAAATTTATTCAATACAAGAATTGACTGGTTTAAATGACACTTTCCTGAGTGATGCTTGGGATAGTCAGGATGTAAACAAACACGCTTCTCTGAGTGATGCTTGAGGTAAACTGTCAAGTGATTAATGTATGAATATATAAAAGATATTTTCATACTTGTCCAATTGTTTTTTATTCCACTTAATCCTAAATCTTTTTAATAGTTGCAGTAAAGCCTTGATTAATGGTAGCTTATTTTCTTTTTAGCAGACATTTTATCAAATCTGCATAATTCCTCATCAGATATGTCTTGTGTATCTGATACAAATAATGTGTATGAAAGAATTCGACTTGAGAAACTTACTTTTGCCCACAGAGCTGTTAGTGTCAGCACAGATCCAAGTGGATGTAATTTTGCAATCCTGCAGTCAGATCCTAAAACAAGGTACATTTGTATTTATTAAATTTCATTTTCAGAACTGATAATCACTGAGATCTTTTATTTGTTTTCAGTAGCTCCTGGTAAAATTTAATTGAAGAACAATTATGAAGTCTTGGAGACTTTAGACAAATTAATATGTTTGATAACCTAAAGGTGGAATTGGTTATTATAGAGCTAATGTTGTCTGAAAATACATAGATGCACACATAAACGAAATTCGCCTTTAATGCTTTATGATGTCCTCTGGGTTCTCACATTCTGAGAAATGTATTTTAAATATTTATTATGTGGTTTGCAAAAAATTTCTGACCTTTGAGTATGATAAGAATTGACAGAAGAGGTGGTATGGAGCCATCTCTAGGATAGAATCCCAAGCAAATATCCTAAATCACATTAGTACAGAGATAAGATAAATATCAATGGTACTGGTGAAGAGGGAAGAAATCCTGGAAGTGGAGTGACCATCCATCCTGGTTGGCCCAGGTCTGCCGCAGTTTACACACTCAAGGTTTCATCTGGAAAAATCCTTTCTAAGGTACATCAGGAAAGTTTGTCCCCCTACCTAGTAAGGTAAAAAGTAGATTGGGAAGCTACGTTTACATTCCTATTGTACTGAAAGAACCAGGGTTGCAGACAGGTTGTAGTCTGTTTATTTTTACTTGAGTGTTAGACCTGTTCTTTGGTATAGCACAGGAAGTAATTGTTCAAATCTTGTTTGGTTTTTTTTTTTTTTTCCATTCATAAAATAGAAAATATATGAAAGAGGAAACATTTGGGAACTTTGCTTTTGGCTAGTATTTAGATGTCTTTAGGTATATATTTAATAATTTTAAAAATTATAATAAAATAGCCATTTGAATGTATATATTTTTTAGCATGTAGTTATTGAAATAGCATTTCTTTCAAAGGAAAACTTAGCTCTTGACATTTAATATGACAGAAAAAAAGCAAAAAAGAGATAATAAAAACTTAAAGGTTGATACAATATCTAAGCCTTTGAGATTTTCTTATATTTTTGGAAATAGCAAATTTAAAATTTTCCAAGTTCCATTAATAGTAATTATGATTAATGAAACATTTCATTTTCAAGGGAATCAGCCAGGGCTGCCCTTTCCATCTAATTTCTTGAATGTAAAAATTATTTTTGTTTTATTTCTAGCCTTTATGAAATTCCAACTGTGTCCTCTTCATCCTTTTTTGAAGAATTTGGCAAACTCTTGAGGGAAACAGATGAAATGGACAATATCCATGATGTGACATTTCAAGTTGGCAATAGAATCTTCCCAGCACATAAATATATTTTGGCAGTGCATGCTGAATTTTTTCAGAAATTATTTCTTTCAGATGGTACTACTTTAGAATTTCCAGATGTTTACAGGAAAGATGAAGATTCTGCAGGATGCCATCTCTTTGTAGTAGAGAAAGTTCATCCTGATTTGTTTGAATACCTTTTACAATTCATATATACAGATACTTGTGACTTTTTAACTCATGGCTTCAAACCAAGAATACACTTAAGGAGAAAACCAGAAGAATATCAGGACACTCTGAATTCACAGATGAATAAAATGAATTGCTATGAAGATGATAGTCAGAAGTCAGCGTTTGAAGTTTACAAAAGTAATCAAACACATTCAGTTAGTGAAAGACAGAAAAGCAAACCCAAATCTTTGAAAAAAGGAAAAAGTATTGGGGAAGATGATCCTGTAAGAATGTTGCAAAATGTTGCAAAAAAATTTGGCCTCAGTAATCTGAGTAGTAGGTATGATTTCCTTAATGTCTATTCTTGTACTTATCTCATTAAGACCTTCTTTTGTATTATCATTGGAATCTTTCAGAATATGCTTAGAGTATCCTATCAAACACTATTTGAAAAGCTTTGTGGAAAAATTGAACAGCTAAAACTACCTTTTCATAGTAATTTTAAAACATTAACAATGCAGTGTCTATTATGTATTTTGTCACATCTACAGTATCCTACATATTCTATAATGATATACATTTGTACATACATCAGTTAAAATAGGGAATACTTTTTTGACCTCCTGTATTGGGGACAGGTTTTAAAAATAGAAGTCTTGAACCTCTGAAGGAAATACAGGAAAAATTTTCACTTGAAACTCAAGAATAGTCTCAGCAGTCTACATTGTTGAAAAAGGAAAGATTCAAGATGTTTACTTTGTTCTATTTATTGGGGGTGGGGGTGGGGGGTGTTTAAAAAGAAAAGTTTGCTTTCTACTTCAAAGAGCTGTTCCAAAGAGTGGGGATACATTCTCATTATACATGAACATGGATGAACACCATTCTGGCTTTAATGACTATTTGAATTCAAGGTACTATGTGTTTTTCTGAAATTCAGTGTAGTAGTTCATTTAAGCACAGGGTCATTCATGTATTCTTATTCACATATAAAAGGAACTGGTACTTTGGCTTCAAGAACAAATTATTTTTATTTTTTTGGTTCTGGGGATTTTTTTGGTTCTGGGGATCCAACTCGGGACCTTGCCCTTGTGAGGCAGGCGTCGGAACCACTGAGCTAAATCCCTGGCCCTAAGAACAAATTTTTTTAAAAATCTCCAATCCAACTTGACTTTGATTTGGGTCTGGACTAATTACTAGGGGACCATTCAGCTATAATGGCCTCAAACATTTAAATGTCCCAAGAAACTAATTAATTAGAGATGGCTGATGATATATATGAACTATGCTACCAGTAAGGTAGTAGGAATAAGAATTCCAAATCTGAGTGCTGAGTTTAGAGCAAAATATCAATTTCCTCACTTTTGCCTTCTCTGTAAAGTAGGTGGTGGGGATAAGAATTACATGAAAGTAGGGGCCGGGATTTAGCTCAGTGGTTTTGCTGCCTGCTGTGCAAGCGCAAAGACCCGAGTTTGATTTCCCAGTACCAAGAAAAAAAAGAAAGAATTACATGAAAGTAAAAGTATTTACAGAACTCAGAAATATTTTTTCATTAAATTTGTCACTTACTCTAGTTCAAAAAACTGTTCATAAGGACAATAATTTCAGGCCATAGACTGGTTACATCATTGCTATTCAGAATTTCTTGAAAACAAAAGAATGAATACCAATCAATTTCTTTGGTTTAAACTTAATTATTTGTCTTAAAACAAGTTTTTTCCTTATATTAGTCTTGCAAAGTAAGAGCAGAAAGTAAAATAATAAAATGCCAGAAACTTCATTGTTACATCTCAACAGACTTTGTTGTAGTTTTTAGTATTCAAAAGCTTTTGTCCACAGATTGCCTTTGTATACATAGCCCTGGCAGTAATGAGAGTCTAGTTGTGCATAGAATTTTTACAAAGTTTGCATGGGAAAAACTCATTTTTTCCTTTGGATCAAATCTTGCTCTCTTTGACATCAAAGCTTTATTTTATTTATTTATTTTTGGTAACAGGGATCGAACCCAGGACCTTGGCACTTGTGAGACAGGCGTGGTGCCACTGAGCTACAAAGCTTTATTTTATTTAGCTTTCTTCCACCATTTTCTGGGTTACCATCTTTCCGTGTACTATATCTGAGTGATAACAGTACTTACCTTATAATTTTTGTACAACATCCTTTTGCTGACCTTTACCTTAGCCACAGAAGCTGCAGCTTGAAAACATCAATACCCACTTTCTCTTTTTTAAGGCATTTATTTTTTTGTGTATATCAAAACAATATATATCATGATAGCCTGGAAATCTTCATATTCTGTGTAAAAACAATCAAATTTATGTACTAAAATCATAAAAATTAAAGTTGTTTTCAAGTAAAAATTAAAATACATTCCTGATATGCCCTGATTAACAGAATTGAAGGACTTTGTGCTATGGCTTTGAGGTTTTGTTTTTTTTTTTTTTAATAATTTAACTTTTTTTGGCGGGGGGGGTTATCAGGGATCAAACTCAGGACCTTGTGCTTGTGAGGCAGGCTGCAGAACCACTCAGCTAAATCCCCAGCCCAATAATTTAACATTTTTACTACTAACTAAATTGAACAAAAAGTTTTTTTTATCTTGGAGTGGGGTTTTGTTGAGATGCTTTTTTTAGAAGATAATATAATTATGTTCACATATAAGCTCATTTATTGCATTTTTCTTCTAGGTTTGTTTATCTTGGTAGAGAAACATCTGACAGTTGTTAATTTTTATCTTTTCTGGATAGGTTAGATGGAGTGAGATTTGAAAATGAAGAGATTAACGTTATTGCCAGGAAAACTGGTAATAAACTGAAACTGAGTCAGAAAAAATGGTAAGTTAAGAAATGAAGTTTTCATTTCTAGGATTTGGCACAAAAGCGTGGAAATAGAGCTCTTTTTACCCACATGTAAAGCAAAATACACCTTTTCTAGTCTTCATTTCTGAAAATGTTGGAGATATTTTGAGAGGTAATGGATAAAAACATTAACTCTTCATTAAGACATTGAAAGAATTCATTTCTTCTGATTGAAATTTATTCTAAGAAAGTCATTTTTCATTTTTATTTTTTCTTGAATTTTCTATTTTTCTATAAGTAGAATTTAACATAGACCTCAGACTGTACTAATTATATATTTTCATCATGATTATTTCCTTTAATATAAATTTTCAAGGAATAGATATGCTATTCTAGGTATATTTGTAATAAAAAGTTTTGTGTTAGGTATTTGTACTTTGTAGATAAAAGGGTTTGGAGAAACCCAAACTGTAGGGTGTCTATACTGTTTGGCACAGGAGAGATTGTACAGATAAGTGGATTAAAAAGCTTTAAATACATGTAATTTAAATATTAATAATTTGTGTGAAATAAAAAGGAAAACCAGAAGACTTTAAAAAATTTATCTGTACTCAGTTCCCTTTTCAAATATTATCTTTCTTGTAGGACTGTTATTTTCCCTGAAGTGGAAGGAGATAAAAGTGCTCTTTTTGCTTTTATATCTCCAACTCTTTTATTCTCTGCCTACTCATTTATTTTCTTATTTATTTTGAGACAGGGTCCTGCTATCTAGTTCAGGCTGGCCTTGAACTCACTATGTAGCCCAGGCTGGCCTCGAACATGACAATCCTCCTGCACAGCCTCCCAAGTGCTGGGATTACAGGTGTGCACCACCACGGCCAGCTCTACCACTTAAAAAAAAACAGCTGAAGCCACATTTTATAACAGTAGATTTGCTGAATATGTAAAGAAATCATTCTTGTTTCAATTAAACTTTTTTTTTTTAAGTTCTTTTCTATGTGATGTGACCATGAAATCAGTGGATGGAAAGGAATTTCCTTGTCACAAATGTGTTCTTTGTGCTAGACTTGGTAGGTATACTTTTATTAGCTGCTGATTTATTTGTTTTAGTATTATTTCACTACCATGGTTGCATTGAGAGTTTTTTTTCCCTTCCAGAATATTTTAATAGTATGCTGAGTAGCTCATGGATTGAGGTAAGATTTAATTAGAAAGCACGTGAACTAGTAACTACACTTCTTATATTTTGGGGAAATTATATACTAAAGAAGTTTGGAATTAGAACTTGGTATTTTAACTCAGCTTTTCATTTATATTGAACTTGTATTTATGTGTAAACCTGCTGGAAAATAGCATTTAGAGGTTAAAATTCTTATAGTTACCTAAATAAAAAATTTTCCCATTATTAGTAAGAAGTGTATTAGGAAGATAGTGTGTGTTTTTTAAGATTTTTATTTGTTCCTTTATTTTATGAAACTTAAATATACTGCATTTTATTTTAGCTTTGTGTATTATAAATTTCATGTTCTTTGCCTTTGATGTGATTTACTATTCAAAGTTTTTCATATTCATAAGTCAGAAGGTAGTATTTTATTATTTAAAGTTACTTATTTTACTTTATTTTATTTTATTCAGGCTTCCAGTTGTGCAGCTCTGGAAATGCCAATACATTCTGACATATTGAAAGTTATTTTGGACTACCTCTATACTGATGAAGCTGTGGTGATAAAAGGTAATAATAAGAGCTAGCAAGTTTTAGCCATTTCAGATATATGGAATGATGCTAAAATCAACATAAATCTTAATTTCTACTTGAAATGAGCTGTCAGGCTTAATTTAGGTTAAGCAATAGGGATGATTACTAACAGTAAAAGAATTAAAAAAAAAGTTTTCAGGACATCTTGAACTCTTAAGAATTTTATGTAATGTTTGAAATTAGATTTTGTAGTGCCATTTCCAGATCCCTCTGAGATGAATGATTTGACAACAGAGAATATAGTTTTAACAAATTCTTTAACCTAAGTTCTTTTTTGCCAAATTTCTCCCCTTGTAACAACACCAGAAGTCAAAGAAATAGATTAAAAATTAAAGCAAAATTCATGAAGAGACTAAATTTATATGCTTTATCAGTCAAACTACAGTATTTTGTCTACCAGTAACTTTATAGGAATGCTTCTGAGTGTTCTGTGGTATTCATTTTACCACCGCTAATATTAATATAATTTTGTATATTAAAGTTAAAAAGATGGAAAGACCCTACTCTATATTCAAGTGGAGAATACAGCACCATATAGCTAAAGAAGTATGTTTCAACAGAGTATTTTTGTCTAAAAAGTAGGTGCATTTAAAAGAAACTAGCATCTGAACCAGCTTGGGGAAATCTAGGTAGTCTTTGTATAGGAGATAGTGTTTAACTGAGGCCAGGAGTTAAGATTTGTCTAAGAGTATACCCAACAGAGACAGTGGTATTTTCCTGTTCCTCTCATTCTTTTAAAAAATTGAGATGTTATTCACATACCACTAAACTCATACTTCTTTTTGTTTTTGTTTTGTTTTTTGAGACTGGGTTTTACTATGAGTTCAGGCTGGTCTTAAACTTGCAGGGATCATCCTGCCTCAGCCTCCCAAGTGCAGGGATTACAGATGTGCACCACCACGCCTGGCAAAATTCATACTTCTATACCATATTTAAAATAGGTTTTAGTATTCTTATAAATTGTACAACTATCTCCATTTTGTAATTCAAGAGCATTTGCATTACCTCCAAAAGAATCCCCGTGCCCAGTAGCAAACACTTCTCATTCTCCCTCATTTGTACCCCTGGCAACCAAGGGAGAAACTAATCTACTTTATGTCAGTTTTTAAGGTTCATCTGTGTTATAGCATGTAACAGCCTTTCATTACTTTGTATTGGAAAATAATATCCATTTGCTAGATATACCACAGTTTATTTTATTTATCTATTCATCAGAGCATGGTTGTTTGTGTTATTTTCACTTTTGGCTATTTGAATAATGCTTCTATGAAAAGTCATGCACAAATTTTTGTGTAGCCTTATGTTTTCATGTCTCTTAACCATATATACCTAGGACTAGAAATGCTAGATCATATGATAATGCTTATATTAACTTTTTAGGAACTACATGTTTATTAAGTGTATTTTAACTTTCCCGCTACCAGTGTATGAGGTTCCAGTTTTTCCACATCTCACCCAACACTTGTTATTATCTACCTTTTTATTTATTTATTTTTTAATATCTACCTTTTTAATTGTAACCATTCTAGTGAGTGTGAAGTAGTATAACATTGTAGCTTTAATTTTCATTTTTCCAATGGTGTTGAACATTTTTATTTGCTTTATGAGCATTTGTATATCTTTAAAATATAAAAATTTTTTTTAAATATAAAAAAATTTTGATCATTTTTATTTGGATTATCTTTATTAGGTTGTAACAGTTCTTTATGTATTCTGATTCTTGTCATTTTTATTTGAATTGTCTTTTTATTAGGTTGTAGCAATTCTTTTTATATTCTGGACACTCATCCTTATTAGAGATAGGATTTTCTCCTATTTTCTGGGTTGCACTTTCCTTTTCTTGATATTATATCCTTTAAAACATCAAAGTTTTAAATTTAGTAAGCTCAGATTACCTATTTTTACTTGTTACTCATGTTTTTGGTGTCAGATCTGAGAATCCATTGCCAAATCTGAAAACTATTATTCCCAGTATTTCTCCTTAGAGTGTTATAGTTGTATCTCACATTTAGGTGTCTCATTCATTTTGTATATTTTTTTCCCTCAGCTTTATTTGAGGTATGATTGATAAATAAAAATTTTATGTGTTTAAGGTATATGATGTGTTGTTTTGATACTTGAAGTGTAATCAAAATATAAAGTGAATGTTTAAATTAAAAAATTTCTTCAAACACATCCCATTGTTCTCACTTTCTGAAGCAGTTCTGGAAGTCCTCTTTTGTGTCTCTACAAGATGTTATCAAAAGCAAGGTGAATGCTCTTGCTGTGTGCCATCCAGTGGAGAGACAGGGTCATAAAAACATTATATTGTATGCCTATCAACCTTATTCACCAGATCTGGCACTATATGACTTCTAGTTCTTTCCCAAAGTCAAAATGACCATGAAAGGTAAACATTTTGAATTAATTTAGGATATTGAGGCAGCCAAGGGAAGGCAACTAAAAACACAAAAGAGGACTGTTTGAGAATTGTTTCCGAAAGTGGCAAGATGGGTGTAACTTGGGAACATACTGTTAATGAAATAACATTATGACATACACACACCCTCAAGTATCACATGGTTTATCTTATACGAGAGAGCAAATAAAAAATAAAATAGAAAAGCGTTAAATAGGAAGTAGGGAGTTCAAATACTTTCCCAAATGACAAATTCCGCTGATTTAAAAATACTTCAATATATATTCTAATTGTTTTCATATATACTATTAGTTTATATTAATTTGTTGAAAAGAAAGGTTTGTGTTATTATTTGTTTGTTTCTTTATTCTACGTATCTTTTTGGTTTGTCTTGTACTCTTGAGTACTTTGAAGATAACGATACACAGTGTAATAACTTGTTATTCTCTTACTATTTGATTATTTTGATTTTATTTTTTATAAAATAAAAAACACTGAATAGAAGAGAAAGTGGCAAGAATGATGGGTTGTGTGTTTGAAGTGAGGGGGAATATTTTGAAGGGGATTAATGACAGTATGCCTTTTACTGTAATAAATTTTTAAAAATTTAAACATTAACTAACCATAGTTTTGATCACTCATGTATACATTGTGAAATGTTTGGCACAACCAAGCTAATTAACATATGCTTTACCTTAGTTAGCTTTTGTGTGTGTATGTGTGTGTGAGCGTGTGTGAGCATACTTCAGACCTTTCCTAGCAAATTTAAAAAATACTACATTATTATTGTAGTCACCATATAGTATTTTAGGCCTCCAAAACTTGTTGGTCATGTAACTTCAAACTTGTACCTTTGATCAACATCTCTTTATTTTAGCCACTTGTGACCCCTGGTAACTAACTACTCTTGTAATTGGTTAATGTTAATTTTTGTATGTGTTTAAGAATCACACTTCCTTCTTTTGTGTGTGTGTATATTGTGGTTCTAGCACCATTTGTTGAAAAGACTTTTATTTCCCTATTGATTTATTTGGCACTTTTAAAAAAAAATCAGTTTACTTAAATATAAGGTTTTATTTTTGACCTTTTAACCCTCTATGTTTCTCTTTATGCCAGTACCATACTATCTTGATAACCATTGTGTTGTAATAACATTTTGAAGTTGAGATACATGAGACTTCCTATTATTTTCTTTTTCAAGATTGTTTTAGCTATTTCAACTCTTTTGTATTTTCTTTTCTTTTCTTTTTTTTTTTTTTTTTTGTATCAGGGTTCTAACTCAGGACCTTGAGCTTGCGAGGCAGGTGGTGGCACCACTGAGCTAAATCCCTGGCCCTGCTCTTTTGTATTTTCATATGAATTTTAGGATATTTTGTTAATTTCTGTAAAACAGGCAGCTGGGATTTGAATGAGGAAGTATTGAATCTGTAGATCAGTTTGGGGATTTTTGCCATTTTAACAAGTAATTTTTTAAGAACTTCTGGAAATTACTTCCTATATAAAAGCCATGAGAATACTACCAAAAATTATTAAAATCAACTTTTTCAGAATTTTAAAAAACAACCAAAGGCTTGCAATAATCTGGTGTTAATTTACTCAAAAAATGTGCTTGAATATTGGTAAAAACAGATATGGGACATTGAAACCTTTTAGACTGAAATGACCACCTCATGTAGGCTGTTTTATAGTCTCAAAGTCAGTCAACACATTCTGGTGTTATTTTTTCTCATCTTTCTACCTAAAAGGTAGAAATAGTTTGATGTATTTAACTGTTTATCATAATTACCATTCCAATATGTAGAAGTAATTATAATTCTCTTTCCTAATGTCTTAATTCAAATTTTTTAGCTAAGTGTAATAGTTGTTACAGAGTAACAGAGTAATGTGTTTTTTTTCTTTTCTTTCCTTTTTATAGAATCTCAAAATGTGGATTTTATTTGTAGTGTTCTTGTGGTGGCTGATCAGCTTCTCATAACTCGATTGAAAGAAATTTGTGAAGTAGCATTAACTGAAAAACGTGAGTAATTTTGAATTAAAATATTAGTATGTTTTCAGATTGATTTAGAACTATTTATTGACTCTGTGATTCTGTTATGGTAAAATATACCTTTTTTGGCACTACAAAAAATTTCAAAACATTTAAATTATTACATGCAGTCATTTGTTATCACATCCTATGTCAGAAATACATGAAAATACATACATCTTAAATTGAAATATGATGTTAATTTTTGTTGAAATGCCATGAGACCATGAAGAATAAACATGGTTTCAAATTTATTTGGGAATTTCAAGGGTGAGAGTTTGAAAGCAGAGTTTCTTTGTCCTTGAAATCGTATTTTCCTATAGAAAAAATTGTCTTCTCCAAGTTTAGATATTTTTAATTTGCTTATTTTAGAATGAAAATTTTTCTTTGGACTAAAATGCTAGTTTTTTGCTTTCTAGTTTTATATTTGTTTTGCTTCATTGCAACTTCAGGAAGTATGGTGGGAATCCTATCAAGTTTTCCTAATTTGTTTATACATGCTAGGAGTTTACTTAGCTGTATCACCTTACTCATTTTTAAGCACTGAGGACCATCTTCTTGTTGATTATCATAAAAAAGAAGCTCTGACTTCCTTTTAATAAAGAAATATTAAAACATCGGACACAGCGTACAGTAGATTTAAGATATACATATAGGTGATATTTTCACTTGTTCAATTGACTTTCATTGACTTTCTTCTCTTTAAAATTCTTTGCCTCTGCTATACAATTGCCTCTCTTTATGAATTTTTTGATCTTCTTAAAACCTAGCAAAAAAGAGTTCCAGAGAAATTTTGTCATTGATTATTGGACAATGTCCACATCTTTGTTCCAGTTAAATAGTTCTAGAATGGTTTTTATAAGACCCAGTTTTATTATTTCTGTGAGATCGTTTTATTAGTTGAAACTTAGGAGGGAAGCACAAACCATTTTTGACTAAAGTTGAAACTTTTGACAGAATACAAGGGAGAAAATAAAAATAAATGGAGGAAGCCAGCTGTAGAAAGCAGCTGAGACTCCTCTGTTGGCTGGGACTTAGAGTAAGCAAAAGAATTCAGAGGTTGGAAGATAAATTTACATGCTCTGTAAGTAGAATACACTCGGAATGTCTTTAGCAAAACAGGACACCTTGTATGTAAACTTACTGGATTGTAACTAAATCCAGAATCTTTTGCACAGTATATCAGATTCTTCACTGGCATGGATATAATATTATAGTAAGATTTAATGAATTTTTAAAATATGTACATGTAGATAAATTCTAATAGATTAGTCAGCGTTAATATGTTCTATTAAATTTTCAGTTTCTCTTATCTCAAGAATATCTTTTAGCTTTATACAAGAGGGAATAATTACTCTGTCATAGAAATGAAAAGATTTTCATTAATGAAAATTTAAAATATTCAGAAATTTTTAGGTAGAAAATTGTCAGTTCTTATGTGAGTTCTATGCTTGCCCCGGCAGAAGTTATTTTTAGTAAGAAAATGCTTTCTATTTTTCTTATTCTAACATCCAAATTGTAACTTAAAACTTTAGAAATAAGCATATTTTATTTGTTGTCCTAAGATGCCTTTTATCTAATTTTGCAAATCTTTTCTTTCTTTATAGTTACCCTTAAGAATGCAGCGATGCTACTAGAATTTGCAGCAATGTATAATGCTGAACAGTTGAAACTATCTTGTTTACAGTTTATAGGACTGAATATGGCAGCTTTACTTGAAGCAAGGTTGGTTGAATACATACATTATAAGACTTTTTGCGAAGGTGTAATAGCAGATATGCCAGTAATTTAAAAGTAAATAATAAATGTTTACCTGGATGAAAAGAATTTTATGAATGCTAATGATTTAGGGGTTTTAGACATATTAGAATTAGAAGAATCTTGGAAACTTCTAGACTGTGTTTAGCCAAGTTCTTTTTTTGGTTTTTTTTTCTTTTTTGCTACTTGGGATCGAACTCAGGACCTTGTGCTTGTGAGGCAGGCGGTGGAACCACTGAGCTAAATCCCCAGCCCTAGCCAAGGTTTTTTTAATGAAAAATTCTACACATATTTTAAATATAAGTTCAGAGTACTTTTATTCACTATAAAGTTAGTAGTAAAAAATGAGATTATTTTGGTGACATAGGTGTTTGAGATTAGAATCCTTGTTGGTTTTCAGTGTAAGGTTTTATCATCCAGTTTATATGTTTTCAATGGTAATAATAACTAATATTTACTGCTGCTTATGTACCAGGCAGTTTTCTATACTTGTTACATGATTAATTCATTAAATTTTTGTGGAAACATTATGAAGTAGATTTTGTTAATATCCTTGTGTTAAAAATGAGAAAAACCCTGCAACTTTTTTCTTTACGTTTCTTTTGTGGGGTTGGGGAGGGGTGAGAAAGTCTTAATCTGTGTAGTTATTATACAGCTTTTTAATAACATATTCTTCAGAGTTAGGATGATTTTTAAATAATCTAATTCCAATACATGGCTGAAATAGTGTTGCACTATTTTTTGTAGGTAATCATTAATAGATTTTTAATTGTGTGTAGGGTTCAATTTAGAAAACACTGTTGCCTTTAAAGCCTTTTTCTTTCTGAAAAGTGCTTTTAAATGCAAATTAATGTTATAAAATATTAGACACTATCATTTTTAAAATGCCTTAGATGTTTGAGAGTCTGTTTTCAAAATAAATTAATTTCATTGCTGACATTACTTTAGTAATTCTAGTCATAACAGTTTTATCACTCTGTGTTGCCAAATTAAACTCATTGATTTTGTCAGGTGAAGAGTCAACCAAAAAAATAAAAAGCAAGTTAACTATAAAAAAAAAATTACATTGCAAAATGTTGTGTCACTATTGTTCAGCTATTATAAGTGGAGATATGTCAACTGAGCCACTGAAGAATGACACCTGCGATCATAAATTAACATGAGTAGACATGTACCACTTAAGGATTTGTACAGATTTAAATGTTCTTAATTAGATATATAAACTCTGATTTACATTTGCACTGCTGCCTTAAAATTCCTATTTGGAACCTGAGAGGTCCTTGAACTCTATCTTAAATACAGCTGATCTAGTCCAAAGTTCATGTTACACATGAAGTAGAAATAAAATGAGTTTCAAGGTCATGAAGGTAATATTTTAGATAGAATCAAGATATCCTGATACTTAGGTTGTTGTTCTAGGGATATGATATTTCTTTTATAAAAACTACAATTTTTGGAAAATAAATGCTTGGTATTTTATCAAAATAAAAACTATTATACACTTTATACACTTATAACATTTTCTTGAGTTTTACTGACAATATTTCGTTTGCTCTTTTTACTTGAAATAAATGTTTGCTGCTTACTTGAAATAAATAACTACACCTATTTCCAAAAGGCATGTATATAGTAGCTAGCATATACAGGCTTGAAAAATAACTCTGTGTTACTTGTTTGGCATTGTGAAATATTCTTACACATTTGAAAATTTTGACAGCTATTAAGTCACTTGAGTCTTAGATGGAATTTTATTTCCTTTTTTTTTTTAGGTCTCTTGATGTTTTAAGTGATGATGTTTTGAAGGATCTTTCTGTATTTTACCGAAAAATGGTAAGGTTCATGTTTTTCCACTGAAGATTTCAGTGGCAATAGTATTACCATTTAAAGCAGTATTGTAGATCAGACTTCTCAGTGGAATAATACATTAGGATCTTTTAGAAATGAGAACATATAATTTCTTTCAGATCCCACAGATATATATGATAATCAAAGATAGTTAATGATAAAATAAATATCTATTTTATTTACATCATAAATGAAAGTTACAGAAAATTAGTTTTACTTATTTACCAAAGTTCAGGACAGTGCAGAAACTTGGGTTCACAAGATTCCTAAGAAATGGATTAATCTATGTGTAGTAATAAAGAAGAGCTTTTCTTTTAAGTTTTCCTTTTTTTTTTTTACAATTTTATAGAATATACTTTTTAATGAATCTAAGTAAATTTTCTTATATTATAAACTGAGGAAGTCATTAGGTATTCCAGACCTTTTCTAGTTAATGTCACCATATACTAAAAACAAGTGTAATATCTTATTAATACAATTTGCACAAATTTTGTATTTAAAAAGTGACATCTTTAATTCTGTAGATTCCAGCAATGGATAGAAGAGTCATTACACCCTATCAAGATGGACCAGATATTAGCTATTTGGACACAGAAGATAGTGATGTCTTTTTGAAAGAAGAACTAAACATGGAACAAAATTATTCGTAAGCTGTTTTCTTTCTTTTCTTTTCAGTCTTTCTTTCCTTTTTTCTTTTACTCCAAGTCTTGGTATAATACAAAGTAAATATATAGTATTTTTAAGTCTAACAAACTGAAAATGTAGGTATAAAAAAAATATAATCTTTGAGTTAAACATACTGAGTTAAATAAGTGCATTTATCTTAGCTACATCCCAAAACTCACTAAGATTACTGTAAAGAAGTTTAGATAAGCATATTACACTAGAGCAGAGCGAATAGAAAAGGAACAAACAGTAGATGGGAGATAATTTTGGAAGGTGGCAAATGGTTGCTGAATAGTAATAACTTAGAACAGAAAAAGCTAAAATCATTTTGAAAATGGTTAATAATTAGTTATAGCAGGTTTAAGAAGTCTAGGGTGAGTACTTGGATTTAAGGATCATTAGATTCCTGATCCCCTCTTGAACCTTTCTAAACCCAATTTAGTCAAGTGATTGCCCCTCCTCCGCCTCTACAGAAAATTAGAGACTTGCCCTTTGGAGAGGTTGAACCAGAGAGCCTCCAGAGAGGAGTGGAGCAACCAGAAATGAGATACTATTTTGAAAAGGTTTCTCTCTAGAGAACCTGACTATTTCAAAGGTTAATATGATCTGCAGTGACAAATTTGGAAGTCCCTCAACAAAATATCTTGGTTTCTGCATGATCCATAGTGGGCTGACCACTTGACAAGCCCTGCAGAGAAGTTTTATTTAGCGTTTTAGGCTCACTTATCAATTGGTTACAGATTCTTTTGTTTGGTAAGTTGTCTGTTAAAGTAAAATCTTTGGGTCTTCAAGTCATTTGCTATGTACAATTAATCAACATGTATCTCACTGGAGATTGCTCTTTGGTTCCAGAGATACTCTTTTTTGTTTTTAACTTTTGTTTTCTAGTGTTTTATAGTATTTGGGATACTGAAGTTTATGCATATCTGACTTAGATGTATGACATTTTAATAAAATTATTAACATTGACATAAATAACTCATATTCTCTACAAAATAATAGTATTCATAGCTGACCTGTTGTAAGCGGATAAAATGTACAATAAAATCTAATTTGTAGATAAGATAGCTTTGGCCTTCACAGATATTTTATTTGCTCTTCCCTAATTTATAGTACTTAATTCAAGGAATTAAGCATTCTCTGAAATGCTTTAAAAAATGATTAGCAAGTGTTTCTAGTTCCAAATCATAGTTAATATTAGTGAACCTAGAGGCTTTCTTATGCACAGAGGGGAGAGGAGGATTGGTCCTTGGTAGCAGTTTTCCTTATGATGGTCAGAACATTGTTCCGCATTTTCACTTTGTCTTGACCCAGATGTGTGTCACTACACTTTTCTTGGTGTACTTGAGGGCCTGTTTGCTCTTGGAGATCTTGAGCAGCTCCACAGTGCACTGTTTATATATGACAAAGCCACACACCACTTGCATAAACTTGGTGTGCCTTGGTGATTCACCCATGGAGGCCACTATGCTTTTGGCCTGCTATTATTTTTGGTCACTTTGTGGCCTTTGTTAAGTTCTAGGGCCATGGGGTTGGCAGAGAGCTATGGCTGCTGCTCTTAAATAGTTATGGTAGCAAAAACCACTGTTATTTTTCAAAATACATATTTTCCTTCATAGCATCTTGTTTTTATCTTTCACAGAAATGTGAGGGTTAGAACAAGTAGTAGTATCATTGAGGGCCAGTAAAATCAAGTAATTTGCTCTGGTCTACATAGATGAATATAACAACAGCTGCCTATCTGTACATGGTTTCAGTTTAACCAAAATACTATATTCTGTTGATTAAAATGCATAGTTTTTCTGTTGTTTCAACTCCAACAATTCACTTTCAAAAATTACTTTTATGTTCCTTTTTCCTTTACTAGGGAAACTATGTTTAAGAAGGCAAAGACAAAAGCCAAAAAGAAGCCACGTAAACGTTCAGATAGTTCTGGAGGTTATAACCTTTCAGATATTATTCAGAGTCCACCGTCTACAGGTTAGTGGAAGTGTTTTAGCATGTATTTTTAGTTCTAATCTTTGATGTTTCTCTTTATTATCTAATTCATTTAAAATTATTAAATACTATTACATGTCATCTGCTGGGGCTACTGAAAATGAAAAGTTTTTACAGAGGCTATAGAAAATGATAGTATATTGAGAAAAGTACTGTGATTGAAGTTTGCTCTGATGAGCAGGAAAGAGGCATCCCAACTAGAGGCAGCCCAACTAGACTGAACTTAATGAAATTAAGCACGGAAAGAAGGCAGAAACATACTAAGTAAAGGGGTAATGTATTTCCAATCCTAGAGGCAGTAGATTGAATTGCACATTTCTTGTGTATATAGTTCACCATGGCTTAGCCTCATAGGGTGTGTGCAGATAGAGAAAAGGTTGGATAGATTTTGGAGGGTAATTAAACTAAGGAATTTGGACTTTATATTAAAGCTAATGGGTGTTATTAAATTTTTAAGACAGGATATGAGTAGATAGAATTTATATTTTTAGAAAGACTTGTCTGTTCAATGGCATAACTGTTTAAAAGTAGGTCATATATGATAGAGATAGTATTATGTTGATTTTACTCAAATATATAAGTATTCAAAACAATGTCATTTTTATATGTAAAGAGATAATAATCTAGTAGTAGACCATAGTATATTTTATATGTAGGCATTATATGAGCCTGTTTGAAAATAAAGGTTACGTAGTTTTGCTAAAGTTCTTTTATCAATTATTTACTTTGAAATTCTTTTACTGAAAAGAAAAATACATGAATACTTACATATTTTTATTCAGATTTATTGTTAACTTCTTACTACATTTATGTTACCCTTTAAACATTCTATAGGCACACACAGAAGTCTATGTGTGTATGTGTATAAATGAGAGATTTTTTTTTTTTTTTTTAACTGATCTGGGGAATAAGTTGTAGCTGTGATATATTCCCCAAAATATTTTGATGTGAATCTTCTAAAACATTTTTCTTAACAACCACATACTATTATCACACCTAAGACAATTTACATTTTCATGAATATATCTAGTATTACATTATATACTCAGATTTTTCCTAATTAATAAAAATGTTTTTATGGACTTTTTTGTTTTCACTTTTAAATAAAACTAGTATTTTATCAAGATCAGCATTGCCTTTGTTTATTAACGATCTCTTTAGTCTCCTAACTAGGCCAATATTTTCCATACTTTATTGTTTTGTATATGTTTTTATTTTTCAAAATTTTAAGCTGGTTGTATTGCAGACTATTACACATAACTAGATTTGTCTGATTCAGATTAAACTAGCTAATTTTTTTGTTTTTTTGGTACTGGGGATCAAACTCAAGACCTTTGCGCTTGCAAAGCAGGCACCACTGAGCTAAATCCCCAGGCCTAAACTAGCTAAATTTTTAAGTTTCTTTAGATAAAATGTGAAGTTTGACCATAGAATACTGAGACAACAGTTTGACTTTTGGATATGTAGGTATGGTAGTAAGATTTAACCTAGTATAGTTTCTATCAGGAGTACTTCCATAGTCAGCCCTATACAAGTAACTTTGAGAAAATCAGAGAATTGACTATTTTATGTCCCTTAGAAAAAGATAGCTCTTAAATAGGACAAAGAAAGAATTCTTTATTTTAATTATATATTAGAATGAGATTCTGGATGTTTCCGATAAAGCTCAATGTTAAGAATAATTGTTTTAGGTGACACAAAATATATAAATGTTGAATATATACCTGAATTGATTTATGAAGCACTGAAGATAGAATTAGGAGACTGAGTAAATCAAAAAGACAGAGTTAATAATTTTCCAAATGTAAAATTCTGTGAGTTTGAACTCTGTGTATGATTTAGACTTGATCCTCTCCCATAGAAGGAAGAATGAGTTGATTAATAGAAGGATGACTAAAAGGTTAGACAGTTAAAAACTGATATTTTTCCAGTCACATAAATGACATGGAAATAGCAGACATTTCATTTGGATTAAATAATATTGTCAGCACATGTGTTAGAATCTTACAGTTTCAAGTTAGAAGAGACATTAGTGAAGAAATAATGTCTCTTTAAATCTGAGGAAGCTAAAAACATATCAATGATTTGAGGTAGTGATAAAAAGAAGTAGAATTTATTCCCTTGATTCCAGTTCCATATTCTTTCTGTGTCCAAAGGAGATAATGATTAAAATGTTAAATTTAATTGGGGGCCAAAAAGACCTGATTATGAAAAAATTGAGTGTAAGAGAAATTTTATCCAAGACAGTTGTTTGAAGGCCTAACATATGTTGATCTTTAAAATTAGACAGATAACATTGTTTGAAAGTGTTTGTGGCCAAAAAATAACTGTTACTTTACTAATCCACTCGATTCTCTAACATTTCTTTTTTTCTTTTTCTTTTTTTTTTAAGAGTAAGAAAATTTATTGAGAGAAAGATAGCTTCTGTCTGATTGGCTTTTGAAAATACTTAAGTATTAAATGTAATCTCTTAGCTAAAAATTTGCCAACGATACTCAAATGAAAGGGAAAATTTGAGTGTTATTCCCATACCATATCTTAGCAATGACAGTAGGAAAAGACTCAGATAGCTTGTTAACATGACTTACTTTAAAGGGAGCAACACCTAATTCATTATATAAGAAATGTTTTATTTATTTTTAAGTCAATTGTGCAACTTTTACAATTCAGATAATGTTGTATGTCTTTATTTCAGTACTTCATTAGGCTGATAAATTTGAAATGTTTGAAAATGATCACGTGAAATTAAGCAAAATGTAGTCTATTCAGTACTATGTTATATTTGAATGACTCTGCTATGCTAATGAATCTGGATATTGGGTACAGCACAAGCAGACATTTAGGCTGCTTAAACGACAGAAGTGGTATATTCCACTGGTGGCAAACCTGTGGCACACTTGCAATAGCTGGCTGGCTGTTGTGCTTGAAAGCTCTAAAAAGTTTGCCATCTCTGGTATGTACATTTTATAACAACTGTCTTAATTTCAGTTGATAAGCTAATTAAAAATAGCTCTCAATTGGCAGTGATTTTTTTTTATAGGGGAAAAAAAAACCAACTCTCAAACAGGCTACCATTGACTTCTGCAAAAGGCTCTGCCATTGGGCCAGTCTGCTGGCTAAATGAAAGGTAGCAAGGCCACGGATTTTCCTCTCATATAAAATGAAACAGTTCTCCTCTTCATGGGTACAGAGACCTCGTACAGAAAGACAAATGAGAAAGGAAAAGGGGATGTCTGGAGTTAATTCCTTTTCTTTTTCTTTTATCGTTAATTGGAAAAGGATTTTCAATCATTACTTCAAAGCAAATCCCAAAGAACTGTCTTCCCTCAGGTTCATTGCATAATTGACATATAATGAATAAAACTATAGTTTTATTGCCTTCTTTCAGTTTTTCACTTAAATTAATATCTTCCTCCAGTTATCATGAATGATCAGATTTTGATGCAGTGAATATAATTTAAATATTACTACATTTGGACAAATGGAAACTTTGGACTCACTGACTGCAATGCATATATGTTTAATGCTTATATGTAAAGTTTTCTTTTTTTAAAATTTCACATTTTAGGATTATTAAAGTCTGGTAAGACCAATTCTGTGGAATCTCTTCCAGAGCTCTTGACATCAGATTCTGAAGGAAGTTATGCAGGAGCGGGTAGTCCTAGAGATTTGCAGTCCCCTGATTTCAGCACAGGATTTCATTCGGATAAGATGGAGGTTTGTTTTGTTAGATACTTTCCTTACTTTCACTTTTCAGATCTGTAGACAGTTTACCTTTAGTTTTTCCTTACTTTTGTTCTCACTTTTAAATAGTTTCCTGGTTAGTTTATAAGAATGTAGGTAAAACTAATATAGGTAGTGCTCATTTTTTCTAATTTGTAAAACCTTTCTCGTTTTAGAGATTTTAATGGTAGTTTTGAGGCCTTTATTATTTCTAATCTTTCTGTAAGTAAAATAAGCATAAATTATTGAAATATATTTTGGGAAATATCAGTTAACACCAGTTAATAGTCAAAGGAAAATGATTCTGAGTATAAGTCTAATGTCAAATTCTGCATAGTCTCTTTCACAGTATTAACTGGTGCAAAACAAGCTAGAATGATTAGTCTTCTAATTGACATTAAATTATTGGATTCCTAGTCTCTTAACATTTTATTCCACAGTTACTAATCTATAGGGGAAGAAAATGTCAAGCTTATTAGAGATAGAATCATTTTTCTCTAACCCTTACATACCCATAAAACATATTTGAACTTCTAGGAATTCGTGAGACAGTTGACATTGCTCTTTCTTTTTACGAGTGTTCTAGACCTCAAGGACTGATTTGTTTATTTGTTTATTTCTTTATTTTTATTAGTGTGGGGTAGAAGTTTGGAGGCAGTTATTGTTCACATAAGGTTGGTCTGGAAGACATTTGAGATTTAAAGAAAGGTTGAAGACATTGAAAATGTCTTGCTTAAACAGAAGAATCTATCCTGGCAATGGAAATATTATTTTAATAACTTAGCCCAGTATAATAGCAATAGTTTTCAAAAAATTTTTAAAAATTTTATTAGTACATATTTATAATACATTATTATTATATTCATCATGCAGAGTTGATACATGTACATAACACACCTTAATTCTTTTTACCCCTGCCCTCATCTCTTGGTCCCTTTCTCATTGCAAAAGATGGTTTTAGATCCATTTTGAACTGTTAATATTATTTGATTTTATTTTATTCAGAATAATTTAATTATATTGAGTGAATTATATGATATTTATGCCCAGTTTTCATTTTATTTCTTATCTATATTCACAGATATTAATTTTAAGGTTATTGCTTCATATTATATTCATACAATTTTTATTTACTAATTTTACTATTTGTGTAAATGGAAATTTAATGTGTAAGCTTATTTCTCTAAAAATGATTCTCTAAGTTCACAGTAATCGGGTTGTAGTCAGTGAGTAGTTTGAGAATTCATTGAAGAAGTAAACTGTAGTAGACCATGGATTGAAAATGCTAGATGATTTGTCAAATGATTTTACTATAATATTTATTAAATATCAACTATGTTAGCTGTTGATATAGGTGCCTGCCATTACTAACTTTTTAAATGTTCTTTTCCTTCCCTTGGCGGAAACTAAAGCCATATGTTAATGGTACACCCACTACATATTCTAAGGAAGATTTAAAGCAATGGGAAAAATCACCAATACTTAAAGTATCTGCTCCACAGCCCATTCCCAGTAATAGAATTGATATGACAAGCTCTTCCACTTGGGTTACTGGGTCTTTCAGGTAGGACTTTCATTTTGATTTGAACCTAAGAAATGCTCATTTTTAGTCAAATGAAAATTTTTAATGAAGCACATTAAATTAGTATATTTTAATGTACAGAAAATTACCTGTATATATTCACATTGCTAAAATTGCTATCCAGCTATATATAATAGGGTTTCTGTCTGATAAAATTTAGTTGTACTATATTGTTGGAGCATAGTAGTGAATGCTATATTTGTACTTAAATGTAAATATATATATATGTATACACACATATGTATATGTTCAAGTGTGTGTGTGTTTGTGTGTGTGAGAGAGAGAGAGAGAGAGAGAGAGAGGGAGAAAGAGACCTGAATATCAGAAGTCAGGAGAGGTAAGAATGGAATAATACTTATTAATAGGTAAAATACTAAGTTATAGTTAGAAGAAAAAACTGTTTTGTTCTAAAGGAGGATAACTATAGATAGTGATAATGTACTATTTATTAATTAAAACAGCTAGAAGGAAGGATTTTAAATGTTTTCATTATAAAGAAATGATAAATTTTGAGGAGATAGGTTTACTTTGATTTGAACATTTCACAGTGTACATAAGTGTGGAAATATCACATGGTATCCCCTAAGTATGTAAGATTTTTATACATCATTTAAAAATTTAAAAAGCAAGAAAAGCTCAGGAAAAGCTCTTCTCATTTTCTCATTTGGTAGGCTTAAATCTTGAGGCACTCCAAGGGGTATTTAAAATCTCACAAAATGTGTTGTTCTTCAAAGTTAATTTTCTGAGGATATTCATTTAATGTTATATCCCGAAGTTGCCTACATTGTACGTAGATTTTTATTTTACTGAGAAAAGTTAAATGAAGGAGTAGATGTAATTAAAATTCAGTTTGTGTTCTTTCATAGTGGTTATTGAGATTGTGCATCAGTTTTTTTTTTTTTCCTGAGGTACTGTGGTGAACTCAGGGCCTTCACACTGAGCTACAAACCCACCCACCCCTTTTTATTTTGAGGCAAGATCTTGCAGAGTTGCTGAGTTGCCCAGGCTGGTCTTAGACTTAGTATACTCCTGCCTCAGTTTTCCAGAGTGCTCCGATTTCAGGCATGCATCACCGGGTCTGGTCCTAAAACTCTTAATTGGCTAATTATATTATCATTTGAATGATTTTTGTAATTTCCTTTATGCTTTGTTTGCACAGTTGGAAAAAGATTATGATATTCTACTTTATGTTGCTTCACGGTCTAAAGGTAGCTCAAAAATTAGTTTCATGTTTTTTCTGCTCCAAGTAAAAGCATTGGAATATACATAATTTGGGAATACCTAGAAACATCTTCTAATTGCTAATGTTAGAATATTTTGTTAACATGTTTTAAGAATAGCTTGGTAAAGTCAACAACTTAAGGTGGCAATGTGTTTCATTTCAGTGCCCATTGACAAAGTGTATAGCAATATATGGTTAGTATTCTTAATATATACACAAATATTTCTACAGTCATTCTGAAGTACTTTTTAGTGGGAATTATAGGTAGAATTTTTTATTAAAAAGAAACATTACCGTTTAATATGTAATGTATTTTTTTTAGCTATATTATAGATTTTATTTAAATCAAACTATTTCTGAAGGTTGTGTAGTCTTTTATTTTTTCTATGGTACAACTCCTTCTGGTGGATCTCCAGTATTGTTAAGCATCCCTAAAATTTTTTAATCAATATCTTTTTGTAAATAGTAGACTGTAGTGAAAATTTTGTTTGTTAAAAATAAAAAGAATATAGTTTTCAAGCTTCATTCATCCAAAAGAATTTAATTAGATCTTTAGTGAGTTCTAGTGCCAAATTTAGATAAGACTTTTTTTCTTGTGCTTTAGTAGAATTTCAGATACATCATTTACCTTTATGAGTTTAGATGCATCTTAATTATTTGTGTATTTGTATATAAAAGTAGGTTTTGTTCAAAATATCCTTTTTGAGGTTGGCCACAGCTAACAAAATAAGTCTAAATTATACTTTCATTGTTAATCTTACATATAATTTACAGTTTCAATGAAATTTAGGATTGGGCTTTATAGGTAAATGAATGTTTTGTAAAGTAACGTTTTTTTAATGTTGTTTAGTCCTGTCAGCCCACCTGTTGTGGATCTCAGAACCATCATGGAAATAGAAGAAAACAGACAAAAATGTGGAGCTACACGAAAGTCAAATTCTGGGTTAGTTTAAAAAACCATAAAAAAGAAAAAGACTAAATTAGGTTGTATGTATGCCCTAAAGAATTAGAAAGATCTACTGGATCTGGCCTGCATCTGCATAATAGTTATAATCCCTCTTTGACAAAATTTATCTTCTGAAATACTATTTCTTAAATTTGTGCTAAAGATTGAGTTGAGTTTATAGATTAACTCTTGGGAAATTCAGTATTAACTGCTAGAAACTTGCCTTTAACATATCATTGCAGACTGTTTCTGTAGAAAAGCTAACAATTTAAGGCTTATTATACAAGTTCTCCTTGAAAAGTATATGTAGGAGGGCTCATATATAGCTATTACTTGACCATTAATAGTATAAACTGATATTAACACTTCGGTCCAATAATAGTAGAGTCACACCAAATAAATAGAAAACATTATGTGTAACCTTCATTAGCCAAAAATTAATGCTAATTGGTCTAATGTATAGCAAAATGGTTTTTCATGAAGTTAAACTTTCTCAGAAGCAGTGAAACTAATTGGTTTAATTCAATTTTTTTAGCAAAATGATACCTCATGGAGTTAAACTTTCTCAGAAGCAACGAAAAATGATCGCATTGACTACCAAAGAACACAGTTCAGGAACAAGTAGCATGGAAACAGTTTTAAATGCTTCTTCAAAAGCTCCCAAATCAGTGAATGCATGGTATGTTCTTATTTTTGTTAAAATTATATCTATGCACTAGCTTTTAAGGTGGTTGGATTCTGAGATTTTTCCAGCTTCTATTTCTAGTGTCTTTTCAAATATTTCATTCTTCCTTTGCTTTTAAGTTATACATTGAAACTTGAGAAACTAAACTTCTGTTTTTGTTTTAATTTTGGATGTATTGAGATTGCACATCATAGTTTTCAAATGTTCATATATATTTTATATGTGAATCCAATTTTTTCTTAGTATTTTAATTTCTCTTGCTAAAATGATTTAAATGATTTACTCTTCCAGCTTTTAATAAGTAACATATACCATAAGCAAATTTCATAAATGTGCTTCTTTTCAGCTCCTTTAGTTTTTTGTCATTCTGGATGCATCATAATTTACCCATAGTGGCAGCATTAATTAGGAATACTTTTCAAAGGTCAGATACCAAAGTTGGGATGTGTAAAATAAGTTCTCCCTGCTTCTCTGCCATCCTTTCTTTTGTTTGTATCCTGTATGATATATCTGGCTTAGAAGTATTTTTAAATTTGTCAGTGTTATTAAGTACCTTCTGCATGCAAGGCACTCTGCTAGTTTCTGGTAGGCAGCTAGGACACATTTGGTCATTAACTTTGTAGAGTATTTGGTGTAACTGTTATAAAACCAACTTTTGCTTTCACTAAACAAAAATGTGGAAAAGACCAAAAGGAAAAAAAGTTGATGTAAGAGCTGTTAGTATACTAAATATATTGTACTTTGAGAGAATTAACTAAACATTTTCAGAAACTTTGACCTTAGTAACATGGGTTTAGCTATCCCATCAATCAATTTCTTATTTTTAAAAAAGTAAATGAATAAAAGACCTTTATTTGTTTCTCTGGAAGCATCTTCTTTATAACCCAGTGTTCATCTCTGGTCTGAACTGGGTCTTTTCTAGGCCTGTGGAATATTTGTCATCTTGAGATAATTCCTTAATTATGTTGGAAATTTCCTTTCCTTTCCTCCAGAATTTGATCTTGTTTCCTATACATATCCCAAATTTTATTATTTCTTGATTTAGTCCTTACTTTGATGGGTAGTAAAACTTCAGTAGTTTTCTTTTTTTTTTTTTTCCCCATTAAGTTTATTGGTACATTTTAGGTATAAAATACAGTTACATTCATCATTGGGATCTTGTACCTTTACATGATGTATTTTGGTTCTTATTTTTTTCCCCTTCCCCTGCCCTCCCTTCACCCCCTCCACCCTTCCCTATTTGCAAAGACTTTGTTTCCATTTTTTTCCTTTTCTCATATTTTTTCTTTTCCCTTCTTTCCTTTCCCCTACCCCTCCCACTTCCCCTGCTCCTTTAGACCTTTTCTTCCTGTTACACAATATCAATTATACATTTTTTAAATTACAATATCAAGATCTAGGAGACATTACCACACATTTTACAGAATTTAAAAGGATATAGAAAGCATATTTCAAAAATCTGTTTTGAAATAAATTTGACAACTTCCAAGAAGTACTTTGGAAGACAAATTAATGAAACTAACTCTGGAGGAAATATAAAATTTGAATAGCACCTATTAAAAAAAGTATATTCCTAGCTTGAAAACTACCTGTATGACAACAGCAGGCTCATATACATTTTAACTGATAAATTATATCAAACAATTAAAGCAGAAAAAAGAAGGAACACTTCTGCCCGCATTTTAGGAACTCAACATTGTGCTAATCCTAAAACTGGATAAAGATAATAGAAGAAAAAGTATGAATATAGATAGAAATTTGTTTAACAAAACAAACTATTAGAAGTCAGATCTGGCAGTATGTAGAAAGTGGTTTTGTTATAGGGATGGCAGTGTTGGTTCAGCATTGGAAGATCCACCCCCAAAAGTCCTCATTTTTAAAGAGGAAAGGAAAAAGCCATATGATCCTGTCACTAGTTGGAGAAAAAGTATTGGACTAAATTCTACAGCTGCTCATGGTAAAAGCTATCAGGAGAATAGAAGTAGAACAGAACCTTCTCAACAGATTAAAGACATGTACTCCATACTTCCAGCAAGAAAGCCTTATATGAATGGAGAAGATACAATGCTTTCTCCTTAAGGTGGGGAACAGGGCAGTTATGCTTACTCTTTATCTGTCCATTAAACTTTGAAACCTAGGCCCCACCAAAATAGTCTGGCAATAAAATGACACAATTAGGATAGGATTGGCAAGGTAGAAGCAAAATCTTTATAGGTAGATGAAATGATCATCTACAGAGAAAATACTAAGAAATCTCTAGGAACCCCTAGAACTTGTATAACACAAGGTATATATAAAAATTCAGGTCTGTGTATACTTGCTATAAATGAAGAATTGGATATTGAAATTTAAAAGTTATGTAGGAGTACAAAGGACCTAGAAAAGGTAAAGAACAAAAAACAACAAACAACAAATCAAAAACAGTGCTGGAAGATGTTTAGTACCTAATTTTAAGACTTCTTCTAAAGCTACAGTAATCAAGGCAGTGTTGGTGTAAGAAAAGACATATAGATCATTGGAATAAAACAGAGAATCTAGAAATAGAACCACACATATATGGTCCACTGAGTTTTGAAAAATTATTTAACATTAGCATTTTATAGAATATAAACTCAATTCAAGAGCTGAGGAAGAGATAGTGTTTTCAGCAAACGGCACTAGAACACCTGGTATCCGTATATAAAAAATTAACCTCAACCCTTTATTTCCATACATGAAAATAACTTGAAGGGATCTATGAACCTAAATATGAAAGCCTAAAAGTATAAAACTTTAAGAAGAAATTATAAGGGAAAATGTTTATGAATTCAGGGTAGGCAAGAACTACCTAGGATACAAAAGACATGATGTATAAAAGAAAAAAATTGATAAATGAGATTCCATCAAAATTTCGAAGTTTAAATGACATCTTGAAAATGAAAAGTCGTCCTTAAACAGACCATATTTACAATGCATATAACCTATGACCAGAATATATAAAGAATTCTTAGAGCTCATTAATAGACAACCTAATGAAAAAGTAGACATAAAAAGATGATAAATAGCCAGTATAGCACAAGGAAAGGTGTGCAACTCTAGAATCAGAAAAATACTCATCAGTACAATAACAAGATTGAATTATACACTCATTAGGGAGATGAAGTTAAAAGTTTTAAAAGCCTTGTCATGACTTTTTCTTTTTGTTGGATTCTCCCCCTTTGTTTTAATTTGTCACGCCCAATAGATTCATTCTGCTGAGTTTCCTGGGGTTGTGATCCTCATTGTCTTTTCCTAGGCTATTGTCTAAAATTTTTTGGCGTGCTGGTTTGATATTCATGAAGTTCCTGAGGTGCTCTTTATCATGAAAGTATCTTATTTCTCCATCAATTCTGAAAGATAGTTTTGCAGGGTACATCAATCTGAGTTGGAGGCTGTTTTCCTTTAGGGCTTGAAATACATCACTCCAAGCTCTTCTTGCCTTGAGAGTTTGCACTGAGAAGTCTGCTGTGATTCTGATGGGCTTTCCTTTGTATGTGATTTGTTTCTTTTCTCTCACTGCTTGTAGAATTTTGTTCTTCTGTTGGATTTCTGGAATCCTAACTATTATATGCCTATGTGTAGATTTTTTTTGATCAAAGCTAGCTGGAGCCCTATATGCCTCACTTATCTGTATGTCAAGTTCTTTTCTTATGCTTGGGAAGTTTTCTGCCATCACTTCTGTGAAGAGTCTTTTTATGTCATCTGCCCTCTCTCCTGTTTCTTCATTGACTCCAATCAGCCTTGTGTTATTCTTCTTTGCATCGTCTAGCAGCTGCTGGATTGATTTCTCATGTTCCCTTACAATTGTAAAGCAATTTTTCTTTTCCTGGTCACTAATTGCAATCTTATCATCTGTATCTGAAATTCTATCCTCACATTAGTTCATTCTGCTGCACAGACTTTCGATGGAGTTTTTAATCTCCTGGAAATCTATTTGCATCTGTTTTATGGATTCCATTTGTTTCCTATATTGGGATTCCATCATGTTCCTCAGATCCTCTGTTTTTTTTATCTGTGTCCTCTCTAGATTTATTAATCATGTCTTGCACCATGAGCAAAATCTTTGCTGTTATCTGAGTAATTATTTCTGATTTCATTTTTCCCAGATCCGTTTTTGTTGCCAGTTCAGAGAGTCCAGGTGGTTGAGTATCAGATTGTTCCATCTTGTTTCCCTTTGGGGTTGCTCTAGGTGATCCAGAAGTCTGTTTTTGAGGCTTGTTTACATGTCTTCTCATTTCCAAGAGGTGGGAGGGTGTGCTTCTGGCACCCACACAGCTCACCTTCTCTGCCCTAGAACCTTGGGATGGCGGCCGGGGAGCTTCCCTCTGGGTTCTCAAACTTCAGTAGTTTTCTGTTAAGAATGTATATGCTACATACATTTTGGAGTTCTTAAATCCATGGAAATGTTGCTATTCTCTCTTTTATTCTTGATGTGATGGCTAGATTGGAACAGGATTCTAAATTGGAAATCATTGGAGAATCTGTTCTTTTTTCTTTCTTCTGTTACTTTTAGGAAGTCTAATACAATTTGAGTTATAATTCTTTTTATATTACTTCTTATTTTCCTTCTTCCACCTTTCCCCTCCCCACTGATAGCTTAATATAGGGCCTTTTCTTTTTCTCTGGTAGTTTGAAATTTCACAACAATGTACTTTAATAGGGATCTTTTTAAACATGTTATGCTGAGTACTTGCTGTCCTTTAATTGGGAACAGCAGGTCCTTAAGTTCTAGGAAAATCTTATGTACTATTCCATTGATACAGTACTTTTCTTTCTCACTGTTTTGGAGTTTACATCAGATATTGGTCTTCCTGAATTTCTCTATTTTTGTTTCCTGTTGTCCACATATAGTGGACCCTCAAGTTACTACTGGCCTGACATACGAACAACTTGGGTTAATTAGGTTAATGGAAGGTTCATCTGCCTCTTGTTACCTATAGCCTGTACCCAGGTAAACATCCAGATCTCAGCTGTATTGACTTAGAACCAACTTGAATTACAACCAGTCCTCGGGAACTCATTTGAGTATGTAAATCAAAAGTGTACTGTATATGCCTTCCTGGTCTATAGTCTTGAATATTTACTTGACTTTTCAACTATTAATATCCTTAATTGCCAAGAACTTTCTTATTTGCTGGTGATGATTGTTTACACTAGTATAATTGTCCCATCTGGCGGCTTATACTGCTTCTCAGGTGGTCTTTGATTTAAATAATGCATAAAAAGCCATTGATTTAGTAGACCAGATGTCATCATATTACATTTCCTTAAGAAAAACATTAAAATTATATTTAAAAAATTGTAATACAGCCAATTTGTTGTATAGCAGTTATAAATGCATATTATATACACCAATATAAGCAATGGAGTACTTATAAGATTTTCATGTTAAAATTAGAGAATTATTGATAAATACTCATGAATATAAATACATTTCTTATAATTTAATGAAATAAGTTTGATTACAGTAATAATTTTAAGTGATATGAATAGTATTAATATTTATATTTGAAGAGTAATTCAGATTCAAGCAACAACTAGATTCAGTCCATTTATAGATTTTTTATTAATTTTGTTAGTAAAAAGACTAATAAAAGTCATGAGATCCATTTTTTGCACCAGTGGCACATGCCACTGGTAATGTGTTAAAGATTAGTTGTATCTCTTGTAAGTAGCATACCATTTGTTTTTTTTTTGTTTGTTTTTTGGTACCGGGGATCAAACTCAGGACCCTGCGCTTGCAAGGCAGGTGGTGGGCCCACTGAGCTACATCCCTGGCCCCTGTTTTGTTTGTTTTTAATCCAGTCTTCCAATCTATGGCTCTTAATTGGAGAGTTGAGACTGTTTACCTAGAGAGTTAGTACTGAAAGGTATTGGCTGATTCCTGTGATTGTGTTATTTTTCTGTAGTTTATTCCTTTATTTTTCCATTTTGCTTAACTTCTCACCCTGCTTTTTTTAAAAATTTATTTAAAATTAACTTTATTGTCAAACACACACATACAGAAATTAAAACCATTCAAAGAAAAACAATGCAAGGGAAAAAAACTACAATAATATTCAAATACGGTAGAACTGAACCAAAACAAAACTGAGAAGCACTTAAACATTTTTCCATATAACTTAATAAAACATCTCAAGCAACAACAAGACACCAGAGGATGTGATTTGTCTCAGAAAGATCCCCAAAACCAACATTGAACAAATAGAGGTCTGGGAAAAAAACTCCAGTTAGCTAGCATACTCCACATATGCCAAACTTCTACCTAATTTAAATTTCAATACAGTCATATGACATGGGAAGGAAACACAATCCGAGAAATATGTTATATACCCTGTTTTTTGTATTGACTCCTTTATAGGCCACTTGGCATTGTTGGCATCGTTGTCTCTGTCTGTGATATCCTTGGTTATTTTTTGTTATGTATTTCTTAAGGTAATCTTTGTCATGGATGGTCATTACTTCATCATCAGATTTGAAAGATAGTTTTGCAGGATACATTAATCTGGTGTGAAATTGTTTTGTTTTGTTTTGTTTTTGGCTTCAAGAACTTCCTTCCGAGCTCCCCTAGCCTTTAACGTATGTGTTGAGAAATCTACTGTAATTCTACTAGGTTTACTTTTTTAAGTGTTTTCTTGTTTTTCTCTAGTAGCTTTTAAAATTCCATCCTTGTGTTGGACTTCTGGGATTTTAATTATGTGTCACAGAGAGGTTCTTTTTTGAGTGTGGCTATTTGGGTTTCTATGTGCCTCATTTACCAATGTATTGAATTCTTTTCCTAACATGGACAATTTTCTGCTGTGATGTCTATAAACAGATTTTTTACAGCATTTGTGCTGTCTTCTAATTTTTAATTCCTATCAATCTTAGGATAGTCTTCTTTGAGTCATCTAGCAGCTTTTGATCCATTTCCCATGATCTCTTGTTAAGGTATCTCTATATGAGCTCCTGCATCAGTTCTATTTTCTACTTGTAATACTCTCCTCACATTGGTTGCTTCTGTTGCCCATACTTTCAGTACAATTTTTTATATTCTGAATTTCTGTTTGGTATCTTTTTGTAGGCTCTTAATTCTTTACTTAACTGGTCATTTGTATTTTGTATCATTTTGTTTACCTCAGCTAGCTTATAGTTTCTATATTCTTTAAGCATGGTGATCATTTTATCAGTTTAGTCCATTATCTTTTTAATTGTATTGGGTTTTTTTTGGTTTTTCTCTTCTTTCCCTTCATATATTTCAGCCATTTTGTTTTTCTATTTCCTTCCTATCACTGGCCTTTGGGTCAGCTTTGGGAAGGTTTTTGCCTTGTCTTTTTTTTTTTTTTTTCCTCTTTCTTTTGTGCTGAGGGTTGGGGATCAATTAGAGAAGAAAGATTCTTGCTTTAGTTAGTTCCTGTTTCCTGGTGATGGGATCTTGGTTTTGGTTGCTTTTTGGTATTGTTCCACCTATTCAGTCTAGTCAGTTTAATTGGATTAGACCATGTTGCTGTGTTGCAAGGAGAGACTCCTTACCAGTTATTTCAACACCAACAGATCCAACCAAACATCAGTCATGAACATTAAAACATGTCTCGAGCCCTTTAACAATGACCCATAACATCTGTAATATGCTACTACTAACAAGTAGTTTGGGATGGGTCAGTAGAAGGAAAAAAGAGAAAAGGGAAGGAGGATAATAAAAAAAAAGAAGAAAAAGAGAAAAAAAATAACAGATGAGAAAGAGGGGAGCTCAAACTCTGGTGATACTATTTTTATAACTAAAGGGCTGGTGAGGGGAGGTTTGAGAGAATATTTGGGAGAGGGAGAAAGGATGCAGAGGGAGATGAATGTAAGTGGAGATTGAAGGAGGCCATAGGAAAGTCAGAAATTGTTAATATGTTGATAACATTCTTGTGTTTGGATCCTCTATGCAGTTTTGATTAGGATTATTCAAAGCTCTACTTTTCTCCTTTGCACATAATCAGGTACTTCCCATATATTTGCTAGATAAAAGGAAGAAAGGAAAAGAGGAAAGATAAAGGAATAAGAAAGAAAGGAGTAAAAAAAGGCAACAACCTCTCCCCGCCAAAACCCCACACAGTGCAAAAACAGAAAATTAAATTGTCCTCACAGTCTTATTTATATTGCAGTCTGAATCCAACCAGTGAGCTCTTCCCCCCACTTTCACAAGTGGGGAAGGTTTGACTTGTAGGGGGCTCTGGATGGATTTCTGGGTCTGTTTTCTGCACCCCCACCCTCCTTAGAATGTTGCTGTGGCCACCACCTGCTTTTTTTCCCTCACTTAATCAGTCTGCTGCCCACTTGTGCAGGTCTCCAAGCTAGTCCTCCCCTATGATTTGTTGAGTTGCCTGCCTGTGACTGAGAAGGCTTCTTGGTGATCCTCATCCTGCTTTCCTGGTGCAAACCACGCTCTGGGTGTAACTAACTGGAACCCTTTGCCTTTGTTTTAAGGTCAGAATCACTAAGTTGTAGCGTGCGGTGTGATTTGCTCTGCACCCAGTTTTCTGCCAGTTTTGCATAGATCATCTCAATATCTGTTCTCTTCGCTGCATGAAAAAACCCTGCAGCTGTTTGTGTTCTCCCTCCACAAGGTTTCTAATAACCACATTGCAGGATGCCCTCTGGTCAAGGCACCTCTCTCAGGCTTTCTGTATGCTTCCGTCTTTGCCTTCCACAAAACATCACTCTTCAGCCTGTAAGCTTATTGATGCTGTAGAACCCACCATGCTCAGAAACCCCCAGCTCACCAACCCCAGCTTGGGGCTCCTGCACAGGCACCTGCGGGTGAGCAGTGGGCAGTGAGCAGGATATCCCACAAGCACAGCTCTCCTGGTAAGTGGGGGAAGAATGAGTGAGTTCCTATCTGGGGCCAATCTGTCCATTTATGTCTCCAGGGTCTCTTCACAGTCGCTGCCCACTCAGTAGCCCCTTTAACCATGGCTTTCTCTGCACTTAAATCTAGGTCCTTGATAAGGATCATGTGCATGTTGTCAGCTTTCCCAGGGCCTTTGAGTGTTTTCTCAGATACTAAAAGGCTTTTCAGTCTCTAGTGCCCAGATCTGAGAATATCTCATTCACTGTGTTTGTTTTCTCATTGTGGCAGGTAGGAAGGTTAAGAGTCTATTCCAGCAATGTGACCTCTGCTGTTGTGCAGGATTTCTCTCTCATGGCATTAGATCCTCTCCCAAGGTGGCCTGTGTGCCAGTCTTGGGGTGTAAGGGGTGGTTCAGATCAGGGATGATCTAGCTTTCCTTCTAAACAATCCGTCCCATGCTAGATTCAGGTCTGGTTGGATGTCTCTTACCCTTCCTGTGGACTACTTTCTTAGCCCCCTATTTCTGTGTAGTACCTATTTTTTTCTGGAGCACATCTTTGGAACCTCTCACATGCACTGCTGCCCCTAGACAGCCATCTCTTTCACCCTTGTGTTTTATATTATTGAGTTCTAGGAGTTATTTTATAGTCTCAATACAAGCTTTTATCCAATGTATGTTTTATAAATATTTTGTTTTCTTTATGGTTTCTTTTGAGCAGAAGTTTTTAATTTTTGGTTAGGTCTACTTACCAGTTCTTTATTTGTTGATTATTGCTATCTGTGCCCTCTAAAAACTTTTGCATACCAAGTTATGAAGATAATGTTTAGTTATTTTCTAGATTATTTAATTTTGGAGTATAGGATGAGATAGGCATCAGGATTTATTCTTTATGAGGACTTCCAGTTGTAAATATTCCACTTGTTGAAATACTTTTCTTTGCTCACCAAATTGCTTTGGCAGTTCAACTATTGAAAGTAAAATGACTACAGTATATTTGAGGGTGTAACGAGCTCTCTCTGCCCTATTTGTCAGTTCTTATGCCAGTATCACACTATGTTGATGACTCTTAATTTGTTTTATCTTTTTCCAACTTTCAGTTTTGAGTTTTTTTAAAGAATATATTGGCCAATCTAGGTTTTTTTGGTATTTCATATAACTTATAGAATCAGTTTATCAGTTCTATAATGAAAAAGCTCTTGAGGCTAATTCAGTTTTAAGTAGTATAGATCTCAATATAATTTATTTTTTAAATTTTTTTTCAAGATATTTGTCCATACCAAAACTTGTTTGAATCAAGTTGTTTATAATATTTACTTATTCTTTTAATTTTTGTAATATCTTGTATTACCTATTGCCCCATAACTAATTATCCCAAAAAAACTCTTGAAAACAACCAGCATTTATTATCTCACAGTTCCTCTGGGACAGAGATCTTTGTTTTGTATTTCTGGCTCAAGTTTCTGACAGTGCTGCTGCAATCAAGATTTGACCAGGGCTATAAAAATTTCAAGGTTTGACTTGGGGAAGATCCTCTTCTCAGCTCACTAACATGGATATACTTTAGACTGACATTTTTCCTGCTATCATTACATTAAAGATATCTTTCCAGTTTTCTAGCCTTCATTGTTCGTGAAACAAGCTAGCCATTTCTTATTGTATTATATTTCTTTGGCTACTTTCTAGATTTTCTTTTTATCTTTAGCTTTAAGTAGTTGTGCCTATGCTATGCCCAAGTATGATTTTCTTTGCATTTATCTTTTGGTATTTGCTAAAATTCTCAAATCTTTAAATTTATGTCTTCTATTAAAGTTTAGCAATTGTTTCTTTTTTTTTTTTTTTTTTTTTTTGCTTAAATTCTTTTTTTGGTACATTTTAGGTATACAATACATTTACATTTGTCATTGGGTGCTTGTACCTGTACATGATGTATCTTGGTCCTTATTTTTTCCCCATTACCTGTGCGCCCTTCACCCCCTCCACCCCTCCCTGTTTACAAACACTTTGTTTCCATTTTTTTCTTTTCTCATAATTTTTCCTTTCCTTTCTTTCCTTTCCCCTTTCCCCTTCCACTTCCCCTACCCCTTTGGACCTTTTCTTCCTATTTCAAATTATCAATTATTCGTTTTAATCCTTATTTACACTTTCAGTTTCTCATACTAGAGAAACTATTCAATATTTACACATGTGTGCTATTTATTTCACTTAAGAGTATGGCCTCAATATGCACCCATTTAGCTATAAGTGTTTTTTCTGCTGTATCTCTCCTCTGCTTCTGGTACTGCAGTCATACAGGTTAGACCTTTTAAGATTCCATAAATCACCATGGCTGACTCAAATTTTTTTCATTCATTTATTTTCTCTGTTCTTAAGATTCAAATTTTTCTATTGATTTATCCCATTTATTCACTCTCTCTGCTAAGTCCATCCAAGTGAATTTTTTTATTGTATTACAATTTCTTGAAACTATTTTGTTCTTTTGTTTGTTTTCTTCTGCCTAGTTTACCTGTTCATTAAGCCATTCTGCACATATTTTTGTTGCTATAATCTGAGGCACAGTTACAATAGCTACTTCAGTGTCATTGTTGATTTCAACATCTGGGTTTATCTGCCCTGTTGGTATTCATTGGTTCCTTTTTCTTATGGCATTGTTTTGGTTGGTTGACCATAGATAGCAATGATCCAATATCACATTGAAAACTCTTCAATTATATCATTATAAAATTTTTGGCATATATTCTATTGTCTCCTTTTAATCTTCAGCAATACCCTTTTACAAAATGTATGTTTTAACTTGATCTTTGCTTTCTTTTATAGGACATCTGCTTTACATTCATTTTCGTGCAAGTCATTCTGGGATTTCTCAATAGAAGATAAAAAATATGTTATTAACCATAGTTCAGGAGATCATGTCAAAAAGACTTGTTTTAAATGGATTGAAAATTCTCAGACCCCAAAAGTTGTAAGGTAAAAAAACTTTAATATATGTTATATTTAAATATTATATAGTGGTTTTGTGCTCTGAAATGATCTTAAAAATTTTATAAAATAGATTTTATTTTTTCAGTAATGGAGAATGAACTCTAGGATTGCTGAACTGCATGCCCACCCTGTTTTAAGTTTTTTGAAACAAGAGTTTTGCTAAGTTGCTCAAACTAGCTTCAAACTTTCAATCCTTCCTCAGTCACTTATCTCAGCTAGGATTACATGGATGCACCACATACCCAGCTATGAGGCAGGCTCTTATACATTGTTTCACATTCAAATTTAAAATTAGAGCATGCTTATTCCTTCCCTCTTTGAAATATTTGACTTACGGTAAAGTGAATGTATTTCAATGGTACAATTTGAAATTTTGGTACACACTCATGAAATCCATACTGCATTCAAGATAGTGAACATAATCATCATTCTCAGAATTTTCCTTATTCCCCTTCCCCTCAATCAATTACCATTTTACTTTTTTCAGTATAGATTAGCCTTTATATTTTAGAATTTTATGTCAGTAGAACCATATAGTATGTATCCTTGTTTAGAATCTTTTCTTTTAATTCGGCATAATTATTTTGAGACTCATCAATGGTGGTTGTGTTTTTTTGTATGGATATACCATAATCTACTTATTTATACATCTGTTATCATACTTTTGGGTGTGTCTTTTTCTGTAGCTATTTTTGGTAGTAGCTTTTAAAGTCTAGTATATTTTTAAAAAATGTTTCATATTTTAAAAACCTATGTGAACATCTAGCCATAATTTTAAACAATATTATAATAAAAATAGCTTCCTTGCCATGGTATGTTAATTCTTAATCATAGTTCAAAATGAAAAATCCTCGGGTTTTTAGAAGGCCAATGTTAGAAAAAAAGAAAATGTTTGAAATTGGTTGGATAGATGAAGACTTATTTTCTTATTTTTGCTAATATGACTATCTCTTAAAAATATTAACGCTTAGAATGTTTTAGATTAAAAAAAATGTAATGAACAGTGTCAGTTGTGACCAGATTCTTCTAATTTATGTAATAAATTATACTTTATTTCACTGGATGTAAAACTTTTCTTCCTCTTTTAAAAAAAATCTTGTCTCTCATTCCAGTGTATCAAACAGACAAATATAAACTGATTGGAGCAAGGAGAGGGGACTGGTAACCATAGTAGTTTAACTTCACATCACATACCTGCCCTACAGGTAGCTCCAGAGGAACTGACTTGTAACAGTATTGCTTGGAAACTACTGATTAGATAAAGATATTTAGATATTTTTACTGCTGATATTGTGACTGGCTTCTTTATTTCTTACAAGTACATTTAAGAGCAAAGTTCTTGAGCCATTTTCTTATAAGACAGAAAATATAGAGATCAGAAAGAATCTGTAGAAGTCATCTAGTTTACTTCTGTAACTTCAAATACTTTTAGCAGTGGAATGCTATTTTAGAATAAAAATCATAATTGGAACTCTAGCATAAAAGAGATACCAGTGTAAGTCTTTTTACATATAAATTTATGTTAAAAATTTATTGTTTATGATGGGATCACAGATATAAATTGGGTACAGTTTAAGACATTGATAGTCTTAATACAGGGTGTAATAAATTTTTTAAATTACTACAGTAAAAGACACATTGCCATTAATCTTCCTCAAAATATTCCCCCCTACTTCGAATCCACATCCCATTGTTCTTGCCACTTTCTGAAGCAGTTCTGGAAGTTCTCTTTTGTGAGTGTCTTGAGTTATGCTGTGGTAGCTGCCTTAGTGACCTGAATTGATTCAGAGTGTTTACTTTCCATGATCATTTTGATTCTGAAGAAAAGCAAGAAGTCACACAGTGCAGATCAGGTAAATAAGGTGGATGAGGACCACCTCAAACTTTGTATCCAAAATCAAACTTAACATTTTCCTCATATGTCTTTTTAAGAAAATGGAAATCAAACAAAAATAGAGAAAACATAGAACAACTCATTCTTCCTTAGTAGCACTTGAAAGCCTTTGTCTCCTCCGTTTTCTTCAGTAATATTCAGTGTCTCATCAGGACATGGCAGGTTTTAGCCCTTAAATATTTCTTTAATACATATACAAAACTGTCTCCAAGACCCTGGCCTTCATTCATTCTTCTGTCTTTCACTTGAGCTACCAGAGTAGCCCTCCTGACTGATCTTGTCATAGCCTTTCTTCTAATATATTGACCTATTTTGTTCTTTTTAAAAATGTAGTGTATTGCTTTTATGATAAAAGCTAGAATTCTTAATGTTATCTTTAAGGCTGGCTCCTGCCAGCCTCTTTAGTTTTGTCTTACAATGTAACCTTTGTAGTCTAGCCTTCCAGGATTATTGTTCTCAAATGCATTGTGCATCTGTCTACCTTCTTACCCTTTGACTAATTGAGTTTGACTGTTTTCAGTCTATTTGGTCATATATTTTGGAAAAGTCTGACTTCCTTTATTGGGTCAATTTCTTAATGTATTTCCATAGCATTTCTTCGTTTTACCTTTCACAGTGAATTAAAACTGTAGCTCTTGTTTTAAGTAATATTTGTTTCTAATATAGTGAGTTATGTTGCATGCCTTAAACATGTAAATTTGAAAGTATGAAAATTAAGTTCATTTTTGTAATACTTTACATTTTAAATATTAACTATATATTGAAATTTAAAATTTTTTTCTTGGATAAGTAACTGTTTTAGAACTCAAAAAATGTTAAGGACCTGCGGTTTCATAGTTGATCGCTAGAGTGTGCTATAACATCATGGTTCCTAATTGTGAAAATGTGTGCCATAATAGGTACACTTTTTGAAGTTTGAATTGAAGAAGTGTATGGATCAAACATGTATTTATGGCATGATTGTTATGGAAGTTAATGTCTTGAATAACTGTGACTAATATTTGACAGTGATTTTGAAAAAGAAAACAGATTGAATTTTAGTTTTTATTTTATAGAAGTTATGTAAATAGTAAGCTATTTTTTAAAAAAGGAAATATAAAACAGCACAGACAAAATAAAATATTCACTAAATTACAGGACATAATAACATATACATAGTAACATCATAGTAACATATGCTAGAAACAACATTTTACTGGCTTCTGTTGGGTATATATAAAAATAAAATATTCAGGCTCATCTTTTTTTTTTTGGTACTGGGGATCGAACTCAGGACCTTATGCTTGCGAAGCAGGCAGTGGAACCACTGAGCTAAATCCCCAGCCCCAGGCTCATCTTTTAATGTGTTTAAAATGTAGTTGGTAAATTTAAATGTGGACACATAGAAGTTTTATGACAGAAAAAGAATGCAACTGCGGTACAATGTAACAGTATTAAATGGTTGCAAAGTGATATATGATTGTATGCCAGATAAGAAGTTCAAAGAAAGAAAAATCACCACAGGCTAGAGTTATTAGGAACAACTTCATTGAGAAAGAAGGGCTTGAACTGTTGTAGTTTATAAACATTTTTATATTCAATTATAAATGTGTGCTTATTATGTTTATAGTCATGTGAATAATAGAAAAATGGATCACTTAATTACTGATCCCTTTCACTGGGATGGCTTTTTTGTGTGTGTGCTGGGGATCGAACTCAGGACCTTGGGCTTGTCAGGCATGGTGCTGCTGAGCTAAATCCCTGGCCCCGGGGTGGGATTTTTAAAAGAAGAAATAATATAGAAGAAAGAACAATATAAACTGAGGAAATACTGGGAGTTAAAGCAAGAAGACAGGAATGCTTATGATCCTTTGGGGAGTTAGGGTGGCAACAGTGAAAGGCGCTCATCTCAGAAAATTCTGCAAATCAGATATTCTTCTAATTTTAGAAAATGTGACCCAGCTCTCCCCCAAAGCCTGGCCAAGAAAGGCAGTGTCATTTAGGGATGTTAAAAAGTACAAAGAGGGATTTATACAATTTTTACCTTTTCATTGTTACTTAGGTATTTCATGTATTTTCTTTCATTTTCATCTTACTTAAAATAGCTTCTATGATTCTGGATGAGAAAATGCATTTGTGTTCCTAATTATCTAATTAGTAAGAAAAAGTACTTATGAAATCAAAAATCTATCTTATGTAAAAATCTGTTCATAGTTTGTTTTTATTTTAAATAAAATTTTATACTAGCTCAATTACAAAGATTTTTACATAAGTTCCTTTAAAGTCTTTGACAATAGTATTGTAATATCCATCACACCAGTTTACTATGAGGCTTATATCAGTGTGGGTATGAAAATGCTTCATAAATTATGAAGTGTTACATAAATTGTTATATTTAAGCTCTGGTTGTTTCACTGTGATGTAGCAAGACCTGTACGGTTTAAGACATTTTGGTCCAATTGTTCAGATATTTTAGCCATTGATACAATTTTCAAAGATAGAGCTTGTGGTTGCTGCTTCTTACTTAGCAATTAAATAGTAACAAATGGTTGTACTATATTTTTGCATTTATTTGAGGGTGTCAGAACATTTTAATTGATCCCCAGAACATCAGGATTATATTTAGCACCTTGAGTCGTTCTGTATTTTTGTTCTATATTAATACTTTAATGCTCTAGAAAACTTGTATTCTATGGCTGCCTTTAAGACCTTCCAAGGGACTTAACCAGGGGACTTTGTGTTTAGTTTCTCTCAAAGGTAATTTCATCAGAATAGAATTTATATGCATTTATTTCATATTCTAGTCTAGATTCGCATCATCTCATAATCTCATAGTAAGTTTATCCTAACCTCTTTCTAGTTAATTTTTTTTTTAACTTCATTTTTCTCCTGGCCTAAAGCTGTCTTCTGTTTTATCCTGGAGATTTCTCTTCTTTTGGGTGTCAGGTAAAGATCCAGCAGCTTTAAAGTTATAGAATGTCATTAAAGATTAGGATCTTATAACTAGAACTATTCTCACTTCATTTTTTATTTCAGTACCTCTATCTGGAAGAAAAAGTTACCAGTAATTCAAAGGAATTAGGAACGTAGAAACAAAACTGCTTTTATTTTACCTTATACTTAAAAAAAAGAAACTTTGGCTTTCTCTTTCAGTCATTTATTCTCTAATTACTTTTTAATAAACAAATATGTTTCAGGTATTCTACTGGACATTGAGATACAAAGATGAACGAAACAAATGAAATATCCTGAGAGACTAGTCTAGCAGTTAAGACAGACATGTAAGCAATAATGACACAGTATATGAAGTTTTACAATAATAATTAAAGTCATATAGGAAGAGAAAGAAGGTGATATTGAGCCTTCCTTAAAAAATGAGAAGATGTTTGACATAGAATGTATTTCAGACTAAGGGAAATAAGTGAAAAAGACCTGGTTTTGAATTAGTTCTCTGCTACTTAACCCAGTTTGTGAATCAGGCAAATTTTATAAGACTCTTTGAATTTTAGTTTCCTGTTATGTATAACAAAAATAATATATCTTTTTCACAGAGTATCACAAGGATTAAATGAGACAATATATATGAAAGTACTTAGGCTATCAGTACACTTGTTTGCCCTTACATACACATCAGGTCTACATATTTTAGCTTTCAGTGCATTTTATATACTCTCCAGCCTTATTGTTTCTTTTTAATTTTATTTCCCTTTTAAATCTCTTCCTTACCATCAATCTATCATTTTTTGTTTATTGAAGAGAACACTTAACTTTAAGTAAGCCATCAAAAGTTTAAAGTTCCATGTATTTGTACAACTCAAATCCTGTCTCAGAGCTATTCTCCCCAATGTTACTGTTATTTCCTTGGTGAAACCATCAGCATAGGCCTTCTTTCATTTTATGTTGTTCTCTGAATCCATAGTACTTTGCATATATTAATACAGATATCAGTTATAATATTCTCATATTGTTTTGTTGCTTAAGTATAATATTTTCAAATCTCCCCTTCCAGAAATTTTTGAAGGGAAGAGATTGAGTATTAATCAGCCTGATTTTTAGCACTTCTCATAGTTCTAAGATATGCCCACTAAATGTGCGTAATTGAATCAGGAAGTTAGTATTTTAGGCTTTGCTTTCTATGCTCATCTAGGTGTCAGTTTGCTCATTGCTGGAAGAAGGCATTTGATCAATTTAGGTAATCTGTAGAAACTTCTCTTGATGTAAAATTCCACAATTTGGCCAGTCATTACACTACTTTTTTTCAGTTTTTTCCTCTTAGAATGCTTCCCATCTGCTTCATCATATAATCTTTATTATTGCCTTCTAAGTTCTTCTCCCTGAATTCCTCTCCAGTGACTAAAACATTTTTATTTTTATAGTCTTTGTAGTTAATAGAACTCAGCTTGTTAAATACTGTCCTAAATTCTGTTGCATTGTTTTATGTCATTTTATATGTTGTTTCCTCACTTAGCTTATGAACTATCAGAGATCGAGTCTTATATTCTTGTTCTGTGTATAATCCTTAGCTTATCAAACCATATTAGTCATCCACAAAATTTGACTCGTAATTATAGTGGTACCTTGGTTCACAAACACTTTTGTTTGTAAACACTGCATTGGATGACGAACATGATGCAACCATCTTTCCCACATGAACACAAATGTGGCCTCTTTTCCAGAATCATGCAATGAATTGAGTTCATGAACTCAGGTACTACTTTATCTGATTTCTATGTATTTTGAAACTTAGTATTTAAACATATCTGTAGATTATTTTGTTAACTTGTAATTTTAAAAGTAGGCCTGATTGCACACATTAATTCGCCTCCTGAGGCAGGAGCCTATATCAATTAGCAGTTTACTAATAATTACTAGAAGTTTTAATCTCCAATTTTGACATTTGTTTTACAGATGTTCTAGTCACGGTACTTCAGGACCAGAAGGCAACCATATTTCAGATTTACCACCTCTAGACAGTCCCAAGTAAGGTTAACTGATTGATTTGGGGCCTCTACAGCTAAAGTTGCTGCTTAGCATTGACAGAGAATGTTATGAAATTGGGAATACTATGGTATTAAGTAGAATGTATTATTTGAATATTCTCTGCTCCACACTTTTATTTATTTATTCATTCATTTATTTAGTTAGTTATAGTGCTTCGACTTCATCCCCACATTCTGGAATTTTCTGAAAATTTCCATGTAACACTGATCCAAATAAAATAATAACTATCCTTTTTTTCTGTTACCTGTTCTTTTTGTAATCTGCAAAAGCTTCCAAGTCCTCTTATATAGTTGTCACTGGAGGAAAACACGTAGCATTGCTTATTTCAGAGGAAATTCTGTGCTGTCAGTATTGGAGAAGTTGATTGAAACTCATTTTTATTGTTCTTACAGTCCCTGGCTATCTTCTTCATTGACTGCTCCTGTGGTAGCTCCAGTCACTTTTGCATCTATTGTAGAAGAAGAGCAAAAACAGGAAGCAGCTCTTATCAGAAGTCGAGAAAAACCATTGGCTCTGATTCAGGTACATAATATAACTATCAGGGTCTAATTTAAGGAAGAACTACCCTACATTTCATCTTTAGGTCTTAAGAAGATTGTATTTGTTTGCTTTGGGCAGGTTCCCTTATCTATCAAATTAAAAATTTAAATGATATATAAAACTAGTCTGAAACATTCAGTAATTTAAACATTAATTGAAGGTGTTCAGGATAATTAATTTGGAACCAATAAATTGTGATAGAACTTATATTTTGGGCCAGGGATTTAGTTCAGTGGTTTCGCCGCCTGCTGTGCAAGTGCAAGGACCCGAGTTTGATCCCTGGTACCAAAAAAAAAAAAACTTATATTTTTAGTTTTGGTAATGCTTTAGACTCTTTAGATATTTAACAGTGTTCAGTGCTATACTTGGCTTGTGTACCAGTTAAAGTTTTTAAATTTTAAGCAGCAGGTAGCAACTTTGGGTAATTTAAGAAAGATAGAATTTATTTGAGGAAAGCTAGAATTCTACAGACTTGGCTGAGAGAGTAGACAGCCAGGCTTGGACATAGACCCATAGTGGCACTGGAATGCAGAAGCAAGATTTTTTTTTTTCCTTACCTATTTGCTATGTTATACCTTGTCATTTGTTGTGGTTTGTTTTTTAACAATTTACATTTGAGCTTCTAGGCAAATCATTTTAAAAATAGAACAGTAGGGTTTTATTTATTTATTTATTTTTTTGTATTAAATTCTTTTATTGGTACATTGTAGGTATACAACACAATTACGTTTCTCATTGGGAATTGTACCTTTACATAATGCATCTTGGTTCTTATTTTTTCCCCATTCCTAGCCCTCCCTTCACCCCCTCCACCCTTCCCTATTTACAAAGACTTTATTTCCATTTTTTCCATTTCTCATCATTTTTTCCTTTCCCTTCTTTCCTTTCCCCTGCCCCTCCCACTACCCCTACCCCTTTGGACCTTTTCTTCCTTTTTTTTTTTTTTGTATTAAATTCTTTTATTGGTACATTGTAGGTATACAACACAATTACATTTCTGATTGGGAATTGTACCTTTATATAATGCATCTTCGTTCTTATTTTTTCCCCATTCCTAGCCCTCCCTTCACGCCCTCCACCCTTCCCTATTTACAAAGACTTTATTTCCATTTTTTCCATTTCTCAGCATTTTTCCTTTCCCTTTTTTCCTTTCCCCTGCCCCTCCCACTACCCCTACCCCTTTGGACCTTTTCTTCCTATTTTACATTATCGATTATTCATTCTAATAATTGGTACATTTTACGTATACAATATAATGACATTCATCATTGGAAATTTGCACCTTTACATAGTCTCTCTTAGTTCTTGTTTTTCACCCTTGCCCAGCCCTCCCTTCAACCTCTCCATTCCTCCCTATTTACAAAGATTTTGTTCCTATTTTTCCATTTTCTCATATTAATCCCATTCCCTTCTATCCTTTCCCCTAGCCCTCCCACTTCCTTCCCCTTTGCCCCTTTTCTTCCTATTTCACATTACCTATTATACATTTAGTCCTTATTTACACAAGAAATTAAATTTTCATTTGACATAGGATAAAGTTTGTTTTACATTTGAAATCATGAGAAGCAAGATTTAGAGCACTTGCACACTAATAGAAAGTATCTCACATGATAAAACTGTTGGAATGAATGGATTCCAAAAATTTTAAGTTTATTTTTCCTTCTACTTGAAGATTCGATTCAAGGGAGAGGGGTGTGTTAGCTTTCTCATCACTGAGACACAAAACCCAATACCCAGAATTTAAATGAGGAGAGGTTTAGTTTTTTCGTGATTTCAGTCATTATCCTCTGATTCTAAGGAAGAGCGTGGCAGTGGAAGGGCATGGCAGAGCAAAGCTACTTAGTTTATGGTGTCTGGAAAGCAGAGCCGGGGAAGAGTGCCAGAATAGCAAGGGCAAGGGCCCAGACACAGATCACAAGGCCTCCATGACCCACCCAAAGCAAACCAAGTTGAAACTTCACCCTAACTGCCACATTCTACCCCTTTTCAATGTGCTACCTAAACACTTCTCCTTAAAACATACTTAATCTCCAAATAAAGAAAATAAGTTCATAATTCCATCTAACCATAACACAACTATTCTGTCAGTCAGAAATTCAATAATCATTTCCCCAAAGTCTCAACAGTTCCATCATTTTTCAAAAGTCCAAGTCTCTTCTGAGACTCAAGGCAGATTCCTAGCTGTAAACCCCTGTAAAAATCAAAAACGATTAATGTAATCCCAAAGTACAGTGATACAGAGTAAACATTCCCATTCCAAATGAGAAGGAATAACGGTATAACAAAGAATCCAACCAAAGGGGAAACATTAAATTATATAGCTCCACATCTGGCATCCTAGACACACAGTGATAAAATGAGAGTTCCAAGGGGCTCGGGTGGCTCCACTCCTGTGGCCTTGCTGGTTGCTGCTGACACAGCTCCTCTCTTGGGTGACTACACTCATAGCCTGCAACTTTCCTGGGTAGACATTCTACATTCCTAGCATCTTCGACTTCCTAGGGTCTCTTCCTTTGATTTCATTCCCACAGCTTAATGCACTCAGAGGCTCCTTGCTTGACCTTTTAGGCCTTTCTTTGAAGTCAGAGTAAAAGTATCCCTGACCCCACAACTCTGTGTGCCAGTAAAATGAGCATTATGTGGGCATTGCCAACATCTACTGTCAGTGGGGGTAGTAGTCAGGGCCTCTTGGATCATGGCTGCAGCAGCCTCTGAATACCTAGATGTTTGAGCATGGTGAAATGAATACCAGGGAATTCATTCCCTAGGAGGCCCTTCTCTAGCAGAGGTCCCAGGGATTCTTCTCAAAAGAAAGATTGATACTTTTGTACCCTCAAGGCTGCAATGAGTGGGGTCTTGATAATTCCTGATGTACTGTTAAGGTATCTTCTTGTCCCTGTATAAAGTACTTTGTTTCCTTTTAATGGCACTGATGTCTTTAGCAGCCACACCTCCTTTAGCCCTAACTTTCAAGGTAGTTCCTTTTAAGCCCAAATTTAAGTTTTTCTAATTTTTCTGCCCTTCTTTTTTTTTTTTTTTTAAGACAGGGCCTCACTATGTAATCCAGGCTGACCTTGAACTCACTATGTACCCCAGGCAGGCCTCAAATTCATGACAGTCCTCCTGCCTTCACCCTCCCAAGTGCTGGGATCACAGGTGTGTGCCACCACGCCTGCCTGCCTTTTGCCCCTTCTCCCTGTAAATCTGACTAAAAGCTGCCGTCTGTGCCCATGCTACAGCCTAAATGCTAGGCTGTCATAAAATTTCCTCCTCCATATTAATTAGTCCTCTGCCATTAATCTCAGTCTTCCACAAAGCCTCAGAACCCGACCAAAATGTAAACAAATTTTCTTCCAGAGTATAATACATGTGGCCTCCTGTCTACCTGCCAGTGGAGTCCTTGTTTCCAAGTGAAACCACCTGGTCCTGGCCTTCATTGTCCTCATTCCTATCAACATTTTGGTCTTCTGTTACTGCCCCCCAAGCTCTAATATTGCCTACCAAACACTGCTCACAACATTCTAGGGCTTCTGTAGCCTGCATCTCCAAACTTTGTCAAACTGCTCCCACAAACCAGTTTCAAAGATTTCTGAACCACCTGTAATCACCCCACATCTCAAGTATCAATTTTTTCTGTATTAGTCGAGTAATACATAATATTCAACACCCACAACTTAAGGAAGAGAGGTTTAATTTGCTCACAGTTTCAATCTGATCAGCTGGCTCCGAGGCAGAGGTATGGTAGAAGGGTATGGTAACGCAAAGCTGCTTAGTCCATGACAACTGGGAAGCAGAGCAGAGGAAGAGTGCAGAATGGAAGGTGTGAGGGACCAGACATAGACCTCAAGGCCTCCACGACCCACCCAGATATACCTAAAGGTAGATCCCAAAGCCAACCAGATTGAAACTCCACCCTAACCACCACAATGGGAATCTATTATTCTAGATCAGGCTTCAAGTTTTCTTTTTACCAAGGAAAAACAAGGTACATGTACAGTGGTACCTCAGTTCAAAAATGCTTCCGTTCACAAACTCCACATCAAGTGATGAACACGGCCACAGCCATTTTCCCTGCAGGAACACAGCTATCCACTCCAGATTGATGGATGGAATTAAGTTCGTGAACTGAGGTACCACTGTACCTGGTGTAATTCTGCTGTATGGTGTCCATGTAAAGTGGTATCCTACTTAGTTTGTATTGAAAACATTAAAGCAGGTCTCCTTTTTTCCTTCCCACTTTTCAGATTGAGGAGCATGCAATTCAAGATTTGTTGGTTTTCTATGAGGCATTTGGCAACCCTGATGAGTTTGTCATTGTTGAAAGGACATCACAGGGACCACTGGCAGTGCCTATGTGGAATAAGCATGGATGCTAGTTGAGATGCGTTTTTCATAATTTATGATTGTTGTAACAGTATAAACAGATTTGGTAATAGATCATTCTAGATTAACTAAAAAAGGGTCTAATCTCTTTACTATAATTTATAATGTATGATTAAAAGGAAATTCATCAGAATTGTGATTTTAGTAACTTTTTATGTGCAGCTGTCAGGAAAAACTTTTAAGGTTGAATGAGATTGCCTCTCTTGAATAATCTTATAGAGGAAAATATGAATGAAGTGCAAAATTTGAGAGTGATGTACTAAGAAATAACTTTTATTTGAGAGAAATAATTTAGGAGTTTTGTCATTTATCTCTTGTCACTCTGCTTTTTAAATATAGCATCAATTAACTGAAAATAGACACATCAGTCATTACTTCTGTTCCATTCATGGCCAGAACTTTGCATTTGCTACAATAGTTATGTTTCTATTCTTGTTGCTTTTTCATTAGGCTGTTAATGTTCAGATCTCCTTAATGCCTGACCTGCATGAGTATCTTATTTCATTTTGGACAGCACATTGTCTCTTATACTAAACAACAGGTTATAGTAGAAAGAAAATAAGAACACTTAACTATTCTGGACAGCTTTGTCCAAGATAATGATTGGCTTTTTATTTTTGATTTTTAAAAATTATTATTAATTTTTTTGTGTGATCAGAGATACCATTATGAAAGCCTAATTGTGAAAGAATTAATTTCTCAAAGTGTTAAAATTTTCTAAGACAAATGTTTAGCTGTACATACAAGAATTGAATAGTTTGGAAGATTGTTGGTTTATAATTACCTCTATAATATTATTTAATCAGAAATTGTATGAACCTGGATTATATGTATAAATATAAAAATTGTTTACACTATGCTGTTTGATTTGTTTTTGAATGTTTAAATTTTTTTTTTAAATGTTAAATCTGTGCTCTAGTATGTATACAAATTGGGAAGGTTGATGCTCTAGTCTTTGGAAAATACCCTTAGGGGACCGTATAGGTAATTCACTGCTATAATTCCGTTGATGGAAATATAATGGAAACTAACTCAGTATTTCAGTTTTATCTGTATCCAGAAGCAGCAGACATGTAAACAAATGTGCAATAAAGAATAATCTTGATCCATGTCACTCCTAATGTGTGCTTGATATCTTTTACTATATTGAAATCTGTTATGGGAAAAATTACTAATTATTCCATCTGATATGGTATACTAATAACCAGTATGTTTCAACTGTTGCTATATCCATCCTTAGACTGCTTTTAAAAAGGATAGTTTTCCAATTTGAGTAAATTGAGAAAAAGTGAATTTTATAATGTTTTATTGTTGTTGTAGTAAACCTTCTGAAATAATTGGTTTATTTCATTTTAAAACTTTGAAATTCTGTGCATATTGACAGCTTTAATATATAAAGATCCTGTAATGATATTTTTGCTGTACTCCATACTTGCAATGCACCCCCAGAGGGTCTTTGCTGGATGGGGCATGAAAAAGCAAGAGCTGACCAAGTTGAGGAGGCACTGGTCCTTTAAAAACCATAAGCAGAACAGTTGCACTTTGTGCTCTGTTTTACATAGTGAACTATTATATAACATTTCATGGTGAGGGGGTTGGTAGTAAAGTGAAAGATAAGCACTGCTATGAACTATAATTCTTTATAAATTATTTCATGGAGATAACAGCATGAAACATTGCCACAAAAAAACAAAACACAAAAAACAGGAAGTTGTAGGATTTTTTCCCCAAACAATAAAGTTCTTCCTGTAGTCATTCATCTTTAATTCTATAATCCCAAGAAAGACATAATAAATCTAAAGGAAGTCTAGAAATGGCTAAATGAAATAATGCTCAGTGGCATGGAAAGGTCTTTAAGACTGACCAAAACCATTACAGAATGCTTAACCGCGAAAAGATGATGGATGTGTGAAGTATTGGGGTTAGGGACTTTCAGAAGCAGAATGTGCTTAAAATGTACAAAATCAAGATTATGAGTGAAATAAAGTCAAATATGTTGACCCAAAATACTAGGATTCAGGACTGTTTGTTAAGTTCTAAGAAGACAGCTTTTGAGAAAATCATGCTTCATATAGGGCCAACAGATAAACGGTATTGGTAAGCTGGTTGTAACTTTTTTAGAGGCTAGGGCATATGTATTTTTTCACGATAAGAAGGTTGTTAGCTGTTTCATAAAAATGTTAGATCTGAAGAAACCTTATTAATTGGCACATTTATTTTACAAATTAAAGAACATTAACTCAAAAAGTGACAGGAATTAAGTCTTTGTCTTTTTAGTATGGATCTCTTGCAACTACAGCAGGCTACCTCTTTGAAATTGCCAGTTGTCTCATTTGTCTATAGCAATTTAGCTAAGACTTAAAAATATAACCACTTAGTGAAGATAAATGTGACCCAGAAATTCAAAATTTGGAAATGTAAAAGATGTTTTCAGAATAAAAAACAATAATCTTTGATGAAGAAATTGGACACAGGTAATTAAGATATTCATGATAATGCCTGTATAGTATATATTTTTGCTTGTGATGATGTTATGTATGATACCAAAACACCTGGTCAGGTATATATATAAGGCTATATACATAAGCCATCAGACTACAGTTCAGCACTTATGTACAGATAGTTTATTTTAAGTCTCTCCTTAGTTGTCTAGCCAGCATTTCATTTATGTTGAAACTGAATTCTTGCTACCCTCAAACTCCATTTTTAAAAATTTCCTTCTATCTTAGTCATTCTCTCAAGTCACTTAGACTGAACTTTTGGATTCTTTGCTTTTTTCCTGTTATAACCACCATTTCCAAATTTGTTGGTTATCTAACTTTTATCAATTTTCTCTCCACATCTTTAAACTTTCCTGTTTTGTTTTTAATACTGCTGTGTTTTGTGGACTTATTATCTTTTATGTCTTTGTTGTATCTTTTTATCTATTTTATGACTTTATTTTTTTTTATCTTAAAGGTATGGTAGAGTTAACCATTGAGGCTATCTGAGTATATACTTATGTGATGGGAAGATTTTAGATTATTAATTCAATCTGTTAACATTTTCTATGTTTTTAGGTCAGTTTTAATAACTTCTTTCTATGAATTTATCCATTTCATATAAATTGTTTAGTTTGTTGGCATATAGCTGTTTGTATTGTTGTTCATAGTCCTTTTAATTTCTGTAAGATTGATGATTATATTCCCACTTTCATTCTTAATTTTGGTAATCTGTGTTTTCTCTGTCTTACCAATGTAGATCTTTTGAAAGAACCAACTTTGGGGTTCATTGTTTTCTCTATTGTTTCTTTTTCATTGGTTCTGCTCTGATCTTTATTATTTTCTTATTTCCTCTTTGTTTTAGCTTAATATGCTATTCTAGGTATTTAAGCTTTGATTATTGATTTGAGATCTCTTCTTCCCAAATGTGGACATTTTAGAGCTACGAAGTTCCCTCTAAGCAGTGCTTTACCTGCATCCCATAAATTTTTGTGTTTTATTTTCATACTCAGTTTATTACATTTTTATTTCTTCTCTAAACCATGGATTAAGTGTATTGTTTAATTTTCAAATATTTGAGAATTATAAAAAATATTTTGTCAGTGTATAATTTTTGTTAAGTTTTGAGAATATTTTGTATTATTTCAGTCCTTTTAAATTTATTGAAAATGTTTTGTAATCTAGTATATGGTCTGTCCTAGAGAATGTTCCATTTGTACATGAAAAGTCTATAAGAAAAATAATTGACATCACCTCTTAAAAAATAATAGCTTATAGGAGTTTGTATTTCCTGTGTTGAGAACACCAATTTTTTACCTAAACCCAAGACAGAAACAGATGCTTAGGAGCCTAAAGTGTGTACTGCGTTGGATGTATCCTGTTTGTCCCCCAGATCCATTCCCTATTTTTCTCCACATTACTGTGTATTGTGGGTTGAACTCTACTACTTAATTAGCCATCTCATTTCCCTCTGGTATTTGGTTATTGTAGCTATTTTGGAGCATTAGCAGAATATTGATGTACTGGCAGGAGAAAAAAGAATGAAGTTAGCATTTATTTACGTATGCTCCCTATTTCTGTCAGGCACTCTTCTGTCCAGGTTCTGGTAATATTGTCTTCCCTCACCATTCAGACCCAGAAGTGGCAAAGTTAGGCCAAGGTTACTGCAGTGTCCATTGTGGTTTCTTTATGTTCTTTTCATGCTTTTATCAAGTATCTTTTAATAATTTACTCAAGACAAATATGCCTGTCCTGCAAAGGCACTTAACTGATTTAAAGATGATCTGGATAATGGTGTGCAATAAGAGAATGTAGAGGTTTTGGTTCAAGCATATTTTACCTAGAAATTTGACAGTAAATAGATGTGTGAAAGTCGTAAGTAGCTAGATGTGGTATTTATATTTTTGAAAAGTGAAAGTTTGCATCTAGAAGGCAGAAAGGGAAATAGTGGGGGCATATGGAGAGATTGAAGATGCTGAAAATAGAAGAATTAATGGGGGCAAAAATGGAACAAAGACTACAAAGTAAAACTTGGAGAAAAGTGCTGTTTATTTTTCTTAAACTGAGGAGAAGAAATTGAAGATAATTATGTATCAGTGGTTCCTAAAGATTTTAGTCCCTGATTAGCAACATCAGAGTCACCAATAACTTGTGAGACATACGTTCTTGGACTCCATTCCTGCTATACTGAATCAGAAACATAAGGAATGGAGCCCAGCAATCTGTTTAATCAATCCTTCCAGGTGACTCTGATGTAGGTTGAAGTAGGTATTTTGGGATTAAAGAAAGGAAAGATAGTCACAGGCTTTATAGTCTAAAGAAAGATTTTTAAAAGTATCGTGGGTGCCTCAAATGTTGTCTATTACCAAACAGAGATTTTCATTAATAGATAGTAAAAGGAGGTTACTTTTGCTTTTTTTTAAATTTTTTTTATTTTAAAAATAACTTTATTATCAAACACACACAAAAAATTAAAACCATAAAAAGAAGGACAATGCAAGGGGAAAAAACCACAATAATATTCACACAGTAGAACTCAACCAAAACAAAACTGAAAAGCACTTAAACATTTTTCCATATAACTTAAAAAAGGATCTCAAGCACCAACAAGACACCAGACGATGTGATTTGTTTCAAAAAGATCCCCAAAACCAACATTGAACAAATAATGATCTGGAAAAAAACCTCTGTTTAGTTAGCAGACTCCACATAAGCCAAACTTCTCCCTAATTTAAATTTTGATACAATCATATGACACGCGATGGAAATGTAATCTGAGAAATATGTTATTAGGCCATTTCATTCGTGTGTACCCTTAATTACACTTCCAGTTTCTCACACTAGAGAAACTATTTGGTATTTACACATATGTGTCCTATGTATTTCAGTTAAGAGGATGGCCTCAGTATGCATCCATTTATCTATAAATGTCTCTAGTTTCTCATTCTTTATGGCTGAGTAGTACTCCATTTTATTAAAAAAGCGCATCTTCTTTATCCAGTTTCCAGTTGATGGGCACTTGGGCTGTTTCCAAGCTTTCCCTATTACGAACTGTGCCGCTATAAACATGGGTGCACATATATCACTGTGGTAAGATTCTTTTAATTCTTTTGGGATACCCAGCAAGAGAATACCTGGGTCGAACGGGACCTCTAAGCCAACTCTTTGAGGTATCTCCATACTGATTTCCACAGTGATTGCACCAGTCTGCACTCCCAGCAGCAGTGGAGAAGGGTTCCTTTCTCCCCACACCCCCACCAGCATTTGTTATTAGATGATTTCTTAATAGCAGCCATTCTTTCTGGGTTGAGGTGGAATCTCAGTGTTGTTTTCATCTGCATCTCTCGAATAACCAGTGATGTTGAACATTTTTTCATATATTTATTTGCTGCTTTTACTTCCTTGTCTGAGAAATGTCAGTTCATTTCAGATGCCCATTTTTGAATTGGGTCTTTGAATTTGGGGGGGGGGTCTGATTTTTTTTAGTTCTTTATATAGTCTAGATAGTAGTTCTTTGTCTAAGGTACAGTTGCTGAAAATTTTTTCCCATATTGTAGGTTGACTCTTAGCTCTGTTGGTGGTTTCTCTTGCAGTGCAGTTTTGCTTTTGTTTTTAAGTCTCAAATATTTGGTAAAGCTGAAAAAAGATTTACTTGAGTGCCTTAGAGTTCAATAATCTTAATTACTTATAACTTTTGTTAAAAAACAAAAATTTCCTAGCTGTATCATCTGTTAGAAAATAATTTTAATTTTATTTAAATTAAATTAATTAGATTAAATTTTAAAATTATGGCTCATATTAAGGCATGGGAGAAATTGTAGGGCCAAACTCATTTTCAGGTACTCAAGACAAAACATTAGTTGCCAAGTAGTCAGTGATTTTGTTTTATAATCTCTCCCTCCACTCATCTTTGATACATTTAATTCCATGTGTATGTGCTTTTTATATTTCATACTTGATGTAATAATAAGGTTTTACTTTTAAATTCTTATTTTTCTTTCATTTCCAGTTTTTTTCTATTAGTATGCGTTTGAAGTACATGCATTTTACCATCATCCTGGGGATTGGATATGTGTACACACTATAGCTTGTTTCTTTTTCTTAATCCCTTTTACCTTCCCTCCCCGCTCCCTCCTCTAATTCCCAGGGGTAGGGAATGAGGAAATAAGTAGAATAAAGGTAAGCCATGTACAAGATCTTAATAACCTCAATGAATGTAAACATTATATGCCAAAAATTCTTATTATGAATGTGAATTTATTATGCAAATCTTTTGCAAAATACTTATAATGTTCCATAGCTATGGAATTCAATTTAGGATATATTTGGAACTCTTGAAAGATAAATACACTCCTTTAACAATGAGTACCATTTGAAATACATTGCACATGCACATAATACCCTTTTAAGATTCCCTTAGTAGAGGCTTTAGAGGCACAATTTAGTGTGCAGTAGAATTTCCATTTTTAAGATGGCAGAGAAGACATCTTGAGACTCTTCTTCAAAAATCATCTCAAGAAACAAACCTTTCAACTTTCATCAAACTAGGAGTTGTTTATAAGACTAAACTACCATACAAAAAGAATGTATGGCTACAGAAAAGTCACTTGGTAGAGAGTAAGGTAGTCAAGTCAAGCACCTGTAGAACATAAAAACATATAAAGAGAAGTAAATAGATCTGGCCTCATAGAACCCCAGAAAGATTCAATAATCAGAGCCACCGGTTGTTGAATAACTTAGGAGCTCAAAAATGAATTTTACTTGATAACCTGTGTGGGTAATTATTGGCTGTGTAGGTTCTCACATCCATATTCTCAACAGCAAAGGAAGGAAGTTTATTCTCTGGAGAAACCAAGTTTAATGGACTTTGGTTCACCAAAAAGGATTTGATTTCTGGGCATGTGTAATGAATAACTAATGTGGGACCACTGCTTTCCTGTCCCACTCAGATAGCACAAGCTGACCAACTCAGATATGAGACTGAAATATGCTGCAGAGCAACTACCCCAAAAGAAAGATAACTGTTAATATTTTTAGGTCCCTAATAAAAATTCATTTGGTTGGGCCGGGGATTTAGCTCAGTGGTTTCGACGCCTACTGCGCAAGCACAAGGACCCAAGTTCGATCCCTGGTACCAAAAAAAAAAAAAAATTCATCTGGTTGCCCATCTACTTTATAGTGAAATTCACTAATTGAAAGTACACCCTGACTTCCTCTGTTTATTTAGAACTTCAGCTTTGGGGAGCCTAACTCTTAAAAATGAATGGACAGCCCAAACCTTCAATGTGAAAAGCAACCCCTTCTCCAAAAAATAAGAGAAGATGAACTTACTTGAGAAACAGCTAATATAAGGATCAGAGGAAAACTTCAATCTATGATTGATATCTTTCGATAGATATGAGAAAAATATTGCATCTATAAAAGGAGAAATAGGTACTTCTAAAAAATGAGCAATAAGAAACCAGAATGAATTCTTGGAGAATCATGTGATAACTGAAACTTCTTTAAATGATGGAAAATTTAAAAAATAAAATTGAACTAATCTGTTAGATGTAGAAGAAAAAAGGATGGTTTGAACAAATAAGTAAATTACCAGTCTAGAGGTGCATTTTACTCTCTTCAGAGAGTAAACAATAGAGAAGACACCATTAAATGTAAAACGTTTCTCGAACAGTTTAGAAGGACTTGCTGAGGGTCTAGCATACAAAGAAGAAAAGTCCCAATACTGGAAATTTTCAAACCACAGATGATTTTTTTTATAAATCAAGACCCAGAATTACATCATAATTTTTAACAGTAGTATTGGAAATTAGAGAATTGCCAGCATGATTTGGAGATAAAACAATTACTAGTTTATGATTTTACATGTTATTGCGCTTTCTCTTTAAGTATTATAGTAAAATAAAGATATTTTTAAAGAGGGACTATGATGGTAGGTGAATGGGACCTGACAGACAGATGGGAGGGTAAGAAAAGTTAGAAGGAAAGATGGATATAATCAAAGAATGATAGATGTATGCATGGAAATGTCACAATGAAACCCACTAATTTGTACAATTACTATGCTTTAAAATTATAATATAAAAATATTTTTGAATAGGCAAGATCTTTAGTAAACTTACCATATAAACTTCAAGAGACAACTGAAGAATATACTCTTCTAAATGAATAAATAAGAGGAAAACATGATATTTAGGAAACAGGGTATCCAAGACTAAAAGAGGGGAAGGCAGGGGAATTCCTAAGTTAATGGAGAAGGGAAACCTATCTGTCCAAGTGGACTGAGAAGGATGCCAATCTCCAGGAAGCCAATGCAAAGGAAACAAGAGTTTATCTGACAGCTTTAACCTTGGGAAAATGTTATGATCTGTGTCTAGTTGTCCCTCAAAGCCTAGTGCAGTCATAGGTGGCACTTTTCAGAGTTCAGAGGTGGCTGGATCTAGGTGTGATTCTGGGATCAAAGATGTGATGCTAGGATTAAGGCTGCCCCCACCCTGTGTGTGAGTGCTACCCGACCTAAGGGTGGATACCCTTGATAGAATGTAAGGGACAGAAAGAGGGTGGCTGCTGGTCACCTGCTGCTTGCTTACTGTTTTGTTTCCTTCCTACATTCTGCCTGCTATGAACTGTTTCTCCTCTGAAATGCCCCTCTGCCATGCCACCTTTTCTTGAAGCCAGCCAACTAGGAACTGGAATCTGTACAAACTGAATGAATAAACCTTTCCTCCCTTAACTTGTGGGTGTTGGGTATTTTGTCTCAACAAAGAGAAAAGTAACTAAGACAGAAAGTGTTCAGGAGAGAGGTTTTACTGAGCTGTCAGAGGTTGGCTAAATTTTTAATCCCCAAAGAGTTAACAACAAAAAAATAACCCAAGAAAACTACCTAAAGTCAGCAAAAAGCAGGAAAATGGTTAAAAGAGTTTAAAGAGATTGGCTGTGAGATGAAGTCGGGACAATGATTCGGGAATAAATCTTTCTCATCAAGGTTTGACTTTTTCAAGCTCTGCAAATGTATTTTACTCAAAAATTTTAAGCAGATAGCCTACTTTATAGAAAAGAGAAACATTTTTTATTCATTATGTGTATCAACTTAGCTTATATTTTTAATCTTTTTAAAATTTGAGACTGTGTAAAGCAAATACTGTGAATGTGGTTAACATGAAAGATCTAGCTATTGAACCAAATATCCTTATAGAAATGAGCCTCAGCTTCACAATATGCACTTCTCTTCACCCTGTCTTGTAACTATCAGCTACTTTATGACTTAGTCTAGTGAACTATAACAGGCATTTTGTGTATTTATATATATTAAATTAAATCTTGTTTCATAGCTGCAAGTGCTTTTAGATTTATTAAAGGTAGTCCTTTTGGGATACATTAATGATATGGAGGCAGATTTCATGTTCTGACAGTTTACCAAGATATTCCATGTAATCATAACAGATTAGAGTAAACCCATTCCTATTTAAACATGTTAATTGCTGAGCCTTCTTACATGGACTACCAACAGTAAAGAACCCAAAGCAGGTTAACAAAATCAGTTAAGGCTTATGAATGTTTGTTTTGATTTCTAGTAAACAATTAAATTGGTTTGATCCTGTGCTTTATTTGTACCTCAAATTCTTTGGAAACATATGAATATAAGTTTCAATATTCTGAAATTAGAGCTCTTTTACTGAATGTTTAGTAGTCCAAATTTTTATGCTTTGACATAAACTTTCCAAATGATGCAACGTCTTTTAGATTTATAGCAACAGATGGCCTATGAGTTTAGAATTTTAAGTTGTATCACAATTGTTAGCTTAAGAATTAGGAAGGTACCAGAATTTTTGTGTTCTATATAAAAATGTCTAAATTTGCTAAGAAGAGAAGTGTTTAAACAGACTATTATTTGGATTCCAGACATTCCCCAAAAACCTACCTGTTAAAGGCTTGGTGTGGAACCCACAGGAGGTGAGGCTTCATGGGAGGTCCTTAAGTCGAGGAGGGGCTGTGCCCTTGAAGGGGATTGTGGGTTCCTTCCCTTCCTCTTCCTTTTTTTTCTTTCTTGCCATTAGGTAAGAGCTTGTTTCATTCTCCCCCAGCCATTGCGGTCCAGGATCCTGAAAGCAGTGAGTCTGCCAGATGATAGGCTGGAATTTCCAAAACCATGAGGCAAAATTAACCTATGCTTTTTTTTTTTTTTTTTTTTTTTGGTACCAGGGGTTGAACTCAGGTCCTTGCGCTTGCGCAGCAGGCGGTGAAACCACTGAGCTAAATCTCTGGCCCTAACCTATCCTTTTTATGAGTTCACTATCTCAGATATTTTGTTATAGTGACAGAAAGCTGATTAATGTAAACAAATACATAAAGTACATTTATCAATTATTTTTTGTTTTCATTGAATTGTGACCAAAAAAACCCCAGCAAATTAGAAGATAACATAAAAGTTTTCATTTTAAAAATCAAATCGTGAATTTAAAATTAAGCCAAATTTTGCTCCATTACAACATATCTAATGACCCAATCTTAAAGTTCTGGAAATAATAACTCGTGGTATATTATAAAAGCATATTTTAGGTACTTAAAGTAGTTTAGGACAAAGAAAAAGTAACATTTATCCTGACTCTTTAATAATAAATTAGAAAAATAAATCCATCTTAGTTAAGTTCTGTTCATAATAGTGGATGCCTTACGCTATTAAATGCTTTTGTTCAGACCACTTTAATGAATTTTATAGGTCAAAATTACAGATGACTCTTAAAATAATAAAGTATTGGCTTAGTTATTGAACTCAATTGGGCATTTCTTTAACTTCAATTTAATTTTTAGAAGAAATGAATTTATAGCTACTGCATCTCTAATGTTCTGTTCGTTACATATGCCACTGACTTCAATTAAGTCATTTGAGTTTTTAAATATCTTTAAAACAAATTCTTAATTACACTTATCTACAGAAAGAGAAATCATTAAAGTTTTATAATTACAGTTTACCTTTTATTTCCAGCCCAGCAAAATGGAAATACCAAGCAAGCTAGAATGAAGAGGTGAATTTTCCTTTTCCTTCTAAGAATAACAGCAGTGACCAGCTTAGCTTTTCTCATTACTCAGAAGCTGTTACTATAAAACAGGATAGTGTGTTTGACTCATTTTGCAATTATATTAGAACTGAAAGACTTTTAGGGAAAAGGGTACATAGGATAATTTTGTGTGACATGTATGTCCAAAACTGTGTATTTTTGGTAATGACAATCATCACACAAGCATTTATTTGGATGGCTATTCTTTTGAGGTTAGGGTTCACGAACAAGGAAAAGAAGGTATATGGACTGACATTTGAGCTGAAAATGGTAGAAAATAATAAAATGTAGTTTATTCTAAGAGCCATTAGAGATACAGGCAATAAGTACTAGCATTACAGCCAGTGACTAGGATTAAAGAAAATAAATTTATTCTTTGGTGTATGTTAAACATTTATTTTGCATGAGCAGATAGAGTGCTCCCTCAAAATGACTTTGTTATCTTACTTTTCAGGGTAGTACATCATTCAAAGTGAAAACCAGAATTATTAGGGAGATTTTTATTCTCTTTAACATCATTTGCCCTCAGATTTGGTGTAAACTTGGTGTTCCTCTAAGGTTATATATTTCACTGTTTGCATAAAGGTTATTAGGTTTGTAGCAAGTTCTAATGCCATATAAATGAACTATTTGTAGAGTTCTTGTGAATTCTACTTCAGTGCTACTCATATCAGGATTTGATGGTTTACAGAAATATCAAGTGTTTTAAAACAAAGCTGAATGCATGCTTAGTGCAAGGTTCCCTAAAACATATTCTGTAGAATGTCAATGGGAAAGGTTGCAGATTGTATTGTATTTTTCTAAAAAGCTTTGTGGTTAAATTAATTTAAGGAATGCTAAGTTAAAGTCTTTGTAGGACTTCTTGGAACCTTTAATATACTAATGTACATTACAGACTCAAGAAGAGATTTTTGCGACATACTTTATTTTAAAATTTATATTGAAGTCATTTAACTAATGAAGCCTTTGAGCAATATCACTAGGGAATGAAGTTCTATGGCAGATTATTCTAGAGCATGTTGACTTTATATTTAGGACAGAAAAGCTCTAGAATTAGACAAAGTAGCAAGTCATTTTACCTCTTTGAGTTCTGGGGTTCTCACTTGTACATTAGGAATAATAATTTCAGCCAGAGATTTAGCTCAATGCTTCCGCCACCTGCCTTGCAAGCTTAAGGACCTGAGTTCGATCCCTAGTACTGGAAAAAAAAAAAAGGAATAATAATTTCTACATAATGAGAGTACTGCCTATTGCTAATTCATGTAAAGAATATAACTTATTATAAGTGTAAGAGAATGCATATCAAAGCAGCATTAATTAGTAAAAGGATCACAAATGCAGTCAATATAATTCTTTGGGAGAAGTAGGCTGGAAAAACTAAGGATTATGTCACCAAAGAAAACTGTGATACAATAGAAAAATCTATTTCAATCTAGTTCATATTAAAATAATTTTTTATTGGTTCATGATTCAGAATTTGATTACATAATTCACTATTTTCACATACATTAACTCATTTAGTCTTTATAAAAATATTGCTGAGGTTTTGTGTCTATTTTTAATTTAATTTTAAAGATGAGAATAGTTATTTAACTTTAGCAAACTCCAACAACCAATATGTTGAACTTGTGTTGAAATTCTCAATCTAACTCCAAAAGCCCATGCTTCATTTTTAAAATACATTCCTGTAGTTAAAAAATCAAATAACATAAAAAGATGAAAATTCACCCCTCTGACACTGTCCAAATCCTCCTCTTACCATGACATATTCCCCATGTTTTTATTAGATTAGTGTCCTTACAATTCCTTTATGCAGATTCAAATACATACAGATGGAGGTTCTTAGTTTCTCCTACAAGTGTTTAGACATGACATCAGAAGTGTATCTATAACTCTTAAGTGAAATAAATAGAACACATATGTATAAATACCGAATAGTTTCTCTGGTGTGAGAAACTGAAAGTGTAAATAAGGACTAAAATGTATAATAGGTAATGTGAAATAGAAAGAAAAGGGGCAAAGGGGAAGGAAGTGGGAGGGCTAGGGGAAAGGATAGAAGGAATGGAATTAATATGAGAAAATGGAAAAATAAGAACAAAATCTTTGTAAATAGGGAGGAATGGAGGGGTTGAAGGGAGGGCTGGGCAAGGGTGAAAAATAAGAACCAAGAGAGACTACGTAAAGGTGCAAATTTCCAATGATGAATGTCATTATATTGTATACCTAAAATGTACTGATGATTAGAATGAATAATTGATAATGCAAAATAGGAAGAAAAGGTCCAAAGGGGTAGGGGTAGTGGGAGGGGCAGGGGAAAGGAAAGAAGAGAAAGGAAAAATGGTGAGAAATGGAAATAAAGTCTTTGTAAATAGGGAAGGGTGGAGGGGGTAAAGGGAGGGCTAGGAATGGGGAAAAAATAAGAACCAAAATGCATTATGTAAAGGTACAATTCCCAATGAGAAATGTAATTGTGTTGTACACTTACAATGTACCAATAAAAGAATTTAATTTTTAAAAAAAGTATAAATGAAAAAATCAGTAGATAAGTTTGTGCTGCAAAAGACCCTGTTATGAGAGTGAAAGCCAAACTGCACATTATATCTAAAATATATAAAGAACAACATTAAAAAATAATCTAATTATAAAATAGGCAAAAGATACTATTAACATATTTCACCATACAGGAGATAACAGATGGCAAATAAGGTCATAAAATATGTTCAACATTAACCTGTAGAAAATGCAAATTAAACCACACTGAAATATTATTTTGTACCGACTAGAACTGCTAAAATGAAAAATATGAACATATCAAATGTTTATGAGGATATGGAGAAATTAGGTCTCGCTTTCTGGTAAAAATGTAAAATTGTATGACTGTGGAAAATACTTTGGCAGTTTCTTGTATAACTGATCATACATATACCATATGACCCAGCAGTTGTACTCTTTGGCATTTATTCTAGAGAAATAAAAACTCTTACGTTCATACAAAATCTGTACAAAAAATGTTCATAGTGGATTTAATATAGAAAAATACTGGAAATCACAAACCTCCTTCAGCCTAAATCGTACATTATGGATGAACAGTTCTCAGGCTCTGTTGCAATTTACTTAGGTGTAGAAATGTGTAACTTGTTTCCAGGATGGAGGCAGCAATCTATCCATTCCCACACTCAGCTGAATAGAGTCTGATACATCTATACACTATACTCAGCAATAATGAGGAATGAGCTAATGGTATATGACAGCAACCTGGATAGACCTCAAGGACCTTCTGCTTAGTGAAAAAAATGTCAATGTCAAAAGATTACATACTGAATGATTCTATTTGTATAACATTCTTCATATAAATATAGAAACAGCAGAGGGCCAGGGATTTAGCTCAGTGGTTCCACTGCCTGCCTCTCAAGTGCAAGGTCCCAAGTTTGATCCCCACTACCAAAAAAAAAAAAAAGAAAGAAAGACAGAAAAGAAATATAAAGAAGGGTAGCACAGATGAATTCTTGGGCAATGATGGGACAGTTTTCTATCTCGATTGTTACATGAAAATATACGTGGTATAAAATTGAGAGAACTGTATGCACATGCATACATGAATATAGGCTAAAAATGAAAACAAGGTCTATAGTCAACTTAACAGTAATATACTGATACTAATTTCTTGGTTTTGATATTAAACTGTCAATATATCTATACATGGTACTCCATATGTGCTATCATACTATGGCTATACTTTTGATGTTACCGTTTAGAGAAGACGATTGATGATTACATGAGACACTTTTTACTATATACATCTGTGGTCTGTAGCTCTTGCAAACAAAAGTTTTTAAAAGAGAGCACATAGGATAGTAGGAATTATTCTCACTGTCTTGGAGACAAGTATCAGTAAGTCCTTTAGCTAAATGAGTAAATGATAGTGCAGAGTTTGGAAACTTGGAATCCTGGAGCCAGGATTGAGAATCCTGATCTAAAATGACATGTGCATATTCTGTTAAGAATCCAGGGGACAGGAACCTGCTACAGATACTGGTTGGCAAGAAAAATTGAAGCCCCATCTCTATTAACTCCATTAGTGCTTGTGTTTGAGAGTGGAGAGCCTAGACAGCATAACTAATGGTAAAAGTTAAAGGGCAACCTGGGCAGAGACCCAAGATGATAGCAAACCCAAATTCAAGAAAGGAATTGGTAACTTGGCGATTAGGCAGATGGGAGGAGTTTGAGCCACAAGTAATTTCACCAGGAAGAGTGTGAACCAGTGGATCCATGTGGTCAGTGTGTTTTATCACCATGTCCTACAGTGGCCTTCAAGGGAAAATAAATGTACAGACTCTCAAAATATCTCTGGAATCAAAATTGACCCAACCTCACCAGAAGATATGGTGATGGGCTAGTAACTGCACATAACAGAAATCAAGCAAAGTCACAGCACAACAAGAAAAAAGCACTTTTCTTTTCCCAAGGAATCCTACGTTTTTACCTCCTTCCTTTACTATTACATCTCTTGCATATGTTTTCAATAAGAAATGACTGGAAAGTACTATGCTTCTTTTTATAGAACCAAGATACTGATTTACTAAGAAATGTGAGGTTATACTTAGATGAAATTAAACCACATATGATGACTGAAGTCATTCTATTTCTTTGGGGCTGAGGATATACTGAATGGTAACATGCTTCATGGCCACTGTCCTTGCTTTTTATTTAGAGAAGAAAGAAGAGCTTTTAAAATAATCCCATGTAACCCTCCAAAAAATCTATGCCAATACATTAAAGTTTTGAGGCTTAAAGTTTTCCTCCCCAAGTGGCTCTCTTGTACCTTTTCCAAGGTAGTACAAAAGTAAGCTGCCTTTGTTTCCAGTCCTTTCCTGACCCCAAGATACTGGGACTAGACCAGAAGGTTGAGTTAGTGTTTCCAAGCATGTGAATTACTCTTGCCTAATTATGAATGATCATGTAAGTGTTGTTTTTTTTTTCAGAGTCCCTTCCTTTCTCCCCCTTTCATGAGAAGTCTTTTACACAAAACTACCTTGGTGCCCCTTCTGTTGCCTGACTGTACTCTTTATGCCTCCACACAACTGTGACTCAAATGCCTATTCCTTCTTCAATGTTAGAAATGTCAGATTTGGAGCCTACACTCTACACAGGAGAGATATCAGTAAGAAGCTTGTCTGCAGAAGGAAATGTGTTCAAACACCATATATATCCTTCTTAATGTGTGCAGAAGAGGAAGGAGGAGAGAATTCATAAGCAGACCACAATGAGAATGGGAATGTTTTTGTTCCACCACACCCACCAGAGCCACTGAATAGTTAAAACAATTTATTCTGTTCCCCACAAGCACCCTGATGCAGTTCTGTAACTCTCAGACTTTTTCTTATCCATGCTTGGAAATTAATGTATACAATATCAATATCCTCCACTTGTTATACAGAAAACGTAGTTGTGTTATTCCTGTTGCTAGAGAGTTCTGCTCACAGAAACATCTATTGAGATAACATGGGAGGCCAAGGATTTAGCTCAGTGGTTCTACTGCCTACCTTGCAAGCACAAGGTCCTGAGTTAGATCCCTGTAAAAAAGAGATAACATGTGAACACATGCAGAGCAGCCCAAATGCTTTTGTGATATCTAACTTCATTCCTAGGAAAAAGATTAATGGTCATTTTTCTAGTTTTCATTGGCTACTGAGTAGTACTTCAAAATCTTGGGTTAATGTGCACTATTTAAATGGGTGCTCATTGTTAAACAGAACAGATCAGGAATAACAAAACATGAAACAATTATAATAGTTTCAATGAGATATTTACTTGCTCAAATTTATGAGTTTTACATTTGGCATTATTCTTTACAGGTATTTCCACTAGAACAAAATTTTAATCATAATTTCATGACATAATCAGATATCACAATGTCTATATTTTAACAATGACAGTAGAAGACATAAAGGCCAGGATTTCAATTGGAAGAAGCTTTATATGCTAGTTTAAGAGGAAGGTAATTCTGAGTTTAGTTTCACATATTAAAGAAATGGTGTCTTAGCCACTTTCTATTACTATGACAAAATGATGGTGACTGAGTAATTTATTAAAAAAATAGAGGTTTATTTAACTCAGAGTTCTGGAGACTGAGAAGTCCAAGATGCTTTCATCCAAGGAGGGCTTCTTACTGCATTCTAACAGAGGAGGGCATCATCTGGTGAGGCAGACCAAGTGCACCGAGAAGCCTACTTTTATAACAAAACCATTTCTGCAAATAAACCACTGATCCATGAATGAATTAGTCCATTCATGAGGGCAGAGCCCTTATAATCCATTCACTTCCTGAAAGATCCCACCTTTCAAAACTATCGTAGTAGACACCAAATTTCCAACATAAGAACTTTGGGGACACATTCAAACTGTTGCAAGTATGTTGCATGAAAGCATGAAGTTGTGTTTCAGCAGGAAGCTGTGCATTTGTCACATGGACTGGAAATTAGGAGATAGTTGTTCACTTGAACTACAGTTATGTTTTCTACACAACTTTCCTGCCTTCTACTGTGATTTTCCAGTAAGAATCTTATTAACACCTGTTCCTTATCTCAGTGGATTGCCATCAAAACTAATTTTTAAATAAAAAGCTACTTGAGCCTCTCTGAAATAAATGGAAATTACTTTTCAATTTATACTATAGGAATAGCCATTCTTGGGAAAGGGGGACCTGGATCTGGGCACAGCCTTATTCTTCCTTGCACATTGTTGATGAGAATTAGATTCTAATGTCATTGTAGAAAGCACAACTCAGTCCCAAAATTTCCAACACTAGAAACCTTTGAGAAGTAGCCAGTGTTATAAACTGCTGTCAGAACCCAAACTGTTTCCTATGCCAACAAAAGAGATTCAAAAATATTTTTTGTTAGGAAAGGAATATGCTAAAGAGTTGGGCATAGTTTTGTATTTGACTCTGATGTCTTGATTTCATGACCTGCCTACAAAGCATCTTTCAGAGCTTCTAAGAAGATTGAGTAACTTAATATATATTGTCAGGTTCTGCTAATCACTGAATGTTTTAATCAAAAAGAAAATATGAATTCCGAGTACATTCTGAAAGTCAATATGGAACTAGTCAAACTTTTTTCTGAGCACTGAGTAAAGATTTTAGTAACCAGGTGGATAGTATACTAGCTTATATTAACATGACTTCACTGAGATTACTTTTACTTAGGATAGATTCACCCGAAAGGTGTTTATAATCAGAAGTTCAATTCATTAATAAAACTAGTGTGGGACGTTTTGGCCTTATACCAATGTCTTCTTTGTCATTTGGTTACATTCTATAGGTGACTTTACATTTGATCTCATGCTGTTTGTAGGCCTTTTGTTGAAAGGTAATATGGTAAGTATTCACCACTATATACCCAACACACACTAGTCAGTGGTGGCAAACCTTTCAGAGCTTTGAATGATAACAACCCACTGCAGCACGTGTGGCATAGGTTCACCATCACTGCACTTTACAGATACAGTTTCTTCCCCAGTGACTTTATGCTTCTTCCTATAAAATGTCAAGTAGAAGCTTTTAGCAACATTAACTACTTGAACATTAATCTCACTATTCATAGTGGCTGCAGAAATTTTGGCAAAAGTTCTTGAGAGAAAATACTGAAAACTCAAGATCTCAAGCAGCACAGATGGTTTGTAGTCCCTAAGGCAGGCTGTGGAGGGTCCTCTCTTTGGACGTAGAAGAGCTCAGAACTTCCCACTTCTCAGTGAGCTACCATTGATGAAGACTCCCAGTGTCCTGCCTGTCTACTCACCTTAAGAGAGGGCTGTGGAAACCTGCACTTAGGTGGTTTTCTGAGCCCCATCTTAGGAAGGGAGGAGACCACTCAGACAAAAGAAGGCTTGCTAACTGTTTCTTGCACTTATGGATGTTTATGAATACTGTTACTAATTGAGAAGAATCCTAGGCCTCTCTCTTTCCCGGCATCCTACAAATAGCATCTAATTCTTTGGCTAACCAGTTGCAGGAGAGGCGAAGAGCTGTGGTAAGGAGTAGTGTTGTCACTATGAAAAACCAAGACAACTGGGAAAAGTTAGAAGTGTGGTGTTCTTGCAACTGTGGGTTATAAATTATGTGAGGAAAGTTCTTATTTATCAATTGCAAGGAGCATTAATGTTTGGACTAAAACCTGGAACTCTTCCTAGGTTTTTTATTTCATTTTTGTGGTTTAAAACATTTTTATTAGTGTATGTTTGCAGTGCATAGTGAATACATTCATCATGGGGAGTTGGTACATGTACATAACACATCTTAATTCTTATTCTTCCTCTCCCTTTCCTGGTTTTTAGTTTCTTAAAATAGTTTTGGAATCTATAGGTGAGATAGTAATATTAAAATATTGATTTTGTTTTTAAGGTGCATCAATATCGGAAAGTAAATTTACTTCAATAATCAAACACAGAACAATTTAGATTCAGTCATACTTTCAATAGTTTCCTGTTGAATGGATCTTGAATCTCATATGTGCATGCCTGTGTGTGTATATGTATGTGTTGAATGTTTTCTGCTAAGTTTTTAGCTGTGTAGGGCATATCAGCTTACTCACGCTTTAGCATGATGAGCAGAAGGGTGAGCTTGTGATTCTCTTGAAGTCCAGAAAGCTATCCTTCTGTGGGAATATTTATAATATCACATTTTCTGTTCCACTTCTCCTAAGGGGCAACTGAGTGAACAATCCCTCTGGGGCTTTTGCATGAGTCATTCCATAGTCAGTGCTGCTGCTTGTGAGCTGTGGGCAGACACTAGTCACTCCCAACACCTGCTCTGAGAAACACATTTTTATTCTTTCAATCCATTTCTACCTCTGTCCTAAAGTTTTTTCTTAAAAGGGAAGTGTGTGTGTGTTTTGTGTGTGTGTATGTGTGTGTGTGTGTGTGTGTGTGTGTGTGTAGGGAGAGGGAGTTACAAGAATCCTGGTTTATATGCTTCAAATTCCCTTCTACTTTGTACGGGGATCACATACTATTTCCAAGACAGAGACATCCTGTGCGAAACAGATTTCATTAGAGAGTCTGAAATGACAGGAATGGTTTAAATTTAGCATTGTGGAGGGAAAGCTGCCCCTAGGTAACATACAGCTAAAATGATTCCAAATGTTTTATCTGATGCCAGCTGTGCAGCCTTCTGGATAAATCATTTCACAGCATACACTTCAGAGCATTTAGCACAGATGTCTCTGCCTCTGCTGCAAAGATCCTTCCCTGAAAACAAACAGCCACGGCTGTGTTGCCACCCCAAAAGGAGCTGCCCTCTCCTTTATGGATTTTCCTCCACCATCTGGTCCCCTCATCCTGTCAGTTGAGTGGCGAGGTCAGAGCAATAGACTCTGTCTGTCAGGACCAAGTGTCCCTGGGCACTCTAGCCACTCACGCCTAGTTATTTTCCTTGGGACCTGGTGAATCATCCTTTGTGCCATGGTACATTGTGTGACTCATGGCAGGCTGTTTTCTGCTGAGTCTCAGCCCAGTGGCTCATTTCTGGAAAGGGCCCTTCCTTGTCTGCTAAATGTCATGGTTCACAACATTACACTTTGTGGCAACCCCATGGCCCCTTCACTGAAGATTAGTGTGGTTAAATAATCAGATGACAAAGAAATTGCTTTTGTGTGGGTGAAACCATTCAGGCCTATCAGACACATATTTTAAGACCATAATTTGCATAGTGCTGTATGGTGATGAGAATACTGGACTTTATAATTTTGTTACCTTTGCTTTTATCAGGATCAAATGTCAAATGTGAAATCAATATTTGCGTAAAGAAATTTTTGGAACAAATATAGTTAGTGGTTGTTCCCATTTCCTAATGGCCTTCCTTTCCCTCCCCTCTTCTGTTTTTCTTTTCGCCATATACATTTTGAAGGAAAAAAAATTTAAATTTTTTCTCCTTGCATGCCTTTACTAATTTATGACAAAATGGTTTTTTCCAGAAGAAGCATTACCAGTGAAATCAGAAAAATGAGTGTCCAGTATACCTACAATTGATAAATTTCATCTTCTCTGGAGATGTGAGGACATTTTAGGTGTCTCTCTTAGATATTACAGAGGCTAATAGTAATCATTTCCACTATTGAAGGGCCAGAACAAGAAGTAGAAATGTCTGGTGTCTGATTCAGGTGTGCAGGGCGAGCTTGGTGGCAGCCTTCACACCTTGTCTGTGAATCCTCATGGCCAGACAGGCTGCAGCTCTTGGGTAATATCAGCAGAACAAAGGCAATGTTTTCTTCATTGTTTTATTTAATCACATTTCTTTTTAAGGCAAATTTTAGGTTTTTACAAGGGAATGTCTCAGCTTTTCCTAGATTAGGAAACAGATTGTAAAATATTTTGCTGGGTCAGGATAAAAAATTACCTCACCCTGAGATGAGCTCAGGATTTTGCTCAAGTTCCAAATGCCTCGAAAGTTTAAGTAAGTTTGGTTTGAAGAAAAGTGACAGAAACCAATTACACCTCCATGCTAGACAGTTACCTATTGAACCAAAGAAGTCTGATGGTGTCCTTACAGTGGCCTGATGAGTGGAGAATATTCCTTTTAATAGAGTGTTCCTGATCGAGGAGCCCTTACTGGCTGATGATGTGCTACCACTCCTGCAGCTGTGGTCCAGAGGACATCAGGCATGGCATGCTCTTCATGTGTGTTTTAAATTAGCTTAGTCAAGCTTTAAATATTTTTAGTAATTTCTGAAAAATGAAATAGTTCTGTCTAAACCAGAATACTGGGTTGTGCAATACAAATTAACTTCTTATGGAGGTGAAGTCTGGGAAACAGAATGGAAGTGTGTTTCTAACTCTGACTCACCAAATGGGATTAATTATAATTGTTCATATTTGCTCTGAGGATTTCTCAGTCACCTCTGGCATGAAATTCAAATTCCTGCCCATGGACTCTCATGACTTCCATTGAACGCCCACAGCAGCCTCATCTAAGGGTCCTCATCCTTTAATGCACAACTCCTCATGAGCTGCTTCCAGTGTCATTGGTTTTGTCTCAACTCAAGACACTTTTCCTAACTAGAATGATTTTTGTCTTTCTCTCTGTTCTGGTTATCTCTGGTTATCTGGTTATCTTTCTGTCTGTTCTGGTTGTCTCTCTCTGTTCTGGTATCTCCATTCTCCTTTTGAATACCAATGGAAATCCTCTTATCCCAAAAATCTTTTCTAAAGAAACTTGAACAATTTTTAATCACTTAGCACTACTACCTTTCTTTTTATTTGTAAGCAACATTAATTCTGTATTCAGTATAAGTTGGCATTCACTGGAGATTAATTATTTAAAAGTAATTTTATTGATATATTTTAGGCATACAACATTGGAAATTTGCACCTTTACATAATCTCTCCTGGTTCTCATTTTTTCCCCTTTCCCTGCCCTCCCTTCAACCCCTCCATCCCTGTTTACAAAGACTTTGTTTCCATTTTTTCATTTTCTCATATAGATTCCATTCACTTCTTTCCTTTCTGCTACCCCTTCCTCTTCCCCTTCCCCTTCCCCTTTGGCCCTTTTCTTCCTATTTCACATTATCTATTATACCTTTTAGTCCTTATTTACACTTTCAGCTTCTCACACTAGAGAAATTATTTGGTTTTTATACACGTGTGTCCTATTTATTTCACTTAACCATATCACCTCAATGTGCATCCATTTAAACTATAAAAGTCTCTAATTTCTAATTTTTTATGGCTGAGTAGTACTCCATTTTATTAAAAAATCCACATTTTCTTTATCCAGTCTCCAGTTGATGGGCATTTGGGCTGCTTCCAAGTTTTAGCTATTAAAAATTGTGCTGCTGTGAACATGGGTGCACATATATCACTGTGGTATGATTGTTTTAATTCTCTGGGGAAGATACCCAGCAGGGGAATAGCTGGGTCAAATGGGACTTCCAGTCCTAACTATTTGAGGTATCACCATACTGATTTCCACAGTGGTTGCACCAGTTGACACTCCCACCAGCAGTCCAGCAGGGTTCCTCTTCCTCCACAGACCAGCCAGCATTTACTATTGGTTGATTTCATGATAGCAGCCATTCTTTCTAGGGTGAGGTGGAGTCTGAGCCTTGTTTTCATTTGCATCTCTTGAATGACCAGTGATGTTGAACATTTTTTCATATGTTTATTTGCTATTTCTACTTCTTTGTCTGAGAAATGTCTGTTCATTTCACATGCCCATTTTCAGATTGGGTCTTTAAATTTGAGAGGTTTGCTTTTTTTAAGTTCTTCATAGATTCTAGATAGTAGACCTTCGTCTGAGGAACAGCAGATGAAAATTTTTTCCCACATTGTGAGTTGTCACTTCACTCTGTTGGTGGTTTCTCTTGCTGTGCAGAAGCTTTTTAGTAAAAAGAGATCCCATTTGTTGATTGTGCTAGTTCACAGGCAACTGAGGTTTTGTTCATAAAATCTTTTCCTACACCAATGACTTTAAGAGTTCTACCTAACCTCCGTTCCAGCCAGTTCAGCATTTCTGTTTTAATATTTAGATCTTTAATCCATTTCAATTTTAGTTTAGTGCATGGTTAGAGATATAGGTCTAGTTTTAATCTTTGGCAAGTTGAAACCCAATTTTTCCAGCACCATTTATTAAAGAGGCTATCTTTCCTCCAGTGAGGGTGTTTGGCTCCTTTGTCGAAGATGAGGTGGCTGAGTGTGTCTGGCGTTGTTTCTGCATCTTCTAATCTGTTCCACTGGTCCTCAAGTCTGTTTCTTTGCCAGTACCATGCTGTTTTTATCACAGTAGGTTTGTAGTACAGTTTCAATTTGGGGGTTGTAATACCCACTGCCATGTCTCTGTTACCTAGAATTGCTTTTGCTATTCTGGGTCTCTTCTTGTTCTAAATGAATTTTTGGATTGTTTTCTCAAGGTCCTTGAATTATGCTGCTGGGATTTCAGTTGGGATTGCATTGAGTCTATATAGCAGTTTTGGAAGTATGGCCATTTTCTTTTCGTTCTTTCTTTTTTTTAACATTTTCATATTTTATTGGTACATTTTTGGTATACAATATAATGATATGCATCATTGGAAATTTGCACCTTTACATAATCTGTCTTGGTTCTTAGTTTTCTCCCTTCCCCTGCCCTCCCTTCAACCCCTCTATCCCTCCCTATTTACAAATACTTTCTTTCCATTTTTTCATTTTCTGATATTAATTCCATTCCCTACTTTCCTTTCCCCTACCCCTCCCTCTTCCCCTTCCCCTTTGCCCCTTTTATTCCTATTTCACATTATCTGTTATACATTTTAATCCTTATTTATACTTTCAGTTTCTCATACTATAAAAACTATTTGGTATTTACACATGTGTATCCTATTTCTTTCCCTCAAGCATATCATGATCTCAATGTGCATCCATTTAGCTATAAACGTCTCTAATTTCTCATTTTTTATTGCTGAGTAGTACTCCATTTTATTTAAAAACTCCACATATTCTTTTATAAAAAAAAACCTCACAGTTTGTAATAGTTAAAACTTGAAAACACCCAAATGCCCATCATCTAGAGACTGGATAAAGAAAAAGAAAAAGGAGAAGTATGGTCATTTTTATTATGTTGATTCTTCCTACCCAGGAGCAAGGGATGTCTTTCCGTTTTCTGATATCATCTTCAATCTCTCTTTTCAGAGTGCTATAGTTTTCAGAGAAGAGAACTTTGATTTCTTTCATTAGGTTGATTCCTAGGTATTTCAGTTTTTTGGATGTTATTGTGAAAGGAATTGTTTGCCCTATTTCTGTTTCAGTGAGCCTGTTATTTGTGTAGAGGAAAGCTATGGATTTTTGTGTGTTAACCCTATATCAAGCTACTTCACCAAATTTGGTTATTAAGTTTAGAAGGCATTTGGTGAAGTTCTTGGGGTCTTCCATATAGAGTATCATGTCATCTGCAAAGACTGACAATTTGACTTCTTCATATCCTATCTTTATTCCTTTTATTTCTTTCTCTTGTCTAATTGCCATGGCTAATGTTTCTAAAACTATATTAAACAAGAGTGGTGATAGTGGACATCCTTGTCTTGCTCCTGATTTTAGTGAGAAGGATTTCAGTTTTTGACCATTTAGGATGATATTGGCTATTGGTTTTTCATAGATGGCTTTTATCACATTCAGGTAGAGACCATCTATTCCAATTTTTTGTAGGATTTTTATCATAAATGCGTGTTGGATTTTGTTGAATGCTCTTTCTGCATCTATGGAGATGATCATATGGTTTTTGTCCTTGGCTCTATTGATACAGTGTATTACATTGATTGATTTGCATATGTTGAACCATCCCTGCATCCCTGGGATGAATCCCACTTGATCAGGGTGTATGATCTTCTTGATGATCTTTTGCATTCTATTTGCCAGTATCTTATTGCAGATTTTTGCATCTATGTTCATGAGTGAGATTGGCCTATAGTTCTCTTTTTCGGCTGGGTGTTTCTCTGCTTTGGGGATCAAGGTGATGCTTGCTTTCAGGAATGAATTCTTCAATTTCATTGAGTTTAAACAGTAGTGGCAGTAGTTCCTCTCTAAAGGTGTTGTAGAATTCAGCAGTGAAGCCAGCAGGACCAGGCTTTTCTCAGTTGGTAAGTTTTCAACTATGTTTTCAATTTCATTGATTGATATTGGGTTGTTTAGAATTTTTAGGTCTTCTTCCTTCAACTTTGGTAATTCATATGTATCTAGAAATCTGTCCATTTTCTTCTGTGCTTTCCATCTTATTGGCTTATAGGTTCTTGAAGTAGCTATTGATGATTCTCTGGAATTCTGCTAGGTCCATTGTAATTTCATGCTTTCAGTTCCCAATTGCATGGATTTGGGCCTTTTCTTTCCTTTCTCTGATAAGGTTGGCTAAGGGTTTGTCAATTTTGTTTATTCTTTCAAAGAACCATCTCAGCCTCATTGATTGTTTTGTATCATTCTCTTAGTCTCCATTGCATTCATTTCTGCTCTGATCTTTATAATTTCCTCCCTTGTTGGGTTGAGGTTTTGGTTCGTCCTGTTCTTCTTTTTTCTAGAAGCTTGAGGTTCAGCATCAAGTTGTTTAATTGGGTTTGCTTTGTTTTCCTAATATGAGATTCACTGCTATGAATTTCCCTTGTAAGACTGCTTTCATTGTGTCCCATAGATTTTGATATGTTGCATTGTCATTTAATTGTAGGAACTGTCGGATTTCTTCTTTCATTTCCTCTGTGACCCATTGGTTATTCAGAAGTGTGTTGTTCATTTTCCATGTGTTTATGAAATTCTTGTGGTTTCTTTTGCTATTGATCTCCAATTTCATTGTACCATGCTCTCATAATATACAGGGGATAACTTCAGTTCCTTTGCACTTACTTAAACATATTCTATGAAAGAGTATGTGGTCTATTTTGGAGAATGACCCATGTGCAGGTGGAATGAATGTGTGCTCTGATTTTGTGGGGTGGAACACTCTGTAAACATTTGTTAAGTTCATTTATTCAAGAGTTTGAGTTCTAGTATTTCGTTGTTTATTTTTTGTCTAGTTGATCTATCTATTTGTGACAGTGGGGTATTGAGGTCCCCCACTACTATTGTATTAGTGCTTATTTGACTTTTCATGTCCGTTAGTATTTGTTTTATATAGTTGGGTGCACTAGTGTTTGGTGCATATGTATTTATGATTGTCATCCCTTCCTCTTGGATTGTTCCCTTTACAAGGATGTTTTCTCCTTCTTTTTCTCTCTTAATCAGTGTTGGTTTGAAATCTACTTGATCTGCAAAGAGGATAGCTACGCCTGCTTTTTTTTGGTTCCGGTCACATGAAATATTGTTTTCCACCCTTTAACTTTCAGACTATGAGTTTCTTTTTGAATTAAATGTGTTTCTTGTATGTAGGACATTGTTGGATCTTGCTTCTTGACCCATTCTGCCAGTCTATTTCTTTTGATTGGTGAATTGAGACCATTGCCATTGATGGTTATATTTCATACATATTATCATTGTCATGACTTTTTCTGTTTGCTAGATTCTTCTCCTTTGCGTTTAATTTCTTGTCACACCTGACAGATTCATTCTGCTGGGCTTCCTGGGGTTGTGAGTCTCCTTGTCTTTTCCTAGGATATTGTCTAAAATTTTATGGAGTGCTGGTTTGGTATTCTTAAAGTTTCCAAGGTGCTCTTTGTCGTGAAAGTATCTTATTTCTCCATCAATTTTGAAAGATAATTTTTCAGGGTACGTCAGTCTGGGTTGGAGGCTGTTTTCCTTTATGGCCTGAAATATGTCACTCCAAGCTCCTCTTGCCTTGAGGGTTTGTGTTGACAAGGCTGCTGTGATTCTGATAGCTTTTCCTTTCTATGTGGTTTGTTTCTTTTCTCTAATTGCTTGTACAATTTTGTTCTTCTGTTGGGTTTCTGGAATTTTAACTATTATATGCCTATGTGCAGATTTTTTTTTTTTAATCAAGGGTAGTTGGAGCCTATATGCCTCATTTATCTGTATGTCAAGTTCTTTTCCCCTGCTGGGGAAGTTTTCTCCCATCACTTCTGTGAACACTTTTTTATGTCATCTGCATTCTCTCCTGTTTGTTCATTGACTCCAATCAGTCTTATGTTATTCTTCTTTGTATCATCTAGCAGCTGCTGGATTGATTTCTCATGGTCCCTTACTTTTTCTTTCCCTACTAAGTTTATTGGTACATTTTAGGTATAAAATACATTACATTCATCCTTAGGATCTTGTACCTTTACATGAGTATCTTGGTTTTTATTTTCTTCCCCTTCCCCTGCCCTCCCTTCACCCCTGGCACCCTTCCCTATTTACAAAGACTTTGTTTCCATGTTTTTCCTTTTCTCATTTTTTTTCTTTTCCTTTTTTTCCTCTCTCCTACCCCTCCCACTTCCCCTACTCCTTTAGACCTTTTCTTCCTGTTACACAATATCAATTATACATTTTTAAAATTACACTATCAAGATCTAGAAGACATTACCACAGATTTTACAGAATTTAAAAGGTATAGAAAGCATATTGCAAAAATCTTCTTTGAAATAAATTTGACAACTTCTAAGCAGTACCTTGGAAGACAAATTAATGAAACTAACTCTGGAGGAAATATAAAATTTGAATAACACCTATTAAAGAAAGTATATTCCTAGCCTGCAAACCTACCTATATGACAACAACAGGCTCATATACATTTTAACTGAGAAATTATGTCAAACATTTAAAGCGGAAAAAAGAAAGAACATTTCTCTCCTCATTTTAGGAAATCAGCATTGTGCTAATCCTAAAACTGAATAAAGTTAATAGAAGAAAAAAGTATGAACATAGATAGAAATTTGTTTAATGAAACAAACTATTAGAAGTCAGATCTGGCAGTATGTAGAAAGTGCTATTATTATAGTGATGGCAGTGTTGGTTCAGCATTGGAAGATCCACCTCCAAAAGTCATCATTTTAACAGAGGAAAGGAAAAAGCCATATGATCCTGTCACTAGTTGGAGAAAAAGTATTGGACTAAATTCTACAGCTGTTCATGGTAAAAGTTATCAGGTGACTAGAAGTAGAATAGAACCTTCTCAACAGATCAAAGACATGTACTCCATACTTCCAGGAAAAACTTCTTATATAAATGGAGAAGATACAATGCTTTCTTCCTAAGATGAGAAACTCTTCATCTGTCCATTAAACTTTGAAACATAGTCCCAAAACAAAATAGTCTGGCAATAAAATGACACAATTAGGATAGGATTAGCAAGGTAGATGTAAAATCTTTATATGTAGATGAAATGATCATCTACAGAGAAAATACTAAGAAATCTCTAGGAGCCCCTAGAACTTGTATTTGAAATTAGCAAGATTAGAAAACACAAGGTATATACAAAAATTCAGGTCTATATATACTTGCTATAAATGAAGAATTGGATATTGAAATTTAAAAGTTTTGTAGGAGTGCAACACCAAGAAAAGTAAAAAGAAAAAAAAACTGTGTTGGAAGACATTTAGTACCTAATTTTAAGACTTTCTCTAAAGCTACAGTAATCAAGGCACTGTTGGCATAAGGAAAGGCATGTAGATCAAGGGAATAAGACAGAGAATCTAGAAATAGAACCATACATATATGGTCCACTGAGTTTTGAAAGATTATTTAACATTAACATTATATAGAACATAAACTCAATTCAAGAGCAGAGGAAAAGATAGTGTTTTCAGCAAATGGCACTAGAATACCTGGTGTATATGAATAGCAAAAATTAACCTCAATCATTTATTTCCATACATAAAAATAACTTGAAAGGATCTATGAACCTAAATATGAAAGACTAAAACTATAAAACTTTAAGAAGAAATTATAAGGGAAAATGTTTGTGAGTTTAGGATAGGCAGGAATTTCCTAGGATATCAAAAACATGATGTATAAAAGAAAAAATTGATAAATGAGATTCCATCCAAATTTAGAACTTTAAATGACATCATTAAAATAATGAAAAGTAGTCCTTAAACAGACCATATTTATAATGCATATAAACTATGACCAGAATATATAAAGAAACCTTATAGCTCATTAATAGATAACCCAATTAAAAAGTAGACACAAGAAGATGATAAATAGCCAGTACAACACAAGGAAAGATGTGCAACACTAGAATCAGAAAAATACTAATCAGTACAATAATAAGATCAAATTATACACTCATTAGGGAGATGAAGTTAAAAGTTTTAAAAGAACAAATGTCAGCTTAGGTGTGAACCAGTTGGAACTTCCTAATACTGCTAATGTGAATGTAAAATGATAAAACCATTTTGGAAAACAATATAGAAATTTATTGTATTACTGTTAGGAACCAAAAGTCCTGTTCTTAAGTTTTTACTTGAGAGGAATGAAAACACATGTTCACAATGGATTTGTACATACAAGTTGAGCATCCCTTATTTGAAATTCTGGGGACCAGAGTGTTTCAGATTTTGGTTTGAAATCCACTTGATTTGCAAAGAGGATAGCTACTCTTGCTTTTTTTTGGTTCCTGTCACATGGAGTATTGTTTTCCACCCTTTAACTTTCAGACTATGAGTTTCTTTTTGAATTAAATGTGTTCCTTGTATGCAGCACATTGTTGGATCTTGCTTCTTGACCCATTCTGCCAGTCTATTTCTTTTGATTGGTGAATTGAGACCATTGGCATTGATGGCTATAACTCATACATACTGACTTATCATTGTCATGAATTTTTCTGTTTGCTGTATTCTCCCTCTTTGCTTTTAATTTCTTGTCACGCCTGACAGATTCATTCTGTTGGGCTTCCTGGGGTTGTGAGCCTCCTTGTCTTTTCCTAGAATATGTCTAAAATTTTGGGGGGTGCTGGTTTGGTATTCATGAAGTTCCTAAGGTGCTCTTTGTCATGAAAGTATCTTATTTCTCCATCCAATTTGAAAGATAGTTTTGCAGGATACATCAATCTGGGTTGGAGGCTGTTTTCCTTTAGGGCTTGCAATATATCACTCCAAGCTCTTCTTGCCTTGAGGGTTTGCATTGAGAAGTCTGCTGTGATTCTGATGGGCTTTCCTTTGTATGTGATTTGTTTCTTTTCTCTCACTGCTTGTAGAACTTTGTTCTTCTCTTGGGTTTCTGGAATCTTAACAGCTATATGCCTATGTGTCGATTTTTTTTTGATCAAGGCTAGTCAGAGTCTTATATGCCTCATTTATCTGTATGTCAAGTTCTTTTCCCCTGCTGGGGAAGTTTTCTGCCATCACTTCTGTGAACATTTTTTTTATGTCATCTGCACTCTCCTGTTTCTTCATTGACTCCAATCAGTCTTATGTTATTCTTTTTTGCATCGTCTAGCAGCTCTTGGATTGATTTCTCGTGGTCCCTTACCATTTTAAAGCAATTTTTCTTTTCCTGGTCGCTAATTGCAATCTTATCTTCTATATCTGAAATTCTGTCCTCACATTGGCTCATTTTGCTGTGTAGACTTTCAATGGAGTTTTTAAATCTCCTGGCAATCTGTTTGCATCTGTTTTATGGATTCCATTTGTTTTCTATGTTGGGATTCCATCATGTTCCTGAGCTCCTTTTGAGATTTATTAATCATGTCTTGCACTATGGGCACAATCTCTGCTGTTATCTGAGAAATTATTTCTGATTTCATTTTTTGCAGATCCTCTTTTTTTGCCAGTTTGGGGAGTCCAGGTGGTTGAGTATCAGAGTGTTCCATCTCATTTCCCTTTGGCATTGCTGTAGGTGATCTGGAAGTCTGGTTTTCAGACTTGTTTATATGTCTTCTCATTTCAAATGCAAAGGGTTCACCTTATCTGTGCTGGCAGAGGTGGTACAGTGCCCCGGAAGCCTCTTGTGCACTGGGAGGGGCTCACCTCCTCTCTATTAGCAGGGGTCTCATCATCCACAATTTAAAGATGAGGTCATGGTTTCAGTCCGCAGCCAGCAGAATGGCATGGCAGAATGGCATGGCAGAAAGGCTTGCCAGATGAGAGCTGCTGATCATATGCAGCTAGGAAGCAGAGCCCCTTACTATTTAAAAAAAATTTTTCTTTTCCCAGTCACTAATTGCAATCTTATCTTGTCTCTTTTTTTTTTTTGCACCGGGGATCCAACTTGGGTCCTTTTGCTTGAGAAGCAAGTGGCGGAACCACTGAGCTAAATCCCCAGCCCACAATCTTATCTTCTCTATTTGAAATTCAGTCCTCACATTGGTTAATTCTGTTGTGTAAACTTTCAATGGAGTTTTTAATCTCCTGTAAATCTGTTTGCATCTGTTTTATGGATTCCATTTGTTTCCTATGTTGGGATTCCATCATGTTCCTCAGCTCCTCTATTTTTTTATCTGTGTTCTCTCTAGATTTATTAATCATGTTTTGTCCCATGGGCACAATCTCTGCTGTTATCTAAGAAATTATTTTTGATTTCATTTTTTCCAGATCCTCTTTTGTTGCTAGTTCAGGGAGTCCAGGTGTTTGAGTATCAGATTGTTCCATCTCATTTCCCTTTGGGGTTGTTTTAGGTGATCTGGAAGTCTGTTTTTGAGATTTATTTACATGTCTTCTGATTTCAACAGGGTGGGGTGCTGCTGGCATCCACATTGCTCACCTCTTTGGTGCTGTGGGCAGTGGTATGGTGGCCTGGAAGGCTCACCTCCTCCTTGGTGCTGGGGGCAGCTCTGCTTCTTGGTGAGTTGGTAGACATTTCAGTCCATAGTCAGCTGGCTCCAAGTCAGGGATGACAAACAGGGTGATTTCTTCCTGGAGGGTTGCAGAGAAGAGCTTGGATCTTCCTAGACTTTTGTTTTCTCCACTGGAGATAAATTTTGACTGCCCTTCAAATAGGAAACTACTCCAACCACCATATGGTGTTAGAATAACTAATGTTTGAGAGTTAGAAAGGAGATGACATATACAAAGCTTTTCTTCCCTTTTTACTTCTATTACCTCAGAGCATGAAAGAGATAAGGAATAATGAGGAAAACAGTAGCCAAAGCAAGAATTCTTGAACAAATCTGAGCTGGACAGATTGAACTGAACTGGATGATAGTGAGGTTTTTGTTTTTTTTTTTCTTCAGACTTTGGAACTAGTTGTGATGTTTTAGCAGAAGCTCTGGATAATCAGACCTCTGCTAGGACCTTGGTAACATTATCTATTGTCATCCCCTATTTCTTTGGTCTAGGAAACCAAATGTCATGAGGCATATACTGCCTAATAATTATTAGAGTATGCAGACAATAATGCTAGTACTAGAGTGTATGAGAAAGATATAAAAAGTAAAGGCTTACACTAAAAATTCTACCATATTCAAGATAATTACATTTTTATCATCTGTTGCATTATATCTTGGACTCTGCTGGATATACCCTATAGTGTTCCACAAACATACTTTTTCAGTTTTAGTAATTAGAAGGGCCACAGAATTTTCAGAATTTGAGTGAAGATGTAGGTTGGATATGAAATGTCAGGTAAAACAACAGAGAGGTGAAATGTAGACAGCTTGAACTGATTGGAGGAGAATACTGGGAAGGAAGAAGAAGACAATAAGGGATGACAATAAGGCTTTCCTTTCAGGAAACAAGGTCAGTGGAAGTGTCATTCCATTGAGAAGAGGAATGGATCTGCCTACAATGAATGTTGCTTTTGAGGAGTGTGAGGTCTGCATATTCACTATGACTGCTAAAGACATTGCAGTGTTAACATGGCTAAAGACCAAACTCTTAATTTCTATTCCTTACCTGGAAAAACCTTTTTTTTTTTTTTTTTTTTTTTTTTTACTATTTTTCTCTGTCTCAGTCAATGGCATCCAAAGAAACTCAGAAACAAAAAAGCACCCTTGATGTAATTCGTAGTTCCTTTTTTAATTGCTGTCCCCCAACCCAAAATGTATATCAATTTACTTTCAAAATATACCCCAAAAAGGGCCAGGGGTGTAGCTCAGTGGCACAGCACCTGCCTTGCAAGCACAAGGTCCTCAGTTTGATCCCTGATAGGTCCCTCCCCCCGAAAAAAGAAAAGAAAATTCATTCAAAATATATCCCGAAGATGTCTTTTTCTATTTTCACTGCTACCACATGTCTCTACTAAATAGAGGATTAAACCAATGAGTTCTTCAGTGGCATGATCTTATTTCTGTTCTCTTTTGTATACAAAAATAGGAAACTACCATCAAAATATGGGGCTGAGAGGGGTACCAGGCACATCACAATGCCTAGTAGCCACTTCTCTTCTAACTCTACACCCTTGAGCAGTGTTAGATGTGTGAAATCTCACCTTGACATGGGTGAAAGAAGATGCAAGAGGGTATTCTGTGACTGTGGAAGAAACAATTTCTTTCCCATCCATTGTGGTAGGGATAATAAAATTGGCTATATTTGTATGTTTATGAGCTTCTAAAAGAATGTCTTTCTCTCTCCTTTCTCACCTCCCCTCAGCCCAAATTTTTCCCTCTTCTGTCCTCATCAATGGAAATTCAGAGCACAAAAACTATGGTAACTTGTTTGTCAGAACAGTATATCCCTCTGGAAACAGTTATATCATGAAGGGGAGAAGATTGTATAACTCTGTTTTAGGCTCAGAGGAATGCAGGTTAAAGACAAGATGAAAAGTCAAGACTATTCCTTTTTGTAGATTGGACTGTAATACAATTTTGTAAGATTTCATTTATTTCAAACTATTTTTTTAAAACTCTTGATGAGAATTCAAAACATATTTCATCTATTACATTTGAATTTTAACTCTGATAGACTGGATGACCATTTTCTCAAATGAAGGAAGTTGAAAGAGTAATTAGTTTTACTATTAACTTTTCACAAATAAATTTACAATAAAGAAATTTTCAGTAACATGACTAAAATTTATGCCATTTCTGAGGAATGTGAGTCATTTCAAAGAGTTTCTAAAAGTTAAAAATATGAAGTGTTAAAGATATAAATTAATGCAGCTTTATAAAATTTCCAGGATTCAACACTATTCTTTACTCATTCAATCAATACATGCATAATTCTATTCATTTTTAGTTCAAAATAATTTGAACACTTTAGTTATGGTTGAATTTAATATCTATGATTTTCAATCCTTAGTTTTGAAAAAAATTATATTAAAAATCTATTCATCATTTTATATTTCCATGTTCCTGTTAATGTTTAATGTGCAAAATGATACTGATTATTGTTAGAAAAAAGAGCCTGAAATTCTTTTTAGCTGAAATTCTTTTTAGGAAATAGAAAAAAGTCTATGTAGTAGTGGAAGCATCCAAAAATTCAATAGCATTAGCATATATTTAGGAGATGGACCCAATAGAACTTGCCGAAGGATAAGATGAGGCAATAAAGAAAGCAAAAAGTCAAGGGTAATCTCTAAATTCTGTTCTTAGGCAAACTGATAGTGATATCATTTCTTATGTCATCTGCACTCTCTCCTCTTTCTTCATTGACTCCAATCAGTCTTATGTTATTCTTCTTTGCATCGTCTAGAAGCTGCTGTATTGATTTCTTGTGTTCCTTTACAATTTTAAAGCAATTTTTCTTTTCCTGGTCACTAATTGCAATCTTTTCTTCTATATCTGAAATTCTATCCTCACATTGGTTCATTCTGCTGCTCAGAATTTCGATGGAGTTTTTAATCTCCTGGAAATCTGTTTGCATCTGTTTTATGGATTCCATTTGTTTCCTATGTTGGGATTCCATCATGTTCCTCAGATCCTCTATTTTTTTATTTATGTCGTCTCTAGATTTATTAATCATGTCTTGCACCATGAGCAAAATCTTTGCTGTTATCTGAGTAATTATTTCTGATTTCATTTTTCCCAGATCCTCTTTTGTTGCCAGCTCAGAGAGCCCAGGTGGTTGAGTATCAGATTGTTCCATCTTGTTTCCCTTTGGGGTTGCTGTAGGTGATCCAGAAGTCTGTTTTTGAGGCTTGTTTACGTGTCTTCTCATTTCCACGGGGCGGGGGGGGGTGCTTCTGGCACCCGCGCGGCTCACCTTCTCTGCCCTAGGCGCTTGGGATGGCAGTGGGGGAGCTTCCTTCTGGGTTCTGGGAACAGCTCACCTTCTCTGCCCTCGGAGCTTGGGATGGTGGTAGGGGAGCTTGATATCATTTCTTGATAAGAGAATATTGAAGGGAAAATCAGATTTAGTGGGGCAGATGGGAGTAAGAGATCTATCTTAGTCATGTCACATAGAGATATCACACACATAATTTTGGTAATTGTATATGGGGGTACTGGTTACTCTTCCACACTGTCCTTTCTTTCCCATCATCACTGTGCAGCATCCATATGATTTTTTTTCATTAAGTTTATTGGTACATTTTAGTTATAAAATATAGTTACATTCATCATTGGGATATTGTACCTTTACATGACATATCTTGGTTACTTTTTTCCCTATTTCCCTGCTCTCCCTTCCCTATTCACAAAGACTTTGTTTCCATGTTTTTCCTTTTCTCATATTTTTTCTTTTCCCTTCTTTCCTTTCCCCTACCCCTCCCAATTCCCCTACTCCTTTAGACCTTTCCCTCCTATTACACAATATCAATTACACATTTTTATTTACAATATCAAGATTTAGAGGACATTACACAGATTTTACATAATTTAAAAGGCTATAGAAAGCATATTACAAAAATCTTTTTTGAAATAAATTGGACAACTTCTAAGAAGTACCTTGGAAGATAAATTAATGAAACTAACTCTGGAGGAAATACAAAATTTGAATAGCACCTGTTAAAGAAAGTATATTCCTAGCTTGAAAACCTTCCTGTATGACAACAACAGGCTCATATATATTTTAACTAATGAATTATATCAAACATTTAAAGCAGAAAAAAGAAGGAACACTTCTCTCCTCATTTTAGGAAATCAGCATTGTGCTAATCCTATAACTGGATAAAGATAATAGAAGAAAAAAGTTTGAACATAGAAAGAAATTTGTTTAACAAAACAAACTATTAGAAGTCAGATCTGGCAGGATGTAGAAAGTGGTTTTATTATAGGAATGGCAATGTTGGTTCAGCATTGGAAGATCCACCCCCAAAAGTCATCATTTTAACAGAGGAAAAGAAAAAGCCATTTGATCCTAACAGTAGTTGCAGAAAAAGTATTGGACTAAATTCTACAGCTATTCATGGTTAAAGCTATGAGGAGACTAGAAGTAGAACAGAACCTTCTCAACAGATAAAAGACATGTACTCCACACTTCCAGCAAAAATGCCTATAAAATTTGAGGGAATTGACTTCTCACTTGGAGACTGACATGGATATGGATTTTTTTTTAATCTCACTCAGCATAATCCTTTCTTTACCATATCATCTTCATTGATTCAGGTAACCTAGATTTAAGCCACTCTGCACATAGTATTTCCTTATCAAAGGAATTAAATTAGAATAGATCTGTAAAATGTTTGGGCAAATGAAGCATTCAAAGTCTCATTTTATGATATCTTTTAAGAAAAACATGTTTTTTGTCCTTTTGAGAGCACTGAGAAAGCTACCATAAATTGATCTTTCTTTTTTGGGTGGCATGATTTGTAGATGTGAAGTTTGTACCTGCTGCACTTTGTCAACATAAGGGATATTAGCTTGAGGATTGTGATACTTGATTGATTGTGTCAGTTTGAGTAATACCTAACTAAATTGGCTCAGCAGAGTTCTGGGTGTGGAAGACTCACCCTAGGGAGGATTGTAGCCAGAATGGTGTAAACAGGAAATGAAGAAGGAAGGATTGCTTCTGTCTTCTTTGGAGGAGCTCCAGTCTTCACTTTCACCTTGGACATCATCTCCTGGCTTCCAGTGCAAACTCTTTAGCCTTCTGGTGCAGGTCTTTCAGTCTTCCATCGCAGACCCTTCAGCCTCCTGATATAGATTCACAAGGAACACTACACAGACCTCCTGGACTTTACCTGAGGAAGGTAAAAAGGGAGGGTTCCCAGAGAATAGGAGGTACAGACACTTCCCTTGTCAAAGGAGAAAACAACAGGAGTAATGAGAAAGGTAGATCAGTGGCTTTGTGACATGAAGATAGAGAAGCTTTCTGTTTTACTTTTCCAGTCAACAATGATTAAAATTTATCTGCCAGGATGTAGGGAAAGAGTGTAATTAAAACATTACTGCTCTAAATCATTCTTCTTCAGGGCAGAACTTTTCCTTAAGAGGCTCTTCAAAAATTATATTATTAGACTTATGAAACTCTTTATAGTAAATTTCTTGCCAAATTCTAAAGGGTTGCTCTGCTACTTTTTAAAGTTTTGCTAACCATAAATGCTATTGGAGGAGTAATGGAGGATGGCTATTTTTTTTGCTGTCAAGAGAAGGGACTGGGCAACTAGACCTAGATTCTCTTGGAACTGGTTTTAGTGAAAGGAAAATTTAAAAATTTCCATCTAAATTATTCTTGAGCCAATGACATATGCATTATTGTGTTCCAACATGGAGTGCCTATTTGCTACAGCCAAGTTAGCTCAAATCTGTGCTCTTATTTGACACTGCCTCCACTTTTCTTCTTTCAATAAATTTCTTTGTTGTTTTTTTTTTTGTTTCATTTTTTGGTACTGGAGATTGAACTTAGGACCTTGTGCTTGTGAGGCAGGAGTGGTGCCACCGAGCTAAATCCCTGGCCCCTCAGTTGTTTGATTGGAAGAATTTTGTCAAAAGTTGGAAAAATAATTTACAACCCTTATCCCAATCTATAACTAAAATATATATTCTCAGTAGCCTAAATGATGAATAAAATATATTCCATTTCTCTAGATAGTTTTATAACAAGCATCAAGTGAGAAACTATGTGATGTTTCAAGATGATTAACCATGACTTCTAGTTATAAGTTAGGGGAAAATTCTTATTACATCTCAATTACAACTTTTAGTTATTTAAATAACAAGTAAATCAGACTATTATGCAGGCCATGTGGAGGAGGAAAAAATCTGGGTTGTTGTGAACATGCTACTGGATTTTTGCTTGTGTTAGGCAATGTAAAAATAACTTGTTTCACATAAAGTCACTTGGGGACTTGAAATACAACTTCTTTTGAATGTAGCTTCTCTACCTGCACATTTATGAAGAGCCAGCATACTTACCAGTCTACCTGCAAACAAATCCTGATGACACATGGCTGAGAACAAAGACGAAGTTCATTTGGGTAAAGTCAAATCCAGGCCAATCTGTTGTCTGTGATCCAAAGAAGGTTTGGGCAAGATGAAAATACACGACCCTTTAAAGTTATATTGTTTAAAACACATGGCTCAGAAAAGAGTATGACCACACATTCATAAAATACAGTCACTGGGGCATTTTTTTACTTTTTCAAAGGGCACTAGTTAAAATTACTTTGAAGATGTTTAGTTCAAATGGAAGATTTCAATCATGGTTTCCCTATCTTTCAATATATAGCTGTTTAGATTTAAAATTATACATATGATATATATACATATAATTTATGATAAATTGAATAACAAATATATGATTTTTAATTTAATAATATATGCATTGTTTATGCTGTATTTAAATTTTATATATATTATAATTTAAAATCCAAATTTATATAAATTTTAACTTATATAACTACATATGTTAAAACTTTTACTGAAGAGAATTTTAATGTCGAGGATAGTGGTAGGTGAGACAGAGTCCAAATAACTGTTTTAAAGCTGATTCTACAAAAAGTTCTTGCACTGAATGGGTCAGCAGCTTCTGGTCATGAGTATAAAAGTATTTCTTAAAGAAGTAGTGTTGACAATAGCATCCAAAAAACTGAAATACCTAGGAATCAACCTAACAAAAGAAATCAAAGACCTCTTCTCTGAAAACTATGACACTCTGAAAAGAGAGATTGAAGATGATATCAGAAAATGGACAGACATCCCCTGTACCTGGGTAGGAAGGATCAATACAGTGAAAATGGCCATACTTCCAAAAGTGCTATATAGACTCAATGCAATTCCAATTGAAATCCCAGCAGCATACTTCACAGACCTTGAGAAAACAATCCAAAAATTCATTTGGAACAAGAAGAGACCCAGAATAGCAAAAGCAATTCTACATAACAGAGACATGGCAGGGGCTATAACAATCCTCAACTTGAAACTATGCTACAAAGCTACTGTGATAAATACAGCATGGTACTAGCAAAGAAACAGACCTGAGAACCAGTGGAACAGATTAGAAGATGCAGAAACAACTCCAGTCACATTCAGCCATCTCATCTTTGATAAAGGAGCCAAACAGCCTCACTGGAGGAAATATAGCCTCTTTAATAAATGGTGCTGGAAAATTTGGGTTTCAACTTGCCAAAGATTAAAACTAGACCTATATCTCTCACCATGCACTAAACTAAAATTGAAATGGATTAAAGATCTAAATATTAAAATAGACACAGTAAACCGGCTGGAACAGAGGTTAGGTAGAACTCTTGAAGACATTGGTGTAGGAAAAGATTTTATGAACAAAACCTCAGTTGCCCATAAACTAGCACAAACAATCAACAAGTGGGATCTCTTCTTATTAAAAAGCTTCTGTACAGCAAGAGAAACCACTAGCAGTGTGAAGAGACAACCCACAATGTAGGAAAAAATCTTCACCTGCTCTTCCTCAGACAAAGATCTACTATCTAGAACTGATAAAGAACTTAAAAAGATCAGACCTCCCAAATTTAAAGACCCAATCCGAAAATGGGCATCTGAAATGAACAGACATTTCTCAGACAAAGAAGTAGAAATAGCAAATAAATACATGAAAAAATGTTCAGCATCACTGGTCATTCGAGAGATGCAAATGAAAACAATGCTGAGATTCCACTTCACTCCAGAAAGAATGGCTACTATCATGAAATCAACCAATAACAAATGCTGGCGGGGCTGTGGAGAAAGAGGATCCCTGCTCCACTGCTGGTGGGAGTGTAGACTGGTGCAACCACTGTGGAAATCAGTATGAAGATACCTCAAAGAACTAGGACCGGAAGTCCCATTTGACCCCACTATTCCACTGCTGGGGATCTTCCCCAAAGAATTAAAAGAATCATACCACAGTCGTATATGTACACCCATGTTCATAGCAGCACAGTTTGTGATAACTAAAACTTGGAAACAGCCCAAATGCCCATCAACTGGAGACTGGATCAAGAAAATGTGGTTTTTTAATAAAATGGAGTACTACTCAGCCATAAAAAATGAGAAATTAGAGACATTTATAGCTAAATGGATGCACATTGAGGTGATACTCTTAAGTGAAATAAATAGGACACACATGTATAAATACCGAATAGTTTCTCTAGTGTGAGAAACTGAAAGTGTAAATAAGGACTAAAAGGTATAATAGATATTGTGAAATAGGAAGAAAAGGGGCAAAGGGGAAGGGGAAGTGGGAGGGGTTGGGGACAGGAAAGAAGGGAATGGAATTAATATGAGAAAATGGAAAAATGGAAACAAAGTCTTTGTAAATAGGGAAGGGTGGAGGGGTTGAGGGGAGGGCAGAGGAAGGGTGAAAAATAAGAACCAAGAGAGATTATGTAAAGGTGCAAATTTCCAGTGATGAATGTCATTATATTGTATGCCTAAAATGTACCAATGATTAGAATGAATAATTGATAATGGGAAATAGGAAGAAAAGGTCCAAAGGGGTAGGAGAAGTGGGAGGGGCAGGGGAAAGGAAAGAAGGGAAAGGAAAAATTATGGGAAATGGAAAAAATGGAAACAAAGTCTTTGTAAATAGGGATGGGTGGAGGCGGTGAAGGGAGGCCTAGGAATGGGGAAAAAATAAGAACCAAGATGCATCATGTAAAGGTGCAAGTTCCCAATGAGAAATGTAAATGTGTTGTATACCTAAAATGTACCAATAAAAGAATTAAAAAAAAAAGTAGTGTTGAGTGATCCTTATTCCTGAAATATTTGATATGAGTTTGTTAGGATAGATTGTTTTAGGGATTATCATTTAAAAATTTATTTTTCTTTCAGTTTTGCTTACTGCTCCCTGTAGGTGGATTATAGCTCCTCACCCCATTTCCATTAGGCCTGCTCATGTGATTTGCCTCAGCCAATGAAATGTCACACAAGGTACTAGGTGGCACCACTATTAGAAAAATTTTTAAGACTATCACATGGCTCTACTATTTTTCTTTCCTCCTTCATAAAACTGGCAATAACTTTGAGCCAAGAGTATAGTTTAGTATTACCAACTCACCAATCAACAATTTTCATATCTATTATTGTTATTTATTTTTCTTAATTGGAGCAAGTTATCTCTGTCATATTTTTAGTATACAGAAGTAAAGGAGAAGGAAAGGCAAGAAGTGAGAAAAGAAAATAAAGTCCCAAATATTAATCTCAGATTTATTCCTTTTCTTTTGACTTCTCTTTTCCTAATGTTCTATTATTGGGATTTTGAAGTCTTTCACCAGCTTTGTAGTTTATTCAGATATAGACCAGAGTCAAGTAGTTATTTGGACAAAACTGCTTTTCATCAAATCGTCCCAACTTATCTGCAGTGACACTTTGGCAGGGCCAAGTGGAGAAGTGTACAGAGCTCTGTCACAGAAGAGCTGATTGCCATGACAGCAGGGCACTGGTGTCCTCTATGATCTTAGAGCACAAGGTGCTCTATCCCAAATAGTAGCATAAGAAAGAAAATCAAACAAACCCTATTCCCTTTTAGGAGAAGCTGGCAGGTTTCCGCTTTTTCTAGTATATGTCTGACAATCATAATTTTTAGGCAGAAGATAATGAAAGATTTAATGTTTTTTCTTGTGAAAATATTTAGGTATATTAAATGAATAAAGTGAAATGTTTGACATTATAACATCTTACTTTGTTTACTACTTTTTCTCAAAGTGGAAGAAAAGCATTACTGCAGGTCTAATATATTTGGGATGTGGGAATCTTTGTGTACAGTTTGGGTATTGTTTAAATGTATTCCCCAAGGGTTCATACACTGAAAATTGGTCCCTAGTGAAAACTGGTTAGGTGGTGGCGAGACCTTTGAGAAGTGGGGCTTAGTGCAAAATAATTTGGTCATTGCCCTTGGAAAGGATTCACATAGTACCCATGAGACCCTGGTTAGTTCCCATAGAGTGAATTTTTACAGAAAAAGCAAGCTTTGCCTCTGAATTGCTCTCTTCTCATCTCATCATGAAATCTCTCCCTCTCACACATACTCCTAACATGATGCCATCTATCATGTCATACAGCCAATGGGTTCCTCACTAGAGGCCGAAAAGGTGAGGTCATCTCATCTTGGACTTTTGGCCTCCAAAATGGTAAGCTAAATTAACCTCTATTTTTATAAAATCCACAGTCCCAGGCCACAGAGAATGAACTAATACACTTTGCATGATTTCCAATACTCGTGTTCTTGGGCACATCATCTAGCTATTCCTTTCATAGCTTTGACGATGCTACCAAGAACCAAGGCTCAGTTTTTTGCTCTAGGAATGTAGTAGGCAGAAGACTATGGTGGCCTCAAGATTTCTATCCCTGGAGTACATATACCTTTTACCCAATTATTGGACAAACAAGGTAGAGCACGGTGGCAGCTGAATAAGTTCCTCCAGTGATTATCTCTCCACAAACACAAGTTTGAACAGTTATTCACATGCCAAACTACTTTCACAAGAGCTAAGGAAGCCAAATGAGAGAGCATACTCCATGGTTTTACTGTAATGAAAAAGGATGCATTGAAGAAGCCCAGAAGAAAAGTTTCTCATGTTACCCACCCCCCCACCCCCGACTCCAGATAATGTTGAGAGACTTCTTCCACTTGAGGGAGAGAGAGGGAATTAAATCCTGACCTTAGAGTTGAAACCAGATTTTAGGGCTGCTATAATAAAACTTGGTGCCTGGACAACCTCTACCCCCAGGACAGTACCTGCAGACTGAGCTACTGGAGCTACATCAACCAGGTACTAACAGATTCTACCAACTCTCCCCCAACTTCAGAGAGCAGAGACAGAAGTAACACTCCATCTGCTCGAGAGAAGGACATGAAATCTAGTACAGAACTTTGCCTTCGGGCTATGAGCAGGGCCTCCAGTGGTGACACGTGATACCAGACAGACACTAAAGGCCTGTGTATGGGCCAGAGCTGATGGCTGGAAACTCTAGACCTGCCCAGCTTCAAGCAGTGACCTGTGCATCACTGGGACAGACACGTTTCAGCCTATTTCAATGTGCAGTTCTACTAAACATTTAAAGAAGAACTAATTCTTTTTTAATTATTCAAAAAAAATGAAAGAAGAGGGAATTCTTTCAAACACATTCCAAACACAACAACAACAAAAAAGGAAACTATTGGCCAATATTCTTGATGAGCATGGATGCAAATGCTACCAACAAAATACTAGCAAACCATATCCAACAGCACATGAAAAGATTGTTAAATATTATTAAGTGGGATTCATATGTAAGGATGGTTCAACATAAATCAATAAACACAATATATCACATCAACAAAACAGCAAATGTATTTGATAAAATTCAACTCCTTCATGATAAAAATACTGAACAAATTAGATATAGAATGAGTATACTTAAACACAATAAAGGCTGTATATAATAAGCCAACAGCTGATGTTATATAGAATGAGGAAAAAGTTGAAAGCTTTGTCTCTAAGATTTAGAATAATACAATACTCTAGAAAGTTGCCCACTTTCACCACTTTTATTCAGCATAGCGTTGGAAGTTCTAGCTAGAGCAACCAGGCGAGAGAAGGAAATAAAGGGCATCCAAACTGTAAAAGAAGTTAAATTATTACTGTTTGCAAATTGCATTCCTTTATATGTGAAAAACCTGATACTACACACACACACACACACACACACACACACACAAACTACTAGAAAAAGTAAATCAAGGAGCTTTCCAGGATACAAAATTAGCATCCAAATCAGTGGCATTGCTATACACTAATAGTGAAAAATCTGAAATAAAGTTAAGGAAGCAATGCCATTTACAATAGCTACAAAACACCAGGGAATAAATTGAGTGAAAGATATGCATAATGGAAAATTATAGCACATTAATAAAAGAAATTGGAGAAGACATACACAAAAATTTGGAAGACAAGTTCATGTATTACAGAATCAATACTGTTAAAAAGCCATATTAGGTGACCTATAGATGCAGTGCAATGCCTAAGTTATTAGTAACATTCTTCACAGATCTAGTAAAAGAAAATTTAAAATTTGTATAGAACCACAAAAAAACCCTCAAATAGCCAAAGCAATCTTTTGCAAAAAGAACAAAGCAGGAGATATTATATTATGGTAGCTCAAAGTATACTACAAAGCTATGGTCATCAAAACACTAACTTATTGTCATAAAAACAGATATATAAATAGAATAGAAAGTTTACAAGTAAACCCACCAATTTGCATTAGCTGACTGATGTTTTACAAAGATGCTAAGAACAGGCATTGGACAAAGGTACTCTTCTTTTTTTAACTTTTATTAGTACAGGTTTGCAATACATAATGATTAGATTCACTGTAGGGAACTGGTACATGTACATAACATATTTCAATTCCCTTCTCTCCCCCTCCTCCTCCCTTTTATTTTTCCAGAATCAGATTCATTTATTTGACTTATAAAATCTTACAAACTTAATTATCATATATACAGATTGAAAACCAGACTAATAAGCTAAAGAACATATCAAACTGTAAGACAATTGTACTAAGTCAGGGTACATATTTATTTATTTATTTATTTGGAACTGGGGATCGAACACAGGACCTTGCGCTTGCGAGTCAGGCAGTGGAACCACTGAGCTAAATCTCCAGTCCTAAGGTACACTTTTAGACATATTGTCCATGCTGGATTATAATTCTGTCTCTTTTTTCCTATTATCTATCTTTTATTTTGTACTTTATATATGTCAAGTTTTTCATATAAGAAAAACCATGAGATATTTAAGCTTGTATGGAAGGACACTCTTTTCAATACAGTAAATGATGCTATAAAAATTGGGTATCCATGTGCAAAAGAATGAAACCAGACTCCTATCTCTCACCACTTACACAAATCAAATCAAAATAAGTTAAAGACTTAAATGTAAGAATAAAAAAAAGAAATGATTAAAAGAAAACATGAGGGATAACACTTCAAGACACTGGAATTGGCAACTATTTTGTTTTGGACAAGACCTCAAAAGCACAGGAAAATAAAAGAAAACATAAACAAATGAGATTATATCAAGCTAAATTCTTCTGTACCCCAAAGGAAATATCAAAGCGACAACTTACAGAATGTGAGGAAAACATTGCAAATTATACACCTGACAAGGGATCAATATCAAGAATATCAAGGAACTAAGAAAAATCAATGGAAAAAAACTGACTGAAAAAGGACACTTCATCAAAACAGACATTTCTTAGAGGAAAACATACAGATGACAATAAGTGTATGAAAAAAATGCTCATTGCTAATCATCAGTTAAAAATAAATCAAAATCACAATGAAATATTGCCATTCTTCTGTAAGAATGTCTATTATCAAAAAGACAACAGGCATTAGGATATGGAGAAAATGAAACTCTCGCACACTGTAGGTGGGAATGTTAGTGCAGCCATTATGGAAAATAGACAGAGGTTCCTCAAAACATTACAAGTAGAATAACCAGCAATTCCATTTCTGAGTACATATTTAAAGGAAATAAAATCAGTATGTCAAAGAGACATCTCTTCTCACTTACTTATTACAGCACTATTTACAATAGCTAATGAATAACTGATGAATGAGTAAAGAACATGTGGTACATAAAAAAAGGAATACTATTCAGTCATAAAAATAAATGAAATCTTGTCATTTGTGGTAACATGGATGGAACTAGAAATCATGTTAAGTGCAATAAGGCAGACATGGACAGACAAGATCTCACTCATACGTGGAACATAAAAAGTTGATCTCATAGAAGTTGAGAATAGAATGGTGGTTACTGGAGGATAGGGAGGATGGGGGCAGGGAACGATGGGAAAAATTGATTAATGTGTATTAAGTTGCAGTTACATAACAGTCAGAAGCTCTGGGATTCTATTGCATGGTAGGCTAACTATAGATAGGGACTGTGTACTGTACATCTCAAAATGCTACAAGAAAGATTTGGAAAATTTTTACCATAAAGGAATGAGTGAAGAGGCAGATATGTTGAACTCAGTTGCACAGTATCTATCTGTCTATCTATCTGTCTATCTATCTATCTGTGTGTATTATATATAATATGCACACACATATATAATACATATATAACAAATATATTACACTATAAATATGGAAATATATAAGACCCATTAAAATGTACAGTTTTGTATTTTTATGTATCAATTTAAATAAAAAATAAGATCTAGGTAGTATTTTGAAGGGATTTTTCAGATGTAACTGAAGTCCCAAATCAGTAGACATTCAACTAGGAAAATTATTCAAGTGTGCTTGATGTAATTACCCAAGCCCTGTAAAAGAAGAGTTTTTTCCTGTTGGTTGCAGAAGTACAAGCCAAAATTTCATGCATATGAAAGATTCAACACTCTCTTGCTAGCTTGGAGATGGAATGGGCCATATGCAAGGAATGCAATTGGCCTCTTGGGGCTGAGAGCATTCCTGTTGGATAACCAGCAAGGAAATGTGGAACTCAATGGTACAGTCTCAAGAAATTGGGTTCTGCCCATTTGAATGGGTCTATAAGCAGAGTTCTCCCCAGTGTCTCCAGACAGGAATTCAACCTGGCTAACACCCTTGCTTTTTAGCTCTGTGATACTCTGCAGAGATCTCAGCTACTTCTTGCTGGCCCTACTGAACTGAATCTGTAAAACTATGCACTATAGAAATACAGAACATGCTGGATATGTAGTACTGTGAGCTAATATGGGATGTTTTAAAGGGGCTGAATTTATGGTGATTTGTTATCAAAAATGAATATACACAAGAAAGGATTTGCTCTCTCTTTTCCTCCTGACTGGAGTTTTTGTTTCCAGTTTGGAGAAGCCAGAAAGGCAGAAGGAAGTCTTCTGTTTTTCTTGGGCACTGTAGTTATACCCTCTTTCTTTCATCTCTTTCAAAGCCCCTGTGTATTTCTTAAGAATTTAGACTTTCAGAAAGCAAAATCTAGGGACCCCTGCAGACTACTTCTGATACAAGGTCTCCCTTTTTCTGTTCTTCAAAACACACACACACAGAGTCCCCATCTACTAGCCTAGAGACATTCACATCACAGCTTTCTGCTTGTTTAAAAGTGGGGGAAGATAAAGGAAAAATACAGGGAGAGGAAAGTCCTTTGGAAAGTAATATCTTCATATATTCTTCTGTCCCAACATCTCCATCACACTTTTGTGTAGATTTCGACATGCCTGAGGAAAGTTTCCAGCAAAGACATTAGAGGTAGTGTCTGATGATGAGACAGCCTGGTCTTGTGCACAATCACACAGGCCCACCTCTTGCTATGTTGACTAAGTGGTATGAGAGGAAGTCTGGCTCTGCCAGAAGGCCGTGCCACAGGCTCTAGCCAGTAGAGTGACACCTCAGGAGGTATAGTTCTGAGGTGGCATATGAAGCAGGAAAGAGAACTATAGATAGGTTAAACATTCCTGAGATTCCCAGTCAAAGGGAAAAATCATTTCTTGAAATCTCCTGGTATTAGGAGCTCAGCACTTATGGATCCAGTCCTTACTGGTAATTTCATGAACACATATGGCTCTGTTGCATCCAGTGTGGGGGGTGGGGTGTCTCTGAGGGAGCTAGGGGTCCCCTATAAAGACCCTCTGCTTTTCTCCAGATCCCTCACCCTCACTCCAGCAAAGAATGAGAAAGTAGGAGAAGACTGGCTCAGAGCCAATGCCTCAGGTTCAAAATGAGGAAGCCAGGATTGAAGTGAGATAAAGGGAAAGTTTATTTATAATATAGCAAATGCAGGAGAAAAGCTACTTTGACAGCAGAGTGCGATGTAAGATAGGTGGTCTTCAGCAGGTTTCCCCATGGGTTTGGGGTGTACTCATAATTATAGGGGTAAGCTGGTTTGTAAAAATAACTATTTCACTGTTGGTTGTAATCTAGGCCAATCAGGGTCTTAGCCTTTGTTTCTGGGGTGAGGAAAAGGTCAGTGGGCTAGGGGTTCCTCAAGTGCACAGTAAATGCATATAACAGTTTCACAAGGGATGGCTTCCCAAGCAGATAGTGCACACACAATAAGCATATAGTAATTGTACAATCATCAGCCAGCCAGGTCTTGCCCTGTACTGCCCTCTCACACCACTCTAATCTGTCTAGGGTTTCAAGATGTCCTTGGAAAATAGGTTGTGAAGGATGGAATATCTGAGAATTCCAAAGTAGCCCTCATCTTTTCTTTGCTTTGGAGTAAAGATAAAAAGAATTAGCAGTTTCAAGTTATTCAGTGTCCTTTTTTTTTTTTTTTTGGCCAGGCAGTGTGCTATGTATTTTCTGTGCATTATATATTTCAAACCTCATAATAAAACTGGAAAGGTCAGTAAGTCATTCTTGAGCCACAAAGAGTTTCATATCATCTGCCCAACTCATGTACTTCCGAAGTGCTGGAGTCAGGGTTCTTCGGACAAGAAGATCAGAGGCAGAGGATAAAGGCTTAACCCAACAGAGCTTGCCTCTCACTGCTTCTGTCCTCCACTATATAGAGCAGGCTCCCTCTCACATGGAGATCTCAAAATGACATTGTCTGAGGGTGGGAAACAGATAGGAAAACTATGTGGCTCAGAGGCAGTGAATGGACATCTGAGTGACTGTTTAAACAACTATGCACAAAGAATCCAAATTTAATGGGAAGTTGTAATTACTATGATTTTGGTGTCTGCAGAGTAAATTGGACATACTCCTCTTATACTCTAAAATCACTTTGTATTTATTTGCACTCAACATGGCTCCCGGAGGGGCTTCAGATCAGCCAACCACTATTTTAGATCTCTTTCATATGTGGATGGTAGGAATCATTCTGTCTCCTCTCAGTCCACAACCATTTCATTTCAACTAATTCTGATATTTATCATATTGTAATAATGTATATTGTCACCAAACACTCCACTGCACTTCTTTCCCAAGATCAAAGTAAGTCTAGCACATAGTGAGCCTTTAGAAATTGGGAAGAAAAATCAAGAAATACATCCATTGTCCTGGCTTTTACAAATAGACCAGGGTTTAGACAGCCCCAAAAGCAAAATAATCTCTGATTTGGGGCTGGGGATTTAGCTCAGTGGTTCCACCACCTGCTTCGCAAGTACAAGGACCCGAGTTCCATTCCCGATACCAAAAATACCCCAGAATCTCTGATTTGCCTCTCTGGTGCTGGAGCCAGAGGGTAAATGCTGACATTATGTCTGAGGCAGGGTGAGAAATTCAAGGATATGGGCATTAGAGCAGAGTCTGAGGCAATATCTGGGGCGAAGGAGTGAATTGTGGATCTGAAGCAGAGGATTAGAGTTCATTTTAAGGCATCTCAACAGTAAAAAATTTTTTTGATTCCTAGTATTCTCCTCAGGCTTTCAAAGGAGCCTCTGCTGAAACCAGGTCATTGCCCTGGAAACCTCTTTTTCTGACTCTTCTATCCCCATCTGATTTTTTCTATAACCTCTGCCTAAGTCTTCCTCCTACCTTCTCCAGATCCAGTGAGAACTGTTCTTGTGGAATCCCAAGTGATTCTTCTTGCTGGAGTTTGGCTCTATAATTCTTTTTTTTTTTTTGGTACCAGGGATCGAACTTGTGTCCTTGCGTTCGTGCAGCAGGCAGCGAAATCACTGAGCTAAATCCCAGGCCCTAAACTGTATAATACTTTCATAAGGACGTTTCTGTATAAAGCAGGAGGGATTGTATTTCTGGAAAACCCTGTTTGATATTTGTGATGTGTTTTCTCAGAAGCATTAATGAGTAAGTTCTAGAATATTGCTAGTCTAGCACTATTTTGACAATGCAAAGAGCATTCCTGGCTGTGGTGGCCTGGTTGACATATTTCTATGGGAAAATATATTGCAGTCCAAAGGACATCTTGTTATTGTTTGGATCTAAAATGCCCTCCAAATGACTCATCTGTTCAGACAAAGGTGGGGCTTTTGGAAAGTGATTGGATCATGAGGACTCTAACTTCAGCAGTGGATTAATCCTTCATAGATTCTCATATTGTACTTGAATGGAATTATTGGGAGGTGAGAGAAATTTAGAGACTGGGACCTACTTGAAGGATGTGGTGGGATGGTGTGGCCTTGGCGATCAAAACTTTCTCTGACCCCTTTCTCTCTCCTCTGTCCCTCCCTCCTCCCTCTCCCTTTTCTTCCTCTCTGTCTTTCCCACTCCCCCTTCTCTTCCTCTCCCTCTCTCCTTCCTTGCTGACATGAGGTGAACAGCTTTCCTCTGCAATGGCCTTCACCATGATATCTTTGCCTCTCCATGAGACCAGAAGCATAGCCAAGAGTCCATGGACTGAGACCTTTGAAACCATAAGCCAAAATAAATCTTTCATCCTTTAAATTTGTATTCTCAGATATTTTGTCACACCAACAGAAGCTGACTAACATGTGTTAACAACATACTTTAAAGTGTTTTGGAACTGTCTGTTACTCAAGTTTATCCCAAGAAGCTTATTGTTTTTCTGTGTCTTGATTTTGAAGTATGTTCTGGTTTCATGATCAGTATAAATCAACAGTCAAATTTCAGGCTATTGGAAGTGAGTAATATTAAGAAGAGAAAAAGTTTTCCTGAAAACACCTTTCCAGAAAGCCACAAAGCTGCACTCACTCTCAACAAAAACTCAGAACATCCTGACCTTGGATTTGATTCTTGTTTTGGATATTCAGGAAGAGGGAAGTAGGAGCAGCCCAACTGTGCAAGTGATCCTAGGTTTCAGCAGTTACTTCCTCCTCTGACATCTGTCCTTTCTTTTCTTGCTCTTTTCAAGGTATTATTATTAGAACATGTGTAATGTGATCTGAGGAGCAAAAATTTTAAATATATCTCTGTTGAAGTATTTGTTCTTAATTCTTCCTGTTTGGTGCTGAATGAAAGAAATGTTCATTTCCTTAAACTGATTTAACCTTTTCAAACTTTAAGGTATTGAGCGAGTTCTGAAGAATGGTTAGGCTCACTTCATATTTGGCAATAATAATCCTCTCTCTCTCTCCCTCTCTCTCCCACCCCCCTTCTCTGGCTCTTTGTTTCCATCACCTTTTTAACATTGAAATGGCCTGAACAATTCCACTGTTTGCATCATCCTGAGGGAAAGCTGGAAAGCTGGTCTCTGTGTAGCATTCAGAACTTTAGAAGGGCAAACCTGTCCTAATACAGAAGAGCAGGAGTAGTGCTGTACTACTTCCTACTACTATTTCAATAAGGCAAGATTGTTTCTCTTTACTCTTGAAGGGTATGGAAGGACAGGCAGTGTGTGTCTTTCTCTTTCATTTTCATAGCATGGTTCCAGTTAGTCTCTTATCTTGGAATAGTGAAACTAGAAGATAAAAAAATAAATAAAAAGCAAAACAAACATAAAGTTCAAGCAAACAAAGAAAAAGCTCCTAAGGCTATCTGTTAGCTCTCACTAAGCTATGCTCTATACATACCTTCCTACTGGAAGAGTTAGGTCAAAAAACTGTTCAATGAAAATCAAAAGTTGAAACTCAATAAAAGCTTCTATTAAAAGACAGGCCTGTCCTTAACATTTTTGTTTTCCTCCAGAGATCTTTCTCTGTATTTCTCATTGCAAAAATGACTCTGAATAAGAGCCAATAATTACCACAATAGATATTTAATATTAATGATGTTAAGTTCTTAATAACCTTTAATCATTGTTAATCATGTAAACCTATTGAGAATCCCAACAAATTTGTGAAAAACCATTTCTTAGGGTAATTTATAAAGCCACAGACACCATCAAATTTCAACAAATCATTCTATGAAGTGAAACTAATTTAAAATTAATGTAAATCTAAACAAATTTGATGTCTGTGACTTAAATGGAATATTAATGTACGTTCTTTGTTGCTGCTTGTGAAATCATGGATTTAGACTTTTATTATTAACAATAAAATAGTATTTCTTGAATATTCATGATTCTGAAAGGATTAAAATATCTAAATTGTATTCTAGTCATATTATGGTTGGGATCCAAAATGCTCCCCACAAGTCTGGTTGGATTGAAGGCTTTTTTGGTCAGCTGATGAACTTTTTGGGAAGTGACTAGATCATGTCCCCTTTAAATTCATCAGGACTATAGTACTGAAGTGAGGAGATTATTGCCTGTAGATGTGAATTTAATTTGTTTTGTAACTGACCACCTACATATGAGGACAAGAACTGGATTTAAAGAAAAGGATTTTGATGTAGTGCAGACACAAGAATCAATCAGTCATATACTAGGAAATACAAATTTCTTAGTTTTAAAAATGTGTATAATTTGATGATTTTTAAAAAATCTCAAAGCCTTATACTTTTTTTTTCTATTAAGTTGAATGGTACATTTTAGGTATACAATACAGTTACATTCATCATTGGGATCTTGTACCTTTACATGATATGTCTTTGTTCTTATTTTTTCCCCATTCCCCTGCCCTCCCTTCACCCCTCCACCCTTCCCTAATTACAAAGATTTTGTTTCCAATTTTTTCCTTTTCTCATATTTTTTTCTTTTCCCTTCTTTCCTTTCCCCTACCCCTCCCACTTCCCCTACTCCTTTAGATCTTTTCTTCCTATTTCAAAATATCAATTATATATTTTGATCCTTATTTATACTTTTAGTTTTTCATACCAGAGAAACAATTCAGTATTTACACGTGTCCTATTTATTTCACTTAATAGTATGGACTCAATGTGCATCCACTTAGCTATAAATGTCTCTAGTTTCTCATTTTTTATGGCTGAGTAGTACTCCATTTTATAAAAAAAACCCACATCTTCTTTATCCAGTCTCCAGTTGATGAGCAATTGGGCTGTTTCCAAGTTTTTGCTATTACAAACTGTGCCACTATAAACATGTGTGCACATATATCACTGTGGTATGATTCTTTTAATTTCGGAGGGAAGATACCCAGCAGAGGATTACCTGGGTCGAATGGGAATTCTAATCCTAGTTTTTTGAGGTATCTTCATATTGATTTCCACAGTGGTTGCACCAGTTTGCACTCCCACCAACGATGAAGAAGGGTTCCTTTCTCCCCACAACCCTGCCAGCATTTGTTAGTGGTTGATTTCTTGATAGCAGCCATTCTTTCTCAGGTGAGGTGAATCTCAGTGTTGTTTTCATCTGCATCTCTCGAATGACAAGTGATGTTGAACATTTTTTCATATGTTTATTTGCTACTTTTACTTCTTTGAGAAATGTCTATTCATTTCAGATGCCCGTTTTTGGATTGGGTCTTTGTATTTGGGTGGTCTGATTTTTTTGAGTTCTTTATATATTCTAGATATAGTACTTTGTCTGAGGAACAGCTGGTAAAATTTTTTCCCCACATTCTAGGTTGTCTCTTAGCTCTCTTGGTGGTTTTTCTTGCAGTGCAGAAGCTTTTTAATAAGATGAGATCCCAGTTGTTGATTCTTTGTGTTAGTTCCCGTGCTGCTGAGGATTTGTTCATACAGTCTTTTCCTATGCCAATGTCTTCTAGAGTTCTACCTAACTTATCTTCCAGCAAGTTTAGTGTTTCTGTTTTAATATTAGATCTTTAATCCACTTGTATTTTAGTTTAGTGCATGGTGAAAGCTAGGGGTCTGGTTTTAATCTTTGGCAGGTTGAAATCCAGTTTTTCCAACACCATTTATTAAAGAGGCTATTTTTCCTCCAGTGAGGATGGCTGGGTCTTTTATCAAAGATGAGGTGGCTGAGTATGTCTGGAGTTGTTTCTGCATCTTCTAATCTATTCCACTGATCCTTGGGTCTGTTTCTTTGCCAGTACTATGCTCTTATTTTATCACAGTTCAAAGCCTTGTACTTTTGAATGACAATGCTTACCTCCTTCTGCATGCCACTTCAGTAGTATTTTTATTTGCAAGAATTTTCCATAATGAACATATATAATTTATCTTACTTAAAGTTCCTTGAGGAGGTGTTAGTCAGGGGTATGTATGAGATGGCTGTGCAGAGATAAGGGACTTGTGGGGCCACAAGCCCCAAACCTCCTGGAATGCAAGATTAAAGATTAAAAGATAGTCTACAGGGCCACAGTCCAAATAGTATTAAAACACATTGCCTTAAGGAATGTATGCTCTGGCTCTTGTCCTCCTCATACTCTGATTAATTACTTACATTAGCCCTAAAGTCAGTTATGTAGCAGACTGCCTCGGCCTTCTGTCCTTGCCCTGTCCTTCCCCTGTCCCCTACATGAATTCTTGCACAGGTGTCCTTCTTTTGTCCTTTATCCTTGCTTTCTTTTTTCTTCTTCTTTTTTTTTTTTTTGGTACCGGGGATTGAACTCTGGTCTTTCCGTGTGCGGAGCAGGCGGCGGAGCCACTGAGCTAAATCCCCAGCCCTCCTTGCTTTCTGAGTCTATCAGTAAAAAGCTAGTGAGGCTTCAGATCAGGGCTGTTTTTTTCTGTGTCACGCTGAGGGGTATCTGGCAAAAGGCAGTCCCTCTGGGCTCTCAGGGGTAAAACTAAACATGGATTCCAAGTAATCTCTCATCCCTTGTGCTCCACCATAGTCATGAACTATGACAATTCCTTTGCACCTTGAATTTCTGTGTTAAATCAGATGGTAGCTCTGCAATTTGCCCATGAATGATGACTATGGATCCTGACAGGGAGTTACATTTTCTGCCTATTGACTAGGACAGGAATATATATTTCATTTTCTAAATAACTGAGTTTTATTTGGATATAACTTATATATCCATTAGTTTGATGTGATGCAAAGTATTTTTAATAAATATTATTTTCATTTATTTCTGAATGTAAAAATAATGGTAAGAAGTGTGAAAATTTCAGTAAGCATTGACTAATACATTAGGGATCTTCCCACAAGAGCCAAACACATAATATTGCAGTGATAAGTGCATAGCAATGTTTATATCTGCACAATTCATAATTGCTAAATTCTAGAAACAGCCAGTATGTCCATCAGTAGATAAATGGATAAAGAAAATATGGTATCTATACCTAATAGAATACTAGTTGACTATCAAGAAGGATAAATTTGAGTCATTTGTAGGAAAATTTCTGGAAAATGTAATGTTTAGAGAAATAAATCAGACAAGTTTAAATGGCATATGGTGTCTCTCATTTGACTAAGGCAAACTCACAATAAAGAGAAAAACAAAAGAGTTGTAGGAGGAAACAAGGAGATAGTTCCATTGGGAATGGCAAGAGTTTCAGGACACTGAAGGCAAGGGATTGGGAGGGAAAAGGGAAGCAAAAAGATTTAAGATGTGTCAGGTACTTGTACCAAGAACCCACAATTAATAATGTAAATACTATATATCATAAACATGAATTAAAATAATAATAACCAAAATGGAGATGGGATTTAGAAATGGAAGGAGGGAAGTGTGTGGGTAAGGGAAAGGGGAATAAAAAAGAAACAAGATATGTTATGTATATGACCTACTCCCTAAGATGAATGTAAACTTCATGTACAGCAAACATGTATGTACTAATAAAATTTTTTAAAAGAGAATTCACAGGATTTCTTATACCTTACCAATTTTTATGAATTATTAAAATTCAACCAGATAGAAGACTTTATGGACAAATATGATATTATGTATAAGCAGAAATTTATAAATAACTGCATTTTTCAATAAGAGAGAAATGAATAAGTAGCCTGCGGTAAGAATGAATAACAACACTTAGCGACCTGATGACTTATCCAAAATTTGGAAAACAAAATTTGTGTCAGAGACCCCAATAGCCATTCCCTTCCTGAATTCTCTTGACTGTCCTCACATTTCTATTATTGTTGAAACCATGGCTTCTGGTTTCCAGCAATCTGGGAAGCATGAAAGTGTGTGGGTTGATTTGCCCAAGGCAAGAGAGCTCAAGCCTATGATGATCTGAAAGGGTAGGCCAAAGCATCCAACCCAAAGTGCCACTCCAGGGAGGATTGGTCTGGAGAGAGAGGCAAGTCCTGAGGACCTCAGATCAGCTGAGCTTAGAGGAAGTGAGAGACTGAATGAGAAGGGGGACCCTGAAGGGCTGCCACACAGCACCACCATGGATGCAGTGGGCTGAAGTTAAGGGTTCTAAACTGATCTAAACAGTTTCTTTACTAAAAAATGGAATAGAGATCTCACTTTGTACCCATATGCTTTTCTACTGCTTTTCATATGCAATCCATTTCCAGTGGCTGCAAAAGCACCAGCAGAGTTGTAGGAGAGATGTGGTGTTGAATGCAGCATAACTTCATCCCAGGGGCTCTATTATATATGTCATTGAAAGAAAGAATTAGCCAGGATTTATATAAACTGGAGTTCTTTATGTAAACATACATTTTTATAGTGTTTTTCAGATAACAAGCATGTACACAGAGTATATTTAGCAAGAAAAATAAAGACTTCTGTTATAGTGCTGAGCATGCCAAGAGTGCTGTGGTATCATCTTTGCGTGGGCATTGTACCTTTGGGCTTTAAAACTTGTAAGGGATCCACATGTGACTGCTACAGGAAGGAGGATGTGGTTAGTTATGCAATCGTTCAGTGTAACATAAGAGGCCCCGAGGTACGGGAAGAGGCCTGGATTTGAAATCAGAAGACTAACATAATTTTACTAGCTCAAAGGACCTAAGAAAAGTCATTTAGACTGAACTTCAGTTTCCTCTTCATAAAATGACATTAATAGTACCTTTGCTGTCTTTCAGAATTGTGATAGCCATGAGATATGAAAAATAAAAAACATCTAAATAGCTATAAAAGTAAATATCTATAAATCACTATGTAAGATAACATTAAAATGTGCTGAAGTCTGTTTCCGAGTATTACACAAACTCCCAAACAATACAGACAGGCCCTACGGTGAATATAACATTTAAATACTGATGAGTCCTAAACCTATGAACTAGCTAACCTCACTTTTAAGTTCAAAGACTTGTCTGAATATTACACAAGCCTCAAAGTCAAACAACCAAAAATGCAACTGAAGTGCATTATTCATCTTGTTTTCTTTTCTTTTTTTTTTTTGGTACAGGGGATTGAACTCAGATCTTTGCACTTGCGAGGCAGGCGGCAGGCGGTGGAACTACTGAGCTAAATCCCCGGCCCCTAGTTTTCTTTCTTAATAAATAATATCACACCATCCATCCAATATTACAAATTGGAAGCAAGTTGTACTGCTTGCCCCCTCGGAGGTTCACTCCTGAATCCTGCTGGTGCAAACAATATTTGTATCTGTACCCATCATCGTTGCCTTCCTTCATTTCTTGCTTCTCCTAACTAGACTTGCCTCTGTCTATCCTTTCTCTAGTTTTTTGGTGTTGCAAGTAACATCTTTCTGGAGTTTAAATCCAACCATGATAGTCTCCTAAAATGTTTTAGTAGTTTGGCACAGTTCTTAATTCAAAATCAAAACCAAAACCAAAATTAAAAAAGAGCAAGTGAATGTATACACTTCACAGAAGAAGGATAAATGACCAACAAATATATGAAGAAATTCTCAAATTTGCTGGTGATTAGAGAAATGCAAGTTAAAACCACACTGAGATTCCATTATACACCAGAAAGCATGGTTGTCATTAAGAAAGCAAATGATAACAAATGCCAGTGAGGCTGTAGGAAAAAAGTAACCCTTCTACAATGTTGGTGGGAATGTAAATTAGTAAAACCATCATGGAAATCAGTATGGAGGTTTTTGAAAATTTCATTCAACTCAGGTTTATGCCCTCTAGTTATGTTCCTAAAAGAGTTAAAGACATTATATTACAGTGATACATGCATACTCATGTTTACAGCAGCAGAATTTGTAATAGTTCAGTATTGAAAGCAGGTTATATGCCCATCAGCAGATGAATGGATTAAAAAAAGTGGTATCTACAAATAATGGAATACTACTCTGTCATAAAAATAGACGAATCATTTGTAGGAAAATGGATGCACCTTGAGATTACAAACACAAGCTTAAATAATGCATGATTTTCCTTACGTGAGAAACCTAAATTATAAATAAAGAGCAAAATAAAAGAAAGTAGAGAGATAGATTGTTCTCAAATGGGAAAGGGATCGAAAGATGGAGGGAGGATGGAAGAGGGAATGGAAAGGAGATGAATATAGCAGTTAAGATGTGTTATATGTGTGTACCACCTCTACACAAGGAATGTAAACATTACATACTGCAAATATATACTAATGAAAAAAATTTAAAAATAGAGAAATTTATTTTTTGCTTAACCAATTATAGATCATTATTCTTTCCTCAGAAACAATTATATTGTTCATTAAAACAATGCTCATATCCTGATATGCTCAAATACTACATAATGATTCCAGGAAATATGTTCACTGCACATTATTTTTCTTTGTCTAAAGCTATGTCTACCCCACAAGCTGTTTTCTGTCTATACTTGGACATACACACAATCCTCCATTCACGTGAATATCTGGGTAACAGACACAGCACACAAATCCTTTGTAAAATTAATGCCCTTTTCCCTATTTTATCTTCATTGTGTAGATTGATAACCTGCTTAGATCATCCCAAACAGAGGCAGTGAGGGAAATCTGCTCAGCCTTTGGTGCCATAGTGTGTTTTTCTACTTTATCAATTATACTTCAGGCAGACAGAACAGAGATACACACCAATACACACATGCATCCTTCAAAGAGCATGTGCAACACTTGCCAAGAGCTGAGTGCCAAAGGTGAACATGGTAAATTAATCTGTAACCTGGACCTCTTTATCAATACTTTAGCAAATGCTTAGCAGCCTCAAAACCTGTAACTCTAGCAGTGCTGTAGATTAAGAACAAGGCATAAATTTACAGACAAAATGGAAAAAATGGATTATAACATTTATGAAATATTGTACAATTCACTTTACACAAGTCACAACACACATGGTGTGTGTGTGTGTGTGTGTGTGTGTGTGTAATTCTAACCTATGTAGGATGTTATTTTTCCCCATTTTACATGTGTTGAGGTCAAGAATCAGGGAGAATAACTTGCTCAGCATGATATGGTTGCTCATTATGTGGAAACGGAATTTGAACTTTGTTCTGACTTCAAAGTCTGTTTTTTGAGTGTTTCTCATGTAAATTTATTTATTTGTTTTATTAATACATGTTTACAATACATGAAGTTTACATTTAGCTTGGGGAATGTATACATGTACATAATACAGCTTGCTTCTTTTTTAATCCCATTCTTTTTTCCACCACCTTCCTCCCTCCACCTCTAAATCCCCCTTTTCCATTTTCTTTCTTGTTTCTAATATCATTGGCTCATGTTTATGATATGAAGTGTTTATATTCATATAGGATATTAAGTTCCTGTACATGGCATATCTTCATACCGTACTTTTTATTTACCCTTCCCCTCTCCCCTCGCTCTCAATCTCCTGGATCCCTTCCCATTTCCAAGGGATCTATCTACTTGTTTCCTTCTATACTTCTTTTTTTATGCCCTTTGTTTGTACTTTGCCTTACTTAAATGAAAGATGTAGGTATTTAAGCTTGTGTGTCTGATTAATTTCACTCAACATTATATTTTGCAGGTGCATCTATTTTCTTAAAAATGTCTTAAATTTATCTGTTTTAATAGCCAAGGAGTATTCCATTATACACAGACACTACATTTTCTTTACCCAATTGTCTGTTGATGGGCATATAGGCTGCTTCCAGGATTTAGCTATTATGAATTGTTCTGCTATGAACATGAGTATGCATGTATCACTGTAATACGATGTCTTTAACTCTTTTGGGAAGATGCCTAGAAGGGGAATAGCTGGGTCATGTGGAATTTTTAATTTTAGTTCTTTGAGAAATTTCCGTACTGATTCCCATAATGGTTGTACTAGTTTACATTCCCAGCAACAGTGTAGTGGGTTCCTTTTTCACTAAGCCATGACAGAATTTGTTATTATTTTATCCTCAATGATTGCCATTTTTTCTGGTGTAAGATGAAATCTAGATAGTGTTAATTTGGCTGGAAATGTTGGACATTTTTTTCATGTATATTGGCCATTTGAATGTCTTCTGAGAAGTGTCTATTCATTTCACTTGCCCAGTTTTTGATTGGGCCTTTTAATTTGGATGGTATGATTTTTTTGAGTTCTTTTATATTGTAGATATTAATCCTCTGTTGAGCAGCTGGCAAATTTTTTTTCCCATTCTGTAGATTGTCTCTTGATTCTTTTGCTGTACAGAAGCTTTTTAGTCTGATATAATTTTATTTGTTGATTCTTGCTGTTATTTCTTGGGCAGTGGAGGTTCTGTTTAGAAAATCCTTTCCTACACCTATGTCTTGAAATGTTTTACCTATTTTATCTTCCAGTAGATTTAATGTTTAGGTTACCCATTTTGATTTTAATTTTGTGTATGGTGAGAGATAAGGATCTAGTTTCAATCTTCTGCACACATATTGGTTGGTTTTCCCAGCACCACTAGTTGAATAGGCTGTCTTTCCTCCAACATATGCTTTGGGATCCTTTGTCAAAAATCAAATAACTGAATGTGTCTGGGGAAGTTTCTGTATCCTCAATTCTGTTCCATTGGTCCATGTATTTGTTTTTGTTCCAATACCATGCCATTTTTATCACTATAGCTTTTTATTATAGCTTGAAATCAGGTATTGCTATGCCTCCTGCTTTGCTCTTGTTGCCCCAACTTTTGCTATTCTGGGTCTCTTCTGGAGCCATATGAATTGTAGGGTAGTTTTTTTTCTAGATCTGTGAAGAATGCAGTTGGCATTTTGATTGGGGCTGCATTGAATCTGTGTAACAGTTTTGGGAGTATGGCCATTTTGACAATATTGGTTCTGCCTATCCAGGAGCAGAGAAAATCTTTCCAAACTCTAGTGTCCTCTCCAGTCTCCTTTTTTTTTTAGAGTACTATAGTTTTTGTTGTAGAGGTCTTTCACTTCTTTGTTTAGGTTAATTCCTAGGTATTTCATTTTTCTTGAAGCTACTATAAATGGTATTGTTTTCAGAATTTCTTTCTCATTCATTTCATTATTGATGTAAACAAATGCTAAAGAATTTTCCGTGTTGATATTGTATCATGCTACACTGCTGAAGCTGGTTATTAATTCTAAGAGTTTCTTGGTGGCTTTCCTTGGATCTTTTATGTAAAGCATCATATTATCTGCAAAGGATAATAATTTGACTTCATACTTTCCTATACATATCCTTTTTATTTCTTTCTCTTGAGTAATTGCTCTGGCTAATGTTTCAAGTATTATATTGACTAGAAGAGGTGATAGTGGACATCTTTGTCTTGTTCCTGATTTCAGGGGGAATGCTTTCAGTTTCTTTGCATTTAGTATGATGCTGGCTATTGGTTTGTCACAAATAGCTTTTATCAGATTCAGGTACCTGTGTTCTTTAGGGTTTTTACTCATGAAGTAGTGTTAGATTTTTGTCAAAACCTTTTTCTGCATCTGTTAATATGATCATATATTTTTGACTTTGCTTCTGTTTGTGTGATGTATTACACTTATTGACATATATTTTTAACCATCTTTGCATCTCTGGAATGAAACCTACTTGATCATGATATATGATCTTTTTTGATAAGGTGCTACATGTTGAGGATTTTTGCATCTATATTCATTAAGGGTATTGGGCTACAGTTTTCTTTTTTAGTTGAGTCTTTATCTGGTTTTGGGATAAGGGAGATACTGGCTTCCATAAATGAATTTGGGCACACTCCATCCCTTATGTTTTCTTTGAAAAGCTTGAGGAATATCAGTGACATAACATTCTCAAAAGTTTTGGAGAATTAAAGAGTGAATCTATCAGGTCCTCAGCTTTTTTTAGTTGGTAGATTCTTTCTTATTGTGTCAATTCCATTGCTTGTTATTGGGTTGTTAAGGATATTTATGTCTTCTTGGGTTAGTTTTTGTTAACTTATTTGTATATAGGAATCTGTCCATTTCTTCAAAGTTTGCTAATTTGTTGGAATATAATTTTTCAAAGTAGTTACTATCTTTTGGATTTTCATAGTGTCTGTGGTGATTTCAGCTTTTTCATTTCTAATTGCATTGATGTGAGTCTTTTCTCTCTTTCTCTTAGTAAGTCTGGCTAGGGGCTTATGTATTTTATTTATTTGTTAAAAGAACCAGGTCTTAGATTCATTTTTTAAAACAGTTTTATTAGCCTCAATTTCATTGATTTCTGCTCTCATCTTTATAACGTCCTTCCGTAATTTCAATTTGGGACTGTTTGTTGTTGTTTTTCAAGTACTTTAAGATTTCTTACAAGGCTCTCTGTTTGAACTAGTTAACGTGAGCATTAATTGTGATGAACTTTCTTCTTAGAACTGGTTTCACAGTGTCCCAGAGGTTTTGGCGAGTTTTACTGTCATTGTCATTAACTTCTAGAAATTTTTAAATTTCTTCTTGGATTTCTTCTGTGACCCATTGGTTGTTTAGGAGTATATTGTTACTTTTCTAGGAGCTTTTCGTCTTTTCCAAAATTTATTCTGTCATTGATTTCTATTTTCATTTCACACTGGTCTGATGGTATGTATGCATGAGGTAATTTCTATTCTTTCATATTTACTGAAGCAGGCATTGTGCACTAGTATGTGATCTATTTTGGAAAAAGTACCATGTGCTACTGAAAAGAAAGTATACTTTGTTGTAAAAGGGTGGAATACTCTGTATATATCCATTAAATTCATATGTTCAAGGTTGTAGCTCAGTTCTGAAATTTCTTTATTAGCTTTTTATTTAGTTGATCTAGCTCTTTGTGTAAGTGGGATGTTGAAATTCCTTACTATGATTTTGTTAGGGTTTATTTTATCTTTTAATTTCAGCAGTTTTTGTTTTATGAAGTGCTCCAGTATGCAGTACATACATGTTTATCAATGTTATCTCTTCTTACTGGGTAGTTCCCTTAACTAATGTATAGTGACCTTTGTCTCTTCTAATCAGTTTTAGCTTGAAGTTCATCATGCCTGATATTAGAGTCACTACCCCTCTTGTTTTGGGGGTCTTGGTGCACAAAATATTGTTTTACGTCCTTTAATTTTTAGTCTGTGAATATCTTTTTGGATTAAATGAGTTTCTTGATTGCAACAAACTATTGAATTCTATTTTTTGGTCCAGTCTGTCTTTTAATTGGAGAGTTGAGTTTGCTGACATTGAGATACATTACTGAGATCTGTTGGTTATTTACTATAATTCTTTATCTGTTGGTGTATCCTTTGTTTTTCCTTTCCTGATTTTTTTGTTACTGTTTATCCATTGACCTCACTAGTTTACTCTGTGTTTTCAGCTGTGTCTGATTCATTATTTCTGTCATGAATATTCGTAAGTATTTTCTGCAGAGCTGGTTTAGCACTCATATATCTTTTGAGCTGGCCTTCTTTGTATAAATACCTTATTTCCCCATTTATTTTGAAGAATAGTTTTGCTGGATAAGTTAATCTGAATTGGAAGTTATTGAAATATTTCACTCAAAGCTCTTCTGGACTTGAGGGTTTGTGTTAAAAAGTCTGATGTAATTCTGATTGATTTACCTTTATATGTGGTCTTTTGCTTTTCTCTAGCTGCTTTTAAAATTCTGTATTTTTTCCTGGTTATCTGCCTTGGTGAGCTTCTTTTTTTGTCATAAGTTTTGGCGTTCTACAGATGTTGTTTGCTTGTATTTTAAACTCTGTTCTTTTATCTGGGAAATTTTTTTCTCTGACTTCTGTAAGCATGTTAGTAAATCCATCTGCGCTATCTTCTAGTTTTTCTATAACATTGATTTCACTCAGATTGCTCTTCTTATTGTCATCTAGTAGCTGTTAAATAGTCTTCTCTTGTTCTCTTAATTTCTTCTTGGCTTCTTTGACCTCTTTATTGTAATTCGCTATTTTGTCCTCAATGTGGAACACTCTGCCTTCACACTGGTTATTTCTGCAATGCATGACTTCTATAGTTTTTTATTTCAGGTATTTCTGTCTGACATATTTTTGAGGATTCCATACCCTTGTTGCGTCTGTAATTCAGATTTTGAGCTGTTTTGGTTATCTCGTCCCCAAAATTTACCATGGGCACATTGAATGAAATTGCTGTGAACATTTGGTTCATTTTCTTTCTGAAATCACCTATTTTCTTTATCTTGTCTATGAACTTTTCATAGATTTCTGCTACCTGGTATTTGTTTTCTTCTCCCTTTGTGACCTCTTGCTCTGCCTTGGGAGAGGGTTTGGAGATCTCTTTCCTTGCTTCTCAATTCTCTTATGTGTATCTGTGTTTTTTGTTGTACTTTTTGGGGGGGTTACTTCAGGTTGTGGACTAGAGAAGTGAGAAGAGTTTGCAGCTTACATGGAGATTTTTTAGTAGGGTGTTGCCTCCTCATGAAAAATTTTCAGCTTTATATATTCAGTGCTAGTATTTACTCCTTTTGTTACTTACTTTAAATGATTTTGACTCTATTCTTATGTTTTGCCAAAAGATTTACTTGTGGTTATAACAACATCCACAGATTTAATCTTCTATATTATAGTCCTTGAAGTTACATTACCTCTCCTTGTCTGTTCTCTATGCATGCTATAACAGTTTATTATTTGTGATTATTCTGAAATGAGGTAGGTGAGGTGGGTTGAGGAGAATTTGAGGTGGTTGGATGAAGAGTGAGAGACACTGGGGTTAAGTTTGAAAGGGGAATAGTGGTAGATTAGAAGATAAGATTGATGTGGGGTCTGGTTATATTGGAATAGTTTTAGTTGAGTTGAAGGGTTAGTATTGAGACTTTTCAGAGGATTTTTGTGGGGGCAAGGGCAAGATGTGGGAGAAAAGGGGTTTACTTTATAATTTGGATTCTGTTCAATTTGTTTTCTTTGAATTTTTTTTAAAGTCTCAATTTCATAAATTTCTACTCTGATCTTTATTATTCTCCCCTTTATTTTCAGTTTGGGCTTGGATTGTTTTTCAAGTATCTTGGGTTTCTTCATTAAGCTATTTATTTGAGCTCACTCTGTTAATATGAGCATTGATTGCAATAAGTTTCCATCTTATGACTGCTCTCATGGTGTTCCATTTGTTCTGGTGTGTTGTACTGGAATTATTATTTGCTTCCAGGAATTGTTTAATTTTTTCCTGAATTTCTTCTGGGACGCATTGTGTGTTTAGAAGTATGTTATTAAATTCTCAGCTGTCATGGTGTGTTTTGTTCTGGGTGGAGACTGGCAGGTGCAGGGCCAGTTTGAGGTGTAGGACTGGAGACTTAGGCTGGCCTGAGGCACTGGATAGGGACTCAGGTGGGCCTAGGACCAGTGCCCAGTACTAGGTGGAGGCTCTTGCAGGTATGGGACGAGTGCAGGATTGCCAGGTGGGGACTCAAGTGGGCTGCAATGGGTACAAGTCACTGTGTGGAGATTCAGTTGTCCCAGGGCTCTTGTCAGTGACTCAAGTGAGCAGAGATGGGTGTGAGGACTCAGTGGGTACCATTCACTTATTTATCCTCCCTCTGTTCAGAGTCAGGGGGTGGACTGGGTAAGCTTCCCCTATCTTTGGTGAGTGCTGGTTAGAATGTCACAAGGGGACAATTCTTCAGGGTTTGGAAAGGGGATGACAGGGAGAAGGAGCAGGTCTACCTGGAGTCTATCCTGGGAGACTAGTCTATGCAGCTCTCCTTGGTTCCAACAGGCTGTTTGGGAAGTTCTCAAGATGGCTGCTCCCCAGATGAGCAGGGGTGAAGGCAATACAGAGTAGTCCTGTTCGGAGCTGCTTCTCCTTTTTTAGCTGTCCAGATATTTGGTTTGATATATATGTATCTTCTTTCAAATTAATTTTCTGTTTCAGAGTGTAAATTCCTCCTCTGCTTTTGTCTTTTCAGTAGATCTTCCCTGAGTGTCTCTGATGTATTTCTTTTTCTTTATTTCTTTTTCTTCTTTTTTTGGTACCAAGGATTGAACTCGGAACCTTGCGCTTGCGAGGCAGAGAGTGGAACAACTGAGCTAAATCCCCGGCCCTCTGATGTATTTCTTATGCTCAATCCATGTAAATCTTTACTTATCTCTCTTTTCTTTTTATCTCCTGACACAAACTCAGTTCCCTATTAGTTTCTCTCTAACTGTTGTAATCGCTCCCTATATGGTCTCTGGGTCTCAGCCTTACACACAGCTCTTTATACACCATCATACTGGGCCATTTCTCCTAACAGAGCCACTTAATATAAAAACAGACTGAAAGTTTCCATATAAAAAGTGCCTTGGAGATTCAGGAGGTTCATAAGCTAAACTACCAGGGGATCTCAAATCTAAAGACCATGGTTTGTGACAAACAACTCATGTTCTTCACAAGCAGTGAATAAATAGGTACAGGTTTTTCTGGAGCTTGCTCTTCTTGAATAGGACCACAGTCTTGAATCCAACTAGTCAAGTACTTGGGATCTCTTATTTTGGCTTGTGTAGCTGACCTCAGACACATTTGATTTAAAGTATTAGTCTTCTATCAGAATTGGATTAAGAAGAATACCTTTTCGTGCAGTTAAACTCTCTATTTTATTTTATGACTGTATGAATCTCTAAAAAGATTTTAAAAATATAATACCTGAATTAAGAGTCCTCTTTTCTATGACATGGATAGCATCGTCTACAATCCATGGACTGAGTAGAAACTCATATATCTAAATACATACAAATCTACCTAAAAAGAGAAAGTATTTCAAGAGTCTTTTGTGGTTTAATAACATACTTGTTAATTCTACCCTCAAAAGTTTCAAGTCTAGTTCATCATTTTCATGCAATGGCTCAGAACTTTGGAAAATCAATTGAATCTTGCTCAGTTACTTGAACTTGTGACATAGATAGAGAACAAATCAGATTCTCCTTTTTATACTCCAAAGTGTCCTTGTTTTTGTTTAGGATTTTTAGCATATCAAACCAGTTTAAATCATCTACAGAAAATCTTCTTTAGTGTCCTCCTACTGATTTTTATTTTGACATTTTAACTTTGCATGTACTGTAAAGATACACATTCAACAGATAAAATTGATAGATTCTAGAAGTTACAAATCATGTAGTTAGTTTTATTGCATATTGAGTAAAATAACCCGAGAATTATATGACCCTTGTTTTCCATATGAATGTTTTCAAATATTTACAAATTAGCAATATGTTCTTGACAACAAAAGCATGGCTGTGTGAAGAAGAAAGAATCTATACTATTGATTTAATTGTTGCCCAAGAGTAACACATTGTGTTATCTATAATCCTTTCTGTAAAGATCTGCGTGACAGCACCTCAGCTCTCAGAGCCAGGAATGTTAGCCTGGAGAGAAACATCATTCATTCAGCACTCTGACTATGACAGTGCCTCAGACATTCCTACAGCCACGGACATGGGTCTCATGCTAATCATAGAAAGGGGCCTTGGGAAAAAAAAAAACAAGTGGACATGAGCATGCCCCACCCTTGCCACTCAGTGAGAGCAGCTTTGCTGTCATGTTTAGTAAATTATGCCTCATTCAATGATTTTGTTTAAGGAAAGGGTTCAATTGCTACTCTTATATTTGGTGATCCCTGGTGCAGCAGTGAAAAGAATGTAGGTTATGGCATCAAGTGGCTTTGAGATTAGTTTTCAACTCCATCATTTACTAGCTGTATGTCATTCGCCATTTGGTCAACTCTCTTAACATCTTAGTTTCCCTGCCTGTACAATGAGACCACTGATAACACCTGCTCTTGAGACGGTATTGCAAGTATTTGATAAAATTTAATAAAATGGAAACTTCCCATCACAAGCTTTGCAGTACACAAGCTTTAGTTTCTTCATCTCCATCTTGAAAGTTAGAAATTCCTAGAAGGCAGTTTCTGTAGTTCATTTCTTAACTTGTAGTTCTTAACTTGTGGGGCCTATTTAGTATCATTCACTGGTGGAGCACTGTGTCCAACTACACAGAACAAAATTCTCAGGCTTGTAATTCTGCTGCTAGCTTAAAAATATCCTACTACATTACAATATTCAATAAACACCTCAAACCGTACTCCTTTTTAAAAAGAAAGCAACTTTATTAAACCAAAAATCTGCATACTGCACAATTTACAAACTTAAAATGTAAGATTCAATAGACCCCAGCACACTGAGAGAATTGTACGCCTGCAACTATAGTCAAATTTATACAAACTGAAGTCTTGGGAAAGTATTGCTTCCTTTTATTAACAATGTAATATATCACATTCTTGTTTTTGCCTTTGCTACCAGAAAGTTCAAATTCAGTTTTGGGTTTAAACTGCAGTGGATTTCCTTAGATTTATATCATCTCTTAGTTTCTCCTTCCAACTTCACTATTTGGCACTTTTTTTTTTTCAATGCTGAGGATGGAACCCAGGACCTCATGCATGCTAGGCAAGTGCTCTAACACAGAGATACACCCAAGCCCATGACTACTTTTAATCTCAAAAAATTTTTTTGTTTTATTTCTTCTTCATTTGTCACTGTATGTCATCTGAAAAATTAATTTGGGAATGTTTAGTGCACAACTAATTTTAAAAAGTAAATATACCCTTTGGTTCTGCCAAAGTGAACTTGGCCCTTTTTGTGCTTCTGTTCAAAGGTTCCTTTGCTGGAAAGCCTTTCTTTGCACCCTCAGTTGTTGAAATAACCTAAGTCCCAGGCCCTTTTTAGGGAGTTTGGTTAGAATTTGCCTTGACTGTCTTGTGATAAGTGGCAGAATACCTGTGGACTCACTTTTGTGTGAAAAGGTCAGATAGGATATAAGTCTATCATTTGACGTTGTGAAATGATTCATTTTTAGGAACTTCTACCAGAAGATCTGAGCTATAGGAAAACGCCCTATGGTTCTAGGTTTGGGGAATCAGAGTCAAAGGGCAGATAGGAAAAGTGGGAGGACAATGGGCTCCTTGGAACCAGATATGGGTTTGATCCTGACCCTATGCATATCAGCCATGTGACTTTTGTCTGTGAAGCAAAGTCTCACATTCCTCACCTATGAAGATGAGCATGTCAGCTAATGATTTGGTTCAAATAATCAGAATGACAGTAGCTGAAACACAAAAGACTTTATTTTCTCAGGGAAAAAAAAGTCAAGAGGAATTAATCCAGAGCTAGTCCAGCTGCTCCATCTTTTTTCCTGGGTTAGATTCTCTTCCTTATGGTTGTAAGATGACTCCTCTACCTCCAAACATGGTAAAAAAGAAGGGAAAATGTGAAAGGAAAGGGGCACAGGGCAGCGGAATTTGTTTACTTTAAACATTTTCCCAGGAACCTACCTGTTAACCACCTCTTACATCTCATTGATTATAGCCATAACGCATGGATATCTGGAGTTACAAGGAAAGATAGGAAATTGTATGTGTGTGTGTGTGTGTATATATGTGTGTACGTGTGTATACGTATGTTTAGTCTAGTCTCACTGCTTTTCTTAGAAGCTTCTATTAGCAAGAAAAGAGAATGGGTACTGCATAATAGTGCCTCCCTTCATGGGAGAAAAATGCTTCTTTGAGGGTGTGGAGGCAACACAGCAAAAACCCAGAGGCCTCTGACTTTTATTCCTCCACCTGCTGAGATACTCTGTAACTTAATTTCTTTCTGTACATTGCCATTTCTTTTTATATCTTGATATAATAAATTGAATGACCAGGAAATATCGTTTCAAATCATGTCCCTTTCCCATAAAAGATGATTACTTAATTCATGTTTGAAATTCTCCAAGTGAAGTGTGGTAGAGCAGCATCAAATGCCCTTGTGTGATTTTATTATTTTGCAAAGACTCTTTTTTTTTTGTTTACTGATGCGTAAAGCACTACATAAGATTGTTTAGTTGTAAGATTTAAGTCCCTAGTCACACACGCTGGAGTAAAATTTGTTCAGTGACCCCAGTACCTTCCAACCCACAGCTCACATTGGAAGTAGATGCATCCTGCCATCTCTTAGTTCTGAGCTGCTGCAGGTGCTCACCAAGAAACAGTAGACAGGAAACTTGGGCACCAGTTTAAGAGAAAAATCACATCGGATGCTCTTTACTCCTTTCTGGTTCCTCTAAGAATTTTTCCTGCTGCTTTGACACCCCATCTTTAACTTCAAATTAAGAAAGTGGCTGATCAAGCACCCCAGAAACAGGTGAATTCAAGGAAGCTTTGGGGGTATAGGAAGGCTAATAAGGCAAGAGAATGGTGTTTCAGGAGGTGTATGTCTGTAAAGTTGGAGAAACCATGAGTTGACTCCACAGAGACCTCTGCCTGTAAACCTGCAATAAAGCTGTAAATAGCTAGGATGGCTGCAATAGAGAAAACTTCTGAACCACACACCCTTAAAATTGTGTTGTGTGTTTTTTAGTTTAAACATAGCCTTTGTGGCAATGGTTTCCTAAAGTTATTTCTAGCTTTTAACTGATAGTATTTATGTTTGGAACATTCAGACCCAGTCTATTCTCACTGATTTTCTGTTAGGTATCATTATAGGATTAACATTAAATTCTCTTAGAAGATTGCACCTGCATGAAAGAAGAGGAAAAAAGAAAGCATGAATTATATCACATTCCTATACTAAACCCTCTCTTCTTGGAAATTTTAATTCTAACTTAGAATGTGTGATGCTCTGAGTCCCGTATTCTATGAAAAATGTTATTTAACATGAAACTAATTAAAAAGTGGAAACTGAAAAGAAAATTACTTTCAAGCAAATATGACTTTGACTAAGTATAGTATTAACCCCAAATAAGCCATTAAGAAAGATATTTCTACCCATAGTTTACAATGAAGCCTGAGCAGGAGGGAGATGAATAACAAAGTCTGAGAGCAGGAGAATTCCACTTGAGTATCTTTGCTGAGCTCTACATTTATTCATTCACGCACAATAACGATTCTACAAACTTTTTAAATGCTCAGTCCTTAGGGTAACAATCCTTACTGCTGGTCCTTCTGCATTTGTGAGATGAAAGGTAGTGGGCCACAGGGATATGAAGTCCACTTTCACAGCTGGGACAGCCAGCCTGAGGTCTGTAACCTCATATCAGACACTAGCTGTCTTATGAACAGGCTCAGTGATTCTTTTTCATGTAACTTGTTTGCACAAGCAAGTTACATGTGAAGGTGGTATTCTGCCTTCTTTCTGAAAATGTTTGCAAGCATCCATGAAATGCAAATTGAAGGAACTGTAGAAAACCACTCAATCACAGCTCCAACATTTTTCTCTTTGCCAAGTGACTTTTATGTGTCACTTTGAGAACAGTTGACCCTCAAACCAAAAGAGTAGTCTTCCATGTACTTAAAGAAAAAAATACTGCATAGAGAGTGGAAATTTTTAGTTCATATCAAAGATTTTGCTTCCTATTCCTGAGCTGATGGCATTGATTTGCCCATAAATGACCTAAATGTAAGAAAATTTAGGTTAAGTGTTTGGAAATGAGCATCACATGACAAAATCCCATACAAAGACTCAAAACTGACTTAGTTTACAAAAGTAGCTATAGAACAAAGATTGCAAACTCGTCCTGAACTGATTGTCCTTACTCTCTTACCCTCTTGTGGGTAGTATGTGAATGTAAGCTGACAAAGATAGAAGAACACATTCTGAGATGACTGTGCTCTCTCACCTGCAGCAACTATGCTTTGTGTGTATCAGCAGCCAGAGAGTATTCAATCAGCACAAGAAATGTGATTCAGAGAAAAATGAATATCCAGAATTACACAAAGTGAAGGATTCATAAAAATGGATCAGAGATCTTGGTTCCAGACAGTCTGCAGCAGTACTTAATTATTTATTTAATTTTACTATTTTTATTTGTTGTTACTTCATTTCTTTGTGTGTGTTTTTAATGTCTAAAGCATCCCCTGATTGGAATGTAGGTGTTATTTTAATTTTATCTAGAAAATTTATGTTTCTCTTTATTCTTACAGTTTAAAATCTAACATTTTAAAAATACTTTCTGATCAATCAAATACGCTTTTGTAGGAGAAATTATTTTGTCTAGATGGGTAAGAAGCCTAAAAACAAGGTTGATCTGAAGGCTGTGATTTTGTTTTATGCACCTCGGAGGTAATATGATTCAAGGCTTGAGTGAAAAAAATATACCTGGAAGAATTTTTTAAACTGTTACAGAGCTAAGAAAATATATTATTAATATAGATGAAGATTTTTATTAATATATTATTCCTAATAATACTTTAAAAATGTACTCCAATATATTTCTTAGCTTTAAGAAAAGTATTTAAGAGATGTCGTGAATTCCAAACAATTGTTTCTTAATCTGTTAAAATTTAAGCAGGATGTGCATGCATACCACAGAACACTTTATTTTTCCATAATTTCCATATTTGGAAAAGTTGCAAAGATTTATGGAAAATTAGTAGGGGGTCACATGTGGAGTTTCAAACTACAATTCATGACAAAAATGAAATAAATGTAAAACAGTTGTCAAATTGCATGGTTCAGATAGAAAGTTACCTCAACACTGGCATGATAATTGAAAAACATTATTTTTCTTAATAACCCATAGTCATCACTCAGTATAGTTTTATGTTAGTTTTATGATTTATTGAATAGTTTAAAATGAGTATGTGTTTGAAATAGTTTGGATAAAGTTAAGAGTATTTCTTCCAAGAAGTTATGTGTTGGAGGTTCAGCCCTTAGTGTGGCAACATTGGGAGGTGCTGTGGACCTTTTAGAGGTAAGTCTTTGTGGGAAATCCTTAGGTCTCTTTCTTGGAGGAATTAAGGAAGCTCTTGTGAGACCCAAGTAGTTTTTGTGAGATCAGATTGTCATAAGAGTAAGTTCAACCCGTGTATAGCTCTCTGGCTTCCTGTTTGGCCATGTGATTTTATCTTCTCCCACACACTCCTATTTTTTGTGATGCAGCCACCATGAGGTCATTACCAGATATGATATTATGCTTTTGAACCTCTAAAACTGAGAAGTAAATAACCTCTTTTCTTTACAAAACAACCTGCCTCAGGTATTTCATTATAATAATGACAGACTAATAAAGGATACATGCATGATTTTAAAAATATTATTTCAAATGCCCTCTAAACTGTTATATCTAATATATTTTCCCATCCAATAAAACATTTTGTCTTTAATTAATACTTTCTTGTCATTTACAGTTATTTTAAAACTCAGTCTGGTCTCATCTGAAATGAAATACAATTTTAAATCTGATTTAAATTTTATCTTCTTTCCTTCTAAACATTCTAATTTCATGGTAGCTGATTTCCAAAGACAGCCCTTAATGAACTATGCTCTTTGTTGTTCTCTTCTGTACTGAATATGAATTTGGCATGTGACTCATACTTAGTAGTAGATAATAGTGGAAAGGATGCCTCATCAGTTTGGAGGTTAAGTCATAAAAGTCCTGTAATCTCTTTATTTTGTGTTTTTGAAAGCACTAAGCCATCATGAAAGAAATCCTGCATGTCACCACCATGCAGAAAGACCACATAGAGAAGAAGCCATGATCTTGCATGGAGAGAGAGGGGTAGAACCAGTTAATCTGAAGTACTAACTAAGTTCAGTTTTTCAGGTGTGTTTACCAAAGGTATAGCCATGTACATGAGCCATCTTGGCCCTCAGAGCCTGATCAATTCATAGGATTACTGCTCCAGCTAACTTTGCATGGAGCAGAGGAACCATCCAGCTGATCCCAGTCAACCCCAATATCCATAAGAGAAAACCCACTACATTTTGGTGTGGTTTATTATGTAGCAATAAATAACTGGAACATTGCCTCCTTTCATCTCTGGTGGCTAGGGAAGAAAGAACATAATTTTTTTCCTTTCTATTTTTTCATTTCCTCTCCTGATTTTCACTTTTTATATTGGAAACTGGAAAGACAAATGAGAGAACAGGGCAAAGTCTTTGTACTAGTCACTTTCCTATTGCTGGGACAAAACTCCTGACTCACAACTTAAACGAGTAGAGATTTATGTGGTTTATGGTTTCAGAGGTATCAGTCCATGATTGGCTGTGTTCAAGGTAGAAATGACCTGATAGATTAAAGCTATTCATTCCATGGCAGCAAGTAAACACATGCTCACACACACATACATACACACACACGCACATGCACACACACACACGCACACACACACACACACACACACACAAAGAAGGGGGTAGGCAGGAATAAGAATATTCTTTTCCAGGTCACTGCCCCAGTAACCCACCTCCTCCAACTAGGAGTAACAGATTCACTAATGAACTCATCAATAAATTAATCATTAATCCAATCACCTCCCCAAAGCTCTGCTTTTAAACACGTGAGACTTTGGGCGACATATTCTGTCTACACCATAACAATCTTTTTCCTTAACCTTTACTATATCAGATAATGTTCTAGAGTTGGCCTGTACCAGCTGATTGTTAAATTTTCAGGAATTTAGTGTGCCAACTTTTAGACATGTCGTTATTAAAAATTAATTGTATAAAATTATAATTAATAAATGATATTATAAAGATATGCATACTTAAAATGATTACTTTCTATTTTACTATAGCTTACTATTTTCTATCCTTTTAAAGTTATTGTATCTGCATAGTAGAATAATATTTTAATGATATACTATTGCATATTTCTTTTCAACTCCAGCAATGTTGCATTGGTAACTTAAAATTGGTCATGGTAAGAGTCTTTACATAATGAAAATAAGCAAATATCAGTGCTTTCTTCCCTCCGGATTGGTTTCTGGTTATTAAAACTGTACCAATGAAGCAGGAGATTAGGACATGGCAAACTGGCTAGACAACTGGACATGACCTGTCAGTCACAGAGACATGTCAAATCACCTCCAGAAAGTATGTGCAGAACAGCTTCTGATGGCTTGGATCTGATGTCAAAAGAAAATATAAAAGATGATGGTCACTGACCTTGTCACCACTATTCTTTTATTCTTGCAGTGGTGAAGGTAGTGTGCATCTTCTCTTTTCTTCAGAACAGTTCTTTAGCACTTCTTTTCTTTTTAACCTTAAATAAGTATTGAATTTTCACATCCATTGGTTGCTCTGTCCAGTGCTCTCAATGGGACAGCCTGGAAAGGACCACTGGCCAACCCATCTGATAACACTAGAACCTCTTCTATTGTGCATGTTTGTGTCATTCTTAGTCATCCTAGCTAGCAGATGATACCTTCTCTGTGGTAAGCATGAAAATGTTGGCTATTTTAAGAGGCACATGCATGTATTTTTGAAGATATCCTGTGAGATCTTCTTAACATCACCATTTCTAATGAGGGAAGCTCTTGCTCCACCTTCTTGTCTTGGTCTGTCAATAAAAACCTCTCAGCCTTTTGCTACTAGGTCTTTTTACCACAGATAAACCTCATTTGTGCAACACCGAAAACATATTTAAGTCTGCCATCTTTCATGTTTATGTAACCACCAGATAAGGTTGGGCCTGAAGATGAAAAAATACAATGATCTGGATAGAGCTTTCTGTTAATAACGGTAAAAGTCAGTGTCCTGTGTCAGGTTCCCCAGCAAGCAAATTCTAAGATTGAGCTAGTGTTTATGGTGGGGGCTGAAGAGGAAGAGGAGAAGTTGAATAGAAGAGCTGTTACAGAGAAGCTGGCATAGTCCTTCAGTAGTGTTGCCCTGACCAGAACTGAAAGGGTTGAGGATTGATTCTACACTGAGCCCTCATTATGTGTGGTCCTCCCAGAAAGGAACATGTCTTTGGTCAGGGAGCCTTCTTTGGCTGAGGTAGTTATCAACAAGGGCTGACAGCAATTGTCCCACAAATTGGAGGAATAAATTGTTTGATCTTGAACCATTGCATTGTGTTCATGATGGTCCATTCTTTGTGCTGCTTGGATCCACAGGGGCCAGCCCTGTAAGATTCCCAGTGAGGCTCTTTTCCTGAAGAAAATTTTATAATTGAGACAAATTATGACTCCCACCATTGCAGATAGCCTCATCTGAACAAATGATACTCATCCTTTCCTTCCTCTGCTAGCCATTCAAATTTCCTTTGCTCCTTGGCTGGTCTATGGGGCTTTCTTTGTGGGAAATCTAGACTCATCCCTGAGGACTTCAGTCCCCGATTTTAGGACTGGTGATTGCCTTTATCATTAGTATAATCACTGGGCCAAAAAATACAAAGAGAAGCCTAGATGAGTCACCTGAGTGCCAGACTTTCTTTTTGATACTCTGTGTGTTACCACAGTTCTGCCTCTTTCTAACTGATAGTCAAGGTCCATTACCCCAGCCAAAATGGTGATTCCCTTATACCTGCTAGTCCTTGGCATGAGCGACCTAGGAATTCGCAACAGGGGATGCTTAAAACTCAGGGACACTCTTACAAGTTCTCTTGGTGGACCTCTCTCCCACTGGACCCCTAATTGTCAATTCACAAAGGTTAAACTTGTTTGGATAGGAGAACAATTTTGCAATAGGAATTTTAGGAAGCTTTTTTAGCCTTAAATTAATTAATTAACCCTTAATCAGACATCTTTTTGTGTATCACTATGCTAGGAATTAGAAAAAATGGAATATTACTCTGTATGAGATGACTAGTAAAATATATGAACAAGATCTAGCCCCTAAATATTTGTAGGTAGTGAGATAATAAAATATAAAATAAAGTAAACAAATCAACTATGTGGAGGTTTAGTGTGAAATTTATCATAAATAGATCTTAGAGATGACAAATTTGCAATATTTTAATTCCAGCACATTGAGATTTAGTTCTTCCATTAGGTTGCTTCCTGTGTGACTAATCAGTTTGCCCTGTATGAGATAAGAGGAGCCCAGAAGAATAAAATTAGGAGAACATAAGGTGTACTTGATGTTTATAACAAACATGTCTTTTAATTATCAATAGGTTTTATTTTGTTTGTTTTCCTTAAATTCTTTTATTCTTACATTTTAGGTATACAATACATTTAAATTTATCATTGGGTGCTTGTACCTGCACATGATGTATCTTGGTTCTTACTTTTTCCCCATTCCCTGTCCTTCTTTCACTCCCTCCACCCTTCCCTATTTACAAAGACTTTGTTTCCATTTTTTCCTTTTCTTATAATTTTTCCTTTCCCTTCTTTCCTTTCTCCTTCCCTTCCCACTTCCCTTACCCCTTTGGACCTTTTATTCCTATTTCAAATTATTAATTATTCATTTTAATCATTTTAATCTTTATTTACACTTTCAGTTTCTCACACCAGAGAAACTATTTGGTATTTACACATGTGTGTCCTGTTTATTTCACTTAAGAGTATGGCCTCACTATGTATCTATTTAGCTATAAAAGTCTCTACTTTGTCATTATTTATGGCTGAGTAGTACTCTATTTTATTAAAAAACTACATTTTCTTTATCCAGTTTCCAGTTGATGGACACTTGGGCTATTTCCAAACTTTAGCTATTACAAACTGTGCTGCTATAAACATGGGTGCACATATATCGCTGTGGTATGATTCTTTTAATTCTTTTGGGAAGATACCCAGCAGGGGAATAGCTGGGTCAAATGTGACCTCTAGCCCTAGTTCTTTGAGGTATCTCCATACTGATTTCCACAGTGGTTGCACCAGTCTGCACTCACCAACAATGGAGAAGGGTTCCTTTCTCCCCAAACCCCCGCCAACATTTGTTATTGGTTGATTTCTTTCTTTTTTTTTTCCTGAAATTCTTTCATTGGTACATTTTAGGTATACCATATGTTTATGTTTATCGCTGGGTACTTGTACCTGTACATGATGTATCTTGGTTCTTATTTTTTCCCCATTCCCTGTGCTCCATTCACCCCCCCCTTCCCTATTTACAAAGACTTTGTTTTTATTTTTTCCTTTTCTTGTAATTTTTGCTTTCCCTTCTTTCCTTTCCCCTTCCCCTCCCACTTTATTAGTAGGTTTTAAATTTGTAATTCCCTCAGACTCATCTTACCATACTTTTCTGGTTTTTCTTTTTTGTTTTGCTAAGAGATAACAGCATCTGCCCATGCATGTGCAACAATCTTCCCATGCCAAAATTGCCTAACATTAATAGTATATTGATATGGTAAATTTCACTGAGAGCTCCACTAAGCAATCTCTATATAAAATGTTCTGTAACCCTCACAACAACTGCACACTTTTCATGAAATTAAATTGTGTGGTATAATTAGTGTTGGCTATTGCTCCTCATTTTAAATCCAAGGAGGGTGTAAACAGGTCTTCACAGACTTTACCTGCATAAGGCAAATTCCAAGAGACTTCCCAATATCTTAACAGAGTAGTGAAATCTGCACTGGCTTGTTCTACAGATATGTTTTCTCCTTTTTTATACAATATTTATCCAACTCTAACTTGGTACACTGACTTGATATTTCAGTCACGGTCTTTGGCATGGTTATTGCATCTGCACTGTGACTGCCCAACTCTTTGGAGCAGGTTGGTAACCCACACCCGGAAGAAGTTTCAAGATCTTATTCAAGTCCATCTAGGTAAATATTTGTGTTCAATTTGACGCACATTCTCCCTAGGGAAGTTAAGCTGGGAGGTTCAATTTGGTCCTGTTAGGAGGGAGTTATCATGAACTCTGGCTTGTTTCTCTTTAAGAAAATAGTCACTTGGGACAAAACCATCAAGGTTGCTTATGCTCACCGCCGAAATGAAAAGTCTCATTGTGTTCCATGGAGGAACTTTTAATTCCACATAATCTCTCTGAGAGAAATGAAAAGCAAACTGTTCTAGTTCTCAGTTTTACCAAATTGGTTTGTCTTACAAAACATATTACATAATGTCTACCAAATAGTGTTCAGAATGATTTCTAAATAAGGTCACAAAGCCAGAGTGGCACCTCAATACCCCGAGTTTGGTTCAAAAGCTGGGTCTAACTTCTGCTTTGTTATTGAAGGGTTGTGGATAAAAAGAGATGATGCTTGAGACAGAGTAGCTTTTTAACAAATGCTTATTGTTAAAAGTTATTAAAATAGCTTTAAAATTTCTTCCTTATTAATTCTTAAATTGACAAGGAAAAATTGCATATATTTTTGGTGTACAATATCATGTTTTGAAACATGTATACATCGTGGAAGGGCTAAATCAAGCTCATAAACATATATATTATCTCACATGCTTTTTTGTGGTGAGAACACAAAATATCCCTTGGTGATTTTCGGAACAAGATGTTGTAATTTACTATAAGTCACCATGTTGTACACAAGATATCTTGAGCTTATTTTTTTTTTTTTGTCTAACAGAAATTTTGTGTCCTTTGACCAACATCTCCCCAAACTCCTCTTCCTCCACCAGCCTCTGATTACCATCATTCCATTCTCTGCTTCTATGAGTTTGACACTTTTAGATTCCATATATAAGTGACATCATGTGGTAATTTGCCTTTTTATGCCAGGTTAAATAACTTTTATGTGCATGTGCACTATAAAAATCTCACTTGAATTCCTATTATCTACCAGAATGGAAGAAGGGTATCTGTTATATTATAAGATTAATGCCATATTTAGGACAATAATTTGAGTGAATCTAGTTGCATACATACTTTCATAATAGACTCCCATTTTTTCATGCTCTACAAATTTCACAGATAGCAACCATGGAGACTATTGGTAAGTTCCAGGCTGTGGTGTATCTTAGAGCCTTGACCTGCCACATGACTATGGATTTTCTGTGCTCCTAGGGGTGCTCAGCATGAAGACTAAGCAACTGCAACTCAGCCGCTACCACAGGAAGACACAGAAGCTGTAAACTCAGAGAGCAAAATGTCACCTGTTATCAGGGAAATCACAAAAGTGACTCCAGGAAAGCAAACATGACTTTTTTTAAGTGAAGACATCAGGAGTTTCAGGTTCTTATGGTTCATTGAAGTATTGGAGTAAGGAAAAAAGTTAACAAATTTATTTTTATAATAACACAACAAACATCCCATATGTTAAGTTAAAGAAATCTCTGTTAACTTATAGTAGTTTGGTCAGTACAAAATTCAGATTCAGCTGTTTCTTATGTAAAATATAGCAGCAGATTTATGATTCTAATATTTGCAAGCATGTGCCATCATAAATTTGTTTTGCTTATCCTATGTATCAGCTGCATCCTGGAAGTATACATTATTCTAGCATAATTTTTGTATTGATGATAGCTCTGGACAGAGTATGCCACTGAATTTTGTGAAATACTATGCCACATAGCACCTTTTGTCTAGAAGAGGTGTTCAAATCATACTAGTCATTGGTTACTAGTGACTTGCAATCAGAAGTCCTCATGTTGAATATGTTGTTATTCACTATTATATTCAGAATACTCCCTGTAATTTGATCAGAACTCTTTTTTTTAATTAAATTCTTTTATTGGTACATTTTAGGTAAACAACAAAATTACATTTCTCATTGGGAATTGTACCTTTACATAATGCATCTTGGTTTTTATTTTTTCCCCATTCCTAGCCCTCCCTTCACCCCCTCCACCCTTCCCTATTTACAAAGACTTTATTTCCATTTTTTCCATTTCTCAGCATTTTTCCTTTCCCTTCTTTCCTTTCCCCTGCCCCTCCCACTACCCCTACCCCTTTGGACCTTTTCTTCCTATTTTGCATTTTCGATTATTCATTCTAATCATTGGTACATTTTAGGTATACAATATAATGACATTCATCATTGGAAATTTGCACCTTTACATAATCTCTCTTGGTTCTTATTTTTCACCCTTACCCAGCCCTCCCTTCAACCCCTCCATTCCTCCCTATTTACAAAGATTTTGTTCCTATTTTTCCATTTTCTCATATTAATCCCATTCCCTTCTACCCTTTCCCCTAGCCCTCCTGCTTCCTTCTCCTTTGCCCCTTTTCTTCCTATTTCACACGACCTATTATACATTTAGTCCTTATTTACACTTTCAGTTTCTCACACCAGAGAAACTATTCAGTATTTATACATGTGTGTCCTATTTATTTCACTTAAGAGTATTGCCTCAATGTGCATCCACTTAGCTATAAATGTCTCTGATTTCTCATTTTTTATGGCTGAGTAGTACTCCATTTTATAAAAAACCCCACATTTTCTTTATCCAGTCTCCAGTTGATGTGCATTTGGGCTGTTTCCAAGTTTTAGCTATCACAAACTGGGCTGCTATGAACATGGGTGCACATATATCACTGTGGTATGATTCTTTTAATTCTTTGGGGAAGATCCCCAGCAGTGGAATAGTGGGATCAAATGGGACTTCCAGTCCTAGTTCTTCGAGTTATCTCCATGCTGATTTCCACAGTGGTTGCACCAGTCTACACTCCCACCAGCAGTGGAGCAGGGTTCCTCTTTCCCCACAGCCCCATCAGCATTTGTTATTGGTTAATTTCATGATAGTAGCCATTCTTTCTGGAGTGAGGTGGAATCTCAGCATTGTTTTCATTTGCATCTCTCGAATGACCAGTGATGCTGAACATTTTTTCATGTATTTATTTGCTATTTCTACTTCTTTTTCTGAGAAATGTCTATTCATTTTAGATGCCCATTTTTGGATTGGGTCTTTAAATTTGGGAGGTCTGATCTTTTTAAGTTCTTTATCGATTCTAGATAGTAGACTTTTGTCTGAGGAAGAGCAAGTGAAGATTTTTTCCCACATTGTGGGTTGTCTCTTCACACTGCTGGTGGTTTCTCTTGCTGTGCAGAAGCCTTTTAATAAGAAGAGATCCCACTTGTTGATTGTTTGTGCTAGTTCACTTGACCAGAGCTCTTAATGCCTGGCCTGCCCAATAAGGATTTTCTAAATACTGGGAATTTCCAGGTTTGAAAGGTTTTGAAATGTTCCCAGAATGATGATTACCCAGCCAAAGGCCATCTGATTTGAGGCTCTATATAACAAAGCTACTTCTACTTGATTTTGCCTCTGATGAAAGAGCCAGGGAAGATGATACCCATCTCAAAGAATCATCACACCACTAACCAGAAAATGCGTGCACTCTTGTCAGGATATTGGCTTGTAAGGGCTTTTCTTTGGTGCCAGTGGTTAGGGACTCATAGCCATCTTTGTGTTTTTTCTGTCCTGGACTCTTTTTTAAAGAGACAATAATGCTTAATGTTCTGTCCTGGGTAAAAGTGCGTCATCAGTATTCTAAATATTGGGCTGATGTTATCGGCAAAGTCTAAAGACGAACTGATGGGTGGTTTAGCTTCAATTGCAGCACTTCTGTAATCACCATGTTACGTAAAGATAACAACTGTGATGTGCCATGTGTGCACATGAATGTTGCATTGTTATCTGCATTGGGAAGCCCTTGATAAAAGCTTCATTATTTTATACAGTTCCTGTTTGCCAGCTCTAAAGAGAATAGGGTCTCTCTAGTCTTTTCTTTTGTGGCCCAGTTTTCACTAAATGTCTGGTCTTGGCCATTTGTATCCTGCCCGAGAAAATGAAGTCAGAGGAGGCTGAGAAGGGTTTTGAAGGGTTGGTACCAGGGGATGGGAAAAGCTACACTTCTCTCAGACCTCCTTCCTCTAATCTGGCTTTCAGCATGCTTCCACTCACTCAGTATTTGCATGTCAGAAAGCAAGATTATGTAACAAGAGCATGTTATGTTCCATCAACATGTCTCTGAGGGGTCATCCTGGAGTGGTTAAAATGAGGAAGGGAGGGATCTAGGCCCATATTTGCATATTCAACATGCACAGCAAGTTTCAGCCCTGCTCCTCAATGAAGCAGGCCAGCAAGCTGCTATATAAGCAATATTCCCCAGCCACTTCTTGGCTTTAGTCTAGGAGGGCTTCTTAACTTCTCTTTGCTGCAATTTTCTTTTTCTTAAAATAGTGATATAATAGTACTTACTTCATAGGTGGTTGAAAAAATCAAATGAGTGAATATATGTAAAGTGCTTAAAACAGAGATCAGCAAACTATAGTCCATGGGAAAATTTAGAAGCCTGTTTTTATGACTATGAGCTAAAAAAATAATTATTTTTGTTTTTAAAATCATTGCTTTTGAAGTGATTATATCAGTACCTAGATATATTTCAATTTTGTCTTTTGGTCCATAAAGCCTAAAATATTTACTATCTGACCCTTTAAGAAAAAAATTTTCTGACCCCTTAACAGTATCTAAAATATGGTGAGTGCTTATAAAATAATAGCTATTCCAAAGAGTATTATTTACTACACTATATTGTGCTATTCCAAAGTATACTCACATGTCTTTTGAATTAACTGCTAAAGCCAAAGAAAAAGGCCCAAACACTGCATCCAGCTTATGTTTTAGGTTCAAAAGATTCCTGGCTCTTGCACTTTCAAAAGATACTCTGACACCAAAGATCGGAGCTACCTTTGCAGAGTTCTGGTGATAAGGATGTGAGTCAGGATGGTGATGATGGATATGGTAAATATGTACTTGTAGGTGTGTGTGTGTGTATGTGTGTGTATTTACATGAATTTCTAAAATTGCCATGTCTTGAGTGTGTGCCATATGCCAGATACCATATAAATAGGAAATTTAATTAAGCAGATGATTTAATTTCTGTAAGATTGTTCCTATTATTGTTCTTATTTTCTAGAGGTGGAGTATATCACAACAAAAAGTCATATAATTGCCAGGTGTGGTGGTGGACATCTGTAATCCCAGCACTCTGGAGGGAGAGGCAGGAGGATCACCAAGAGTTTGAGGCCAGCCCTGGCTACATAGTAAGTTCAGAGCCAACCTGAACTACAAAGCAAGACCCTGTCTCAAAAAATAAAAAGTCATATAACTGCCTATTAGGTCAGAATGACTTCAGATCTCTCTTTTTAAAATAATTTATTAGTTCACATTAATAATATAGAATAATGGATTTTGTTTTAGGACATTTGTCTTAGTTACTTTTCTTGTTGCTGAGATAAAATACTTGACATCCGAAAGTTAAAAGGGAAAAGGTTTATTTTGATCACAGTTTGTAGAGGCTTCAGCCCATAATCAGCTGGCTCCAAGGCAGAGTGGTACATGGCAGAGGGGCAATAGTTCATGGTGGACCAAAGGTAGCAAAGTAACAAGGGAAATTTAACAGTGTCTTTCTGTCCCTTTATCTTATCCAGACTCCTGGGGATTAGGGTTGTGCAAAGCCAATCAGTGTACTGATTAATAATCACACACCCTTAATCCCAGCATCACACACTCTAGATTCAGCTACCTCTGAAAAAGCTCCATGCATGAAGCTTTGGTGGGACATCAGGACCCAAACCATAACAACATTGGTGCATGCATATAATATACTTTTATTGTTTTCACCCTATTCCTTTTGCCCATTTGCACCCTTCTCCCTCATCCCCTTCCTCATCTCTAATAGTCTATCTTATACTTTCCTGTCTTCACTCCTTATTTAAAAATATTTTTAAACTTATTTTTCTCTTTATTACCATATCACACTCATTTGTTACTGCTGCAAAAATGTAATGAGGTGCGAGTAGTAGAAGTAATTGCAAATCACTTCTAGACTTTAGAGAGACATGGTCTGTTTTATTTACCAATCTGTGATAGACATTATAGATTTCAGCATCAATGCTAGCCTGAAAATGATAGACAGAAACTTCATTTAGTTGTTGTGTTAGCTTTAAACTCTATTAGGGGATTCATTTTTTTTTAAAGCAGGTTCCCCCAACATTGTACTAAATGAGATAACTGTATTATAATTTTTGCTATTTTTATTCAGGTTGTGTGTGTGTGTGCACGTGTGTGTATGTGTGTGTTTAAAATGGGGTTTTAGAAAAACTGCATCTTGAAATTTTAATTGAAACATGTTGCTTCTTTGTTCCTAGTTTTATTCATCACCACTAATGTCTTTGGAATATGATCACTATTTAACACAGCTAACATCTCTCATTTTTTGTATTCTGAGCTTTGACACTTTAGGGCCTTGCTGATGCTGAGGGAGGTGTCCCTTCATGTATTTGCCAGTTTGCTAGAGACAGCAAACAATTCACACCTAATGGACATAGCTTTCAAATGCAAACCAACCAATCCAGCCCACACCACCCATCACCCTCTTTATGGGACTGTACACTGTGGGCCACTACTCATATGCTCTAATCATCCCAGGACCAGCAATACCAAACACATAGGCAGAGCCTGCTAAAACTATTTAAAAAAACCAGTCTTAAGTCTGCTTACTTGCCTTGCTCAGTTTTTCTCATAGAAACCACAAGAAAGATTCTTGCTCATGGTTCCCTGCCTTTTCCTCTGTCTCCTGGCTGATTCTGCTGCTTCTTGCATGATCCCATGGTATGGCATGCCCCTTTCTCTTGGGATCTGTGAGTAACAAACTGCCTTTTCAATTCTGTCTTTTCCTGATTTGTCTTCTCTGCCAAACCTAAATAATAATGAAAACTTCATTTTAAAACATCCTAATTGTCTAACCCAGCAAAGAGGAAATACTCTTGGGGAAAATAACTTCTCCTGCAGCCTCCACAATGGTTTACAGATAATACAAGTAACTGGAAGCATGAAGAGGCATGTAGACATGACTTCTACAGAATTACACTCAGAAGTAAGGATGCATTGGATTAGATTAATAGCATATTGGGCACAGAAGAAGAAAGAATAAATAAAATTGAAAAATCCATGAAAAATATCCAATTGAAGCACACAGAGGAAAAATAAAGGAACAAAGAGGACAGAGTACAAGCGATATGTGGGACCCAATCAGAAGATTAATAAGCAATTAATCGGTCCTAGAATCCCAGGGCAGGGATGAAAATTTTAAGAGAGGCAATATTTGAAAAGACAAGAGCCATAACCTTTAAAAACTGATAAATATATCATTAGTGAGATTCAGTTATTCTAAGTTTTTAAACCATGAAATGGGTAAATTAATTGTGATATATCAATACAGCAAAAAAATGTAAAGAATTTACTATATTATATACAACAACAGGGGTAATTGCACAGAAATAATGAATGAAATATTTTTGTGAAGTTTAAGAGTGGCCAAAATTGTGAAGATAGAAGTCAGATTAGTTTTTGAGAAATTTCCATACTGATTCCCATAGTGATTGTACTAGTTTACATTCTCACCAACAATGTGGAAGAATTCCTTTTCCCCCACAGCCTCACCAGCATTTGTAATCATTTGATTTCTTGATGATAACCATTCTTTCAGGAGTGGGATGGAAGCTCAGTGTTGTTTTGGTTTGCATTTTTCAAATGGCCAAAGATACTGAACTTATTTTATGTACTTATTGGCCATTTGTACTTTTTCTGAAAAATGTTTATTCATTTCAGTTGCCTATTTTGTGACTAGGTCTTTTATTTGGGGAGGTCTTTTTTTTTTTGAGTTCTTTATATATTGTAGATGGGGCTTTAGAAACTCTGAGGAGTAGCTGACAAATTTGTTTTCCTTTTCTGTAGGTTGTTTCTTCACTCTGTTGGTTGTATCCTTTGCTACGTAGAAGAAGCTTCTTAATGTAATATGTTCCCATTTATTGACTCATGGTGTTATTCCTTGTGCAGCTGGGGTTCTGTTCAGAAAGTCCTTGCCTATTCCTTTGTATTTAAGAGTTTTACCTATTTCATCTCTCAGATTAAGTGTTTCTGTTTTAACATCTAGGTCTTTGATCTATTTTGATTTTATTTTAGTACCGGGTAAGAAATAAGAGTCTAGATTCATTTTTCTGGATATAGATAACAAGTTTTCCCGGCACCATTTGTTAAAGAGGCTATCTTTGCTCCACTTAAACCCAGCTATATTCTGGGTATCTTCCCCAAAGAATTAAAGACATCATATTAGAATGACACATGCATACCCATGTTTATAGCAGCACAACTCACAGTAGCTAAACATTGGAGATGGCCTATATGTCCATCAACAGATGAATGGATAAAGAAAATGTGGTTTATATACACAATAGGATATTACTCAGCTGTAAAGAAAGATAAATTTGAGTCATTTCTAGGAAAATAGATGCATCTTGAAACCATAATGCTAAAATAAATCAGACACAGAAGTTTAAATATAGCATATTTTTTCTTATATGAGAAACCCAAAGTATAAATAATTTAAACAGCAAAGTAAAAGATAGATGATAGGAAACAGGGATGTAGACCTTATGCAGATGGGGAGTGGATCTAGGGACAGAGTGAGAGGGGAGCGAGGGGAGGGCAAATAAAAAAGATTAAGATGCCATATGTATAAGTATCAACTCCCTACAATATATATATTCGTTATGTATCACCAGCGTGTAGTAATTAAAAAAAAGAAGTCAGCTAGTGGGTTTTTCTGGGAGAGTACTGAATAGGAAGGTTATGAAACATCTTTCTGAGGTGTTGGAAATATTTTACATCTTGATCTGGGAGGCAGTTACATTTATATATTGTGTGTATAGATACATAACTATATGTAAACATGTATATATGTATACACTTCTTACAATTTTCATCTCCAGTTAAAGAGAAACTATATTCTATGGTCTGTGTTGATCTAGAATTGTGATGTAAAACTGCTAAGAATAATGGAAAGATATATGGAAACGATATGTTCTTACTGAAAAGAAGGTGAGTTGAACAACTGTGATGCTTTAAAGTAAAAGAAGATATTGAGCTTGTATTCATTTTAAAATAATTTCTGGAGGTAAATTAAGCACTGTTTGTTGGGTCAAGGGCTTTTGTTTTTAAGAGGAAGAAGGTATATGAATTATGAATAATTTCAGCAAGATCAAACTTGATTTGTCATTCCATAGATAGGCAATAGTGTAAACCACTATGGAACTAGAATATAAACAAATGATCACATGAACCTTATATACTATTGCTTAAAATTCTAAGTAGTAAATAAGTTGTTTTAGGAGACAGAGACGAAAATGTATATTTTGGCAAAGGGAGTAACAAATGATGTTTTGTGTCTGTTTAAAATATTTATTTTTATAATGATAATCCTAGAAAATATTTAGAAGTACATAGCATATTGAATTGAAAGATATCTTCAAAGGTAGGCGTGAGGAAGAATCAGCAGAAACTAGCTGGTCTTCCTTTAACACTGTGGTCAGGTGCAATCTTTCAGAAAGTTTTCTTCCTTCTTTTGAGCATTGCTGAAATTCATATGTAGTGACTGATTGACATTTGTATATATCAAACAGCCACAAATAATCTAAGGAGAACTTGGTTCTGTGTTTAATTTTTTTCCAGAATTGATACTTACTATATAAACTCTAATCTGAGAGGGGCCATGGTGTGTGGAGCCCAGTAAAAAATAAAAATATAAGGCCTCTTGTTCAAAAATTTAAAATTTCAATTTGATCACTGTGAACCATTGAGCCAAGTATGGGGCTCCTCTTGGTATGAGACCCTGTGTGGTGAGTGTATAGGCTGCTTGCTCATGGAGCTTGCTCTGTTCTTAACATTGCATTTGAACCTTCTGTGACTACACTACTGGCAAGCTTTGCAGTCTGATCATCTACTTTTCTCCCACACACTCCAACTATACCACTTGGCTTGCAGAACAGATGATTCTATTGATTCATATGTCTGTGTCTTCATGCATTTAATTTATTTTCATCCCAGCATGCTTTTTACCACCTTGTCTGTCTGGTGCATTCCACTCATTTTGCTTTCCAACTCCCCTGAGTTACCCTTTCCTTCTTTGCGCCATTTCTGACCTTGTGAAATTTCTATTATTATACTTTACATATTTTATTGAAAATTTTTCTTATTTGTCTTCTAAAGTGTGAGTTCATAACATTCAGAAATTGTGTTTTGTTTATAGCACTACAATGCACAAAGTAGGTACTTAATAAACATTTATTTGTAAAGGAACAATGAAATAAAATTCTAAAGATACAGAACAGAAAAAGTTAAGGTGCCTTTAAAATTATAAATGTAACTATTTTTTTCTTTTGAAATAATATATAACTTTTTAGGAAATGAATGCAAAAAAATAAGAGTGACTGTTCAATCTGTTTGGATTTCTTATTTCATTAATCTTTAAGACTTTTGAGATTCAAATTGCTAAAATAATTTGACCTTATTCCTACAGTCTGGTTTAGTCTAATGTATCTTACTTTTTCATTTTTGTCTCTTGGTGCTGGGGCTAGTAAGTCTACTTCATATAAATAAGATGACAAAAGGAGTAATGTTTTGGAATAAACTTTTCCGAAAGAGATTATTATATCCTGAATGAATAAATGAAACAGTAACTGAATGCTACTAGTAGCTGGACTAGTAATAATTGCTTTCCTTAATTTTTTATATACAGAATACTTTTTCATTTCTATTTCCATGCACCCTTGCCAAATTCTTTCTTATTCCTTCACAATAATTTCCACCAACTGCTGGAAAGTTAGCAGGTATGAGCTGAAATATAAACTGCAATTTCTCTAAAGTTTTGTGCTGCCTTTTCACTCAATGAGACATTACTTTCCAGCCCGAAGGGTCAAGATCATGAATCATTTTATTTCCTTTTTTTTTTTTTTAAGAAAAAGCAATTCATCTAAGAAGGCCCACATACTCTGGCTAATATAAAAAAGGCACTGTTTAATAGCAGACAAGATGAAGAAGAGAGGAGACACCCTTAGCTTAGTAAGGATAGACTGAGGAGCTTTCTGGCCCTGACTGTAGTCTGGAAGAAAACAGACTGAAGTGAGTGGAAATATAATGAGGAGTAAGCAGCAGCCAGACAGTGGTAATCTGGAATAAGGATAGCAGCACAAACAGCCATCGTCCTCACAGCAACGCTGCTTCAAACTGTGTTTACTGAAGATCCACAGTTTCAGAAGCCCTGGTCTCTTATCTGTTGGAGCCTAACTCCTAAGAAAACAGAAAGATAGAGTGATTATTACAGGATGTCTTTTCACATCTATTCCATCCTTTTTTCTAGGCTGGAGAAAACACATTGATTATGACTGTGATGGGGGGTGGGGTGGATACTGCTGCTTTCAACTTAAGGTAAATTGCATGAGAGAGTTGAAGTGGTTTTTGATGAAAAAGAGGTATGAGAGATTTATACCAAGCATAATAGATGACATGGAAAAATTAATAGAATTTAGGAAAGGTAAAAGTTACTAAAGTATATTTTTATTTTCTTATATAATATTTATTGTGTTCAACTCAAATGTTTTTCACATATAAGCCAATATTCCAGTAAGAAATTTAAAGAATGAATGGGGAGAAGGGAAAGAAGAAGGGGAAGTAAAAAGAATTAAGGTATGTTATATACATGTATCAACTCCCCACAATAAATGTAATCATTATGTACTGCAAATATGTACTAATAAAAATTTAAAAATTATAAAAAAGAATGAAATAGAGGGAAATATTGTAAGTGGAAGGATGGCCTGTAAACAGACTAAGACAAGTAATATTCATTCATTCATTGCTTCATTCACTTATTTATTTATTCATAATGTTTACCAGGCAAAGCTAGATCTTGTTGACTTGTTTCCTACTTTTTATTTAATGTAATGGCAAGAAACTTGAGCTATACTTCACCTTAGTTCTACAGCTACCATCTTATTTCCGTTTCTCAACTAATTTACATCTCTTTTATTCTAGTCCATTCCTCTTGATCTACATGATGGCAATAAAAAAATAAAATATGAAATACAAAATTAAAACTACATGATAGAAATGTATACTATATAATATATAATCTGTTAAATGCTTATAATAAATACATAATTAACAATATATAATTAAATTTATATGTATATATTGAGGAATAAAGGAAAAGTATTTTCATTAAGTTTTCTGTGTAACATAAGTATCTGGGTGATTAAGTTCCCCCAGAATTTAGGAGAATCTACTTTAAAATATAAAAGATTCCGATTTACACCTGGAAGCAGCATAATTATTAGTGGTATGATGATACTAGTAAATACATATTATGTGCTTACTCTATGCCAGGTATTATTTCATATATTTTAGAAGTATTAATTAACTTAACCAATAGAGCTTTGTGAGGGAAGAACTGTTATTAATTCTATGTTTTAGATGAGGAAACTGAGGCTCCTGGTGATTAAATTCTTTGCCAGAATTCATAGGCAGAGGCCAACTTTCATTAAATATAGTCTGGCTAGTTGGAGAAGCAAATCCTGAACTCCTGCCCTCCACTGCATGCTCAGAATTCGTGAGTTAGCAATAATACTTAACATGTGTAACTTTGCCACAGCATAATAGTACTTCATATCAATCTGTCCCTAGTACTTTGGGGCAGATAGATCCATCTTATGGAGTTTCACAGAGGTAGAAAAACAAAGTTTCTACACTGTTGCTGATCTTTCTACTCTAGTCATTTAGGAATTTTACCATTTCCTTCTCTGGCCTGTGTTACTTTTCATATTTATAATTCAATTTCCCACAAGAATGACATTAAGAGGTTTTTCTTTACCCTAGTAGATAACCAAACAGCTGACGGGAAATGCTAGAAGGAAGCCTAAGAATTTTAAGAAGCAGTTTACAAAGTTATCTACTATTCTGTTCATCCAATTCACTTTTTTCCCTTTACAATTCTTCTCTGTTTCCCTATCTCCTTCTCTTCCCTCTTCCCCTTCCTCCTCCATTCCTTTACCCAAGTGGTGATGGAAGCTTCCATCTCTTTCCATTTCTTCAATCTCCTATAGACTCATTTCTTTAGTTTATCCTGCATATCATGTTTCTTTTCCATTATTTCTTCTTTTTTTCAAAATTTTTTTATCAGCACATGTTTGCAGCACAGACTGATCACATTCCTTGTGGGGAGCTGGTACCTGTACATAACACATCTTAATCCTCTCTTGCTCCCTTTCCTTTCCCTCCGCTCCTCTCATTCCATCTCTTGGTCCCTCCCCATTTGCAAAGGAACTATCTACCTATTTTCTATTATCTGTCTTTTATTTTGCTCTTTATTTATACTTTGGGTTTCTTATATAAGAGAAACCATGCAATATTTGCACTTGTGTGTCTGATTTATTTCACTTAACATTACGGTCTCAAGGTGCGTCCATGTTCCTAAAATGTGACTCAACTTTATCCTTTTTTAGAGTACTGCCCTGCTATAGTATTGTGATGGGGGGAAAAACTACTTACTCCCTGTAGTGTAAAGCCTGGACCATATTTTCTTTAAATGTCAGATGAGCTTATGAGATAGCCAAGGAGCCACAGAATGTGTGGAGCTTCAATTGTGCTGGGGCTGGTCCTTATCAGGGAGTTTCTCCAACAGATACCATGGACACTGATGTCAGCAGGGCTAGTGGGTTCCAGGTGAGAGCTGGCTGCTTCTATAACATTCATTCTTCTCCTGGGCACAGCTATCAATGTAAAATATGCCTAAGATTCACTGTGCTAAAATAGTCTTTCAGCTAAGTTCCTTTGGATATTTCCATTTGCACAGTGGGGGTATCCACCTGTGAATTTTCACCCACTTTCTCATTTGCTAGTTCCTCCACAAGTTGGCAGTCTGTCTTTTTTTCTTTTTGGTACTGGGGGATCGAACTCAAGACCTTGCGCTTTCCAGGCAGACACGGTGCCACTGAGATACATCTTGGCCCTGGCAGTCGGTCTTGCAGGGTGAGGGTGTAGGCTGCGTAACATGTCTATTGCAAGTGAAAGGTCAAGGAGGAACAGCTACAGCATGTTGGTGACTTACTCAGAAACAGCTGCACAAATGTGAGTCCCATGTTTGGACAGAAGCCACATTGATAGTTTGAAGGCCCTCTACATTCAGCTTAAAAAAAAACTGGATTCACATGTCAATCCTTTTGCAATATAAGGCTGTGTGTCACAGGATTTCTAAATTCTTAAATATTATTTTTGATGTTGTTGAAGTATCATGTGTTGTGTACTTTCCCAGTGAATGGGATTTATTCCCAAAGTGGTATGAAAGGAACAATGTTTCCTGTCACTTCCACTTCAGGCTATTTTAGTTGTGTAATTATAAATGCCAGAAAGTCTTAGCCATAGCTTATATGATGTTTCCTTGGGCTGTAAATCCACTATGTATGTTTGTGTGTGTGTGTGAGTGTGTGTGTGTGTGTGTGTGTACTCAGTGCCTTGGGCCCTGTAAACCCACGGTGCATGTGGTGTGTGTGGTGTGGTGTGTGTGTGTGTGTGTATACACTCAGTGCCTTGGGCCCGGGCTGCAGATTCTCAGCTCACACATTTCAAAGTAGAGTGTAAGGAGTCATTGCTGTGGAATGATCTCATTTATGATGTGGATGAGAAATGGAAATTCCAGTTCAGTTTTTACTTCAGAATACTTTTTTGGGGGGTTTCTACTTATACTAAATCATTAAAATGCAAAACACAAGTAGATTTCTCCCACCAACATATCTTATTTCATAGTTATTTTATTGCTAAATTACCTTATTCAGCAATATGATTGAATAAAGATACCACCTAATGATCTTGGATCAGATTTTATTATCTGATGATTTTTTACTGTGGTCAGGTCCACAGTTTGAAACTGAGCATTCAGAATAAAATTTTGCCTACTTTATTTTTTCTAATTTGTTTTTTTAAAAGAACCCTTTAGTGGTCAATATCGATCCTCGCCAGTGAAATCTTATAGTAGCATTTAGTTTTTCTTGAAGGATTCTGAATGTGCTTCAAAAGCTATAGTTAGGAAGGGCTTCCTGCAATATCTAGGTAGTTATGCAGCAGTTGAGTAACAACACATAAGGAACTTGACTCAAAACTTGGAATGCTAATTGAGAAAGAGCCTGGTGTTCAGTTCTGAAGTTAAGGAGAAAGTGATGTGGGAGGTAATTATCCACTTTTGGATATTGTTTGGTTAAAGAAATTACTGTGTTAATAAAAATATAACAAGACCTAGTTCCCTGGGGTTGCTGTTTATTTTTGTATATCACCCCCAGGAGCAAGATGGCTCAGGGAGACTAGGCTTTATTCTTGGCATTGACTCAATTAGAAGGTGGGCTTTTCTACTGCCTGCAAAACACTGAATCCAAAGCTGAGGAAAGTAAGTATTATACAAGAATCACAAGATAATCCCTCCACTATTCTTGGCACAGATAGGATACTTATGCCATATTCTGGTTTAACCATTACACTATGATCTTAAGAGAGATTTGTGATTAGAGGAAAACAAGAAAATGAAAGTTTTAAAATGGGGTTTAGGAAGGAAGGTTAAAGAACACAGTAGCTAGTTTGGGGAAAACCTTGTATACTTTTTAAATATGAAGTAAAAGTGTACTGTGAATCAGATAGGAATCACTACACAAGACAGAACAATGGGAATTTAAGCTGGAAAAATATTATTCTCCTACTCTATAAACTTAAACAAATAAGATGGATTTAAAGTAAAAGGTATTATCAAAAAGTTGTTTTTGATCCATCTTAAAAACTCTCTCTTTCTTTGAAGATTATGGGGAGGACTTTTGTCCTTTTATCTGTTCTGGTTTTCAGTACTATAACACCATGATTCTTTTTTAGGGGGTTTCTTTTATGTTTCTAGCTTACTCCTTCTGGTACTTCCAACAGTTCTTCACTGTTCTCCACACCCTAGCTTTCCCCTAACTGGTGCCACAGTACCTTCACCATGCTTCATCCCCTGTGGACCACAGTTCCTGCCTTTCCAGGCTTGGTTCCAAGGTCAGTTGCCAAGTTTCCTCACTCTTCTCAAGTGCTACCATCAACACACATATATGCTGCTTTTCCTTTCAGTTTTAGAAATATTTTCCCTGCAGTTGCTATTTGCTATTTTTTGAACCCTTTATGTTAAATCTCTTCTAAAGACATATTTATGCTGTTTGCAATTAGGTTTTCCTCACACCACTTTAAGCCCACTTCTTTCAGGCTTTTCCTCCAAATATTTCACCAGGATAGCTCTTATTGAAGTCGCCAGTGGCCTCTGTTCTGCTAAATCCTCTGAATAATTCCCAGTCCTCTATTTGTCCATCCATAAATTTGACACAGTTTGTGCACCTTTTCATCTTTGTCATACTTCACAACTTTTGGGAAAACACACTTCCTCTTTTTATTTTTTACTATCATCAGTTATTCCTGTTTGGGTTTTTTTTTTTTTTTTTTTTTGCTTGTTTTTGTGCTCCTCATCTCTCCTAATCCTGGAATACTCTGGATTCCGTTCTTATACTTCTTTTCTTCTTTGCCTGTACTTACTCTGTTCTTGACTTCACCCAGTTCTATAGTTTTAAATGTCATTTGTGAACTGAAATACCCTAATTAGATCTCCAGCCCACTCTCTTCTTGACCTTCAGAATTTTTTATAGAACAGCATACGTGACCTCTTTACTTGCATATTTATTAGAAATATAAAATTCAATATGATCTGAATGGATTCCAGATTCCCCTTAATCTTTCTTCTCAGGTCTATTTTGTTTTCAACTTTTCTTGTCTTTGTCAATGGCAACTCCATTTTTTCTATTTGTTTACATCCAAAACTTTAGAGTTACTTTTGACAATTTCCTTTTCCTCATATTCCAGGTCCAATCTATCAAGGAATTCTATTCTCTCTACCTTCAAAACGCATCTAGAATCTAATTATTTCTATACCCCTACACTGCTGCAATGTTGTCCTGTGCTGCAGTTTCCTTTTGCTTGTGTTAGTCTTCCAGGCACTCTGATGGCTTCTACCTCCAGAGTTTAGGATTTATTTGCAATTTCAGTCAATTATTTGTTATAAAACATAATTTAGATCATGTTAATTCTCTGCTCTGACCCTGCAGTAGCTCCCATCTTCCATCAATTATATATTTTATATATATATATATATGTATATCTTGCAAAATCCTAGAAAGCTTGTATTAGTTTCTTAGGTGTAAAAAATCACCATGAACTTAGTGAGTTATCAGAATGGAAACTTTATCCATTCATAGTCCTGCAAGCCAAAAGTACAAAATCAAGTTGTGAGCATGCTACCTCTGAAGGCTCTAGGGAGAATCTTCCTTGTGTTTTCCAACTTCTGGTGAGTCTAGGTGTTCCTTGGCTTCATTCTAATCTCTGCTTTCCACTTTAATTGGCCTCCTCTTTTCCCTCTTATAAAGACACATTATTGTATTTAAGCCCCTAGATAACCCAGGATGTTCTCAGTTTGAGATCATTGGATTATGTGAGTCTGCAAAGTTTCATTTTCCAAATAAAGTCATATTTATGAGTTCCAGAGGTTATGGTCTGGACATATCTCTTGGAGCCACCACCTACTATATTCCAGAGCTCCACCTGTTATGGACCCCCATTACCTCTGGAATATCTTTTTCTGCCACTCTTACTCTTGATCACCTTGCGCAGCCACACTAGACTCCTCAATTTTTTGTCATATGTACCAGGCACTCATGCATTAGGGCTTTGGCACTGGATATTCTCTCTGCTTGGACACTCTTTCTCCAGATACTGACATGGCTCATGCCTTCATGTAATATTCTAATGAGGTTGCCCCTTGATACTGTATTGAAGGGGTTGTACTCACCTTCCTCTTATGTTGCTCTTATTTTTGACTTTTCTCCTATTTTAGTCGAATGGGCAATTCTTTTGCTTCATGTGATATTGCTTGGGGTGTTAGGATGGCTTGAAGATCCAGATGGCTCAGATGCATGGCTAAGAGTTGATTCTGGTTGCTAGATGGGAGCATAGTTGGAGCTGTTGGCCAGGCACCTCAGCCCTCCATGTGAGCCTCTCTATGAAGTTGTTTGGGCTTCTTCACTGGCTGGTGGCTGAGTTCCAAGAAAAAATATTCTAAGAGAAAAGAAGTCCAAAGGCTCCTGAGCTTATAGTGAGGTTATTACCCAATAAAGTCATCGTAAGTTTAACATATTGTTAAGCCAGAAATGCATTTAATATACCTAACCTACTAACATACCTTAGAAACACAGTACAGGGAAGAGGACTGGATGTTTATCCTCATGATTATGTGCTAACTAGGGACTGTGCTCACTGCCACTGCCTAGCATTGTGAGAGAGTATCCTACTGCATATTGCTAGTCTGGGTAAAGATCAAAATTCAAAATTTGATGTTCCGTTTATACTAGATGCATATAACTTTCCCATTATTATAAAGTCACAAAATCATAAAAAAACATCTGAGTTGGGGACTGTCTGTTGAAACTGTCTTTTTGGACTTATAAATGTCATTATGTCTGCTGTATTCTTTTGGTCATAGTAGAAGTTCAGCTTGGACTCAAGGGGAGGAAATACTAAACCTCACCTCTCAGTTTAGGGCGTGACATGTTTGTACAGGGAGGGAAAAAAGAAACCAATCATATTGGGAGACTCTTTACCAAAAGGATCTTCCTGAGCTCTAGTATCATGTCAGAGTGTGACTGACCACCAAAATGGGCATCTTGATCTTTGTGCTTAGTCTCTTTTTATCCCTAGCTATATATCCTTTACCACTATGTTAGTGAGAAGTTGGTTGCCCTGATCTTTAATAAAGCCAACAAATAAAGAATATTTTAATTTTAAAATATTTGAAATACATAGCTACATTAATTCATTAGTGATCCTCAATGTTCTGTGCATTAACTTATGAAAATGGGGTATGGGAAATACATGTTTTAACAACTGGGTCAGGTTTTATTTAGTTTGTCTAAGTTTCACATTCAATGAAATCACTCTGACACTGTTACTATTAACTGATACAATCCTGATTTATAACCATATAGGGGAGGTGATCATTATTATAAATAATGTTTTGAAGGTCTCAAAGCATTCCAGTGAGAATGGGATTTTCAAAAATCCTAGAGTGTTTGGATAAGATTATTTTTGCTCTTAGCTGATAAAAAACAGTGGTTAAGACTATACTTAATGGAATCAAAAGTTTACTGCTTAAAGTCAAAGATTATGCTACCTTCATCTACATTTCCTTAGATCAAAATAGATCTCTTTTACACATATCTACTTTTCTGTTTTAGTCTTCTCAGGATGGCAAAGAAGATATCACAGACGTAGTGGCTTAGCGATAGAAACATTTCTCACAGTATGAAAGTTGGAAGTCTCAGATAGGGGTACCAACATGATATGGCTATGATGGGGACCCTCTTCTGATTTTGCAGACAGCTGACTGTATTGTGTCCTATGTTGCAAGGGAAGAAGGGGAGAGGGAGAGGGAAAGAAGAGAAGTGAGGGGAGGGGGCCGGGGAGGAAAGGGAAGTGAAGAAACAGAGGCAGAGAGAGGGAGAGAGAGAGAGAGAGAGGAATATTTCTGTGGTGTATCTCAAAAGGGTACTGATCCCATCATGAGAGCCTCATGCTCATCTCATCTAACTAATTATCTCCCAAAGGCCCAATCTTCAAATACCATCACACTGGGGTTTAGTTCTTTAGTGTCAGTCTATAATACTGTAGTTTTCCTTTCATCATTCCATGTAGATTCTATTGGTAACAGATGAAAATAGAACAAATCTATGAAGCAAACAATGTCTTCCAGTTTTAGTTTTATAAAATTCATTTTCCATTTAGTGAATTTTATTTATTAAATATTTTATGATAATCTTATTTTTTTCAATAGAGGAAATTATTGTTCAGCCAGGGATACACTTGTGTAAGATTGGCATGGTAGAAAGAATAATGATCTCCCAAAGATACTCATTCTATAACCTCTGAAGTTTATGAATGTGCTTCTTTAAAAGGCACAAGACAATTTGCAAATGTCATTAAGGGTACAGACTTATTTTTTCTAGCTTTACGTGTTTTATTTTAAAATTACAATTATTAACATATTATTTGTGCAAATTAATGGGGTTCATTGTGATATTTCCATATATATATACATTGTGCATGGTTCATGCCCATTCACTCTCATTCCCCCATTTTCCACAAAAGGCACAGATAGACCTTTAGTGAAGAAATTATACTATATTATCCAGGTGAGCTCAGTCTATTTACATGACCCCTTAAAAGTCAAAGAGGATGAGTTGGCCAAAAGAGACAACATTAAAGAGACTCACGTAACCATTGCTGGTATTGAAGCTGTAGAAAGGTGAGCTCTAGTTGGGAGTTGCCCTAAGCTGACAAGGATCTCAGGCTAAAACTTGTAACCACACAGAACTGAGTTCTGCCAACAGCCCAAATAACCAGAAAACAATCTCTCTCCTAGAGCCTCCAAAAAGCGCACGGCATGCCAGCATTTCGACTTCAGGCACTGAGACATATTCTGGGTTTCTGGCCTACAAATCTCTAAGATAATAAACATGTATTGTTTGAAGTCACTATATTTGTAGTACTTTTTAAAAATTCATGGCAGCAATAGAAAACTAACACTCTTGGCTATGACTTAAATATTGCAGTATCCAAATTCTGAATATCACCCAAACAAGGCAGAATTCACTTCTAGTCAAAAGGAATAGGTGATCTTGTTTTTTTTTCAAGAAAAACTGTTTTAGAACCATGAAAGACATGTTTTGAATTAAAAGTTTATCAGGAAATAGATACTGTGTGTGAAAATAGAAGTATTTTAGTAGACATGGACTATTAGCAGAAGTAGAGTTACATTATAATCATTAGCACAAAAGAGTTATTATTTGTTTAATCTGGTAGAAGAAATTTTTCTGTCTTCAAGAAAAAGGTGCATTGTTTACAAATGTTTAGCATTTGTTGCTTTTTTGTGGTACAATAGAGTGTTACAAAGAATATATTTTCTCAATTACAAAAAGGTCAAACAAATACAAGTTTCATCAGTGTTTTTTTTTTTTTTGGTACCGGGGATCGAACTCAGGACCTTGCTCTTACGAGGCAGGTGGCAGAACCACTGAGCTAAATTCCCCTCACAAGTTTCCTCTATTAAACTGTATGATGTTCTTTATGAACTGAAAATGTCTTCATGAAAATCCAAATTAGTCACATCTAATTTGTTTATTCTTTAATAACTATATTGAAGAATAGTACAGATATAGAAAAGTGCTTTATTAGTATTTGGTGGTTTCACCTATGAAATGAAGTCACGTGAGCAATGATCAAATCGGAAACCAGAATAAGCCCTCTCATGCACTAAGAAATTCTAACAGAATGTCTTACTTTTTCCAGTTTTATACTTTATATAACTGAAATCGTATAGATTTTTTTATGTCTGGCTTATTTCATTGGACATTATGTTTGCATGTTTGTGGTGGTCATCCACACTATGTATGTGTGTGTGTGTGTGTGTGTGTGTGTGTATGTAGGTGGTTGATTATAGTTACTACAATACAGTGTGGCTGTCCAACCTTTTGGCTTGCCTGGGCCACATTGAGTGAAAAGGAATTGTCTTGGCTTACACAGAAAATATACAATATATTTAATATACATATGTAAAAAAACTTTATTTTTTATATTTTTATTATAAGACTAAAAAAGAGGGCAAGCAGCTTATGAGTACAAAGTACAGTGTACAGTACTTTGTTGTGTGACTATACCTGTTTGTTTTCTTTTCTTTTTTTTTAAATTAAATTATTTTATTGGTACATTGTAGGTATACAACAAAATTACATTTCTCATTGGGAATTGTACCTTTACATAATGCATCTTGGTTCTTATTTTTTCCCCATTCCTAGCCCTCCCTTCACCCCCTCCACCCTTCCCTATTTACAAAGACTTTATTTCCATTTTTTCCATTTCTCAGCATTTTTCCTTTCCCTTCTTTCCTTTCCCCTGCCCCTCCCACTACCCTTACCCCTTTGGACCTATTCTTCCTATTTTACATTTTCGATTATTCATTCTAATCATTGGTATATTTTAGGTATACAATATAATGACATTCATCATTGGAAATTTGCACCTTTACATAGTCTCTCTTGGTTCTTGTTTTTCACCCTTACCTAGCCCTCCCTTCAACCCCTCTATTCCGCCCTATTTACAAAGATTTTGTTTGTAATTTTCCATTTTCTCATATTAATCCCATTCCCTTCTATCCTTTCCCCTAGCCCTCCCACTTCCTTCCCCTTTGCCCCTTTTCTTCCTATTTCACATTACCTATTATACATTTAGTCCTTATTTACACTTTCAATTTCTCACACCAGAGAAACTATTCAGTATTTATTCATGTGTGTCCTATTTATTTCACTTAAGAGTATTGCCTCAATGTGCATCCACTTAGCTATAAAGGTCTCTAATTTCTCATTTTTTATGTCTGAGTAGTACTCCATTTTATAAAAAAAAACCATTTTCTTGATCCAGTCTCCAGTTGATGTGCATTTGGGCTGTTTCCAAGTTTTAGCTATTACAAACTGTGCTGCTATGAACATGGGCGCACATATATCACTGTGGTATGATTCTTTTAATTCTTTGGGGAAGATCCCCAGCAGTGGAATAGTGGGGTCAAATAGGACTTCCAGTCTTAGTTCTTTGAGGTATCTCCATTCTGATTTCCACAGTGGTTGCATCAGTCTACACTCCCACCAGCAGTGGAGCAGGGATCCTCTTTCCCCACAGCCCCATCAGCATTTGTTATTGGTGGATTTCATGATAGCAGCCATTCTTTCTGGAGTGAAGTGGAATCTCAGCGTTGTTTTCATTTGCATCTCTCAAATGACCAGTGATGTTGAACATTTTTTCAGATATTTATTTGCTATTTCTACTTCTTTGTCTGAGAAATGTCTGTTCATTTCAGATGTCCATTTTCGGATTGGGTCTTTAAATTTGGGAGGTCAGATCTTTTTAAGTTCTTTATCGATTCGAGATAGTAGACCTTTGTCTGAGGAAGAGCAGGTGAAGATTTTTTCCCACATTGTCGGTTGTCTCTTCACACTGCTGGTGGTTTCTCTTGCTGTGCAGAAGCCTTTTAATAAGAAGAGATCCCACTTGTTGATTGTTTGGGCTAGTTCACAGGAAACTGAGGTTTTCTTCATAAATACTTTTCCTACATGGTTCTACCTAACCTCTGTTCCAACTGGTTCAGAGTTTCTATTTTAATATTTAGATCTTTAATTCATTTTAATTTTAGTTTACTGCATGGTGAGAGATACAGGTCTAGTTTTAATCTTTGGCACGTTGAAGCCCAATTTTTCCAGCACCATTTCTTAAAGAGACTATCTTTCCTCCAGTGAGGCTGTTTGGCTACTTTATAGAAGGTGAGATGGCTGAGTGTGTCTGATGTTGTTTCTGCATCTTCTAATCTGTTCCACTGGTCCTCAAGTGTGTTTCTTTGCCAGTACCATGCTGTTTTTTATCACAGTAGCTTTGTAGTATAGTTGCAGGTTGGGGATTGTGATACCCCCTGCCATGTCTCTGTTACCTAGAATTGTTTTTGCTATTCTGAGTCTCTTCTTGTTCCAAATGAATTTTTGGATTGTTTTCTCAAGGTCCATGAAGTATGCTGCTGGGATCTCAATTGGAATTGCATTAAATCTATACAGCAGTTTTGGAAGTATGGCCATTTTCACTATATTACTCCTTCCTACCCAGGAGCAGGGGATGTCTGTCCATTTTCTGATATCATCTTCAATCTCTCTTTTCAGAGTGCCATAGTTTTCAGAGAAGAGGTCTTTGATTTCTTTCATTAGGATGATTCCTAGGTATTTCAGTTTTTTGGATGCTATTGTGAAGAGAATTATTTGCCCTAGTTCTCTCTCAGTGAGTTTGTCATTTGTGTAGAGGAAAGCTATTGATTTTTGTGTGCTGACCTTGTAACTGCAGAGTGGAAGGGCCTGGGCAGAGGAGAGCTGTTCACTCCCTCAGTTTGTTTTCTAATTGTACTCTTGTTGGGCAATTGGACAGTCTCTACTTAAGTGCTATTACCATCAGAGCTACTATGAACATTTTAGCAATACTACTGCTTAACATATCTACATATTTCTGTAGATCATAATGTGTTCATATGTTCAGTTTGGTAGATACCACCAAACAGTTTTCCATCCAATTAATATCCCTGCCAACAGCCACTTTTTCATTAACACTTGCTATTTCTTTTTGGCATTTTTTTACTCATTCATTTTTGTTTATCTCAAGTCATATCTCATTATAGGTTTACTTTGCATTTCCCTGATAATTGAGATTGAGTGGATTTATTATTACTCATTTGGATATTCTGTTTTATGCAATATCTGTTCATGTTTCTACTCATTCTTCCATTGTCTTTTTTCTTAAAGATCTGTTGGAAATTTTTGTGAAATTCTAGAATCATTTTTCATGTGCAATTTTCTTATTCACTCTCCTACTATGGCTTTTGATGAACACAAATTCTTATTTTAATATATTGAAATTTATTAATTTTTCTTTCATAGTCTTTTTTTATTATGAACTCAATTACCTAGTTCATCATCATTAAAATATTGTTCTACTCATGAGATTTTTTAATAACTAGAAGTCAGTACCAACAATAAAACTATATAAAGGAAAAACACATTCAGCTTGATTAATCAAATTCAATTAAGCAAATGACTTACTAAGCAATGAACATGAAAAGATGAATCTTTAGCTCCATAATTAGTCATTTCCATCAGCCACGTCAAATTTTTAGTGTTAAACATCAATATTGTTTTTTTCTTTCTTGTTCATCTGATTTAATATCAGAAGCTCCCCCTTTTCCCTACATGACCCCTCCCCAGGTAGTTTTATACCCAGTTCTAGAAGATACAACTTACAAATGGGAGTGTGAGTGAGTTCAAGGCTGGAATTGAAAGAGAATGAGGAAATGTTGGTTGTGTTTTGTGACTCTCTCTCTTTCTCTCTCTCTGTCTATATATATATATATACATATACATATATATATGAAAGTTAGTATATCTTACTCCTCTACTTCCATCTTTTGACAATTTTTATAAGTATTAAAGGAAGAGCAGTTGCTTTTTAGTGTGTACAATTTCCTTTCTTTCTGAATGTCAAACATTCTTTAACATCAAACTGAAACATTCTAATCAATTGCCCCACAGTACATAAAGCTAGTGTTTTGCCACAAGTAGAGTTAAATTTCATAAATTCTTTTCTTTCTCTCTTGTCTAAGGCAATGAAAATGTGTATTGAAACACCTAAAGTTGATTCAGAATATTAATTGTTACCACAGTTTGTCAGCTTCTAGGCTGTGCTTCATGCTACTGTTATTGCTAATTGTACTACGTTAGCCAGGATATCATACTTATTGTAATCAATTGTTCTCCCTTGTATGACAACACTGTGATTGGGGTCTTAACCAACACCATAGTCCAGTACCAGAGGACCAGGTGCTGAGCCAAATAGATATAAACTTCTTATCCTTAATAAATTGGGAGAGAGACACAAAGATCAAGAACAACCAAGGCCCCAAAGACTTCTCTGAAGAATAGACATTTCCTTGGGAAATCTCAATATTAATGATAAAGCTATTTGCCATAAGAAACTTACAAGCATCAATACAGAAAACAAAATAAAATTAAAAAATAGAAAATGACAAGATGCAGAAGCAAAATGTGATCCAGACCTCCAGTCCACCCAGGACAAATTCAGGGGTCAAGAGAGAGAAAACTGGAAGCTACCAACCCGAATTTTCTGAAATGATAGGAGAAGTAAAAAAAAAACCCAGATGAGTGAGGCTATAGAGAAAATCTCTCAGGCAAAAAAGAAATGATCAAAATGAAGGACATGCTCAATGAATCTAGAGTAGACACAGTTAAAAAAAAATTGAGTAACTTGCTGGGTGTGATGGTACACACCTGTAATCCCAGGAAGCTGAGGCAGAAGGATTGTTGTGAGTTTGAGGTCAGCCTGGGCTACATAGTGAGTTCAGGGCCAGCCTGAACTACAAAGGGAGACCCTGCCTCAAAAACAAACAAGCAAACAAAAAATTTAAAAATTGAGTAACTTAGAAAAACAATGGAAACCATGAATGCCCAACATAGGAAAGAAATGGAATCCATGAAACAGATTCAAACAGATATCCAGGAGATTAAAAACTATTGAAAGTATATGCAATAGATTAAATGAAGGTGAGGACAGAATTTCTGAAATAGAAGACAGGATTGCAACGAACAACCATGAAAAGAAAGATATCTTAAAAATGGCAAGGGACCATGAAAAATCAATCCAACAATTGCATAATGATGCAAAGAACAATTTAAGATTGATTGAGGTCAATGAGAAAGTTGGAGATAGTGCAAATGCCATAAAAAGCATGTTCAAAGAAGTAATGGCAGAAAACTTCTCAAATGTGGAAAAAGAATTTGACATACAAATAAGTGATACATATGGAACTCCAATTATCCATGACCAAAATAAATCTACACCAAGGCATATAATTATCAAGATTCCAGAAGTTCAGCACAATAACAGAATATTAAAATCTCTTAATGCAAAGAAGCAAATCACCTATAAAGGAAAGCCCATCCAAGTCACAGTTGACTTCTCAATGCAAACCCTTAAGTCAAGGAGAGCTTAAAGTGAAATATTTGAGGTCCTTGAAGAAAATAACCTCCAACTCAGATTGATGTATTCTGCAAAACTATATGTCAAGATCAGTGGAGAAATAAGATACTTCCATGACAAAGAACAACTGAAGAAATTCATGACCATTAAATCAGCTCTACAAAATGTTCTGAAGAATATTTTAGAAAGAGATAACAAAAACCACAATTCCAAGAACAACAACAGAAAGAAGCCACCATCCAGCGCAAACAATTAAACAGAGTGGAAAGATAGGGAACCAACAGCAGAAAAATAATATGACAAGGACAAGCCAATACATATCAGTTATAACCATCAACGTCAATGTTTTCATTTCACCAATCAAAATAAACAGACTGGCAGAATGGATGAAAAAACAAGATCCAACAATATGCTGGACACCAGAAACACATTTAACTCAAAAAGAAATTCATAGACTGAAAGTCAAAAGATGGAAAACAATATTCCATGCAACAAGAACCCAGAAAAAAGCAGGGTTAGCTATTCTATTTGTAGACAAAGTGAACTTCTAACCAAGACTGATCAAAAGAGATAAAGAAGGTCATTAAGGTCACTAAGTGGTTAAGGAAATATATAATGAAAATGAGACAGCCTCAGAGCCATTAGAGGCTCAAAACCTAAAAACCAGCTGTATCTGGAAGACACCTCTGAGAGACAACATTCCATAAGGGTTCTACATACAAGCAACAAAGATACTTACAATAAGCAATTTCAAAGTATTAGCCCAGGAATTAAACCAGAGATAGTACCAAAAACAAAAATGAGAAGATATTTAAGCAAGGCACAAACCCAGCCTTCCACCCCACCAAAGGCAAACTCTGAGGGAAATGAAGTGGAAAAGTCTGATAATCAACCACCTGGACACCTTGAACTGATAGCATGGGAAGTAACAAAACAGATGAATGAGGCTCTAGAAAAATTCAAAACAGAAATAATTTCCCAGATAACTACAGAGATGGTGAGCAGAATGAAAACATGATTAGAGACTCTAGAACAGAAACAGATAAAAAATTAATTGAGCTCAGGACCAAAATGGAAGCCATGAATGCCCAGCATAGGAAAGAAATGGAAACCATGAACACCCAACCCAGGAAAGAAATGGAATTCATGAAACAGATTCAAACAGATATCCAGGAGATTAAAAACTCCATTGAAAGTATTCACAGAAGATTGAGCTAATGCGAAGACAGAATTTCAGGTATAGAAGACAGGATGGCAGTCAGTGACCATGAAAAAAGAGATTTATTAAAATTAGTAAGGAACCATGAGAAATTGATTCAGAAGCTGCTAGATGACACAAAGAAGAATAACATAAGACTGATAGGAGTCTACAAAAAAGCAGGAAAAATACAAATGACATAAAAAAACCTGTTAACCAAAGTAATGGCAGAAAATTTCCCAAACAGAGGAAAACAATTAGACATACAGATAAGTGAGGAATATAGGACTCCGACTAGTCATGATAAAAAAAATCTACACCTACACATATAATAATCAAGATCCCAGAAACCCAACAGAAAAAAAAAATCCTATAAGCAGTGAGAGAAAAGAAACAAATCACATACAAAGGAAAGCCCATCAGAATCACAGCAGACTTCTCAACACAAACCCTCAAGTTAAGAAGAGCCTGGAGTGAAGTATTTCAAGCCCTAAAAGAAAATAACCTGCAACCTAGACTGTTGTATTCTGGAAAATTATCTTTCAAAATTGATGGGGAAATTAGATACCTTCATGACAAAAAACACTTGAGAATCTTCATGAATACCAAACCAGTGCTCCAAACAATTCTAAACAATATCCTAGAAAAAGACAATGAGAGACACAACTCCATGAGACCCAACAGTTTGAAGCCATCAGGTAAGGCAAGAAATTAAAGGGAAAGGGGGAAAAATAAAAAAAGAGCCAATATCATGATAAGGATGAGTCAATATGTGTCAGTTATAAACATCAATGTTAATGGCCTGAATTCACCAGTTAAAAGAAATAGACTGGCAGAATGGATTAAGAAGCAAAATCCAGCAATGTGCTATATACAAGAAACACACCTAATTTAAAAAGAAATTCATGGACTGAAAGGAAAAGGATGGAAAATGGTTCTCCATGCAACAGGAACCCAGAAAAAAGCAGGGGTATCTATCTTATTTGTAGACAAAGTAGATTTCAAACCAAAACTAATTAAGGAGATAAAGAAGGCCACTACATCCTTGTAAAGGGAACAATCCAAGAAGAAGAGATGACAATCATAAATATATATGCACCAAATACTAATGCCCCTAACTATACAAAGCAAATATTCATGGACATGAAAAATCAAGTAAGCACTAATACAACTGTAGTAGGGGACCTCAATATCCCACTGCCACAAATTGATCATCTAGACAAAAAGTCAACAATGAAATAATAGAACTGAACCAAGCTTTTGAACAAATGGACTTAATAGATGTCTACAGACTGTTACACCCCACAAAATCAGAATATACATTCTTTTCAGCTGCACACTTGTCATTCTCCAAAATAGACCACATGCTAGCTCATAGAACATGTTTAAGTAAATGCAAAGTAATTGAAGTTATCCCCTGTATATTATCAGACCATAGTGCAATGAAATTGGAGATCAACAGCATAAGAAACTGAAAGAACTCCACAAACACATGAAAATTGAATAACATTCTCCTGAACAACCAATGGGTCACAGAGGAAATTAAAGAAAAAATTAGACAGTTTCTACTGTTAAATGATAATCCCAATACAACATACAGGAATCTACGGGACACAATGAAAGCAGTTCTATGAGGGAAATTCATATCAGTGAATGCCCATACTAGGAAAACTGAGTGAGCTCAAATAAACAAACTAATGCTGAACCTCAAGCACCTTGAAAAAAGAAGAGCATGACAAATCCAAACCTCATACAAGGGAGCAAATTATAAAGATCAGAACAGAAATCAATACAATGGAGACTAAGAGAATAACACAAAAAAAATCACCAAATTGAAGAGCTGGTTTTTTGAAAGAATAAATAAAATCAATAAACCCTTAGCCAACCTTATCAAAAAAAGGAAAGAAAAGGCTCAAATCCATGCAATTAGGAATGAAAAAGAAGTCACAACAGATCCAGGAGAAATCCAGAGGATCATCAATACCTACTTTGAGAACCTGTACTCTAATAAAATGGAAAACACAGAAGAAATGGACAGATTCCAAGATACATATGAATTGCCAAAGTTGAACGAAGAAGATATGAATATTCTAAACACCCAGTAACAATCAGTGAAATTGAAAATGTAATTAAAATTTACCAACAAAGAAAAGCCCAGGTCCTGATGGCTTCACTACTGAATTCTACAAGACATTTAGAGAAGAACTATTACCATTATTCTTTAAACTCTTCAATGAAATCAAAAGGGAAGCAATACTTTCAAATTCATTCCTGGAAGCAAGTGTTACTTTGATTCCCAAATCAGAGAAAGACCCACCCAAAAAAGAGAAATATAGGCCAATCTCCCTAATGAATATAGATGCAAAAATCCTCAACAAGATACTGACAAACAGAATACAGAGGGTCATCAAGAAGATCATACACCCTGACCAAGTCAGATTTATCCCAAGGATGCAAGGATGGCTCAACATACATAAGTTAATAAATGTAATACACTATATCAATAGAGCCAAGGACAAAAACCATATGATCATCTCAATAGATGCAGAAAAAGCATTTGACAAAATTCAACACCCATCCGTGATAAAAACTCTAGAGAAAATTGGAATAGAAGGTCTTTACCTCAACCTGATAAAGGCTATCTATGAAAAACTAATAGCCAACATCATACTAAATGGTCAAAAACTGAAAGTTTTCATGCTAAAATCAGGAACAAGACAAGGATACCCACGATCACCGCTCCTGTTCAATATAGTTCTGGAAACATTAGCCACAGCAATTAGACAAGAGAAAGAAATAAAAGGAATAAAGATAGGAAATTAAAAAGTTAAACTGTTATTATTTGCTGACAATATGATACTCTACATAGAAAACCCAAAAAACTCTGCCAAAAGACTTCTAGACTTAATTGACAGATTCAGTAGAGCAGCTGTATACAAGGTCAGTACTCAAAAATCAATAGCCTTCTTATACACAAATAACAGACTCACTGAGAGAGAAATTAGGGAAATAATTTCTTTCACATTGGCATCCAAAAAAATGAAATATCTAGGAATCAATCTAATGAAGGAAGCAAAAGAGCTCTACATTGAAAACTACAGCACTCTGAAAAAAGAGATCAAAGAAGATATAAGAAAATGGAAAGATAGCCCCTGTTCCTGGGTAGGAAGAACCAATATAGTGAAAATGTCCAGGGCCGGGGATTTAGCTCAGTGGTTCCAGTGCCTGCCTCACAAGCACAAGGTCCCAAGTTCAATCCCTGGTACAAAAAAAAAAAAAAAAAAAAAAAACCAAACAAAAAGAAAATGTCCATACTTCCAGAACTGTTATACAGATTCAATGCAATCCTGATTGAAATCTCAACAGTATATGTCACAGAACTAGAGAAAACAATCCAAATATTCATTTGGAACCAGAGGAGACCTAGAATAGCAAAAGCAATTCTAGGCAACAGTCATGACAGGGGGTATCACAATCCCCAACTTGAAACTATACTACAAAGCCACTGTGATAAAAACAGCATGGTACTGGCAAAGAAACAGACCCAAGGATCAGTGGAACAGATTAGAAAATGCAGAAACAACTCCAGACACACTCAGCCACCTCATCTTTGAGAAAGCAGCCAACCATCCTCACTGGAGAAAAGATAGTCTCTTTAATAAATGGTGTTGGACAGTTTGTAATAGCTAAAGCTTGGAAACAGCCCAAGTGCCCATCAAGTGGAAACTGGATAAAGAAGATGTGGGGTTTTTATAAAATGGAGTACTACTCAGCCATAAAGAATGTGAAACTAGAGACATTTGTAGCTGAATGGATGCGTATTGGGGCCATACTCATAAGTGAAATAAATAGGACACACATGTGTAAATACCGAATAGTTTCTCTAGTGTGAGAAACTGAAAGTGTAAATATGGATTAAAATGATTGAAATGAATGATTGATAATTTGAAATAGGAAAAGGTCCAAAGGTGTAGGGGTGGTGGGAGGAGAAGGGGAAAGGAAAGAAGGGAAAGGAAAAATTATGAAAAAAGAAAAAATGGAAATGAAATCTATGTGGGTGGAGAAGGGTGGAGGGGTGAAGGGCACACAGGTAATGGGGCAGAAAATAAGAACTAAAATACATCATGTACAGGTACAAGCACCCAATGATAAATGTAAACATATTGTATACCTAAGATGTACCAATAAAAGAATTTTAAAAAAGAATGCTTGTATAACTGATAAATAAATAAATAAATAAATAAATGGTGTTGGAAAAACTGGATTTCAACCTGCCAAAGATTAAAACTAGACGCCTACTGAGGGGTAGGGGAAAGGAAAGAAGGGGAAAGAAAAAATATGAGAAAAGGAAAAACATGGAAATGAAGTCTTTGTAAATAGGGAAGGGTGGAGGGGCTGAAGGGAGGGCAGGGGAATGCAGAAAAAATAAGTACCAAGCTACATCATGTAAAGGTACAAGATCTTAATGATGAATGTAACTGTATTGTATACCTAAAATGTATCAATAAACAATGGAAAAAACATAAAAATAGACCCATATCTTTCACCACACACTAAACTAAAATCCAAGTGAATTAAAGATCTAAGTATTACAACAGAAACACTAAACTTACTGGAAGATGAATTAGGAAGAACTCTCGAAGATATTGGCATAGGAAAAGACTTTATAAACAAATCCTCAGTAGCACAGGAACTAACACAAAGAATCAACAACTCGGATCTCATCTTATTAAAAACTTCTGCACTGAAAGAGAAGGCACCAATAGAGCTAAGAGACAAGCTACACTGTGGGAAAAATTTTTTACCAGTTCTTCCTAAGACAAAGGTCTTCTATCTAGAATATATAAAGAACTAAAAAAAAATCAGACCCCCAAATTCAAAAATGGGCATCTGAAATGAACAAGCATTTCTCAGACAAAGAAGTAAAAGTAGCAAATAAACATACAAAAAATGTTCAACATCACTGGTCATTCGAGAGATGCAGATGAAAACAACACTGAGATTCCACCTAATCCCAGAAAGAATGGCTGCTGTTAAGAAATCAACCAATAACAGATGCTGGCGGGCCTGTGGAGAGAAAGGAACCCTTCTTCATTGTTGATGGGAGTGTAGACTGGTGCAACTACTATGGAAATCAATTTGGAAATACCTCAAATAACAAGGATTAGAATTCCCATTTGACCCAGCTATTCCTCTGCTGAGTATCTACCCAAAAGAATTAAAAGAATCATGCCACAGTGATATACGCTCACCCATGTTTATAGCAGCTCAGTTTGTAAGAGCTAAAGCTTGGAATCAAGCCCAAGTGCCCATCAACTGGAGCCTGCATAAAGAAGACGTGTTTTTTTAAAAATATAAAATGGAGTACTACTCAGTCATAAAGAACGAGAAACTAGAGGCATTCATAGCTAAATGGATGCAGATTGAGGCCATACTCTTTAGTGAAATAAATAGACGTGTAAATACTGAATAGTTTCTCTGGTGTGAGAAAGTGAAAGTATAAATAAGGATCCAAATATATAATAGATAATGTGAAATAGGAAGGAAAGGTGGAAAGGGGAAGGGGAAGTGGGAGGGGTAGTGGAAAGGAAAGAGGGGAATGGAATTAATGTGAGAAAATTTAAAAATGTAAACAAAGTCTTTGTAAATAGGGAGGAGTGGAGGGGATGAAAGGAGGGTAGGGGAATGGGGGAAAAAAATAAGAACCAATATACATCATGTAAAGGTACAAATTCCCAATGATGAATATAACTGTACTGTATACCTAAAATGTACCAATAAACTTAATGCAACAAAAAAACTGTGAATAACCCAATATCAGTCATTAAAATACAAAATGTAAATATAAACTTAACCTACAGAGAAAATTCCAGGTCCTGATGATTTCACTGCTGAATTCTACATGAAATTTAATAAGATCTAATGCCACTACTCCTCAAACTCTTTAATGAAATTAAAGGGAAGCACTACTCCCCAAATCTTTCCTGGAAGAATATTACTCCAATGCCAAAACTAGAGAAAGATCGAACCAAAAAAAAGAGAACTACAGGCCAGTCTTCCTAATGAACATAGTTGCAAAAATTCTCAATAAGTTACTGGTAAACATAATGCAGCAAATAATCAGAAAGATTATACACCATGACAAAGTAGAATTCATCTGAGGGATACAGAAATGGTTCAACATACACCAGTCAATAAATGTAATTCTCCATATCAGCAGAGTCAAGGACAAAATCCACATGCCAACTCAATAGATGCAGAAAAAGCATTTGACAAAGTCCAACACCCACTCATGATAAAACCCTACAGAAAATTAGAGTACATGGTGTTTATCTCAACCTGATAAAAGCCATCTGTGACAAACCAACAGCCAATATCACACTAAATGGTCAAAAACTAAAACTTTTCACTCCAAAAATAGGCATCTGAAATGAATACTCAATTCTCATATGAAGAAATGCAAATGGCAAATCAATATGTGAAGAAATGTTCAACATCACTGGTCACTTGAGAGATGCCAATTAAAACAACTCTGAGATTCCATCTCTCTCCAGAAAGAGTGGCTGTTATCAAGAACTCAACCAACAAAAAATGCTGGTGGGCTTGTGGGGAAAAAGGAACACTTCTCCATTGTTGGTGGGATTGTAGACTGGTACAATTACTGTGAAAATTAGCGTGGAGATTCCTCAAAAAACTGGGTTTAGAGGTCCCATTTGACTCAGTTATTCCTCGTCTGGGCATCTTCCCAAAAGAATTAAAAGCTTCATATCAGAGCAATATAGGCACAATCATGTTTATAGCAGCACACTTTGTATTAGCCCAAATGCCTATCAATAGATGAATGGATATAAAGATTTTTTTAAAAACAATTGAGTACTATTCAGCCATAAAGAAGGATAAACTTGAGATATTTCTAGGTAAATGGGTGCAACTTGAGATCATACTCTTAAGTGAAATAAATTGGACAAGTGTAAATATCAACTTGTCTCACTTGTGTGAGAAACTAAAAATGTAAATAAGGGCCAAACTGTATAATAAATATTCTGTAATAGGAAGAAATTGTTCAAAAAGAAAGGGAAATTAGCAAGGGGAAAGGGTAAAAAGGAAGGGAAAAGGAAAAAATGAGAAAAGTAGGATAAAATGGAAACAAACCTTTGTAAATAAGGAGTGGAAGAGGGATTGATGGGAGGGAGGGGAAGGGAATGAAAAAAAAAACAGGAATCAAGATATATCATGTACAGGTACAAATTCATGATGAATGTGGTCATTATTTATATCTAAATAGTACCAATAAACTTAAAAAAATAAAAATAGTGAATGAATTAGAAGTACAGTATCGGTGTTTTAATAAATTAACAATATCAGTCCCTGATCTATCTTCTAGAGAATGAATATAATGAGTCCCTGAAGGTGTCCAATTATCACCTGTTTCCACTTTACCAAGAACAGCTGAGGCCCAGGGCAGGTTGGAGTAGAGTGGTTGTTGGGTGGAGTGTAGAATTGTTACTTTCATGATGATGTAGCGACAGTTAGAGGGGGAGATTGGCAGGAATGGAGGGCATGAAGTGGATAACACAGCATGACTGACCTGGCAGATAGTTATAGAAATGACTACCTGCTTACTGGAAATAGCTCTTTGTGAGACCTTTGCAGGTGTGGACCACTTATTTTAGCGACCCGCTTGCATACATTTATTGGAAGCCCCTAGATCTCAAGACCCTTAACTCACCTTTGCAACACCTCACCCCAGCAACCTCTCATCCTAGCAACAAAGGCTAAGACCCTGATTGGCCTAGAGTACACCAATCACTGAAGACCCCATAACCCTTAACTCACCCCAGACCAGCTTGCCCCTATAAGTATGGGCAAAGCAAAGATATCAGGGTGACAAGCTCATTTCAGCTATCTGTGTAGTACAGCTTGCTGCTTGGTAGCTTTGTCTCTGCTTTTATCATTTTATAAATAAACCTCTGCTTGGCACTACTTTCATTTCTGACCTCTTCATTCTGCACTGGACGACCTGACTTCCTCTCTGCCCGTTTAGGGGATCTTTGGCTTTGAGTCAGCCTACCCCCATTCCTACGTGCCTTGCTGGAGTGAGGGCATGGACCCAAAAAGGTGGAGAGTCTTTCCATGGGAAGACCCCTAGATTCCCAGACCCCCACCTGATGCTACAATGGAAACATATTTGTGAGGATTTTCTATATCCTCCCCATATACCTCTTCATAAGAAACTAACTCTCATGCATACATATAATTTCTTGATATCACCTGGGAGGCTGTGACATTGATCCAATTTAAAATGTGACATTAAATAAAGGCTCTGCCCACTTCTGCTTTCAATTCAAAGGCCATCTCCTTTGGTGGAGGAGTGTTATGATCACAGCCATCCAACTAGATGGGGGAATAAGAGCAATGTTGTGAATTTATAGACAGAAGTCTATAATGCCCAAGTCCATGTGGATGGATAGCTGTGGCCACAGATCCTGTGGTCAAGTATTAAGTGGAACACAGGCTGGAGGGCCACCTTCTCCCTGAGTCCAACTATTCTCAGGAACGGTGATAGCTGGGCCAGTGATTTAACTCTGTGGTGCCATTGCCTGCCTCGAAAGTGCAAGATCCAGAGTTCAATCCCTGGTACCTCCTCCCAACGCCCCCAAAAGAATGGTCGCAGTCAAGTTAGCCTTTTTGAATCTCACTCAGAGGCATAGGGCAGAGGAATAGTATCGCTACACAGAAGTTTTTAGCTCCAAAGCATGTTGCTAAAGTCTTCTTTTTCTCTCTCTGTCATATCCTTCTTTTTGAATTCAATGTCCACCCTGAATTAGGGTTTTGCATATAGTTGTGTTCATTAAATAACTGTTGAGTAAAGAAACAAATGATCTTTTCTTTGAGGTTTGGATTGTCTGCTAGCATGTATATCGGTACCAAAATAAAAAACAATGTGAAATTAGTAATCAATTTAGCTACAGTACTACTAAAGACTAATATTAGCTATTCATCTATTTAGCTTTTTAAAAATAAACATATTTGCCCAATTTAATATCACATGTTATACTTCTTCCAGGAATCCCAGTCCCTTTTACCTTATTTTACTTTTCCTTTTGTCGAACTCCTACCACAAATATAATTTACTTATTATGTTCACTACTGAATGCCTAACTGCCCACCACTGGAACTCTACTCCCTTGAAGTTTGGGATCTTTGTCTTTGCTCACTAATTTATCTCAGGATGCTACATCAGTTTCTGGAATGTATTAACTCAACAAGTATTTTTAGAAATGAAAATAGCTTCCTCTATATGCAAGGCAATATGTGTGGTGTTATATATAGAGATAATGAGTTAAAGATCTTTTTTTTTTTTTGGTACCGGGGATGGAACTCAAGGCCTTGCACTTGCGAGGCAGGTGCAGTGCCACTGAACTAAATCTCTGGCCCAAGATCATTTTGATGAATATATAAGGATGTGTAATTGATACAAAGGTCTTATATTTTTATATGTAATATTTAATGTATAGCAAATATTAAAACATGCATATACAGAAAGCCCTAATCTTAATGATGATTTGACTTTAGGATGGTTTGAAACTAACATATATTTAGTAAAGTGCTTCTTCAAGTTTTCATTTTTAATCTTTTCCCAGATAGGTATGATATTTTCTTGTGATGTTGGGCAGTGGCAGGAAGCTGAAGCTTTCAGTCATATATGAGATAGCAAACACTTTATTATAAAATAGGCTTTGTTATTATTGAGCTACTGTAAGTGTTCTGATCACATTTAAGGTAGGTTAAGCCTCTGATGTTCAATAGATTAGGTATATTAAATATATCTAGAATTACCATATTATCCATGAGTTTATCAGAAGGTGTAGGTCAAGGAGCATATCTATCTATCTATCATCTATGTATCTATCTTCATCAAAGGGCTGTGAACAAGTTGACCAGTTTTGACATGATCAAAGAGTGTCTTTGTTTCCCTCACTCCCTGATAATCATAGATGACATGCTCTGGTGCCTGTGGGTTACCTCTGCAAGTATTCACCAGGGTGCCATGTGTTTCTCCCTTCTCCTCGTACTCTAGGATGCAGCTCACAAACTAGAAGTCTGAGGGTTGCATCTGGTCTGCATATGTGTATTTTTGGGCTTGCTGGAGGCTTGAAAATACTTTAAGTCAACATTTAAAAATCTGGAGAATTCTTATAAATATCTAAATTTCTATCTTCTCTTGCAAAGCCTCAGAATATATGTGAATATGGGGCAGTCATTTCCATGGGGCCTTAATAGCCTAAAGCTGAGCAGGAGCTGACCCATCAGATACAGACCAGGCAACTGCCCTTCTCGTTACTAGGGTTCTCAGTGAGTTTGCCTCACACATTCACTTCTCTCTTCAGCCCTTGGGCAGCCAGAGTTTGCTTTGAGACTGACGCCTACCCACCCTCATCTCCTGTGCTAAGAATTTGATACCAGTGCAAACTGCTGAGAAGAGGTGAATAATGATGCTCCAGAATCCAACCTGTGTATGAATGAATGGCTTCCTTCCAGAGGGGAGCTCACAGCAGGGCTTGAAATAAGGTTTGGATTCTTGGCTGCTCCAATACAATGTGCTTATTAGCTAAACCATCTCAGAAACAATGTTATTTCTTCTTGAGAAAAACATGTACCATTCGGGAATCCATGACCCAGCATACTACAAAACACCTTCCTGAGATTTTCCTTCTTTAAAAGACAAACTTGCCACTTGAGCTTGTCCAGGTGTTTCTGTTGGGCAAGTGTGCCTCTTTGCTTTTAAAATAGCCTCCCATATATGTTTTTTTTAATAACACCATCATGAAGAAGGATTTTATTTAATATTTGAAGGTGATAAGATGTATCCTGCATACTTGTTCAGAACCAAATAAAAACACATCAAAAGGAAGACATCTTAACATTAGTGTATATTAGTTTGTCTTCTTATTTTACTTATTTTGCATTCTCCTCCCTGAAAGGAGAAACACGATATGAAAAAAATCTCCCTTGGTTATTTCTCCATCTTTTTTATTCCCTTCCTTGCTGTTCCTGCTGACAAGGCTATAATGTGAGAGCTAATCTGTGTCAGGTAGTACTGAGCGTGTGTAGGTAGGAGTGTCTGTGGGTGTTGATGTAAATTTTCATTGCTTTGAAACATTGCTAGGCAATTTATTAAAATATTGTCACTGATACCTCTGTTACAGTTTAAATAACCCAGTGCTCCATAAAGGGTAGCTAGTTTTAAATAAAATAGGAAAACAAATGGCTGACAACATAGGACAGGGAATAAAGAACATGCCCATATGCAGTGAGTTAGAGGCTGGGAGTCAGCAGAGGGCTGATGGAAAAGAGGAGCTGCTCGGACCAAGGTGCATCAAAATTAGAGGAAACCATCCTACGGTTGGTTCCTCATGAAAGTGACTCTGGCAATTTAACCCCTCCACGCTGAGGAATCCAATTTGGTGGGTGGATGGTTGCAGTTGAAGTCACTAGCAAAGACCCATAAGCAGATGGTCAGAGCAGCCAAGGGGTCAGAACATACAGTTTAGTGGCCCGGGGAGTAGAGGTTCATTGGTAAGAGCTAGACTGGGTGTTAGGTCCCAACTGAGGAGCTTGAATGTCGTAGGGTTTTAAATTTTGAATGGGCAGCTCAAGCACAAATAGGGAAACCAAAGAAGCTTCCCAATCTTACAAATTGCACAAATTCAGCATGGTTGTTAGGGTGTACTTTCAGATGCTCACAGGAACAGAAGGCTCACTGTAGCAAGTAGCATGCACAGTAGTAAGATGTAGCAAGATGAATTTCAGCCCCTACCAGCTGTCAGGAGCTGCATCTATTGTTTCATGGTGTTGGACAAACCAGGTTTGGGTGAAGACTGGGGCTTATAGGCATCAATATTGATCACACACACACACACACACACACACACACACAAGAACACTGATACATATATAACCTTTTGGAAAGATACACTCCCAGATATTTGCAGTAATTATGATTAGGTGGCAGAATTATGAATGGCTTCTTTGTTGTATTTTTAAAACTTACTTTCTGAACGGTCATTTTTAGCCATAAAAATAAAACAAGAATGAAAACTTTTATAATGAAAATGTTCTTCAGTCATGCAACAGTACATCTTTCACTTTAATTAAATTTATACTTGAAGCAGGTATAATGGTAGCCCACATTAAGAAAACAAACAAAAAGAAATGAGAAAGGTTTTTTCCCCATAACAAGTTTGTATAATAATAAAATTATAATCACATTATCACATTCAAACCCTCTTTTTCTGGCCTTGCAAGGATCAGTGGATATGACAAAGGTAAGGAAAAGAGATGGCACATAAAAAAATCTTGAGTGTTGCTCCAGAGTGGCCTTGAAATCAATTTGGGGAAAAAATTAAAAGCTACTGTTTTAGTTACTTTTTCTCATTGATGAGACAAAATACCCGACACTCAAAGTTTGTAGAGCTTTCAGTCCCTAGTTGGCTGGCTCTAAGGCAGGGTGGCATGGCAGAGGGGCATCACTGAGGAGAAGCAGTTCATGGCAGGCAGAAGGCAGCAAAGCCACAAGCAGCAAGTGACAACAGACAACAGCAACCCTCCTTCTGTCCCTTATATTCTATCTAGGCTACTGGCCCAAACCAATCAGTGGACTAATTTAGTAATCACACACCCTTAATTCCAGCATCATATGCTCTAGATCCAGTCACCTCTGAAAAGCCCCACTGATGACCATATGAGGCTTTTGGGGGACATCTAGACACAAACATAACAGCTACCAAAATTAGAATTAGAGCATTTATACATGGGTTAAGAGCAGAATTTTATCAGTTAATGTTTCAATATCTACTTTTAAGAAATACATAGTTTTATTCCTTTTTTCTTATATTTATTCTTACATAATTTATAGAAATGCATTTTCTTGGCAACAATAATCTGGTAATTTGGTAGAAATGCCTTTTCTTGGCAACAGTAATATGATAATCTGGCTTTCAGGAAATACCATACTATGTTTATTCACTAATTTGAAATCTGAAGAATACAAAGAGATACAAATGCTTTCCCTGGGATTTCCAGACAATTTCCCTTTATTCTTACTCTTCTTGTTAGAACTGCAGTGTTCAATTATAGAATTGACAAAAACTGATCATAATTGTGCCTTCGCATGCAATGAAAGAATTTGAGTAGTATTAGAGCAGCCCAGTTTCTCAGTATTAACTTATTGTCAGGTTTTCTATTACAATTTATTTATATCATTCAGTTTGTGAGTCTTGACAAGAGATTGGGGAGGTGATGGATGAATCCTGTAGTTTCAATGAAATGAGAGAAACCTGTCTTGAACTTTTGACTAAAAACAAGTCTCAGTAAGTTGTTCAATATGAGCCTGGAACATTTGACAGAACTTGAGAGTAGGAAAGTATAATACTCAGGATGAAAAGGTGGTGTCACATCAAAAAGACACTAGAGACAGTTTGGGCGAGTCTGGGACAATGTGATGATCAGCAAATTATAACTTATTAAATAAAGATTTTGCAAGTTCATACAGCAAAAAATAGATTAGTAAGTAAAGAGGAAAGAAGCAAACACTCTTTGTAAGAGTAGAATACTAACTAGGAAATATTGAAAAGATGTTGGTACAATCAGCCTCATATTACAAAGCTATTCAAGATTATTTCTGAGTTGCAATTAGTCTCTTGGTTCTGATCACAACCTCAGACATGCTTTCACCATGTCCTCTGCTCCAGCCACTCCTCCAATCACAACACAATGACATCTTATATTTCATTCTCCAACACAGACCAAGTCATTCTCATTGAGCCACATGAGCACATCTGACTCCACCAGCTGTCACCACTGATTACATCATCTGAAGAAGTGAGCCCCTAACAGTGCCTGGGCCCCAGTCTCAGAGGTTCTGATTTAAGTAGTCTGAGGTACAGTGTAGGCATCAACATTTACAAAAATCTTCCCAGATAATTCTTTTGTATGGCCAGGTTGGGAACTATAGAATTCAAAAAGAGATTTCAGGACAGAAAGAATAGCACAAAGATTCATTAATAGTCATATTACCTTGCTACATAAAATATCAGAATCTTTATCATGTATTGGTGCTTCATTCCAACCATGTTCTATCTGACTACATTTGCTACAGAAATGAAGATGGAAGTTTGAACTTGATCCTGATGAGTCATGTAGACTTTGGGTTTTGGGAAGACTAAATGCCATTAAGATGAGACACTCTGTTAAGCATTAATTTATGATGTTCCCTCTAGTCCCTATCAGAGAGGTTGGGGGCTGAGAATTCCACAAAGCAACTTCAAGGTTATCCTTGCCTGTATTAATAATAGTACCTGTTTCTTCCCTGCAGTTACTGAAGATTGAACCATCATTTTGTTTTGTGACAAGCTCGTCTTAATTTGCACAGGCTGGTTTTGAAACTTTTAATTCTTCTGCCTCAGCCTCCCCAGTGGCTGAGATACAGACATTTACCACTTTTAAAAAATATATGTGTGAGTGAGGGTAGGAAGAGGGGAGAGTAGGAGAGAAAAAAGGACAGAGGGATAAGGTTATTTTGTTTCCTGCCATTTGTCTGCATATTGGCCTGGCATGTATTTTTAGGTCAAAATGTTCTCTTTACTATTTTTATCTAGAGCATAGAGGGCAGAGAATTATCAGAGATTCTTGTTTTCAAATCATAGGTAATGAAAAACATTATGGATTTTCAAAGCCAGCATTGTTTCAACCCACACATCAACAAATAAAAAACCTTTCAAGTTAATCTTTGTGAACTGTCACTAGGAAACTTGTTATGAAGCATTAAGTTTGATTTAGTTGCTAGTAGCAAAACAGAACACAATAACGTAATTAATGAAAAGTGAAGTTGTTTTTTGCACCAGTCAATAGTTGAAGTCTTGTCCTATTTATCACCAATATCTGTTAGTTAACTTATTTAAAATTTTGATCTCCATTCATAAGTCTTTAGAATTTTTGGAGGGAGCAGAGATGGAAGGGAGTACCATCTCAAATTGATTAAATTAGAGCTTTCATAGGATTCATCTTTTCAAAAGAAACACAGTGTATTCTAGAAGTTAGCCTTTCATTCTATCTTGTTAGTTTCTAAAGAGTTTGTTGACTATCTTGTTAGTTTCCATACCTGGTCCCAATCCAAATAACCTTCCATTTCTTCTGTCTGGGGAAATTGGTTGTTTGTTGACTTCTATTTTTTTTTTTTAACGTTGCCTTTAGCCTTCTGTGATCCTGTAGCATGTTAGATCTTTTGGAGAATATATTCTGTCATTTAAAACAAATTGTATTATTCGTGCTTGTTGCTACTTCATATTCACATCTTGTCTCCCTAACAAAACTTTAAGCTTTGTTAAATGTTAAACTATTTGAGAAAAGGAATGTCTTCTATTTCTGAATCTTCCCCAGCATGTAGCATAGTACTGAGTATATTCTTGGAAAAGACTTTAGTTAATGACTAAATAAATTGGGGTAGAGATTTTGCATAATAAACTGAGCACAGTGTTTTCTGTTGGGAGTCTAAGACAAAATGGTATCATATTTTAGGAAGGTATATAAAGGTATGTAGTCATTTTTAAAAGATGTTATAACCTTCACATTTAAAAAGCGAATAATTCTTTTGTAAAGTGAACTTTATAAAACTTTATGAACTTTCTCCATAGAACCAAGGAAAAATGAAAGATATAGCAAAAGTACAGAGAGGGATGAAGTTTTACAGATACTTTTTCTGAACTCAGGTAGAGGTGCGTCTAGGCTTGGCTGTGCAGTCTTTAGTTTCCATTTATTACTTCAGCCTCAGCCCAGAGCTCCTGTGTCTGCCTCACTTAGCTCCCAGGCCTCCACCCCAAGAAGAGAGGTGCAACGGGAGCTGAGTGCATGTTGTGGTTATGAGATACTGGTGCCTCTATTGGCCTGAATGAGTCATTACAGTCCCCTGTGGTTGAGTCAAGTTCTGTTCTATGCCCTTATATGGCATTGCTAAGACTGTTTAAATGATTCAAGCTCTCAAAGTTTTTTCTCTGAGTCTTTCCTAATCCATTCAAAACCTCAGAAGAGATTCTGTTCTATAATGCTGAGTAACCATGTCTACTTAACTAAGTATAACCCCCAACATAATAGAAAAAGAAAATGGGTGCTATGTATAATTCAGCAAGTTAGGAAAATAGAGGATTATAAATTGAACACAGTGTCATAAGTAGTCATGTTGTCATACTTAGTCTCTTGTTGTCATAAGTAGCAGTGTCATAAGTAGTCTCATGACTTGCTTGCAAAGCAGCAGGAGTCAGTAGTATGTCCTTGATCTATAGCCAAATCTGACATTGAGGTGACCTCATGGAAAATTATGTGCCATTTTTAATATTGTACATATCTTTGTAGCACCTTGAGTTCTTTTTAACCTAAAAGTCTGGTTTAGTACTCTTTGCCCTTTGCAGATATCTTCTTACTAATCCATTTAATTGTTGAAGGACAAAAAGTAAGTTATCACCAAGAAGAAAAAGGCTACAGAAAGAGCAGATTTTCAGTGAGTTATTCATTCTTTCAATTAGAGGAGGAGGAAAGAATGATGAAGAGATTTAGGCATCTAATTTCTCACCCTGGCATTTGCAATTGAATCATGTAATATCTTTCAAACATAAGGATGGTCAGAGGCAGGAACAGCAAGAGCAGTGTCCGCTAATGAGGAACTCTGAAATGTATGTTCTGTTGCCTTGCCTCTAGAGTTCCCACCAGAGGAAAATGCCTGGGAATAGAGAGGTCTGTTCCCATCTTTTGGCTGCTCTTACTATGAGTAAATGTTCTTTTATATTGGAATTTCTATTTATCATAGTGAAGGTTTCCTTCTGAATGTCTGCTTCAAACTTTTACCCAGCTCATTTGAGAATCTTTGGGAGCATTCTGCTTTGTATTTCACATAACTACCTCAAAATTTAGCCAATATATCCCTTAAAGTCATGGCAAAATGAATTGTTGAGTAAGTTTTGATAGCTCCAGAAAGTCAAAGGACTATGCATTTTATTAATGATCATAAATGTATGTTACTGTGTAACAAATTACTTTCTACCCTGAAAAATAACTCATGACCCACCTTAATTTACAAATAATTTGTGTATCAAAGTTTATATCACAAACAGGTAACATTAAATGTTAAAATACTGATAGAAAACCAAGATAAACAGGAAGAATACAATTGTCACCCATATAAGTTAAGACAAGTGCTGGGGTAGGGGCTCAGGTTTGCCTCATGATCAAAAAGGCAAGTATAACCAATTAACAATTCTCTTAATTATAGAAAAGTAAGTAATCCTGCAGCAGAAGCCAAGATTTTGTCTTTGGATATCATGGGGATTGAGCCCAAGACGTCTCACATTCTAGGCAAGGACTTTGCCACTCTCAATGCAGAAGCAAAGTTTTATGCAGCCTTGATATTAAAAGAGATTCAGTTCATAACTCTATACAGTGAATGCTGCATTATGTAATCAAAGATATTTTCCACAACAGTTTTATAGAAAAAAGAAAAAAGATTTTAATGGTTGTTTTTCAAACCAAGCTTTGATAAAAACTGGCACATTTATATTAGCTAGTTAATTGTGAAAGCAGCTAAACTTCATCAAGCGATTTTTTTATTCTTTTTTTTTTTTTTTTTTTTTTGGTGTGGGGATTGAACTTGGGACCTTGCGCTTACAAGGTAGGTGCCAGAACCACTGAGCTAAATCCTGAGCCCACCAAGTGATTTTTTTTAATAAACCCTTTGGAGTATTACTTGATTCTGATAGTATTCATGACCCCTTACTTTTTGACCTTTTAAAATAATGCATGAATATATATACACAGATAAATGATTTTGAAATGTATAAAATGTGAAAAAGATATATCTCCCTCCCTATCTCCTTTTTAGTTAGTTTTATTAACCAGAAATAGTCATGTTGCTCTTTACATCTGTATTTGACTGCTATAATCTTCAGTTACACTCTAATTTTTGATTTGTCAATGTCTTAGCTACTTTTCTTGTTGCTAGGACAAAATACCTGACACATACAAGTTAAAGGAGGAAAGGTTTATTTTGGCTCACAATTTGCAGAGGCTTCAGTCCATAGCCACCTGGCTTCAAGGCAGGGCAGAAAGGTAGAGGGGCTTCACAGAGGTGAAATAGTACATGGTGTGGCAGGCAGGAAGCAGGGAGCAACAAGCAGCAAAACAGTGGCAGTGAGATTGCCTTCCCTCTCCCTTTATATTCCATTCAGGGAATAGGCCTACTGATTGGGGCCACCTAGACCCCAGGGTGGGCCTTCCCATTATGCATACCCTGAACAATGCTAAACCAATCAGTGGGGTGTTACCATGCATTCTTAATCCCAGTATCACACACCCTAGGACTAGCCATCTTGGAAAAGCACTACTTGTGGGCAAATTAGTCTTTGGAGGGACATCTATATAGATACAAGGCCTAGCAATCAACTTCAGACTATATCTACTAACCTAGTGATTTATAAGATGAATCAAAATTTCAATCAATGTCTGTAGTTCCTTCTCAAATTCTTAAGTGTGTTAGTTACAGTATTACTTTTAATTTTTCCTGGTAGTTAGTTGCCTTTAAGTTCATATTTTGATTTGATTTTTTTAAGATTATATTTTGATTTTTATATTTTTATAAATTCCACACAGCATCTATTAGCTCTGTGCAAAAATGAAGTTTAGCACACCTCTACTTTCTTGTCACTCCTCTGGTTCCTGATACTATTTATTATACTGTTTTTATATTATCAATGTTTATAATATTTTCATCATTTTCCTTGGTTATGTTTTTAATATGTGGTCTCAAAACATTGATTCTAATGAATAACATTTAATATATATTCACTTGACTCTGTTAATATGGTGTATTACATTTATTGATTTTCGTATATTGAACCATCCTTACATCCCTGGGATAAATCTGACTTGGTCAGGGTATATGATCTTCTTAATGACCCTCTGTATTCTGTTTACCAGTATCTTGTTGAGGATTTTGCATCTATGTTCATTAGGGAGATTGGCCTGTAGTTCTCTTTTTGGGTTGGGTCTTTCCCTGGTTTTGGAATCAAAGTAACACTTGCTTCCAGGAATGAATTTGGAGGTATTGCTTCCCTTTCAATTTCCTTGATGAATTTAAAGAGTAATGGCATTAGTTCTTCTTTAAATGTCTTGTAAAATTCAGCAGTGAAACCATCCAAACCTCGGCTTTCCTTTGTTGGTAAATATTTTATGACATTTTCAATTTCACTCATTGTTATTAGGGTGTTTAGAATTTCTATATCTTCTTCATTTAACTTTGGCAATTTGTATGTATCTAGGAATCTGCCCATTTCTTATGTGTTTTCCATTTTATTGGAGTAGAGGTTCTTGAAATAGGTATTGATGATCCTCTGGATTTCTGTTGGATCTGTTGTGACTTCACCTTTTTCATTCTTAATTGCATATATTTGTGCCTTTTCTTTCCTTTTTTTGATAAGGTTGGCTAAAGGTTTATCGATTTTATTTATTCTTTCAAAAAACCAACTCTTTGATTCATTGATTTTTTTTATATTGTTCTCTTAGTCTCCATTGCATTGATTTCTGCCCTAATCTTTATAATTTCCTCTCTTGTACAAGCTTTGGATTCATTATGCTCTTTTTTTTCTAGGAGCTTGAGAGTCTGCATTAGGTTATTTATCTGAGTTTTCTCTGTCTTCCTAATATGGGCATTCACCGCTATGAATTTTCCACATAGAACTGCTTTCATTGTGTTCCATAGATTCCTGTATGTTGTACTGGCATTTTCATTTACTTGTAGAAACTGTTTAATTTCTTCTTTAATTACTTCTGTGACCCATTGTTTGTTCAAGAGGGTGTTATTCAGTTTCCATGTGTTTGTTGGCGTTTTGTGGTTTCTTATGTTATTGATCTCCAATTTTATTGCTCTATGGTCTGATAATATACAGGGGGCAACTTCAGTTCTTTTACATTTACTTATATATGTCCTATGAGCTAACATGTGGTCTATTCTGGAGATTGACCCGTGTGCAGCTGAAAAGAGTGTGTATTCAGATTTTGTGGGGTGGAACACTCTGTAAACATCTATTAAGTCCATTTGTTCAATAGCTTGGTTCAGTTCTAGAATTTCCTTGTTAACTTTTTGTCTAGATGATCTGTCTATTTGTGATAGTGGGGTATTGAGGTCTCCCACTACAATTGTATGATTGTTTATTTGGTTTTTCATGTCTATTAATATTTGTTTTGTATAGTTGGGGGCATTTGTATTTGGTGCATATATATTTAGGATTGTCATCTCTTCCTCTTGGATTGTTCTCTTCACAAGCATGTAGTGACCATCTTTGTCTCTCTTAATTAGTTTTGGTTTGAAATCTACTTTGTCTGCAAATAAGATTGCTACCCCTGCTTTCTTCTTGGTTCCTGTGGCATGGAGAACTGTTTCCCATCCTTTTACCATATGATCATCTCAATAGATGCAGAAAAAGCATTTGACAAAATCCAGCACCCATTCATGATAAAAACCCTACAGAAAATTGGAATAGAAGGTCTTTATTTAATCTGATTAAGGCTATCTATGAAAAACCAACAGCCAACATCATACTAAATGGTCAAAAACTGAAAACTTTCATGCTAAAATCAGGAACAAGACAAGGATGCCCACTATACCCACTCCTGTTCAATATAGTTCTGGAAACATTAGCCACAGCAATTAGAAAAGAGAAAGAAATAAAAGGAATAAAGATAGGAAAAGAAGAAGTGAAACTGTCATTATTTGCTGATGATATGATACTTTACATAGAAGACCCAAAAAACTCCACCAAAAGACTTCTAGACTTAATTGACAGATTCAGTAGAGTAGCTGGATACAAGGTCAACACTCAAAAGTCAATAGCCTTCTTGTACACAAATAACAGACTCACTGAGAGAGAAATTAGGGAAACAATTCCTTTTACAATAGCATCCAAAAAAATGAAATATCTAGGAATCAATCTAACAAAGGAAGCAAAAGACCTCTACACTGAAAACTACAGCACTTTGAAAAAAGAGATAAAAGAGGATACAAGAAAATGGAAAGACATCCCTTGCTCCTGGGTAAGAAGAACCAATATAGTGAAAATGGCCGTACTTCCAAAACTACTATATAGATTCAATGCAATGCCAATTGAAATTCCAAAAATATACTTCACAGAACTAGAGAAAACAACCCAAAATTCATTTGGAACCATAAGAGACCTAGAATAGCTAAAGCAATTCTAAGCAACAGAGACATGGCTGGGGGTATCACAATCCCCAACTTGAAACTATACTACAAAGCTACTGTGATAAAGTCAGCATGGTACTGGCAAAGGAACTGACCCGAGGATCAGTGGAATAGATTAGAAGATGCAGAAACTACTCCAGACATGCTCAGCCACCTCATCTTTGACAAAGAAGCCAACCACCACCATTGGAGGGAAGATAGCCTATTTAATAAATGGTGTTGGAAAAACTAGATTTCAACCTGCCAAAGATTGAAACTAGACCCATACCTATCACCATGCACTAAACTAAGATCAAAGTGGATTAAAGATCTAAATATTAAGACAGAAACACTAAACTTGCTGGAAGATAAGTTATGCAGAACTCTTGAAGACATTGGCATAGGAAAAGACTCCATGAACAAAACCCCAGCAGCCTGGGAACTAGCAGAAAGAATCAACAACTGGGATCTCATCTTATTAAAAAGCATCTGCACTGCAAAATAAACCACCAACAGAGCTAAGGGACAACCTATAATATGGGAAAAAAATTTTAGCAGCTGTACCTCAGACAAAGGACTACTATCTAGAATATATAAAGAATTGAAATAAATCAGACCCCCCAAATTCAAAGACACAATTCAAAAATGGGCATCTGAAATGAACAGACATTTCTCAGACAAGGAAGTAAAAGCAGCAAACAAATATATGAAAAAATGTTCAACATCACTGGTCATTCGAGAGATGCAGATGAAAACAACACTGAGATTCCACCTCACCCCAGAAAGAATGGCTGCTATCAAGAAATCAACAAATAACAAATGCTGGCGGGGTTGTGGGGAGAAAGGAACTTCTCCATTGCTGGTGGGAGTGCAGACTGGTGCAACCACTGTGGAAGTCAGTATGGAGATACCTCAGAGAACTAGAACTAGAGGTCCCATTTGACCTAGCTATTCCCCTACTGGGTATCTTCCCCAAAGAACTGAAAGAATCATACCACAGTGATATATGTGCACCCATGTTCATAGCGGCACAGTTTGTAATAGCTAAAGCTTGGAAGCAGCCCAAGTGCCCATCAACTGGAAACTGGATAAAGTAAATGTGTTTTTTTAAGAAAATGGAGTACTACTCAGCCATAAAGAACAAAAAACTAGAGTCATTTATAGTTAAATGGATGCACATTGAGCCCATACTCTTAAGTGAAATAAATAGGACACACATGTGTAAATACCGAATAGTTTCACTAGTGTGAGAAATTGATAGTGTAAACAAGGGTTAAAATGATTAAAATGAATAATTGATAAATTTGAATTAAGAAAAAAGGTCCAAAGACAAAGGAGTGAATGGAGGGGAAGGGGAAAGGAAAAGAGGGAAAGGAAAAACTATGAGAAAAGAAAAAAAAAATGGAAATGAAATCTATGTAAATAGGGAAGGGCAGAGGGGGTAAAGGGCGCACAGGTAATGGGGAAAAAAAAAATAAGAACCAAGATATATCATGTACAGGTACAAACACCCAATGATAAATGTAAATGAATTGTATACCTAAAATGTACCAATAAAGGAACTAAAGTATATATATATATATTCAATTAATTTACATTTATTAATATACATACACTACTTGACTCAAAGATAGTATTCATGACTTCTTAAATTACTCTTTTGCAATAATAATAATACATGCATAATGCACATACACAAATGAATCAAATGATCTTGAAATGTATAAAATTTGAAATAAATCTCCCTACCCATTCCACTTAATTCTATTAACCAGAAATAGCCATGTTCTTTACTGCTCTGCAATTGACCTCTATACTCTTAAGTTACACTCTAATTTCTTGATTTAATATTATGGTATCTTCCTATGAAGTAAGAAATGTCATTAGTCTTATGAAATAGAAAATGTAAGTTTAAAGCAAAGGAGCAACTCCTCTCCACTGGGTTTATTAAAGTGGATTAAGCATCAATTTATTTGCTTTCTATATTTGATCTTTTCTGAGTCATATATAGATGTCACCCTGTTCTCTGTTTCCACTTCCAACTGAGAAAGCGGTGAGAAGGCTTCTACCAGCCCCTGTTACCATAGTTGCTCAACCTTCATCTCCATCCACTTAAATTGCCTTTGTTCCTGTTCGCAGCTGAACTCTCAGTGCTTCTAGCCAAGGTTAGCCCTTCTCATTCTGCTTCAGGTCCTATTCCATTTTGCCTCCCTGAAGACATTGCTCCAGAAATTCACTTTTCGTTGCTGCACTTTTCATTCCTGCATTAATTTCTCCCTCTATAGGATCTTTCCATTGCCTTTCAAAGCAATTGTTATTTTTATAATGCACCAAAAACTTTCTTGATTCTACTTTTCCACTCCAGTTGCCTCCAAGTTTTTCCTTTTATAAGAAGGGAACTTTAAATATAGGCAGTGATCTACACACACTGTCTCCAATATTATTTTTGGTCCTTTATCTTTATTGCTGTATAACTAGCCCCTAGGGTAGTTCTTGATACAGAGAAATAAAAATATTTTTAAATGAATGAATTATGTTGTCTATTTTCATAAATTTCTTTTTCAAATTCTTGAAATATGTGCTACGATATTTTTCCAAATAAAACACATGGATAACAATACCTATTTATAAAGGTCTTTATCTTGTTTTTAAATATGGGTTATTTTGAATATGATGACTTTGAGGCTTAAAGAATTTTAAAGCATTTCCAAGAGAATTTTTCTCTTGGAAATTTATTATTCATGACTATCTTCCAAACTGCAAAAACTATTGATTCCTTTAGACAATTTGTATTTCCAATTGGAAGTTTTGGAATTTTATTTATTTTTCATTAACTAATTTTATAGAGTGCCTATCTAGGTTTGTATCTTAAATCATTTCCCTCTCACATTTTTGGACTTAAATCTGGCTAGTGGTGGGTCCCTTACATCTAAAGACTAGATTTTGGTTTCTAGCTCAGAGAAATTTTCTTCCTCTATTTTATTCTCCAAATGACTTTGAGACTATCAACTTAGATTTTTTTAAAAAAGATTCCTCTGTTATGTTATTTACTTAATGGCTGGTGGTTTTGTAGCTTCATTGTGGAGTTTTTTAATAGTTTTAGCTTTACTCACTTCTTCTGGTAGTCTTTTGTGGTTCATTAATATGTAGTATAGATAGCTGGTAGTCATTTCCTCTGATATAGTCAATCAGGGTTTTTAAAAAAAATTTATTTAATTGGTACATTTTAGGTATACAATATAATGACCTTCATCATTGGAAATTTGCACCTTTACATAATCTCTCTTGGTTCTTATTTTTTCCCCCTTCCCCTGCCCTCCCTTCAGCCCCTCCATCCCACCCTATTTACAAAGACTTTGTTTCCATTTTTTCATTTTCTCATATTAATTCCATTCCCTTCTTTCCTTTTCTCTACCCCTCCCACTTCCCCTTCCCCTTTGCCCCTTTCCTTCCTATTTCACATTATCTATTATACCTTTTGTTCCTTATTTACACTTTCAGTTTCTCACACTAGAGAACCTATTCAGTATTTACACATGTGTGTCTTATTTATTTCACTTAAGAGTATCACCTCAGTGTGCATCCATTTAGCTATAAATGTCTCTAATTTCTCATTTTTTATGGCTGAGTAGTACTCCATTTTATAAAAATACCCACATTTTCTTTATCCAGTCTCTGGTTGATGGGCATTTGGGCTGTTTCCAAGTTTTAGCTATTGCAAACTGCTGCTATGAACATGGGTGCACATATATCACTGTGGTATGATTCTTTTAATTCTTTAGGGGAAGATGCCCAGCAGGGGAATAGCTGGGTCAAATGAGACTTGCAGTCCTAGTTCTTTGAGGTATCTCTGTACTGATTTCCACAGTGCTTGCACCAGTCTACATTCCCACCAGCAGTGGAGTAGTGCTCCTCTTTCCCCACAGCCCCTCCAGCACTTGTCATTTGTTGATTTCTTGATAGCAGCCATTCTTTCTGGGGTGAGGTGGAATCTCAGTGTTGTTTTCATTTGCATCTCTCTAATGACTAGTGATGTTGAACATTTTTTCATGTATTTATTTGCTATTTCTACTTCTTTGTCTGAGAAATGCCTGTTCATTTCAGATGCTCATTTTTGTATTGGGTCTAAATTTGGGAGGTCTGATATTTTTTAAGTTCTTTATAGCGTCTAGATAGTAGGCCTTTGTCTGAGAGACAGGTGGTGAAAATATTTTCCCAGATTGTGGGTTGTCTCTTCACTCTGTTGGTGATTTCTCTTGCTGTGCAGAAGCTTTTTGGTAAGAAGAGATTCCACTTGTTGATTGTGCTAGTTCACGGGCAACTGAGGTTTTGTTCATAAAATCTTTTTCTATGCCAATGTCTTCAAGAGTTCTACCTAAACTCTGTTCCAGCCCGTTTAGTGTTTCTTTTTAAATATTTAGATATTTAATCCATTTCTATTTTTGTTTAGTGCATGGCAAGAGATATAGGTCTAGTTGTAGCCTTTGGCAAGTTGAAACCCAATTTTTCCAGCACCATTTATTAAAGAGGCCATCTTTCCTCCAGTGAGGGTGTTTGGCTCCCTTGTTGAAAATGAGGTGGCTGAGTGTGTCTGGAGTTGTTTCTGCATCTTCTAATCTGTTCCACTGGTCCTCAGGTCTGTTTATTTGCCAGTACCATGGTATTTTTATCACAGTAGCTTTGTAGTATAGTTTCAAGTTGGAGGTTGTAATACCCCCTGCCATGTCTCTGTTACCTAGAATTGCTTTTGCTATTCTGGGTCTCTTCTTGTTTCAAATGAATTTTTGGATTGTTTTCTCAAGGTCCATGAAGTATGCTGCTGGGATTTCAATTGGGATTTCATTGAATCTATATAGCAGTTTTCGAAGTATGACCATTTTCACTATGTTGATTCTTCCTACCCAGGAGCAAAGGATGTCTTTCCATTTTCTGGTATCCTCTTCAATCTCTCTTTTCAGAGTGCTATAGTTTTCAGAGAAGAGGTCTTCAATTTCTTTTGTTAGATTGATTCCTGGGTATTTCAGTTGTTTGGATGCTACTGTGAAAGGAATTGTTTGCCTTATTTCTCTCTCAGTGAGTCTGTTGTTCATGTAGAGGAAAGCTATTGATTTTTGTGTGTTGTCCTTGTATCCAGCTACTTTACTGAATTTGGTTATTAAGTCTAGAAGACTTTTGGTGGAGTTTTTGGGGTCTTCTATATAGAGTATTATGTCATCTGCAAAGAATGACAATTTGACTTCTTCATTTCCTATCTTTATTCCTTTTATTTCTTTCTCTTGTCTAATTGTTGTGGCTAATGTTTCCAAAACTATATTGAACAGGAGTGGTGATAGTGGACATCCTTGTGTTGTTCCTGATTTTAGTGTGAAGGATTTCAGCAATTAGGCTTTTAATAGTGTAACACTTAATGATTTTGTCTATTTACAAACAAATGGATACAACATAAAGTACTTAAAGGCATTAAGTACTTAAAATACAGAAAAAAATAAGACAGAAACCATCATTTCCCACTTAGAGGTAACCACTGTTGACATTTTTGTGTTAGTTTTCTGTTGATATGACAAAATACCTGAAATAAATAACTTGAAAGGGAGAAATGGGTATTTTGACTCACGATTTCAGTCCATAGTCACTTAGCCCCATCAATATAGGCTTGTGGGGAGGCAAACATCATGGCAGGGAGTATGTGATGGAGCAGAGATGCTCACTTCATGGCCGGGAAGCAGCAAAGAGAGGAAGGCTCTGGGAACAAAGTACACCTTTCAAAGGTCATTGTCCCAGTGACCTGCTTCCTCCAACTGGGCCCCACCTCCTAGAATTTCTATCACCTCCTAATAGTTTTTAATCTATAAATTGATTACTTCATTTATGAGGTCAGAGCCCTCCTGATTTAGTCACTTCCTAAAGGCCACACCTTGAACACTGCTGAGTTGACGGCCAAGACTTCAACACTTGAATTTGGGGGGCACATTTATGACTCAAACCACAGCAATTATTTTGTATTTTCTTCTTCACATTTTCTACCAGACAACATACAAACATACACACATGTACAGACACACAGTTTGTACTTGTCACTATTTCAATAGCTTATATTGATGGGAAAGACAAGAGCTCTGCTGCCATAATTACATACTAGAAGCAGGAAAGGATAGAACTAAAATAATCACATATATTAGGATGTAATTACAAATTACTATAAATTCCATGAAGGAATGGACCATCCTTTCATACACAAAATAACAAAAGAGAACTGAGGTAACAGGGACCCCCTTAGGGCTTTGAGATTATTTGAGGAGAAAGGTCACTTCAGACAGGAGAAACATATAAAAAGGCCCTGGGACAGGAAGGAAAAAGTAGCTTTAAAGCATGAGAAAGAAGCCAGAATGCTGAAGTATGATAGTGAAGGAGAGAATGGGATAGGAGGGTCTGGAAATGTATTTTGGAAGGAGACTATGTAGGATATTCAGGCTGTATTTAAGATACTGTCTTTATCTTAAAAGCAATGGCAAGCTTTAAGCATGGATCTTGGCATAGTTAGATTCAAATTTTGAAAAAAATGAGTGTTACTCCTGAGGATATCATCAGAGGGATAGAATGGATGTTGGGACATAATATGGGAGATTATTACAGTTCTCCAGGTGAGAAATGATGATCACTTCAACTCCTGTGGTAATACAGGAAGTGGGAGAAGCAGTTGAAGGGAGATGCCAAGGAGGTGTTGGAGATTCCTGACCAGCACAACCTGGACAAGAGTGCTGTACATCAGGCAGGAAATCCTCCCAGGGACCAAGCTTTTGAGAGTTTTTGAGTTCTGTCTTGAACATGCTAGATTTGCAGAAGGCTTAGGCAGTCATGTGAAGATCTTGACAGTTGATAATTTGTGTTTAAGGCACAAAGTGAAGTCTGAACCAGAAGGATGGTATAAATTGGAGAATCACATGCCTAGGGATAAGACTAAAGCTACATCATGGGTGAGGTCAATTAACATACAGAACATCCTCCAAAAACATGACAGTGGTGCCATCAATATCTTAGAAGGATCTATTTCTCCATATCCTTGACAGTGCTCTGGATTATTAAATTTAGTATTTTCTAAATCAACAGATAAAAATATATATCATTGTTGCTTTGTCTGGATTTTAAATTAGCATGTCTTTCTATGTTTATTAGCTATTCACTTTTCCTGTGACTATGATTTGAAAATATGGATTTTTTTCTGAAATTCTATAGATCCATTAATTTTAAGACTGACTCTCAAGTGATTCAGAACCACTAATTTGAAATTGTTCTGAGAAAGGAAAGCTCAGATTTCTACATGCTGGCCCTTTCCATATTTAATCACCCAAACAAAGCCTTCTTAAGCTATTTCTTCCACAGGTTGTGTTCTAGGCTCACTATACCTTATGATTTGTCTTCTAAAGTGGAGCCTCTTTAATGTGACAGTGATTAACGCCCTCAGCTTTGGGATTGCCAGTGCAAACTCCTTACTGAAACAATCTAGAACATTCTACATTCATCTCTTCTCCTTTTTATGTATCTAGAATCTTCTTTCTTCTAATGCTTTCCTACTCATCAGAGGAAGAGCTGGTGACATCTTAATTACGTTGCAACTGATATTCATTCTCTCCAATCTATTAATTTCTAGGTTTTTGGTTTGCCAACTACTTCTTTCTAATCACAGAGAGCAATAAATGTGCCCGGAAGATTGTGGGGCAGTGAGGAGGCATGTTCTATGATCAACATTTAGGGCTGGATCTTTCTCTTTCGGTTTTTTTTTTTTTTTTTAAACAAGATGTGCTTTATGTCGTTGAAAGGCATCCCTGAGGCTGACACTAGGGGGAGTGTGAGACAAATGTTTCACTTAGAAAATGTCAGAAAGGGGAATTGATATGTTGGGGCATAGAAAATACTGAACATTTAAAAATAAACTGGTGGAGTTGTGTCCTATTTCTTCCACTAAGTGTGAGTCTAGCCCTCCTCAGTGGAGCATCCACCCAGAGTCTGGACTCCAAGCAAGGCAGAGAGTAGAGGCCAAGAAGGTAGAAGTGGGAGCAATACCTCTACCCTTTCAAGGACATTTGGAGAAGTACGGTAGGCATCTTGCCTGCACTCTTGAGAGTTGGTGCATGTCACTTAGCTCTTGATTTGATATGTGCACATATTTTCTGCTATAGTATATCTTTTGAGAAGTCACCTGGCTGTTAACGTTTAGTGAAGAAAGAGAACTCCAAAACATGAGCGTGCTCTTACTCAGGTAAGATAATATAAAAGGGTAAACACTCAGTGGGTGCTCTTTGGTATAAACCAATATTTTAAATACAACAGAAGGCAGATACAAGAGAAAAGGAAATAAAAGCTGTAGCACCTGCATTTTTCAATTTTAAGTCTTATTTAGAAATTTACAGCCTTTCCATTTCTCCCTTGCTTTACTTCATGCATACATTATTTATTCAATATATTGCATTATTTTGTCTAACTTTGTCTGTATTTAAACACAAGTTCAATTGTTTCTCAATCCAAGACAGACTTTTAGTATGACCTCATCCTCACTCCAAGCCCTGCACTATCTCTTTCCACATCTATAACCAGGCTTCTTGAAAGTATTCTTATGTGCATAATTTCCTACTCAATCTAGTTCTTGACCTTTTACAGTTTGGACTCTGTTCATGTTGCTACATGGAACACTCTGGACAAAGATCACAAAAGACGGCATTTGTCAGAAAGGACACCCATTTCCCTACCTACCAACCACCCAATTCTCTTCCACATGGACAATGATGGTTTTGTGTGTGTTATTGCAGAAATGGTTTGTACACATCAAATGAAATAAGTTAATATTTCTTCTCTTTTTACATAAAGATATGTGTACTTTTGTACTTACGATATATCTCAGTGACCTTTTCATATAAGGAAGCTCCATTTAAAAAAATGTACAAAGTGTTCTATCATATTGAGCTACCAAAATATACTTAGCCTCCTTCTAATGAAATTTAATTGTTTCTGACATTTTATTATTGGAAATAATTCTGCAATGAATAAAGTTGTACATATGCCACTCTACATAGGTGAGAACCTAATTGTGAGAGTTGGAATTGCTATCAAAGGTATGTGTGCTTATAATTTTAATATATTGTGCCAAATTGTTATTACTCCTGCCAGAAATATGAGCAAATGACTGATTCTCCACCCCAGTCAAGATTTTTCCTTTTGCCAATCTGATAGGCAGAAAATAGCATTTCAATCTCTTTGAAGATTTTTTTTTTTAAATGAGTATCTTTTCTTCTGGACTTATGCTGCCTAAGAGCCTTTTAAGACTGACTGTTTGTAAAATATGAATCAGGTCATATAAAACATTCCTGACATTTCTGCTAGCTCTCACCACCCTGAGGTCGGCTCAAACTCTAGAGATGACTCTTCCTCTCTCTTCAGCCTCCTTGGCCAACTCCTACTTTCTGGCTGCAGGTTCACTGAGCTTCTCTCTGGCCCCTAAATGCTATGTTCCCTTTTGCCTCTGTCTGGGATGCCCTTCATTCTGGGCCTCATGTGGTTCACAACTGTTGCTCTTCAAGACTCAGCTCCTCAGGAAAGCCCTTCATGTTGCCTACTTTCACGTGTCTAGGCTAGTTCTGGTGATGTCACAGTGATTTTTTTTTTTGTCTGCCATGTAGTTTCTGGCAGGCTGATGGCCATTAGTGAATATTTATTAAGTGAATGAGGGGTGAATATCACTACAACAAAATCTCCTTTGTAATTAAACACACACACACACACATACACACGTGTTTCTCAGCAGGATTTCCACTATCAAGTGAAAATTTCCCCTACACTTATTCTTTTTTTTTTTTGTTGTTATCCATGAATTTTCTACCCCCCCCAAAAATTAAAGAAATAGAAATAAAAATTGTCTCGGAGTCCATGCAATTCAAAGTTGTTTTTCTCAAAGATCTGATGGTTCAAGGAAAGTATACTTTTGCTATTTATTTATTAAATAAAAGATCAAATTTTTGAGACACTATATAATTCTAAATTTATTTTATTGGGAATGGAAAATTATTGACTTGTTCATTAGTAGAAGCCATTATTGCTAATTGGCTTGACATAGCTTATCAGGGTTTATAGTCCAATTCTCATCAGAACAAATGGCTCTCATCACTCTAGTGTAGCTCCAACTGAAACTCACTTCCACATTGTGTTGTAGGGAGGGTCTGTTCTGGTACAGAGAAGGCTAGTCTTGGGCACCAGAAACCCTGGTTACTGGTCTTCATGAACAGCTAGCCACTGGAAAGTTCTCTTATCAGCAAAGCCAGAAGTTCAGTCTGGTTGGTCACTAAACTCTCCTTTAGTTTTGGCATTCTTTAATTTTATATATTTTCTATTAATATTTAATAGCTGAGCATGGTACTCTGAGAGGCTGAGGTAGGTGGATTGCAAGTTCCAGCCCAGCCTAGACAACTTAGCAACTTATCAGACCCTGTCTTTAACAAAAAAGAAGCGGGGGTGGAGCTAGAGATATAGCTCAGGTAGGTATGCTATACCTCTCTTGAAGAAAATAATATCACACTAAACAGTAAAACCAAATGTATCAGCTAATGACACCTCCCACCCCCTTTCTGCAAATCTTCTGTATATATTTCTGGGACATGCTAAGAGCTGTCTTCCATAAGTCCATGATCCACATGCATCATTCCTGGGTCCCTGTGACATTCAAGGTGAGCTCGAATGCAGTGAGCTTGAGATTCTTTATCCTTCCTGCCCTTGTCTGCACCAAGTTGGAAATCCTTTTCTGTAAATGTGTTTATTTTCCTTGGGTGAATCCTGAGGCATGAAGGTGTTGTATCCCCTTCTGAAAGCAGTAGTGACACAGTAGCCACCATCTCTCTTAGACCCCTAGAGTTCAGTTCCTTGCTGATTTTTTCCAATCACCGATGTTTTCATTCCTTCAGAGGCTGAGGACTAACGGATACTCTGAGATAAAGTGCTACCCTCTGTGTAAATGGGATAAAATTAAATTTGGCCAGATTTGCCACATAATTTATTAATTGAATACCTACTGTAAATCAGGTTCTATTTCATGCACTACAAGTAAGGTGGGGATTCCAAATGTGGACATGGTTTGAGGGCCCCACTAGGAGATTCTCAACCCCTTCACAGGTCTATGATTGTAGAATAGACATGAAAGTGCCTGTGTGGGTGGGGCTGTGGGGTGAGGTTCATTAAACTTTAGCTTCCAACTGTATCAAATTTCAGTTTTGTTCAGCCAGGATTCTTACTGTAAATTAACTCAATAGTTGTTTTAGAAGTATATTTATAAAATTGCCAGGTACTGTTTTGAGACAAAATAGGGGAAACTGGAGTATATAAAATATGGACACTGCTCTCAACAACATGCACTTATATAAAGAAAGATAAAAATAAACATAATAGATATATATCAAAAATGAAAATTGAAAAAAATTAACATTCACTTAGGGCAAGTTTGTTTCTAAAGGCTGAGTGGAGAGGGATTTGGTGGTGGGCTCCTAGTACAACTGGTCCAGGAAAGAAGAGAAGAGCCCAGGGACATGGAAATAAGGACCAGAGAAGAGTCTGACTGTTCTATCAACAGACATGTTGGATCAAGGGCTGTGCGTGGCCAAAGTGAGGGATGTGAAGGCGCCTGGGAAATGGTCCATTTTGGACGAATGGTGTAAGGATAGGGTAACAGAACTATAGGAACATGGCATCAGATTATGTTCTTAAATGTAGAAAATGATCATGATATTAATTGATAATGGTAAAGTTATCCTTAGAGACTGAGAAAGAGTGAAATAGTACTTTGGATTTTATATCATCAAATTAATTATGTTTAAAAGCATATTGACTGAGAAATGTCTGTTCATTTCAGATGCCCATTTTTGGATTGGGTCTTTAAATTTGGGAGGTCTGATCTTTTTAAGTTCTTTATAGATTCGAGATAGTAGACCTTTGTCTGAGGAAGAGCAGGTGAAGATTTTTTCCTACATTGTGGATTGTCTCTTCACACTGCTGGTGGTTTCTCTTGCTGTGCAGAAGCTTTTTAATAAGAAGAGATCCCATTTGTTGATTGTTTGTGCTAGTTCACGGGCAACTGAGGTTTTGTTCATAAAATCTTTTCCTACACCGATGTCTTCAAGACTTCTACCTAACCTCTGTTCCAACTGGTTCAGAGTTTCTATTTTAGTATTTAGATCTTTAATCCATTTTGATTTTAGTTTAGTGCATGGTGAGAGATACAGGTCTAGTTTTAATCGTTGGCAAGTTGAAGCCCAATTTTTCCAGCACCATTTATTAAAGAGGCTATCTTTCCTCCAGTGAGGGTGTTTGGCTCCTTTGTCAAAGATGAGATGGCTGAGTGTGTCTGGTGTTGTTTCTGCATCTTCTAATCTGTTCCACTGGTCCTCAAGCCTGTTTCTTTGCCAGTACCATGCTGCTTTTATCACAGTAGATTTGTAGTAGAGTTGCAGGTTGGGGATTGTGATACCCCCTGCCATGTCTCTGTTACCTAGAATTGCTTTTGCTATTCTGGGTCTCTTCTTATTCCAAATGAATTTTTGGATTGTTTTCTCAAGTTCCATGAAGTATGCTGCTGGGATCTCAATTGGAATTGCATTAAATCTATATAGCAGTTTTGGAAGTATGGCCATTTTCACTATATTAATCGTTCCTACCCAGGAGCAGGGGATGTCTGTCCATTTTCTGATATCATCTTCAATCTCTCTTTTCAGAGTGCCATAGTTTTCAGAGAAGAGGTCTTTGATTTCTTTCATTAGGTTGATTCCTAGGTATTTCAGTTTTTTGGATGCTATTGTGAAAGGAATTATTTGCCCTATTTCTCTCTCAGTGAGTCTGTCATTTGTGTAGAGGAAAGCTATTGATTTTTATGTGTTGACCTTGTAACCAGCTACTTGACTGAATTTGGTTATTAAGTCTAGAAGACTTTTGGTGGAGTTCTTGGGGTCTTCTATGTAGAGTATCAGGTCATCTGCAAATAATGACAATTTCACTTCTTCATTTCCTATCTTTATTCCTTTTATTTCTTTCTCTTGTCTAATTGCCATGGCTAATGTTTCTAGAACTATATTGAACAAGAGTGGTGATAGTGGACATCCTTGTCTTGTTCCTGATTTTAGTGTGAAGGATTTCAGTTTTTGACCATTTAGTATGATATTGGCTGTTGGTTTTTCATGGATGGCTTCTATTAGTTTGAGGTAGAGACCATCTATTCCAATTTTTTGTTGGGTTTTTATCATATTTCCAATGATGAATGTCATTATATTGTATACCTAAAATGTACTAATTATTAGAATGAATAATCGATAATGTAAAATAGGAATAAAAGGTCCAAAGGGGTAGGGGTAGTGGGAGGCACAGGGGAAAGGAAAAATGGAAAGGAAAAAATGATGAAAAATGGAAAAAATGGAAATAAAGTCTTTGTAAATAGGGAAGGGTGGAGGGCGTGAAGGGAGGGCTAGGAATGGGGAAAATATAAGAACCAAGATGCATTATATAAAGGTACAATTCCCAATGAGAAATGTAATTGTGTTGTATACCTACAATGTACCAATAAAAGAATTTAATACAAAAAAACCCCACAAAAAACTAGGATTAGTGGTCCCATTTGACCCAGCTATTCCCCAGCTGGTTATCTTCCCAAAAGAATTAAAATAATCATACCGCAGTGATATATGTTCACCCATGTTCATAAAGACACAGTTTGTGATACCTAAAACTTGGAAACAGCCCAGTTGACCATCAACTGGAGACTGGATAAAGAAAATGTGAGGTTTTAAAAAATATAAAATGGAGTACCACTCAGCCATAAAGAATGTGAAACTAGAGACATTTATAGCTAAGTGGATGCACATTGAGGCCATACTCTTAATAGGACACACATGTGTAAATATTGAATAGTTTCTCTAGTGTGAGAAACTGAAAGCGTAAATAAGGATCAAAATGTATAGTAGATAATGTGAAATAGGATGAAAAGGTGCAAAGGGGAAGGGGACATGGGAGAAGTAGGGGAAAGGAAAGAAGGCAATGGAATTAACATGAGAAAATGAAAAAATGGAAGCAAAGTCTTTGTAAATAGAGAGGGGTGGAGGGGTTGAAGGGAGGGCAGAGGAATGGGGCAAAAATAAAAATCAAGATTATATTATGTAAAGGTGCAAATCTCCAATGATGAATGTCATTATATTGTATTCTTAAAATGTACCAATAAAATTAATTTAAAAAAAGCATATTGATACTTAATTTGCTTTTTTGGAGCTGTCAAATATATAGAACCTCTAAAAATACTGATTATGTAAGTGGAGATTCAAAAGTATGGTGAATGATTAAATTTTTAAAAATTTATTACAGTACACATTGTCATTAGTTCTCCTCAAAGGTACATTTCCTTACTTCAAACACATTTATCCCACCATTCTTGCCACTTTCTTAAATAGTTCTGGATGTTCTCTTTGGTGAATGTCTTTATGAGAGATGATCAAAAATGAGGTGAATGCTGCACTGAGTACAGTCCAAAGGAATGGCAGGCTTGTAAAAAACATTACATGTCCTCATCCACCTTATTTACCAAATCTGGCCTCATGTGACTTCTGGCTTTTCTCCAAAATTAAAATGGCCATGGAAGACAAATGTTTTGAATTGATTCAGCAGATCAAGGCAGCCACAACCATGCAACTAAAGACACTCAAGAACGAGGACTTTCAGAGCTATTTCATAAAGTAGCAAGAATGATGGAATAAGTGTGTTTGAAGTGAGGGGGAGTATTGAGAAAGATTAATGGCAATGTGTCTTTTACTGTAAGTTTTAAAAAAAATTTAACCACGTACCATACATTTCAATCACACCTTGTATGTTGGGCTTTTTGTTTTACTATTTCTGGATCATGCTGCCTTTTTTTTTCTAGTGCATTTCCCCAAAATTCACATTTGTGGTACTGTATATCCCCTTGGGACTTTAAACAAGAGAGTGTCTAAGTGGATAGTGACATCTTGACCCATGCTGTGGGCAGAGGCCTTCAGAGATGAGGCATAATTGCGGTGGTCTGGGAGACACAGGCTGACTCTTGTGGGAGGGCCATGGCTATCACTTAGAACTGGCATTTTTCCAGAGGTGCTACAATGCTACCACTTTAAATCATGCATTCTCCCAAAGCTATTTAATAGTATAAAGATTCACATTAACCTAGGCCACTGATGCTGTGCTTCATGTGGGGATTCTTATTCCCTTGGGATTTCTGTCCTGGTCTACTGCTACCCTCTGTGATGTGTTCTCCAGGGTTTTTGCCCCAACAAATGTCCTTCATCAAAGGCTTTCCTTTATAGTCCCTACTCCATTCAGTAGTTACACTGACAACACCTTCTTAAGATGTAAGGATAATACATTCATCAAATATTTCTTATAGTTGTCTTTGAGAAGTTCAAAATTTTAAAAAGTTATATCATTATGTATACATGGATATGTGTGCATACCCATGAAGTTTTTGTATACAAAATCAACTCAAGGGGATGAAGTCTTTCATTCCATAATTGGAATCTTGGCTTCCAATATGAATCTTCTTATGACTTACAAATGTGATACCAGAATCTTTAATATTGTGGTAGGAAGTAGGCCAGAACTCCAAGAAAAATTTCCTGGCACCTACCTGGCTCATAGGCAATAAATTGGTCAAAGGCCTATGGGACCCTGCAGAGGAAAGATAGGCTGTGCTCCCAGTCCCCTCAGAGCTGCCCAGCAACAGATACCCATGTATGCGGACACCTAAAGAAGCGCAGATACTATTTCAGAGTGTTTCACTGCAAGTATGTGGTTTCTTTGCGTATGTGGTTTCTTTTAAATGTGTAATGCTTTATTTTCTAGGTTTAGTAGAAGAAAAAAATAAAGACGGATACATGTAATTAAAATAAAACTAGGGCCATAGAATACTGTTTATAGAACAGTAAAATGTTTTTACAGAAAAATATGAAAATCCTAGCCTCCAAAGGAGAAGCCATTTAGTTTCCTTCTATATAATTTACCCAAGGCCAAAACTGCATCAACCCTGGTGACAGGCCCTTGAGAGGCAGAGGCCAGCTACATTGCCAATGATGAGCATACTGCCTTCTTGGACATTTTCTGTCAACCATAACTGTCAGAGATAAGTGCATTTCTCTCTGTGGGCTTTGGTGAAGAAAATCACTTTCAGCTGAGGCTGTTGACAGGTTAAGCCAAGAACCTAAGAACTGCTTCTGCTCGGTGGTATGAAGCAGAGTCTACTGGTTAGAAGTGTGGGTCATATTTAACAAATTGGACAAAAAACAATTTGCCATTACCTTGTAATCTCCCTGCCAGCTATACTGTAATCAATTTTATCCTGTGGCTCTAAGGTAGAATAAATTTCAAAGATATTTAAAAAATTGCAACAAGTCGATGAGAACGACATATTTTATCATTGCAGTATCAGAGGATTAATTTGTTTTTCTCAAATGCTTCTCATCCAAGAATCCAAGCCAATAAAAGTGTTTTTCTGGACTGTATTTGTTTTCATCAGTAGTAAATTGAGCAAGGGTTATTTTTTGCAGACTTAGGAAGGCAACTCAATTTTGTTTGGTATTTTTCTAGTCACTTCTTAATGTGTCAACATAATCTTTTTCTTCCTCTTCTTATTCCTTGCTCCCTACCCGATGTTGCCCAGAGCTTTTACATTTCCTCTCTCAAGAATAAATCATTACTTCTTCCCAAAGATGACAGGGTTTCTTGACCTCTGGGTCCATTTAGGTCCTGCAAAGAGCTTCCACCCTACAGCTTACCTGTTCTTCCCTTCCTAGGATGGGGCCCACAGCTGAGCTCATCAAATCTGAGCTTTAGCAAATTCATAAGAAACTCTTATAATAGGAGACATTAGAAGACACTCAGAAAGCTCCACTGTGACCCTCACATCCCCCCTTCATAAAAATACTTTCCCTTAAACTTGAGTCAGAGATAGTGATAGTGAGAGCTGGAAAAAATGAGTCTCCCAGGAGACCTGGCAGTGAAAGTCTGCTTTCAAAGCAAGTTCTTCATGGAAAATGTTCTTTTTCAAGACTACTAAATCTATTAATTATGCAAGACAACTTTAGATTGGCTATTGCTACCCAGATGTGTTAGCATCAGTCAGCCTGCCCGTGTGTGACTTTTGGAAATACTCTTTGCATGGTCTGTTTTTCTCATTGGGCATGTTGACATACAGTGCAGTAACTGTGGCCTTCTCAACTACAAGAGGTTAAATATCAGTAAAACTTAGTGTTATTCCTAGACCACATTCCTATGAATCTGTCCTTACCTTGCCAAAGAGGAATGCAAACTTGGCCCTGTTTTGTTCCCTATTTTTCTATAAATTCTGTCACTCCCCAGATCCTTCTATTCAAACTAAATGCAGGCCAAGAGCAAGGGAGTCAATTTGGCACTAGCAAAATAAAAAACCATTCTGCACACATATGCTTTTTTGAAAGGAAATGCATAAGAGCATGTTCAAGGCCCCTCAAGAGCCTTTGAATCCTGAAAGATAAAGTTGTGTTCAGGTTTTTTGTTTGTTTGTTTTTGGTGCTGGGATAGAACTTGGTACCTTGTGCTTGCAAGGCAGGGAGCAGCATTATTGAGCTAAATTTCCTGCCCAAGTTATGTTCAGTTTTGCTATTGTGTGTATATTTTGCATTCCTGTTCTTTGAACTTGGATCATCCAGATGTGACACATAGTTATTTTTCCTTAAAAAAGTTCCCTTGGATGTTTTTAAGAGGAATTCAATTAACAAAACCTATATTAGGATTTTTTTTCTCTAAAAATAGATTTTTTGTATTCATTATTTTTCTCATTGTTGAGACAAAATATCCGGCACCCAGTGTTAAAAGGAGGAAAGGTTTATTGTAGTTCACAGTTTGTAGAGGTTTCACTTCACAGTTGGCTGGCTTCAAGGCAGCGTGGCATGGCAGAGGGGTGTCACAGAGGAGAAACAGTTCATGGCAGGCAGAAGGCAATAAAGTAGTGAAGTAGTGAAGCAGCAGCAAGCATTGACAAAAACTCTCTTTCTGTCTTTTATATTCTTTTTAAAAAAATTTATTTTATTTTATTAGTAAATGTTTTCAATTCACAGAGTTTATAATCATCTTTGGGCATGGTTACATGTACATATTACAGCTTTTTTTTTTTCTAATCCCTTGCCTGTTCTCTCACATATCCCATCTCACCTCTTCCTCTGGTTCCCCTATCACCTTTTTCATCATGTTATAGTATGTAATGTTTACATTGATTGGGCTTATTAGGATCCTGTGCATGGCACTTCTTTATTCCTCTCATTTCCCTTTTCCATCTTCCTCACTCCTTGTCCTTATTCCCTTGGACCACTTCTCTATTGGATGAGATCTGTCCCCTTGTCCCTTTCTAACTATCCTTTACTGTTCTCTGTTTGTACTTTGCCTCACTCAAATGAGAGATACCATATGATATTTAAGCTTGTGTGTCTGATTTATTTCACTCAAGATTATATTTCCAAGTGCATCCATTTTCCTACAAATGCTTCAAATTTATCATTCTTTATAGCAGAGTAGTATTCCATTACAGAGATACTACATTTTCTTTATCCAGTCATTTGTTGATGGTATACAGACTGTTTCCAAGATTTAGCTATTACAAACTGTGCTGCTATAAACAGTGGAATGCATGTATCACTGTAATATGATGATTTAAGCTCTTTGGAGAAGATACCTAGCAGAGGAATAGCTGGGTCATATAGAATTTCTAATTTCAATTCTTTGAGAAATCTCCATACCAATTTCCATAATGGTTGTACTAGTTTGCATTTCCACCAACAATGCAGGAAGGTTCCTTTTTTCACCACAGCCACACCAGTATTTGTTATTGTTTGATTTCCTAATGATTGCTATTCTTTCCAAAGTAGGGTGGAATTTTAGCATTCCTTTATTTTGTATTTCTCTAATGGCCAGAGATGTTGAATATTTTTTCATATATTTGTTGACCATTGTATTTCTTCCTCTGTGAAGTGCCTGTTCATATCTCTAGCCTATTTCTTGATTGGGTCTTTAATTTTAGGTGGTTTAATTTGTTTTGAGTTCTTGGTATATTCTACATATTAGTCCTCTGTATGAGGAGTAGCTGGCAAAAGTGTTTTTTCCCATTCTGTAGATTTTCTCTTCACTCTACTGGTTGGTTCTTTTGCTATAGAGAAGCTTGTTAATCTGATATAATTCCATTTGTTTATTCCTGCTGCTATTTCTTGTGCAATTGAGGTTCTGTTTAGAAAATCCTTTCCTACAGCTATGTCTTCAAGTGTTTTATCTATTTTATCTTCCAGAAGGTTTAATATTTGTGTTTTAATCTTTAGATATTTAATCAATTTTGATTTTTATTTAGTACCTAATGAGAGATAAGAGTCCAGTTTCATTCTTCTGCAAACAGATAACCAATTTTCCCAATACCACTTGTAGAATAGGCCATCTTTCCTCCAACACATACTTTGGGACCCTTTGTCAAAAATCAAGTAGCTGAATATGTCTGGAGAAGTTTCTGCATACTCTCTCTATTAGAACAGATTCCATTGATCCACATGTCTGTTTTTATTCCAATACTATGCTGTTTTTAATCACTATTGCTTTGTAGTATAGCCTGAAGTCTGATATTGCTATGTTGCCTGCTTTGCTCTTATTGCCCAAAATTACTTTTGCTATTTGGGACCTTTTCTGGTTCCATATAAATTTTAGAATTGTTTTCTCTAGATCTGTAACATATGGTGTTGGCATTTTGATCGAGACTGCATTGAATCTATGTAAGTTGTAGAAGTATGTTCATTTTGACAATACTGGTTTTGTCTATCCAGGAGCAAGCAACATCTTTCCATTTTCTGGTGTCCTCTTCAATCTTCTTCTTCAGTGTACTGTAGTTTTCTTTATAGGAGTCTTTCACTTCCTTGCTTAGGTTAATTCCTAGATATTTCATTTTTCTTGAAACGACTGTGAATGGCATCTTTTACAATTTCCTTCTCATCCTGTTCATTGTTCAGATACACAAATGCTAATGATTTTATCTTGTATACTGCTACTTTGCTGAAATTCGTTATTAATTCTAAGAATTTTTTGGTGGAATTCCTTGAGTCTTGTATGTAGAAGACCATGTCATCTGCAAATAATGATAATTTGAGATCTTCCTTTCCTATATGTGTCCCTTTTGTTTCTTTCTCTTGCCTTATTGGTCTGGCTAATGTTTCAAGCATTATGTTGAATAGCAGAGGTGATAGTTCTGTCCCTTATATTCTATCCCTTATCTACATACCCTTAGGGTAGCTCTTACATCCAGGATGGGCCTTTCCATTATACACACCCAGAACTATGCCAAACCAATCAGTGGACTAATTTAGTAATCACACACTATTAATCACAGCATCACATACTTAATCCCAGCAGCATACACTCTAGATCCAGCCACCTCTAAAAAGCTTCACCTATGGCTGCATAAGGCTTTGGGGGAGCATCTAGACACAAACCATAACTTTTCAAATGTGCAAGTGTTAGAAAAGAAAAACAAAGATTACGTGGAGATGGGTTTGCATGTCTTCTGATCATCTCAAACTCAATGATGTCTTAACTGGGCTGCAAACTTGTTTTTCCTTCTATGGTCCCTGTCTGTAATTGGCTCTAGAGCAGGCTTAGACTGTCTCATTGGTTACCAAATTCTACCAGTTCCATTTCAAATCTCTTCTCTAAGAGGCTGTTCTGCTGAACCATAGCTTTGATTCAGGTCTTTCCCATATCTTGGCCAGCCTATTGCTTCACTTTCTTCCTGTCCTGAGCAGCAGGCATCTTCCTGAAATGCTAACCTGAGCCTATCATTCAAATGTTAATACTTCTACAACAGTTTTTTTATTGTCCAGAATGACCCAGACAGCCCTTTGTGAGTTAATTATCTCCTTCTATTTCTTTTCTTGCTATGCTCTACTTCTAGACAATTGTTTCAGAAATATTTAGCTGATTGTAATTTCCCATTTCTCTTATTTGTTTCTTGCTTCCATGGCTTTGAATACTCTTCTGGAAGTGTTTCTCCATTTCTGTGCTGAATACACTTAGCCTTTAAAATTCTGCCCAGCAGTACTGTTCTTTAAACTCTTTTCTTTATATTGAATAATTTTATTGAGTATTGTAAATAAATGTTAATCATTCTTTAGACTTAAACTCTAGTTTTTTCTTTAAATTGAAAAATTATTTGATGAAGTTTATGGTAGTTGTCAATGATGTGTTTACATGGTTATTGAACATATAGAATTTTTGTGAAATTGGTATTCAGAAGATGTATCTGAGAACTTAATAATAAATCATATTTCCTGAAAGGTAACATTATTTGGAATGGGAAGCTCAACATATAGGCTTAAGCTTAAGAATTTATTACATATTCAATTATTACCAAGCTAATGTCCTGCGTATGGGTGGATTTATAGAAATATTTGTAAATGGCTGCTTACAAGATATCAACTTCATTGGTAACTCAAAACTAACATTTTTCCATGTAATAAATAGCACAGTAGCTTATTAATGAATTTTCTTTGATGTTGTTTATGAAACCATCTTTGTAGTCATTTGGCTTATTAGCACACCCCCATTTACAGTAACTATTGTTATTTTTTTAAATCCAATGCTTTTGATTCCGGTCTTTTAAGCAGTAACATTAGCTGTTTCTTGCATTTGGCTTTTCAATGTTGAACTTTCCTATCTCTTTAGGGTATTAAAATATTTCCTCACTCCCTATCTGTGGATACAATTTTACAGCTGGATGAAATTGGTAAAACATCATCCCATTCTTTTCTCTCCCCTAACTAACAGAGCAAACTGAGAAGCAGAGAAGTGTTTTGTGAAACCTTGCACAGCTGGTTGATGGCTGAGCCAAGCCCAGCTGGTCTTCTGACTTGTTCCGAACCTGGTACCCTTTCCACTGCCCTTGTGGCCTCTTTCTGTTGGCCCATTGTCACTGTATCTCTTCTTTCCTCAAATCTCCTTCAGAGAAATCAATTCATGTCACTAGATTTATATCTGTTCTTCCTGTTTTCTCTATGCTCCTGGGTATTGGGAAAAATTGTTGATGGAAATATTCCATTTCCTGTTCTAGATTTCACCTTTCATATTTCTTCTATAAAAGTAGAAATACTATTTTATTTTAAAATTCATATGACTTGGATAGGATTTTTACTTTTCTTTATTTGAACTTTGATTTTTCTATATTCTCAATATATATTTTTCATTGTGGCATTAAAGCATATGCATCTTGGGCCAGAGATTTAGCTCAGTGGTTCCACCGCCTGCCTCGCAAGTGCAACGTCCCAAGTTCGATCCCCAGTACCAACGAAACAAAACAAAACATATAAAAGCATATGAGTCTTTTCGTTTTTCTTTCCTCCACATTTTCTTTAATAGAAAGCATATCTAAATTTTGGTTAGCACATTCCATTTCCTTATAAGAGAGTATGGGTTATCTAGGCATTAATATTCTTTGCTTAAAAGAATTTCTTTCATAACATTCTTTACTATTGCCGTCAGAAGACTCATGATCCAAGCTACTTTCCAATGCTTTGATTCTTCCCTCTCTGTTAAGCCTTTGCTTAGAGACATCCAAAGACAGAGATTTCAGTATTTCCCATGAAATTCCAACTGCCTCTGGACACACTATCTTTTAGAGTCTTCATTTCATCCAGTTGAATCAATCTCTCAGTAACATAATTCTGACCTCAGAGCCATAAAAAGGTTGCACTTGCGAGGCAGGCCATAAAAACCTACCTATATGACAACAGCAGGCTCATATACATTTTAACTGATAAATTATATCAAACAATTAAAGCAGAAAAAAGAAGGAACACTTCTCCCCTCATTTTAGGAACTCAACATTGTGCTAATCCTAAAACTGGATAAAGATAATAGAAGATAAAGTATGAACATAGATAGAAATTTGTTTAACAAAACAAACTATTAGAAGTCAGATCTGGCAGGATGTAGAAAGTGGTTTTGTTATAAGGATGGCAGTGTTGGTTCAGCATTGGAAGATCCACCCCCAAAAGTCATCATTTTAACAGAGGAAAGGAAAAACCCATATGATCCTGCCACTAGTTGGAGAAAAAGTATTGGACTAAATTCCACAGCTGTTCATGGTAAAAGCTATCAGGAGACTAGAAGTAGAACAGAACCTTCTCAACAGATTAAAGACATGTACTCCATATTTCCAGTGAGAACACCTTATATGAATGGAGAAGATACAATGCTTTCTCCTTAAGGTGGGGAACAAGGGCAGATATGCTTACTCTTTCTCTGTCCATTAAACTTTGAAACCTAGGTCCCACCAAAATAGTCTGGCAATAAAATGACACAATTAGGATAGGATTGGCAAGGTAGAAGCAAAATCTTTATAGGTAGATGAAATGATCATCTACAGAGAAAATACTAAGAAATCTCTAGGAGCCCCTAGAACTTGTATTTGAATTTAGCAGGATTAGAAAACACAAGGTATATATAAAAATTCAGGTTTGTGTATACTTGCTATAAATGAAGAATTAGATATTGAAATTTAAAAGTTTTGTAGGAGTACAAAGGACCTGGAAAAGTAAAAAGAAAAAGAAAAAAAAACAGTGTTGGAAGATGTTTAGTACCTAATTTTAAGACTTCTTCTAAGGCTACAGTAATCAAGGCAGTGTTGGTGTAAGGAAAGACATATAGATCATTTGAATAAAACAGAGAATCTAGAAATAGAACTACACATATATGGTCCACTGAGTTTTGAAAGATTATTTAACATTAGCATTTTATAGAATATAAACTCAATTCAAGAGCCGAGGAAGAGATAGTGTTTTCAGCAAGCGGCACTAGAACACCTGGTATCCGTATATAAAAAATTAACCTCAACCCTTTATTTCCATAAGTGAAAATAACTTGAAGGGATCTATGAACCTAAATCTGAAAGCCTAAAACTATAAAGCTTTAAGAAGAAATTATAAGGGAAGATGTTTATGAATTCAGGGTAGGTGAGAACTACCTAGGATACAAAAGACATGATGTATAAAAGAAAAAAATTGACAAATGAGATTCCATCCAAATTTAGAACTTTAAATGACATCATTAAAATGAAAAGTAGTCCTTAAACAGACCATATTTACAATGCATATAACCTATGACCAGAATATATAAAGAATTCTTAGAGCTCATTAATAGACAACCCAATTAAAAAGTAGACATAAGAAGATGATAAATAGCCAGTCTACCACAAGGAAAGGTGTGCAGCTCTAGAATCAGAAAAATACTAATCAGTACAATAAGAAGATTGAATTCTACACTCATTAGGGAGATGAAGTTAAAAGTTTTAAAAGCCTTGTCATGACTTTTTCTTTTTGTTGGATTGTCCCCCTTTGCGTTTAATTTGTCACGCCCAATGGATTCATTCTTCTGGGTTTCCTGGGGTTGTGATCCTCCTTGTCTTTTTCTAGGGTATTGTCTAAAATTTTTTGGAGTGCTGGTTTGATATTCATGAAGTTCCTTAGGTGCTCTTTATCATGAGAGTATCTTATTTCTCCATCAATTCTGAAAGATAGTTTTGCAGGGTACATCAATCTGAGTTGGAGGCTGTTTTCCTTTAGGGCTTGAAATACATCACTCTAAGCTCTTCTTGCCTGGAGGGTTTGCATTGAGAAGTCTGCTGTGATTCTTCTGATGAGCTTTCCTTTGTATGTGATTTGTTTCTTTTCTCTCACTGCTTATAGAATTTTGTTCTTCTGTTGGATTTCTGGAATCCTAACTATTATATGCCTATGTATAGATTTTTTTTTTTTTGATCAAGGCTAGCTGGAGTCCTATATGCCTCACTTATCTGTATGTCAAGTTCTTTTCCCCTGCTTGGGAAGTTTTCTGCCATCACTTCTGTGAACAGTTTTTTTTATGTCATCTGTACTCTGTCCTCTTTCTTCATTGACTCCAGTCAGTCTTATGTTATTCTTCTTTGCATCATCTAGAAGCTGCTGGATTGATTTCTCGCATTCCTTTACAATTTTAAAGCAATTTTTCTTTTCCTGATCACTAATTGCAATCTTTTCTTCTATATCTGAAATTCTATCCTCACATTGGTTCATTCTGCTGCACAGACTTTCAATGGAGTTTTTAATCTCCTGGGAATCTGTTTGCATTTGTTTTATGGATTCCATTTTTTTCCTATGTTGGGATTCCATCATGTTCCTCAGATCCTCTATTTTTTATGTGTCCTCTCTAGATTTATTAATCATGTCTTGCACCATGAGCACAATATTTGCTCTTATCTGAGTAATTATTTCTGATTTCATTTTTCCCAGATCCTCTTTTGTTGGCAGTTCAGAGAGTCCAGGTAGTTGAGTATCAGATTGTTCCATCTTGTTTCCCTTTGGGGTTGCTGTAGGTGATCTAGAAGTTGTTTTTGAGGCTTGTTTACATGTCTTCTCATTTCCACAGGGTGGGGTGTGCTTCTGGCACCCATGCAGCTCACCTTCTCTGCCCTAGGCACTTGGGATGGCAGTGGGGGAGCTTTCTTCTGGGTGCTGGGACTGGCTCACCTTCTTTGCCCCAGGAGCCTGGGATGGTAGCAGGGGAGTTTCCTTCTGGGTAGTGGGACGGGCTTAGCTTCTCTGCCCTGGGAACCTGGGATGGCAGCAGAGGAGCTTCCTTCTGGGTGCTGGGACTGGCTCACCTCCTCTGCCCTAGGAGCCTGGGATGGTGGTGGGGGAGCTTCCTTCTGGGTGCTGGGACCGGCTCACCTTCTCTGCCCTAGGATCTTGCTAATAATTACATCTTAAAGTATTTACACTGAAATATCAAAAACCTTCCTAAATATACTTTATTTAGTGAATGGGGGGGCAGCTACCATTATCACTTTCTACTTAAATTATGCTTTCTACTTAAATTTTTTTTGACATGAGGGTCAGTCACTGAATATTTTTCAGTCACTGAAAATATTTTATCACTTTTCCAAGGTAGACTGTAATTTTCCTTGTCAAGAAATAAAATTTTAATGATCACTTAATAACATTTCAGAATTTTCTGGAACAGCCTATTACATTTAGATTAGATAATTTTAGAGAGGACAGAATGTAAGTCAATACCAACATATAAGTTAAATGCACTATTGTATGCATTTATGGAGTCTGTACCAGACAAGAAAACATAGTTCCATGTATGCATAATAAGCCAAAACACCTAGAACATTGCTGTTTAAAGATCACCATATAAAACTTAATTTGGCCAAAGAAATAAAGCTCAAAAACAGATCCTTTGTTAATAGTAAGGCATCTGTAAGAGCCATGGTACCCAGTAATAGATCCTCTGTCATATTCAGAAAAAATATTGGCCAGGCCTGCTTCAGAAGATAGAGCAGTAATTATTGGGACCTGACCCTAATCCTTCCACCCTGGATGATAGTCTATTAGGCAAAGCTCCAAATGGTGGGTGGGGGGCAGCACAGAGAGTTGGTAGGAAACAGCAGTCCTCTGGCATGCTTCAGGCAAAAGTTGACATTGGTGCAAGGGAATCCAGGGCAGGTCATGTTTCACTTCAAATGGATAAATATTAAAAGGTAGTTGTTATGGCTTCTGTCTAGATGTCCCACCAAAGCCTCATGCAGTCATAGGTGGGGCTTTTCAGAGTTGGCTAGTTCTAGAATGTGTGATGCTGAGATTAATTTTGTGATCCTGGGATCAAGGGTGTGTGATTACCAAATAGTCCACTGATTGGTTTGGCATAGTTCTAGGTGTGGATAATGGGAAGGCCCACCCTGGGTGTTTGTTACCCTCCCTAAAGGTGTGTAGCCTGGATAGAATATAAGGGACAGAAAGAGGCTGCCGTCATCACTTGCTGTTTGCTGATTTTGGTGCCTCCTGCCTTCTGCTTTCCATGCCATGAACTGTTTTTTCCTCTGGAATGCACCTCTCTCATGCCACCCTGTCTTGGAGTCAGCTGAATATGGATGGAAACCTCTACAAACTGTAAGCCAAAATAAAATCTTTCCTCCTTTAACTTTAGGTGTTAGGTATTTTTGTTTCAGCAACAAGGAGAGCAAGTAAGATAGTAGTGCCATGTGCCAGATATTGTGGTAAGAGTTGACAACTTAGATAAGTAAATGAAGGCACTGGGCTGGGTTTAAGATCAGATCTTCATTTTCTTTAACACAGTTTTGGAAGAATGAAAGCAGGATCACAGGTTTTTCAGAAAGCTAGATACCAGGGAGGTAATAGAATAAATAAAATGAAGTGTTCCCAAAGACAGACCTCTGGGCAAAACAGTGTTATCAGAATGAAGTTTGGGTTTGATATATGTAGTTGTGACTGTCAACTTTTTGTCAGTCTTATCCCAAGTTACACTTTTGTTAGAGTCCCGAGAAAGTCTTTAGCAAGTCCTGAGTCACATTGAATCTGGACAGACTAAATAAAGGTGTGGTGGAAAGTGAGAGCTGAGGCAGTGAGGATGGCCAAATTTGCTTCCATACGCCTTAGTCTGAGAAGTGTGGTGTGATTTAAGTCTACTGGTGTTTTTCCTATGTCACTATTGATGGTTTGCAATTTTTCTGCATTTATTACATCAACTTGTTGAACAGATAGGTGAAGGCTACCCATTAGAATCATGTATTTCAACTCCAGAGAGACCTTAGGATTGGTAGATAGATCGAAGCAAATAACATTTCCCCTCAGAAAATGCTAGATGTCAACCCTGGGGAATATAGACACTCAATGAAAGCCCAAATTGCTCCCATCATGTCCTTGATCCTATCATCACAGCCACTCTGAGACCTCTTTTCTATTAACCAGGTTCTCTTCTGGCCTGGACAAGGCTTTGAATATTAATATTTTCTGATTGTTTAAAAATTTCTCTTATTGTCACAAACTTGGCTAAAGTTTGTTTTTAAAATATCAAAGTATATATTTACTGAACTGTCCTTTTATGTAAGATTTCATTTGAATAACTAGGGCCATTTTCTTCTGAATTGAGAAAAATATATTATCTAGTATTTGAGATTTCTCTAATTGTTATACATTTCTCAAGTAACTGGTGACATAAGTTTATTTTTGAACATATCTTTGGTAATAATAGTAAATTGTGGCATTTTTCTTATCAATTTCACTAACAGGCTTCTTAATAAAGCTGATGTTGCTGTCAGAAACAGACTCCACATTCTCTTAAGAATGTACACCTTATAGATACTTCACTGACTGCCTTTTATGATTTTTCTCTAGTTAATATACAATCAGCATGCTTTTAATATCCTCTTATAAAGTAAATGAGAGATTTGAGACTAGTTCATGGCACATTATCTTCTACAGTAAATGTATAGTGAGCGTTTATCTTTTGATAAAGATCAACACTTTCAAACCACTTTAATGACCACATAATTTGTTCTAAGCAAAAGCTGTAAAAGTTCTGTTATGCTCCCTCCTTTTTTTCTTTTATGCTCCCTCCTTTTTTTCTTTTATGCATGCATCATTAAATAGTTATTGAGGGCCAACTATGTGATTAGGTCGGGCACGGTGCCCTGCCATCATAGGCTTATACTCAAGTGAGAGAGTCATTTCTAAACCACTAGTTACAAAAATTAATTTACAAGAGGGCTGGGGATTTCACTCAGCGGTGCTGTTGCCTGCCTTGCAAGTGCAAGGTCCCAAGTTCGATCCCCGGTACGAAAAAAAAAAATAATAATTTACAAGAAATGCTGGCCCTTATTGGCAATGGGTTCTCTCATTGGTCAACTGAAACTTTGCTCTGTGGCCTTTGCTTGTACCTGTGTAACAAATCCCTGAGCTGCTGGCTGGAGAAAGTCATGAAGGAAATTGATCAAACCTCCTATAATTTACAAGACTTTCTGCCATCACCTGCTACCCTCAGGGCTAGCAACCCTGCATTATGGCTTTGAAAGGAATTTCCAGGGCAGTCTTCCTAAACTTTTTCACTCTTCTTAATCACAAAAACTCAGCACTGTAGTCTGCCCATCTCTTCTTTCATGGGAGGTCAAAGTTACCAAAATTCTTCAGCTCAGAATTTCTCTATATTCAGTACAAGTTTTATGAAGATGACCTGTTGATTTTTTACACAACAGCATGTCCCCTGTCTTCCTCTCTTTGACTAAGATGTATCACTTTTCCTTTTCTGAGAATTTGCTTTTTGTGTCCAATATTCTCTGCTCTATTCCATGTCCTCTGATCTTCTCTGGATGTTTGTCCCAAAATCCAAGCTCCCTCATCTTTATCATACTTTGCCATTTCTTTACAATCTGTAAAGGGGCTCAAACCTCCTTCACACTTAAAAATAAAATAATGGAGCAAACAATAGGATTGATCACTATTAACACAAAAATAAAAACCCTGCAGACTTTCTATGGTACTAGTTTCTTTTACTGATCTAAATTTCTTGTGTTTTTTCTATATCCTTTTATTGGTACATTTCAGGTGTACAACATAATGACATTCATCATTGAAGATATGCACCTTTACATACTCTCTTGGTTCTTGTTTTTCCCCCTTCCCCTACCCTCCCTTCAAGCCCTCCATCTCTCCCTATTTACAAAGACTTTGTTACCATTTTTTCATTTTCTCATATTAATTCCATTCCCCTCTTTCCTTTCCCCTACCCCTCCCACTTCCCTCTCCCCTTTGCCCCTTTTCTTCCTATTTCACATTATCTATTTTACCTTTTAGTCCTTATTTACACTTTCAGTTTCTCGCACTACAGAAACTATTCAGTATTTACACACGTGTGTCCTGTTTATTTCACTTAAGAGTATGGCATTAATGTGCATCCATTTAGCTATAAATGTATCTAATTTGTCATTTTTGATGGCTGAGTAGTACTCCATTTTATAATAAAATCACATTTTCTTGATCCAGTCTCCAGTTGGTGGGCATTTGGGCTGTTTCCAAGTTTTAGCTATTATAAACTGTGCTGCTATGAACATGGGTGCACATATATCAATGTGGTATGATTCTTTTAATTCTTTGGGGAAGATACCCAGCAGAGGAATAACTGGGTCAAAAGGGACTTCCAGTCCTAGTTCTTTGAGGTATCTCCATACTAATTTCCACAGTGGTTGCACCCATCTACACTTCCACCAGCAGTGCAGCAGGGTTCCTCTTTCTCCACAGCCCTGCCAGCATTTGTTGTTGGTTGATTTCATGATAGCAGCCATTCTTTCTGGAGTGAGGTGGAATCTCAGCGTTGTTTTCATTTGCATCTCTTGAATGACCAGTGATGTTGAACATTTTTTCATATGTTTATTTGCAAGGTCTATTTCTTTGTGTGAGAAATGTCTGTTCATTTCAGATGCCCATTTTTGGATTGGGTCTTTAAATTTGGAAGGTCTGATATTTTAAAGTTCTTTATAGATTCGAGATAGTAGACCTTTGTCTGAGGGACCACTGGTGAAAATTTTTTCCCACATTGTGGGTTGTCTCTTCACACTGCTGGTGGTTTCTCTTGCTGTGCAGAAGCTTTTTAGTGAAAAGAGATCCCACTTGTTGATTGTTTGTGCTTGTTCACAGGCAACTGAGGTTTTGTTCATAAAGTCTTTTTCTACCCCAATATCTTAAAGAGTTCTACCTAACCTCTGTTCCAGCCGGTTCAGTGTTTCTGTTTTTGTATTTAGATCTTTAATCCATTTTGATTTTAGATTAGTGCATGGTGAGAGATATAGGTCTAGTTTTAGTCTTTGGCAAGTTGAAACCCAATTTTTCCAGCACCATTTATTAAAGAGACTATCTTTCCTCCAGTGAGGGTGTTTAGCTCCTTTGTCAAAAATGAGGTGGCTGAGTGTGTCTGGAGTTGTTTCTGCATCTTCTAATCCATTCCACTGGTCTTCAGGTCTATTGCTTTGCCAGTACCATGCTGTTTTTATCACAGTAGTTTGTAATATAGTTGCAGGTTGGGGATTGTGATACCCCCTGCCACGTCTCTGTTACCTAGAATTGCTTTTGCTATTCTGGGTCTCTTCTTGCTCCAAATGAATTTTTGGATTGTTTTCTCAAGGTCCATGAAGTATGCTGCTGGGATCTCAATTGGAATTCCATTAAATCTATATAGCAGTTTTGGAAGTATGGCCATTTTCACTATATTAATCGTTCCTACCCAGGAGCAGGGGATGTCTGTCCATTTTCTGATATCATCTTCAATCTCTCTTTTCAGAGTGCCATAGTTTTCAGAGAAGAGGTCTTTGATTTCTTTCATTAGGATGATTCCTAGGTATTTCAGTTTTTTGGATGCTATTGTGAAAGGAATTATTTGCCCTATTTCTCTCTCAGTGAGTCTGTCATTGGTGTAGAGGAAAGCTATTGATTTTTATGTGTTGACCTTGTAACCAGCTACTTGACTGAATTTATTTATTAAGTCTAGAAGACTTTTGGTGGAGTTCTTGGGGTCTTCTATGTAGAGTATCAGGTCATCTGCAAATAATGACAATTTGACTTCTTCATTTCCTATCTTTATTCCTTTTATTTCTTTCTCTTGTCTAATTGTTGTGGCTAATGTTTCCAAAACTATATTGAACAGGAGTGATAATAATGGACATCCTTGTCTTGTTCCTGATTTTAGTGTGAAGGATTTCAGTTTTTGACTATTCAGTATGATATTGGCCATTTATCAGATTGAGGTAGAGACCATCTATTCCAATTTTTTGTAGGGGTTTTATCATAAATGCATGTTGGATTTTGTCAAATGCTTTTTCTGCTTCTATGGAGATAATCATATGGTTTTTGTCCTTGGCTCTATTGATATAGTGTATTATATTGATTGATTTGCATATGTTGAACCATCCCTGCATCCCTGGGATGAATCCCACTTGGTCAGGGTGTATGATCTTCTTGATGATCTTCTGCATTCTATTTGCCAGTATCTTATTATGGATTTTTGCATCTATGTTCATTAGTGAGATTGGCCTATAGTTCTCTTTTTTGGTTGGGTCTTTCTCTGTTTTGGGGATCAAGGTGATATTTGCTTCCAGGAATGATTTCTGGAGTATTGCTTCCCCTTCAATTTTGTTGAAGACTTTAAACAGTAGTGGCAGCAGTTCCTCTCTAAATGTCTTGTAGAATTCAGTGGTGAAGCCATCACGACCTGGTCTTTTCTTGGTTGGTAAGTTTTCAATTATGTTTTCAATTTCATTGGTTGATATTGGGTTGTTTAGAACTTTTAGGTCTTCTTCATTCAACTTTGGTAATTCATACATGTCTAGGAATCTGTCCATTTCTTCTGTGTTTTCCATCTTATTAGCATATAGGTTCTGGAAGTAGGTATTTATGATTCTCTGGATTTCTGCTGAGTCTGTTGTAATTTCATCCTTTTCATTCCTAATTGGAGTTGGGCCTTTTCTTTCCTTTTCCTGACAAGGTTGGCTAAGGGTTTGTCAGTTTTGTTGATTCTTTCAAAGAACCAACTCTTGGCTTCATTGATTTTTTGTACTATTTTCTTAGTCTCCATTGCATTGCTTTCTGCCCTGATCTTTATAATTTCCTCCCTTGTATGAGCTTTGGGTTTGTCCTGCTCGTCTCTTTCTAGAAGCTTTAGGTTCAGCATCAGGTTGTTTAATTGGGCACACTCTGTTTTCCTAATATGATTATTCACTGCTATGAATTTCCCATGTAAGACCACTTTCATTGTGTCCCATAGATTCCGATATGTTGTACTGTCATTGTCATTTATTTGAAGGAATTGTCTGGTTTCTTCTTTAATTTTCTCTGTGACCCATTGGTTATTCAGAAGTGTGTTGTTCAATTTCCATGTGTTTATGAAGTTTTTTCAGTATCTTTTGCTGTTGATCTCCAATTTCATCACACTATGGTCTGATAATATACAGGGGATAACTTCAATTTGTTTGCACTTACCTGAATATGTTCTACGAGGAAATATGTGGTCTATTTTGGAGAATGACCCATGTGCAGCTGAAAAGAATGTGCATTCTGATTTTGTGGGGTGGAACACTCTGTAAATATCTGTTAAGTTCATTTGTTCAAGAGTTTGATTGAGCTCTAGTATTTCATTGCTTTTTTGTCTAGTTGATCTATCTATTTGTGACAATGGAGTATTGAGGTCCCCCATGAGTATTGTATTAGTGCTTATATGGTTTTTCAGGTCCATTAGTATTTGTTTTATATAGTTGTGTGCACTAGTGTTTGGTGCATAGATATTTTTGATTGTCATCTCTCCCTCTTTGATTGTTCCCTTTACAAGGATATATTGTTCTTCTTTGTCTTTCTCTGGGTTTTTTTTTTTTTTTTTTTTTTTTAACCAGGGATCGAACTTGGGTCCTTGTGGTTGTGCAGCAGGTGGTGAAACCACTGAGCTAAACCCCTGGACCCCTTCTTTGTCTCTCTTCATCAGTGTGGGTTTGAAATCCACTTGGTCTGCAAAGAGGATAGCTACTAGCTACTTCTGGTTTTTTTCAGGTTCCCGTTGCATGGAGTATTGTTTTCCACCCTTTAACTTTCAGACTATGAGTTTCTTTTTGAATTAAGTGTGTTTCTTGTATGCAACATATTGTTGGATCTTGCTTCTTGACCCATTCTGCCAGTCTATTTCTTTTGATTGGTGAATTGAGACCATTAACATTGATGGTTATAACTGACATGCATTGAGTTATCATTGTCATGACCTTTTCTTTTTGTTTGATCCTCCCCCTTTGCTTTTAATTTCTTGTTTTTCCAGGTGGATTCATTCTGCTGGGCTTCCTGGGGTTGTGATCCTCTCTGTCTTTTCCTAGGATTTTGCCTAAAATTTTTTAGAGTGCTGGTTTTTTATTCATGAAGTTCCTAAGGTGCTCTTTGTCATGAAAGTATCTTATTTCACCATCAATTTTGAAAGATAGTTTTGCAGGGTACATCAATCTCGGTTACAGGTTTTTTTCCTTTAGGGCTTGAAACACATCACTCCATGCTCTTCTTGCCTTGACGGTTTGCATTGAGAACTCTGCTGTGATTCTGATGGGCTTTCCTTTGTATGTGATTTTTTTTCTTTTCTCTAATTACTTGTAGAATTTTGTTCTTCTGTTTGGTTTCTGGAATCTTAACAATTATATGCCTATGTGCAGATTTTTTTTGATCAAGGCTAATTGGAGTCCTATATGCCTCGCTTATCTCTATGTTAAATTCTTTTCCCGTGTTTGGGAAGTTTTCTGCCATCACTTCTGTAAACAGTTTTTTATGTCATCTGCAGTCTCTCCTGTTTCTTCATTGACTCCAATCTGTCTTATGTTATTTTTCTTTGCATTGTCTAGCAGCTGCTGGATTGATTTCTCATGGTCCCTTAAAATTTTAAAGAATTTTTTCTTTTCCTGTTCACTGATTGCAATCTTATCTTCTATATCTGAAATTCTGTCTTCACATTGCCTCATTCTGCTGCATAGACTTTCAATGGAGTTTTTACTCTCCTGGAAATCTTTGCATCTGTTTTATGGATTCAATTTGTTTCCTATGTTGGCATTCCATCATGTTCCTCAGCTCCTCTATTTTTTTTTTTTTTTTTTTTTTGGAACAAGGGATTGAACTCAAGTCCTTGCACTTGCGCAGCAGGCAGTGAAGCCACAGAGCTAAATCCCCAGCAGCTCCTCTATTTTTTCATCTTTATCCTCTCTATATTTATTAATCATGTCTTGCACTATGGGCACGATCTTTGTTGTTATGTGAGAAATTATTTCTGATTTCATTTCTTCCAGATCCTCTTTCATTGCTAGTTCAGGGAGTCCAGGTGGTTGAGTATCAGAGTGTTCCATCTCATTTCCCTTTGGTGTTGGTGTTCCTGTAGGTGATCTGGAAGTCTGGTTCTGTGGCTTGTTTACCTGTCTTCTCATTTTGACATGCAGGGGGTGGGGGTGTATGGTGATTCTGTGTCCCTGTTGCCCACTTGACTGACCTCCTCTGGGCTTGGAGCCATGGCATGCCTACCTGGAAGCCTCCTGCTGCCTGGGAGCCCTGGTGCGCCAATCTGGAGGTCTCCTCTGGGCTCAGAGCTGTGGCACACCTACCCAGAAGCTTCTTCTACACTGGGAGCCACAGCACACCTACCCAGAAGCCTCCTCCTGCCTGGGAGCCATGGTGTGCTGATCTCTGTGCTGCTAGTTTCTTTCACAAATTCCTTTCAGACTATTTAATCTGCACTGATTACTGCTAATTCTTTACCTCTCACTTTGTACCATTCTCTTTATCCTAAAGTTGATATTTTCTTTTGAAGATGACATTGAGTTACTATCTGTTCATTAATTAATTCACTTAACCAAGAAATAATTATTTGATTGTTTTCATATGTCAGACAATAGGATAAGATTGGAATCAGATCCCAGTCCAAGCCTTTGGTGAACATCTGCACTGTAGTTAAATTATTAGAATAGATATGGTATCTACAAGATATGATGATTCCCAAATACTCACAGCATTTTAATTCATTTCTACAGAAGCAGATGGTTTTGAATGCTATGTTCTTGACATACTGCCTTGTAGCTTCCATGTCACTTCACTGTTCATGTTTGTTCTTACCTTTGGAGCACTCTTTTTCTGCCTGTTTCACTGGCTTTTAGATATTTCTACTAGTTTTTGCCCCTTATATATAGACATGTCAGTATCTACAATTTTGTTTGTGGTCTGTTTGACACATGTGTGGTAATAGCTGTATTAACTGCAGCAAAATGACGCGGAATGGTAAGGGTTGGAACCTTGCATTTTGACTAAAGACTGGACTCAGAGGGACAGATCCAGGAGTATAACATGAAAAAGGCCAGAAGATGTAGTACATGGAGAGAAGACAGTTACCCAGCAAGAATACAGCACCAAGAGATGTTACCCATGCAGAACCCAAAGATCTTGAAAGACCCTCATTACCTCTCCTGAACCATCTCAACAGCCTCTTATTTTCTGTGTCTCCATATTTTACAAATGAACAGCTTTAGGGATGGAACTTTTTTCCTAAAACACCTTCAATGACTCAGCATTTAAAATTTCTTACAGTTTAGTTTTTAGGCCTTCTTTCTTCATTTTCCTATTTTAGTATTATGTGTTTCAATCAAACTGTCTTAATTGTTGTAACATACTCCATAGGTTCCTCCTCTTTACCTTTGCATTTCCAATTTCTACTTTCATTTTATCCTTTTAAGAATTACCCAAATGCCACTTCCTTCAACATGTTCCTCATCTTATCATTTAGAAGAAATTGCATTCTTCTTTACATTTCTAATGCTAATTTTTCATATTTCCTTTGATACTAGTATACAGTAAAAAACACAATAAGGGATTTGTGTGTTCATCTCCCTCATTAGGTTTCAAATTTCTTCAAGGAAGAAACCACATTATAAACACATTTGTGTATATTGTTTCAGTTCCCAAGATAGTGCTTTGCATATTGAAAGTGCTCAATAAATGTTTACTGAATAATGCCTTAAAATGTGCTTCAGAAGAAAGTTGTCATTATTTGTTCTCTGATTCATATAAATTCATCTTCCTTGCAGGAAATAAATTTTCTAAAATCTATGTTTTGAACTTATATTAAGCATATAATCTAGTGAATGGCAAGCCTTGAAAACATTCAAGCAAAAAGCTGTGTTCCATCTTTTCAATCATATGTGAATTTGACACTCAAAAGAAAAATTCTAGTTTTAGACAGTTGAGTAGGATGGCACTTTTGAATGCCTTTCAGTTTCATAAATTTAGATCAATTCAAGGACATTTTCTAACAACAAACCCAGGGCTTTTTCCTTTGTCAGTTAGAATATTTTCATTCATTTAAAGTTTTGGGGGGAAACTCACTTTCCAGTCCCCCTTCTGTCTCTCTTAGGTGGAAGCTTTCTTTCTCCCAATAAATTTTTCCTACTCTTAACCTCCTTTGTTCCTAGAATTCATTCTTCAATTTTAGAGAACATGAACTTGAGTTTTGGATATCTAGTAAGTTTGGGAGTTACATCTCTTCCCCCTATATCATTTTGGAGGTCTTCCACTGAGATTACTAGTCCAAGGTAAGAGTTTGCTTTTGTTCCATAGGTTCTAACTTTGGTCTTTTTGCTTCATAGATAGTTACTTTTCATTTCATTGGCTCTGGCTATTTGTTTCATAGATTCTGGTTTTTGTTTCATAAATTCTAGCCTTTGTTTTGGTTTTCATTTCAAAAGTTTCTTAATTTTAAGTTATGTGTTTTAAATGCTTGCAAATTTCTTGTCTTTCTTATGCATTGTCTTTTGTTAAAATTATGTTTTATTCTTGTTTTGTATCTGTTGCATTTAGACTTAGTTGCTTTAAAATGTTGTAAAATGGGTCTCATAAAATCACCTCAGAAAAGACAGTTCAGGCTTTTATCTATCCCTAATAGAATGCCAAACAGTGGTTACTTTGCCATCTAGTAATTGCCTTTAGATCAGCTGCCACTCTCAAAGCAGAGGACAGGTTTCTCCAGTTGCCCTCTGGTGAATCCCCATTCCCATTGACACCATTGGTGGGTGGGATGTTGACCAGATAGGCAATTGGGTTTCTTTTGGAGACAGATCTCTGATTGTATGGAACTAGCAGAAACTGAGGTGATGACTGAGGGGTCATGGCCAGGGCTACTCTCTGGCAGATACTCAAAGGTTCCTCAGAAGAAACTAGCTCCCAAGAGCCTGTCCGGGTAATCAGCAGAAAATTTCCACATCTTGTCCCTATCTGGAGTCCTCAGTGAGGTGAAAGAGGACCTGTCAGTGATCATCAGATATCCTCTGTCTCAGAGTGGTCTGAAATGATGCCATCAGAGCCCTTTCTTAACCATCCATTAAGAGTTGAGCTACAGGTTTGGACTGCTTTCTCTACTACTAGTAAGACAGACCTCTAGACAAATGTAAAAAATCAAATCTTTGATAGATTAAAAACTACCTGAAACTTCTCTCCCCCTCCTAGGCATAGTCTTCATCATTTATGTGTGTAGGGGAGAAAAATGCCTTTTCTGATAGGTTATGGACTTTGGAACGTTGACTGTGGACCTATAAAATGCTATATGATGATTTTTGGATGCTTAATCAGCTTGAGCTTTATTTGGGCCTTTTCTCTCTGCTAGTGAGTTAGAAACTCCCCTTAAACTTTTCTCCCACTTGTTGGGAGTTCATTTGAAAATCCCTTGTAGTCAGACCATTCCTCCTTCCAGAAAGTCAGACTAAGGCAACTTGCAACAACTGTTTTGTCTTACACTAGGGAAAATAGCAATCAGTAACTTGCATTTGTGTTTTCACTTGTTAACTAGAATATGGGACTATTTTATCCAGCCTTTCTCTTCACTCATGCATACATAGGAAGTCAGTAAGAGTGCCTTTACTGTGTATATTTTGGCCACTAGGAGGATCTATGAGTTTCAAATACTTAGTAAATTTAAAATGGACCTCAAAGGAGTAGCCTTGTATTGCTGCTAATAAAAGTTGCCTAAATGACTGGACAGACAACAGAAATTTCTCAGAGCTTTCTCTGCCCTAGGGCCCAGGGAAGAATCTCTTACTTACCATCTCTGGAGGTAATCTCTTTTGCAGGAAAAGTGCCCTAATTTGACTGTTGACCTATTTTCCTCTCTCTCTTTCAAGGAACTAGATAGCAGTGGTTTAAATCTCTTGGTTTGCTAGCAATACTAACTTCTCTAAACATGATTGTTATGGCTGAAGTTAATTGTAACTTGTGCTTTGAGAGTACCTACTGGAGTAAGGATATGAGTTTCCTAAGGAAGATAACATTGCACTCTGATAAAGGGTAGATAGTCCAGTCTGGTTTTATTTTTTGGTTCTCTCTCCAGATAGTAGATACCTATCCTGGAGTGGTACAAACCTTGGGGGACACCCTGGGGATACCCTAGGGGGCACAGGAATCAAGCAGAGACTTATGGGATGCCATATTTGTTTCTTTTGTTTGAAATTGGGACTCTATATCTGAACCTCTTACTCCTTTGGAATATTAAGCAGCAATTTAGTATTTCTCTACACCCATGCATGGTGTGCCTACCTCCCAAAGCCAAGTACACAGAGGAAAGTACTATGATGCTATCTCACAATTAGAATTATACTGTAAAAGAGGGAAAATGGTCAAAATCATCTTATGTTGAGATTTTCTTTCTATTAAGAAGTAATTCTTGCTTGTGTTCAAATGTAAATGTAAGACATAGAAAAATGAGAGACACCTTACCCTTAAGGCATGCAGTACCTCTAGGCCTGAGGGTACTCCTCGCCCTTTAGAACCTGAGAACAAAGTTTTCAAAACAACTTTAAGCCTTGACCATGAGGTGCTGAGGGTGGGAATTCTAGGCCAGCCATAATTAATCTCCATGAGGCTATATCCATCCTTAGCTAAGTTGTTCAGGTCCCTCAAAGACAGCATCCCTTGTGGGAAGTAAATGGCAAATATGGGACTACCTGCATTCATGTGCCTTTTTCTCTATGATCTAAAACTGATCAAATGAGACCTAAGTAAGTTTTCAGATGACCCTGATATGAACATTGAGGTCTTCAGGGGACTTACTCAGACCTATGGACTAGATTAGAAAGATGTAATGTTGCTCTTAAATCAAACATTGATTTCTAATGAGAGACAAATAGTATTACAAGCTGCTACTACATGTAGAGACAAATATTATCTTAATTTTGGAAGCTCAAAAGACAGGCAGCCAGGGGAACAACTGGTTCCTACTGGAACACAAACAGTTCCTATACAAGACCCCCACTGGCCTGCCAATCAGATAGGAGATTAAATAGAAGACATTTTCAGGCATGTATTCTTGAAGGTCTAAGAAACATGAGAACTAAGTCCTTCAATTATTTTAAATTGTCAACTATTTTACCAGGAAAAAGCTGAACATCCCTGGATCCTGATTTGATAGAAGGAAATACTATAGTTTTTTCCAAGTCAGTCTTGCAATATGTAGTTGGTATGCTGTTATATGCCCCCTCAGAAGAGCTTTCTAGTTAAGACATCTGCTCTGCTGAATTTTCTAACAGACAAGGGTTATAATGTTTCTAGATCTAAGGCACAACTTTGCAACCTTGAGGTAAAATATTTAGGCCTTATTATATCTAAGGGAACCCAATGACTGGGGGGAAGAAAGAATTAAACCAATACTTTCCTTTCCACAGCCCGAGACTCTAAAATAGCTAAGGACATTCCTGGAAATTACAGGCAGGATATAATGATATTGTGTGACCCCTCTGTTAGCTTATAGAAAAATCTAAGAGACAGACACCTGGGAACCTTATTCCCATACCACATTCCAGAAGCTCAAACAAGCACTTCTAAGTGCCTACCTACAGGACACCATTTCAGTTTGTATGTTAATAAGAGGTGAGATGTGGCTTTGGGAGTGTTTCTACAACATCAGAGAGCTGCTCAACAGACTGTAGGGTTTCTCTTTCAAGGGGCAAAAAGCAGCCATTCATGTTGATTATTGGTTTGATTTTCTGCTTGGCAATGCAGTTGGAGTCAATCATAGCTTTTGTCTCTGGAGACAGGTTTTGCTAAGGATCACAGATCCACTCTGGAAAAGCTCCTGATCTTAATTTTCCTTCTACACCTGAGATGGTTAAGATTTAGTTCTTGTGCCATACTTAAAGACACTCTTCTGTTCCTTCTCCACTGCCCTGCCCCTGAAAACACAGTTTGAGTCAAGTCACTTCCCTCTTCTCTGGCTGCTGGATTTCAAGACAAAGCTACCAGAATTGTGAATTTCCCCTCCCTGGAATCCTTCCAGAGTGAGTAAAGCTGACCTTCATTTATCTCTGGGCCATCTATAAAACTGTTCAAGGGGCCAGGAATTTAGTTCAGTGGTTTTGCTGCCTGCTGTGCAAGCACAAGGACCAGAGTTCGATCTCTGGTACAAAAAAAAAAAAAAAAAAAAATGGAGAAAACTGTTCTAGGTTTAATCCTGAAACTCTCAAAAAATAAAAGTAAAAGTTTTAGTTCTGATTTATCTGTCTTTCAGCCCTCAGGCAAAATTAGAGAAAGGTAAGAAGAGCTAACCTGGCTCTGGCCACTTCCTTGCACCTCTAGTCAGCCGCCACTAGCACTGGATGAGATAAAGTCTAAGGGGCACCTTAGATTGGGCACAGAACAAGAGAGAAGACACCTTCTTTCCCTTTGTTTCTTTTCAAAATGGGAAAAACTGTCATATGTAGACATCTGCAGCACAGCAGGTTGGAGCCTTGGCAGGCCTTCTTCCCTCACTGCATAGAATTCATACTTAGCTCCAAAGAGTGTCACCTAGTCTCTTCTACGTGCAAACCTGGCCTGAGTGGACCCCCACTGGAGATAGTTAAAAGTACCTTTAACTGTCTGTCCCTTTAAAGGGAATAATTACATGTGGCTATCAAACAGCTATGGTTATCAAAGCAACAATGAGAAGCCTGCATAGCTGGGTATTCCAGTCAGATAAACTGTCAACTTCGGACCCATCTTAAAACTGTTTTTGCTTTCACAGGTGTAGAAGATTTTTATTCATTTTGATTCTTATTACAAGAGATCTCTGTTAATTGATCTACAAAGTTCTGACTAGTCTTATTTATAGTTATAAACCTAAAAATTATAAAAGTTTTTAAAATTCAACTTGGCCAAATACATCTGAGTGTACTGTGGTTTACAAACAAGTTGTCTTATGTGTGTGTGTGTGTGTGTCTGTCTGTTCAATTTGTTACAACACGTACAGCTGTTATGTTTGAGCTTTTTTCTTTTTTCATTTTAGATTTATTAAGATTTTTGCCTGTAACTCAAGTTGGCTTATAGATAAATGTAATTAAAGACATGGTTCCCCCAGGTTGCCAGATGATCCAAATAATGTCAACTGGTTTTACAAATACAGTCCATATTGTTGTCTATGTATAACTTGGGAATTTTTCATTGGTCAAAATAATGTGTTAATTGTTGTGATCTGGCTCTCACAGGTCATCTAAAAATTTGTTAAGATAAGTAAAGACTCCTGGGCTTAGGAAAACTATGGGACAGGACTCCAGTTGGTAAATAAAGGAGTGGCTGCCTGGAAAAAATTTATTTCAGCCTTTGTTCACAAAGGGGATCCCAATAATTTCCATAGCCTTGTGGGGAATACATTGGTAAACATATCATTGTGATAGGTATACATTGGTCATGGGCTAAGTTTTCTATGAAAAAACAATAAGGTTTTATTTAAAATGTTATTGGTTCAAAACAAAATTAAATGACAAGTGATTTCATGTAACTGATATTCATTGTTATTTCATGGTGTACTAAATATCATTCATGCCTTCTGGTTGGGTCTTCTAAGATATTGTTTATGGTAATGAGGTTTTTTGACTCAGGAATCTCAGGTATCAGGTACACCCCAGCTACTTGTGATAAGAGGGTACATGTCAAGCCAGCATGAGAAAACCAGTCAAATAATAGTTATCTTAAAAACTTATGTGATGTATGTTATATGTGTCACCACACTTGGGGATGCTCAGTCACCAAACAGTTGAGACAATGTCACACTAACATTAGAGGCTAGACATTATGAGCTCCTAAGATACATTTATAGCCCAATATGTATGTTCTCTTTAGATGGCATCCTACAAAAGGATAACAAGAGTTTTCTATATGTCATTTAATGTCTTGTGATCAGATGAAGGTGTTTGACTGAAAGACTATTGCGTACTAAGATAGACATGTAAGTGTTACAAAGACAATGTCATCATGGTTGTCATGCTAAAATACTATGTGTGGCTCTTGATCTTAAGTTTCTCTATAATATATAACTGTTGTCTGTTAACATTCTACAGGGATTCAACTACTAAAACAACCATGGTTGGTAAAAAGTAACAGCCCTCTAACTGTGCTTTATACTTCAAAAGTGCTTGATGTCTGAAAAATTATAATAGTTAAGCTCACTGCTCCTACCAAAATACTTATATCACTGATCTTCTCTTCTGGGTGTTCAACAGCTAAAGTTTGGAGACCAAAACTAGAAAGGTAACTGGGTTATGAGGACAGCCAATATTTTGGCCCTGGCCCCTCAAGGTCAACAGAGAATCCAGGATGTGAGTGGACCTTTTCTACAGGATCCTACATCTTTGGTAAGTTACTCAACCTCCTGAGCAAGGAGATTGCTGGGCACCAGAGGACAAATGTACCATGTGCCAAAGGAGGATCAGCAAGAAGGAAAAATCTCCCACACTTTCACTGAAAGTAACATGGTCAAGCAAGTCTGTGATCCCTCCTGATGGCTGACACTGACAGAGGAGCTGAGAGGCTCTATGCATGGTTCCAAAGTAATGGCTGAGGAGACTTAACTGACCTTAATAGATAGCAAGAGGTTCATACTGATTGACACTGGTCTAACTTTAACTTGGTCTGAAACACCCAGCAGAAAAGAATAAACAAAAGAGGTATAAAATAATGCCATAGTCATAAAGCTAGATGTAAAAAGGGGCTCCAGTCACTGACCCCTCTGGCAGTTTCTAGCTATACCAGTGGCTGACCACAGTTATGGATCATTAGGAAAAAACTATGGTAAAATCTATAAGAGCTCAGCTAGAGTTTTATATTTCTTAATGAAATTTGTTCTTCAAACTGTCTCATCTTCTTACAGCTGAAACTAGAGAGACTTATAACAAAGTATCAGATTTATATATAACCTCTTATCAATAAAAGAATCTAAGAGTCAGCAGGTTACAATCACTATTTTAATTTCTAAGTGTGACTTTCTCCTCAACCTGCCCTTTCATTCTAGTGTGCTCATGCTTAGATTATGCTCTAATTTCTTAAAAGTTTGGTTTTTTCTTGCCTAGAGGCTACCAAACTCCAAGCAGTCATACAAATGGAACCAATGACAAATGTGCTAGACTTCTTTTACAGGAATCCACCAGATCAACCTTGTAAACAGCTTATAACTGCTAAACTATACAATATGACTTCTATGTTGGGATTCTGAAGTCCTCTCGACCTTCTTATCCTCTTTGTGGGAGGCTATTACTAGTTCTTTGCAGTGCAAACCCTTGTCGGCTATATTCATAGCAGTCCTGCTGACCTTATAATTTGGTTCATGTATTAACTGTTTCTTTGGCTTTGTCTCCTCTAGACTCAAAGATATATGGCCACCAAGATGACAATGCCTGGCACCTACTGAGAGCCTTGAGATGGACTCTTTGTAGAGTAACTCTAACTGCTGATCACAACTATGACCCTCTTCAGCTGGAAGAGACCAAACCTGTATTTGCCCTTTGCCCCCTCACAGCAGTTAGGGGTACTTCTTCAGAGGGGGGAATATTGCAGCTAGATAACTTAATTAGATATGTTGTAGGCAGTTAGATAGGGTCAGCCCAGGAGGAGCCAACATGGAGGACAATCAAGACACATTCACCTAAGGCCAGAATTGTAAAAGGAGAAAAATTGCATACCCTTGTTCTTCCCCTGGGTATAAATAGCAGTGATTGATATTCTAAATAGGTATCAATCACCTGGGTAGGGGGTCAAGGTCTTAACCCAGCCTCCCCAGGAAATATCCCTGACCCCCACCCTTACTGAAAATCCTTGTATGCTTGCTACATGACGTGCTCCTCCATTTGACCCCCATTTAATCAATGTTACCTCAGTGACTGTATTTATAATCTTATTGGTTGATCACGGTTTTGTCCCACCTCATGCTCACCTTGTTAATTTCCATTGGGTCTTATAGTTTTGTCTCACTTTGTACCCACCTCACCACATGGCTTTGCTGTATAAAACATCTTTGAAAAGTGGGCTGGGCAGGCAACCCACTTTCCGGGACTCCCTTCTGTCTCTCTTAGGCAGAAGCTTTCTTTCTCCCAATAAATCTTTCCTACTCAAAAAATATAAAGTTTTTTTTTTTTTATCTCCAGTCCTATGATCTCTAAAATTACTTTTAGTAGAAGGAGTTTAGCCCAGCCAAAGCTAAGATAGACAGTAAAAGAGAGGGTTAGTATGTGTGAGTGGTGTTCATGGTCTTGGAAGAGTAGTAACTCACTCTTGGGGACCTTGCACAATACAAGTTGAACTGATGATGGGCAAGGTAGAAATTGACAAGAAACACAAAACAGAATTGATTTCTTGATTCAAGAGTGTCCAGCTGACCAACAATGCTGAGTTATCTTCACTGGATTATTCAAATATAAGAGCTGAAGGTACAGTACGAACCAAAGGTAATTAATAGTTTTTGGCCAATATTTCCCTGAAACAAGTGTTTATTATGCTCCTACCTTTAATTGGCATGGATACAAAGAATTATTGAACAAAAAAGAGGAGTATTGTTGAAGTCATTGCAACTACTTTTACAGTCTCCAAAAAGCTGCAAATGATTGACAATAACCTCTGCTTGATCTTAACCTTGATCTGACTAAAGAGATCATAGGACTTCCAAATGTCATTCATTTTCCAAATCTTGGCTATCCATGATTTTCTTGTGTATTCTCTTCTCTACTTGGATCAGCACCAGCTGTGTTGATGTGGTTCACCCTACAACTTTGGGATCCATTGTTCCTTCTTTGTGTGTTACATTGGAAACTTCAAGTAGAGATGGTCAGCCTTTTGGGAAATATACAATGTATAAAATCAGCAGGCTTTTCTCATTAAGAGTTCACATTATTGTGTTTCCATTTATCTCAGGCTCCCTGTTCTCCTAATCAAAAATCAATGCAGCTATTTTGAAATTAATTTCTATAGAATCATTATCTAAGGAAACTTCTATTTCATAAATAAAATCTACAAATTCACAAACATTATTTCCTTTTAAATATTTATTTTAATTATCAAATAAAAATTATACACATTTATCATATACAAAATTATTTTAGCATATGTGCTGCCAAAGTGAGCATATCATGTACAAAATTATTTTTAAAATACATGTATATTGTGGAATGGCTGAATCTTACTAATTAATATAAGCAGTACCTCATATGCTTGTTATTTTTTGTGGTGATAACACTTAAAACTTATTCTTTGTGACATTGAGAATACAAAACACTGTTACTCACTGTAGTCACAATTGTTGAGCTGTAGCAGGTGCTACCTTTTCACTTCCATTTATAGTATTTATAGCTGGCCTAATCATTTCAGTCAAGGAGGTAGATGTCCTATTCCAGAAGGTCGAATTTTAAATCTATTCTCAAGTTCTAGTCTATTGGCCCTTCTGGTACTTCTAGCCCTATTAATCTGCACCTACTCTCACTTATCTATCATCCCATGAACTACAACTTCTGAGCCCCAAATCTAATCATGTTGTCTAAGAAATAATTTGTTTTATCCCAGGGTAAGGAATAAATTTTGATTCTAAAATGGAGGAATCTCTAGTATTTTTAAATTGTATCCACAGTAATGATGATATCTGAAATTCAAGTCTTGAAAACCTAATATATGCAATATAGTGGCACCTCAGTTGACAAACTTAATTCTCTCCATGATTCTAGTCCCAAACAAAACTAGATGAGAATGGAATCAAATTTTTCCATAAAGTCAACATTGAACCTAACCACTGAATATGATTCAGTTCTCATCCAACTCAGTTTGTGACCAGAAACATGGAAAGAATCAACTTTGTGAACTAATGTACCACTGCACTTATGTATATAGCACTTCCTTCTTGTTATACTATATAACTTGACCCTTACTTATATTGTTTTATGACATTTTGTTATCAAAGAATTTGATCTTGATGTAGATCAAGTTCATACTTTATATTACTTTTTATTCTTTTTATGTTTTTACTGGATAACTAGGTGCACCACAGGATATGTCTCTGCTGTCAAATAAATCAATACAAGGGCAATGTATTAAATATGATGTGAAATCTTGTTTGCCAGTCATGTACAATATATTAAATGACTGTTTACATTATCCTTCTAATTTTAAACATCTACATTAGTGCTAAATTATTTCAGTAACAAATGACCATAAATCTAGAAGCTTAAAGCAACACAGATTTATTACCTTATGGTGATAAGAGGAGAGATTCCACCTGGGTCTCATGAGAATAACATCAAAGTGTTCATAGGGTTGCATTCATTTCTGGAAGCTTTAAGGGACAGTATTTGACTTGCCTTTTCCAGCTTCTAGAACTTGTGGCTCCCCTCCATTTCAAAGCCAATAACTTGTATCCCCGCTGAGCCCCCTATTCATCCACCACCATCAGTAGAAAGTTTTTCCACTTGTAAAAACCCATGTGAATAGATTAAGTTCAGCTGGATAGTCAAATAGCCTCTCTCTACCCAAACTCTGACCACTTGAATGATCCAACTTCACATTACCTCAGCTGCAATTTAATTAACATTTGTAAAGTTCTTTTTGTTGTCTGGGGTGAGATATGCACAAGTTCTAGGGATTAGAATGTTTTTGGGGGGCTATCATTTTGTCTATCACAGCATCTTTACTAAAAAAGTTCATTAAAACCAATAGTTTCTAATAGTTTCTCTTTTTCACCACCATATTTCTTAATGATATTCCTTGCAACTCTGTGCCTATGTAAATGTCAGTAAAATGCTGTTTAAGTGTCATGTTATTCACTTAAGATTGAGTCTTGAGTTTTCAAATTGGAAACTATCTTAAAATTCTAGTACATAAAATACAAATTGGCAGTCCAAGCACAGGATTTAGTTCTTTGGTTTGATTTGATCATCATAGTGCTATAAAAATGAATAAATTCAAATGCCTTCAGGCAGGCATATGCTATTTCCCTTGACTCTCTCCCCTGTTGTTTTATACCTGGCCTAATTTGTTCATACAGATTAATCATTGTCTTGTTCCTAAGGGCAGTCAAGTGTACAACATTTAATCTAGTGAGGGTATTAAACAGGAAGGAAGCAATCACTTAAGTAATATCCTAAGGTCTGTTAATTTAACTTCTGTATGAGTATTTCCAGTAATAGAGACCTTATTATGGTTTCAGATTATTTTGTTTGTGAAAAAAGAGATGAAATTTCTGAGTACTCATCCTGATTCTATTTGTAGTTACATAGAATGCATCTAACTTCTGTTTTCCATGGATCTCTTGAATAACTGCAGAGATCAAACCTCTTAACTCTTTTCTTTACCATCAAAACATTCCCTATTTAATTAACTTGTCTTTTGAGAGAGTTTTTGTTTTTGTTTGTTTTTTTGTTTTGTTTTGGCCTGAACTTGGACTTACTATGTAGCCCAGACTGGCCTGGAACTCATTGCAATCCTCCTGCCTCAGCCTCCTGAGTGCTGGTATTACAGGTGTGTGCCACTATGCTCAACATTTTGTTAGTTTTTAAATAATTAAATCTTGTCAATCTTATAGTGTAGTGATCAGAAAGAATGATAGCACTACAGTTATTGTCTGCTCAGTAGCAGCAGATACTGGAGAACCTACTTCTTTCTTTTGTACCTCATATATTTATCCACACAATTAATACCACATTCAACTTTGACAACTTACAAAATATATCTATCAAAGTATATATTTTACATGCTTCAATTCAAACTTCAATGTCTTTTTGTTTGATAACTTTTTTTTTTAATGAATGTCTGTTACTCTAGCTCCTGCCAAGTTGTAGTTTTAGTTCATTCATTAGGCTGTAAACAAGAACAATATATGGCATGGAGGACTTCACAGCCTCATAAAAGAGAAAGACAATGAGACATAATTTTTGTCTGGGAGGAGAAATGCAGCAGGAGAGCTATCTGTAAGGTAGACTTCTATCCAGTAAAAGAGGAACAAATGGTTACCAATGCTATAAGCACTTTAATAAAAGATGCAAAATTATTGAATGTATAAATTTGGAGCTGAGAAGAGGTCTTATTAAAGATTGAGAGCACAATGGGCTTGTCATTTTGCATCTACTTATTCACTGTTTCTTCTCTTGCCCTTGAGGCATGAACTTTTCCCTTTTTGATCCTGCCAGCTTAGAGTGTCAATCAAGTGTCTGTTCTTGAGTCTTCTTTACCCATGGGTTTGGCATGTGTCAAAGCCTGACCAATATGATGTTCACTTTCTGAAATTTCAGTTTGACCAAGGAGCTGAAATAATTTTCAACCAGTTTGTTCAAGGGGCTGGATCCAGATGAGATTTGCTGTTGGTTCCTAAAAACTGGGTGTTGCAATTCATTTAGGTCTCTATTTTTAAGCCCAATTCTCCAGATTTCCTTTCATTTATGTGAATTGCCTCATATCCTTACCACAAATATCTTTGCAGCTTAAGTTGTCAAAGGTAATTTTCATTACTTAAAACTATATAATTCAATTACATGAATTATTGATACAAGGTTATATTAGCTTAATTTTAGTGGCTAATGTCATCTAGCTAGTTAGGATAATCTTAAAGACATAAACTCTAGAATTAGTTTCCTGTGTCTAAAGGCTAACTTCATATTTAACCACTCCAATAAACTTTACCAAAATATTTTATTTCTTTGAGTCTTAGTTTTTGTATCTATAGGATAACCTTTATAATACTTCCCTCCCTATTAAATGTGTGATACTGAAGAGAATTCAAACAGTCTGGCACACACAAAGCACTCAATATTAGCTCAGTGTTTCTAGTGCCTGCCTCGAAAGCACAAGGTCCTGAGTTCAATCCCCGGTACCAAAAAAACCTAAAACAAACAAACAAAAAACCAAAAACCCCCACAAAGCACTCAATAAATGTTAGAGAATGTAGAAATTAAAAATTACAAGGGGCTCAATATACATCCATTTAGCTATAAATGTCTCTTTATACCTGAGTAGTACTCCATTTTATAAAAAAACTCCACATCTTTATCCAGTCTCCAGTTGATGGGCACTTGGGCTGTTCCCAAGTTTTAGCTATTACAAACTGTGCAGCTATAAACATGGGTGTGCATATATCACTGTGGTATGATTCTTTTAATTCTTTTGGGAAGATCCCCAGCAGAGGAATAGCTGGGTCAAATGGGACTGCTAGTCCTAGTTCTTTGAGGTATCTGCATACTGATTTCCACAGTGGTTGCACCAGTCTGCACTCCCACCAACAATGGAGAAGGGTTCCTTTCTCCCCACAACCCCACCAACATTTGTTATTGGTTGATTTCTTGGTAGCAGTCATTCTTTCTGGGGTGAGGTGGAATCTGTGTTGTTTTCATCTGTGTCTCTCAAATGACCAGTGATATTGAATATTTTTCGTAAGTGAAATAAATAGGACACACATGTGTAAATACCAAATAGGTTGTCCGGTGTGAGAAACTGAAAGTGTAAATAAGGATTAAAATATCAAATTGATAATGTGAAATAGGAAGAAAAGGTCCAAAGGGGTAGGGGAAGTGGGATGGGTAGGGGAAAGAAAAGAAGGGAAAGGAAAAAATATGAGAAAAGGAAAAAGTGGAAACAAAGTCTTTGTAAATAGGGAAGGGTGGAGGAAGTGAAGGGAAGGCAGGGGAATGGGGGGAAAAAAAAGAACCGAAATACATCAAGTAAAGGTACAAGTTCCCAATGATAAATGTAAATGTATTGTATACCTAAACTGTGCCAATAAAAGAATTTAAAGAAAAAAAAGTACAAGAGGTAGTGGGAATATTAAGAAAGGATAGGAATAGAAAGAAAGAAAATTCAGCAGTTTCTCCGAAAAAAAAAAAAAAAAATCAGTGGCCGGGGATTTAGCTCAGTGGTTTCACTGCCTGCTGCGCAAGCGCAAGGACCTGAGTTCGATCCCCAGTAGCAAAAAAAAAGGGGAGAGTGGAGTTATTTCATCAAAGAGGAAGTCAAATAAAAATGGTCTGTAGCGTTTTGTCCTGTTCTAGTCAGAACAACAGAAAATGCTACAAAGTGATCAAGAGAAAAGGACTAAAAATTGAAAATTGTCAGCAGCAAAAAATCCTCCCAACACCCCAATTTAAAAATGAGAAAAGGACTGGAATAGACCTTTCTTCAAAGAATATATATAAATATCCAAAAGCACATAAGAAGATAGCCACTATCACCAGTCATTAGAAAAATGCTAATCAAATCTGCCATAAAATAGCACTTGTTAGGGTGGCTATTACCTAAAAGTCACAAAGTAACTAATGCTAGTGAGGATCCGGAGAAATTAGAACTTGTGGGCATTGCTGGTGAGAGTGTGAAATGATACAGCTACTGTGGAAAATACTTTGTGGGTCCTACAAAGTTAAACAGAATTACCACATGATTCCTCAATCAGCAATTCTATACTTAAGTATATACTCAAAAAATTGAAAGCAGAGACTCAAATAGATACGTGTATACCAATATTCATAGCAACGTTAATAACTGCAAAAAGCATAAAACCTCAAATGTCTGTAAACCAAGCAATGGGTAAATGAAATATGTTATCAGACATACAATGAAATAATCATCTAGCCTTAAAAAAGGACATCTTGATGCATGCTATTCCATGGATGCATGTTGAAAACATTATGTTAAGTAATATAAACAGATATAAGAGAACAAATATTGTACAATTCCATTTACATGAGATACCTAGATTAGTGAAATTTATACCAATAGAGAAAGAGTATAGCAGAGGTTCCCAGCGGCTAAGAGGAGAAGGGACTGAGGAGTTACATAATTAGTACAGACTTTTTGCTTGTAATAATGAAAAAATTCTGGAAATGGAGAGTGGTCATGATTGTAAAATATTTGAAAGCATTTAACGGCACAGAATGGTACACTCAAAATGATTAAAATGGTAAATTGTATGCATATATATTTCGCCTCAATATAAAATATTTAAAACTGTAAATTTCCCCTTTGTGCATTATGATGTTATATGACCTTTTCTAGTCAGCTTCAGGACACATAGGACTGGAATCCCAAGTTTATTGTGTGGTATGAGGAAATGAGAAACAAGAAGTAACAGCATCAAGAATGACCTCTTCCAAAGTAGTTTGGTTATGAAGAGAATAAGCAGAGAGATCATGCAGTAAAGAGGCTTTTGAAGATATATGGAAGCTTTTGGGTATATTTATATGCTGCAGAGAAGCCAGTAAAAAGGGAGAAACTTGTTATACCGCAGAAAGAGGGAGTTGATAGATCAAGGTCTTGCAGAAGTAGACAGGAAGTGGAGGGAAGGAAGTGAGGTCATTAGAAATGAATGTTAGTAGTAGATGGGGTAGAAGATTGAGGAAGTTTCCACTGAAAGCATTTATTTCCTAGGTGAAGTAGCAGATGAGGCCATTAATAAGAAAGAGTTATGTGGAGCTGAGGACAGAGCTGGAGGGGGTGCTGACCAAGAATAAGTACAAGGTATGCTGTTGGTTGCTAAGGGCATGGAAATTAAGAATAATAAGTCCTCAATATGATTGTACAATTTTTCCTCATTGTGCTCAACAACCTAGGGGAAAGAGAAGAAAAAGTAGATTATTGGTTTCACTGTGTTTAGGGCTTTAGGGCCAGGATATTATGACATGTAGATGAGGACACAAATATGGTTCTGGTGGGAGATGAAGGATTGAATGATTAAGGTCCAGTCGATTTAGAGAAGGAAATCAACGAGGAGGTAGTTTAACTAAACTGAGTCCCTGGCAGTTTAACTAAACCAGTAGAATTCTGTTACTTCTCATAAAACTGATATGGAAAGATTATGAGCCTGAGGTGCTAGAAATCTAGATTCAGCTCTGCCACTAACCAGGTACATTGTTTTGAACAAGTCACTACATCTCCTTAGGCTTTAGTTTCTGTGCCTGGGATCAGATGATACCAGAGGCTCCTTCTAGGTCTAATATTCTAGGGCCAGAGGTCAGGTGATTTGTCTGATTAGTAAGCTTCACCAGTCTGTGGAGGGGGAAATCATTTGATGTCTCTTTTGTTTGACATCTAGAATAGAAGTTTCTTTTCCAAAGAATTTGGCTCCTCATACATTGTTAGAGGAAAATGTAATCCATACGTCAGCTAATAATAACATTAGAGCTTGATTGTCCAAGACATTCTCTCCACTTCTGCTCATCAGTGTTGGTGTCCCTGTGGTATGAGTCACCTTAGGAAATCTCAGCTGCTTCATTCAGGCAGAGCTTCTGCATCCTGCTCTTCTTTTCCCCTTCCTTCTCTTCAGCTCACTACTCAGCAATGATCTGTCCTTTGGCATGTTACTGAACAAATCAGAAGCTATCTATTCAGGGCTTTCTGAAGTGCCCTGCTTTGTGCTGGGACATAGAAAATTCCGGACAGTTAAATGAGAACTCTTTCACCCTGTAAAACCTATATTCTAGATAGGTAGATGAAACTCAAGCACATGAAATATTAACAGACAACATAAGATCATATATAGTTAAGTGCCAAGCTTCAAATTAAAGATACATAATCTAAAAAAAGATAAGTATTTAGAGATTTCAGCAGTAACAGGTAATAAATAGATATATGGGTAAGCAGAAATTTGAACTAGGCTTTGAACATTTGGTGAGAAAGCTTTCTTGGCTATAAATTCACAAAATCAGTCTGGACATTCAGAAGGAATTTGCTTTGTTTTTAGTCATTTTCTGCTTCTGTCTTCCTTTGTGAACCTTCAGTTCATGATAGTTCCCTTTCTCCATTCTGAGCATCCAAGTTCTTCCTACATATCTAAATTCCTCATATTTTATGTAGATATTTGGATGGCTCTCGCTGTTTAAAAAAAAAAAAACTGAAGCCCTTCTTCAGGTTTGGAGGTGAGAATGTGAAGTCAGTCACAAAGTTAGATTGCCAAGCCACCTGCACTACTGGCCCTGCCAGAGACTCTCAGGGATTTTTCATGTTATATATAAAATAGCTCCTTGCAGTCTTTATTGCATGCCTATTACATGATGATAAGCACATATTCCAAAATAACATTTCCTTTGCCCATATCTTTCCCATATGACATATAAAAGCATATTGGAACAGATAAAATTGTACAACTAACAAGAGAAGGGAATGCTTTCCTAGGGATGATAATGTGAAGATGAATTTAGTTGGGCTGATATTTCATGAAAGAGACAAAATCCTCCTAGAAAGTATAGACAAATCCAGAACTAAGGAGGATGTGAGGCATGACTTAGACATTAACTGAAAATTCCCAAAATAAATTTGATTAACTCTGTGGCTAACCTTGGGAACTGAAAGGCTCAGAACCAGTATACTGCATTGACTATCATTTAGCTGATTATGTTCTCACTGATTTGTAATTTTTTAAAAAATGTTTCAGGTAGAGAGTGAACCTGCCTGCATGACACTCTCTGAGATATCAGGTATGAACAGAAAAGAATTGAGATGCTTTCCACTTTTATAAAATTAATGAGGGCTGAAGATACACACATATGAAAATGACTTAGTAAGATTATAAATAAGTCTATTATTCAGAAAAGCTTACTACTACTAATCATGACAGTGACTATGTGCTGAGCAATCAGTATGTTCTAGACACTGCTTAAATTCTCAAGAGCTGAGGGAGGTGCAGGAGTAACAGAGGAAAGTGAACATATAGACCTGTGCCTTCATAGTGCTATAGAGTAAAATTCTTTCATGTTTGAATCACCCTTCAGATCAAATAGCGTATCTCACTCTCTTGGAGAAAAATTCCTTAACATCTAAAACTGCACTGTTATGTAGAGATTCCACTAGCTTAGAATTGAAATGTAAATTAATTAAAGTTGAATAATGGGAAAAATTTAATTCCTCAGTCGCATTAGTCTTATTTCAAGTACTCAACAATCATGTATGGCTGGTGGCTATCATATTGGATTGCACAGATATAGAACATTTGCAGATACAGAAAGTTCTACTGGATAGGATTGACTAGGCTACAGATCTCTGAAAAACAGCTTTTTTTCCCTGTAATAGACAGTGTACTTGAAATACATGTGTACGCCTCTCTTCCCTACTGAATTATACATCTAACTGAATAGCGACTCTTTTTTAAAATCTTCCTAACCATAGCATACCCACCACCAGCACAGAGTCTCTGGAATATCTGGTAAGTGATGCATAAAAACATTTTCAACCATTTCTTAATACATAGAAAGAAATTTATAACTGTTGGATAAATCAGAAAATGACTCCCAGAAGAGAAAACATTTAGATTATTTTTTGAACCACAAATACAAGCTTGCCAGATTGAAAAAAGGACAGGTATCCAGAGACAGAGCAGCATTTTCAAAGATACAATCATTACAGGTTATATTTAAGGAAAAGTTCTAGTAAAAAGTTCATTGTGGCTGGAAGAGATAGAGATAGAGATAGAGAGAGAGAGAGAGAGAGGCTAAGGTTGTTAGGGTGGAGGATGGAGGAAGTAGTGTTCAAGTGAGTTTAGGTAGAAGAGGTACAGTTGAAGAGAGATATTGAGGATAGTTTTGTTATATTATCATTTTAGACTTTTTTTCTGAAGGCAACAGGTGCCAGAAGAAGGGAAAAGGGCTGGTATGATCCAATGTACTTCTCTCTTCATTTTAGGAACATAATGTAGAAGATAGACTAAACAGAAAAGAAATAGGAACATAAAAAGAAGCTACATTTTAGTCATAGAAGTTTCACCTATAAAAAGGGCTACATCTGGGAATAGTACTGAAGTAGTATAGCTAGGTCTTGCTGGCTTGCTGATATGGTGGGTTGAGACAAAATGAACAGCGATAAGAAATGTAGGAAGAGAAATACATTTAGAAAAGAGAATAATTAATTGGATGTGCTAAGGGAAATACAGAGAATTAGAAAGCTGGTAACACAGTTGTGGAATATAGGACAGAGATTAGGACTGCTGAAATACAGACTAATGAGTAGAATTGCCAGCTTTTTGTCAATGAAGGCAGTGAGAACCTCATGAGAGAACTTGTAGTGTAAGAGAAACTGGGGATAAAAAGATGACTGCAGAGAACAGTAATGTTTAAAATATCTAAGCAGGAGGAAAAGCCAATGAAGCTAGATCAGAAGAAGCTGTCACAGATAAAGTTTTAAGAGATAGAAAGTTATAGTAGATGTTGAGGAAGACTAAGTGTGGGCCATTAGCATCTAGAGATTACTAACAACAAATTCTACTTTCTTACATCTTTTAGCACAGTCAACATTCATGTTAAATAATGAACTCTATGCCTATATAAAAATTTTCCAACTACTGGACCTTCCTTCCAATTTTTCTTTGGTCAAAAATCACTCATGTCTAAAAGAAAGGATTTGCAATTCATTGTTAGAAAAATATATTTGACTAACAGGAACAGTGTTTTTTTTTCCCAGCGGCATTTCATAAGAATCAATGTTTTCCAGAAATGAATATTTAAAAATACAATTTTGGATTTAAATATGAGTTAGGAGACACCGACATGGGGAGACCATGATATTCCATCATTCTTGAGCATTTAATTTAGTGCTTGGTGCCTAATTTTAGAAGGGAGATTGAGCTTGTGTGGAACAGAGAAAAACTACTAGTATAATTACAAAACCTTAAGTTATGTTAGAGTTTGAAGGACCTAGAATTCTAAACATGAGAAGATACCTAAGTGGGGATAGATAAGCTAAAGACAATTGAAGGATGTTAAACAGAAGGAGGAATGAAGTCATTCTGCATAACTTAAAAGAAAGAAGCAAGAGAAGCAAAGGGTGAGGTGTTAGAGGGAGGCTGATTTATCTTCTTATGTTGGACTATCAGTTTCCCAAAAGTAGAATATTTTATTATCTTGGCCATTCTGGCATGCAGAAAAGATCTTTGATATCTGTATGTTCCACTGGTATACTGAACTATGTAGAAATCTCATTCTTCTATTCTGTAAGTTCCTGAGTTGTCTGTTGTAGGAAATATTTGAGTGGAAGTTACATATATCCTTAAAAGAATGTGCTACATAGAATTGACATATAAAGTAAGGTTGGAATGTAAGACTTGAATGACTTCTAATTCTACTATGCTGTGGTCATGTGCAATGAGACTTGTGATGGGTGAAAACTCTAACTTCAGATGTGCTCTATATGCAAGTATAAGATTCTAAGGAGAAGTAATGATGAGAAAACAATGAACTTTTTAGAGATCTGGCATTCATATTCCTCTATTTGTCATTTAGGCATCATGATATAATTGAATGTTAAAAAGAATTCACAGAACATGCTCAGTCTCTTGGATGACCTCCCTCTCCTCTGTTAGTTAAATGCACCCAGTTTTATCCATGGAATTTGATTTTTTCTGTGTCCCAAAGAATAGAATAGGTAGGTGAAAACATGTCCCAGTTCACCAAACTACTGAGAGAAAAATAGCAAGGATTATTAAAGAGCTGTATCTTGAGTGTTTACAAAAATCTATAAATATATATGTGAGCTTTCCATTACTATAACAGATACCTGAGATAATGAACTTGCAAAGAGAAAAAGTTTATTTGGCTCATGGCTTTAGAAGTTTAGGTCCATAATCAATCAGCTCCTCTGCTTTGGCCTTGTATCAAGGCAGAGCATCATGGCAGAAGCTCAAGGTAGGGCAAAATCATTCACCTCATGGTCAGGAAGTGAAAGAGAGGAGAAGGGAATGAGATCTCATTTTTCTCTTCAAGAGCATGCTTCCCATGACCCAGAGACACCTCACTAAGTCCCATCTTTTAAAAGCACCATCCCAATAGCACCACTCTGGGGAATCAAACCTTTATTTAAAACGTGGCCCTTTGTGTGAGATTTAAGAACAAAATTGTCCTAACACCAAAAGGAAAATATAGTGGTTTTGCTGATGAGTTTCAGCACACTTAAAGTTAGCTTCAAGGAATTTTGAAATGTTATAACATTGGAGGATAGCAAATTTTCAAGGTGCCCAGGACATCTTAGTGCTGGTAACTATAGTGCCATTTCAAAGTTGTTGAAAAGAAGATAGACAAGAGTTCACATTGAGCCCTTTTCTTGACTCTGATGTTCAGAAAACAACATGACTAAGCAACATGACTAAAACAACTAGTCATAATGGATAACAGCAAATGGTTGAAAGCATGTGTTCTGGTAGTTACAAACCTATGTTCTTTTGGGGTCCAGCTTTGTGATTTTGGGCAAGTTGCTTCCCCCCTCTCAAAAATTAAATTCCTTTATCTGTTAAATTGGAGGACTAATACTTACATCACATAGTTGCTATGAGAGTGAAATTAATTACAATTGTTTTTTATCAATGCAAAATTTATTGAGGGTAAGAGAAAATCCTTTCGATAAATTCCATTTTTAGTGTGATAAATTAATTATGCAGTTATCACTGAAAATTATTTTGAACCTATTCTGATTAATTCTTTGCATTTCTATATATATTCTTGGATAAACTAAAAAATATTCTTGTAAATAGCTCATTCACCTGGTATGATAAATAAAGGATCCTCTGTCCCCATTTACTATTGTTAATTCTATATCCAGGATTAATTTATAACTTGATTATTCAAAATAGGCCATTTTCAGAGTACTCAGTAGGGTAATTTTCATGAAGATTGAGCAAAATAACTATACTCAGAATAGGTAAAAATATTTTACCATTGTGATAAGCCTAGAAGGTTACCCCAAATACTATTTCCACTATAGGTAGAGAAGTTTCCTCCAAGTTTGGTCCTTGGTTTCCAGCTGTGATGATACCACATTTCTAGTGAGATACTATTACGCAGTGTTTATAACCTAGGTTTTGTGTCAGATTAAACTAAGATTTTCATCTTGGTGCCTATCTAAATTTTCTTCCTCTCAACTTCTCAACTATAAAATCAGAATAAGAATACCTTCTGCTGGTGGAAATTAGATGAGATGGTAGCTTTGCACTAAGCATTTTACAATGCTATCTTCTAATATTATTATTATTATTATTAAATGATTTCTGGAGGTGTGCACCTGATTTGGGAACAAGTAATGTTGGATTCTAAATGGCCCTAGTAAAAGTATGAATTATAAAAGCTACTAGTTCAAAGTCTTGATTATCTCCAGCTTTATATAAGTGCCTAGAAAACAATAATTTAATGACTTTGTATCAGTTTTCTTTTGCTCCATTTATTATTGCTCATGTATCTAGAAACTATCTACGTACTTTTGGATCCCACTTATCTCTTCTTAGTTCTGATAAGTTCACTGCTGCACCTTACATTTGCTGTGGAGTTGGTCGGGAACAGGCTACTCTAGGATGGTCTCACATGGCTGGCTGTCAGTTTGGGTGATGTGGAAGACTGACTGTGTTTTCTTTTCATCTGACAGGCTAGCCCAGGCTTTTTTGGGTGCTTGAATCTGGGTTTGAAGAAAGAGGAACTTCATGCAAGGCTTCCTGACTGACATATGATAACTTCTATGGTATGCTGCTGGCCATGGAAAGTCACAAAGCCAGTACAGATTTAAAAAGTAGGACAATAGACCTCCTCTAGTACAGGGAAACTCTGTGAGGTCATACTGCAAAGGGGGTGAGTGCAGGAAGTTGTGAACACTTGAGCCACCAGTCTGTCACATGCTTGTCATGAATTAGTCCTTAGTCCCAAGCACCAAAATCCTTGCCTCAGTAACAAGTAGAAAAGCTGAGTTATTAATCCACTGTATTCTATCCAAAGTGTGCAAATTATTGGCTTCTTATAGTACTGTAGCAACCATTTTTCCCGGTGCCAGTAGAAAGGAAGACAAATACAGTGTTATCAACAAGTCTGAGTTTCTGATCTTTTCTTCTTTTTTGCTCATTTGTTCTCCTACTTCTCTCCTCCTTACAAGTGACTCTACTTGTAAGAGTGTAAAGCAAGTGTAGAAATTGATAGAGCAAGAATATGGGCATAAACTCTTTAGGACTTTTTGTTGTTTTTTGTTATAGTGGCTGCTGCTGCTTCTGTTTGTTTGGTGACTTTCCTGAATTAATTCTATAAAATTTGTATTGTTTGTCATGTAAAACATGAGGAAAAATTCAAACTTCTGAGTCTTTTACTTTATGTTTGCCCTTGGAATCACTTGGCATTTAAATAATGCATAGTTGTCACTTGATATTCAGTTTTGAAAAATGAATCTCTCTTTGTCTTTTTCTCCTCTCATGCATATTTCCAATATTTATTTTTCATCATGAAGTTGCTGTTACAAATTTTTTTCCTACACAGATTATTTTTGTAGTCATTTTGTAACACATAGGCCTATTATGGCTAGTGTCATTGAGGCACTCCCCATTGGGCATCGATAAACATGGTCTTAGGATTCTGGCAACAGAAACTAGAAAAAAGGAGGAAGCAAAATGCCAAGCAAAGTATCTGACTGAAATACTGTGACTACCAGCCATGGTGAATTATGTTCAATGATTGGGGAAATAAAGGCAAAAACATACCAAGGGCTGCTCTGAAATGTGTGACACAGTTAATAAGTATGAAGATCAAGGAACAAAAGCTACAAAATTACATGAAAAGCAGAACCATGTTTCCTACACCTAAAAACTTTACAGTCTGGTTGGTAAGACAATCTTGATAGACTAACAAAGATGACAAAAGAAAAGATATCTTTAAGGGAACAATTGAGAGGACTGAACTGTAAAGAAGAAAGAATTATAAGGATGACCAGGAAGGCTGACAAAGTCTGGTAAATTGAAGATACAGATTATTTTCTGAGGTGACTCAGAATGGTTGGGTCTTAAACAAGGGACAAAGGAGTCAAGGAGACTGATATGCTTCCGTAATTATTCTTATGGTTTACTGACTCATAGACTGAGCTTCAGGATTGGAGAAAGCTTTAGATGTCATCTAGAAAAAACTGCCTTTTTGCTATCCCATGTTTAAAAATATTGGAAGCCTTCTTCCCCAAACCTTACCTTTTCTCCTTGAATATATTGGCAACATCCAAAATCTTACTGTATGGAATTCTGACTACCTCTTTGTGGGCACACCCTAACGTAGGTAGAATTTTGGGCTTTTGGGAAGATGTCATTTCATTTCCAAGGACTGCACAGACCCATCACTATGACTTCAAAGCTTTCATTTCACATCTGACTCAAAAGATGCCCTGAACATGGAACGCAGCCCTTCCCTTCCTTTCTTTCCCTTGTCAAAGTGAAAAATGGCTGGGTGGGAGCTCTAATTATGTGGAACATGCTGGGCACTGTTTTCATGTCCAAGAAAATTGGTGTAACCACTGTCCTTGAAGCAAATGAGATGATGCTATGGTGACCAGAGAGATAGGATGGTTGGTTCAGCAGTAGCAACACAACATAATATTTGCATAGTGTTTTATAATGTTAAAAAATACTTACTCATATCATTTCATTGGATTCTTATTCAACTGAATATTCAATTACTTTTGTTATCAGAGATTCTCATTTTTCTGATTAATATCTGAGACTTAGAGCAAGTAAGTAAACTGACTTGAAAAAGTTAATAACCAAGATGTGGAACCTAAATTTATTTCTCAATTTTTGGGTCAGTCTTATTATATTAAATGAGACAATTTTTAAATTGTTTAACATATAATTACTTACCTGTTTGGTAACTTACTTTTTGTAGAATTGCTACCCATAAATAAATCAATGACACTGATCTTTTTCATCTTCATAAAGAAACTGGAAAGATTCCAAAGATTTGTCCTATAAAATCAACTTTAACCTTGCTTTTGTTAGTACTCGAATGCTCTTTGATCCATTATGATCCATTTTGGAACTTTAAAATGCACAAAATAGATGTAAGAGAGCAAAAAATCATATTTTATTATTTTAAAGTGTAAGTAAGTTTTTCTTCCTGACTGCTCTAAAAATATGGTTCTATTACTTGTTAATACTGACAACATCCCAGTGAGGTAAGGAAATCAGGAACACTATTATCTCTCTGTTTTTAAAACTGGGTACACAGAGAGGAAATAACTTGCCCAAGGACATGGTGACTCAGTCAGTTGAGAAGCCAGGATGAAAACAGTCCTCATTTTCTGACTTTCAGTCGCACTAAGACCATGATCCAGATGGGTTACAGGATTACGGCCCTTCACAAATGAGGCCATATTAGTCAGACATGGAAATAATTATGTTCCTTTCACATTTTGAACAGAAAGTGAACTCTCAAAGATATTGGCAAAGGGGAAAGATTCCCCAAGACTTTTTTTTTTTTACTTTTTAAGTCACAGATGGCTAGTTTGAAATGGGATGAAAAACCTTTCCTTGTCTTTTCTCAGGCCTGGCCTCATATAACACCTCCTACCACACCCCTGTGGGAAGACGGATTACACTTTCCACTATTCCCTAGGGTAGATTTTGTTCTTTTAAAATAAACAAACACTTGAAAACTTTTTTCTTCTAATATTAGCTTTGGTCTTGAACCAAAATTGATTTGGCACTGAGTAGCTAGAAAGTATGAACAGTATTCTTGACGACCAATAGAGGAGATTCTCTTTTGACAGAGATTTCTAGAATCATCATTCAGTAGGATAATCCAGAAATGGGGCTAATTTTGGCTAAGAAAAATGATATAAGATAAATGCTCATCTCTCACTGGGCCAAAGTCACTTAAGGATGCCAAAGGGGTCAGTGCCTATATTCTTATTTTTCCTAAACTGTACTGGCCTGTGTCTGGTTGTGCAATAATAAACTTTTTTTTTTTTTTTTTTAGCTTGAGAAAGTGTTGCCTTTTGAATTCACACAAAGGTTCACACAGTGGCTAGGCCTTCCAACCACCATTCTCCTCTCTGCTTTTTTGCTTAACTATTTTAAATTCCACATAGAGGCCTCTATTCTACTCCCAAATTAAATCTGCCTTCTCATATGTTTGCTGGCAAAGCTGAATTAAATGGCAGGTTAGTTACTTGCTGAAATCACTCTTTGCTGTTTTATATTCTTTTTGAAGCATGGCTATTTTTTTCTTGCGGATGATGTGTCATCAAAGAATACATTAGTATAATATATGTTTCTAGGAATTTATTCATTTTCGTGGTTGTCAATTTTGTTGGAGTATCATTATTTGTAGTAGTTGCTTACGGTCCTTTGCATTCCTGTGTTGTCACTTTACTCCTCTTTCACCCATATTTTTATATATGTCTTATCTTTTTTTAAGTTTAGTTAAAATTTGTCAATTTTGTTTACCTTTAAGAAACCCTCATTTTCATTAATCCTTTCAATTGTTTTTCTAGTCTCTGTTTTATTTCTCCTCTAGTATATATTTCATCCCCTCTGCTAACTTAATGCTTAGTTTGTTCTTTTTCTATCTCGATGAGTTATAAAGTTAGGTTGCTTATTTCATATATTTTTTAAATGTCAACATTTATAGCACCCAACTTTACTTATGCTTTTTTAAACATGTTGTAAGTTTTTGGCAATTGTGCTTCCATTTTTGTCTCAATATATTTTTTAAAATTTTTCCTTTTGATTTCTTCTTTGACTGTGGTTGTTTAAGAGTATCTTTCTAAGTGTGTATATATTTATGAATTTTTCAATTTTCCCCCTTTTATTGATTTTATTTTATATCATTGTGGTTGGAAAATAAACTTGTATGAATTCAATTTTCTTAAATTTATTAAGATTTGTTTTGAGGCCTAACATATAATCTATCCAGGAGAATGTTCTATGTGTTCTTGAAAATAATGTGTATTGGGATGCTATTGGACGAAGTGTTCTTTATGTATGTTAGTCCCAGTTGTTCTATATAGTATTGTTTAAGATCATTGTTTCTGTTTCTTTGTTATGTCTCTGGACTATCTTTTCATTGTTGAAAGTGAAGTAAAGCAGTCTCTTGCTAATAATGTTTTGTCTATTTTTCCCTTCACTACTGTTAATATTTACTTTATATATTTAGGTGTTCTGACATTGAGTGCGTATATATTTACAGTTATATCTTCTTTAGAAATTGATTCCTTTATCATCATATAATGACATTCTTTGTCTCTTGAGACAATTTTTGATTTTTTTTATTAAATTCTTTTATTGGTACATTGTAGGTATACAACACAATTACATTTCTCATTGGGAATTGTACCTTTACATAATGCATCTTGGTTCCTATTTTTTGCCCATTCCTAGCCCTCCCTTCACCCCCTCCACCCTTCCCTATTTACAAAGACTTTATTTCCATTTTTTCCATTTCTCAGCATTTTTCCTTTCCCTTCTTTCCTTTCCCTTGCCCCTCCCACTACCCCTACCCCTTTGGACCTTTTCTTCCTATTTTACATTTTCGATTACTCATTCTAATCATTGGTACATTTTAGGCATTCAATATAATGACATTCATCATTGGAAATTTGCACCTTTACATAATCTCTCTTGGTTCTTATTTTTCACCCTTGCCCAGCCCTCCCTTCAACCCCTCCATTCCTCCCTATTTACAAAGATTTTGTTCCTGTTTTTCCATTTTCTCATATTAATCCCATTCTCTTCTACCCTTTCCCCCAGCCCTCCCACTTCCTTACCCTTTGCCCCTTTTCTTCCTATTTCACATGACCTATTATACATTTAGTCCTTATTTACACTTTCAGTTTCTCACACCAGAGAAACTATTCAGTATTTATACATGTGTGTCCTATTTATTTCACTTAAGAGTATTGCCTCAATGTGCATCCACTTAGCTATAAATGTCTCTGATTTCTCATTTTTTATGGCTGAGTAGTACTCCATTTTATTAAAAAAAAACACATTTTCTTGATCCAGTCTCCAGTTGATGGGCATTTGTGCTGTTTCCAAGTTTTAGCTATTACAAACTGTGCTGCTATGAACATGGGCACACATATATCACTGTGGTATGATTCTTTTAATTCTTTGGGGAAGATCCCCAGAAGTGGAATAGCAGGGTCAAATGGGACTTCCAGTCCTAGTTCTTTGAGGTATCTCCATACTGATTTCCACAGTGGTTGTACCAGTCGACACTCCCACCACCAGTGGAGCAGGGTTCCTCTTTCCCCACAGCCCTGCCAGCATTTGTTATTGGTTAATTTCATGATAGCAGCCATTCTTTCTGGAGTGAAGTGGAATCTCAGCGTTGTTTTCATTTGCATCTCTTGAATGACCAGTGATGTTGAACATTTTTTCATGTATTTATTTGCTATTTCTACTTCTTTGTCTGAGAAATGTCTGTTCATTTCAGATGCCCATTTTCAGATTGGGTCTTTATATTTGGGAGGTCTGATCTTTTTAAGTTCTTTATAGATTTGAGATAGTAGACCTTTGTCTGAGGAAGAGCAGGTGAAGATTTTTTCCAGCATTGTGGGTTGACTCTTCACATTGCTGGTGGTTTCTGTTGCTGTGCAGAAGCCTTTTAATAAGAAGAGATCCCACTTGTTGATTGTTTGGGCTAGTTCAAGGGCAACTGAGGTTTTCTTCATAAATACTTTTCCTACACGGTTCTACCTAAACTCTGTTCCAACTGGTTCAGAGTTTCTATTTTAATATTTAGATCTTTCATCCATTTTGATTTTAGTTTACTGCATGGTGAGAAATACAGGTCTAGTTTTAATAGTTGGCAAGTTGAAGCCCAATTTTTCCAGCACCATTTATTAAAGAGGCTATCTTTCCTCCAGTGAGGGTGTTTGGCTCCTTTATCGAAGATGAGATGGCTGAGTGTGTCTGGTGTTGTTTCTACATCTTTTAATCTGTTCCACTGGTCCTCAGGTCTGTTTCTTTGCCAGTACCATGCTGCTTTTATCACAGTAGCTTTGTAGTAGAGTTGCAGGTTGGGGATTGTGATACCCCCTGCCATGTCTCTGTTACCTAGAATTGCTTTTGCTATTCTGGGTCTCTTCTTGTTCCAAATGAATTTTTGGATTTTTTTCTCAAGGTCCATGAAGTATGCTGCTGGGATCTCAATTGGAATTCCATTAAATCTATATAGCAGTTTTGGAAGTATGGCCATTTTCACTAGATTAATCGTTCCTACCCAGGAGCAGGGGATGTCTGTCCATTTTCTGATATCATCTTCAATCTCTCTTTTCAGAGTGCCATAATTTTCAGAGAAGAGGTCTTTGATTTCTTTCATTAGGATGATTCCTAGGTATTTCAGTTTTTTGGATGCTACTGTGAAAGGAATTATTTGCCCTATTTCTCTCTCAGTGAGTCTGTCATTGGTGTAGAGGAAAGCTATTGATTTTTGTGTGTTGATCTTGTAACCAGCTACTTGACTGAATTTGGTTATTAAGTCTAGAAGACTTTTGGTGGAGTTCTTGGGGTCTACTATATAGAGTATCATGTCATCTGCAAAGAATGACAATTTGACTTCTTCATTTCCTATCTTTATTCCTTTTATTTCTTTCTCTTGTTTAATTGCCGTGGCTAATGTTTCCAGAACTATATTGAACAAGAGTGGTGATAGTGGACATCCTTGTCTTGTTCCTGATTTGAGTGTGAAGGGTTTCAGTTTTTGACCATTTAGTATGATATTGGCTGTTGGTTTTTCATAGATGGCTTCTATCAGTTTGAGGTAGAGACCATCTATTCCAATTTTTTGTAGGGGTTTTATCATAAATGCATGTTGGATTTTGTCAAATGCTTTTTCTGTGTCTGTGGAGATAATCATGTGGTTTTTGTCCTTGCCTGTATTGATATAATGTATTACATTGATTGATTTTCGTATATTGAAGCATCCCTGCATCCCTGGGATGAATCCCACTTGATCAGGGTGTATGATCTTCTTGATGATCTTCTGCATTCTGTTTGCCATTATCTTATTAAGGATTTTTGCATCTATGTTCATTAGTGAGATTGGCCTATAGTTCTCTTTTTCAGTTGGGTCTTTCTCTGCTTTGGGGATCAAGGTGATGCTTGCTTCCCAGAATGAATTTGGGAGTATTGCTTCCCTTTCAATTTCATTGAAGAGTTTAAACAGTAGTGGCAGCAGTTCCTCTCTAAATGTCTTGTAGAATTCAGCAGTGAAACCAGCAGGGCCCAGGCTTTTCTTAGGTGATAAGTTTTTAATTACATTTTCAATTTCATTGGTTGATATTGGGTTGTTCAGAATTTTTAGGTCTTCTTCGTTCAACTTTGGTAATTCATATGTATCTAGGAATCTGTCCATTTCTTCTGTGTTGTCCATCTTATTGGCATATAGGTTCTGGAAGTAAGTATTGATGATCCTCTGGATTTCTGCTCGGTCTGTTGTGATTTCACCCTTTTCATTCCTAATTGCATGGATTTGGGCCTTTTCCTTCCTTTTTCTGACAAGGTTGGCTAAGGGTTTGTCAATTTTGTTGATTCTTTCGAAGAACCAACTCTTGGCTTCATTGATTTTTTGTATCATTCTCTTAGTTTCCATTGCATTGATTTCTCCTCTGATCTTTATAATTTCTTCCCTTGTATGAGCTTTGGGGTTGTCCTGCTCTTCTTTTTCTAGAAGCTTGAGGTTCAGCATCAGGTTGTTTAATTGGGCTTCTTCTGTTTTCCTAATATGCATATTCATTGCTATGAATTTCCCTTGTAAGATTACTTTCATTGTGTCCCATATATTCCAATATGTTGTATCGTCATTGTCATTTAATTGAAGGAACTGTCCGATTTCTTCTGTAATTTCCTCTGTGACCCATTGGTTATTCAGAAGTGTGTTGTTCAATTTTCACGTGTTTATGAAATTTTTTAAATTTCTTTTTCTATAGATCTCCAGTTTCATCACACTATGGTCTGATAATATACAGGGGATAACTTCAATTCCTTTGCACTTACTTAAACATGTTCTACGTGTGAGTATGTGGTCTATTTTGGAGAATGACCCATGTGCAGCTGAGAAGAATGTGTCTTCTGATTTTGTGGGGTGGAAGACTCTGTAAACATCTGTTAAGTTCATTTGTTCAAGGGTTCGATTGAGTTCTAGTATTTCATTACTTATTTTTAGTCTAGTTGATCTATCTATTTGTGACAGTGTGGTGTTGAGGTCCCCCACTACAATTGTATTAGTGCATATATGACTTTTCATGTCCGTTAGTATTTGTTTTATATAGTTGGGTGCACTAGTGTTTGGTGCACAGATATTTATGATTGTTACCTCTTCCTCTTGGATTCTTCCCTTTACAAGGATGTAGTGTCCTTCTTCATCTCTCTTAATCAGTGTTGGTTTGAAATCTACTTGATCTGCAAAGAGGATAGCTACTCCTGCTTTTTTTCGGGTTCCTGTCACATGTAATATTGTTTTCCACCCTTTAACTTTCAGTCCATGAGTTTCCTTTTGAATTAAGTGTGTTTCTTGTATGCAGCATATTGTTAGATTTTGCTTCTTGACCATTGTGCCAGCCTATTTCTTTTGATTGGTGAATTGAGACCATTAACATTGATGGTTATAACTGAAACATATTGACTTGTCATTGCCATGACTTTTTCTTTCTGTTGGGTTCTCCCCCTTTACATTGAATTTCTTGTCATGCCAGATGGGTTCATTCTGCTTTGCTTCCTGGGTTGTGATCCTCAATGTCTGATCCTAGGATGTTGTGTAAAATTCTTTGAAGTGCTGGTTTGGTGTTCAAGAAGTTTCTAAGGTGCTCTTTGTCATGAAAGTATCTTATTTCTCCATCCATTTTGAAAGATAGTTTTGCAGGGTACATCAATCTGGGTTGGAGGCTGTTTTCTTTTAGGGCTTAGAATATGTCTCTCCAAGCTCTTCTTGCCTTGATGGTTTGTGTTGAGAAGTCTGCTGTGATTATGATGGACTTTCCTTTGTATGTGATTTGTTTCTTTTCTCTGACTGCTTGGAGAACTTTGTTCTTCTGTTGTGTTTCTGGAATCTTAATAATTATATGCCTATGTGTAGATTTTTTTTTGATCAAGGCTATTTGGAGTCCTATATGCCTCACTTATCTGTATGTCAAGCTCTTTTCCCCTGCTTGGGAAGTTTTCTGCCATTATTTCTGTGAAAAGATTTTTTTATGTCATCTCCACTCTCTCCTGTTTCTTCATTGACTCCAATCAGTCTTATGTTATTCTTCTTTGCATCATCTAGCAGTTGCTGGATTGATTTCTCATGTTCCCTTGGAATTTTGAAGCAGTTTTTCTTTTCCTGGTCACTAATTGCAATCTTATCTTCTATATCTGAAATTGTGTCCTCACATTGGCTCATTCTGCTGTGTAGACTTTCAATGGAGTTTTTCATCTCCTGGAAATCTATTTGCATCTGTTTTATGGATGCCATTTGTTTCCTATGTTGGGATTCCATCATGTTCCTGAGCTCCTCTCTAGATTTATTAATCATGTCTTGCACTAGGGGCACAATTTCTCCTGTTATCTGAGAAATTATTTCTGATTTCATTTTTTCCAGATCCCCTTTTGTTGCCAGTTCAGTGGGTCCAGGTGGTTGAGTATCAGAGTGTTCCATCTCATTTCCCTTTGGGGTTGCTGTAGGTGATCTGGAAGTCTGGTTTTGAGACTTATTTACGTGTTTTCACATTTTGATTGGGGCCGGGGGCTGTTAGTGCCTGCACGGATTACCTCCTCTGAGCTGGGAGAGGTGGGACAGGGGCCGAGAGAAGCGGTAGGGATGGTGACCCCAAAGCCCTTTCCTGTGGGCTGGGAGCAGCCAGAGGGATGGTGGCCGGGAAACCCCTTCCTCTGGACCAGGAGCAGTGGGATGGCAGTTCAGAAGCCCCTACCTGTGGGCCGGGAGCAGTGGGACTCAGTACCTTGATCTGGTGGTCTGGTGTCCTCTGCGTCTTTGTAGTGTGGAACCAGGTGGCTGCCTGTCTGCAGCGGGGTGATTCGGCATCTTCCGCGTGACTCGGGACCTCGGTAGGGCGTGCACAGACCTGCCTGTCTGCAGCGGGCTGATTCGGCGTGTTCTGTGCAACTCAGGACCTCAATAGGGTGTGGCGACAATTTTTGATTTTAAGCCTATTTTGTCTGATATAACTATAGCTACTCCTGTTCTTTTTTAGTTTCAATTTACATGGATTATCTTCTTCTTCTATCTTTTCACTTTCAACTTACGGGTTTCCTTCAAGCTAAAGTGTGACTCTTTGCTTGCAGCACACAGATAGACTTATTTTAATCCATCCAATCACTGATTTTTCGATTGGAGAATGTATCCCATTTACTTTTTAAATTTTAATTCGTATTAGTACATGTTTGCAGTACATAATGATTGATTCATTATAGGGAGTTGGTACATGTACATAATATATCCTAATTCTTTTTAAGCCCCCTTCCCCACTTTTTCTTCCCCTTTCCCTCCATCTCTTTATAATTTGCAAAAGATCTGTCTCCTTCTTAAGAAAAATAAATGTAAAAAGTACTTCTTGGGGAGTGTTAACTCCGTCTATCTGAGGGGGAGGGGTAATTCTCATATTCTTGGGACAAGTGTAGTAGTGCAGACCACCATCAATTTCTTTAATCAGCCTGTACCTTAATGAAATATCCAGTCAAACACACACTTAGAAGTAGAACCTAAGAAATCTAAGAAATTACCAGCAATCTCTACTGAAGACATTGGAAAAATAACACAGGCTGTTATATTGATTCTACTTTTGTAGATACCACAGTGGCTGAGAAAGATTGTTGTATATGAGAAACTAATGGAAAAGATACCATGAAAGATTCCTGGGATTATCAGAGGTAGGTGAATACTGGTGAACAGTAGCCTAGAACAGAAGAGACCAAAGCTCCACAGACTGAGATGGGCTTGAACAGAGATTGTCAGTTGTCTGTTGCATTTTTTGTTTTGGTTTAGATTTTGTTGTGCTCCCCTCAGTTTCTCTGGAAGTATCATCTCTACAAAAATAGAATAATTTTAGTATTGGTCACATGTCTTTAGAGCTTGATCCTGCTGGGATGAAGAGGAGCTAACAGAAAATGTCAGCTAGTTAGCATTTCCCCTTTTACAATACCTGCTCTTCTGTAATCTGAGGGAAAAAAACAAAACTGAGGCTTAGACAGCACTGTGATCTAGTAACACAGGCCCACTTAGGATATCTCATAACTTTGAAAAAAATGGAATTCACAGGTAATGAAAGAAATATCTGAGAAGCTTCAATGATTAGCCTGTACTAGTGAAGTGAAAGTCTTTTTAAAGTACTTACTGATAATTACTATTGTCATTTTGTTGGTTATTTTGTGACAGTGTTGTAGTTCTTTTCGTTTCTTTTTTTTTTTTTTTTTGGTACCGGGGATCGAACTCAGGTCCTTGTACTTGCTGGCCAGGAGGTGGAACCATTGAGCTAAATCCCTGGCCCTGTAGTTCTTTTCTTATTTTCTTGCTACCTTTTTGTTTTTGTTTTGTGTAGGGTGTACTTTGATTCATTTTTGTTTATCTCTTTTTTAACTACCAAATTTGTTTTCTGGTGATTATTATAAAACTTCTATGAAACATATTATACTAGTATATTTTAAACCGATAACTTAATTTTGATTGCATATAGAAACTTTACAGTTTGATTCCATTCCTATTTTATGTTATTGCTGTTTCAGTTTATATCATTTTATATTCTGTAGCACTAGCAAATTATTGTAGGTATAATTATATTTAATACTTTTGTTTTTTAACGTATATCCTTGAATTAAAAATGATTTTTCCACCAGCATCACAGTATGTAAGTATTCTGAATTTGACTAAATACTCCACTTTATCAGTGAGTTTTATATCTTCCTATGTTTTCAGGCTGTAGATTACTGTCCTTTCATTTCCACTAGGTCTCCTCTAAACATCTCTTATAAGGCATTTCTACTAGTGATGCACTCCCCCAGTATTTATTTGTCTAAGGAAGTGTTTCTCTCTCTTTCATTCCTGAAAGGCAGTTCTGCTGGGTATAATATTTCTGGTTGGAAACTTTCTATTTAGCACTTTTAATATATCATCTTGTTCTCTCCTGCCTGAAAGATAACCACTGAAAAATTCACAGATGGTTTTATGAGGCTTCCTTTGTAAGCAGTACGCAGTCAATTGCCTTTCTTTTGTTGCTTTCAAAATTCTTTATTTTTATCTTTTCATGATTTATGATGTGGCTTAAATGTCACAAAGACCTTACAATTGGCCTATTTAAAGTTGTTTGAATTTTGTGTATTTAGATGTTCATTTCCCACTACACATTTGGAAAGTTTTTGTCATTATTTCTCTAAATACGCTTTCTTCCCTTTTCTCTTTCTTTGATCTTGCTGAGAATCACATACTATTGATTTTTATAATAGTGTCCCATCCCTGAGACTTTCTCTACTCTTTTTATTCTTTTATTTTTATTCCTGTGACTGGATAATTTCAAATGATCTGTTCTCTGATTTGATTATTCTATCTTTTGCTTCTTTAAGTATTCAGCTAATGCTCCTTATTGAATTACTTATTTCAGCCACTTTATTTTTCAGTTTCAGAATTTCTATTTGGGATTTTTGTGCTTTCTCTTTTGGAACTTCTAATTTTGTTCTTATACTGGTTTACTGATTTTGTCAAGTTTTCTGTGTTCTCTTGTAGCCTTTAAAAATGATTGTTTTGAATTTTTTGTCAGGAAATGTAGATTTACATTACCTTGAGTTAGCCACAAAACCTTCATTTTGTTACTTTGGTAGTTTCATATTTTTTTGAAGCTTGTGTTTGTCTCTTTTCATTTGGAGAAGGCACCTCTCCTAATGTTTATGAGACGGGGTGGGGGGGTGGGGGGAGAGAGAGAGAGATTCATTAGTGAGTCCTGATAGATTTTTGGGGTACTCTCAGAAATTTTCTATGGATGCACAACTCTACTTTTCTTTTTCCTTCTGAGCAGAGAGGTATTAGAGATTTTTGTACCTTCTCTTAATGCCACAAAGCCAGGCTTGGTATGGTGAGCCTCTCACTCCTTTGTCCTGGAACAGTGCCCTGAAATGTTTACATTGCAGAGTTAATCTATCCTTAAGGTCTATGTCTTCAATTGAAATCTGTGTTCTCTCTGGGACAGTTCATGTAGTCTGCATATCCATTCTCAATGGTTTTAATTTTTAGAAAAAAGTCAAGTAAGATCTAACCTAAATATGGATTATTATTCAGAGTAATGGAAGACAATGTTATATTTGTGGCTCCAAATGCCAAGGGTTTCAGTTTGTCTTTATTGCTAAAGTTGATTTTTGCAGCTTTGATTCATTTAATTTATTGACTGTATGGTGTTTTCTATTCTTTGAATTGTGTCCTTCCAAAATACACTGAGTCTTAATTCCTGGTACCTATATGTGGCCTCATTGGAAATAAGGTCTTTGCAACTGATCCATTTCAAATGAGGACTGTATTCCTATAAAAGCGGAACTTTGCCTATCGATATATGTATATACAGGGAGAATGCTATCTATAAATTGAAATTGTGCAGCTACAATCCAAGGAACAATCAGTAGTGAGGAGGAAGGTCTGGAACTCACCTTTCTCTAATACCTTTGGAGGAAGTAGAGCACTGCTGACACCTTCATCTCAAACTTCTGGGATCTCAAACTTCTTGGGACATTAAGAAGTAAGTAAGTCAGGAGACACCACCCTCATAAATGATTAATGCCTTTCTCATGGGAGTGGATCTGTTCTCCTGAGAGTAGGTTGCTAAGTAGCTAAGCTACCCCTCATTTTTCCTTCCCTGCTTGCCCTTCCATTTTTTTGACCATATGATATAGCACATAGTTGTCACTAGAGGTCCATGAGTTAAATAGACTTCTTTCACTTAAAAAATACCTAATCTTAGCTATTAATCTTAGCAACAGAAAATAGACTAAGATATTTCCCTGGAGTACCAGTATTTAAGTTTTGTATTAGAAGATTTTAAAAAGAAACTTTGAGAGAGCACAAATTATCTAAGCCACATCTTTAGGGATGTTTATTCTGGAAAAAAAATTACAGAGACTTTTGGCCTGTGACATCTATTTGTATTTGACATGCCTGGCTATAGGAGTTACATGTAACTTAAGAGATAGAAAACCCTATCGAGCTCAGATATGGCTGAGAGGTCCCCATCACTCATTTATTTCTATTTAATTAACTCTCAGCACAGTAAATATGACATTATTCAAAGTAATAAAGATGGAGCTATGACTAAAAGTCTGGGAAATTGGTAATAAAATACTTCTGTGAGTAACATAGCAATTTCACCCATTCACATCCAACTGAAAAGTCCTTTTCACAGAGAGCAGATAACCAAAAGCTGTGCTGTTAGGCACGTAGATATTTCCTGTGCACTGTAATTGCCCTGCTGACCAGTGTGTGGGTGGGTACTGTCTTTTTTTCCCCCTTCTCTGTTTTTCCTTCTGGGAGGAACTTTTCCTAAGAAAGAAAGAGGTAAGATAACATAGTTGTTATTTGCTTGAGTGTAGGAATGCAGTCATGAATAAAGAAATTTTAGAAATTCTCCTATTTCTACTCTGATACATAGTTGCAATTCCACAGCACCGTTTAATTTAATAGCTAGAAGCAGCTTGGTTAAGATATATATCTGGGTGAAAATGTCATCCCTGGTCATCAAAATATAGCTGGGATGGGATTTTATGGATGAATTGAAGCAAATCTGAAAAGCAAGGAAGCCTGACTATACACTTTTTATTGTGCCATTAAAGTCAATGTTGATGTTCGTTTCTGAACTGTCAAGATGTAAGCCATAATTTTAAAAAAGAAGCTTCAATAATAAATGCTTGCAAAATAATCATGCTATTCCTCTTCATTGAAAAATTAGTTGATATGCATTTAAGACTTATAAATGAGACTCAAAGTCAAATATTAGGCATATCTGCTGTGTAGAAGGAATTTGAAGGGCCGTGTGAGGGAGAAACAATTTAACATGCACATGGGACTTAATATGTACATTTAGCAGTCTATATTTAAAGATCTGGGCCCCTTTATTTGCATACCCAGCATACACAGTAAGCTTTCAGCCCTGCCTCTCACTGAAAATGTCTGCAAACTGCCGTAGAAGTAGCACTCCCCAGCCACTTCTAGGCTTTTAGTCTAGGAGAGTTTCCTCCTGTGTACTGACTTCCCTGCTCTGCAGCACAGGCCCTGTTAAAATAAAGACTTGCTTTGGTGTCGCTGTAAAAATAAATAAGTTTACAGATTATAGTCATATTCAGGACCTCACCTTTTCCTTTGAGCTTTACTTCACGTCCATTTTATAGGTGAAGAAATCAAGACTCAACGTTCAAATAACCAAGCTAACTAATTCAGATGAAGATTCAATTTAGACTTGAAGATTTGAAGAGCAGTTTTGAGGGCTGACTCAGCGGTATGAGGTACGGTGACTTGAAAGGCCTATGAACTAAAATGCAATCAGGTGAGTGAGTGTGTGCTTAGGGGTTACAGGGGATTTTATTTTCATATGGTGAATTAGAAGTAATGATGTGATGTTTCTGTGACTTATCCATTAGGCTCTTGGTGATGTGGGCCTGCTTCTTTGATAGCTGAAGATTTAGGAATCACCCTCTTTGAAAGATGGTAATATTAATAGGAATCAAAAAGTCCTCCAAAAGAAGAAGAAAATATTCCAGAACAAGGGCAAATGTCCAAACTTTGTGAAAATCCCACATCTGAGGGAGAGGATAGACCAGCATGGTCTGAAGGTGGGGAGGTATGTAACATATCACTGCTTCATCTGAGAGGTGGACAGAATACTCCAAGATGAAATATGTCAAAAGCACAGGAGTGCAGGGGGAATGGGGGCCCTTGGGGATAGCAGTGAGGAGCTGATCTGTGGTTGATTTTGCACTCTGTCCAAAGAATTGACTGAGATTAATATAACCCTGCTAATAAAATGAGAGCAGTATTACACTTTCCTGACTCCTTTAATTGCTCTTACTACAAGGTTAATAGACTGCTTTGGGGAATTATCTGAAATCTGATTCTCTGTAGAATCATACTCTGGTCATCATCATGGTGTAGAGGGTGAAGTGTGAAAGAACAGAATGAAACAGGTCACCCTGCATGCTCATTAGGGATGAAAGAACTGCTGGACAGCGCTCTTCTGCAGTAGCCAGGGAGAGCCTGGGTCAGTTTCCCTTGGGGTATTCCCACTTGCACAGGCAAGACTGGCACATGGTGGGCACAGAACAATATGTACCGAAGAAAATGTAGAAGTGTTAATGTGGAGAAAATCATTTTATTGTACATATCATTTTCTTTCTTTAACTCACTAAGCAGGCCCTACCTGGTGGCATCTAGCACTGAAGGATGAATGTGATTCATCCTAATAAAGATTGATCTTAATAAGAACGTAAAGTTAAGTTTAAAAAAATAGCTACTTCGTGACTTTAATAGATTTCTACCATGTTCCACCTTTGTGAGGGCTTTGAGAGCTTAGGTACAGACATTTTTCAGATGGGTGAAGTTTAGGTGATGCTGTGATGTACTGACGTGACCCAAAGATGAGACACTTTCTGCTATTCTTCCCAGTTGGGTTTTACTTATTTATAATTTATGCTCCACTTCTTCCTGAAGGGATTTAATGTGCCCTACATAATTATATTAATAGAAAAATTATAATTAGGATTTTGAAAAGAGTGCAAAAGTAATAATCTAAATGGTATGGGAGGACATGCTTGCAGATTGCCAAAATGAACCCTTTCTTGTAACTTGACACTGATTTGGCCTCTGCTTTGTGTTTCTTAATTGTCCAAGGCAAAGCTGAAATAGTTTGGTTGTAATTTTTATTGTTGGTTAAAACAATTACTCACATTTCTCTAGAGTCAAAACTTTCCCAGGAACCAAAATCTAGAAAGAAATTGTTGTGGATTCTTATAAAAGTGGTTTGGAGAAAGCAGGGTAGATGATTTCTTTTTCCTCTTTTTATTAGTACATGTTTGTGGTATATAATGAATATATTCATTACAAGTAGTTTGTACATTTACATAACATATCTTAATTCTTTTTTCATCTCCTTTCCCTCCCCTCTTTTCCCTCCCTCCATTTCTTGGTCTCATTCCCATTTGTAAAAGATCTCCCTGTTTCCTATTGTTATTTTTTATATTTTATATTTTTATATTTTATATTTTACTCTTTGATTTATTTATACTTTGGTTTTCTCATATAAGAGTAACCATATGTTATTTAAGCTTGTTGGTCTGATTTATTTCACTTAACATTATGGATTCAAGGTGCATCCATTTTCCTACAGATGACTCAAATTTATCCTTCTTTATAGCAGAGTAGTACTCCATTGTGTATAAATACCATATTTTCTTTACCCATTCATCTGTTGATGGACCTATAGGCCACTTTCAGGATTTAGCTGTTATTAATTGTGCTGCTATAAACATGGATATGTAATATGATGGACATATAATATGATGTCCGTAATATGATGTTCAGCAAAGCCCCTCTTATGTCACTTTCTATAAAGGCTGAAGGCACAGACTTGAACCTCAGGGATGGTATTTCACCTTGAGCATGAGAAAAGGTGTTTGTCATATAGCTAATTGTTTCCTTTAAAAACATTTGTGTATGTTTTAAATTATAAAGGAACTCATTTAGATAAATATACAAACAAATTTATAATAAATTTTTGTTTTTTCTCTTCAGTTAAATTTATCAAAAGATATTTTTCACAAAGAATAGATTTAAAATAAACAATTGTAAAATAAGTAATATTTTAAATATTGCCAGGGATTTAGCTCAGTGGTTCCGTCGCCTGCCTTGCAAGTGCAAGGACCTGAGTTCGATCCCCAGTACCAAAAACAAAAAACAAAACAAATAAAATAAGTAATATTTTTAAATTTATGCAATTATATTCTCAATGTTATTTCTTCCCATTTTGCCTAAGTTCTATTTTACCGTGCCTTGTTTTTAAACTCGAATAATGCATTTAAAATAAATTTGACCATATACTTGAAGTTTCTATTTGTGTTTTTATCTTTTTATCTTTTCTAATCAGTGTTTCTCAAATGATAAGCTCTGACGCATTGAAAAAGTATTCTCAAGAATTTTGTTGGCTTCAGAAAATACTGACTTTCATTCTCTTTTATTTAATAAAGTAATGCGTTTAAAGTGGGAATTAGCTGATCCTTTTAACTTGGATATAGCCTTTTAAAAATGTAATATTTTATACTTTTGTTTTCCTTTTATGCAAGAACTTTCAAAGTGTGAAACAGTCCCTGTATCTGAAATAGAGGCTTAAATGATATGAGACATAAGTAATATATGTTTCATATCTTATATTGAGTTTTGTTTTTTATTGTTCTCTAAAATGCTTTTTATACAAACATTGCTTTTAAAACTTTTTTTTTTTTCAGAACTGGGGATGGAACTCAGGATCTTGCACTTGCCAGGCAGGCACGATGCCACTGAGCTACATTCCCAGCACTAAATCTATTTTTTAAATTATTGTTAATTAAAATAGATTTTAGGACCGGGGATTTAGCTCAGTGGTTCCAGCACCTGCCTCGCAAGCGCAAGGTCCTGAGTTCAATCCCCAATCCCCAGTACCAAAAAAAAAAAAAAGATTTAAAAAATTTACATTGTATTTTACATTTGTGGCTGTACTTAAATTTATTCAAAAATATTTCTGAAAGATTTTTTTCCCTAATTATTAATATCCAGTGCACATGGATTTTTGTTTGTTTGTTTGTTTGTTTGTTTGAGATGGAGTCTGACCATATTGCTCAGGCTGCCCTGAACTCCTGGGCTCCAGCTTCCTTCTGTCTCAGCTTCCTAAGTAGCTGAGACTACAGATGCATATGACTGTACAAAGCTGGATTTTTAAAATCATTATTTCTTTGGTTAGATGAGAAATTTAGCATTTTTTTAGTCATTTTCCTTGAATATGTTGTGATTTCATTATTTTTTACTGTGTATATTTTCTTTTAGGAATATATTTTCGTTGTGTTAATTTAATCTTATTTTTAATAATTATAACCAGAATTTTGTTTTAATTGGTTTGAGTATTGACTTAATCTTTTTAAAAAATCACAATCTCCTTATTCTTGACTTTTCAATTAGGATTTATCCCTTAGTAAAACATGTCTTCAAATGAGTTTTTAAAATATTGTGCAAGATACATTTTTCTCACTATGTCTGCATTTATAATAGCTTTGCTTTCCTTCATGTCTGACGACAAGTTGGCTTCACATAACATTTTTTTATCTTTTTTTTTTTGGTACCAGGGATCGAACTTGGGACCTTGCACTTGCGAGGCTGGCGCCGGAACCACTGGGCTAAATCCCTGGCCCTCAGCATAACATTTTTGACTCACCAACTTCTTTCTTCATAATTTTGTGGTTGCTTTTTGTATTAGCACTTGCCATTTTGCATTTTAAAAAGAATCTGACTCCAACTCCATCTTGATTTTTCTGTTAGTATCATGTGTTTCTGGAAGATTATTTGTTAAATGGCTTTGTTTATTATTGTAAGTACAATATTTTGTCACTCAAGTTTCTTTTCACTAAGTTATATTAGGTCTCTTCCAACCTAAGAGCCATTTTTAACAATTGTCTCCTTTTTTATCTTATTGCAAACTCTTACTGCTTTTTCATCTCAATTATTTCTGGAATATATCTTCTTTCTTACCCTCCTCTGCTACTATCCAAGGTCAAGGCACTAGTATCTCTTTCCTGAACTCTCACTGGAAAAGCCTCTAATTTATGTATTTAAAAATTTCTACCCTGCAGTCAGTGAGACTGTTTCTTCTTTCTTATTCAAACCCTTTCATATCATATATAAATTTAAGTTATCTCAATTGACTTTAGATAAAAAACAAAATCTGTAACATAGATTTGCCACAAAAGTTTTCAAACTGTAAATAGAAAAATAATGTTATAAAATTAATTTACTAAATCATGAAATATATATACAATATTTCATGAGCTGCTATTCTGTTATTATGAGAAAAGTACTCAGATGTGTCCATTCTATTTTATTATATCATAAATATTTTTGGTACTGATTGAACCAGAGCTTCATACTGATATACATCACCAGCCCTTTTGAGTTTTTTTTTAAATTTTGAGATAAGGAGATAAGGTCATGCCAAGACTGTTTAAACTTGGGATCATCCTGCTTCAGACTCCCAGAATGCTGAGAGTGCAGTTGTGTGCCACCATGCCCAGCTTTTTTTTCTTAAAAATTACTTTTTAATTGATGCATAAAAACAAAAAATTGTACATATTAATGGGCTAGTGTTTAATGTTTTGATACATATACCTATTACATAATGTTAAAGTCAAGTTAAACGTATTTATTCCTATGGGTTATGATGTTGAAAGCATTTCTTACTGTAGGTCATAGTATAAAAATGAGTTGATGTCTTTAACCTACAATCTCCTGAATGGTCTATCCCCTATCTACCTCTTTGTCCTAGTTACTTTCTCATTGTTGAGACAAAATATTTGACACCTTCGTAGAGGTTTCAGTTCGTAGTTGGCTGGCTCCAGGGCAGGACAGCATGGCAGAGGAGACACAATCCTGGTAGACAGAAGGGAGCAAGACTTTTTCTTCTTTCCCTTTTTATTCCATCCAGGTGACAAGCCTATTGGTTGATGTAACCCACACCCAGTGTGGGCCTTCCCTCCTCAGTAAGTACATCACTCACACCCAGAACTATGGTAAACCAATCAGTGGACTAACCTATTATCGCATACCCATGATCCAACCATTCCCCGAAAGCACCATCTATGAGCACATGAGGCTCTGAGAGGGAGGGGCATCTAGATATAACTTTTAACACTCTTCATTATCATCTTGTATATGATCATCTTCACTAGAATCTTCTTGTGTCCAAGTCTCACTGGCCTTCTTTTTCTCAACCATATTCTTCAATCTACTATATATCAATTATCTTATGCTCATAGTTACTGAAGTCCTTTGGACAGACTATACTCTGTCTTGGACTCTTCACTTCCATGCTTAATTCCCAAGATCTCCCAAAACTCAGGGGAAATGTAAAATCCTTAGAGAAGCCGTCTCTGACCTTCAGCTAAGTCAATTTCTCCATAACATTCTCTCATAACACATTTCCTTTCCTGTCCTTGTAGCAATTTTATATTTAGTCATGTGATTGTCTGTTTTCCCAAATCATTTACAAGGGCAAGGATATAGCAGATGTTCTTTTTGTTTTATTTATCCTCAGTGTATTTTGTAGAATAGTTACTTGTATATGTATGTAATAAATGAATGTGTGTTCATATGCTGTTTTACCTTAGTTTGAGAGGATTGTTTTTCATTGTAATTTGATTACTGCTTTGTTTCTAACTTCTTCTTTCTTCCTACCTTTGTATCTTTCTAGAGAACATCAAGATTTCTTGTGGTGGATAATATACTGGACAGTCATAAGCATCCCTACTATATTGATTCAATATTTTAAGAAAAATTGTTTAGTTTATTAATACATGTGTATAGTATATAATGTTCACATTCCTTGTTGGAAGTTGGTACATGTGTATAACACATCTTAATTTCTTTTTTCATTCCCATTCTGTTCCCACCCTTTTCCTCTTCCACTCATCCCTTGGTCCCTTTCCATTTTTTGGTACATGTTTGTAGTACATAATGTTTACATTCCTTGTGTGGAGTTGGTACATGTACATAACACATCCTAATTCCTTTTTACATACCTTATTCCTTCCCTCCATCCTTCTTCCTCTATCTCTTCATCCCCTTCCCCTTTGAGAATGCTCTATCTCCCTACTTCCTTTATCTATCCTTTATGTTGTCCTTTACATTGCTCTTTATTTTTACTCTGGGTTCTCCATGTAAAAGAAGAAATGATTCAGTATTTTTATACTTAGACTTTTTCCTCTACTTTCTGAAATAGTTTCTCAACACTATTACTTTCAATAATTACAGGACTTAAACTGTATAGTTTTTTCTTTAAGTTGCTTACAGAAGTCTATAGCAAAGGGCCTTTTACTAGAGATATTTTCATTTTTTGAAATTGATTTATGTTATAATTATAGATCTCTACCAGAGACCCCTGCAATGGTTTTCAATCTTCTGTTTGGTGCTATGATGTAAGGTGAGAAGAAAGACACAGAGACAGAGTTAAATAGAAAAACAGGGAGCCAGGTGGCCAGTGCTAAACAGCAAAGACTTGAGCAAGCAAAGGCCTTGAACACCCAGAGCCCTCGATATTCCATGGTGACATTATAGTTAGATTGAGGTAAAGAGGCTACATGGAGTTGCTATGGATATGTTGCTGATGTAGGCAAGGCTTACAAAGGAAGAGACAAAGCATTCTTGAATTAGGAACAGAACAGATAAAATATAGATTGTGGTTAATAACCTTGTCTTTTTAGTAAAGAAGGTTTTAACTCTGGGTAAGAGTCACTCTGACCTTGGCATGTAGATATCAGCCAGACTCACTTCTATAAACAAGTCCGTTGTGGGGTTAACTCTTTACAGCCTGCACTGCTTACAGTCTGCTTTGGGCATAATCAATGGGGTAGTCCGTCACAGATCTCTCATCACTATAACCTTAACTGAGGAGCTTTCTGGAATCTTCAAAATATAAGAAATTTGTCTTGAACTATAATGCTATAAAAATGCTAACCAGTTTATTAAATACCTTTGTTTACCTGAATTCCTCAAGGTAATCAAATTTTGGGTATTGAAAACTGATAGTTTGGCATATTTCTTCTAGTAGTCTTTGGAATATCTGAAATAATAAGATATTTTCATTGTTTTACATGAGCTACACAAGTTCATCATTTAGTAAATAATGACTGGGTATGTGGGAGATTTTCTGTTTGGATTTTCTTATTGTTTGGCATGTTTGTCACACTGATGCTCAAGCTGTGACATCCTAGGGCTGTCTAGTTTCCAATAAATATTTATGTTTTTATCACTTTTTTTCAAAATTTGTACCACAGACCATAATTTCCTAAAATATTTTCCCTCACTGCTCTCACTTGTCACTGAACCTTCCATTCAGAGCTATCATTTAGAAACAGAAGCTTTATGAATCATTGAGTGATTTAAGTCAAAATGAATTAGATAGCTTCTTGGGAGATCTCCTGAGGAGACAGAGGAGACATGTTTTTCCCTATAGGTATTGTTAAATCAACACACAGGATACACAGCCAATAGGTATGGTCAAGGTTGGTTTCCCCCTTTTCTTCTTATCTGATACATGTATTTAAGATAACTCTTTCCCCATACAGAATATTTTGAATAAAGGGGTGTCAATTTTTTTGTTATTAATCTCCGATGGTAGCAGTAGAAATTTTTATTTCACCCTAAATGCTTTAGGCCTGTTAAATTGCTTGCCCTAATAAATAAAGGATGTTGATGAAGTTCATATTAAGTTTTAGAAGGCAATCATTTCACATTGTAGCATTTCTAGGTGATAATACTACAATGGACTGAGTTTGAATATTTAATAATACTGACATCTAAAATATATGTGAAGCTGGGCATGGTGGTGCATGTCTATAATCCCAGCACTTGGGAGGCTGAGGTAGGAGGATTTCTGTTAGTTTGAGGCCAGGCTACATAGTGAGACCCTGTCTCAAAAAAAAAAAAAATATATATATATGTGTGTATGAAATTACATTTATCATCCAGATAATAATTAGTATTGTGAAGATGAAAGAGTTTGAGAAATTGTTTCTCTTTTTGTTTTTTTGGTACCGGGGATCAAACTCGTGAGAAATTGTTTCTTTTGCATCTGCTCTGCAGAGAAAGACCTGCAGAGACTACTTGCAGAGAGATCTAATAGATTAATTTTTCCTACAGATGAAACTTGGATTAAACACTGGTGAATTTATGTTACTTATCATCATTGTGCTATTATCAAATTAATATTTGCAGAATATGGCATTCGGTTACTTATTAAATTCATCTTACACAAAAATGAATTGTATCTTACCAATCAATATATACACTCTGAGACTTATCACATTAATATCTTCTGGAAATTGGATCAGTGCTGAGAAGAGTATTGTCTTATTATATCAAAACAGCAGCTTGTGATGTTAGATACAATTTGTTGTATTAATTTATTATTATTATTATTATTACTGAGAGTTTGGAAATAAAAATATTGCTTTCATGCATACTATAGAGATTAATATATTTTCACTTATTTTCCGTATTCTGGGAGACAATACTTAATCACTGAAACATGTGATCAAGAACACAATCAGGGTCAAAGAATATCCATTTATTTTTTACTTAGGGCTTGAGTTAGAAAGTCTTATAGTTATTGGGTCATGATTGTATCATTACGAATTCTTGGAATTTGCCAGACCTAGTTGGAATGGACTAAGAAAGAGCATAGTAGCAAGTTACTTTATTAGGAGAATCAATAGGCTTCATATTTCATTGCATCTAAGAAACAGGAGGATTTAGGGAGAAGTTAGTTGAGCCATCAAATGTTTATTATCTACATTGGGGAGAGTGATATTTGATGAATGAGTGCATGAAGAAGAACAATGACCAACCAGGAAAATACTCAGTGAAGGCACAGATTCTCTCTGAAGTGTTGTTACATCAGAGATCATAAAGGTACCAAATTTCTGATCCAGTGTCATCTCAAAGTAAAAGTGGACAGAATATTAAAGCAATTAGAACTTCCAAGGAGCAGTAGTAGTATTCACATCACTTTTCTGTCTTAGAGCCTATATATTTGTCAGTTTTCTAAGGTTTTAAATAATTTATTTATTTAAAGATTTTTATGCAAATGTGTGATTATTATAGAAAGATGTGAAATAGACTCAAATATACATCTCTTTAATGTACTTAATAAAAAGATAGGGCATAGAAAAATAAATATTTACATGTGGGGGGATCTCACTAAACTTTGGACTCTCAGATGCAGATTGGAATACTCCCACAGGTTTAGAGCAATATTAATCCTAAAGATCATCTGAGGTTCTTGCCAATTTTAAGGAAGAACTTTTTATTTACAGGAGAATAAATAGGAGAAAAGTGAGATCAGATAGAAATGCTGTTTATTTGAAAGGTAGGCAAATTTTCCTCCATTTTGAAAACTAGACAATTTTTATCAAGTTAATTCAAATGTTGAAAATTATGAGAAGGACTATAGTCACACAATTATAGCTCATATGAGGTGCCTCATCCCAATTCTTGCAGATTCAGGACCAGCATTTGTTTTCCTTTTTTTAAGATCAGACTTGTGAAGTGTCCTTAGCTACAGTTTTGTGCCCACTTCTTTTGGATTGAACCTGAAGGCTTGGGGTTGAAAAAAGAAGACTTGATGCAGTAAGAGGCAAATGAAACTGGATACAGGGTCAAAATGTCAACAAAATTATGAGGCAGATGCTCTAAGACAATTAAAAAAGTAATGCTGAAGTTGCTGCAAGTAACAAAGTGTAGAATTTCTCAAAAAGTGGAATATTAGTATCTAGAATTTCTCCACCATACAATAGTTTTGTCTATTACAGAATTTCATTGTAGTTGGAATAATTTGGCATGTATTCTTTTGTGTAAGAGTTCTGCTATGGCTATCATAACAACATACAACAGATTAAGTGACTGAAGCAACAAAAATTTATTTCTCCTATGTCTGGAAGCTGGAAGTCCAGCATCAAGGAGTTTGTACGTTTTATTTCTTTTGTCGTCTCCCTCTTTGGTTTGCACATGGCTGCCTTTTCCCTGAGACCTCAGATTATCATCTCTTGGTTGATATGTTGTCTATGCACTGATCGTTTTTCTAGTTTTTCTAAGGATACAAAGATATTGCGTTGGGGCCCACCCATATGACCTTATTTTACCTGTCAACATCCTTAAAGGCTTTATCTTCAAATATGGTCACTTTCCTAGGTACTAGTGGTAGCACTTCATATAAGTTGGGGGGGGCATAATTCAGCCTATAATAGCTTCTTTCAATAATTAGCATATTTTGTATATTCATCTATTACTTTTAATGAATTGTTTGTTCTTTTTATTGCTGAGTAGTATTTCATTATACAAACATATAATAGTTTGTTTTATTAATAGTTACCTGGGTTGTTTTTGGTTGCTGTGTAGTGATTTTAGTTGCTATGAAGTGGTACCAATCTTTCTGTTAATTTATATTTTTATTTATTTTGACTGAATCTCTAGGACTTGAATTTCTCATCATAAGAGATGTTTGTTTATTTTCATTAGACATTTTTCTAAAAATTTCCAATGTGGTTGTACCATTTTACATTCCAACCACTAATTTATAAGACTTGAAGTAGCCACAAATTCTTACCAAGATTTAGTAATATAGATCTTTATAATTTTACTTATTCTTTGGCAATATAATAGTGTACCACTGTGGTTTTAATCTGCATTTCTTCTCAGTGATTAATGATGTAGAATTTTTTTGCATGTGCTTGTTGGCCACTTGTGTGCTATATTATAAGAAGTATTTATGCAAAGCCAGTGTCCTCAGTAGGTCCATTATATTACTGCTAAAGACTCAGCTCCCATATTGTGTCTGGTGCTTATAATCTCTCTAATCATACATGTATAACTTGAATAAATGTAGTTATCCAAAACTGTTGTGGTGAAGAAAAAGGAGTGTGTGTGTGTCTATGACCTCACATTTCTGATTTTTTTTTGGTGTGTGTTACTTTAAATAACAAACACATGAGAAGAGAAAGAGCTATAATTAAAATTGGCCTAGCTAACAACTGGACAGTGAGTTGGAAAACTATGATATTAGATCTCTATCTCATTTTACTCAGCAGTATAAATTCCAGATGGATAAAAATTCTATTTTAATTATTTTTAATCAAACACATACTCATTTTTATAAATATTGGTTAAACAATTGTAACAGAAATATTCGTCATTTATTCCACCTCCCTCCTACAGTTCTCCAAGTGTTGTTGCCCGTGGATTTTCATCTTCAAGAATTTCAACGGTGCTAATTTTTATTTCTAAGTAATATGGCTATAAAGCTGTTCCTTTATTTATCAATTTTAGACTATCAAGGTACACGAGAACTTATTGTTCTGAAGTACCTCTTACTCTCCTCAGCTCAGTCTCTCCTAAATATAGTAATATCAATTTTAGCTAGAGCAAGTCAATGTCTAAATCATTATAACATGCAACTACTTCTCATCCAGTAGACACAGTATGATAATACAATTTTTGGCTTTACAACCCTTCATTCTGTGTGTGAGCCTATTTTCTCAGTTCTCTCCTTGGATTTCAATGAGTATGTCATCTAAAATCACAAGTTCATCTAGCAAGGAATATAATGGCTAATATCAAATAATAAAATAGGAAAATGATGATTTGAGCACAGTGCACATTGGTTCAAGGCTTAAGTCCAGGAGACCGACAGACTTGGGATGGAATCTAGCCATGTGATCTTGGCTAGATTTATTTAACTTTCTAGATTATTCAAAGTTCTAACATATGAGATATTTGTATCTTTGTTCACTTGAAAAATGAGAGCGGCAGTAAATATAATTTATGAAATACTTATCATGCATTAGGAACAACATATCCTTGACTTCAGTTAGTTCTGTCATCAAAATTATTTATCTCTGTTTTGGAGAGGAAGAAACTGAAACTCAAAGAGGTCAACTGACAGTGATTCATAACTAGGAAAACTGAACAAAACTATAATTAAACCAACACAACAGCAATAAAAATATATTTGTAACCCTGTCTTTTACAAGGGCCCACAGATATTTAAATGAATAAATAAAATGCTTTCCAAAGCAATCGATGTACATTGTAGTAAGTATTCACTTGATGATACTATCTATTATTAACTTTTGTTTTGCATGGCAATTAACATGTAGGTGTTCCAATGATGACACTAGTTATTAATTTCATGCAGTGATATTCCTCTTAGTATTGAGACAAATATGATTTGAATTTTAAGCACAATTTCTCATTAAATTTTTTTCATTTACTTATCCAACAATATAGAATTGTTGTAGACTTTATAAGCCATGCAGACTTAAAAGAAATATACATGAGCAAACAGTCAATTACAATTAATATTTGAGGCAAACACAGGTGCTATAAAGGTATATGAGGATATCCAACACAATTCTGGGAGAATTTGGAAAGGCTTCAAAAGCAATTTCTACATTGAATTCTGAAGGTAAAGAAAGTAGCATGTAGCTGAAGAGATAAGGAATGAGAAAATCCATGGGAAAGTTCTAGACAGAGTACATCATGACAGATAAAAAAATCTAAAACTTAAAAATATTTTAATACAGTCAGATTCCATGTACTTTTTCTGGTCCTATGTTGATGTGTAACACGCCATCTCACAACTTCATGACTTAAATTTTGTGACTATTCATTTTGTCCCTGAATCTGCAGCCTAGATAGTTTGGTTAGAATGTCTCTATATAGCCCATTTAGTTGTACAGTAAAATCTTGAATCATGACTACCTTGCTCTGTGAGTGTTCCACAGGATGAACAAATATTTCTAATAAGTTTTAACTTTATAAATGAGCAATGTCTTGCAATACAAGTAGTACATGACAACAAATGTCACATGATCACAACTGAGCCAGTGGTTCTTCTCTGTCTCTGCCCCCTCCATTGTGAGTGATTGACTCCCAATAGGAAGGAGTTATTGAGAAGATCTTGTCTGCAGAGGAGAAAAAGGTGGAAGATTCTCTTACTTCAAATGAGATTAGGGTGATGTGTAAAATGTGGGAAACTGAAAAATTTTGTACAAATCACTATCTGAATAAGGCTGCAGCAAAGCAAGCAATGAATATGTTTAATGACTATACAATAGCATATTTCTGAAAAATCCTCAAAAGGAAGAAATAGCAAATATCATTGGATAAAAGATAAAGATTCCATTGGGCCAACAGATAGCAGTGATTCTGTTAATGATAGTAAAAGTCATCCTACACAATAACCCTCCTCTCCTTTATTTCCCTCACACCAGCCATAAAACTTTTCAAAGATAAATGAAGGTTAATTTGTTTATTTTTCTTTATATTTTGTATTTTGTTCTTATTTATATTACAGTATTATAATAATTTTATATGAATATTTTTGGGTTGTGGAACAAATCATCTGATTCTCCATTATGTATTAAGGGGACATTCCCTTTGATATATAAGAGCTTTGGATTACAAGCATGTTTCCAGAATAAATTATGCTCAAAAACTGAGGTTTTACTGTACCATGAAGGCAGTGCCACATTTTGAAGGGAAGTGGTATAAATTAAAGCTTTATAAAAATTATGTGGCCTGTGGAGGGGAAGAGGCAAAAGTAAAAGAAAAGAGAGTTCTAGAATAAAACCCTGACAGCTGTAGTTTGGATCTTGAAGATTTCTCAAAGGCTCATGTATTAAATCCTTAGTCCCCAGCCCACGGTGCAATCAGGAGTGGGTAGAACTTTTGAAAGGTAGCCCTTCTAGGAGGTCTTTTGTGTCACTGGGGCTGTGTCCTTGCAGAGGATTGTGGGACTGTAGCAACACTCTCTTCTTCCTTGTCCCCTGGCTCCCAAAATAAGCAGTTTTGCTCTTTAGGCCCAAACAGTAAGGCCAACTTATCCTGGACTGGAACTTCCAAAACGTAAAATCCAAATATACTTTTTCTCTTTATAAGTTGATTATTGCAGTTTTTTAAAAACATCGATGAAAAGCTAATTAAGATCAATAAAAGAAGTGGAGCTCAGCAATACAATTTATAGTCATTAGCCTAAAAGTTTTAATTAAAGGAGAATTAGTTGAGATCCCCAAAAGAGAATATATGAAGAGAAAAAGGAACAATTTTGGAATAAGATGCTGAGAAATGTTACAATTTAAGGAGAATGACTGCCATCTAAATCCCAAACTCTACATACATCTTCAAAAGCCATAAAAATACACAGACCCATACCCACAGCATAACTAGAAAATAAAGAATGCTATAAATGTCATTTACACACAAGGGAAATAGATATTTAAACCAGCAAAGGTAACCCTGAAGAACACAGCAACATAGAAGTCAAATGGACACTTCATAGCAAAGAGAAGGCAAAGTGCCTGCTGGTGATGTAATACAGATTTTTAAAAACATTAGTTTGTCTGTTGGAATTCTGGCTCCTGGAAGTCAAAAGGAGATGCCCTGAAAGTTCACGCAACTTACAATGGTATCTTGGTAAGTCCCCTGCTTCTGAGGAGTTGAAAGAACTTAGTGAAAGAAATGGGGGAAAACAATGAAAAATAGAAATCTAAATTAACAAAAGAGAATTACTGAATAAAAAGACAAAGCAATCTTTTTCTTCAAAAATGGTACCTTTTACTGAAGAAATTATATTTCATTATGTCAACAGAAGAGGGTGCTCTTGAACTAAGAAAACTAATAAGCCACTAAATGCCTCGCATCTCTCAACTCAGTTATTTCTTATCGACAGTCCAGTGAAATATATGACATTTAAAATATTTAAAAATAAGAAAACAACTGAAAACATTATAAAAGCTACTATATGAAGAAGTTAGAAACTAATCAAAACATTTTTTATTGATGAAAATTCTAAAAGTCCATAAGAAAACTGAATTAAATAGCATTAAATAAACATTAACACATATTTTAAAAACTTTTGATCAGAAACTAAAAAATTCATGAGAGGAAAAAGCATGAGAAGTAAATGACAGAAAGAAACAAAACCATCTCAGGAAGAAAGACTAAACTGCAAGGTGACCAAGAAGTAACAGAATCAATGGAAATTGTAAAAAGAAACATTGAGGAAGGGAATTAAAATAGTCAATAGAATAAAAATGAGACAGCCAACAGAATGAAAATAAAGAGAAAGTGAAATAACCAAAGAGAAAGTGAAAACTATAGAAAATAGGCAAAGATGATCTCATATACATACAATTGGAGTCCTTGAATAAGAAAAACAACAATAGAACAGAAATATTATTTAAAGTTATAAGTCAAGAAAACTTTTAGAAATAAAACTGGCATGTGGAAATTGACCTGGTAAAAGTGACCCAGAATGTTCAACTCAGAAATATATCCAAGTTTAACTCTTAGAGTTTGACAAAGAAAATAATCTCTGAGCTTCCCAGGACAATGGGCCAAATAACTTAAAGGGGAAAGAAATAAAATTGAAACCAGATCTCTTTGTACCAAGAGTCAAAGCAAGACAACTCTGGAACAAAAGTTTTGAAAAACAAGAACAGAAAGTGTGAATCAAAGTTTTTATAGCTAGAAAAGTTATTCAACACATACAAAGGATGTTTAAAAAGTTTTGAAAATATGAGAACTCAAGGAATGCATTATTTGAAAATGTAACTAGAAGATGAGCTTTCATCAACAAAAAAAATTTGGAGGAATTCTGACAAATGGACTGATAGTATGCATTGCATATATTTCAATATAGATTTAAAGGGTGGAGGAAGAATATATAAACATGTGCTTTTAAAAACATGCTTAGGTTGTTTATTTAATGGAAATAAAATAAAGCTCAACAACTTAATGTTAACTGTTATGTTTTCCCTTTATGATGGATAGGTAAGTCTCAACTGATTTTATTAAATGTGCATTTGGTTGTGAAGTACTTTTTGCCAGTTAATATTCTTTGAAAAATTTGTTCTTTCACTTAAAAACATTGAGTGGGAGACTGCTCAGCATTGTCTTAGGCCCGGGTGATATATCAGTGAACAAATTAGGTAAAGGTCACTGGCCTGGAGGAGTTTCCTTTTTTTAGCAGGGAGCTAGAATGATAAAAAACAGATACAACAAAATGTAAAATGTACATAGTATGTGAGAAGAAAGAAACTACATAGCTCTTTAAGGAAAATTGGACATGTCAGGGAGTAGGGAATTGGAATACTGGAGACATTCTTACTAGGTGGATGTTATTTGAGCAATAATTTAAAGAAGGTGAGAAAGTGAGCCCAATTGGTAACTGGGGAAAGAGCATTCTGGGTGGAGGAAACCAACTGGTGCAAAGGCCCTGGGGTAGGTGTCCTTGGTGTGACTGAGGTAGAGCAAGAAAGCAGGCGTACCTCAGACAGTAGGAGTGAACCAAGAGAGAATTGCCCATAGTGGCAGAGTTAAGGCAGCAGAAGGGAGCATAAAGGTGTGCCAGGCCATTGAAATGACTTTTGCTTTCACTCCAAGTGATATAGGAGGGCACTGAAGCATCTGAGCAAAAGAGTGGCAGGAGCTGATTTTTTTTTTTTTTAAACAGGATCATCTGGCTGGTGTTTGGGAATGGACTGGTGCAATAATATTGCAGGGAAACCTGTAAAGAGGCTACTGCGCTAATCCATGTCAGGGAAAATGATGACACAGGCCAGGAAGGGACAATGAAGGTGATAAGAAATGGCTGAATTCTGGATAAATTTTGAAAGAAGAGCCAATAGGTTTGCTGCCAGATTGGAAGAGAGGGTGGAAGGAGAGAGCGAGAGAAGTCAAGTAAGATTTCAATATTATTGACTGTCCAAGTAAAAGAGTTGAATCACCATCAATTGAATAGGAGGTGACATTGTGTGAAGCAGGACTGCAGGGCATATACTTTGAAAACATAGAAATAAACCAGTTCCCCACAAAAATGATAGGAGAAAATGGAAAGAAGTTGCAGAGTACAATAAACTCATTGTTTTATAGGTAATATGTAGAGCCGAAGTATATCACTTTAAATTGACAGACTTAATAGCCCATAACTCAGAGAGGGAAATGTAGAGTGAAGACATTACAGAAGAAGTTACAAAAATATAATCCCTAAAAGAAGGCAAAAATTAACACCCCTTTCTAAGTATCATAAATATGGAAAAAGAGTAAAAAAAAATTAAATAGAGAAATACATAGTAAATGTAAAATAACTGTTATGTTTTAGATCTAGAATGCCCTCCAAAGGCTCAGGTATCCAGTGTTAGGGCTTTTAGAAGGTGCCTGAGTCATCGGGGTGCTGTATTCATCCATGGAATAGTCATGGAACAGCTCAGAGCTCAGTGTGTTATTAGTAGGTGGTATCAGGTTGAAGAGGCAGGCCACTAGGGGCTGACCTGGAAAGTAAACTTCACTCCCTGGCTCCTCCTTCCTTTGCTGCTTCCTGGCCACCACAATGAAACTAGCTTTCCTCCTCTAGATCCTTCCACCATACCATTTCTGCTGTGGAGTCAGTCAACCATGCACTGAAAAATGTAAGCTAAAATAAATCTGTTGTCCTTTAAGTTGTGGGTGTTGGGTACTTTGTCCCAGTGAGGAGAAAGTGACAAAGATAGTGACATTACAGATGTAAGCAAAGATGAATTGTTAAGTGGAAAACCAAAGAATAAGCAGGGTATACAATATGGTAGTTTTGTGACAAAAAAAAAAAATGGAGGAAAAATGTACCAGAATTTAATTAAAATGATTATACAATTGAGGGTGGGTGGGAATGAGACTTGTGCTTATTTTTATGTATATATTTGCATCATGTAAATACATGAAATTAAAATAAAATTTTAAAAATGAAGACAGCAAACCCCCAAATTGAATACACATAGAAACAAATGAATTTTTTTATCAAAGTTAAAATACAACTATGCACACATAAAAGATTGTCTCAAGTACCTGACTATATATGTACTCAGTACTCTGTATAGTTGAAATTTGATGTATTATAAAAACAAAGAGTAGCAAAGAAATGTTGAACTTCCCATTGCATTTTTACTTTTGGAGTTAAGATTTCAATAATTTAAAATAATTTATATCTACTATAAGATATCCCAAATGGTTAAATATATTACTATTCTATTGTTGGGAACCAGAGTAGGCCATACATACATGGGATGAGGAAAGCAAAGAAAATCCTATGGTCTTGGGTTAAACTAGAGGGAAATATAAAGTTCATTAAAAAGTTATTGTTAAGTTGTAAAAGCTTTGAGTATATTACATGCCAATGGGAAGAAACTAGTTGATAAAGAAATATTAAAATATAAAAGAATGGGAATAATGGATAGAGCAAATTCCTAAGGCTGTAAGAAAGATGGAATCCTGCATTCAGTTGGAGTAATTATCCTTGAAAGGGAAAATGGAAATCTTCTCCACTGAGAAGGAGCTAAAAAAGACAGGGACAAACACAAATAAATGCATGGGTTCTGAGGACAGAAAGCTCAAGGACATTTTGAATAATGACTTTTGTTTTCTTTGTGAGGTGGGAAATAAGATCACCTGCTTAAGAGGGCTTGAAGGATAGGAGACTTCAGAAGAGTGGAGAAGGGCTGAAATACTCTATTGTTGAGAAACTTGCTGAGAGCAACATGAAATACTACCAGGCAGCACTGTTGATCTGGTTGAATTTGAAGACCATTAATTTGCATTAGACCAATGGATGTGATTTCATGATTTTTTTGGTGATGTTTTGAAGCCTTAGAATAGGAGAGATGTATGGATTGTCTAGGATTGGGATTTTGCTGCTAGTCCAGAACAATGAAAAGAAGAGTGAGATAATGTTATTTAGAATATTGACCAGAAAATGCTGATATAATGAACTATGGATTCCTACGTGGAAAACAAAGGAAGTGAAGACAGGAATCACAAATAGGGAGAAAGTAGTCATTTAGTGGTTGGAAAACTCAGTGAATATGAATGGTGAATATGAACATGAATTAAGGAACACATTCTAAAGTGTTTGGTGAAATGGGAGAATTGTCTATGGACCCTGCGGGAGGATAGAATGTGATATGGCTGGAAAATATGACTCTTCAAAGAGGGGATTTCACATGAGGATTGGTGGTGATTTGGATTGGTTTGAAGCACTACTAGGTAAAGAGGAGCTAGGCTCTCCTTCTTTTTATTGAGGTACCAATGGCATTGAGAGCTGCTTTCTCCACTTGAGATTTCTAGGCTCCCAGTGTCCAGGGATATATTGAAGTTTAATTAAGACAAGAAGATAGATTGAGTTCAAAGGAAAGGCCAGGGATTAAGGGCTCCAGGAAGCATAATGAAAATATTCAGAACGAGAGGATAATTATAAGTTAAGGTCAGGAGAAGGAAGTAAAATGCACTCTTCTAATTTGGTTGCTTTGAAAGTGAATCATGATAGGCTAGTTCATGTTCTTCAACTATGTATCTCTTAAACAACTGTTAGAGGAGCAAAAACTAAACCGCTACGATTTCATAGTACCATGTCCATTTTGACATGTATCCTTTTATGAAAAGTTTACTGCAAAATAAAATTTTATTTTCACATAAAAACACATTTAAAGGAAGCAAAGACTATAAAACTTACTTGGAACATTAAATGAAATTCAAAGTAAAACCTAAGTCAATTATAGTTTCTAAAGTACTATCAATGAGGATATGTGAGTTTATTTCAACATTATCATGGTCAATGAAATTAAATGGACACTGAATTGAGAAAATTGATTTCCAAAAAGTGATTCATGAATTTGGAACTCAATCTTATAGTACAAAATGTCCTAAAATGCTCAGTAATTTCTAAAGATACAACTAGGAAACTCCAAAGTAAGTAAGTCTCTAAGCAACTATAGAGTTTTTAAAAATAAAAAAGTAATGAAACTGCTGATGGAAATTATTGAGGCAAAACAAACATTTAAATGATGTATTGTACTGCATAGGTCATATTAGAGAAACAAATTATTCTTTTATGGCACATACTTTGTGTCAGATATATACATAGATACCTTTCCAATTATATACATGTATGTATATATATCCCACATATATATATATATATGTTTGTTTGTTTGTCAGAAGCACACAGCTGTGGCAGACAAGAATCCTCACAGAGATTAGAAAAGAGACAGTACTTATCCTTTGAAAAGAGGATTTAAAAGCTCTTTACAAACATTTACCTTTAGTATCATCTCTACATGATAGAAATATCAAATAATTGGCATTTTTAAATCCAAAGCTTTTTTAATGCTTTAGGACTACATGGAAATTTTCTCTTTATTAAACAAGTCATTTCCTTGAAAGGATAAATATCATTATACCCAATAAACCCTATAAAATATTTATAACTTTCAAATGCACATATAAAGATATAAAAGATTCTTTAAGTTTAAATATTTTTTGTAGCTTTGCATAAACAGATTCTGTTATCAATCTCATTAGTGATACTTGTCTACTTTTTTCCACTTTATTCATTAATAAATATTTTGGGGGGTACCTAATCTGCAGGAAGCATTATTCTGTGAAATAGGTGGGAACACCATCTTGAACACTGTAGAACAAGAAGGTAATGCAAGGCTTTTGTGGAAGACTGTACCTCTGAATTCCTGATCCATATACACTGTCCTCATAGACATGGCCTCTTGAAGAATCCCAGGCTCCTCAAATTTACTTTGACTCAAGCGAATTCAGTGTCCCTTCTACCAGCCAAATTTGATTTTCTCCTTGTATTCTTCTCTCACCAGTGAGAAAGTCCTCCTGAATGTAAACCTGATCATAGCACACCCTGATGAAACACTCCAGGGCTCTCATGCCCAAAACAGTATTTCAAAAAGATCTTCGAATGCACTGATCAAGGAGTTATGAACAGTCTGGAGAGAAGAGAGCACAAGCTGGAATGATGGCTACAACTCTGGTATTTTTCAGAATATTTTGTGTGAAATCTCCAGTATAGATTAATATTTTTCTTATTAATCTATACTGGATTTAAATTTTTTTCCATGATTTAACATTTTTTTCACCGACCTAGTAGGATTTCCCCTCAGCTCTTTGAATATAAGGTAAAGTCATCTTTTTAAAAAAAAATGCAATAGTGCAAAAGTCACTTATTTTTTCATTAGAATTCAAAATAAAATTCAGCCGAATTTCTTGAGAACCAAGGTATTTGATGATAGAGCTGAAGATGACAGCTATCAGCTCTTCAGCCCACCCACCCTGTTTCCTTCCAACCTCCTCCAACCTTCCTTAGCTGCTGAATGTCAGCTCTCCTCCTTCCTTCCAAACCCTTGCCAATCTTTGTTCTGTTGAATACACACTGCAAATATTTTTGAAGCACGGCTCAGCCATTCGTGGATCAAAATCCTTGGAACCTTCGGTGATATTGCAAGATACTGCTAAATTGAAATAATTAATGAGGAGCTCTCAGCCTGGATAGTGTTATGCTTAGCTACACAATCTCTACATTTCCATACTATGAACATCAAAGTACTATATATATACTCTAGGTGTACAGCCTGACATCCAGATGTCACTCTACATTCTGGGGTGCCCTGTGGCTTATACAAAATTGCACACAAAGGAGCATGGAGACAGGCCAAAGATGAGACTGTAACATATTCCAACTTCATTTTCATCTCTCAGCAACAACAGAACAGACAAACACCCAAAGAGGTTCAACTCCTTCCCCAGAACTATTCTTATTCAAATTATTTTTCTCCTCTTTGGCTTTTACACACTGCCTTACAATCTTAATGTCCCATCATTGCTGTACCAGCTACCAAAATGCTCCCTTCAGCTTGAGTTTCATGTGAATTTTTATGTCACTACTTCATTCTTTTTCTTTAAGAAGTCTCTATTAGCCTCATCATCCTTTCACCCTCCAGTTACCTTTACCTACTCCCCCTTCCCCCTATATTTTCAATTTTGTATTTAAGCAATTAACTTAGTAAATATCCTGTTTTAGTTGTAAGACTGGTGTCACTAGTGCCATTATGAGTTGAAGGGGGCTTAAAATTCTAGTGCCCATCATCATATTGGTTAATTGTTTGCTCCTTCACTGGACTGAGTATGGACTTGCCTGGGAACATGCCATAACTTACTTTTGAGCATGCAGCACACAACATGAGCCCGGTGTGTAGCAACAATTAATAATTGCTAAGTAAATGATGAAAATTATTATTTTCTATAAAGAACTCCCATTCATTAAAAAAGAGGGTGATTTAATCTGTAACATAACCAAGCCTACAAATAAATTTTAAGAGGCCTGTTGTGACTTTAAATCTTCTTATTTCTAGAAAATTTGTTGTGACAGTAATTGGCTAGAGGAGTCTTACCACTTAGTTTTTTTCTTCATTGCTGGTGAGGCATCACTTTTGTCTCTGCTATGTCTTCTCATACATTGTGCTGTGAACACAAGAAGGAAGTATGTTAGCTGATAATTTGCACAAACTTTGTGAAAAGTTTGAATGGTGAGTTTAACTCTAGCCACTTTTGGATTCTGAGTTTGGTCAAGGTCATAAAGTTTGTGTCAGGTAGGTAGGGCCATCCCAGGTTGCCACGGCTGCCCCACCGCAAGCACAGATGCCAAGGGTATGATTGTCACACTTCACTTCCTCCTGGGCTCTTCCTCCACCTTCAGCATAGCCTGCATGGACCTTTCCCCTTCCCTTTTTCTGCAGCTATAGCTCCTGCATAATGTATGTGATGGTGACTAGGAATAAAAGTGGATTCCTTGGGGAGAGGGATTCTATTTATCTCTCTCGCTCCTTTTTTTCTTTTGTTTTGTTATTGTGGTGCTGGGGTTGAACCTAGGGACTCATGCTAGGCAAATGACCTACCACTGAGCTGCAGCCTTAGCCTTTATATTTTCTTTTGAGACAGCCTCACTAAGTTGCCCAGGCTGCCCTAACTTGTAGTACTCTTGTCTCAGCCACTTGGGTAGCTGTGATTACCCAGGCATGTGCTACCATTCCCCTGTTTATTTCTCTTTATATCTCCAATCAATAGTCTAGTGCTTGGCCCACACCTGTCAGTAAATGTTTGTTGAGTGAAATATTAAGCTAAGTTTAATCTTACCTTCATGAAACAAATAACACTAAACACATAGAAATTGGTATATATAAGAACAGAGGTGGGGCTACAGTAAAATGGGAACAAAGAGGAGGAAGAGCTTAATGGTTGGTATGGAAAATGTTCTAAAACTTCTCATATTATATGCTCAAGTTCAACAGCAGCTCTCATAATATATTTATATGCCAAAATTTTGATTGCAGGTTGCTGTTCACAGAGGGAAACTAAAATTGGAGAGAAACTACATGGGTTTTTATATGAAGGAAGAATATAGTTTTTAACAACATACTTACAGGAAAAACCAAACCCAAAACACCGAAAGCGGCCTCTGTTCTCCTCCAGCACTGGGTGGAGGTTGTTTAACTAAATGAGGTTCTCAAGCAGGTTATAATGGAGTAAAGGAAAAAGGACAAAAACAAGACACAGTGAGGTGACATATGAAAGGAAGAAAAATTATTAAACCCGAATAAAAGGAAGAAAAATGATGAAGGCTGAATGAAAGGAAAACAGGAAGAAAAATGATTAAACCTGACAACTCTTTTGTCCAGAAGAAATGCCTTTGCTTTTCACTCCAAGGCCTGCAAGTTACTTTTCAGAAGGTATTTAACCATATTAGAATGCATTAAAACAAAGGAAGCACTACTGTCTCAAGTTCTATTTTGTTTAAAATCCATTCTTTAGATCAGTAATCTCTTCCTTCTTTTATAACCTCTGGTGCATGGAACCTTGTCCTGGGAGAACTCCTGGGCCTTAGGTTAAGTCTCTGAGAAACACATAAACTATCCCAGTCCACTCAGGTGGCTTACAGCAGATTTTTCTATACCCAGCTAATCTGTAGCTTTTGGTGTTAGGAACCCTGTGTCATATTTGTCTGGTATTGACATAATCCAAGCTGAGTCAGGATGACAGAATACATGATTTTGATTTCTCTTTACCATGGTTAACTCTTAATAGTCCGTAATAGGAAACAACAGTTGAGAATTACTGTCTACTTTTAATAGACCCATATAATTAATGGTGCATGTAACGTATTAACCTCAATATTAAAAATAACATTTAATTCTTTACAAAAATATCATAGAGAAGAAAGTATATTAAGAGTCTTCCTAATTCTTGAAAGCATCCTTAGGCAAGAATTAAGACTTATCTGCAGGCTTCAACCAGCTGTGCTGCTCTGGGATGCAGTGGCACTAGTTTTTCTCTTTCCGGCCTTTAGATGATGAAGTCTGGACTTAGACTGGATATAAAGAAGTTACATCACTTTTGCCTACCATCTTTAACACATGGTTCTTTAGTTCTTGGGAAAAATTTTCATAGTAAAGTTCACTGTTAAATTGAATGAATTGTCTGAAACCTGGTTGAGAATGGGAAAATGGATATTTTGGATAATTACATAGTCTGTTGAATTACTAATGCAACATATGTGGGCTGTTAAGTTCCAAGTAAGTAGAAACTAACATTTCTTTGGGGTCTTTGATGGTTACAGCTCAGGTTTCTTTGTCCAGACCTTACCAAACTGCTATCCCTTGAACATAACCTGCACTCTATGCCTCTTCTTTTTTTTTTTTTTGACACATGCCTCTCTCTCTCTCCATATTTTTTCTTTTCTTTTTGTTTGATTATCATCTCTTCTGGAACATCCTTAAATTCTTCACCAGAAGCTTTTTCAACTGCTTACTCTTTTATTTCCCATTATGGGTTTGATCTAGAGTAACCTCCTCCCACCTAAGCCTCACCTGTTCAGAGGTGGGGATTTTGGAAGGTTATTGAATTGTGGGGGGTTATTCTCATCAGTGGGTTAATTCATTGAAGAGTTCAGAGCTGAATGTGCCGTTAGTATGTGGGGCCTGGTCAGGAGAAGTGGATAACTGGGGGTGTGACCTGGAAGGGTATATCTCCCTCTCTAGCTCCTCTCTTTTGTTTGTGCCTCCTGGCTGCCATGATGTGAGCAGCTTTCCTCTATTCAGGCCCTGCCGCAATGCCCTTCCTGACTTGGAGAAATTGAACTATGGACCGAATACTCTAAACACCTTAGTCACAAAAACCTCTTCTTTAAGTTGTGGGTGTCAGGTGTTGTGTCCTACTGAGGAGAAAGTGACTAAGACATCTCCCATATATTTTTTGTAATTATGTTTTATTATAGTAAAAGACACATAACATAGAATTTCCATTTTAACGATTTTTTTTTTTTTGGTACCAGGGATCGAACTCAGGACCTTGTGCTTGCAAGGCAAGCGTCGGAACCACTGAGCTAAATCCCTGGCCCCATTTTAACAGTTTTAAACGTGTGATTAAGTGACATTAAGCATACTCACATTGTGTGCAAAAACTACCACCATCTATCAGCAGCAGGTTTTTCATCTTCTTAAACTATAATTCTGAAACTATGAAATGGTAACTCTCCAATAATCTTTCTCTTTGCTCCTGGAAACCACTATACTTTATGTCTCTTTGTATTCTACTACTCTAGATACTTCATATTAGTGGAAATATAGAGTATTTGTCTCTCTTTGTGGCTGGCATATTTCCTTTAACTTATTGTTTTCAAAATCTATCCATGTTGGAGCATGTATGAGAAATTTCTTCATTTTAACATTTCACTCTATGTCCCATACTTTGTTTATCCATTCATCTCTGAATGTACATGTGTTGTTTCTATCTTTCAGTTATTATACATAAGTTGGAACATTAGTGGACAAATACCTGTTCAAGAAGAGAGTAAGAAGGAAGGTATGTTATTTGCTGTAGCTGTCAACTTCTCTTGAATTTCCCTACCTTCATGCATCTTATAATCTAGGAAGAAATGCAATAATAAAAGAATAAACCAAAAAATAACCAACACTTACTCATTTTGTAAGTAAGATGATGTGTGCATGACATAATTGGTTAATCAGTTCTCAAAAAGAAGAGAGAATTGGGGAGAAGAAAATAAGCATGATACTTCTACACATAAAAGGAGTGAAGGAATAATTATTGTAAGATACTGGGGAAGAACCTTCCAAACAAAGGGAGTAACAAATGCAAAGGCCTTAATGCAAATGTCTATGGCCTCCTGGAGGGGTATTTCTGGTTGGGATGGAGACAAAAGAGGAGAAAGACCCACAATGAGGTTGGAGAGGCTGGAGACAGATCACAAATGGCTAAGGAGGTCAGTGGTAGTTATTGGGATTTTATTCAAAGTGAAATGAAAATCCTTTTATTAGTTCTAAGAAGAAAGGATTAATTAGATTTTTTAGATGGATTTTTTTCTGGCTGTGTTTAGAGAGTGGATTAGTTGAAAGCTGTTGATAAAGTGAGAGTGCAGTAAAGAAGATTCTGACATCCCACTTGTGAGACAGAGAGAAATAGGCAGATTTGAGACCATTTGAAAAGGTAAACAGAGAAGTTGATGATGGATTAGATGTAAGAGGTTAGGGTGTGGAAGTGTCCTTTATAAATAACTTGAGGAAGGGAAAGATAAAAGACACTACATTCTTTTTGGAGGTTCTGTGCTACCAGTCCTGGACTAGGCATGAATGATGTAAAAGAGGTAGATGACTTCTCAGTAAGTCATACCAAAAAATCGTATTTTGGCTCTTTTGTCATTTTAATGAAGTATAATGAAACTGAAAATAGTAGTCAAGGTCTTTCAGCTCTCCCAAAGTATGTAGTTCAGAAGGAAATTTTTATGACAAGGTTTGTTTTGTTTCCTTCATATATAGAAATTTACACTGGTGTAGCTCCAAGACTTGCAAACTCTAATAACCAGAGTTTATAAGGTGTTAACTAATGGTGTATTTGGGGTGGAGAGTATACATGTAAAGAGCAAAGATCCAAGTTGGTGGATTAGGGAAGTTGATGGATTAGGTAAGTGGTGGAAGTCTCTGAAGGAAATACAAGACTCAGATAATCAGACAGGAAAAACCCTAGGCTCTGACAAGTATGGGCAGCTAGAAAACCACAATACCTGTCTGGATGGTTGCATGTGAAGCAGACAGGAAACTCTGCTCCGCGCTAGATTAGTGGAGAGCCAGGAGGAACAGGTATGGGTGCTATCACAGTTTTGGGTACTTGATAATTTACAAAGTGCTTTTTCTTGATTCATATTTTTTAGTTCTTATCATGAAATAGGTAAGGCAGCAGTACTATTCCACTGTTTTACAGACTAGAGATGGGGTGTTGCAATAGTGATACAGATGATTTTAAAATAAAAGGACTATATTAATTTCACTTAAAATGGAAAACTATGTCAAGGTTGGGCTCGAGAGGAGTGGCCATATTTATTTTTAAAGCCATGTAGAATATCTTACCTTGCACCCTCAGAACTACTTGGATATCAAGAAGCCAGGGATCAATGTTTTGAAGTTAAGAGGGTTTTAACATTCACCTACCATGACTCAGGGTCCTGAATTATTTATAAAACCACGGTAAGAAAACAAACAAACCTAGTCATGAGGATATTTTTTCTGAATTAACTGCATAATTTGGTATAACTAGAAGACCCTGATTCCTATTTTTCAGTTTCAGCAGACTTCACTAAAATGACCCGTTAAAAGATGACTTTTATGACTTACTGGTTATGTTAGAATTTTATATAGGTTATTTTAAATACATGGTATTGGGGTTTCATGAAGATTCTGGAAGCATTTTGTAGATATGTGTCTTCTCAAGAAAGTAGTAGATGGGTCGGGGATTTAGCTCAGTGGTTCCACCACCTGCCTCACAAGCACAAGGTTCGATCCCAGGTACCAAACTTCAGAGAGATGGAAAATATACACTACATGATGATATGTCTCATTATATTTGAACCTCTGTATGTTCTCTACAGAGCTTTAGTGAGTATTAAATTTTTTTAAAATCTGAATTTCTAAATTGGACATGGTACTCTATTAACACATTATGTGTAGCTCATATATGTACATGTATGTATCTGTAGCTAACTATCTGAATCATATTTTTTTCATTTTAATTCAACAAACATTTATTAAGAGTTCACTAGGAATAAGACTTATGATGATTGGTGCAGAGAACTCTTAATGCAACAAAGGATATAATGAGTTTTCTAAGCATGAGAGGAGAGATAGAAAATTAAAAAGGTGAGGGATTGTTGTTATTGAAAGGATCAGGGAATAATTTAGATATTTGAACAGGATCTAGAAGATGGAGATGGAGGTAGGACATGCCCAGCAGGGAACAGTGAAGACTAAAGCCAGAAAGTGGGAAAAACATAAATTTACTTAGAAAGCCAGAAACAATGACAGTTTACAAATTCCTTAGATACAGGCTGGGTGGTAGAGGGTCATGCTAGAAAAAACTATTTAGGTCAGAATGAAATATGTGAGCTTAATTCTGTAAGTGATGTGGAACCAGTAAAATAAGTATGGCATTTAACAGTGAGGAAAAATCACAGTGATTTTGAAATATGGATGAGTTTGGGATTGGAAAAAATCTAATGCTATGAAATTGAGAACTCTAAGAATGCAAGTTAGGGCTAGCAAGGTACAGACAAGGACAAGAGCAGTTGAAAGGAAAGAGGAATGGATGGGATAGGCCATTTGTGTGTGTGTGTGTGTGTGTGTGTGTGTGTGTGTGTGTGGAAACGATGCACATTGGACTCTTGGTCAGCTATAGTTATTTCTGCCCTAAGTACTGAGTCAGAAATTCTTTACCTTTTATCAATGCAATATGTTTTCTCCTCAAGTGTACTTTTCAAATGTGGCTTCCACCTTGTATAAGATCAAAATTGTGAGAAGCAGAGGGAGAGAAGCTTCAATATTTTGTTGTGCGCAGTGAGCAAATTTTGTTCAGCATTTGCTTTCTCTTTGATATTGAGGGCCTTTAGAAGCTGGGGGAAAGGATAACCTTACCTCATAAAGGGACATCCCTTTATTAAGGTAATATGAACAGGAAGGGAAAATTTGTGTAGAAAGAAAAGCCATTAGGCCAAGGCAAGAGGTTTTGATGGCTGTCATAGGATTAGAGAAAGGTCCAGAAATCAATTTCAAGTCTCCATCTCTCCCTCTTTGACAAATCTGCTCCTTCAACCTACCTCAAGGCCAACTACACCCTTTTCCAAGATCTTCATGAGCCATTCAGGCCAACCCTTGGTGACTCAGTACCCACTCAAAATCCAGTATGGACCCAGGCTCAGTTTGAAACTCTACTTATACTTTGATTTCTGTTTTCCAGGCTCCATTCTAGCTTCTTCTTTGGCCCTGTCCTCCTCCACCTTTCCCCTGGTCTGAGACTATCCCTTATTCTTGTCTTTTCTTTTGGATCTCTGATTCTGAATGTGAGTCCAGATTCCTGACACACAACCTGCTGAGTACTTGGCTATCCCATACCATTATTGTATTCTGAATACTGCCTTTCAAAAATTTATGTGTTGAACTACTAATGCTCAAGGCTGTAATAATTAGAAGGTGGGGCATATGTCTGATAATTAGGTCACCAGGGCTCTGCCTTCATGAATGGGATTAGCTAGTCATCTTATAAAAAAGATCTCAGAGGGTTGCCAATCCTTTTCATTGTGTGAGGACACAGCTAGAAAGATCCACCTGAGAGCCAGAAAGTAGACTCCTACCAGACTCTGAATCTTCTGGTATCTTTTTTTTCCCCCATTAACTTTATTGGTACATTTTAGGTATACAATACAGTTACATTCATCATTGGGATCTTGTACCATTACATGAGTCTCTTGGTTCTTATTTTTTTTCCCCTTCCCTTGCCCTCCCTAGCTTCTGGTAAATTGATCTCAGATTTCCAGCCTTCATAACTGTGAGAAATGAATTTCTGTCATTTAAAAGCTACCCAGTTTTTGAGTATTTTCTTTTAACAGCCTGGACAAACCAACACACTTGCTTTTCCTGAAACTCTTCTTTTGCTATGTACTTAAGATACCTAGCTATCTTATACCCCTCTCACTCTTCTCCTTGGTGTGGAATTTGAATGGAAATACCATGTGGGAGCTTCCAGCTGCAGCTCCTCTGTCATTCTGCCTACAAAATAAGCTATTCAAAGGATACCACTGATTTTACTGGCTTTATCTGCTGATTGCTAAGTTCAGATGGAAAAGATTAAGTCAGGTCTAACTGAAGAGCTATGGAAGTGAAGGACAATATTATGCAAGAAAGGAGAGAAATCTGAAAACAAACTTTACCAACTTTGGAATCTGTTCATTTTTCTTTTCATGGGAAATGCAACCTTCAGTGATTCATGATTCTATGCATATTGGTGAGACTGTTTTCATTTATATTAGTTATGCAAATTGTGTAATACACAGAGGTGATGACTCTGAGTGATGTACATTTAACTGCTTATTATGAACTAAAATACTATCATAGCTATCCTCTTCCTTTAGAAGTGGAAAGAACCATTTATTCCTCAGTCTGGTTTTGGAGCAAATCATCCCTCAAATATCTTTCTAGGTACATGTTTCAATAGCATATTTCAGGGAAACTAGGTATTACTAAAAATTAAAAATGCAAAACACTAAGTAGACTAGGAGATATTTATACAAAAAAATACATGAGAAGAGAAAAATTCATTTTCTGTTTTACAGCTTGAATTTCCTCACCAAACTCATGTTGAAATCCCATTCCCATTATGAAGTATTAAGGTGAAGACCAAGTGAGACTCTGAAGACATAATTAGGTCATGAGGACTATCTTCATTAACGTGTTCATGGATTAACAGGTTAGTGAGTTATCTCTAAAGCAGGACTGTTATAAGACCTTGTTTGACTCTGTCACTGGTATGTGTGTCTCTCACTATGTTATGTCCTGTACTGCCTCTGAACTCAGCAGAGTTCCCACCAGCAAGACCTTGTCTAGATGTGGCCTCTCAATCCTGGACCTAATACCTCCAGAACTGAGCTTAGTTAACCCTTATTCTTTATAAATTACCTAGTCTGTGATATTCAGTGATAGCAACAGAAAATGAACCAAAACAAATTGTAATGGTCAAAGATGTTACTATTTACAGTAGCAATGTTTATATAATAAAATAGTAATTTTTCCTCCTGGGTTATTATGATTTAAATGATATATATATATATATATACACACACACATACATACATTCCATATATATATGGAAATCTTTAACATTCTTATGAGATATTAATATTTACATCATGTTGACCACTATGATAAGGGCAATATCTTGTACTTTGAATATTTCAATTTTTTTTTTTGGTACCGGGGATCGAACTGAGGACCTTGCGTTTGTGGGGCAGGCGGCGGAACCACTGAGCTAAATCCCCGGCCCTCAAATTTTTTTTATTCAATAAATGTTTGTTGAGCATCTACTGTGTTAGTCCTGGGTATACAATGGAGGACAGGACATGTTTCTTCTTTCATGAGTTTCTCTCCAAAGACTATAACCACTCAGGTACTTGTGGTCACTAATATTAATGGGATCATATTATAGTGATTAATTTATTCATTTATTAAGTAAATAATTATTGACAACTGACTATTCAGGCAGCGTGCCGAAGATTTAGCATGAGCAAAATGAATAGACTCCCTGCCCTTAAGAAGCTGACTGCCTATTAGTATATGGATACAAGAAAATAGCCTCTGAAAATACATTGTTTTAAATTTTACATGAAGAAAGTCCCTTAAGGTATGGAGAAACAAGGAGGGGCATTCAACCATGAGTTAAGGAGCCAGCAAAGGCTTCCCAAGATGAGAAAGATCCAAGCAGCGACTAAAAGATACAGGAACTAGCTAGAGCTCTGGTATAGAGCAGAGATGTGAGGCCTGGAAACAAGCCAGGAAGGCAGGTAGTGTGGTTAGTGTGGAGAACCTCATGGAGGGCCTGGGATGGAGTATGGGGCAGGAGAAGAAAGATTGATCATGAGAGCTTTGCAAGCCACAGTGAGACCTTGGACTAGAACCTATGGTGTAAGAAGGAACAACTGAAGTGTTTGAAGCACAGAAGAGCCATGATTAGGAATGGGTCTGTGTAAAGAATATACTTGCACTCCCACTCCATCCCTGAAAGCTTTGCCACTCCAACGGATGGTTTATATGTGTGTTTTATTTGGCATGGGATTCAGGCTCAGATGTTTCAACTTATCTGAAGTCAAATGTCAATTTAAAATTACTGTTTACAGAGTACACTGCCTTTTCAGTTGGGATGTTTTTCCTTGCTCCTTTACCCTAGTAAGCACCATAATCTTGGGTCTCTATTTAGATGTCCCATAGTGGATACTATCCTCATTTAGAATGTGAGCGGGTGGGTCCCAGTGATTCCAAAGAGAGGAAATGCTTGGAATGCTTTTTCCTGTCACAAAATCTATTCCAGAGATGCACTATTCCTGTTCAAAACTATTCTTCAATTTCTTCTAACATCTGGATGAGACCATCATTGAAACTCCAACATCTCTTTAGCACCTGCTAGTGTCTGTTTTAACAAAAAATGATTAGATCCTAGACAAGATCTGTCTGCAGGCAGCTGTGCTGAAAAAGGGAGCCTGAGGCATACAGGTCCTGGCAGGGAGTGAACAGAGCACCTCAGGGCCTGCATCCTGGAAGTTGTAAATGTGAAGAGATTCAGTCATTAAATTCAGTTCATGCAAAGGAGTTAGACCCTTATATCTGTCTGTTGTGGTTGTATAATGGGGATGCCACTTTTCTGTGGATTTCCTGGTGAAGGTAATTTAGTGCTATGCCTTTGTGGTAAGGGAAACTTTCTGGATTTCCTGAAATACAAGATGAATTTCTATGGTCACGTATCATAAAATCTTGTTCTGAGTGTGCTTGATGGACCCCTGGACTTTATGTATGTGATTTTTTAGTGTGGCATATTTTCATCTTCAGTGCTATTTTATATCTTCCTTCAGAAGAAATCTTTCCATGGCAGAGAAATAGATCACATGCAAGCCAAGATGTTACTAATGCAGTTTCCTCTTTTTCCTTTGCTTCTCTACTATGCTGAGGCCTAGAGCTGACCTGGGGGCCTGAATTGGGCTTGCTTCATAAAAAGTAAAAAAGAAAAGACAAACTCAAACCCATAGTTTTACACAATGAATATAAGCTTCTCAAGGATTTTACTGCTGAGCTAATATAGACAATAAAAGCTTTAAAAATTGGCACTTTAATTACTGAACAGATCACAAAAAGAGATGCATACTAAAACAAACAAAATAAAATGTGGTGATAAAAGGGTTAACATTCTCAGCATCCAAATTTCTCTGATGACACTGTCCTCCCCAGCGCATACTGAGCAGTCCTGAGGCACTGCACTAATGATGACTAGAAACAGCACAAGGTAAAAATAAATACAAACCCCATTTCTTTCCTTCCAATGAGTTAATGCTCTATCTTTACCATAAAGGTTAAAACACACAAATATCCTTATCTAAGTCTGAAGGGCCTTTTGTAAGGCCTAAGCAAGAGGCCTTGGCAGTGTGCAACTTTGTTGTGCAACTTTAAAAACAGTTAAGTATGTTCCTAAAGGGTCAACAGGAACCAGGTGTCCTGGAAGAAACATTCCTGAGATACCTAGATTGCTAAGACCCTTCCCCATGACTTTAGTCCTTTATAAAACCCCAATATCCCACCATGACTTTGTGATTTCTGTCTTGGAAACTCATCCACTGTACCTCTTGACAGTGCACTCTGATCTAAACAAACTTGTCTTCCCTATATTCCTTGACTGTTGGTAAGTTCTTTTTCACATCAACAGCACTGGTCCTCCATATGCGATTTCACATGACACAACACACACACACACACACACACACACACATTTACAGCATAATAGCTATTGCAATCTTAACCTACTGTCTTCAAAGGTGAGAGTATACTTGTGCTTCAGTTATTGTTTAATTGTTGAATATATTCTCTTTCTTATAGTTTCCTTCCCATATTCAGAAATGCTCAATTTTTAAGTTAAGCAACAAATGGCTACATTTTTTTTCTAGTAGGACTACTCTGAGCCCAGCACTATCATCAATATAACCCTATATTGACACTTAGCTTTAATTCAGTGTATTCTTATGAAGAGCTCACAGTTTATGAATGAGTGTTATACATACATTAAATGCTGGGAAAATAACTAGTAAGGTCACAATAGAAATAGAGGACTGTCAAAAATAAAGAGAATTTGTAAAGAATGTTAAAATTGTAACTATAGGTTCTCCACTAACAATAGGAATATATTATTTCTGTGTGCACAGAATGTGCTTTGGTTCAGGTAGAGAGGCAGAGAATATCTGAATTGTTCAATGTTTAAGATGTATTCAGCTCTAAGTCTGCCTTTGTGTTGACCTGGTAAATGTATAACAACTGGATTTCAAAAAGAGATAAGAAAAAAAACAGGAAGGAATGATGGGAGGAAAAGAAGAGATAGAAGAAGGAATTACGAGTAGGGCAGAAGGAAGGAGGGAGGGATGAGGGGAGGAAACAAGGGAGAAAAAAGGGAAAGAGGGAGGGAGGGAGGAAGGAAATGAGAAAAAAAGCCCTGTTTTGTAGTGTTTGCCAACCCACATGCTATAAATACTCCCAAGGATGGCCAGTTTTAATCAACCAGTTAGACATCATTAAAAGAAGAATTGGGCCAGGGATTTAGCCCAGAGGTTCCGTCGCCTGCCTTGCAAGCGCAAGGACCTGAGTTCGATCCCTGGTACCAAAAAAAAAAAAAAGAAGAATTGGGGAAAAGATGTAAATGATTGACTCTTGCATGATGGTACCATATGACTCCAGTGTCCCTGTTGACTGTAACTTCCCCTGCTTCCAAATCTGGTTGCTCAATGCTATAAGCTTGGGTTTTGTAGAAGTAAATATATGGAATGATAATTTTAGTCTCTCTTTTTTTCTCTCTGATATAGACATAGAATTAACACATATGAGGACAAGACTTTCTGCTAGATATTATGGATAATAGAAAAAGATGTAAGACAGTGCTTAAAGAATTTACTATCTGGGGCCGGGGATTTAGCGCAGTGGTTCTGCCACCTGCCTCGCAAGCTCAAGGACCCGAGTTGGATCCCCGGTACCAAAAAAAAAAAAAAAGAATTTACTATCTGATTTGGTATATACAAACCACAAAATATTGAAATAATATAAGTAATAGTTTAGGCAAATACAAAAATATAAAGAAAGATAAGAGGTCCATGTAGACAATAATTATCTGATGAGAAAGGAGCTTGAAACAATTCTAAATGAAGGCTTTATGAAGAGACATATTGAGAAAACTTGATGGACATACGGCATTTGGATGTGTGCCATCTATTGAGAAGTCATGAGAATGAGACCGAATACATTTTAGCAAAAAATATGTAAACAAAGAGAGAGGAGCAAAGCATTTCTGTAGACATATTTTCATAACCATGGCTGATAGATACTGGACAGTTACTCTGTGCCGGACAGTGCACGACTTCATCTAGACTATCTCATTTGCTCTTCACTGATGCTGTATTCGTCAGGTTGCTGGGAGTTGAAATGAGACAGTATACTCTGCATGAAAGAGAACATAAGGCTTAGAGACATTAAGCCAGAGGCTGCAGTCACTTGGTTGGTAAACAGTAGAGCCGGAGCATAAATTTAGGTTTGCCTAGTCCCACATCCCAGCTGTGATCTTAAGCACATCACTAAATTGAGAAGCAAAGCTAGATATGTAATTCTTAGGGAAAGATCAAACTTTGAATATCAAGAGAAAAGAGACCAGATGTTGTCATGCAGGCTAATATACATCTCTCTTATTTTTGGTACCAGGGATCAAACTCAGGACCTTGTACTTGTCAGGCTGATGAGGTGGCACTGAGCTAAATCTCTGGCCCAGTGCAGGCTAATATATGGAAAATCTGTAATCAACCCTTAAAAACTTGATCAAAAAGTGGATTAGGGCTGGGGATTTAGCCCAGTGGTTCCATCGCCTGCCTCACAAGCGCAAGGACCTGAGTTCGATCCCCGGTACCAAAAAAAAAAAGTGGATGTCCTTTCCTCTTCTCCTATGATTATCTTCTCTCTTTTGATTTTGGAGCTCATGTATGGATAACTGGTACATAATGGGCACAAAGGACAATTAGTACAGAAGTTTAAGATAATGTTTTGTGAATTAGGGAAGTCTGTAATCAACTTTAAAAATTTTACCATGCTTAATCAGAATATACACAAAGATAAAGCTTCCCTATCAGGAAACTACGGCTTCTTCAAAACTTCTTCAAAACGTTTCTTGAATTGTGTTTATATAAAGTTAATAAAACAGGTTAAAATATCAAAGACCGACACTTTCCTTTTTATCTTCAGGATGCATATTAATAACAATTGAGCATTTATTTCTCATTGTGTTGACAAATTTTGCCACTGTACAAAGAGATTGGATTGTCTATCAGCTTTTTAATACTTTCTTTTTGTCCCCATAATCAGGAAGCGTTTTAAATGAATAGGTGTCTGGAGAAGAAAAGTACATTCTTTTAGATAAACAAAAATGTCTTGGCCTTTGCTCATTTATCCCAGGCAGCAAAGAAGAGAAACTATTAAATATTTAGTGATTCCTTCTTAACATAAAAAAACTGCTTATTCATTTAAGGAAAGTCTCTACAGTTTAAATGTAACTATTTCATATCCAAATCATTAAACATATTGACAAATAACTTTTTAGAAAATACTTATACTGCCTATGAATACCTTTAAAGTTCAGGGGAAGAAAGTTTTCTTTCTCTCTGAAAGAAAGCAAACAATGAAACTGCTTTGCAATTTATAGATAATAGAATGGGACAGTTTATATTCATTTTATATTCATTTTTTAAAAAATAATTCTTCCAAAGTTCTAATTTAATTTTTATTTCAAATAGTCTATAAGCATTTCTTTCTGTTTTTCTACACAGAAAAGGAATGATGAAAAGAAATTTTCATTTTGCAATGAGTGAATAGGCCAAATATTACAAAAGTTTGAGATAATGCCATATAAGTTGAGTAAGAATAACAACCTTAACTTGGAAAACCATTAAAAAAAAAAAACAAAGCACTACTGATTACTAAAATAAAAAAAAATACTTGAATTGTGTAAGGTTTCTTTGAGTCACTGGTTTTAAAACTTTCTTTTAGGTGCTGTGTATCTATTTCAGAAACCAATAGAAGATAGCTTCACAAAGATATCTTCACAAAGTTACAAATTTTAACTGTGCTAAAGAATGTGTTAACTTGTCTAAAAAGTTCACCTTTGGTTCTACTAAGGTCTTATTTTTACTTGGCATACCATCTTACATCTAATATTTTGATGCATTATCTATATTTAATTTCCCATTTATAAAAAAGTAAGTCAACCAACTTTTGTGTTTAGTATTTTTCTTTTTCCCAACTAAGTTCTTTTTTTTTTGGTACTGGGAATTGAACTGGGGTCCTTGCGCTTGCGAGACAGGCGGCAGAACCACTGAACTAAATCCCGGCCCCCAACTAAGTTCTTAAAACATTTCATTACAGAATATGTTTTTAAAATTCTAAAGAATCAAAATTTTAAAACAAGATGATTTCTTCACTGTCTTTCCTTTATATTATTTTGTTGATGGATTCTAGGATTTTTTGAAGCATAATTTTAAGCATGTAGTATGTAAAAATTTATACTAATCTCTAGTTTATGGGAAATGAAAAAAACTTTAATTTTAATGTTTCTGGCCATATAGTTTTATGATCTTTCTGGTTAGCTTTGCACTGGCTGCTGAGCAGAACTGTGGAGCTGACTTTTTAATAGTACAGGACAGAGGGGAAACAAGGAAACTTTTAGAATGATATCCAGGCATTAAGATTTTAAAAAGCAGAACAATTAAAGGATTTTCTCAAGCTTTATGTCTTAATCATAAAATCCAACAGCCAGAAGCTCTGGGGCTTAAAAAAAGCAAACAAAAAGCTGTTCTGACCATACTTGACAGACAGAGCGTCTTTAGTAAAACAAAGTTACATTTGTAACTCATTTTGCATTCACTTTTATTTATGTGCTCTAGTGACTAGAATAAAACAACTTACCTTTGATAGCAGTTACCCACCTACCACCTAATGTATCACTGAGGGTTCTGGCATGTGGATTCATCCTGTCTTATAACACCTACTATGTGAACTTCAGTCAGTAATCTTTGGGATAACTAATTCATGAGTGTGTGTGTGTGTGTGTGTGTGTGTGTGTGAGGCTGTTTCACAGTCCTGTGGACCAGGGGACTACCCTCTACCTCAAATAATCTATAGTGTAAATCAACTCTTGCCTATCTTACTTAACCTCTTCTCTCAAATATTTTTCTTTTCCTCCTTCCCCATTTCCAACCCATCCATCTGCATAGTTATGAGTGAGTCATTTCAAGGGAAGAGGAGGGGAGTCTTCAGACAGCTCATATCATATGAGTCTCCCCGTGTCTGTCTCTCTGGCCCTGTTCTCTCTTGGTGTCACAACACATCAGTGTTCTTAGTGGTAACAGACATAGATTACAGTCCCACTGGTTCGCCACTTCCTTCATGTTCAAGACAATGAGGCCTGTAAAAGCAATGACGGTTATTTGGGCAATTAAGTGGTTAGGCATTGCTAACTTAACTTTTTATTCCACTGATAGTACTGGTGAGTTTATAAAAGGCAATGAGCAACTGTTGCTCTTCCCAGCATTTTAGTATAGCAGTTTTCTGCCTTGCACAACCTACAAGAATATTTGGTCTTTTCAATTTCAAATAGCAATGCACTTTTATTTCTGCTTAAATCTTAAATTGGCTCCCACTCCACTGATTTCTCTTTTTTTAATACGGTCTTCTCATATGTGTGCTCCATAGACATATCGGAACAGGGACAGCAAGTACAGTTTCTTTTCTGAGATTGACATCTTCTGTTGATAAAGATACAAGTTAATTTGGTTGACAGAGAAGCACACATAGAGAAAAAACTTTCTTTGTGGAGATATAATGTGCCAATTCTACTTCTATTATTAGTTCGTTGAATAGTCTCAGTCAGATTCTGGAACCATTCTGCTTCTGTTTTCTCCTTTGTGAAAAAAAAAGAAAAAAACCCAACAAATTGGACAGACAATCTGTAGGTCAAAGGAATATTACAGAATAGTCCTAAAACACTCAAGATATTAAAAGAAGTAGCACTGAGCATGAAGGATGCTACTTGTTTCCAGAGAATGCATAGTGTAAACTACTAAATAGTATGAACTATTCATAGTTTGGATCATCCAAAGAATGTTCAGAATTTTTTGGAATACTAAAATGATGGTTGAGTACTTAGTATACAATAGAAAAGGTACAAATGTGTCCAGGTTAGACTAATCTCACAAAGGAATTAAGAAAAGCTCTTTTTACAATCTCACTAAATAAAAGGCACATTTTAAACAAAATGCATTTACATAAGATGACACACCTAATATGTCCATATTCTTTTGCTCATGGAAATATGTGCTTTCCAGTAAATAATGGTTTAAATATATGATCTAAATATGTGATATGGGACCATAAACAGGAATCTTATTAAAATATGCCCCAGAATTTATTGTTACACTTTAAAAAAACTTGGATATTAAACATTTTAACATTAAGAATATTAAGCTTTTGGGCCGGGGATTTAGCTCAGTGCTTCCGAGGCCTGCCTTGCAAGTACAAGGTCCCAAGTTTGATCCCCCGTACCAAAAAAAAACAAGAGTTTAAGCTGTTGATGCTAAGTGCTTTTACTGTGGTACTTCTTCCACATTTGTATTTGTATTTGGTAAGGGAGACCAAGGAGGAAAAAGATTTAATTTGCAAAATAGGATTGTGTCAGATCAAGACAGCAATTAATTCTAGCCATCTTGACTCTTCATGGAAAGGAGTTTCTTCTGAGTGTCTGAAGTGTAAATTTGGGAAGGACATAGCCTTAAAACTGATTTCAAAGGTAACCCAGTGTCCCAAACACAGTTTTATAAATCAGAATTAACATCTGGAAATTGTTTCTGAAAGCCAAATGGAAGTCCTTAAAACTCCTGGAGCCCAGTTGATGTCACCCTGTTACCAGTTTCCTGGGCATTCCAGCATTCTCACCAGTTAAAGTTTCCTCCTGGTAGCCTTGTGCAGTTATTCAGAGCAGCGGTACATAGGGCACCTCTCTATAATCCAACTGAGAAACTGGACTGCCAGAGATCATAGTGGCTGTAGTAATTTATTTTCAGAAACAAGACAAGGCTACCATTTAGGTCATTCACATGTTTCTGGCCTCTTTCTGGAAGAGAAACCAAATCCACACACCTGCTTGCACACGCAAGCTCACATCAAGTTCACTCCAATCCAAGTCAGCTTAATGATCTCTGAACAAGCCACTGATTTGGTTAGGTCTCAGGCTCAAGGTCAGAAACAGCAGGACAAGGATGAAAGAGAGGGAAGAATGGCATATTTTGGAATTCCTTTTTTTTTCTTTTTAATCCTGACACTTTTCAAGAGGAAGAAAATGATCACTAAGGGAGTAACAGGTGAATAAATTATGGAGATTTGGACAAAAAAGTTTGAATATTTATTGACCTTTGCCTCTGAATCATTAGGTGTTTTCTAGGTATGTGTGTGTGTGTGTATGTGTGTGTGTGTGTGCCTGCATGTGTGTAAATGTGTGATTATAATAGTCCAAGTGCCAAAATAAGTTAATATCATTGAACATTTGTTTATCTCTTACATGAGAAAATAGTAGGAAAACACAAATGAAAGAGATTTCTTGGACACCAGCTTGACAAGGCCACATTCATATTTCAAAGTTGATTAACACAATATCTCGCTGTAAGTTTAGTCTGCAGTAACTTGGAAAACTTTCAAAATGATTAAATGGTACAAAATAAATGGCTGCATTCTCCTGGCCACAAATTTTAAGCGATGTCATAGGTTACCTAAAGAACCTCATCTATTCTTAAAGAATTTCCCAATTTTATCTTGGATTCCAAATTTAAAGGAATCATCTTTGCCTATTTTATGGGGGTTACTGACACTGCTGTCCTTTGCCAAGTGTAGTCAGTAAGTTCATTAGCTGAACCACAAATATGTAGCAATAGTCATGTTCTTCAGATTTAGAAAGCAAAAGAAGATAAGGGACTTACTGTAAAAACATTGCTGTTTTCCTATGAAATGAGAACCAAAAAGGCACTTTTCTAAGAGAAAAAAATAATTGGGACCTTTCACTCTGGGGCAGGACTTAGGCTTTTCCTAAATTCCCTCAGTAGGAAACACTGTCCATGGCACATTATGTACACTGTTAGGATGTTTTCAAGGTCTTTGCATTTATCTTTAGCTCTCACAGTTTTACTGCTATTTTGGGATACCCAGACAGGAAGAGGGATAATGATGAAGAAAGCCAAGTTCACAAAATCACTGAGACAATTTAACTTCATACATGGTTAAGCCCACATAAAATGAAATAATTTGCATGCTTCCTAGAACATGTATTTTCTCTAATTCCCAGCACTGACGCATTGTGTTCAGTTATGAACATTCTTTGGATCTCAATGTCCTCACCTGAAAAATAGGGATAATAGTATTAGTCATAGGACCAATGATGAGATGAAATCGTTTTTGACTTTGACTTTGCCAGTAAGTGAAATCCATCCACCTGCATTTCTTGTTTGAACAGCAGTGTTTTGTTAAAGAAGCACAAGGGATAAAAACTGTCTGAAATATTTTCAGAGCTTCTCAAGTATTATAAGCATAGTGTTTTATTTAAGCTAGATAAAAAAATCTGATGTTTCTTTTTACATAAAAATTATTGTCATAAAATTATTCTCTTTTCATCATGTTAAAAAAAATTTTTTGTGGGCCAGGGATTTAGCTTAGTGGTTCCACTGCCTGCCTTACGCTGCCTGCCTTGCAAGTGCAAGGTCCTGAGTTCAAAAAAAAAAAAAGATTTTGTTTTGTGACTCTTCCTTTTTCTGGTGAATTATTGACATTTAAGTAATCCTCATGTTAAGACTACACCATTTAAAGTGAAGCTTCTCTGGTGAGAGTGTAGACTGGTGCAACAACTGTGGAAATCAGTATGGAGATACCTCAAAGAACTGGGACTGAAAGTCCTAATTCCTCTGCGGGGTATCTTCCCCAAAGGATTAAAGGAATCATACCACAGTGATATATATGCAACCATGTTCATAGCAGCACAATTCGTGATAGCTGAAACTTGGAAACAACCCAATTGCCCATCAACTGGAGACTGGATAAAGAAGATGTGTTGTTTTTCTTTTTATAAAATGGAGTATTACTCAGCCATAAAGAATGAGAAACTAGAGACATTTATAGCTAAATGGATGCACATTGAGGCGATACTCTTAAGTGAAATAAATAGGACACACATGAATAAATACCGAATAGTTTCTCTGGTGTGAGAAACTGAAAGTGTAAATAAGGACTAAAAGGTATAATAGATAATGTGAAATAGGAAGAAAAGGTGCAAAGGGGAAGGGGAAATGGGAGGAGTAGGGGAAAAGAAAGGAGGGAATGGAATTAATATGAGGAAAAGAAAAAATGGAAAGTCTTTGTAGATATGGTGGAGGGGTTGAAGGGAGGGCAGGGGAATGGGGAAAAAATAAGAACCAAGATGGATTATGTAAAGGTGCAAATTTCTAATGATGAATGTCATTATATTGTATACCTAAAATGTACCAATATAGTTAATAAAAAAAAGTGAAGCTTCTACTCTGGCACTTATAATTTTTCTAACTCTGATTTTATATTTTCCTGTAGCACTTCTTTTTCAATGTACTTTATAATTTATTAACTGAGTACATTAATTATTTTATATTTTCCCATTGGAATATAATCTTCAAAGAGTTCACAGATTTCTATTTTGTTTAATGCTATATCCCCAGTGTCTAGAACATCTGCTAACACAGAATATTAGTTAATTGGTTCCAATGAATAAATGAGGTGCATTTGGATTTTAGCTCCCACTCAATTTCCACAGGTCCAACCAACCTTCCTCCCTCTCCTTTCACCTTACCTCCCCCCTTCAATTCTCAGCTTCCAGTTTTTCTAGGCTCTGTCCTTCCCACTGAGACCTGAAACTTGAGTTTGATATGTTCTTCTGGCTATTCTCTAAACAAATGCTACCATAATCAGGTGACCCTAAAGAGGAATTGTGGGTGCACAATCAGTAAGTGCAAGATGGCTGCCAATGTTTTGTATGGAGCCATACGTGTGAATACTGGAATTGATGGTTCCTGGGACAGTATGTTACAAAGGGCCCTTCTGGCATCAGATCATCATTCAGCAAAGAATAGCACACATACCAATTGATGTCATTATGTAGTCTTTTGATCTTCCAATTCATTTCAGATGTGGCTTAAAGTAATATTACATCCAGCGTTCATTTCCCTGTTAGATAATTCATTCATTTGATCTTCCAAAGAAGCAGATGGTGAATAGGGGAGAAGACAGGGGAAAGGAAAGGAAAGAAGGAAGTGAGAAGGGGGAAATAATTTTGACATTAAGGTATCTGTACTGTGATTTTATCTCTTAAAAACTTAAAGTGAACATTTTGGTTTTCTATGTGAAAATTCAAACTAGTTAATGTCATTAAATTGGTATAAATACCATGATTGAACTAAAGTGTGGTTTTTTTTTTTTTTTTTTTGCAAAGACACTTCTTTATGTTTCACTTGATGAACATGAATGAGCACCTTCCAAGTACTTCCAAGTACCTTCCAACTACTAGGCCTAATGCTATAGCAGGAGAGGGTGACAGATTAATGAGAACTACCATTTATATGACAATATGAAGTGCTTATTTTTCATAATTTCCCTTAAACTTCACAAAGCTCTTCAATGTAAACATTCTGTTCACTTTCCAAGTAAAATAATAGAAGATTTAGAAAAGTAATGTTTGCAAAATTACAAAACCTGCATGTGGCAGAACAATTATTCACCCCAGTGGCACTAAACCTATGCTATTTTGACTAAGCAACTTTCAAGGTATTCACAGCAGTTTCCTTATTTGCTCAATTTCTCTCTCTCTCTGTCTCTCTCTCTCTGCCTCTCCCTCCCTTCCTCCTTCTCTCCCTCCTTCCCTCCCTTCTCCCTTCTGCCCACCCTCTCTCCTTCCCTCTGTCCTAGAATATTAAGGATAATGCAATACATATATAAAAGAGAGGCAAATATTGTCCTTTATTTGATGGCTTTGACCATGTCAGTTTGGAGGACTTCATTGGATGCTGTCATTCACAAGTACTTCACATTGTAGCCAATACAATACACATGTATTGACAACTGTCCACTATAGCTTGTGCACATGCTAAGTACTATTCACACATACACACACACTCACACACACACACACCCCTAAATCCTCACCTTAATCTCAAGTCTTAGTTTTGTGTGTAAGAAAGTGATATATCCAACATGGTTATGGTATTGGCCAAATATACAGTTCTTTTGAAAGTGTACAAGAAAAAAACCTAAGGAAGCTACAGCTCTTGGCTAAAATGCTAGAAACCTATAGTGAAAGAAAAATGGGGCTTAAGTAATACAATAACCTTTACTTGAAGAGAAATATATTCCATTCTCTTCCCATTCTTTCCTTTTCAAAACATTATTTTGAGGCTCTGTTTCCTTTTCTACATTCATATTTTGCATCTATTAGGAAAATATGTATATATTATATTTAATATATTATATATAATTATATACAATATATTATATATATTTAGAGCTTACAGTTGAAAATTGAATAACAAGGATATGAAAAACAATTATTTAAAACTACGAATTTCTACAACCCTTGGAAAAAAGTCACTGTATAACTACATAAAGCATGGATGGTGACTATGTTACAGTCATTTCAGTATGGCAAATTATTACATACTTCAAATTATAATCTGATTGGGGAAATCTTGAATAATCTGTAAATACTAGGAACAAATACTGCATTTGAAACAATGTCAATTTAAAATACTAGGAACAAATATTGCATTTGAAACAATGTTAATTTAAATATCTTATAATTTTAGAGAAATGTGAAAAAATGTATATCTTAAAATTACTAGGAACAAATACTGCATTTGAAACAATGTCAGTTTAAATATCTTATAATGTATATCTTAAAATTAGTAAAGTAGGGCATGTATTAGGCAAAGCACTTCAGTAAAAGAGAACTAACAGGATATATAGAGATGGAGGGAGTGAGGGAGGGAGGGAGAGAGAAAGGGGGAGGGATTTATTTTAAGAATTGGCCTATGTGATTATGGAGGCTGGCAAGTCCAATCTCTGCAGTACAGACTAGCTAGAGTTCAGGAAGAGCTGCAGTTCAAGGAGGTCAATCTTTTTCTGTTAAAGCCTTCAATCGATTGGATGAGGCCCACTCATGTAATGGAGGGTAACCTGCTTTATTCAGAGTGTCCTGATTAAAATGTTAATCTCATCTACAATTTAAATTTTTTTAAAATTTTCTTCCCAGAACCATCTAGAATGTTTGGCCAAGTGTCTGGGTACTATGACCCAAAAAGTTGACACATGAAGTTTATCATCACAGTGTGAATGAGAAAATGGGAAAAGAGTCTATTTATTGTCTGCAATGTTCATAAAAGAAATTAACCATACACAGAGTCCAGAGATGAGACAGGGCAGAGTAGCACTTTGCTTTGTCACTCAGGCTCCTATGACGGCTGGGCTTCATAGTCCCTGATTTCTTCAGATCCTTCCTTCAGAAACTTAATACACCAAACTTTTCACTTAGAGCCTATCTCTATTGTGGTGTTTAGGAGAAAGTCCTTTTCTCTGCATGACTGAAATTTATGTTTGCCTAACTGGATATAGGCCAGACACCCAAGGGTGGAGTGGGAGGTAGAGAGAAAAACACATATTCTTCAAATAAGGAAATATCTGCACAGTACTTTTCCCCTAAGTTTCAGTTTACATGTTCTTAGTTGGAACTCCTGTAAGCAGACAGGTGAAGACTGGAGAAGAGGAGAGAGAGGGAGGGAGGGAGAGAGAGAGGGAGAGAGAGAGAGAGAGAGAAATAGTGGTGACAGAGCAGCTCAGGCTCAGTGCTGCCTTCCCTGTCAGATGACACTATCCCTAACCACAGATCTCCCTCTCCACTGCCATACCTCTGTCAAGCTCTCCTGGAGTCAAAGCTCTCACCCCCTATCTAATGCTCATAGGTCGATCCTTGCAAACACTAATTCCCAGTTAAACATTACTTACATTCAATATCTTTCCCTCCGACCTATTGCACAATCGTCAAACCACTGACTTACTCTTGCTTTATTATAAGTGTACATGTTTTGCTTAAAATTATGGACTTTGGAGTCATGGAATCTCTGTATCACTGCTTATGTGACTCTGGCCTTGGTTATCTTCTCTGTAGAATTGGGATGTTAACAGTACTTTTGTGATATGTTATCTGGGAAGACTAAAAGAAGCAGCATAAGAAAAATTCTTAGTTTGGTGTCTGGCAATAAATGAATGTTCAGTAGTATTTAGGTATCATTATCTATCTGACACTGTTGTCTTTATGAGATTGTGATTTTATTGTCTGCAAGCTGGATAGGTACACAGAATACAAAGATAAAGCAAGGGACTATTTCCTTGGACAATTGAAGCAACATCATGATGTGCTTCTGTAGGGTGGTTAATCCCAGCCATTTGTATGTCTGCCTTGTGAGAGTTAGAATATGGATAGAATGATAACCCTGGTAGTCTCTTGGCCTAATATGGTTTGCAGACAGGTTTTGTTTGGACAAGCTGGGTTTGGGGTTTTGATTTTGTTTCTCTAAAGTAGCATGTCTTGAGGCAGAGCCTGTGCTCTTCCCAGCTACATACCATTGTCTTATAACCACTGTGTCATGCATTCCTACAGATTTACCTATCTGTCTGCCCCACTGCCAGTATTTGCCCCACAGTGGCAAAAATTCAATGTGGACTGTCCTTTTTGTATCATCCACTTCTCAGGCTGAAGTCAGGTCCAGCCCATCCTATTGAAACCTGTTGAAGTTCTCATAAGATGTGGATACAGGGCTTTGAAAACTTCTGTGTATGTGTTCCAGGATCTTGTCACACCTCCTTCTCCAGCCAGTTTTAGCCACGGCCTACCTTCCCGTCTCATTTCCTCTTGAGAGACACATAACCCCATAATTCTTTATGAGGTGCTGTGGGAGTGGAGGTCTCTGCCTTCTATAGCTTCTCCTGGCTGTAAGGGGCTAAAATCCCCTTCCTACTGGGAATTATGTGCTCTCCAACTACCTTGAGGTGTTGTGGCTCACTACTTTGTTGAAGAGAAAAACTGTGAGAAGATAATTAGAAAGGATTAGTGAGTATTGAGCTGTTTGATAGAAGAAAGAAAGTAACTATTATGTTGGAGATGTAGAACCCAAATATGAGGAGCTTCTTGTGGAGGACAAAGTATAGCAAAGAGAGAGGTTAGATAAATTATTGAGAGGCTGAGAGTCATATCCTTAGCAAGATTATCCACAAATGGATTTAATTAAAAATGAGCATCTCAATACAGGTGCCATTTAAACTGTGGTGAATTAGGGTCATTAGTGACCTTTAGTAAGAGTCTTGCTTTTTGAAGAGGACCCTCAGAGATTTCAGAGATTCTCAGGAATAGCATTCTTATTCCTGCAAAAATTCTAGTGAGTATTTCCCATGTAAGGTTTTTACAGCTTGTCATTGCATCTCTTGAGGTGGGACCAGAATGGTTTCTCAGGAACTGCCTCAAGGCTAGGGTTATGGGGCTGTAGGGCTCCCTTTTTTCCTAGCCAGGGTGTTATGGTTTGTGTTTAGATGTCCCCCCAAAGCCTCATGTGGTTTTAGGTGGGGCTTTTTCAGACAAAGCTGAATCTAAAGTGTAATGCTCAGCCTGAGGGCACTAGGATTAAGGGTGTGAGTGCTACATGCTCTAAGCAGTCTGAATAAAATAAAATGGGCAGAAAGATCTGTTAAGGTCTCTTGTTGCTTTTGCTACATTTTGGAACCATGAACTATTGTTTTCCTTTGATATGTCCCTCTGCCATGTGCCATTCTCCCTTGGAGCCAGCCCACTATGGACTGAAACCTCCATAAACTGAGCTAAATAAACCTTTTCCCCTTTGACTTTGGATATCAGGTATTTTGTCTCAGCAATGAAAGAAAATTAATACACAAGGAGTAGGACAAAATAGGACAATTAGAAACACATGGCTAAAAATTTGGCACAAAGTGATATATCCAATCAGAAGTAAAGAATCTCTGACTACGGGTCGCCTTGACCCCAAATTGTGGCCATAGATCTAGAGGAAGGTTTTCCACAGAAGTCAAAACAGAATATATTGAATTGGTTTACCAATAATGTCCAGCATTACCCAGGGTTCCTCTCAGAAAACGGTGATATCTACGGACAGGGGTATTGTAGGTTCCCTAAGGCCACTTCGGAGCAGGAAGTGAGGGGTTTGGCTGTCCTAGGCCCTCCCTGGGAGCAGGAACAGTCAACTCTCCAGTGCCATGAGTCAGGCATTTGGCTGCCTCACACTTGGAGCAGGGCCCAGGCAGTGGCTTGGTATAGTTCTGCACCCAATGTCCAGACTTCTTGCACTTGATCAGCCTTGGGTTTTCCCTTAGACAATTTAGATGAGTTTAAAGCATTGCCAATTGCAACAGCTATAATTCTAGCTTTTCTCTTCTGACCTTCTTCCAGATCCTGATTGTTGAACACAGAAAAGGCCGTGTCCAGCAATTGAGTCATAGGTATCTTGGGTCGTACCTGAAGTTTCTTCATTAAACCGATGGGAGAGACCCATCTTTCCCTAGGAGACACGTGGGGAATTCGAAGACAGGATCTGCAAAGATATCTCTGTCTTCCTCTAGGGGCACTCTAAATATCGTATTTTCTGGGCTTTTCCCTAGATAAAAGGTCCTAAAAGCTTGGACAAATTCATTCCACCTCCTATGTTTTAAGTAGAAATAATTTAACTGAAAAATAGTCTTATAATTTAAAGTGCCATCCCATACCATCTCTCATTTCCTAGTTCATATTGAACACAAACTGTACTGCAGTAGTAGCTAAGCTATTCCTTTTTTAAATTGGCAGGGTCAATCCTCTCTCATTGATCAAGGATATGGCCTAATAGTGAAGTTGGTGTAATCTGTAGGCTGTGGTCTGTGAGGTTTCCCATGGCTTGTCTTAGGATCTATACAGAGAGATAACTAGGTCTCAGGTCCTTATGATGATGTCCCATGCAGAAGTAGGAGACCTGATTTGAGTGCATAAAGTGTCCCTTGTGAGACTCAAGTGTGAGACCAAAGCGACTCCATTTTGCTAAAATCCACTATTCCCCCCTAGTCTCTATTGTCCTCACAAATTAATGGTTAAAATGTGCTTGCTCTGGGACAAAAGACACAATCTGTAACGAAGCAAAGTTCCTAAGTTAATTACTCAACCATCTGTTTGCCCAGGAAATGAACGTTCTGGGTCCACTATCTATAGAACAATCTGTCAATGTGCTGACCATCAGTACATGGCAGTTGACCACTAACCTTTGTCCCTCTTTTCTCCCGTAAAATCTACATGTAACCATCCCTCAAACCCCCGATGGGCCTAGCCAATCAGAAATATACACTTCATGCTTGCAAAATGCCAACCAATCATGTAACTGCTAAGTGAAAAATCTCCAAACCTTGCTGTAACCACAATAAAAACCCCGCTAATTTGAAATTCGGGGCTCTCAATTCTGATCCGCTGCGTCGGTGACGGTTGGGAGCCCCTGCTCGAGCTTGAATAAACGGCCCTCGTGTGCTTACATCGGAATCGGCTTCCTGGTGGTCTTTGGGACTTCCCGATCTGGGCATAACACAAGTATTTAGTAGATAGATGTTGCTATAATTTGCGTTTAAATGTCCCCCCCGCCCCCCCACAAAGCCTCATTCGGATGAGGTGGAACTTTCTTTTTCAAAGGTAGTTGAATCTGGAATGTGTGATGCTGGGGTTAAGGGTATATGATTACTAAACCATTACATGTAAGTGATTAGTTTGGGACTGCCTTAATCCCGGTAGTCTGGATGGGATAAAAGAGGCAGAAAGACTCAGTGAAGGCCTCTTGTTGCCTTTGCTATCTTGTACGTTCCATGTTGTTTCTCTTTACAATGTCTGTTGGTCATTCCTTTCTTGGAGCCAGCTGACTATGGGCTGAAACCTCTACAAACTGTAAGCCAAATAAACCCCTTGTGGAGAACACCTTGAAATAAGATGGAATTGTATAACCCTAAGTGTGCTGTAACCCTAAAGTGTGCTGTGACTTTAAGAGTGCTGTAACCTAAGTATAACACAATCATAAGAGTGATGTGTAACCATAAGATATGAAAGTAGAACTTTAAGCGGTATGGAACTGATAAGGGTGTGCCCTGAGCTGGACAGGGTGTACCCCGAACTGGACAGGGTGTGCCCCGAAATGGACAGTGTGATAAGCCTGAACCAATACCACAAACGCCCAGTTAGAATAGTGTAAAAGGAGCTGAAGACCCCAAGCAAGTCGACGATCCGTCCACCGACCAGTCGGCCAGTCAGTCTGCTGATCTGACTACCGACTGAGACATCTGCACACCTGATCCCGATGGAAGGAGCATCACCACTGACCAGACGAGACCAGAGGACGAGGCAAGCGGAGAGACGGACAGCCTAGCGCCGACTCGACGCCCTTTGTCTACGGATCGGACCCTCTGACCCTGCGGGAGGAAACGTCGCGCTCCCATTAAGGACTTGCGCAGTGCAGGTACAGGGACGTGGTAATTGGCAGACTTAATATTGTGTGGTAATTGTATTGAAATGAATTATGATAATATAAGATAAGTGTGTGAATTGCCATCCGAGTCTGAGTCCTCTTTACCCACGGTACCTGCTCGCAACACCCCTTTCCTTCTAACTTTTGGTGTTGAGTATTTTGTCTCAGCAACAAGAGAAAAGTAACTAATACAGATGTCTCTGAAGTTAGGGTGATGCTAGCTAGCATCTTTCACAGAAGCATACAGGAAAGCCCTAGGGCCTTTTGTCTTTATATGGGCGCTCATTAACTCCTTAGGGAGAGAAGTATTGAGTCACTTGATGGCTCTATTAGCACTTTGAAAGTCCCGTGAGATCATGGGGAGTTCCTCCCCACTGGGATTCCCTTAGGCTTTTTGAGCTTTTTGAGCCATTACTTAAGCAGAATAGAGCCACTTGAGAAACAATATCTCTTCCATTTACCTGGATAGTAAAAACTTTGATACTTTGTTTAAAAGAGTAGAGATAGAAACCTCTTTTTAAAAATACTACACATTTAACAATTATATGAATGAGGAAGGCTCTACCTTTGATTCATGGTCACTTGAATTAAGCTTTACTGGCTGTTTTTTGTTCTGCTCAAGGTACCAGGCATACATTTCTAAATTACCTGCATTTTGTTAGAAGAAACAAGGAAGGGAAACAAACATGGTGGAATGCACCTGGATGATACCAAACAGGTCACGTGACAAACAAGATGGTGGCCAGTCATGTGATGAGACAAAATGATGACCCTGACTAAAATAGCACTATGAGAAAGAAATGGTCATCTAGGAGAAAAGTGCAGATGAGACTTTGAGCACAAAAAAGAGTAAACTGGGGTAGGTAGCTACTCAGGCAGGCTAAGTTACCAACACCTGTTTTCTCCCAAGAGAGTGAGAAAGCTGAGCAAAGTATCATGGAGAATAGCAACATGAGGTCAAATAGACATAGTAAACTCTAGGCCACACACATGGTACCTAAATGATCTATTCTGAAACTAGATTAATAATAGGCTCTCTGGCTGTTTTTTACTGACTTGTATCCACAATGAGTGATGAGAAACAAGAAAGAGAAGGAAAAAGGAGAAGATAAACTCAAGGCAGACCTATGGACTTCTCACTGGCTGGGAAGAACACAGAGGCCATGTACTTCCTCTCCCTTTCCATATGATGGGAAAAGCAGGAAACAACAGTTCCATGTACCGTGAAAAGAGTCTCCTGAGTTCCCCAGTGTAGGGGAGAGAAAGAAGAAAAAATACCTTTATGGCATTCTAGAGAGAAATATAAAAAAATGTGCCCAGAGGTCCTTACCTGCTGCTCCTGACTGGTTAAGCCAAGTCTGTTACTGGATTTTGGGATGCTGGAGTCTCTTTCTGGAGGTAGTTTCTAGGTTCTTTCTGTCTGGGGCAAAGAATTAGTCAAGGCAAGCACAAATAGTAGCAAAGTTTTATTAAAGGTAGAAAAAGAAACAGGCTTTGTAGAGCAAGTTTGGGCCAAGTAAAAGTAAAAAAAGAAGTACACCCTACACCATGAAGTACCATTGCAAGAGAGAACACAGTGGCCCTGCCATTTTATACTTTCCTGATCCAGTTCTTTTAAGTAATGGACAGGGCTGTGTGAAATGATCTAATTTTGGCTTTCCCACAAGTTTCATTTTCTTCATGCAGTGCCTCTGTCATCTGGCATCAGTATCTCTGTTGGGCAGCATTGCTTATGTAGATGTTGAAGCTTCTCCTGGTCACACTGGTGTTACCCCTCTCTGTCAGGCACAGGCACACTACCTCCACCTACATTGCTGGTTTATCAAGCTGCTCAACTCTTCTACTCACTAAAACTTGACCATTCTCTCAGCAGAACTGGAGTAATCGGGGATGGGGATTTACCTCAGTGGCACCACACCAGGCTCACAAGAACAAGGTCCTGAGTTCAATCCCCAGTACCGAAAAAAAAAAAGAACTGGAGTAATCACTACCCACCACTGCACTGTTATGTTGCATGCTGACACATCTACATCACCAGATCATTTCCGAAGCTTCAATGTCTTACAAAGTTCCCCAGTTTTTTTCAAAATACCTCTGCTTCCTAGCCCTTAGCTATTCATATGTGATGTTAGAGCCAAAGAAAAAAATGTCACGCATCATTAGAATTGCTATGATCCTTAGATTCAGAGGGTTAGTTTCAGCATCAAGTTTATTGATTCTTCCTTTACAGGGGTACTCTTTGAATTAATTAGTTCTGGGGCCAATTCTGCCAGATCTCCCAACATAGTACACATATGTGTAACGCAGTACTCCCAAAAAGTCAGATACAAATTCTTTTATAGGCTGGAAAAATCAATTAAAATAAGCTCTACTTGAATAGAAACTTCCCATTCTCCTTTAAGTAGATTCCCTTGATCTGGAAAGAGCCACTTCAGTGGCATGTTTTAGTTACAGATGGACATAAAGCAGTTACTCAATCCTGTTCTGGAAGAACATAATGGGATTTGTGATTGAACTGGGGCCTACTCCAGCTCTAAAGGCTAATATTGTCCCCATGGGTTCCACTGAGCTCAGTGCTCTTTAAGGTTTGGATGCTATGGCACATATATTTGGAGATATACCTGCTACATGGGGGGTTATGGGATAGGAACATTTCAAATCCAAGTTCATTCACTTTGTCATTCAAACATTTTTTCTCTTCTTCTGATTTTTTTTTTTTTTTTTTTTTTGGTACCGGGGATCGAACTCGGGTCCTTGCACTTGTGCAGCAGGTGGCGAAACCACTGAGCTAAATCCCCGGCCTTGTCATTCAAAGTTTTAAAAACAGATTCAAAAGATAGTAAAGGCTGTAGCCATTACTGAGATGAGATCACCAGAAAAGACTCATGAGCTCCTCTGGAATTGAAATTACAAGAAATACCCCAGGGGATCTGGAGAGAGATGGATCTATACTGGGCTTTTAGATTGCACCCAGAGTATGAGTTTTAGGATAAGAGACAGATTCTAGGACATCCTGACTGATACAGAGATCTATAATCCACCCATGGGTTGAGTGGCTTCCTGTGCTTTGGGGGAAATGACTGCCTTTGAATGGCAGGAAATGGCTGACACTAGGCACTGTGCACTTGGCAGCTAGACCAAATTTGAATACAAGCTTAACACTGGGGGAAGGAATGTCTCCCTTCCCCCTGAGGAATTCTGTGTCTTTGTAAAGTAGAAGCACAGTGCTGAATAGAATTTGTAGTGGAGTTTCTTGGTTTGAGCAATTATGTTGGACTTCACTGACAATAGAGTGAGATGAGACATATTTTCCCCAAGCACTCCATGATGCACATGGTGATAGCTTCTGTTACAAGTGCCAGTATTGTTCAGCTTCACACCAAGACAGTGGTGGCTTTCAAGACCTTTAAACTCAGTACCATTAAAGAGTAAGTGTGGTTGTTAACCTTAACTGGCTCAACTTGATTGGCTTTAGAAACACTCAGGGGATTAGTGAAGCACATTTTTGGGTGTGTTTGGGTGGGCCATGGAGGCCTGACTTTGGATACTACCTATGGTTCCTCTACTCTTCCTTTCTGGTACTGTTCCCCTGTTCTGCTTCCTGGTTGCCATGAACTAAGTATGCATTTTGCTCCACCACACTCTTCTACCTCATGTTCCTCCCTTGGAGCCAGCTGACCATGGATTGAATCCTCTGAGACTATGAGCTAAACTAATCCTCTCCTCCTTAAATTGTGGGTGTTTGGTATCACATCCACCAATGGGAAAGTTAACTAATACAGTAAGATGTTACAGCAGCATTATTCACAATAACCAAAAGGCAGAAACAACCAAAGTGTTCAACAGATGAATGGATAATCTGTGATATGCACATATGATGGAATATTATTTAGCCTTAAAAAATGAAACCTTGGTATATGTTACCACATGAATTAACTTTGAAAACATGCTAGATAAATAAAATGCTATAAATAAAATGAAGCAATCACAAAATAACAAATACTATATGATTCTGTTTATATGAAATACCTAAAGAAGTTAAAGAAAGTAGAGCACTGATTATCAGAGACTATGAGGTGCAGGAAATATTAGTGAATAGGTACAGAATCTGTTTGTGATGATAAAAATGTTCTGAAAATAGTGGAGATGGTTGGAAATAATGTGAGTATACTTAAAACCATTGAGCTGTATACTTTGAGTGGTTAAAATGATCAATTTTATATTATTCATAATTTACTAACAAATAAAAGTAAAAAAATAAAACCTAAAGGACTAAAAGTTGGGTTGATGAATATCTGTATTTATTGCTACTGTATTTGGATCATAGGGGAGATAGAAATAAATGTAATTAAATTTGAATTTCAATAAAAAGTCTGATACACAAATGTACAAATATTAATGGGGCATCATTTGAGAGATTTCATAAAGCCTTTAAATTTTTTATTTTAGATGGGTCCTTATCTATCTACCTTTTCAACTATCCTCAGACCTAAGGAAGGATTAAAATCTAAACACATATTAGGAAGACTGTGGAATAAATTCTCCAACATATTATACAAATGCTACTATGTGGAACTTACAGGCTGCTTCTACATTCAATTCTCATTCAGCCCCAACACGGACTGCTGCCTAGTCCTCATACTCTACTTGGCATGTGAGTCATCTGGGAGTTTGTTAAAATGCAGCTTCTGATTCAAAAAGACTGGAGAGGAACCTCAGATTCTGCAATTCTAACAGCTCCCAGCTGAAAATTCCAGTCTGAGAAGCACTGTTTGGGCAGCAAGGCCTCCAGTCATCTTCACTTCTATATCTGGGGTGTGTGTGTCTCTCAATAGAATGCAAACTATTTCAGAGGGCTGAATCCAGGACTCACAACTGTGTATCTCTGCCAGCCTCTAGCATAATGCTTATGCAAAATTTCAAGCTTAGTAATACCGGTAATAATGATTAAATTCAAATCACAAAATGTAAGCAGCAGCAAATACATAAGAAAAGGGGGAAGAAAATAACAATTAGAAAATAACAATAGAAAATTATGAAAATATTTCAAATATAGACTTTGTTAAATAAGAGAAATTGGTTTTACAATATTTTAATGCTCTGATGATCTTCAGAAAATGTGTAACACTCAAGAAAGTAGGGAAAGTACAGATGATTATTTTAACAATTTTAGTGGAATTTCAGCTTTCAAATTTCAAAGAGGTGTATCTCATTGCATATAAGAAAATAGAATTGGGCCGGGAATTTAGCTCAGTGGTTTCGTCGCCTGTTGCGCAAGCGCAAGGACCCGAGTTCGATCCCCGGTACCAAAAAAAAAAAAAAAGAAAATGGAACTAATTATTGACTAGTTACATTCATTTCTAAGGATTCTGCATGTGCACCATATAATTTCACTTTATTTTAGCAAAGTGCTTTGTCTTTAATCAACCATATTCCCCAGGATGAGTATTCTTCTTTAAAATTAGACTATAAAATAGGCCTCAGGAAGTAAATCCCGTATCAGAGTGCAAGAAAGGAAGTTTATGCCATGAAAACTAATCATGAGTAGAACTGATCTTTGCTGATGTATGAAATGAATTTGGTGTATGCCAAATAATAAGGTTGTCAAAGTGAAAAATAATATATTGGAGTAGGGTGTGAATTTTACATTTGAACAAATTCTGGTTTTTAAGTATGGAAACACACATTCTATCCTGTGTTGCTAATTCTTCTGAGGTTGCAACTTATTCTTTTATTATTCAGTGGGCAGACTTATTTCCCAACAGGTGCTAGACTCCTCTTGAGATGCTTGCTTTTTCCTTTGCTCTGATCTCTTCCAATTTCTGTGCCACATACCATAAAGAATGATATTAATCCTGATACAGTTCTCCCTCAGGCACTCCTAACAAAGAAAAGGGAAGTAGATGCCCTCATTCATCTTGGTGATTACCACATGCAGAATGTGCAGCCTGGCCCAGCAACTGAGAACAGACCTAGTTGGTTGGGTTCCCCATTTGACAGTTTATTATACTTTGCTCTCTGTAAACTGGAAACTACAAGTTGGATGGCAATGTCTCAGCTTCTGAATTGAATATATAATTTAATTTTTAATCTTATGTTCTTCATTTCAAAAATTTAAAAAAACAAGTATGTGCTGATTTTCTAACATGAATAAGTTCTTTAAACTAGTTTGAGAATTGACCTGGCTTCAGCCTTTAATACATATGAATTCTTAAACACTGGTTTCTTTAATCTGCTTGTACTCATCTCCCTCTCTCACTATTTTTATTGCAAGGCTTTGAAGTCTCTTGTTCCAAATTACATGAAACATTGATTAGCCTCATGGATTTATTTAAGTGCTTTTTGTTATTAGATATTTTAGAGAGACAGAGGCAGAAGGGCAGTCTTCTGTAATTATTCAGGATTGCCTGGTTCTGTTGCTACAGTGTCAGTGAATTGCTTCCCAGTAGGAGATTTAATAGAAAACATTCAATTTAAAAATGGTCTGGGTGCCTCAAAGGGATTAAGCTTTAATTCTTTTAATCCTTGTAACTCAAACAAAGAGAAAATTTTCCTGAGCAATGAACTGCATAATGTGTTTGTAGGTCAGCAAGTGATAATCATGTCACCTAAATAGCCAAATCTTCAGCCCCTCCAGCTTCAGCCAGAGCAGCTTTTCTCATACTTTTTCTTTTCCCTTCTTTCCTTTCCCCTTCCCCTCCCACTTCCCCTATTCCTTTAGACCTTTTCTTCCTATTTCACAATATGAACTATATATTTTGATCCTTATTTACACTTTCAGTTTCTCACACTAGAGAAACTATTAGGTATTTATGCACGTTTTTCCTATTTATTTCACTTAAGAGTATGGCCTCAATGTGCATCCATTTAGCTATAAATGCCTCTAGTTTCTCATTCTTTATGGCTGAGTAGTACTCCATTTTATAAAAAAAAGCACATCTTCTTTATCCAATCTCCAGTTGATGGGCAATTGGGCTATTTCCAAGTTTTAGCTATTACAAACTGTGCTGCTATAAACATGGGTGTGCATATATCGCTGTGGTATGATTCTTTTAATTCTTTTGGGAAGATACCCAGCAGAGGAATGGCTGGGTTAAATGGGACCTCTAATTCTAGTTTTTTGAGGTATCTCCATATTGATTTACACAGTGGTTTCACCAGTCTGCACTCCTACCCGAGCAGCTTTTAAGCTCTGAGGTTTGAGTAAAACTATTATGGGTGTTATTTTGGAAAGTTCTGGTTTTCAGAACTCCCAAACTCTCAAAGATACTAGGTGACAATGATGTGGCACATAAGTCATGGCTTTCAGCAATCCAGGGCCCATGACAGATACTGTTCTTTTACCACAACACTCTTTCCTGTGAAAAATGCAATTGAATTCAATCTATTTGCCATCCTTCTTCCAGGTCTTTTAACTTAATGAAAATTATTTAATCTTTATAATCAAATTTCTCAGTTCCCAAACATTTGGTACAGGATTTAAGTAGGATTTAGATAGAATTAAAACTATGTATATTTCAAATAACTTGTGTTTATTTATTGTGGTTGCTGATAGATGTTTTTAAAAAATCAACCTTTTTGTTTTGAAAAAAATCACAGGTTCATGTGCAATTGTTAAGACATAGTACACAGATATCCTATGTGTCCATTTTCCAGTGTCCCTTAATGGCAGCATCTTGCATAATGGAGATTACAAAACGACAGCCACAACAATGAAGTTAATACAGTCAAGATATAAAACAGTACCATCACCACAAGGATCTCTCTGGTTTCCCTTTACAGCCATAGCTATTTCTCAGCTGGCTTCATTCTTTGTCATTTTAAGATTGTTGTCTGGTAGTTCCCCACTTGCCCCATCTGCAGTTTTGCTTTCTGTGGTTTTAGCTACCCATGGTCAATTATGGTCTGAGATTATTAAATGAAAAATTCAGAAATAAACTCTTCGTAAGTTTTAAATTATATGCTGTTTTAAATAGTGTGATAAAATCTCATAAATCATACTTTGTCCAGCTAGTCCACACTGTATATGGTGCTCATCTGTTTCTCATTTAAGTAGTCATCTTGGCTATCAGGTCAACTACAGAGGAAGTGTAATGCTTGTATTCCAGTAACCCTTATTTTACTTAATAATGGCCCTAACACACAAGAGTAATAGGTGCTGGCTATTTGGATACGCTGAAAAGAAGCCAGATCGCATTTTCTTTAAGTGAAAAGGCAGAAGTTCTCTATGTAACAAGGAAAAAAAAAATCACATATTAAGGTTTCTAAGATCAATGATAAAAATGAATCTTTCATCCATGGAATCATGAAGAAAAAAGAAACGTATGCTAGTTTTGTTTTTGCACCTCAAACTGCAAGTCATGGCCATAGTGTGGGATAAGTGCTTAGTTAAAATGGAAGAAACTTTAAATGTGTGGAACAGAAAAATTAACAGAAAGCATTTCCCAATTGTGGCAATAAATGGTGCCAGAAATCATTAAGATTATATGAAGACTTAAGCAAGGAGACCCCTGAAACTAATAACACAAAGTCATTGCAAGCGAGAGAACACAAAGTCAGGTATAGATTTGGACTGAAAAATACAAAAATTACCAGAGAGGCTTTTTTTTTTTTAATATCAGAATTTGATTTGTTTTTCTTTCTTCAAGTGCAGAACTTTTTTACCTCTACATGTAAGGAAAATGCTTTATGGCTTCTCCTCAGCATATCTGAATCAGTAATATCTATTCCTATAGTCTAGATTACTGTATTTTGTCAGATGTATGGTATGCAAATATTTCTCCTCGGTTTCTAACTTACCTTTTTGGCTCTTAGACTCCTACAGGACAAACTTTTAATTTTGATGAAGTGCAAGTTAGTAATTTCTTTTTACATGTAAAAAGATATCAAGTCTGAGAACTCTACCTAACTCTGGATTCTGAAAAATTTTTGTTTTCTTTTCTTTAAAGTCTTATATTTTTATGTTTTACATTTAATCCTGTGATCCAATTTTATTTAATTTTTGCACAAAGTGTGAGACTTACTCCTAAATTGTTCTCCTCCTGTTCATTCCTTCTCTGTCTTCAATTCTTTTTCCTCCTCCTTCCTTGTTCTGTTCCTCCTTCCTTTCTTTTCTGGTTGTTCACATTGAGTAATTGATATTATTCTGACTTCCTGTTCACAGGCTAATTGGCTATTTCCTCCTTCCTTACTCCTCCCACTAATACAACTGAAAAGCATGGACAGTATGTCCTCAAAGAAATGAAAGAAGATGGAGAAAAAAACTGACTCTGACTAGAACCCAAGGAGGAACACAGAAATGAGTTTCTGGGATTTTCTTTTTGCTTCTTGTATTCCAGACTGGACTCTGAAAAGATTAACAGTCTAGAAATGGTAATGGGTGCAGGAAAAAAATATGGAAAAATTTTGTTCTCTCAACTCAAAGACCATGAAAAGCAGTTTTTAAAACTAACCACGTGTAGTGAGGTACAATTTTCTTCTCAAATCTTAGTAAATATCTTTACTTTCTGCATATATTTGTGAGCATTTTCTATGTGAGGAGTCTATGTGTAGGTGTGGTGGTACATTATATTCTGCTCAATCAGAAAAAAAAACCAGTTTAGAGCACAATAAGAAAGACTGGTTGTTCAGGGGATCATAGGGTGTCGGTTGTCTTGGCTTGAAACATTTGTTCTATCCATGGAACCCAGCACTGCAATGCAGAAGGCAGATCTAGGTTCAGTAAGGCTGGGAGCAAATCCTTGTCCTATCTTTATCAGTGGTATTGCTTCAAAGACTTTCTAGCTCAGTTTTTTCAAGTGTAATATAGACATAATAAAATTATCTCATGAGATAATTCATGGAAATCATTTAGTGTAGTGTCTGACATACAGATCAGACTAAGTGTTAGACATTAAGAGTTAAAACCTTTCAAACAAAAAAGTATATTTTCCCCCAATTAAACACAGATGTATTACTCTGGGGACAGAGTGTATTGCCTTCCTGGAAAGTACTTTGCAAGAATGAAAGGCTAGGAAACTTGGGTGATATAAAAGAAGTTTGTCATCATCTTTGAGGGCCAGGTTCACCTGCTTGTATACCTATCATCTCTCAAGCTCTCTGAAGGTTGAATTAGAACATACAAATTTTTTAATATTTTTGAACACTTTAGACTAACACAGATAATGCATCTTGTTTCTTTCTTCTAATCACATCATCACTGTTTTAGCTATTTCAAAATTACAAATGTGTAGTGAAATGAAGCCTGAATCAAAATGTATTGGAGAATAGTCTAAAGTAGTACAAAATGTACCTTTATGGCAAGAATTTTCCCTGAGCTGGTAATGTGGTAGTCATGATCAAATTTTTCAAAATGCTAATCATGTTTAAGTAGCCACACCCTGTACTTACAAGAAAAGATGTGCCTGAATTTTAATGTCTCCATTGCCAAAGACTTGATATCAGATAAACTTAGTCATAGCCTCAGAAAACTAGGTTAATCTAGGTTCCAAAGGTAGTAATGTTGCTGTTTCACTCAAACATAAAGTTATGATGAAACCAAAACCACATTCTGAGTATATGTATATCCTTGTAATGTCTACCATAGGAAAACTGTCACTGCATCTCCTCTGAATCTTGAGTGAGAAGTGAGTGAGACCCATGTACAAAAAAACCTTCTAATGCTCATTGGCCTGGCTGCAGTCTCTAATTATTAGGACTCCAGAATATCCATAGTTGTGTATTTGCAACCTCCCCAGTAGCTGAACACAGGATAACATGCAGTATATAGAAGACATCACATGCTTGTTGGGTAGAATTTAATGAAGTTGAGTTAAATGGAAAAGAAGCTAAGGCATTGTTTTTGATCAAGGAGAAAAAGAAGTAATCAGTTTTTTTTTTTTTTTGAGAACCTACTACAATTTGCCAGGGGAACAGGGGTAGTACACACTTGGCATGATAATGTGTTGCGGCAAAGGAAGTTGGCACATGAAGAGGTTGTGCTTGTCATCACCCCAATCCTGGACTGTTTCCATGGAAAATTACCACAACTCTAGCAATATGATTCTTTTTCCTTATCTATGATAGAAGCAAGGTAGAAAAGGCAGAGCTATGGAAAGAGGAAACAGCTTCATTAAGCATTTTCTATGTGGCCAACACCATGCTCATTAGTTTACACCAACTCTCATTTCAGCATTTCAGCTCCTTTGCATCCCTTAAGTCAATCTTTGAAATTTTGTGCTACCTGTTAGCACTTCTGGACCAAAAGTGTTGATGGCATCATGTCATTTTCCCAAAGAATTTGCATTTTGTAACTTTTTTTCTGGAACCAGGAATCAAACTCAGGACCTTGTGCTTGCCAGGCAGGTGCTGTGCCACTGAGCTACACCCTCAGTGTCAGAATTTGCATTTTAATAGTGACAGAAGAATGATATAAAAGTGTGAGTCTATAGACTCTCACTGGTCAATGAGTGTATGTATGTATGTATTATTTATCTATCTAATCTATTATCTGTGTATCCTTCTGTTGAGGGAGAGAGAGAGAAAGGGACAGGAAGAAGCAGCAATAGAAAACAAAAAGAAAGCACTGAGGATTGGAGTGCCACCAGGAACTCAGGGGGCCTTAACTCTACTCACATTTTGTATCTTACCATCTTAACCTGAGGATGATACTGTTAGAGGGGAAAGCAGCTGTGGTATATTGTAATTATGTATAGTTAACCTTTGTCACATTTTTCCTTTTCCTTTCCACTTCTCCAGGTATTATTCTGCAGTTTATGCTGTCACGGTCAGAGTACCTTCCTTATGCTACTCTATGGTAAAATATCCTTAAGGCTTTGTTTCCCCCTTTGGATCCATGCAGATATATTGTTGGAATGGTAACCAGTCACTTTGGTGAGTGTTAACTCAATGAGCAGCTAGTGGTGATCACATTTACAACAGTATATGTCAGTTTCAACTTTTCATAAGACCACAAGTATTTTAATGGTTAATTTAGCTATTTATATTTTGATACTTGTGGGGCTCTAGAGGATAGATACCTCATCCTAAAATTTTAGACCTGCAAACTGACCACTTTCGGAAGTACCTTTCTGGACCTAGGGAGCTCTCTTTAGCAGGGGGTGGATAAGATCGACTGATTCTGGTTCTGAGGCCCAGGACAACTTTTCTTTGTCCCCTTTTCTGGAATTATTTCTGAAGTCAAATGCTGCCAATTTGGACAGCTTCCCTTTTTTATTTTTTAGCTTCCTTCCTCTCATCCTTTACTACTGTCTCAATCTCCTCCAGGAGGTGAAATCTTCTTGCTTGCCAGACCATGTTTTATTCTTTTTAGTCTCTCAGTACCTAAGATAGGCCTTGCCCTGCTATTACTCATTGAAATGAATGAAGAAGAGAAGATATGATATAAATTCTCTTTATAAATAGTAAGATAATCTTTTCTGAGCTCTGCTTAGGCACATCCAGTGATGGTCCTTATTAGCTCCGGGCAATTGTGCCATTTTAGAATTGTTACCACATTGCTAATTTGAATGCAAATTTAGGCATTCTGTTATTTGCACAACTTTCTGCTTTGTTTACCCTTTTGAAATAATGAAATCATAGAACCCAACCATATAGATATGAAGTCCTCTGGTCCACTCATCTGTTTTTTGCAAGCTAAACATTAACCTTTCCTCATAGAATATAGTTTTAAGACTTTATCATTCCCAGTCCCTCTCTTTGAGCACATTCTTTCTTTAAAATGTAGCACTCAGTCCTGAGTACCGTTCTTGGACATGTTCCCACTAATGACATAGCTATTCTCACTGTCTCTGTCTGTCATTCTTCTATCTTCTGCACTATCAAGTTCCTCCCAAAACTCAGTTCAAGTTCATCTCAGCTATGAGCTTTCTTCCTTCTCTGATTATGCTTCTCTCCTGAATCACTTCAAACTTTTCTACCACAAACAACTAGTTGGACAGGAGCATGAGCACACCCTTTCCCTGTTACCTGTGAAAAACAGGTCAACAAGTAATCAACTTTTCCTTGAGTTCTCTCCCAGGTCTCTATCCTGGTGGGCCTCTCTGCCTGAAGTGAACACTTCCTAAAAATGAGTCCCTCAAAACCCAATGCATATCTTTCTAATAGTACCATCCTTGAGAGAAATGAGAATGAGAGATAAAGAAAACATCAATCAAATCTGTCTATGTCCCATAACAAGATGCCTACCCCCTTGTCCTATCCCATCATACCTTATGTTGTCCTGTTCCTGGAAATAGGGTAAGAAGAACAAATTGTGAGATTGCTTTACTTTTTAAAAATATTTGTAGTATTTCCTCATTTCTCTTTCCTTTGAACCAAGTAATATCTGCTACTCCTGAGGTGGGTTGTGGAGGAGGTGTGGAGGCAGACAATGTGCATAGTAGAATAGAAATCACCCTGGCATCAATCTGGGTATTTAGCACCTACTAACATTACATCAGTGTGTTGGATTCTTTGCTTACCTTTTCACAGTGCAGATTCTGAACTTGTGGTCACAAAAGACCTTCTTCCAATGTTTGTACAAATCTCCATATAAGGCACAATTTCAAGATCAAAAATTTATCTTTTTGCCTAATATAACAAGTTAATAATTAAAATATTTAAAATCTTAGATTTAGATCAGGCAATAATTTGGACCTTGTTTATAAATGAAGTTTTAATTTTTTATTTGACATGAGTTGATGAAAAGCTAAAAAACTTCAACTTATTACATTCTATTTGTTTATATACTATGTTAAAAATTTCTAGTGTTGTTGCTTTGTGATCAGATGATATATACCATAACTACTTTTTTCAAAGTTATGTTCTCTTTCTGAGTAGGATGTTATCTTTTAAACATTTTAAATTGGTCCTTGTAAAATAAAGATGCAGTTTTTTGGCTGCAGAGTTTAATATCCACTTACATTTATTACTGAGTTTATTCAGAGCCATATATTGTATACTCATTTGAATGAGTAAAGACTGAGTGGTAAATTCTGTTATTCCAATAACATTACGTTTCTGGTGATTTCTCTTTGGATTTCTTGTAGTTTTTGATTTATGTAATTTGATCTTGACTCTTCACTTGTAGTTCTGTGACTCTTCTATATTTCTTAGATTGTTTCCTCTGATATAAATGTGCTTCTTTGTCTTATTGTTTTTATTTATTTTTGCCTTCAATTCTAATTTTATGAATATTGCAAATGTTATGTGTTTATTTGCCCTTAACTGATGAATTTTTCAATAGACTGTAGTTTTGGTGGTTATCACCTATATAGTTCAATGTACTTTTGTTTTTTTATTTTTATGTTTTGTAACTCACTTTGAGATTATTACTCCTAATGAAGTTTAAACAATTTACATTTGTGTCATACATGAAGTGCATTTGTTTTATTTCTGCTGTCTTTTTAGGTTACTTGTTTGTATAAGTTTTGTTATTTATTTTCCTCTGAAAAGACTGTTAAATTTGACTAAATGAAAATCTCTTAATATGTGTGACAAAAATCAAAACACATGAAGAAAAAAATTTAAAAATTGATCTAATGGAAAAATGTTTACAATATATGCTCTAACAACAGATTTATACCTTTAATCTCTTAGGAGCTCTTTAGGAGTCAGCTTCTCCTTGAGCTCTCTTAGGAGCTGGCTACTTGTGAAATTACGGATAAAACCAATTGAATTAAGAGAAAAGTTTATGAACAGACAATCCTTTAAAATGGAAAGACAAATTTTCAATAAATATATAAAGACAGTCAAACTCTCAAATCAAAAGGGAAACATAAATCAAAGTAATGATTTGGCAGCATTCATAACCTATTGAACTTGTAGGCCTTTTTATAATATCTTAAATTTGTAGATTTGAATAGAATGAGTAGGATCAAAAGCAAAATTTGTACATTGTGGGATAATATTGAAATATATATTGAAAGCTATGAACATGTATGTGCTATTTTCTCCATCAAACTCAAAAATTTTTGACAAAACTAAACTATTTTAAAAAATAATCAGAAAATGCAAAAATTATTTGTATAATACTAATCACTGCTATTTAAATGATATATTACAGATAAAATTAAAATTCCAGTTAAGTTGGTTAAACAAAATATAATAAATTCATAAGATGCAAATGGAGCAACCATTAGAAACCATGTTCCAGAAGAATATTTAATAGTCATAAAATATGTGGATGGCATGTTATTATAAAAGGTTTCTGTACAATTCACAACAAATTTGTGGTTGTGCATATTTGTATGTACACAAACAATTTCAGATCGAAAAAACAGAGAGGTTGGAAGGATACAAATCCAATGCTGACATTGAGATTTGGGGTGATTTTCATTTTTTCTTAGACTTTTCAAGGTTTTTCAAATTCTGAAGGTTGAACATGTAGTATTTGTAGTCATAAGAGAAATATATTTCTTAAAAACTGAGCAGGCCCTGTGAAAAGTGTTAGAAACATACTACTAGATTGATAAATCTTAGAAGATGATTAAAAAGCTTTGAATCTCCCTGATGGTACAAACCCTGTTGTCTTTATGCCTATAGGGCCTACAGGATAATCATGGAAGACTTTGTGAAATTTCATACAGAACTAAACGTTATTTTGGTCACCAGAAAATAATTGAGGGCATTTTAGTATGAATTACTCTTTGTGATCTTGGGGATAATTCCTAATATTTATGAATTTCTTTTTAAATAGCACTAACCTCTTTTTAATATATAGGAGCCTCCACATTAATAATAAAAGAAACAATTTCTTGAAATACTATTACATGCTTTACATACATTATCTCATATAATTGTCACAACCATCTGAAAATCTGGGTGCCTTATTGCCAACTTAGATTTGAGAAAAGTAATGTTTAATTTGAATGCAAGGTGTGCCATGATTAGTTAGTGTAAGAGACAAGAATTAGACCAATCTTCCATGTTTAAGTATTGTACTTTTTAAACTATATCCATTTAATCACCCACAAGATTGGTCTGAATTTTTATGTCTGTGTTGTGACCTCCAGATAGAGTTAAAATATCTTAGGGGTATAAAATGACTTTTTAAAATCAAATATGATCTCTACTGAGACTATTGCTATAGAAACCATCCAAGTCTTTATTTGTGTGACTGGTGTGGATTTAGAAACAGCTTCATGTACCCCCAGGCAAGAGATTGTGTGGTAAGGGAAGGGATATGTTTGGTGGAATATCAAGTGGGATTTTAGCCAAGTCTCTGGAGATTCTACCAGATGAAATTTGTTTCTTCTCTATCCCTAGATCTCTCTCTCCAGCCACATTAAGATAAGAGAGATGACAGTTCTAATCCTTTCTTGTAATAGATTAAGTCTTCAATCCTCCATTTGCTGCCTGGACAAATAATTTAGAGGACTGGAACAATCTTTATTACCAGGCCAAAATGCAATTCTTTCCTCTACCATTCACGCCATGTCTGCTCATGACATTAATATATATATATATAACTTTTCTGAAACTCATTTTTTCTTCAATCAAAGGAACAGTACTTGCCTTAAAGTTTGTTGTGAGAACTAAATGAGATAACACATGTCACATGTATGAGTGGCATTCACTTGCCTTTCTATCTGTTGTTTTCTTGTGTTGTTAACCAGACCATGGTAGACACTGGCATCTTGGCTGTGCCCCTAGTATTATTTTTGTTCCATATCCACTTTTACTTAGATACAGAACTTCTCTGAATTCCCAAGTTTTATGTAGCCAAGAGATATATTAGAAAGATTGGATATTTAGTCTTCAAAAACACATACACATAAACAATACTGATATGTAATGTTTGAGATGTCAAGCAATCATTCTTTAAGTTAACAGAATGGATTATTAGTTGTTTGTCACTTTAAGGAACAAAGATCAGAGAACTGTGGAGTAGAAATTCAGGACTTCAGTATGTTGATTAGGATGAGAGGAAGGCCCAGTCACACATTCATACATTTATTCTATATACACTGAGCACCCACTCTGAGGTAAGTACCAAAGAGAAATAAGACACTGTGTCTTAAATTCAGTCTAATGGAGATTGTGGTGAGGAGGGCACACAGATAATTATGATCCAAGGCAATCTGTGGTGCAGTATGAGGAGGTAAGGCTTGGAGGGACTGGGGCCAGCTCCAGGTGCCAGGCATCTGCAAGGCATCAGAGGGCCACAAGGGAAAGTAGGGTAGACACAGTCAAGAGCCATCTGCCAATTCCACAGTTTTGCTTCTGAATAGCTTTATTACGCACATATGCAAATCTGAGCCTCAGGTCCTAGCTGTAAAGTCATTTAGCTCTTCTGGAGCAGGCCATTATTGGTAACATAGCAAGCAGTGTCTCCAAGGAGAGCTCAGAAATAGTGTGATCTGAAAACCCAAACACAGACCTAGAAGGGTGGGGCTACCCAGTGCAATTCACCATGCACAGATCTTGAAGCCCCATGAGTCACTTTCTGGAAGACCTTGGATATAGTATTTTATATCTATGAAATTTGTATATTTTAAAGTTTGTTGTGAGTTTTACATGAGGTCCTTTCCTGAAAGTGTTACTGTTCATATTTAGCTTACCGTTATTTTCTTTCACACCCACACATGCCTTGCTTTAACTTGAAAATTTTTGCGTGTGCTTTATTCTATCTAGTGAATTACATATAATAATAAATTTGTAATAATAAAAATTAACTTCATAATTTTCAAAAAGAATAAACATTTATTTTAGGAGAGAAAAAATAGGATTTTCCAGGTTACCAAAATAAGAACTTTTTTTACATTTTTAAAAATAGAAATAACCATTCCATATTCTTTGTCAGAGTGAATGGTTTAGATGGTAGAAAGAATAATCAGTTTATCTGTTTTCTAAAAATTATTCTTTTAGTTATATGGCTCAGGGTATATTATACCTATTTATGCAAAGTCCAATAACTTAGGTGTATTTTAATCTATAGATTAGAGAATATTATTACTTTTCAAATTTTTTTCTTTTCAAACAGTGGTGACTGAAGGAGATAAAATTTGGCTTCCAATTATTTTCCTTAAAGTTATTTCTTGCTTTGTTATTTTGGGTCTTGGGATTTAAGGATTCCTAAATGTGACAAAGTATGAAGTGGCCATTACATTTCTAATTTTAAAAGGCTCATCTAGTTCTGGGATTTGGTGAAGTTATCACATCATCATTTTGCTGGTCTGTTTCTTTGGAAAATGCCAGCTTCCTGAGGGCAAGATTTAATGCATATTCCTGGGCTAACATGGCCATTAGGAAAAGCACTTTGATTACCTGTGTTAATATGTAGTAGTTGAAAATTATATCATAAAATCAAATTGTGATATTAAACCAAAATATTTTTCATTTCATTTAAATAGATCATTACAGATCTTTCCTAAGTAATTTCCTTTTGTATAGATTAAAATTATAGGAATATGTAGATTAAAATTATAAGATAGTGCATATTTTCAAAGACCCACCAGGTAAAAGTAGTTTGTGCTTCTATTGTCAAAGTACATCAATATTATAGAATGCTAGTTGTCCTAACAATTATTTGGAATGTGGCATGTTGATTTTTCTCTAAGATTTCTGTTGGCTTTGACAAAACTAGCCTCAATTTGAAACAACAGCCTGAGTTTATAGTATGTTATTTTAGTACTTAAGTCTCTAAAGGCAAAATATGTCATGGAACAAACAAATTGAATAATGGTTAAGAGGGTTTCATTAGTCACAGCAGTGCTTACTAAGTTGTCGTTAACTGGTCTGTGCTGGTTACCAGTCCATGGACTTTGGAATGTGTCTGGACATCAGGCACTGAAGAGCAAAATCAGAAAACAGCCATTTCTGTATAGATCAGAATTGCTGAGCATTGTTTGCTTCTTCCTGCTACAATTCGGACCTACTTTCTTTCAATGAATCTGCTGAGCTGTAATCCAGCACCTCTCTGATAAAAAGCTCAAATTGCTCAGCATTTCCTACATATTTTGTATTGTTACCTCTCCTTTTTTTTAATGGCCTGAGATTTTGAGCTGTTGTGGAAAAAGCTAGAAATATAACAGTGACAACATGAATCTCAAAATCTTATGGAGTTTGATTCTAAATCAGTATGGGACATACAAACCATCTCCTGATTTTTATTTCCATTTCTATTTTCTTAATTTTACTGAAATACAGCTACTGGTTGAGAGGCTGGACAGGAATAGTTAGATGTAGGGAACAGGGGAAGGGGACATTACCAGAACCTCTGTAGTAAGTCCTAGTCTCCCTCGAGCCACGGCAGCACACAGCGAATTACAGGAAAGGTAGACAAATGAGAAGAAGCTGAGCTTTGGGTCTGATCAGTGCTGCTCTGGGCAGCAAAGACAAAAAAACCCCTAGTTTGTAGCACCTTTTATTCAGTACATGGGGAAACAAATGTAACAAGTGAAATGTAGAGTTCAGTACTTCACATTGGGATAAACAAGGTGTAACAAAAGACTGGGGGGCAGTGGAAATCTAAGAACAATGAGGAACTATGTAGATGAAGATTTGGTTCCTCCCTGGCGTCTCCCGCAGGTGTGGTCTTGTCCTGGAGATTACAGCATCTCGGGATCCCTGAGGTCTCAGTTGTGACCCGAGGCCAAAATGCAATTATGTCTGGAATGTCAATAGCTGGCCTGTAGGCAGGAGAATTAGGCCTACTCAAATGAGTTTTCTCTAGAATTATGTAGCATTGTTCCCAACAGTTAGAAACTTGACATTCCATAGGTAGCTTTCTACTTTTTGAGCTCTAGGATGTTGGGCAGTGTGGATGGGATGCAGTACCTCAGCAAGTTCACAAATACTTTCATTGGAAATATTAAGAGAAATGTGCTTCAACTACGGAAAATACATTTTGCACTTCTTGCCTATATACTGAATGCTTATTGTGTGCAGGGCAGCCCTGATCCCTGACTTTAGGGAGCTTCCATTTCAGAACCATCTTCACTGTGTATATGAGGCAGCATCTTCTTCCACCTTCCACTGTGCTTAGCAGCAGGTATGGAATTCTAGGTGTCTCTCATAAATGCATGTCAGAATGGAAAAAATTCAGAGGTTTACAAAAAAAAAAAGGAATAAGAGAATGATGGGGAAAATGATAAAAAATGAAAAGTGTACTTAGTGAAAAGAGATGGAGGTAAGGTAGAAGCCACTATCAGTTGTGCTTGGAGCTACTTATCAGCCCAGACCGCCTAGCCCTGAGGTACCTGCTGCCCACTGTTCCAACCTTTCATACAATTTCAAAGGTAAGATGCTGTCCCCACCTCATGCATGAGGGACCTGATACTCTCAGTGTTGGCCAGTTACCTAGACCCACTCGGTTCGGTTTCTAAGAGAAAGCATGATTTCTGACTACCAAGTCAGACTGCACTTCCCCTCCTTTATGGCTCATTATAAAAATATTTGTGCAGACCTATAAGTTGATAAATACCAAGTGGAGCCAAGCTACTTGAGAAGAAAATTATTTATGATTACAATATTGCTGCAAGGCTTCTTTAGTATTTCTGCTCCTCTGAATCAAGAATAGAAATTAGCCAGGCCAAAGCTTGCATTTTCTCACCTGCATGGAAAAATGTTTAGTAGCTTCACTGGATCATAATAGAAGCTTATCCTCAGGATATAGCTGTTTGACTTTTTCCTAATTATATATTGTCATTGCTATCTAAGTCATTCTTTCATTAAATATGCTTCTTAACAAATTTTCCCTCAAAAAGTCTCTTCTGGGATGTCTGGGTTATGTAATGACCTATTTCTTTTGTGTGTGGGTGGTTTTTGTGACAGTGCCTGGCTCAACAATTTAATGACTGAGTCTAAATTTTCAGCTAGGAACATAATGGAAATCCTTACCAAAATCTGGATGCACCTGTTTCACTTCCAGCATACTCCTGAGTTTGTATATTTGTGGTGTTTTTCTCACTAGATTGGGTTGTGCTAATGAGGCCAAAGTCATGACTTTGATGCCTAGGTGCTAGTTAGCACACAGGTCCTATAGAATAGAATATGCTTTGAACTCTGAGAGGTAACTGTTCATGAATGGTTATGGTCCTACAGGGTCAGACAAGAGAAGGAAGGTAAATCTGAGTAAATCTGTCCTGATAAAAATGACTCACTTGGAAGCCTTCCTGAGAGGTGTCTCCTCTCAGTAACAACTTCTTTACATATAAAAATAAGTCCATAAATATGTGGTGGATGCATCTGCAAGTTTTTAAAGTGAGAACTTGACAGGTTTGGGCTAGTCCCAGAAAGCAGAATAAGCAAAATTACCACAGTGCCAGTACAAGGGTGGAGTTTCCATAAGAAGCCACTGCTCCTTAATTTCCTGCCTATTCAGCCGTGGGGGAAAAAAGAAAACAGAATCTGCAATTTTCTTCATAAGCCATTATATAAATTATTCTACGTGCTCAAGGGTGGTAAGCCCCAACAAAATTTTCTGAAAAGTTTTGTCTGGTCTTGGAAAAATCAGTTATTTAGCCAATTTCATAGAATGAGTACATTCCTTGTGGAATCCCATCAAAAGAAGGAAAACAAATGGGGACAGCCCTGCCTTTTAGAAATTAGAGAACTCAAAAACATGTGAAGAAGACACCAATACATCAACAATGGAAACATGAAGAGATACAGTACTCTTCCATTATCCACATTTCACTTTTGGCTTCAATTGCCCATGGACAAACACAGTCAGAAAATATCAAATGGTAAATTCCAGAAATAAACACTTCATAAATTTCAGATAGTGCAATGTTATGAGTAGTGTGATACAATCTGGCACCATCTCACACCACATCACCTGGGGTATGAATTATTCCTTTGTCCAGTGTATCTTTGTTATTTATATATACTACCTGCCCAGCAGTTGCTTAATAGCCACCTGGGTTACCAGATTGACTATGCTGATATTGTAGGAATCGTGGTCAATTAACTTACCTAGTAGCCCACTGCTATGTCACAATGCTAATGCCATTCACTTCACTTAATTTCATTACACAGGCATTGTATTATCTCATATCATTATAAGAAGAATGGTGAGTATAGTACAATAAATGTTTTGAGAGATACCATAATTATGTAATTTAATTCTGTATATTATTGCCATAATTCTACTTTATTAATTACTGTTGTTAATCTCTTATTATGTCTGTTATAAATTATTATCATAGATAAGTATGTATGAGAAAAAACACAGTACAGGCATCTACTAGGAGTCTTGGAATGTATTCTCCTACATATGAAAAGACTAGTCCATACTTACCTAAATATAATTTGATTCAAGTAGGCAAATTGTTCCAATAAGGGACAGCTTCATGCATGAAGTAATTCTTGAGCAAAGTCTTGAGTATATCAAGATGTATCTTATGCAGAATAGCAGAACAGATATTTCAATAGGGTAGTTAGGTGTAAGTGATGTTTACTGGGTAGACTGCATGATAAAAGTGCAAAGTACAAGCTGTGAAACATGATAACAAATACATCGTGCCAGGATCAATGTCTGTTGTACTTTAAAAATCAATTACATAAAAATCTCCTCTTAAACATAAAACTATTTGTTGCTAGTATCCTAAACTATTGTATCTATGAGGACTGAGTACAAACATACAAGTTTTGATTTTTGTATTCCTCCCTAACACTCTACTGAAACTATTTGGAAAGGTCACAGAACTGTTGTACACAATTATGGTTTTAGGCTTTATCTTTTTTCTCCCATTAAGTTTATTGGTACATTTTAGGTATAAAATACAGTTACATTCATCATTGGGATCTGGTACCATTACATGAGTATCTTGGTTCTTATTTTCTTTCCCCTTCCCTTGCCCTCCCATCACCCCACCCCCACCCTTCCTTATTTGCAAAGACTTTGTTTCTATTTTTTTCCTTTTCTCATATTTTTTCTTTTCCCTTCTTTCCTTTCCCCTACCCCTCCCACTTCCCCTGCTCCTTTAGACCTTTTCTTTCTGCTACACAATATCAGTTATACATTTTTAAAATTACAATATCAAGATCTAGGAGACATTACTACACATTTTACAGAATTTAAAAGGATATAGAAAGCATATTGCAAAAATCTTTTTTTGAAATAAATTTGACAACTTCTAAGAAGTATCTTGGAAGACAAATTAATGAAGCTAACTCTGGAGGAAATATAAAACTTGAATAGCACCTATTAAAGAAAGTATATTCCCAGCTTGAAAACCTACCTATATGACAACAGCAGGCTCATATACATTTTAACTGATAAATTATATCAAACAATTAAAGCAGAAAAAAGAGGGAACGCTTTCCCCCTCATTTTAGGAACTCAACATTGTGCTAATCCTAAAACTGGATAAAGATAATAGAAAAGTATGAACATAGATAGAAATTTGTTTAACAAAACAAACTATTAGAAGTCAGATCTGGCAGGATGTAGAAAGTGGTTTTATTATAGGGATGGCAGTGTTGGTTCAGCATTGGAAGATCCACCTCCAAAAGTCATCATTCTAACAGAGGAAAGGAAAAACCCATATGATCCTGCCACTAGTTGGAGAAAAAGTATTGGACTAAATTCCACAGCTGTTCATGGTAAAAGCTATCAGGAGACTAGAAGTAGAACAGAACCTTCTCAACAGATTAAAGACATGTACTCCATACTTCCAGTGAGAATGCCTTATATGAATGGAGAATATACGATGCTTTCTCCTTCAGGTGGGGAACAAGGGCAGATATGCTTACTCTTTCTCTGTCCATTCAACTTTGAAACCTAGGTCCAACCAAAATAGTCTGGCAATAAAATGACACAATTAGGGTAGGATTGGCAAGGTAGAAGCAAAATCTTTATAGGTAGATGAAATGATCATCTACAGAGAAAATACTAAGAAATCTCTAGGAGCCCCTAGAACTTGTATTTGAATTTAGCAGGATTAGAAAACACAAGATATATATAAAAATTCAGGTCTGTGTATACTTGCTATAAATGAAGAATTGGATATTGAAATTTAAAAGTTATGTAGGAGTACAAAGGACCTAGAAAAGTAAAAAGAAAAAGAAAAAAAAACAGTGTTGGAAGACATTTAGTACCTAATTTTAAGACTTCTTCTAAAGCTACAGTAATCAAGGCAGTGTTGGGGTAAGGAAAGACATATAGATCATTTGAATAAAACAGAGAATCTAGAAATAGAACCACACATATATGGTCCACTGAGTTTTGAAAGATTATTTAACATTAGCATTTTATAGACTATAAACTCAATTCAAGAGCCGAGGAAGAGATAGTGTTTTCAGCAAGCAGCACTAGAACACCTGGTATCCGTATATAAAAAATTAACCTCAACCCTTTATTTCCATACATGAAAATAACTTGAAGGGATCTATGAACCTAAATCTGAAAGCCTAAAACTATAAAGCTTTAAGAAGAAATTATAAGGGAAGATGTTTATGAATTCAGGGTAGGTGAGAACTACCTAGGATACAAAAGACATGATGTAAAAAAGAAAAAACTTGACAAATGAGATCCCATCCAAATTTAGAACTTTAAATGACATCATTAAAATGAAAAGTAGTCCTTAAACAGACCATATTTACAATGCATATAACCTATGACCAGAATATATAAAGAATTCTTAGAGCTCATTAATAGACAACTCAATTAAAAAGTAGACATAAGAAGATGATAAATAGCCAGTCTACCACAAGGAAAGGTGTGCCACTCTAGAATCAGAAAAATACTAATCAGTACAATAAGAAGATTGAATTCTACACTCATTAGGGAGATGAAGTTAAAAGTTTTAAAAGCCTTGTCATGACTTTTTCTTTTTGTTGGATTGTCCCCCTTTGCGTTTAATTTGTCACGCCCAATGGATTCATTCTGCTGGGTTTCCTGGGGTTGTGATCCTCCTTGTCTTTTCCTAGGGTATTGTCTAAAACTTTTTGGAGTGCTGGTTTGATATTCATGAAGTTCCTGAGGTGCTCTTTATCATGAAAGTATCTTATTTCTCCATCAATTCTGAAAGATAGTTTTGCAGGGTACATCAATCTGAGTTGGAGGCTGTTTTCCTTTAGGGCTTGAAATACATCACTCCAAGCTGTTCTTGCCTTGAGGGTTTGCATTGAGAAGTCTGCTGTGATTCTTCTGATGGGTTTGTATGTGATTTGTTTCTTTTCTCTCACTGCTTGTAGAATTTTGTTCTTCTGTTGGATTTCTGGAATCCTAACTATTACATGCCTATGTGTAGAGTTTTTTTGATCAAGGCTAGCTGGAGTCCTGTATGCCTCACTTATCTGTATGTCAAGTTCTTTTCTTATGCTTGGGAAGTTTTCTGCCATCACTTCTGTGAACAGTTTTTTTATGTCATCTGCACTCTTTCCTCTTTCTTCATTGACTCCAGTCAGTCTTATGTTATTCTTCTTTGCATCGTCTAGCAGCTGCTGGATTGATTTCTCATGTTCCCTTACAATTTTAAAGCAATTTTTCTTTTCCTGGTCACTAATTGCAATCTTTTCTTCTATATCTGAAATTCTATCCTCACATTAGTTCATTCTGCTGCGCAGATTTTCGATGGAGTTTTTAATCTCCTGGAAATCTGTTTGCATCTGTTTTATGGATTCCATTTGTTTTCTATGTTGGGATTCCATCATGTTCCTCAGATCCTCTATTTTTTTATGTGTCCTCTCTAGATTTATTAATCATGTCTTGCACCATGAGCACAATCTTTGCTCTTATCTGAGTAATTATTTCTGGTTTCATTTTTCCCAGATCCTCTTTTGTTGCCAGTTCAGAGTCCAGGTAGTTGAGTATCAGATTGTTCCATCTTGTTTCCTTTTGGGGTTGCTGTAGGTGATCCAGAAGTCTGTTTTTGAGGCTTGTTTATGTGTCTTCTCATTTCCACAGGGTGGGGGGGTGTGCTTCTGGCACCCGCGCAGCTCACCTTCTCGTCCCTAGGAGCTTGGGATGGCAGTGCGGGAGCTTCCTTCCGGGTGCTGGGACCGGCTCAGCTTCTCCTAGGCTTTATCTTATATGACACCTTTTCTATATTTAACAGCATTGACCACTTCTTTCTTAAAAGTCCTTTCTCCCTTGGCTTCCATGAGACCACTCTTTCTGTGTACCTTATAGATCACTGATTGCATGTTTGAGGTATAAAGCCCAAATAATCTTATTTACACTCCTGTTCTTAAATAATGTGTGTGTAACTAAGGTGCTGATGACTCCTCAGTAAATACTTCTTGCCCTGACACCTGCTTCACAATAAGACTTCAATAAAGAAAGGTCATTCAAAAGAAGCAACATGTCTATAAGTGAGCTTATCTCTCCTCTAAGACCTTATGATTCTTTAAAGGTACAAAATCATTAGCTGAGAATCTTCTTTGATTAATCCTCTCTCCAGTCATGTCCTCCCAATCCAATTTGTGACCAGATACTATAATTCTGTTTCTAAATCTCATCTTCCAAAGTCTTCCTTTCCATGTTGCCTTCCCTGTCATGGATGCCATAGTTCAAGCCTTCATTATTTACCATCATGATTTAACTATTTATTAGTTTCCTATAATAGTCTCTGGGTTAGTCTTCTTGTATCAGTCAATTCTCCATGGAGCTTTTTGCAGTGCTAGGTACCAAACCCAGGACCTCTTGTTTGTTAGGCAAGCACTCCATAGAACTTTTGGAAAAAATATTTCTAAATTTGAAAATTGTCATGTTTTTGTTCTCTTACTCAAACTCTTAGATGTAATCTCATTACATTAAACTCTAAATCTTTTTCAGGGCTATTAATGATCTGTTTTTACCTATGTAGCAGTCTTGTCTGGTCATCTGACACATTTCCTATTCTAGTTTTGATGTGACTTTTTTCCTTTCTCTGTGCCTTTGTAGATAATTTTCCCTGGAGTTGGACTTTATTCATATGACTAATGTCAAATTTTAGTTTAAAATCAACTTATCATTTCCTCCAGAAAGTTTTCAAACTCTTCAAATCTGGCTTTTAGGGATCTTGATGTCAAAATTCAATAGTACTAATAACTTTTTGGTGGTAGGCCATTTATGTAGCAATTTCTCCTTCAAAACTATGTGTTGTACAACACTACTAGTTCATCTTTCATATCTATTTTCTCCATACTTTGTCATTGCCTGATATGGATTAGGTATGCCATAAATGATGAAAGAATTTGCAGCTGGAAAGACTTGATTATGAGCTTTATTTTTTTATTTAATTTTACTGAAGAAGTCTGGGAGCTATTATAGACTTTTAACATGACAGTGTCCAAATGATAGTTGCAGAAGGTAATGGGAAAGGAAGGAACTAGGCACTTGAAATTTCTCCAAGATATATGAAATCTGTTGCTAAGGGTGAGAACAGGGAGGGAAGGAGTTGCAGGACTGTAGCATTCAACTCTCCAAAATTCTGTGTTTTACAATTCTCTGTATAACTTAAACCTAATATCTTTATTTTCATTAAGTTTATTGGTACATTTTAGGTATAAAATAGTTACATTCATCATGGGGATCTTGTACCTTTACATGACGTATCTTGGTTCTTATTTTTTCCCCATCCCCCTGCCCTCCTTTCACCCCCTCCACCCTTCTCTATTTACAAAGACTTTGTTTCCATTTTTTCCTTTTCTCATATTTTTTCTTTTATCTTCTTTCCTTTCACCTTCCCCTCCCATTTCCCCTGCTCCTTTAGACCTTTTCTTCCTATTTCACATTATCAATTATACATTTTGATCCTTATTTACACTTCTAGCTTTTCACACCAGAGAAACTATTCGGTATTTACTCATGTTACACCTACTATATTGAAAGTTACTATAATGTGTTGGAGGTAGAGTTACTAAATACTTTGTAAATTCTACAAAAGAAAAGCCAACATATTCAAGGAAAGCAACAATTTGGATTTTTAATCTTAATGAAATCTTTCACAATTTTTTATATTGACATCACCTTAACTTTGACATTTATTAAATCATTGATGGTATTTAGCCTTTATCTAAATAACCTTTGTTTCTTTTCTCATTCTTTTTACTTTTGTTTTTCTGTCAATTAACCTTAACTTTTTATTTTTGCCTTTCCTCTTTTCCCACCGCCTAAGGAATGTCCTGAAGTCCTAGAAATAAGAAAAGGTAATTGAGATGGGTTGAGTCTTACCACAACTATACATATAGACAGATAATAAGACTCCCAAAATGTCTTAGCTTTTGCATCCTGTGTCCTCCCAATTCCTCCAGGGCTGAATGGCCAGTTTATCTTTAGCAAAAGCTAGGCATAATTTCAAATGTCATATTGAAAGAAATCACTCTCCTGATCTCCAGGAAAGAAAAGTGAGAAAAGATGTCGTCTCAGGTCTGGAATCTGGCACTGTCAGCCTTTTGGAACTTTCCTGCCAGGCTCTGTTTGGCCTTGGCTTGCAAAAGGTGGAGTTGCTGTGTAGCCCAAGGAGGTGCAAAAACAAACATGGGCACAAAACCGGATACTCTACTGCAAGAAATCTTCTAAAAGTTATGAAAGTGAAATATGACTTCCAGCTGTCACTTTATGCAAGGATTAAGTTGTGCTCAAGGGCCTGAAAAATTAAATAAGAAAGGGTATTATCCATTATAGTATCTAAGCAAATTGCAGAAGATCACCCCTGATGGATTACTTTTGATTCCTTTGTCTACTCATTCATTCACTTGTATAGTCTACATAAAACATTGTTGTAGAAATTAACATTGTTATCCAATGATCAGAATATAATATAGGAGTAGGCACACAGTGAGCACATATTAAGACTTTTTGGTTGGTAGGTTGTCTTTACACAGATATGTTCCCACCATTGTTTTCTAATCATTGATATCCATGATGCACATACGTGTCTTTATCATATTTTCCTTTGCAATTTATGGACTGACTCAACATCTGTAAACTGTCCAGATAACACGTCATCATCCATGCTCACACATAAATGTTCTTCAGCCATAAGAACATGCCTCTCAACCCCATTGTTCAGCTTAGTCCCATTTCAAGGTCAATGACAGCTGAGAGGCATGTAGCAGAGCCTTAGGAGGTAAAATGTCACATTTTGCACCCCAGCCTATATCCAATTTTCATTTTTAATATGACAGTTGCTACCTAAAACTCATGTAGAGGTTTTGTTAGTTTTAAGGTAAATGAAGTAAGGAGGATTTATTTTCAGATAGTCTATAAGTATAACCCTAGCCTTTCTTCCTGTCATTGATTTTCTAAAATAAGATCACATCTGATATGCAATATCTCTTAAATTAACTCCCTTTCTTAGACTGACTATTTGTGACTGGAAGAACTGGAAGCACAGGCTTCGCTATTACTACTCTTGGAGAACCACTTCCAAATGTGGAACTGGGAGTCAGGCATTGGGAGGAAAATAGGCTAATCTGATCATAAACCATGGAGCCTATCTAAAACTGTGTAAATACTGGTAGAGGTATTTCTTAAAGTACATACCAGAAGGAAGGCAACATTTTGTGAAGTTTCAACCTTCTTTCAAATTCAAAGCCTTCATTCAGCCTCAGGAATTCATACTGAGCAGTATGTCTCATCCCATGCCAGCTGACAAAATTAAATATTTTTGCTAATGGTGTTATTTCTTAGCTCTTTGAAAATATTTTCTAATAAAGGAAAATGTCAAAGCATGTCAAAAGTAATATTTTATGCCATTCAATCCTTAAAATCTTAAGCTGTATGATGAAATTCACAAGCTTTTTCACCATGACTTTTGTCCTTTTGAGTTAGTCAGTCATATTAGGCAAATTCCAAGAGCTATCCCTGTCTTTGTCTATAGATAAAAATGTAATATGTGTTACTTTTAAAGCTCTTCACATTATGTTTCAAGTTTTGCCTTGCCAGTATTTAGTTTATTTTAAAAATTGTTTCAGGAAGAAACTTCCAAATAGTACTGATGTCAGAACACTCTAAGAAGGAGAAGTGGAGTTATATTTTTATCACCGAAAATTATCGTCAATAACTTCATATGAAAATAACTTATCATGAGTCATAACTATCCTCAGTGAAAGGCTGCAGTTGTAAAAAATGAAATATTTGTAGGTACAATTATCATTTCCATTTTACACTTACAAGATCTGAGGCAAGGAGAAATTTATGTGACAGAATTATGGGCAAAAATGTGGGGCAAGAAGAGCAAGTTTTATTTTGAGAACATACCATTTCTGTATCTTTATATTTTTATTTGCTTTATAGATATGCACCACGTAATGACAGAACAGAGATAAGTTCTAAGAACTGCTTCCTTAGGCAATTTGTTATTTTGTGAAGCTCAGAGTGTACTTACACAAACCTAGATGGTATAGGTCCTCTTTCCATGCGGCCTCTTGGTGCAATAAAGAGACAGTAAACATGAGATTTATGAGGTTGCTTCCATCATAACATGGCTTACTGTTTTACTGTAACTTGTTTTTAAAAAAGAGAAATTCTACACTCTAAAATAATGATTAATCAGGGCCAGGGATTTAGTTCAGTGGTGCCAACGCCTTCCTCGCAAACTCAAGGTCCTGTGTTCGATCCCAGGTACCAAAAAATAAGTGTTTTTTTAAAAATAATAATTAATAGTATAGTATAGTAAATATTTAAACCAATAACATATTCATTTAGTATAATTATTAAGTATTATATATTAGAAATAATTATTTATATGTGCTATAACTTATGTGAATGACAGCACAGTACGTTTAGGGCATCATCACAAACATGTGAATGATGCTATAATACTGTGATGATTATGATGTCACTGGGAAATAGGAATTTTTCGGTGTGATTATGATCTTACAGGATCACCATTGGATATGTAGTCTGTCACTGACTGAACTGTCCCATGATATGTGATTATAAGTCATTTATGAAAAAAAGTTTTAGGTGTTGCTACCAATTTGGGTATTCTTGATTTTTACCCTTGATTTTACAATTATTTTGGGCTGCAAAATACATGAAATATTCTAAGATAGAAATTCTCAAACTATGTTCTTTGAAATTCTGTTAGTCCCTGAGATATTTTCAGGGTGTTTTTGAGCTCAGAACTATTTTCACAACAACACTGTGACACCATTTCCATTTTCCCCTGTGTTACATTTGCACTGATAAAGCAAAAGGTACTGGAGTAAAACTGTTGATCTCTTACCAAAAATGAAGGCAGCGGCCTCAAATTCTAATAGTAACCATAATAATCGTGGAGCTACATAGATACATACAATTTAAAAAGCAACTTTCTTTGGTTAAGCAGTATGAAAATCATCAAATTTATTGTTTTGGTTCTTGATTGCACATCTCTTTAATGTTTTATGGAAAGTACATATAAATCATGTCTGCTGTATACTAATGTATCATAGTTATCTCCAGGGAATGTATGTGTGTAATTATTTGGGTTGTGAGCTGAACTAACCATTTTTTTAATGAAATACCATTTTTATATGAAAGAATGTCTGACAGTCAAACCATGATTATTAACATTTGACTACACATTTTTATCAAGAATGCGCAAAAGAGAATTGTCCCTTCAAGGAAAATAGCAATATTTGTCATCAATGGTAAAATGCATGTTTTCAAGAAAAATTCATAGTTTTTGAAAACTTGCATCTACAATTATGAGCTTGAAAACTTCCTAATAATTTAAGACTTTTCAGTGAGACTATAATCTCATAGATCTATGTGAATTTTGGATAAGGTATAAAAATGTATGAGAAAATGAAAAAAATGGAAACAAAGTCTTTGTAAATAGGTAGGGGAGGAAGGGTTGAAGGGAGGGCAGGGGAATGGCAAAAAAATAAGAACCAAGGTAGATTACGTAAAGGTACAAATTTCCAATGATGAATGTCATTATATTGTATACCTAAAATGTACCAATAAAATTAATTAAAAAATGTAAGTGACCAATTTATGAACTTATAAAACATTATTCATTGGCAAAATATTAATTCAAAATACAAGATATCATCAATGGATTTTAGTGTAACAGGGTACCAAAATTTCATTTAAAATGTTTCAGATTCCACAGTGCAAATAATGTTTTAGAAATTACTACTTGGAGAGTTTAGGTAGAATGGTATAATACTATCCATCATTTCCTGACAAGGCCATTAGAATACTTTTTTTTTTTCGGTACCAGGGATCCAACTTGGGTCCTTGCGCTTGCGCAGCAGGCAGCAAAACCATTGAGCTAAATCCCTGGCCAGAATACTTTTTCTTTTTCTTTTAACATATACATCTGAAGCTGGTGTTCCTCATATACTAAAACAGCACAATGCAAGAGACTGAATGTGAACGTAGATATGAGAATCTAGCCTTCCTCTTTAATCCAGACATTAAAGGGGTTTTAAATACTATCGTGACTAAATGTTGTTGTGTTTTGAAACATAATTATTTTTATAAAAATATGTTTAATTTCCAGTGCAGTAAATATCATTAGACATAAGGCATGTAATGAAAGGCTTTTAGAATCTGAATCTGGATAATTTTTAAGAGTGTAAGGGGGTCCAGAGTCAAAATGTCTGCAAATCTCAGCTCTTGGAGAAATCAAGCACCATCAGGAAGAGAGGAGTTTCTCTGCTCCTGGAGGCTGCTAGAGGGAAGACATTTGTGTGGGATGCTGATGAGAGGAAGGTAATAACATAGCACGACAGGGCGGATCAGGGCCAGCCAGCAAAATGGATTAGATTGTCTACATTTTATTTTAGTTTAGTAAGGAAACTTTTCCTAAAGTGATTTTTAAAGCAATAGTACTAGCTTGTTCTCTCTAAAGACATTTTGTTTTTATAAAATTACAGCCTGGAAAACACACTATGTGTTTAGTCTGAGTAGGTAGCCGGAGTTGTTTGTTAAATACTAGATCTCAGATTTGTGGCCATTCCTCAAAAATAACAACATGGCACCAGCAATTAAATTTATGTATCATTTTGATTATTTATACTTTAGTGAATCAAAGGAGGTAAATAATGGTCTGCAGTCGAGTACTTCATCAGTGTTGCATGGGCAAGCCCTGTAGATTCCCTCCATCATGAAGCTGGACACAACACATAATCTTCCCATTAACCAGTCTGGAGGGAACTGGCAACCAGGCCCGCTTCCATCCCAGCATCTTCTCATTTCTGAGGTTGGGTGTTCCTTTGTCGCAAGCCTGCCCTTTTTGCCATGCACAGCAGACATGTTTAGTCTCTACTGTTTTCACATTTTTTCTTCCTTTCAATTCCTGAGTTGTTGATCATCGTAAATTAGGGAATTTTAGCCCTACCTCTTGGAGTACTAGAGTACTGGACAAAAGTGTAACATTGTACTGCATAAGAGCAGCAGCTGATGGCTTCGATATGGAGGATTACTGGGTAGGTGGATTCTCTCTTCCACGGTACCACTGCTCTAACTGCTTCTATTTTAGTTCATGTGGTGACCATAGATTTAGCTTCATCTTACTGAACAAAGGGTCTGGGTAAGTTCCAGCCTTTCTCAGAAGGAGGACTTAGTGACAGGGAACTATACATTAGATGAGAAAATGACCTATATCACCTGTAAGGCCTCTTCCCACATTTAACATTTGGCTGATCCTAGATTTATCCTCCTCATTAAGCAAAAAATAGCTTAATAGTGGAGGGGAGCAACTAAAGCAATTTGGGATTGTCACTGGTCTCAGCCTCTCATCTGAAAGACTGGACAGAGCTCAGTTCCCAGACATTCAGTGCAAGAGAGTTCATGAATCTCCACCTCACCACATGCCACATTTTCATCTTAAACCAGACTGCTGATCATTGTCCCTAAAAATGAAAATGTAAATTGAGAACAATCAGGTATTAAGGAGATTTGTTTCCATAAGTGATTTGAACTAATGAGGATGATACAGTAGGGCTTGAAATGGAATACCAGTTGGCTATAAAGAAGGATAAATTCAAGACATTTGGGAAAATGGATGCACCTGGAAAATATAACGTTGAATGAAATAAATCAAAAAGCTTAAATACAATATGGTGTCTCTCATTTGAGTAAGGCAAAGTACAAAGAACATAATAAAGAATGGAGAGAAGGAAACAAAGGAACAGATCTCTTGCAAAAGAGAAGAGACTAAGGAGAGAGGAAGGTGAGAGGGAAAGGGAAGCATGCAGAATTAAGATATGCTGGGCCTGGGGTTTAGCTCAGTGGCACTGTGCCTACCTCACAAGTGCCAGGTCCTGAGTTTGATCCCCAGTACCAGAAAAAAAAAGGATATGCCATGTACAGGAACCTAATAACTTCAGTGAATGTAAACATTGTATGTCAAAAACATGAGCAAAGTATAATACTAACAACAGGAATGAAAATGAGCAAAGAGGATTTAGAGTTGGAGGGAGGGAGGTGAGTCTGAAGGGGAAAGAGTAAGTGAAGGGGATTTAAAAAAAAAAAGAAATAAGCTGATTATGTACCTATACCCACTCCCCAAGAGGAGAATAAACTTCATGTACTGCAAACATGTACTGATACAATAAAAAAGAAAATTATCTCAAGAAAATAATTTAGGTTTATGAAAAGAGTTGTAATATAAACTTTTTTAGTATATGTGCTGCTGAAGCGAACACTGTAATATAAACTTTAAAAACAGAAACTTTAGTCTATATACAGAACATTTTCATCAATAGTAATAAAAAGCCCAACTGATATTTTGAAAATATATATACTGAGTCTAACTGAAAATTTTGTTCGATTAGGAATAGTCAGCTGCCTGGGGCTCTGTGCTGAGAAGGACCCATTCTAGGTCAGAGAGAAAGAATGGCATATTTGACTAATGGTTATATTTAATTTTCCTGATAGTTTGGGCTGATTATTATTATTATCCCTGTATTATTCATGAGCTAAGGAAGTAGAGAGAGCTTAAATAATGTGCTAGGAATATATTGTGGAGCTGGAATTCAAACACTAAGTCCCTCTGAAAGACTATTACTTGCTGCAGTGCCATGGACAAGCCATCACTTCTCAGGACTTTCATTTTTTTATTTCTAAAAGTCTCTGGATTACATTATTTTCTGAACTTCAATCCCCTCAAATGTTCCTTAGTTTCTGAATATCCCAGTTAAATGCCCCACATCTTTGCAATCTTGTCCTTCTTTCTAGTCCTGGAACATATGTCATCAGTTGGCTCTTTAATGTCATGTAGGGTCCTGCATATTTGCTATCCTTTTATGTATTTAGTCGGTTTTTCCAAATACATGGGAAATACTTTGAGAGGTAGGATAAATCTATGTTTTCCCACATACTCACAGAATACTTTGAACATGGTAGATATTTAATAAACACTGGTTGGTTTATTGATATGATGCACTACGATGCGTTATAATTATATTAGGCTGAACCTAGAATTTGCCAGGGACTGAAGGGGCAATTGGATTACTGTTACTGAGTTGGCACTACCTGGGGTGTGTATGACTTAGTGATCTAGAATTGCAAGTGCCCCCTATCCCACAGCCACTGCTCCCTGCCCTCCTGATCATTATGAATGCCTGTTTATCTGCTTGCCTTCATGAACAGCAGCTGTTTATTTAACTGCCTGACTTAAGACATTCCATATATACACTCAATGAAGGCTTTCTTTCACTATTATTTTTCTGTGGAGGGTAAAATAGTGACTTGTTTTCCACTTCTCTTCCTAAGTGTGATGATTTAGATGTTCCTGCTGTTAACTGGCAGCTTTTCCATTTCCTTCTACCATCCAGTGCCCCAGACTTCTCCACAGAAGCCACTAATGAGTTTCTTGCTTTTTAGGCCCTGGTTCCTTAATAACAGAATTCAGTAATGCCTGAAGTTCTGAACCTTATTTTTTCTCTTTCTGTCCATTAGAAAACAAACAAACAAGTGAAGAAAATATGTTCCGTGCTGGAGTCACTGATTCAATCTCGTCTATTTAGGATCCTAAAACAGAGAATTGATGTAACATTTCAAGCTGATTCCACTTTCCAAATGAGCTGAAAGCTTACAGGTTTTTTCTTCCTATCTCTACTCAAACACAGTCTTTTCCAGTGGTACTTCATGGTCCTAAGTATGCTTCTTTCCTTCGTCCTAATATTGATCAAGTTCCCAAGAGTATAGAGAACAATTCTAGAGACTGTGTGGATGGAACACAGAAATGAATATGTTCCTGCCCCGTCCCTTCTGCTTGACTTCTGGCTCTAAATGATGCCATTCATTCTGGCTGCCTGCTGGCCCCAAACACAACTTTGTCTCATTTAGATGGTGCCAAAAGAGCATCAATGCCCTTTTGTGCACAGAGTATACGAAAACTGTCAGTGGCACAAATGCCATTTCTGTCAAACTGCTCTTCCTCCTGTCCTCTGTTGACCCAGCAGTCTTTGCGGCTATGTCTTCCCATAGTGGATTTATGAATATAAGCCCTGACATCTTTCCTTCCCAGTGCTGCCTCAGTGCTTGTTAGAGAGGCTAAGTTGGGTAGAAAGTAAAGCCTGAAACTCTTAATGGACAACTCAGTCTGCTGGTCTTTTCCTCTGAACTCTCACATATCACAACATGGGTGAGGGTATAGTTTTACCCCTTTTGATTTTTTCTTCTGTGTGAGGGTTCACAAATTCCTGTGCCTCAAAAATACATAGAAAACCCAGGCATACAAACATTAAAACTAGATCCATATCTTTCACCATGCACTAAACTAAAATAGAAATGGATCAAAGATTTAAATATTAAAACAGAAACACTAAACCTGATGGAAGAGAGGGTAGGTAGAAATCTTGAAGACATTGGCATAGGAAAAGATTTCATGAACAAAACCTCAGTCACATGTGAACTAGCACAAAGAATCAACAACTGGGATCTCATCTTATTACAAAGCTTCTGAACAGCAAAAGAAACCACCAACAGAGTGAAGAGACAACCTACTATCTGGGAAAAAAAAAATTTTACCAGATGTTCCTCAGACAAAGGTCTACTATCTAGAATCTATAAAGAACTTAAAAAAAATCAGACCACCCCCCTCAAACTTAAAGACCCAATCCAAAAATGGGCTCTGAAATGAACAGACATTTCTCAGATGAAGAAGTAGAATCAGCAAATAAACATATGAAAAAATGTTCAACATCACTGGTCATTTGAGAGATGCAAATGAAAACAACACTGAGATTCCATCTCACCCCAGAAAGAATGAGTGTTATCAAGAAATCAACCAATAACAAATGCTGGAAGGGTTGTGGGGAAAAAGGAACCCTTCTCCACTGCTGGTGGGAGTGTAGACTGGTGCAACCACTATGGAAATCATATGGAGATACTTTAAAAAACTAGGATTAGAGGTCCCATTTGACCCAGCTATTCCTCTGCTGGGTGTCTTCCCAAAAGAATTAAAAGAATAATACCACAGTGAGATATGTACACCCATGTTTATAGCAGCACAGTTTGTAATAGCTAAATCTTGGAAACAGCCCAAATGCCCAACAACCGATGAATGGATAAAGAAGATGTTGGGTTTTTTATACAATGTAGTAATATTCACCTATAAAGAAGGATAAACTCGAGACATTTATAGGTAAATGGATGCACCCTGTACTCTTAAGTGAAATAAATCGGACACACATATGTAAATATCACATTGTTTCTGTGGTGTGAGAAACTGAGAGTGTAAATGAGGACCAAAATGTATAATAGATATTGTGAAATAGGAAGATAATGTTCAAAGAGGAAGAAGAACGGGGAGGGGGAGAAGGGAAAAAATTGAAGAAAAGAAGGAAAAACAGAAAGAAAGCTTATGTATATAGGGAGGGGTGTTGGGGTTGAGGGAGGGCAAGGGAATGGGAAAAAAATGCCAGGGGTAGTAGCTTGCTCTTGTAACCCCAGCATGCTGGGAGGTTGAGGCAAAAGGATCACAAATTCAGTCCCAGCCTGGTAAACTTAGCAACTTAACAAGAACCTGTCTCTAAATAAATAAATAGGATTGGGGATATACCTGAATTTGAAGGTCTGAGTTTAATTCCTAGGGCAGAGAGAGAGAGAGAGAGAGAGAGAGAATTGCAAGAACAAACAAAAAACCTAAGCGAGATATGATTTCCCATGTTCATTAACACATGTTGAATCTGCCTCAGCATTCTTGCCCAGATGTGGATGATGTTTTATCTTCCCTGTTGTGAAAAAGAAATTCTACATTTCACCTCTTGTGAAACTGTCTTGAGAAATTGTTTTCAGAATGCATGTGACGTCACACAGAGGAGAGAGATCTATTCCCAGAATCTTTGAGGTAAGAACAAGCTTTTCCCAGCCCTCTGGACAGCTCCCCACCTTGTTAGCTCCAGGAAGTTAGAAGTGGTAACTCCTCATATCATTACATTAATTATGCAGGGCGGAAACATAGGCAAGCCTTCTTTAAAAGACAGAAAAGTGGAGATTACAAAATCTTTTATGTTTGTAAAACATCACTGCTCCACTTAAAAATGACTGCTTTGTGTGTTTTTTCTTTCTTTTCTTCTTTTTTTTGTTTGTTTGTTCCATTCCTAAAACTTGGAGTTTTGGATTAACTCAGAATTAACCCAGAATCTACTAATGGGAGATAGTCTTTATCTGAAACTTCAGACAACGGTATTTTCTTATCACTGAAGCATGTTCGAGAATGGTTTCCTTGCTTTTATTTTTCTAAACAATTATGGAAAGTTCTTTCCATTATGCTTAATACATGAGTTTTGAAAATTTCACATCACAAACATATAACTTATACCTCTTAGGTATTTTGTGATACACTACAAAGAAGATAGGAGCTTTCTCCACCCCAATCCTTGCCATGATCTCGGATTTATTGAAGAGCCTTTGCTGTCTTCAATGTCATCTTTAACTTTGCTTCAGTTTCTTCTTTAGCTCATTCTTCAGTATCTATTTGGTACATGTTGGGAGGAGGTTAGGGGAGAGGATTAATGCGTATACTTATTTGTAACACAATATGACTAACTCTCTAAGATTTTATTATATCCCTCTTCCACCATGAAAAAGTTTACAATTCTGCTTGAAGGTGTCTTAAAGTATGCTTCACCAATCGCATAGGACATTTGAGTTGGTTTTAAAGAATGAATAACAGTGCACCACAACCTGGAGAGGAAAACACATTTCAAACACAGGAGGTAATGGTGATTGAAAATGCTTAGTGACCATAAGCAGGCCAGGCCAATGTGAAGAAATTCAAAAATTTCACATGGCTAGATTGTACAATATATGGCTAGAGGCTTTTAAATTTTTGACTATTTTCTCATTTCCATTTAAATAATTACAGACTATCCTGCTTATTGGATGTATAGGCACAGCTTGAAGATTGGTAAAATGGTTTTATCTACTGTCATCATTCTTTTTTACTTAGAAGCAATGTACTTAAAATAGTTATGAAGGTCAGTTAACTGACATTCCTCTTGTCAAACACTGACCCTGGTTAATCTTCTCCTCAGCTCAATCCTGATGTAGATAACCCCAGGCCTTCCTCTTACTTGTCAGTTAGGAGGGTGTATAATCAGACTATCAGTGACTCCCATACTTATATCAGCTCCTTGCCTTATTGTCAGAAATCACTAGCTGCTGGTTTGCAGATAGATTTGGTTATGTGTCTTTTATTAGAAGATTACACTTTTTTTAAATTAAATTCTTTTATTGGTACATTGTAGGTATACAACACAATTACATTTCTCATTGGGAATTGTACCTTTACATAATGCATTTTGGTTCTTATTTTTTCCCCATTCCTAGCCCTCCCTTCACCCCCTCCACCCTTCCATATTTGCAAAGACTTTATTTCCATTTTTCCCCTTTCTCAGCATTTTTTCTTTCCCTTCTTTCATTTCCCCCGCCCCTCCCACTACCCCTACCCCTTAGGACCTTTTCTTCCTATTTTGCATTATCAATTATTCATTTTAATCATTGGTACATTTTAGGTATACAATATAATGACATTCATCATTGGAAATTTGCACCTTTGCATAGTCTCTCTTGGTTCTTATTTTTCACCATTGCTCAGCCCTCCCTTCAACCCCTCCATTTCTATTTACAAAGATTTTGTTCCTATTTTTCCATTTTCTCATATTAATCCCATTCCCTTCTATCCTTTCCCCTAGCCCTCCCACTTCCTTCCCCTTTGCCCCTTTTCTTCCTATTTCACATTACATATTATACATTTAGTCCTTATTTACACTTTCAGTTTCTCACACCAGAGAAACTATTCAGTATTTATACTTGTGTGTCCAATTTATTTCACTTAAGAGTATTGCCTCAATGTGCATCCACTTAGCTATAAATGTCTCTAATTTCTCATTTTTTTATGGCTGAGTAGTACTCCATTTTATTAAAAAACCACATTTTCTTTATCCAGTCTCCAGTTGATGGGCATTTGGGCTGTTTCCAAGTTTTAGCTATTACAAACTGTGCTGCTATGAACTTGGGTGCACATATATCACTGTGGTATGATTCTTTTAATTCTTTGGGGAAGATCCCCAGCAGAGGAATAGCGGGGTCAAATGGGACTTCCAGTCCTAGTTCTTTGAGGTATCTCCATACTGATTTCCACAATGGTTGCACCAGTCTACACTCCCACCAGCAGTGGAGCAGTGTTCCTTTTTCCCCACAGCCCCACCAGCATTTGCTATTGGTTGATTTCATGATAGCAGCCATTCTTTCTGGAGTGAAATGGAATCTCAGCGTTGTTTTCATTTGCATCTCTCAAATGACCAGTGATGTTGAAAATTTTTTCATGTATTTATTTGCTATTTCTACTTCTTTGTCTGAGAAATGTCTGTTCATTTCAGATGCCCATTTTTGGATTGGGTCTTTAAATTTGGGAGGTCTGATCTTTTTAAGTTCTTTATAGATTTGAGATAGTAGAACTTTGTCTGAGGAAGAGCAGGTGAAGATTTTTTCCCACATTGGGGGTTGTCTCTTCACACTGCTGGTGGTTTCTCTTTCTGTGCAGAAGCCTTTTAATAAGAAGAGATCCCACTTGTTGATTGTTTGGGCTAGTTCACGGGAAACTGAGGTTTTTGTTCATAAATACTTTTCCTACATGGTTCTACCTAACCTCTGTTCCAACTGGTTCAGAGTTTCTATTTTGATATTTAGATCTTTAATCCATTTTAATTTTAGTTTACTGCATGGTGAGAGATACAGGTCTAGTTTTAATCGTTGGCAAGTTGAAACCCAATTTTTCCAGCACCATTTATTAAAGAGGCTATCTTTCCTCCAGTGAGGGTGTTTGGCTCCTTTGTCGAAGATGAGATGGCTGAGTGTGTCTGGTGTTGTTTCTGCATCTTCTAATCTGTTCCACTGGTCCTCAGGTCTGTTTCTTTGCCAGTACCATGCTGTTTTTATCACAATAGCTTTGTAATAGAGTTGCAGGTTGGGGATTGAGATACCCCCTGCCATGTCTCTGTTACCTAGAATTGCTTTTGCTATTCTGGGTCTCTTCTTGTTCCAAATGACTTTTTGGATTGTTTTCTCAAGTTCCATGAAGTATGCTGCTGGAATCTCAATTGGAATTTCATTGAATCTATATAGCAGTTTTGGAAGTACGACCATTTTCACTATATTCATCCTTCCTACTCAGGAGCAGGGGATGTCTGTCCATTTTCTGATATCATCTTCAATCTCTCTTTTCAGAGTGCTATAGTTTTCAGAGAAGAGGTTTTTGATTTCTTTCGTTAGGTTGATTCCTAGGTATTTCAGTTTTTTGGATGCTGTTGTGAAAGGAATTATTTGCCCTAGTTCTCTCTCAGTGAGTCTGTAATTTGTGTAGAGGAAAGCTATTGATTTTTATGTGTTGACCTTGTAACCAGCTACTTGACTGAATTTGGTTATTAAGTCTAGAAGACTTTTGGAGGAGTTCTTGGGGTCTTCTGTATAGAGTATCATGTCATCTGCAAATAATGACAATTTGACTTCTTCATTTCCTGTCTTTATTCCTTTTATTTCTTTCTCTTGTCTAATTGCAGTGGCTAATGTTTCCAAAACTATATTGTACAAGAGTGGTGATAGTGGACATCCTTGTTTTGTTCCTGATTTTAGTGTGAAGGATTTCAGTTTTTGACCATTTAGTATGATATTGGCTGTTGGTTTTTCATAGATGGCTTCTATCAGTTTGAGGTAGAGACAATCTATTCCAATTTTTTGTAGGATTTTTATCATAAATGCATGTTGGATTTTGTCAAATGCTTTTTCTGTGTCTGTGGAGATAATCATGTGGTTTTTGTCCTTGGCTCTATTGATATAGTGTATTACATTGATTGGTTTGGATATATTGAACCATCCCTGCATCCCTGGGATGAATCCCACTTCATCAAGCTGTATGATCTTCTTGATGATCTTCTCCATTCTATTTGCCAGTATCTTAGTAAGGATTTTTGCATCTATGTTCATTAGTGAGATTGGCCTATAGTTCTCCTTTTCAGTTGGGCCTTTCTCTACCTTGGGGATCAAGGTGATGCTTGCTTCCAGGAATGAATTCAGGAGTATTGCTTCCCTTTCAATTTAATTGAAGAGTTTAAACAGTAGTTGCAGGAGTTCCTCTCTAAATGTCTTGTAGAATTCAGCAGTGAAGCCATCAGGGCCCAGGCTTTTCTTAGTTGATAAGTTTTTAATTACATTTTCAATTTCATTGATTGATATTGGGTTGTTCAGAATTTTTAGGTCTTCTTTGTTCAACTTTGGTAATTCATATGTATCTAGGAATCTGTCCATTTCTTCTGTGTTTTCCATCTTATTGGAGTATAGGTTCTGGAAGTAAGTATTGATGATCCTCTGTATTTCTGCTGGGTCTGTTGTGATTTCACCCTTTTCATTCCTAATTGCATGGATTTGGGCCTTTTCTTTCCTTTTTATGACAAGGGTGGCTAAGGGTTTGTCAATTTTGTTGATTCTTTCGAAGAACCAACTCTTGGCTTCATTGATTTTTTGTATCGTTCTCTTAGTCTCCATTGTATTGATTTCTCCTCTGATCTTTATAATTTCTTCCCTTGTATGAGCTTTGGGGTTGTCCTGCTCTTCTTTTCCTAGAAGCTTGAGGTTCAGCATCAGGTTGTTTAATTGGGCTTCTTCTGTTTTCCTAATATGCATATTCATTGCTATGAATTTCCCTCATAAGACTGCTTTCATTGTGTCCCATAGATTCTGATATGTTGTATTGTCATTGTCATTTAATTGAAGGAACTGTCCAATTTCTTCTTTAATTTCCTCTGTGACCCATTGGTTATTCAGAAGTGTGTTGTTCAATTTCCACATGTTTATGAAATTTTTTGAGTTTCTTTTGTTATGGATCTCCAATTTCATCGCCCTATGGTCTGATAATATACAAGGGATAACTTCAATTCTTTTGCACTTACTTAGACATGTTCTATGTGTGAGTATGTGGTCTAATTTTGAGAATGACCCATGTGCAGCTGAGAAGAATGTGTCTTCTGATTTTGTGGGGTGGAAGACTCTGTAAACATCTGTTAAGTTCATTTGTTCAAGAGTTTGATTGAGTTCTAGTATTCCATTACTTAGCTTTGGTATAGTTGATCTATCTATTTGTGACAGTGGGGTGTTGAGGTCCCCCACTACAATTGTATTAGTGCATATATGTCTTTTCATGTCCATTAATATTTGTTTTATATATTTGGGCACACTAGAGTTTGGTGCATAGATATTTATGATTGTCATCTCTTCCTCTTGGATTCTTCCCTTTACAAGGATGTAGTGTCCTTTGTCTCTCTTCATCAGTGTTGGTTTGAAATCTACTTGATCTGCAAAGAGGATAGCTACTCCTGCTTTTTTTCAGGTTCCTGTCACATGGAGTATTGTTTTCCACCCTTTATCTTTCAGTGTATGAGTTTCCTTTTGAATTAAGTGTGTTTCTTGTATGCAGCATATTGTTGGATTTTGCTTCTTGCCCCATTCTGCCAGTCTATTTCTTTTGATTGGTGAATTGAGACCATTAACATTGATGGTTATAACTGACACGTATTGACTTGTCATTGCCATGACTTTTTCTTTTTGTTGGGTTCTCCCCCTTTACATTGAATTTCTTGTCATGCCAGATGGGTTCATTCTGCCTTGCTTCCTGGGGTTGTGATCCTCAATGTTTGTTCCTAGAATATTGTGTAAAATTCTTTGAAGTGCTAGTTTGGTATTCACAAAGTTCCTAAGGTGCTCTTTGTCATGAAAATATCTTATTTCTCCATCCATTTTGAAAGATAGTTTTGCAGGGTACATCCATCTGGGTTGGAGGCCGTTTTCTTTTAGGGCTTGGAATATGTCACTCCAAGCTCTTCTTGCCTTGATGGTTTGTGTTGAGAAGTCTGCTGTGATTATGATGGACTTTCCTTTGTATGTGATTTGTTTCTTTTCTCTAACTGCTTGTAGAATTTTGTTCTTCTGTTGAGTTTTTGGAATCATAACAATTATATGCCCATGTGTAGATTTTTTTTTGATCAAGGCTATTTGGAGTCCTATATGCCTCACTTATCTGTATGTCAAGCTCTTTTCCCCTGCTTGGGAAGTTTTCTGCCATTATTTCTGTGAAGAGATCTTTTATGTCATCTGTACTCGCTCTTGTTTCTTCATTGACTCCAATTAGTCTTATGTTATTCTTCTTTGCATCATCTAGCAGCTGCTGGATTGATTTCTCATGTTCCCTTGGAATTTTGAAGCAATTTTTCTTTTCCTGGTCACTAATTGCAATCTTATCTTCTGTATCTGAAATTGTGTCCTCACATTGGCTCATTCTGCTGTGTAGACTTTCAATGGAGTTTTTCATGTCCTGGAAATCTATTTGCATCTGTTTTATGGATTCCATTTGTTTCCTATGTTGGGATTCCATCATGTTCCTGAGCTCCTCTCTAGATTTATTAATCACGTCTTGCACTAGGAGCACAATTTGTCCTGTTATCTGAGAAATTATTTCTGATTTCATTTTTTCCAGATCCCCTTTTGTTGCCAGTTCAGTGGGTCCAGGTGGTTGAGTATCAGAGTGTTCCATCTCATTTCCCTTTGTGGTTGCTGTAGGTGATCTGGGAGTCTGGTTTTGAGACTTATTTACGTATTTTCTCATTTCGACTGGGGCGGGGGGCAGCTGTTGGCGCCTGCAGGGATTACTTCCTCTGAGCTGGGAGAGGTGGGACAGGGGCTGGGAGCAGTGGTAGGGATGGTGGCCCAAAAGCTCTTTCCTGTGGTCTGGGAGCAGTGGGAGAGATGGTGGGCCAGAAGCCCCTTCCTCTGGGCCAGGAGCGGCAGGACAGAAGGTGGCCCAAAAGACCTTTCCTGTGGTGTGGGAGCAGTGGGAGAAATGGTGGCTGGGAAGCCCCTTCCTCTGGACTAGGAGCAGTGGGACAGCGGCTCAGAAGCCCCTACGTCTGGGCCGGGAGCAGCAGGACTCAGTACCGTGGTCTGGTGGTCCAGTGTCCTCTGCAACTTTGTAGTGTGGAACCAGATGGCTTTACAGAGGAGCGGGGGTTGGGGAGTCCAGTGGATTGTTGCCTGCTGTGTGACTGGGGACCTCAGCAGGGCGTGCACAGATCTGCCTGTCTGCTGTGGGCTGATTCGGCGTCTTCCGCGTGACTCGGGACCTCTGAAAATTACACTTTTATAAATCATCTCATTGGCCATTGAAAGAGTGATGAATGAGTGAATGTCAGAACCTGGAGAAAAGTTTCAAAGGGACTATAAGGCACTGAGCCTCTCTGTTTGGCTGCTGTACCTGCTCAAGTACAGGGTGTGCCTGGGGTCTTTTTAGGGAGCTGGGCACCATCAACTGCTTCTCAATTCACATCCCCTCTTCTGCCACATAGAAACTAAAGATTCAGTTTGTCCATTTTATTTATTCCTTCCCTGACATTTCAAGAAGTATATGAGAATGGCTGGGATATATATTGCAATGAAGGAATTACATTCACAAATGGGAAATGACAAAAAAAGAAAGAAGGTAAGAACAAGGAAAGAGGAAGATTGAAGAGAAAAAGTCAGGGAGGTGAGTGGATCATGTCGATGCTATCACTGAGTGAATTTAATGTTACTAGCAACAGCCAGGAGAAGACATAGCTGGAGGTTGAGATGCAGGGAGGAGGAATGGAGTAGAATTCCAGTGTGCAGTGGTGGGCTTTTGTGTGAATTTCCCTTGGGATTGCAGCCTTCTCTTTCATGAACTTCTCACTCCTGTTATTTCCAGTTCCAGACCCATCTGATCAGAGACTACTGGAATTTTCAGCTCTTAGGCACTAATTTTAGGGGCTGAAACAGCAGCCCCTCAGCAACTCTTCCCACAACCACTGCTGTCCTGCTGGGCTGTGGTGCTCTGCCAGCCCAGGCACTCTTGCCCAGGAAATAGAAGGTGGCATTTAAGTAGCACTTAGGACTCTCCCGACCAATCCTAAAGACTCTGAATCAAGCCAATTCTAAATTAAGCTCTCTTGAGTAAATGAATAAGGACTCAAGAAACCTCAGAATGGAAAAAAAAACGATATAAAAACTTGAACCTTCAAGTGTATTTCTACTAAACCCCAGTTTTGACAGGTATTACCATGATTCCATGTTTCCATGACTTATTTTTATGATTTAGATATTTCCAGTATTCAACTTTTAAAATATATCTCAAACAACATATCTCAATGTTTAAAATTCCTAAATGATTATAGCACAGATCTTTCTTAAAAATTTATAAGGAAAGCGAGGCTCATGAAAAATAAGTAGTTTGATCAGTCTCACAGATGGCAAAGAAGGATAAAACCTCAATCCTCTTGTTACATGATAAAAAGTGCTTTCCGTCATAAAATTATATTAAATCAGTTTTCTAGGATGTGTAACAAAATGCCAGAGAAATGGCTGTATTTTTGTTTTATAGATTTTTTAAAAAAAGTCTTTCTGAAGATAATTTTGAGTGGCTTCATGCAGCTTTTAAATTCATCTGTAGGATGATTGCTTGGTGTTTCCCAAGAGTCTCACCAAAAACTGATGCCATGAAAGAAAACGGGTAGAAGTCTACGGCTGTGGTGCTCTGTTTTGACCTCAGTGCAATTACTCTCCCTCAACAAAATGCACTCTAAAGGATGCCAGTGTCTACTATTCTGGAAAAGTATTTGCCTTAGGCTTCAAAATCAGATTTCCACAGTGCTCTGAAACTCTGCAGTGGGTCACTGGGCTAACACTTTGTCTTGAATACAAGTGGTGTTTAAAGCATCAGACTGAAAGGTTGGTCTTGGCCCATGCTTTCAGCTGTGACTCAACTAGAATTTTAGATTTATTTGTGTAGAGTGCTGTAAAGAATACTGGTTTGTGCTGGGCAAACTAAATTCTGGTTTCAGCTCTGCATCTAATCAGGTGGTCCAGGGTAAATTCTGTAGGCTCCCTGAGTTCCAGTAACTGATTACCCAATCTACAAAGTAACTCTGTCTTGCCTATAGAGTGTTCTGATTGACAAATGAGCTAGCAAAAATAAAGAGTATTTGTAAATATAATGATTAAAAATATAGATTACAGTTAATGTTTGTAATTCTTAACATTTAGATAGTATTGAAACATTTGACCATGTGGTCAAATATCTGTAACAGGCCCTGTGTGCTAAAAAACAAAGGTAAGGATTAAAGCCCAAATCTGTATTGAGAGACATCATGCCTCAGAGGAATATGTTCTGGTTTGTCATGTGACTTTCAGATTAAGTACTCAATACCATGCACTGACATAACAGATGAGGAAAGACTTGTCAATAAACTGTATGCTTTGGCATATATTATTCACAGCCTATGCATTGTTATTTTAAAAAGTTTTTTTTTCTTCTCAACTCATTCCTTCTTCTAGATCTTCATCTCTAAGCAAATTCAATACTTCCTTTCAAAATTAGAGAAATATGTTCTTTTAGATTTTTTTCTAGTGAGTTTTCTCCTTTGCCTTAATGTGTCTATCAAATATTATTAATAAATTAAATTACCCATAGAACACATATTATTTAAGAACTACTATGTACCAGCACTGTTTTAGAGATTGATCAGTGAACAAAACAGACAAAATACCCTGCCAACATCATAATATTTTGCATTTATATAACATTTTTAGCTCTTTCAATTTATATGTAGGATCTTCAGTGTATTATTTTATGTAAAAATAATGGCCTATGATGGTCCATGTTCTGTCTTACTTTTTCACCTCTATTTCCTTTACGGATCTTTGTTCTTTCTAAATATTTTATTCAGCTTCTCGTTTTCTTCTCTTACATTCAGCTTTTGACATTTACTCCAGTAAAATCTGTGAGATAATCCTTATTTGGATGTAGGAAGCCAAAGGTAGACAGTTCCAGTATAATTATCTACGAGGATTCATCACCAACAATTCTGACTGTTGTACTAATCCCCAGTGCCAGGGCATGCTTGAAGCCTTGATGCTTTAGGTCACTCACCTTTCCTGGATAAAAGTTTGTAGCATTTATTAACTTAGTCCATTGTGGATTCATTTTACCTAAAATTGTTGGGCCCTTACTGAGCAGAGCAAAATCTATGTTCATCTTTGTTGATGATGTAATAGTATTTACACCATCACTACTTGAAACTTTTAGTTCTTAGGACACATACTGCTATTCTTACTTCAAACCTGATATTATCCTCAGCCAGTTGCTTCTCCTTCCACCACTTCTCATTCCCTGCCTTCCAGTCTTACTCTTCTGCAAACATTTTGCCACACTAAATCCAGAGGAATATTTCTAAAGTCAAAGTTCAACTGTAGCAGTCTTCTCTCTCAATGGCTCCTCATTTGTCTCCTGATCAAGTTATTGAAAATCTTTAACTCACAAGTCCCTTCATAGTGTTTTACTATTGTACTGTATCTCTTCACTCTGTTCTAATTATATTCATTCAAGTCTAATGTCTTTGAACATGTTTTCTTCTTGCTGTATTATTTTTTCCCTCAATTAACATTTCATTTGATTCCACTTTATCCTGCAAATCTGGCTTAGGCATCACTTTCTCCAGAAAACAACAAACAACAATAACACACAACACTGGTAATTTCTCAGCCTTTCTGTGAGTTCTCATGAGTATGGACCTCCCCATTTTAATCATTGCCTATTACATTGTGTTTTAATTATCTACTTACTTATCTTCTTCATTATGTAGAGATATAAAACCAATAAACCTATCAATTTTGTTCTCTGTGATATTTTTAGTATCCAGTTCATTGCCCGGTAATTTGCAGAATCTCAATAATCATTTATTGAATGAAGAATGAAATTTAAATTTCTGTGTACATTCTTTTGAAGATTGCCAATTGGCTTTTAATCTGTGATCTATCCAGTGTTCGTTCTCCTCAACATATACCCAATAATTCTGATACTGTTAAATGTTCCTTTAAAAGCTCTTTTTCCATTGATATAGATGAAACTCCCTTTCATTGGGTTCTTTCTGCTTGTAACCTGTCTTCCACACTGGTTTCTTTTTTATTTTTAAGTCTTTAACATGGGGACACTCTTCATTTAAATTCCTTCTATATTTTAATTATCACAAAAATCCTTAATGTTTAGATCGCTTCAGAATTCCTTGTCCTATCCATGACCCTCACTTGAGCTCAAGCCTTTCCTTTATTTATTTTTGGTACCGGGGATCGAACTCGGGACCTTGCGCGGCAGGCGCCGGAACCACTGAGCTAAATCCCCTGCCCGAGCCTTCCCTTATTTGATCTCTATATTGAGCCCCTTTTCTCCTGGAGTACAACAGTGCTAAAATTGTGCTTATCTTCTTTGACTTCCAAACAGCTTTCACTCAACATGGACCCATATAAATCACTCAAAGTCATCTTAAATTTATCTTTCTCCTTTGTATTTATCTTAAATAAGCCACTAAGATCTATGAATTCTATGCTGTATTACTTGATTCCTTTATTACCTTCATATTTGAATTCTACCAGTCTTAGTTCAGATCTCATGCCTCCTTACCTGTCTCCTTTAAACATTACAAATGTACCTACTGGCCTATGTACAAGGACCAGGAATTTCTTTGTATCATTGTTCTACCTTACTAGACTACCCTTCTTTTATTGTTCTGCTTATCTGAATTCTACCCTTCTATCAAGGCCATCCCAAACTATTTTTTATTGTAAACATTCCTACAGATTTAAAGAGGAGAGTTTTATTTTGGCTCACAGTTTTTAGCTGTTTCAGTCCATAGTCAGCTTGCTCTAAGGCTGAAAGTCATGATGGAAGGGCCCAGTAGGAAAACCCACTCATTTTATGGTTGCTAGGAAGCAGAAGAGAAGGAAGGAGCCAAGGAAAGAGATGTATCCGTCCAGGTTAACCTCACTGACCTACCTGTAATCAAGCCCCAATTCTTAACAGCACACTTAGCTACTGAACAGAGAAGTGCAGCCCCATGATGTAATCATCTTCTAAAAGCCCCACCTCTGAACATAGGAGAGCTTTGGGGTTCAGTCTAGATTTAAAGCATAACAGTAATAAATGTTAATGTTCAGTTCAGCCATCTTCCTCAGCTGCAGAAACAAACACTTTACTCAGTAGCCTCCTGGATGAATTAAGATAGTCAAGTCATCTCAAACTCAGTGTGACCAAACGAAATTTATCCATTTTTCTCAAATTTGCTTTTCTCATATGCTTTGCCTTCATAAATGGAACCACTATTCACTATAACATCAGGCTAGAAATTTTTGAATCATTTTAAACAATTCTCTTTTATTTACTTTCTACCTCTCCCATCCAATAAATTTTCTCATGTTTCCCGTAACTGATCTAATCTTGCTTTCATTCAGTTCTCATCTCCTTTGAGATAGATTTATGTAATTGCTCCCTAATTAGCACTTCCACAATGTTTTCCAGATAATAATTGTTAAATTTGAAGGATGTTGTGAAATCCTGGTTACATTTCTTTATTGGCTCCCATAACTTTCAGAATAACTTTTCAATCCTCGTCAAAGCTTTCCTGTCTGCCTGCTAACTTCATCTACTACCCCTTACTGTTATGACAGTTTATTTATTCTTTAGCAGTTGCCCAGACAGATCATGTTGTTTTGTTTTTGCCCCTGAACATTCTAGTCCTGTTGAGAAAGGCCCCCCTCTTTCACTTGGGTTAATCCTAGCTGTCCCTCAAAACATCTAGTGAGCTTTGCCTCCTTTCACCCAGCTGTCTCCACAGAGCTCCTCTTTACCTCTGAACCTGACTTGAGTAACCCTTCTCTTGTCATCTCACCCAATCCCACATGCTCATCTTTCTGAGCTTGCATCATCCATTCCATCCTTGTTGATTTATTGTCTGTGTTTCCCCTGTGCTGTAAGGTTCCAGAACAAGACCCAGCTCTACTCACCCTTAAGTCTTAGCATATTATTATAGCTTGGTACAGAGTGTGAGCACAATAAAGTTGATGAAAGGATGACTAATCAAGAAGCAAGATATATTCCTTCCGAAATATATAATACACTATTCTGGAACTCCATCTTGTGATACTGAGGTTATTTATTAGTGTTGGTGTTGCAGATACAGATGATTCTATATCATCTATGATTACTATGAAACATTTTTGTCATGTAAACATCGAATGTAAATTGTAAGGTCCCCGAAAGAGTGGCACACATCTTGTTTGTTCATATGGATCTCCCTAGCACTTAGCAAATTAAGCACTCAATAAATAATTGTTGAACTTGGTTGAACAAATACAATTACCAGAATTTAAGTTTGGTAGAATATATCCTGATTACATTGTGAGAAATTAAGATGAGTTTCAAAATAATTTCTTGGAGATTTTTTCATATTATCTACTCACCCTTTATATGTATATTGTTAACTTCTCTGCTCCAGTTTGTTTTAGTCAAATTTTCTGTTTTTTATTGTTTCTGGATTTCACATCATATTGTTTATGTTATGCTTAGAAAGGCTTATCCTACACCAATATTGGGATGATATTTCTCTATATTTTATTATTTTACAGTTTTACTGACCTATGTTAAGATTTTTAATTCATCAGGTATTTATGTCTGTCTGCATACACTGTCTCAATTTTATGATTAGTGTGCATTCTTTGTTCCATATTACTTTATACTTTTGTACTGTTCAATTTTACTGATTTTAAAAGACAAGGAATATGGATTGAAGTGAATGACCATGATTTTATTAATAAAAGTATCCCTGAGTAGTGAGCCTTTCATCTGGAGTCATGCAGTCATCCTCTCTCTATTGGACTTCTGTGACAGATTTTTTTATTGGTCTTCTAATTTTGGCTGCCTAATCCCTGCTCCACCCTGAAATTACTAGGATATCTTAAAAACACTAAAATGAATTTGTGGGCTATTATATTTAGTTTAGTGCTATATTCCTAGTGTGTATACCCTGACACATAATAGGCACTAGGTAAATATATGTTGATGAGAACATAAATACAGTCATGCGATTTTCCTGATTAACATTCAAATGCTTCCCATTCCACCATAATAAAATTTACACCCAACCCCAAGGTCTTGTGTTGCCTTGTCTCTGCCTACATTTCACACTCCACTACACATAATTTTACTTGTTCATCAACATTCTATGTTCTCACATCACATGAACAATAACTTCATTGTAGAAACTCTCTGAGTCATTTCACCCACAGGAATCTTGTAGACCCTACCCTGTTCTCACTTCAGAAGACTTCTTGTCAACTACACAGCAGCTTAAATAGGACTGCCTTAATACTGCTTTTATACCTATAAGTGTGGGGAACAAAATATTATTATTGTTTGTTATTTCTTAAATAATAATTCGTTTAGGTAAAAATCCTGCTAGGGAAATAGTTCTTGATTCTGCCATTGAGAATATAGATACATCAGAGTGCTTCAATTTTTTAACCATATAGCTTTGTGACTCACCATCTTTTTACAATTCTGCTTGCTTTGTTTTTATTTTCTTTTATCCTGACCATGCTTTAATCTGTATGAGAGTCTGCATTTTGTCTGTATTTCTTAGTGTAATGCATGGGGCTTGATAGGCATTAAATAAATATTTCTTAAAATCTTTCAAAAGACTTATTTTCTATGGCAACAACTATAATGCTGATGTTGACCTATCTCATAGTCAGCTTGACAGTCTTTAAGGAAGTCATTGGATAGAAAGATATTTATAATGTCATCATGGATGTCTTCTATTTTAATCACTCAAATATAAAAGTGATAACAAAAAATTAAGCAGATCTGATTTTCAAACCACTTAAAAGAATGAGTATGTTAATTCATGTAAAGGAACATAATTGAAACAGCAATAAAGAACATCTGTTCACTAGCATGCTATTATATAGATGTTATATAGAAGCAGGGAGAAAAACATATAAAAAAATATTAAAGTCAAAACATACTGAAAGATGAAACATTAGAGGAAATATGTGATTTTTTGGAAGGCCAGAGAAAAGAAAGGGCAAAAAAATCCACTATTATGAAAACTGTAAAAAAAAAAAGAATATAGATTGGAACTGCAGATACAGAAAAGTTTGATGCTACAACCTGACAAGTCTACAAGTATTACTTAAGTATATTTGTACTAACAATGTTAGGGATTTGGGGGCCACAGAGAAGTCAATTAAAGCTATAAAATAAAACCATCTGGATGGCTGAGAACAAAGGAACAATGAAGAAAAAACAATAAAGCAGTGTACAAATGCTAGGTTAGATATTATTTTAAAATATAAAAAATAAAATAGAAATGACAAAAAGCAAAATAAGAGGATAGCAGAATGAAAAGGGTAGAAAATTTAAAACTATATAAAGACACAGGAAGAAATATGGTAACAACTCATATAAGATAATAACTGTCCTGAAAACTGAAAATAAGCATGTGTTAGAAAGTACACAATAGCCAAATCATATAAAATCATGATTCCTGACTGGTAGCAGTGTTTCTTTTTTCTGATACTTTATGGTATGTGTCAGCTTCCAATAATTTCAAAGTGTTTTTTTCTTTCCTAATTGAAAATCATCAGGCGAGCCTTAAAAAATTAAAATAAATAAATCTCTTCTTTTTTCTGAAAAAGTCTTTGCCTTTATTTAAGATATTTTACTTCTCCTTCTACTATCAGAAGGTGAAAATACAAATAAGTAGCTAAAATAGAAAATAATAAGGGGAAGCTGAAAAACAACGAACACATATTTACTGACTGAACATTTATTATGAGCCCCATGTTTAGAATTCCAGAGATAAGGGCCATGGGGTTCTTTCACTTTTAAACTAATTGAGAAGTTCAGACATAACCACATTATTTGAGTGATAAAAAATTATGTCATATCTATATTCAGTTTATTTGTGATCTCTCATTATGCAAAGTTTATTATGTAAGCTATAAAGTCAAATAAAGCACTTTGATGAGGACAATGAGGGCTTCCAGATTTGAGCAGTTGACTAGAGTTTAGGTTTGAGTTCCTGATCCACTTCTCAATAGCTGAGAAGCTACAGAAATACTTGTTTCTTTATCTAAAATATAGAGATGTCTACACTATAAAATAAGGAAAATACATTTACTGCTCATTAAATGTCCATGCAGTTGGCCACATGTCCCAGTGCTCTTGTGATTCCAGACATACGAATACTTCTGGCCAAGGGGCTGTGACTAAAACTGATGCTTGTGGCTGTTTGTGCAAAGAATTGGAGACCTGCTATGTAAGCTGTCCCTATTCCTATGTGCATGACCTGGAAATTGAGTACACCTCCTCTCCCAGAAATTTACTGGTGTACATTGGGTCAGAATAAACTTTTGCGGGCCAGAAATAAACTTCTCTGTTTAACTCTGCTGCGATTTCATGGCTTCAGAGTCAGGGTGACGAAGGCATAGGACATTATGAAGGTCATAAGAGAGGATTCATGTAAATGTCTAAGTCTAATACCTTTCACAGAGTAAGCAATCAATAAATTAAAGCCATCATTATTTACAGATTATTTACATATATTTTTAAATGAAATTAATTACTAATATGCTTTCCCTCTTTTTTGTCATAGAAATAAGTTAGTATTGCAAAGGAAACTTTCCAGAATGTGTTGGCAGAATATTTCCAAAGCAACTTTAATGTCTTTACTCTTCTAATTCTCCTTTTCTTAATTGAATACACTTGGTTTTTTGTGATAGAAGTAGCTACTCATTGAACTTGTACTTTTTGTAAGCTTAGTGTGTGTTTTTGGTCAGAGGTCTCTAAGGATTTTATTTATGGATAATTCATTGTCACAAACCAATAGCAAAAACTAGTGATCTTTCAAACATGGAAACACCCTATAATTTTCTTCTGGCATTGCAACAACTTTGATGTTCATCTTTCTCTTTTCTGGCTGAATCTATATGCACTTAAGTAAGGGGTCACATTAAGAAAACACTCAGACCACATATGAACGACCTGTGGCTAGACAATTCCTGAACCCTCTGTAATGTCCGATTTTCAAAGGATGTAAGCTTCTGTGTTGTTTTTTCTACCATATACTTTTCCACAAAAATCCTGCTTATTACTTTATCATGAACCAATGTATTTGGACATAAGTCTAGACATGCTGTGATTTTAGCAAAGTAGATCCTACCCTTTGCCTCTGGAACTGGGGATTTGGGCATCTCTTGTGCCTTGGGACATAGCTTGTGGATATGTCTAGATAGCACATTCCAATTCAAAAAAGTTGGGTCAAAGATTTAGAAGGTTATGGTGAGGAGTTAGAATATATTTAAATCATATGTAGATGAAACTAAGATGATCATAATATAGAATAAAGAGAAGGTCAAAGGGGATTTAGTTAAGAGTTATTCAACTGAGTATTTATTTATTTTATTTTACAAAAAGTAAGGTTGTTACCACTTTAAAGGAAAGAGAATTTTTAGTAAATGTATTTGATAAAACAGATGACTCCATGTCATTTATGAATTTATTGGTAGAAAAACAAATCCAGAACTTTTGTTCATTAAGTCACTGAATTTTATAAAGTAAATCAGGAACCTGTGTCCCTCAACTTTTCTTCCCTCTTCTTTCTCTCAGTAGTTAGGATATGACTCATCAGATTGATTATACAGTTGACAAAAACAACCATGAGACAGCAGGATGAGTGGTAAGAGGTGGGGGTTAACAACATTCATTTAAATACTGCAGATACACACACATTTACAGCTTCTCTGCAGAAGACTTTTCCCAATCATGATTCATAACCCAGAGGACAGCATCTCAGACTCATAGCAAGCCCAAGACTAAGAGACCACGTAGGATACTTGTTGAAAATGGGCAGGGTCTCAGCTGAGCACCACAGGATTTGAACTGGATAAACTTCAGCCATTGCACATGAGACCAGGAACCTGAATGAAGAAAATGATCCTCCTTCTAACAAAAGGAAGCATATGTTAGGGAGAAGGACTGATCTGTGAATGACGGTAGCTTGAAACAGCGTGGCAGAGTGGTTGGAAGAGAGAGTTTAACAAAGATAAATACAAAAGTCGCTAGGAAGTGGGGGAAAATAAAATAAATTGTTAATGTAAATTGGATCATTGTTCAAAAATGTTCATATTCTCCAGCTTTACAAAAAATAGATTTGGAGAAGTTCAAAATTAAAGCATGCTCTGCATTAGAAAGTCTATAAAATAAAGTTAGAATTCACACATCTTTGATGAAATGCAAACTAAAGTGAAAAGAAGACGCTATTTTTCACTCATTTTGGATAAAGAAAAACAAAGTTTGATAGTTGGGTGTTGACTTTGGAGTGAGCAAATAAATACTTTTAAATCTGGTTTCTTTTGTTCCTAGAAACTTGATAGAGCAATTTGAAAATTGTCACCAAATTTAAAATAAACACTTTAAACCCAGCAGTTTTCAGATATATTTTCAGTTTCAAACACACACACGCATACAAATCCACAATCTTTGCAACCTTTTATGAAATCGTACAGTGTATAAAACTAATATCCTGTAATAGAATTCTATTAATACAAAGCATGATTAAAAAATAGTGTTGAATGTTTAATGTTTTTAAAAAAACTTATTCCAATGAAAAACACATTGTCAAGAATAATGAAATAAGGGCCAGGGATTTAGCTCAGATGTTCCACTGCCTGCCTTGCAAGCTCAAGGTCCCAAGTTCGATCCCCGGTACCAAAAAAAAAAAAAGAATAATGAAATAAGTGTTTTCAAAGCAAAGGACGGTATTTTGAGTATTTTGAGAGAGATTAATGGCAATGTGTCTATAACGGTAATAAATATTTAAATATGAACTTAATTTCACTATAAATTTTGATCATTTCTAGATATATTATCCAATCCAATAGAAAACTTTGTATTACATTAAAACTACATTACAAATGTTGATATGCACAAAATATACTGTTAGTAACAAAAAGGCACTCTGCATATAGTTTTCTTTAATATTAAAGGAAAGAAAAAGGAAATGGAGGCTTCAGTGGTAAACAGGAATGCAGCGTTCAGAAAGAAGAGAGTATTGTAACCATCCAGAACACTGCAGTTAGCATAGTTGTTAAATAGCACAGATGTTCAGGAAATAGTGAATAGTACACCCAGGAGACACAACAAAGCACCTACTCGCTAATGTTATGCTATCATTCCCCCACCCCCTCGCCTTGAATTTTGGTGTGTGTGCCATTGTAAATGTGTATGTTATATAAAAAAAGAAACTCTTCGTTACCTAGAGTAACAACTAACATTGTTAGAAATGATTCAAACAAACACACTGACAGGGCCTGGTCACAAAGAGAACACCCTCGCTTTTAGGAGTAAAAGCCACTTACTCCTCATCAGAGCAGAGATATGGAGGCTTTCTGTGAAAGCCCAAAGTCAACTTTAACCAGCTCCCATGGTAACAAGGGAATCAATGCCAACCTTGTAAGTAAACAGGTACCTATACTGTTTAAGTACCTACATCAATTGGAAAAGAAGGCAAATATTTGTCCACTGTGCTGGTATATATGGCAATCCAAATTTCCTTTTGTGAAGTTTTAAGTTAATGCTGGGGCATTGTTTGCCTGTGTACGTAAATTTTAGCTTTATTTTTTGTTACTATATTTACCATAACTTTCAGATCAAGTTTAGCCATAGATTAGCTTGGAGAAAGTCTATTTCAGAGCCATAATCTGAGCTTCCCAAGTCTATGATAAGCTCAGTATGGTACCACTGTTTGTGCTGGATCTCATGTTATGTGATAGTATGAAGCTGATCAGTTTCTTTTTTGCTTATTCTCTTTTTCATAAAGGATAGTATCTTAATATTTGGGTTTTTTGTTTTTGCTTTTTGTTGTTATTGTTGTTGCTTTGAGACAGGGTCTCACTATGTAGTTCAGGCTGGCCTTAAACTCAGTACATAGCCCAGGCTGGCCTTGAACTCTCAATGATCCTCCTGCCACAGCCTCCTGGGTTCTGGGATTACAGGCATGCACCACCACACTCAGCTTCTTAATATTTTTTTTAATCCCAAATTGTCATTTTATAGGTCACTTGGTGAATCTGACTCCTTGGAAGTCACCATGAAGAGCAGATATATAGTCAAAATGATTTCTAAATAGAATAAAAGATATCCCATTAGAAAATACATTTTTATACTTTTAAAATTGACCTTCTCTTATTCTTAAGATCTTTGTGGATGTAAATAAAAGGATTGTTTTCCCAAAAGATTTTTTAACTCCTTGTTAGCTTTCTCTACAAAGAATCTTGAAATTCTTCCCTACTCATGTTGGCTGCTTGATAATGAATGTGTCACTTGATTTTTATTCTGACAAGAACAGGGCTCAAATAGTTTGTGATAGCATGATTTGTCCAGTTTGACTTTGTGCAATTGACTTTGTGCTCTTGGATGATCTTTGCCCTTCAGTATAATCAGTTGTGGAATAAAATTGTCAGGGTAGGTCTTCTCTAATGTATCATTGGACTTCAAAACCTACAATCCTGTGATGCTTGTTTCTTCAAGTCAGTTAATGGTATTTGGGGGGACTTGGAAGTTGGGGGGACTTGGAAGTTGGTCCCATGATCAACCCCCCCCCCCCCCCCGTTTGGCATCCACTGCTGTTTGCCTTGTACTTTGTGGACCTCCTTCTCACTCAGGAATTTCTTTGATCTCAAAGACAGCTCTGTAAGGTGCAAAGCAAAACAAATATCAGGATACTTTTTTTCTATGGTGCTCATGACAATATGAATTGTCCAAGGGAATAAGAAAGCTTTAAAATGTCTGATAATACTTTCCTTGAAGAACCTTTCACAAGTGCTAAATTGATTTCTAACAACTCAAATATGTTTTACAAAGCAGAAATTTCCCAGACATAAAAATAGAATGAATGACGTTTCAAAATGACTTTGATTATCCGTTTTCATAAACATAATAGCATCCTGGGAGCAACAAGTCCTGCTTTTAACACTAACTACCTCCTCCAGAGTTTTGAGGGAATAATTTTTATAGTACCTTTACTTTATTATTAATTTATATTGAAGCATATGTACAATTTACCAAGGAAATGACTTGCTTTGAAATATGCTTTTTCTTAAAAATAAGGAGTGACTGAAGCATGGATATACATAAATTACATTAAGTTGATAGTGAACATGCATAAGAAAAAAACTTTAATAAAATATGACTCTAGTGCCTTGTTAAGTAAAAAAGTAAGAACATCTAATATTGAAGCCACTGGGTATGTGTTAAATTTAAAACCTGAGATAAACACGCACATGAAGCCTGAGCTAAGATATATTGCTTTGTACATGAGATACTTCTGTAAGAACAGCTGATAACAAAATATTAAAGAATACTAAACAAGGACATATAAATATGATTTATATTTAGGAGAGGTGACTCTACTAAAACACATAACTCCATTAATATATGCATTTGATATTTTACTTCAACATTATACATAAGAATGATGGGTTATCATTACTTTCATGAAAAAAACAAAAACAAATGTAACTTCCCAAGGACAACAGAAACAGAAATTTTGGTGGTTGTTGTTTTTTAACAGAAAAATTCTCAGTGTTTCTTTTACTTCTATAGAGATTAAGAACACAGCCTCTGAGGTTAAAAATAGGTCATGGACTTTTTGAATGACCTTAGGAAAATTATTTGAGAAAACTCTCTAAACATCATTTTTAGTTTGGAGATAATAATACTTATTTCACAGAATTACTGTGTGAAGAAAATTAAATACAGGGGTACCTTGGTTCATGAATGTTTTTGCAAACAATTTGGTCATCATCATCATCTCACTCAGGCCTGACACAGCCTCAGAATCTTTCTAAATAGAGCATACCAGTCAACTGGAGTTGGCCCAAGAGAGGAATTTTGTTAGCAATAGAAATGATTAGAAATACCAACGACATGAAAAGTGTGTCCTGAGAACTGCATGAACATCATCTGGATATTAATTGGAAGCACAGATTCTGAGAACTACCCTAGACCTACTGAATCAGAATTTTGGGGTATGGGGCCCAGGGATCTGTGTTCAACAGGCCTTCCAGGTGGTTCTGATGCATGCCTAAGAGTGAAAAAAACCTAACTGAATGGACAGTGACAGGGTCAGAAATGAATGATTATGTAGGACCTACTGTGTTCCAGTACTGCCCTTCTGAGAGGCTTTTCATATGTTTATCCTTCTCAATAATCCTTTGATTATAAAATAATCAAATATCATCAGACAAGTAGAAGAGAGAGAGAGACAGCAAGAACTAGATTTCAGAGTTGTGCTTTCATGTAAGTAGGAAGTACAGGTAGAACTCGACTCTTGATTTTCTATTTAAACTACAAATTCAAAATTCGACCTTTTTTTACCCTCTTCTTCCAATCTGCCAAAATAAGCAATATAGGTAAAAAAAAAAATGTTTCTATGGTGCCAACGAAAGTTAATTAATAATGTAGACCATAAAAGAAAGTCTCTGAAAAAATTAGATCTCAGTTCATTGCTTTCTTCATAGAATAATATAATTTCTCACAAAACTTTTATGAACCAAAAAGTCATCCAATTTCTAAAATCTTGGAATAACTTTATGCACCATGAAATCCAGAAAGGCTGTGGGAAGAAAATCATATGTCAATGCAGAATTTGGCCTGTAGAGCTAGATGAGAAAGGTTTGGTTAGGACATGAGGATTGATAATAAAAATTCCCACTTTTTAATTTTCAGCAGATTACGTGCTATGTTTTCTAAAATGACTTGCCAGATAAAGTTTCAAGAAGAGGTCTGAATAAAATGTTCCAGCAACTGTTCCTTTTTCTTCCATGTTTTCTTTTTAAATACTTTTGGCTAGAAAGGATTCTTCTTGGTCCTAGCAAAATAAGCAAAATGCAAACTAGACAAAGAATAATGTACCTAAAAATTATGTATGAATATTTATTTTGGCTAATGAAAACATTTCCATAAAATCCAAAGTCTCTTAACCAAGCACTTTAATGGGAACCTTACTATTTGGTCAGATGGGTAAAAGATGAGTCCCTTTTCACAAGGAAGCGGGACATAAAGATCACATGGTTGCCTCTGGACTACATGATGGTTGGGAGCTTGTTACTGATAGCAATGGCATTGATGGTCATAGTCACAAGTGATCATAGAGCCTAGGATGCCAGTCTCTTGCTGAATGGTTCTTCACCTTTCTGCAGGATGAAAATTGGCATTTGGTTTTTACTTTTTGTGGTGATTTAAGGTACCTGCAATTATTTCAGCACTTTTGCCAAAGTGAACAATGAAATGTCCATTTAAGTACAGTTATAAACTAATTGTAGAATATTCTTTTGTCTCCCGCTTTTTTCTCGCTATATTCTTTCTCAGAAGTCATCTTCTCTTCTTTTTATAGCTCTATTGTAAAGTCATACCTTATTGTGTGGAGACAACAGAATTTGATCAATTCACCTCTTATGTTTAGGGCCTAGGTGTTTTTTAACGTTTTACTATGACAGATAATGCCACAGTGAATGATTTTTATTTATAATTCTTTTGTGCCTGTGGTAGTGCAAATCTTGGAGTAAATTCCTAGAAGTAGAATTTCTGAGCTGAAAATATTTGGTAGCTATTTCCAAATTTTCCTCCATAGAGGTTGCATGATTTCTTGCATTGCTACCAGTGAAGTATAAGAGATTTTTTTTTTCATATTTCCTATACCACACATTATGAAGTTTTTGAATTTTAGGGATAGATTTTTTTTCAAAATATTTCCAGGTAATTCTGATGAAAGTCAAGGAAAGAGCCATTGGCATAGACTATCAGTGATTCTGAGAGAATTAAGAATGAAAGCTGAGTACCATTTATGTTGTAATTTAGAAATATGGTTAAAAGTAGTCTGTTTCAGGCAGCCGGCTGGATGTTCATGCGAGAAAAGATTAGACATGTAATCAATTTAATAAATTTATGTAAACAATAAAAATGAAAACAATGGTGATGGCAGCCAGTGATACAAAAATAACTTGAAGAAAAAGGTAAGGTTAAAAAGACCATTTGATAATAATGTTACTCAATTTTTTCCAAGATTGACATTGCCTAGTAGTGAGGAACAACATTGTGTGATACTCAAGTGAAAAATACAACCCATTTAGCTACAAATGTCTCTAATTTCTCATTTTTTATGGCTGAGCAGTACTCCATTTTATTTTTAAAAAAAAGCACATTTTCTTTATCCAGTCTCCAGTTGATGGGCAATTGGGCTGCTTCCAAGTTTTAGCTATTACAAATTGTGCTGCTATGAACATGGGTGTACATATATCACTGTGATATGTGTCATTTATAGCTAAATGGATGCACATTGAGGCAATACTCTTAAGTGAAATAAATAGGACACACGTGTAAATATTGAATAGTTTCTCTAGTGTGAGTAACTGAAAGTGTAAATAAGGACTAAAAGGTATAACAGATAAGGTGAAATAGGAAGAAAAGGGGCAAAGGGGAAGGGGAAGTGAGAGGGGTAGGGGAAAGGTAAGAAGGGAATGGAATTAATATGAGAAAATGACAAAATGGAAACAAAGTCTTTGTAAATCGGGAGGGATGGAGGGGTTGAAGGGAGGGCAGGGGAAGAGGGAAAAAATAAGAACCAAGAGAGATTATGTAAAGGTGCAAATTTCCAATGATGACTTGTCATTATATTATATACCTAAAATGTACCAATAAAATTATTTAAAAAAATAAATTAGTACATATTAGGAAATTAAAAAAAATACATCCCAACCTTATCTTTAAAAAGAATATGCCTATGTATCATCATTTAACATACTTTACTTATCAGGCAATGCTCAGTCTGGCTAGATATCTGTTTAGGTACCAGCTGGAGAACACATTCATTAGACCTGGCCTTCTAGGTGACTTACTCAAATTAATACTAATTCAAACATTAGTATCAAATCACCTGATAGAATCCAGGTGCCACATTTTATAGGTTCTTAGATATATTTTAACATCTTAAATCAGATTACCTCTTACAACTGACCATGTGTCATATTTGAATTGGCATTTTTTTCCCTCTTAATGGTACATAAAAAACTGAGCATCCTGCAATTAATGATGTTTTAGATTTGATGAAATACAGAACCATATTTTTTGTATTACTTTCCTAAAACTGAGTAATAAAGTTCTACAGAGTGGGGACTTTATTGTTTAAGAGTTCTAGACTCTGAAAGTACCAAATCAAGGAATCAGCAGGATGATGTTCTCCCTGAAACCCATAGAGTAGAATCTTTCCTTGCTTCTTACTAGCTCCCGGAAGTTTGCTGGCAATGCTCAGCACCCTATAGCTTACAGCTACAGCACTTCAGTCTCTGCCTCTGTCTTCACAAGGCTCCTCTCCTCAGGTGTCTGTCTTCTCTTGATACAAGGACACCAGGCATATGGATTAAGGGTGCATCCAACTGTTGGGTGACAACTGATTATATCTGCAATGATTCTAAGTAAGATCATTCTGAGTGAGATACTGGGGATTAGCACTTCAATGTGTCTTTTAGGGAGGGTGTAATTCAATATCTACAGTCTCTAACACATTTAATATCAGGTTTTACAAGTAAAAGAACACTTGATCGAAAAGAATCAAAATAGCATTGTAAACAAACTACATGCATCTTTTCTTCAGGGATCCTAGACACACACAGAGCTTATCATAGCAGAGAACAGTGTGATTGCAGTTGCTTTTCAATGTCTCTGCTCTACACCCTGTAGCCCATGGTGACCACACACAGTCCTGGCCCCTGCATTCCTTTGCCTCAGTAGTCCAGCCTTCAGTGTTCCCCTGACTCTCAAGCTAGACTGTTCCAATTTGTTGTGGGGCCTCCTGGGTTGTCTCTTTTTCCCCAATTTTCCATCATTTATAAGAAATAGGGTTCACTGTGTTTAGCTCTAAAGCTGCTCTCTGCCACAATAATATTTGTTATATTTTCAGTCAGATACTGTGCTCTTTACAGTTATATACTTCCTGGACCATGAAGAGATCCCACCATTGCCTGCAAGGCCAATACACTTCCTTGTTTTTATCTCACTAGTTTAGCTGACCAGCCTTAGCTATCTGCTGTACTGCCTGATCCCTACACGGTGATCATAGGCTACTCTGGCTTCTTGGTGCACTCTGCTCTGGTCCAGGATGTCATACCACCACAACCAGTCTATGGTGACATGAAATATTTCTGCCTGCTGAGTCAAAACTTTTGGACAAGTACAGTATACTCACTCCATGCTTTGAAAAGGGAGGAGAGAATTTCCCAGAAAATTTTACCTAAAAACACACTATCCTAAGAACTAGGCATGTGTGTAATGCAAAACCTCTTGTAGGGAGGCTAATTAAAAGGCTGTTTTATATTGCAGACCTTACTTACAGTTTTTTCAATCACACCTTAATAGAGCTGAGAGGAAAGATACACACACACACACACACACACACACCACACACACACACACACACACACACACACGGAGCTCAAATAAGTTCTGATCAATACAGATGTTGGACTCTGTACCCTTACATCTACTTTTGGAATCTAATTCCTGATAGGTGAACCTAAGCATATTACTGAGTTGTAAAACTTCAGTTTGTATTTATTAATTTCTTCTATTAGCAATTTACATAATGTTCTTAATTTGTATCTTCACACTTGTGATCAAGTAACTTAGGTGCGAAGTATGCAAATAATCAAAATCCAACTGTGGGTATGAAAAGGATATTTTGGGCAGGTGGTCCACTAAAATGGGTAATTTTGACAAATACAAATACAATTGTATCAATGGATAATAAAAGATGTTTACATTGCAATTATGCTAAAGATAGTATCAGAGAAAAAATCAGCTGAATTGTTTTAAAGGATTTTGCAGATAATTTGATTAAGTAAATTCCAATATAGCTGATATACAAGAATAATTGAAATCAATCTGGTTTGAGTTGAAAATGTAGTTTATAATACATATATATTCTGTCTATTTTTATATGGTTTGGATAATGGAGAGATTATAAATCATAAGTTTTCTTCTATTATTGAAAGATGAGAAAGAACTGCTTGCAATCAACAGAAAACCCAATTCTGGTCAACTTAAAATCTATAGGAAATGATTGAGAAATACTTATGATGGAAATAGCAAACTTCTGGCATATTTTAGCTCAGACACTCATGATGTACAAGTTGTACATTGTTTTTTCCATTTACACCATCTGTCCATCAAGCTCTCTCTTTCTGGCTTTCCTTCCTTTTCAATTTTTTATTTATTAGTACATGTTTTCTGTATATAATGATCACATTCCTTGCAAGGATTTGGTAAATATAAATAACACATCTCAATTCGTTTTATCCACTTTTCTCTTTTCCCTCCCTCCTGCTGCTATTTCTTGGTTCCCTTTCCATCTGCAAAAGATCTATTTCAATATTTCCTATTAGGTGACTTTTACTTTGCTCTTTATTTATATTTTGGGTTTATCATATAAAAGATACTATGCAATATTTAAGCTTGTGTGTCTGACTTATTTCACTTAACATTATGGTGTTAAGATGTATCCATTTTCCTGGATGTGTCTCAAATGTATTCATCTTTATAGCAGAGTATTTCTCCATTGTGTATAAATACCACATTTTCTTTATCCATCATCTATTGCTGGACATACGGGCCACTCTCATGATTTAGCTTTTATAAGTTGTGCTGTTATAAATATGGGTATACATGCATCACTGTAATATGATGTCTTTAACTTTTTTAAGAAGATACCTAGAAGGGGAATAATTGTGTTAAATGGAATTTCTAGTTTAATTTTTTGAGGAATCTCCATACTACTGATTTCCATCCTGGTTGTACTAGTTTACATTGCAGTAACAATGGAGAAGATTTCCTTTTCCTCACAGCCTCTCCAGCATTTATTATTATTATTATTGTTATTATTATATTTCTTGATAGATTCCATTATTTTTTGAGTAAGATGGAATTTCAGTGTTGTTTTAATTTGTATTTCTCCAATTGTCAGTGATGTTGAGCATTTCTTCATGTATTTATTGGCCATTTATAGTTATTCTGAGAAATATTTGTTCATTTCACTTGCCAGTTATTTGAGTTTTTTATTTTGAGGGATCAAAGTTTTTTGAGTTCTTTATATATTCTAGATATTACTTCTGTCTGAGGACTAGCTGGAAAAATATTTCCCATTCTGTAGGTTCTCTTTTCATTCTGTTAGTTATTTCCTTTGCCGTGCAGAAGCCTTTTAATCTGATATGATCCCACTTGTTGATTCTTGATGTTATTTCTTCTGTAACTGACGTTTGGTTCAGAAAATTTTTGCCTACAGCTATATCTTCAAGAGTTTTACTTGTTTTGTCTTCCAGAAGATTAAGTGTTTCTGTTTTAACATTTAGATCTTTGATCCATTTTTATTTTATGGTAAATACTAGAACTTCCTAGGACTACATCCTTCCTCATTCATTTCCAGGAAGCAAGAAAGAACTTCTTGAATAGACAGTCATAGAGTAAAAGTCCTGAACTTAAGTCCTGTAAAGCTAATGCTAGACAGATGCCTGGCCTTGAATCACTGTCATCAGGGAATATTCAGAGGCTGATTGGACTGGGCTGAGATCTGTGCCCATCCGTGAACCAATAATTCTACAATTGGGAATGGCATGATTACACTCCATTAAAGCACAGTTATATTACCAAAAGGTTAATAGGAGATTTTGTTTTAGTTTACATATAGGTGCTTATGGATTACTAATGGCCATAATCCTGGAGTTAAGAGATGAAGCTCATTTGTTTTTGTATCTCTTTTGTTTGTTCTTTTAGACCCAGGATCCACTCTGTTGTTTCTTTAAGAGTATAATGTGGTTCAATAGACACCCTTATCCTTAGATTCTACTTCATGGAGCTCAAGGTCAAGTCCACTTTTATCTGACATTTTCCAACTATTTTAGGTTAAGTACTTTCCTCCACTGAAGGCCAATCACTTACCAACAGCCTTTTTCACATGCCTCTTTCTATCTTTGTAATCTGCCTTTAGTTTCTCTTAATGCTTCCTCTTCTTGCCCTATCAGGCTCAGGGTATTACTAATCCCTCCTCCCAACAGTACTGATACTAGCATGAAGACATTTGTGACTTCCTTACTTTACCTTCACTTTCTTTAACAGTCACCTGTACTAATCTTCCCTTGAACAACCCAATTTGAGCATGTCATGTGTTTCTTGCCAGGACCTAGAAAGATACACCAACTGAGTTGCACAGTTGCTTTGCCACAGAAGGAAGGATACTGTGATGAGCATTGGGAATGAAACCACAGGGCTCTCACTGCCCCATTTTTATCTTGATCATCTCACAGTTTCCTGGAATACTGAGTTCCTTTGGTAGAGGTACACATCTAGGCATTACAGGGAGAATTACATTCTTTTCAGTACTTGAAATACTAATATTTTAAAAATTTGCAAAGATGAGAAAGCACAGTTGTGTATCAAGATATTTTACTTAAACTTGGAAATATGTGTATCTTTTGATTAGAATACTGAATGTTTCAAATCATTTCTGCTGGGGAATTAAAATATATCATGTACAGGTACAAATTCCCTATGATGGATGTGATCATTATGTATATCTAAAATGTATACCAATAAACTAAATAAATAAAAATATTTTATGATTATGGGGGCAAAATATTTTATGAGGCCAAAGAGAAGGAAATAGAAGAGCTCAACAATATCAGGAGAGCCCATCCAACATTCTACTTTTATGTTAGACTGCTTTTACAGACAGCCTTGTTAGTTTAATTTAATATACCTACCGGAGGGAGTCTTTAGATGCAACAAATAAGAAAAATATTGGAGTGTGAGTTTGCTTGATGTCTGTTCTGTGATGCACATTCTAAGCCCAAATTTTAACCTTATGAACAATCAGTTAAGTGTGGCCCTGAGCACAGAACTATAAATTAAAGATAAGCAATGGTTCAGACTTTCCAAGGCCTTGACTCAGGAGTAACTCTGGAATCCCAACCAAATCTGCATTTAGTTAAGCAATTTGGCACATTCTCATGTTTTAAGGCATGAAAATATAATTATAAGTCACTGTTTTCTTTATTTTAAATAAAAGAGAGTTTTCTCCTCTCTTTAAAGAAAAAAGGCAACAATAATAAGACAAATAGAAGAAAAAAGAATAAAAGAAAGAAAAAGAAAAAGAAAACTCTTGGCCAAGCTGCACATTTGGGTATATTTTATAGTATAATCAATGCATGAAATTGATTGTGGTAGTTGTATCAGGAAGATTCACATACTCAGTAAGTAATCAAGAGGCATCTCTCACTGGGAGAAAAAAAATGAAGTTCTGAACAGCCCACACAATTAAGTAGTGATAATAAAACCTCCTTATGAGGTTTTCCTCCAAGAAAAGTTTTCTGCACTGAATTATGTGAATCTGTCTGAAATGAGGATGATGGATTAAGAAGCCTGTTTAATCCTTTCAAGTTTTAAAATTCATTCATTTGGTGCTATTTCTTGTATAACTATCAGAAGCAAGTGTGCTAATTTCTGATGGAGATAAGTAGAAAAAAATAAAATTTCTGCTTTCAGAGAGCTCACATTATAGAAGTGTTCATATACTGCTTAGATAAGCAAAGAAAATTATCTTCATTTTCTAAAATGGACCTAATGTTCCTTAAACTCAGGCTCTCCTTTCTCAGGCTCTCCCAATTTACTACTCTGCACTGAAAGGAAAAAGATAACTACCGTCATCTTTGGATCTTTCTGTTTAAACAGTCTGTTTTGATATCTTTGTTTTTTGAGATATTCCATGGATTCTAAGTTAAAGTCTTTATCCCATTGCTTTTTCTTTAGTTTTCTCCTTCTCAAGATGGTGTCCATCCCCGTGATCCTCAAGGAGTCTTCTGCTCTCCTGGTGGTCTTTTGCTGATTTCTACTATGAGTAGCTGGCTCAGTCCATGGGGGTCCTTTGAGTAGCTCAGGTGTGCTTTCTGAGATTACATTTCTTTGCATGATGAAATCTACTGCCAAAGTCATTGTCTACTTATTTGACATTTGTCCTTTCCAATGTGCATTTGTGGTTAATAGAATTTCTAGCAACAAACATGTTGCCTGACTGGAATAGCATTTGATTTTTTTTTTACTATGGTGTTATCAATCGTAATTTTCTTGTAGAATTTTAAATGAGAAATTATATGTTTTAAAAGCCTGTGTATGTTACATAACAGGTGTTCAGTAATATTAGTTTCTTCTCTGCCTCCCACTGTTAGTAACTGTCTATTGAATATTTAACTATTTAACATAGATGTAAATGAAAAAATTATTATGATTTTTTTTTTACTTTAAACTTGCTAAGTCATAATATACAGGTATCTGATCATAGATGTGAAATGAATATTGTTTTCATAGTAGTGTTAGAGGTAGCAGGAAGATAGAAAAATCGAAGCATTCATTAAATCCACAAATGATTTAAGGTATTGATTCATTAAAACACAAATTGCTTGATTACCTTTAGTATTATATTTCACATATATGCAAATGGGTTAATTTCATATTAATTAAATATCTATATCTATATTTATATATATACATCTATATATGTAACATTACAAAGAGATTTTACTCATGATTTCTTCAGGAAAAACCTAATTATTTTCTTCCAATTTCCTAATTGCCTTTAAATATATAATTGTATAAAATATTTATAAATGTGTTTGCACAAAGATAAAGTAATAAGATATATGCATTTGCAAATTCTTTTTTCTCTTTATATTGAACAGTATTTTTTTGTGTTGCTGATAATTTGATTGTTTTTACTAATAGTATATATTCTATCAGTTAGATATTCCCCTGTGAGATCTTGAGGAAATTTCTTCAGTAAATATTACACATAATATTATAATAGCCATTTTTATGGACATGGTAGAGTTTATTTCCTTCTGATTAATTTCTTAGCACTTACTTTCTCAGGAAGAGTTCAATGAGGGGCAGACAATGAAAGCTAGATGATTTAGATCCACATTCCTTGGCTGCCTTTCAAATGGATTGTGTCTCTGACAATATCGGCAGGGTCCTGCTGCCAAATACTGGCCTCTGCTATAGTTCAAGTTTCATGGGGAATTCTCTCTTTAGCCATGACTGAGTCATCTGTTATCAGGAGACTTCCATTTCAATTCTAAGTCAAATTTAGAATATTTCTTCCACAGCTAGTAGACTAGTATAATTATCTTTCTCTCCTCCTCCTCCTTCTTATTTTTTGGCATTACTTAAGGTATCTCTTATTTTAAAACATAGAAAGGAAGATTAGAATAACTTTTGCAGAAAGCAAAGGTTTTTTTTAAAAAAACACAAAATAACTGGAAGTAATCAGTAAAACCTATTGAGGATTTAATATGTTCTAAGCACTTTATATGTATTAACTTGTCAAATCTTCAATTGTATACTATTCTCTCTCTACAAATAAGGTCAGGGTAATGGGAAAATTTTAATTTGTCGTCTGTCACACAGCTAATAATAACAACAGAGCAGATATCCCAACCTAGAAGGCCTAATTCCACAGTCATGCATTAAATCACTGTGCTGTTCTGGAGGAGACAACAGAAAGTGGTGTCTACTAAGTAGCAGTTCCACGGAACATTTGTCATCTTTTTTTTCCTAGAGAATTTAGATGTAGATTAGAAATTGTCCCCCCAAAAATATAGTCTTCCTTTAATAAATTCTCCTCTCATCATCTCCCTATCTTCCCCTAAAAGCCATTTGCATGGACAGAAAAGGAAAAGATGGAATATAAAATTAAGATGGCTGTTAATCTTTTTACTTCCATAGTTTTTATTCAGTTAAAAACTACCAAATAAAATTCAAAAACCATTTTTCTGCCCACAATTTATGGATTAAAGTCTAATCATATTCCTCAGTAGAGCCTAAAATCAGCATGTGATGTGCACAACAATAATTTTGAATGCTGCATCCTTTTCCTGAAGCCCACAAAGAAGTTTATGAAAAGTAGATTCAAGAAGGTTGCAAGCTATTCAGAGTGATTTCTTTTCATTTTATTTTATTGTGGTAAGATCACATAACATGAAATCTACACTCCTGGTAAATTTTTAAGTGTTATTTATTTTTACAGCTGTGGTTTAATTTATTCATTAATTTCACATTTTCTTTGAGGTTGTTATATGTATATGTTTTTGTTCTAGAAGACGTATCTAATTGTGTCTCCACTGTTTGATCTGAACAATTTTCCTCTGTATTTATAAATATGAAATATTTCTTTCTATACAACAAAGGTAGGAACAAATCACATAGAAAATAAAACATAAAAAAGTGAATAAATTAGAGAGAAATTATCCATAATCAAAATTATGCTTTTCACTTCTAATTTTTAAAAATGTACTTCCTTATTTATGTTATATTCAGCTCAATACCAGGAGGTGCATGTAGACATATATTTATCTGTCTCATTTTACAAGTGAATAAACTGAGGCAAAAAAAGGTCAAAATCATGAACTTTAAGTGAATCCTTTTTTTTTCTGTGCCGTTTCACTAACATAATCTAGTTAAAAAGATAAAGTGATGTCTAATCTATACTTCTTAGCATATACCTTGACCTACCTGATGATTAACAATGTAAAAAACATGAAAACACATCTTAGGAAAATTTTAGGCCTAACACAGATATTCTGTTAAATAGTTGCCGTCTTGGGCTACCTGAATGTGCAATTTGGCAGCCGTAGCCAATTTGCTGAAGAATCACATCTGTGCTATCACTCTGTTTCTTATCCAGGTGGTAAAATGATAGCCTACTCCCATGAGTCTAGTCATTTAGTTTGCTAGTATGTAATTAGAGAAGGAGGAAACTGTTCTTTCTCACTTCAGAGGTACACTGGCCAGCTTATCCAGGTGAGTTCTCAATCATACCTGCTTGGCAAGACTGAGTCAGCATCTGTCTGGTAGAATTGACTTTCATAGGAGCCCCTCATTTGGCAAGCTGGCCTGGAAACAATGAAGGACAATGCTCCTGAAGTTTTAGCTGCCAGAGGAGCAATTGGCAAGCTGTGACCAATCAGACACAGAATTTTAGTTTCAGAATCTGGTTTACCTTCTGTATTACTTTCTGTACTAGTTTCTCATGTGGAGACAAAATACCCAACACCCAAAGTTAAGGGAGGAAAGGTTTATTTCAGCTCAGTTTGTAGAGATTTTTGTCCATAGTCAGATGATTCCAAAACAGGGTGGCATAGGAGAGGGGCACCATAGAGGAGAAATAGTCCATGGTGTTGCAGACAGAAGGCAGCACGCAGCAGCAGCCTCTCCCTTTCATCCCATCCAAGCTACCTGTCTTTTGGGTGATGCCACCCACACCTAGTGCGGAGCATTCTTAATCCCAGCATCATACCCTTAATCCACATTCACACACCCTAATGTAGCCACCTTCAAAATTCCCCACTTATGAACACATGAGGCTTTGGGGAGGACATTTAGATACAAAGCATAACACTTTCCAATCCAGTTTAGCTAGATTTCTGTAAACCTTCCTAACCTAAATACTCTTCATGAAAATTCTATTATAATATACTGGTATAATTATACATTTTATGCATAAGTTAGGCCAATAAGCCCTTTAAGTGAGTGTCATTTTTACTATGGCTCTCTTAGCACTCAGCAATGTGGTCAGCACAAGAATTTGAAATTTTGATCTTGGCATCTGGGATAGAGGTGGGGGTGGGGTACACATTCCAGCTAAAGGTTTTGGAAGGACAAATCTCTTAATAATATGTCATATATATATTCCATGCAGATATTGCTAGAGTAAATACTACATATTTAAGATAGTTCCAGTTCTTTTTGTTCCTTCCCTTTAATATACAGCTAAATACCCATATCTATAGTTCATAGCACTCATTTCCTTATGTTTGCACATATTCTCCCTGTCTAGCAGATTTGCAAAGCAAGACTTTATTTCTGCCTTACACATTTTCACATGAGACACATTTTAGGTTGTATCTCATTGTCAAATACCTATCCTTATTCATTTGGCACCAAAGGGAGTTTTTCTTCTTTTTATGTTTAGACTATTATGTGCATCTAAAATAATCAAACATTGCTCATTCAGCATTCTCTTTTCACAATCAAATTTCTTTTACATGAGATTTTATTGATGATGTCATTATGATTTTTACTGTAGACAGTAGAATTTTCATTGTTTTATTCCTATTGAATCTGCATTTTAATTTTGAGAAAATCAGTATCTTGTCTTTTATTTAAGAACAATGCTTTCCAAGATTGTTTATGCTGATAATAAAGGAAAGATATTATTTCAAGATGCAAATTGTACTAATTATAAAAGAGATTTGATTTCTGAACTTTACATTTGAACATTCAAGCTTGAAAAAGTTCAGGGGGAGATGAAACAAAATTGAAAATTTGTTGATTATTTTGAAGGCAATTGATGAGTGCATGATTTTAATTCACCATCATATAATTTTTAATGTTCATTTTTAAGAATAAAATAATCATATTTACCATTTGAGAGGCCCATTTTACTTCTGGTTGTTTCAGTGAATCATACATTTCCACTATTAATTGAGGGGAACTGGTCATTTTCTCCTGATCATACCTCCAGGGCTTTAACTTATTTTTCAAATACTCTTCCAGATTTCAAGAGAATAGAAACCCATAACTTGAAGTCAGATAGACTCTAATTTGAATATATATTCCACCATTAGCCATTATATAACCTCAGATAATTTACTTGATTTGTCTTCATCTAAAAATTTTCATCTGAAAAATGGAGATATTATTCTCATAACTTGACTGTAAAAATTGAAAAGATTAGTGCTCAGCCTTAATTGCTTAATCTTTAATAAGTTTTTAATCTTTAATAAATTCTTAATATTTAACAAGTAATGAGTTCAATGAGATATTATTTTGTATAAATGTTAGTAATGGTGGAGTAGTAATTGTTGTGGTTATGTGAATGTTAACTTATTCAAATAGCAGTTTGTCATGAAAGTGTTTCTTCACAGGTAATTTGAATTGCAGTCTATTCTCAGATGTGTATGATTTTCCTTTATAAATGGTCTGCCCAGGAATGCAATGGATTGCCTCAGTGCCTTCTGAAAATTTTGGTGGGGAAATAAGTATTCATCTGTAAAAGCCTTCTCCAGGGCTTCCTTCTCTCTGAGTTCTCTCTAGACTTTGAGAAACATCAGAACTTCTGCTTCTGTGTTCTCCTAGAGCTCTGCTTATGTATTAAAGCACTTGCCCAACATTACTGTAGGCACTAAACTTGGGGCTCTGATTCCAAAGAGTATGCATTTTGTCTATTTTACTACAGGTTTAATTCTTCTTTCCTCCTGCCACTACCAGTATCCTTGCCACACATTAGCTGCTTAAAAAAACGTATAATTTCTTGCCTGCCTGCCTTCATGAAGGATCCAGCTCATTTACTGACAGCTGCTTTTATTTTGACAACTCTGTTATTCTGGTATAAATGGAAGCAAAACTCTACAGCTATTTCTTATACTCTGTGCCACTCCATATTCATATTTATGACAGTTTGTGGATGACTCTTCTTACATTGCTGGGAAAGCTGTCTTACTATTATTCAATTTCTATAAGTGGCAGTGGCAAACTTGAACAATTAAAAACCATATTATTTATTCATTTTTGTCCCACCTGTATATTTTATTCATTGTTTATCGATACATTTTAGGTGTACAATATGATAACATTTATCATTGGAAATTTGTACCTGTACATGATATCCCTTGGTTCTTATTTTTTTCCCATTCCCCTGCCCTCCCTTCAACCCCTCCACACCTCCCTATTTACAAAGACTTTGTTTCCATTTTTTCATTTTCTCTTATTTATTCCTTTCCCTCTTCCCTTTCCCCTATGCCTCCCACTTCCCTTTCCCCTTTGGAACTTTTCTCCCTATTTCATGTTGTCTCTTATATATTTTGATCCTTATTTACACTTTCAGTTTCTCACACCAGAGAAACTATTCTATATTTACAGATATCTGTCCTATTTATTGCACTTAAGAATATGGCCTCAATGTGTGTACATTTAACTATAAATGTCTCTAGTTTCTCATTCTTTAAGGCTGAGTACTACTCTATTTTATAAAAAAAACCCCACATCTTCTTTAACCAGTCTCCAGTTGATGGGCAATTGGGCTGTTTCCAAGTTTTAGCTATTCCAAACTGTGCTGCTGTAAACATGGGTGCACATATATCACTGCGGTATGATTTTTAAAATTCTTTGGGAAAGATACCCAGCAGTGGAGTAGCTGGGTCAAATGGGACCTCTAATCCTAGTTCTTTGAGGTATCTCCATACTGATTTCCACAGTGGTTGCACCAGTCTACACTCCCCAAAACAGTGAAGGATTCTTTTTTCCCCACAATACTGACAGCATTTGTTATTGGTTGATTTCTTGATAGCAGCTATTCTTTCTGGAGTGAGGTGGAATCTCAGTATTGCTTTCATTTGCATCCCTCAAATGACAAATTATGTTGAACATTTTTGACTTCTTCATTTCCTATTTTTGTTCCTTTTATTTCTTTCTTTTTTCTAATTGCTGTGGCTAATGTTTCCAAAACTATATTGAACAGGAGTGGTGATAGTGGACATCCTTGTCTTGTTCCTGATTTTAGCATGAATTATTTCTGGTTTTGACCATTCAATATTATGTTGGCTGTTGGATTTTATAGATGGCTTTCATCAGGTTGAGATAAAGACCATCTATTCCAATTTTCTGTAGGGGTTTTTGTCATGAGTGTGTGTTGGATTTTGTCAAATGCTTTTCCTGTATCTACTGAGACGATCATATGGTTTTTTGTCCTTGGGTCTGTTAATATAGTGTATTACATTTATTGATTTGTGTATGTTGAACCATCCCTGCATCCATACAATGAATCCCACTTGTTCAGAGTGTATGATCTTCTTGATGATCTTCTGCATTCTGTTTGCCAGTATCTTATTAAGGACTTTATGCATCTATGTTCATTAGGGAGATTGACCTATATTTCTCTTTTTCATTTGGGTCTTTCTGTGCTTTTGGGATTAAGATGATGCTTGCTTCCAGGAATGAATTTTAGAGTATTGCTTCCCTTTCAATTGCACTGAAGAGTTTAAACAGCAGTGGCAATAGTTCTTCTCTAAATGTCTTCTCTAATTCAGCAGTAAAGCCATCAGAACCCAGGCTTTTCTTCATTGGTAAGTTTTTAGTTACATTTTCAATTTCATTGATTGATACTGGGTTGTTTAGAATTTTTAGATCTTCTTCCTTCAACTTTGGTAATTCATATGTATCTAGAAATCTGTTCATTTCTTGTGTTTTCCATCTTATTGCCATATAGGTTCTCAAAGTAGGTATTGATGATCCTCTGGATTTCTGCTGGGTTCATTGTAATTTCATTCTTTTCATTCCTAATTGTATGGATTTGGGTCTTTTCTTTCTTTCTTTGTTTGATAAGGTTGGCTAAGTGTTTGTCAATCTTCTTTATACTTTTGAAGAACCAACTCTTCACTTCATTGATTTTTTTGTATTATTGTCTTAGTCTCCATTGCATTGATTTCAGCTCTGATCTTTATAATTTCCTCCCTTATATTAGCTTTGGGTTTGTCCTGCTCTTCTTTTTCTAGAAGGTTGCAGTTCAGCATTCGGTTGTTTATTTGAGCTCACTCCATTTTCCTAATGTGAGCATTCACTGCTATGAATTTCCCTGGTAAGACTGCTTTCATTGTGTCCCATAAATTCCAATATGTTATATTGGCATTGTCATTAAATTGTAGAGACTGATTTCTTCTTTAATTTTCTCTGTGACCCATTAGTTGTTCAGGAGCATGTGGTTCAATTTTCACATGTTTGTGAAATTCTTGTGGTTTCTTTTGCTATTAATCTCCAATTTCATTACACTATGATCTGATAATACACAGAGGATAACTTCAATTCCTTTGCACTTACTTAAACATGTTTTATGACCAAGTATGTGGTCTCTTTTGGAGAATGACCCGTGTGCAGCGGAAAAAAATGTGTATTCTGATTTTGTGGGCTGGAACACTCCGTAAACATCTGTTATGTCGATTTGTTCAAGAGTTTGGTTAAGTTCTATTATTTTGTTGCTTTTTTTTTGTCTAGTTGATCTATTTGTGAAAGTGGGGTATTGAGGTCCCCCACCACTATTGTATTAGTGCTTATTTGATTTTTCATGTCTGTTAGTATTTGTTTTATATAGTTGGCTACACTAATATTTGGTGCATATATATTTATGATTGTCATCTCTTCCTCTTGGATTTTGCCCTTTACATGGATGTAGTGGCCTTTTTGTTTCTTCTACTTAGTGTTGGTTTGAAATTCATTTTATCTTCAAATAGGATAGCTACTCCTGCTTTTTTTTTGGTTCCTGTCATATGGAGTATTGTTTTCCTTAATTTTCAGTACATGAATTTCTTTTTGAATTAAGTGTGTTTCTTGTATGCAGCATATTGTTGGATTTTGCTTCTTGACCCATTCTGCCAGTCTGTTTCTTTTGATTGGTGAATTGCTACCATTAACATTGATGGTTAGAACTGAGATGTATTGACTTATCCTTGTCATCACCTTTTCCTCTTGTTGGGAGTCTCCCGCTTTGTATTTAATTTCTTTTCTTGCCTGATGGATTCATTTTGTTGAGCTTTGTGGGTTTTTGACCCTCATTGTCTTTTCCTAGGATATTGTTTAAAATACTTTGGAGTGCTGCTTTGGTATTCATGAAGTTCCTCAGGTGTTGTCGTGAAAGTATCTTACTTCTCCATCAATTTTGAAAGGTAGTTTTGCAGGTTACATCAATCTGGGTTGGAGATTGTTTTCTCTTAGGGCTTGAAATACTTCATTCTAGCCTCTTCTTGACTTGAGGGTTTGTGTTGAGAAGTCCGTTGTGATTCTGATGGGGTTTCCTGTGTATGTGATTTGTTTCTTTTCTCTACTTGTAGTATTTTGTTCTTCTGTTGGGTTTCTGGAATCTTGACTATTATATGCCTAGGTGTAGATTTTTTTTTAATCCTGTCTAGTTGGAGTCTCTTATGCCTCAATTATCTGTATATCACATTATTTTCCCCTGCTTGGGAAGTTTTCTGCCATTACTTCTGTGAACAACTTTTTTTAATGTCATTTGCACTCTCTCCTGTTTCTTCATTGACTCTGATCTGTCTTATGTTATTCTTCTTTGCATCATCTTTCAGTTGCTGGGTTGATTTCTCATGGTCCCTTGCTATTTTTAAGAAATATTTCTTTTCCTGGTCACTAATCACAATTCTTTTTTCTATATCTGATATTCTGTCCGCACTTTGGCTTATTCTGCTGCATAAACATTCAATGATCTCATGGATATCTGTTGCATTTTTTTATGGGTTCTGTTGGTTTCCTATGGTAGGATTCCATCATGTTTTTCAGCTCTTTTTTTTTTTTTTTAAATCTGTGTCTGCTCTAGCATTATTAATCATGTCTTTCATTATGGACACAATCTCTGTTGTTATCTGAGCAATTATTTCTGATTTTAGTTTTTCCAGATCCTCTTTCATTGCCAGTTCACAGAGTCCAGGTGTCTGAGTTGCAGATTGTTTCACCTTGTTGCCCCTTGGAGTTGCCTTTGGTGAACTGGAAGTCTGGTTTTGAGTATTTTTTAGGTGTCATTTCAACCATAGCAGTCTGCTGCACCTTTATTGAGGTGACCCTTTGCTCTCCCAGTAGGCTTCAATTCTCAACAACCTTAGAGAGGCCTTCTCACTGCTGGTCACCACTGGGCCAATACTTGGGTTCAGATGATGGCCTTCTGGATCCCCATGCTGGGCCCTCATCTAGGAAGGCTTCTGGTTGTGGCCTGTGTGGCTGCATAGCTGTTTTCCAGGCATACCTTTGACCAGGGCCTTTGTAACTGCACCACTATTGTCTGGGTGGTCTTCTGGCTGGGGTCTGCTCTGCCAAGCCAGTGGTGTTTGGGGTGGCTTTTCCCATGTTTTAAAAGACAACATTTATGGAGAAAATTTATGTTCCTAAGATTTCAAAATGTTACTAATGTAAGTAGCATATTTTATACTGGTATGATAAATCTTTTCAAGAATTATATACAGTCAGATACTGAGAAAAAGAACATGATTAAGCCAGAAAAACTACCTAAACTGTCTTTCCTCACAATTTTGTTCCTTTCTATCACTCTGTGTGTGTGTGTGTGTGTGTGTGTGTGTGTGTGTGTGTGTGTGTTTTAACTGCTTAGCTTCCTGTTATTGTGAATAACTGACTTTTTTTTTTGGTCAGACTCAATATAGGACTAGACACATCAGGGTAGGGTAACTCCAAGCCTCAAGATAAGTGGAAAGATTACTAGAGGGTAACCTAGTAACACCAGTCAAACAATTGTACTCTAGTTACCTTTTATTTTCTGTTAAAGTTTCTATGATGTCATATACTTTATGAGTCATCTTATGCTTACTAAAGGAGTGCACCTGTACCTGCAGCATCACAAAGATTCTAAGAAGGAAAAGAAAGGTTTGTGTTGCATCCTCATTGAAATGATGATACTGGGTTTGGGAGTAGCACATAAAATTGCATGTGCTGCTGATTAGATATGTGGTTTACTTACTTAAAAGGACATTTCTTCTGATATTTCCTCTGTATACATATCAGAAGTTTGTCTGTATTTTCTTATGAGAAAAAACTAACTTTGTTGAGTGCAACACAGAGTTTAAGATGGAAAATAAATCATTTTAGGCTCACCAAATCATTTAAAGTGATTGTAGGAAATATGCTCAACCATTTCCTACTTAGAGGAGTTTTGCTCAAAGAGGATCTAATGTGAATTCATAAATTGCTCCATTCATTCTTTCAGCAAATACTTTTTAAGCTCTATGGTGGGAATTATGAAATATTATGGAATACTCTAAACGGAGGAAAGAAGAGGTGTTGTCTTGTGGAGATGATGATCTACAGCAAGTGACAGACAGCAACCAACTCAATAGACAATACAATGACAAATATGATAGCAATGGTAAATAGCAAAAAAGAGTTCAGAGAAACATAAGAGGAGGAAAAGTGATATTGGTAAGGTTCTCTGAAAGTAAGATTATGCTAAAGGATGAGATAATCAATTGTAGAGTGAGGGAAAGATGAGTTTAATAGAAGGGATGATGCATCTAAAGGCACTGAAGAGGAAACAGTATTTTAAATTGCTTGAAATATAATTTAGAAACCTTTGGAATACTGGAAAGGAAGAGAGATGGCAGGAAATAAGATGGAGATGTCAGCAGAGTCCACACTATTTAAGGCTTTCTTTGCAAGCATAGGAAAGCATCATGTGGGAAACTTCTTCCTAGAAATAGAAAATGTATATAATTCTACTCAGTGAAAGTATCTACTTGGTAGTCAGAGTTATAAAGACATACATGAAAAACACTAATAACATGCTTCTCACCTGTATGCCCCTTGCGATTTATCTGAGAAATTTGGGAAACCTAAGGAAGTAACCATGAATAAGAAGCTTTTGGGCTGATCACAAAGAGGGTCTTATTCCATGTATTTTACAAGCATTATATACTTACCAGAATCTTCATACATTTCATTTAAGTGAATATTTATTGAATTTTGAATTTTACCTATGTATCAGATATAGGATAAAAGCAGGACCAGGAGGGTAGATGGAATAAAGTTGAGGGACAAAGAAAAAGATAGGCCTTGAGACTGATCATCTCTAGTTTTCATTTCACATACACTGCTTAATATTTCCAGAAGTTCTTTGCAATGAGTATTTGGCATATTGTAAAGATGAGAAAAAAGACATTATCAAGGTTAAAGGAGTTGTCCATGTAAATGGTATAGCCAAGATTCTGACCCAGGTATTAGTAGTTCCAAAGCCATTTCTCTTTCACCATTTTTAAACTTAAATTTAAAATTTAAAATTGACAAATAAAAATTGTGTATATCTATCTATCTATCTATCTATCTATCTACCTATCTGTATATACATATAGAGAGAGAGAGAAAAGGAGAATATACAGCACAATGTTTTGATATACATGTATATATTAGAATGATTAAATCAAATTAATCCATTGTTTCACATACATATTTTGTGTATGGTGAGAATATTTAAAATTTACTCTCCTAGCAGTTTTCAAGTACATAATACATTGTTATCAACTATAATCCTCATGATGTTCAACAGATCTCTTGAATCTATTCCTCAGGCTTTACTGAAATTTTGTATTTTTTGACCATCAACTTCCCAAATCAACCCCAGCTTCCTCCCTACTCCAGTCTTTGGTAACCACCATTCACTCCTCTCCTTCTAGGAGTTCAGCATTTTTTAGATTCTACTTATGAGATATACAGTATTTGACTTTCTGTGCCTGGCTTATTTTTATTTAGTGTAGTATTCTCCAGGGTCACCTATGTTGTTGCAAATGACAGATTTTCTCCATTTTTAAAAAGCTAGAATAATATTCCATTGTGTATACCATTTCTTTTATCCATTCTTTTGTTTATGTTGTTAGATTGATTCCATATTTTGATGACTGCAAATAGTGCTTGTATGAGCACAAGAATGCAGATGTTTCTATGACATTCTGACTTCCATTTTTTTCTCTTTCCATTATTACACTGTGATCTCTGCCCTTCAGTTATCTCCTTCCTTAATTAGGCACTTGCACAGTGATCACTGTGCCCCTTGACTACATTATAAGGTCAACAATTAAACCTTGTGAGCATCTGGGACAATTGAACAAATGAACAGAAGTCACAGGAATCTTTGTCAGGAGCACAAACAAATAAAAAAAGAGGGGGTGTGTGGACTTGTACAAACTTTTCCTAATCCAGGTAATGCCTTGTAAATTAAATATACCAGTAAGATAAGCTCACTAAAGAGATAAATGGTGCACTGGTGTGTTCTACATTATGCCATATGCACCCCAGACTCCCCAGGGAGGGGTCCTAATAAGTAATTTCAGGTCACAAAGAAGAGATGAGAAAGAGGGTAAGGATCCACCAAAATGTAATGAGTGCAAGAAAGAGATAAATCCAAGATATTAACTCATCAATCAACAAGTGTTGATAAGCAAAGATGAGGGGAAAGTGAAGTAGACAGGACATAAATCCTCTGCCCTCATCTCTCCCTCCTTTAGATTTTTTCAGCACAAGACTGCATAGGAATAAAGACATTTTAAACCTTGAGAGACTGGAATTCTCAGCAGTGTCTCTGGGTTGGGCATAGAACAATCAAAGATCTTTAGTCTCTTCAGCCTGGAAAACTGCAAACCTAAAGTGCTGATAGGGAGGGTGTCACAGCCACTTGGATGAATCTGGGAACAACTGGTGCACATCTATATGTTTAGGAATATTTTTCTGTCTGACTTGGTTAAAAAAAGTAATCGTTAGCAAAATAACTGAATACATTCAAATTGTTTTTGTTTTTTTGTACAACTGCTTGGAAAGACTCATACACTAGCCTATCTACAGTTCATAGAACTCTTCCTTCTACTTCTCTGATAAAGTGAAATAGCCACAGTGACGCATGCTGTTTATCTAGTTTCCATAAAAAGACTACATGATAGTTGGCAAGGCCTACAGAACTTGACAAACAGATGTAACAGGCCTTGTGCTGCCTCCCTTCACTTCCTGATGGTGCAGGAATGGCTCCTTGCCACCAACCACAGAAGGCATAGCTCTCAGCTCCGCTGGAAAGTTTTCTGTCTTTTGTTTTCAATGTAACATTTGTATGTCTGTTATCATTTCCATTTCTTGAATCTGAATCATGTATATGAATTGTCCACCCTACTTGAAAAAAAATATGTGGGGCAGCTTTCCTCTGTGATATGTGATGTCAGAGAGGACTAAACCAGGCACAATTATCCATTTTGGGCACAGCTGTTGGCTATACACTCAGAAATCCGGTGGCCAAAATTGCCTCAAGATACCAAATTGTTTCTGAGGATGGCAAGATTTAATTAGCATTCTGAAATTTCCTTGAAACACCCAAGAATGGTTAGTATGCCAGGTAAGAGAGTCCATCTGCTGAGTTCTAGTTTTGAACTAGCAAGTTTTCAAATGTAGCTTAGGGAAGTCTAGGCATTTCTAGGGGGAAATTGTGCAAGAAAATTTTGAAAACTGGCCCTTGAGCCTTATTTTAATGCTGGAGTAAGATTATAAGGTTTATGGCTTGAAAATCACCAGACCTGAAAATGTCACTCTTTCTGCCATTTCTTACATAATTATTCCAGTTATCTCTTTTTCAAGGTTCAATTTCATAACTTATATGGGGTAGAGGTGTTATTAAAGGGGGAGCGATTATCATCAAAGAAATCTATGGAATGCCAGTAGTATGCAGGTAAAAATACAGTATTGACCCTGGTTCCTTGGTTCATAGTCCAAATTTATTGCTTATTGATGTGAAAGGGAGGCTGTAATATACTTAGAGGGGAAAAAATGTCTGTTGATGATCCTTATCTTTGATGGAGGTGATTTAATATATTATAAATTCATCCTTTCAAAAAAACCAAACTGAAATCAATAAAAATCTTTTACCCACAAAGATGTTCAGAGGATTGTTATTTATGATACAAAAATAGAAAACTCTAAATGTTTATGAATAGTGGAACATTTCAATAAATTTATTTATTAAAATTTATTTATTAAAATTTATAAATTTATAAATTTACATTTTGATATGTAACACTTTAAGATGATATTTTCATAGTATTTTTAATTATATGGGGGAAATATTAATATTTTGTTTTGTGAACATAAGTAGCATATTTAAAATGAGCTCTCACCTAGGTACATAAATGTATACATTGAAAAAAAAAGTGCTGAGCACAAAATTAAAAAATTTTAGTTGTATTTTTCCATTCAGTCAATTCTTTGATATTTGCTACAATGCAGATATAGTATAAAAATGGCTTTATGCTTAAAACAAGATATAAAGGTATTGTACATTGTTTTTAAATTCTGTGTTCTTTCCTCTGCTTCACCCATTCACTAAGTTCTAACATAAAACTATTTTGCTAATAGACAGACATTCCAATAAATTTATAAAATTTTTCTGATGACTTTAATTTTGATGCATATATATTCCTAGCACTTATGTTTATGAGGCTCTATGTTTGTTAACATCTGTGAAATATTCCTCTCCAGACAGTTGGCAAGTCTAAAGGCTTTCTTTGTCTGCAATGAAGAGGCAAAGATCAAACCTCTAGTTAGTATAACTACCTTTGTCTTTAGTAATTCATTGCTGAGATCAGATGACTTCTCAGCATTTCTCCCTGAATATCAGTGTTCCCCCAGGTTGTGCTGTGGATGGCTGGCTTCTGCCCACTCTGGGTCAGAAAGAACAGCCCCCCAATCAAACCTACATCAACTCTATCTGGGAAGTGATTTTATGGCTTCCAAAGGTCGCATGAATTAAGAGGTTGGCCGCTGCTTTTATGTGGAAAATGGTGATATAATTTGAAAGGTCACATTTTTTCTAACTAGTCGCCTCACATAAAATGTGCTTTTATAAGCTCCATTATAAAGGCCTTGTTATCCTGCCACATTAGAATCAGCCTGGGAATTAAAGAATCACAACTTTCAAACTGCCACTGAGTTGCTGGGTGGGTCTAAGCAAATTTGACCACAAGCCTCTCAATTGCCTTTTTCAAGAAATGAAACATTCTATAACTGGTAACCACGTAATTACTGTCAGGTTCCTAGAAAACAAATGGCATATTTCTAATGACTATGATCTTTAACTGAAACCATCTTTTGAAATACTTTTATAATACTATAGATAGGACCTATTTCACAAAGAGCCATAGCTTTACCTTAAGATTCTTTTATGTAATTTGAATGTTCAGGAAGGATCATAGCACTTTTGTATTTTAAGTTGGTGTCTTAATCAGTACCTAATTTTTATTGGTAAATTAAGACACTGGCAGCATCATTTGTACAGGTAGAAAAAATTATGTGTTATTTAAGCCTCTCAATAAAAATTAAACAGAAGAAAAACCTCACTTAAAATATACTAGACTTTCCTACTCAAATGGGGGACATTTAGAATATATATTGTATCATAGTCAATGTGCAGTATCCAAGGATTTTATTTTTCAACATGTAATATTCCAGTACAAAATTAACTTGAAAAATAATCAGGACAGCAGTTTAATCATTAACCAGTAGCCTTTGACTATAGACCTGTGCTAAAAAAAGAACTATGTATGAAAGAAAGGAATGTTGAAAGAAAAAAATGAAAGTTCCATAAAATACCATGTTAAGCAATTCTTTTTTTGTGCCTCATCTTGTTACTTGGTAAATCTCAACATTCAATATCACCATTCTTTAAAACATTTTCTATGTGAAGAGTTGCTTCTAGAAAACAGTGGATGAGCTGTAATTGCACTATTGAAAATATCAAGCAATTATTTTCAGAGGAAGTGTCCTTTAGAGTGTTTGTTCAAATTTTTATTCTTAACAAAAGCCAATAAAATGCAAAAACATAAACGACCTGATCAAAAAAATGGGTGAGAAATGAATAGGCACCTTACAGAAGAATTTGAAATGGCCAGTAAATACATGAAAAAATGTTCAACATCTCTGGCCATTAGAGAAATGCAAATTAAGACAACACTGAGATTGCATGTTACCCCAGAGTACAGCCATCGTCAAGAAGTCAAATAATCACAAATGCTGACAAGACTGCAGGAGGAGAAAAAAGAACCCTTCTACATTGTTACTGGCAATGTAAACTAGTAAAACCATTATGGAAATCAGTATGAAGATTTCTCAAAACTCTAAAAGTATGGTAATTCTTTAAACATATTAAAATAGCTGTCTTGACATCTTTGTCTAATGAATCTAATACAGATTTTCAAGGACAGTTTCTAGTGATTGCTTTCATTCATATGTAAGGGAACTTTATTTTTTCTTAGCTTATCTCATATTTTTGTGAAAAGGTGTATATTTTGAATAATATAGAAGCTCTGAAAATAAAAATTTTCTACTTCTCTGAGAGAGAAAATCATAATAATTCAAATTTCTATGAATATGCTTCCCTGGATATTGACATGATTCTTTTGGAAGAGCTGAAGATAGGAAGAAGAGGAATGAGTGGTGTCTCTTATTGATCATCCAGGCTTTTACAGTTAGTGTTGTATTCTTGAAAAGTTTTTGGCAAACCAGATTACTTTAAAATGCAGGTAAAAGTACGCTATTTACATACATTCTATCCTGAATCTTGTTCGAATGTGAAAAATTTTGTTTATTATTATTTTGCATAAATTCAAAAAATTTGTGTAGAATTACACAATTTAAGTAGTTTAAGTAGAATTACATTTTCACCTGTCCTGAAAGCAACTTTAAAAGACAAAGTATGCTTTTGAGTCAAATGTTACATTTGCTTTATTTATAGGACTTATACAAACCATTATTTACATTCCAAAGTAAATTTAAACCAGCTTTGAAACAGCCCTGGAAAACTAGGTTTCCTATTCTCTACTCTATCAGTATTATTTCCATGGAGCTTTCAGAGTTCTTGCTGAAGCCCATTTACTGGGCAGCAATTAAAGGGATCAGAAACAACGTGCATTCTAGTGACACAGGCAATTTATAGTCTTTACATAGAGACCTAAGATGCAGACACATTTTGTTCCCCAGTTAAGCCCTTCCTGGCTAGTGCTGCTCAGTTTCTGGCTCATAGGTATTTCTCAGTGAGAGAGAGAAGATTTGAGATGGGCAGCAAACACACCTTTGATCATGACTGCATCTTTTGGGATGGCCAAGCACTTACTGCACAATTATTCAATGATAACCACTTCTCACAGATTATTTCTTCTAATCTTGCCAGTCTATAAGAAGTCAAATAACTTGTTTAATTGGGAATTGGTGCACCTGGGCATCCATTCAAGGTGCCTCCTTTTATGATACTCTTCTGTCAAAAATGTACTGTACTTCAGAATAGAGGAAGACATAAAGCAAGGAGAGAGTTGACTATAGTCTGGATTTTGGTGGTATGGGGTGACTGCAGTCCTATAATGCTTTTGTGTTATGGTGATGGTTCCAAGTCCCTTCTTAGACATCAGGGCTACAGTATTTAACTGTTGGTAGAGGAACACCACCAGCATCTTCTTTTCTGTTGAAGTCTAACAGCCATGTTAACATGTTGCAATTAAAGTAGAACAAAATCAAAGAGGCTACTTCAGAAGATCACCTGGACTAGCAGTACATTTTGTGTGAGGCAGAAATAAATGTTTATCAAGTTAAACCATTGTGAATTGAGTGTTATATGACAGCACAGCCTAAGCCTACCTAGGGGATTAATGTATTATATGTTTCCCCTGTATAACTGTTTAGCATGAACTTTACAGAGAAAAATTGTTATCAATTACAGAAGGGTGTGAGACTTAGGAACAACATACACTGAGTTTCAGTGACAATATACTCTTCATCTCCAATTTGAGCTTAGCTGTTTGCAGATGTGCCTAGAATAGAACTGGGATTTTCTCTTTTCCAAATCAATAAAATCCTGATTAGTGGATCTTTATGGTCTACTTCAAAACATTATTTTTCTATCATATAATTTATTTTTTTTCTTGATTTTTAATTTGCTTTTCCCTTGCCCAAATATTCTGGCAGAAGAAGCTTGCCATATGTTTTATGAATTAACCAATAAACTCATTCATCAGAACCACTGTTTGTTCATTATAGTCAATCCTCATGAATCCATTAGGGCTGGACCAAGGGAATAATAAACATGAATCTCAATTATGTTTCCTTGTCTAACACCCTCTGTTTGGATAGTTTCATGACAAAATGTTATTGTTATTATTATTTTATCAATTCCTTTCTTTGAAATGTCTGACTTTGCTTTCACACATGATCAAGTTTGGGAGTTTTATTTTCCAAAAAAAGAAACCAAAACTTCTCTACCAGTTATTCAAGTGGATTATTTCATGCCTCATTATCATCAATTATCTCTAAAAGGAAGTATGATAGGCCTTTAAATGGGTTACTGCATTAGCACTAACAGCTGGAAACAAACTATGCTTCAAGAAAACAAATGAAAACAGCAAAGGGACTTTAACCAGGAAGCTTAGAGTAAGAGACCTGAGGCTGCAGGTGATGAAGAGAGGTCACAGAGGCAACATCTCTGGGCATAATGTGGGCAACCCGAGTTCTCAATCGGGTCTTAGCACTTGGTAATGGTTTTTGTCTGATAAGAAGTACTGCTGCTTTTTACAAAAGGTTAGGCAAAGAATGTCCAGTAAAAGGGAAACATTCCATTTCTTTAAAATGAAGTCCCTTTTAAATGACTTGTTTCTGAACTTGGATTATAAAAAGCTAGAAAAAGAGATGTACATTTTTTATGAAAAAATTAATTCCTTCTACAAGTTTCCCCTTTATTTATTCATTTATTTATCCCACAAGCATTTATTGACTACTGTATACCAGGAGCTGTGTGAAGTGCTTATGTGGACATACTTATATCATAAACATTTTTATTTGTCATAATATGCCATTTATTTTTTATTGGGAGATTATTACCCATCATGGTTTGTTGGGAGTAAAATAGTTTTGATATTTTTCAAACAGTGATTTGTGTCCAGAGATATGGTTACAGATAGAATAATGTGCTAGAAAGCATCACAGAGGATGAAATAGTGAAGGAATAAAATTGTACCCAGATCAATATCATCTGCTCTATCAGCTTTCTTGCTCTTTGCCTGAGTCTCTGTTCCCTTTACAGAGATTGGGTATGAGATCCCAGATGACAGAGATTTTTACATGGGAAATCAAATGTTCTGGAATACTGACGGAAGAGCCAGCCATGGATGAGTAGCAAATGGGGTTATCTAGATGTTTGGTAGGCAGTGAATTTCTTAAAACTCTGGAACAACAGTGCTTTATTTGTTTTAATTCTTATAAGCATTTGATATCTTAAGTTACTAAGGACATAGGAACAAATAAGCATGTAGGCTAAAAAGTGTGTGGTATAACTTCACAAAGTACTCTGACGTACATTCTATCAGTTGGGACTCAGGCAAGAAGCAGTCAGCATGCTCAAATTGAGTAGAATTTAATGAAAGGACTGTTTACAAGGGAGCAAACAGGGTAAAGACAAACTAAGATAGTGTGGTATCCTAAAGCTAAGAATAGCCGGAAGAGGATGGTTACATGTCCCCAGAGAGTAAGTAGATAATCCCATGAAGATACCCATTTGAGTGGAGCCCTGGGCATTAACAGGGAAAAGATGAACCACAGAGATTTCCCAGAGAGGGCTCCTAACTTTTGCTAGGGCTTCCATTAGTTCAACCAGAAGTCCAAAGATGAAGAACCTTTTGGTAGAATCTCTCCAGTTTAGTGTCATGGGCTACAAGTGGGGCACAGAAGTTGGGGAGTGGACCTAGACAAACAGAAAAACAGAATCTGACTGTCACACATACATTACCTCATGGGTCTTTACAATGGCCCCCTAATAATAATAATAACTAAGCTGAATTGAGTGTTTACTCAATTGAGTGTTTACAGGCAGTGTTTTACATATCACTGAATATTCACAGCAACCTTATGATGTGGATACGCTTTTATCAAGGAAGACATCATGAACCGGAGGTATTAATTTGCTCTTTTACCTAACTAAAAGTACCAAGCTGCAACATGATCGATCCAATGAGTCTTTTGCTAGAAGCATAATGTCCTATTGTTTCCTCATTTTTCTTATAAAGAAACTGAAGCTTATTGTCAGGTAAAAAGCCGAAAACCAAGACCAGACCAGGCCACAGCAAGCCTTTATTAGGGGAACAGATCTGCCGGGCTGTCTCTGAAGAAAGGAGAGAAAAAAGCAATATGGCCAGGGCAGGGAGAGTCTTTTATAGAGACTAGGGTGGGGTTTGTAGGGGCTGAGACGGGGTTGAGTGAGGTAGTGACTAGGGAATGGAGGAGCCGGTGACATCACTAGATGGTAGGAGGTGAGCGAGTATTAGGTTATTCTCTAGGCAGGAACAGGGGCATGTTGGGAAGAAGGGTTTGTTCTTTGGTAGGAGCAACCATCTTGGCATGATGTCACACAGGGGCGGGGGCAAGGCACCATAGGAAGAGGGCAGCTACTATACATAATAGCTGCTGAGGTAGTGGGAGACTTATCACTTATAAAATTTAAGGGATTGATGTAAGTCAACATGGCTGTGAAATAATCCTGTGATACAGTGTTTTCTTTGTCTTCCACATTTTTCATGGCATGTTGTAGTTATGAGAAAAGAGGATGAGACAAGATCATGAAAACACAAATGCAGTTTGACCTGAAACGGAAGTAGAGTTGAATTTGCATTTTTCTGCCTTTCTACAGGCTAAGGAAGTAGTATGAGCAAAAATAGGGAGGTTTAAAGAGCGGTCTGATCAGGCTAGCACTGGAAGAAGGTGGTGGAGGCACTGTAACAACATTTAAGAGATCAAGAAAGGAAAAGATGCAGAGATACCTGTTCCATAAAAAGGATGATAAGATAAACAAAACAGAGATCCAAGAAAGGCTTGAAGGAATTAAATCACACACCAAAAAATGACAGGAACAGCAACAGTACTTGTTCATCTTCAAAAGTAATGCTCTGTCTAGTAAGGTACACAGCTTTTCTTTATATAATCCCATATTACACATCAGAAAAGCTAGTTTTCTAGAATCCCATACCCTCCACTGATTCTTAGCAGGGAATCTGAAGAGGCTAGTTTTTGAGTTACCCAATGAAATAATCAACTTGCCTGCTAACTTCCTTCCTCCCACCTCTTCTATCTTACCTCTCTTCCGTAAATTGTATTTGAAATAATTTCAATTCCTATGGGGATGATATCTGTCTTAGTCTATTTGTACTTTTATAGAAAAATAACACAGACTGGGTAATTATACAAGTTCATTTCTCACAATTATGGAGGCTAAGAAGTCCAAGGTCAAAGTGCTGGTATCTGGTGAAGGCTGCTCTCTGCTTCAGAGATGGCACCTTGAATGCCACATCCTCTGGAAATACTGCCTTAACATGACCAAAGTTAAAAATACATAAAAGGTCAAACTCTATAAAGTCTTTTTATAATTACATTAATCCATTCATGACAGTGGAGCCCTCAGAACCTACACTTATTCCCAAGTGCTTCACTCCCCCTAACTCTGTTGCTTTGGGGAGTAAGTTCCCTACACATAAACTTTAGGGGACAAAATTAGACCACAACAATATCTGTTCATTTGATCTGGGTGGCAGGGATGAAGCAGTGATCAAAACATACAATAATCTCTGCCTTCAGAAAGTTAAAGTTCTTGCAAGAAGAAAAAGCTAACGAAAATATGTAGTCTTTCAGGTAGCTATAAGTGCTAGAAGAAAAAGAAAAACTAAAAAGAAGAGGATTTTGATGGCAGTGGCAATTTCAAATAGAGAAGTCAGCAGACAATAGTTGAGGCCTAGTGGCTGGGGAACTAGTGGAGAAAGGGCTATGGCCATCTCTGGGGGAAGAAACAACACTTAGGGAATAGTAGTAGTTTAAGCCTGAGGATTCTGCATCTGCTCTAGGACTATGTGAAATTGGAAAATCTTGAAGTTTTTCCCCAAGGAAAGTACAAGACTCAAATAAAGTTGTAAAAGGCTCATGCTGGCTGCTTGAACAATGGGAAGTAGGTGAGTGAGGCCAGAAGCAGAAGACCAGTTAGGAGATTATTACAATAAAGCAAGGAGAGATATGGAAGCTTTGTTGTTTTTTTAAAAAAACTCAGCTTCTGAACATATTCTGAAAATAGAACTGACAAGATTTGCCAATGGATAGGATGTGGCACAGAGTGAAATCAAAGATGAGGACATGACTTTGGGGCAGAAAATTGAAACACAGTAAGGATGGAGTATGTTTTTTCTGCATTGGTAAAGACTGTGGCAAAGCTGGGCATGATGACACATGGCTGTGATCCTAGTACTCTGGAAAGCTGAGGCAGGAGAATCCTAAGTTTGAGCCTACAGAGACTTAGTAAGACACTATCTCAAAATAAAAAGGGCTGGGGATATACAGAGTTCAACTGCCCAGTATCACCATCAAAACAAACTAACAAATAAATAAATAAATGACTGTGGTGAGGGCAGTTCAGTTTTTAGCATGATAGATTTGAGATATCTATTAAACATCTAAGGACAGATGTTGAGGAGGCATTTATATATGGAAGTTTCTGCCTGAGGGGAGAATCCAGGCTACAGATACAAATGTGGGATTCATTAGTATATAGATACCATGGGGTTGAGAGGGTCTATTTAGCAAAATGTTGCCTGAGAAGCACTCTGAGTTATGTACATGAATGAACCAGCCATGGAAAGAGACAATGAGGAGTAGTCTAAACAGTTGCAAATTGGAGTTCACTACTCTTGCCCAAAGATTGTGGCCACCTCTCAGATCCAGCTGAGTTCTGCCATGCAAAGGGCACAGGGTAACATTAGAACTTTCCAATAAGGCAAATGTCTACCCCACCAGATGGGGATCTCTGCCCTACAGGCTGAAATCTGAAAATTTTGTTTGGGGCTTATTCTTCAACTTTATAGTGCTACTAAGTCAGTTTTGTTCTCTGCCCACAGGTTTGGGATGGTCACAATATACAGGTCCTGTCGTTGCTGGTCTGGATTCTTTCATTCATAAATCTGGGCTTCACCTTCTTGAAAAACAGAAGTGTGCTGGACCAGATTACTACTAGCTCATGTGAGCCAATTTTAGATTTCCAGGATTTGAAGAGCTGGATGACAAAAAAAAAAAAAAATTAAAAAATTAGATTACTTATATAAATTACATTAAAAACAGGATCATAAATACTCAAAGCTCATAATTTACTAATTATTTTGCGATATATATTATTATATATACTCCAGGGTTTTTTGTGTTTTTTTTTTGGTACCGGGAATCGAACTCGGGTCCTTGCACTTGAGCAGCAGGCAGTGAAACCACTGAGCTAAATCCCCAGCCCTATTATATATACTCCAGAGTTTTTTCAATTCAATTGTATCTATATTTGGGAAATTCTATATAATGATGTATCTCTTCCTAACTCTGTCTTCAGGGACTTCATGTTGGTAGTTTAAAATAACCATGGAGGTATGATTATACCTTGGAAATTGTCAAACAATAAAAAACAGGCCTATTTCCTTGGAAAAGCCAGTTCTAAATCTTTACCAGTGTATTCCTGAGTAAATATTATCCTTGAGGCTGCATCACAGCTGGTTGATAGAAACTGGAAATAACAATGGGAGACAAGCACATAGAGATTAGTTCAGACCCACTCTTCCCTAACTCCTGTCAGAATATTTACTGATAAATTTTAAATTAAATGTAACAAATTACTGCATGCATCTTCAGAGACTGGCTTTAAAGTGGCCACATCTATCCTGTGCACTTCTTTCTTTTCCATCAAGAATAACAAAGACTGGTGGGACATGTAACAGAAGGCCAACAGAACCATATCCTAAGGAGTTCTCTGGAAAACAGCTTGACATTTTGATTCATTATGTTTAGATTTTCTCCCAATGATAAACCCTAAAAGAGTACATAGTTTTCCCCATAGTTCAAGGAGGTTGTAAAGAGATAAATATATAAATACGATGGTGGGGAAATAGTTCTTTAGGGAGCAGAACATAAATATTCCATTCAATAAACTTTGTGCCTTTGTGATAAATAATTACTCCATGATCACGGTTGCTGGTAGGGGATAAGATAGCTCTCATGTAGGTAAAACAAAATGAGGCTCACTTTCCCCTTTCAGGTTTCCTGAAGCTAACTCTTTCCTTCCTTTTTTACATGCCCTCCCCACAATAGAGCTGGTAAAAAGTATCTGTTACAATGACCCAGGTTTTATCATTCATGGCAAATCTCTCTAAATTATAGGCTTTTCCTCATAGAGAGCATTTACGGTGGGCATAATACAAGGCTGTGTTCAACCACACCACTCTTTGAACTAGCTGTACCATGTTATTACCACACTAAACTGGAGTGGCCAGTTTTTCTATAAATAAATATCTTCCTCACTGGGTAGATGAAAATCCTTAGTAGCAGTTCCTGTATTATTGATTTTCTGGTTTTTAGCTTCTCTGTTGGGAATGACTTTTGAGATGTTTTGAAGAGAGAAGCCTTATAAACACTTGATTGTAGCTGGACTCAAGAAAAATCAGAAGAACAGGGAATTAATGACGTTATTACTCAGCTGGGTTCCCTGTAATTCTTCCACCTCTGGGCCAGGTGTGTAGGCAGGGGTGAGGAGGTTTCAAAGAGATACTGCATTCTTCCTGGATTCCATTTGTTTCTTTGCAACAGTCCTTTAATTTTCATGTATTTGAAATCGAACTAATAATGACACTTTGAAGACAGTTGGTCTTCTCTGTGTGATAGAGAACAAAGCAGAGATTATCAGCTTTGACAAAGATGGTTAGAAGTTTAATCAGTCACTCTCTGAGACTCCCCATTTCCTACCAGAAATAAAGTACAAAGACACTCTAGGAGTTAGATAGCACTCGACACATCACAAGTTCACACACATGTTATTTCTTCAGGACATTGATTTGTTGCTGCTCTTTTCTTTTCCTTTCCTGTAAAATGCAGTACAGAGATCTACTCAAGGTATTAAGAGGTAGGATGACTTGTAAAGGCCTCCAGTGACATCTGATTCCCTTTATGGCCATCTCCTGGTTTTCTACAGCTACTTGGCCTTTAGAATAACTTCCTGACCAGCAGCCCCTCGTCAGAAACCTGTGCTCCCAGACTCAGATCATGCGTGGTTCACAGCTGAATTCTGGTCTTAGCACCCATTCTGATACCACTTTCTTATGAAGTGGCTCTCCCAATGTCTCAGTTCTATTAACTAAATTCTCAAGCTTTCCACTCTTGTCTCAGGGCTTGGTTGAATACGCTGCCTTAAGCAGACTTCTCATATTGGGTTGGGTCTCTCCTGTATTACTTCATCATACCCTTGTTCTGGCTAGGGTCTGCTTTCCTGACTGCAGACAGGTCATTGGTGACCAAATCCTCTGATATGTGCCCAACTCTTTGATCTTTCACCCATTTCATCCCAGATCTTAGTCCTGACTATACATCTGAATCATTGAGAGCTTTTAAGAGATATTTATGCCTGACATTCACCCCCTAGGAGTTCAGATTTAGTTGGACTTATGTAGTATTGACAGTTTTTATGGTTCATGTTAAGGGCTGACCATTGTTCCCTCATAATCCATATATTGAAGTCCTAATCCCAGGACTTCAGAATGTGACTAGATTTTGAGATAGTAACTTCAAAGAGATAATTAAATTAAAATGAGGTTATTAAATTGGATTCTAATCCAATATAACTTAGTATTCTTAGAAATGAAGGAATTAAGACATAACAACAGAAACACAGGAGAGAAACAATTTGAGAACCCAGGAAGAAGACTGCTGTAAGTAAACCAAGGGAAGAAGCCTAAGAAGAAACCAATGCTTCCAACACTTTAATGTTAGATTTCTATTCTTTAGAACTATAAGAAAATTATTTTTCTTTAAGCTACCCAGTGTGTGGCATATGTTATGGCAACCCTAACGAACTAAAAGAGTTCTTAAGAAGATTCAATAAGAATTCAGGAGTTGGAACTACTAATTTAACCACTCTCCATATTCAGCATTCATTATATCTCTTGAAGAATTACTGGAGCCCTTTCTTAAAGTTTCTGACTCAGGCTGATGGAGCCTAAGGATTTGCATTTCTATCAAGTTCCCAGGTCATACTGATGTAGCAGATACCAAGAGCATACTTCCAACCACTCCACTAACTTCCTATGTGTTGTAACTGGTGTTCTTTGAGTATCCAGCTTCTACTCTCATCTCTAAACAATTTATAGAACAGCTTCTGTGCCCAGCGGGTCCCTGATTCATGGTCCTGGTTCTCTCTGAGCTGACTAGGTAAGCTGCCTTTAATTCCAACATGTATTTCTTGACAAAGATGAAAATTTGGGGAGGGGATGCCTCGAAGAAGTTATAACCTCAATATATCTCTGTATGTGTTTATAATTTAGGTACCTTTGCACAAAGGGTTTCGGGCAACTATTAACACTTAGGAGAACTTGGTCATTTTATATCTGGAGTTATTAATAAGTTTCATTTTTAACACATTAGATATTAAATGAATTCTATAGGTTTCTATGTGATTAATATTTACTGGATTTTAACAATAGTTTTTCTCTTATTATCATTTGCTTTCAAGAGTCAATAATAATAATGCTATTTCACATTTGCGGAGTACTTTGCTTCATGCCAAGAAAAAGACAAAAGGGACACTCCTAAATGTGGACTTTACTCCTTTACTAAAATTTTAAAATCCATTCTTCCTGCCATTCATCTCATTGACTCCAGATTGGCTGATTCATGAGAACTTCACTATAGAAAATTTCTGTTTCTTGTGTGCTCCTAAAGTGTCTTTTAAGGTTTAAATTGATCAACTCATCATTTCAAGCACCATAAAGGAGGAAGATAGTCTTGCTATGTCCAATTCACCTTATTCTTGAAATTTTTGTCAGTCTTATGCCCCCGATGGAGGCACAAGATATGTAATAAATGGTTGCTTAATCAGTTGAAAAATGAAAAATATATTCTGTACAGAATATATTACTTTCCCCTTTATGCTTTTGCATATATTCTTCCCTTTCCTGGGCTTCATGACCCCATTCATCACCTAATTTAGACTCCAAGATTGAGTACAAAGACTTATTCTGAACTGAATTTAGGCCCTAACAAAATCCATAATTGTGCTCTTTCTTTTCTTTGGTTTGAAGTTCAGTAGCTATTGATTTAGTAATCCTATCAATAATGGCCAACATTTAGAGAGCCCTATGAAATGTGCATCTACATGGATAATATCCCTTAATCTTCACAAGAGTCACCTGGGGTGGTCTTTTAAACATTACATCTTTCAGCCCCACCTGAGACCAGTAAAATCAGCACATCTGCAGGTGAGTCCTAGGGATTAGCACGTTATGAGTCTCCTTGTGAGTTTTATGAGCACCCAAGATTGAGAATCTCTGAATCAACAGGTCCATTTTATGGCACAATATAAAAGATTTCTGGCAATTTATTGAGTTCTTGGAACCTGAAGGAGATTTAAAAATAGTTCAAGAGTCTCTTCCATTCTTGGTGTTTCCTCTCACTTCTCTTCTCATGTTTCTACTCCTCTCCAGTTTTTAACTGTTCTCCACAGATTAGGATCCAGTTTTTTTCACCTGTTCTTTTAGACTAAAACATTTTCAGTCCTCTCTCAGTTCCTTGTATTTGCTTCCCCTGTTACCACCAAGCCTGGTGCAACAAGAATAAAATCTATTTTTAAACCAGCTCTTGGGGACTCTCAATGCATCCCAATAATAAGACTACAATCACCCATCAAATGGGAGAAAAGCCTTGGAGGGGAAAGGCTATGGCAAGTTGTTTTTATCTTTGCTTACAATCATTCAACAAATGAGAGTCTATTACTTGCTGAGTGATGAGGCTGGGAGAATAGATGATACACAGGATTGTAAATTGAGTTAAAGATCTTGGAATTTCTTTATAGGGTATTCTAGAATGGTTCAGAATAACATTTACCAAAGATAATGAGGGCTTCAGTTGAATTCAAGGGACTACAAATTAGGAGATTTTCGGAGACAAACATTGGTGTTGTGGAAAAACTGACAAGTCTCAGAGTAGTGTGCCAAGAGGGCAACTTGGGATAATACAATACCTGCTGTTCTAAGTTATTGCATTTGCTTGTGAATGATTAGATGTCCCTCTGAAAAGGGACCTCTGTATTTTAAAATGTGCTGTAAAATAAAGACATTTGAACATTTTCTTAGCACAATTTAATCACTTCTCAACTTTTTCTTTTAAACACAAGCTTGACCCTTAAGCAACACAAGTGGAGAGCCAAAGATAATTCTGTTTATATTGAATTACCTTTGGCTTTCCACTCCCATTTTTTGTTTAAGAATGGTTTCTTTTCCTGACAATATTGGTTTCTGATGTAGTATTCAGCTAACACACGCACACACACACACACACACACACACACACATTTTATATTTAAAAAACTGTAAGAGATTTTAAGTCATGTGGAAGAAAAAACAAAAAATTAAATTTAAAATTAGTGTCTTTTTAAGTCCTTAAAGGTATTAAATCAATTGACATCTGAAAGTTACAATGCAGTGAAACATACACTTCATCCCACATTTCACTTATAAATTACTGCTTGTTGTTAACTTCATAGCATCCAAGTCCTTTAGCAGCAGAATCTTAGAGGAACTTACATAGATAACCAGGAAAGCCACTGAAAGGTTGGCCATATATTACAGCAGACCTAGGACAGCCTTAATTTTGGCCCAAAATATTGGTCTAATTTTAATCTCACTTCATTTTAAGAAGTTTCCTGACTTAGACTATGAATTATTTGATCACCCTAGTTGTGAACAGCAAAGCAAACACTTGTGTTGCAGATGGAATAATATTCTTCCAAATAAGGAGATCATTTTTTCTTTCCTTCTTGACTGAGTAGCCAAGCTTTTTGTGAGTCTACCTTGTGGTAGGGCACAGAGACAGAACTGGGGAAGACAGGAGATCAGAGTCCCAAGATTAAGTTTCTCAAGCCCTGAACTGATGGGAGTACAGTAATAGAAAAAACTAATGAAATTTACTATGAATGCCAATGTTTCCTTATCAGTGATAAGATTGATGAAATATAGGACAGCCACTCTTCATGGGATCCAGATTGTAAAATCTCACTAGCAAACAGAATTAGAAACTGCTTGAAGGATTCCAGGAATCAGTGATAAATCAGTGATTAGTCAGTGATAATCAGTGAAAAGACGTAGTCACCAAGGAATCAATGACATATGTAAGGGAGAGAAGTTAGGGGACTGGAAAGCCAAGTTGGATGGGTTCTAAGCAGGCAAGCAGCTTGATGAGAATGAAGACCTCTACCCTCCATGTGGGTGGGCTGACATCAATCTCCATCCTGCCTCTGGAACTGATGGGTGGATCAGTCTTGGATGCACTACTAACCACTGTGCCTTGTTTTGCCAACTGTGAAATGAGAAGCATCAAGCCTTTCTCTTACTATGTCACCAAAAAAGATATGCCTTTTCTTTCAAATGAAAATTTTATTTTACAATTTATTTCAAGCCCGAAGTTTCTGAAAGAGCGGGAGAAAATCTGTGTTCCTTGTATATTTATGGACCATTTTCTTAGACTCTCCCATGGCTATACTCAAAGTTACCCCTATTTATCACAAAGAAATTCCATAATTGTTTTGTATTTTTATCTTAAAACCCACGATTTAGGCTTTGGGGTGTAGCTCAGTGGTAAAGCATGTGCTTAGCCTGTGCAAGGTCCTAGGTTTGATCAGTCTAGGGAGCATGTGGGCACATGCATGTGCACACGCACACAATTCATGATTTGGATTTAGATGACACATGTGGACCCATACAACTGAATGAAACTGGTGTTTATTTATGTGGCTTCACAAATGCATCTGTATAAGAAAAAAATCTTATTGGACCCTTGAAAGTAAAAGTCTCAACTCATTTTTAGAATGTTTGCATAAACACAGGCAACATTAGAGGAACTAACTGGTCTCGAATGCCAGAAGTCAGCAATATAAAAAAGTACTATTTATTTTTAAAAGGCAAGCATAATAGGTTTCTGAAATCAGCTTCATATGGAATTTCAGTACCTACAGACCAAAGTTGGAGAATTTTTAAACATGCAAAATATTCTTTGTAACTTTATTTTCTAAGGTACAAGATCTTTTTGCTCCTGTCCCCAGTCCTACCAATCAACATAGAGTCCTATGGTCAAGAGCTTTGCTCTTCAAAGTGGGATTCCAGATCCACAGCATGGACACTGCCTGGGAGCCTGTTAGCAATGCAGAGCCTCGGGCTTTGCTCCCGAGCTATGGCATCAGAATCTGCATTTTAACAAGCTCTCCTGTTGATTTTTTTTTTCTCCAGTTGACTTTTAAGCACACGTCTGAGGAGTACTCCATTAGAGGACACTTAGCTAGAAAGAGAAGAGATAATTAAAACAACTTAGAGAAGTGTAAACTGCCTTGTGCTTGCCTCCAAAAGGAGAAATTATATTCTCTCCCCTCTATGTACACACTGATACCAATCTGTCTTTTCTTACTGTTTGTTCTTATATATTTATCATTAACTTTGTCTATGAGAGTTACATTGTCATGCTTAAACTTTATGATTGTTATTACTTGGCAAAATTTCAAATTATTGCTTTGCAAAATTTCAAACTTCCCCTAACATACTTCGCTATCAAACCTACAGTGCATTCTATACATACAGCCTATATCTCCTTCCTTTTCTTTGACATTTCTTCTTTAAAGCAGACATAATGTGAAATAGAAGAATGGTTTGGCTGATTCTGGGACTGCAGGCATGGACCAATGCCAGCCAGAATTGGACGAATGATACTAGGGGTGAAGAGGGGCCCAGGAGCTTCATTAGCAAAAGGAAGGGCATGTTTTAGTCATGGGTAATGTGAACTCTACAGCAACATGAGCTACAGCTGGTGAGAATATTCATTTTAATTTCCTTTGAGGATCAAGTATGGCATACTTTTAGCTAATAGTGCTTTCCAGAAGAATCATCAATGGAAGCAGATGGTTACGATTTTTTTCCCTATGGCATTTCTATCTACACATTAAAAGCCTCTTCACAATTAAAATTAAAGTGAAGGATATGGTTAGATCTTGATTGAAGAAGATAGAGGAGATGTAATAGTGCACTCACAGCATAGACATAACAAAACCTTTAGGATCACAAAGACATACTAGAATTTAAATCCCACATTGGTCACTACAAAATATAAACTTGACCACATGACTTGACCTCTCTGAGACTCAAGATTTTTTATTTGTAAAATGGGAATTATGATATTTTTGTTGAGGCATTGTTTTGGGGACTCAAATGAGATAATGAATTTATAAACTGTACCAGAGGACTTGACATTTAATCACTCAATGCATAGTAAATATGTTCTTTTAACCTTTTTTGCCTATTCTGAATCAGTGGGCAGGATTATTTTATATGATTGCCTAAATAACCTGTCACTGCTGTGATTGAGGACCAAATAGGTAAAATATAATCTAAACATAGAAGTATTATAAAACAATGTTTACACAGTGTTATTTGTGCAGATTATACTGCTGTGCTGTGTTAAGGACTAACCAGTTTGAATGATTATTGTTTGGTATGGTTCTGGAATTCCTTTGTAGCTTCCAAAAGGTGAAAATTATACCAATCTTCAAATTTTTTTTTAATATTTAAGAAGGTCCTTTCCTTTCTACTGTCTTACTTTTAAAGACTATGTAGGAAGTATCTCTAGAAAGGAAAATGTTACTAAAATACATGCAGGATTTTCATTTTTCTATAAATAGCACTATTATCTCAACATTCAGGCATTAATTTAATATTTAACTCCTCATTGCCAAATACTAAGCTAGGTGCTAAGAAGACAGAAATCAAGCAAAGAGCCAAAACCCCCACAAATTTTGGTAAGAATACCCAAAAAGAGAAAGGACAGTATCACAGTGCAGAGTCAAGTGTAGCATAGCAACATTTAAGTAAATGGTAGTATTGTGGTTAAAACTAAAATGTCCCCCAAAATTCTCATGTATTTTGGAAGGTGACTGGATCATAGGGGCACTATATTCATCAATAGGTTATCCACTGAGTTCAGTAGCTAAATTTGCTATTAGGAGGTGGGGCATGGTTGGAGGTGGGTCACTGGGGAAGTTAGTTGGAAGTGTTTTTTCTAGTTCCTGGTTCCTTCCTTCTCTCTCTGCTTCCTGGCTGCCATGGGTCAAACACCTTTCCTCCCTGTGTCCCTCTGCAATCCTGTTTCTGGCTTGGATCCAGCTGATCTTGGACTGAAATTGCAAGCCCAAACAAACTTTTCCTCCTTTAAATTGTGGGTGTTGAGTATTTTGTCGCAGTCATGGGAAAGTAAATGAGACAGATGGAATGCAAATACAACAATGGTCCCATGTAGCTTGGGTGTAGTACACTGTACCACCTAGGTTTGTGTGAGGCAGGAGTTTAGGGCATGGCAGACTGGATGAAAATAGGATGTAACCTGAGCTGGAACAGAAGCTGATCAACAAGATGTAACTGTCAATCACATCCAGGAGTTGTGCCCAAAACAACTTCCAGCTGACAGCATCTGGGAAGGTACAAAAAACTGCAGCCATTGACTCACTGTCTCTGCCATCTCGCTGTTCTGCTGTCCTCTAGTTTCTGCAGTGGATCATTCTGCTTGTGGGATGTTACCTCTTCTTGATCTTCTCTTTTCTTCACTCTTTCCTTTTCTTCTTCTATTCTAAATAAAAGTTACATGTACCTGTTCATCGGCTGTCCTGGACAATTCTTTGGGTAGGACAGAAAGAGCCTGGAATCACCAGACACCACATTGTCTTGCAACATAAGTATATTCTATGGTTTTCATGCAATGATGCGATCCTCTAACATTGAATTTCTCAGAATGTATGCCTTTTGTTAACCAGATTCAGAACTGTAACTTCTTTCTAGAACCTCAGACTTTCTATTTGGAAATAAAGCATCTCCCTTCACTTTACACAAGTTTATTTTCTGTTCATCTCTCATCCTTTAAAAATTTTCAGGTTTTCATTCATTTATTTTTCTTGCTGTTTGGGTTGCTTGATTTCATTTAGCTTTCTTAATTATAATAAATCTTTTACAATTGTTTTCTTCTATAATACAACTCATCTTGTGAATTTGAATTATATGGAATTCTTTTTGTGAGAAAGGAAGAATCATGACTAAATTTTAGCTACTGTTTTCCTATTTCCTATTTATTTTCCTTTTTTCCTTTTTTTATTTTTTTCTATTTATAGGGGAAGAAAGCAGGATCATAATCCAAGGCCAAAGAGGACTTTGTTTACAGCTGCCCTGACCATATTCACAGGCAGTTTGCTTGCTCAAGGTATGAGTTTGTAAGAATGACAGACGATATTGCAGTAGATGACTGACTACTCGCTCATCTTTGTATCTGTATTCTCTGAAGATTCCCATTAAGAGATGGAACTTATTTCTCACCTTCTAAATCTTGCCTTGTTTTAGCCAACAGAATGAGGAAGTGAATATTATGTCATTTCTGAGCCTTGACTTCAAAAGGCCTTGTGTTAATCCTGCCCAGCTGGTAAATGAATACGTGTGGCCAAGTGGCCTCCTGTCTATAGTGACAGCCAGACCACTGGGGAGATATAAGGGAAGCCATACTAGACCAACAAGGACTCAGGGCCAGCCAACTGCCTTTGATGAGCAAGTCTGGCCCAAACTGGATCATGTGAGCACAGCTATACAGCTGAAGAGTGAATTCAGCAATGAGAAGAAATCCTCATTATTTTATACTTCTGTGTTGAAGGTACTATTTGTTATGGAGCATTAACTTATGGCTATAAATATTTATTATTTGAATGACTTCATAATTTACTAAGGTGACACCATTTTTCATTTCCCCCATCTCCTTTCAGTATGAATTTCATCCTTAGTAAAACAATTCTATTATTTTATCCTTTGGTAAGCAAAATCTGAAAGCAATGATGTGTTGGTAAATGTTTCATAATAAAGCTTTTAGTGAAAAAACTGTATGCTAGTGTTTATATACATATACAAGTATTGTAAGTTTTATATATATAAAGTATATAAGAACACAATTTATAAGTAACTAACTATACAATACTCTTGTAAATTTACTTATGCAATCAATTCTCACAGACTGCTTCTGTTAAGCTTTTCAGAAGTCATGCATGCACAGCCAACTTGTGGCTGCAAAGCATCCATGATTTTGCTACTAGAGTTCCAGGCCAAAAAGCCCTGGCTTCTGGGGTCACAATGATCTAGGCTCAGCCCCCTTGTTCTAGAATATCAATCAAGGAGACAAGCAGTGGTGCAGGGTAGGAAAGGAGCTTCAATCACCATGGACATGCTGAGAATGACAGATAAAGAAATTCAAGATCTGTTTCTGAGGGACTGACAGAAACTCTGGAGTTTTATAGAAAAAGGAAACAGAGGCAAGTGTTGGAAGTTTACACAGGTGGCAACATAAGGAATCCTGGTCAAGCTGGGGACCTATTAATAGCCCTCAAGAGAGTCATCACTACTTGAGGGTATAATTTAGTTCCCATCCTGACATGATGGTTCCTGCTTAAGGTGTTAGCTTTGGTTCCTGTCATGGAATAATTGCTGCTACTTGGAGGAGGTGACCTTATCCTGAGGTGGTCTGTGGGGCTCTGCTTTTCTTCAGGGCTCTGCTTTTCCTGAAATCCAAGATGACTTCAAGTTTTGAACAATGACTGGTGACATCCAGGCATCAATCCAGAGGGATGTGGAACTGGACAGTTATAAAACCTGGCAATTGGATTGTCCCTGCAGATCTTGAAAATTACTTTAGTTACTTTTACCTTGGTTTCTTCACTCTTGAAGGGGAATGAGATAAACTAGGTAAATTTAGGGCTAAAAAGCCTTTACTAGTTTTTAGTGAGACACTACTTAAGTGACTAACATGCTCACATGCAGGGCTGAGCAAGGATCTGACTTAAAGTTATACGCTAATAAAGAAGACAAACATAAAATGAAAACAAAGATGACAAGCTTTACTAGCTTTTAGTTACCCATTGGGAATCTGCAGGCCCTGCCTGTAAGTCCCTGTTATAACATTACAAATGAAATTACAATCCAATTTGCTCTTTATTTTCCCAATAATGTTTTGCTACTAAATGTGATACACGATTTACTGTTGAAATATTTCTTACTGTTGTTCAAAGTTGCATTCACTAAATTGAAACCATTTTTTGGCTTCAATATTAGATGCAATGCAGTTATTAGTTTAATTTGCATTATTAAGTTTTTTGTTACTTCCTTTAGTCTCAACAATCAACAGAACAACAAATCAAGTCCCAATTTGAAGTGTCAGCTACTCTCTGAGGTGAAACTTGGCCATTATGGTCATTTTCGACTCGCTGGGGCAATGTCATGAACATAGAATTGGAAAGAGATGCATACTATCACTGCAGAGGTAAAATCAAATTACCTCTTAAGGGCATGGATGACATTTAAATTTAATAAAATTCTGGGAAGCAATGAGTTTTGAATGTTTATGACTTTAATTTGTGTGTGTGAGTGTGTTGCTGGGGACTAAACCTAGGGCATTGCATACCCTAGGCAAATGTCTTATTATGGAGTTTCATCTCCCTGACTTTTATTTTTAATATAATTTATTGAATTCAATGATTTTATAATTTGTTTTTAGTTTTTGGTACTGGGGTTTGAACCCAGGGTCTTTGCATTGAGTGGTATTTCCAGTTTTTTAAAAATTTAAATTTAAATTTTTAATTTTGAGACAGGGTCTCAGTCCTTAAATTCCTCCATCTGGGCCTGAGTTTGTGATCCTCTTGCTTCAGGCTTCCAGAATGCTACAATTACAGGTGTGTACCACCATATCCAGTTTATATAATTCATTTTAAAATGATGGGCATGTTTAGCAACTGGCCTGCTAAATTCCTACAGATACTGACAATTAGATGAGCTGCTCCAGTACAGTTCCATTGAAGGATGTTAAAAACACCTGATGTTTCTAGTTGTAATAATAGTAGCTCCCATGCATTTCGTATTCGCTAGATCCCAGGTACAATTTTAAATACTGAGGTGACATAAAAGAGTTGAAAGGGAAGATGGGAATTTATAAGGTATAAATGTATGCACAAAAGTTGTAGAACAGTGGTCGGGAGACATCTTGATGATTCCAAAAAGAGGCGATTTTTAGAAACTGAATATGAATGTGAAAGAGACTATCCTTCTTAAGAAAGCTCCCAAGGGAAATCATGTCAATTGGAAACATTTGCCCACATATTGCCAGTAGCTCCAGAATTCTATATAGAATGGATTCAGAGGCAACAGTATAACTGGAAGGCAAATTGTGGATTCCTATAGAACCTAAATTTGCATAGCAAGCTATGTCTTTACTTCAGATACATGTTTCAGGTCAATAAAAATAGTTTTCTAGAGTATCTTATATTCAGACTAGTTAAACTTTTAAAAGCATCAACTTTCTAGCGATTATTATATTATTATATTGATATAGCTATGAGATAATTGATGGAAATTCTGGGGCTAACCACCAATCCCCATTGACCCCTAAGTGCCATTGGAACAAGGGTATGACTGCCCTTACTGTACTGTAGTTGTGTGGCAGAAATGAGAACATGATGCTGACAACACAACCACCTGACCACTTTACCTATCTCCTTTCCTTTTGCATAGTGTTAGTTTCCTTTGACTGAATCTTTCCAAAGTCTTTTGCAAAGCAAAAATTACTCAAGGAAACATAATGAATATGATTTAGCATCCACAAAATTGGCTCTTTGGGTTGATTTTAGGTTCACTGCATTTCTCATCTTTTAGTCTTATGTTCTTTTTCAACAAATTTCAATTTTCTTTGAAATAGTGGTGATGAAGATATTCATGGAACTCCAGGACACATGACTCTATAACTCAGTTCTTAGTGTTAGACTGTCTTTCTGAATGTCCTTGGTGGAGATGATTATCCACATGTGAGGTACCACTGAAGGGTTGGCTGGTACCGGGAAATGTATCTGAAAATTATATATAATAACCCTTGAAATTAATGTATATAATACTGTTGTGCCTTATTAAAATAAGACCCACCAGTCAATTATAGAAAATTTGGGAAATCAATTGATGTAATTGTTGAGCTCCTACTATGAAAGACACTTTGATAACTGCTGAGATGAATAAAAACATATGCAAAATCTCTATCCCTTCTCTTAGAGCTGTTGCAGACTAACTGTGGAGAAAAGAAACAGTCACAGGAAACTGGAAATAAGTAAGTAAATAGAGTAGCAAAGGACAGTTACTGCTCAGAAATTGAAGAAATTTTTATGGGATGGGGGCTTGGGAATGGTGTCACTGGGATGACAACCGAGAATTGTTCTATTTTAGTATATGTGCTGCCGAAGCAAGCACCTGAGAATTGTTCTAAAGGATAAATGGAATTTTATAAGGTTATATGAAAGAAGAGTGCAGTACATGAAGTACACAAAGATAATTTGGCTCCAGGGTTAATGAACTTTATCCTGTGGCCAATGGAAAGCAACTGAAAATTTTTCTTACAGAAATATTGAAGTGATAGCTGATATAGACAAAATGAGTAGTACTAGAGTGCAGTCTCTTTGATGTTTGGCTCTGCCATGTATTTAGTCAAAACACTGGCAAGTTACTAATTGGTTTAAATTTAAAATTTTCACCACCACAACAAAAAGTAATCATGCCATCTTTTTCATCATATTTTTTGTGACAAGTGAAATATAACAGCAAAACACTTGATGTATAATGCCTGGACTGAAGAAAGTTATAATGAAAACAGTGATCATAATTATATTGTTGACAGCAAAGATTTGAACCAAATGATGGGAGTAGGAATGAAACTGAATGGGAGGAAAAATGAATTAGCAAGATGAGGGTGAATGTAGGAAGCCAAAGGGAAGGTAGTATCAGAGTGGACTAAGATTTAATGGCTAAGAAAGAGATGCTATCAGTAATGTTCATGCAAAACAGAGGCGACAGGTGAGAGGAAAGTGATTTTTCTAGTACAAGTCCGTGTCTCTGGGAAGTGCCTTGTACTCTCCATCATATCTTGTCAGACACATGATAATGCGGCAAAGTTACATAAAAATCTTGGAGACCAGACTGGGCAAGACTGGTGATGAAGGTAGTATCAACAGTGGGCATTCATGATAGCACCCATCACCGCCTTCCTGGTCAGTTCTGGAAAGTGAGCGGTTAGTGTTGGCAAAAACATTACCAAAGGATGGGGATATGGCTAAATTTTCAATGATGTCAAGGAGTCTCCTGGGATTTTTAAGGACCTACCTAGTAGTACCTAGTAGTAGAATTTCAATGCACGATGATTTTCCAGAAGAACTAGACAATTGGAACCAAATGGAGTAAAATAAAAGAAGATTATGTATTGGAAGGTGTGGCTGAATAATGGACAAGGAGAGAAAAGGAAAAGTAAAACAAAAAAACAGAGTGAAAGTGAAGCATTACAAAAGGAACTGAGTCATGAAGGAAGGCATGAGCCTAGATCAGGAACTGGAATAGATCAGCAATGCACGATCAATAATTCAAGGCAAAAGGCTTCTCTTTGGCTTCTTCTAAAATTTCATTATTTTACTAAATATTCAATATATCAAAAATATTTTTGAAATTTGTATAAGGTATAGTAAAAATAACATAGACATATTCAGTTTTTATGGAGTCTAAATGTTTACACAATTAATGAGAATTTCTTTAAAAACATCAAAAGTCACGAATAACAAATTAGATTTAACAATGGAAATTTCATTAGAATTGAAAAAAATTACAAACTTTAAAAAAGCAGAAAATTACTATAAAGTTTACAAAATTCAGATAAATATATTTGTTTAGTTATTTACTTTTGCTCTATTTCCAGTTGCATAATGAGTTGTGTTTATGCAATCTCAGCCTCTTGACAGAAGTTCTAACTAAACAGTTTGCACAGCAAGGTGACTGTAGGTGACAGTAAGGTACTGTATTTTTCAAAATAGCTAATAGAAAAGATTTTGGATGTTTTTATCACAAATAAATGATAAATATTTGAGGAGATAGTTATCATTAGCCTGATTTGAACATTATATGGTGCATATATGCATCAAAACATTGTACGGTACCCCATAAATATGTACAATTTTATGTCTATCTATCTATCTATCTATCTATCTATCTAAAATAAGATCTAACTAAAGTGTTTGCTCTAGCTTTGGGTATGATTTTTTGAGAACAAGTTGTGAGGAGAAAAATAAATGAGAATATAGCAGGAAGTGAGACAGCCTGCAGGATGCTTCATAAAATGTTTTAGATAGCTCCTAATCAAACAGATTAACATAAGACTATATGTGAGATTTATCCTGAATAGTGTATTGGTTGTGCCTAGAAAGCTATCCTGCACAGAGTAAGCCCATGTTGTGCATTTGTACTAGGAAGTTGTGCATTATGGTATACAATGAAGCCTGAAAACACAGGCAGGAAAGTGGTGAGGTTTGGAAGGTGTAGTCTTTGGTTATGTCATGGTGACATGATCTTCCCTCATATACGTTCTGTGCAGATGTTAATGAAAAATGGAATAGATTTTTGTTAAAGCAAGAGGTGTTTACATATATTTATGCAATTAAAATAAGAGACAAGCCTGACACGGTAGTGCATGCTTATAGTTCCAACACTTAAGAGGCTGAATCAGGAGTCTCAAGAGGTCAAGACCAGCCTGGGCTACATAATGAGAACAAGCTAGTCTGGACTGCAAACAAGACTACGTCTCAAAAGAAAAAAAAAAAAGAAGGAGAAGGAAAAATAAGCAAACATGTCCATCATCTATTTATTTTTATTATTTGAAAAAAAATTGAAACCTAGATTATGGGATGATTAGTATGGTAAATTTGTATTAAAAATTTTCTAGAAGTTTTCAGCCATAGCCAAGGCAGGGCAGTATGGTAGAGGGGGTTGACTGAGGAGAAATAGTACATGGCAGGGCAGGCAGGACGCAAAGAGCCTGCCTTCTTTCTGTCCCTTTATATCCCATCCAGGCTATAAGCCTGTTGACTGGTTACACCCACACCCAGAGTGGGACTTCCTTCTTCAGTAACTCTATTCAGACCCACCTAGAACTATGCTAATCCAACTAGGGGACTAATCTAGATATTATACACCCTTAATCCATATTCACACATCCTAGATTCAGCTACCTCCAAAAAGCCCCACCTAGGAGCACGAGGTTTTAGAGGACACCTAGGTATGAAACATAACATAGGTAAATTTGAAAATAAGAATATAAATAAGAAAACTATGGAAATATTTCTAAAATCCACATTTTATATAAATTGTCAACTAATAGTTCAGTATCTCTCCTTCCAGTCTTTTTGAAAAAAAGGATTTTTTACATACAAACACACACATGCACACACACACAGATGCACACACACACACACACACATATATATATATATATACACACACACCTTTTTTTTCCAGAGAGGTTATATTTTTACTATCATTTTATTTTTTTCTCATTCTGAGCATTATCTCCTAGTGTTCCATATTATTTGTGAAAACTATGTTTATTATAATATTTCATCCTGTACCTATATTAAAATGTGATCACTCCCATATGGTATCAATCAGGGATGTGTCAGGAAGGAGGTGACCCATCCACCTAACTAGCACAGCAAAGGGATAATTTATACATGTAGGCATAATCAGGGATACCATAAAGAGTTAATAAAGTACCTGAGAGCCATTATCATTCTGGTCTGACAGAGTGGTTACCATAATCTTTAGAAAGCTATAGCTATCAAAGAGAATATCTGCACAGCTTTTTCTGCAGGTAGAGAACACAGGCATTGTCATCCCAAGCCTGGAGAAGACCAAACTAGGGAAAGAAGCACCCCTGGCTTCTCTCTGCTTCTGCCTTCCAATCTCCCAACACTGTTTCCATTGATCAAAGCCAACTAACTACAAATCAGAGCACAAGAAGTTGTTAATAGAACTTAGCCATCCTGAAAAGACAGTTGGGTGGAGAAGGGTGGAGAGTGGAACTGAACTGCAAAATATCCAGCACACATTTTTTTTCAGTGTTCTCACCTTACCTTTTCACTATTGTATAAGAAGATTATGAGAATACTATTGCAAAACTTCATATCTATTTTTTTTCTGGTATTACAGAGGATGGAGCCCAGGTCTTTCACACTGAGCTATATCCCCAGTCCCCTTCCCCACTTTGGAGACAGGGTCGCACCAAGTTGTACTGGCTGGGCTTGAATTTGCAATCCTCTTGCCTCAGATTTCCATAGTGCTGGGATTATAGGTGTGCACCACTTCACCCAACTTAATTTTTTAGCAGTCTTGAATGAAAAAAATATCTTAAATGAATGAACGATCATCTTGCTTTATCAATGATGAGCAAAATAGAAAAGCAAATCTGCTTTGAATATTTCATTAATGATTAAAATCATGGCATTTAATCAACAATCAGTTGTTTTGCTTTATAGATAACATTAATAAAAGACATAGGTAGAATTTTTCATTTCCTATCTAGATACAAACTCCATTAAGCCACTCTACAGAGGCATTTTATACCAGTTAGCAAAAGGAGGGAAAGTCACAGACCTCCAGTTCAACAGTTGTTTTTGCTGATCAAAGGAAAGCAGAATCAGAAAAAGTCAAGACAGCCAGAAGGACAAATAAAAGACCCAGAGTTTTGTGTTTATCCTTCATTCTGTTATTTTTCTTAAAAGGAACTCAGCATGCAGCATGAAAGGAAGCTAGATTACAGGAGAACTGTTTAATCTTTATAGTGTTGGTCTTTAAAGCATGGTTGGATTTGCCCCTACCAATAACTTACAAATAGTAATTCAGCCTTATCCACACTACTCTAAGAAAGGAGTAAAATAAAATTAATGACTGTGCCACTCACTTGTCATAGAATGTTGACTATAATGTGTAACAATCCTGTGCTGTTGTAGATGCTTCTTAAATAAATTTACATAATCTTTGTAGAAAAGTCTCTTGACAGAAAAGTATTATAAAACATTGCTCTTTATTTTTGAGAAAAAACCCAAAATTTAAAATTCTTAACTGTAAGTAAGAGAAGGGTTGGGTGTGTTTTTTCAATTCATCAAAATAGCAAATATAAGGGATGATATATTAACTAAGCATGTGAAAAATTGGTAACCTGAAACTTTGATACTCATTCCACTACACTACTAAATTTGAGAAACACTGAGAAATATTTACTTTCTTGACTTCCTCCAAAGAAACTCTTAAATAAGATAGTTTTTTGTTGTGTTGTTTTGTTTTTTGTGGTTATTATTTTGTTATTGAGTTGTGGGAATTCTTTATCTATCTTTGACAGTAGATACTTTTTGGATACTGTATATGGTTTGCAAATATTTTTGCCCATTCTGTAGACTGACTTTTCTTTTGTTGATCATTTCTCTTTGCTGTTCAGAAGATTTTCAGTCTGATGAAATTCCATTTGTGTATTTTTGCTTTTGGTTCCTGTGCTTTTAGTGTTCATTCAAGAAATCATTCCTGATGTCAATGTCAATAACCTTTCTATTTTCTTCTAGAAGTTTTATAGTTTCTGGTATTTTTGTTCAAGTTCTTAGTCCATTTTGAACTAAATTTTGTCAGTAGAGTAAGATATGAGTCCTATTCCATGCTTTTTTGTTTTTGGAGGATTTCCATCTTTTGTTTTTTGGGTGTTTCTTGGGGGATAGGGATCTGTGGATATCCAGTTTTCCCACCATCATTAATTGAAAACTATCCTTTTCCCATTGTGTATTCTTGCCATACCTGTCAAAGACCAGTTGATCATATACATGTGGACTTATTCCTGAAATGTCTAATCTTTTCATTTTTTATATGTTTCTAGGCCAGTACCATCCTGTTTTTATTATTATAGCTTGGTAATAAATTCTGAAGTTAGAAAGTGTGATGCTTCCACTTTTCTTCTTCTTGTTCAAAACTGCTTTGGTTATTCAAGATCTTTTGTGGTTCCATATGCTTTTCAGAATTGTTTTCTAATATTTCTATAAAACATGACATTCAGATGGCACTGAATACACAGATCACCTTCGATGTTATGAATATTTAATAATATTATACAATTCAATAGCAAAAAACAATCTTTTATAGATGTTTTCACAATAAAGTCACATTACAGCCAATGAGAATTGAATTGAATTTAAAAGTTGCTCAATATCAATAATCAAGAAATAAGTGAAAATTTACACCACAAGTTTTCACCTTACACCTGTCAGATCACTATCACTAAATTGCTAAAAAAAAAACCAAAAAAAACCCCAACCCAGAAATAATACCTTACCTGCAAAACAACCCAAAGATGAAAAACGGAGAGGATCCTGAGAAGAGGAAACCATTGTACATAGTAGATAGAAATATAAATTGGTGTAACCACAATGAAAAACAGTAAGAAGTTCCTCAAAAAAAAAATTGAAGCTACCATATGATTCAGCAATCCCACTTCTGAGTATATATTCAAAGAATATTAAATCCAGATGTCTAAGAGTATGTGCATGCTCATGTTTATTAGAGCATTATAGACAATAGCCAACATATGTAATAAACCTATGTGTCTACCCTGAACTGATAGAACAGGAGGTAACAAAACAGAGGCTCTAGAAAAATTCAAAGCAGAAATAAACTCCTAGATATCTACAGAGATGGTGAGCAGAGTGAAAGACATGATTAGAGGGTCTAGAACATCAACAGATAAAAAAATAGATGAGCTTAGAAACATGCTGGAAGCCATGAATACCCAGCATAAGAAAGAAATGGAAACTGTGACCGCCCAACATAAGAAAGAAATGGAATCCATGAAACAGATTCAAATAGATATTCAGGAGATTAAGAAATCCACTGAAAGTATCCACAGCAGATTAAGGGAATCTGAAGATAGAATATCTGATATAGAAGACAGGATCGTGGTTAAAGACCATGAAAACAGAGATTTCTTAAAAATAGTAAGGGACCACGAGAAATCAATCCAACAGCTGCTAGATGATAGAAACAAGAATAACATAAGACTTACAGGAGTCCATGAAAAAACAGGAGAAAGCACAATTGACATAAAAAAACTGTTCACAGAAGTAATAGTGGGAAACTTCCCAGACAGAGGTAGAGCATTGGACATACAGATAAGTGAGGCATATAGAACTCCAACTAGCCATGACCAAAAAAAAATCTACATCTAGACAGATAATAGTCAAGATCCCAGAAACCCAACAGAAAAACAAAATTCTATAAGCAGAGAAAAGAAACAAATCACCTACAAAGGATGGCCCATCAGAATCACAGCAGACTTCTCAACACAAACCATCAAGGCAAGAAGAGTCTGGAGTGAAGTATTTCAAGCCCTAAGAGAAAATAACTTCTAACCTAGAGTGTTGTATCCTGCAAAATTATCTTTCAAAATAGATGAGGAAATTAGATACTTCCACGACAAAGAACCTGAGAAATTTCATGAACACCAAACCAGCACTACAAGCAATTCTAAACAATATCCCAGAAAAAACAATTGAAGTCACAACTCCATGAGGCCCAACAGAGGGAAGCCACGAGGCAAGGTAAGACACTAAAGGGAAAGGGGGAAAAATAAGAAATAAAAGAGCCAACAAAAGTAAAACATCATGACAAGGATGAATCAATATCTATCAATTATAACCATCAATGTTAATGGCCTCAAATCACCGATCAAAAGAAATAGACTGGCAGAATGGATTAAGAAGCAAAATCCAACAATATGCTGTATACAAGAAACACACCTAACTCAAAAAGAAACTCATAGACTGAAAGTAAAAGGATGGAAAGCAGTTCTCCATGCCAAAGGAACCCAGAAGAAATCAGGGGTACTAATCTTATTTGCAGACAACATAGTTTTCAAACCAAAACTAAGTAAGAGAGACAAAGATGGTCACTATATCCTTATGAAGGGAAAATCCAAGATGAAGAGGTGACAATCCTAAATATATATGCACCAAATACGAATGCCCCCAACTATACAAAACTAATATATATGGACATGAAAAACCAAATAAACACTAACACAATTGTAGTGGGGGACCTCAATACCCCACTATCACAAAGAGACAGATCATCTAGACAAAAAGTTAACAAGGAAATTCTAGAACTGAACCAAGTTATTGAACAAATGGACTTAATAGATGTTTACAGAGTGCTCCACCCCACAAAATCAGAATACACATTCTTTTCAGCTGCACACGGGTCATTCTCCAGAAGAGACCACATGCTACCTCATAGGACATGTCTACGTCAGACCATAGTGCAATAAAATTGGAGATCAATAACATAAGAAATCACAAAACTCCCACAAACACATGGAAAATGAATAACACCCTCTTGAACAACCAGTGGGTCACAGAAGAAATTAAACAGTTCCTACAAATAAGTGAAAATGCCAGTACAACATACAGGAATCTATAGGACACCATGAAAGCAGTTCTATGTGGGAAATTCATAGCAGTGAATGCCCATATTAGGAAAACAGAGAAAACTCAGATAAATAACCTAATGCAGAACCTCAAGCTGCTAGAAAAAGAAGAGCATAACAAATCCAAAGCTCATACAAGAGAGGAAATTATAAAGATCAGAGCAGAAATCAATGCAATGGAGACTAAGAGAACAATACAAAAAAAAACAATGAATCAAAGAATTGATTTTTTTGAAAGAATAAAATCAATAAACCTTTAGCCAACCTTATCAAAAAAAGGAAAGAAAAGGCACAAATCCATGCAATTAAGAATAAAAAAGGTGAAGTCACAACAGATCCAACAGAAATCCAGAGGATCATCAATACCTACTTTGAGAACCTGTACTCTAATAAAATGGAAAACACAGAAGGAATGGACAGATTCCTAGATACATACGAATTGCCAAAGTTAAACGAAGAAGATATAGATATTCTAAACACCCCAAATACAATGAGTGAAATTGAAAATGTAATAAAAAATTTACCAACAAAGAAAAGCCCAGGTCCTGATGGCTTCACTGCTGAATTCTATAAGACATTTAAAGAAGAACTATTGCCATTACTCTTTAAACTCATCAAGGAAATTGAAAGGGAAGCAATACTTCCAAATTCATTCCTGGAAGCAAATGTTACTTTGATTTCAAAACCAGGGAAAGACCCAACCCAAAAAGAGAACTACAGGCCAATCTCCCTAATGAACATAGATGCAAAAATCCTCAACAAGATACTGGCAAACAGAATACAGAGAGTCATTAAGAAGATCATATACCCTGACCAAGTCGGATTTATCCCAGGGATGCAAGGATGGTTCAACATTTGTAAATCAATAAATGTAATACACTATATTAACAGAGTCAAGGACAAAAACCATATGATCATCTCAATAGATGCAGAAAAGGCATTTGACAAAATCCAACACCCATTCATGATAAAAACCCTACAGAAAATTGAAATAGAAGGTCTTTATCTCAACCTGATTAAGGTTATCTATGAAAAACCAACAGCTAACATCATACTAAATGGTAAAAAACTGAAAACTTTCATGCTAAAATCAGGAACAAGACAAGGATGCCCACTATACCCACTCATGTTCAATATAGTTCTGGAAACATTAGCCACAGCAATTAGAAAAGAGAAAGAAATAAAAGGAATAAAGATAGGAAAGGAAGAAGTGAAACTGTCATTATTTGCTGATGATATGATACTTTACATAGAAGACCCAAAAAACTCAGCCAGAAGACTTCTAGACTTAATTGACAGATGCAGTAGAGTAGCTGGGTACAAGGTCAACACTCAAAAAACAATAGCCTTCTTGTATACAAATAACGGACTCACTGAGAGAGAAGTTAGTGAAACAATTCCTTTTACAATAGCATCCAAAAAAAATGAAATATCTAGGAATCAATGTAACAAAGGAAGCAAAAGACCTCTACACTGAAAACTACAGCACTCTGAAAAAAGAGATCAAAGAGGATACAAGAAAATGGAAAGACATCCCTTGCTCCTGGGTAGGAAGAACCAATATAGTGAAAATGGCCATACTGCCAGAACTACTACATAGATTTAATGCAATGCCGATTGAAATTCCAATATACTTCACAGAACTAGAGAAAACAATCCAAAAATTCATTTGGACCCAGAAGAGACCTAGAATAGCTAAAGCAATTTTAAGCAACAGGGACATGGCTGGGGGTATTACAATCCCCAACTTGAAACTATACTACAAAGCTACTGTGATAAAATCAGCATGGTACTGGCAAAGGAACAGACCTGAGGATCAGTGGAATAGATTAGAAGATGCAGAAACTACTCCAGACATACTCTGCCACCTCATCTTTGACAAAGCAGCCAACCACCATCATTGGAGGAAAGATAGCCTATTTAATAAATGGTGTTGGAAAGACTGGATTTCAACCTGCTAAAGATTAAAACTAGACCCATACCTATCACCATGCACTAAACTAAGATTGAAGTGGATTAAAGATCTAAATATTAAGACAGAAACACTAAACTTGCTGGAAGATAAGTTACGTAGAACTCTTGAAGACATTGGCATAGGAAAAGACTCCATGAACAAAATCTCAGTAGCACGGGAACTAGCAGAAAGAATCAACAACTGGGATCTCATCTTACTAAAAAGCTTCTGCACTGCAAGAGAAACCACCAAGAGAGGTAACAGACAACCTACAATATGGGAAAAAAATTTTAGCAGCTGTACCTCAGACAAAGGACTACTATCTAGAATATATAAAGAATTAAAAAAATCAGATCCCCCCCAAATTCAAAGACACAATTCAAAAATGGGCATCTGAAATGAACAGACATTTCTCAGACAAGGAAGTAAAAGCAGCAAACAAATATATGAAAAAATGTTCAACATCACTGGTCATTCAAGAGATGCAGATGAAAACAACATAGAGATTCTACCTCACCCCAGAAAGTATGGCTGCTATCAAGAAATCAACCAATAACAAATACTGGTAGGGGTATGGGGAGAAAGGAATCCTTCTCCATTGTTGGTGGGAGTGTAGGCTGGTGCAACCACTGTGGAAATCAGTATGGAGATACCTCAAAGAACTAGGACTAGAGGTCCCATTTGACCCAGCTATTCCCCTGCTAGGTATCTTCCCAAAAGAATTAAAAGAGTCATACCACAGTGATATATGTGTACCCATATTCATAGCAGCACAGTTTGTAATAACTAAAGCTTGGAAGCAGCCCAAGTGCCCATCAACTGGAACCTGGATAAAGAACATGTGGGGTTTTTTTATAAAATGGAGTACTACTCAGCCATAAAGAATGAAAAACTAGAGTCATTTATAGCTAAATGGATGCATATGGAGGCCATACTCTTAAGTGAAATAAATAGAACACACATTTGTAAATACCAAAGTTTCTGTAGTGTGAAAAACTGATAGGGTAAACAAGGATTAAAATGATTAAAATGAATAATTGATAATCTGAAATAGGCAAGAATGTCCAAAGATGAAGGCGTGAAGGGAGGGGAAGGGGAAAGGAAAGGAGGTAAAGGAAAAACTATGAGAAAAGAAAAAAAATTGGAAATGATGTCTATGTAAATAGGGAAGGGTGGACGGGGTAAAGGGTGCACAGGTAATGGGGAAAAAATAAGAACCAAGGTATATCATGTACAGGTACAAACACCCAATGATAAATGTAAACGAATTGTATACCTAAAATGTACCAATAAAATAATTTTTTAAAAAATGTAGTAAATTCTGTCATTCATGACAACTGTTATGGCTTATGTCTTGATATCTCTCAAACCCTCAGGCAGTCATAGGTGGGGCTAAAGGGCACTAGGATTAAGGGTGTCAGTGCTACCCACTCTAAGTAGTCTGGGTAAGATAAAAGAGGAAGAAAGAAGCTATTAAGGTCCATCATTGCTTTGCTACCTTCTGTCCTCCATGAATTGTTGCCCCTCTGCCATGTGCCACCCTGCTTTAGAGCCAGCTGATTATGGACTAAAACCTCCAGAAACTGAGCTAAATAAACTTTTCCTCCTTTAACTTTGGGTGTTTGGTATTTTGTCTCAGCAACGAGAAAAGTAAGACAACAACCTTGATGAACCTAGAAAATATTATACTAAGTGAAATAAGCCAGACACATAAGGACAAATACTGTATGATACCACTAAAATAGAAGCAGAGTAGAATGAGGGCCACTAGAGTCTGAAGAGAAGGTAAAATGGAGAGGCATTGGTCAAAGTGTATAAGGTTCTAGTTATGCAAGATGAGTAAGTCCTATGAGCTGATTTTTTAATGTTTTATATCTGGTTATTAAAGTTTGAGAGAAAGTATTACATTTATGTCCCTTCACTTAATTTTGTTTTCTCTTTTTCTTCCTTTTTTTTTTTTGTAGTACTATGATTTGAACCTAGGACCATATCTGCAGCCCTTTTTTTAATCTCTTGAGACTAGGTCTTGCTAAGCTGCCCAGCATGGGCTTGAACTGGAGATCCTACTGTCTCAGCCACCCAGAGTGCTGGAATTACAGACATGCACCACCAGGCTCAGACTAAATTGTTAGTTCTAACGTATTTCTTTAAAACACTTCCTGTGAATTTCCAGGAAAATAAATAATCAACCTATATGCAAATAATATCTTTATGTTCACTTTTCCAATAGTTTTGCTTCATGTTTTATGTTTACCTAAGAATACACCATAAAGCATACGCTTAAATGAAGTTAAAGAAGTGGGTAATTATATTATGTACTAGTCATGTTTATAGTAACAAATGTCCTGTGATTAAATTATCCTTACATTTAGAAAATAGTGACATATCATTATATTTTGCCATGTCATGGTAAAATTTTTATTATTTTTGTATTAATTTATATGTAAAATTATAATACAGTGCAGTTTTACTAACTATATGCAAATAAGCTATAAAGCTTCCTTTCATTCTCTCTCCTCAGAAATCATTTGAATAGCATGAGGAATATTTATTCTGAGATTATATTGGGGAAAAATCTCCTCACATATCCAATTAGGTAGGGTACCTAGGGCAATGGAAGAATACTTCTTTGATTTCCTGTAAAATTATTTGTTCTTTGAACTTCTAATCTTTTCTTTAGCCCATTTTGCTATTTTGGCCTTAACTATGTCCTTAGAATATAATATATGTTCCTTAAGCTTGTCAAATTTATTGCCATTAAACTGTAAAAAGCACTATTTGTTTTAGCAATTTACATTATTAATTAAGAGTGGACTAAATGGCTTCTTCCTGACTCATTAGAGTGTTATGCAAATAGAAATAAAAATACTCAAACTTAGGGAAAATTTTCCTCCTCAGTTCCCCATTTCCTTATTTTCTCCAAAAGAGGGAACATTTAATTCAGGTCCCATTTACACACGTTTTTTTCCTCTCGATTTTGATCTCTTTCACATCCTCTTTCTTTCTAGTCTCCTTTAACCTGAATTACATCTAGCTTTTTATCCTTCTGTCTCTCTTTAAAAAACAATTGTATCTCAAAAAAGATTCACAGTTTTACGTTCCCAAAATACTTTAGTGCCCCTAGTCCTCCCAGCCTCAGCAAAATCATAATTCTCACAAAGGAACAGGGTATACGATTTCTGAGAATTCTGTAGTCTGGCTCAATAGGAACTTTTCAGACAGCCTTATATCTCAGAAACAAGCTTACTTATTAGAGAATGGCCAAGAAATAAGATAACTATCAGACGTTTCTTTTTGTGAATGCTATTCTACCAATTACAATTAGCTCAGGAAATATGAATAGAAACAAATAACTTTAAATGTAAGGTGAACACACAGCCTCATAAATACAGAAGCTAAACTCATGGGGAAGACCTCACTGTCCAAAAAGGCACTTGGTTATTCTTTATGATAATTATAATAAATCCAGACACCTTGCTGCTTTCCAAGTGAACTTTTGGATACAAGGAAATAAATTAACTCAAGTCCCTTGGAGAAAAGATGTGTATTGAAAGATGCACCTAGTAGTAGAATGAGGAAACCACCAAAGCATGAATTGGTTGACTTTTTGCACACATTTCTTTCATGTGCCTTCAATACAGCAACAATTCTCTTCAACACTTACTCTGCACCCCTCCCAAGCAATGCACAATGTGATTGACCCCTAACAATAAGCTTTCAGTCAAACTATATAAACTCTAAGGTAGGGAATGGCCTGAAGATTCCTAATTATCTGAAACATTACAGTAATGAACTCATTAAGGGCACTATTATTAAGAAGTAGGATGCTTTAATTAAGTGAGGTAGGTACAAAGTAAATTAGAAATTATAATAGGAAAAACAAAATGCATGCATTCTTTCATTAGTGTGGCACTTTGCATTTTTTAAAAATGTTAGTACTTGACAAACAGTCCCTTTTCATACCTCCCCTAGCATTCAGTGACACTTAAAGAAAACATCTCAGGATGTATATTATTGTGCTCTAATTACATTTGAGGACACAGTGGCATGTGACTGTGGTATAATAACTAAAGCCCTGGAGTGCCTTTTTATTCCATTAAAAATGACCTTAGCCTTGGATCACAGAGCTTTGCATTGATTTGTCTTTTTTGTGGTTTCCTCTCCACAGGACTGCTGCCCCATCTAGGGTGATGCATTGAATTGTGACATATGGGGGTCAGTGAAATTAACTGTCTTTCCCATGAGAAATAATTCATCCTTCAGTGTTAGCTATTAATGTGCCTCTGTTGTAAGTGATGTTGTATGATGTGTATTGAATCTGTGAAGTAGATGAGCATTACATAAACATCATTTCACGCTCACGATAGGGACAACAATAATTCTCTCATCCGTAAATGGGAAGCATTAGGACTGGAGCAAAGAAAACATTGGTAGGTTTGGATGCTGTAAAAAGAAATCACTTTAATTACTTTTATGCAAATTATACCTGGGGGCTAATTTAAATTTTGTTTGTCAATAGTCTTTAAACAATGCTGAACATTTTAGTTACTTTTCTCTCATTGCTGAGACAAAACTCCCAACATCTAAAGTTAAAGGAGGAAAGGTTTATTTGGCTTGTCGTTCGCAGGGGTTTCAGTCCATAGTTAGTTGGCTCCAAGGCAGAGTGGCACATGGCAGAGGGGCTTCCCAGAGGAGAAGCAGTTCCTTGCAGGTAAAGACAGCAAAAACAGCCAAGCAAGGGACCTCAACAGTGTCTTTCTACCCCTTTTATCTTATGGAGACTACTTAGGACAGGTAGCACTCACACTTTTAATCCTAGTGTCCTTAAACCTGGCACTGCACCATGAATCAATCCCACGGTCACACACTCTAGATCCAGCCACCTCTGAAAGAGCCCCACCTTATGACTACAAGAGGTTTTGGGGGCATATCTAGATCCAAACCATAACACTGAATAGTATTATATCTGATTGTATCTCCAAGTGAAAAGACTTAGCCTTCTTTGGAACTGAGGAACTATTTCTGTTCTAGGCACAGGCAGTGATACAGATCTCAGCTTACTTGGTCTTTGCAATGGATTTCCACTTGGGGAACAGGGACTAGATGGTGTAGGGTGATCCTGAGAGTCATCTTAAAAATACCTACTAAGGGATTACTACAAACCAGAAATTGTAATAGAAAAAGTGAGAGGACACAAAATGAATGAGAAAGCCAGTGATTCTTATTTCATCCATCCTAGAGAGTACACTTGAATCCAAAGCAGCACACACGAAAATGTTTACAGAGGCATTATTTACAACAGTAAAAATTCAGAAATGAGTTGTTACACATTGGTCAATATTAGTCTGGCAAAACAAGCTATGAAATATCCATGCAGTGGATAATCATCAATCATTTGTAAGGAATGAAGTCTATCCATTTTTGAAAAGGACTTTGTCTAATGATATTAGAAAAACAACTATACAAAGTTATATATCCTGTATAATATTTTATTTAAATAAAACACAATACACACAAACATAAAATACTATATATTTTCTCTACAATCATCAGATGCATAACAAACAACTCTGGAAAGACAACTTCCAAGCTAGATTTTCTCATTGTACAGCATCAGGAATGCTATTTACATTAGACTTGGGTAGTTTGGTGACAGTTTGGCAGTCATAGGTGACAACTCTACTCTAACCTGGTGATTCTGTTTAACTTCAGGGAGTAAAGGGGATCAGAATTAAAGACAGTTGTCAAAATGGGTTTTAGCTATTATCTATATTGTCTTAATTCTTGAAGGAGATCATAGTAATAAAATAATATATATATAATGCTAATTTAAAAGTGAATAAAATGTACTTTTTTCTTTCTAGGTGCTAAAAATCCAGTGGGAAAATGGGTATATATTCAGATAATCTTGATTCAAAACAAAATGTGGTCAGTGCTGCTATAATTGATGGTCTAACCAAACATGATGAGAATGTTATAGTTGGAAGGATCTGTATTCCTGCTTCTTGCATGAAAATGGGTTTAGTGTAAGCGTCCTCAGTGAAAGGAAGGCATACTATACAGCATTGTGGGTTACAATCCAAGCAAGACTGGGTATCACTAGCTGTAACTGCTCAATGCATCCATCTCAGAAAATGTACTACAGGGAAGGAGAAGTGACTGGAAAAAGAACTAGAGGAAGGATTCCAGACTGCATTTACTAGGAATGAAATGCTTGCAACTAAACTCTTTGTGGCTACTTAAAGCTAATAGGAATGAATTGGACAAGATTAAGGGCTCACACTATCAATGGGAAGCATGAGACGGCACTTGCAAAATACAGAGTAGGTACCCAAGTACCTTGAGGTGGTAGGAGTGGTGTAAGAGAACAGTGCAAAATCTCTCGTTTAGCAGAAACAGCCTGGCCATGAATAAAATCTAGTAGTTCCAGCATCTTTCTACCATATTAACTTTGATTGGGCCAGACTAGGTCACATGCATTTAACTGCCAAAGAACACGCAGAGAGAAAAAGCAGTACCTTCAGTTTCTATAGTGGAAAATAGGACTGCTGTAAACACAGCATCATGGAAGTTTCATAAAATGGGCTTGGAGGGGCAAGTGGGATGATGGAGAACCAAGAGAGAGGAGTGTCAACAGAGTACTTAATAAGTGCCAATTACTGTTCTAGCGCTTTACACAGACATTATTTAATTTAACATTCATAGTAATTGTGAGTTAGGCATATTATTACTACTGTTATTCCCATTTTACAGGTAGACTAAGTACTTCTGTCAGGATTGCAGAAATATCAACTTGGTAGTTTGGCTCCTGGATCTGCATTTTTAAATTATGTACTATAACAGATGTCCACACTATGTTCCATCTTTGCTTTTCTTTTCTACCCATTTCACATAGGAATTATGAAACAGTTTGAAACAGTGACTGTAAAACATGTAAAACACTATCTTTAAAGCAATCAAAGGTGTTTTCTCAGTTGTAAACTCAGTTCATACCTCCAAAACTTCAGGAGAAAGAAAAAATTTAAATTCTTGTTTTTCTAATAATAAAAACAGGCAATTATGAATTCTATGACTGGCTCAAATCACCTCTCAGTTAAGAGCTAAATTGAGACAAGGACCATTGAATTAATAAACTATTTTAGTTGTCTGTTTATGAAATTGTACCTGCTTCTTCCAGTGAGGCTTCTCTAATCAGTCTTCATTTCAAAGTCTACACCATAAACTTCAAATCAAAATGTCACCGTGCCATTTGTTTAAAATTGCCCAATAGCTCCATCACATTTACAATAAAACCTTAACTGCTTGCCATGGCTGCAAGGCTTGAGTTGGTTTCACCTCTTGAGCTTCACCTATTTCCATGCCCTTCTGTGTTTTTTGTCTTTTTTTTGTTTCCAAATACTACAAACTAGTTCTAACATTAAGGATTGAACCACCGTTCCCTCTACTTGGAATGCACTTCCCTTGGCTCTTCATGTAGCTGCCTCTTTCTGCCCTTAAGCTCTCAACCTAAAACACATCTTGAAGAGAACTTTTCTGACCATCCAATCCTTTTGTCCTTAGTTAATTTCTTCATATCTTTTCTCATCACCTGGAACTTTCTTGTTTATTTGTTAATCTTTTACTGATTGATGTATCCTTTTCTCTAGAAATCAAACTTCAGGAGAGCAGCACTTTTGTCTGGCTGGTTCAAATTCCATATCCCGAGTCCAGTCCCACGACTGCATGTGGCACACAAATGTTCAATGAATAAATTGTTTCCAGTTTACTTAACATTTCAATGGTTGAATTTACCCAACCATTTCCATTTATCTTCAAGGACCAAGAAATTGTTGGGTAGTAAGTCTAGATAAGACTTTGGAAGATCCCTTCATTTTATAGTTTAGAAAACTGGGACAGTAAGTTAGAGAAACCTGCCCAAGGTGATAGTAAATTAATAACAAATATGGATTAAAATTTTGGTCTTTTTAAAAACTGCAGATTATAGGTCTTTCAGAACAATGCGCTGACCACATTCTAAGTGGAGTGCCGAGGTGACTTTTAATTTATCACTTCTGTGGCCTCATACATAGAAGGTAATATGGTCTCAAAAAAGAGTTGCTTTTCTGAAAATGAATGTATTATCACTGGGATGGTTGGAAACCTGGGCTAATTATAGTGAGAGTCCATGTTGAGCATTTTCCATGTAATATGCATGAACATGTATTAATCCATATAATACTCTATTTGGTGAGTAAATCCACACTAAAAAGATTCTGTTATCATTTCCATTTACAGGTGGGGAGTTTGAGGTACGATGTTAAGGAACTTGTATGAGGTCACCCAGCTAGCTAAGTTGAATCCAAATGGAGATAGTTTATTCTAAAACCCCTGCCTTTAATCATTGATGCTATTCTGCTTGCTCTGGCACAATTTATTCTTTAAAATACAAAATTAGAGAATTTCCAGTGAGACTAGTAGGGTAGATTCCTGGGTGAATCATGAGGCAAATAGGAATCAATGGTGCAGCTTTCATCAATGCAGTATTGGCAGAACTGAGTCTTTTTTTAGATTTAATTTTCCTTGAAAAATGGCCCTCCCATAAAGTATAATGAAAGAAAAAGAACAAACATCACTGAGTCACCAGCTTCTAAGGTACTGAGTGGTGCTTTATTGGTGGCAGGTATATAGAGCTTCCTGGAACATGTTGTTTACGAATACAGATATCTTTCTGGCTTTAAGAGGGCAGAGGGTTTGTGAATCCTGCTGGCCTAGGAGCATGACAAAGTAAATAACTGATTAAAGTAGAAGAATTCTGCTGCTCTTCCATGGAGGCAATGTCTTATTAAAGCTGCTTTCTGAAGTTAGAGATGGCAGTTGATAGGACATAGGCACTAGGCTTGAGAGAAACTACAGCAATAAAGAACAGTAAGTCTCTCCCTCTTGATTGAGTATGAGCATCACAGTTTAGATTAAGTTCTGTTTCCAGAGTGAGTTGGGACAAGTTTTCTAGACTAGAATCCTTCTCAGTTCCTTTAACTTTGAGTTACTAGCTTTCTATTCTGATTATTACTAAACTTTCCTTTACAACAGAGAGGTCAGTGAATATAGAATCTCAGATATAAAAAGAAATAAACTGTCTTTAAGAAGATCAGGATGCAAACTAGTTACTGTATTGAAATATCTCATTATGTAACATAAGATGATGTATCTTTTCCATCATCATCTCTTAAACCCTGTAAGCTTATAAGTTTTGGAATTTTTTACATAACATGAACTATTTTGATAATGAAATATGACCACAAATTGATGCTCTTGCTTTCTCATAATGATATTTCAGATTGACTCCATCTGGAAATGGTAACAGAATTATTTCAATGATATTTTCCGAAGCGGCACAGTCCTTTCCTACTTGGAAAGGACAGATGCACACAGTGAGGGTGGTTGAGTCAGAAAGATGTCAAAAGCATCAAATCTGTTTAGGGCCGGACTTCCATTAAAACATTTCCCTGTTTATTACTGTGTGACCCTGTGCTAATTCTGTAAATATTCAGACCTTACTCATAAAAATATTTACTACTTTTCAGTTTTAAGAATTATGGTAATTAATTGAGTTGCTGCTATGAAGAGGGAAAATCATATTAAATTAAGTCACAACTAATTAGTTTCAAAGTAATCAGGAGCAATACAACATTCAAACATATTTTCTTCTACTCCACTTCACCCCCCAAAAAACGCCAAATCACCAATAACTAAAGATCATTGTAGGAAGCATATTTGAAAGAATATATAAAATTTCCCTTTTTACTGTTATAAAAATATTCTAATACTAGAAATTTTAAAATAGTTCAATCCAAATAGTAAAAATTATAAGGAGTAAGAATTATGAGGCCTAAATCTTCCTCTAGTTCACTCTCTGTCCTCAGATCAGTGGTTCAAATTCTCTAATTTCCTCTTCTCTTAGCTCAAAACTGGAATCAATAGTGTATAAGGTTGCTGCCGGCATCAAAGCAATATTTGTAAGGCAAAATATGCTCTCAAAATACAGGATATTATGAGCCTTAACTAACCAAGCTCTGTGTCAGTTTTGTCTTCAGAGCATATTTCTGAGAGCAACTGTGATTTAGAATCCAAATTTGTCTTTTTATCTATCATCTATCGGTTTGTCTATGTTTCTACCTACCTACATATTATTCTTTTGTGGTACTGAGGATTAAACCCATGACCTCACTGTATGCTAGGTAAGTGCTGTATCACAGATCTAAATTCTAGGTCTTTCAATAGTTTTTTAATCAGCTTGAATATTAAGAAAATAAAAATAGACTTTTGGGTATTTTATTGCCAGGTTCAGTCAGAGAACCTCAATTTCTAGGGCTGAATTATTACTACTTGCACTTTTAAGAGCAGAGTCAATCAAAATGTCAACCTGCCAAGTTTGTTAATGTCATCATCAACAGGATTTTTTTTTACATTGACAATGATACAACTCATTGCTGTTTTAAAGTTATAGAATGACCATTTTCTATTTCTGCCAACGTTTTGTCTTGTCACACTTGATTCTTTGAAGGAAAATGAACTCGTGAATAAAACTGGTTCTGGGGAGAGTGTATAAGGAAGCAAGCTTAGTTGCCAAGCAGGTTACACAAATGATAAAACTTTCCTCATACAGTGGAATTTAAACAAATTTATTTTAATAAATCTATTTGAAATTGACATTAGTAAATTTTAAAAGAGTAAAAATAGTAACCACTAGGCAAGAAAAAGTTGTATCAGAAAGCACATATACACAATAAAATCCAAACAAGGATATGGATAAACAAAGCAAAACATCTTACACAAAGTAAATAAAGTAAAAACAACATGAAAACTGCATTGGTATAGGACTGGTCAGAATGGATCTAGTACATAATTTAAAATGTTGCCAATGTATTAGAGTAAAACTGAAACTGAACCACTTAAAATATGAAGCAGTAATGAATATTTTCATAACATTTTTGCCTCAGAAAATGTAAAAATATAAAACTATAGGTGACAGAACAATTACTGAAGATTAAATGAAAAGTGGGAGTAACTATTTTAGGAAAGCTGAATAAAAGGTAAATTCAAACATTTTGTTCCCTTTTCTGGAATCTTCACCAGAAAAGGCAAAGGTTAAAATCTCTGTACGTCATAGTAAACCAACATTTCAAGGTGCCATTTCAGTTTGCTTAAAGAATTATAGAAATTTCAAGCTCCTGTGTACATAAACTTTTCCATCATATGGATCCATTGTCCTGATGTTTATAGCAGATTCTCCAAAACAGCAACCAGATTACACTGTGTCGTACAAAGGAGGCTCTGGTCTCATGTTTAACTCTGTATAGCAGCTATGTAGGAACACCTAAACTGAAATCTCTTCTGCCAAGAAAACTGTTACACAGGAGGTTGCCTGAAGGAGGTGTTCATTATTATTTCCTAAAATTGTTCAGTGAAAAGAGAATTTGATTTGGACTCAGAACCTGAGTCTGAGCTTTTAGAACCAACACCCCCCAGCTGATGACCTCAAGCAACTCACCAAGGCTCTCAAGCCCAAGCTTTGTTCATCTATGAGATGTGAACAACGGCTCAACTCACAGGGTTGATGACAGAATCAAATAAAACTACCTGTGAATGTTCTTGATAAACTATGAAATGCTAACAAATGCATGTCATATATAGTATTTTTTAAAGGTACTTGCTTTGATTTTACAGTGATTTAGATGAAAAACTCAGTGAAGTGTGAATATTTCTGCTCTCTCATTTTGTAAAATGGAGTTTGTGTTACTCAGTTCTAACTACAACCACCACCAACCATGTTTGGTAGGCAAGCATTCGACTTTAGAAACTATCCAGCAAGATACTACAAATATTAAATGCTCCAATACTGCTTTTACTGCTGGAATTATTGCTCTGTGCAAAAAGAAGTAGAGGTGGGATATTCCATGTATATTTAGATAGAATAAAACAACAGCCATCATTTCACACCTCAGTTCACCTCTACATCCATGTACCTGCTCTTAACCCAGTGAAGGCTATTTGCTTGCCATCACCTTCATACTACTTGATTGTCTGTGCTTCTGCCTTTATAGATGCTATTTCACATATCATCCTCCTTTCCCATTACTCCTACCCCCTTATAGATCCTCCTCCTCTGGAAACCATCCATGATTAAAACCTCTTCTTTGTTAAATCTACTTTGAACACCACTTAATAGAGAGTTGTACAAGATCCCATATTTCTGTTCTAGGATATGACATGAAACTAAGACTGGGTGTGGATAATGATGGTGGATCCATTTATTGAAACAACAGAAAAATAAATACAAAACTGTTCTCTCCAGTTTTCATTATGAAGAGAAGTTTAAGTTAGATTAGAAGTGAAGTTGGAACTTGGGGATATTGCTCAGTTGGAGAGTTACCTAACATGACCAAGGCCCTAGGTTCAGTCCCCAGACACCCCCCGCCCACACACAAAATGAACTTGGTCCTAGTTCTACCACTCAAAATTAGTGTATATTTGAGCATGTGTGTGTTTGTATTTTTTACTTTCTCAGCTAATTGACTTCTCCATTGCATATCGAAGAAATTCATTAGATAAGAATTTGTAGACTGTGCTGTTAATTTGCCATGAGTCTTGAGTAACCCTCAGAAGCTCATTCCTCTTTTATGAAATGACTGTGTCATGATAACTGATGTATAAGGACTCTCTAAGCATAAATGGCCTATAGACAAAAAAAATCTGGAATATACCTGTCAGATCATATATGAAAAATACCTTGCCATTCTCTGGTATGTAATTTACAGCAAATTTAAAGTTGCTATACTTTATATAGATGTTATTTTCTAAGATCAAAAAAGGGCTTTTTTTTTGAAAGATAATGAAAATTTTTTCTTTTTTTTTTTCTTGTAAGATCCAGGGAATTTATTCAGAGGGGCTGACATGCTAAATTCAAATATTTTAACCCGTTCCTCTGTCTGGAACCTGTTGCAATATTCTTGGAAGTCTTACCAAGGAGTATGGAGCCCTTCCCTGACCCTTAATGGTATACTGTTCTGCATCAGTCTGAGCCCCAGTTTCAAGATTCTCTACCTACACTAATTAAAAAGGCTCTTTTATTCTGCCAGCTGGTTGTTTTACTCATGATTGTGCTGGAGCTCTGAGATGGAACATGAAATTGTATGAGTGGCTTTCCTTGTATCAGCCTCTGAAGTGTAGTTAGGTCCATTGCTGCTGCTGCCATTGGTAGCCTGACCCAGGTTCTGGATCAGCAGGTACAAAGAACAGCATATTAAGTCTGGAGGCAAATTGCTCCTTTTGATTAAAGGAATCTGACATACCTGTAGGCAACAGATGCATGATCTAGTGACTTTGAAAGTTTGGTACTTTCTAAGACACTGAGAAGAAATGATGATGCCATGTCTTACATCGAAAATATGTATACTGAATTACTGAATGAGATTGTGTAATATTTTAGAGAAAGATCTCGAGCTGTGACGGTAAACTTAAACAAGAAGATAAAATTTAATGGAAATAAATATCTAGTTCTAGCCTTCAGTTGATATAATAAGATATAATAATGTGTATATTTTTGTAGATTAAGAATCATCTACACATACAAACTCCATTCAATGTCTACCAAAAAACATCACATTCCTATATCATCACTTTTTAATAAATGAAGAAAGTGTGACACAGACAGTATAAACAACTTGTCTAAAGCCATCCTTCTAACTGTTGATTGAAATCAAGATTGGTTTTCTGATTTTAAGTTTTAGGCTCTTTCTAAGATACATTAAGATGCTGCACGTAGCAAAGGGATTATCCGTGTTTGGAAAGGAGGTCTGTCTTCATTAAATGCCTTTGGGGAGCAGCAATCTCATGTACCTTCATGAAAATAACATATCTAGGACAAAAAGAGGAATTAAAAGGCATATTTAATTATGTACACTTGATCTTAGCCAAAAGGCCAAGAAGTGATCACACTTAACTATTTATTGATCAGGTCTTATCTGGAGCATATATTCTATTCGATGTATCATAAATTTAAGATTTATGAAGTCATGACATGAACAGCCACAGAAGTTTTAGTGGTTAAAATTCTGAAAACCACGCCTTATAGGGAACAACTGAAGGGATTTAAGATGCTTAGCTTAGAGATAGGAATATAGGGGTTGGGGGGGTGACATGGGCAAAATGTATAATCATTGTCCCCAAAGGTCTGAAGGTTGGGAGGTCAGAGGGGTTAGACCTGTATCTCTAGAGGCCGTTCTAGAGATTACACTAAAAGAAAAAGGTTGTTTTACTAATAAAGGGAAAATTTCCAAAAATACTGCTAAAAATTCAATGCATTTTCTTGGGAGTTATCACCCATAAATAACTGACCATGAATAAACCATTTGCTGTGGATGATACAGTCATGGTTTTGATAGTAGGAGGATGATTATAGATGTTGTTTACAAGTTTTTCTAAGGGTCTCTAAGATTCTATAGTTTAACCTTTATTTTTCCTATACAGACTTTTTATTGGCAGGTTGAGACGGACCTGGAGAATAATGGAGGAAGTTCTTGGCTCAGGCACTAGGGTGTGACCTTCCACGTGTTCAGAAGGAAGTTTTGAATTTCTTTGTCACTTTCTTGAATGTTGCTGTACATTACTTTTATAGACATTTCACTACTTAAAAGGAATGTCATGCTGTTTGATGTGGTCAATGGCTGCCCATGCCTTGTTCTCCAAAATGTTTTAAAATCCTGTCAGTTTTTCTGAGAAGTGCTGCAAGGTACTAGAAATGTCTGGGATCACCTGGGCTGGGTTTGGTGCTCCTAAAACCATTAGAAGGACCACAATTAAGACTAAGAGTGATAGAATGAGCTGTGTGGAGGACCAGAGGAGCATTCTGAATCTATGAACTGATTGCAGGACAGCTTGGTTTTTAACTTTTCTTTAAAACACTTAAGCTTGAGCAGAGGGCAGTGCTCTAAAAAGTACATGTGTTCTCAAAACTTACATTTCTAGTTGTTTTAGTTACTTTTCTCTCCTTGCTGAGACAAAATACCCGACACCCAAAGTTTAAGGGGGAAAGGTTTATTTATCTCAGAGTTTATAGAGGTTTCAGTCCATAATTGCTGGCTCCAAGGCAGGGTGGCATGGCAGACAGGCATCGCAGAGGAGAAACAGTTCATGGCAGGCAGAAGGTAGCAAAGCAAGCAAGGGGCAAGACAAGCTTCTTTCTGTCCTTTATGTTATATCTGGGGCTACAGGGATTCAGGTGGTGGCAAACCAATCAGTGGACTGATTTAGTATTCATCCACCCTTAAACCTAGCACCCTTAATCCTAGCATAACACCATGAATCAATCACACACTCTAGATTCAGCCACCTCTGAAAAAGCCCCACCTATGACTGCATGAAGCTTTTGTGGGTACATCCAGACACAAGCCATAACAGTAGTGTTCTTTTGGTTCTGCTATATAACCATATTATTCCCCAACTTATCAGCTTATAACCCATATCTTGTGCATCAGGACAATGGAGAGGCCTCCATGTTATTTAGTGTTCAGCTAGAATAGCTCCATGGCTGGGGTGAGGGTATGGGAAAATTTGACAAGTGGTGGCCAGAATTTTCTGGAACTGATCTGTTCAATATAGCCAGAACTAGCCACATAGATCTACTGTGTGCCTGAAGTATGCCTAGTATGCATTGTGTTCTAAGTTTAAAACACATCCTTTCCCATATATTATTTCAAACATGTAGCATAAAAGAATTTAAACTATCTTGTTAATAACTTGAATGTTTATTGTACATGAAATAATATTTTTAGATAAAAATAAAATATTAACAAAATTAATTTCACTTATTTCTCTTTATGTTTTTAAATGCAGTGGATAGAAAACTTAAAACTGGATATGGCTTAAACCTCATGGTGGTTGATGTTGGGTAGAGAACTGACTGGAGCATTAACATGTGGTATTTTCATATGGTTCAAGCTCCCTCTAAGTATGCTTGTGACAGTTGAAATTTTATATGTAACAATTCATGGTTCTAAAAAGTAAGTTTTATAATGAACAAGATAAAAGCTGGATTGGCTGTTCTGATTGAGCTTTGGATGTCTTGTGGTGATGACTCATCACTTTTGCAACATTGTACTAGTTACCAGCAAATGATAAACCTGCACAAATTCAAGACAAGGGTCACATTGTAGTACAGCAGGCGACAATGGGCTACTGTTTCAGCTATCTTGGAAAATGCAAACTTCTACCATCTGCCACCAGAATAGACCAACAGAATTATGAAATCTCCTTCAGATTTAAGGAGCCATTTTTGAAGTTTAGGTGAAGTCCTGGAGTGTGAGAAAAAAGTAGAGCTCTTGTAAAGACATCCTCAAGTCTTAAAATTAAGCAAAGATGTATTTAAGAAACTGCATTAATAGCCACTATTAAATGAGGATGAAATTAAAAATATAAACTGCCTTTTAAATGTTTAAAAAGCTGCCTGTGTGCTAATAAAACAACAAAAACCGAGTTTGATTGTCACAGACAGGGGCTTCTTCCAGTTTTTTTTTCCTTTAGATTTATTTAGAGTTAACCAACAGAAGCATGTTCTTATTTTCTGAGAGATACATGTTCAAAGCTTAATAGCAAAAATCTTTTTCCAAGTGTACATAATTTTTTCTATTTATGTCTGTTGAAGAACATATAACAATTTATCCAATGTGGGTATAAAGATGTTGGCTTAGGAATAATATATTATTTACAACCACCTTAAAAATTCTTCTTTCAGGTCATTTATTTAATATGATCACCCTATATCTGCTTTTTGGAGGGAGCTGTATGTGTGGAAGAAGTGTAAAGCTGCTTCCAGAGCATGAACTATCTTGACAATTAAATCAACATTTGGCTAAAACAAATATAATTGTCCTAGTAGGTTCCTAGTAAAGACAGAGTTCTGGAAATGAGTGACTGTTGATTTTTTAATGTATATCTTGTTATTAAACAATAGGAAATTGTCAAAGTAAAATTAGTTCAGATGCTCAATTTGCATTGGTCTGTTTGAATCTCCTCTTTAGGGTTTTAGTTTCCCAGATGATTCATATTTTTAAGTTTATTAATAGTAATTATTTTAAGTTTATTTATCAATGACTGGATAATTAGTAATAATTTGATTCAAATGTACATTATTTACTTTATCTCATTTAGTACATGAGTCTGCTTTGTTCCCCTGGGTTATATATGGAATGTGCTATATACTACTGCACCTTTTGATATGCCTTATCAATATTTAGTTTGGTAAACAGTTAACTGAAGTGGGCAACAGGAGTGGAGAGAATACACAACATCAAAAACAACAAAAACATATAAAACTCAAATAGAAACAAGACTGTATTACTTGCAAATATTAATATAATTCAACACTTTCTCTTAATTATGGCTCGCATTTTATTTCTGGTCATACAGCACCTAGAATGCATCAAATGTTTTTCTTCTTCCTCCAGAATGGGGCTCAGATTCTCCTATTTGAAAAGCACACACAGATGGGGATATAGCTCAGCACTATAGTACCTGCTTAGCATGTGTAAGGTCCTGGCTTCAATCCCCAGTACCACAAAAAGTAAAGTAATATAAAGGAAAATAAAGTAAAATAAAAGAAGTAAAATAAAATAAAATGGGGTTGAAAAGCCTACATATGTGGGCCAGATTTATGGCACCATACAGCTGATGTTCAGCTCTGGTTCTAACATTTGCTTTCTAAATGACAAAGGCTCTTTAAATAAAACATGAAATTTCTGAGATCAGAAGTGGGAGGGGTAGGGGAAAGGAAAGAAGGAAAAGGAATAAATATGAGAAAAGGAAAAACAGAAACAAAGTCTTTGTAAAGAGGGAAGGGTGGAGGGGTTGAAGGGAAGGGAGGGGAATGGGGAAAAAATAAGAATCAAGATACATCACGTAAAGGTACAAATTCCCAATGATGAATGTCATCATATTGTATACCTAAAATTTACCAATAAACTCAATGAATACAAATTTTTAAAAAATGAGAAACTAAAAATAAGTTCTGAGGTCTTATTTTCACTTAGAAGAGAAGTTCTTTAGCTTGTGGAAGCTTTTGTTTTCATTCCTTTATCTTATGTAAACAAAAAAGATCAATAGGCAGTATAGATTACTAAAGTTCTCTATTTAGTCTTATACTCAAGCTACTACTCAGTGAATTGAGTCCTAAATGAAATAACCTAAAACAATGTTCATCAAAGTCTCTTCCTTGCTAACTTACTTAATTAATGAACATGGCACTGGTAATCTTGTTAGCATAAAATGTAACAGCATGGACATTAAATCATTTACATATAGGCCATTTAAATTCCCTGATTTGTGAAATGAGTGTAAAAACACCTAATAGGATTTGGGGAAACATTAAATAAAATAAATCAATGGCTGTTCTGGTTTATATCTTGATGCCCCCCCAAAGTGTCATAAACCCATAGGTGGGGCTTTGAGGAGGTGACTGAATCGTGGGGCCATAATATTCATCAATGGATGAATCCATTGATGAGTTTATAGTTACATGTGATGTTGGGTGGTGAAGCTTGGTCAGAGGAACCAGGTCACTGTGGTCATGGCCTGGAAGGGTACATCTCCCTCCATCCTTCCCTAGTTTCTCTCTCTTTGCTTCCCAACTGCAATGCCATCAGTAAGCCTCCTCTGCCATGCCTCCCTACCTTGGAGCCAGCTGACAATGGACTGAAACTGTGAGCCAAAATTAACCTTTCCTTCTTTAATTTGTGGGTATTGGGTATTATGTCTCGGTGATAAGAAAGTAACTAAGACAAGTAGAAATACCCATTACTGTGGGAAGGCAAATGATCCTTAAGCACATATTTAATATAGATTCTTTTATCCCCCAATACTCTAAATAAACCTGAGAAAGTCTATAAATAAAAATAAATTAAATAAGACCAAAGGATCAGAGAAGTCTTCCTGAATGTGGTGGACTTTTCTCTTAAAAGAATTAAGAGGCCTGAGTGAGGGTTTTTTCATTTAGCAGATAAAAATGCAGGACATTCACTTAAATTTGACCAGTCATCTTGCATTTTATATGGGAATTGTACCTAAGTGCATTAGTCAGCTTTCTTGTCTGGTGGGACACAGTACTTGACATCCACAACTTAAAAGAGGAGAGGTTTCATTGGCTTATTGTTTCAGAAGTTCAGTCCATGGCTGACTGCTCTAAAGCAGAAACATTATGGCAGAAAGTTGTAGAGGAGAAAAGATGTTTAGTTTTTAACATTATGGCAGCTGTGAAGCAGAGCAGAACAGCACTGGAGAGGAAGTGGCCAGAGACCTTATATAGTACCCAAAGTCAGGCCTCTATGATCCACCCAAAGTCAGGCCTCTATGATCCACCCAAACACACGAAAAATGTGTTTTACTCATCTGTTAGGCATTACTTAATCCAAACAACCTGGCATCGGGTTTAATTGTTACACTGGGGATGTGTGATGCACGGTCTTGTTTTCTTCTGGAATAAAGAAAAATAAGTTTTAGTGATAAATTCTGACGAGAAGTGGGTATCATGGGGAAAAGGTTGCAGAGCTCTGGGGCTCTACAGCACTTATGTAGAGACCTGGGCTGAGTATCTTACTCTGAGCATTTGAAGTTTTCAGGTATCTCTTAATTCCTACCTATGGGTGGGAGGTAGAACATATTGGAACTTTACATGTTCCTCCTAGTTCTTTTTATTTTTTACCTAGGGTTATAGAAAGTAAGACTGAAAACAATGTTAGAAGTCAGGTAAAACAATGTCATCTTCAGGACACAGATCCAGAAATGTCTAAGGAATTGCTCAGTATCATGAAGGCAATACCTCTCTGATCAAAGATTATTGGTTTACAGGCTCTAAAGATCAGTGAGCTATAAGAAAAGATTCTCCATGTATGAATTTTTTTCTCTGTAATTTTTCACCCATAGTTCTGTGTAGCATAATTCCCCCATAAAGCCTGATATCAACAATCAGTAGTGGTAGTTTCAGCCATACTATGTAATTCTCCGTCTAACAATTCAGTATTGTTCTCTTATACATAGTAAAGGGAAAGCTGGTTTCATCTTGGCTCTGGACTATGGGGCTAATGTTGATTATTGCATGAAGTTGAAAGGTAGAACCAGCTATTTGGATATGAGGGCAGGAGTGTTTGTCCATTTTATTCATTTTCAAAAGTTCACTTTCTATTATATTAGAAGGTACTCATTAAATATGTTCTGAATAATGAAGAAAGATTTGCAGCGGGCCGGGGATTTAGCTCAGTGGTTCTGGCGCCTGCCGCACAAGCGCAAGGTCCTGAGTTCGATCCCCAGTACTTAAAAAAAAAAAAAAAAAAAAAATTGCAGTATTATAAGGTTTTCTTATAGGAAAAACCTGATTTTGTCAAATCACTTTGAAGTAAGACTTATTTGTATGCTTCTGCCTAAAACAAATATGTTAGAGAAATTTTCTTGCAGATGTACATCATAGTGGCTCAGAGAATAGGTCCAGAGACTGACTGTGAATTAATCTTTGTTTCATACTTCCTAGCTGTGTGATTTTTGTCTTTGTATTTCAGTTCCTATGTTTATTAAATTAGGACAATAATACTAGTACTATATTAGCATAGCCTCTCACCAAAGTTTTGAAATAAATTTATAAATAAAACATTTAAATCAGTGTCCAAAATATATAAAGAACTAAAATTTAGTTGTTAATATTATCTTTCTGTGTTAATATTAACTTAATCTTATATTACCCATAGTATATCTTATCCCTAATATAATACTTAGTACATGATTTGTGGTCTGCAATGATCAGTGAATGTCTAATAATGCTTATATATTAGAAAAAATTAAACTATTTACTTCAATATTTAGAATCCTTTTAAAAATATTGGAAAAGAATACAGTGCTTAAAATATCACTACTTGACTAAGGTAGTTATTAATAACTTTGAGAGAAAGTGGACTGAGTAAGGATAAACAAACCTTTTTACTGACCTCTCTCAGGAGCTTGACAGCAAAATATTTATACAGCAAGGAGGCAGTGCCTTCCCCTTCTAATCATGGGTCATGTCCACTTTGGCAAGTTCAGGGCCACTGATGAGCTTTTATTGTTAGAAATCCAAGGAAAATAGAGATGAGAGCGAGGTGGAGGAGTGGCTTGTCAAGATATATTTCAATATATATTTGCACCATTTTCCCCTTCCTATGCACAAAGCATATCACAGAATTTAAGTAACTCCATCCTAAATCTATCACAATTTGGCTTTCTTTCTCCCATGTCAGGAAATCCACTTTGGCTCAACTTGCTGATATCCTCTCTACTAGTCATATCTAATAAAATAATAATAATATAATAATAATAATAATACTTCCTTCTCAACCCTCCTTTTGATTCTCTGAAGTTTTTCTAGCATGCCATCCATTGTGAAACTCACTATTTTGGAGCCTCAGAAGCCCCTTACTCCCAGCCTCATCTTCTCCTCCAGTTCTTCCTCTCATTTCCCCAGGCTGGTTTTTCTTCCTTTGCTTCCCTGTTACATGTTTATGGTTCCTAGAATTCTGTTTTTATTCTTGTAATCTTCATGTCTTATAGTAGTGTCATATGTTAACCAGTATTATAGGTTCAAAAAAGGGCCTCTAAAAATGTCAGATCCTAATCCCTGCTGCCTTATTAGGAAATAAACATTGATAAATGTGATTAAGTTAATGGCCCTGAGATGGGGAAATTATCCTGGCTTATGAGGGTGGGTCTTAAATGTCATCATTAGTTATCTTTCTAAGAGGAATATTTCATACAGGTAAAAGAGTAGAAGGCAATGAAATTATAGAGGCAGAGATTGGAACGATGAAGTCACAATCCAAAAAATGCCATAATCAGCTACCAACATCTGGAAGGAGGAGAAAGACTCTCCTTAAGTCTTTTCAGAGGGAATGTGGCCTTGCTGACACAATAATTTTGGTCCAGTGACACCAGTTTTGAGCCTTTGGCTTCTAGAAGTATAAAAAAAAATTCTCTTATTTTCAACCCAATTTAAAATTGGTGTTTTCTAGTTTTTGATAACTTGACACATACAATAAACACACAAAATGAATATAACTAAAAAATATAAAATCTATGTTTTTAATTATCATTTTTTTCTAAGTGACAGATCCATATGCCAGCTGGGCCTCTTCACTAGTTTTCCCACTTAAGTTAATGGAAACCATTATGAGCACTAGAACATGACAGGCACCATCATGAAGTCCTTAAAAAATACTATCTCATTTAAAACATTTTTAATATTCACTGGCTATGTAAAATGGATACCTTATTGTCCTAGCATAAGAATGAGGAAACCAAGACAGAGAATTTAACTAATCTTCTTAGGTTATAAGGATGCTAAATGTTAGACCTGAGACTTGTAGTACACTGTGATCTGATCAGAGTTTAAAGTGAAGTAGTAATGTCAATGTTCTAAAGTCTCAGATGGCCTACTCAGAGCCTGTGCCTTCTTCAGGCAGTGTCCAGGGTCTCTGAGGACACATCACTTCAGTTGAATTAAAAACTTCTTTACAGAGTTTCTACAACCTGACAAATGCTCAGTGCTAGTGCTTTGCAGCCACGACCAGATGCAACTTGCTCTTCTTGTTCAAATGTCAAATGGAGGTTAGAATACTCACCAAACCTCATGCAGTTTCAAAGTTAGAAACAGCATCAGTTGAAAAATGTGAATCAAATAGAAATTCTTTCTGTCTCCTAAAACATTCATGTTTATTGACAAATTGGCTATAGAGTACTGTGGTTGTTATGTTTCCATGGACACTTTCCTTATGTTGCTACTGGGCCTCTGAGGCAAAGGTGGAAATGCTGAAACTGAAACCTTCCTTAGCATTGATGGAGTTCAACTTTCCATGCCATGCTTGGTAATCTGGCTGTGTGATATTCCTGTTTCTGTTCCTCACTTATTTTTACCACTTAAGTTGTGGATAATAACATTAGCTACAATATCTTAGTCATTTACTAGGTGCTATCCATTTAATCCTTTTCATAATTCTACAAAGAAAGTATTATTATTATTATTACTATTGCCATTTTACAAAGGAAAATACTGAAGATTACTGAGGTTAATTTGTCCTCACTCACATAGCTTGTTAGAGGCAGAGTATGGATTCAAATGATCAATTAAAATTATTGAACTACAAAAACAAATTTTCTTAATACTACCAAAATTGCTTCTTTTTGTCACTTTGAACAGGACTGAAAAGGGGACAAAAGAGAGCCAAGTTCTTTGTAGTGTGCTAGCCACCTTACAATCATGATGACAAAATACCTGGCATGATCAACTTATATGCAGGAAAAGTGGATTCGGGGTCATAGATCTGGAGGTTTCAGCCCATGATCAATTGGGAGCATTGTTTTGGAACCAGTAGGGAGGCAGTACATCATGGAGGGAGCAAGTGGTAGAGGAAGCCTCACTTCATGGTGGCTAGGAAACAAAACAAAGCAAGAGGAAAGTCCAGGTCCCAACATTCCCTTCAAGGACATGTTGCCAGTGACCTAATTTTTTTCCATTGGGCTGCATGTCTTAAATGTTTCACCACCTCCTCATAACACCGTAAGCTGGGGGCCTAACCATTAAAAATGGGCCTTTGTGGGACATTTATCTAAATCATAGCATATAGTTTATTTAGAAAGAGGAGACCTCTGGTTCCTATTTTTTTTTTTTTCTTTTTTGGTACCAGGGATCAAATTTGGGTCCTTGAGCTTGCGAGGCAGGTGGAGGAACAAGTAAGCTAAATCCCCGGCCCTGGTTCCTATTTCTTAAAGAACCAGATATGATTTTTGCCTCTGAGATTGCCTGATGCTTGGAAAATGGACTTTTGTAATTTGTTATTATGTAATGTTGATATTTGCATTATATGTCTTTAAAACGTAAAGTGTTTCAGCTTTAAAAAGCTCTATGGGTGGGAGAAAAAACTTCACCTTCAGAATTCTCTGGGGCATAGCTTTTTCGTGCAGAGGTGGGTTTTCTGTGAAGCTAAAGAAGTAGAAATCTTCAGGGGCTCTCACTTGCTTGGGCCATATGCTCTTGTAACATTTTGAAAAGTAAAATATTTTAGCCTCAACCAAGAGGGCTCTTTCTTTCCATACCAAATTCCATTCTATTCCCTATTATGTTGGGGTAGCCTCAGACTGTCTGTAGACATTTTGAGTCTTTGACTAATGGGAAATTGAACTGGAGATCCCTTTACTTATGTTCAATGAGATGTACTGATGTGGTTTGTAGTCACTTCCAAGTATAGGGCTGGAGATTTAGCTCAGAGATTTCGGCGCCTGCCTCACAAGTGCAAGGTCCCGAGTTCGATCTCCAGTACCCAAAAAGAAAAAAAAAAAGTCCTTTGAAGCACTTCCAAGTATAATGATAGTTACTGCTACTTGTCTTTGTGCAGAAACACTTTCAGAAGTCCTTTGCATACTCATTTGGAATGACAGAATAAAGATACAGAGCCAGAGGTTGTAATGAGATGTAAATCCATTTTATAACATCAGAAGTTTGTGGGCACTAGAGGATAACAAAAGTTTTAACTATTGAAAGCCAGCTCATTTGTGGAAAGTTCTTCAAAATATGTTAATGAAAAAATTTATTCAATGGCTTTAATTCTTATTGATGCCATGTTAATTCAGAAATTTTTTCTATCAAGAAATATGTGAAGGGCAATCAAAGAGGATGCATCTAAAACAAAAGTAGAAAAAATGTCATAGGATATGTTAAGAAGTTAAAAAACAAATTTTCAAGATATTCTGATATTTGTAATATTTGACAGCTTTAATAAATGTATATACTTTGTGATTTATAATTTTAAACACTCACAATTGTATCTATTATTTATTCTTCTGTACTTACTAAACAGGGGGCCCATAATTTATAAGCTTCAGTTTCTAAGAATCCTGAATGTTCCCTGGCCACTTCAGCAAGTAATAATAGGTTAAGGAATCAGACCTCTCAGTGAATGGTTGGTGGCAAGAGGTACGCAGAAGAATGCAGACCTATGGGAGTGGCTTGGGAACTGAACCAGAACATGGGCTCTTTAACTGCAGTGCAAGCGAGTCAGTTCCTACACACTGCCTGGCCTTGATGCCTCACTCACAGGATCATATATATATTTTTTTAGTCAGATCTGTACAAGAAGTTGTCATTATACTTCCAACCCACACTACATCTCTTCTCCATCTCCCATGGAAGTTCAAAATATCAGAATTAGAGGGACATTCTTTTGGGTTTAAAAATGTTTCTGTCTTTGAAAGTGAAATTATTAAAAGCAAATGTCCTTACAAGCAATCTCACTGTAAATCAGTTTTAAATATCCTTCACTTTTGATGCTTCTGAGATATTGATGAGGAAAATGACAAATTTTTGATATCTACTACACATCAGCTAATATGCTTCACAGTGTAATGTTCTCTGACTCAGTCAATCCTGACACCAAAGGAAACTGAAATTTAAAGAGGTCATACAGCTCTAAGTGGCAGGGCACAAGAAGAGTTAAATTACAAACAAGGAATCATTTCTCGGCCTTTTGGCTAAGACCAAGTGTAAATTACAAACAAGGAGACAAGGGCTTTAAAATGTTCAGGGATTTTACAATCATGCCTTGGGCCATTCCTGCTTTTCACTGTTTTCCACAACTCTAGTAAAATGATGATTACTACTTCTCCTAATCACAAGGAACAGGGCAAAATATACTCTACATCACATATTGTGCAAAAAAGTAACCCTGGGCAAAGAAAAATATCTCCCTCAGGATAAGAAATAAAATTGGGATTAAAAGCCAAATGACACCTGAATTTCAACAAAAACTTAATTACCACAGGAAAAAGATTTTCAAGACAGCTAGCAACACATAGTTAAACATTAGTGTTCAATGGTTTGAAGTACTTGGGTTTTGCAATGGTGTAGTTTGAAAGCTTTCCAGCAGAAAAGCTATTTTCTTTTAAGAGGAGTGCTCTCTGCAATATTTTCTTTGCTGAAATAATGTGATCCTTAATGACGTCTTATATGACCTAAACTTTAAATAGTCCCTATTATTTCAGCTGACCTCATTTTTACTAAATTTTTACAGGTCAGCAATGAACCATCAACAGCTTCCTGATAATTAATCCTACTTGCTCAAAAAGAAAACCTCAAAAAACAAAAATCCAACTGTTAGCCTGTTTTGTCTATGTTAGAGGAAGCTTTATATGTAGCAGACTTCCTCGGTAAATAATAAAGAACAAACTGAAATTCTGCAGAAAGGCTCAACATTGAGGCTTAAGAATGAAGAAACAGATTAAACATTATAATACTGCCCTGTCTCCAGCGTCTTACGTGCTGATATTCTGTGGTTCATCTGGCAAGGGAATGGCTTTTATAGTAGAGTCACCAGCACAACTAGTCAGGTAAGGAATGACTCACAGGGTGGCTCTATCAAAATGTATGGACATTTTAGCTTATGCAGTTACCTGGATGGTCTGTATTAAGAACCAATGGGGACAGTGGTTCTGTCACCTGTCTCAAAAGTGCAAGGTCCCAAGTTCGATCCCTGGTACCAAAAAAAAAAGAAAAAAAAAAAGAATACATTTAGGCTGAAGAAACATTGGGGAAGGCATCTTAGCTAACAGCTAGATTAGTTCCCACTGAAATTTAACTTTCTATCATTAGACTTATCCTTTTGAGTCTGAAGATCTTTAGAAATCTACTACTAAAATACACCTGCAGTATTTTGTTGTAACATACCCGAAAACAAAACTGGTACCTGATAGGAGAGGGTAGAGAGATCTTGTTAGAATTGATACAAAAGCCCCAGCAGGAAGAAAAGTGATGAAATAGTAAAGCTGCTTTATTCAAATGGCTCAGAGAGAAGGGAGCTGATGCTGGCCCTATCTAGCAATTTGTAAATGGGTTGTTTGAATATATGAGTCTTAACATGTTCATAGATTGTGGGTGTGTATTTGGTGTGTATAAAATGAAAAGGCTTATTATTAGGTACAGCCTCTTGTCAGCATAGTATGAGTTTCTCAGGTAAGGGCATGCTTTATAATTAAAGGATTTCTGCATCTGCTAATTGCCCATGACATGTACCCTTTCTTTCCAAAGCAAGATTCTGATTTTCAGTGATGATTTATTACAAACATACTTTCTCACCAGGTTAAACCCAATGTGCTCAAGAAATGGCTGGATAAGAAGACTCATTAAAATGGCCTTCTCTAAGGCCACTGTTATCCTGTTACATGAAATAAGTTGTAAAAATGATATTTAATCCAGTACACTAAACATTTTATTACTTATTCTGTGGTAATGATGCAAAACTTTGAATATGTTTTATGGTGGTGACTTTTCCACTAAACTGAGCAGAGCAGATCACATTTTTAAAAGTTTAGCAAAGCTAGAACTGGAACCTCAGAAGACAAGAGAATATTTCTCAGGAGAAATCAAGACTGAAGGACACAGGATTGAGCATTTCCTTCCATGCATTAAAACATTTTTGGAAATATGGTAGACTGGTTATACTTTGTTAGAAATAGATCAATGATGCAGGAAAGCAATGCCGGACTGACAAGTGAATGACCTACTGGTAATCATCAGAATGTCCCATTTTTTATGCATCTGTTGGAAAAAAAAAGGCTGGTTATATGTCATTTTCCTATGGTAATGGTACAATCTTATTTTTACCATGCATAAATTATTTTAAACAATATGTGGGGTACAAATATAAGAATAGTTACAATGAAAAAATATTTTACAGAACTCTGTCTTCTCTTTGTGTCTTTTTGTAGGTGGCTCTTCCATTCCCATGTACTTTAAGGAATATTTACACTGATGAGTCCCCACTTCGAATTTCTGCCTGTACTATTCCCATTTTAGGCCAAGGAGTTTGGCCTAAACTCAGATCACTATGCAGAGTAACAAAATCACTTCAAAGCACAACCTCATGCTTGCATATGGATACTCACACGCACAGAAAACTGAAATGAAATAATGCAAAAATTGTCATATTTTCTACTGTACTTTATTTCATTAATGTTGTTAGTTAAGGTCACTAAAATGACTTCACATTCTGATAGGCTGTGACCGTCCACTTCAAAAAACAGTACTTTACGCCAGCATTATCCTTTGCCCATATATTTGCAATAGCCTATTAGCTGGTCTCCCTTCTGTTTTTCTCTTTGATTCCCTATTTCCATGTAGCAGCAAGAAAGATCTCAAAGGACAAATCATGTCACTCTTCGCTCAGAGCCTTCAGTGGCTTCATAACATAAAACCCAAACTCCTCATCACAACCTACATGATCTGACCTTGGACTTTTCAACCTACTCGCATGCCATCTCTCCTTTCTTCAACATGCTCTGGCAACAGACAGCTTGTTTCAGTTCCTCCAGGACATCAGATTCTTTCCTGCTTGGGTGCAAGTTGCTCCCTCTGTCAGGAACACTCTCCAACTTCTGCTGGTTGGGTGCAGATAATTTTTTAGTTCTTGTCCTATTTTCTTTGCAAAGACATCTTTCTTGACTATGTTGGTTTAAGCAGGTCATTTCTTTTTATTATCTGTTTCACTCTATTGTTGAAATACTTCCCACACTTAGAAAAATGAAGAAAAAACATGGCAGCTAATAAACTTTGCCCAAGCAACAGTCCGGATGAGATGTTGGGCAGAGAACCTACAACAGGATGTAGCAGTCTTTTGAGCCTGGACCAAGTTTGTCTTCAGCTCAAGAAGTTAGACTTTGCAAATGTACCTTTAGATGACATATCTTGCCTGTAAGCACTGCCTTTTCATTTTTGTTTAGTGTTGAATCACATTCATTCTGAAAAATGTAAAAATTTACAACTTTAGTTTGCTAAGAAGAGTAAAGAAAAGGAAAGCTTTGGTTACACATAGGCTGCCAATTTAAAGATTTCTGGGTCACAGAATTAGTGGTGACAGTGATGATCAAAGAGCCAATATCCTACAGAACGGCAGCAGCTGAGGAAAGACTCAGAGGCTGCTGGTAGAGCTAGGTCTCACCAGCTGGGTATTCTTTTTAAGATTTCTTCTTGCTTCAGAACTTAATTAGGTTTTACATGGTGTTCCCATCATTGATCTATCTTTCTTCAGCTTTTAGGGTCTTTCCTGATATGGAGATTACAGTTAACTTCCAGGCTTTGTACCTGGGCGGTATGGTCGAAGGGCCTGAATGCTCCATTGTCTTCAGGGCAAAAAGTTCCTATATCTGCTTCAGCAGTTCCAGATCTACAAGTTGATATTTGTACAACAACTTACCAGCAGTCAGATGGAGGATGAAGATGTAGAATAAACTTTGAGTTCACATGGGGCTGGGAAGCAGCCAAGTTTATCTGAGTGTCAAGGTGAGTGACCGTAGAGAGGACTCCTCAAACCCGAAGTTTGGAAGTCATTTGGATCCAGTGGGCCAGATATGTAGGAGATCCACCTAGTTCTTGGCCTCTACCTCTGTTTTTGTTGACCTCCACTTCTGAACATCATGTTGCACTCCAGTTCCTGCGTAAGTGTTAGATGACGGTGGGTGCCTACAATATGCCTGACATATTCCAAAGCATATTTCCATGCTGTGAAGCATATTTAGCATGCCCTGAGGCATAGTCTAAGGCATATTTACAATTATTCAATACTGTCCAGTTTGCTGTCTCAGCCTGGGCCTCAGTCACAATCTTGTGTTTATCCCTTTTCACCCCTGCACTAGGGAGCATTTCCCAAAAGCCGTAACATGAATGTGTGTGTACTGCAGGCTTTGTTACCAATAGTACCCATTTTAATGGTTTCATACCGTTACTCAAAAAAGATTTGTGATAGCTATTTTATTTTTTCTTCTCTAACTCTCAACTTTGAAGCGTTTATTATGGTCACACGAAATGAAGAATGGGGTGCTTTTAAAAGGGCTAATTGTTATAAGTTCTCATAGGAAGAATCAATTACAAGAATAAGAAAAAATATCCATCCCTAGGATTCCTGCATCCAACCTTCTACTTCATGATTTAGTCACTTCAATTCAGAATAATGCATTCAGCTGTTCCCCTGTCAGCCATTGCCTTTTCCCAAGCAATGAATAATACAGAAGATGTGGCATTAACTAAGGAGGCCTCACCATAGGTTAAAGGAACATGGACAGCTGATCTCTAGTGCCTCTAGACTTTCAGAATAAACCCAGTTTCTTCCTGGAGCTAAGTTGCTTTCAATTATAATTCATTAAAAATAAAATGAAGTGGTTATTTTTGGGCTAGGGTTTGAACTATTACCTAAATCCTGATTGATCTTGGTTTGTGAGGTTATGCAATACCAACCTTTTTCTTTCTTTGATTAAAGAAATATCTTATTTTGGAACGATGTTACGGATAAGAAATACAGAAAACAGAGGGAGTTTATCAGCATTTATGGAATTGTAAAGATTATCTACTGTCAGTAATAGTCACACAAAAAGAGATTTCAATAGACAGAAAACAAGAGGTAATTGCCTGCAAGGGATGATCAACTCACAGATTTGACTATTTCAGGTATTTGGACAGTGTAACATAGACGCTGAGTCAATTTATGTTCTAATTATATTTGATATATTCAACTGAATTGGAATCAAAGTTCAATTTCATACTGCAATTAAATAATTAAAATACACTGTGGGTATTTATTTGCCCAAAATGACAAAAACTAAAAGAAAAAGCAACCAATAACCAACCAAACAAACAAAACATAAAGTGGCTCCGGTACCAAATGAAAGGGAAGTAGATTGGGGCCAGAGATGAAGGGAGCTGAATGGCTGGGTAAGAAGTCCTAGCAAGAGACTTCAAGCTGAAGGCTCTACACATAAGACGATACTCTGCAGTGAGACACCACAACTGTCCACAGGCAATGGGAGAAAGATTTAATTAAATTTTACAAGACAAGTATGGTCAGTGCTCTCAATTAGGTAAGAAAAGCCTTTAATTTTAAGTGGAAGAGTATGGTGATATCTCTTTGAATTTGTGAATGTTGAATTAAATCCCCTGTACAGTGGACCCTTGACTTATGAACTCGATTGGTTCCTGAGGGCTGGTTGTAACTAAATCAATACAGCTGAGATCTGGATGTTTACCGGGGTACAGGCTATAGATAACAAGAGGCAGGTGAATCATCCATTGACCTAATTAACCCTAGTTGTTCATGTCAGGCTGGTCATAACCTGAGGGTCCACTGTATTTCACTATATTACAATGGCCACTAAATGAGATGAAATGTTTCCATTAGGAAGGTTTTTGTGGGAATGAACTGAATTTAAGATTGTAAATGGTGGGTAGATGACCACTAAACATCTTAGATTTCTGAAGAGCCAAAGAGATTTAAGAGTGTCCCTTTGTCCTTATAAGCGTGTTAGTTTTCATACCATCTACTCTGATTTTTGGTTTGGGATATGTAGTCCCTATACTTAAATATCCTAAGAATAAGAATAGAAATCTTAATGCAAATGTAGATATGCTTATTGTAGAATTTAAGTAGTAATAACACCCTTATAAAAGAATTTTTATTTTTTAGTTCCTAGGGATTGAACCTAGTGCCTCACACATTGCTAGGCAAACACTGCCATTGAGCTACATTTTCTAGCCCTGGAAATGGTATGTTTTTTGTTTTATATCCCATGTATGTGAGCCTAACTTGAAATTGATTAGTCATTATGCATCATTTCACTGAAAAGCAGAAGTCGTAGATGCTTCTGAAGTATTCCAGAAACACTGATATAAAAATTATATTTGCAAGAAAATCCTATTAATCATATGTAAGTGGGCCCCAGAAAAAAGAAAACTTTGAGAATGCTTACTGAAACTTTAAAGATGGCCATACTGAAAGTTATCCTCTTTAAGGAAAAAAGAGAATTTTTATTAGAGTTTCACATAACACATTTAGGTAATTCAGATTACTTTCTAGGTGATTTTATAGGTTACCATAGTGACTATATCTTAAGGATTTATAAAAGGTAGATGTATTGCAGTGGCTGAATGGCACAGGCTGATTCAATAACATTTGTCTGTATTAACAGGGAATGAGAAAGATGTATAAAGGAACATATAGTTTAGGGGGAAAATGAGGGAAGATATATGTGTTCACACATATATTATCCTCCTGATATGGCTGTATTGCCCAGAACCTCCATCCTCAACTCCAGCTCACAGGTAGGGGTTGTGAACTATGAAAGGAGCCAAAGACTTGGGCAATTCATGTTTTAGTGCAGTATAAAATGCAGTTTTTAATGCCTTTAATGTTAATTTGATCAACACAGACATTCAAAATGTATAATGCAAGCTCTACAGTAAATGTATTGATCAAATTTGTCTTTAATTAAATTTAGAAAACAAACTAAAATCTCCATTTTGCTATATTAAAAACAAGAAATTTAACCAGACAACTGGCTGTTAAATGTCATATAGATAAAACATTTAAATAATTAGTTTGGTTTTCAATTTTTTAATTTCAATATTTGCTATCTTTAGACACAAAGTGGATTAAGAATTAGTCATAACTCAATTTCTTTGAGTTAGGAAAAAAATGTGACTCAAAATAATGACCTATCCAATGTGCAAAAGGATTATTACTTTCCTGTCAGAAATAATGTTACGTCATCTCTGTACTGAGTCTAGAGTTGTAATATATAAAATGAAATACCTCACAATATACTACATAAATATAATTACAGTGTAATATGTTCTAGTAGAAGTTAAAGTAATTATTCTTAATGTTATCTCTTTTTGTTTTTCTTATAGAAGTATTTCATCCTCTTAATGTTCTTTTTGATTACTGGTTTTATTTTAAAAACACTGAAGTAAAAATGTAGTACTCTGAGCAGAGAATGGACTCAATTTTCACATTTCCAAGGCTTAGTAGTGAACAAGATACAGTACCTCTCTCATGTTTGAGTACTTTAATTTTCTCAACAAGTCCCATATTCCATGGAACACAGATAATGTTGAAAGACATTGTAGGAGTGGAAGACATTAATAGAGAAGACCTGAAAAGTGTTATATACATGTGCCAACTCCCCACAAGGAATGTAATCATTATATATTATACACATGTATTAATAAAAAATGAAGACTGAAAAAAAAACCTGAAAAAATAAGAAATTGAAGCATTTCTTTTTTTTAACCCACAGCAAAGCCATCCACTTCTGGTCTCTGTGAGGGTGCTCAACCACTGTCCACAAAGAATTCACAAGTAGAAAGTGGGATGTGACTGGCAAGTTTTGCAATACAAATTTGAGGTATTTTAGAAATCAGAGAAAAACTGCAGACCAAAGAATCCCTAGCGTAATATTTTTTTCTTTTCTAATATTCCAATAAAGCTTTTTGTTAAGAAAAATTAAGACTGCCACTTGTTTTATGCTAACCAATCATGCACTTTCTTAAGGAATAAGAAATTTCAAAATCTGAAGAATAGTTTTTCTATTGCCTTTCAAAGGTATCTTACTGGTCTGAATTTTGGATGTTCAGCCTTCTTAACCATGTGTCAGTTCAAACTTTCTTTTAATCACCAATGCCCCTGTTAAGAGTTCAGAGTTTTACTAGCAACTGATCTCTTTCTAGTCTGAAGCTCCTACAGTTCAGATATCAATAACTTTTATAGTTTTCTCCTCTATACCTTCTCAATGGCTGCTTAATTCACCAGCATTCTGAAGCTTTCCTTTTTGGTAAAAAGTTGAATTTCTTTCATACGATATTGCTAGAATAAATTCCAGTGTCTTATTTTAACACCCTGTAGCCATTTCTATACTCACAGGATTTTTAAGGTGGTCAAATTTACCTTCTCAGAGTCTTGTTTGTAGGGGAAGAAATAAAAATGTTGATCATTTTAACAGCTTCAAGAAAAATCTTTAAATCTTATTTTTGTGTTGTATAAATTCTAGATTTAGTATATGAAAATCATGCTTCCTAAATGGTTGGTAGGGTTCAGATATGTTTAGAATATGTGCTCCAAATGTTCAAGTGCTGGAAGCTTCAGTGAGGTGTTATTCAGGTGGTAGAATTTTTAAGAGGTGGAGTATAGTGGAAGCCACAGGAGCATTTATATTAATGCTAGTCTCACAGGGTAATTCTATTCCCTTGAGAGTGACTTCTTATGAAAAGAGCAAGCCTAGCCCTTCAATCTTTCTTCCTTTCTGGCCAGGTTATCTCTTCTGCGGGCACTCCTGGGACCATGACGTAATATGCCATTTTGCAACACGGGCAAGGGGGCCCTCATCAGAGGTCAAACAGATGCAGCCACTAGGTCTTGGAATTTAAGCCTCCAAAACTGTGAGCTAAATAAACTTCTTTTTCTATATAAAATAGCAACAGGAAACAGACAGCTAACAAACTGGCTATCATTTAAAAATATATCTTTGAAATGTTAAATGTTCATGTAAAAGACATCAACTATCAGTGGCCAACATTTGTACCAACAAAGCAATAAAGTAAGAATTGGCTGAAAATACATCAAGATGACCTTGACAGACCTACAGAACTTATTTTTCCCAAGGCACACAAACATTTTGGGCCAAATCCCTTCTGGAAAAGAGGAATAATTAATTATATTCTCCCCTCCTACTTCTTACAAATCCTCAAAAACTCCATAAAGTAAATGTCATTTTCTTCAGAGCAGCTGTACATTTTCCAGCACAACTATAAAAGGGAAAAATTGTAATAAAACATTATTATTTACTTATTCACATTTGGTGGTTTAAAAATATACAGAATGTGTATTCCTGGTTTATACTTTGTCAAATAAATGTAACTTTTGCACACCTCCTTTGTTTCATATAAGGAAAACAGTCTGGTCCGCGGGAATTGGGACACCGAAACAGCAAGTATTTCACTGAGACTGACATGTCAAAACAGGAAGAACTTCTGACATAATCAGCACTAATAACAGTATAAGGAAATATTAGCTAATCTTTCTGATGAAGAATTTTATTAAAGGAAAATTCATATTGAGTGTAAGTGTGATGATGCAGGTTTGACCACCAACTATTGCCAAAATACTGAATTTCCTTATCTCATTGATCTGTAACCTTGGAGTTATTTTATGTGGTAATATACTGCAAATAAACCATAAAAACAGTATCTTAGAAAATTACACTTAATAAGATGGTCAACAGTAGTGATATTTATAAGCTATTGGCAGGTTGGAATACAGCCCACGTAAGGACCTTCTGTGTAGCAAAAGGATTCTTCAAATCTAGCTATTTGTTACCAATCATGTAAATCCACTCACACAGATATAAGACTGAATAGTGTGATTAACAGAAAAGTTGCTGGGCCATGAGAGCAAATGAGTAACTCTAGCTTGCCCATAACTAGCTATACAGACATGGCGAAAATCTGCTGGCTTTCCTTCATCTACAAAATTCAAACTGCACACTGGTCAGAATAGTTTTGAGGATAAAATAAGACAACACAGAGAAAAGGGGTTATAAAATTTAAGATTAGAAAATTTAATTTTTTGATTACTAGTAACATTGTTATTATATTATTTTCGGACTAACCTATAAGTTGTATGACCTAGTATACTGTTGGTCTTTTATAGGCGGTAAAGAAGCATTTATTTCCCTGAAGAAACATGTGAAGAATCATTTGAAAAGCACCATTTCCCTCAAAAACTTAGTCTCCCAAATGAATTTTGACTTTTTACATGAAACACTCTGATCAGGTGCTACTCAACTAACACTAACTGGACAGCAGGGAGACCTTCAACTGACTGTGAAATGAATTCTATTCTGTGTGCATGCATGGAAAAGGATGCTGTCCCACAGTGGTTTCAGAGATAACTGGGAGTTGCCCTACAAAGGAAGCTAACAAGGGGGAGGGGGGTGGGATAGGGCTCATTTCTTATAGTGCCACTGGTCTGCCTGCACACCATGGTGCTTCTACAGGATCATTTTGCTTTTGTGGATAGGATCAAAGGGTAGAAGCAGTGGAAGGTGGAAAATCAATGGAGAGTGTATAAGCTGGTGTCGAAAAAGACCAAGCCAGGACATGATTATGAGAGATACTGGCAGAGAGCTATGAGAGAAGGAAGTAATAAGTTTGAACAGCAGTTCTATGAACTCCTCTCTCTCCATGTGGTATGAGCTTTGGAAAATAATTTCATATTTGTTTATTTCCTATCTACTCTGTTAGACCACTTTTGAGAAGACAGGAAACAGAGGAAAGAAGGGGAAATGGCACCACTACTAGTGTAATTGGGCTAGTCTTCAAATCCTCCACTGTTTCCCTGTGAGTAAGTTTCTTATAAATGAGAAACCTCCATGAAGCTGTTAGCTTGCTACCTCTCCAATGCTGCAGAGGACATTCCTGGCTGGAGAACTCTCCCATCAGCCTAATCAGGTCATTCTGCATTTTAGCCCTAAGCAGTTGCTTCAGGATGAAACACATTGGTCCCCATAGTTACATCCAATTCTGAACATCCAGACCTGGAAAGAAAGAGAGAGCAGTGCCAATTCAACTTTAAATTTCAAGAGAAGACAGGGAGAGGGCCAAGTCCTAGAATTTAAGGGACTCCCAGAACATAAGGAAGTCACACTTAATCTGATTCAATGTTCTGCCCCTTCTCATAGTAACTTAACCTTCTTGTGCCCTTTCTCCTATCTGGGAAATGGGGATATAATATGAAAAACTCTGGTTTTAAAGAAAGTTTAAAAGAAATAATGTATCTAAAATATTCAGAGTACACTGCCTAGCACATAAATTCAATAATGGAAATTATTAAGGTCAAGATTGAATCTTTCCTACTGTACTAAGTTCAGATTGTTAGTGTAACTTATGTGTCAAGATCGACTAATTCCAAGTGTTTTATTCCCTCTAAAATAAGGCTTTCCTTTAAAAATTTCAGATAAAGATATTTTGCTCACTCAGAATGCAATCTACTGTCCATGTTTAGTTTTGGTGTGAACTTAACTTTATCAACTCACAGCATTATATTGGCATAGGTCTATTTTTCTTTTTAATTGGGAAAAGTAAATTGCTTATCAAATAGGTTTGGAACCTAAAGCCTCCTAACCCCTCTCTCCAAATCCATCTAAATTTAATCCACAAGTAACTATGTTGAGAAACATCTTAGCTCTAAATGTTTGGAAAGGGTAGAATTTCTCATTTGGTAATTATTTTGTTATCTAGAAAAAAGTAAATTAATGCTTATAACTGTAAAACTTGCAATTTAGTGTAAGGATGAATACATTTTCTCAGAATGTAAATATTATCTTAGTTTGAAGATAGAAGAACAATGAACAACATATGCTTTCATTCAACACTATCTACCAAGTGGTAACTATGCACTAAACACACATTAATCCAAAGATTAAATTGCCCATTAAGACACTGCCAAAATTAAGATATTCCCCATGTTCTATCTCAGGAGGCAGTTGGAGTCTAGATTATGGCTGGAACAGGGAATGCTTTCTTTAAAGTGTAAGGAAATATCAGCCACAAAGCAGTGGCAGCTAGCAGGAAATGGGTTGTTGTCCCATGGTCACTGGGACTCATCTTTTCCCAGCACAGGGCATCACACCATAGACCCTTTACATCTAGCTTCATTTTCTGATTTCACTTTTCAGCTGAGCACTCTATTCTTGGGAGGAGCTAGACAAAGAAAGTAGCCTCTGCTTGAGAAGGAGTCCTCACTTAAAGAACCAGGCTGCAGTGGCTGATGGTGGACTGCAAACTGTCGCTGAGCAAGGGTCAAGATCACTAAGAAGCTTCTAATAAATGGCAGACTCCTCAGCCCCACAGAAAAAAAATCTGAGTATGCACAGGTGCTCACCAGTTCAGAGACTCAGTTTTGTATTTTCATTTTTTGAGGAAAGGTTAAAATAAACTACATTATGACAGTGGGGCTAAATCCTTGCTTTTGTTTTATTTTTTGGTGCTATGTATCTAATGTATGACCAAACCCTTCGGCCTTGTTTTAAGAAGGCAAAGAATTCATATCAGCCTTTAAAGGAAATATTTTAAAAATCTTTCTTTCAGAAAACCTTTCTGCTATTTGTGCTTACCATGATTTTCAATGAGAAGATGCCACTTCAGCCACACATACTATTCCTGGCAATGAAAACTAAATAACATTCAGTCAAATGAATTGTGCTCAGACCTGAACTCTGGTTTTATCAGTTATAAAGCATGGGCTAGTCTCTTGGTTCTTCTGCTTCTGAATCATTATGAATGGGATACCTTTTTTTAAAATTTAAGGTCAAATGAGGTGTTCGGTATAGTCTTCAGCAGAGTAAGGACCAAAAGGGCTCAATAAGTTTTTGAAAGCTTCACAAATGTACTACCAATCTCATTTCATAACAAGAGAGACTACAAATCCTATCTCAAAATTCTCCAATTCTTTCATACTCTTCCCTGTATGGATAATGACTTTCTCCAATTTTCCCCAACTACTTAAGGAACGTTCATTTTTGCAAGATTCAGTGTAAATGACACTGATCTTCCGGATTTCTGTTACCACATTGTAGCTAACCCACCACCCGTGTTGGAATATAATTCTCTCCTAACAGAAGCAAATGAACCATAATTATGTACTGGTGTATTATGCTCACTAGACTAGAGGAAATGTAGACATTCTTAAACCCACAGCGCTTACCTTGGTTCCTGGCACATACCCCCCCACATACACACAATACACTCGAGTAGAAAGTCTTCCTGTGTGGATGGCTGGACAGAGGAATACATGGATGTGCTCGGAAGGAGGTGGTGGGTTTACAAGATCCGTGTAGACATGCGTCACATGTGTACCCCCTCACTTTAGGCTTTGTGCTAGGGGACAGGGTCTTAGGTTCTAGGGTCCAGTCTGGTTTCCGGGTTTAGAACACAGTTCCGTGGGGCACCGGCAGGGGGCGGCGTAGCTACGCAGCCGGACGCGCTGAGGGTGACACCCCCGCGGGCCACCCTCACCCCAGAGCCGCGCGGCTCTAGAAACCATGTGAAGCGGCCCCGGCTTACAGTGGAGGACCCTCCCCCAGGTTGGCGGCCAAGGCTGCGCGGGTCTTTGGCCGAGGGCGGCTTCCGTTTTCCGGCATTTTCACCTCAGGCTACCGCAGCCTCCACCTCAAGGAAAAGCTGTTATGGATTAGTTTGGAAAGAGGCAGTGAGCGGCCGAACAGATGTCAAGAGAAGGCGGGGCGCTTTCTAGCAAACCTGGGGTGCGAGCGCGAGGGGGCAGAACCGTGACAATTCTAGAGCTCTGCGCGAGCGACCTAAGCTGGAGAGGAGTTACTCTTTATATCCTTTAGGCTCCTGCTTTTAGGGTGCGTGGGAACATCCCACTGCAATTTTTATCCACCTGAAAAAGGCAAACCTTCACGGGCAGCGAGGAACGTGCGCCTCCTCCGCGCTCTTCCTGGGGCCGCGGGCGGGCCTTGGGCGCGCTCCGGGCTCGGCCTCGCGATTGGCTGCGCGCCCGGGCGTCACCGCGAGGACGCGCGCCTGCCCCACCGCGCTCCCGACCACTCCCGCGGCTCGCGCGCTGCGGACGGAAGCTGACCCCACGTCGCCTAGGGCTCGCCCTGAGTTCCTCAGAGCTTCCCGAGGTTTCCGGAAACGAAACTCGGCGATCTGCAAGCCCTTCCCTGGCTTACGGGACCCAGTAGGCGTAGTCGAGTGGACTCAGGAGGCCACACTCGGAGCGGCTCATTAATGGAGCACAGTCTAGCTAGTCAGGGACACTGTGTGAAGGGAGGTCGCGGGGACCCTCCGGAGCCCTACCTCTCGCTGTCACGACGCGCCGAACCTGGCGAGAGTTTTATGCTTAGGAAGTTTTTGCAGTTATGTGAGTGTATTCCTGACTCCTGGGGCACTGGAGGTATCTTCTCTTTGGGGAAAAGGGGGCGTTGGGGCGTACCCCCCTGCAGCGAACCCTGACCACAGCGTTCCGGCCTCCGACGCTCAGCGCTCTCCCAGGCCGACAGAGCTCAGGGCGCCCGCGGGCGGAGGCGGGGCCGGCCCCCTATGCAGATGAAGAGGGCGTGGCCAGAGCTACGCTCCGGGCCCCGGAAGCCCGCTATAAAAAAAGTACTGAAGATACTTCCCCACCTCAATTGCTAAAGCTTCAGACACGTGAGCGAGTGCGGGTCACGGGCACCAGAAGTCGCCACCTCCGGGACCACCGCAGCCGGGGAGGCAGGGGAGGCAGGGGCGCGGGCGGGGGCGTGGGGCTGAGTGTCAACGCCGGCCGCCGAGGTCTGGGAAAGACGAAGTCGCTGGAGCCTTTGCAGGGAGCGCACTCGCAGCTCTTGGAAGTGTTGTCGCCTCGCGTTTGGTCTCTCGCTTTGCTCCTAGAAGGGGCGGCTGCCTCCAGGTGACACAGACGGGACTCTCCCTTGCGCTTTCCAGATGCATCCGAGATACTTTTGGTGCGGGGCTGTCCTGCGGGGCGCGGCGCGCGGCTGGGGCCAGCGGGGGGAGGGGAGGGAGCCTCTCCGAGGAGCCCCGGGGCAGGGGTCATCCGGGGAGGGGGCACGCTGTCCCCTGCGCAGCCCTCGCCGCTGCGCGTCCTCACGCGCGCCTTTCCTCTTCTTTTCTTTTAGGACTGACCAAGGCCAAGTGGCGCTCGGCGGGCACTACATGGCAGAGGGCGAAGTGTACTTAGCTATGGCCGAGGACGAGCTGTCTGGAGGCCCCTACGTCCCCCTGGGCAGCGACTTCAGCAGCGGCGATTTTGGCGGCGGTGGCAGCTTAGGCGGGCACTGCTTGGACTACTGCGAAAGCTCCACCGCGCACTGCAACGTGCTGAACTGGGAGCAAGTGCAGCGACTGGACGGCATCCTGAGCGATACTATCCCGATCCACGGGCGCGGCAACTTCCCCACGTTGGAGCTGCAGCCCAGCCTCATAGTCAAGGTAGTGCGGCGGCGTCTGGCTGAGAAGCGCATCGGCGTCCGCGACGTGCGCCTCAATGGCTCGGCCGCTAGTCACGTCCTGCACCAGGACAGCGGCCTGGGCTACAAAGACCTGGACCTCATCTTCTGCGCGGACCTGCGCGGGGAAGAAGAGTTTCAGACTGTGAAGGACGTCGTGCTGGACTGCCTGTTGGACTTCTTACCCGAAGGAGTGAACAAGGAGAAGATTACACCACTCACGCTCAAGGTAAAGCCTCTAGGAGGGACAGGTTAGGTAGCGGGCGGGTGCAAGGGGCAGCGGTCAGAGGCACAGGGCCAACGTCAGTGCTGCGAATATGCTGCCGCCATTGGCTTGGGAGCGCTTCTTTTCTTTTTGTTTTTCCTCAATGAGTAATCTGAGGTGCGTGTGGAGGATATGGAGTTTTAGTTTACTTAGAGCTTCAGCGCCACAACTCTTCTTCAGCTTCCTCTTCTGCCCTCCCTTCTCTTCCTTCCCCTTATGGTTTAACTCTTGGCTTTCCTTGCTGGAATCTTGTCCAGAGTAGATTCTTATAGGTGGAAGAATAAAATGATATAAATAATTTTTTGGAGTCACTTTATGATCTAATCTTTGGGAAAATAGCAGCCTGAAGCAGAACTGAGTCAATGGATTTTTTTATTGTATTGGAAAATGTGAATAGATTTCATAGCTGCTTTCAGCTGACTCCCTGTGTTAAATATATATTTGGTGGTTCTCTGTGTTGGTTCACATGTTAAGGGTATAGTGGTAATATCCCCTCCCCTGCACCCACACAAGTTTGTCACGTGAGGTATATAATTAGTAAAATTGAAGGCAATCCAGTTTATACTTTATTATAAACTGTGGAGCTATAGAATGTCCCTGGAGAGACACATCAGATACTGATAACATTGTTTACCTTAGGGGGAGGTAGATTGGGTGGCTGAAGATAAGGCCGAGAGGAAGACTAACTCAACACTGTATGTTCTAGGGTGTCTTGAATATTGTGTGGATATTGTTGTGCTTTTTAGACCATTTTTAAAAAAAAATACATTTCAAAAATCAGACATGACAACAGAGTCTCTTAGTATGCTGCTTCGTCTGCCAAAACCCTCAAACTATTACTTCTAGTTTCTTTCCCTGACAGCAAAACTACTTGTTAAATGTATTTTTTTGGTTCTGTTTTCAGAAGACTGTTTAAACTTGTAGGTAGTGTTTTGCTGAAACTTGACAAAACAAAAGGGAAATGAAATAATTCTCAGCTCTAAAGAAGATGTATTTATTTACTATTTTTTCTAGGTTTGCTCATTTTATTTTATCTTTTAAATTGTAGGAAGCTTATGTGCAGAAAATGGTTAAAGTGTGCAATGACTCTGACCGGTGGAGTCTTATATCTCTGTCAAACAACAGTGGCAAAAATGTGGAACTGAAATTTGTGGATTCCCTCCGGAGGCAGTTTGAATTCAGTGTAGATTCTTTTCAAATCAAATTAGACTCTCTTCTTCTCTTTTACGAATGTTCAGAGAACCCAATGACTGAGACATTTCACCCCACAATAATTGGTGAGAGCGTCTATGGCAATTTCCATGAAGCCTTTGATCACCTTTGTAACAAGATCATTGCCACCAGGAACCCAGAGGAAATCAGAGGGGGAGGCCTGCTTAAGTACTGCAACCTCTTAGTGAGGGGCTTTAGGCCAGCCTCTGATGAGATCAAGACTCTCCAGAGGTATATGTGTTCCAGGTTTTTCATCGATTTTTCAGACATTGGAGAGCAGCAGAGAAAACTGGAGTCCTATTTGCAGAACCACTTCGTGGGATTGGAAGACCGCAAGTATGATTATCTCATGACCTTACACGGAGTGGTGAATGAGAGCACAGTGTGCCTGATGGGACATGAAAGAAGACAGACTTTAAACCTTATCACCATGCTGGCGATCCGGGTGCTAGCTGACCAGAATGTCATCCCTAATGTGGCTAATGTCACATGTTATTACCAACCAGCTCCCTATGTAGCAGATGCTAACTTTAGCAATTACTACATTGCACAAGTTCAGCCAGTATTCACATGCCAGCAGCAGACATACTCGACTTGGCTACCCTGCAATTAACAATCATTTAAAAATGTCCTGTCGGGAAGCCATTTCAGACAAAAATAGGAAAAAAAGAAAAAAGAAGTAACACAGCCCTAATTAGGGATGTGTTTTGTGCAATGATGATATGCCCCTGGTTTTAAGCTTGGCAAAGCTTATGGATCTTTTCATTGGTATGGGAGCATGATCTATAAATCATCACCCTCTTTAACTCCTCTCCCCTTATCCTCCTCAATTGGATTCTACCTTGAAACAAGAGACCTGTCATTTAAAGCAACCAGGTTCTCTTAAAATGAGGAAAAAATGGTTCATGACAATATGGGTTTGCAGTAACTGCTCCCATAGCTTTGCCGTGGTGGGGAAAAATGGTTGAAAAACTTAAGGTGGATTCACAAAAAGGAAAATACAGAGGAAAAAAGTCTTAGCCCACCTTGTTTATCAGTTCAGGATTTCAAATATTAACAATACAGGAAGAAGGGGAATTCCAACATCGGAATTACTATCTGAGGCCTGTAGCAAGTGCTTTTCTGTAGAAAGATCTTGTGGGGCTAACAGAAACAGCTTGCTCCGAATGAACAGTAGTAGATTGGTGAAGTTCTCATAACAAACAGCAGAACTTGTGATGACACAATCCATTAATTCCAGCTGCGTAGAATAGCTCGCATTTTTTAAAATGTAAAATGCAAGCAAAAACAGCTGTAGTGAAGAAAATATGCTCAAGGACCAAAGATTTAACATGAAAATACCCAAGTACAGAGATACAGAATATAGTTATTATATTTGTTACACTCCAGTATACATTAAAGTGCCTGTTGCTTTCTGAAAATTTGAAGTGGAAAAATTATTTTATGGTTTAATAATAATTTTATTTCATCAGGGACTCAGAAGAAAATAAAACAACATATAAGCTTGTGAATGGTGTAGGAAGTGCCCTATTTTTTCTTGGCAAATACCTGCATAAAGTTGACATTGTTGGTGTGATGTTATAGGTACATGTGTGTACTATGTGTGCATATGCATACATGTTGTATGTGTATACACACTACATTGATGTAAAACAATGTATCAAATAGGAAATGTTTAAATACTGTGTGCTTTTATGTTTAGGATTACATGAAACGTGGCATATTGCAATGACGAATTGAAACCCACATCTAAAAAAATTAAAGCAAACAAAAGGGGGGAAACAAGTAATATATTTGATAAGAAGAGCAGAGATTATAGATTTTTTGGTGAGGTTTTGAGTTTTTTTGTTTGTTTTATTTTTGTGAGCCAGAGAAACCCACAAATGGCAGAATGTTTGGCAGAACTTATTTTTTTTAAATATTTGAACTGCCATCTTGACAGTTTGAGCCCAGTTTTTTCTTTTTTAAATAACTGCATGCCTCTATGGTATGTAATCTTGTGGATCATGAATCAATGGTAGGCTGCCTAAATTTCTAACTGCTAAAAATAATTTCTGGTGATCTGAACACTACTTATAAATATTTAATGAATTTTTAAATGAATGCATTCTGCATTTGAGGACCACTAGAATTTAGTAAATGTGAAATGACCCTTTTTAAAGAGTATTTGCACAATTGCATAAAGTTTATATATGAGATATGTATTATATATAACATTTTATAGATTTATGCCAGTATGAAACATCTTTGATCTGGTTGTCTAACTGCATTTAAATATTTAGTACTGTATTTTAAATTTAATCACTTTGCAATAAATCAAACCCAACTTTATTTTCTCTTTTCCAAGAGACCAGTTATACCCTTGTGAAATGAACTAGCATTACTATTTTAGTTTGATGACAGCTAATCCTAAAACCACCTCATTTCCCACCCTTCTAGATACTGGTCTCTGAAAATGCATTTGTTAAAACTAACAGATAAAAACCACATGATCCCCACCAACACTATTGGAAGACTGCCTACTATAATAATTTTCCTGAAGACCCAACCAGAAAAAATTTGTCAGGAAAGAGGGACCAGGGAAGAAGATAGCATTCTCCTTTTGGCAGAGTAATATGTCTGCTATCTGGGCATCTTTCAGATGTTAAATACTACATTAATCTAGGTTAATCTTTCTGGATATCTTTTTTGCATCTTTCTTTGAAGCCTTAAGGGGAACCTGATTGGTTTGCTGTAGCAGCTTCCTGGTGAATTCTGTCAGAGCTGTCACAGCCCTGGCACTGCCACTCACTGTTTTCGAGGGAACTCTTCTACTCTCATGTTGGCTCAATCTCCCTCACCCCAACCCTGGGTTTGAAAAATTAATTGCAAAGTCCTAGGAAACATTATTCAACTTGAGAATAAGCCTGGTACTCATCTTTCAGAAACCAGAGCTCTGCCTGCTTGGTTATTTGAAAGTTTTCTAAAAGAAAACTAAAGGAATGCTGAAGAACAGAGGAGCAGCTGGTGATCTGCTTTCTTCTTATCCTAACTCTACAAATGAGTTGTCTACTATTTTAAAGAGTGGAGGTGTGTGGCTCTTCTATAGCAGCAACCTGATGTTAATTTATGACACAGGTTTTTGTTTGAAGGAGCCTTATTTGAAAATATATTTTTCATTTATTGTCTAAAATATTTATATTCTTTTCTTGCTTACTTCAGGGTTGGTAGCTTAGTTGATACCTGGCATTCAGTTAAAACAGGCTATACTAGACAACTTTCAGCATTTACTTTGAGACTTACATAATTTATTTCTAGTTTGTGTGTACTATAGTCCTGTGCATACATAGTTGAACGTGCAGTGTGATATATGTCTCTGTGGATGTGTGGCCTAAAAATCTGAATGTCTGGTGAGAGAGCTGTGTGTATAAGTCAGAAAAGAACAGTTCTCAACTCCTGATTAGTGCCTGTGATTTGTTTGCTTTTGTGTTTATCTGGCCTAGTGTGCTATTCCTTTGAAATAGGAAGAAGTCTTTTTCTTCTGGAAGATCTTCTTACCTGTCCAGTCTGGCATGTCAGAGAACACTTAGCTTGTAACAATGCCCTCTGAAAAAAGTTTACTTCATCTGCAGTAAATCCAGCTGCTTCAACAACTCCTACACCAGGATGGACTTTTCCTTTGCAGAAATGGGTTCAAGAATATGCTCACTTTGATATTGGGTGGGCTGTTTCAATGTGGGCCCAAAATAGTCAAGAATGGAAGAGTTTCTGTACTGCAAGCCAAGAAGGAAATGAAATAAGTGAACATACTATTTGTACCACCCCTTTCTGTTTGCTTATTGTTGGTTGTTTTACTGTGCATAAGATTGTTTTCAATGTAATGCTTGTTAAATAAATATTGTGAACTATTTTATAAATGAAATGTATTATGTTGAAAGCTGTCAGAAGCTGTCAAAAATAAGCTTTTTTTGTTGAAGTTGAAGTGTGTTAGATGAAACCAAAAAGTAAAAAATAAGTGACTTCATATATAGTACCTATTGAATATAATCTTTCTTTAAGATTTCTTTTAGCATAGCCTTTTCAGTGCTAAGAAAGACTGTATCTAATATTTTGTTATAATACTGGCTTGCTAACAAAGTAAATGGTAAAAGTACAAAGTGGGAAGGTGTCAAGATAACTGGGAAGACTTGCTGCAAAACTGCAGAATGGAGACTGCCTGTTGGCTGTCTCTCTCTCCCTCCTCTCTACATCAATTGCCTACTCTGAGGCATCCTACTATGGCAAGCTGCACGTTGGGGCACTCTTTTGGAATATTTTGACTGTAGTGTGTCACAGGCAGAAAAGGAGTTGATTGAAAATGGACTCTTGAAAACTGACAAGTTTGAATCAGTGCTAGAGGGAACAGATTGTGAATTTTGTTTACAGCATCCAATATTTGGATTTTTTTTGTAAATAAAAAGAAGTTATTTTTTTCTATGGATTTGTGTCTGCTGTCTTTGGTGTTTTGCCCTGGCCAAAGATAATATCTTCTGAATCCCAAATATCCATTAGGAAGCAGATGGCAGGCCATGGAGAAGACCAGCCTTCAGAAACAATCTGAATGGAGCACAGAAATGAACAGGTCGGGCTTCTAGCTACCCATCTCTGAATGACTCATTGAGCATCAAAATCTAACTCATAGTTGCCAAACTTTTGTGCATGAGTTTAGCAGTGTTAAGTAACAGAAGACAGAGCTGTTTTTCAGTATCAGTAGAGACCCATGACTGTACTTCAAGGCTCTAGGAGCTCTGAATAGGCTTTAGATTTCATGAGTAACCCAAACACTGTGATTCCCTCATCACTGATTACATATTATTACTTCTTTGAAGTGCTGTCAGGTTACTCAGTGTTTAATTTGGGTGAAATGAGTATTTGTAGCCAGGAATTGGAAAGGGAAGTAGAGAGAGGGAAGAACAATCCAAGGATATAGTACATTGAACTGTGTGTGTGTGTGTGCTTGATACTAAGATGTCACCCTTTTGGCTAGCATTTAGTACAGTCTCACTTGTTTAAATTGCTATGGGATATACATTATCTGTTAATTACCATTTGTGTATTTCTGAAAACTAGTAATATAAGAATTGGGGAAATCTTAGGCTACTATAGGACATACTTGTGGTTTTAAAACCATTTAAACCCTTGTTGCTTTGAATGCATGTTTGACATTACCTCTATGAAAGAGCCTTTAAAGGCCAGTTTCCTTCGCACATCATAAATAAGGTAGTTATTTGGTTTGATAATGGTAAGTGTGTGTCATTCTCTTTTTTGTTTCAGTCTTTCCATTCTAAAACCAGTCTCACTTGTCTTTGGTCATAACATAACTTTTTAATCAAAGATTGAATAAAGTTGGTGTATATTAAATTTTCCTAGACTCGGATACACCCTGCCATTTCTAATGAATTACCAGGCTGCACCCAACTAAGCCTAGAGAAGAGTAATCCACCCTTTCTTTGCTTAGGAACCTCGTTTCCTAAGCCTTTGAATAAGACAAACAAATGTTAGTACCCAAAAATAAAACCACAAAGGGAATTAAAATCAGAGCTTTTAAATAAGTACAATATATTTATAAATTGTTATACCATAACATCGTTAAATTTTGGAAATGTTAAAACGATAAAATACTTCTGGCATTAAAATGCAATTTCCTCCTTACTACCATGTTTGAAGTCAATGATCCTTCAGTCAACTGGCAAATATATTCAGGCAGGAGAGGGGCAAGGAAAGTGGTTAAGATCATAGTGGCTTTCACTTAGCGGGACCTAGATCTTCCTTTCTAATGCCATACTCATAAAAGGAACCAGAGTTCCTTAGAGAAGTAGCCATATGTAAATCTAACACCAGAGAAGGAAACATACAAGAAGAACCAGAAACCTCTTATAGTTTTGGAAAGCAAGGGTATATAAAAAAAAAAAAGATAAAACTGCAAGGATGGGGAGGAGGGACACAGGAATAAACTGAAAAAGTTCTTTTGGACAAACCAGAAACAACTTGAGCAACAAAATAAATACTTGGCATTAGACTACAACCCAAAGTATAAAATATTCACACATCAACAAATGATATCAACAAATAACTGAGTATATAAGTAAAGTGAAGAGGCAAATTTTCTGTATGGAATTCCAAATAATCTGTGTAGATACTGCCTCTTCAAGGAGCAAAGATTAACTCCTGACTTCATAAGTGTGAACTACACATAGTGAGATCTTTGCAAAGAGCTCAATACCTGAACAGGAAAAGGAAGAAGAGTAATGCACCGCTGCAGAAAACTGATCAGCACTACCTAAACCAGGTGATCCAAGGTCAACATAAAGAGTGTTAACTCATGATGATAGCATGTAACTTTGTGTGGTGTGATGAGAATGGCACTTGACACAAATTTAAATGGGAATTCTATAACCTGTCAACCAGTATTCCTTAAATCACCAAAACAAGGAAGTCTGAAAACTTTCATAGCTAGGAAGAGCCTAAGAAACTGACAAAATGTAATGTATTCTGGATGAAAATTCTAGAAGAGAAAAGGACATTGGATAAAACCTAAGGAAATCTGAATGAAGTATTATTGCGATAATAATTTGTCAGTTTTTTTTATTAGTTGTGGTAAATGTACCATACTAATGTAGGATGTCAATAAGAGGAGAAACTATATGTGAGTTGTATTGGGATTCTTTGTATATCTTCATAGTTTTTCTGTAAATCTAAAACTACTCTCAGAAGTTTATTAAAAATGAAGACTGAGTTATCCTGCCATGTTACTTCCAGGCAATGACTCTATTTGTAAAAATAATAGTGATTTTTATTTTTTAATACCCTTATAGTTAAAAGTATTAGGAGATCTTGTGAAGTAGTGAAAGTGAAATGATGTTGTTTACTCAGAAGTTTTAGAGAAGCTTTATCTACATATTTCAGGGAAATTGAATGGGATTAAAGAATGAGCTCTGTAGGCAATATTTTTCTGTAGAATAGTGGTAAGAATTAATAGTCAAAAATTCTTGAGAAATGACATACTTTTTACACTAACAGAGTCTAATATGTAAAGGAGTGTTGCAGGGAATTATTATTTAATATAAACCACTTCCATAACTAATTTGCTTAGCTAAGCTTATCTTTTAGCATAGTAGGCTTTCAGTTTTTTATCATTAAGTCTTTTTATACAATTTAGATATTCATAATGATCGCATTAATCATAGAGAATTTGTACCTGTACATGATACATGTTAATTCATATTTCTCCCATTCCCCTCCCCTTTCTTCTACCTCTCTTTCCCTTATTTACTAGAGCTTTGTTTCCATTTCATCTTTCTTTTCTCATTTTTTTTTCTTTTCCTTCCTTTCCCTCTCCCCCTTCCTTGTGCCCCTTCTCATTTGAACATTTCCTTCCTATTTCACAATATCCATTATATATTTTGGACCTTATTTACACTTTCAGTGTCTCACACCAGAGAAATAATGCTGTATTAACACATGGGTGTCTGATTTATTTCACTTGAGTATGGTCTTAGGGTGTCCATCCATTAAGCTATAAATGCCTCAAGTTTATCCTTCTTTGTGGCTGAGTAGTACTTTATATGTATATACAAAGTATATATGTAAAATCACATCTTTTTTGTCTACTCATTAGTTGATAGGCTTTTGGGTTGTTTCCAAGATTTCACCATTACAAAGTGTGCTGCTATCAACATGGTTGTCCATATATCACTGTGGTATGATGCTTTTAATTCTTTCGGGAAGATACCAAGAGGGGGACTAGCTGAGTCAAATGGGATTTATAATTCTAGTTTTTTGAGGAATCTCCATACTGATTTCCACAGTAGTTGCACCAGTCTACACTCCCACCAACAGTGGAAAAGCATTCCTTTTTCCCCATAGCCCTGCCTGCATTTGTTATTAGTTGATTTCTTCATAATAACCATTCTTTCTGGAGTGAGATGAAATTTCAGCATTGTTTTCATTTGCATCTCTTGAATGACCAGTGATGTTGAACATTTTTTCATGTATTTATTTGGTATGTACTTCCTCATCTGAGAAATGTGTATTCATCTCAGATGCCCATTTTTGGATTGGGTCTTTAAATTTGACGAGTTTGATCTTTTTCAGTTTCTTATATATTCTTCATATCAGTCTTTTGTCTGAGGAACAGATGGCAAAATTTTTTTCCAACTCTATTGGTTGTCCTTTCACTCTGTTGGTGATTTCTTTTGCTGTGCAAAAGCTTTTCAATAGAATGAGATCCCAGTTGTTGATTCTTTATAATATTTCCCATGCAATTGGGATTTTACTATATTGGTTTTTCCTACCCATGATCAAGGAGTGTCTTTCCATTTCCTCATATCCTATTCGATTTCCTCTTTCAGAGACCTGTAATTTTCAACGTAAAGATTTTTTACTTCCTTTGTTAGATTGATTCCTAAGTATTTCATTTTTGCATGCTTTTGTGAAATGTATTGTTTCTCTAATTTTTCTCTCAGTGAGTCTGTTGTTTGTGTTCAGGAATACTATTGATTTTTGAGTGTTCACTTTGTATCCAGCTGCAATATTGAATTGGTTATTAAATCTGGAAGTCTTTTAGCGGAGTTTTTGGGGTCTTCCATGTAGAGTAGCATGTCATCTGCAAATAATGACAATTTAGCTTATTCTTTTCCCGTCTTTATTCCTTTTATTTCTGTCTCTTGTCTCTGACTAACGTTTCTAGAACAATATTGAATAGGAGAGATGACATTATACATCCTTGTCTTGTTCCTGATTTGAGAATGAAGGCTTTCAATTTTTTGACCAGTTAGTATGATGTTGGCTCTTGGTGTTTCATAAATGGCTTTTATCAGCTTGAGATAAAGGTAATCTATTCAAACTGTTATAGGGTTTTTATCACGTATGGGTGTTGGACTTTGTCAAACGATTTTTTTGTCTATTGAGATGATCATATGCTTTTTATCCTTGGCTCTGATAATATATATTACATTTATTGATTTGCATGTGTTGAACCATCCCTGCATCCCTAGGATGAATCCTACTTGATGATGATGTATAATCTTGATGATGTGCTAAATTCTGTATGCCAGTATCTTATTGAGAATTTTTGCATGTATGTTGATTAGGGAAATTAGCCTGTGGATCTCTTTTTTAGGTTGGATCTTCTCTGGTTTTGGTACCAGGGTAATACTTGCTTCTAGGAAAGATTTTTTGGGAGTATTGTTCCCTTTCAGTTTCATTAAAGAATTTTAGGATTTGTGACATTAGATCTTCTCTAAATTTCTTGTTGAATTCAGCAGTGAATCATTCCATCAAGATGTGGGCTTTTCTTTGTTGATAGTTTTTTTTTTTTTTGTACCAGGGATCGAACTCAGGACCTTGTGTTTGCAAGGCAGGCGGTGGCACCACTGAGCTAAATCCCCAGCCCTTGTTGGTAGGTTTTTAATAACTTCTTCAATTTCTCTGACTGTTTTGGGTTATTTAGTATTTTTATATCTTCTTGATTCAGGTTTTGCAATTCATATGTATCTAGGAATTTGTCTATAGCTTCTGTGTTTTCCATTTTATTAGAATAAAGGTTCTCAAAATAGATGTTAATGATCTTCTGAATTTCTGCAGGATCCATTGTGATTCCATCCTTTTCATTCCTAATTACACAGATTTGAATCTTTTTTTCTTTTTGTAAGATTGGCTAAGGGTTTATCAAGTTTATTTAATTTTTCAAAGAACCAACTCTTTGATTCATTAATTCTTTGAATTGTTAGTCTCAATTGCATTAATTTCTGCTCTAATCTTTATAATTTCCTCCCTCATAAAAGCTTTGGGCTTGACTTGTTATTCTTTGGCTAGAAGTTTGAGATTCAACATTAGTTGCTTTTTGAGCTCTCTCTGGTTTTCTGATATGGGAATTCACTGCTAAAAATCTCTCTCATAGTACTGCTTTCTTTGTGTTCCATAAGTTTTGATATGTTGTATTGGCATTATTGCTTAATTTTAGGAGCCATCTAATTTCGTCTTTATTTTCATCTTTGATTCATTGGTTATTCAGAAGGGTGTTATTTAATTTCAACATGTTTATGAAGTTCTGGTGGTTTCTTTTGCCATCGTTTTCCAATTTCATTGCAGTATGGTCTGATAATATGCATGGAATTTCAATTCATTTCCATTTACTTAAGCATAATCTATGAGCTAGTATGGGGTCTATTTTGGAGAATGTCTCGTGCAGATGAGAAGTATGTGTATTCTGATGTGGGGTGGAACACTGTGTAGGCAGCTACTAAGTCCATTTGTTCACAGATTTGGTTCAGTTTTGATATTTCTTTGTTGATTTTTTTTTTTTGTCCAGTTGATTTGTCTATTTGTGACAGTGAGGTATTGAGGTCCCCCATTAGAATTATGTTAGTGCTTATTTGATTTTTCCTGTCCCTTAATATTTGTTTTATAAAGTTGGGTTTCCCGGTATTTAGTGCATATTTATTTATGATTGTTATCTCTTCTTCTTACAATTTTCCCTTAACAAGTATGTAGTGATCATCTTTTGTTTCTCTTGATCGGTCTTGGCTTGAAGTTAACTTTGCAAATAGAAGAGCTACCCCTGCGTTTTCCCGGCTTCCTCTTGCATGAAGTATTGTTTTCCATCCTTTGACTTCCAGTCTATGAATTTCTTTTTGAGTTAAAGGTGTTTCCTGTATGCAGCAAATTGTTGGATCTTGTTTTTGGTCCATTCTGCCAATCTGTTTCTTTTGATTGGTGAATTGAGACCATTTACATTGATGATTGTTACTGATATGTATTGGCTTATCCGTGTCATATTATTTTCCTATTGTTGGTTGCCTGTGTTTCCCCTTTATTTCATTGCTTACCTTGCCTGGTGGCTTCTTTCTATTGGCATTCTTGGAATTGTGGTCTTCCTTATCTCTAAAACAGCTTTCAGAGCATTTTGTACAGCTGGTTTGGTGGTCATGAATTTCTTCAGTTATTCTTTGTCAAGGAAGTGTCTTATTTCTCCATTCATTCTGAAAGATAGTTTTGTAAGGTACCTAAATCCGGGCTGGAGGTTGTTTCTTTTCAGGACTTGAAACGCTTCACTCCAAGCTCTATTTTATGTAAGGTTTTGTGTTGAGAAATCTGCTGTGATTCTGGTGGGCATTCCATTATAGGTGATTTTTTTTCTTTTCACTAATAGCTTTTAATATTCTGTTCTTGTGCTGAATTTCTGGGCTCTTGATTATTATATGCCTTGGGGTAGATTTATTTTGGTCATGGCTGATTGAATTTTGTATGACTCACTTATCTGTACATTCAGTTCTTTTTCTGTACTTGGGAAGTTTTCTGTCATTATTCTGTGAACAAGTTTTTTATGTCCTGTAAACTGACTCCTGTCTTTTCATTGACTCTGGGCAATTTTATGTTCTTCTTTGCAGCATCTTACAGTTGTTGGATTGTATTTTCATGGCCCTTTGCTATTTTATTAATTTTATTGGTACATTTTAGGTATACAATATAATGACATTCATTATTTGAAATTTGTACCTTTACATAATATATCTTGGTTCTTCTTTATTCCCCATTCCCTTGCCCTCTCTTCAACCCGTCCACCCCTCCCTGTTTACAAAGACTTTGTTTCCATTTTTTCCTTTGCTCATATTAATTCCATTCCCTTCTTTACTTTTCCAAACCTCTTCCACTTCCCCTTCCCCTTTTATTCTAATTGCTGTGGCTAATGTTTCCAAAACTATATTGAACAGGAGTGGTGACATTGTAAGTCCTTATCTTGTTCCTGATTTTAGTGTGAAGGATTTCAGTTTTTGACCATTTAGTATGAGACTGGCTGTTGCTTTTCATAGATGAGTTTAATAAGTTTAAGATAGAGACTGTCTTTTCCAATTTTCTGTAGGGTTTTTATCATAAATATGTGTTGGATTTTTCTGCCCTACCTGCCTAGGATCTAACTTAGTCCTGCTAGGCAGTGACTCCTGGTACCAGTTCATTCACTACAGTAACTTCAATTCTGCCCGAAACTTGTCTTATGCCTGTTATTTACTTCAATCCAAAATAATCTGTTTATTTCTTTTTTTTTAAATTAAGTTTATTGGTATATTTTAGATATACAATATTATAACATTCATCATTGGGTATTTGTACCTTTACATGATATATCTTGATTCTATTTTTTCCCCATTCCCCTGCTCTCCCTTCAACCCCGCCACCTCTCCCTATTTACAAACACTTTGTTTCTATTTTTTCCTTATCTCATATTTATTCCTTTATCTTCTTTCCTTTCCCCTACCACTTTCACTTTATTTCTTTTTTTAAAATTAATTTTATTGGTACATTTTAGGTATACAGTATGTCATTTATCATTGGAGATTTATATCTTTACATGATATAGCTTGTTTCTTAGTTTTTCCACATTCCCCTGCTCTCCCTTCAACACCACCACCCCTCTCTATTTACAGACTTTGTTTCCATTTTTTCTTTGTCTCATGTTAATTCCATTCCCTTCTTTCCTTTCCTCTACCCCTCCCACTTCCCCTTCCACTTTGTACCTTTTCTTCCTATTTCATATTATGTATTATATATTTTGATCTTTATTTACACTTTCAGTTTCTTACCTCAGAGAAACTTCTGTATTTACTCGTCTGTCCTATTTATTTCACTTAAGAGTATCGCCTCAATGTGCATTCATTTAGCTATAAATGTCTCTAATTTCTCATTCTTTATGGCTGAGTAGGACTCCATTTTATTAAAAAAAAAATCAACAACACACATTTTCTTTATCCAGTCACCACTTGATGGGCAATTGGGCTGTTTCCAAGTTTTAGCTATTACAAACTGTGCCGCTATAAACATGGGTGCACATATATCATTGTGGTATGACTCTATTCTTTGGGAAGATACTGAGAAGGGCAATAGCTGGGTCAAATGGGACCTCTAGTCCTAGTTCTTTGAGGTATCTCCATACTGATTTCCACAGTGGTTGCACCAGTCTGCACTCACACCAACAGTGGAGAAGAGTTCCTCTTTCCCCACAGCCCTGCCAGGATTGGTTATTGGTTGATTTCATGCTAACAGCCATTTTTTTCTGGGGTGAGGTGGAATCTCAGCTTTGTTTTCATTTGCATCCCTTGAATGACCAGTGATGTTGAACATTTTTTCATATGCTTATTTGTTATTTCTACTTCTTTGAGAAATACCTATTCATTTCAGATGCCCATTTTTGGATTGGGTCTTTAAATTTGGGAGGTCTGATTTTTTTTTTTTAAGTTCTTTATGTATTCTAGATAGTACACCTTTGTCTGAGGAACAGTTGGTAACAGTTTTTTCCAACATTGTGGGTTGTCTGTTCACACTGTTGGTGGTTTCCCTTGCTGTGCAGAAGCTTTTTAATAAGAAGATAACCCACTGTTGATTCTTTCTGTTAGTTCCTGTGCAACTGAGATTTTGTTCATGAAATCTTTTTCTCCACCAATATCTTCAAGAGTTCTACGTAACCTTTCTTCCAGCCAGTTTAGTGTTTCTGTTTTATTATTTAGATCTTTAATCCATTTCGATTTTAGTTCAGTGCATGGTGAGAGATATAGGTCTAGTTTTAATCTTTGGCAAATTGAAACCCAATTTTTCCAGCACCATTTATTAAAGAGGCTGTCTTTTCTCCAGTGAAGGCATTTGGCTCCTTTGTCAAAGACGAGGTGGCTGAGCATGTCTGGAGTTGTTTCTGCATCTTCTCATCTATTCCACTGATCCTCGGGTCTGTTTCTTTGTCAGTACCATGCTGTTTTTATCACAGTGGCTTTGTAGTATAGTTTCAAATTGGGGATTGTGATACCCCACATCATGACTGTTGCCTAGAATTGCTTTTGCTATTCTGGGTCTTTTCTTGTTCCAAATGAATTTTTGGATTGTTTTCTCTAGTTCTCTGAAATATACTGTTGGGATTTCAATTGGGATTATATTGGATCTATATAGCAATCTTCTATGCAAGGATTGCCATGTTCACTACATTGGTTCTTCCTAGCCAGGAACAAGGGCTGTCTTTCCATTTTCTTATATCCTCTTCTATCTCTTTTTAAAGAGTGCTGTAGTTTTCAGAGTAGAGGTCTTTGATTTCTTTCATTAGGTTGACTCCTAGGTATTTAATTTCTTTGGATGCTATTGTGAAGGGAGTTGTTTCTCCAGTTCTTTCAGTGAGTCTGTTGTTTGTGTACAGGAAAGCTATTGATTTTTGTGTGTTGACCTTGTATCTAGCTACTCTACTAAATATTGTTATTAAGTCTAGAAAACTTTTGGTGGAGTTCTTGGGGTCTTCTATATAGAGTATCATGTCATCTGCAATAATGACAATTTAACTTCTTTATTTCCTATCTTTATTCCTTTTTTTTTCTTTCTCTTGTCTAATTGCTCTGGCTAATGTTTCCAAAACTATATTGAACAGGAGAGGTGATAGTGGACATGCTTGTCTTCTTCCTGATTTTAGTGTGTGAAGGATTTGTTGTTGATTATGTAGTATAATATTGGCTCATAGATGGCTTTAATCAGTTTAAGATAGAGACTGTCTTTTCCAATTTTCTGTAAGGTTTTTATCATGAATGTGTGTTGGATTTTGTCAATGGATTTTTTGCATCCATAGAGATGATCATAGGTTTTTGTCCTTGGCTCTATTGATAGAGTGTATTACATTTATTGATTTTCATATGTTGAACCATCCCTTCATCCATGGGATGAATTCCACTTGGTCAGGGTGCATGATCTTCTTGATGATCTTCTGCATTCTGTGTGCCAGTACCTTACTGATCATTTTTGCATCTATATTGATTAGTGAGATTGGCCTATAGTTCTCCTTTTCAGTTGGGTCTTTCTCTGCTTTGGGGATCAAGGTGATGCTTGCTTCCAGGAATGAATTTGGGAGTATTGCTTCCCTTTCAATTTCATTGAAGAGTTTAAACAGTAGTGGCAGCAGTTCCTCTCTAAATGTCTTGTAGAATTCAGCAGTGAAGCCATCAGGGCCCGGGCTTTTCTTAGTTGATAAGTTTTTAAATACAATTTCAATTTCATTGGTTGATATTGGGTAGTTTAGAATTTTTAGGTCTTCTTTGTTCAACTTTGGTAATTCATATGTATCTAGGAATCTGTTCATTTCTTCTGTGTTTTCCATCTTATTGGCGTATAGCTTCTCGAAGTAGGTATTGATGATCCTCTGGATTTCTGCTGGCTCTGTTGTAATTTTACCCTTTTCATTCCTAATTACATGGATTTGGGCCTTTTCTTTCCTTTCTCTGATAAGGTTGGCTAAGGGTTTGTCAATTTTGTTGATTCTTTCGAAGAACCAACTCTTGGCTTCATTGATTTTTTGTATCGTTCTCTTAGTCTCCATTGCATTGATTTCTCCTCTGATCTTTATAATTTTCTCCCTTGTACGAGCCTTTGGTTTATCCTGTTCTTCTTTTTATAGAAGCTTGAGGTTCACCATCAAGTTGTTTGTTTGAGCTCACTCTGTTTTGTTAATATGAGTATTTACTGCTATGAATTTATTTCATAAGATTGCTTTCATTGTGTCCCATAGATTCCAATATATTGTATTGGCATTGTCTTTTAGTTGTAGAAACTGTCTGATTTCTTCTTTAATTTCCTCTGTGACCCATTGGTTATTCAGAAGTGTGTTGTGCAATTTCCATGTATTTATGAAATTCTTGTGGTTTCTTTTGCTATTGATCTCCAATTTCATCGCACTATGGTCTGATAATGTACAGGGGATAATTTCAGTTCCTTTGCGCTTACTTAAATATGTTCTGTGTGCAATTATGTGGTCTTTTTTGGAGACCAACTCGTGTGGAACTGAAAAGCATGTGTATTCTGATTTTGTGGGGTGGAATACTCTGTAAATATCTGTTCAGTCCATTTGTTCATGGGTTTGATTGAATTTTAGTATTTAATTGTTTAGTTTTTGTCTAGTTCATGTATCTATTTGTGACAGTGGGGTATTGAGTTCCCCCACTACTACTGTGTTAGTGCTTATTTGATTTTTTATGTCCGTTAGTATTTGTTTTATATAATTCAGTGCACTACTATTTGGTGCATATATATTTATGATTGTCATCTTTTCCTTTTGGATTGTTCCCTTTACAAGGATGTAGTGTCCTTCTTTGTTGCTCTCAATTAGTGTTGGTTTGAAATCCATTTTATCTTCAAACAGGATTGCTAGTCCTGCTTTTTTGGGGAGGGAGTTCCTTTTGCATGGAGTATTATTTTCAACCCTTTAACTTTCATTCTTTGAGTTTCTTTTTGCATTAAGTATGTTTCTTATATGCATAATATTGTTGGATTTTGCTTCTTGACCCATTCTGCCAGTCTATTTCTTTTCATTGGTGAATTGAGACCATTAACATCGATGGTTATAACTGATATGTATTGACTTATCCTTGTAATGACTTTTTCTTTTTGTTGGATTCTCCTCCTTTGCATTTAATGTCTTGTCATACCTGATGGATTCATTCTGCCGGGCTTCCTTAGGTTGTGATCCTCATTGTCTTTTCCTAGGATATTGTTTAAAATTTTTTGGAATGCTGGTTTGGTACTCATGAAGTTACTCAAGTGCTCTTTGTCATGAAAGTATGTTATTTCTCCATCAATTTTGAAAGATAGTTTTTGCAGGGTACATCTGGGTTGGAGGCTGTTTTCTCTTAAGGCTTGAAATACTTCACTCTAGCCTCTTCTCGACTTGAGGGTTTGCATTGAGAAGTCTGCTGTGATTCTGATGGGATTTCCTTTGTATGTGATTTTTTTTTTTCTCTAACTACTTGTAGAATTTTTTCTTTTCCTGTTGGGTTTCTGGAATCTTAACAATTATATGCCGAGGTGTCCATTTTTTGTTTTATCCTGGCTGTTTGGAGTTTCTTATGCCTCACTTATCTGTATGTCAAATTATTTTCCCCTGCTTGAGAAGTTTTCTGCCCTTATTTTTGTGAACAGTTTTTTTTATGTCATCTTCACTGTCTCCTGTTTCTTCATTGAGTCTGATCAGTATTATGTTATTCTTCTTTGCATTGTCTAGCATCGCTGGATTGATTTCTTGTGGTCCCTTATTTTTAAGAATTTTTTCTCACTAATTTTTTTTCACTAATTACAATCTTGTCTTCTTTATCTGACATTCTGTCCTCACATTGGCTCATTGTGCTGTGTAAACTATCAATGGAATTTTTAATCTCCTGGATATCTGTTTCCATCTTCTTTTATGTATTCCATTTGTTTCCTATGCTGAGATTCCATCATGTTCCTCAGCTCCTCTTATTTTTTTAATCTGTGCCTACTCTAGAGTTATTAATCATGTTAATCATAGTAATCAAAATGAGAAATTAGTTATAATTTCATTTTTTCCAGACCCTCTTTGTTTGCCTGTTCAGGGAATCCAGGTTGTTGAGTATCAGATTGTTCATTTTGTTGCCCTTTGGGGTTGCCTTAGGTGATCTGGAGGCCTGTTTTTTTTTTTTTTGGTACCGGGGATTGAACTCAGGTCCTTGCGCTTGCGCAGCAGGCGCCAAAACCACTGAGCTAAATCCCCGGCTCCAAGGAGGCCTGGTTTTGAGGCTTGTTTATGTGTCTTCTCATTTCAACAGATGCAGCCTGCTGCACCTTTGTTGAGGCAACTTTTTGCTTGCCCAATGGTCTTCAATTCTCAGCAAGCCGCCAAGAGGCCTTTTCTATGCTGCTCATCACTGTGCCAATTCCTGGCGCAGAATGGTGACCTTCTGGATCCCTCGGCTGCCCTATTGTCCATGTAGGGTTATGGCTGGGGCCTGTGCACACTTGGGATGGTATTTGGGCATGCCTCTGCCTGGGGCCTGTCCCTCTGTGTAGCTGTTGTTTGGGAGGGTCTTTGGTTGGGGGCTGTGCATCTGAGTCTTTGTTTTCTGAGCGGGCTTCTGGCTGGGTTTGCAGGTACTTACCAATGGTACCTGAGCAGGCTTCTGGCTGTTGCTTGTGTGCCTGTGCAGCTCTTTTCCAGGAAGGCCTTTTGCTGGGCCCTGTGGGCACAAGCTGTTAGGGTCTAGGTGGGACCCTCTCTGCGACCTTCGCACACCTATACACCCCTGGTCCACACAGGCTTCTTGCTGGGATCTGGTCCCTTGCTCATTTTTAGATATCTTTCTTTTTGTGATTGCTAACCACAGTCCTGTCTTCTAGGTCTGATATTCTTTTTTAACTTTCATTCAATGAAAATTTTAATTTCCTGGATATCTGTTTGAATCTGTATGATGTATTCCATTTCTATTCTTGTTTGGCATTCATGATTTCCATTATTTTCTTAAGGTCCTCTATTTTTTATATATGTCTACTCTAGATTCCTTCATTATGATCATCATCTTTCTTTGTTTTTTACCTGAGAGATTGTTTCTTCTTTAATTTTCTCTGTAGTGTCATTTATCTGTTTGTTTACTTCTGCTGCTGTCATTTCTAAAAATTCTAGTGGGTAGCTTCTGAATTCCTCTATCCCATTGTCACCTGGATTTGTCCTGGGTGGGCTGGAGTTCTGGGGTTGCATTTTCCTTCTGTGTCTTGTCATTTTCTATTTCTTAAATTTTAATTTGTTTTCTGTGTTTATGCTTACAAATTTCTTATGTGATATAGCTTTATCATTAGTATCAAGGCTTCTGTAGGAGATGTTTATTCCTCAGAGATATCTTCTAGGTGTAGCTAGCTCTTGGTCTTTATGTCTGTCCCAAGAAACTACCTTCCCAGTTTATTAGGGATGAGAATTTGCTATTTGGCTCAGTTCCCTGTCCTTTTGTACTAGACTATGGTGATGAGTATGACCCCAGGCAATCACTGTGTTTTCGTACAATGGCAAACAACTGATTACAACAGGTATGGCATCCTAGCTAAAGTAGTACAATTAGCAATAACAATATCATCAATCACAGCTTAGAAACTGACAAACTGTGGTAACTGCTAACTTGGTACTTTTAACCATAAGAGCAAGATCTATAGTTATGTAACAACATCCAACATAAACTTTTATGGAAAGGAACTTGTATGCAGGGAGTTTCCTGTTGGTAGAGTGATTTTACCTTGTGTGTGTGTGGGGGGGCAGATTTAAGAGGGATAAGGGACAAAACAGAGTGATAACTGAAGAGAAATATAGTAGAAGCAAGGCTGAAGGACAGAAGATGATTACCTAATTACCTGAGCTTTAGGAAAAGGGAAAAGGACAACAGAGAAAGTATGAAGGAGAAAGCAAAAGAATATTGAACCAAATCAGAAAGACTAGTGACAATGTTTGTTCACATGAAAATAAAATATCAAGAAAGACAGTTGAGGAAAGAGAAACAGGATGGGCAAAACAAAAACAATAAAAGTCAAAACCTAAACAACCTCCCCCCAAAATCAACAGAAAAAGGAAAAGGAAACAAACTAATAAAGAAAGAGAGAAAGAAGAAAAATATTCCTCTGTTGCCCACAGTTTTATGGTAGTGCCCAAGTCAGAGCCAAATCTCTGCTGGGTAACTCCTCCAAGTCTGCAGTAGGATTAGTGCTGGGTGCGGTGCTGATCTTGGCCTCTAGATGTGGGGGGGTGGGGCCAGTCTTTAGCTATCTGCTTTCTGGATGGCCTTCCCAGGTCTCCTTACCGTGTTTGTCTCTATGTTGCTCTCCAGTTGCTGTGTTGACCCCTCTCAGACCTTGCACAGGCTCCTCTCTTCCACACCACTGGCTCCTCTCACATACTGCCCTCCTTGTCCTACCCAGGCCCTAGGTTGCTTTTGCTGGTGTTGGCAAGTCAGGGGGAGTGCTGACTTCCCAGCCCAAGGTTGCTTCCACCGCTGGTTGCAGAGTGGGGGAGTGCTAATTTCCAAGTCCTGTCCCTGCTGACCAAAGCTGCTTATGCTACTGGTCACAGCTGTGTCCACTGTCCGAGTCCCTCCCTCACACGCACCAGTGGGTCATAGGGTGGAGGGGTTATGTTGTTCCACTAGCTATTCTCAAGTTGCTGCCCATCTCTAACCTTGTCACTCAGCAGGCTCTTTTGAAACACAGTACATGTGTATTTAAATTTATTTTTCCAACTCAATTGCTATCATTTGGAATAGTTAAAAATTCAGTTTTAAAAACTAGGTAGTTTTTGTAATTTTTAAAAGTAATAATTTCAACTCAGAAGGTTATGAAGCTAGGAAGAGGCCAGTCCTTTTTTGCTTAGGGACATGGTTCACCCTGAACTCCAGGAATTTATGAGTGCAAGGGTGTTACTGCTAATCTCAATGATGGAAAGTTCCCTTCAGGATCCCCTTCAGAAACTATTGATTTTCTAGCACAGTGTGTACTTATCTGTAATGCCAAGATTTTGTGGCATCATCTGGCCATGTCATTAGAAAATGCCTGAAACCCTATTCTTTTAGGGTTTTTTTTTTCTTTTAGCAAAATTCAACATCATGGGATTCTCTAAGCACTGTGAATAATGCTGTTCTGTGAATTAATCTGAAATTACATATTATCTGGGGTTTCTCTATAACTCTTCAAAGAAGGTCAAGGAAATCATGGTTTATATGTTTTTCATTGTAATGTTAACTGTCGAGATAATTTATATCATTCTGGAGTCCAATCATCAGAGAAAAGAAACAAATTCAATCAGGTTCAAGGCACAAAGGTTGAATTAGGGTTTCCAGATTTAGTAAATGAAATTACAGGATACCTTCTATTTAGTCTAAATTGATTTAAGACAGATTATGATGTTTTAAAAGTCTCTATTACACAATATTTCATGTATACTTATACTAAAAATGTATCTGTATTTATCTGAAAATCAAATTTTACTGAAAGTCTTGAATTTCATGAGGATATCCTAAAACCTATTTAGGGTCATGAAATATGGCACAAAAATTTCCTATGCTTTGAGTAAAGAACTTTGAATCATTCTTTAATACTTTTAGTTACCATTCAATACTACAGTGACATAGAGCATTCATAGCAGTAAGTTCTTTGAAGCATGGCTCACTCATTAAATATTTTATGAATGCCTTTTATGTGTTTAACCTTGTACTGGGTCCTGAGACAGACCCAAGAGAAGTGAAATCCAAGTTTGTATCCTTTAACCAACTTGCCTTTAACATAATATAAATAAGTACTAGAAACCTAATGCACAACCTGGTGACTGTAGTGGATGTGTTGTACATTTGAAATTTACTAAGGAAATAGATCTTATGTATTCTTACCACACTCACAGCACTTAAAAAAATAACTATGAGGTTGTGCAATATTTTTTCAGCTTGATTATGTAATGATTTCACAATGTATACGTATATCAAAAAATCACATTGTGTACCTTGACTCTATGCAGTTTTTATTTGTCAATTATACCTTAATAAGGCTGGGGAAAAAATAAGTGAAACATCTGGACCATTGCTTTTCAGAAGTTTAGGTTCCACTTGCAGGATTTACTTGCTGAAAATTATTTTTTCTTAGCTACCCTAAGATTAATTACTCATGGGGCTCAACTCTGCATGGAGTACCTTAAGAGTCCCCATAAAATATCAGGATGAGGGTAGTAGCCTTTAAAATGTGCCCTCTTGGGAGATTACAGAGGTAGAACTTTCCACCAGCTTTATTTGTACAGTATATGGTATTAGCTCTTTGTTTTCTAACACAAGATAAGATTAGATATTTTGCAATTTCTGTTGAGGGAAGCAGAAATTCTCTCTGAGCTGCTAGACACTTGCATTCTCCAAAACTGCTGCAGAAGTCTTTAGGCCTTAACTAGAATTCACCTTGAAGTTTTATTGCCTTATAGTCCTGTTTACCATAGCACATTAAATTCCCTTGAATGTTTCTTTGTTTTCTTTCTTTAACACCATTAGGATTTTTAATTTTTTTTAAGACTTTCAAATTTTTTATAGGGTGAAAATGATCAAAGTATGTCTTGTGCATGTATGAATCTGCCAAAATTAAACCCATTAATCTGTATAATCTATAAAAATTATACATGTACACATTTTTTAAAATCACAGAATAAAATAAAAGGATATAAAATTAAATGCTATGCATAACATTTACATCAATGCCTAATCAAATTCATTCCAACTTAATTTACATACAAGCCTGTGGAATATTTTTCCTAGAAAGAAATAGAAATAGGGCCAGGGATTTAGTTCAGTGGTTCTGCCACCTGCCTCGCAAGTACAAGGTCCCGAGTTTGATCCCCAGTACCAAAAAAAACAACAAAAAAGAAAAATAATAACAGCAAATTATAAGGAAACATAAGTGGAATTATGTCTAAGTGTTTATCAGTATTTATTATATAACTTTCTGTAATCTACCTCTGAAGAGCCAAATAAAAAAGTAGATAGTTCACCATCCTTCTATTCCAGAAAAATGGAGTATATGATATGGTAAATATTTAATTTTTAAAATTTCATTACAATGAAAGACACATTGCCATTAATCTCCCTCAAAATACTCACCTTTGATTCAAACACACTTGAGGACCTAGTTGCATTGCCATTGATGCCTCTATATTCTGAATCAGTTCAAAGCATTTTGGTCATTTTGACTTAGGCAAAGAACAAAAAGCTGCACAGTGCCAGATCCAGTAGATGAGGACATAGTGTAATGTTTTTATGAGTTTTCCTTTACATTGAATGGCATTTAGAAGAAACATGCACTATATTTACCACACCTCTTAAAGACACAAAAGAAGACTTTCAGATCTGCTTCAGAAAATGGCAAGAATGATGGGACAAGGTATTTTGAGGATAATTAATGGCAGTGTCTTTCACTATAATAAATTTTTTGAATTTAAATATTCACAAATGTTTTTATCTCACCTCGCAGATACTTGAGATTGAATATCTCAGCAGTTTTTGAAAATACATTCACATTTATATCTAAGGTACAATAATAGAACAAGAAACTGAAGAAGAGAAATACTTCTAAAGAAGCTCAAAATAATGAAAGCACTCAAATCAAGGTGCAAATTTTGTTATCAGCATAAATTCAAGGTCACACTATGGGTAGACCAAAAGATATTTCTACCTGAAAGTATTACACATAAAGCAGTTCTTTATAGAAAAGGTCATTAAAATATGTAAAATAGAAAATAATTGGAGATTTCATATCTAGACTGTCTCGCTTTCTTGAATATATGCTTCTCTCATATTAAGCCTATTAAAAACTTTCTAGTGTAAATACACTTTAATCTTGTGCATCAAAGAGGAGGAAGGAAAACAGCACATGCAAGACAAGTGCATAAAAGTGCAATAGGTGCCTCATATTCAGTGTTCTTCTGGAATTGGTCTTTTTAGCTCAATTATAGCCAGTCTGATTTTTATACTATATTTGCATAATACTTGTCTTAAAGGAAAAGCTTTTATGATTAGGAAGTTAACCACCTAATCAGACTTACTGAGAATCTGAGTGGGATGCATGTTTATGTCATCAAAGCAGCAATAGATAGCATGGCAAGCGTGAAACAAATAAAATGTGTTTGGAGTCAGTGTGTACATTGAATGTTTCTTATGTAACCACTTCTGGTTAACTGTCATCTTGGAGTGAGCGCAATTTTGTCTTTGCTGCCTTTTCCATAGCTATGTGAGTTTCTTTTTGAGATGTCAGGTATTGTAAATAGCCTAAATATACTATGCACCCCAGACATTCTCCCCTGATCCCCTAATTTGTACAAAACCAGTTATGCTATTAGTCTGAGTCTGTTATTTGTTTAAGTTAGAGACCTTACTGAAGTGGATTTTTATCTGTCTCTCTGGTTACTTATGCACTCATCTGTACTGTATGGTAGAAGTCCACAGACTTCACCATTATCCAAACATTGAATAAATTCTCAATTTCTTCGGTCCTTCACAGCATATTATGTGAAGATTTACAAGGAATCATACAAAAACTGGATTCTTTCTCTAGCACCTGTAGTTTAAAAGTGACACAGGCATGTGAACAATCAGAACACAGGACAATAGTGAAATAAAGACATTGCCTAAATCAGGGGCTGAGAGTGGCACTCAATAGTAGTGTGCTTTCCTAGATTGGGAACGCCCTGGGTTTGATACCCAACACTGTCAAAAGAAAACATTGGACAAACCAGTGTATATGTGGCCAAACTCATTACCATTTTACAACACATAATAGTGATATCACTGCCACCTCCTTGGAAGTGCTCCCTCTAGTTCTCTACATCTCTTGCTCTCTCACTTATTTTAATTTTTTGTTACTGATGGGATGTTACTTTCTTACAGAGATTTTTTTCCATAGTCCTCCTAATTAAAATAGAGTTGCCTCCAACATTTTTACCAAATTATCCTCTAAGAACTTTTCTTGATGTTATAATGTATGTGACCTGAAATTTGTACCTGAAATTGCTTTTTACATTGATTTCTCTGTTTATGGTTTATTTGGTAACATGGGATGAAATTCCACAAAGATAACAACTCTGTCTCAATTACTACTATATTCTTAGTATTTGAAATAGTGCCTTTTAAGTTTTGGAGAGTCAGTAAATGACTGAATTCCATTTTGTTCAAAATAAGTGGTGAGCTCAGTGGGTAGTACAAGTGTGTAATCCCAGCTACTCTGAAGTGAAGCAGGATTTCAAATTCCAGCCCACCCTGGGCAACCCAAAGAGACTTTGTCTCAAAAAAATAAATACAAAAAGAAAAGGAGAGAAATAAAGGGCTATGGATTAAGCAGCTCTGCACTGTCTGCACTCATTCCCTGGGTTCAATCCCCAGTACCAGAGAAATAAATAAATAAACACAGAAACAAAGATGAGAGGTAAAGTGAAATGTGAAATTGGAAAAGTGTTCATAAATATGCAGAAAGGGTGAAGGGTAATCAGGAACACTGCTACATAATAAAAGGGTCTCAGAGATTGGCTGAGACAGTCATTGAAAGAACAGAGGAGAATCCAGTCTTAACTGGAGAAATTCCAGTCTTAACAAATTCAGTTCAAAACACTGAACGATAGGAAAGAGACATTCTTGGTGGAGAACTTAGGGGAAGGAATGTTTAGAAGGAATCTCTCTTGTCTCTTCTTGCTTCCTGAGTTTGTGGAAAATAAAGACACAGCTTGTGCTGACTGTATTTGCTGTGGAGTGATGCTCAGTGACAAGAGTAGCAGAATGCACGTTTTCTAGTGCCCATGGTTTTCTAGCTCTGCTTCAAGCCAAACTTGGTACCTGATAACCTGAGTAGTATAATTCTCTATGTCTCTTATACATAGAGTATAAGACTCTATGTCTCCGTCTTTGTGTTGGTCTGAGTTTCTGACTCTGACTTTCTCTCTCTGTTTTTTAAATTATCTACTATCTACATCACTAAGTACTAGGGAATTCTTCAGAGAAATTTTCAGGGCAAAGAACACATAAAGTTAGATCTGTTTTTCATATTTTGACAAAAAACTGAGGTTATTAACACTTAATTTGCATATTTGTATTCCAGGGTGATATTGAAATTCTTTTAATATAACAGGAGCAAAATATAATTCTACAATTACAAGAAAGCAGCATTAGAATATGTAATTAAATTAGTCTTTGCTTACATTTGTGATTCTGCAATAAAAACTTCCATGTGGTTCTGTTGTAAACCTTCTAGGTTTGATTTAAATACACATACATATTTTCAGTTGTGGGAAGACTTAGAAGTTATATTCCATACACTTTTGAAAAAGTTCTTCAAAAACCAGCCAGCCACAAAAACTGAAGTACTTAAACCAGTCCACAAGGCAGGCAGAAAAAAGCTAAACTCACTAGGGGATATAGAACTCCTACACAACATTAAAAGTATGTGATATTCTGCAGCAAAGTGGGAGCACTTTGGGGTTGGCCCCCTGTCTTCTTTAGAACTAATTTTATTATAAGGCCTGACAAAGGTAGAAATTTTAACACTATGAAATACACTTAGGTGGCATGTTTCTTTTGTGTTAACTTCATGCCTCTGAATGACCTAGTTAGTAAACTATTCACTTGATAATTTGGTCACTAGGTAAGTCAAACCGGCAAGAAAGAAAGTCTGGAGTCAAAAATCTGCGTTATCTGAAACCACCTCAATGACCTATTTTCAACATCAACTTGTAACCTCAGTATAAGATATCTAACTAAAGCATATACTTCCATCAGGACCTAGACAGTAAGTCTTCTTTCAGGGTTTAGGTTTTTCCTAGAATTCCTGATATATGGAATAGCTAATACCAAGACTCATTGTTCTCAAAACAAAGCCTTGGGCAGCTACATTAGGTAGCTACAGCAGGTAGATCATTTAAATGAGCATTTTAGCATTTTCCCTATTCTTCAATTTGTAGAACTCATGTACAACAATTTCCAGAAAACTTTCTATTCCAATGGGAATAATTGGAGTGTCTTTAGTTTTTTAGATCAGTGTGGATCACTGATCATCATCATATGGAGAAAGCAAACACCTGTGTTGGTTGACATTGTGATTTTTGACAAATCTTTAAAATTATATGGTAGTTTTCAGTTTCTTAAAAGTAAATATTTTATCTGGTTGAACCTGCTGTCTCCTTAGACACTATATCTATATCTTTATACCATCTTGAATAAACAAACACAATGGTAGTGGCAGCCATTATTTCCTCCATTCAACTGAATAGGAAAACTGAAGGTAAGAGTAATTGAGTCTGAGTCATTCAGCCAGAATGATTTCAGAGTAAGTCTTGAAACACATTTTTAACTCTATTTTCTTCTGATCCCTTCAGCTTCCCTACTTCTCATCCTTGGCTGTGGATTATCAGTCCTCCATTTTCTATACTCAATCTCTCAATTCTCTGAATTTAAGAACAGGAGACAGTGCAACTCCTCGAAAAAGATGTGCCCACTGTCTCCTGATGACAGAGTTTCATACAGTGCATAATAGAGTAGTACATGTTCCTAGCAATTTGATAAAATCATCATATTTTCCATTTAATCATCAAAATAATCCAGAAATTTAGACAAACAATATAGTATGATTATCTCACCTTTAAAACATAAAAAATGAATCCTAGAGGTTGAGCTTGTATACAACTCATAAAGGTTTTTAGTACTCATTCACTCATGATTAAACTCAGAGTCTATTTCTGTCTAAGACACACAGGAAAAATTGTGTCTTTTGCAGCCTATCTCCTACCAAACATCTATGCAAAAGACAGGTGCATCATAATGGCACAGTACATAGAAGGCTCAGGAAGAGCATCAGAGCTTTTTAAGAGGATGAGATCATGTAAATTACTTATTGTAAGCGGATTACCTTAAGAAAAGTAAGCATGATTTAAATTTTCAGTTGGCAGTAAAAATTCAATAAGTTACTTCTGTGTTGTCAAAGCTGTTTCTCTGTCATATTACAGAGAATGGTCTACTTAATCTTTAAAAAATGATCAATTACCCTGGCCTACATCACTTCTTGTTGACAATGCATGTTTTCCAGCTGGCTGTTTTTGAGTGTTATAAAAATTTTTTTTAAAAGAAAATGTCAGAAAGGAAAGGTAAAGAGTGTAATGAGACATACTAACCTCTTACAAAATTCTGAATAAATTTCTCTAACTTATAAAACATTCATCAGTCTTTTTGTGCTATGCACTTATTTATTGCACTTGTTTAGTTGTACCACCCCAAATATGTTCCTTAGCGTTTCCTCATAATTTGTGACTTTTGCTTAATGATGTCAGAAGCCTTTCTCAACACAGAATGTCAACAAGATCTTTGTTACTTTGTAGATGGTGCATGATCACTGAGGGGCAAGGGAATTGGACATGTGGACTTGGATTCCAATTCTATAATTGTATTAGTTGATGTACTTATAAAAATACTTATAGAGACACATACATGTCAAGGCCCCACCTTTAATAATTTTTATTTAATCAGTCCTGAGTCATGGAAGAACATCTATAATTGTTACAAAACATTTCTGAAGAACACCTCTGCTTAAACCTCTCTCCTTTGTAGGTGCTGATAAGACCAAACCTATGTCAGATAGCCTGAGTCCTCTAGAAAGAAGAGCCTGAAGTAACGATTGTGATTCTAATGATTTATTTGCTAGATACAATCATAGAATTTTGAGGTAACATATATAGTTCATTGCAAAACTGTACCACCATGTTGACTATTACAGCAGTAAAACACCATAACAGGTGACTTGACAGACTTGTCCAATGAGCAGGAAGGAAATTTGTAGAAGGTTTCCAAGGAAAGACTGTAGTTTAGAGTAATGTATAAGAGAAAAAATGGAATTATTTCTGATTTCTTCTAGTCTTCTTTTTTCCCAATTCCAAAGATGGAGTCAATCTGGCTTAAGGTTGTGTGTAGATTAAGAAAGATAGGAAGAAGGTGGTGAGGTTTGTGTCCTATAATGCAACACTGTCACTGCAGATAAAGGAAAGATCCTCAGGGGGTTATTTCAACTTGCTAAAAAGATAGAGCTGTATTTAGTGAAGGCATAGAAAAAATTAGCATAAACTAAAAGGGTGCATCAGATAAAGGGAAATTTGTGTTGAATGGTGTTGCCTGGCACTTGACTCTCTTCCCATCTTCTCACTGTATCCTAACAGTGGGAAGGCAAAGAACTACACTGACCAGACTTCCTTGTAGTGAGGACTTTTCTGCAATTCAGATTTGGCCAATAGGAGGTGTTTGCATGAGATGTGAAATGAAGCTCTTTCTATGTCACTGAAATCCCAATAACAAAGTATCTGTAGATGTGTACATTAGTAAGATCAAAAATTTTTTGATCTCTGGATTGCAGCTATGGTGGCATGATTTTAATACCAAGGGTCCATAGGACTGTCTGATGTCCCCTCCTTTACCCCTTCTGAACATTTCCAAAGTGACTTTGTTCTTCATTTGAACACTTTATGATTGGAATACCTGAACCATTTTGTGTTTCTTGTAATGCACTCAGACAGCAGCACTGAAATCTAAGCAGATCTTGTTGGATCCTGATTTGTGGAGCCGCATGCTTTGCTCCATCCATTCATTATCAGTTTGGGAATGGGAATGGTCAAGGACAGCAGTACTGCATGATGGAAAGAGACAGTACTGGGGTCAAGATTTCATGTTTGAATTCTACTCCCACTAGCTACTACTTACTTAACCTTGAAGAAGATACTTAACGTCTTTAGATTTTAAATGAACTAATGTCTGCTCTAAACAATTTATATTATGGCTATATTAATGTAATGGGCTAGTGGATAAAAAAATGATCTTTTAATAGCTTTGATGTTTTTGAAATTTGAAAAAAATATATATTTGCGGGGGGGAGAAAGAGTTTTGCTGTGCTGCCCATGCTGGTCTCAAACTCCTAAGCTCAAGTGATCTTCCTATCTCAGTCTCCTAAGTAGCTGAGACTATGGTCATATACCACTGCAGCCAACTAAATGTAAAAACTTTAAAGTATCAATACTTAAAATAATGCATGTTGTATATTGTCATCTAGCCTGGAATGAATTAGCCCAAGAAATTTCAGAGGCAAGGCAGGTTGCTTACCACTGCATTCCCAATATCTAATACAAGGCTTCACATTTAGTAAGTGCTCTGGAAAGATTTATAGAACAAATGGATGGATTACAGACACCTAACAACTTGTATCCAGACCATGATTTACAAGTGTGAAAATAACATTTGGCCAATGATAGCTTCTTTCATGCCTGGCCAGCACTGCTCCCTTCAGAGTGGGCATAAGGCATTGAAGGGACTCATTGATTAGATTCTGCCTCCTTTTGATTGTTGATCTCACTAAGCGTTTGTGAGTTTTCAGTGAATTTTTTTTCAGTAAATGCTTGAAACTCTTCTCAACATGTAAAGTTTTCTGGTCAAATCTTTTTAATTAAGTAGAAATCAGATTGTGGAGAACATATGAATGTATACTTCTGTTTTGCTCTCCTCTGTCCCATGAGGTGGTGTTGTGTGGAGAATCTTGGGTTTTCCATACATTAGAATCTTATGTGCAGCTTTTGACAGAAGCTGTTCTCCTTGTACATCCATACTCTTAGAAAGTTAAGTAGGTGATATTGAGGCATGTAGAAGTTTCAGAACCAGTGGTATGGTGGCCTTTGAACATTATCTAGTGGAATATTTTTGTATGATAACGTATGAAATTTTCACAAAATAATTTTTCATCTTACTAAGTGAAAGTAAGGCTGTTTTTAAATATGTTCTATTGTATCTTATCCTATTCTATTATTTTTTGTAAAATAGTGGTTGTGATCCACCAAATTGACTTAGTAAATCTCATGTATCACCAACTATAATTTGAAAAATATTGATGTAGAACATATTAGATTTAGCATTAAGAAATATGATGTTTAATAATGTCACTACTTTATATTAATGTAACAAACAGTATATTATACATATTTTTATTTGTACTACACTAGACCACAAAGATGTATATTATGATTCCCAATTGCATAAGAGTAAAAAGAATGTTACTTGGGATGATGAACTACTTACTAAAACATACAACTGAACCATATCTTCTTACTCCAACGTACATTGTTGTTTCTGTCATACACCTAGTTCTGTAGTTTTGGTATAGCCTTTGTTGAAAGGCAAAACTTTGTTATTTGGGGCAAGTCATTTTACTTCTCTTCACTTCACTTGCCCCATTTATAGATAGTTTGAGAGTGGGTTTGGTACAGGAATAGAGGGAGTAGGACCGGGGAAGCATGGTTTGGGCTAGCTTTCTGCCTTCATTTTGACTGAAAGAATGTCATTTACAGGTAGGAAGTTTCTTATAAAACTAGTTCTTTCAGATTAAACTTTAACTGTATAACAATAGCAGAAATCAATAGCTAACATCTACTGAGCACTCATTTCTGGTAAGCACACTACACATCAATTTAAATTTCATAACAACCTCATGAGTTAGATGCTGTTCAGCCCCATCTGCAGAAATGGAGACTGCTACTTTGAGAGTTAAGTAGTTCCTGGAGGAAGAGTAGGTGGAGGAGCAGTAAGCTCACCCCAGAAGATTGAATCAGCAATCCACAATGTCTTTACATCGTGGCGATATACCACACTTTCAGCTTCCAGGAAGCACAACTGAATGCAAGCAACAAGAAAGTTATTATTATAATAATTTTTGTGGACTCAACTGAATTTATTAAAAAGAGTAATGCTTCATAAATTCCTGCATAGGTGATACCATAATTGAGAAATCTTCAGTTAACATTTCTAAGGTCTCACGTACTAAATGTCTCTTATTACATGCTTCCTCTAAGTTTGCCACCTTCCTCCTCCTCCTCCACCTCCTCCTTTTCCTCTTCCCCCTCCTCCTCCTCCTCCATCACCTCTTTTCCCTCGTTCTCCTCCTCTTCCTCCTCTTCCTTCTTCTTCATTTTGAGCTAAGGTCTCACTATGTAGTTCAGGCTTGTCTTGAACTCACTGTGTAGCCCAGGCTCGTCTGGAACTTGCAGCAATCCTCCTGCCTCGGCCTCCTGAGTGCTGAGATTACAGGTGTGCATCACCATGACTAACTTTGACACTTTCAATCTGTTCCTAACTTGAAGGCTGTCTAATCACCTAGAACAGTGATAGCAAACCTTTTAGAACTTTGAATGTTACATACAGCCCACTGTGACAGGTGTGCCATAGGTTCACCACCACTGACCTAGAACCTCAGAGCTATTATCTAAAAAATTCATGTACTGCATCCAGAAGTTTTCAAAGTTGGATAAACATGATAATCCTTTTGAAACAGGGAGAAATATTAGAATTTCTAGCTATAATTTATTCCTTTATAATTTTATATTTGTGGATAATACATTTGTATAATCAAACATGTATTGAGTCAAGGAATGAGTAAACAGTTATTCTTGTGGTTATGTAATCAAAAAAGTCTAGAGTCTACTGATTTAGTCATTTTTCTACACAAAGCCTGAGTTTTTTCTAATGGGTAGAAATGGGTTTGTAATGGGTTTCTAATGTTCCACTTATCTATTGTTATGTAAGAAACTTTCCCCCAAAGTAATAGTTTTAAATACTATCAATATTTAATTTTCTTATGCAACTGCAATTTGGGAAGGACTTAGCAAGGATAACTTATCTCTCTTCTATAAATGGGTCAAAGCTGAGCTAGTGCATGTGGGCTGCTCCTGCACAGATCTGGTGGTGGTGCTGGCTGTTTTCTGAGAAGAGACACAGTCTTAGTGTCAAAAATTGTTGGAGCTTCTCTGAGTTACTTTCTGTGGTTTCTCCATGTGTTCTAACACGGCAGCTTCAGAGTAGTGAGGCTTAGTACAGAGAAGTAGGTGCTGTTAAGGTGCATGTCCCAAGGAAGAGCCAAGTGGAAGTCCAGCAGCTTTTTCTTATGTACCCTTGGAAGTTGTTCTGGCTACATACTCTTCTTTAGAAATAAATCACTTAGTGAATAAGACCTATTGAAAAGGAAAGTGTCAAAGAATTTGCTAAGAAGTTTTAACACCTCTACACTTTGCTTAAATTTGGATACTAAACTGTGGATTGCATATGTATCTGAGAAACTGAACTGATCTGGATGATCTCCAGATTTTCTCTCTTCTCTTCTTTCCTGGCTCTCACAGGATTGGGAGGTGGAGAAAGAAAAAGACAGAGGGAGAGGAAAGGAGTTAGGGAGTGACAGAGAGAGAGAGAGAGAGAGAGAGAGAGAGAGAGAGAGAGAGAAAAGAAAAACATTCATTAAAAATAGGCTAGGTGGCACCTGCTAAAGAGGGGAGGGTAACTGAATTCCTCTTCATAATCAGGTAGGCCTTAGAGTAAAGGATTAAAAATCCACCAAAATATCATCAATGTCAAAGTGTTGTAATACATATATGTATTAATAAAAATATCTATACCTTTCTTCAATAGGTTATATCAGTCATAGGTATGTGTGCTAATAAAAACATGCACATCTGCCATCAAAAGTTGCTATTTGACAGTTAATTGCTGTTACTAAAACAAAAGTATAACCAATGAATATTCAGAATCACCTTTTTTGTACCTCCTTAAACAGTTCAGTTAAATAAAGTACATTTACAAAATGTGCCTTATGTGAAACTCTTTTCTATAGTGAAACACTAGTAAAATCATTTGCTCTTTGCAACCTGTTCCAGTGACGGTGATAGAGCTACATGTTTCAGGTTTACATGGGTTTCATTTAAGTCATGATTTCTAAGAATAGATTTATTCCTGAAGGTGTTCAAATACTAATAACATCCTCCTTTTACATTTGATAAAGTTAAAACTGAAGCCAGAGAGGAATAAAGAACCCTTGAAAGTTGTTCAGATCCAAGATGAAAGTGTTGAGAAATAAGACGCAAAGGAGTATATTTTATTAAGGTTACTCAACTTTGACAAAGCACAGTTTGAGCAGATGACTCAGTTCACATTCTTTTGAGTAGGACTCTCCTGTGCTCTGCCATGTACTACCACAATACCATGACAAATGATGTTCTTAATTTGTACACTAGAGCAACAACAAAAAAATCCTGTAATGATTTTGGTTACATTCTTCTCCCCAACACCAAATTTAAATTTTATTAATTATAAGTTTAATGTATTATAATGTTCTGAAAATGAATAATATATAGGGTCTTTTTTCTCACATGCTGTTGGGAAATAGAGTTTCTCCATTTTAAACTGCTAAATGGAAAACTGCCTTGCTGTTCATTTCCATCCAGCTGAATCAGGAGCTTAATTTTAGGTTGTTTTTGGGAAAAACACCTATGTAAAAAATAAAAATTTATAACTAATATTATAATAATTTCAGGATGGCTGTTAAATCATTTTCTGGTATGGTTGGTAATTGATATTTCACTCTCTAGAATGACTTAAATACGATGACAACTTAAGACACTGAAGCTAGAGATGATCCACTTGGAACCTAAGATCCTATATTTCTTTTGTTAATCTTTTTTTACTTTGTTCAGGATTTTCAGTTTCTAACTAAAAAAAAAACTTCTGATTTTCAAGTTTACTTGTTGCTTGTAATATTTGACAATTCATGGGTGCATGGTTTAAGTCCATAAAAGGTTTTAAAAAGTTTAAGTCCATAAATAAGTTTAGTACTATTGTATTTGCAGATGTTTTGATGCATGCTTGTGTCCTAAATACTAAATTAGTAATTGTTCTCTTTGAGTTTTTTCCTATAATCAATAAACGTGCTATGTATTTCAATAAAGATGGATGTTGTATCAATACTTCATGTGTAGTATCATATACTTTCTTACCCCAGATAAATTTTTGTAAATGTCTTCATGGTAAATGCATTACACAAAGGACAGGTCCCAGACTTGGTATCTTTTTCTTGTATATTAGTTTAGTTCTGTCTCACTTTTGTGTTTTCTTTTCTTTTTTCTTTTTATTTTACTGGTAAATTTTAGGTACACATAATGATCATGTTGATCATAGGTAATTTGTACCTGTACATGATTTATCTTGCTGCTTCTTTTTTTCTCATTCCCTTCCCCTCCCTTCTTTATCTATAAAAGCCTGTTTCCATTTTTTCCTTCCATTCTTTTTTTCTTTTCCCTTTTTTCTGTCCCCCCATTCCTCTTCTCATTGGAACATTTTCTTCCCATTTCCCAATATCTATTATACATTTTGGTCCTTATTTACACTTTTGGTTTCTTATACCAGAGAAACCATGTGATATTTACACATGTGTGTCTGATTTATTTTACTTAAGAGTATGGTCTCAAGGTTTATCCAGTTAGCTAGAAATGTCTTGAGTTTATTCTTCTTTATTCCATTGTATAAAAAACCTCCACATCTTCTCTATCCATTCATTGGTTGATGGGCATTTGGGCTGTTTCCAAGATTTAAGTATTAAAAACTGTGCCACTATGAGCATGGTTGTTCATATATCGCTGTCTGATGATGCTTTTAATTCTTTCAGGAAGATATAAAGAAGGAATATAGCTGGGTCAAAACCTCTAGTTTTAGTTTTTTGAGGAATCTCCACCCTGGTTTCCACAGTAGTTGCACCAGTCTACACTCCCACCAACAGTGGAGAGGAGTTCCTTTTTCCCCAGAGCCCCACCAATACTTGTTATTAGTTGATTTCTTGATAATTGTCATTCTTTCTGGAGTGAGATGGAATCTCAGTGTTGTTTTCGTCTACGTCTCTCAAATGACCAATCATGTTGAACATTTTTACATGTATTTATTTGCCATTTGTACTTCTGCATCTGAGAAACATCTAATTTATTTCAGATGCCCATTTTTGAATTGTATCTTTAAATTTGGGGGGGTCTGAATTTTTTGAATTTTTTAATATATTCTAAATATTTTTCTTTTGTCTGAGGAACAGCTGGCAATTTTTTTTTTCCACACTATGGGTTGTTTTCACTCTGTTGTTGATTTCTTGAGTTTTCAATTGTGATTTAACAATGGGAGAATGTTTTAGTTGGATTTCAGAGACTATAATATTTAGCTGTGGTAGAAAGACATTCACTTCAAGTAATGTTTTAGTCCATTTGGCCTGCTATAATAAAAAAGAAACAAGTTCCTACATGGCTTATAAGCAATAAATATTTATTTTTCACAGTTTAGGAGACCAGGCAGTCCATGATCAAGGTGCCAGCAGATCTTATGTCTGATGAGGGAATGTTCTTCATGGAATGCACCTTTTTTTCTGTATCCTCATGTGGAAGAAGGGGCAAGGCCACTCTCTGGGATCTCTTGTACAAGGACATTAATCCCTTCCTGATTATTCTGCCTCCATGGCCTCATCATTTCCCAAAATCCTACCTCATAATGCTATCACCATGGGGACTAGGATTTCATTATGTGAATCTTGGGGTGATTAGGGCCAACAATGAGATTATAGCAGACATCTTCATTATATCTTGGGTTCTCAGATTTTCTAATATTTTGGGTCATCACATCTGATAAATTTCCTGTCTTCACATGCTTATAAAAGTCCTACAAGTATGCATAAAGACTATACTCAGCAAAAATGATAGATGTTTCTAATTACTTCACTGGAGTGCATTTAAGAGGAAATATGCCAGATACATTTTCGCAGTTTATGAGCTACTGGAAAAAATATGAAGATTTCACAAACTGAAAAGCTATCGGATACTTGTAATATCTAACAAAGAGATATTTCCCTTTGATTATACTCTAGGAATTGTCTTCCTTTAAAATTCAATTGCACCAGCCCAGAGGAAAGGGCTTTTGGGCCACCATCCCTCCCATTGCTCCCAGCCCAGAGGAAGGGGCTTCTGAGCCGCTGTCCCACTGCTCCTGGTCCAGAGGAAGGGGCTTCTGGGCCACCATCCCTCCCACTGCTCCCAGCCCAGAGGAAAGGGCTATGGGGCTGGCTTCTGTCCCTCCACTCCCAGCCCAGAGGAAGGGGCTTCTGGGCCACCATCCCTACCGCTGCTCCCGGCCACTGTCCCAACTCTCGCAGCTCAGAGGAGGTGATCCACACGGGCGCCAACAGCACCCCCAGCTCCCCCAGTCGAAATGAGAAAACACGTAAATAAGTCTCAAAACCAGACTTCCAGATCACCTACAGCAACCCCAAAGGGAAATGAGATGGAACACTCTGATATTCAACCACCTGGACCCACTGAACTGGCAACAAAAGGGGATCTGGAAAAAATGAAATCAAATAATTTCTCAGATAACAGGAGAAATTGTGCTCCTAGTGCAAGACATGATTAATAAATCTAGAGAGGAGCTCAGGAACATGATGGAATCCCAACATAGGAAACAAATGGTATCCATAAAACAGATGCAAATAGAATTCCAGGAGATGAAAAACTCCACTGAAAGGCTACACAGCAGAATGAGGCAATGTGAGGACAGAATTTCAGGTATAGAAGATAAGATTGCAATGAGGGACCAGGAAAAGAAAAATTTCTTCAAAATTATAAGGGAACATGAGAAATCAATCCAGCAGCTGCTAGACGATGCAAAGAAGAATAACATAAGACTGATTGGAGTCAATGAAGGAACAGGAGAGAGTGCAGGTGGCATAAAAAATCTCTTCACAGAAGTAATGGTAGAAAACTTCCCAAGCAGGGGAAAAGACCTTGACATACAGATAAGTGAGGCATATAGGACTCCAAATAGCCTTGATCAAAAAAACTCAATACATAGGCATATAATTGTTAAGATTCCAGAAACTCAACAGAAGAACAAAGTTCTCCAAGCAGTTAGAGAAAAGAAACAAATCACATACAAAGGAAAGCCCATTAGAATCACAGCAGACTTCTCAACACAAACCATCAAGGCAAGAAGAGCTTGGAGTGACATATTCCAAGCCCTAAAAGAAAACAGCATCCAACCCAGACTGATGTACCCTGCAAAACTATCTTTCAAAATGGATGGAGAAATAAGATACTTTCATGATAAAGAGCACCTTAGGAACTTCGTGATTACCAAACCAGCCCTCCAAAGAATTTTACACAATATCCTAGGAACAGACATTGAGGATCACAACCCCAGGAAGCAAAGCAGAATGAACCCATCTGGCATGACAAGAAATTCAGTGTAAAGGGGGAGAACCCAACAAAAACAAAAAGTCATGGCAATGACAAGTCAATACGTTTCAGTTATAGCCGTCAACATTATTGGTCTCAACTCACCAATCAAAAGAAATAGACTGGCAGAATGGGTCAAGAAGCAAAATCCAACAATATGCTGCATACAAGAAACATACTTAATTAAAAATGAAATTCATAGACTGAAAGTTAAAGGGTGGAAAACAATACTCCATGCCATGGGAACCTGAAAAAAACTAGGAGTAGCCATCCTCTTTGCAGATCAAGTAGATTTCAAACCAACACTGATGAAGAGAGACAAAGAAGGACACTGCATCCTTGTAAAGAGAACACCAAGAGGAAGAGATGACAATCATAAATATCTATGCACCAAACACTAGTGCACCCAATTATATAAAGCAAATACTAGTTTGTGAAAAGTCATATATGCACTAATACAATTGTAGTGGGGGACCTCAACACCCCACTGTCACAAATAGATAGATCGACTAGACAAAAAATAAGTAATGAAATACTAGAACTCAATTGAACTCTTGAACAAATGAACTTAACAGATGTTTACAGAGTCTTCCACCCCACAAAATCAGAAGACACATTCTTCTCAGCTGCACATGGGTTTTTCTCCAAAATAGACCACATACTCACACATAGAACATGTTTAAGTAAGTACAAAGGAATTGAAGTTATCCCGTATATGTTATCAGACCATAGTGTGATGAAATTGGAGATCCATAGCAAAAGAAACTTGAAAAATTTCATAAACATGTGGAAATTGAACAATGCACTTCTGAATAACCAATGGGTCACAGAGGAAATTAAAGAAATCAGACAGTCCCTTCAATTAAATGACAACGACAATACAACATATCAGAATCTGTGGGACACAATGAAAGCAGTCTTACGAGGGAAATTCATAGCAGTGAATACTCATATTAGGAAAACAGAATGAGCCCAATTAAACAACCTGATGCTTAACCTCAAGCTTCTAGAAAAAGAAGAACAGGACAACCCCAACGCTCATATAAGGGAGGAAATTATAAAGATCAGAGGAGAAATCAATGCAATGGAGACTAAGAGAACAATACAAAAAAATCAATGAAGCCAAGAGTTGGTTCTTCGAAAGAATCAACAAAATTGACAAACCCTTAGCCAACCTTGTCAGAAAAAGGAAAGAAAAGGCCCAAATCCATGTAATTAGGAATGAAGAGGGTAAAATTACAACAGACCCAGCAGAAATCCAGAGGATCATCAATACATACTTCGAGAAGCTATACGCCAATAAGATGGACAACACAGAAGAAATGGACAGATTCCTAGATACATATGAATTACCAAAATTGAACAAAGAAGACCTAAAAATTCTAAACTACCCAATATCAACCAATGAAATTGAAATTGTATTTAAAAACTTATCAACTAAGAAAAGCCCGGGCCCTGATGGCTTCACTGCTGAATTCTACAAGACATTTAGAGAGAAACTGCTGCCACTACTGTTTAAACTCTTCAATGAAATTGAAAGGGAAGCAATACTCCCAAATTCATTCCTGGAAGCAAGCATCACCTTGATCCCCAAAGCAGAGAAAGACCCAACTGGAAAAGAGAACTATAGGCCAATCTCACTAATGAACATAGATGCAAAAATCCTTAATAAGACACTGGCAAATAGAATGTAGAAGATCATCAAGAAGATCATATACCCTGATCAAGTGGGATTCATCCCAGGGAGGCAGGGATGGTTCAACATATGCAAATCAATCAATGTAATACATTATATCAATAGAACCAAGGACAAAAACCATATGATTATCTCCATAGACACAGAAAAAGCATTTGACAAAATCCAATATGCATTTCAAAAAAAAATCCCTACAAAAAATTGGAATAGATGGTCTCTATCTCAAACTGATAAAAGCCATCTATGAAAAACCAGCAGCCAATATCATACTAAATGGTCAAAAACTGAAATCCTTCACACTAAAAGCAGGAACAAGACAAGGATGTCCACTATCACCACTCTTGTTCAATATAGTTTTGGAAACATTAGCCTCTGCAATTAGACAAGAGAAAGAAACAAAAGGAATAAAGATAGGAAATGAAGAAGTCAAATTGTCATTATTTGCAGATGACCTGATACCCTATGTAGAAGACCCCAAGAACTCCACCAAAAGTCTTCTAGACTTAATAACCAAATTCAGTTAAGTAGCTGGTTACAAGGTCAACACACAAAAATCAATAGTTTTCCTCTACCCCAATGACAGACTCACTGAGCGAGAAATAGGGCAAATAATTCCTTTCACAGTAGCATCCAAAAAACTGAAATACCTAGGAATCAACCTAACGAAAGAAATCCAAGTTCTCTTCTCTGAAAACTATAGCACTCTGAAAAGAGAGATTGAAGATGATATCAGAAAATGGACAGACATCCCCTGCTCCTGGGTAGGAAGGATTAATATAGTGAAAATGGCCATACTTCCAAAAGTACTATATAGATTCAATGCAATTCCAATTGAGATCCCATCAGCATACTTCATGGACCTTGAGAAAACAATCCAAAAAGTCATTTGGAACAAGAAGAGACCCAGAATAGCAAAAGCAATTCTAGGTAACAGAGACATGGCAAGGGGTATCACAATCCCCAACCTGCAACTCTACTACAAAGCTACTGTGATAAAAATAGCATGGCACTGGCAAAGAAACAGACCTGAGGACCAGTGGAACAGATTAGAAGATGCAGAAACAACACCAGACACACTCAGCCATCTCATCTTCAATAAAAGAGCCAAACACCCTCACTGGAGGAAAGATAGCCTCTTTAATATATGGTGCTGGAAAAATTGGGCTTCAACTTGCCAAAGATTAAAACTAGACCTGTATCTCTCACCATGCACTAAACTAAAATCTAAATGGATTAAAGATCTAAATATTAAAATAGAAACTCTGAACCAGTTGGAACAGAGGTTAGGTAGAACCCTTGAAGACATCGGTGTAGGAAAAGATTTTATGAACAAAACCTCAGTTGCCCATGAACTAGCACAAACAATCAACAAGTGGGATCTCTTCTTATTAAAAGGCTTCTGCACAGCAAGAGAAACCACCAACAGTGTGAAGAGACAATCCACAATGTGGGAAAAAATCTTCACCTCCTCTTCCTCAGAGAAAGGTCTACTATCTTGAATCTATAAAGAACTTAAAAAAATCAGACCTCCCAAATTTAAAGACCCAATCCAAAAATGGGAATCTGAAATGAACAGACATTTCTCAGATGAAGAAACAGAAATAGCAAATAAATACATGAAAAAATGTTCAACATCACTGGTCATTTGAGAGATGCAAATGAAAACAATGTTGAGATTCCACCTCACTCCAGAAAGAATGGCTATCATGAAACCAATCAATAATAAATGCTGGTGGGGCTGTGGGGAAAGAGGAACACTTCTCCACTGCTGGTGGCAGTGTAGACTGGCACAACCACTGTGGAAATCAGTATGAAGATACCTCAAAGAACTAGGACTGGAAGTTCCATTTGACCCTGCTATTCCACTGCTGGGAATCTTCCCCAGAGAATTAAAAGACTCATACCACAGTGATATATGTGCACCCATGTTCATGGCAGCACAGTTTGTGATAGCTAAAACTTGGATACAGCCCAAATGCCCATCAACTGGAGACTGGATCAAGAAAATGTGGTTTTTTAATAAAATGGAGCACTACTCAGCCATAAAAAATGAGAAATTAGAGACCTTTATAGCTAAGTGGTTGCACATTCAGGTGATACTCTTAAGTGAAATAAATAGGACACACATGTATAAATACCAAATAATTTCTCTGATGTGAGAAACTGAAAGTGTAAATAAGGACTACAATGTATAATAGGTAATATGAAATAGGAAGAAAAGGGGCAAAGGGGAAGGAGGTCGGAGGCCTAGGGAAAAGGATAGATGGGAACGGGATTTATATGAGAAAATGGAAATATAGGAACAAAATCTTTGTAAATAGGGAGGAATGGAGGGCTTGAAGGGAGGGCTGGGCAAGGGTGAAAAATAAGAACCAAGAGAGATTATGTAAAGGTGCAAATTTCCAATGATGAATGTCATTATATTGTATACCTAAAATGTTCCAATGATTAGAATGCATAATCGATAATGCAAAATAGGAAGAAAATGTCCAAAGGGGTAGGGGTAGTGGGAGGGGCAGGGGAAAGGAAAGAAGGGAAAGGAAAATTGATGAGAAATGGAAATAAAGTCTTTGTAAATAGTGAAGGGTGGAGGGGGTGAAGGGAGGGCTAGGAATGGGGAAAAAATAAGAACCAAGATGCATTATGTAAAGGTACAATTCCCAATGAGAAATGTAATTGTGTTGTATACCTAAAATGTACCAGTAAAAGAATTTAACAACAACAACAACAACAAATAAAGAAATAAAATTTAATTGTAAATCAAATTTTCTTTTGTTTCAGTTGTGAACTTTGTAAATTACTTGGTTAGAATTCATTGATGTGGATTAGCCTCCTCATCTTCTGTAGCATATTGTGCTTTTATGGTGGTCTTATCCAGACAATTATCTTGTATCTTGGAGAATTCTTAACTAAGTTTGATACAAATCTAAACTACAATGCCAAGGAAATCAATTGGTAGGCAAATCAAAATAATGGGAGTCTCATTTGAAGATGATCTGTGCAAGCCTTTTTGGGAGCTGTCTCTCTGCTATTCCTAAACTATGGAAAGTGCAAACCACATGAATATTAAACTATTGGGAAGGGAAAAGTTATAGCCACTAGGATTACCATAGGCTGTCTTTGTGATTTCATGTAGCTCATTGCTCCACATCAGATTCTGATTCTTTTGGAACCTGCATAATGAACCCAACAAAATTCTCCAACTGACCCTTCTGGCTGCAGCTTTTTAGGTAGAAGAGTCTACTAAGGTTTTCTTTCCCTGGGTCTTTGGATTGGGAGATGTATAGTTTGCTTGAGAAACCAATCTCAGCAGAAGACAGGGTAGTATTGAAAATTAATGGAATTTCATTGGATAATTCTTGAACATTTCTCAACTAAGTTTTTTAAAAAATGTTGTCTTTTCTTTTTGTTTGATTCCCCCTGAGGATTTTTTTTTAGCTTTTCATCTACAAGCCTTTTTTTGTGATTATACCTTTCAAAGTAGGTCCAGGCTCTTTAAGACTGGTAAATCTCAAATCAAAACAAAGCAAAGTTACACACATACACACACACACACCTACACAAATCAAAATATGTAGAATGAAAATAAATTATTTTATTATATTACTGTGACTCTTGGACTTCCGAATTATGTTCATAAAAGTTTAAGACCAAATGAGAAATAAATATCATATAAATTGTTACTAATGAAACATTGTTTTATGTTTTATAAATTTATCTGAAAAGATATGGACACATTAAATTTTAATTGTATTTTAAAATTTTAGTACTAGGAGAGATATCCTTAAATGAATTTCTGCAGTGGAACTTCTGCAAAATTTTTATTTATTTTTTTATTTTTATTTCTTTTTTGATATCGGGGATGCAACTCAGACCATGAGTTTGCAAGGCAGGCGAGGTGCCACTGAGCTAAATTCTTGGCCCTGCAAAATCTTTTAGAGGGCAAATCTTCATCTTTAATAAATATCTTTCCAGCTTAAACCTATGTTTTTCCTTTAGTCACTTTGAGCATCAAGTTTATAATCTACAAATTAGAGATGCTATTTATGCCAGATGGCCTAGTAAGGGAATTAAAAGAGAACTGTTTTTTTTTTTTTTTTAAGTAATAAAGACCCACATAAATATTAGTAGGCTTATGTTTCACACTAGCACCTGGATTATATTAGTCAGTCTTTACCATGCTACTGGCATGGTAATTAATTTGTGTAAAGAGGTTGTAAATTGGTATCTAGATCTGCTATACTGCTGATTCATAAGATGTGGCCTTCTGTCAATCATTAATACTTTGAACATTAGTTCTTCACTCACTTATTCATTCAGTAAGTAGATGTTGAGTCCAATGATTCCAGGCAGTGCTGTTGACCCTAGAAATACAAAAGCAAAAGATAATAGATGTCATAGAGCTGCTCTTCTGATAGGGAGAAGCAATCATCAAACAAATATATATGCAAAAGGATATGTTAGAAAGTGCTAAGTGCTAAGCAAAATATAAGACTAAATTGAAATAGGGCATTCAGGGAGTTTAAAGCTTTAATTAGGGTGATTAGGAAAAGACTTCATGGATAAGGTTAGTTTTGAAGAAAGACTTGAAAGAGGTAAAAAGGGCATGCGCTGAGTGCAGATGGAGAGAGGATTGGATTCTAGGTAGAAAGAATAGCAATCACAAATATCATGCAGTGGGAGTATGTCTTGGTAAGGAAGCCAGTGTGGCAGGGGGCAAATCAGTGTGGGAAAGAAATAAAAGATGAAGATGAAGTTGGCAGAGTGTGGGGAAGGACAGTAGCATGATGCCTTCAAGGCTATTTAAAGACCTTGCTTCTTACTCTAAGAACAGGGGACATTGTTTAGGTTTTAAGTTGTCCTTTGACTGGAAAATATAAAATGAAAGGGTCAGGCTTTATCTCTTAAGATCTGATCTAGCTCTAGGTACAAGATTCTGTAATGTTTGATGGTTTCTCCCTCAATTCTCCTACCAGTATTCCAGGCAGAAAAAGTTGTGCTTCTATTGGGCTACTCTTGGACTAGTTGTTTGACAGACTGTAGGAATTAATTGTTCATGATTGCGGGATCAGTATGGCCAACTGAATCTTCACTTTCCTAAGGCTCTCTAAAAATAATTTAAAGGAGGTTATATTATTTCAGAAGTACTAAAAACTTGGCAATAATATGTTTAAAGACCCATGGTGTCTTGGGTGTGTGTGTGTGTGTGTGTGTGTGTGAATCATGGTGCGCCATGGTGTGACGTGGTTGTGTCATGGTGTATGTGTGTGTGATGTCATGACAACTGTATATTTGACCTCAGCACAGATGAGTAGCTCAGCACAAACCAACTAGTCTTATGAACATAAAGGGAGACTTTATGTCCTATGAATTTCATTTGAGCCTATTCCCTTTCCAGTAGGTGAAATACTTTGTCTTATTGTAGTATAATCACATGGGATTCCAGAGAGAGGAATGTGCTAGTTAGTAAATTACATTAGAGTTTTCATTTCTTTAAAAATGTTAAAAGAAGTGATTTTTCCATTGATAAAATTATTCGCAATGCTAGTTTTATAAATTTATTTTTACACACTACACCTATAAATCTTCCAACACATTGTTATTTGGGTAGGAAGTATTTTATGTGTATAGAGGGCTACAGTACTCCAAATTTTCAGGAGGCTAGAATATGTATGGGGCAGAACAGCTGTTGTTTTGTATATTGATGATGACTGATATTATTGATTTTTTTTGAAGAATAAGATAAATTTTCTTGTTTTTTATATAATTGTAATTTAGTCAAATCATTATTTGGATATCAACTTTCATTTAGCAAGTACAATGAGTTTGATAGAAAAATAGGTAGCATACCTCAAATTCACTTACAATCAGAAAGAAAGCAGAGAGAGAGACACAGAGAGAGAGAGAATATACAATCTACTATGTAATGAATTTTAGACTTACAAAGGGAAACATTAACTAAAGAAGCAACATCTTAAAAAACACCTGAGTGGTGATTACCAAAGTGCATTTGAGTCCTCTGTAAAATGTTTTGAAATTCTGAAGAACTAAACTTAATAAAGAAAAGAACATAATACTGAAATTCACAAAATTGACTTTATAGGCTGTTCATGATTCAGCTCACACATAGATAAGACAATTTTCCTGCATTACAATGTATTCAAAGATGTATGCTTGTATTAAGGTTTGTATTGAGAAAAGCACAAGAAAATTGCATCACAGCTTAAGGAGCTAATAAAAGTGATAAATATTAATAAAATGTGAAGGAGTTCCATGGGCATCTGGCCAAGAATAGTAGCTGTCTGTATGCTCTTGTGTCAAGGAGACCAGAATACCTAAATGTTACTACTATTTGTTTAAAAAGCTTATTTACCATATTAACAATCAGCTTTACATTGTGAAATGCTCACTTTGAGAAGTTACTAATATGAGATTGATGAGTCAAAATAGTAACCATATTATTTGAGAGGAGTCATGAGTAAATAAAACAGTTACAGGGCCGGGGATTTAGCTCAGTGGTGCCACCACCTGTCTCACAAGCACAAAGTCCTGAGTTCAATCCCCAGTACCAAAACAAATAAATAAAATAAAATAAAATAAAATAGTTGCTTTTCTGATCCTATATTTTATATGTATACTTAAAATTACCTCCCACGAAGCCAATTAGTGAGTAAATTTGCAGCTGTTTAGACAAGCATTCTGCTCATATGCAAATCACTAGCACAGAAATTATGGGACTGGACAGATCTTAGCCTGATTATTAGATATCATGTTCACAGCCACTATACCATTGTCCCTCACCATCATAAAAACTGACAAGCAACCCAGCAGGCTTTGATTTACAGGTAGTTAGGCAAATTTTCTTAATTTTAAAATCATCTCTTTTTAATAATAAAGAGTAGTTACATAGTGCTGTTATATTCAATCTTTACCCTATCTTATATGTACATCAGTTAGCTTGTACTACAGGAGAAATCATCCTAAAACTTAGTGGCTTCAAACCATAATTATATAGTATTGCTCAGTAGTTTGTGAGTCATCTGGGTAGTTGTGCTGATCTGGGTGAGACTGCTATACTGTTTGTCACCTGTAGGTCTAGTAAGCATCTTAACTAATATCTACTGAGCTCTGTTATATTTCTGGGGTCTTCTTTGGGCTCAATAAGCTGACACACTGATTTTGGTTCAGGTAATGTATATCATTCAGCAGCCTATTCCCATTATAGAAGCACCATGATCCCATGAGAACCAGGTCCTGGGACAGAATGGAAGAGAGCAATGCCTCTTGAAGCCTGGGCTTAGAACTCAGGCAATGTCACTTCCAATGGATTCCTTTGGTCAAAGGAATCACAAAGCCATTGTACATGGGAGAAGCTACAATGGATGTAGCTGGAGTGAGGAGAGGACTGTGTCCATTTTTATTCTCTACCAAAGAAGGCACAGTTATTTCCAATTGCAGATGAGGGAACTGAGATAAGTGACATGAAGTTTCATAGATTCTCAGTAAAGCCAGAATACAGATACAGGGGTCTGACTCTAGAATTCATGTTCCTAACCAATATGGTACACATTCATTTCATGTGTATGTTTCCTAGATATTACTCTTGCCTTTAGGGAATCAAGGAAGATAGTGTTCATTGTGCTTTTTCTTGTACAGGGCATCCAGCTCCTTTGGCACTATCCATCTATTCCAGCCCAATTTCTCCCCTTCTTTTACCTTTAGTGTTTTCTTCTGGTTACTACTCTTACCTAAAAGAAAAAGTCATGAGGTTTTTAAAGTGTATGCATGTCAATGTGTTTATGTCTTTAGAATACAAATAACTGAGGATAGGAACTGTATATATCTTTATTTACAACTTTTGGTAAATTGTAAAATATTTAAAAAATTTTTTAAATAAGTTCTTTCATCCACTAGCAAATAAATTCCTTTAAATTAGGGATCTGCACTCCAGGTGAAAGTCATTTCCCCAGTAGTTAGCACATGATAGATACTCAGTTAAGTGTGGATTAACTGAAACAATGAAGGAAGTCCAATTTTCAATTATTATTAATAAATATTTTTAATCAGTTTTATCAAGAAAGTTATGATAACATTATATTTTTTGGTTTTAAAAATTCTGTTTCTCTTTATTATTTTCTTATTTTTCCTGTTACACTTTATGTCTGGGTGTATTTATATGTGATATCATAATGTTATAACAAGATTTTAAAGAAATTATTCACTTATTTTGAATTTTAATCTTCAATAATTTCATATTATGAATCTATTGATCTATAAACATGGCTGTATTTATAACTTTTGTATTAAAATTTTTGAGACTGAAAACATGAACGCATATTGGCCTTTACAAAGATGGAGTTTGCAGCCCATTCTTGGCATTATTGCTCTTTTGAAATCTAATTTTTGGGCTCATCTAAGTGCTTTGCCTCAGTTAGAACCCATATACCTCAAATGTTGAAAACCCCTTGAAGTTCTTTATTGGAAACTCTTCTCAGTTACCTACTTGAGTTGTTTGTGATGCTTTTTTCCACTTTACCAATGAGAATTGAAAAACAAACTAAATAAGTAGCTTGTCAAATTCTAAATCAAGGCCAAGGGATTGGGTAACCTAGATGAAAACTAAAGGAGCCTTATTTTTTTATTCCCTTGTTCAAGAGACTAAGAAATGTGAGGAAAGCACACTATGAAGAAAAACTAGTACTTCTCTTAATTATACATTGCCTTTGTATATCTAAAGATTTTTGATTAGAATATATTAAAAGGTTAGAATGTTAGAACTGACAGTGGATCCACATGATTATTAGTAAGAGAATCATTTTATGATTCATCTCATTAGCATGTATAATTGCTATCCAAAGAAAGATCTTATCCCTAGAAGACCAAGAACAAAATGAGCTTCAGTTGAATTCTTCCCTTAGAGATTAGAGTTTAAGTCATCAGAATGCATGCAAGTGTAGCCCCAGGTGAGAACACTGCATTACTTTTAGTCCTTTTCTTTGTGAAATACCCCATTTTAACCCCAGAATCATTCCATGAATATATTTTATTACAATGAGATTCTTTGTCAATGACTGTGAAATTGTATTAAATGAGAAGTAGAATTTTTTCCTGAGAGCCAGCTCAAAACTATGTTCTTTCTGTCACAACAAATTTGCTTTCTTATGTAGTCATTATTTTAATTAATTTTATATATGCAATTGTATCTTTATATGGCTATACCTTGTATTCATATAGTTCTTATGTATTTTGGCAGTTTCTTTACTTGTCTCTGCAATGAGGAAACTCATTCTGATCAGGAGCACAGACTATATTTTTCCCTTTCTCTGTATCATGCACATCACACTTCCTGATGCTCATTTGGAGAGGTCAAGGTGTGTATTCACAGAAGTAGGAAAAACCATGCATGCTATAAACAACTTATGCTAAAATCTTAATTTACTTAGAGCCATTTTCTTTCTTTTCAGTCATCATGTTGAATATTATATTCATAAAGGCCTAATAAAGGCCAATAAAGGCCTAAAATGTGCCTGAAAAACTAGTTGACTCCTTCTAATATAGAAAAGAAATGAAATTTAAGCACAACAACACACATCTGTGTGTCTGTGCCATCTGTGACAGTGTGTTGTGTAGCATGATGTACTTGACAAGGGCTTTTATCTTGACTGGCAGGGTAGAGTGCAGTAGGGAGCACTCTATAGATCAACAGTTCTCTTTGTCATTTTCCATTTGTAATTATCAAAATGCCTGGCTGAGAGGCAAAATAATTAGTGTCCCCTAACAACTTAAATTCCCAGCTTACCCCAGATCCTGAATGAAAACCATCTGAGAAGTGTGCCTGAGATTAACATTTTTAGCAACTTTGAGGGTTATTATTATTAGCTGATAATTATGAGGACTGACAGGGTTAAACTCTGCCCTTTACTACGCTGGGATGACAAATTATCTTACCTTTTTGAAGCACCAGTTTTATAGTCTGTATGCTCAGGGTGATGATATTACCCTTTGTATACTATTTGTGAACATTTAATGACAAATGTAGACAAGATATTGATCACCTATAACATAAATGCTAGATATGCTTAAGTGTCATTTTATTCAATAAATCCTGAAGTTCAAGGCACCCAGTTAAAGGAATTAATTAATATAAGTGATAGAAACTCCAAGAAAAAATATCAAAGAAAAGTAGCTCTGACAAGTTAGGTGAGGGCTGAGAAATTTTAGGTAGAGCAGACAGTAGAGAAAGTGTGTTTTGATAGAGTTCCCAGGGCAGCACAGGAACCTAATTCTCTTCACATCCATGCTCTAAGGTTTTGTTCTTCCTTACTCCTCTGGGAGAGAATCAGGTATGTGGCTCATTTGCTTTGGTAGGAAATATTTTTGTTGGAAATAAAATGATATAATTTATTTGGTCAAAATATAATTTTCTTTATGTAAAATTTATATTTGACATGTGCTAATAGAAGGTATTATTGGTTTGCATTAACAGGTCCAACAGGTATACAAATATGGTAGTTCTTAAAACACCAAGATCATTCATTAACTTAGTAGATATTTGTTAAGCATCTGCTATGTTCTAGGCACATTATTTTTAGCACAAAGAACATATCAGTAAGTTGAATAACTGAAGAGGTAAACACTCCTACCTTAATTTAGCATGTTTTTTTTGTGTGTATGTGTATGTGTGTGAATAAACAACTAAATCACGTAATGATATGTAATAAAAAGAGAGGAAAGGGGATAAGGATTAGTGTGTGTGTGTGTGTGTGTGTGTGTGTGAATAAGCAAGTAAATTGTGTAATGATATGTAATAAAAAGCAAGGAAGGAGGATAAGGGTAATTGTGTGTGTGTGTGCATGTGTGTTACACTATTAGGCTAGACCATATAGGGCCTTGATAAAGACTCTGCTTGTAAGTCATATAGGAAGTTTATAAATTTTTTCACGCAAAAATCTTTTTTGAAGGATCTTTCTGGTTTCTGGATAGTATATTCCAGAAAGGCAAGGGAACAAGGTTGGAAAGCTATTAAAATAAACTAAGAGAGAGAGAGGATAGTAGCATAGGTCTGGGCAGTGGCAGTGAAGAAGATGAGGGGTCATTTCTGGACATGTTCTAAAAGTAGAGTTAACTGAACTTGCTAATGGATTGGGTGGGAGAAGTGAGAGAAAAGAAATTAAGGAGGACCCAACCTCCATGACTGGAAGGTTGAAATTACCATTCCTTGAGATTTAATAAACTCTAGAGTAATAGGTTTTTAGAGAGTACATTAGGAGGTCAGTTTTAGGTATGTTAAGTCAGACTTATTAGCTAGCTGTGTGGATATGCTGAGGATGTGAATCAGACAGTTAATATGTAAATTGTGGGAGTTCAGGGAAAGGATTTTGGCCAGATAAACAAACTTAGAATTGTAATTCTAAAAATGATATTTAATGCTAACTTTCAATGGAATCACAAATGGATGATTCTGAATACTGGATCAAATATAAGAGTTCTGAGACTTAGAAACTGTAAAAATTTAAGGGGATAAGAAGAAACCATTCCAGAAGCTGAGAAGAACAGCCAGTAATGTGGTGGATAATCAGGACAGTATAAATCCTAGAGGTCAAGAAAAAGAATGGAATCAAGGAGAAGCAGATGATAAATTGAGTCAAATGTTACCTGGACTAAAATGAATATTTGATTTTCATCACTGGATTTAGCAAAGTAACAATCATTAGTGACATTAGTGAAAGCAGTGTAAGTGAAGTAGTGGCAGTCATAGTAGTATTAGTGAGAGTTCAAGAGTATTTAGAGAAAAAGTGAGAACAGATAACTCAGGAGAAAATCTTGGCTGTAAAGTAAAACTTAGAACTAGCAGTAGTTGGAGTAGAAGTAGGGTTAAAGAGTTGTAGTTTTAAGATGGGAGAAACAAACAGGGTGCTTTAAAAATGATCCACTGGGCAGGAAAATCAGTGATACATGAGAGAGAAAGTTTCCAAAAGTATTTTGCTATACCCTACCCCTGTAATACACACCCAAACATTCATACTTTCTCTCAGTTTCTATATTGTAGTTATCAAGAAAAGGCTCAAGACCTTAGATAAACTGGATCCTTTGTGGCTTTCTAAAGCCCCATGGTCCTCAATGCATCAAGCCACGTATAGATGTTTGTTTTGATGTTTGCTTTTAGAAAAGAAGGAATGTAGAAAGGCAAGAGAGTGAACAGAAAATAATACTATAGGTATTTTTGACAAATGGTTGTATTTAAACTTGCTTCTTACTTTAATGTCATTTAATTTTTGTAACAATCTTTTGAGATAGGTATTATTTCCTTTTTCAAGATGAGGTAACTGAATTTTGAATGATTAAATAACCTGTTCAAGAATTCAGATTTAATTAGGGCTTGGATAACTTTAAAGTTGGTTCTATGAGACCCCAAGAGACCAATCTTAGGGATGTCCCTGTAATAAATAGGTTTGCTCCAACCTTGGAAATAGATTTTGGCTCTTATTCATTTGCCTACAAGGTCTTATCATCTACACAGAAGACTCATCTTTAATTATATGTGATTATCAGATAACCCTGTGTCTTTCTTGCCAACATTCATTTTTCTTATTTATAAAGAATTTCAGTGAAATGTGTTTGTTTTAAAATGGGTCACCCCAATTATTCAGCAAAACAGATACAATCCTATGTAGAATACTGTTAAAGTTACCATAAGCTTAGTGGATGCTTCTAAGGATAAGATTATGCATTTTCTCATACCTCGAAGGAGTCATGTACTTTTTCTCTTAAAATGAGATGTGTAGAAGGGACTCATTTTTCACGGACATTTTGTATATGTGTGGGACAAAAACTGCAATGCACAGCAGCTGACCAAGGGCTCTGGGACAAAGATAACTGGCACTTACTTTTGTACATGTTCAGATATCCCTCGACATGGCTCAGCCTCAGGTTTCTTGGTTCCTTCCATTCAGGACATCTTATTTATCCACAGTAATGGGCAATCTGTTAGGAAAGTTTTACTCTACTGTGTTTGGTCCCTTGAAACTCAAATCTTAGAGAAATGCTGATTCTGCTTCTTCAGGAGAAGAAATTCTCTCTGCAGTATTCCTACCAATTCCTCCCTGGATAAAGAAGGCTCTCATGGTTCTCTTTGAAACAAAAATTAAGACCAAAACTTTTTGGTTGAATAAGTGTTTGGAGGATAAGCACATCCTACCAATCAAACAAATATGTTCACTGCCAATTTGTCAAAAATGATACGTGGTAGAAAGAAAAGAATTCTTGGGAAATTTAGGTGGTTGAGCTAACAAAAGATAAAAGCTCTGGAACATTCTTTTTTTTTTAACATTCTTAATTCTTTGTAATTAAATAATAAGGGCCATATAAGTAAGACACGTTGTCTTTGGAAAATAAAGTACTCAAATAGAGATACTCAATAAATATTTCTTGAGTATCTATCAACCAAAACAAAAATAAGTTAAATGAGTTTTCTTATACTAAAAATAGTAGAATCCCCAGATTTGTAGAGAAGACAGATTGTTGGGTTATAACATAAAAGCCACATTTCTTCTCTTTTATTTTAGTAAGTAATTATCTCTTCCAGTACCATGTAAAAAGTCAGAGGCACTCCTGCTTAGCAATTTACTGCCACCCTGAAGAAATATGCTTTCATAGAGAAAAGGGAAAAATAAAATTATATTTATATTCTGTTTTACCAAAATGAAAATCAGGTTGAAAGAGTTCAACAAAATTAAATACAAAATTTGAAAATTATTGTACCATTGATTAGTAACTGGAAGAAAAACAGTAGAGTTAAGGTTGAATTAAGTAGACTTATAGAGCATTTATATAAAATGTAAATAAGTTTGTACTATGGGAAAAAACCCCAAAAACCTGAGAATTGAAAGTCAAGTCTATGACTCAGTTTTTGTCAATTTTCTCTTTTTCTTCCCCCCTCTGTTAGTTTTTTTCTTCCGTTGAATCTCTGAGGTTGGTAAAGACGTCATCCAGGCTATGTGGTTTTCTTTTCATACTTTTTTCCTCATCTTGGGGGTGTTCACTAGCAGTTTATTGGACAATATTCATTTATTCATAAGCTACTAATCTTTCCTTTATAGTGTCCTCTTCCATGAGAAAATTCAAGGTATTTTCATAAATGTTAAAGAATTCTTCACTGGATTCTTAAGTAGAAAACTAGAAGCTACAGAGAAAATAATTACCTTTTCCCCTAAGCTTCCATCTTATATTACCTAAGAATATATTCCAAATATTTTATGCTTAGAAAATCATGGGCCTGATCACATATCAGTACCAATTAAATATTCATGAATTCTTATTGTTCAAAGATATATTTACTTTCTTTTGATAAGAGTTTTAAAGCATGACTTCCTCCTTTATATTTATAAAGAATGCTTATATAAATGCCATCTATTTCATTTTTTTTTGTTACCAGGGATTGAATATTTCATTCTTTTTTTATTTTAATGCTTCTTTTGGATGCTAACCCTCTGGTATTTACAAGCTGAAGAGTGCTCCTAGGAATTATTTTTACCTGTTAAGTCACTATTTCCACATTAATAATAGGGTAAAGATATCAGGCTTCAGTTTAGATTATGACAGTACCTAATGTCTTTTCCATTCACTTCAAGTAAGGAAATATCCTTTTTTTTTATGGGAATTTTATGAATTCCAATATGTATATTTTTCCAGCTGTAGTATTTTATTTGAAATTGGAAATGACCAGTTGAGATATCGCTTTTCATATGAAAAATTTCCCATTGCTAAATTTTAGCAGTTAAAGCTAAATTCAACTACTTAAGTGGTATGATTTCTTTATGCAAAACTTAGATTTTTAAAATATTCTTTTCAGTTATTTGTGGTACTTTTGGGTCAGTGAAGCATTAAATTATATTTTTCTCACATTAGGCACTTTTTCATATATGCAATTTCTTTTTTTCTATTATATGTCCTTAAATAGATGATTAAGATCAATAGGAATTCTCTTGCTTAATACTGCTACAATGAAGCCCTTCTATCTGGTACTAGTTTGTGATTCCAAGTGAGACTTCTTGCCTGCAAATGTTTATAGAAGATCCATCTTGGTAATCCAATAGCAGTTAACCCTTATCTTTGTTTTTTTTCAAGTAAATTATATTCCTGTTTTACATCTGAGAGACTAACTAGCTCAACCACACATGCAGGTCTAAGTGAAAGGTTGTTAGACTCACATGGAAACACTTTTTTAGGTTATTGTTAAGGAATCTCCCCTTGCTTCAAAGGAGACCATGTTTTTCAGTGAGAATCATGCTTAAGCGGGTGTCAGGATCTTTTTAATTGTCAGCTTTGCCATAACAAATTAATTAAAGTAGTTAATCTACTTAGCTCAGATTTTGCATCTGTAAAATATGGAACTGGATGAAAGAATTCTGCAGTTTCTAGTTGGGGTTGGAAATGACTTTCTTTTCTCTACAGGTTATTCATTTATTTTTCAGGGATTTTGTGGTTGATAAAGTCCTTTAGAGCAACTTCTTAGAAATTAGGAAGGTTTGAGTATTCATAACTCCAAGAGGACAAACTTTGAAATTCTCCCCATTCTGAGCATTCTTTTTGAGGGAACTCACTGATTGGGTCTGGGGCAGCTAATTGATTGTAATTGCAGGAGTTAATGATGGACATTCTTATCTCTCATCCTAGGAAAGAATTGTCCCCATGAAAATGTAGTTGTAGGAATTTAATTAGACCCCAGAGGAACTTGCATTTGGCATCTATACAAAATAATTTGAAGCTGAATGAAAATATAATCTTACTGTCTTGTTTATTGTCTTAGTTTAATGTTTTTTTCCCCTCCCATGTCTACTTATTTAAAGATTCAAAGTTCTAAAGATAACTTCCCATTCTGTTGGACAGGCCATCTAGTTTCCGGTTAACAGGGAGCACAGTCAATAGTATCACACATTGAATGGGCCACCATTAACTTTTCATTGAAATCTAAGAAATGTCAACTCCTGATGAACGCCTTTCATATTAAGTCTGTGTTTCAAATAGGAAACTAGATGTCAGACGTAGTAATTAATGTCACTGTGTCTTATGAAAAAAGTTCAAATTTAGTGGAAACCTGGATGCACTTCTTTCCTCGGTGTCATGAAGACAGTAAAAAATTTTTCTTATTCATCTTCGTTAGTACATCACTTACTTTCATAATGATGAAATTTTGCTAACCACTGCTTTATACTTGTGAAGTACCCCTGTGCCCCCAGTACTGGGGATTGAGCCTAGGGCCTTCACACAGAGCCATATTCTCCAGATCATTTTAATTTTTTACTTTCATGCAGGGTCTCACTAATTTTCCCAGGGGGAACTCAAATATTCAATCCTCCTGCCTCACTTCTCAAAGTGATGGAGTACAGTTGTGCGCCACCACACCCAGCTAAAGTATTACTTTTTAAAAATTGAAGCCATGTGAGAAAGAAACATGGCAAATATTTAAATATGAGTTCTATAGATTCCAATTCAAAACTCTGGTCCCAGGAAAGTAGCTCATTGTATTAATGTAATTTTTGCTATCTTCTATATGCAACACAAAATATTTCAAATATACATGTACACATTAACTCATATGAACTCACTAAGATTAAGTAAGGGAAAGTTACATGGTTTTGGTTACATATGGTTATATAAAGATTGTTTTGTATCTCTGGTTACAATCTGCAATAATATAAGAATTAATGAATAATAATGTAAGAATTAATGAATATGAATAAATATGAATAATGAATAATAGTGTTAGAATTAATTTGTCTGTTATGAAAGTTAGAAGAAAGGGACTAAGTTTATATTTACAAATAGTTTACTAATAATACTCTACAATGAATTTCAGGAGTATTTTACCCTGACTGTATTAGTTTATCAAAAACTGTGAAGATGACAGAAGGGGAAAATGTACTGTCCTATTCTAATATGCTTTTGATATTTTTACATAATCATCTCTCCTCCTTCATGAATCTGAACTATTAGATAAAAAAATAAGTTATGCAAGCTTATGCAATAGAATTTACTGCAAAAAATGCTTTGCCTTCCAACTTTAAAGATCATATACAATAGTTTATCATCTATTAATAATGAGGTTTTTAAAAATATCATATTGAGTTAAATACAATTCAAAAATAAAATAACAGTTTTGAAACTCAGTTCAGTGGTAAGCATTCATTACTATTTGTTCAGTGGAGAATTCAAACCTTTCCCTTATGTTGTTTATGGCTTTACATCTTCAAACTCAAGCATTCTCTAAAAATCTGCTTGTGTCATTTCTACTTCAAATATTATTATGAAGGACAAAAAATGTAGCCTGCAGTTGTAGGTGATTATGATTACAGAGTCAGGAGAATAGTGGAATAATCTAAAAAGCAGCACAGTTTGGGTGTATGCATAGAGTCTCAGTTCTGAAGTGAATGGATTTTTATGTTCTGAGGCTGTCATGTTACTGCCGTCAGACTCTAGTCATCCATTGATAATGACAATTGCATTGATTGCCTCAGTATCAGCTGACCTCCTGTGACTAAGCATCTTTACACAGCAGACAGTTCATTCAAAAATTAGACCTAGAATTGATGATATTTTATTCTCATTCAATGCCCAAAGTTTCCATAAATTTTAGACTGGAATGTTGTTTTGAGACAGTGCATTTTTTGAGGTAGAGAAATGATGCTCTATATTCCAGATACTTAAATAGCCTTTTTAGGCTTTCATAATTCTTTCCATAGACACATATTGTTAGTTTTACAAGTGTCATTTAAGCTATTTATGATTGAGAGTATAAATTATACCAGTTCAAATTGAAAGAGTTTTATTTAAGAGTGATTGATTCTCTTCCTCTCTCCAGCCCTCTCCTCTGTTACTTCAAAATTTTCTTTAATTTTGGGAAGTTAATTAGTAATGAAATTTATTAGATATAAAACAAATCAAAACATATGGTCTCCATGTTGATATGAAGATGAGAAGCTTATAGATCACAGAACCAATCAGTAAAAGGATAGGATAGCAAAGTGTATACAAGTTGAGACTGTGGAGCAAAGCAAGTGTGCATTTGATTGAGTTGAAAAATTTGTTGCTTTTAGTTGTGATTTTGGATAAGGTATTTTATTCCTTAAAGTCCATTTTCCACATATATAAAATCGTATTAGTAATGCCTTTTTTGTAGAACTTGCTTTTTTAAGGACCTTAATTTTTTAGAGCAGTTTTAGGTTCACAACAAAATTGACCGGAAAGTAGAATTCCCATATACTCTCTGCCTCCAAGCATGCATAACTTCCAACTTTATCAGCATTTCTTACTAGAGTGCTATATTTATTACAACATAAGTACCTAGAATTACAAATCATTATCACCAAAAGTCTATAGTTTACATTAGGGTTCAATCTAGATGTTGTACATTCTTTGAGTTTTTGACAGAGTGACATTTATTTACCACTATAGTTTTATGTAGAATAATTTCACTGCTATAAACATCTTTTACACTTTACCTACTTTCCTCTGTCTCCTAACACTTCACAACCACTGATCTTTTTTACCATCTATAGTTTTGCCTTTTTAAAAGAATGTCCCATAGTTGGAATTATACAGTATATATACCCTTTTCAAATTGGCCTCTTCCACTTAACCATATGCATTAAATTTCCTCTGTGTTGCTTTATGGCTTGATAACTCATTTCTATGTAGAACTGTGTTGTATTCCATTGAATGCATGTACCACAGTTTATTTATTTACTCACTGAAGGATATCTTTGTTGCTTCCAAGTTCTAGCAATTATAAATAAATTCTGTAAATTTATGTAGATTTTTATGGCAATGAGTTTTCATTTTATTTGAGTAAACATCAAAGAGAATGATTGCTGGATTAAATGTTGAGTATATTCAGTTTTTTAAGAAGTTTTCAAACTACTTTTTAAAGAGGCCAAACCATTTGTAGTCCCACCAGAAATGAATGAAATTTCCTATTGCTCTATAATTTATGTTGCCTGACCCAGTGTTCTGGGTTTTGGCAACTCTAACATGTGTGTTTTGTAGTGTTTTTGTCAACAGAAAAATAAATAGGCACTTAGAGTACATTACAAATTCTAAATATATTTGTATTGCTTATTATTATTCTATTATGCTAAGCCAGTGAAAAAACCCCAATAAGAAAGACTTTTAGACTTTTGCTTATGGCCACTGTGGGCTAAGAAAAGGGATATTCTCCTACTACCACAAACAGAAAACTATGTAAAATGTATAAAACAACTATTATTAAATATTGAGCCAAAAGCAATGTAAGAATGTGACTCCTGAGAGAAGGAAAACAAACGAAATAAATTCTATCATAATGACTCTGGCTTTCTTCCTGGAGATCCACTCTGGAATATGGTATAAGGAGGGGCATTCAAAGCCAAGGAGGTTGTCTTACTGAGGAAACATGATAGATTCCAAGGAGGCTATGATAGGCCCCCTGAGCCGTACCCCTGCTCAAGCAGACCCACTGTCCACATCCACAGGAGCACAGAGATAACAAGAAGCCAGCAGCTGTCCTACTGGTCTCACCACCACCCTGTTTATAAGCCAGCCCCAGGCCCATCACCCATGAGACACTAAAATTTTCCACCCTCTTGACCAGTGCCCCCTCCCCTACCTAAAATTCTCCATATAATCACGAGCACCCTCCTCTCAGTGCCAATGACCTTCTCACCCTTGGCCCATCTGCACCCAGATGGCAATAAACTCTTCGTATGTTGCTTAGACTTTGCCTGCCTTGGTGGTCTCAATATTGCCTCGGTCTGACCTTAGAGGCTACATTAACTGGAAGTTTTCAATGCAGAATGCAGAAAAGGAAAAACTAAGAACAAAATCAGTTTACTTGAGATTTTGATGAATCCTAAATTGTGCAAATATATAATGAAACTTGACAAAGCCAGGCAAAGAAAAAACAAGGAGTTTTTCTTTTTTTATGACAAAAGGGAGATGTTTGAGCTATGGTAAACCAAAATGGAGAGTTCTTATTAATCATCAAGAATTCACAGGTAATTTAGAAGGGTCATCCGTTTATATAGGCCTAGCTACCTCTTGAATAAAGATGATTTTGACTCACCTTTAGAAGAAAACAAGTCTAAGAAGTCAAGTAATAAACAAATAATTCAATTGTTTTTGAAAACAAATCTCAATACATTTTTTAAAAAATCCAGACACTCATTGTTTTAACTGCCAATGTCCAGCATTCAATCAAGTAGAACAAGAACCAGAACCAAAACAGAATGTCCCATACCCAAAAAAATATCAGTCAGCAGGAATTACAATGATGGGATTAGCAGACAAGACTTTTATTTATTTACTTGCATTTTATAAATGATGAGTAAAAATCATACACATTATTCTGTCATATATATATAATTTTTGTATACATATATATACAATAAAAATAATATACATTATTCTGTCATATATATAATTTTTGTATATATATATATATAGGAGTGGTTAAACAAGCTCTGTAACATACTCTTTAACATGTATATTACTTTGTAAGTAATTTTTTGTGATGAGAACGCTTAAAATAGACTTAAAATTTTCAATAATATAACATCACATATAAATAGGTCTCTTGGACTTATTCCTTCTAACTACATTGTTCCTTTGAAAACTAGCTATCTGCCCATCCTTCAGCCTCTTTAAGCATTATGGTAGTCTGATTTCCATGGGATTAACTTTTTTAGATTTTACATATTAGTAAGATCATACAGTACTTGTCTTTCTGTGCCAGACTTATTTCACTTAACATAATGTCCTCCAAGTCTATTAATGTTGCAAAAGACAGGGTTCCATGCTTTTTAATGGCTAAGTAATATTTCACTGTTCATATATATCACATTTTCTGTTTTTATTCATCCATTGATGGTTGATTAGGTTGATTCTGTATCCTGACTATTGTGAATAAATTGTCCAACAATAAACATGGGAACACAGATGTGTCTTTAATATAATTATTTTATTTCCTTTATGTAATATCCAGCTGTGGAATTGCTGGATCACACTGTAGTTCTGTTTGCTTTTTTGAGGGATTTCTATATTATTTCCCATAATGATTTCACTGATTTACATACTCACCAGGAATGTTTAAGGGTTCTCCTCTCTTTTTATCATTGCTAGCATTTGTTATTTTTTTATGATAATAGCTATTCTAACTAGTGTGTTGATATTTCATTGTGGTTTTGATTTGCATTTCCCTGAGGATAAGTGATATTGAAGACTATATATATCTGTTGGCCATTTGAATATATTCTTTTGATAAAAACATCAATTCAAATATCTATTCAAGTGTCTTTTGTTCATTTTTAATTGGATTGTTTTTTCTGCCATTAACTTGTTTGCAATGTATCTTAGTTACTTTTTTCATTGTTGAGACAAAATATCCAACACCCAAAGTTAAAGAAGGAAGAGTTTATTTTGGCTCACTCCATTTGTAGAGGTTTCAGTCCATAGTCACCTGACTCCAAGGCAGGGTGGCATGGCATAGCTGCATCACAAAAAGAGCTAGTATATAGCAGGGCAGGCAGAAAGCAGACAGCAGGCAGTAAGCAGCAAACAGAAGCAGCAAGCTTGCCTTTCCTCTCTCCCTTTATAGTCCATCCAGGCTATAAACCTATTGATTGGTTCCGCCTATACCCATAGTGGGGCTTCCATTATTCATACCCTTAATTTCAGTATCACAACCTTAATCCAAATTTACATACCTTAGATCCAGCAAGGTCCAACAAGCCCTACCTATAACCACATGAGGCTCTGGGGAGACATTTAAATATAAACCATAACATATTTCTTATAAATTCTATATGATAACCTCTTGTCAAACTATAGTTTGTAAATATTTTCTTCCATTCTGTAGGTTGTCTCTGTTTTGTTGACTTAGTCCATTTTGACCTTATTTCTCATATATGAGATGATGATCTAATTTTATTGTTTTTTGTGTGAAAGTCCAGTTTACCCAGTGCCAGTTATTGAAGAGACTTTCCTTTCTCCATTATTTGTCTTACCATCTTTGTAAAACATCAGTTGTCCATACATGGATGAATTTATTTCTGGGATTTTTATCCTGTTTTGTTAGTCTATGTGTCTGTTTATATTCCAGTACCATGCAGTTTTGATTACTATAGCTTTATAATAAATTTTGGATCAGATAGTATGATCCTTTAGCTTTTTTTTTTTTTTTTTTTTTTTCCTCAAGATTACTTTGGCTATTCAAGATCATCAGTAGTTTTGTATCAATTTTAAAATTGCCTTTTCTATTTCTGTGAAAAATATTAAAATTTTGATAAGGATTACATGGAATCTGTAGATTGTTTTCCATTTTTAAGTACTGTTAACCATATTTATTTTCCCACTCCACAAATATGGGGCATTTCTATTTATGTCTTTTTAAACTTATTTAATCATCATTTCATAGTTTTCAGTATACAGATATTTTACTTCCTTAATTAAATTTATTCCTAAGTATTTTTGATAGCTATTATTATACAGGTTATTGTTTTCTTAATTTTTTCCTTTGATAGTTTATTGTTAGTTTATAGATATTTTAATGATTTATATGTTGATTTTATATCCTGCAATTTTACTAAATTTATTAATTCTAGCAGTTATTTTTTGGAGTTGTTACTCTTTTCTATATATAGGATCCTGATATCTTTAGAGACAATTTTAAGATATTTGTTTTAACATAATTTTTAGAAATTTTTAATCTTGAAAAGATCTTGTATTTTTCAACATCCTTTTCTGTATCTACTGAGAGATGATCATACAGTTTTTGTCCTATATTCTGTCCCTGTAGTCATCACTTTTTAAATTTGCCTATATTGAACCATCTTAGCATCCCAAAGATTAATGACACTTGATAATAACAAATCATTTAAATGTTCTTTTAAATTCAGCTTGCTAGTATTTTTACAGCTATGTTTACCAAAGATAATGATCTATAATTTTCTTTTCTTTTTACTTTTTTTTTGTTCTCTTTTGACTTTTACATCAAGGTAATGCTGGCCTCATAAAATGAGCTTGGACAGATTCCTTCCCCTGCAATTTTTTGGAATAATGTGAGAAAGACCGACATTATTTCTTTAAATGTTTGATAGAATTCACCAGTGAAGACATCAGATCTTGGGCTTTTATTTGATGGGAGGTGTTTTTAATACTGATTCAGTCTCCTTACTCTTTATTTGTCTGTTCAGAGTTTTTATTTTTTTTGGGATTCAATCTTGGTAGGAGATATATGTCTTGGGATTTATCCATTTCTTCTAGGTTTTCCAATTTGTTGGTATATAATTTTTCAAGTAGTCTCTTATTTGTGTTTTGTGTTATCAGCTATTGTTACATTTGCAATTTTATGTATTTGAACTTTTTCTCCTTTTATCAGAGTTAGTTTCTCTAAAAGTTTAGATTTCCTTAACTTCTCTGAAAAGCAATTCTAAGCACCTTATGTGTTGGAGAAGCAACTAAAAATGTATACATTCTCTATGAGAAATACAACAAAAATTGAAAAAGGCTGAAAGAGAAAGGATTATTAAAATATATCATATAAATACAAATCCTAAGAAAGCTGAAATAGGTGTATTAATATCAAACAAGTAGATGTCAGAACAAGGAATATTGCCAAGAATAAAGGGGGACATTTAGTAACAATAGAGGAATAAATTTAAGACATATAATTTATTAAGTACTTGTGCACCAAACATAGCTTTTAAATATACCAACTACAAGCTGAAAGGAAAAATAAATGAATCTGAAATAACCCAATATTTGAAGATGGAAAAACTTCCTTTTCAGTTTTTTGATAAAAAAGATTGAAGGATTGAGGGCCTAGAGATGTAGCTCACTGGTAGAGCTTTTGCTGAGTCCTCCAGAAGCCTTGGATTTAATCCCTAGCATTACCCCCCCACACACACACAAAAAAGAGAAAACTAATAAGGATGTAAACTATTAGACTTTAAAAACCCATCTACCAACCTGACCTGTGTCATAGTCTGTTCAGTCTGCACAGAGTACCAGAGTCTGGGTAGTTTATACATAATAAAAATTTATTTCTCATGATCTTGTAATCTGTATAGTCTAAGATCAGTCTAAAATCATATGCTAAAATATTCAGTGTATGGTGAAAGTCTGTTCTCTGGTTTTTGGATGGCAACTTCTAGGTTTATTCTGTTATGGGGAGAAGACAGAGCAACTCTCTTTGGCTCCACTGTCCTTATCTAATCATCCTCAAAGACCTTACCTCCTAAGTTCCTAACATATGAATTTTTGGAGGATACAAATATTCAGACCATTACAGTCTGCATTCAGAGGCTGTTCTATACAACAAAAGGAAGATACACTTTTTTTTGCCAAGTGTCCATAGAATATTCACTAAGTAGATCATACACTAGGCTATAAAAGAAATTTCAACAAATTAAAAAGGGTGAAAATCAAACAGAGTATGTTCTTTGACCACATGGAAGTCAGAAATCAATAACCAAAAGATATCAGCTAAGTAGCAGTCATTTAGAAGTAAAACAACATGTTATAAAAAAATGTGCCACTGAAAACATCACAAATAAAATAGAAAATATTGAACTGAACATTAATGAGATTACAATATGTCAAAATGAGTGGGATCTACTTTTATTAATTTTTTTGTACTTCTAATTTTATAAAACATAATGAATCAAGTATTTAAACTTGATAAGCTAGTAATAAATGACTAAATCAAAATAACTCACAATAAAAATAAATTTGTTTCAACAAAATAAAATAAATAAGAAATAATGAAACAAAATAAAGCAAACAATAGGGGTATCAAATTTAAAAGCCCAGTTTTTAAAAATATCAATATCCTTATGAATTCCAGTAAATAAAAAATGGTGGAAGATGTTGCCAATATGAGGCATAATAAAAGGATATAATTACAGGTTCTATGATATTAAAAATATAAAAGAATATTTATGTTAACTATATGCCAGTAAATTTGAAATCTATGACAAAATAGACAAGTTATTTTTAAGATACTAATTTCTACATTTGACTAAAAAATAAAAATCTAATACCCCTATATCTATTAAAATTTGTAAACTATTTTAGAATATGAAAACATTATTTTGAATTCTAACTTTTAAAAACCAGATTTTGTAAGGAAAGACAATCAGAAAATATAGTGTTAGAGGGAAAAGGAGTCCTTTGTATTAAGGACAGTGCTGGAAATTTGCATGCTTAACTTTCTCAGCCAAACAGCAGGCTATTAATGGCAGAACCTTTTCACTCTACCACACCACCAGCAATAAAAAATCACATTTACAGTATGAGCACACAGTGTGGCATGTTTAGGTTATTTGCTTACAGTAGCATAAATGTCTAAAAATATAACCAGTAGCAATCTGGAAAAAATATGCACAGAATCTGTTACTAGTGCACTTATTACCAAACACTATACCCATTCCCTACCTTCAAGAAATGAAGGCAAATCAGCAAATAAATCTCTTTAGCTGGATCTTTTCTGTCACCTGGACAGTCTCAGAAGAAATAAAGTGGGAGAGTAAGATGCCACTGTGAGCCACAGTAGTGCAGCTGGAGGCAGGCACAGCCAGGGCTCCACCCCAATCCTGGCCACTTGGGCCCACAGGCCCCAGCAAAAGACTCCCCAGGAAAAGAGCTACTCAGGAGGGCAAGCAATAGCCAGAGACCCATCCTGATAACATTGGTAAATGCACACAGACCCTAGCCAGAACCCCACCCAGACAGCAGCAACTGGGGTGCAGAGCCCACAGCCAAAGGCCCTCCCAAACAACAGCTACTTAGGAAGGCAGGCCCTAGCCAGAGGTATGCCTAGATACGATTCCAAGTGTACACAGGGCCCAGCCAGAACACCACCAGGACAACAAGACAGGGCAGGGATCCAGAAGGCCACCACACCAAACACAAGAATTGGCACAGGCATGAGCAGCAGAAAAAAGGCCTCTCTGTGGCTTACTGAGAATTGAAGACCACTGAGTGAGTAAAAAGTTGCCTCAACAAAGGTGCACCAGATAGAATCTGTTGAAATGAGAAGACATGTAAACAAGTCTCAAAACCAGACTTTCACATCACCAAAGGCATCCCCAGAGGGCAAGGAGATGCAACAATCTGATACTCAATCACCTGGATTCCCTGAACTGGAAAACAAACAGGATCTGGAAAAAATGCAATCAGAAATAATTTCTCAGGTAACAACAGAGATTGTGTCTATAGTGAAAGACATGATAAATAAATCTAGAGAAAACACAAATTAAAAAATAGAGGATCTGAGGAACATGATGGAATCCCAGCATAGGAAACAAAAGGAATCCATAAAATAGATGCAAACAGATTTCCAGGAGATTAAAAACTCCATTCAAAATTTATGCAGCAGAATGAGCCAATGTGAGGACAGAATTTCAGATATAGAAGATAAGATTGTAATTAGTGACCCAGAAAAGAAAAATGTCTTTAAAATAGTAAGGGACCATGAGAAATCAATTCAGCAGCTGTTAGATGATGCAAAGAAGAATAACATAATAATGATCAGAGTCAATGAAAGAAACAGGAGGGAGTGCAAACGACATAAAATACCTCTTCACAGAGGTAATGGGAGAAAACTTTCCAAGCAAGGGAAAAGAACTTGACATACAGACAAGTGAGGCATATAGGACTCCAACTACCCAGGATAAAAAAAATCTACACCTAGGCATATAATTGTTAAGATTCCAGAAACCCAAAAGAAAAACAAAATTCTACAAGCAGTTAGAGAAAAGAAACAAATTGCATACACAGGAAAGCTGAACAGAATCACCAGCAGACTTTTCAAAACAAACCCTCAAGGTAAGAAGAGATTGGAGTGACATATTTCAAGCCCTAAAGGAAAGCAAAATCCAACCCAAATGGATGTACCCTGCAAAACTATCTTTCAAAATTGAGGGAGAAACAACATACTTTCATGACAAAGAGCACATGAAGAACTTCATGAATACCAACCCAACACTCCAAAAAAATTTAAACAATATCCTAGGAAAAGACAATGAGGATCACAGCCCAAGTAAGCCCAGCAGAATGAATCAGGGAAGACAAGAAATTAAATGCAAAGTGGGAGAATCCAAAAAAAAAGGAAAGTTAATGACAAGGATAAGTCAATTCATATCAGTTATAACCATCAATGTTAATGGTCTCAATTCACCAATCAAACTAAATAAACTGGCAGAATGGGTCAAGAAGCAAGATCGAACAATATTATGCATATAAAAAACACACTTAATTCAAAAAGAAACTCATAAACTGAAAGTTAAAGGGTGGAAAACAATACCCAATGGGACAGGAACTGGGAAGAAAGCAGGAATAGATATCCTATTTGGAAATCAAGTGGATTTCAAACCAAAACTGATTAAGAGAGCCAAAGAAGGACACTACATCCTTGTAAAGGGAGAAATTCAAGAGGAAGAGATGACAATCATAAATGTATATGCACTGAATATTAGTGCACCCAATGATATAAAACAAATACTAATGAACATGAAAAATCAAATAAGGACTAATAGAGTAGTAGTGGGGGCCTCAAAACCACGCTGGCACATATAGATATATCAACTAAATGAAAATAAACAACAAAATACTAGAACTCAATCAAACTCTTGAACAAATGAACTTAACAGAAGTTTACAGAGTGTTCCAGCCCACAAAATCAGAATACACATTCTCTTTGGCTGCACACAAGTCATTCTCCAAAATAGACCACATACTTGCTCATAGACCATGTTTAAGTAAGTGCAAAGGAATTGAAGTTATCCCCTTTATATTATCAGATCACAGTGCGATGAAATTGGAGATCAATAGCTAAAGAAACTGCTAGAATTTCATAAACACATGAAAATTGAACACACTTCAAAATAACCAATGGGTCACAGAGGAAATTAAAGAAGAAACAGTTTCTACAATTAAATGGCAATGTCAATACAACATATCGGAATCTATGGGACACAGTGAAAGCAGTCTTATGAGGAAAGTCATAGCAGTGAATACTCATATCAGGAAAACAGAGTGAGCAAAAATAAACAACATGATGCTGAACCTCCAGTTTCTAGAAAAGGAAGAGCAGGATATACCCAAAGCTCCTACAAGGGAGAAAATCGTGAAGATCAGAACAAAAATCAATGCAAAGGAGACTAAGAGAATGATACAAAAAAATCAATGAGGCAAAGAGTTGGTTCTTTGAAAGAATAAACAAAATTGACAAACCCTTAGCCAACCTTATCAAAAAAAGCAAAGAAAAGACCCAAATCCATGCAATTAGGAATGAAAGGGGTGAAATTACAATGGACCTACCAGAAATCCAGACGATCATCAATACCTACTTTGAGAACCTATACCACAATAAGATGGAAAACACAAAAGAAATGGACAGATTCCTAGATACATATGAATTAGAAAAGTTGAATGAAGAAGACCTAAAAATTCTAAACCCAATATCAATCAACAAAATTGAAAACGTAATTAAAAACTTACCATCAAAGAAAATCCCAGGTCCTGATGACTTCACAGCTGAATTCCACAAGACATTTAGAAAATGACTATTGCCACCACTGTTTAAACTCTTCAGTGAAATTGAAAGTGAAGCAATACTCACAAATTCATTCCTGGAAGCAAGCATCACCTTGACCCCAAAATCAGAGAAACACACATGACCAAGTGGGATTCATCCCAGGGATGTAGGGATGGTTCAACATACACAAATCAATAAATGTAATACACTATATTAATAGAACCAAGGGAAAAAAACCATATGATCATCTAGATACATGCAGAAAAAGCATTTGACAAAATCCAACAAGCATTCATGATAAAAACCTTCCAAAAATTGGAATAGATGGTCTCTACCTCAACCTGATAAGAGCCATCTATGAAAAACAAACAGACAATATCATATTAAATGGTCAAAAACTGAAATCCTTCACACTAAAATCAGGAACAAGACAAGGATGTCCACTATCACCACTCAAGTTCAATACAGTTTTGGAAACATTAGCCACAACAATTAGAGAAGAGAAAGAAATAAAATGAGTAGAGATAGGAATCAAAGAAGTCAAATTGTTATTATTTGCAGATGACATGATACTCTATATAGAAGACCCCAAGAACTCCACCAAAAGTCTTTGAGACTTAATAACTAAATTCAGTAGTGCAGCTGGATACAAGGTCAACACACAAAAATCAATAGCTTTTCTGTACACAAACAACAAACACACTGAAAAACAAACTAGAGAAACAACTCCCTTCACAATAACATCCAAAAAAAATGAGATACCTAAGAATCAACCTAACAAAAGAAATCAAAGACCTCTACTTTGAAAACTATAGCACTCTGAAAAAGAAATCAAAGAGAATATCAGAAAATGGAAAGACATCCCTTGTTCCTGGCTAGGAAGACCAATATAGTGAAAATGGTCATACTTCCAAAACAAAACTGCTATATAGATCCAATGGAATCCCAATTGGAATTCCAGCAGCACACTTCATGGACCTTGAGAACACAATCCAGAAATTCATTTGGAACAAGAAGAGACCTTGAATAGCAAAAGTAATTCTAGGCAACAAAGACAAGGTAGGGGGAACCACAATCCCTAACTTGAAAGTATACTACAAAGCCACTGTGATAAAAACAGCATGGTACTAGCAAAGAAACAGACCTACAGACCAGTGGAACACATTAGAAGTTGCAGAAACAACTCCAGACATGTTCAGCCACCTCATCTTTGAAAAAGAAGCCAAACACCCTCCCTGGAGGAAAGATAGCCTCTTTAATAAATGGTGCTGGAAAAATTCAGTTTCAACTTGAAAAAGATTAAAACTAGACCTGTATCTCTAACCATGCACTAAGCTAAAATCAAAATGGATTAAAGATCTAAATATTAAAATAGAAACGCTGAACTGGCTGGAACAGAGGTTAGGTAGAACTCTTAAAGACATTGGTGTAGGAAAAGATTTTATGAACAAAACCTCAGTTTCCCGTGAACTAGCACAAACAGTCAACAAGTGGGATCTCTTCTTATTAAAAAGCTTCTGCACAGCAAGAGAAACCACCAACAATGTGAAGAGACATCCCACAATGTGGGAAAAATTTTTCACCTGCTGTTCCTCAGACAAAGGTCTACTATCTTGAATCTATAACGAACTTAAAAAACTCAGACCTCCCAAGTTTAAAGACCCAATCCAAAAATGGGCCTGCGAAATGAACAGACATTTCTCAGACAAAGAAGTAGAAATAGCAAATAAACATATAAAAAAATGTTCAACATTTTTTCTGGTCATTTGAGAGATGCAAATGAAAATAATACTGAGATTCCTCCTCACCACAGAAACAGTGGCTGCTAGCATGACATCAACCAACAGCAAATCCTGGTGGGGCAGTGGGGTAAAAGGAACCCTTCTTCACTTTTGGTGGGCGTGTCGACTGGTGCAACCAATGTGGAAATCAGTATGGACATACCTCAAAGAACTAGGACTAGGAGTCCCATTTGACCCAGCTATTCCCCTACTGGGTATCTTTCCAAAAGAATTAAAAAGAGTCATACCTCAGCGATATATGAGCACCCATGTTTATAGTGGCAAAGTTTGTAATAGCCAAAACTTGGAACCAGCCCAACTGCCCATCAACTAGAGACTAGATAAAAAAAATGTGCATTGTTGTTAATAAAATGGTATACTATTCAACCATAAAGAATGAGAAATTAGAGACCTTTGTAGCTAAAAGGATGCACACTGAGATGATACCCTTAAGTGAAATAAATAGGGAAGACATGTGTAAATACAGAATAGTTTCTCTGATATGAGAAACTGAAAGTGTAAATGAGGATCAAAATATATAATAGATAATGTGAAATAAGAGGAAAAGTGCAAAGGGGAAGGGGAAGCAGGAGGAGCAGAGGAAAGGAAAGAAGGGAATGAAATTAAAATGGGAAAAAGAAAAAATGGAAACAAAGTCTTTCTAAATAGGAGTAGTGGTGTTGAAAGGAGGGCAGGGGAATGTGGAAAAACTAAGAACCAAGATATATGATGTAAAGATACAAGATCCCTATTTTTCCATTTTCTTATATTAATCCCATTCCCTTCTATCCTTTCCCCTCCCCCTCCCACTTCCTTCCCCTTTGCCCCTTTTCTTCCTATTTCATCTTATCTTTTATACATTTTAGTCCTTATTTACACTTTCAATTTCTCACACCAGAGAAACTATTTGGTATTTATACATGCGTGTCCTATTTATTTCACTTAAGAGTATCACTTCAATGTGCATCCACTTAGCTATAAATGTCTCTAATTTTTCATTTTTTATTTCTGAGTAGTGCTCCATTTTATAAAAAACCCACATTTTCTTTATCCAGTCTAATGGAAAAATAGGAACAAAATCTTTGTAAATAGGGAGGAATGGAGGGGTTGAAGGGAGGGCTGGGCAAGGGTGAAAAATAAGAACCAAGGGAGACTATGTAAAGGTGCAAATTTCCAATGATGAATGTCATTATATTGTATACCTAAAATGTACCAATGATTTGAATGAATAATCGATAATGTAAAATAGGAAGAAAAGGTCCAAAGGGGTAGGGGTAGTGGGAGGGGCAGGGGAAAGGAAAGAAGGGAAAGGAAAAATGATGAGAAATGGAAAAAATGGAAATAAAGTGTTTGTAAATAGGAAAGGGTGGAGGGGGTGAAGGGAGGGCTAGGAAGGGGGGAAAATAAGAACCAAGATGCATTATGTAAAGGCACAATTCCCAATGAGAAATGTAATTATGTTGTATACCTAAAATGTACCAATAAAGTTAATTTTAAAAAAGAAATAAACAGATTAGGTTGGATTGAAGTAAGTTATAGGCATAAGTCAAGCTTTGGGCAGAACTGTAGTTACTATTGTGAATGAACTGGTGTTAGGAGTCACTGTCTAGCGGAATCATTAGACTGAGTTAGATCCTAGACAGGTAGGCTGGGAATGGAGAATTTAGTTGCAAAATTTTCCTCCTGAGTCCCCCTGAAAAATTGGATCTTTTTTTTTTTTCAAAGAAATAGATGTCTGTTTTGTGATAAATGCTATAAGTTTTATTACCTGCCTCTCATACCTATGTTACTAAGACAAATATCAACTTGAAACACAATAGGTGAGATAATTTAGGATTTACTTTTTAAAACACATAAGATAATTGTCATTTGTGCAATTCATAGGGAATACTGGTACACTTCTTCAACTGAAAAATAAAGCTAAGAACTCACTTTAGAAGATAGCTTCCCTACTATTCTTAGCTAAGCCATTTCATTTCCAGAAATACCAATTTCTGAATACCAATTTGATGAAAAACATTCCAACAACACAAAATCACACTAAAGATTTTCTCTAAACATCTGGATCTGCTTCCTCATGTGAGTGTTTCTTGTGCAATTACATAAGGTGATTCAGGCAGACATTTGAGTTGGCACACAGTTATCATTTAGATTTGCAACATTTGTGAAGGTTAGATAAATCTCAGGAAATCTGCAGTTGACACATCCAATTATCTCTTTGCTGTAGTTTATAGTGAGTGATTCTGGTTTCAGTCTTTACAGGGAAGGGAAATATAGAAATAATGCATATAGAAACAGAATGTAAATTTAATGCTGGTTTTATACCTAAAGTATTCTTGGGAAGTTTTCTAACTCCACAAGAAACCCAAGGCAACAAATCCCATTCCGTGAGTTTGTAATTATTTATTCATCTCATGTTATCATCATGCAAACGGCACGTAAGATTAGTCATTCTTGAAGTACTTAAGATCCTTAATTAAACAGAATTTAAGTAGTGTATTTTTCAATTAACTCCTTCCCTCCCCTCCTCCCTCCCTTCCTTCCTTCCTTCCTTCTTTTTCCTTTTATTTCTTATAATATATTTGGCTGAAGATAAAAACCAAATGATAATATAAAAAAGCTAAGTGTAATGATAGTTTTTTTTTATTAAATTCTTTTATTGGTACATTGGAGGTATACAACACAATTACATTTCTCATTGGGAATTGTACCTTTACATAATGCATCTTGGTTCTTATTTTTTCCCCATTCCTAGCCCTCCCTTCACACCCCTTCCACCCTTCCCTATTTACAAAGACTTTATTTCCATTTTTTCCATTTCTCAGCATTTTTCCTTTCCCTTCTTTCCTTTCCCCTGCCCCTCCCACTACCCCTACCCCTTTGGACCTTTTCTTCCTATTTGGCATTATCGATTATTCATTCTAATCATCAGTACATTTTAGGTATACAATATAATGACATTCATCATTGGAAATTTGCACCTTTATATAGTCTCTCTTGGTTCTTATTTTTCACCCTTGCCCAGCCCTCCCTTCAACCCCTCCATTCCTCCCTATTTACAAAGATTTTGTTCCTATTTGTCCATTTTCTCATATTAATCCCATTCCCTTCTATCCTTTCCCCTAGCCCTCCCACCTCCTTCCCCTTTGCCTCTTTTCTTCCTATTTCACATTACTTATTATACATTTTAGTCCTTATTTACACTTTCAGTTTGTCACACCAGAGAAACTATTTGGTATTTATACATGCGTGTCCTATTTATTTCACTTAAGAGTATCGCCTGAATGTGCAACCACTTAGCTATAAAGGTCTCTAATTTCTCATTTTTTATAGCTGAGTAGTACTCCATTTTATTAAAAAAACCACATTTTCTTGATCCAGTCTCCAGTTGATGGACATTTGGGCTGTTTCCAAGTTTTAGCTATCACAAATTGTGCTGCTATGAACATGGGTGTACATATATCACTGTGGTATGATACTTTTAATTCTTTGGGGAAGATCCCGAGCAATGGAATAGTGGGGTCAAATGGGACTTCCAGTCCTAGTTCTTTGAGGTATCTCCATACTGATTTCCACAGTGGTTGCACCAGTCTACACTCCCACCAGCAGTGGAACAGGGTTCCTCTTTCCCCACAGCCCCACCAGCATTTGTTATTGGTTGATTTCATGATAGCAGCCATTCTTTCTGGAGTAAAGTGGAATCTCAGCGTTGTTTTCATTTGCATCTCTTGAATGACCAGTGATGTTGAACATTTTTTCATGTATTTATTTGCTATTTCTACTTCTTTGTCTGAGAAAAGTCTGTTCATTTCACATGCCCGTTTTCAGATTGGGTCTTTAAATTTGGGAGGTCTGATTTTTTTAAGTTCTTTATAGATTCAAGATAGTAGACCTTTGTCTGAGGAAGAGGAGGTGAAGATTTTTTCCCACATTGTGGATTGTCTCTTCACACTGTTGGTGGTTTCTCTTGCTGTGCAGAAGCCTTTTAATAAGAAGAGATCCCACTTGTTGATTGTTTGTGCTAGTTCATGGGCAACTGAGGTTTTGTTCATAAAATCTTTTCCTACACCGATGTCTTCAAGGGTTCTACCTAACCTCTGTTCCAACTGGTTCAGAGTTTCTATTTTAATATTTAGATCTTTAATCCATTTAGATTTTAGTTTAGTGCATGGTGAGAGATACAGGTCTAGTTTTAATCTTTGGCAAGTTGAAGCCCAATTTTTCCAGCACCATATATTAAAGAGGCTATCTTTCCTCCAGTGAGGGTGTTTGGCTCTTTTATTGAAGATGAGATGGCTGAGTGTGTCTGGTGTTGTTTCTGCATCTTCTAATCTGTTCCACTGGTCCTCAGGTCTGTTTCTTTGCCAGTGCCATGCTATTTTTATCACAGTAGCTTTGTAGTAGAGTTGCAGGTTGGGGATTGTGATACCCCTTGCCATGTCTCTGTTACCTAGAATTGCTTTTGCTATTCTGGGTCTCTTCTTGTTCCAAATGACTTTTTGGATTGTTTTCTCAAGGTCCATGAAGTATGCTGATGGGATCTCAATTGGAATTGCATTGAATCTATATAGTACTTTTGGAAGTATGGCCATTTTCACTATATTAATCCTTCCTACCCAGGAGCAGGAGATGTCTGTCCATTTTCTGATATCATCTTCAATCTCTCTTTTCAGAGTGCTATAGTTTTCAGAGAAGAGAACTTGGATTTCTTTCGTTAGGTTGATTCCTAGGTATTTCAGTTTTTTGGATGCTACTGTGAAAGGAATTATTTGCCCTATTTCTCGCTCAGTGAGTCTGTCATTGGGGTAGAGGAAAACTATTGATTTTTGTGTGTTGACCTTGTAACCAGCTACTTAACTGAATTTGGTTATTAAGTCTAGAAGACTTTTGGTGGAGTTCTTGGGGTCTTCTACATAGGGTATCATGTCATCTGCAAATAATGATGATTTGACTTCTTAATTTCCTATCTTTATTCCTTTTATTTCTTTCTCTTGTTTAATTGCAGAGGCTAATGTTTCCAAAACTATATTGAACAAGAGTGGTGATAGTGGACATCCTTGTCTTGTTCCTGCTTTTAGTGTGAAGGATTTCAGTTTTTGACCATTTAGTATGATATTGGCTGTTGGTTTTTCATAGATGGCTTCTATCAGTTTGAGGTAAAGACCATCAATTCCAATTTTTTGTAGGGTTTTTATCATAAATGCATATTGGATTTTGTCAAATGTGTTTTCTGCATCTATGGAGATAATCATGTGGTTTTTGTCCTTGGCTCTATTGATATAGTGTATTACATTGATTGATTTTCGTATATTGAAGCATCCCTGCATCCCTGGGATGAATCCCACTTGATCAGGGTGTATGATCTTCTTGATGATCTTCTGCATTCTGTTTGCCATTATCTTATTAAGGATTTTTGCATCTATGTTCATTAGTGAGATTGGCCTATAGTTCTCCTTTTCAGTTGGGTCTTTCTCTGCTTTGAGGATCGAAGTGATGCTTGCTTTCAGAAATGAATTTGGAAGTATTGCTTCCCTTTCAATTTCATTGAAGAGTTTAAATAGTAGTGGCAGCAGTTCCTCTCTAAATGCCTTGTAGAATTCAGCAGTGAAGCCATCAGGGCCCGGGCTTTTCTTAGTTGAAAAATTTTTAATTACATTTTCAATTTCATTGGTTGATATTGGGTTGTTTAGAATTTTTAGGTCTTCTTTGTTCAACTTTGGTAATTCATATGTATCTAGGAATCTGTCCACTTCTTCTGTCTTGTCCATCTTATTGACATATAGGTTCTGGAAGTAGGTATTGATGATGCTCTGGATTTCTGCTGGGTCTGTTGTAATTTTACCCTTTTCATTCCTATTTGCATGGATTTGGGCCTTTTCTTTCCTTTTTCTGACAAGGTTGGCTAAGGGTTTGTCAATTTTCTTGATTCTTTCAAATATCCAACTCTTGGCTTCATTGATTTTTTGTATTGCTTTGTTCGTCTGCATTGCGTTGATTTCTCCTCTGATCTTTATAATTTCCTCCCTTGTATGAGCTCTGGGGTTGTCCTTTTTTTTTTTTTTTTCCTAGAATCTTGAGGTTCAGCATCAGGATGTTTAATTGGGCTTGTTCTGTTTTCCTAATATGCATATTCACTGCTATGAATTTCCCTCATAAGACTGCTTTCATTGTGTCCCATAGATTCTGATATGTTGTATTGTCATTGTCATTTAATTGAAGGAACTGTCTGATTTCTTCTTTAATTTCCTCTTAGATCCATTGGTTCTTTAGAAGTGGGTTGTTCAATTTCCACATGTTTATGAAATTTTTTGAGTTTCTTTTGCTATGGATCTCCAATTTCATCACACTATGATCTGATAATATACAGGGGATAACTTAATTCCTTTGCACTTCTTTAAACATTTTCTATGTGTGAGTATGTGGTCTATTTTGGAGAATGACCCATGTGCAGCTGAGAAGAATGTGTCTTCTGATATTGTGGGGTGGAAGACTCTGTAAACATCTGTTAAGTTCATTTGTTCAAGAGTTCGATTGAGTTCTAGCATTTCATTACTTAGTTTTAGTCTAGTTGATCTAACTATTTGTGACAGTGGGGTGTTGAGGTCCCCCACTATAATTGTATTAGTGCATATATGACTTTTCATGTCCGTTAGTATTTGTTTTATATAGTTGGGCACACTAGTGTTTGGTGCATAGATATTTATGATTGTCATCTCTTCCTCTTGGATTCTTCCCTTTTCAAGGATGTAGTGCCCTTCTTTGTCTTTCTTAATCAGTGTTGGTTTGAAATCTACTTGGTCTGCAAAGAGGATAGCTACTCCTGCTTTTTTTCAGGTTCCTGTCGCATGGAGTATTGTTTTCCACCCTTTAACTTTCAGTGTATGAGTTTCCTTTTGAATTAAGTGTGTTTCTTGTATGCAGCATATTGTTAGATTTTGCTTCTTGACTCATTCTGCCAGTCTATTTGTTTTGATTGGTGAATTGAGACCATTAACATTGATGGTTATAACTGACACGTATTGATTTGTCATTGGCATGACTTTTTCTTTTTGTTGGTTTCTCCCCTTTCCATTGAATTTGTTGTCATGCCAGATGGGTTCATTCTGCTTTGCTTCCTGGGGTTGTGATCCTCAATATCTGTTCCTAGGATATTGTGTAAAATTCTTTGGAGTGCTAGTTTGGTATTCACAAAGTTCCTAAGGTGCTCTTTATCGTGAAAGTATCTTATTTCTCCATCAATTTTGAAAGATAGTTTTGCAGGGTACATCAATCTGGGTTGGAGGCTGTTTTCTTTTGGGGCTTGAAATATGTCACTCCAAGCTCTTCTTGCCTTGATGGTTTGTGTTGAGAAGTCTGCTGTGATTCTGATGGGTTTTCCTTTGTATGTGATTTTTTTCTTTGCTCTGACTGCTTGGAGAACTTTGTTCTTCTGTTGAGTTTCTGGAATCTTAACAATTATATGCCTATGTGTTGATTTCTTTTTTGATCAAGGCTATTTGGAGTCCTATATGCCTCACTTTTCTCTATGTCAAGCTCTTTTCCCCTGCTTGGGAAGTTTTCTGCCATTATTTCTGTGAAGAGATTTTTTTCTGTTATCTTCACTCTCTCCTGTTTCTTCATTGACTCCAATCAGTCTTATGTTATTCTTCTTTGCATCATCTAGCAGCTGCTGGATTGATTTCTCATGTTCCCTTATAATTTTGAAGCAATTTTTCTTTTCCTGGTCATTAATTGCAATCTTATCTTCTATATCTGAAATTCTGTCCTCACATTGGCTCATTCTGCTGTGTAGACTTTCAATGGAGTTTTTCATGTCCTGGAAATCTATTTGCATCTGTTTTATGGATTCCATTTGTTTCCTATGTTGGGATTCCATCATGTTCCTGAGCTCCTCTCTAGATTTATTAATCATGTCTTGCACTAGGAACACAATTTCTCCTGTTATCTGAGAAATTATTTCTGATTTCATTTTTTCCAAATCCCTTTTGTTGCCAGTTCAGTGGGTCTAGGTGGTTGAGTATCAGAGTGTTCCATGTTATTTCCCTTTGGGGTTGCTGTAGGTGATCTGGAAGTCTGGTTTTGAGACTTATTTAAGTGTCTTCTCATTTTGACCCAAGGTGGGGTGTGTACTGTTGGTGCCCACACAGCTCACCTCCTCTGAGCTGGGAGAGGTGGGACAGAGGTTCAGAAACCCCTTCCTCTGGTCCAGGAGCAGTGGGACGGACAGCAGCTCTGAAGCCCCTACCTCTGGGCCGGAAACATATTCTTATTTTTATTACACTAAGTTAAAGACAGTGCTTCTCCATGTCCCAAACTTTTTGAAACACTAAAATTTCTCAATGTATGTTTTGCAGCTGATGGTACTTTCATAGGTGTAAAATGGGAGATAGTGAATGATTCTATTGTTCATTCTCTCTCCTTTCTTTACCACTATTCCCAAAAGCATAAAGTTTGAGGGTTTATTCCAAATCAAGTACTTTAAATCTTATTTGATCAATAAAGGTATAAATGAAATGACATTTTCCTACTTCCTTGAGTATTCCAACTCTGGTGTGATAATCTCTAACACTAAATTTGTCTGACTGGCCATATGACTGCATGGATGAATGATATCATATGTACACATGATGGATTTTCTTTACTAAGAAAAAACAGAAGTCACAAAATTGGCATTGTTACTTGCCATTAAAACCTCCCTCCCTTCCCTCTTCCTGGAACTGAGAAGTCAGTTTAGAGGAATATATAGTTGCATAAGGCCAAAGGAGCAAACCAGACTTAAATTGAATGAGGATTTTAAATTACATCTCATATATCTAAAACAATCACTGCAAAAATTTTTAATTACTGTTGTTGTCCTTTTTCTTTAGTTGCTAAATAAATATGATTTTTAAAAGTAGATGCAATGTTAAAACTCCTCACTTTGAGGTTTTAAAAATTTCTACTTGATGTAATTTCCTCTTTGGAGAGCAAAACAGCACATTATATTGCTAAGAAGAATAATAAAAAGTGAAACAAACCAATGATCTCCTCTCCTCAACACTGTCCCTAAACAGAATACAATCGTGAATATTATAACTGTTTTTGCAGTGAGAAATGTCCATGCTGAAAATCTGGGCTCATTGCTGTTTCATAAGACAAGGTTCATAATCAGTAAATTAATTTTGAAGATGAATATTAATGCTTAAATTAAGTGAAATTTTGCTTTTGTAGGTAGCGTTGGCAGTGTGAAATTAGTTGCATTAATGAAAATAGACTGTAATTTCAGTTGTAAATTTTAGGATAGTTTTGAATGGTAATAAAAGGAAGGAGATATGTGTCAGCATCAGTACCTCATCCTTTATTAAAGTACATTTTCATGTGCTGGGGACTTAGCTAAGTGGTTCCACCACCTGCCTCGCAAGTGCAAGGTCCCGAGTTTGATCCCTGGTACCAAGAAAAAAAGTACATTTACAAACAAATTGGATCTTTTAATAGATTATTAACTTGTTATATAGCATACATTTTGTTATGTTTTAGAACTGCTGATAGATGTTTCTTCAAGTGACTTTCAATAAGTGTTCTTAAAAATAATAAAGTTGGACTTATTCACGGAACTTGGACAAAAGTGGTATTTGATTCTTAGCTTGTGGAATATATGGTAGGATTCCTGCCAAGCATATCAAAAACTTAGCTGTATTCCATATATAGAAAGAACATTAATTAGTGGCATGAAGGAGTAGTACCTCCCATTCTGCAATTGAATTTTTGAATTGTGTGTGTGGGAATGAAAATATAATCCTTACTCATTCTATCTTTAGGTTGGCAATAGTTGCTTAGTTGCAAAAATGCATATGTGATTAATCATTTAGAAGATTAGTTCCACCTTTTTTCTAAGTGTTTACTCTCCATTTTACCATGGGGATAATTCCATGAAAAAATGCCCAGTTTGAGATTAAGTAGATCCATGCTGTGCTGTCCAGTATGGTAGACACTAGCCATATGTGGCTAAACTTAAATCTAAGATACCTAAACTGAAATAAAATTGAATTTTCATTTTCTTGGTCTCATTAGGTGCATTTCATGTACAAGTAGCCACAAACAGCTAGGACTACTGTACTAGACCGCTATAGAACACTTTCAACTGCAGAGTTCTATTGAATAGTGCTGAGCTACATTAATCATTTTATAAACATAACTTCTAATTAGAAGCTTGTACCCTTTGATTTCTAAAATAACAAAGAATACATAAAGTAGTGAAAAATAATAAATAGTAAATAAAAATAATAGTTTACTCTAAAACCTTGAAATTAAATTTGCTTGAGGTGGCCTATAAAGGTTTTTATTAAGATGAAAACAACTTTTATATGCATTAGTACAGCAATCTTAAGAGAAGAGTAGGTGATGCTCGCACAGTGGGCCTGGAAGCAACATCTGTATAAGAGTCAAGTAGCACACTTGGAGGGACAACATGATTTCAGGCTTCCTTCTAAATTATTTACCCAGTGCCTTTTTCTCTTTCATTTTAAAATTGCAGTTTTTCTTCTGCTTCAATTGTTCAAGTGGCATTGTAAATTAGAAAGGAAAATGCACTGCTCTATATGCTTAATGATAATATTTTGCTTTCCTTTATCTAATTTTTTTCTGAGGGGGAATAAGTTCTTAATTAAATTATAGTTTCTATATTATAGAGAAAGTTTCTTAGTCCAGATACTATCAAACTATGACCTATCAAGACTTAATCTGGATGATTCCTTCTAAAGTCAAGTAAGTTCACTAAGAAAAAAAGACAATCTTCAACTCAGTAATGAAAAAAGGTCATAATATATCTGAACCATTATCTTACACTGCAAAAAAATGTAGTGTAAATATGAAAGATAATATGAAAATATTTTGGAAAAAAGTAAGAGAATATTTTCTGAGGGATAGGCAAATGTTTCTAAGTGTAAAGGATAAAAGGTAAATGTTATATTAAAATTAAGGACTTCTTTTTAAGCAGTATGAAAAGAGGTGAAAGGATGAAGAAAAGAGTGGGAAAAGATATTTGTAATACACATAATGAATGAAGGATTTGTATCCAATATATGTAACTTTTACAAATCAATAAAAAGACAGAAGCATCAATAGAAAAATGGGCAAAAATTATAAACATGAACTTCAAAAGGAGGACACTCAATATGTATAAAAAGTTGTTCAGCTTTGTAGTTCAAAGGCTAGTTAAAATGGTGATATGATTTTATGACACATTCATGAAAATGACAATAATGAGAAGGAATGAGAATACAGCACTCAGACTCTGGTAGTTGGCATGCAAATTTGATCAACTACTGCTAAAAAACTATTTGACTCTAAATTTGAGCAGATAAACAGCCTGTCACCAATAATTCTTCTCCTGTTTTAAAACTCAACAGAAATATGTGTAAATATGCATTAAAAGCATGTACAAGAATGTCATAGTAGTATTATTCACAATAGCACAAAACTGGAAATAATCCAAGTATTCATCTTGGTTTATTTATATTAGAAAAGAATTCTTACACTACAGCAGTGAGCATGAATGGTATACAAAATATGCAACAACAAGGATACATGTAAATATAATCTTACATAACAAATAAAACACAGTAGGGTAGATAATTTATGAGTCTGTTTATATAAAACTCAAAAGTCATATAAGCTATTCTATTAGCTACTAGCTAAATAAGGATAATGGTTACTCCTGGAAAAAATGGGATTAAAAAAGAAGTGGGAAAATGAATGCACCTAGAGACCATAATCTTAAATGAAATAAATCAGACATGAAGAGAAATCTCATGGTTTCTCTTATATGAGAAACTCAAAGTATGCATAAAGAGCAAATAAAATACAGATAATAGGAAGTAGGGAGATAGATCTTTCCCAAAAGGGAAGTGGATCCAGCGATAGCTGGAGCGGGTAGGGTAAGGAAGGAAAGGGTATGAAGAAAGGAATTAAGATGTGTTATATATGTGTACCAATGCCCCACAAGGAATGTACATATTATGTACTACAAACATGCACTAACAAAAAGTAAATAAGTAAAAACTGAACTATAAAAAAGGGAGTGGTTTCATGGGTCTGTTCTCGTGCATACTACAAATAAGTGCTTTTCTTCCTGTAATTTTTCAATAAATGTAACACAGTATTCTTTCTATAAAAAAAGTGATACAGATTTTCAGTTTATGATTTTGGCTCAGAGATTTGCACTTGGACAAAGGTTTTTAACACAGCTCATGTATTGTTAAGTGCATCCAAAAAGACACATGTAGAAAGGCTAATATCTAACATCTACTTTTCTCTTGTAAGAGGATCCACAGAAAATAAGAATATCCTATATAAATCTGCATAAGAAAATATTAAGGACAATCTAATTTGTTTTATTCAAGATTCTTCAGCATGTCTTTCATTTTCTAAGCCCCAGCAGAGGGTAACAGAAAGTCTTCTGATTTTCTCAATCCCAAGACAAGGCACTCTGATGTCACCGAAACCAAAGCATGCACAGGAGAAGAAAGATAAATTTAACTTATTTGAGAATGTTTTCTGTTAACACACATTGACCTCAGTGACCTCTAAGGGCTGTCAGAATTATGGCCTGAGAAAGCCTCAGGGTGCATCTGCTTACTCATGATACATTGGTGTCAGTTCAGAGAACTTAGAGTGGTGGTACAAAATGTCCTCAGATCACCATGGGCCTTTCTCCAATGAAATGTCATGGTACATGTGCCTGAACATTTTGTACTTACACATGTACACACATGCATATATTCAGTTTGTAGATGTACTCACCAAATTATGAAAGGGATCTACATTGTACAAGGCATTTGTAAGGAAAGCAAAATGTTACCTGATGACAGTGCTGGAAATTAAATATATTTTGGATTCTCTTGTGATAAAATGTCATGCTACCAAAAATATACAGTTGAAAAAATTGTATCCTCAGTTAAGTTGAGAAAACCAGACTAACCCTCCTTAGAATTTGTGTGCTGTATGCCAAGACAAGTTTATTATCTTCTAAGATATTTCTAAGAATTAATAAATACAAGTGAAAAACCTTGCTTAATATTTTATGAAATTTGCTGAAGGGCATTTTACAATAGGAAATCCTCCTCCTAAAAAATTAGAAGAAAAAATATTTTAAGGGAAGAATTTTATTTTGAAAAAGTAATTTGCAAAAGAATTTAAGAATCACTAATACGCATAAGGAAAGTATTAAAATAATTCCAAATATAGGAACAGAGTACTTTTCATCACTTTGCCAAAAGAAAGATTATTTTGTTGTTTCAAGGTCTTAACTCATTAAAATCTACTTATATAAGTGACGAATTTTGAGGGTGAAAAGTTCCCAAGTTTTGGAGAGAGAAATGTGATAATTCTTTGACTATATCTCATGAGGTAGGGGTCCATGAAGAAGAAATCTAAGTCTAAAAAACACATTTAATCTATGAATATTATTGAGAAAGAATCCCATGAGGCCCATATTTAATCTACATTCACTGAAAACACTTGTTCCTTTTGCACTCTGTTTATTCATGCAGCTGGATTAACTAAGTACATAAGCTTCTGCTTTCAGCTCTGATCCACCTGTTTTCTGCCTGTGAAGGTCACATTGACTCATACATGAAACCTTTTGTTTATATCTCAGAGGCAGCTGACCCCATTGCACCTGCTTTTGAATATCTGGCAAGAGACACCCTTGCAAATGAATATGGCTCTTTCAAGAAGTTGCTTACTTTCAAATGAAATTAGCATTTCCATAGGTGCCAAACCACTTGGCTGAGGATAAAGGGAACCTCTGAATAAGCAAAGACAGGTATTGTGACAACATCTGCCATGTCATCTTATCCTATGAATGATATCCCTAAATGATTGCTGAATTAATGAATGAATGAACAATTGAACAAGATACTTTTCTTTGCATCTTTTTGCCCAGTTGCTAACATTTAATGTTGCTTTCAAAGAAATATTCTATGACTATAGAGATGAGAAAATGTGATTTAAGCTTTTTTTTCCACAATATTCCCTGCCCTTCCCCGAATATCAACCATACATGTTAGGTGGACAGAAGTCTTTACTCTTACAGTAACTAATATTCAAGCATTAAGATCATTTTATTTTAGGTTAGCCAGTGGCTAAAGCTTTCAAATGATATAGAAGGAGCCAAAAAGGATAAATCTGGTAGGTACTAAAGAGTAAATGAGGAGGTAACAAGGCTCTGAATGTGATACCAAGAGATTAGATGTCATTCTAAGATCCACTGGAGAGCTAGTGGAAGAATACTATGGATAATCATGTATCTTGGAAAGAAAGTTCTAGAGTAATATATTTACTTAATTGGGAGAGATTCTAGAGGGAAGTTGTTTAGTTTAGAAGCCATCTTAATAGTACAGGGCAAAGACAATCTCTGCTGTTAGCCACTAGAGCAGTGGTTACTCTATGCAGAGTAGTGATTGGGAGAGCACATGTGTGAAATTCTGCTTTTTGGTATTGGTGATGAATATTTGGGTTTGGTCATTTGCAAATATGCATTAGCTGTATATTTTCTGCAACTTTATATAAAAATACTTCAATAAAAGTGTAAAAGAAAATTAATGATGCTTGAATCAGAGCAGTGGGAGTGAATAGCAGGGTTTGTTTCTGGAGATAGAAGACCAAAAAGCTTTGCTCAATGACTAGAAGCAGAGAATTAAAAAAAAAAATAGAAAGAATAAAAGATGATTGAGATATTTGGTCTTAGAAATGGAAGATGCTTCACTTATAGAGCTAGAAATATCATGAATTTCTTTTTGTAGTGGAACAATGAATTCAATATTGGATATTTGATAAACCAGTTAGATACTTAGGTGGAGCTACCCAATAACCAAATGTAAATGTGATTGGTGCTCAAATAATAGTTAAAATAGAAGCTCATTGGAATACAGACAGAAAACAAATAGTTGATGTAATAGAAACATAGGTGAACCTTAGGAGAATACGGAAATGAGATAATTAAATTTTAACTTTTAGCAAACTGTATCTGTTTTGAAATTTTGACATATGCTAGTCTACTCCATGGTAGTTTGGGAATAAAATGTGTAAAAATATTTAGTTTTTAAAATGTAGTAAGATTTTTAAAAATCTTTTTATTTTCTGTATTTTACAATTATCTTCAATCAAAATGTGTTTTTTCTGTACTTATTTTATGTGAAATGACAGGAGACTGAAGATAGCAGAACTTTGGGGATAATATATGAAAACAAAAAATTACCACTCTGGTTTATGATTAGATGATTTTTTGTCTGGAGAATATGTATTTTTAAGCATTTATAAAAATTTTCTTCAAAAATACCCAACTAAATGAGATTAGTGATCTTTGGACATGCTAGATTAACCTCACCACTTGTACATTCTTCATGTTCATTTTATCAATTTTCATGTTTTATTAAGGGAAAATATAGATATATTCCCAGTGGATAATTTACAAGGAGTAAGGGATCTAAGACATTATTATTACAGTTAAACAATTGAATTGGAAAGCATAAGTTACATTTAAAAATTCAGATGTGTTAGTTTTGATCTAGTTGTTTCAAATGGATTAGTTCGTTCAATAACTAAAAGAAGGCTTACAAAGGGTTATTATACAATTCATAAAGGGAGATACATTCTTAATGAAATTCTTTAATCTGTTGTAAAATGTTCTAATTATCAACATAAATTTTCTGAAAATGTTTCTATTATGTAATACACATAAATCTTTTCCATGGGCCATATTTAAACTTCAGGTAATGACTCTTTTTGGACTGGTATATGTAGTGAGATAACCCCATTTAAAACCCTGCAATATTTATATCCACAAGGGTTTGCTCTGTCACATGCTAAAGGCCAGTGACAAGCAATCACCTTGACTGAGAGCTTCACTGAAAGATTAAATCTGTCATCTTCATTTGAATAAAATTTGTAGGAGGGCTGGTTTTGTGCAACAAATTATCCCTCGACAGAAAATGTAGTTAATTTTATTTAAGTATGTTTGAGGTGTGGAGAATGTTTTCTTTTAGAATGCAAGGTAACTTGTAAGGAAAAACTGTTGGGATTATAAGATCCTAGGAAGCAAGATTTATTTTATATTCTTTAATATAATCTAATTCAACATTCTGTATGTTTTGTGAAACACACCCTCACTATTTGTTATTTGCAGCATAACATCTTTGAAGAAAATACTTTTATATTTTAAATTCTCCCAGAGGTATGTCTTTTAACTTTGGAACTAGAGGACCAGAAAAATTTATCAGATGAACTGAGAAATGTTAATAATTTAGAATAAAATAGATGATGACTACATAAATGACAAATTGAGATTTTCTCCTTCATAGGTTAAATACCTGTTATAGTTTTAGAAAGATAGGATTATAATGTGCATTTTTCTCTTAGTTGTCAGTTTCAGCGCCTCATGCTTGACCAAGATGTTTAATTATCAGTGATGTGTAATTAATATTACAGAGTCCCCAAATGTGGAAAGAATACCCACCCTTTCTCACCTCTGTTCCTATTTTTTTCAACTTTCAACACAATGAACACATTTATTACTGTCCCTCCTTTGTTTCTGAGGCAATAGATGGACTCTTCTCCAGGCAATGACAATGATTCAAGATGTTAGAGGGACTAAAGCCAGGACTATCACTAGCCTTGCCTTTCAAAATGTTCCAATCACATATTCATCTTTTTCCAAATAGATGTCGGACAAATCCATTTTGACCTAGCACCAGATCAATAAAGCCAAATCTAGAATCATCCATTCTGGCTAAATTTGAGCCACTGGCAAATATATTTTAAAATTTCGTTTTGTAAAGAATTGACTCCAATGTTTTTTCCACATGAAAACAAAGCCAATAATGATGAGACTGAAGAGGACATATTTATTTTGGAAAGAAAGTTAAAAGACTAACAAATCAGGCCATAAAACATTTTATATCAGTTTAGATTAAACCAACAGTTTAAAAGATAAATATTTTGCATTTTGAAGATATCCAAGATAAAGATAGATGTTGTGCTAACAGAAAGTTTAAGATATTTTCTAGAAAAGTCTCAATAAATAGTTTTTTCACACATGGTTGCCGAAGTACAGGTATAATCAAAATGGTGAACAGTGTTATTTTGTAGGGGTGCTTTTTAAAAACTTTTTTCAAAGAAAATTCAGTCTCAAAATAACAAATATAGACTATTCAGTCAGGTTGATGTCTAAAATAGAAGTCAAAACCTCTGCAGTGTAGTAGGTTTTTTCTCTCTGGAGTCCTAGGGAATGATGTCTAGGGACAGAAACAACTAGGGACAGAGAGGTTTACAATCAGTTGGTCTCTATGTTAAGTCAAATGATAAAGTCAGTGCAGTTTTTAGTACAGAGGAGGAAAAGGAGTGTTGTGGCATCACCTGGCCCTTATAGGGCTGGACTATTATCACTTCAAATCAGCAAGGGATTTGAGGAGGAACAATTTATTGGAACTTGGATGAAGAGATTCATGTGGATTTGAAGACCTTGAGAGAAACAGTGGGTTGATATAATTAGTTCATGGAGAATGTACTGGGAAGGGAGGGTGAGGAAGAAAAGAAGTTCTCTGACTTTGCTTTGCTCTATCTCTCTAAACTCTTGCTGAGGCTCCACATTGGCTGAGTTTGAATCAAATTGGAAGCTAGAGGGTGGAGGCAATCAGACAGGATAAAAATGGAAAGTTGATGTAATCCATTGTAGGTCCAGGTACAAAGTAGAGAGCAAGCAGAGTGGACTTCTCTATTTTAAAGGGCAACACCTGGTACAGAACACTACTGGCCAATAACCAGAGGAAATAGGGATTAACTGATCATCTTGAAAGGTAAGAAAATATATTTTCTTTGGTTGTGCCTTAAATTGGCTTCTTTCTACTTATTCTCTTATAATTTTTTTTCATAACATAATCTGTTTTGAATTTGAAGGTAATAATGTTTCTCCTAGTTTTTTATTTTTACCACTTTACCCTTAAATTATACCCAGAGCAACTCTTTTCTTTTTTTTCTGGTGGGCCTCTGAACCCTCTTAAAAATGTTGTCATCTCTGAAAAATAGTTTGTTATTGAACATACTTTACTTGTTCTTGTGATTGCATACACATATGTGTGTATATTATCCAAATTCAAACACAAGGCCACAATACACATGTTTTTGCTAGAAGATTTTTCTCATCAGTGCCATTTTAAATTATAATTTAAGAATTAAGAGTCAGACCAAGTTTAGAAACACTTCTAAACTTGAGAGCATATTTCTCACTTACTTTCTGAGTTATCAAATATTATATTGACAAAGCTCAAGCTCAGGGCCAGCTCTTATGAACCTCTAGGTGATTATTAAGTCACTTCTAAGAAAGATTTTAAAACTACACACTGACTACACCAAGATTAGAATGGCCAAGATTATCCTATAGTGGATGGAGATAAAACGTATTTAAGGTTGAAATTTAAGTGTATTTCTTAGCATGACACAAATTTTTATTGCTTTTCCATCCAGGCTTCCTACTCTGAAACTACCACAGTGAAAGGAAGAGTTTTGATATGATTTTTCTCTTCAAGATATTGTAGTGTGATTTTAGTAGAATTCTCTGGGATGAAGCCAGTCCTAAATAATGTTTTTGTCAAGACTTTGATTAAAGTACTGTCTTGATCTATCAATTCTCATGTGACTCAAAAGTTGTGTAATAAACACCCTTAGTACCCTTTAGATGTCTTTTACTGGTCTGTCTCCCAGCTGCTCTGTATTTCTGCTAAATGCTTGTATCTGTGATCTTCAGGGGCTTTGTTTTAGGCATTGGAACCTTCTTGTACATATGTAGAGCCAAAATCCTGTAGTATTTAATAGAATATGATCACTGTATGATGCAAACATGTATAATAACTTGATGTGATATTTTCTATGTGACAGAGGTGCAAAGTTGAGCCCTGGTGCATTATAGTCTCATTATATTTTATATTTACTGTAAACAGCTGTTAATGCAGAAAACAGAAGTCATAATATGCATTTTAAACAGAAAATGATTTAAATACAGTGCATTAAAATGATAGTTATTGAATAGGATAGAATACCATGAGGCTTGCTTGCTGGAGAAGCTACTATTTCCTGTTTAATTAGGAAAGATGGAGAATCAAAATGTCATTGAAAAGAATCGAAGAACATGCCACTGTAGCTGCAATCTTAGATTAGGAAGGAACAGTTGTTTCAACTGCCCAAACACTATGTAGAGCTTAGCTTCTTCAGTTGTAAATATCTCTCAACACTCATGAGATTGGTCATCAAATGCTGGAATGTCTATAAACACTCCTGACAGCAGAAAACAGTAAAAACCTGAATGAAAGTGTCCTCCACCTCATTTGTGCCTTCCAAATATCTTATGATTGCCTTTAATTGGCAGGCTTACTTTTCAGCTAGTAACCTAGCTGCAGAAACATCTGAGAAATGAAGTTTTACTCTTTCCACTCATTGGATCCACTCATGGGATGGTATATTTGAAGGAGGTGGGATAAGTGTGGAGTAATGAATACCATTATGTTGCATAATGCTAGGGAATCTCATTCATCATGTAAATGGTGGCTCTGTGCAATCTATGAACTATTGTCATTCACAATATCAATGAAAGATCATCTAGAGACAAGTGTGAATTTCAAGTATCACATTTTAAAATACATGATAAAAAATTACTTGTGTTCAAGAGTAGCCTTCAACATAAGAGATTTTGAAATCACATAAAAAAAGAAAGAAAAAAAAGAAATGGAAATGGGAATTAAAATAACAATTTTGAGGAAGCAGGTATAAATGTCATGAGTTATAGTGTATGTCAGAGTGAAGATCAATATGAATAATTTTTCGGGGTTTTTTTGGTACTGGGGATCGAACTCAGTTCCAATGAAGTAAGTTCAGGTTGGATTTTTTATTTAAAATTTCATCTGAGAGCCCTTTTGAATCTAATATTCTATGATCCTGAGCTATTTTAGATAATTGCATATCTATTTAGATAATTGCAGATAGATATAGTCTCTCTCAATGCTATTTGGAAGGTTCAAATGAAGTATGATTTTAATAGCTGCTTTATTTTCATTAATTTCTTTCCACATTGATTCTACTACCTGTGGAGTTAAGAGTGTATGACATTTTCATCTCTTTTATTCTGTTGTTCTTATTTTATGCAAAAGTTTATCCCCCCTTGTTTTATACTTAAATAGTGGCTTTGTGTCATAAAAGGTTTCAAGAGAAATATTCTTTGAGAATAAAAAAGTTTTATTCATTGATAATTTAATATTATTTTTTGAAAATATTTGTTAGGAGACAAATATCTCAGGCAAATTTAGGAAAAAAATAAAAAGAAGGGAAGACATAGATTGATAGTTTGGGCAGTTGAGACTAGAAATAAATTATAACAGGAAAAAATGCAAAGCATATTAATAACTTGAAAAATAATAATCTCAAACTCAAATATTTTAGGGCAGAAGAAACCTAGACTACTGTATTGCCAAGAGAGACACAGATGAAACCAGAGAGCCAATGATTTTGCCATGTGTGGTGTCAATAAATTAAGACTGATGCAACTTTGGCCTGTTAAGAAAGAATCCTCATGGACTGGGTGGAGATGGTTTTAAAGCTTTAACAGTTCAGTAGTCAGCTCTGAGAAACTGATTTCTAAAAATAAATGACTTAGAAATAGGGAAATTTAAGGATGCTATTGGGTAAAAGTGATTAAGAGATCTAAAGATGGATGGATGTTATAGGAATAATAGAGAAATTGTGCTCTAAATCTAAGAATGTAACATTGAAAAAGTTATAATCAAATTTCATAAATAATACCTAAACTGAAAATCCATTTCATGTAACTGAAACATCAGGGCAACTGTGGTAGGTTATATATAAATAACTTCTATATAAAAATTCAGGGCTGAGAAATAATTGAAAAATAATTCCTGTTCTTTAGAAGATGTAGGAAAATGAATATTCATATCTAGTAAATAATTGTCTGAATCAGCAATAACTTATGTATCCCATAAATTCTAATACACAGCTTTTGAAATGGAAAAAATGTAAATAACATCCTGAAAATATATAATGAAAAATAGAACAAAATTACATAGAACAAACGTTACATAGAGAAATGTAAGATTTAAATTCAACAGCTCTATTTTTTATTGGTGTGATATAAAACAATCTTTTTAAACTTTATTTTTTATTAGTACATATTTGTCATACATATTGATCACATTCATCATAGAGGAATTGTACCTGTACATAATATATCTTAATTATTTTTTCCCCATTCCCCTCCCCTCCCTTCAACCTTTCTTACCCTCCCCCTTTACAAAAGCTTTATTTCCATTTTTTTCCTACTATTCTCTTATTTTTCCTTTTCCCTTCCTTTCACCCCCCACTTCCTTGTTCCCTTTCCCATTTGAACTCATCCTTCCTACTTTCCAACATCTACCCTTCATTATGCTCCTTTGGGTTTCTCATACAGGAAAAACAATGCAATATTTAAACTTGTGTGTCCAATTTATTTCACTTAAGATTATTGCCTTGAGGTCCATCCATTTTCCTACAAATGTCTCAAGTCTACCCTTCTTTGTGGCAGAATAGTATTCCATAGTATATAAATGCATTTTCTTTATCCATTCACCTTTCAATGGCTATATAGGCTGTTTCCAAGATTTAGCTATTATAAATTAGCTATAAACATGGGTATGCATATTATTCTTGAAAATCAAGGGTGCTTTTCACAGTATACTTTAGTTCCTTTCCTCAATGGATGACTCTCATCTCCTATACCATAAATTATGGATGGTATTCCTGAGTAGCAAGAACATGTATCATGTGCTGAGAATAACCTTCTTGCCTATTGTGTGGTCCTGAAAGTAATTAGGTCACCTAGTTATCCTTAGGTTGTGTCTCTGCTTGATGACAAAATATCAGAAAAGCTGAGTCTGTTTTGATTGGTGGGCCAATTTGTTTATTCTCACAATTGCTTAAATATAGACAAAGTTGATAGGCACAGACCAAGAGAGGTGAGCTGTTCTCTATAAAGACAGAGTCTGTCTGCATTTTGCAAATTGGGGATGTGAAATTTTCTCCCTGGATAAAGCCAAGACCTGCTCTGGGTAAGGTTGGTTAACACACTGCAAAGCCAATGACCATGTAATTCTGTATCCACTTACACCTCACCTACTCCCAGCAGGCACTCTTATATGTGCTGTCCATATGTTTTCATTAATTTTCTCAGTTTCTGAAGTAAGTAATATTATGATATCCTCTGCATCATGCAGTGAATTAAATTGAGTTGTGGAGCAGTAAACAACACAAATATACTTGCACAACACAAATATACTCTTCAAACCCCAGTTCTTCACTGTCAATTAAAATTTACTGCTTTCATTACACAGTTTGACAGAAAGATCAGGTGATATTATCACTTTATTACTGTGAAGAGAAATAAATTGGCAAACTAATTAATTTTTTATATGATCATCTCTTCTAGATTTTGTTGTTGCAGAGGGGATATGGCCGTTCAGTTTCCAAACAGTATGATCCAGCAGGTCTGCCAAATAAATTGATGTGAGGATACAGAAGGTTAAAATAGAGTTGGCAACTCTTCCTTCTTATCTGACAATGTAGCCATAACATAGAGTAGCAAGGGCCCATCATTTTCCTGCTGGCAGAACCACACTCCTCACTCAGTTTCATTTAAGAATGCATCTAATAATATCAATGGAGGAAACAATTTAATCAATTTAAGAAGCCCCTTTAGAAGATCAACTAGGTTCTTGAGCCAGGCCTTAGTTCCATTGATTTGTTCACTTTATTGAAAAAATTTTAAATATATTTTTAATGGCATGTAGACTCAGTCAGCATAAGGGAATCTCATTTGTGATACTAGCAAAATAAGTTCTTTACTGTTCCATGTTGTTCCAGATGTATTATAAAAAATCATTTTAATATTTGACTAATACTTGTAGATATTAAAAAGGGATAGTTTTTTATATACTTTCTTAAAATGGACTTTATAAAATATGTCTTGAAGTTTTAAAAATATATGTTATATTTCCACAACCCATCATGGCCACTAAAGTAATTGTTCATCATATTCTTGCTGAAATTTATTACGCTGGTGCTTTCTATAATGTAGAATTTGAAGTTTCCAATGATCTTAGTTGCCAAGCCAGAAATAATGATTGTGAAAAATATTCTTTTGTCAGAGATTTTACATGTTCTATTTTTAATAATTCTTTTTTAATAAAATGTAAGTACTAATGGAAGAAGCAACTGATTTTTATTGACACTCATCTCCTGTTAGAGCAGTTTCTCTTTCTTTCTTTCTTTCTTTCTTTCTTTCTTTCTTTCTTTCTTTCTTTCTTTCTCCCCCCCCCTTCCTTCCTTTCTTTCTTTCTTTCTTTCTCCTTTTTAAAATTTTGAGACAGGATCTTGCTATGTAGTCCAGGCTGGCCAGAATTTACCATGTAGCCCAGGCTGGCCTTGAACTTTGGCAATCTTTCTGCCTCAGCCTCCTGAGTGCTAGGGTTAAAAGCAGAAATTCTTAACTCTAGAATTATATTAATATTGCTGAGGGGCATTTTAAAACGTAAGAATTCTCAAGTTCTGCCTCAAAAGGTTTTTATTTAATTATTTGAATTATTACATTTGAAAAATGTAATAATTTTTTACGAAGCTCCCTAAGTGAGGATTAGAAACAGTGGTAACTTATTCTTCACTTCACAAATGTTTGCAATATGTATCCTCAAATAATATTTTTTTTCAAAAAGATGCTTTATGTGAATCATTATAGTAGTCAATTTTTAAGAAATTATTAGTATTATATTTTCTTCCCACAAGATAATTATCCAGCTAAGAAAATCTATACTAAGATAATGAAAGAAAAAGTTATTGGAAACTTCTTCATGTCATTACTTTGATTCTACATGCATAACGTAGCTCAGTGGAGTGGAAGATATGTAAGAAACTGAGGCATTATGTTGGACTCTGACTTATGTTAATCTACAGTGGAATGAGAAACTAGAGGAAAAGGCCAGGAAAGATTGAGAAAGGAAGGAAAACACATAGAATGGAGCCCTACTCTAAAGACTAAGAATGTTCCATATGGCCTGCTCTTAATTTGATTATTGCCAAGTATAAATCATTTTCTTTCTTTATCTTTTTTTTCCTTTTGCCCATTACTTATCATTCTTTTAATCATGAAAAGATTTTTGTTTTTTATTGTCAGCCTAGACATTTAGAGATTATGGCCAAAACTTTCATGTCAGAACAGCTGGATCTCATTTTTCTGCAATAAGCAACAAAATAAACCTTGGGAATTATGAAGGCTCTCAGTGTAGTGGAATGAGTGGTGCTCCCTGTTATGTAGGGAGCACATGTCAAGTGTTCCCCCAAACTCTCATGTGTTTGGAGAGTGATTGGATTATGGTTGTGCTATACTTTTCAGTAGATTCATCCACTGATGACTTCCATAGCTGAATGTGCTGTTCAGAGGTGAGGCCTGGTTGGAGGTAGGTCACTGAAGTTGTGATCTGGAATAGTATATTCTTATCCCTAGCTCCTCCCTTCTCTCTTTACCTTCTGGCTGCAGTGAATTGAACAGCATTCCTCCACTATGCCCTTCCACCATTTTGTTTCTTCCTTAGAGGCAGATGACCATGGATGAAACCATGAACCAAAATAAACCTCTCCTCCTTTAAGTTGTGGGTGTTGGGTGATTTGTCTCAGTGAAGAGAAAGATGACTAATACAGCTCCACACATGTTATTTCTTTGTCTTAGTCTCCCAAACCTGTGAATGTTATATTATTTGGGGAAAAAAAGGCCTTTGCAGATATAACTAAGGATCTTGAGATGAGATCCTTCTAGATATCCTGTGTGAACCATTATGTGTAAGACAGGTCATTTCCAAAATACAGAAAGATAGACATACAGAGGACAAGGTAATAAGATCATGGAGACAGAGATTGGGGTGGTCAGCCACAAGGGCACAAGACAAGGAGTGGCAACAGCTGTTAGAAGGTAGAAGAGATTTGAAATGGATTCTGTGATACAAGAGGGGGAGCACAGCAATGTAACACCTCGATTGCATATTTGGCCTCCAGAATTTTGAGAGAATAAATTTCTGCTCCTTCAGGCTACCTAGTTTATGTTAATTTATTCTAACTGTGGAGTTCTGGAGGCTTCCATCTAGATTTCATAGGAAGGCCCTGGAAACCAGGAAGCGTGTCTCCAGAAAGGCTTTGTATGAAACTGTAGGGATGAAACTGAAGGTATAGTAGACTCCAAGAATGTGAGTGTGCCAAGAATGTGGAATCTTTGTTGAGTACAACTGCAGAAAGTGCATGGAACCCACCCAAGAGAAAGGCTATGTGGTCTGTAACCAGCAAAGCCATATGAGTGATGCTACCTAAGCCCTCTGGATCTCACTTCTCCTCACCACATTCCCTTTGTGCTGGTCAGGGAGCTACAGGATTTCATACTTGTTCTAATAGGTTTTGGTCTTGCCTTCATTTTATTCTTTTTCTGTCTTATTATTCCCTTTTGGAATGAGAATATTTACCCTGTTCCATTGTACCTTGGAACTATGTAACTTGCTTTTTGATTTTTATAGGTGTTCACAGCTAAGAGTTTGACTCTCAAGGGAGATACTGGCTTAGACTTTTGAGCAATTCTGAAAGTGTTGAGACTTTAGGAAAGGAATTATTGCATTTTCAGGTGATTGGAGGATAGTTTTATAAAGTTTGGTGGAATTATTATGAATTTGTTATTGTCCTTATTTAGTTTAATGAGGTGTGTTTAGGTGTCAAGTAGACAAGGGCTGTGATGTGACAGTGAAGTTTAACTGTCAACTTGATTGGCTTGGGAACTTCCTAAGAGATTAGTAAAACATACTTCTAGATGTGTCTGGGTTGGTCATGGAGAAGGAACCTTGGGATCAATACCCTGGGGTCCTTGGCTCATCCTTTCTTGTGCTCTTCTCTGCTTCACTTCTTGGCCACTGTGAACTAGATGGCTTTATTTCTCCACATTCTTCTGTCATGATCTTTCTTCCATGGAGCCTGCTGACCTTAGACTGAATCCTCAGAAACCATGAGGCAATTAAACCTCTCTTTTTTAAGGTTTTAGTGTCAGTATTTGTCTAACAGTGAGAAAGCTGACAAGATTAGGACAAAGATAAAGCTGTAATTGGTTTAAAAAGTGGCAGTTACTAATTTAGGCATGAGAAATGAGGTGCTTGATATGTTGTGGGTAGCACAATGATTTTGTTTTTGTCTGTTCTTTGTAAAGATTATAAAGTAGTCATTGTTTCAGTAGTCATTGTCTCAGTGTAACATTGACTACCATTAATATTCTCTGAGTTTATGTTCATTAGGAAAACCATTGCCTAGGTGTGACTGCCAAACTGGCTTCTGACTATCATTTATTATTTGATCTATTTGGTACAGTACATTCTCTGAAAGCCTTTGTGTCTCTCCTTGGAGGAGCCAATAAAGCCAGAGTTGGAAAGTATGATTTGCTGAATTGAACTACAGCAATTCATTGAAGCTATTCTGTATATGGTATATATTTCTTTTTTAGTCAAAAAAGAATGTAATAACATTTTTTTAAAATACTAGTAATGGGGAGGGCGGTGCCCAGGCCGCTGCATTGTAGCTCCTTAGGTTGGGGAAGTCTCCACTTCATACTGGGTGAACAGAAACTAAGACCATAGCAATGATCAAGTCCTACATGAAAAGATTGTCCTTTGCCCTTCTTGATGTGATCACCAACAAGGACCCTGTCGTGCAGGAGCAAGTTTGCAGTGCTCTGTGCTCTCTTGGGGAGGTGCGGCCAACAGAGATGCTCCACACCTGTGAGGAGTACCTGAAGCAGCATGACAAGCTGGCACATCCATACTGTGCCATGGTGCTGAGGGCCATGGAGACAGTCCTAACCAGTCACATCCACAAGCTGGACAAGGACACAGCCAGCACCATTATCCTTTTGGCCTCCAGTGAGATGTCCATGACAAAGGAGCCGGGCTGTGACTGGCAGCAGGCTGCGAGCAGTGTCTTGGTGGCTGTGGGGAAGCGGTTCACCAATCAGGTGATGGAGGAGGTACTCAGCAGGTTCCAGCCTGGACTCCTGCCGCACTGCTCTGTGCTGCAAACTCTCTCCAGCCTCTCGGTGTCCAACGCATTCGGCATAGTTCCCTTCCTGTCATCTATCCTGAGCACCATGCTGCCCACATTGGGTATGGCCAAGCAAGACTTGATGAGGGTGATGTTCTGCTGTGCCCTACAGCACTTCAGTGAGAGCACCCTAGAGTACCTGGCCAACCTGGACCAAGTCCTGGACCCCACAGTCAGGAGGGACACCTTTGCTGCTGACATCTTCAGTGCCTACGACATTCTTTTCCACCATGGCTGCAGACCCGAGATGCCAAGCTCTGTCTTGCCGTGGTAGCTGCCCTGGGGCCCATGAGCCACCTACTGCCCAGTGAGAAGCTAGAAGAACAGCTCCACAAGCTGCTTCCAGGAGTCCTTGGCCTCTACAAGAAGCATGAAGAAACATTCCAAATATCCAAGAGCCTGGGCCAGATCCTTGAGGCAGCTGTGAGCCTGGGCAGTTGCACCCTGGAGGTTCAGCTTGATACCCTTCTGGCTGTTTTGCACTCTCAGGTCTGTGTGCCTGTGGAGTCTTCGAGCCCCCTGGTGATGGGAAGCTGGAATGAGGTGCTGCGCTGCTTTACTGTGCTGGCCCACTGCTCACCTGATCGCCTGCTGGCCTTCCTGCTACCCAAGCTGGACACCAGCAATGAGTGGCTCCATGTGGGTACCCTGCACATCTTGAGGCACATCATTAACTCAGATGCTGCTCAAATGGAAGCAAAGAAGCCCCTTGTCCTCTCTTCTATGAAGCTTCCTCTTCTGGACACTAACAACAAGGTGAAACGGGCAGTAGTGCAAGTGATCAGTGCAATGGCCCACTACTGATACCTGGAGCAGCCTGGAGGCAAGGTGATGATTGAATACATTGTGGGGCAATGTGCACTCCCTCTGGAGCAGGAACCAGAGAAGCGGAACCTTGAGGGTGAGGCCCTGGCAGCAGAGGACAGCGTGCGGGCTGTCAGCATCAGCACACTGTACCTGGTCAGCACCACAGAAGACAGGATGAGCAATGTCCTCTGGCCCTACCTGCTGGAGTTCCTCATCCCTGTGTGCTTCACTGCAGCCTTGACCCTGCTCTGTAGGAGCCTTGTGCATTTGGCCCTGAAGAGGCAGGAGGCAGGGGCAGATACCTTGCTGGTCCAGTACAACACCCACACAAACATCCCATCTCCCTATGCTGTGACCACAAGACTGCTGGTTGTGTCTTCCAGTCCCTACTTGGGCAGTGGGTGAGGGGCAGCCTCGCTACGTCTCCTGAAGGTTCTGAAGCAGAACATTCACCCTTTGCTGGCCCAGCAATGGGAGACAACCATGCCCCCGTTGCTGGAGTACCTGGATGAGCACACTAAAGAAACACTTCCGCTGAAGAAATGGGAGGAAAAGCTACTGATGTTCCTGCGAGAAACTCTGGCTGTCGTTTCTGACAACACATGGATTTGCCAGCTGAGCCTGGAGATGTGCAAGCAGCTGCCATGTTACAACAGGACGCCCCAGGAGAAGAACTTCCTGTATAAATGCACAGGAACTACCCTGGGTGCTGCTGCAAGTAAGGGAGTGGTGAGGAAGCATCTGCAAGAGCTTCTGAAAACAGCTAGATACCAGGAGGAAGTGGAACACGAGGGCCTGGCCTGTTGCTTTGGGATCTGTGCCATCTCCCACCTAGAAGACACCCTGGCCCAGCTGGAGGACTTTGTAAAGTCTGATGTGCTCAAGAAATCCAGTGGCATCTTTAGCATTTTTAAGGACCGAAGTGAGCATGAGGTGGAAAAGGTGAAGAGTGCACTGATCCTGTGCTATGGGCACGTAGCAGCACAGGCCCCCCCCGCAGTCTGGTGCTGGCCAAGGTGGAGTCCAACATCCTCCCTAACATGTTCCATTGCTTCAACAACAAGGTTCTGGGAATAAAAGTAGAGACCAAGTACCCAGACCTGAAGCTGAGCCTCATCCAGAGCCTGTGCATGGTCAGCCAGACTGTCCATAGCGGTGCACAGCCTGGCTCCTTCCACTTCTCAAAGAAAGCAGAGCTGGTGTCACAGATGATGGAGTTCATCAGGGCAGAGCCCACAGACTCCCTGATCACACCTCTTCGGAAGAAAGCCATGCTCACCTGCGCTCACCTGGTCTCTTTGGAGCCAACACTCGAAGAAAAGGCACAGGCTGACGTGATCCATGGCTGCCTACACAGTGTCATGGCCCTGCTTCCTGAGCCTCAGGAGGAGGACGATGGCTGCCAGGAGCCCCGTATCTGGACACAATGCGTGCCCTTGAAGACTTGCTGACCAGCCTGCTGCAGTGGAACATGAGCCCCCAGGGCCTGCAGGTCATAGTTGAGGCTCTGGTGCCCTTCCATAACCCGGGCCTCCTCATTGGCCTCTTCTCCCCCCGCTGCACAGACCTGTGGCCTGCCACCTGCCAGGAGGCTGTGGACTGCATCCACTCCCTGCTTTACCTGCAGCTGGGCTATGAAGGCTTCTACCGAGAACACCATGATGAAGTTGCCGAGAAAGTCACCCTCAGAGACAAGCTCATACATGCTGACCCTGACATCGTCTTCCACACCTGCAACAACATAGCTCAGATTATTGCCAAGTGCCTCCCACCAGACCAACTCATCAGCCTCTTGCTAACTATGTTTGAGAGCCTGGGAGACCCTGACAAGAACTGTTCTCGAGCAGCTGCTGTCATGATCAACTACCTACTGAAGGAGCAAGGCACCATTCTAAAGGAGAAGGTATCTGAGACTGTGAATGTGTTACATTCCAAGCTGCAGGAAGTCCATGAGGGGCACATCCTGCCTGCTGCCCAGCAGAACATGTACCGCCTGGCATCCCAGCACTGCACCACCGTGGTATCCAGCCTCCTGGGCAGCCCCCTGCCCTTTGACAGCCACACCTGTGCCCTGTGGTGTGCACTAGCCATGGAGCCAAGCCTCACTGCCCAGGTCCTGGGGCTGCTCCTGGAGAAGGTGAGCGGGGACGTGCCGTTCAAGGAGAGCTGGGCCTTCCTTCTGGGCAGTACTCCTGACCAAGTAGCCACACTTCTGCCCCTGGCGGCCATCTGTGCACTGTACGAGGTTGTGTCTGCTGCAGAATCAGGGACTGCAGTGCTAGAGGTCTATCCCCAACTGTTTGTGGCTCTCCTGCTGTGTGTGAGCTGCACTCTGGGTGTTCAGCTGCCCTGGAACCTGCAAGCCAAGGAGAGGAGAGGTGCCAGCACAACCCTCCATAGCAGGAGCCTCGAGCCCTGCAGCTCTGCAGTGGATGCCCTGCAGGCCCTATTGCTCAGAGGCGGCAGTCAGGACGTGGTACAGCATGGAACAGGAAGGAGGCTGGGAATTGCTCAGGACCTCCACAGGGCATGAGGAGGGGGTTACCCAGCTGGCCAGTGCCATGGCCAAGTGTACAAGTCCTCGGCTCCCATTGGTGACAAAGGTACTTCTGTGTACACAGAGAAGCATATATGAGATCCACAGGGTCACTTCAACAGCCTTCCTAGCTGAGGTGAGGACTTACGGCCCCCAGCTCCTCACAGCCAAGATCAACGGGCTAGATGACAATGATGACCCACACAGGCTGGTGGCCATGGTGGGCCTCACTCGGCTGCTGGACCTGATGGAGCCCTGGGACCTGCGCTCTGTGCTGCTGCACATGGCTATCTGCATCCGGCCCTTCTTTGATAGTGCCTGCAGGTTTGCCCTGTGCATGTGTGTTCCCAATCTGGAGTGTGCAGAGTTGGCCACCGCCTTCCAGAAGCACCTGCAAGAGAGCTGAAGCCTGCACTTTGGGGAGTTCCTCAACGCCACCTGCAAGCTCCTGATACATCACTTCCCTGAACTGCTGGGCCGCCTGGTGAGCACCAACCTGTTCTACTTCAAGAGCAGCTGGAAAGGTGTCCACGCTTCAGGCCCCATGTTCACAGGGTTCCTGGTGCTGCATGCAGAGCCCGAGCAACGGCTGCAGGTAGACCTGGAACAGCTTCTTGTGGTGCTGCAGCTCCTGCTGCGGGACCCGATGCCAGGGGTGCAGGAGAAGGCTGTGGAAACACTGGACTGCCTGGTGAAGTTCGCCTGAGGCCAACTAGGGCCCCTGCAAGCAATACACTCTGCCTGCACCAGGCCAGCCTCCAAGGACCCTCGCTGGCAGGTGGGGTTGGGACAGGTGCCACCTGGGATCCAAGCTCTGCCTCTGAAAGAAAGGTGCTGGAGGCCAGATGGGGCAGGGACAAGTCAGCCTGCCCTATTTCCCAATAAAGCCATCTGCTCCCAAGTGGGTGCCAGGGTACAAAAAAAAAAAAAAACTACTAGTGATGTAGTTAAAATTGAGCTCTGGAACTTTGTTAAAGCTCCTTAGTATTGAATTTATTTTGTTTTCCTAGAAATAGTTCTTTCTTTGAGATTTTTGTTTTCTGATCAGATTTGTATTATTCTTTAGTGAAAATATTTTTTAACTCAACATTTGTTTGTCTAATGACTTGTTTTGTCCACGTGTCTGCTTGCCTGTCTTGAATGTTGTTTATCTGTGTAAGTAAAAGTACACAGAATGAGGATGGACTTCTAAGTCTGTTCTCAAAGCCAGCCTACAGGTTGAACAAGTTAAAGAGATTCTTTTCAGTATCATTTGGACAATATTTTCCCAGGACGCTATTTCAAAACCATGTAAGGACTTCTTGCTCAGTCCTGTCCTTATGACTGTAAGGACTGCTTACGTTTTGGTTTCACTTATTCACTTTGCCTGGCTTCTGATGGGTGACTGTAATCACTGATCAAATTCAGTGCTAAAAGCTCAGACCAGCAACACTCACACTGGCATTTTGTAGTTTTCATGGAGTATTTTCAACATAAAGCTATTTGTTTCAGATAAGATACTTCTTTTGTATTTTATTACCATGCTAACTTATGTGCATGATGATTTCATTGTCACAATTTTAGGATGGGTATTCTAGAAATCTTTTGATATTAACAAATTTATTTATGAGGGAGCTTAGTAAACAAACAAACAAAACCAAAACAAACCCCCAAAACAAAACAAACCTTCATAGAATTCTGACTATCCAGTGCTTTGCATTCTTTTTAAATTCTTTTATTGATACGTTTTAGGTATACAATATGTTTACATTTATCATTGGCTGCTTGTACCTGCATATGATACATTATAATTCTTATTTTTTCCCCATTACCTGTGCACCCTTCACCCCCTCCACCCTTCCCTATTTACATAGATTTTGTTTCCATTTTTTTTCTTTTCTCATAATTTATCCTTTCATTTCTTCCCTTTCCCCTTCCCTTCCTACAACCCCAACAACTTTGGACCTTTTCCTATTTCAAATGATCAATTATTCATTTTAATCATTTTAATCCTTATTTACACTTTCAGAGTCTCACAATAGAGAAACTATTCAGTTTTTACACATGTGTGTCCTATTTACTTCACTTAAGAGTATGACCTCAATATGCATCTATTTAGCTATAAATGTCTCTTGTTTCTCATTCTTTATGCCTGAGTAGTACTCCATTTTATAAAAAAACCACATCTTCTTTATCCAGTTTCCAGTTGATGGCCACTTGGGCTGTTTCCAAGCTTAAGCTATTACAAACTGTGCTGCTATAAACATGGGTGGACATATATCACTGTGGTATGATTCTTTAAATTCTTTGGGGAAGATCCCTAGCAGAGGAATAGCTGGGTGAAATGGGACCTCGAGCCTTAGTTGTTTGAGTTATCTCCATACTGATTTCCACAGTGGTTGGACCAATCTGCATTCCCACCAACAATGGAGAAGGGTTCCTTTCTCTCCACATCCCCGCCAGCATTTGTTATTGGTTGATTTCTTGATAGCAGTCATTCTTTCTGGGGTGAGGTGAAATCTCAGTGTTGTTTTCATCTGCATCTCTCAAATGATCAGTGATGTTGAACATTTTTTTCATATATTTATTTGCTTTTACTTCTTTTTCTGAGAAATGTCTGTTCATTTCAGATGCCCATTTTTGAATTGGGTCTTTGAATTTGGGGGGTGTGGTTTTTTTCAATTCTTTATATGTTCTAGATAGTAGTCTGAGGTATAGCTGCTAAAAATTTTTTCTCACATTGTAGGTTGTCTCTTAGCCCTGTTCGTTTTTCTTGAAGTACAGAAGCTTTTTAATAAGATGAGATCCCAGTCGTTGATTCTTTCTGCTAGTTCCCATGCTACTGAGGTTTTTTTCATAATGTATTTTCCTATGCCAATGTCTTCAAGAGTTCTACCTAGCTTATCTTCCAGCAATTTTAGTGTTTCTGTCTTAATATTTAGATCTTTAATCCACTTTGATCTTAGTTTAGTTCATGGTGATAGATATGGGTCTAGTTTTAATCTTTGGCAGGTTGAAATCCAGTTTTTCCAACACCATTTATTAAATAGGCTATCTTTCCTCCAATGAGGGTGGTTGGCTCCTTTGTCAAAGATGAGGTGGCTGAGTATGTCTGCAGTTGTTTCTGCAACTTCTAATGTGTTCCACTGGTCCATAGGTCTGTTTTTTGTCAGTACCATGTTGATTTTATCACAGTAGCTTTATAGTATAGTTTCAAGTTGGGGATTGTGATACCCCCAGCCATGTCTTTATTGCCTAGAATTGCTTTTGCTCTTCTAGGTCTCTTCTGGTTCCAAATGAATTTTTGGATTGTTTTCTCTAGTTCTGTGAAGTAAATTGTTGGAATTTCCATCAGCATTGCATTAAATCTATATAGTAGTTCTGGAAGTATGGCCATTTTCACTATATTGGTTCTTTGTACTCAGGAGCAAGGGATATCTTTCCATTTTCTTATATTCTCTTCGATCTCCTTTATCAGAGTGCTTTAGTTTTCAGTGTAGAGGTCTTTTGCTTCCTTTGTTAGGTGGATTCCTAGATAATTCATTTTTTTGGATGCTATTGTAAAGGGAATTGTTTTCTGAATTTGTCTCTCAATGAGTCTGCTATTTGTGTATAAGAAGGCTATTGTTTTTTGAGTGTTGACCTTATATCCAGCTACTCTACTGAATGTGTCAATTAGGCCTAGAAGACTTTTGACTGAGTTTTTTGGGTCTTCTATGTAAAATATCGTATCATCAGCAAATAATGACAGTTTCACTTCTTCCTTTCCTATTTTTATTCCTTTTATTTCTTTCTCTTTTCTAATTGCTGTGGCTAATGTTTCCAGAACTATATCGAACATGAGTGGTGATAGTGGGCATCCATGTCTTGTCCCTGAATTTAGCTTGAAAGTTATCAGTTTTTGACCATTTAGTATGATGTTGGCTGTTGGTTTTTCATAAAAAGCCTTAATCAGGTTGCTATGACGACCTTCTATTTCAATTTTCTGTAGCATTTTTATCATGAATGGGTGTTGGATTTTGTCAAATGCCTTTTCTGCATCTATTATGGTTTTTGTCCTTGACTCTGTTAATATAGTGTATTACATTTATTGATTTATAAATGTTGAACCATCCTTGCATCCCTGGGATAAATCCGACTTGATCAGGGTGTATGACCTTCTTGATGACACTCTGTATTCTGCTTGCCAGTACCTTGTTGAGGATTTTCGCATCTATGTTCCTTAGGGAGATTGGGCTGTAGTTCTTTTTTTGGGTTGGGTCTTTCCTTGGTTTTGGAATCAAAGTAACACTTGCTTCCAGGAATGAATTTGGAAGCCTTGCTTCCCTTTCAATATCCTTGATGAGTTTAAAGAGTAATGGTGATAGTTCTTCTTTATTTTTTTATTTATTTTTTTGGTATTAAATTCTTTTATCGGTACATTGTAGGTATACAGCACAATTACATTTCTCATTGGGAATTGTACCTTTATATAATGCATCTTGGTTCTTATTTTTTCCCCATTTCTAGCCCTCACTTCATGCCCTCCACCCTTCCCTATTTACAAAGACTTTATTTCCATTTTTTCCATTTCTCAGCATTTTTTCCTTTCCCTTCTTTCCTTTCCCCTGTGCCTTCCACTACCCCTACCCCTTTGGAACTTTCATTCCTATTTTGCATTATTGATTATTCATTCTAATAATTGGTACATTTTAGGTATACAACATAATGACATTCATCATTGGAAATTTGCACCTTTACATAGTCTCTCTTGGTTCTTATTTTTCACCCTTGCCCAGCCCTCCCTTCAACCCCTCCAGCCCTCCCTATTTACAAAAATTTTGTTTCTATTTTTCCATTTTCTCATATTAATCCCATTCCCTTCTATCCTTTGCCTTAGCCCTCCCACTTCCTTCCCCTTTGCCCCTTTTCTTCCTATTTCACATGACCTATTATACATTTAGTCCTTATTTACACTTTCAGTTTCTCACACCAGAGAAACTATTAGGTATTTACACGTGTGTCCTATTCATTTCACTTAAGAGTATTGCCTCAATGTGCATCCACTTAGCTATAAATGTCTCTAATTTCTCATTTTTTATGACTGAGTAGTACTCCATTTTATTAAAAAACCACATTTTCTTTATCCAGTCTCCAGTTGATGGGCATTTGGGCTGTTTCCAAGTTTTAGCTATTACAAACTGTGCTGCTATGAACATGGGTGGACATATATCACTGTGGTATGATTCTTTTAATTCTTTGGGGAAGATCCCCAGCAGTGAAATAGCAGGGTCAAATGAGATTTCCAATCCTAGTTCTTTGAGGTATCTCCATACTGATTTCCACAGTGGTTGCACCAGTCTACACTCCCACCAGCAGTGGAGCAGGGTTCCTCTTTCCCCACAGCCCCGCCAGCATTTGTTATTGGTTGATTTCATGATAGCAGCCATTCTTTCTGGAGTGAAGTGGAATCTCAGCTTTGTTTTCATTTGCATCTCTTGAATGACCAGTGATGTTGAACATTTTTTCATGTATTTATTTGCTATTTCTACTTCTTTATCTGAGAAATGTCTGTTCATTTCAGATTCCCATTTTTGGATTGGGTCTTTAAATTTGGGAGGTCTGATCTTTTTAAGTTCTTTATAGATTCAAGATAGTAGACCTTTGTCTGAGGAAGAGCAGGTGAAGATTTTTTCCCACATTGTGGATTGTCTCTTCACACTGTTGGTGGTTTCTCTTGCTGTGCAGAAGCTTTTTAATAAGAAGAGATCCCATTTGTTGATGGTTTGTGCTAGTTCATGGGCAACTGAGGTTTTGTTCATAAAATCTTTTCGCACACCGACGTCTTCAAGAGTTCTACCTAACCTCTGTTCCAACTGGTTCAGAGTTTCTATTTTAATATTTAGATCTTTAATCCATTTTGATTTCAATTTAGTGCATGGTGAGAGATACAGGTCTAGTTTTAATCTTTTTAATCTTTGGCAAGTTGAAGCCCAATTTTTCCAGCACCATTTATTAAAGAGGCTATCTTTCCTCCAGTGAAGGTGTTTGGCTCATTTGTTGAAGATGAGATGGCTGAGTGTGTCTGGGTTGTTTCTGCATCTTCTAATCTGTTCCACTGGTCCTCAGGTCTGTTTCTTTGCCAGTACCATTCTGGCTTTATCACAGTAGCTTTGTAGTATAGTTGCAGGTTGAGGATTGTGATACCCCCTGCCATGTCTCTGTTATCTAGAATTGCTTTTGCTATTCTGGGTCTCTTCTTGCTCCAAATGAATTTTTGGATTTTTTTCTCAAGGTCTATGAAGTATGCTGCTGGAATCTCAATTGGAATTGCATTAAATCTATATAGAAGTTTTGGAAGTGTGGCCATTTTCACTATATTAATCATTCCTACCCCGGAGCAGGGGATGTCTGTCCATTTTCTGATATCATCTTCAATCTCTCTTTTCAGAGTGCCATAGTTTTCAGAGAAGAGGTCTTTGATTTCTTTTGTTAGGATGATTCCTAGGTATTTCAGTTTTTTGGATGCTATTGTGAAAGGAATTATTTGCCCTATTTCTCTCTCAGTGAGTCTGTCATTGGTGTAGAGGAAAGCTATTGATTTTTATGTGTTGACCTTGTAACCAGCTACTTGACTGAATTTGGTTACTAAGTCTAGAAGACTTTTGGTGGAGTTCTTGGGGTCTTCTATATAGAGTATCATGTCATCTGCAAATAATGACAATTTGACTTCTTCATTTCCTATCTTTATTCCTTTTATTTCTTTCTCTTCTCTAATTGCCGTGGCTAATGTTTCCAGAACTATATTGAACAAGAGTGGTGATAGTGGACATCCTTTGTCTTGTTCCTGATTTGAGTGTGAAGGATTTCAGTTTTTGACCATTTAGCATGATATTGGCTGTTGGTTTTTCATAGATGGCTTCTATCAGTTTGAGGTAGAGACCATCAATTCCAATTTTTTGTAGGATTTTTATCATAAATGCATGTTGGATTTTGTCAAATGCTTTTTCTATGTCTGTGGAGATAATCATGTGGTTTTTGTCCTTGGCTCTATTGATATAGTGTATTACATTAATTGATTTTCATATATTGAACCATCCCTGCATCCCTGGGATGAATCCCACTTGATCAGGGTGTATGATCTTCTTGATGATCTTCTTTATTCTGTTTGCCATTATCTTATTAAGGATTTTTGCATCTATGTTCATTAGTGAGATTGGCCTATAGTTCTCTTTTTCAGTTGGGTCTTTCTCTGCTTTGGGGATCAAGGTGATGCTTGCTTCCCAGAATGAATTTGGGAGTATTGCTTCCCTTTCAATTTCATTGAAGAGTTTAAACAGTAGCAGCAGCAGTTCCTCTCTAAATGTCTTGTAGAATTCAGCAGTGAAGCCATCAGGGCCCGGGCTTTTCTTAGGTGATAAGTTTTTAATTACATTTTCAATTTCATTGGTTGATATTGGGTTGTTCAGAATTTTTAGGTCTTCTTCATTCAACTTTGGTAATTCATATGTATCTAGGAATCTGTCCATTTCTTCTGTGTTGTCCATCTTATTGGCGTATAGGTTCTGGAAGTAGGTATTGAAGATCCTCTGGATTTCTGCTGGGTCTGTTGTCATTTCACCCTTTTCATTCCTAATTGCATGGATTTGGGCCTTTTCTTTCCTTTTTCTGACAAGGTTGACTAAAGGTTTATCAATTTTGTTGATTCTTTCAAAGAACCAACTCTTAGCTTCATTGATTTTTTGTATCATTCTCTTAGTCTCCATTGCATTGATTTCTCCTCTGATCTTTATAATTTCTTCCCTTGTATGAGCTTTGGGGCTATCCTGCTCTTCTTTTTCTAGAAGCTTGAGGTTCAGCATCAGGTTGTTTAATTGCGCTCGTTCTGTTTTCCAAATATGCGTATTCACTGCTATGAATTTCCCTCGTAAGACTGCTTTCATTGTGTCCCATATATCCCAATTAATTGTATTGTCATTGTCATTTAATTGAAGGAACTGTCTGATTTCTTCTTTAATTTCCTTTCTGACCCATTGGTTATTCAGAAGTGTGTTGTTCAATTTCCACGTGTTTATGAAATTTTTTTAGTTTCTTTTGCTATGGATCTCCAATTTCATCACACTATGGTCTGATAATATACAGAGGATAACTTCAATTCCTTTGCACTTACTTAAACATGTTCTATGTGTGAGTATATGGTCTATTTTGGAGAATGACCCATGTGCAGCTGAGAAGAATGTGTATTCTGATTTTGTGGGGTGGAAGACTCTGTAAACATCTGTGAAGTTCATTTGTTCAAGAGTTCAATTGAGTTCTAGTATTTCATTACTTAGTTTTAGTCTAGTTGATCTAACTATTTGTGACAGTGGGGTGTTGAGGTCCCCCACTGCAATTGTATTAGTGCATATATGGCTTTTCATGTCTGTTAGTATTTGTTTTATATAGTTGGGTGTACTAGTGTTTGGTGCATAGATATTTATGATTGTCATCTCTTCCTCTTGGATTCTTCCCTTTAAAAGGATGTAGTGTCCTTCTTCATCTCTCCTAATTAGTGTTGGTTTGAAATCTACTTGATCTACCAAGAGGATAGCTACTCCTGCTTTTTTTCGGGTTCCTGTCACATGCAGTATTGTTTTCCACCCTTTAACTTTCAGTCTATGAGTTTCCTTTTGAATTAAGTGTGTTTCTTGTATGCGGCATATTGTTGGATTTTGCTTCTTGACCCATTCTGCCAGTGTATTTCTTTTGATTGGTGAATTGAGACCATTAACATTGATGGTTATAACTGAAACATATTGACTTGTCATTGTCATGACTTTTTCTTTTTGTTGGGTTCTCGCCCTTTCCATTGAATTTGTTGTCATGCCAGATGGGTTCATTCTGCTTTGCTTCCTGGGGTTGTGATCCTCAATGTCTGTTCCTAGGATATTGTGTAAAATTCTTTGGAGGGCTGGTTTGGTAATCACGAAGTTCCTAAGGTGCTCTTTGTCTTGAAAGTATCTTATTTCTCCATCCATTTTGAAAGATAGTTTTGCAGGGTACATCCATCTGGGTTGGAGGATGTTTTCTTTTAGGACTTGGAATATGTCACTCCAAGCTCTTCTTGCCTTGATGGTTTGTGTTGAGAAGTCTGCTGTGATTCTGATGGGCTTTCCTTTGTATGTGATTTGTTTCTTTTCTCTGACTGCTTGGAGAACTTGGTTCTTCTGTTGTGTTTCTGGAATCTTAACAATTATATGCCCATGTGTAGATTTTTTTTGATCAAGGCTATTTGGAGTCCTATATGCCTCACTTATCTGTATGTCAATCTCTTTTCCCCTGCTTGGGAAGTTTTCTGCCATTACTTCTGTGAAGAGATTTTTTCTGTCATCTGCACTCTCTCCTGTTTCTTCACTGAGCCCAATCAGTCTTATGTTATTCTTTTTTTGCATCATCTAGCAGCTGCTGGATTGATTTCTCATGTTCTGTTATAGTTTTGAAGCAATTTTTCTTTTCCTGGTCCCTCATTGCAATCTTATCTTCTATATCTGAAATTCTGTCCTCACACCGGCTCATTCTGCTGTGTAGACTTTCAGTGGAGTTTTTCATGTCCTGGAAATCTATTTGCATCTGTGTTATGGATTCCATTTGCGTCTTATGTTGGGATTCCATCATGTTCCTGAGCTCCTCCCTAGATTTATTAATCATGTCTTGCACTAGGGGCACAATTTCTCCTGTTATCTGAGAAATTATTTCTGATTTCATTTTTTCCAGATCCCCTTTTGTTGCCAGTTCAGTGGGTCCAGGTGGTTGAGTATCAGAGTGTTCCATCTCATTTCCCTTTGGGGTTGCTGTAGGTGATCTGGAAGTCTGGTTTTGAGACTCATTTACGTGTTTTTTCATTTTGATTGGGGCGGGGGGCTGTTAGTGCCTGCACGGATTACCTCCTCTGAGCTGGGTGAGGTGGGACAGGGGCCGGGAACAGCGGTAGGGATGGTGACCCAAAAGCCCTTTCCTGTGGGCTGGGAGCAGCCGGAGGGATGGTGGCCGGGAAACCCCTTCCTCTGGACCAGGAGCAGTGGGATGGTGGCTCAGAAGCCCCTCCCTCTGGGCCGGGAGTCCTGGGAGGGATGGTGCCCCAGAAGCCCCTTCCTCTGGGCCAGGAGCAGCGGGACAGAAGGTGTCCCAAAAGCCCTTTCCTCTGGGCTGGGAGCAGCGGGAGGGATGGTGACTGGGAAGTCCCTTCCTCTGGATCGGGAGCAGTGGGACGACGGCTCAGAAGCCCTTACCTCTGGGGCAGTGCGGCTCAGTACCTTAGTCTGGTGCTCTGGTGTCCTCTGTGCCTTTGTAATGTGGAATCAGGTGGCTGCCTGTCTGCAGTGGGGTGATTCAGTGTTTTCCATGTGACTCAGGACCTCGGTAGGGCGTGCACAGACCTGCCTGTCTGCAGCGGGCTGATTCGGCATCTTCCATGTCAGTTCTTCTTTAAATGTCTTGTAGAATTCAGCAGTGCAGCCATCAGGACTTGGGCTTTTCTTTGTTGGTAAATTTTTTATTACATTTTCAATTTCACTCTTTGTAACTAGGGTGTTTAGAATTTCTGTATCTTCTTCATTTAACTTGGCAATTCATATATATGTAGGAATCTGTCCATTTCTTCTGTGTTTTCCATTTTATTAGAGTACTGGTTCTCAAAGTAGGTATTGATGATCCTCTGGATTTTTGCTAGGTCTGTTGTGACTTCCCCTTTTTTTTTCTTAATTTCATGGATTTCAGCCTTTTCTTTCCTTTTTTGATAAGGTTGGCTAAAAGTTTATAGATTTTATTTATTCTTTCAAAAACCGAACTCTTTGATTCATTAATTTTTTGTATCATTCTCTTAGTCTACATTGCATTGATTTGTGCTCTGATCTTTATAATTTCTTTTCTTGTATGAACTTTGGGTTGGTTATGCTCTTCTTTTTCTGGGAGCTTGAGGTTCTACATTAGGTTATTTAACTGAGTTCTCTCTGTTTTCCTAATATGGGCACTGAGTGCTGTGAATTTCCCCTGTAGAACTGCTTTCATTGTTCCCCATATATTTCTATATGTTGTACTGGCATTATCATTTACTTGTAGAAACTGTCTAATTTCTTCTTTAATTTCTTCAGTGACCCATTTTTTGTTCAGGAGGGTGTTATTCAATTTCCATGTGTTTGTGGGAGTTTTGTGGTTTCTTATGTTATTGACCTCCAATTTTATTACACTATGGTCTGATAATACACAAGGGGTAACTTCAATTCTTTTAAATTTACTTAGACATGTCCTATGAGGTAGCTTGTGGTCTATTTTGGAGAATGACCCATGTGCAGCTGAAAAGAATGTGTACTCTGATTTTGTGGGGTGGAACACTTTGTAAACATCTATTAAGTCCATTTGTTCAATAGCTTGGTTCAGTTCTAGAATTTCCTCATTAATTTTTTGTCTAGATGATCTTTGTATTTGTGATAGTGGGGTATTAAGGTCTCTCACTACAATTGTGTTAGTGCTTATTTGGTTTTTCATCTCCATTAATATTTGTTTTGTATAGTTGTGGGTATTCGTATTTGGTGCATATATATTTAGGATTGTCATCTCTTGGAATGTTCCCTTTGCAAGGATGTAGTGCCTATCTTTGTCTCTCTTAATTATTTTGGTTTGAAATCTACTTTGTCTGCAAATAAGATTGCTATGCCTGCTTTTATCTGGGTTCCTGTGGCATCCTTTTACTTTCAGTCTATGAATTTACTTTTGAGTTAGGTGTGTTTCTTGTATACAGCATATTGATGGATTTTGCTTCTTAATCCATTCTGCCAGTCTATTTCTTTTGATTGGTGAATTGACGCCTTTAATATTGATAGTTATAATTCACAGACATTGACTCATCTTTGTCGTAATGTTTTACCATTGTTGACTCTTTTATTTCTTATTTTTTCCCCCTTTCCCTTTAGGGTCTTACCTGGCCTGGTGGCTTCCCTCTGTTGGGCCTCATGGAGTTGTGACCTTCTTTGTCTTTTTCTAGGATATTGCTTAGAACTGTTTGGAGTGCTGGTTTGGTATTTATGAAGATTCTCAGATGTTCTTTGTCTTGAAAGTATCTAATTTCCCCATGTATTTTGAAAGATAATTTTGCAGGATACAACACTCTAGGTTGGAAGTTATTTTCTTTTAGGGCTTGAAATACTTCACTCCAGGCTCTCCCTTGACTTGAGGGTTTGTGTTGAGCAATCTGCTGTGATTCTGATAGGCTTTCCTTTGTAAGTGATTTATTTCTTTTCTCTAACTGCCTGTGGGATTTTGTTGTTTTGTTGGGTTTCTGGGATCTTGACTATTATATGTCTAGGTGTAGATTTTTTTTGATCATGGTAGTTGGAATTCTACATGTCTCACTTATCTGTATGTCCAATTCTCCACCTCTGTCTGGGAAGTTTTCTACTATTACTTCTGTGAACAGTTTTTTTTTTTTTATGTCAATTGTACATCTCCTGTTTTTTCGTGGACTCCTTTCAGTCTTATATTGTTCTTCTTTGCATCATCCAGCAGCTGCTGGACTGATTTCTGATGGTCCCTTACTATTTTTAAGATTTCTCTGTTTTCGTGGTCTTTCACCACAATCCTATCTTCTATATCTGATAGCCTATCTTCTGATTCCCTTAATCTGCTCTACATGCTTTCAATGGAGTTTTTAATCTCCTGAATATCTGTTTGAATCTGTTTCATGGATTCCATTTCTTTCTTATGTTGGGTGATCGTGGTTTCCATTTTTTCCTTATACTGGGCATTCATGGCTTCCAGCATATTTCTAAGCTCATCTATTTTTTAACTGTTTCTGTTCTAGAGCCTCTAATCATGTCTTTCACTCTGCTCACCATCTCTGTAGTTATCTGGGAGATTATTTCTATTTTGAATTTTTCTAGAGCCCCATTCATCTTTTTTGTTACTTCCTGTGCTGTCAGTTCAGGCTGTCCTTGTGGTTGATTATCCGACTTTTCCACCTTATTTCCCCCAGAATTTGCCTTTTGTGGGGTGGAAGTCTGAGTTTGTGCCTTACCTAAATGTCTTCTCATTTTTGTTTTTGGTACTGTCCTTCATTTAGTTCCTGGGTTGATACTTTGAAGTTGCTTATTGTAAGTATCTTTGTTGATGTATTTACAACCCTTATGGAATGATTGCTTCTCAGATGTGTCTTCCAGATATAGCTGGTCTTTAGGTTTTGAGTCTCTAATGGCTCTGAGGCTATCTCATTTTCATTATACCAGGAAGGACAACTGATTAGATCAATCACAACACCTTAGCCCAAGTGATACCATTAGCAACACAATAGCATCAAGTACCTCTTAGAAAATGACATTTTGTGGCAGTTATTAATCTCTCACTTTTAACTGTGTGAATTTAATCAAAATTGAGGACCAACCCAACATATGTTTATAGTGAATAAACTCTTCAATATAGCAACTTTACCCTTTCGAATGAGGAGTCAGAAGGAGTTGGGGAGGGAGGGATAGGTAGGTAGAGGATAGGGGAAGGTTACCTGTGAGGCCAGAGGACACAGGTAAGAGAAGAAAGAGAAGAAAAGAAAAATAAAGAAGAAATATGAATTAGAGCCAGAACACGAACACAAAGGGAGATGACAAACAATGTAGGACAGTAGGGAGCGTGGGAGAGAGAGAGAGAGAGAGAGAGAGAGAGAGAGAGAGAGAGAGAGAGAGAGAGAGAGAGAGAGGAGAAAAGAAAGAAAAAAGCAAAAAATAAGAATTTTAAAAGAGTAGAAAAAGAAGGAAAAAAATTAAAAATAAGAACAAAAACATAGTGGTAATTTTGAAAATAACAAATAAAAGATAAAAATGAAGAGCCTCCTTCAGGGTATGTCTCTTCTGTCACAATAGACAATAAGGGCAGCAGTGTGCAGTTATAAGTCAATGAGTCTCAGTAAGCTAGTCACAGACCTGTGAGATTCAGGCAGATTTCTGGCTGAAAGTCCCAAGCTGAGCTCCCTGTCCTCCTGTAGGGTTGAACTGTGCAAGGTTCTATTGCAGGTTCCAGCTGCCTTTCCCCTGAAGATGGTCCAAGTTCTGATGGGAGGTGATGATCCATATAATTTACCAAGTATGATGGTCTGGTGTGCCTTTAGTGCAGAGATTCTCTTCACTTTTCCAGTGGGCTTCAGTTATCATCAGGGAGTCTGAAAGAGGTCCTCTCTTTCTCTGGTTCATTTCTGCAGCTCAGGACAATGGCCGTTATGTCCCCCTGTGCCTCTGTAGTGTGTAACCAGGTAGCTACACAGCTGACACCAGAGGTGGTGGTGAGGGGGCTCTCTTGTTGTAAGTGCCCGTGTGGCTTCACAGGTGGCTGGTAGGTATGCCTGGGGGGTCCTTACCAGCTCTTGCTTGCAAAGTAGGCATAGCCAGCTGGACAGAGCTGGGCTCAGTCAGTCCTGGGCGCTCTGCCCATGCAGCTCTGCCTGTGTGGCTCCACGGGCAGCTAGTGGGGGTGCCCTGCTTTCTTTAATTGGTATTATGGTATTAGGAAGCTTCTAAATACAATTTTGATTTTGAAAATATTGTCTTTTCAGTAAAAGCTGTTGAAAAATGTTAGATTTGTGTCTTTTCATGCAACCATCAAAACCTATTCTAATTCTTTATATATATATATATCCTATATATCCTTTATATATATATATCCTATATATGTGTGTGTGTGTGTGTGTGTGTGTGTGTATATATATATATATATACATCCTTACATCTTTTGGATTAACCCTAATAATCTTAATTAATATATTCATAGTCAAGGACCAAAAATTTCATGTTAGAATTACTGCTTGAATGGATTAAATTTATTTGGAATATCTTTCCATTTGTATGGAGAAGGCCTTTGTACTTGTGTTAGAGATAATGTCATGTGCTCACCAAATCCTGCCTGATTTTCACTTCTTGGGAACACATGAAAACTACATATTCCAGTCTCTCGGGAAGTTATGTGGAAGTCATATCACTGTGTTTTAGCCAATGAGAAGCAGAAAAAGTGGTGTATGGCACATCCAGGGCTGAGTAAAACCCCCTTGTAAAATCATCCCATATTCACTCCTTCTTTTGGCAGTCTTGAGAGTTTCATGTTGAAGATTACAATGGCATGTAATGGAAGAAACATAGGCCTTGAGTCATCACTGGGAAGAAATACACAAAGAGATTTATTAGATGACAATGTGGATGAGAAATATGTATATTATTAATATATATATTTCTGGGGATTGAAAGTGGGATTTTTGCATGCTAAGCAAATGCTCTGACTAGTACATTCTCACCCCTGAGAAATACCTTGTTGTGTTAAAACACTGAAATTTGGGGGCTGTTTTAGCAGCTAATGTAATTATTCTTCACTCATATAGTCCCAGGAGTAATACCTCCTTGGCCTTATTTTGGGGGAAGTTGGTACATAATAAACAAAAATAAATAATTGAAAAAAATAGAAAATAATTTATTTAGAGAAATAAAATTTACTTCTGGAAATTCACTTAGGTATTCACTTCAGAAATGATTACTTTGAAGGTTGATATGTAGATAAAATTTTATCATGTGGATAAAAGCAACATAAATTGGGAGATTAAAAATGGTGGAAAAAAACTGGCACCAAAATATAGCCTCACCAGGACCTGGAATGGAGATACCTGGAAAACAACAACTTGGTGAAGAAAACAATGTAGTTCTCCAGGAATGAGGAGGAAGCTAACAGGACAGCTAGAAAGTTCAAAGAAGCTGCAGAAATTGAGCACATGGCAGAGAAAGAACAAAGCATTCTGGAATATTAATTCTGGCTGTTATCTCCCTAACACAAGGTAAGCCCAGGGAGGCCTGCAGCCTCAGGGAGAAACGAAAATCTGGTCGATAGTGCTAGCCCCAAGAAAAGTCCATGGTTATTGTAAATTGCATATACAGTGTGGGGTTTTGCTCTGAAAGTAATTATGCATGGCAGGCTAGAGTTAGAGAAAAAATTCAGTGCAGAGCCTGCCATGTTTGAAATTGCTTAAGAACCATTTTGGGAAGGCATTAATTGTTTAAGATTGAACTGTAGAAAATCTACACTTCAGCATTTCGGGTCACCCTGCCACAGTGATTGGGTGAGAGACAGCCACAAGAGACAGTCTCAGAGAGGGCATGAGCTATATGCAGACCACCTCAGAAGATTAAGCTCAGCCTGGAAAAGACACAAGAGTCCCCCATTCTGTGCTGAGATGCCAGGTCAATCATTTATGGTTTTTGGAGGAGGCTATGTCTAAAAGTTCTGGCATTAAGTCTAGTGGACTGCTTGAACACCACCACCACAGCTTCCTATATGCAACACAGAACTCAGTGGCCTCTTGGCTTTCCCCATCTGCCAACATGATCAGGGATGTCCCTTGGCCTTTTTAGTTGTTGCAGGCTGGGATTACTGATAGAAGGCCTTCTAGGGCAGAGATAGCCCCTCATGCAGATAAGTGAGGCATAAAGAAACCCAAATAGCCATGATTAGAAAAGAATCTCTCAGTGACACAACATAGTCACAATTCCAGAAATGCAAAGCAAGAACTGGATCTTAAATGCTGTTAGAGAAAAGCAATGAATCACTGATAAAAGTAAACCCATAGAATTACAGCAGACTTTTAAACACAAGCTTTAAAGTCCAGAAGATCTTGCAGTATAGTGTTTCAAACCCTAAATGAAAGCAACTTCCAACTCAGACTGATATATTCTACAAAATTATCTAACAAAATTGATAGAGAAATGAAGTATTTTCTTGAAAAGGAGCACGTTAAGAAATTCCTGGCCACCAAACCAGCACTGCAAAAAATTCTGATGCATATCCTAGAAAGAGACAATGATGAACACAATGCTAAAACATCTAATAGAATGAATACTGCAGGCAGGATGAACAGTTAAGCAGAAAGGAAAAAAAAAGGAATCAGCAACAGGAACATAAGGCAACAACAGGAAAAATCAATACCTTTCAGTAATAACTCTAAATGTGAATAATCTCAATTCCCCATTCAAAAGACACAGATTGGCAGATTGGATCAAAAACCAATACCCAATATTATTTTTTGTACAGAAAAGAGATTTAATTTAAAAAGAAATTCATAGACTAAAAATCAAAGGATGGAAAACAATATTCTATGCAGTAAGAGCCTGAAAATAAGCAGGGGTAGCTATTCTATTTTCAGGAAAAATGGACTTGAAGCCAAAACTAAGAGGAGACAAAGAAGGTCACTATATGTTGTTTAAGGGAACAATTCAACAAGTTGAATGTCTACATCCAACTTCATAAACACTTCTGCATGTAAAAGACCAGACAAACCTCAGCCATTTACAGTGGAGAAACTCAGTACTCCAGGATCACAAATAAACATATCAAATAGACAATTTATCAGTAGAGAAATATCAGCATTGAACTACATCTTCTAATAAATAGAATTAATAGATAGTTATGATTGTTCCACTCAGCAACAGAATATACATTCTTCTCTGCTTCACATCCAACTTTCTCTAAATTAGACCACATGGTAATTCATAAATCATGCTTAGATGAATACAAAAGAATTGAATTGTCCCATGCTTATTATCAGAGTATAGTATAATGAAACTAGATGTCAATGACAAAAGAAACCACATAAATTATGTAAACACATGGAGATTATATGATATGTAATTTTTTAATCAAGAAGTCATAGAAGAAATGAAGACAGTTACTAGCATCAAATGAAAGACAGTTATGAGCATCAAATGATAATTCCCATATAACATATTAGAAACTATGAAAGAACAATGAGACACAATGAGAGCAATCCTAAGAGGGAAATTTGTAGTTGTGAATGTCTGCTTCAGAAAAACAGAGTGAGCCCAAATAAATTAATATGCAACCCTATTTTGGAAAAAAACAAGGAAGTTTCAAATCCAAAGCTAGTTCAAGGAAGGAAATTATAAAAATTGGAAAAAAAATTGGATCAGGAATTAATTAAATTGAGATTAAAAATACAAAGAATCAATGAATCAAAGAGCTTATTCTTTGAAAGAATTTGACAGTCTTACAAAAAAAAGGAAAGAAAGACCTAAATTAGTGCAATTCAAAATAAAAAAGACAAAATCACAAAAGATAACACCAAAATCCAGACGATTAATAGTAACTACTTTGCAAACCTGAACTTTAATATCTTAGCTACTTCCTTGTTTTTGGGACAGATATCTGACACCAAATGTTAAAAGAAGAGTGGTTTATTTTAGCTCATAGTTTGTAGAGATTTCATTCCACACTTAGCTTTCTCCAAGGCAGGGCGGCATGGCAGAGGGGCATGGCAGAAGAGAAACAGTCCATGGGTGAGCAAGTAGAAGGCAGTGAGCAGCAAGCAGCACCAGAAAGCCTCCCTTTATATTTCATCCATGATACAAGCCTATTAATTGGTGCCACCCACACCCACAGTAGGGTTTCTCATACCCATACCTGTCCCAGCCCGCAGGTAAGTCAACGGAGACCCTAGAGGGGGAGTGAGAATGACAAGGGACAAGAGACACAAGAGATGGAGACAAGACAGGTTTCTGATCAAGTCTCGTTTATTGCGGAAGCTGCTACAGCATATATACCGTAAGGCTAGAGGGGAGGAGCAAGGGGAGGGTACTGGGGCTACTTCCTTGTTGCCGGGTAGACTTGCTGCAGGCCCAGACATGCCCGTAAAAGGCACTCAAGAGTTCTAGCGGGGGGGGCAAGGCCCCCCACACATACCCATAACCATGCTAAACCAATCAATGAGTTAATCCACTTATCACACCCTTAATTTATATGCACTTGCCTTTAATTCATCTTCACACACTCTAGATCAGGTCTCCCCTGAAAGCCACATCTATGAGTGCATGAGGCTTTGGGGAGACATCTAGATACAAGCCATAACACTAAATAAATTAGAAAATCCAGAAGAAAACCATAGATTCCTAGATACATATAAAGTACTAGACCTGAACTAATAAGATATAAAAACCCTGAATAATCCAGTAACAAGCAATGAAATTGAGGCAGTAATATAAAATCTACCAAATAAGCAAAGCCTAAGACCTGATGAATTCACTGCTGAATTCTATAAGAACTTCAGGGAAGATCTAATGCCAATACTTCTCAAACTCTAAAAAAATTGAAAGGCAAAGCATGCTCCCAAACTCATTCCTGGAAGCTAGTATTACCTTTATTCCACAACCAAAGACTCACCTAAAAAAGCAAATTATAGGTCAACCTCTTTAATGAACATAGATGCAAAGATCCTCAGCAAGATACTGCCAAATTGTATGGAACAAAACACTAAAAAAGATCATAATCATGACCAAGTAGTCTTCATCCCAGGGATGAAAAGATGGCTCAAAATATGAGAATTAATAAATGTAATACTTCACATAAAATGCAATCATAAAAATCATATGATCATTTTTAAACACATTGGAAAAACCTTTGACAAAATTCTATGATCCATTCATGATAAAAACTCTGAAAAAAATAGCTGTAGAATGATCTCATTTCAAGTAATTATGATAAGCCTATTGCCAACATAATAATAAATTGGGCAAACTGGGAGATTTTCCTCTAAAGTAAAGAACAAGGCAAGGATGTCCATTCTAATCAGTCATGGTCAATATAGTATTTGAAACAGTAGTCAGAGCAATTGGGCAAATAAAAGAAATAAAAGAAATACATATATGAAAGGAAGAAGTCAAACTGTTCTCATTCACAGATGTTATCCTTCACATAGAAGACCCAACACATTCCACCAAAGACTATTAAAACTAAAATACAAAAATAAACAAGGTAGCAGCATACAAAATTAACACACAAAAACAACAGCATTTTTTTACATCAATAATGAACCTACCAAAAATGAAATTAGGAAAATAATACCATGCACAATAACTTCCACAAAAATTAAATACTTATGGATTAACCAAAAAAAGGTAGTGAAACAATTCTATAATTAAAACTATTGTACTCTGAAAAATGAGATAGAAAGGGATATCAGAAAAATGGAAAGATAGCCTTTGTTCCTGGGGAGGCATCACTGATGTACAAATGGTCATACTTTCAAAACACAGATGATAGATGAAAGATAGATAGATAGATAGAACAGTAAGCATTGTAATCCTAAATTTCAAGTTATATTTCAAGGCTACAGTCATAAAAACAATATGATACTGGCACAAAACCAGGAATGTGAATCAGTGGGACAGGATAGAAGGTACAGAAGAAACCCTGAAAATATTCAGCCATCTTATCTTTGACGCAGGGGCCAAAAACCAAAAACCCATGTTGGAGGAGTGGTAGCCTGTTTAATAAATGGTGCTGGGAAAAACATCATGCAGAAGATTGAAGTTGGACCCAAATCACTCACCATATATTAAAAAAAAATGGATCAAACATCTAAATATTAAAACAAACAATCTCCTGGGAGATAAAATAGTTAAAACTCTTGACGTAGGCATAAGCAAGGACTTTCTGAGCAGAACTCCAATTGCATAAAAAATAACAGGAAGAATGAACAAATGAATTATATCAAATTAAAAACCTTCTAGACCCCTCTGCAGACAGGCAGGTCTACCCACACCCTACTGAGGTCCCCAGTGGCGCGGAACACACACCGAATCAGCCTGCTGCAGACAGGAAGGTCTGTGCATGCCCTACCGAGGTCCTGAATCATGTGGAAGGCACTGAATCACCCCTCTGCAGACAGGCAGCCACCTGATTCCACACTACAAAGACACAGAGGACATCAGACCACCAGACGAAGACACTGAGTCCCACTGTACCTGGCCCAGTGGTAGGGGCTTCTGAGCCGTCATCCCACTGCTCCTGGTCCAGAGGAAGGGGCTTCCCAGTCACCATCCCTCTGGCTGCTCCCAGCCCACAGGAAAGGGCTTTTGGGTCACCATCCCTACCGCTGCTCCCGGCCCCTGTCCCACCTCTCCCAGCTCAGAGGAGGTAATCCATGCAGGCACTAACAGCCCCCTGCACCAGTTGAAATGAGAAAACATATAAACAAGTCTCAAAACCAGACTTCCAGATCACCTACAGCAACCCCAAAGGGAAATGAGATGGAACACCCTGACACTCAACCACCTGGACCCACTGAACTGGCAACAAAAGGGGATCTGGAAAAAATGAAATCAGAAATAATTTCTCAGATAACAGGAGAAATTGTGCCCCTAGTGCAAGACATGATTAATAAATCTAGAGAGGAGCTCAGGAACATGATGGAATCCCAACATAGGAAACAAATGGAATCCATAAACCAGATGCAAATAGAATTCCAGGAGATGAAAAACTCCACTGAAAGGCTACACAGCAGAATGAGGCAATGTGAGGACAGAATTTCAGATATAGAAGATAAGATTGCAATGAGGGACCAGGAAAAGAAAAATTTCTTCAAAATTATAAGGGAACATGAGAAATCAATCCAGCAGCTGCTAGACGATGCAAAGAAGAATAACATAAGACTGATTGGAGTCAATGAAGGAACAGGAGAGAGTGCAGGTGACATAAAAAATCTCTTCACAGAAGTAATGGTAGAAAACTTCCCAAGCAGGGGAAAAGAACTTGACATACAGATAAGTGAGGCATATAGGACTCCAAATAGCCTTGATCAAAAAAACTCAACACATAGGCATATAATTGTTAAGATTCCAGAAACTCAACAGAAGAACAAAGTTCTACAAGCAGTTAGAGAAAAGAAACAAATCACATACAAAGGAAAGCCCATCAGAATCACAGCAGACTTCTCAACACAAACCATCAAGGAGTGACATATTCCAAGCCCTAAAAGAAAACAGCCTCCAACCAGATTGATGTACCCTGCAAAACTATCTTTCAAAATGGATGGAGAAATAAGATACTTTTATGATAAAGAGCACCTGAGGAACTTCGTGAATACCAAACCAGCACTCCAAAGAATTTTACACAATATCCTAGGAACAGACATTGAGGATCACAACCCCAGGAAGCAAAGCAGAATGAACCCATCTGGCATGACAACAAATTCAATGGAAAGGGCGAGAACCCAACAAAAAGAAAAAGTCATGGCAATGAAAAGTCAATACATTTCAGTTATAACCATCAATGTTAATGGTCTCAATTCACCAATCAAAAGAAATACACTGGCAGAATGTGTCAAGAAGCAAAATCCAACAATATGCTGCATACAAGAAACACACTTAATTCAAAAGGAAACTCATAGACTGAAAGTTAAAGGGTGGAAAACAATATTGCATGTGACAGGAACCCGAAAAAAAGCAGGAGTAGCTATCCTCTTGGTAGATCAAGTAGATTTCAAACCAACACTGATTAAGAGAGATGAAGAAGGACACTACATCCTTTTAAAGGGAAGAATCCAAGAGGTAGAGATGACAATCATAAATATCTATGCACCAAACACTAGTACACCCAACTATATAAATCAAATACTAACAGACATGAAAAGCCATATATGCACTAATACAATTGTGGTGGGGGACCTCAACACCCCACTGTCACAAATAGTTAGATCAACTAGACTAAAACTAAGTAACGAAATACTAGAACTCAATTGAACTCTTGAACAAATGAACTTCACAGATGTTTACAGAGTCTTCCACCCCACAAAATCAGAATACACATTCTTCTCAGCTGCACATGGGTCATTCTCCAAAATAGACCATATACTCACACATAGAACATGTTTAAGTAAGTGCAAAGGAATTGAAGTTATCCCCTGTATACTATCAGACCATAGTGCAATGAAATTGGAGATCCATAGCAAAATAAACTAAAAAAATTTCATAAACATGTGGAAATTGAACAACACACTTCTGAATAACCAATGGGTCACAGAGGAAATTAAAGAAGATATCAAACAGTTCCTTTAATTAAATGACAATGACAATACAATTAATTGGAATCTATGGGACACAATGAAAGCAGTCTTACAAGGGAAATTCATAGCAGTGAATATGCATATTAGGAAAACAGAATGAGCCCAATTAACCTGATGCTGAACCTCAAGCTTCTAGAAAAAGAAGAGCAGGACAACCCCAAAGCTCATACAAGGGAGGAAATTATAAAGATCAGAGGAGAAATCAATGCAATGGAGACTAATAATGATACAAAAAGTCAATGAAGCCAAGAGTTGGTTCTTCAAAAGAATCAACAAAAATGATAAACCTTTAGCCAACCTTGTCAGAAAAAGGAAAGAAAAGGCCCAAATCCATGCATTTAGGAATGAAAAGGGTGAAATGACAACAGACCCAGCAGAAATCCAGAGGATCATTAATACCTACTTCCAGAACCTATATGCCAATAAGATGGACAACACAGAAGAAATGGACATATTCCTAGATACATATGAATTACCAAAGTTGAACGAAGAAGACCTAAAAATTCTGAACAACCCAATATTAACCAATGAAATTGAAAAGGTAATTAAAAACTTATCACCTAAGAAAAGCCCAGGCCCTGATGGCTTCATTGCTGAATTCTACAAGACATTTAGAGAGGAACTACTGCCACTACTGTTTAAACTCTTTAATGAAATTGAAAGGGAAGCAATACTCCCAAATTCATTCTGGGAAGCAAGCATCACCTTGATCCCCAAAGCAGAGAAAGACCCAACTGGAAAAGAGAACTATAGGCCAATCTCACTAATGAACATAGATGCAAAAGTCCTTAATAAGATACTGGCAAACAGAATGCAGAAGATCATCAAGAAGATCATACACCCTGATCAAGTGGGATTCATCCCAGGGATGCAGGGATGCTTCAATATATGAAAATCAATCAATGTAATACACTATATCAATACAGGCAAGGACAAAAACCACATGATTATCTCCACAGACACAGAAAAAGCATTTGACAAAATCCAACATGCATTTATGATAAAACCCCTACAAAAAATTGGAATTGATGGTCTCTACCTCAAACTGATAGAAGCCATCTATGAAAAACCAACAGCTCATATCATACTAAATGGTCAAAAACTGAAATCCTTCACACTAAAATCAGGAACAAGACAAGGATGTCCACTATCACCACTCTTGTTCAATATAGTTTTGGAAACATTAGCCATGGCAATTAGACAAGAGAAAGAAATAAAAGGAATAAAGATAGGTAATGAAGAAGTCACATTGTCATTATTTGCAGATGACATGATATTGTATATAGAAGACCCCAAGAACTCCACCAAAAGTCTTCTAGACTTAATAACCAACTTCAGTCAAGTATCTGGTTACAAGATCAACACACAAAAATCAATAGCTTTCCTCTACACCAATGACAGACTCACTGAGAGAGAAATAGGGCAAATAATTCCTTTCACAATAGCATCCAAAAAACTGAAATACCTAGGAATCATCCTAACAAAAGAAATCGAAGACCTCTTCTCTGAAAACTCTGACACTCTGAAAAGAGAGATGAAAGATGATATCAGAAAATGGACAGACATCCCCTGCTCCTGGGTAGGAAGGATTAATATAGTGAAAATGGCCATACTTCCAAAACTGCTATATAGATTTAATGCAATTCCAATTGAGATCCCAGCAGCATACTTCATAGACCTTGAGAAAACAATCCAAAAATTCATTTGGAGCAAGAAGAGACCCAGAATAGCAAAAGCAATTCTAGATAACAGAGACATGGCAGGGGGTATCACAATCCCCAACCTGCAACTCTACTACAAAGCTACTGTGATAAAAATAGCATGGTACTGGCAAAGAAACAGGCTTGAGGACCAGTGGAACAGATTAGAAGATGCAGAAACAACACCAGACACACTCAGCCATCCCATCTTCAACAAATGAGCCAAACACCCTCACTGGAGGAAAGATAGCCTCTTTAATAAATAGTGCTGGAAAAATTGGGCTTCAACTTGACAAAGCTTAAAACTAGACCTATATCTCTCGCCATGCACTAAACTAAAATCAAAATGGATTAAAGATCTAAATATTAAAATAGAAGCTCTGAACTAGTTGGAACAGAAGTTAGGTAGAACCCTTGAAGACATCGGTGTAGGAAAAGATTTTATGAACAAAACCTCAGTTGCCCATGAACTACCACAAACCATCAACAAATGGGATCTCTTCCTATTAAAAGGCTTCTGCACAGCAAGAGAAACCACCAGCAGTGTGAGGAGACAACCCCCAATGTGGGAAAAAATCTTCACCTGCTCTTCCTCAGACAAAGGTCTACTATCTCAAATCCATAAAGAACTTAAAAAGATCAGACCTCCCAAATTTAAAGACCCAATCCAAAAATGGGCATCTGAAATGAACAGACATTTCTCAGATAAAGAAGTAGAAATAGCAAATAAATACATGAAAAAATGTTCAACATCACTGGTCATTCAAGAGATGCAAATGAAAACAAAGCTGAGATTCCACTTCACTCCAGAAAGAATGGCTGCTATCATGAAATCAACCAATAACAAATGCTGGTGGGGCTGTGGGGAAAGAGGAACCCTGCTCCACTGCTGGTGGGAGTGTAGACTGGTGCAACCACTGTGGAAATCAGTATGGAGATACCTCAAAGAACTAGGACTGGAAGTCCCATTTGACCCTGCTATTTCACTGCTGGGGATCTTCCCCAAAGAATTAAAAGAATCATACCACAGTGATATATGTCCACCCATGTTCATAGCAGCACAGTTTGTAATAGCTAAAACTTGGAAACAGCCCAAATGCCCATCAACTGGAGACTGGATAAAGAAAATGTGGTTTTTTTAATAGAATGGAGTACTACTCAGTCATAAAAAATGAGAAATTAGAGACATTTATAGCTAAGTGGATGCACATTGAGGCAATACTCTTAAGTGAAATGAATAGGACACACATGTGTAAATACCTAATAGTTTCCCTGGTGTGAGAAACTGAAAGTGTAAATAAGAACTAAATGTATAGTAGGTCATGTGAAATAGGAAGAAAAGGGGCAAAGGGGAAGTAAGTGGGAGGGCTAGGGGAAAGGACAGAAGGAAATGGGATTAATATGAGAAAATGGAAAAATAGGAACAAAATCTTTGTAAATAGGGAGGACTGGAGGGGTTGAAGGGAGGGCTGGGCAAGGGTGAAAAATAAGAACCAAGAGAGACTATGTAAAGGTGCAAATTTCCAATGATGAATGTCATTATATTGTATACCTAAAATGTACCAATGATTAGAATGAATAATCGATAATGTAAAATAGGAAGAAAAGGTCCAAAGGGGTAGGGGTAGTGGGAAGGGCAGGGGAAAGGAAAGAAGGGAAAGGAAAAAATGCTGAGAAATGGAAAAAATGGAAATAAAGTCTTTGTAAATAGGGAAGGGTGGAGGGCGTGAAGGGAGGGCTGGGAATGGGGAAAAAATAAGAACCAAGATGCATTATATAAAGGTACAATTCCCAATGAGAAATGTAATTGTATTGTATACCTACAATGTACCAATAAAAGAATTTAATACAAAAAAAAACCCTCTACACACATAAGAAAAACAACAACAAATTGAAAAGACAGCCTACAGAATGGGAAAATTATTTTTTCCAGCTACACCTTGGTAAAAGGACTAATATGTTATTCTTCTTTGGATCATCTAGCAGCTGCTGGATTGATTTCTCATATTCCCTTATAATTTTGAAGCAATTTTTGTTTTCCTTGTCACTAATTGCAATCTTATCTTCTATATCTGAAATTCTGTCCTCACATTGGCTCATTCTGCTATGTAGACTTTCAATGGAGTTTTTCATCTCCTGGAAATCTATTTGGATCTGTTTTATGGATTCCATTTGTTTCCTATGTTGGGATTCCATCATGTTCCTGAGCTCCTCTCTAGATTTATTAATCATGTCTTGCACTAGGGGCACAATTTCTCCTGTTATCTGAGAAATTATTTCTGCTTTCATTTTTTCCAGATCCCTTTTTGTTGCCAGTTCAGTGAGTCCAGGTGGTTGAGTATCAGAGTGTTCCATCTTATTTCCCTTTGCGGTTGCTGTAGGTAATGTGGGAGTCTGGTTTTGAGACTTATTTATATGTTTTCTCATTTCGACTGGGGCGGGGGGAGCTGTTGGCGCCTGCACGGATTACCTCCTCTGAGCTGGGAGACGTGGGACAGGGGCCGGGAGCAGCGATAGGAATGGTGACCTAAAAGCCCTTTCCTGTGGGCTGGGAGCAGCGGGAGGGACGGTGGCCGGGAAGCCCCTTCCTCTGGTCCAGGAGCAGTGGGATGGCGTCTCAGTAGCCCCTACCTCTGAGCTGGGAGTGGTGGGACTCAGTACCATGGTCTGGTGGTCCGGTGTCCTCTGAGTCTCTGTAGTGTGGAACCAGGTGGCTGTACAGAGGAGCGGGGTGGAGGTGGGGGGCTGTGTGTGTGTGGTCCAGTGGATTGTTTCCGGGGCACAGGGAAGGACTAATATGTAGAATATGCAAAGAACTAAAATAACTTTAAACCACCCTAAAATAAAAGACTCAATGAAAAACTGTTCAACCAAAATGAATAGTTAGTTTTCAGAGAAAGAATTAGAATTGGATGATAAATACGTGAAAAAAATTTGTTTTAGCAGTACTGGCCATTTGAGAAATGCAAATTAAAACAACACCAAGATTCCATCTTACTCCAGAAAGAATGGCTGTCATCAAAAAATCAAATAATAACAAATACTGGCAAGAGTGTGGGTGAAAAGGAACTTTTCTACATTGTATGTGAAAACGTAAACTAGTACAACTACTATGAAAATCACTATGGAGATTTTTCAAAGAAACTAAAACTCTTAATTCCATTCAACTCAGCTATTCCCCATCTAGGTATCTTGTGAAATAGTTAAAGTCACTATATTACAGTGATACCAGCCATGTTTATTAGCAGCATAACTCATAATAGCTGAATCTTGGTAGCGGCCTAGATGTCCATCAACAGATGAATTGATAAAGAAAATGTGGTATTTATCTACAATGTAGTATTACTCTGCTATAAAGCAGGATATGTTTGAGCAATTTCTAGGAAAATAGATGCACCTTGAGACCATAATGTTAAGTGAAATAAATCAGACACATGGCTTAAATATGTCATGGTTTCTGTTATATGAGAAACCCAAAGTACAAATAAATCAAATAGCAAAATAGAAGATAGATAATAGGAAAGAGGGAGATAGAACTTTTGCAAGTGGGAAAGGGTCCAAGAAATGAAGGAGGGGGAAGAGGTGAAGGGAAGGTGACATAAAGTGAATTAAGATGTGTCATGTACATGTACCATTTTCCTGTGATGAATGTAATCATTATGTACTGCAAACATGATTGATAAAAATAAAAATTAAAAAGTATATGAATTGGCATTCTAGTTTGAGTAAAGAAAATGTTTTTTAAAAAGTATAATTTGATTTCCTATGGTTTTTTTTAAGTGGCCTTATTCATTTAGTAAACACTTATTTAATACCTACTACATAACATGCATTTTTTGAGTACTGGGGATACATTAGTGGAAGAAAGTAGTAGGAGTTTATATTCTAATGAAGAAGTGAAAATAAATAGGATACCAAAGAAATAATTTTAGTGTCTATATTTTGAGGGGCTGGGGATTTAGCTCAGTGGTTTTGCTGCTTGCTGCGCAATCGCAAGGACTTGAGTTCAGTCCCCGGGACCAAAAAAAAAAAGAGTCCAGATATCTATATTTTGAAGATATTTTAGTATTTGGGGAAAACTGAATCAGAGAAAAAGATTAAGGTTAGTAGAGAATTGTACTTTTAGGGAGAGTGGTCAGAGAAACATTCACTAAGAAGATAATTTGTGAGAAAGACTTGAAAGAGGCAAGCAAAGGCAGCTCTCATTCCATACATAGAGGCCAGGCACAATCTCTGAAGCAGAAATATGTTGTACATATTAGTGGAAAGGCAGACAGCCATTGTGTCTGGGATGGTGTGAAGTAGGAAAAAGCTGTAAAAGATGAGGCAAGGCACTGTTGAGATTTAGACCTTAAACAGCCTTGTAGATCATGGTATACCTGTGGATTTTTACTTGATGAAACAAAAAGCCACTGAACCAGTTTTAGAATATGGCATAATCTGATTTTTATCTTACTGAGATCTGGGTTGAAACTAGACTACAGTAGGAAAGAAGGAAGAGGACATACTGTTTGGGAGATCAGAACGGTGGCCTGGGTTAGACTGTGGTGACTTGTGCTAGGGTGGTAAGGGTGAAGGTGGTCAGAACTGGCTGCGTCCCACATATATTCTTTCTAGGGATTCCACAGGATTTGCTTTTGCTTGAATATTTAAAAAAGTTTAGAGATGTCACAAATGACGCTAAATGGAAGTTAATTTGCTACTAACTGAGAAGGGGAAGGCTATGGGGTTAAGGTAGAGGGTAAGAACAGGATATCAACTGGATCTTAACTTTGCAACATCTCTTAGGCATCTTCATATTAAAGAAACCCCTTACAATTTATCTTTAATAATATTATACTTTTAATAGCTTCTCAGCCTTTTGACCAAGATCAAGTGTAGTATTATACCTTGAACATTTTGCTGTTGCTCATTTTATTATGCATTCATTCAAATAGATTGTGTTCTTTTTTCATACATGAATAACATTTTAGATCCATTATTTATATTCTACTTTGTTAAGCAAAAGTTTGAAACTCATAGTGATTTATTGTATAAGGAATCAAATTAATGTAAAATAAATCACACATATCTGTTTCAGATAGCCTCTCTTTTAAAATACAACTTATTGTTTATATTCTCTATGTTCACTTTTGTGACTTACATTTTGGTCACTGAGTCCAGATAAACTTCCTAATATGGAAGGCTTTTTTATATGAGACAAATATCCAAATAATTAATGAATGTTATACTTTTCCATGTTGCTTTAGTAACAAACAGGTAGGGAATAAGCAGAATTTTAATATAAATCCTTCACTGAAGCAACCATTATTTTGAGCTTAATCACATTAGGAATGCAGTTATTAAGCTTCAAAGGAACAAATCTCTATTAGAAATGTTAAACAAAAGTACATCACTCCTAGCATCTATAATTATCTAAAATTCTCCTAAATCTGTATGCCCCCTTACCAGCTAAGCATAGATTAAAACTCTTCAGTAAATAGTTCATTGCTGCAGAGGCAATATTATTTCTTTCTACTGGGACTCTGATCTCAGATTTTGGGAAACGTGAGCCCAATGGATTTACTTCTTGACTTGTATGGGGAGATATCTCCCTTTGACTTCACTATCCATTTGCTCTTTTGATATTAATGGCACAGGTTTTTAGACCTCTTTTTTTGGAACACTCTAAGTTTATTCCTGTAATTAAACTCTACATGTCCACAATAATTAGAATAAAAAAGAAACAAAGAAAAATAAAAATAATTTTTATTCCTTCCGTATGTTACTTTATTGGGTATAGACAAAAACCACCAGTTAGAAGCATTTACTTCAACTTATTGGTAAAACATTGTTGCTTTCAACATACGCTTTTCTTTGATATATATAAATAGAAACTGTAATGAAGGTGAACTATCCCATCTTTCTTCTCAGTTGTAATACATTCATACAAACATAAAAGATGACTCCATAAAGGAGATTCTTTATCAGAAATTTTCCCCAAAGCAGTTAGATGATATGAAAAAAATAATTTTCCCATTCTATGGCTAAGAAATGTTTTTCAAAAATTTAGAAAATTGAACAATATGATCTTTAAGTTTTATTAATTCATATAAACAGCATCAATTTATACATCATAGTGTAAGTAGATGGTAAGGTTATACTTTCTGGCTCTATAATATTACTCTTGACGATGTGACTTGGTTAAACCAAAAGTGACACATCCATCTGCTTTTTAAGATTCAACAAAAACATCTGCCATCTTCTCCCTCTGCTAAAAGAATGGGAAAGTCCCCCAAAGGAGGTTGCTTTTGGAGCTTGGATCCTGAAAGGAAGATGACATGGAACATTGCCACAGTCGATCAACAGCTGATATTAACCAAATGTATGTATATGTATATATCATGTATATACCAGTATACCTACACTGATATTTCTAAAGCATAATTGAATAAAAAAGCTAATTAAATATAATAATTTGCTAACAATTATTAGTATAAACTTTAAAACATAATAACTCAAATTTACCAGAAAACTGATAATGTAAATTACAACATAATGAAAATAAAAGGAACTTTGAAGAAATTAATAGTATCTGTGGTACAAGAAATTGACTAAACACATATATAGTAGTTTCCTTGTGATTTCTGGTTTAACCTTTGAATGACTATTCAAGTACGAAGCAACAGTTTTTTTTTTTTTGGTACTGGGGATTGAACTCAGGACCTTGTGCTTGTGAGGCAGGCGCCAGAACCACTGAGCTAAATCCCCAGCCTGAAGCAACAGTTTTTAAAGACTGCTCATCATCATTTAGATATTCCAAAACAATATTTCCACCATTATATAAATGACAATCCTCCTTAGTGATCCAGGTTTCCAAAGAATGATCTAAAGAATGATCCAAAGGAAGGCTTCTCCTGAAGAAATATGACACAACCTTATCTTCTTAGCTGTTAATTTGTTATTGTCACTTTTAAGACTGGCAAGTGAAGCTATGAAGTCCATGGCCTTTCTAGTGATCCACTGGTGGCAAAAGAAAATAGGTTTGTTTTTGTCTTTGGTGCTCTTAGGTAAAAAAAACCCTAAAAGTAAATTCTTTCTGCCTGTAGCAATGACTTTTCCTCATCAGCATTCATCTTTAATTTCATCAATGCAACCCTTTTGCATCTGTTTCAGTATTTTTTGCACCTTTCCTTTGTTTATTTTCTGTCCCTCCTATTTTTGAATCAATAATGTCTTTAAAAGTTTTTTGAATGGCAGTCATATGAAGCTTGGGGATCTCTAGATTTTCACACTCATGATCTGACTGACGATGGTGTCTTATACAAAAATTCTTCTCATAATAAGGACATGTAACTGCCACAAGCTCTCTTTCAGCACAGTCCTTGAATGAGCATGGGTGAGATTCACGTGTATTTCATTTTGGTTTCTCATTGATTGCAGTCACCTCAGGACAACTATGAGATTCTCTGCTTCTGTGTTCAAGGCAAAATATTCCTGAAAAATTATCACAAATAAATGGAAGATAATCTCAGTGCTGGCTGTGCTCCACCTAGCAGCACTGCCCAATGTCTAACTCCCACCATCCTTCTAGCGCTGCTTAGAGCTCTTACACCATCAATAAAATCATACTTGTCCAATTTCTAGTTTCTACAGAAACAATATGGAGGGAATCCATACTCTTGCAAAATGGTACTTCTTGGAGGAAGTCTTCCAGTGCGGGGAATAACTACTTTGATATGCTGACTGAAATCACACTAAGAGTGGTTAAATGAAACTAGGGTTGTTGTTCTCTTAGGAATATTAACACAATGATCTTTCTCTGTTATTAACTGTTGAATTTTATTGCCTTTATGCAATAATTATTATAATATTTTTCTTTCTTCCTTGCTTTATGTGGAGATGAATGGAGTGTAAGAGCATGGATGCAGAGTTAAATTGTTAGGCAAATTGAGGGGAGCACAGACAAGAGGAGTTGAGTGTGACTGCTATTAAACTAATGAAATTTTTGGAGAAGAGGAGAATTTAAAAGTTGTTTGCCATGGAAATGTTGTGTAAATTCCCCCTTTCATTTCTGCTCTGATATCTTTAACAAACTTAGCATTGCTCAGTAATACTACATGTGTGGAAGTCTCTCCAAACAGAAATTTAGAATACAAGAAGAGCGTTAACTTTATTATGCCAGAAAGGAAAACCTTTTGGCAAAATGAAATGAAGACTAAAACAGATTGACATGTAGCTAGAAACTACTTTTGTTTGCCATACAGTTACAATTGGAGTGGCAAGTCAAGATATATTGACCCCCTCCCATTTAATCTGCAGAAATGACACCTAACCATGAATACAGAATATCATTTTTGAAAATGAAAAGCCTGACAAACTCCAACTATTTGACTGAACACATCCAGAATATTCAGTGGCATTCTTTCAGTGTGGGCATTTTTCCTGGGCCTGATGAGGCATGATGTGGCAAAAATTACATGTGGCCAGATTTCAATGTGAAAGGAATAAATCTAGACCTGTTCTCAAGAAAAAAATATTAGAGCTAAAGAACACTTTAAGCTAGTTTGGGGAAAAAATTGTACATTTGTAAAGATTTTCCCTTAGAATGGTCCTGTAGGATCATTGTGAAGTTTAGACCAACACCATGTATTTTCAGATGCATGTAAAGTACTCCTCAATTACAACATCTTTACTATATGAAAAAAATTTCAGGTTACTAGTTTAATGTAAAGGGCACTAAAATTTCTCAGATACTTTGTTCATACTGCACATGTAGACCTTATGAAGTCTTATCTTCTATTAAACTTTAATACTAACAGGACCTGTCCAGTCCACCTTATATGTAAATTGTTAAAAAATGCTGATTAATTATTGTAGTTGACCTCAGTCTTTTTAATGAAAAGATAAATGTCTAGCTTTCAGTTGAATAAATAGCTGAATTGATATTGCTTACCGAGAAGATTTCCATACAAGTAAACTCGTATTTATTAAATGCTTAGTATAGTTTAAACTGTGGTTAAGAAATAAAAAATTTAATGAAAAAGTCCCTTACTTCAGGTATTCTTATAGAGCTGATTTAAACTAGTACAAATATTCCTTTATTTGAAATATGTTTTTAGCATATAACTTCAAGCATTTTCACGAAGATATGAACATTCATTATAGTATAATTAGAACACAAACTTTAATTTTATTGACCATTGTGGTCTAACAAATGTGGGAAAGGATACTGTTTTATTTTTATTTTTTAATTTTTATTGAGTACTTTTGACTTATTTAGCATTTGTAATAATTTAGGAGGTTATCGCACAATAATGAGACAATTCATAATGGCCCTTTTGAAATATCTCGGTTCTTAAACTCTATCATTGTCTATTACAAAATGGTCCTGCAGCACTTTTTGGTTTTTGAAAGAATGTATTTTAAATGCTACATGCTCATTTTAGTCTATGTAGTTTATTAGTGTCTTATCACAAAGAAGCTATGATCTCATTTGATAGTAATATATTAAATGGGACAGAATAGAAGGTGTATTGCTATATTTATTGAGAGGTTATGAGTATGATATACATCATTAAGTATCAGTTTATTAACATAACTCCTGAAAGCATCAGGAAAATCTTTCATATTATTACTCAATGGATGGAAGAAATTCAGGTCAAAAAGATTTAGCATTAATTGATTATATTATAGATGTTTGCAATACAACATTGAATAAGACAGAGACCTTGTTCCAACAGCTCACAACTGCCTGGGAGAACTGATCTCATTTTGACTAAATAACCTGAAAAGCTGAGGTGGCTTTAGCCATCCATTGCTTCAATTCCATGGAATAAAGTCCATGTTTAAAAAAAAACCTGTGATCATATTTCCTTTTTGGAGTTGGTTATAAAAACATATAAATCAGACACCTGAAGAATGCACACAGAATTTATGAAGCCAGAAAAAAAGTATTTTCCTTGGTTTGTAACTAATAAAATAGAAAAGCATCCAACTTGACAGAAAATGGGCTTTCTTAAAGGCAGTGGTGGGACCAGGTCCTGCTGTACACAGTACTGTACATTCAGAGTAAGCATGCTGTGTTGACAATTACAATAAATGGGGTTCTGTTGTTGCTACTGCTGCTTCTATCAACTCAAAAATAATTTCAAATCTGCATTCTTCAGAATTTAAATTTTAATGACTTTTTAGTTCTGGTGGTTCACCTGAGGAAAAGTACAGATGGCTCCTGGCAGCACACCTGAAAGGATCATCCATGGATATTAGAATGCCATTGCATAACTGCCAGGGCTGTATGAAAGTGTTTCTCACAATCTCAGCTACACCGAATTGGTTGGAAGGTGAATATTGTTAATCATTTTCTTTGATGAAGTTAATTCTTGATCTTGTGTTTTGATTTGTATAAGTTCATACATTTTTTAAAAAGGCTGTCTTGGTACATAAGGAGGCTGAATTTATAATAAGCATTTTACCTCAGAAATACATGAAGAGATAAGGAAAATTTTGGGAGATGTACAGGGGATTGAATCCAGGGCTTTTGACTGGGCTACATCCCAATTCCTTTTTTTATTTTGAGACAGGGTCTCACTAAATTGCTAAGTTGCTCAGGCTAGGCTCCAACTTGTGATCCTCTTGCTTTAGCCCCCTAGAGTGCTTGAATTACAAGTGTGTGGTACCATGCCTGGATGGAAAACATCTTACTCATCTTCGGTTTTTGTTCTGTTGTTTTGTTTTTGAGACACAATGCCACTATGTAGTTTAAGCTGGTCTTAAACTTACCATGTAGTTCTGGCCTCAAAGTCACACCAATCCTCCTACCTCATCCTGGGATTACCATTGTATGCCACTATGGCTGGCTTCTTCTTCATTTATTTTCTATTTTCCTTTCAGGAGTTTAGCTGTGTTACTGCTTTACTGATAAAACATAGCATACTAAGACAGGATAAAAAGAACATTAGAGAAAACCATTAAGCATTTCAGTCCTCAAAGGAACAACTGGAAAATGTGTAGAGTATGTTGATAACAATAGAGGATAAATTATCATTATATGCATACATCTAGCATTTTATTCTCCCTGCTATCCTTCTGTTTAACGGGGGTGGGGGTGGGGGGCAGGGGATTTTGCTTTTTAGTGATGTTTAATCAGGAAGAAGTGAGAACAAGAAAGGTTTTTAGGGATGAGACTGGAGTAGGACAAGGACAAGCTGGGCTGGGGAATCTTTAAGGAGACAGGTTGGAAAGCAACTTTAATGAGTGAAAAGTTTATTGGACAGAGAATAAAGGCTCTATGAAACATTTTGATAGGTGGGGGCTGTGGACTAGTCAAGGTAATCTGTTATGAAGCAGAGGGATTTGGGTTTAGGAAAGCTTGGGGCTGGCACAGAGCAGGCTCTTCATGTAGTAGGCAAGGTTGGTCTCCAGGTTGGACAGTGTAGGTAGGTTTATTTATTAATTATTCATTTAGTGAGATAGATGTCTCTTTGTGTTAAGAAGAATATTCTAGAACTCCTAAGCAATTGAAGAGGTATAATATTTTCTCCACCTGCCAATCAGACCACATGGTATCTGCATTCCTTTACAAGGACCTTTAAGACTGAAGTTTTCAGCTTTACGTCACATTCTTCTAAAAAAATACACCAGACTTCTTCAGTTCCCTAAATTCTCCATCCTTTCTCTTTAAGTCACTCTACTTTTTCTCATTCCTCACTTGTACCTTTATTGGAGTGCTTTCTATTGTTCTTTTTGCCATATTTTAAACATTACTTCTATCTTAGTTATTTTTCTCTCATTGCTGAGACAAAATAACTGACACCTAAAATTAAAGGGGGAAAAGTTTCACAGTTTGTAGAGGTTTCAGTCCATAATCAGCTGGCTTCAAGGCAGGGTGTCATGGCAGACAGGCATTGCAGAGGAGAAACAGTTCATGGCAAGTAGAAGGTAGCAAAGAAACAAGGGATGACCACAGTTCTTTCTATCCTTTATATCTTTTCCAGGGTAATTAGAGCAGGTAGCATCCACACTCTTAATCCTAGTGCCCTGGAGCCTAGCATCATGCCATGAATCAATTCCAGCATCATATGCTCTAGACTCAGCCACTTCTGAAAATGCCCCACCTATGAATGACTGGATGAGGATTTGAGGGGTCATCTAAATACAAGCCATAACAATTTCTTACTGGAGGAATTAGATAAAGCCTTTGAGTATCCTGCAGTATCTTGTGCTGCTTTTCATTGGAGTACAGAATAATGAAATTCATGATGGTATATTGGTGCATGCTTATAACATATTTTAATCATTTTCATCTCTGTTATACTTCCTTTCCCTTCCTTATCCCCTCCCTCAATTCTCTTCCTGTCACTCGAAGACTGCCTTCTAGTTTTCTGTTTTTCCTTTGTTTTGTATTTATTTACTTTTAGATTTCTCACATAACAGCAAGCATGTGTCCCAAGAGCACTTTTCTAGAGTAGCTCATTTTACTTAATATGATAGTCTCTGGTTCCATCCATTTTCCTGCAAATGATATTATTTCATTTTTCTTTATTGCTGAGTAATACTCCATTGTGTATATATATCACATCTTTATCCATTGGATGAGCATCTAGGCTATTTTCACAGCTTAGCTATTGTGAATTCCACTGCTATAAATATGAGTATGCATTTATCATTATAGCATGATGTCTTTCTTTTGGAAATATTCCAAGGAGTGGTAGAGCTCTCTCAAATATTGTATCTATTTTTAAGGGGTTTTTTTTAGAAATCTCCATACTGTTCTCTGAATATATTTTAATTAATTATTGACTTTCTTATCATTGTGTCCCAGTACACTACAAACTGTACAATCGTAGGTATTATGCACACTATTCTAGTATCTGGCATATCACTAGGATGTGTATTATGAATTTATACACAGAATAATTAAAAGGATACCTAAAATTTCAATTTTTATGACAGTAAAGATGTTATATCTCTGAATGTTATATCTAGAATGTATTATAATATTAACAATATTTTAACATTCAAATCCAAAAATTTTTTTCTAGGTTAAAGGTAAACTTTGGCTACATTATGAAAGACCTAGACTGTGAATTTCAATGGGCAGGTTATAGATTTCTGAGGGATAGCTATGGAATTGTTAAATGTGTTCATAGAATCTGTATGCAATGGGAACACTGTTTAGGCAACTGATTTATCTTCTACAAAATAGTAAATTTGTTTTTATAACACTGCTTTCATGTCTAATAACATTAATTTCATATGGGAGCATATGTGCACACCAGATAGCATTTATCTTATTTGTAGTCCCAAAAGGTATTAAAATACATGTATTATTTGGAGGTGTATATCAGAAGTCTGTGCAGTTTTTAATCTTAAAAAAAAAAAACACTACTCAGAAAAAGACTAGGAAATACTTGCCAGGATCAGAAGAGAACCTCTTCATGCTAATGGCCCTAGATTAAAGGACCAGTACTGGATAATAGGGAAGGACATGAGTTTTGGAGTCAGAAAGGCTTTGGTTTAATGCCACCTCTGACAGCAGGGTGGCCTTGGGCAGTACTATCACCATTCTTGTTTCTCAGATTAATCATTTGTAACAATTTCAGCCTAATACGTTGCTCTGGAGAGTCAATGAGATTATGTATGTGGCAGGCTCAATACAGTGCCTAGGCCACAGTTAATGCTCAATAAGTTTTAGCTATTTCATCAGAATACACTATGCTGCCAGAACATGGGATGGGATGGTAATTGCTCAACCTGACAGATATGAGAATAGACATCTACAAGACACAGGATAGATTTGTGTAGAAATGATATGGAATAGAATTACCACAGAATCCACCAATTGCCTATGATGCCTAGGTTCAAACCTACATTTAGAGTGCAAAAGTCTAAGATTATCACTAGTTCTTATTGTGCATTTATCATGTGTCAGGCAGTTTAACACTGTCTATCTCTAGTATTCATTTATGTACCTGTTAAGTACTACCATACAAGTTTTGCTTATTAGAGAAATGAGCTCAGACATATGAAATGACTTGCCTAAGCAAATACAGCCATGAACTGACAGGATCAGGACTGAACCCATATTTTTCTAGCTGACGACAAGTTCTAAGGTTAATTTTAGGAAAAAAAATAACTGGAAAATTCATGGTCTCAGAACTGCAATTTCTTTCCTGCTTACCTCCTTAGCAAGCCATTAGCTAACTCTCAAAGCAAGTGAATGTCCTTACTAACATAAGAGTGAGATGGAGGCTAATTATAATCTAACTGAAAAGTAATTTTGTTATGACATCCCTTGACCCAAGTCTCCAGGGAGATTCTACACCATTTCTCATTACAGCTTCTCTAACTGCTGGTGTGTGTGTGTGTGTGTGTGTGTGTGTGGTGGAGATGGATGTATTTTGATGCCTTTCAATCCATTCTGTTTTCTCTGCCATTAACTCTGAATGGTGTACTCTTCTACTACATATACATCAACCATAAAAACACTGATGTGTTAAATTTGGAAACAAAGACATTTTTCTGGCTCATTTTATATGTGATAAAAATGTTTTGTACACAAGAAAAGGGTAGCACTCTATGAAGAGTTCTTGCTATGAAAACCTATTTGGAAATGAAAGTATTAATTTTAATGCTTAATAATCTTATATGCATTTCACTTTTCACCTTGCTTTTTTTTTACTGCTCTTAAGCAACTGTTTGTGACCTGAAATATCAAGGAATTAAATGGATATTTAGCATTAATTATTTTGAGTATGGATGCTCATTAGTCTTTTATTTATTTGCTTCTGTATGAAATTTTTTAACATAACAATTTTATACTCAGGATCCTTACTACTCTAACAGGATCTTACTACTCTTTCACATACCAAGATAATATCAGAAAATATTAGTTCTAAAGAGAATTTCAGTAATTTTAAAAGCTTCTTTCTCTAGTTCTATTCCAATCTATGGATTCTCATTATCTTCACCTTTCCCTTAAAACAACCATATAATAGTTGCAGAAACAATAATGTAGAATGAGTTAAAATAGATTTCTCCTGGCCAAGTCCTGCAGGCAGACCATGCAGCATCTCACTGGGCCTCAACCAATGCTGCATCTGTGGATTTCTTGCCCCAACCCTGACCCTGGCCACCTGCCAACTCTGAGCAGGCTCTATATTTTGTTTCATCTTAGGATATCAGAATCTCTTACCGACCAATCAACCTGGAGGAGTTTCATTCCTTGGGAGAAAAGAGTTTTCAGTATTGCCCTCCCACAGAAAGGGTAAAGATTAGACATAAAACTTCTAGGAAGTTTAAGCTCAAGTCAAGAAAGGCATAGGTCCTGGCCTTCATAGAAAAATCAGGCCCAGTGAGAGTGGCTTAAAGAGGCAGCTGGATCTGAAAGTGCTGGCATTAAGTCCAACAGTCTGAAGCCCTGGCCTGTAGCATACATCCAGATTAGACCAATGATTTGATTACTTCCCCCATCTATTAATGTGAGCAAGGACACACCTCAATCTAGAAGTTTGCCACAATCTGGGGTATATAGATAGAGAGGCCTCTGGAGCAAGAGGGTTATGCCACAAACCCACAGACTCTAAAGCCAAGTGGAGAAAATCAAGAATTACTTCCAAGATTGCAGATACTGGAAAGAAACTACTCATTCAAAAACAGAAGAATTTTTTAAAGGGACTCATTTTTTTTTCCTTCATTGGTTTTTTGGGGAAGCTTGGGAATTTTTTTCCTTTTTTCTTTCCTTTTTATCTTTTTAACTTTGTTTCTTTCCTTATTTTTTGTTGTTTATTTTCCTATGTATTTTTTATTTTTCTTTTTTGTTATTTTATGATACTTTTATCTATTACTGTTAACTTTCTTTTACTCCTAAATAGATTCCTCTGTCTCATTTTTATCTCCTTGTTCTCATCATCCAGTGAAAAAAAATTTTTTTTCTTTTTTTTTTTTGGTACTGGAGATCGAACTCGGAACCTTGCACTTGTGAGGCAGGCACCAGAGCCACTGAGCTAATCCCCAGCCCTCATTGAAAAAATTTTTAAATTCTACTCATTTCATCTTCTGGTTCCCCATTGCCTGTCTTTACTACTATAACTATTGAGTTTTATGAATATTTAGATAGTTATCTCTGTGCTATTACTGTTGAATACTGTTCTATTGTCAATGGAGGTAGAGTTGTTACATTTAGTAGATATTTGCTGTGTGTCAATATATAGTTTAAATACTATAATTATAGATCTCTTTTGTATGGTTAAGGGTGGTATAAATTCTTGAAGTATTTCAATATCCAGCTTGTCTTTGATGATATCACGTTGCTGATTTTATTATCATTGCTAAGGTTGCACAGTTTATGCTAATACTTGATTTTATTTGTATGCCATTATTTAGATTGACTGTATGTTATTAAAACTTTTGACTTAGTTCCCAGAGAACTGGGTTCTTACCCAAATACTTTGCAGCTTTTCATCCCAAGCAAATGGAGGTGGGTGGATTTTGGAACCCAAAGATCTATGGTTAGCTACGCCCAGAATGCATCACTGAAAAGCAGACACTAAAGATACTAACTAAACAACAACAACAGCAACAAAAGATAAGAGAATAGAAACCTGAGAAGACAAGGAGACAAATTACTTCCAAAAACTCTCACCTCTACCAAAGTTTATCCATAGGATATTTAGTGGGAGCAATTAAAAAAGCTACACAGCCAAATTTCTTGAAAGAATAACAACAAATCTAAAACAATTAACGAAGGTGCTCCTCAAGTTCAAAGATAATATAATTAAACAGATAATGCATATAATAAACAAAACAAAGAGAAAATTCAGAGAAGACACTAATATTAAGCTTGCTGAGCTAAAAAAAATAGATGCAAAAACATGAACAAAAAGTTGAGCAATGAATTAGAGACCATGAAAAGGTACCAAAGAGAAATCCAGGAAATTAAATATTCTGTTGAAAGTGTGAGCAGAAATAGCAACCATTGTGAGAACAGAATGTAAGAGTGATGATATTCAGAGCTCATGAAAAAATGAATCCAACAGCTGATACATGACACAGAGACTCTCCAATTAACTGAAATTAGTGAAAAATCAGAAGACAGCATAAAAACCTGTTATATAAATAATGGCAGAAAACTTTCCAAGTATGCAGAGATAATTTAACAAGATGAGTGAGGCATATAGAACCCTAGATGCTCATGATCAGAAAAAAACTTTCCATGACAGATCATAGTTAAAATCCCAGAAGTCCAACACAATGGCTGAATCTTAAAAGCCATTAGAGAAAAGCAGTGAATTATCGATAAAAGTAAACACACTGGAATTACAGAAGACTTCTAAATATAAGCCATAAAGGCCAGAAGAGCATGCAGTGCAGTGTTTGAAACCCTAAAAGGAAAAAACTTCCAACCCAGATGGATGTATCTTACAAAACTATCAAAACTGATGGAGAAATGAGGTATTTTCTTGAAAAAGAGCACCTCAAAAAATTCTTGATCACCAAATCAGCTGTCCTAAAAATTCTGAAGCATATCCTAGAAGGAGACAATGATGAGCTCAAGATCAAAACATCTAATAGAATGAATACAGTGGGAACATAAACATTCAAGTAGAAGGGAATAAAGGTGAATTGGCAACAGGAAAATAATACAATGACAGGAATAAGTTAACAATTTTCAGTAATAACTCTCAGTGTGAACTCAACTCCCCAATCGACACAGCTTGGGTGAATGGATTTAAAAACAAAACCCAATGGTCTGCTGTATAAAAGAAGCACATATAATCCAAAAAGAAATTTATAGACTAGAACTCAAAGATGGAAAACAATATATCTTGCAATGAGAACCCCCCAAACTATCAAGAGTAGCTATCCTATTTTCAGACAAAATGAAATTCAAGCAAAAACTGATCGGATGAAGCAAAGAATGTCACTACATGTGATTAAGGGATCTATTCAACAGGAAGAGATAACATTTGTAAACACATATGCATCAAACATAAGGACACCCGACTTCCTCGCCAGACACCCTGTGGTCTTAGCAACTCAAGCAGAGGGGGAGGCACCTTAACCTCCTCCAAAAGGGGGAGCACTGGGGTTTGCCTGTAATGATGTCACATTTTCTGGAAGAGGCAAGTGTGCTGTGTGAAAGACAGCAGATTTGGCAAGCAGTTGTTCTAAAACCAGAACTAAACAGTTCTCACCAGCGGCTTATTGCCGCGGAGCAAAACTGGTACAGCTTCTATGGAAATCAATATAGATATTTCTCAAAAAATCAATTAGAAATTTCACTTGACACACCTATTCTCCTTCTAGGTATTTCCCTGAAAGAGTTAAAAACATCATATTATAGTTTACGTGCATATTCATGTTTATAGTACACAGGTAAATCTTGGAAGCAATCTATATATCCATCAACAGAAGAATGGATAAAGAAAATGCATTATTTATACAGAGTGGAGTGTTACTCTGCCGTAAAGAAGCATAAACTTAAATAATGTAGGAAATTAGATGCACCTTTTGAGCATAATGTAAAGTATAAATAAATCAGATACACATGCTTAAATATCATATGGTTTCTCTTATATGAGAAACCCAAAGCATAAATAAAGAAAAGATGGATAATAGGAAATAAGGAAATAGATCTTTTGAAAATGAGAGTAGGACCAAGTGATGGAGGGGAAAGGGAAGAGGTTGAAAAATGATTAAATGTTTTATGTACATGTACCAACTTTCCAAGAGAAATGTAACCACTATGTGCTGCAAACATGTATGTTACTAATAAAAAATTGAAAAAATTAAAAACTTTTAAAAATACGTTTTGCTAAGTATATTCTTATCTAATTCACATGGGGACTGCCTAACAGAGAATATAGCATAAGCATTTCTCAATTTTACGATAATCCTTTATCATGTCCCACATCTACCCATTTTTCATGGAGCATCTGATATGACCAGTATACCTATTAATATATGTTGGACAACTGGGTTTGTTCATATATTTCTGATCATAGAAGAGGAAATTAAGACGTCCCAAAGTAAAAATAAATATCCCCCACTGTGAGATCATGGGCACATCTGTACAATCTTTACTTTTATCATTAAACTCTGTTCACCATAATTTGGCCCTGTAAGACTAAAAGGGACTCATTCTGTAGGCTACTGATCTCTTGGTAACATCAAATGAATGAGATCAAGGAAGAGATTTTCCTTAAAGAAGGGATTACAGAAGCTGAAGTCAAAACAGCTGAGTCTGAAAAAGCTGAGCTGTAGTTGAAATTAATTTGATATAGAATGCTGACAGATTTGAGACTTTTAAAATTATAATTTAAATGACAGATATTTCAAAATAGTGGAATATGACCCATCTTCTTACACCAGAAAAGCATGTTTTCATCACTGACAAAACTAATAAGATTTTGGTATCCACTGTTATTGAAATATCAAAATTGTGTAACATTTTTAATAATATGCTGATATTAAATTATTACAGATAACTTGTTTTAAAGTCATATTAATGGAGTATTAATTGTTATAACCTTTGTTTTTATCTATGGAAGAAGTATTTCATAAGGAAAGTCAAATAATTTTTAAAATCTAATATATTTTGGAAAGGATGGATTATGTAATTGTTAGCATATAATCAGTTCTAAGTACTTATTTTGGTATAATAAAGAAATAAAGAAAGAATGATATGGCTCAATTGAAAAACTTAGTTAACTGTCTTTGCCTTCATATAATCAGATATGAAGGATATCTAGCAATCTGAGAACACCTGGAAAATGATCAAAATTGTTTTAATGATACATAACATTGCAGTGAGGAAATTTTAATTTTGGCTTAAGTGATAAGTATAAAATATCCATAAGCAAATTTTTCTTTCTTTTATTTCTGTATCTTCCTCATTCCCTAATGCCCATTCTACCCCAATTCTTATTTTTTCCTCAGTAAACTTTAAGTATAGCTGGCTAAATTATACTTGAGTATCTTCTAAGGAATAGAAGGAACTGTAGTTATCTTCCTCTCTTCCCTTTACTTAGCCATAGTTAAATCATTATTCATAATGATATCGTGTTTTGACATGGAATGCTATAATTTATATAGTACTTTCAAAAGTATTTAAAACCTTATAAAAAGTCTCAGGTAAGCAGAGCAGATATTGTTAATCATCTTCATAGATAATGAAAATTAAGATTAGGGAAATAAAATTGTTTATCCAGATTGACAGCTATGGAGTAACAGATTGAAATCAAATCTAGATATACATTAAAAACATTTTTGATCCTGTATAGAATTTGTCTCTATTACAAAAAATTGTTTATTATAAAATGTTAAAATAGTAAATGAGAAAAGATTACTCTTATCCCTAACATCCAAAGGTAGTCATTACTCAAAATTTTTGTTTAGTTTCTAAAAACACAGGAAATTTTGAAGTATAATTTAAAATTTTAAATATAATTTTTGTCAACTGCACACACACCCTTTTCCTTTTAGATAAGCACTGTACAATAGATTTATAAAATATTCTTACTTGAACCTTTAAAAATACATAAATTAAGCTTGTAAATTTAAATGAGAAGTTACATAAAAGTTTATCACCTGCAATTCCTGGGATCAGAGTTAACAGCTGAGATGTATAGATTGACACCTTTACAAGTCATCACAGGTAAATAAAACTCCCCCCTCTATATATACACATATATTTATTTTTATATACATATATAATATATATGTATATAAAATATATATGAACAAAACAAAATTTCAATATACAATTATGTATCACTTGATAATGGGGATTTATTAGTCATTCTGAGAAATGAGTTGCTGGGTGATTTCATCATTTTGCAAACATCACAGAGTGTACTTACACATACTTAAATTGTATAGTCTACTACACAACTATATTATATGGTATAGCCTGTTGTTCATAGGCCATAAATTTATTTAACATGTTACATTATTTTATATTGTAGGCAATCATAATCATATTTTTATATCTAAACATATTTAAACAGAAAAATTACAGTAAAAATATAGTATAAAAAATATTCCAAGGACTCTCCAGGCTAAGCCTTGAAGATCACAATTTTGAGCCCTGTATGAGCAACTTTCTGAGGGTTTGTCTCATAATACATACATCTATACATAAAAAGCTTGAGGATGTAGTTCAATGGGAGGGTGTGAGTTCTGTTCCCAGTACCACAAAAATGAAAAATAATAGAAAAATGAAATAAAAAAATGAAAATAATAAAAATGAAATAATAAAATGAAAAATAATAGAAAAGAAAAAAATTAAAAATTATAAACCTGTAAGGGCCACTTCCTGTGAATGGAGCTTACAGGATTGAAAGTTGTTCTGGGTGAGTCAGTGAGGGAGTGGTGACTGAATGTGAAGGCCAAGGACACCTCTATACACTACTGTAGCCTGTATAAATATTGTAAACTCAGGCTGCACTAAATTTACAACAGACATTTTTACTCAATAATAAATTAACCTTGGCTTATTGTAACTTTTTCCTTATTATTTTTCAATTTTTAAACATTTTTGACTCTTGGATAACACTTAAAATACATATTGTAATGCTGCTTAAAAAACATTTTCTTCATATCCTTCTTCTGTAAGCTTTGTTCCATTTTAATTTTCAAATTTTGTTTTATATTCTAAGTTCTACTGTTCAAAAAGAAAATGCAAATACACACTAGCCTAGGCCTATCCAGGCTCAGGATTATCAGTACCACAGCTTCCATCTCCACATTTTGTCCCACTGGAAGCTCTTCAGGGACAGTGACACCAATGGAGCTGTCACTTCTGATGATAGCCATGACTTCTTCTGCAATTATTCTTACAGAACAGATCTGAGGCTCTTCCTTAGCAGTTTTCACTTTTTTCAAAAATATATCACAGTGTTTTAGTTGAGTTGTTTCTTTCTCTACCACAGCTTTCCTTGCAAGTAGCTAGTGCACCATGAATATTGCTTTCTATTAAGAAAAAACTTTTAGTGATGGGGATCATATTTTCAAATGTTTTTAAGGAGTTTGTTGAGGTCAGTTAATTTTCTTCCAAACATATCCCTATGAATTTTCTTTAAAGTTCTTCCTTTTCTTCTCCTTCATTTCCTTTTCTTTCTTCTTCAGCTATGAATTTATTAGGCAAGAGAAAGTTTTTAGATCTGTTGTAATCTTATGGGACCATCATCATGTCTATAATTCATCTGTCACTAATGAGATGTTATGTAGTGCATGACTCGATATAAATGAGATCTTAACATACCTATTGTATATGTTAGCATGTTTTATGTAGTATTTTTAATTGCTCTCTTTCTAGCCATTTATTCTATTCTCCTTCCACATGGGAAAGATATCAATGGAAGGTCCATAAGTAGTACTGACATTTATTGAATACATAAATATTCAAGGGTAGAGGACTGAAAAAGTAAATCATGATACTTTCAACATCTCAAACACATTTTACAGCCTGAGATGAGTGGTATATTATTGGGAAACAATATCCTACTCAGTGAAATTTGCTTTCATGTCAATGACCCTTTTTTCATCCATAGTAACAATTTCAATGTAAATCAATTTATTCTTTCTTGTGTAGGACCTCATTTAGTAAACTAGAAGCCTGCCTTTCAGAATATTTAGAATATTATTCTTCTTGTTTTAATTAGACTCTGATATAATAAAAAGGAAAAAACATTTCTTTCTTCATAGTCTGGATTAGTATCATTATTATGTATTATGGAGTAGCAATAATAGACTTGTTCATAATATGTAGCTAAGTCTCTATTAGTGAGTCATTTGAGTACCATAATTATAATACAACTATGGGGCAGTGGATTAAGAAAACACAAATGAAAAATCACTGAAATTTAAAAACTCCCCTTAAAATATTCATGATTGTCAGTAAATTGCATTAAATTTTCAGAAGGCTTTCATTAACTCAAGAAATATAAAATACTGTAAGGGATCCTCTGGTCAAGCCAGGGCATATCTTTAAGCAGTACAAAAATAGATGTTTGCTCTAGTTCACTTTAATTTCTCTACAATGCATATAGTCAACTGAAAACCTTTTGTATCCTCTTTTGGGGAGAATTGAATCTCCTGTAACAACTTGTCACCAAGGCAGCTAAACCCACACTTCAGTGAAATAAAATACATGTTGTTTTAAGTACATTTTTTAAAAGGTAAAAATGGTTTGAAATTTTACTTTAAATGAAAGTGAAACTGTTTATATATCTATTTCCACAAAACAATGAAAGTGATCATGTTCAGAACAATGATTGTTTCTGGTGCAAGGAGAAGTTCTCTCCTTTTGCCTCCCAAGCTTAATAAATTAATAATCATAATCATATTTAGCTTTTGATCTCCACCAATCTCTGCAAATTGAAGTAACTTAATCCTATTTGAAATACAACTGAGTCTGTAAAAATTATTCAAATAGCATAGGAAAGTGAAGCTATTCACAGAATCCTTCCTGTAGAGACGACCAAGCAAGACAAATCCAGGTTAACCAGAATTCCTAACAGCCACCCCCAACAAGTGGTTTCAATTTCCCCATAGACTATCAAAATTAACTTTGGTGCATCTGCCTTGGATTGGAAGACCATCAGGTATACACAACTTCCACATTTAGCTCTTTGAAGTTTTAATAGCTTGGTGTTTTATTGGTAGAATATTTTCATTTGTCAGGAGAAGTTGTCAGTTCCATTTGTTCATCGAAAATGTTTGTAATAGAGAGTAATGTTTCTGAGACTTTTTGAAGCCTTCTGTGTGACTTACTTCCATCTCAGGTAGAGTTGTTTTGTTCTGTGCTACACCAGTAATGATAGAATCTGTTTGTTGGTTAGCTCATTCATTAAGAAGAATGTTTTTGTCTAGGAATGTGTGGAAGAAATAAATTAGAGAAGTGTTTTGATTAACTCCCTCAGTCTGAGGCAGAAACTCAAACACACAAGGCCAATCTTAACTGCTCAATCAACCACAGATCATGACTATAAGAAATTCCTAAAATTCTCAACCTTGATTCCTCTACATTTTAATTATTTGTTATTCTCTATTATTTCTAAACTGAATGACATTTAACAACTTACAGAGAGAGGGCTTATAAATTGCCCTTTAGGAACTGTGATAGCTGGGGGGAGATTGAGGGAAGGAAATGGTACCCCATTAAACATTTTAGCAATTTGAGGGATATGGAGCCAAATCTCAAAAAACTCTCTCAATAAGCTCTCTAAGATTTTTACGGAGCGTCTCTTGACTTCAGGAGATGTTGAGACAGAAGAAGCTGAGGTCTCAGGTCTTTGTGTGTAGTGAGGCAGGAAGTGTTGTATTGAAGAGCAGGTTGACCTCTTTGAGCCTGAGTAGTTTTTCTTTTTTTTTTTCATCTGTAAAGAGTAAATAAGAGTATTTGTCTGATACTGTTTACCAGAAAATCATGACAGAAACTTAACACAGCAGTTGGTCCTACCTGTATTATTATTATTTATATTTTTTTACTTATATATCTTGTCCTCTTAATTAGTCTATGATATTTCTAAATATTAAGATAATATCTTATACACTTTGTACCTTGGTGCCTAGTACTAATGGAGTATGAGATTTGGCAAATTGTTTTTAATAAACAATGTATGCATTTGGCTGGAGAACAATAACAGCTAAAATTTCTAGAATGCTTACTATGTTCTAGGTCCTTAGTGACTTATAGTAACATGGAAAATCACATAACTCTGAGGGAAATTGATCATTGCCATTTTAAAGATAAGAAAACTGAGATGCAGAGATGAAGTAACTTGACTAATTGGTTCACCTACAATTTGAGTATTGAGATCTGGCTCCAGTTCACTTTTTTAATCATGGTGCTATATGGAGTACTAGTTGGGATCCCTCCCTATATTGATAACTGACCTAAGATAGGCAAAGAACAGGAAATATTCATGCCTGCACAACATGGGCCAGTAGCCTCCGTTGCTTTTCAGATGGTAGGGAATTTTGTATGTGCTTCATGCCAGTAGCAGACCACATTCTTCCTTTTCCAGGAAAGTGTGATAATTCATCTCAGAGGGTAGAGAACAACTTCAAGAGTGAGATGTGTGGGATGGATGCTGCTGCCCTAGAAACTAGCTCCTGCTAAGGAATGGTCTTTTGTCTTCACTAAGCAATTTCTATTGAGAAATTCTTTGGTTCATACAAGTAAAAAACAATAACAATAAGGATAATCACAGAATTAACATGACAGTATTAAACTGCAAATCCATCCATGTGTTGATACTGTCCAGCAAGTGGGTTTGGGAGTTGAAGTAACTTATGACCATCATGTTGACATACAAATTATCAATTAGTATGCTTTACTTGAAATTTTATATTTTTTTCTCCAAAAGACCCATAAATTGTGTTGAGGAGAAAGAGGCAATACGGTGGAGAGAACATAAGTTGTAGGCACATACAGACTTGTGCTGAAAACTAGCTGTACTGTGAGTTAACTGGACGAATTTGGTCAAGTTATGTAACTTCACCACAAAATAATGCATGATTTGCAGTGTTATTATTAAGATTACGGTATAAATCCCAAACATTTTATATAAACAATAAATATTATTCAGTTACCTCAATAATACTCTGCCTGCTCTGCCAGTATGGGTGCCTGGAGTTCCCCAGATCCACTAGGCCATTAGACAATTGAATATTTCCTCAGGTTTCTTTCGGGTCTTAGAAAATTCAAGTAGCGACAATAGTTTTTTGTCTTGGGCAGTAAGCAAGACATCTTAGCTCTATGTTCTCCAAGAAATCTATTCATATAATATTCTGTGAATCATAATTTTTATATATAGTAGAGTACAAAATGATTATTTTTGTTTTTAAGTTAAATTTCTAGATATTATATTATTTTGAATTCACATCAATCTAGGTAATATTAACATTTAGAAATTAGTTTTTTATCAGAATTATCTCAAGAAAAAATTGTACATTTGAGTGAATTATGACTTAACTACAAGATGATTTTCAAACTTTGTAATTCCAAATCTTTTGCATCTTGAAAAACATCCACCAGAGTATGTTAGGATATTATATTGATGTATTATGTAGCTAGAGTCTATTTTCTGGAAGATTTTGAGTCAAAATTCTAAATAAAATTTTTAAAAATTCATTTTAAAAAGAGATGCTCTATCCATTAAACTTATACCACTTATCCAAATGAAGAAATAGAGAATCAAGATTGTGAAGTGGACAGCTCCCAGCGTGGAGGAGGCTTCTGGGTAGGTGTGCCATGGCTCCCAGCATGGAGGAGACATCTGAGTAGGCGTGCCACAGCTCACAGCATGGAGGAGGCTTCTGGGTCAGGGTGCCATGGCTCCCAGCACAGAGGAGGCTTCCAGGTTGACCTGCCTCAGCTTCCAGCCCAGAGGACACTTCTGGGTAGGCATGCCATGGCTCCCAGCATGGAGGAGGCTTCCGGTTAGGCATGCCGCAGCTTCCAGTGCGGAGGAAGCTTCCAGGTAGGCTTGCCACAGCTCCCAGCACAGAGGAGGCTTCTGCATTGGTGTGCCATGGCTCCCAGCCCAGAGGAGGCTTCCGCATAGGCATGCTGCAGCTCCCAGTGCAGAGGAGGTTTCCGGGTCAGCGTGCCACAGCTCCCAGCACAGAGGAGGCTTCCAGGTCACTGTGCCACAGGTCCCAGCCCAGATGAGCCTTCTGGGTAGGCGTGGTGCAGCTCCCCACATGAAGGAGGCTTCTGGATAGGTGTGCCACAGCTCCCATACAGAGGAGGTGAGCCACGCGGGTGCTAGCAGCACCCCCCCCCCCCCCGTTAAAATGAGAAGACACATAAACAAGCCTCAGAAACAGACTTCCAGATCACTTACAGCAACCTCAAAGGGAAACAAGATGGAACACTCTGATACTCAACCACCTAGACTCCCTGAACTAGCAACGAAAGAAGATCTGGAAAAAATGAAATCAGAAGTAATTTCTCACATAACAGCAGAGATTGTGCCCATAGAGCAAAACATTATTAATAAATCTAGAGAGGACACAGATAAAAAAGTAGAGGAGCTGAGGAACACGATGGAATCCCAACACAGGAAACAAATTTAATCCATAAAACAGATGCAAACAGATTTCCAGGAGATTAAAAACTCCATTGAAAGTTTATGCAGCAGAATGAGCCAATGGGAAGACAGAATTTCAGATATAGAAGATAAGATTGCAATTAGTAACCAGGAAAAGAAAAATTTCTTTAAAATTGTAGGAGACCATGAGAAATAAGTCAAGCAGCTGCTAGACAATGCAAAGAAGAATAACATAGACTGATTGGAGTCAATGAAGAAACAGGAGAGAGTGCAGATGACATAAGAAAACTGTTCACAGAAATGATGGCAGAAAACTTCCCAAGCAGGGGAAAAGAACTTGACATACAGATAAGCGAGGCATATAGGACTCCAACTAGCCTTAATCAAAAACATCTACACATAGGCATATAATTGTTAAGATTCCAGAAACCTAACAGAAGAACAAAATTCTACAAGCAGAGAAAAGAAACAAATCAAATACAAATACAAAGGAAAGTCCATCAGAATCACAGCACAATTCTCAACGCAAACTCTCAAGGCAAGAAGAGCTTGGAGTGATGTATTTCACACTCTAAAGGAAAACAACATCCAACCCAGACTGATGCATCCTGCAAAACTATCTTTCAAAATTGATGGTGAAAGAAGATACTTTCATGACAAGGAGCACCTTAGGAACTTCATGAATACTAAACCAGCACTCCCCCAAAATTTATTTTTTTTAAAGTTTTCTTGCTTTTATTTGTTTCTATTGCCAAGTAGAAAAGATCCTTACCTCAAATCATGCTTTGATTTTTGTAAGAACATTCATAATAAACACAGAAACATATTATTAACAACTCTAAATTAGTTAGCATAATCCAAGGTACATAATATTCTTACTTTTCTTTGGGAAGCATATTACATACTTTAGGATAACTGGAAAAAAATCAATAGATGTTGCATGAACTTCCATTTATATCTTATTCTTCATTCTTATTTTCTAGGTACAAGCAATTACATCAGCTTTGTTAAGTGACAGTTAATCTTGATTATAAACTTGGTTGGCTTCAGAGATGCATTCTGCTGGACATGTCTGGGTGGGTCTTGGGATCATGACCTTGAGAATGTATCTGGTTGTAGGCCCCTTCCACTCAGGTGCTCTTGCCCTGTCTCTCTGCTTTTTAGATGCCACAACTCGGTCAGCTTTCCTCTCCCACACCCTTCTGCTTTGACATTTATACCATGGAGCCAGCCTACCATGGACTGAAACCTCTGAAACTGTGAGCCAAATTCACTCTCTCCTTTAAAATCTGTGTGTCAGGTATTTCATCCCAGAAGAAGAGTTGTTATTAGGAAAGGAGAAAAATTTGATGATGATAGCAGTGATCGTTCACTTATAATGTGGGTACAGGCACGTTTGACACAGAATCTAATCTAAAGCAGTAGAAGCATTCCTGTAAGTCTGCAATGATATCAGATGATTCTAGTCAGTAGGTAGCTCTCCTTTAGCAGTGGTTCAGCAGTGGTTTGCATCACCTGTGGCTCTACTATCTTGTATCAATTTAGCCTTTGTGGGTAGGCTATCCTCTAGAGATAGGAAGGGACATGATGTTCTTTTTTTTCCCTTAAATTCTTTTATTGGTACATTTTAGGTATACAATACATTTACATTTATCTTTGGGTGCTTGTACCTGTACATGATGTATCTTGGTTCTCATTTTTTCCCAATTACCTGTGCACCCTTCACCCCTAAAGCCTTCACTATTTACATACTTCGTTTCCATTTTTTTTCTTTTCTCATAATTTTTCCTTTCCATTCTTTCCTTTCCCCTTCCCCTCCCATCACCCCTATCCCTTTGGACCTTTTCCTATTTCAAAGTATCAATTATTAGTTATTAATCCTTTTAGTCCTTATTTGCACTCTCAGTTTCTTACACTAGAGAAACTATTTGATATTTACACATGTGTGTCTTATTTATTTCACTTAAGAGTATGGCCTCAATATGCATCCATTTAGCTATAAATGACTCTAGTTTCTCGTTCTTACTCCATTTTATTAAAAAACCCACATCTTCTTTATCCAGTTTCCAGTTGTTGGGCACTTGGGCTGTTTCCAAGCTTTAGCTATTAAAAACTGTGCTGCAATAAACATGGGTACACATATATCTCTGTGGTATGATTCTTTTAATTCTTTTGGGAAAATACCCAGCAGGGAAATAGCTGGGTCAAATGGGACCTCCAGCCCTAGTTCTTTGAGGTTTCTCCACACTAATTTCCATAGTGGTTGCACCAGTCTGCACTCCCACCAACAATGGAGAAGGGTTCCTTTCTCTCCACACCCCTGCCAGCATTTGTTATTGGTTGATTTCCTGACAGCAGCCATTCTTTCTGGGGTGAGGTGGAATCTCGGTGTTGTTTTCATCTGCATCTCTCGAATGACCAGTGATGTTGAACATTTTTTCATATGTTTATTTGCTGCTTTTACTTCATCTGAGAAATGTCTGTTCATTTCAGATGCCCACTTTTGAATTGGGTCTTTGAATTTGGGAGGTCTTTATTTTCAGTTCTCTATATATCCTAGATAGTAGCTCTTTGTCTGAGTTACAGCTGCTAAAACCTTTTTCCCACATTGTAGGTTGTCTGTTAGCTCTGTTGGTGGTTTCTACTGCAGTGCAAAAGCTTTTCAATAAGATGAAATTCCAGTCATTGATTCTTTCTGCTAGTTCCTGTACTACTGAGGTTTTGTTCATAAAGTCTTTTCCTATACCAATATCTTCAAGAGTTCTACCTAACTTATCTTCCAGCAAGTTTAGTGTTTCTGTCTTAATATTTAGATCTTTAATCCACTTAGATCTCAGTTTAGTGCATGGTGATAGATATGGGTCTAGTTATAATCTTTGGCAGGTTGAAATCCAGTTTTTCCAACACCATTTATTAAATAGGCTATCTTTCCTCCAATGAGGGTGGTTGGCTCCTTTGTAAAAGATGAGGTGACTGAGTATGTCTGAAGTGTTTTTGCTTTTTCTAATCTATTCCACTGATCCTTGGGTCTGTTTCTTTGTCAATACCATGCTGATTTTATCACAGTAGCTTTGTAGTATAGCTTCAAGTTGGGTATTGTGATATCCCCAGCCATGTCTCTGTTGCCCAGAATTGCCTTTGCTATTCTAGGCCTATTCTGGTTCCAAATGAATTTTCCAAAATTTTAGACAAAACCCTAGGAAAAGACAATGAGGCTCACAACCCCAGGAAGCCCAGCAGAATGAATCCACTGGGAAAAACAAGAAATTAAAAGCAAAGAGGGAAAATCCAACAAAAAGAAAAGGTCATGACAATGACAAGTCAATATGTATCAGTTATAGCCATCAATGTTAATGGTCTCAACTCACCAAACAAAAGAAACAGACTGGCAGAATGGGTCAAGAAACAAGATCCAACAATATCTTGCATATAAGAAACACACTTAATTCAAAAAGAAACTCATAGACTGAAAGTTAAAGGGTGGAAAACAATAATCCATGTGACAGGAACCCAAAGAAAAGCAGGAGTAGTTATCCTCTTTGCAGACCAAGTGGATTTCAAACCCTCACTGATTAAGAGAGACAAAGGACACTATATCCTTGTAAAGGGAGCAATCCAAGAGGTAGAGATGACAATCATTAATATCTATGCACCAAACACTGGCACACCCAACTATACAAAACTAATAATAATGGACATGAAAAACCATATAAGCACTAATACAATAGTAGTGGGGGACCTCAATACCCCATTGTCACAAATAGATCAACTAGACAAAAAACAAGCAATAAAATACTAGAAATCAAACTCTTGAACAAATGAACATAACAGATGTTTACAGAGTGTTTCACCCCACAAAATCAGAATACACATTCTTTTCAGCTGCACATGGGTCATACTCCAAAATAGACTTCATACTCACTCACAGAACATATTTAGGTAAGTGCAAAGGAATTGAAGGTATCACCTGTATATTACCAGACCATAGTGTGATGAAATTGGAGATCAACAGCAAAAGGAACTGCAAAACTTTCATAAACACATGGAAATTGAACAACACCCTTCTGAATAACCAATGAGTCACAGAGGAAATTAAAGAAGAAATCAGACAGTTCCTTCAATTAAATGACAATGACAATACAACATATCAGAATCTATGGGACACAATGAAAGTAGTCTTATGAAGGAAGTTCATAGCAGTGAATACTCATATTAGGAAAACAGAGCATGCCCAAATTAAACAACCTGTTGCTGAACCTCAAGCTTCTAGAAAAAGAAGAGCAGTACAAACCCAAAGCCCATAGAAAGGAGGAAATTATAAAGATCAGGGCAGAAATCAATGCAATGGAAAGTAAGAAAACAATATAAAAAAATCAATGAAGCCAAGAGTTGGTTCTTCGAAAGAATAACCAAAAATTGAGAAACCCTTAGCCAACCTTATCAGAAAAAGGAAAGAAATGGCCCAAATCCATGCAATTAGGAATGAAAAGGGTTAAATTACAACAGGCCCAGCAGAAATCCAGAGGATCAATACCTACTTCGAGAACCTGTATGCCAATAAGATGGAAAACACAGAAGAAATGGACAGATTCCTCGATACGTGTGAATTACCAAAGTTGAATGAAAAATACCTGAAAATTCTAAACAACCCAATATCAAGCAATGAAATTGAAAATGTAATTAAAAACTTATCAACCAAGAGAAGCCCGGGTCCTGATGGCTTTACCGCTGAATTCGACAAGACATTTAGAGAGGAACTACTGCCACTCCTGTTTAAACTCTTCAATGAAATTGAAAGGGAAGCTGTACTCCCAAATTCATTCCCGGAAGCATACATCACCTTGATCCCTAAAACAGAGAAAGACCCAAACAAAAAAGAGAACTATAGGCCAATCTCACTAATGAACATAGATGCCAAAATCCTTAATAAGATACTGGCAAATAGAATGCAGAAGATCATCAAGGAGATCATACGCTCTGATCAAGTGGGATTCATCCCAGGGATGCAGGGATGGTTCAACATATGCAAATCAATCAATGTAATACACTATATCAATAGAGCCAGGGACAAAAACCATATGATCATCTCAATAGATGCAGAAAAAGCATTCAACAAAATCCAACACACATTTTTGACGAAAACTCTACAAAAAATCAGAATAGACAGTCTCTACTTCAATTTGATAAAAACCATCTATGAAAAACCAACAGCCAATATCATGCTAAATGGTCAAAACCTGAAATCCTTCACACTAAAATCAGGAACAAGACAAGGATCTCCACTATCACCACTCCTGTTCAATATAGTTTTGGAAACATTAGCCACAGCAATTAGAGAAGAGAAAGAAATAAAAGGAATAAAGTTAGGAAATGAAGAAGTCAAATTGTCATTATTTGCAGATGACATGATACTGTATATAGAAGACCCCAAGAAGTCCCCCAAAAGTCTTCTAGACTTAATAACCAAATTCAGTCAAGTAGCTGGATACAAGGTCAACACACAAAAATCAATAGCTTTTCTCTACACAAATAACAGACTCACTGAGAGAGAAATAGGGCAAACCCTTTCACAATAGCATCCAAAAAACTGAAATACCTAGGAATCAGCCTAACAAAAGAAATCAAAAACCTCTTCTCTGAAAACTATAGCACTTTGAAAAAAGAGATTGAAAAGGATATCAGAAAATGGAAAGACATCCCATACTCCTGGGTAGAAAGGGTCAACATAGTGAAAATGGCCATACTTCCAAAATTGCTATATGGATGCAAATGCAATCCCAGATGAAATTACAGCAGCATACTTCATGGACCTTGAGAAAACAATCCAAAAATTCACATTGAACAAGAAGAGACCCAGAATAGCAAAAGCAATTATGGGTAACAGAGGCATGGCAGGGGGTAATACAACCCCAACTTGAAACTATACTACAAAGCTACTATGATACAAACAGCATGGCATGGGCAAAGAAACAGACCTGAGGACCAGTGGCACACATTAAAAGATGCAGAAACAACTCCAGACACACTCAGCCATCTCACCTTTGACAAAGGAGCCAAATGCCCTCACTGGAGGAAATATAGCCTCTCTAATAAATGGTGCTGGAAAAATTGGGTTTCAACTTGCCAAAGACTAAAACTAGACCTATATCTCTCACCATGCACTAAACTAAAATCAAAATGGATCAAAGATCTAAATATTAAAACAGAAACACTGAACCAGCTGGAACAGAGGTTAGGTAGAACTCTTGAAGACATTGGTGTAGGAAAAGATTTTATGAACAAAACCTCAGTTGTCCATGAACTAGCACAAACAATCAACAAGTGGGATCTCTTCTTATTAACAAGCTTCTACACAGCAAAAGAAAGCACAATGTGGAGACTACCTACAATGTGGGAAAAAATTTCCACCTGCTGTTCCTCAGACAAAGTTCTATGATCTAAAATCTATAAAGAACTTAAAACAAGCAGACCTCCCAAATTAAAAAACCTAATCCAAAAATGGGCATCTGAAGTGTACAGACATTTCTCAGACAAAGAAGTAGAAATAGCAAATAAACATATGAAAAAATGTTCCACATCACGTCATTCAACAGGTACAAATGAAAAGAATGCTGTGATTCCAGCTCATCCAAGAAAGAATGGCTGCTATCATGAAATCAACCAATAACAAATGATGATAGGGCTGTGGGGAAACAGGAACAATGCCCCATTGATGGTGGGAGGATAGACTGGTGCAACCACTGTGGAAATCAGTATGGAGATACCTCAAAGAACTAGGACTGGAAGTTCCATTTGACCCAGCTATTCCCCTCTTGGGTATCTTCCTCAAAGAATTAAAAGAATCATACCACAGTGATATATAAGTAGCCTTGTTCATAGCAGCACAGTTTGTAATACTTAAAACTTGGAAACAGCCCACATGCCCATCGACTGGAGACTGGATAAAGAAAATGTGTGTGTGTTTTTTTTTTACATAAAATAGAGTAGTACTAAGCCATAAAAAATGAGAAATTAGAGACAGTTATTGCTAAATGGATGCACATTGAGGTGATACCCTTAAGTGAAATAAATAGGACACACATGTGTAAATACTGAATAGTTTCTCTAGTGTGAGAAACTGAAAGTGTAAACAAGGACTAAAAGGTATAATAGATAATGTGAAATAGGCAGAAAAGGGGCAAACTGTAAGGGGAAGTGAGAGGGGTAGGGGAAAGTAATTAAGGGAATGGAATTAATATGAGAAAATGAAAAATAGGAAACAAAGTCTTTGTAAATAGGGAGTGATGGAGGGGTTAAAGGGAGGGCACGGGAAGGGGGCAAAAATAAGAGCCAAGAGAGTATGTAAAGGTGCATATCTCCAATGATGAATGCCATTCTATTGTACACCTAAAATGTACAAATAAAAGGATATATAAAAAAATTTTTTTAAAAAGATGGTGAAGTGGTGAGTGGCAGCAAAATTTAACCTCTCTGAGATCCAGAACCCAGACACTTGAAAATAATAACTTGGGAAAGACAAAAAGAGAAGTAGATTGCTAAGAAGCAGGAAGGAACTGACAGGAAAATTAAAAGCTACAGAGTAGTTTGAAAATTAAGCTACAATGCAGAGAAAAAATTAAACAATCTAGACTTTTTTCCCAATCCCTAGCTTGGAGCTCATGGGGACAGGAGCTTGGATCTGCAGAAGCAAGTTGAGTTCTTGAGTACTTGAGCCTCCAGTGAGAAATGGTGATGACAGACTGAGCCATTATCATAGGTGTTATGAAGAGCCCATGGTTGTGAGCTGCAGAGAGAGCACAGGGTTTTACTCTGAGAGAGGACTCCCCCCATACAGCAGGCAACAGCTGAATAGGGATCCCAGTACAAGCAGCCATCCTATTGCAGAGTTCTTGGTTGGGTACCATTCCAAGAAGAGATTGATTGTTTGAATCTGGAACTCAGGAAGGCTGGGGGAAGGCTTCACTTTTCCAATGTTACCCTTCTGCGTGACAGATAGTCATAGGAGTCAGCCAAGCACAGCAGCCCTGTTCCCCACAGTGGAAGGCTAGGCCCAACTTGAATTGCACTGGATCTAAAAATGTCAGCCTTGTGTACTTGAGTCCTCATCCTTCTGCCTACCTCCAGCACAGATCTGGGGTCTGACTGCCTTCTTGTCTGCCAGTGTTAGTAGGGTCTCACCTAGGATATTGCCACAGCCTGAAATAAGCAGAGAGGGCTCTAGAACCCACCTTTATTTATACCCACCTCACAGATCTGCAGACTGTAAGGCTAAGTGGAGAAAACTGAATTGCTAGACTCCAAAAAGTATAGATCCAAGAAAAAAATCACTCATTCAAAAACAGAGAATTCTTTTCTGTTTTTGGACTCTTTTCTTTTCTTTCTCTTTCTTCTTCGTTGGTTTATTGGTGTCTGTGGAATTTTTCTTTTTCCTTCTTCCTCATTTTCTTTTATTCTTTCTTTTCCTTTTAAATTTATTTTTTTCAAACAATACTCCATGTGACAGGAACCAGAAACAAAAGCAGGCATAGCTATCCTATTTACAGATCAAGTGGATTTCTAATGAAAATCTGAAACACTCTGGTCCCAAGAATTTCAGATAAGGGATAGTCAACTTGTATGTACAAATCTATTGTGAACATGTGTTTTCATTCCTCTCAAGTAAAAACTTAAGAACAGGACTGTTGTTTCTTAAAAGTAATTCAAGAAATTTCTGTATTGTTTTCCAAAATGGTTTTATCATTTTGCATTCACATTAGCAGTATTAGAAAGTTCTAACTGGTTCACACCTAAGCTGACATTTGTTCTTTTAAAACTTTTAACTTCATCTCTCTAATGAGTGTATAATTCAATCTTGTTATTGTACTGATTAGTATTTTTCTGATTCTAGTGTTGCACACCTTTCCTCGTGCTGTACTGGCTATTTATCATCTTCTTATATCCACTTTTTAATTGGGTTGTCTATTAATGAGCTGTAAGAGTTCTTTATATATTCTGGTCATAGGTTATATGCATTATAAATATGGTCTGTTTAAGAACTACTTTTCATTTTCTTAACAATGTCATATAAAGTTCTAAATTTTGATAGAATCTCATTTATCAATTTTTTTCTTTTGTACATCATGTTTTTTGTATCCTAGGAAATTCTTGGCTACCTTAAATTTATAAACATTTTCCCTTATAATTTCTTCTGAAAGTTTTATAGTTTTGGTCTTTCATATTTAGGTTCATGGATCCTTTCAAGTTATTTTTATGTGTGGAAGTAAATGTTTGAGGTTAACTTTTTATGTACAGATACCAGGTATTCTAGTGCCATTTGCTGAAAACACTATCTTTTCTTCTGCTCTTGAATTGAGTTTATGTTCTATAAGATGTTAATATTAAATAATCTTTCAAAATTCAAAAAAAAATTATTTTTTTCTTTATCCATATTCATTCTTTCTTTTTCTTCATCATTTTTCTTTCCTACTTTTTATCTATTTCTCATTGTTTTCTGTTACCTTTATCTAATTCTTTAAATATCCTTCTACTCCTCAATAAAATCTTTTGTCTTACTTTTCTTTCCTCCTTCTCATCTCCTGTTATTGAATTTTTCAAGTTTTTCCTCTTACATTCTCCCACTCCCAAATGTCTACATCTTTAGTAGTATAACCATCAAGCATTGTTACTCTTTATTATTGTTATTATTATTAACAATAACTGTTATTATTGTTCAATAACTTTCCATCATTAGAGGAGGTATAGTTGTTTCATTAGTATATATTTGCTGTCTGTCAATATCTGGGATGTCTTAGTGTTTTTACTATAATTATAGATTTATTTTCTATGGTTGGTTGGTATGTTATTGATTCTTATAGTATGTCAATAACCAATTCTCTTGGAGTATATTACAGTTGCTGATTTGATGTATATCACCAGGGTCACATAATTATTGATATTAATGGTTTTTCTCTGTATGCCAACACCCAGATTACCTCTGTGACATTAACAGTAGTGTGGTCCCTTCCAAGAGAATGATAATGGCTTTTAAGACTCTGTCCCAATGTTGATCTTCTGGTATTTTGACTATGATGTGATTTGAGAGCTTCTGTTTGGATTTGGGGTACTTGGGGTTCTATATGTATCACTTGTCTGTAATCTCATTTTTTCCATATTTAGGAAGGTTTCTGCTACTATTTTGGCAAACAGATTTTATACCCTGTGTTTTCTCTCTCTATTTTTTTATTTTTGAGTTTTGGTAATACAGTGCTTTATTTAGAAAAAGATAAACACCCTGATTCTAAGATATTTTTTCTTTCAAATGGCACAGAAATTAGACAAAGTAGTCCAGGATAATAGATGTATTTACACACTGAATGCAAAATAAATATATAATATTTGGAAAACTTAGTTATCCATTGATTCATTTTGCATTTCCACTGTTCATCTTGTGTTTCAATTTTCTTTGCCTTTTGCAAATCCTTTTTTTCCTTGCTTTCAAATCAAATTTTGGCTCTGGTTTTACCCACTGTATTTCTATTGGTTTTTCCTCAGCTGGTGTAACAAAAACATCATCAGTAGGATCGTGTGGAAGAACAGTTTTTGGCTCTTTCTTTCTCAGTTTCTGCACCTTTTACTTGCTGTTTCTCTTTGTGTTTCGCAGCTGTGCTGGATTTTATGATACGCCAATGAATGTTTGGTGACTGGAAGTGAGAATTTTCATATAAAGTTGGTCCTCCAAAACTTCCCTGAAAAATCTTTATCAGATTTAAGACAAAACAAGGTCCTATTTCTACAACTTAAGCATCTTCATCTATGACCTGAAAGTTCTGAAACCATATCCTATTATCCAAAATGGTGAAAGTAAATACATGGTCCACAAATGGCTGGCTTTTGGGATGATATCATGGCGTACTAAAAATCTGAATTAGGAGTTCTTTTAACAAAGCATAATGTGGCAATTCATCAAAAGCAGGGTCAAAAGACAAAATCGGCCAAGAACCTTTCAAACGGTTTCCAGTCATCTTCAGTTCTGCTAGGGTATGAATATTTTGAACAAGGAATTTGGCAGAGGGCCCATGAGGTGAATTCGAAAGCCACATATAAAGATCTTATTTTTTCTTAGCTTCAAAATAGATGCATTTATTGCAGTTTTTCATTTCACAGACCTCATTAATCACAAATAATTTATCTTTACGATCCATTTTAGTATCTGCTTTAGAAAGAAGCATCAACGTTCTCAAGTCTTGCATTGAATGTCTTGTTCTGAAATTTATTCCTCTGGAAGAAAAGATGAGAATCCGTTCCTCACTTTTCCACTTGCCCTTGCAAACGGGACCTGGGATACGGTCCTTCTCTGCTTCTTCCATCTCCTTTGGCACAGCTGATGACTCGGCTGGAGGCTCGGCATCTTTTTTGTTTCCTTTTGGCTTCTTCGCTGAAACCGCCAAGTTCCCACTCCGCTTCCTCTTGGTTGCCACCATCTTGCCTCACCACCTTCCCTCTTGACAGTACTTCCGTTTCTTGTGTTTTCTCTTTTATATCTTCTTGATTCAGCTTTGATAATTCACATGTATCTAGGAATTTGTCCACTTCTTCTGTGTTTTCTGTCTTATTAACATAAAAGTTCTCAAAGTAGGTATTGATGGTCTTCTGGATATTTCTGCAAGATTCATTGTGGTTTCACCTTTTTCATTTCAAATTGCATTAATTTGAGTCTTTTTTTGATAAGGTTATCCAAGGGTTTATCGATTTTATTTGATCTTTCAAGGAACCAACTCTTCAATTCATTGATTCTTTGTATTGTTTTCTTAGTCTCAATTGAATTAATTTCTGCTCTAATATTTATAATTTCCTCCCTCATACAAGCTTTGGGCTTGACTTGTTATTCTTTTTCTAGAAATTTGAGATTCAACGTTAGTTGCTATTTGATCTCTCTCTGGTTTTCTGATATGGGAATTCACTGCTAAAAGTGTCCCTCATAGGACTGCTTTCTTTGTGTCCCATGAGTTCTGATGTTGTTTTGGCGTTATTACTTAATTTTAGAAACTATCTAATTTCTTTTTTAATTACATCTATAACTCATTGGTTGTTCAGAAGGGTATTTAATTTCCATGTGTTTATGAAATTTTTGTGGTTTCTTATGCCATTGATTTCCAATTTCATTGCACTATGGTCTGATAATATACATGGGATAATTTCAATTCCTTTCCATTTACTTTAAGCATGTTCTATGAGCTAGTACTTGGAGCCAGTATGAGCTCTCTATTTTGGAAAATGTCCCATGTACAGCTGAGAAGTATGTGTATTCTGATGTGGGGCAGAGTACTCTGCAGACATCCGCTAAGTCCATGTGTTCACAGGTTTGGTTCAGCTCTGATACTGATTTGTTGGTTTTTTGTCTAGTTGATCTATTTGTGACAGTGAGGTATCACGGTCCCCCATTGCAACTGTATTAGTGCTTATTTGATTTTTCATGTCTGTTAGTATTTGTTTTATACAGTTGAGTGCACCGGTATCTGGTGCATATATACTTATGGTTGTTATCTCTTCTTCTTGGAGTTTTTTCTTTACAAGTATGTAGTGACCTTCTTTGTCTTCTTTGATCAGTCTTGGTTTGAAGTTAACTTTGTCTACAAACAGAATAGCTACCCCTGTTCTTTTTTTCTGGGTTCTAGTTGCATGAAATATTGTTTTCCATCCTTTCACTTTCAGTCTATGAATTTCTTTTTAAGTTAAATGTGTTTCCTATATGCAGCAGATTGTTGGATCATGTTTCTTGATCCATTCTTCCAGTCTGTTTATTTTGATTGGTGAATTGAGACCACTTACATTGATGGTTATAACTGATATATATTCACTTATTCTTTTCATATTATTTTCCTGTTGTTTAAAAAATGTTCAAATGGGAAATGTCACAGGGAGGGGTGGGAAGAAAGGGAAATGGGAAAAAATAAGAAAAGAAAGATAAAATAGAAACAAAGCTTTTGTAAACAAAGAAGGAAAAAAGGGTTGAAGGGAGGTGAGGGAAATGAGAAAAAATAAATTAAAATATATCAGGTACAGGTACAAATTTCATATTATGAATGTGATCATTATGTATATCTAAATTGCACCAATAAGCTTAATTTAAAAAATCAATTGCATCATTCCCAAAATAATTTATATTTTTGTACTATTACTACATATATGGATTCTAAATAATATTATTGGAGAATATATTTTAAGCTTATATAAATGGTATTATATCATGTCATTTTCTGCATTTTGAGTTTGGTTCAACATTATATCTCTAAGATACCTGTATTTCATTTGTTCAATGGCCCAAATCTGTAGTTTTAATTAGTACTTTATAGCCATTATCACATAATTTAACTTGTTTTTTTTTTTTTAACAAAACAAATATTCAAGACTAACTACAGGTTGTTTTCTGAGCAACCTTCTAATCAATAACATTTAGACAGTCATTTAATTGGAATGCACAAAAGAAATGTTTTGGAGATTAGTTTCATCTGATTTTGGCCAAAAGGGTATAGTAAGAGATTTTTAAAAATTTCATCAGCAATTAGTCCACTGTTGCTCCTGTTGAGCATTAACACCTACTGTTGAATATAAACAATACACAGGCCATCCTGTGGCAAAGTCTGAATAAAGATAAAGAGAGGCCAATGAAATTTAATTCTTCCAATACCATGAGTAACTGTTTCTTTATTGATGTGAACTATGCTATTTATGTATTAATATTTCTGAGATTTAAAAAGATACAACCCATAAAAAAGAAGCAATCATTGTCCTAAACAAAAGTTTGTTTATGGCTAAAGACCTATATCGAACACCAGGTATAACTTGTGATTATTTATCAATTCCTTATTCATGTTCTTTAGCTGTGACCTAATAGTATATGAAAAGTACTGCCATTTTTAAATTTCTAGAGACCAGAATATTTTTTACACTCTTTTTATTCTCTCATTTTGCCATGGATAGGCAAAACTATGTAACTGAAACAATGAAGAATGATGGTAACCAGGGATGTATTGGTGGGAGCTTTAATTCTTGATGTCCCCATCAGCCCTTCGATTTGCATAGGAGCCTTTTCTCCTTCCCTCTTCATGGAACCACAGCTGTGTTTAGGTAATTCCTTATTTTGGGGAAGATAGGAATCCTAGCCACCTATAGGGGATATTTCATGATCATTTTATGTGGTAATGACCATTATGTCCTGCTTTACTTCTGATTAGTCTAGGTGGATATAATACAGTTCTGGTCAATACAATTCTGGGGACAGATTTTCTTTTAAATTAACAAAAAGGGGGGGAACAGAGCTCAAAGAAGGGTTTTATTCCTTCCTGACTTACATGTTCCTGTGTATTATTGTGATGTTTGGAGCTTTTATAGATATCTTGAAATTATGAAGAGGCATACCTAAAAGGACGAAAGAATGCTAAGAATGCTGAGGACAGTACAGTGGATTATACTTTTGAGATGCTATATCAGATATGGAACTGATTGTCTTTCTCTCTTTTTTTTTGGGTACCGGGGATCGAACTCGGGACATTGCACTTGTGAGGCAGGTGGTGGAACCACTGAGCTAAATCCCTGGCTGATTGTCTCTTGATTTCTTATACTTTAAAGTCTTTAAAACCTTTATAAACATTTAGCTAAATGTTCTGTAACTTGAAGCCAAAAGCATCTCCAAATGCCATTCCATATAATAAAATATTTTAATATGACATAAGAATAAAAGTAAAACATGAATAGAAGTCTCTTTATGAATGCTTTTTCCTATAACATATATAAAGAAAATAATACCACTTATATGAAAATATAATTACACAATAAATCCCTTGGTCTTTACTTCCAAACAGATTTCTACCCCTGAGTATTTCTACAGATAAGTTCTAGAACTTATATAGGTTACCTAGGTAAAAGAATGGTGAACTTGGAGTTTTGAATATTTTATCTATTATCATAGGCTAAATTGGAATACATCTAGCTGCATGAATTCAAAACTCATCATATGATTAATTAACATCTAGAGCCACCCACCTATGTTCCTGTAAAGAAACACAACAACATAACTGCTATTCTTCCTTGTTTCCCTTGCTCATTTTTTTCTTGAAGCTTTAGCTTTGTCTTTCTTAGTCTCCCTAGTTTTCCTTATGGAGATGTGTCTCTGACTACTTTAGGGTTACCTTCATTTGATTCCTACCCTCTTTGCTCCTCTGATTTCATTTCTTATCATCTACTTCTGCTTTATATTGGTGGCCATCCATGATTTGGTCACTGTGCCATTACACCTTAGTGAATTAGAGTACAATTCACTGCTTCTGCTTCTGTGAGTGTAATGTTTGTTTGTTTGTTTTAGACTTCACATCTAAATAAGATCATGTGGTATTTGTCTTTCTGTGCCTTAGTTAACTTTACATAATGTCCTACAGATTCATTCATGGTGTTGCAAGTTACAAAATGTCCTTATCTTTTAAAGCTGAATATCACCCTTCGTAGACACGTGGGTTTATTATTGTGGATAACGCTGCAATTAATACTGCAGTCTGGATATCCTTTCAACATATTGGTTTCATTTCCTTTGGATTATATTCCTGGTAATGGGATTGCTGGAACACAAGGTAGTTCTATTTTAAATTTTCTGCAGAAATTCCATACAGTTTTCCATAGTGACCTTACTAATTTACATTCCCACCAATAGGTACAAGTATTCCTTTTTGTCCACATGCTCACTAACATTTATCTCTTTTCTTTTTGATAGTAGCCATTTTAACAGGAGTGGAATAATATACCTCATTATGATTTTGATTTACATTTATCTAATACTTAGTAGTGTTGAGTATTTTTTTCACGTATCCATTGGCCTTTCATGTGCATATTTTTACAAAATAAAAATTATAAGGGACTTTGTACTTATATTAGAACTCTGCCTTGTAGCAAACCTTGGCATACAGAAATTAAATGGAAGAGATTTAACGATATGATAATGAGTTCATCATTAATATAGATTGACACTGAAGGCAGCACTTGGTAATTTATGTTGAAATCTGATAATGGGAATTCTTTAGAGTAATAATTATTTTCAGAAATTTTATCTACATAAGTAAATTTGTTTGGTGTACCACTTTTAAGGTCCCCTACATATTTTTCTTATTTTTAAAAGAAAGAAAAGTGAAAGTGACACTTGATTCACTTCTTATTCAACTCTCTGTCATGATCTTCTGAGGCTGATGAAAACATTATCACTCAGAGTAAAGGCAAAATTTTAGTTGCTGTCATGGGGATTGATGCAAGTGATAGTGGCAAAATTTAGCAAATCCCAACCTCTTAACCAGTTCTTCCCTATAAAAATTGTCAGATTAGCTCAGTGGTTTTGCCGCCTGCTGTGCAAGCGCAAGGACCGGAGTTCGATCCCCGGTACAAAAAAAAAAAAAAAATTGTCAGAATTGGGCCAGGATTTAGCTCAGTGACACTGCACCTGCCTTCCCCAATACCAAAAAAAAAAAAAAAAAAAAAAGAGAGAGAGAGCAAAACATTTTCAGAATTACTTTCTGAGTTGATGATTTTGACCAAATTACTGTAAAGCTGAAGTCTGTGCTTATGAAAGAGTTAAAATATCAGCAATCAAGGAAATGCAAATTTATTATAATAATATGAAATCACCTTAAGATTTTAGGACCACAAAATTACTTAAAGCATTGTTTATAGCTATTTTCCCCTGAGGACAACTTAAAGGTCAAGTGCATAGAGTGAAAGTTCGTCTTGGATATATCAATTCTTCTTGTTTATCACCTTTATTGGAGATAGTGCTGGTGCCTATATCAAGGATCATACCTGATTTATTGCCAAAGTATATAGATTAAATAATTACTATTCACAAACTGTAGAGTTGAGCCTGGATGCAAATATCAAATGATATTTAAGGATATTCACATATATTCCAAATAAAATTGTATAGGCAAAAGGGATTGTCTTTTTTGATGTGGTAGATAAGGAAAGAAATCATTGAGAAAGTACTTGGATTATACTTCAACTTCATACATGTTCTTTTATTTCATTCCCTCAATAATTTCTACATCCATATTAATCATCTGTCACATGGCACATATTGAGTAAGGCCTGTGGATATATACAGTATTATTCAATAAGATGAATATACTGCCTGCATACTCAGAGTTTACAATCCAGTGACAGAGAATTAATAATATTAATTATTACTATATAGTTAGTGCCTTGAACATTTCATTTGTCACTTTAGAAATGAAGTAATTGAAACTTATGGAAGTAAAATAACTTCCATGAAGATTTGAACATATCTTTCAGTCCCCTATGAAGACAATGTGATATTCTAGTTCTACAAAATAACAACTATGTGATCCTGAGACAATTACTTCATTTTCTTGTGTTTCCTGATAGAATGAATGGGAACAATAGGTAACTTCTGGTCTTTCTTTGTCCATTTTCTGCTGCTATAAGAGAATATCACAGATTAGGTAAATTATAGAAAATAAAAGTTTATTCAGCTTACAGTGCTAGAGGCTGGAAAATCCAAGGTCAAGGGGCCATATTTGGTGAGGGCCTAATTGCTGTATTTTAACCTGGCAGGAGGGCAAGTGAGCATGTGGGAGCAAGAGAAAACCAGGGAACCTGACCTCCCTCTAAGTGGTGAGGGTAATGCCTTCATGACCTAATCCTTTCTTAAAGACTCCGCCTTCCAAAACTATCACTGTGCCGTTGAAATTTCAACATGAGTTTTGCAAGGGAACATTGAAACTATGGCACAGACTTCTCCTTTTCATTCATTTAGATCTCTTCCACCCTTCCCGTCTCAAGTTTAGTCACCACTTCTCGTGAACAGCATTGCTGCTCACCCTGCTTTGTTCCTTAAGAATTTTTAGTAAATGCATTCTATAGTACTTTTGGGGCATTCTCTTCTCATAGCACTAACTCACCACTGTGTAACTGCCCCTTTTTTTTTCTTTAAAGGAAAAGATGAAGATAATGGATTATAGGAGATTAAATTCAACACAACCTTTGCTACATTCTCCTATTTTGCCACTTTTGTCTTCATTCTACAATATTGTTGAGGATAAAAGAATGATTCTTTTTTTCTCTGAGTGAAATTATCTTTGAGTGAAGGCTTAGTTAATCAAGAATCCAGAGCAGTCGCTAAGAGGAAAGGCAGTGTGGACAGGACTTGACAGGGAATTAAAAAGAACTCTCTACTCCTACCCAGCCCTTCACATCTACTGGCACATTTCATTCAACACCTCGATCTGCAGAATGATATATTGTTGATGAGGGAAAAGTTAAGAAAATCCTGGAGAGTCAAAAAAGACAGAAGACACAGTTCTTCTGTCCTGAATCAATGGGCTATTTGAGTCATAGCTTTGCTTTCCTGCAATGAAGGTCCAGTCTGGTGCAAATCAATATTTGTTGATGCATAATTTCAAGGAGCAGTCTTGTGTTTTCTATAGCAAAATTGTCTTTTAATAAGATGACCAAGCATGACTTTATAAGGCAAACAAATGAAATAAAACCTTCCAGACTACTACTGGAAATGTTCCTGTTTTTCAACACTAATACAGGCCTTTCAGTGAAATGGCCTGACAGTTTTATGTGTTTCTTCCTGTTTAGCATGGCAGTGAGGGATAGAATTTGGGCTTGTTCTGTCTGAATTCAGACCCACCATGACCTGTTGAAGTCACTTTCTTAAAATAAAGACAGACTTAAATAATAAATTTAAAAAAAATCATCCTAAACTAGGGTATTACAGAAGTTTTCTTTTCCTTTGTGATTTAAATTTTAGAGATTATAAAAATGTAAAACTAATATAACCATTCTGCTTTCCAGAACATGGGTTTTCCTAGAAATATATAAGGATATATTACAGTCTATTTGAATTAGGACTATATGTAGAGAAAGGCAGAGAGGCTCCAAGGGAATTAGGATCGCTTAAGAACAAAGTTTAAAGGTTCCATTACTCAGCTAAACAGAAAATCAAACAGGAATGTTTTAGAGTGGCCACAGAGAACCCTATTTGTGAAACAGATCTGGGAGTTTTCAGCTAATATAATATTTATAGAAAAGATAGCTTTTCACTCAGTTTTTAAAATAGACTACACTTTTTAGAGTAGTTTTAGACACACAGAAATATTGCACATAAAGTTCAGAGATTTCCACATAACTTCAACCTCTGCAAACTTACAGTTTTCCCTACCACCAATACCCTGTGTCACATTGGTACCTTTGTAACAATCCGTGATTCTATACATCGTTATGACACAATGTCCATGGTTTAATTAGGAAAATTGATGTTATAATGACTTAAATTCATCATTATAGTATCATATAATATCATACAGAGGATTTTCATTGCCAAAACATCCTCTGTGTTCTGCCAATAGGTTTTTTGCCAACTCTATAGTTCTCCCTTTTTAAGAATGTCAAATAGGGCTGGGGGTTTAGCTCAGTGGTTCTGCTGACTGCCTCGCAAGCACAAGGTCCAGAGTTCAATCCTCAGTACCAACCCCCCCCCAAAAAATGCAAATAGATGGAATCATATCGTATGTAAACTGTTTGTATTGTTTTTCACTTAGTAATATGCATTTATTTTTTTCTCCATAGTTTTTCAAGTTTGATAGCTCATTTCTTTTTAACCACTGTAAAATATACAATTATTTTGATGTACTACAGTTTATCCATTCAGATACTGAAGAACATTGTAGTTGCTTCTAAGCTTTGTCAATAAAAGATAAATGTTCTATAAACATTCATGTGCAGGTTTTTGTGTGTGTACAAGTTCCCACAGTATGTGAATAAATACCAAAGAATAAGAGTATGTGATCTTAAGGAAAGAGTATGCTTAGTTTTGTAAGAAACTACCAAACAGTCCGTCTTCCAAAATGGCTGTACCATTTTCAATGCCCTTCAGCAATGAATGAGGGTTTCTATTGCTTCACAACCTCACCAGCATTTAGTGATGTCAGTATTTTGGATTTCAACCTTTTTTTTCCAAATCAATTTGAGAGATGCCTCTTCACTATGGGAGAGGAGAACTGAATTTCTGCACTAGTAGAAAAGGCTCAAGAAAGAGATGATGGCAGTGTTGAAGGAAAATCAATGAGCCATTTCAGTCTAGGTGTCCTTGGATGTGATGGGTTGTCCCTAAAACTCATTTTAGAATCACTAAAGTACTAAAAGGAAAGTAAATCCCAAGTTATAAGCAAACTAAGGAAAATCAAAATAATTTCAAAAATATACTCATTCCCTTAGCATGTTAAACTAATGTGTGATGTTAGTTTGTAAGGCTTGATGTGCTTATTAATTTAGAACTGGATTTCAAAGCATCTATAATTATGGTCTGCATAGTTTTATATTTGCACAACAGTGGTTCTTCATTTACTAGGCTCTCAAGCTGTGTCTTGCTTCATGTTTTGGAGGTGAGTTGCTCCTACATGTATCTCAGCTGAGGTCTTATTATCCCATATCACTCATCAGGTGTAACTGCCTTAAAGAACTATTTGCTCTTCTCTATTTCTGCTATCCTGGGACACATAGTCTTTTGAACATTGTGTTAAGTAAAAGTTATAGTACAAAGAAAAAGGAAATGAGAATAAAAACTAATTTATTCCTCATCAACGCTTCTTTTTTCCTTTGAGCCACTATCCCCTTCAGAAAGTCTGCCCTCTAAGAAGCAAATAGCAGTCCATTCTTTTGTGTATTCGAGTACTTGATACATTACATTTTTTCAGAAAGCTCATTGTTTCTCATACCATTCTATATTTTGAAAATTTACCATCTTTGCTGCCACTGTGTTCTTGTGTATGTTTATACAGGGAGTCCTCATTTTGCACAATACCTTGAGACAAAAATTCATACATATTGAAACTTTTTCCTCTATTTACATACTTCCATATATCTAAGATTTGATTTGACTTAAGGCCCTTATCCTTCACTGGGAAAATTGCTGCCATCAGACATAAACTCTCTCATCTCATCTTTAATCAAACCCATTGTTGCATCTATCTATCTATCTATCTATCTATCTATCTATCTATCTATCTATCATGGAGAGAAATGTCTCACTCTTTTCATGTTAAATACAGTCAGCTACTCACTACGTTTTATCCCCTGTGTCTGTTACTCAGTTTCAATCTCTCCTGCTTTTCTTCCTTCTTTAGTTCATTCTTTGTTTTCCTCCTTTGGGGTGACTTCTTTGAGCTCCTCATATGGTAACTCAAGGTTGGGCCCCAAGTGGTCATCTTTTCCATCTCTAACTTTTGTTCTTGAGTGATCTCATCAGTTCATGGTTGTGAGCTCACCCCTGTTGATGACTCCCACATTTCCACAGGAATTATCCACATTTTTCATGAGCTCCTTACTTTCATGTTCAGATGTCTGCCTGACATCTCTCCTTGGATGTAGCTCAGGTTCTCTGACTGAACAGATCCAGAATGAAATGCTGGGGTTTTCTCCATCCATGTCCACCTTTCAAACTTCTGTTCTCCTTCCATGTTTAAAATCAGTGTTTCATCAAATTGATGAAGACAAAATCCAGGAGTCCTTGCTTTATGATAAACTAGACATCACATACATGAGCAAGCCTTATTGATACTTAGTTGGAAATAATATCCAACATTCCCTCCTCACCTCCTGTCTATTACTACGCTATTAGTCTAGGTCATCTTCTATTCCCTTAAGAAACATGTCAACTTCTTTACCTTCTTTCTGGACATTCACAATACTCCCTACAGCTGCCACTATCCATTCTTCAATTAGTAGCAAGTTGGATCTGGTTGATAATAATTTGACAAAGTTCTCTCCTTGTTTAAAACTCTACATTGGCTTCCTTTTACTACTGATAAAATTCAACCTTCCTCCCATAGCCGCAAATGTCTTTATCTACCTTGTTCAGTACCCCCAATTTATCTCTTCACATTGTACCATTTTCTTGTTTTGTTAAAATATCACTGGTTTTATGTGGAAGGAAGGAATGAAGGAAGGGAAGGGAGAGAGGGAGGAAGGACCAAAGGATCTAATCTTACAATAAGAACAAGCTCATAGTAAGTAAATAGCAGAGACTAAATTCACCTGGAGCTCTGCTTTATTCTCCAGAGCAAAGCTACATTTGTCATAAAATAAGGCAAACATAAAAACCAAAAAATTTCTATAGTGTAAAATCAAGAGTTTATTTAACAAATTAATGTAGTTTCCAAAGGAGAGTTAATTCCAAGTTCAGAGAGACCAGTTATTTAGCTGCTGTGAAACTCACATACTCAGAACCTCCATTCTATCATCCCATAAAATTGACATAAATCTATCTTATAGTACAGGTGTGGTAATTAGAATATGATGAATTTGGGTTCTTAGCATGCTGTGGTACATAACATCTCTTTTTGTCTCATCTTCTGTTTTCAGAAACATTATGTATGTGTTTTATTGTGGGCCAGTCATTGATGATAACAGCATCAGTTTCATTACTGTGACTACAGATCCCAGTATGTTTTCATGAACACCTGCTCTGGTTCAAGCACTGAGGTATGTGCTCACAGACATCATTTCCTTGACCCACCCCCCATACTTATAATTCTGCTTCTTGAAAAGTTTGGCAAGGCATTCTGTTAAGAAAATGTTTCCACAGGCAAGTCCATTTTACAAATTTTTAAAATTACATGCTCCTCTTGGAAATATATATGTAACTTTTACTAGAAAGTCAGTCTTCTACTAAACAGTATTTCATTAACTTGCATATTTCTGTGAAAATCATCTCTCAATGACTAATTTTCTTGTTTGATATTTGTGCTTGAGAACTTCTTACATTTTCAAGGCCAAATGTTCTTAGGGCAACATATTTTGACTTGGTATACTAGAATTCTGTTGATGCTACTTAATATCAAATTAAAGTTTGGAAAAATTTTGACTTCCATTGTCTTCTTTACTGATGGGCTGGATTTCCTCTCTTATTACAGATCATTTTGCTACTCATTACAAAAGTCAGCAGAGGGGAAGAGAGAATGATGTTTATCTATGTAGAATAACTGTAGGAGAAATCTTTGGGAGATACAATAGATTTTAGTATAGAGTAATATCTTCAATTAAATATTTGGACTTAATTTTATTATAATATTAAGTTATATAAAGTGTGAAAATAATGATGTATAAAATATTAATATTCTATTCCAAAACTTTTAATCTTATTATATCATTTTATTTTTTTAAAAAAATGTTCAATTTCATATGTGACATAATCATGCCTGCAATCAGGACTTGCTAGATAAAGATGAAAGAGAAGGATAAAATAGTAATTTTAAGAGTTCTCTAGGACAGGGATATTGTCCTATTTTTATTTGAATAAAGCAAAGTCATGACATTTTCTGGCACAGCATAGACATTCAATAAATATTTAATAGATAAATGAACTTCCATGCCATAAAAAGAGTAAGTTTTAAAATTATAGCTGACACATTAATCTACTGGCTAAGTCTCCTTAAGTACTCTTATGCCCCAGTTTCTTAACATTTTTAGAGCTGGATGTGGGTTCTTCTTGATTCATTTTTTGACAGAGGTAGTCATTGAAATTAGTATGCTGTTTATCTTTTAAAAATGGTTTGTTCTGATGATTTTTTGAAAGAATGGTTTTCATTGGGAAGATTTAGAACATCCGTAGCATCTGTTAAAGAAAAACATTGTTCAATAACTCTTGTTATATCATAATAAGGAAGACTTTATGCAAGACTACTGTGATATTTATTGGAACAACAGTGACCAGATTTTGCATTTGGGGCTGGAGATTGGGCTCAATTCTGAACATAGCATAGACAAGTGGAACTTATAGCTAAGGAGCATGATTGGAGTCAGTAGGTGAGAAATTACTAAGAAGAAGCGTCAGGAATAAGGGGGATTCTGGCTAAACTAACAGATATCACCTGCCAAATGGTGCAGGATGAGCAAACTGATTAGATTTATGGGCTAGAGTTCTTGCTAAACTCATGTATCAGGGTTCATTGCTAACAATGGATTTTACAAGGAAGTGTACAAGTAAGCCTAAAAGAAGTTTTGGGAAACTGACTAAATTTTGGTCAGCCAGAAGATTTTGTCAAACCCTCAAGGTGTAAAATAGGCTTTTGAGGGATTATTTTGTTGTGAAAGATAAAAAACCTTTCCTTCTTTGTTAGCATTCTTTCTTCACCTAGTTCTTTTTCTTTTTTTCAAGTTTCTTCAATTAGTCTTGTAATATACATGGTAAGAGTCCTTTTTGGATAATTCCCAAGAACTATAGAAGAAAACAATTGAGTTAAAAATTACTAGACAACATTATGTTTAATAAAGATGATTTAATTTCTTTGGAAAATCATGTGAATTGTTACTCTTAAAACTGTGCAAATTAATAGGTATTAGGGATTACAGAAAACTGAGTCAGAGTTTGTATTGAACCACACCTAGGTAGTAACCTTTTGTCTCCAAGATGAAGTTATGACGTTTTGATGCTGAATTAAGTTTAAAAATGAAGTTTTAGAAAATAATATAATTGTTAACAGAAAGGTTTTTCCAGGATGAGGGTGTAAGTGGAAATATAAAAGGACAAGATATGGCAGCATTCTTTTAGAAGATATAAGTAAATATTGTATGTTCCTTTTAGGAGCAATGGTGGCAAAGGAAAGTATGTTGAAATTTGCTATGTCCACTTTTGCCAGTGGGACCACCTGACTTCTTTTATGTCTTGTTCTTCTTTTCTTGAATACACCAATGTGTTTCACAGTGTCATTTTCATACTTGAATACAACATACTTTGATCATATCTACTCTCTTTCCTCATTGTCTTCTTTCTTTTCCTCTGTATCCCCTCATCTTCTCTAATAACCTCTTTTTTCACTTTCATGTTATATTTATGAATTCTTTATGGCTGTATAATACTCCATTTCATATATTTAGCACATTTTCCTTATCTGTTTATCCATTTTTTAAAAATTCTATTATTGGTACATTTTAGGTATATAACACAATTACATTTCTCATTGGGAACTTGTACCTTTACATGATGCATCTTGGTTCTTATTTTTTCCCCATTTCTAGCCCTCCCTTCACCCCCTCCACCTTTCCCTATTTACAAAGACTTTATTTCCATTTTTTCCCTTTCTCAGCATTTTTCCTTTCTCTTCTTTCCTTTCCCCTGCCCCTCCCACTACCCCTACCCCTTTGGACCTTTTCTTCCTATTTTGCATTATCGATTATGCATTCTAATCATTTGTACATTTTAGGTATACAATATAATGACATTCATCATTGGAAATTTGCACCTTTACATAGTCTCTCTTGGTTCTTATTTTTCACCCTCGCCCAGCCCTCCCTTCAACCCCTGCATTCCTCCCTATTTACAAAGATTTTGTTTCTATTTTTCCATTTTCTCATATTAATTCCATTCCCTTCTTTTCTTTCCCCTACCCCTCCCACTTCTTTCCCCTTTGCCCCTTTTCTTCCTATTTCACATTACCTATCAAACATTTTAGGCCATATTTACACTTTCAGTTTCTCACACCAGAGAAACTATTTGGTATTTATTCATGTGTGTCCTATTTATTTCACTTAAGAGTATCGCCTCAATGTGCATCCATAGCTATAAATGTCTCTAATTTCTCATTTTTTATGGCTGAGTAGTACTCCATTTTATTAAAAAAAACCCCACAATTTCTTTATCCAGTCTCTAGTTGATAGGTATTTGGGATATTTCCAAGTTTTAGCTATCACAAACTGTGCTGCTATGAACATGGGTGCACATATATCACTGTGGTATGTTTCTTTTAATTTTGGGGGGAAGATCCCCAGCAGTGGTCAAATGGGACTTGCAGTCGTAGTTCTTTGAAGTATCTCCATACTGATTTCCACAGTGGTTGCACCAGTCTACACTCCCACCAGCAGTGGAGCAGGGTTCCTCTTTCCCCACAGCCCCGCCAGCATTTGTTATTGGTTGATTTCATGATAGCAGCCATTCTTTTTGGAGTGAAGTGGAATCTCAGCTTTGTTTTCATTTGCATCTCTTGAATGACCAGTGATGTTGAACATTTTTTCATGTATTTATTTGCTATTTCTACTTTTTTGTCTGAGAAATGTCTGTTCATTTCAGATGCCCATTTTTGGATTGGGTCTTTAAATTTGGGAGGTCTGATTTTTTTAAGTTCTTTGTAGATTTGAGATAGTAGACCTTTGTCTGAGGAAAAGCAGGTGAAGATTTTTTCCCACTTTGTGGGTTGTCTCTTCACACTGTTGGTGGTTTCTCTTGCTGTGCAGAAGCTTTTCAATAGGAAGAGATCCCACTTGTTGATTGTTTGTGCTAGTTCATGGGCAACTGAGGTTTTGTTCATAAAATCTTTTCCTACCCCAATGTCTTCAAGAGTTCTACCTAACCTGTGTTCCAACTGGTTCAGCATTTCTATTTTAATATTTAGGTCTTTAATCCACTTCAATTTTAGTTTAGTGCATGGTGCGAGATATTGGTCTAGTTTTAATCCTTGGCAAGTTGAAACCCAATTTTTCGAGCACCATTTATTAAAGAGGCTGTCTTTCCTCCAGTGAGGGTGTTTGGCTCCTTTATTGAAGATATGATGGCTGAGTGTGTCTGGTGTTGTTTCTGCATCTTCTAATCTGTTCCACTGGTCATCAGGTCTGTTTCTTTGCCAGTACCATGCTGTTTTTATCACAATAGCTTTGTAATAGAGTTGCAGGTTGGGGATTGTGATACCCTCTGCCATGTCTCTGTTACCTAGAATTGCTTTTGCTATTCTGGGTCTCTTCTTGTTCCAAATGAATTTTTGGATTTTTTTCTCAAGGTCCATGAAGTATGCTGCTGGGATCTCAATTGGAATTGCATTAAATCTATATAGCAGTTTTGGAAGTATGGCCATTTTCACTATATTCATCCTTCCTACTCAGGAGCAGGAGATGTCTGTCCGTTTTCTGATATCATCTTCAATCTCTCTTTTCAGAGTGCTATAGTTTTCAGAGAAGAGGTTTTTGATTTCTTTTGTTAGGTTGATTCCTAGGTATTTCAGTTTTTTGGATGCTATTGTGAAAGGAATTATTTGCCCTAGTTCTCTCTCAGTGAGTCTGTAATTTGTGTAGAGGAAAGCTATTGATTTTTGTGTGTTGGCCTTGTAACCAGCTACTTGACTGAATTTGGTTATTAAGTCTAGAAGACTTTTGGTGGAGTTCTTGGGGTCTTCTATATAGAGTATCATGTCATCTGCAAATAATGACAATTTGACTTTTCATTTCCTGTCTTTATTCCTTTTATTTCTTTCTCTTGTCTAATTGCAGTGGCTAATGTTTCCAAAACTATATTGTACAAGAGTGGTGATAGTGGACATCCTTGTCTTGTTCCTGATTTGAGTGTGAAGGATTTCAGTTTTTGACCATTTAATATGATATTGGCTGTTGGTTTTTCATAGATGACTTCTATCAGTTTGAGGTAGAGACAATCTATTCCAATTTTTTGTAGGATTTTTATCATAAATGCATGTTGGATTTTGTCAAATGCTTTTTCTGTGTCTGTGGAGTTAATCATGTGGTTGTTGTCCTTGGCTCTATTGATACAGTGCATTACATTGATTGGTTTGGATATATTGAACCATCCCTGCATCCCTGGGATGAATCCCACTTCATCAGGCTGTATGATCTTCTTAATGATCTTCTCCATTCTATTTGCCAGTATCTTATTAAGGATTTTTGCATCTATGTTCATTAGTGTGATTGGCCTATAGGTCTCCTTTTCAGTTGGGCCTTTCTCTACCTTGGGGATCAAGGTGATGTTTGCTTCCAGGAATGAGTTTGGGAGTATTGCTTCCCTTTCAATTTCAGTGAAGAATTTAAACAGTAGTGGCAGTAGTTCTCTCTAAATGTCTTTTAGAATTCAGCAATGAAGCCATCAGGGCCCGGGCTTTTCTTAGTTGATAAGTTTTTAATTACATTTTCAATTTCATTGGTTGATATTGGGTTGTTTAGAAATTTTAGGTCTTCTTTGTTCAACTTTGGTAATTCATATTTATCTAGGAATCTGTTCATTTCTTCTGTGTTTTCCATCTTATTGGCGTATAGGTTCTGGAAGTAGGTATTGTTGATCCTCTGGATTTCTGCTGGGTCTGTTGAAATTTAACGCTTTTCATTCCTAATTGCTTGGATTTGAGCCTTTTTTTTTCCTTTTTCTGATAAGGTTGACTAAGGGTTTGTCAATTTCGTTGAATCTTTCGAAGAACTAACTCTTGGCTTTATTGATTTTTTGTATCATTCTCTTAGTTTCCATTGCATTGATTTCTGCTCTGATTTTGATAATTTCCTCCTTTGTATGAGCTTTAGGTTTGTCCTGCTCTTCTTTTTCTAGAAGCTTGAGGCTCAGCATCAGGTTGTTTAATTGGGCTTGTTCTGTTTTGCTAATATGAGCATTCACTGCTATGAATTTCCCTCATAAGACTGCTTTCATTGTGTCTCATAGATTCTGGTATGTTGCATTGTCATTGTCATTTGAAGGAACTTTCTGATTTCTTCTTTAATTTCCTCTATGACCCATTCGTTATTCAGATGTGTGTTGTTCAATTTCCACGTGTTTATGAAATTTTTTGAGTTTCTTTTGCTATGGATCTCCAATTTCATCGCAGTATGGTCTGATAATATACAGGGGATAACTTCAATTCCTTTGCACTTACTTAAACATGTTCTATGTGTGAATATGTGGTCTATTTTGGAAAATGACCCATGTGCAGTTGAGAAGAATGTGTATTCTGATTTTGTGTGGTGGAAGACTCTGTAAACATCTGTTAAGTTCATTTGTTCAAGAGTTCAATTGAGTTCTAGTATTTCATTACTTATTTTTAGTCTAGTTGATCTATCTATTTGTGACAGTGAGGTGTTGAGTTCCCCCACTACAATTGTATTAGTGCATATATGACTTTTCATGTCTGTTAGTATTTGTTTTATATAGTGGGGTGCACTAGTGTTTGGTGCATAGATATTTATGATCATCATTTCTTCCTCTTGGATTGTTCCCTTTACAAGGATGTAGTGTCCTTCTTTGTCTCTCTTAATCAGTGTTGGTTTGAAATCTACTTGATCTGCAAAGAGGATGGCTACTCCTGCTTTTTTTCAGGTTCCTGTCGCATGGAGTATTGTTTTACACCTTTTAACTTTCAGTCTATGAGTTTCCTTTTGTATTAAGTGTGTTTCTTGTATGCAGCATATTGTTGGATTTTGCTTCTTGATTCATTCTGCCAGTCTATTTCTTTTGATTGGTGAATTGAGACCATTAATGTTGATGGTTATAACTGAAAAGTATTGACTTATCATTGTAATGACTTTTTCTTTTTTTTGGGTTCTCCCCCTTTACATTTAATTTACTGTTGTGCTAGATGGGTACATTCTGCTGTGCTTTCTAGGGTTGTGATCCTCAATGTCTGTTCCTAGGATATTGTGTAAAATTCTTTGGAGTACTGGTTTGGTATTCACAAAGTTCCTAAGGTGCTCTTTTATCTTATTTCTCCATCCATTTTGAAAGATAATTTTGCAGGGTACATCAATCTGGGTTGGAGACTGTTTTCTTTTAGGGCTTGGAATATGTCACTCCAAGCTCTTCTTGCCTTGATGGTTTGTGTTGAGAAGTCTGCTGTGATTCTGATGGGCTTTCCTTTGTTTGTGATTTATTTCTTTTCTCCAACTGCTTGGAGAACTTTGTTCTTCTGTTGAGTTTCTGGAATCTTAACAATTATATGCCTATGTGTAGACTTTTTTTGATCAAAGCTAGTTGGAGTCCTATATGCCTCGCTTATCTCTATGTCAAGTTCTTTTCCCCTGCTGGGGAAATTTTCTGCCATTACTTCTGTGAACATTTTTTTTTATGTCATCTGCACTCTCTCCTGTTTCTTCATTGACTGCAATCATTCTTATGTTATTCTTCTTTGCATCATCTAGCAGCTGCTGGATTGTTTTCTCATGTTCCCTTAGAATTTTGAAGCAATTTTTCTTTTCCTGGTCATTAATTGCAATCTTATCTTCTATATCTGAAATTCTGTCCTCACATTGGCTCATTCTGCTGTGTAGACTTTCAATGGAGTTTTTCATGTCCTGGAAATCTATTTGCATCTGTTTTATGGATTCCATTTGTTTCCTATGTTGGGATTCCATCATGTTCTTGAGCTCTTCTCTAGATTTATTAATCATGTCTTTCACTAGGGGCACAATTTCTCCTGTTATCTGAGAAATTTTTTCTGATTTCATTTTTTCCAGATCCCCTTTTGTTGCCAGTTCAGTGGGTCCAGATGGTTGAATATCAGAGTGTTCCATCTCATTTCCCTTTGGGGTTGCTGTAGGTGATCTGGAAGTCTGGTTTTGAGATTTATTTACGTGTTTTCTCATTTCGACTGGGGGGGGGCAGGGGGGTTGCTGTTGACGTCCATGTGGCTCATCTCCTCTGAGCTGGGAGAGGTGGTCCAAGGGCCAGGAGTGGCAGTAGGGATGGTGGCCCAAAAGCCCCTTCCTCTGGGCTGGGAGCAGTGGGATATTTGGCATCCTGGAAATCTCTTTCTCTAGATCAGGAGCAGTGGGACAGTGGCTCAGAAGCCCCTACCTCTGGGCCTGGAGCAGCGGGATGGATGGTAGCCCAAAAGCCCTTTCCTCTGGGCTGGGGGCAGTGGGAGGGATGGTGGCCGGGCAGCCCCTTCCTCTGGACCAGGAGCAGTGGGACAGTGGCTCAGAAGCCCCTACCTCTGGGCAGGAATTCTTTAAATGCTGCGAACTTGCTTAGCTACAGTACAGTGGTCTGGTGGTCTGGTGTTCTCTGGGTCTTTGCAGTGTGGAACCAGGTGGCTGTACAGAGAAGAGGCCAAAGGAGTGTTGGGGGGGGAGTGGATTGCTGCTGGGGCATGGGCTGATTTGGTGTTTTCAGCACAACTGGCAACCTTGGGACCCTGTCTGCAGACCTGCCTGTCTACAGTGGGCTGATTCGGTGTTTTCAGTGTGACTGGCAACCTTGGGACCACGTCTGCAGACCTGCCTGTCTGCAGCGGGCTCTGTTTATCCATTGATAGGAACCTATTTTGATTCTATATCTTGGCTTTTGTAAATTTCATGCATTGATTACTGTAACTAATGATTCAGTAAACATGGGCAATCAGGTATCTCTATAGTATGCTAACTTTAACTCCTTTGTGTGTATACCAAGGAGTGGAATAGCTCAATAATATAGTAGTCCTATTTTTAGTTTTTTGAGTAATTTTCATAGGGACCATCTGGTATCTGAAAAGACGTCACATCTGTAGATGAATAGTTTGGAAACTTCCTGGAATGTGTATGTATTTCAGGTCATGGAAATTGACTGTGTGCTCATATGTGTCATCTCTCCTCAGTGATACTTGACTTATGAGATGTAGCAAAAAGCAACAAAAAGATTAAGCTTCAGTAGAGAATTTTGCAGAGAAATTTGCTATGCATGCATAAATAATGTAACAAAATGCTCACAAATCATTATATGTAATCTAGATAATGCTAGAAATTCAAACATTTTGATGAGGCTGGATAGTAGCAGAGCATAAGTGACATTTTTTTCCAGTACCAGGGATTGAACTTAGGACCTTGTGCTTGCCCGGCAGGCTTGGCACCATTGAGCTAAATCCCTGGCCCCAAAGTGACATTTGAGTCTTCCTTTTCCAGAGATAAGCTTGCTTGCACTTGCGTGGGCCTGGAAATTTGATCCTCTCTGCAGAAGCTCCATTCATTGGTTAATCTTCTTTATGTCAAGCTACCATCTCTGTATCTACTGTTTCCACCACCCTCTGCCCTTTAGGGATACAAAGAACTCATTTGATTGCTATTCTGTATGACAACTGGGCATTCAGTTATTCATTTGTTCTTATTCAACAGATCTTTATTGAGCAATGGCCATATGCAGGCACTGAAGACTCAAAGGTCAAAAGAACCAAAACCTGTTCTCAAGAATGTCACAGTCTATTATATCAAACCTTTAAAGTTTCTACTCTATAAGGTAAACACCCCTTCCCTTTTGTAGTTTTTTGTGTGTCACAATTCCAGACCCCTGTATTATTTTACTATCCTCTTTCCAGTGAATTGGAGTTGAAATTCCTCAAAGTGTGGATTCCTGGGGTGAACACAACTCCATGGGTGCTGCTTGACCAGGGAGGGAGTACAGACTTTAACATCAATGGTCAGGATGATGTGATGCTATTATATAGCGAAAAGTTCATTTGTCAGTCACATCACATATAACAGCAGTGCTTTTGCTTTCAATTTATGGTGTTGAGTTCAAAATCATTATGTTACATTCAGGAACCTGGCCAACCACTTGTTTTAATTTATTTATCACTGCTCCTCTAAAGAATTTCTTTGTCTGTTTTCTTTACTATATATCATTGCCATTTTGTTTCCTCTTCTAGGATGTCCTCATGATCTGTTTCAAAGATAAATGTTTTCAAGTCAGACATGGTGATCCACACCTTTAATCTCAGCAATCAGGAGGCTCAGGCAGGAGGATCACAAATTTGAAGCCAGACTTGCCTACATAGTAAGTTCAAGGCTTGGACTAATAGAAAGACCCTGCATCAAAAAATCAGTGTTTTCAATTGGTGGATCTATGATGCCTTTTTGTTCAGCATTTGCATTTTTTCTTGCTGCCATGTACTAAGTCTAGAAGAATTGCTGTTGAATTAGTTGAATGCTTGCTATACATCAGACATTGCTAATTATTGAGGAGTATACATTGCACTACTATATAACTTAGAATTCCCCATTCATAACCAATCAACCCTCATAACAGCTCTCTGAAAAAAGATAATTTTTATGAATAGAGATATTAAAACCAAAGTCTCCACTACTGCTGTTGCTAGTATTGACTTAGGTTTGAAAGAAGTATGTTACTGCATTATATACGCTGCTACGGAGAAGTTTATTATTTTCAAAGCTGATCCAAGAGCTCCTCTTAAGGGCAGCAGCTATTTCTAGGAAAGCATCCCACTGATTACTTAAGAGGAAGAAGATGGAATTCTAAAAGCCTACTCTGAAAGAAGACAGTAAAATAAAGAATAACTTTAAGAGGTTAAGGGGAAATGGATATTCAGGGATAAACAACAGAAAGTAGAGAGGTAAAAGAGGCAGAATATAGTGGGAAGCTGGGAAACTGGACAAAAATGACCAGAATATTGTAGCTAGAGAACTTTAAGCATAGAGATCTCTCTGATCGAGTTCTTTGCTATTTGGCTCTATGACAGAACCTCTCTTTTCCCATTGCCATTACCACAAACCTTTGATAATGTCTGCCACATGCAGATTCCTTGTGTGAGTGATGTTTCAGCTGAAATCAAGGACGAAGGACTCTATTCAGAATCTGGTTAGTTCAGGCTGAAGAGTGGCTATGAGAAAGGGAGTTCAGGAACAGCAGGATATCAGAATGTGAAATTAGCCTTAGAAGACAAGTCCCCTGGAAATCAGTCCTGTTTTATAGGACATCTCAAAGGACAACATGACCCAGCCAACATGTGGGTTACATTTACATTTCTGCCTGCCAACTAGACTTGTAGCAATTTGAATGCAGAAACTGTGGATGTGATTTTGGTGTCCCTCGTGCCTCTCCTTCAGATCTCCTCATTGCCTGCTTCACTTTCAGTTTCCAGCTCCATACTCAACAACTCTGAGGTGTTATTCAAACATTTATCATTTCCAGGGAAATTTCTCATCTGCTACATGTCTAAAGTTTAAGGCCACTCTTCTGAGCATATTGTTTACACAAATACAATATGTTTTCCATTAGTAACTATGAACAACACTCAAATATGCCATTTTTAATCAATTCTGATTTTCTTGGTATTTTACATCACTTAGATTAATATCAGCAGTATTTCCTTCTTTTAATCATAAAATTTAGACATATACTTTATATTGAAGCTAACCTAAAATTTCTTCCCTTAGAGCTTAGAAGTGATATTAATTTAAAGAAAAACAGGCCTGCAGATGTGAAGTATTTTGCCAGAATATACAATTTAGGGCCACAACACATAATTTTATGCTCTGTTATCAATATACTATTGTCAATCTTTATTTATTAAGATCAATATTGAGACTTAGTATACTCTCCAGTTTCCATAGCAAGTAGGATTAGTGTAGTATTCCTGTTGATATGCTCAATGTAAAACTTGAATTAGTTTCTTTCTGCATATATTATGGCCAGAGATGTTGCTTTAATGTTTGTTTAGACAAATTTTAAAAAGAAATCAGCATGCCAGCTTGTTGTGACACTATTCACAGTAGCTACAATAGAGAATCAACCTGGTATCCATCATTGGTGGAAATGGATAAAGAAAATGTGGTACACATATGCAGTGGAATGTTATTCAGCCATAAAGAAGAAGGAATCATGCTATTTGTAACAAAATGGGTGGATCTGGAAGATATTATGTTGAGTGAAACAAATCAGACACAGAAAAACAAGTATGTTCTCTCTCATATGTGGAAGCTAAAAAACAAGTCAATCTGGATTTAGAATAATGATTCCTGGAGACTGGGAAGGGTTTGACTATGAGAAGGGTGAATGAAGGGAATGTGGATTTTATTAGTCTACCTCATGTACATGTGTTGAAATATCACACCGAACCCCAGTAAGTAATATGTATAATACATATTAATCATAAATAATACAAAATATATTATATGAAATATGCAATACTATATATTATACTACATATTACACATACCATATAACAGGATACTACATATTTCACATATTATATATTATAATGAAGGCACTGAATTGGTGAAATCTGCTATGGCAAGCTAAATTTATCAGCATTTACCAATGTTAAAGGATGATGGAAATTACAATTTATGAATTTCAACTTAGATTTCTTACAGAAATATTTGAAAAGCTGTATCTGCATGAGACACTATTATATCGATGTACAACTTCACAGAATACTGGGTTATGACCAGCAGTCAGAAGAGTGGACAAACAATAGGAATCATGAACACGTAGGTTCTGCATGTGATCTTCCCACTAACCAGCTGAGTGAACTTGAACACCTTTTGAAGTTTTAGTTTGATTATTTATAAAATGAGAAGGAATCTCAGTGCTAATAATATTTATAATTTACAATTATAATTCTTTATGGAAATTAAAACTTTTATTAATTTAAAAGCTCTTAGTACCAAGGTATTTATTTAAGGAAAATACTTCTGAGCATGCTGGTATAATATTGGAGGACTAAGCCAATAATTTTATTTATTATAAAAGAGGACTTCATTAGTTACAATGACATATTATTCTTAGTGGATCACAAGTATCACATATGCTGAAGTGATAATTCTTTGACATAACATCTTCTGGAAGGACATTTATTTATTTTTTATTCTTTAAAATTTTACTTTAAATGATGAACAAGTCTGAAACTCCAAGAAGAGTTGCAGAAAGAATAAAACCAAACTCCTGGTCCAGAGTGGGCACCATGGAGGTGGCAAGCAGAGACATTGTTCTTTGTCTTCTACTTTGGTCCCAGACCACTCCTTTCCCTGTATGTGGAAATTCATTTTGGAACCTAAACCCTCTTTAGTCGCAAGTCGTTTACTCTCCTCCTCTTTATGGCTTCAAAGAAATTACCCAATTTCTTCCTCTCTAGCCAACTCATAGGGAGAGTTTTCTTAGAGTAACTGCCGGCACAGTCACTGCATTGTGGTGGGGTTCCTTTGGAAAAATCATTTTTGAAGCTTCACTGAGAAATAGTCTGTTTCTCAAAGACAAAGAACTAAAACAGCCAATGAACAGAACTCCCAGAAGATTTGTAGTTTCCAAAAGAACAAATAGATAAATTCTTAAGCTCAAGAAAGGAAATGGGAGGCTAATAGATTAGAAATGTGGCCACTGTATCCTGAAATAAATAATCCATGATTTGTTAAAAAAATGTTGATATGCAATAATCTTAAAATGATAATTCAAAATGATGTATCCTGGCTTTCTGATTGCTTCCTTTTTTTCCTTTTATTTTTTGTAGTTTAGTGCAGATTATGATTCTATTGAGCTCATATAAATTTACTTATATAGGATATAGTCTTTACGTAATAGTTGGAGTGAGAGTAAGATTATACAGGGAAACTGGACAATAATGTCTTTTCTATAGAGTTGTGTGTTTTTTTGGTGCCAGGGATCAAATTCAGGGCCTTGCACTTGTGAGGCAGGTGCAGTACCACTGAGCTAAATCCCCAGCCCTATATTAGACTTTGAGCATGGAGAAAAGTAATGAGAATGAGGCCTATACTATTACTCATTTGCTAGATTAGAGCCAACTTTCAAGATAGCATGAAGATTTAATTTCTATTCTTTAGCTCTATTCTGACTTGTCACACTGATTATATGTATCAAGAGGTAAAGAGCAATGGTAAAGATTTGATTTTTAATGATGGGAGACATAGCTAGTTTGAAGCATATAGATATTGTTATACAATAGAAATTGTTTAAAATTTTATTTTATTGGAACATTTTAGGTATAGAATATGACATTCATCATTGGAAATTTGAACCTTTACATAATCTCTCTTGGTTGTTATTTTTTCCCCCTTCCCCTGCCCTCTCTTTAACCCCTCCATCCCTCCTTATTTACAAAGAATTTGTTTTCATTTTCATTTTCTGATATTAATTCCATTCTCTTCTTTCTTTTCTCCTACCCCTCCCACTTCCCTTTCCACATTGCCACTTTTCTTCCTATTTCACATTATCCATTATACGTTTTAGTCCTCATTTACACTTTCAGTTTCTCACACTAGAGAAACTATTCAGTATTTACACATGTGTGTCCTATTTATTTCACTTAAGGGTATTGCCTCAATGTGCATCCATTTAGCAATAAATGTCTCTAATTTCTCATTTTTGATGACTGAGTAGTACTCCATTTTATAAAAAAAGCCCCACATTTTCTTTATCCAGTCTCCAGTTGATGTGCATTTGGGCTGTTTCCAAGTATTAGCTATTATGAACTGTGGTGCTATGAACATGGGTGAACATATATCACTGTGGTATGTTTCTTTTAATTCATTGGGGGAAATACTCAGCAGGAGAATAGCTGGGTCTAATGGGACTTCCAGTCCTAGCTGTTTGAGGTATCTCCGTACTAATTTCCACAGTGGTTGCACCAGTCTACACTCCCACCAGCAGTGGAGCAGTGTTCCTCTTTCCCCAAAGCCCTGCCAGCATTTGTTATTGGTTGATTTCTTGACAGCAGCCATTCTTTCTGGGGTGAGGTGGAATCTCAGCATTATTTTCATTTGAATCTCTGGAATGACCAGTGATGTTGAACATTTTTTCATATGTTTATTTGTTATTTCTTCTTCTTTGTCAGAGAAATGTCTGTTCATTTCAGATGCCCATTTTTGGATTGGGTCTTTAAATTTGGGAGGTCTGACTTTTTAAGTTCTTCATAGATTTGAGATAGTAGACCTTTGTCTGAGGAACAGCTGGTGAAAATTTTTTCTCACATTGTGGGTTGTCTCTTCACACTGCTGTTGGTTTCTCTTGCTGTGCAGAAGCTTTTTAGTAAGAAGAGATCCCACTTGTTGATTGTTTGTGCTAGTTCATGGGCAACTGAGGTTTTGTTCATAAAATCTTTTCCTGCATCAATGTCTTCCAGAGTTCTTCCTAAACTATCTTCCAGCTCATTTAGTGTTTCTTTTTTAATATTTAGATCTTTAATCCATTTTAATTTTAGTTTAGTGCATGGTGAATGATATTGGTCTAGTTTTAGTCTTTGGCAAGTTGAAACCCAATTTTTCCAGTACCATTTATTAAAGAGGTGATCTTTCCTCCACTGAGGGACTTTAGCTCCTTTGGCAAAGATGAAGTGGCTGAATGTGTCTGGAGTTGTTTTGGTATCTTCTAATGTGTCCCACTGGTCGCCAGGTCTGTTTCTTTGCTGTATCATGCTGTTTTTATCACAGTAGCTTTGTAGTATAGTTTCAAGTTGGGGTTGAAATACCCCCTGCCATGTCTCTATTACCTAGAGTTAGTTTTGCTATTTTGTGTCTCTTCTTGTTCCAAATGAATTTTTGGATTGTTTTCTCAAGGTCCATGAAGTATGCTGCTGCAATTTCAATTGGGATTGCATTGAATCTATATAGCAATTTTGGAAGTATGGCCATTTTCACTATGTTGATTTTTCCTACCCAGGAGCAAATGATGTCTTTCCATTTTCTGATATCCTGTTTAATCTCTCTTTTCAGAGTGCTATAGTTTTCAGAGAAGAGGTTTGTGATTTCTTTTGTTATGTTGATTCCTATGTATTGCAGTTTTTTGGATGCTACTGTGAAAGGAATTGTTTGCCCTATTTTTCTCAGTGAGTCTGTTGTTTGCGTAAAGGAAAGCTATTGATTTTTGTGTGTTGTCCTTGTATCCAGCTACTTTCCTGAATTTGGTTATGAAGTCTAGAAGACTTTTGGGGGAGTTCTTGAGGTCTTCTATACAGAGTATCATGTCATCTGCAAAGAATGACAATTTGACTTCTTCATTTCCTAACTTTATTCCTTTTATTTGTTTCTTTTGTCTAATTGCCATTGCTAATGTTTCCAAAACCATATTGAACAAGAGTGGTGATAGTGGAGATCCTTGTCTTATTCCTGATTTTAGTGTAAAGGATTTCAGTTTTTGACCATTTAGGATGGTATTGGCTGCTGGTTTTTCATAGATAGCTTTTATCAAATTGAGGTAGGGACTGTCTATTCCAATTTTTTGTAGAGTTTTTATCATAAATGTGTGTTGGATTTTGTTGAATGTCTATTCTTCATCTATTGAGATGATCATATGGTTCTTGTCCTTGGCTCTATTGATATAGTGTATTACATTGATTGATTTGCATATGTTGAACCATCCTTGCTTCCCTGGGATAAATCCCACTTTGTCAAGGTGTATGATCTGCTTGATTATCTTCTGCATTCTATTTGCCAGTATCTTTTTAAGGATTTTGGCATCTATGTTCATTAGTGAGATTGGCCTATAGTTCTTTTTTTCAGTTGGGTCTTTCTCTGCTTTGAGGATCAAGGTGATGCTTGCTTCCAGGAATGAATTTGGGAGTATTGCTTCCCTTTCAATTTCAGTAAAGAGTTTAAACAGGAGTGGCAGTAATTCCTCTCTGAATGTCTTGTAGAATTCAGCAATGAAGCATCAGGACCTGGGCTTTTCTTAGCTGATAAGTTTTTAATTATATTTTCAATTTCATTGATATTGGGTCATTTATAACTTTCAAGTCTTCTTTGTTCCACTTTGGTAATTCATATGTATCAAGGAACCTGTCCATTTCTTCTGTGTTTTCCATCTTACTGGTGTATAGGTTCTTGAAGTAGATATTGCTGATCCTCGGGATTTCTGCTGGGTCCATTGTAATGTCATCCTTTTCATTCCTAATTGTATGGATTTGGACCATTCCTTTCCTTTTTCTGATACAGTCAGCTTAGGGCTTGTCAATTTTTCTTTATTCTTTCAAAGAACCAACTCTTAGCTTCATTGACTTTTTGTATTGTTCTCTTAGTCTGCATTGCATTGATTTCTGCTCTGATCTTGATAATTTCCTCCCTTGTATAAGCTTTGGGTTTGTCCTCCTCTTCTTTTTCTAGAAGCTTGAGGTTCAGCATCAAGTTGTTTAATTGGGCTCACTCTGTTTTCCTAATATGTGTATGCACTACTATGAATTTCCCCAGTAAGACTGCTTTCATTGTGTCCCATAGATTCCGATATGGTGTACTGTCATTTTCATTTAATTGAAGGAACTGTCTGATTTCTTCTTTAATTTCCTCTGTGACCCGTTGGTTATTCAGAAGTGTTTTGTTCAATTTCCATGTGTTTATGAAAGTTTTGCAGTTTCTTATGCTATTGATCTCCAATGTCTTTGCACTATGGTCTGGTAATATACAGGTGATGACTTCAATTCCTTTGCACTTACCTAAATATGTTCTATGAGTGAGTATGTGGTCTATTTTGGACAGTGACCATTTGCAGCTGAAAAGAATGTGTATTCTGATTTTGTGGGGTGGAACACTCTCTAAACATCTGCTAAGTTGAAGAGTTTGATTGAGTTCTAGTATTTCATTGCTTGTTTTTTGTCTAGTTGATCCATCTATTTGTGACCGTGGGGTATTGAGGTCCCCCACTACTATTATATTAGTGCTTATATGATTGTTCATGTCCATTAATATTTGTTTTATATAGTTGGATGCACTAGTGTTTGGTGCATAGATATTTGTGATTGTCATCGCTTCCTCTTGGACTGTTCCCTTTACAAGGATGTAGTATCCTTCTTTGTCTCTCTTAATCAGGGTTGGTTTGAAATCCACTTGTTCTGCAAAGAGGATAGCTACTCCTGCTCTTTTTCAGGTTCCTGTCACATGGAGTAATGTTTTTTACCCTTTAACTTTCAGTCTATAAGTTTCTTTTTGAATTATGTGTGTTTCTTGTATGCAACATAGTGTTAGATCTTGTTTCTTGACCCATTCTACCAGTCTATTTCTTTTAATTGGTGAGTTGAGACCATTAACATTGATGGTTATAACTGATAGATAATGACTTATCATTGTCATGACTTTTTTTTAATTTTTCCCCTTTGCTTTTAATTTTTTATTTTTCCTGGTGGATTCATTCTGTTGGGCTTACTGGGGTTGTGATCCTCCTTTTCTTTTCCTAGGATTTTGTCTAAACTTTTTTGGAGTGCTGATTTGGTATTCATGAAGTTACTCAGGTGCTCTTTGTCATGAAAGTATCTTCTTTCACCATGAATTTTGAAAGATAATTTTGCAGGGTACATCAATCTGGGTTGGAGGTTGTTTTCCTTTAGGGCTTGGAATATGTCACTCCAAGCTGTTCTTGCCTTGATGGTTTGTGTTGAGAAGTCTGCTGTGATTCTGATGGGCTTTCCTTTGTATGTGATTTGTTTCTTTTCTCTAACTCTTTGTAGAACTTTGTTGTTCTGTTGAGTTTCTGGAATCTTAACAATCATATGACTATGTGTACATTTTTGTTTTGAGGCTAATTGGAGTCCTATATGCCTCACTTATCTGTATGTCAAGTTCTTTTCTCCTGCTTGCGAAGTTTTCTGCAGTCACTTCTGTGAACATTTTTTTTTATGTCATCTGCACTCTCTCCTGTTTCTTCATTGACTCCAATCAGTCTTATGTTATTGTTCTTTCCATTGTCTAGCAGCTGCTGGATTGATTTCTCATGGCCCTTTACAATTTTAAAGCAATTTTTCTTTTCCTGGTCATTAATTGCAATCTTATCTTCTATATCTGAATTTCTGTCCTCACATTGGCTCATTCTGCTGCATAGACTTTCAATGGAGTTTTTAATCTCCTGGAAATCTATTTGCTTCTGTTTTATGGATTCCATTTATTTCCTATGTTGGGATTCCATCATGTTCCTCAGCTTTTCTCTTTTTTTTTAATCTGTGTCCTCTCTGGATTTATTAATCATGTCTTGAACTATGGATACAATCTGTGCTGTTATGTGATAAATTATTTCTGATTTCATTTTTCCAGATCCTCTTTTGTTGTCAGTTCAGGGAGTCCAGGTGGTTGAATATTACAGTGTTCCATCTCATTTCCCTTTGGGGTTGCTGAGGCTTGTTTATGTGTTTTCCCATTTTGATGGGGGGGGCAAGGTGCTGCTGGCATCCACGTGGTTTACCTCCTCTGTTCTGGGAGTGGTGGTAGGTTGGCCTGGAAGCCTCCTATTCTATACTGGGAGCTGCAGCATGTTGACTTGGAAGCTTCCTCTGTGCTTTGAGCTGTAGCATGTCTACCGGGAAGCCTCCTCTGTGCTGGGAGAAATGGTAGCTTGGCCTGGAAGCCTCCTACTCTGCACTTGGAGCTGTGGCATGTTGACCCAGAAGCCTCCTCTGCACTGGGAGCTGTAACACATAGCTGTAACACATCATATACAATAGAAATTTTGATATACATTAATTGATCAATTGCCTCAGACTTCCACTCCTCTTTGCTTATTTAAATGTAATGATTGATTTAAAAACAAACTATCTTTTTCATGTTTTATAGGCTCCACTATGAAACATTTCCCCTCCAGAGACCTTAAGAAAAATGTTGCATAGTCAGGCAGTTCAGATTAGTACTTGAACATTTATATTTGGATTGATTCACAGGTGTCTTTAGAGAAGTGCACAAGCTTTGTGGGAGAAAAAGGCATTATTTTTCACCCATCTTGGGTATTGAAAGTATTTCATGTTAGTTCTAAGACTGCTTTATTTTTTTTCTAATTCTGATGGCTAGAACATATTGAAGGCATTGACTGAAAGTAGTCTAGGACTAACTTACCAACCTAAAGGTTAATTTTTAGGTTTTGATAGAATTTCTATACCCATTTTATTCATCAATTTAAATCAACAATTGTATGTTGTCATATAAAACTTAGGTTTTGTAGGCTATGGAAAAATACTTGTGTAAAATGAAATAATTCTGCATTAGTCAGAACTCTTTTATTTCCAGAGCTTGGAGATATAATTTGTACTGGCTTGTGCCAACAATTCTCAGTCATTAAAGCAAGGGAAGAGCTTATGAATTGTTGCATGGGCAGAGACACAACTGGTCTAGATTCAAGAATATGTAGAAGCATGGACTTTACACTGCCAGGACCCTGTGTCATCACCTCTTCTATCTGATTTACTCTGTACTTGATTTTGATGCCTTTCAAAAGACCAGATTAATGTACATGATACACCAATAGATTCAAAACTTCACTATTTATTGTTTCTACTACTAGACTAGATTGATTCTCCTAGTACAAAAATTGCCCATAGAAGAGCTTTCCAGGTAGTTATGCATTATGGGGATATGCTTAAGCCTAGTGTGTATTATGTGCCTTTGGTGTATACTGAATCTATATGAAGATGGTAGCTGATCTTAAACCTGCATCTAATATTAAGGTATTTGCTGTTTCACAAATTTTCACTTTAATGGTCACATAAGCACCAAAGACAAATGCATGAGCCCATAAAACAAATGCTCAGGGAAAAGAGAGGACAAGAAAAAAATGCTTATTGGAAAAAAGGAGATGGCAAATGAACTTAAAAATTTAAGCCTGACAGTGAAAAATTATTCCACATTTTTCAGTAGTGTCCTGCCCTAATAAAAATCCAGGGATTGACTTTGTCTTTCCTAATGTTTAAGAAACACAGACTTCAAAACAAACTTAAAACTATCCCTTCAATTTTGAGTGTCTTCAATACCTTAACAATAGTGATGCAAATAATCTTTTGATCCATACAAAAACTTGGTCTTGCAGAATATCCAAAGATACAGTATATTCAGATATGAACACATGATCTAATATTGCAAATCATCTGAAATTTGTTTTCTATGGAAAAATTTGTTTTCTATGGAAACAAATTAGACTAGCCACAGTCAGAAAAAGAAAGAAAGAAAAAGCAAAAAATCCACTGAAATTAACCCTTTAGAACCCCAAATATTGATATTATTAGATACATAATATAAAAAACGTGTTTAGAATGCTTAAAGAATTTTAAAAGACAATTAAAAACATGAATGAGGAAGAAGATTTGCCAAATGACTATACTGATCTAGGAAAAACAAAATAAAACAAAAGAAGTTGGAACTTGTAGAAACATATATCTTTGGAATTAAAAACTAAATTAGGCTAACAATGTTAGGTACAAGGGAAGAGAGAACTAGTGACCTAAAGGAGAAGTCAAAAAATATTACACAGATTCCAGCACAGAGATACCATGAAATCAAGAATCAAGGTAAGAAAATTGAGACCAATCTAGGAAAACATATCATAAGTCTAATTATAAACCCAGAAAGAGAAAAGAGTGATGATTGGGAAACCTAGGTATTAGAACTGATGGAAGACATGTATCTTCAGATTCAAAAATGTAAAAACACTGCAGGGAAAGTGCTAAACAGTAAAGACAAACAGAAGATCTCAAAATAAATAGGATTCATTTTAAAGGAAAGATAATTGGCATCATATCAAACTCATCATTAACAATAAAAACTAAAGATATTAAATACCATTGTCAAATAATATTGTAAAGTATTACAATATTTTGCAGTAAAAGCATTGAGAAGAAATAAGTGTTTTGTATATGTCAAGCTCAACCATAGCCCAAAAAGATTTACTTCACAAAAGAAGGGAGTTATCCTAAAAAAGTCCTAGACTAAAGCAGGAATGGAAGACAATAGAGTGTATCTCTTCCAGTTTATTAGAGGAAATTTCAGAGCAAGAGAAAACAAGAAAGAAGTATAAATCAAAAAGGATAATATAAAATACAAGCATATATTTCTAAAAATAAAACCAACCTAAGAATACCAGTGATCTCATTAATTGTAAATAAATTAAATTTACCAAGTAAATGCAGAGATGTTTCAGATTAGACACAGGTAGATTTCTCCTGTTTATTGTTTTTCAGTGTCACAAATAAAATATAGGTTGTAAAAATAATGTCTGAAAGAATAGAAAATATATAGCACTCAAATACTAACAAAAATATTGATTAGTGCTTTAATATTAAATAAAATAGACATTGAAGGAAAATTATTACTAAGGTTACAAAACTTTTAAATGTTTTAGTTTATGCAAAGATATAGCAACTAAGATTGAATATAATTTTATTAATTTCTTATAAAGAAATTTATTCTAAAATTTTTAATAAAACTAAAGATAGATGTTGACAAACTCACTAAGTAGTCAATAGATCATGAAGACCAAAAATAAGATAGGACACAAAATATTTGCATAATAAAAGCTTCTTTTAAAAAGTTTTTTGGAACCCTGCATTATCAATTCAAAAATAATTTCTTCTTATGGTACACAAGAGTTATAAAAATTGGTCATATATAAGGCATGTAAGTTTAAATATCAAAGACCAAGTATGAATGTATCAGTATTTTATAGTCTTGAAGTCATATAATATTTAGGATTTGAAATAATCAAAAGATTAAAAAAGCTTAGAGTTCAATCCCCAGTACCAAAAAAAAAACTTCATAGTAAAAACTACAGAATACTAAGAAGTGCATGTTAATGAAATTGTTACATATCAAATCTTGTGAGAAAGAGTTGAACTGGTAGTTAAAGGATAATTTATATCCTTAAATATATTATGAAATGATAACATCAAAATATTGAAATATCTAAATAATTTGAAAAAAATGAAAATAAAGTCAAATAAAGTATAAAGGACATAAAAAGTAGAAGAAAAGTTATGAGCTAGAAGAAAAGTTACATAAAAACGATCAAAAAAAATATTAGTTTATTGAAAAGACTAATTGCACCAATTATGTACAACTTTGGCTAAAGTAATCAGAGCCAAAACAACCAACAATATGTGGAAGGAAAAATAGAGAAAAGAAAGGTATACTGCATACATTACAACATATGCCACAAAAACTTTGAAAACTTAGATAATACACATATTTTCTAAAAAGAGAAAACTTGTCAACATTAAGTCAAGAAGAAATGGAAAATGAAAAAATAAGCTTACAATTATGAAATGAAATAGAAGCAATAGTTGACAGTATTGTAGGACATAATGTGTCACCTTCATGGCTGTCCAGAAGTACTTACTTTTTCACAGAGCACTGAGGCAAAAATGGCCTTGTGCCATCCATGATTTGTTATCTATTTTATATTTGAGCTAAGATCTTGAGAAAGATTAGTGAGATATTACCTCACACAAGAGGGAAAAATATAATCTGAATTCCATGAAAAGATTAAATTTAATCTGTTCTCCTCAGAGAAAATTTCTCAATGTTGGTCTGTTGGTTTTGCTGGTAACTGTTCAAGGCAGTCTGTGTGACAGCAACTGTAGCCTAGGCAAATTTTATTTACAGATTTTGATACTTAAAGTGACCCATACCCTAGAAAAAATAATGTAACTGTCCTGTTGCAGGAAGTAATTTTTCTTGGTGAGGTTGCTGTTGACTGAGTTTTTTTCAAAAGTGTATGACCTAATCAGAATGAGGAGCAGAACAGAGAATCAATATGATTGTAGAGGTGATTTTAAATTCCTCTTAGATGGGCTTGTTCATATTTTAGCCCATTTATTACTTGGTTTATAATTTCTTAATATTTTATAGGACAATTTACATTAGACATATTGACCTTTCTCTGTAAACCATACTGCAAATATTTTTCCAGTTTAACATTCATAAACACTTGCTGGAATATAAATATATGTTCAAGGTGTCAAAATTTACCTTTTTCTATACTTTTATAATTTTTTTAATTTTTAAAAATTCTTCATTACAGGGAAGGAGAATGTGTTCACAAAGATTGACATTAAGATGTCCTAATAGGCAGCAAGCACTTTGGGAGACTTTGGCACAAGGTATATCTAGATAGGGATTGTTTTTTACTGGACTTACCAAATTGGACCCCATATACTGCCTGCCATGGACTCAATCTGAAACTGGCCATGCATTCATCATCTTGATGAATTTAATATCCACAGAACACTTCTGACATTTTCACTTTATTAGGACAAGTTGAGAAAGTAATTCTAAATTTTTACCTTTACTTTTTGGTCATGAATTAGATACAATTAAATTGAAGATTTGAAAATGTTTCCTGAAGAAGTGCATGCAGATCTCAGTAAGAAGCCTGCATGGAACAGAGCTGTCTGGAGTAGCTGCAGGGGGTTTGGGGGTGGGGGTGGGGCAAAGATCCCAGCCAGGGCACAGCAAGAAGCCTGTGTGGACCAGAGCTGCATAGGGGGGATAGAGATCACAGCCAGGGTCCTGCCCTGAAAAGAGCTGCACAGATGTACAAACAGCAGCCAAAGGGCCACCCAGGTTCTATCAGTAAGTGCGTGCAGACCCAGCCAGAAGCCTGAGTGGACCAGAGCTGAGCAGGTTTGAGCAGGCCTAAGCCAGGGCCCCACCCAGAAATCAGCAGCTTGGGCCCACAGGCCCCAGACAAAGGCCTACCTGGAAAAGTGCTACACAAGTGGGCAAGCAACAGCCAGAGGCCCGCCCAGATACCATTGGATATGACACAGTGTTGAGCAGCAGAGAAAAGGCCTCTTGGTGGCTAGCTGAGAATTGAAGACCACTGGGTAAGCAAAAAGTCATCTGAACAAAAGTGCACCAGGCTGTATCTGTTGAAATGAGAAGACACATAAACAAGTCTCAAAACCAGACTTCCAGATCACCTAAGGGAATCCCAAAGGGCAACGAGTTGGAGATGGAACAATCTGATACTCAACCACCTGGACTCTCTCAACTGGAAAACAAAGAGGATCTGGAAAAAATGAAATCAGAAATAATTTCACAATTATAAAAAGAGATTGTGTCCATATTCCAAGAAATGATTAATAACTCTAGAGAAGATGCAGATAAAAAAAATAGAGGAGCTGAGGAACCTGATGAAATCCCAGCACAGAAGACAAATAGAATCCATAAAACAGATACAAATAGATATTCAGGAGACAAAAAACTCCACTGATAGTTTATACAGCAGAATGAGCCAATATGAGGACAGAATATCAGACATAGAAGACAGGATTGCAATTAGTGAAGGTAAAATTTCTTAAAAATAGTAAAGGACCATGACAAATCAATCCAGCAGCTTCTAGAAAATGCAAAGAAGAATAAAATAATACTGATCAGAGTCAATGAAGAAACAGGAGAGAGTGCAAACAACATAAAACAAACAAACAACTATTCACAGAAGTAATGGCAGAAAATTTCCCAAGCAGGGGAAAAGAACTTGACATACAGATAGTGAGGCATACAGGACTCCAGCTAGCCATGATAAAAAAATCTACAACTAGGCTTATAATAGTTAAGATTGCAGAAACCCAACAGAAAAATAAAATTCTACAAGCAGTTAGAGAACAGAAATTAATCATATACACCGGAAACCCCACCAGAATCACCGTAGACTTTTTAACACAAACCCTCAAGCAAGAAGAACCTGGAGTGAATTATTTCAAGCTCTAAAGGAAAACAACCTCCAACCGAGATGGATATACCCTACAAAAATATGTTTCAAAATTGTGAGAGAAATAAAAGATACATTCATGACAAAGAGCACCTGAGTAACTTCATTAATACCAAAGCAGTACTCCAAAAAAAAATTTAAACAATATCCTAGGAAAAGACAATGAGGATCACAACCCCAGGAAGCCCAGTAGAATGATTCTATCAGACATAACAACAAGACATTAAATGCAAAGGGTGAGAATCCAACAAACAGAAAAAGTCATGACAATAAGTCAATATGTATGAGTTATAACTATCAATAGTAATGGTCTCAATTCACCAATAAAAAGAAATAGACTGACAGAAGGGGTCAAGAAGCAAGATCCAATAATAAGCTGCACACAAGAAACACACATAATTCAAAAAGAAACTCATAGACTGAAAGTTAAAGGGTGAAAAACAATACTCCATGTGACAGGAACCTGAAAAAAAGCAGGAGTAGCTATCCTATTTGCAGAGAAAATGGATTTCAAACCAACACTAATTAAGAGAGAAAAAGAAGGTCACTACATCTTTGTAAAGGGAACAGTCCAAGAGGAAGAGTTGACAATCATGAATGTATATGCCTCAAATACTAGTGCACCCAACTATATAAAACAAATAGTAACAGACATGAAAAAAATCAAATAAGCACTAATACAGTAGTAGTGGGAGAATTCAATACCCTAATGTCACAAATAGATCAACTAGACAAAAATAAACAATGAAATACTAGAACTCAATCAAACTCTTGAACAAATAGACTTAACAGGTGTTTACAGAGTGTTCCACCACACAAAATGAGAATACACATTCTTTTTGGCTACAGATGAGTCATTCTCCAAATTAGACACCATACTAGCTCATAGAACATGTTTAAGTAAATGCAAAGGAATTGAAGTTATCCCCTGTATGTTATCATTCCAAAGTGCGATGAAATTGGAAATCAATAGCAAAAGAAACCTCAAGAATTTCATAAACACATGGAAATTGAACAACACATTTCTGAATAACCAATGGGTCACAGAGGAAATTAAAGAAGAAATCAGACAGTTTCTACAATTAAATGACAATGCCAATACAACATTGGAATTTATGGAACCGACTGAAAGCAATCTTATGAGGGAAATTCATAGCAGTGAATATTCATATTGGGAAAACAGAGCGAGCTCAAATAGACAGTTTGATGCTGAACCTCAAACTTCTGTATAAAGAAGAGCAGGACAAACCTAAAGCTCATACAAGGAAGAAATTATAAATATCAGAGCAGAAATCAGATGCAATGGAAACTAAGAGAATGATACAAAAAAATCAGTGAGGCAAAGAATTGGTTCTTCGAAAGAATAAACAAAATTGAGAAACCCTTGGAAAAAAAAGACCTAAATCCATGCTACTAGGAATGAAAAGGGTGATATTAAAACAGACCCAGCAGAAATCCAGAGGATCATCAATATCTACTGATGAGAACCTATATACCAATAAGATGGAAAACACAGAAGAAATGGCAAAGATTCCTAGATACATATAAATTACTAAAGTTGAATGAAAAAGACCCAAAAATTTTAAACACCCCTATATCAATCAACCAAATTGAAAATGTAATTAAAAACTTACCAACAAAGAAAACCCTGGGTCCCGATGGCTTCACTGCTGAATTCTACAAGACATTTAGAGAAGAACCATTGACACTACTCTTTAAACTCTTCAGTGAAATTGAAAGGAAAGCAATACTCCCAAATTCACTCCTGGAAGCAAGCATCCCCTTGATCCCCAAAGCAGAGAAAGACCCAACTGAAAAAGAGAACTATAGGCCAATCTCACTAATGAACATAGATGCAAAAATCTTCAGTAACATACTGGCAAATAGAATGCAGAAGATCATCAAGAAGATCACACACTCTGACCAAGTAGGATTTGTCCCAGGGAGGCAGGGATGATTGAACATACGCAAATCAATAAATGTCATACACTATATTAATAGAGCCAAGGAACAAATCCATATGATCATCACAATACATGCAGAAAAAGCCTTCAACAAAATGCAACACACATTCATGATACAAACCCTACAGAAAATTGGAATAGAAGGTCTCTACCTCAATTTGATAAAAGCCATCTATGAAAAACCAAGAGCCAATATCATACTAAATGGTCAAAAACTGAAATCCTTCACACTAAAATCAAGAACAAGACAAGGATGTGGACTATGACAATTCCTGTTCAATATAGTTTTGGAAACATTAGACAAAGTAATTAGACAAAAGAAAGAAACAAAAAGAATAAAGATAGGAAACAAATAAGTTAAATTGTCATTATTTGCAGGTGACATGATACTCTATATAGAAGACCCCAAGAACTCCCCCCAAAATCTTCTAGACTTAATAACCAAATTCAGTAAAGCAGCTGGATACAAGGTCAGCACACAAAAATCAATTAATTGCTTTTGTATACAAACAACAGAATCACTGAAAGAGGAACTGGAGAAACAACTCCCTGCACAATAGCATCCAAAAATCCCGAAATATCTAGGAATCAACCTAATGAAAGAAATCAAAGACCTCTACTCTGAGTGCTTGCTTTGGCAGCACATATACTAAAAGACCTTTACTCTGAAAACTATAGCTCTCTGCAAAAAGAGATTGAAGAGGATATCAGAAAATGGAGTGACAGTCCTTGGTCCTGGGTAGGAAGAACCAATATAGTGAAAGTGGCCATACTTCCAAAACTGCTATAAAGATTCAGTGCAATACTAATTGAAATTCCAACAGCATACTTCACAGACCTTGAGAAAACCATCTAAAATTTCATTTGGAACAAGAAGAGACCTAGGATAGCAAAAGCAATTCTTGGCAACAAAGACAAGGTAGGGAATATCACAATCCCCAACTTGAAACTATACTACAAAGCTACTGTGATAAAAACAGCATGGTACTGGCAATGAATCAGACCCAAAGTTGAGTGGAACTGATTAGAAGATGCAGAAACAACTCCAGACACACTCAGCCACCTCATCTTCACCAAAAGAGCCAAACACCCTCATTGGAGGAAAGATAGCCTCTTTAATTAATGGTTCTGGAAAAATTGGGTTTCAACTTGTGAAAGACTACAACTAGATCTATATCTCTCATTGTGCACTAAACTAAAATTGAAATGGATCAAATATCTAAATATTAAAAAGAAACACTCAACTGGCTAGAAGAGAGGTTAGGTAGAACTCCTGAAGACATTAGTGTAGGAAAAGATTTCATGAACAAAACTTCAGTTGCATGGGAACTAGCACAAAGAATCAACAAGTGGGATCTCTTCCTATTAAAAGCTTCTGCACAGCAGGAGAAACCACCAACATCTTGAAGAGACAACCCCAAATGTGGGAAAAATTTTTACCAGCTGTTCCTCATACAAAGGTCTACTCTCTAGAACCTATAAAGAACTTAAAAATATCAGACCTCTTAAATTTAAGGACCCCCATCCAAAAATGGGCATCTGAAATCAACAGATATTTCTCAGAGAAAGAAGTAGAAATAGCAAATAAACATATGAAATAATGTTCAACATCACTGGTCATTTGAGAGATGCAAATGAAAACAATGCTGAGATTCTGCCTCACCCCAGAAAGATTGGCTGCTACCATGAAATCAACCAATATAAAATGCTGGTGAGGTTGCGGGGCAAAAGGAACACTTCTCCAGTGCTGGTGGGAGTGTAGACTGGTGCAACCACTGTGGAAGTCAGTATGTAGATACCTCAAGGAACTAGCATTAAGGGTCCTATTTGATCGAGCTATTTCCCTTCTGTATATCTTCCCAAAAGAATTAAAAGAATCATACCACAGTGATATATGTGCACCCATGTTCTTAGTGGCATAGTTTATAATAGATAAAACATGGAAACTGCCCAATTGCCCTTCAACTAGAGACTGGATAAAGAAAATGTGGTGTTTTTATGAAATGGAGTACTACTCAGCCATAAAAAATGAGAAATTAGAGACACGTATAGTAAACGGATACACATCGAGGTGATTCTCTTAAGTGAAATAAATAGGAGAGACATGTAAATACTGAATAGTTTCTTTGGTGTGAGAAACTGAAAGTGTAAATAAGGATATAAATGAATAATAGATAATATGAAATAGGAAGAAAAGGTCCAAAGGGGAAGGGGAAGTGCAAGCGGCTGGATAAAAGAGGGGAATGGAATTAATATGAGAAAATGAAAAAATGGAAACAAAGTCTTTGTAAATAAGGAGGGATGGAGGGGTTGAAGGGAGGGCAGGGAATGGGGAAACAAGTAAGACCCAAGATATATTATGTAAAGGTACAAATTTCCAGTGTTGAATGTCATATTTCATACCTAAAATGTACCAATAAAATTAATAATTAAAAAAATTATGTTTTCTGAAGAATTATTTTAAATATGCAGATATATTCTTTTTGGTTTAAAATTTACAAAATTGTGTGTTAATTTTATTTTAAAACATGTTTCCAGATAATCTATAAGTCTAATCTACTTGGTACCCTTGTGGTGTAAGTCCTGACAATATGATTGCAATTAAATCCTGTCAAATGGTTTTTTAAGATATTTAAATGATAAAGTAAAGGTAGAGTGATGTTAAAGAGCAGTAATATAAAATTTTACTTCTTTTTATTTAACTTTATCCTTAGAGGCCTTCCTTGAAATATAAGAATATAAATTAGTAAAATTTATTTGATTGCAAATAGATGTGTGACTTCTAGATAGTGTAATAGGTTGAATGGTTATTCATTCATGTGAGATGGTATTTAATTTTGATAATAGTACATTTAAATTAATAAAATTATAGAAATGTAAAAGTATTTATTTAAAGAACTTTATTAATATATGTTTGGAATACATAATTAATATATTAATTGTGGAGTATTAATTCATATATGTATCGCATCTTGATCTCTTACTTTCCTTTCCTGTCCCCTCTTCCCACAACTGAGGATCCCCTTCTCATCTCCACAGAGTATATTTTTGAGACAGGCCTCACTAGGTCACTAAATTGTCCAGACTGGGCTTGAACTTGCAATCCTCTCACCTCAGCCTCTCAGAGTGGTGGGATTACAGGCATGTGCCACCATGCCTGGTTCACAAAGTTTATTATTGACCCTGAAAATTTTCAGCCCATCAGCAATGTAGTACACACATTGGAAGTTTCTGTTTTCACAGTTGTAGTTGAGTTATGTTTATCACAAATTAGTCTCTCACAGTTTTTAGTTTTGTCTACTTTCAATATATAAAATTGTGACTTTTTCTGAAGTTTTTGACTCCTTGTCCTTTTCCTCCTCCTGTCTTGGTCTTTCTTCTGCTTCACCTCTTCCTTCCTCTTTTTCTTCTTAAAAAAGTTTCTTTGTGTATTGCTTCTTCTCCTTTACTGAGTTTATAGTACTAATTTTCTTGGTAGTAATGTAGAATACTCCTGGACATAAACCTGTGGGTTCATTTGTCCTTCTGAGTTGCAGTGACAAGAAAAAGATGCAAAGTTTGGATTCATTAATCTTTACAAGTCTTGCCTTCAGTTGTAGAACTGGTTTCATCTCCTCTAAATGGGTTATGTTTAAATTGCTATGAGCATCCTGCTAGAAAGTGATCACAGGCACAGGAAACTCTGCTTATACAACATGATGCTTAGCCAGGTGAACCTACTGAAGAGAACACAGGCCAGGACCAGGATTACAGGTTTGAATCATTTACTGCCAGAAAAGTGATCAATTTTAATCTATATGATTCTCTACAATAAATTATTTGAGTTATGAAGTTTCTTCAATTTTAAAATTGGGTTTAACTCATGAAATGTATCTATAGAGCTAATTAAAACATTTTCTGCCCACCATTCTTAATTTCATAAGACTGTTTTTCAAGTGATCTGTTCAGTCCATATTTTGAAACTGCAAACATTTTAGAAATCTTAATTTTATTTTTTAATTTAAGTTTGTTTATACTATTCCTTACTACTTAAAGAGGGTGTGATATTTAACCAAAGACAAAGTCTTGATGGCATAGCATTTCTTTCTATGTTGGAAAAGATAGTGGGAAGCTCTGTTAAGTGGAGAATTTTAACATGATATGTCATGTTTCCCAGATTTTAGTTCAAGTTCGCAACAGCTTTGCTAATCTGTATGAACATTTTGTTTGATATAAACTATACTGCTTTCTTTGATGGATGAGAAAGACCAGCTGGATGTCACATATCATTTGGTTATTAGTCTTTCAGGAGCATGTTATGAGGTTAAGCACATACTATAGGATTCTTGAGGATTCTTGGTTCTCAAAGTTATAGGATGATATGTAATAAATAATATGCTGAGACCCTTCCAGACACAAGTTAATAGAATATCATTTTATAGGCTGTCCTCTTCTCTTGGAAGCTGAGTTCACTTTCATGAAAATTCTATAATTATTCCAATATCCATTTTTTCTTTGTTAGAAACTAGAATCCTGACTGCTAGATAGACATATTTCCTCTATGAAAAAAGTCTCCATTTCTGAGTTCTTTTACATCTATTATGGTCCTGTCACTAATTTTAGTTATTTATTTGGTGTCACTTTCATCTTTAAGGTCTAAGATAGCAACTGGATCTCCAGCCTTCCCCCATTTTATTCTAAGATGCCCTGCAGGAGTAAGACCAAAACAATCTAACCTTCTAAGGAATTTCTAAGATTCATACACTTTTTCTCCCATATTATTGGACAGAATTTGTAACATGGCTATAAACAGCAAGGGGATATAAGACATGTCTTCGTTTAGTTTTGAAAGTTGTGGTTCTGTTATCAGCAAAAATTATAAGAATGGATATTGGAAGGTAATCAGAAGGTTTTAAATAAAAATAGAGGACTGTAATGATAAATGTAAATGTATTGTGTACCTAAAATGTACCAATAAAAGAATTTAAGCAAAAAAAAGAGAGAGGACTGAATATGGATCTCTGTGGGACACCAAGTCTTTTTTTCAGTGCTTAGTTTCAAACCCAGGGCCTCACACATGCTAGGCAAGCACATCCTCAACTCTAGCACACGAACTTTTAAATTGAGGCTAGGTAGAGACATAAACTAATGGAAACTAATAGAAACATAAACTAATGAAATTGATTGAAAAAGAACAGCCAGAGAGGAGAAAGAGAACAAAGCCAAATTTCTAGAGCAATAGATAGCATGTCAACCACCAGAGGACAATATTCAGAAAAAGACCATTTAATTTGATCTAGAGGATGCTATTAGAGACAATGAACTGTTTATTTGCATTTTTCTGTCATTTGAAAGTTCACCAAACACTCTGGGGAGTGGAAAAACAAAGCTGGTATCTTTCTGATACCTGAATTCAATTTCTTTCTTTGTAGTCTTTCAGGTTTATTAGTTATAGATGAAACAATTAGATTGGGGAAGTTCAGAAACAAATATTTACATTTTTCATTAATTGAGTTTTGAATAAAGAGCTAAGATAATTAAACAGGGAAAACCAGTCTTTTCATCAAGTAGCAACTAGATGTCCAGGAGCAACTAGATGTCCACATGCAATAGAATAAAGTTGGACGCTTACTTTACACCATATATAAAATCTAATGTAAGATGAATTAGAGGCTTGAATATAAAGGTTAAAACTATAAAACTCTTAGAGGGAAAACATTTATAGCAAATCCTTCATGATCTGAGATTACATAATGATATTTTAGATCTAAAACCAAAAGCATAAATAAAAATAAAAAATTCAAAATTTGAATACTGTTAAAATTAGTGACATCTATAGTCAAAAGAAACTATAAAAGGAAGAGAAAAAGCCAGTTACAGGATGGGAAGAATATTTACAAATAATATATTTGTGTAGCATTTAAGTTTAACTGTAAACTTGATTGACTTGGAAGCTGATTAAGCGATTAGTAAAACACACTTCTGGGTGTGCTTGAATAGATCATGGAGGCAGGACCTTGGGGACTATACCTCATCCACAGCCCCTTCCTTCTGGTGCTGTTCCTCTGCTTTGCTTTCCAGCCATTATGAACTGAACATCTTAGCTCCATAACCCTTTCTGCCATGATGTTTCTATCTTGGAGCCAGGTAACTGTGGACTGAACCCACTAAAATGATGAGCCAAATAAACCATGTCCTTTAAGTTTTTGGTGTCGGATATTTGGTCCCACCAATGAGAGAGCTGCCTAATCCAAAAAGTTGGTACCAGAAGTGGGCCCCTGCTGTGACTATACCTGACCATGTGGTTCAGAAGGATTTGGAAAGTGTTTGCAGGAGTTTAGAAGATTTTTAGATGCATTCTAGAGAAGCCCTAGAATGTTGTAAGCAGAGCTGGGTAGGCAATTAAAATTGGAGCTCTGAAGACCAGATTACTGATGAGAATGAAGACAATAAAATCCAGGTTCAAGAGTTTTCAACTAGAAATACTAATACCATTGGTAATTGAGTTAGAGACCATGTGTACTCTGAAAATAACTAAATTATCTACATTTTCTTCATATCTTGAGACTTTAGGGGAGACTAGATTAAGATAAATGGACTAATTGATCTGAGAGAGGAAATTTTAAGGCAGCTCAAAATTAATATTTTGGCCTGAGTTCTGCTGCCTGTTTTAGCCAGATGTATAGTAAGAATTAGGAACAAAAAGCAGAGGACAAAAATTTGTAAAACAAATTGTGGCCCAAATGAAACCACGTGTAAAGTTGGAGCAGAAGGAGGGATAGTTGCTAGAGAAATTAGTACCATTAAAAAGTACTTAATTACTTTGAATGAGAACAAGAAGTTAGCAAGACTTCACCCATTCCAAGAGGAAGCTTTCAAAAGTGCAAATGCTTCATTTGAGCAGAGTCCCTGAGACTCCTATTCAAGAAAGGCTTCTTAGCTTTGCACAGTGGCAATATCATAGCCAATGAGGTTTATCTGAGGTGCAATTATTGCTGATTGAAAACTTTTTCCAAGAAAAGCTTCTTAAGAAATCAATTCTCTGGGATTCACTTCACTGTGCCCAGCCACCCAGGCACTCAAAGCCCACTATGATCATGCTCCAAGAAGGCCTGGCTACTGCTTCTATTGGCAACAGACCTTGGTGACTACATTATGCTGGTTCCTCAGGAATGCAGAACATAAGAGTTTTGGTGTCATCCAGACTTCCACCTAGCATTGAGAGGGAGACCTAGAAATACAGGCAATGTGCGCCTAATAGGTGGTTATATGAAGCTGTAAGAATGAAGTTGATGGGGCATTGAAGATCTCAGGATGTCAGAGATGCCAAGAATTGCCTGCTGAGGAAAGAGGTAGACATCAAATGGAATCAGCCCTAGAGAGAGATCATGTGGGCTACAATCCTTAAGGCCAAGATGGTAATGTGGGGTGGGAGTTGTCTGCCCAAGCCTTCTGTAAATTACATCTCACTATGATGTGCTGCTCATACTGGACATGAAGTGATAGGACTTAATATTTGTCCTGTTGAGTGTCAGTTTTGCTTCAGTCCTATTCCTTTCTGTCTCCCTATTCTTTCCTTTTGGAATGAGAATGTTTGCCCTGTATTATTGTACCTTGGGATATCATTGTATCTTTTTGAATTTTACAGATTCAAAGAGTTAAGAGTTAATCTTGAGTTCCAGAAGAGACATTGATTTAGATTTTTGAGAAATGTTAGAATTGCTGAGACTTTGGAGAAGGGATTATTGTGTAGTTTTACTCAGAATTATTGTATCATGTTAAGCATAATTATTAATTTCTTAATCTATTTATTTAGAGATTAATTAGGTTTTAAGGAGATGTATTTGGGTGTGATGTTGACAAGAGCTGTAGTGTGACAGCTTGTGAAATAATAAAACAAAATTTCACAATCAAATAATAAAATGATAGCAATAGTTACTACACTGTGTAGTAGTTATACAAATAGTTGTACAAAGTAGTTATATAAGACATACACCAAAAAGATTCTTTAAAAGCAGAAACAGTTTAGTGTAGTAGCCACACAGGAGATTAGTTAAGCACACTTCTGTGTGTGTATGGATGGGTCAAGGAGGTGTAGCCTTGTGAAATATATCTGGTTCCTGGCCTGTTCTTCTTTGGTGCTGTTCCCCTGCTTTACTTCAAGGTCATTGTGAGTTGAGCAGCTTTCTTATATTAAGCCCCTCTGTCACAATGTATCTGCCTTATAAATAGCTAGCCATGGACTGAACCCTCTGGAACCATGAATCAAATAAAACTTTTTTTTCTTTAAGTTGTGTGTGTTAGGTATTTGGTCTTAGAAACAGAAAAAGTGATTAATACAATATGACAGAAGACTTGTATAAACAGAAAAAGTGATTAATACAATATGATAGAAGACTTGTATCTAGAATTTGGAAAAATATTTTAAAATTGAAAATAACAACCCAATTAAAAATGAGAAAAAGATCTTAAAAGACAATTTTTTATAGAAAACATGCAAATGGCCAATAAGCACACAAAAATATTCAACATAATTGTCATTAGAGAAATGCAAATGAAATCACAATGAGAGGCCACATTACACCTACTAGGATGGGAATAATAGAAAAGATATATAACATTTGTAAAGATGTAGAAAAACTGTGTGATCATTAATAGTGATTTTCTACTTGACTGCATTAAGAAATACCTAGAAGATTAGTCAAGCACATTTCTGACTATGTCAGGTTGGGTACCATATCTGGTCCCTGGCTCCTTCTCTGTGGTATTATTCTCCTGCTCTGCTTCCCAGCTTGTGCCTTGGAGCTAGCTAGCCATGGACTAAATCCTCTAAACTGTGAGCTAAATTAACCCTCTCTTTTTTTAAGTAGTGGTTGTCAGATATTTTGTACCAGCAACAGGAAAGCTAATCAATATTCATATATTGCTAGTGTGAATATAAAGAATATATACCAATCCTAGGCATATGTGTAACAGAGATACAAACATATGTCCATACAAAAACTCATACATAGATGTTTATTCAATCATTTTTGTAAAGGTCAATAGGTAGAAACAACCCAAATACTCACCAACTGATAAATAGATAAACAAAAGTGTTATATCTATATAACAATATTATTCAATTATAAAAAGTTATGAAGTACTACTGACACACTTTATATAACGGATAGATTTTAAAATATTATACTAAGCAAAAAGAAGCCAGTCATGAAAGTCCACATATATATTATTTAATTGGTGAAAATGCAGAATAAATGAAACCACAGGGACAAGCAGAAGATTGATTGTTGATAGGGACTGTGAAGAGTGACTACCAATAGTTGTGATGTTACTTTTCAGGTGTTGAAGCTTTGTGGAATTAATGACAGTTGTGGTACAATTTTGTGAAAAAAATATATTTTGTGGGACTGGAATGTGAACCCAGGGCCTTTGTACTGAACTACATCCACAGTCATTTTTATATTTTGTATTCTGAGACAAGCTCTTGCTGAGTTGTGAATTTGCCCAGGTGGGACAGGAACTTGTGATCCTCATACCTCAGCTTACTTGAGTGCTGGGATTATAGGTACATGCCACAATACCCGGCTTTACTAATAAATTAAAAAAACTGAATCATACATTTAAAAAAGATGAACTGGATTTAATAGTATGTGAGTTATACCTCAGTAAAGCTCTGTAGAAGAACAACAAGCAAAAGGAGGGGAAGAGAATCCAGACTAATTTTTTCTGATTGCCAGTGATTGACTGATATAACTGGCTATTAACATAAGTTGCTTTGAAGTAGACACAGTGGTCTGAGCCTCTAGTCCCAGTGAGTAGAGGGCCTGAGGCAGAAGGCCATGAGTTCACAGTCAGCTTGGGTTGCAGAGTGAGACCAATTTCAGAACAAACAAACAAACAAGCAAATGATAAATGACTCAGGCAATGCCAGACAATATATAAACCTCAGTCCTTAGTGTTTACGAGCTTGTGTCTGGATCTATTTTATAGCCTGTCAAGTGATAATCACAGACTTTCACACATAATCAGCATGCTGGCTCATACTTACACCGACTTTCCTAGCCCCTTCATCCCATGCAGTACATTAAACAACCATTTCTTAAATCTGTACAAATACCATCACATCTTTACTTACTCAATTTTCTCTATACACTCTTTTTTTTTTTTTTTTTTTTCAATCCAGGGATAGAACTCAGGACCTTGTGCTTGCAAAGCAGGCACCAGCACCAGTGAGCTAAATCCCTGGCCCTCTGTACACTCTTTTTGCAGTCTCTCATTTCCTTCCTAATTTGGAGAATGGATGTTAAGTTGAGAAATCATACTTATTGCCCCTATTTGTCTTCGTTCATACTCAAAATTCTCATTCTAGCTTATAAATGAAGAGGGACTTGAAAAAAAAATCACTGAAGCCACGGGACCAACTGAATTAGAATTGGAAATCTCTTTGAACTTCATTTACATTTCCCCGAGCTTACAAGATATGAAAATGGCTGTAGCAAGGAATTAAAATAGAGGGTTCAGGAACAAAACCATCTCCGTGTTTATTATAGTAACAGTGTGAGCTTGTCAAACACTATGTACTATGACTTGTTCTAATTGCTTTATGTACTCCTCATTTAATCCACACTACACCTTGATAAAGTAGGTGATATTATCATTTCTGTTTTACAGATTAAGGAAACTGACACTAGAAGATATTGGGTGATTTATGCGAAGTCGCAGAACAAGCAATGGCAGACTCAGCGTGCTCTGATTGGAATCTGCATTGCTAAGTCTTGTGGTTCACTGTCTCTTATAGCTTCTTGAGTACATGCCTCTCACACATCCAGTGCCCTTACATTTATGTTTGCCCATCATAGTAAGAATAATTATTATTGTCAGCAAAAATCTAGGGGTTTTTTCTTAGAAAGAAGTAATCCAAGATTTGAAATTTTAGTTTAAAGCAGATTTATAAATTTTTCTTTTCTATAAACTTATGTGGCAGAGACCCAAATCTGATATGTTTCTCCGGACACCCAGAGACTATATTTCCCAGCCCCCCAGCATTAGTTTTGACTGAGTTCTAACAAATACCGGTTGAGTTCCAAAGCTGGTCTATAAAGATTTCCCATGTGTTTCTCTGTTATCTTTCTCCCTTCTCAGTTAACTGGGATAGCAATAGTCAAGAAATCTTAACAGTCACATTTGAAGAAGTGATAGCTGCTGGTAGCCTGGATCCCAGAAGGCAGCATAGTGGAGTTCCCTCTCATATCTGAATGAATAAGACTATAACATAAGCAAAAAATACAATTCTATTGTTTTAAGATATCAGACAGTTGAAGTCTATTTTTATCGAAGCATTTTATTATAGCTAATACAACCAATTATATTATCATTCAGAGTAATATATAAATATATTAATATACAACAACTAGCATATTGTTCTTATGAACAATATATTATCCAATCATTAAGGAATGAGAGAATTCATAAACAAATGTTGGGAACTAAAGGAGGCAAAGTAAGCATTTCTTGAGTTCTTAGTATTTGTTAAAATTTTATATGTGGCTTCAAACATCATAACCTCCTGAAGTGAATAACTGACATAGGAGCAAGTATAAAATTTACAAAACCTTCAATTTCCAATATTACAGGATGTTTCAAAATATGACAACTTACTTTTCTTCTCCAAATGTTAGTATATAAAATAAAAAACACATAAATCAGGTTATTGTGTATTTGCCTCCAAAAAGAATAGGCAGGTTGGTAAATTACATATGGTTATAATATTTTTAAGCAAAGACTTTAAAGACTTTTAGACTATTTTCAGATTATTTTCTCAGAATTCAGATTATTCATTTATTTCCTTTTTTAATGGAAAAAGCTTCACTTCAGCCACCTTTTAAATATAATTTGGGAATGTGTTCAATCTATATTTTTATTCTTGAAAAGTAATCAAAATTACTTTCCTCTTTTATGTGGCTTTTTTATCTAAAGAAATAAACCTACAGTAACATTTGTTGGGAGATATATAATGATAATTTAAGATACAAAGAATTTCCTATAAGTAATGGAAGCAATATTGTTGCATGTAAAAAAAAAAAAAGAAAGAAAGCAGTTTTCTAACAGTTTTCCCAGGTATCTAAGGTCTATTCAATATAATGTAAACAATTTAAATGTGAACTATATAATATACTATATTATTTTAGCTCATATATACTGACTTCAATTTATAAAACAAAAATTATATGATTTATCTTTTCAAAATTGGGGAAATTTATTTCCGTGCCTAGGGTAGCTCTCTGTTGTGGAATGGTGTGGCAATCATTAATATAAATCAGGATTTGTTTCTTTGCAGCTGGAAGAAAAGAAGCAACTCTGTCCAGAGAAACTGTAGAACATGAGTCTGTTCTTAATCTAAACTGAAATGTTAGGACTATGGTGACAAAACCCGGGCTCTGTCCAATTTGGACATCATTTGGAGTTGATTTAAGCTTGTCACATGCAAACACATTTCTTGTAATTTCAACTTGATAGCTACAGATGCTTTAAACATCATTTTTGCTACAAAATGGAGAATTTTCTGAATTTTCTTTTTTTTATTCCCTCAAATGAAAATAGATATTTATTGGGAACGAGCAAGAGAAACAGAATTCTTCAAGGGATAATCTAAACCCACTTAGCAAAACATGTGAAATCTCTTACAGCATGTAAAAGTTTTCTTTATGTACAAAGCACTGGAGAATTTTAAACAGCACCTGCATTCATAGTCCGAACTGTTATTCTCTTATTTTTTCCATTCTGTGTACTTAAAGTTCTCATCCATAAATCATTTTTATGAAATGAATAAACGACTTCATTCATTGATGAAGTACAAACTGACTGTATTGGTTACATTATAGCTAAGAGTAACATATTGATAGAGTCCTGAAAAAAGGAAATGAATGCAGGATTGTGCCTGAGAGGAAAGGAACTTGTTAAAGTAGAAGTCAAATTAGATTTGGAATGATGACAAAGAGCAAAACTCAAGTTCAGGGAAGTTTAAGCCTATTGACATTTTAGTAATAATTATTTAAGAATTCCCCTAATGAATTTTTGTCAGAAATTTTAGACAGTGGCTTATTGATGTACATGAAACAAATTGCTTAAATATTTAATAGCAGTCACCAAAGCCAGAGGAAATGACCTGATGAAAATAGAAACAGAGATCTTATTTTTACCTGATATTTAATGTGGAAAGTTTATTTTATAGTGAGTAGAACACTACATCTTTCCAATGCTTAGCAAATACTACCATAGAGACTATACATAATTAAAAATAGAGAATGGGGCTGGAGATTTAGCTCAGTGGTTCTGCCGCCTACCTTGCAAGTGCAAGGACCCAAGTTTGATCCACGGTACCAAAAAAAAAAAAATAGAGAATGGATATATACAATGAAGTAAAATTCAGAGTTTATCTATATGAAATATTTCAATGAATTTTTATTCAGAAAAAGACAGTTATTTTAGGCATATAATTATGATGACCCTACAGTTAAGTAAATTAACATGATATCTGTCTTGAAAATTATTTTTATAAGATACCAGGTATTTAGTCACATTGAAGTTTTGATATCCTGGTGGCCAAAATCTAAATTCTGGCAAAAATTTAACTGAGATGCTGAAGTATATTTCTCTGATGCATGTAGCAGAACCAATACAGATGTTAATGTCTTATTCCTTTTCTTAACTTAAGCTATGCAACACTTAATTCTAAATGAAGTCAATGTAATATTTAAACTTACATTCTATATAATTTATTATGTGATTTGTTGTATAGTGAAGTGATTTCAGAAATTCCAGAAGATTCTGCAGTGCTTTTTTAATACACAATAAAAAGGTATATGGTAATCTTGAGCTAATATTGCTTAAATGAAATAACAAGAAGTAGAAAATTTTGCATGGACAGCATTATTTGCAAATTTAACACGTATAATGTGAATAGAATAACTGGTCAGTCACTGTTTTTAGTTTTTTCCATTTATGTACAATATGTTACAATAAATTTCAACTTACTGAAATCTCGTGATCAATGCCAAAATTATTTACAAATCTTCTCTTTGTACATAAATGTTTTCTATTGTATCTCCTAATTCCACCCAGGAGATCCTCAACCTCATTCTATGACTGTTGACTTTCCACTGCTTGCATTTCCTTGTGCTTTCCAAATCACCCCAGCTGTGGTGAGCAGGCTTTGCTCATAAAGTCTTTCTCTCAGAGATAAAGCCTGCCTTCACTAATCTTACTCCATCCTTCATTTCCTCTTGTGCTTGAGTCATTTCAAATGCAGCTTTTCTAGTCTTAAAAGTTCCATAAGCATTTTCCCAGCTCATTAAAGACCAAGAATGTCCTTTTATTTTTGATTATACGCTACAATGGAGTCAAATTAATCTGGAGCACTGGAAAGTGTAAATGCCATAATCTACCAACCTAAATACCTTTTAAAAGCAAATCATAGTAGGAAAGTATGTAGGAAATAATAGTAGAAAGAAAACTTTACATTGGTACCTTTTAACTGTCTTCTATTTTCCTCCCCCAATACAGTTAGGAGGAATTAGTTTTAATGTTTCATCACAAAGTAGGATAACTATAGTTTACAATTTATGGTATATTTCCAAATAACTAAAGAAGAGTCTGAAGTTTTCCAATACATAAAAATGAAAAAAATGTTTGCAGATGGAAATGCTAATTTCCTTGATTTGATCATTATGCATTGTGTATGTGTATCAAATTACTCTATTATATTCCATAAATATGTACCAAAAATTATGTGTCTACTAAAAATTTTTAAAAACATGCCTCACCTTGGCATCCATTAATGACACTATTGCTAACTGAATTTCCTATTAGGAAAATATTGGCAACAAAATGAAAAATTAATCATATTCTGAAAGATAGAATTTTAGTGAGAAACGTATGAAAGCTTAAGTCTGATCTTACAAAAGGTATTAGTTGTAAAAGTTAACCCCTTAGATTTTGAAGTTCTAACCTTCGTTTTAATCTCTTTCTGATACACATTACCCAAATGCAGTTTTCCAAAACCTTTATGATTTTATAGACTTCTCTCTTTCTGGTTTCCTCTTTCCCTGCCCCAAGAAGACTGGGCTTTACTTGTTTGTTTCTAGGGAATTCACAAAATTGTGCATAATAATTTTAGCTTTTGAGAATAGTCATTTCCTGAGAAGACTACTCCCTGTTGAACCATTCAGGTTCTTCAGAAGCAAATCAGAATCTATCTGGTAGTCTCCAAATATGTGAAGGACAATAGCCCTTCACATATTTGAAGGTCATATTCTGCTCTCTGTACACCTACTCCAACAATAAAACCCTTGAGTCCTATAATACAATTCTCATGCAGTCAAGTTTCCCAGAAGATCCTTTTTCTAAATATATATCCCTTTGCTAATATACTTTTGAAATGATGTTGCCCAATATATTACCAGACACAAAATTCCAAATAAAATTTAATTGTATCAAGACATATATTACTACTAATGCAATTGTGGGAACACAAGTAGATGCATAATTTTATTGGACCTGTTGAATTTGGAGTCAAATAAAATGTCTAGGCCTTTTCTGTATGAAATATATTAAAGTTAGGCTTTCTCCTTCTTTACATTGCACTTCTCATAGTGGCTCATATTGTGGGTTACCAACATATTAAAAGGAGAACGTATGCCAGGGTTTGCTTTATATTCACATCTCTTTTTTTCTCAAGGTCTTTAGAATACAAGGTGATAATTAATAACTGTAATGCTAAACATCTAGAAACTTGGCCAGAACACATGAAAAGTTAAGGAAAACCAGACTTTTATATAAAAATTATTGGTAAATGTAATATTAAGGTGCTTATAAGATGAAACAAGATATACATGTACACAGCACTTTATTTTGTTTTTGGTATCAGGGATCGAACCTGGGTCCTTGGGCTTGCACAACAGGCAGTGAAACCACTGAGCTAAATCCCCAGCTCCAATATACGTGTATACAGGTTTGTTTTTACATTCAGAAAATATTTCTGAAAGTTTGCACAAAAACTGGTACATTGATTGTCACAAGAAAATATGCCTAAAGGAAAAGATGAATGAGAAGTGTTGACTCTACTTGTTTGTATTTCTAAATTTTGAACCATCTGAATATATAAGCTATTTGAAAATAGTGTTTCTAAAAGAAAATAATAGATTACTCCATACTTATCTGTAAGTGGTTAAATGTATCTTTTGGAAATATACACAAAGTAGTTCACAAGAATTATTTTAGATATGAGGCTATTTTGAATAACTCCATTGTTTGAATAATGTAATAGATATATATTGAAATTTCAATTTTCTTATATGTAGTAAAGAATCCCAGGTGAAATTTAAATACATACTTTTAGTGTTTTTTTTTTTTCAAAAAAAGGGTATTTGTCCTGAAATTCTCATTAAAGTAAGACTGACTGATACCCAGATGTGATATGTTTCCTTTTTCTGCTGAGTAATGAGCACTTTTCATTCACTGGAGTTTATGTCACTGGAACAGGACTGGTATATCATGACTGTGTTGGTGACAAAAGTAAAAATAGATTTGCATGGTTTTAGTCCATTCCCCAAAAGTCATGTGCACATTATTTACCAGTGAACTATACTTGCAAAACACATGAGCTAGTGAAAGTGTGATTGCATCGGTGTCTATTTCTTTGCCCATAATTTATTCCTTCCATTGTACATTTGAACATTTGTTTTATGTTTAAAAAGTCTAATGAGGTTATTATTTTTACATTTTACTAAGTAAAAATAGTCATCTAAATTATAAAAACACAAAAATATGTAGCTATGAAAACATATCTTTCTAGTATCTTTCTGAACAACTCCAAATACTAATTTATTCTCATAACTATACTAATTGTTAGAAGAATACTGTACATGCCTTCAGGAGAGTATTTCACTTGCCTAAATAGGAAGTTAAATGTTCTATTCCAATAAATAGGGACATATTATGTCTTCCAATGATTGGTTGAGACGTAATAAGTAAACCTCTGCTGAAATGATCATCATGAACCTATACATTCTCTCCTTAGCCCTGCTCCATTCTCAGAAGGATTTTGCCATTTGAAAAAAAGAAAGGTACATCAGCCCACTGCAGATAGGCAGGTCTGTGCACGCCCTACCAAGGTCTCAAGTTGTGCTGAACATACTGAATCAGCCCGCCACAGACAGGCAGGTCTGCAATGCCCTACAGAGGTCACGAGTCCCGTGGAACATGTCGAATCAGCCCATGCCCTGGCAACAATCCACTGGACACCCCCCAACACCCGCTCCTCTGTACAGACTCCTGGTTCCACACTACAAAGACACAGATGACACCGGACCACCAGACCATGGTACTGAGTACTGCTGCTCCCGGCCCAGAGGTAGGGGCTTATGAGCTGCCGTCCCACTGCTCCTGGTCCAGAGGAAGGGGCTTCCTGGCCACCATCCCTCCCACTGCTCCCAGCCGAGAGGAAAGGGCTTTTGGGTCACCATCCCTACCACTGCTCCTGGCCCCTGTCCTACCTCTCTCAGCTCAGAGGAGGTAATCCGTGCAGGCGCTAACAGCCCCCCACCCCAGTCAAAATGAGAAAGCACATAAATAAGTCTCAAAACCAGACTTCCAGATCACCTACAGCAACCCCAAAGGGAAATGAGATGGAACACTCTGATACTCAACCACCTGGACCCAATGAACTAGCAACAAAAGGGATCTGGAAAAAATGAAATCAGAAATAATTTCTCAGATAACAGGAGAAATTGTGCTCCTAGTGCAAGTCATGATTAATACATCTAGAGAGGAGCTCAGGAACATGATGGAATCACAACATAGAAACAAATGGAATCCATAAAACAGATGCACATAGATTTCCAGGACATGAAAAACTCCATTGAAAGTCTACACAGCAGAATGAGGCAATGTGAGGACAGAATTTCAAATACTGAAGATAAGATTGCAATTAGTGACCAGGAAAAGAAAAATTGCTTCAAAATTCTAAGGGAACATGAGAAATCAATCCAGCAGCTGCTAGAGAATGCAAAGAAGAATAATGTAAGACTGATTGGAGTCAATGAAGAAACAGGAGAGAGTGGAGATGACATGAAAAATCTCTTCACAGAAATAATGGCAGAAAACTTCCCAAGCAGAGGGAAAGAGCTTGACATACAGATAAGTGAGGCATATAGGACTCCAAATAGCCTTGATCAAAAAAATCTACACATAGGCATATAATTGTTAAGATTCCAGAAACTCAACAGAAGAACAAAGTTCTACAAGCAATTAGAGAAAAGAAACAAATCACAAACAAAGGAAAGCACATCAGAATCACAGCAGACTACTCAACACAAACCATCAAGGCAAGAAGAGCTTGGAGTGACATATTCCAAACCCTAAAAGAAAACAGCCTCCAACCCAGATTAATGTACCCTGCAAAACTATCTTTCAAAATGGATGGAGAAATAAGATACTTTCATGACAAAGAGCACCTTAGGAACTTCATGAATACCAAACCAGCACTCCAAAGAATTTTACACAATAGCCTAGGAACAGACATTGAGGATCACATCCCCAGGAAACAAAGCAGAATGAACCCATCTGGCATGACAACAAATTCAATGGAAAGGGCGAGAACCCAACAAAAAGAAAAAGTCATGGCAATGACAAGTCAATATGTGTCAGTTATAACCATCAATGTTAATGGTCTCAATTCACCAATCAAAAGAAATAGACTGGCAGAATGGGTCAAGAAGCAAAATCCAACAATATGCTGCATACAAGAAACACACTTCATTCAAAAGGAAACTCATACACTGAAAGTTAAAGGGTGAAAAACAATACTCCATGCGACAGGAACCTGAAAAAAAGCAGGAGTAGCTATCCTCTTTGCAGATCAAGTAAATTTCAAACCAACACTGACTAAGAGAGATGAAGAAGGACACTACATTCTTGTAAAGGGAAGAATCCAAGAGGAAGAGATGACAATCATAAATATCTATGCACCAAACACTAGTGCACCCCACTATATAAAACAAATACTAACAGACATGAAAAGTCATATATGCACTAATACAATTGTAGTGGGGGACCTCAACACCCCACTGTCACAAATAGATAAATCACCTAGACAAAAAATAAGTAATGAAATACTAGAACTCAATCGAACTCTTGAACAAATGAACTTAACAGATGTTTACAGAGTCTTCCACCCCACAAAATCAGAATACACATTCTTCTCAGCTGCACATGGGTCATTCTCCAAAATAGACCACATATTCACACATAGAACATGTTTAAGTAAGTACAAAGGAATTGAAGTTATCCCCTGTATATTATCAGACCATAGTGCAATGAAATTGGAGATCCATAGCAAAAGAAACTCAAAAAATTTCATAAACACGTGGAAATTGAACAACATACATTTGAATAACGAATGGGTCATAGAGGAAATTAAAGAAGAAATCAGAAAGTTCCTTAAATTAAATGACAATGACAATACAATATATGAGAATCTATGGGACACAATGAAAGCAGTCTTATGAGGGAAACTCATAGCAGTGAATACTCATATTAGGAAAACAGAACGAGCCCAATTACACAACCTGATAATTAACCTCAAGCTTCTAGAAAAAAAAGAACAGGACAACCCCAGAGCTCATACAAGGGAGGAAATTATAAAGATCAGAGGAGAAATCAATGCAATGGAGACTAAGAGAATGATACAAAAAAATCAATGAAGTTAAGAGTTGGTTCTTTGAAAGAATCAACAAAATTGACAAACCCATAACCAACCTTATCAGAAAAAGGACAGAAAAGGCTCAAATGCATAAATTAGGAAAGAAAAGCATTAAATTTCAACAGAGCCATCAGAAATCCAGAGAATCATCAATACCTACTTCCAGAACCTATATGCCAATAAGATGGAAAACACAGAAGAAAAGGACAGATTCCTAGATACATATGAATTACCAAAGTTGAATGAAGAAGACCTAAAATTTCTGAACAACTCAATGTCAATCAATGAAATTGAAAATGTAATTAAAAACTTATCAACTAAGAAAAGCCCGGGCCCTGATGGCTTCACTGCTGAATTCTACAAGACATTTAGAGAGGAACTACTGCCACTACTGTTTAAACTCTTCAATGAAATTGAAAGGGAAGCAATACTCCCAAATTCATTCCTGGAAGCAAGCATCACCCTGATCCCCAAAGCAGAGAAAGGCCCAACTGAAAAGGAGACCTATAGGCCATTCTCACTAATGAACATAGATGCAAAAATCCTTAATAAGATACTGGCAAATAGAATCCAGAAGATCACCAAGAATATCATACACCCTGATCAAGTGGGATTCATCCCAGGGATGCAGTAATGGTTCAATATATGCAAACCAATCAATGTAATTTACTATATCAATAGAGCCAAGGACAAAAACCATATGATTATCTCCATAGACACAGAAAATCATTTGACAAAGTCCAACATGCATTTATGATAAAAACCCTACAAAACATTGGAATAGATGGTCTCTACCTCAAACTGACAAAAGCCATCTATGAAAAACCAATAGCCAATATCATACTAAATGGTCAAAAACTGAAATCCTGCACACTAAAATCAGGAACAAGACAAGGATGTCCACTATCACCAGTCTTGTTCAATATAGTTTTGGAAACATTAGCCAAGGCAATTAGACAAGAGAAAGAAATAAAAGGTATAAAGATAGGAAATGAAGAAGTCAAATTGTCATTATTTGCAGATGACATGATATTCTATATCAAAGACCCCAAGAACTCCACCAAAAGTCTTCTAGACTTAATAACCAAATTCAGTCAAGTAGCTGGATACAAGGTCAACACACAAAAATCAATAGCTTTCCTCTACACAAATGACATACCCACTGAGAGAGAAATACAACAAATAATTCCTTTCACAATAGCATCCAAAAAACTGAAATATCTAGGAATCAACCTAATGAAAGAAATCAAAGAACTCTTCTCTGAAAACTATGGCACTCTGAAAAGAGAGATTGAAGATAATATCAGAAAATGGACAAAGATCCTCTGCTCCTGGTTAGGAAGGATTAATATAGTGAAAATGGCCATACTTCCAAAACTGCTATATAGATTTAATGCAATTCCAATTGAGATCCCAGCAGCATACTTCATAGACCTTGAGAAGACAATCCAAAAATTCATTTGGAACACGAAGAGACCCAGAATAGCAAAAGCAATTCTAGGTAACAGAGACATGGCAGGGGGTATCACAATCCCCAACCTGCAACTCTACTACAAAGCTACTGTGATAATAACAGCATGACACTGGCAAAGAAACAGACCTGATGACCAGTGGAATAGATTAGAAGATGCAGAAACAACACCAGACACACTCAGCCATCTCATCTTCAATAACAGAGCCAAACACCCTCACTGGAGGAAAGATAGCCTCTTTAATAAAGGGTGCTGGAAAAATTGGGCTTCAATTTGCCAAAGATTAAAACTAGACCTATATCTCTCGCCATGCACTAAACTATAATCAAAATGGATTAAAGATCTAAATATTAAAATAGAAACTCTGAACCAGTTGGAACAGAGGTTAGGCAGAAGTCTTGAAGACATTGGTGTAGGAAAAGATTTTATGAACAAAACCTCAGTTTCTCATGAACTAGCCCAAACAATCAACAAGTGGGATCTCTTCTTATGAAAAGGCTTCTGAACAGCAAGAGAAACCACCAGCAGTGTGAAGAGACAACCCACAATCTGGGAAAAAATCTTCACCTGCTCTTCCTCAGACAAAGGTCTACTATCTCAAATCTATAAAAAACTTAAAAAGATCAGACCTCCCAAATTTAAAGACCCAATCCAAAAATGGGCATCTGAAATGAACAGACATTTCTCTGACAAAGAAGTAGAAATAGCAAATGAATACATGAAAAAATGTTCAACATCACTGGTCATTTGAGAGATGCAAATGAAAACAATGCTGAGATTCCACTTCACTCCAGAAAGAATGGCTGCTATCATGAAATCCACCAATAACAAACGCTGGTGGGGCTGTGGGGAAAGAGGAACCCTGCTCCACTGCTGGTGGGAGTGTAGACTGGTGCAATCACTGCAGAAATCTGTATGGAGACACCTCAAAGAACTAGGACTGCAAGTCCCATTTGACCCTGCTATTCCACTGCTGGGGATCTTCCCCCAAAGAATTAAAAGAATTATACCACAGTGATATATATGCGCCCATGTTCATAGCAACACAATTTGTGATAGCTAAAACTTGGAAACAGCCCAAATGCCCATCAACTGGAGACTGGATCAAGAAAATGTGGGGTTTTTTTTAATAAAATGGAGTACTACTCAGCCATAAAAAATGAGAAATTAGAGACATTTATAGCTAAGTGGATGCACATTGAGGCGATACACTTAAGTGAAATAAATAGGACACACATGGATAAATACCAAATAGTTTCTCTGGTATGAGAAGCTGAAAGTGTAAATAAGGACTAAAATGTACAATGGGTAATGTGAAATAGGAAGAAAAGGGGCAAAGGGGAAGGAAGTGGGAGGGCTAGGGGAAAGGTAGAAGGGAATGGGATTAATATGAGAAAATGGAAAAATAGGAACAAAATCTTTGTATATAGGGAGGAATGGAGGGGTCGAATGGAGGGCTGGGCAAGGGTGAAAAGTAAAAACCAAGAGAGACTGTGTAAAGGTGCAAATTTCCAACGATGAATGTCATTATATTGTATACCTAAAATGTGCCAATGATTAGAATGAATAATCGATAATGCAAAATAGGAAGAAAAGGTCCAAAGGAGTAGGGGTAGTGAGAGGGGCAGGGGAAAGGAAAGAAGGGAAAGGAAAAATGATGAGAAATGGAAAAAATGGAAATAAAGTCTTTGTAAATAGGGAAGGGTGGAGGGGGTGAAAGGAGAGCTAGGAATGGGGAAAAAATAAGAACCAAGATGCATTATGTAAAGGTGCAATTCCCAATGAGAAATGTAATTGTGTTGTATACCTACAATGTCCGAATAAAAGAATTTAATAAAGTGCAAAAAAAAAAAAAAAACAAAGGAAAGGTAGAAGGCAGAGACAAACTTCTATGGAAGATCATTTAGAATTTTCTTCTGATGAAAAAACTGAGACTCTTGTTGAATCTCTACATTAGTCTCAAATTTGGAGGTCATGTCAGGTCCACACCTCCTGATAGAACAGTTTTTCTCAAGACCAACACTTCCTTTTTAAAAATGTCAAGTAATAAATATTACTAGATACCCTTTTGCTTTTCAAGTATTCCAGGAATTTTTAAAGGAAATGAAAGGAAATTTTTACCACCTGTTGTGGACGCATACTAAGGTGGCTACATTTTCAGTGAGCCACATCATTATATAAACTCCTTCCCATTGTGTACAAGCAGCATTTAGTGGCTTATTTGCTTCTAATCACTGGAATTTGGGTAAGGGGTTGGGGCATTACTCCCTCCATTAGATTACAAATACAACAAATGTGAAGAGGTTTTGTAGATGTAAAGTACAATTGATTTTTTATTAATTGCAAGGGATCTTGAACTTGATGGGCTTGACATGATCATATGAAAGCTCTTAAAAGACAAACTTGACCCTTTTATGAGAATTTCCATGAGTGGGTTTACAGAAGTGAGTTGTCATGTCATAAGAAGTGCTGGAAGAAGGCTGCATGACCAGGATCTGGGGGTAGCTCCAAGGAGCCAGGAGTGGCAGCAAGAAAAGACTGACTACAGTCCTAAAATGGCAAGGAGTTAAATTCTGCCAACCATCACATGAGCTTAGAAGAAGACTGCCAAGTTCCAGAAGGGAAACCAGCCTGGCTGGCACCTTAATGTAGTTTTATGAGACCCCAAGAGGGAAAAAATTCACAGTTAGGTTGAGCCTGGAAGAACCACAAAAACTGTGAAATAGAATTTTAGGATTTTAGTGACTATGAGCATGTATATTATCTCCTTAGCCTGTGATAATTCGTTACATAGCAATAAAGGATGAATGTACTATCTTTAGACTGTACTCTGAGCTATTTCTATTGTCCAGTTGGGGTTTAAAATGATGCATGTTTAAAAATAACTAATTATATAACATGGTCATTTAATAGATAACACACACAAATGGGCTAATTCATCTATTTATAAAATTTTGCAACAAAAAAATGAAGTTAAAAATATCATCTGTTGAGTGTGTTTTAAAAGCTATTTATTTCTTAAAACAGTTTCGTTTTATATGGGACCTAAAGTAATTGCTTAGTCAACCTCACTTCATTAATAACATAATTTTGGATATATCAAACAAACTGTCTTCTTGCTCTTATTGTTACTACCTTTGAACATATGAATTCCTTTTAAATTTAGCCAGAAGAGATAGGATATTTTAGTTTAATTCCTCAGTGCTTATGATATAGGTTTTCTAGGAAGCTAACATATAATTACTAAAAGGTTATACTTATTGATTATTGATCAACTGTGATTTAGATGTTAGATATTATATGACCAAATTGAATACCAAATCAATTCATGGGCGCCATCAATTTAATATGAGGAAAACCTTGGAAAATGAAATTTGCCTTTGGCAAAATGTATTTCATCCTTTCTGAAGGACTTAAGTGAATGGATATATCTACATGGCCATAAAATTTATCATCCAATAAGGACAGATTAAGAATGAAAGAGAAAAATTGAAAATTAGAGTGAAACCATAGTAGAGTATTACTGGTACTGTTCTTGGCAAACTAGACTTTTTGGTCACTTTTGTTATAAAATACTTCCCAGATAAAAGATATAAGGTTATGTTCCTGTTAATTGGATTATGTCTGGTGATTTGTTATTTATAAATACAACTGTAACCCCACAAATTTTAACCTAAGAGAATGTCATAGATTATTCTAAACCTATTTCAATTTCAATAGAGAAAAATGAGTGCTCATGTTCTGAGTTTAGGTGTCGTATTAGAATTGTGTAGTATCACATCTCTTACAAATTCTAAATTTATTTTCCTTATCCCTTTACCTATTGTTCTAAACATATTCTGTATAGGTCATTCAGTATGGAGCAGCTTCAACAGTCCAATCAACTGGTGATTGGATAAAGAAGATATATATATATATATATATATATATATATATATATATATGTACTTCCCAGCCATATGCACATTGAGGCCATGCTCTTAAGTGAAATAAATAGGACACACATGGGTAAATATGGAACAGTTTCTCTGGTGTGAGAAACTGAAAGTGTAAATGAGAATCAAAATGTATAATAGATAATGTGAAATAGGAAGAAAATGTCCAAAGGGGAAGAGGAAGGGGAAGTGGGGGATAGGGGAAAGGAAAGAAGGGAAAGGAAAAAATATGAGAAAAGGAAACAAGAGAAACAAGAGGGGTTGAAAGGAGGGCAGGGGAATGGGGAAAAAATAAGAACCAAGATATACTATGTAAAGGTACAAAATTTCCAATAATGAGTGTCATCATATTGTATACCTAAAATGTACCAATAAATGTAATGAATTTAAAAAATATGGAGCAGATTCTCTTCCTTTTTTTCTCTTATGTCTTTCTATTTGAGAGACAATATAATGTAGATATGAAAAGAACAGTATTAGCCTCTGCCTGCCTTGGTTCAAATCTTAGCTCTGCTACACATGACCATTAGCAATTAATTCATATTGCTGCTTTTTAATGTTTTAACTTGTAGTAGGGAATAAAAGTGAAGGTTTAAGAAGTGAGTGCATCATGGATTATTATGAGATAATGCTGAGTATATAGTTAAGCTCCCCAAAATTATATTTATTATTATTTATCTCCATTAATAAATTTCCCAAGGAAAGCAAATCACTTAGAGTTTGTAGTATAACATAACTTCTTCTATAATGAGAAAAATAAAATTAATTCTTTCTAAAAATTAGCTTTTTGGCTTAAAAAGAAATGTACTTAGCTTCTGCTGATGAACGTTTCTACTTTAGGCTTTGTTGGGTTCAGACAGTAATGTGGTAAAATGTTATTCATGATGATATCACTAAATAAACATTGGTTACCACTCAGAGTAAGTTTGATGAAATATTTAAATGCAAATATATACTATGACTTGAATATCTCAAGCTATAGACTGGTTTTCTCTTTTCTTCACCTAAAGTAATTGTTTTAACAGTAACTGAATTGAAATATTAGTTAAGGAGATAGTAACTAGTAAGTCTCTAGGACCTTAAACATTTTAAAAGAAAAGACTATTGTAATGGAAAAATGTCTGCGTACTAAAGCCAAAACATACTTCCATGATTTGGTCTTTAGAGACTAAAATTCCAGCAAGATTAACCAATTGAAGTTCTAAGTATGCTTGATAGTTCTGAATCAAGTTCAAGTATTCACATTCATAATTGGTGTCCTAGAGTTAGACATAGTTTAATCTGTTGATCATGTTCAATGGGAAAATCATTCTGAGAGCATGGCATATCATCATTGGAAGGAGAATGGATACATTTCCAGTGAAAGAGATTTTAGGTGACTACAGAGTAGAAATTTAATAAACCTAGTCAGAGAATATTTACTATGACTCATTTTGCTAATTTGATACATTAGCTCAAATTTGCCATTAAACTAAGCAAAGATTCAGTTACTCAATTGCCAAAATATCTAGTTTTATATTTTAACAAAAAAGGAAAAATGAAGGTGATTGTTGAGATGTGAGTCAAATATCTCTCAATATTTTGGAAATGTGAGTCATTTCTTGGGTATATTGTTTTTGGTAACATCATTTGGTTTGGAAAAAAACCAGTGATGACAAAACAGAAGCACAACAATCTTCAAAGAAGGAAGTTGAAGGAATGTGTTTTTCTGTTTTCTTTCATGCATTTGTTGGTGAACATGAATAAGCTTAAATAATAAACTATTGAATAATAGAAAATAAAACATATTGAGAAATGACTCTTGGGTTCAAGCTGCATGTATATATCACAAAGTGAACTGAGAACTAAGCAATTCTTCAAAGAGTCTAAACATTAACGAACAGGAAATTTGAACCCTGACCTTTGTTCTGGGATAGATAGATGATTTTTCATTTTTTTTTCTTGTGTAAAGAACTATTATTTAGATTTTATTCTTTTTTTTATTAAATTCTTTTATTGGTACATTATAGGTATACAACACAATTACATTTCTCATTGGGAATTGTACCTTTACATAACGCATCTTGGTTCTTATTTTTTCCCCATTCCTAGCCCTCCCTTCACCCCCCTCCACCCTTCCCTATTTACAAAGACTTTATTTCCATTTTTTACATTTCTCATCATTTTTCCTTTCCCTTCTTTCCTTTCCCCTGCCCCTCCCACTACCCCTACCCCTTTGGACCTTTTCTTCCTATTTTGCATTATTGATTATTCATTCTAATCAATGGTACATTTTAGGTATACAATATAATGACATTCATCATTGGAAATTTGCACCTTTACATTAGATTTTATTCTTAAATTTGTAAATTTATCTCAGTTAAATATGTTGGCCTTTTAAACTCTTATTTCTTATCTTTCATCAAAGTAATTCCACCTGGGTTTTCTCCATAAGACTTCAAGTTGTACAAGTCAAATCAATTTATTTCTTATCTGTTTACACTTAATATACCTTCTGTATTCTTAATAGTTCACAGTGTCATTCATCTTCCTCTCAATAGTTCAAGCCATAAAAATTTTCACCTTCTTGGATAAACACGTTTTTATTATCAAAGTAAAGACTATGAAAAGTTCTAGAGTTAAACTAATTTGTCTTCATTTAACCCATGTTTTTCCAATCACAGGCTCATTTTTTAAGAAAACAGCTATTTATACTCTACCAGAATAAAAGTTGAATTCTCACAATTGACCCTACTGTGCTATATAATCTGACCCCTGTTTCTTCAACCCTGCCCTCCCTCCCATCTCTCTAGGCCCACTGATGTCTTTTTATTGGATTGGTTTTAATTTACCCTAAGGCTGCAAGTTTAATCTGACCATAAATGAATATAGGACAATGGTTCTAAAGAATGGCAGCTTCTAGATCACTTTAAAATTTTGAGGCAAGAAGAACTAGCAGAGCAATAACTAATCTTAGTAAAAGGTTTTAAATCCATTTGACTGTTTTTTTTTCTCAACTCTTTTTACTAAGTTAGAAAACTTGGTAAGAGTCACGCAATTTGGGGAAAGCACCATAGCCAGGTCCTTTGTGGTGTGGGAAGTGTGCTTATCTCAACCAGGCATCCATGCAGGCGTCACTCCCTGCAGGCCCTGGCTTCTCTGCCAGCCTCCAGGAGAGGGGAGGCTGAGGGTGTAGGGCAGTCTCTGACACTGCCCAATCTATGGGCCCGAGGGGCCCAAGGAGCAACTCTCCTTCGGCAGGCCCAGCCACAGGTCCTCTCCCCATGAGACACCCACAAGGCTAGCACCAGTGCTGAGGAGGACACGGGGGCTGAAGTTACAGGTTCGTACGAGGCCCTAAATCTCCAGCAACACTGAGGCCCACTTTATAGGCCTGGTCTTGGCCAGCAGGCAGCACAAACAAACTTCAGGGCCCAGGACCCAGCCTCAGAAAGAGGCTGGGACCTTTGCCCAGGTGTGAGGTGCCCACTGGCAGAAGGTGACAGCATGAGGTGACCTGGATGCTGGGGACATGCTGACAAGGGATCCCTAAGATGCCAGAGGGGACAGAGATGGGCAAATTCTTGGCAACCCTGGGAACTGTTCTTACTTTGTGAACTCAGGGAACAAATGGGAGAAGCCGGTGCTACCTGGCAGGGAGGATGGCAGGCACCGATGGTTGGGTACTTGTCCCAAACCGCCAACATGCTGTTTTTATGAACCATAGTTATCTATTTCTTAAAGTAGATCTCAAAGGACCTCTCTTTGTCACCATTATTTTTATTTGAAGAGGTTTTAAATATTCTAAAGTAGTTATTAAATACACAGTTGATGAAACTTTTAAATAACAGAATTTAGTAATTTCATGAAGTCAGGATACTTTAGAACAACAATAGTCATACAATGGTGTTGGTGACAACAAAATGATTAAGAGCCTCATATTTGAATCCAGATTGTTACATTCAAATTTTTATTTTTCCACTTATTCATTATGATTTAGGTCAGGCAATAGTGTCCTTATATGTAAGCTGGAAATAATAATTGGCTACTCCTTGTATGGATGTTATAACCACGAAGGTAAACTTGCATTCTTAAACTTTAATGTGGAACTGTTCAAAAAAAGGTGTTACTGCCAGGATTTCCAATTTATTAGATCTGAAGTAGGACTCAAGAAGTTCTATTTCTTTTCTTAAAATGTATTTTATTAGTACATATTTGCTGTATGTATGTTTACATTCATCTGAGAGTAAGTTGATGTACTTAACTACTTAACATGTCTTAATTCTTTTTATACCCCCATCTCTACACCCCCCTTTTCATTTGCAAATTATCAATCTCCCTGTTTCCTATTGTCAGTCTTTTATTTTTTGACATTACTTATACTTTGTCTTTCTCATATAAGAGAAGTTATATGACATTTAGGTTGTGTGTGAGTTATCTCAGTTAACCTTATGGTCTCAAAGTGCATACATTTTTCTACAGATGACTCAGGTTTATTCTTTATGGTGGAGTATTACTCCGTTACATATACATACTGCATTTTATTTATCCTTTCATCTGTTGATGGTCATATATGTCAGTTTCAAGATTTAGCTATTATGAGTTATTTTACTATGAACATGAGTATGAAAGTATCATTGCGGTAGGCTGTCTTTAACTCTTTGGTGAAGATATCTAGAAGGGGAATAGCTGTATCAGAATGGAATTTCTAGTTTTAGAGGAAATTTGGAGGAATTTCTACACTGTTTTGCATCATGGTTATACAAGTTTACATTTCCACCAACAATGGGTTTTTCCCCCACACCCTTGCCAGCATTTATTACTGTTTTTTTGATGATAGCTAACTTTGTAGAGTAAGATAATTCAATTTTATTTTAACTTTCATTTCTCTAATGGCCAGAGATGTTGACCAATTTTTCATTTATTTTTGGCCTTTTGTACATTTTTGGAGAAGTACATATTCATTTCAGTTGCCCATTTTTTTAAATTGTGTCTTTGTTTTAAACAGTCTGATTTTTTTGAGCTCTTTGTAAATTCTAGATATTAGTTCTCTGTCACAGGAGTGACTAGCAAAATATTATCACATTTTTTCAGTTGTGTCTTCACTCTATTGATCATTTCCTTTGCTGTGAAAAAGCTTTTTAATTTGATACAATCACATTTGTTGATTCTTGATGTTATTGCTTGTGTAATTTGGGTTCTGTGTAAAAAGTCCTTTCCGGTGTCTATGTCTTCAAGAGTTTTACCTATTTTGTCTTCCAGCAAATCAAATGCTTTTGTTTTAATGTCTATGTCTTTGATCCATTTTGAATTTATTTTGTTACAAACTGGTAGATATAGGCCTAGACTCAATCTGTGTAGTCAGCTTCCCCAGCACCATTTAATAAAGAGACTTTCTTTCCTACATTTTATGCTTTTGGCCCCTTTGCCAAAGATCAGATGGCTGAATGTTCCTGGGATTATTTCTTCATCTTCTATCATGTTCCACTGTTGCATCTCTAATAAGTTTATCAGTGATGTTAATGCTGCCAGTCCAGGAACTCATTTGAGATCCTCTGAGCTCAGGTGGGGCAGAGGGGGTAATCCACTCCAGGTGGCACATCATATTTTGGGGCAGCATTATTGGCAAGAAGGAAAATTATATTGCAACAATTTACTCCATTCAGATATGTTGGAGGGGGGCAATCTGAAGGACTGCCCCAATTGGCACGAACTCTAGCTACACCACTGCCCTGATCTAGAATATACTGTGATAACAAACAATTCCAAATATTAGTGGCTTTTCACAACAGAAGTTTATTTATTGTATGTGTGACATAAACAGTGCAGTCTGAAGACCATGCTCATCATGGTCGCTTAAGTCCTAGGCCTATGGAAGCTCCACTGTCACACACTGCAAGTTGTTATCAGAGCAGGAGATCAGAACATAAGTCAGGAGCTGGCTCTGAAAACTTTTGATTGGAAGTGCTCACTCAATGGTACCTACTAATAGTAAAGTTTTATGTAACTCTTCTTTCTTATAACAGTACTGACTAGAGATTGGCAACTTTGAGGGGGGATATTTTGCATTCTGACACTTGCTACGACACACATGAGGATAAGAGAAAGAATGGCAGGGAGGAAAGACTGTACTTATCTATGCACTGATGTTATGAAGTAAAACTCCTTTTTAACTATTCTATATCACCCCTGAATTTTGTCTCTTTAAGCTGTGTCTTTATACAAATCCTACTTCTGGGAACTTTTCCAGCCTTGACTTCTGGATTCTATTTCTTCAATCTTGCCTGTTCTTTGTCAACATAAGAGCTAAGAATTATTGATCAAAGCATGATATTAAGTGTTTTACACATATGCCCTCCTTTAATTGCTAAATCTCTTATCATCTCCATTTTATAGACAAGGACACTGAGATCTAGAAGTCCTTTCTTTTAATCTGATAGTCATTCTCCCACCTGTTTCCTTGAATTTGATACTTTGGACATTCCCTTTATTTGTGTTTCCCCTTCACTTGATGTGTGGGCTTCATGTGCTACAGTCTTGAGGTCACATCAGGCATTTTTCTCCCTTGTTTAGTTTTTGGAAAGGAGATTCAGACTAAGACAATAAAAGTGTCTCTCTTTATGTTCATTTCTAAGGTACTGGAGAGCAAGTACAAATGGTTCTATGTGATTATTTTAAATACCAAAGAAACGTATAGCAAAGGAGGAATTATTTTCTTCCACTGTGGTTTCATACAACCATTAATTCTTTGTGCTGAGTAAATTATAGCAATTGCGTGGGTCAGTTTTTCCTGAATGCTCATACCTTATTTCAAATCTTACTTTAGAAAGAGAAAATTGCAGTGGGAAGAACATCAGCTTTGGAGACAAAACCTAGAACCAAATCCCTGTTTCACTTCTCAACTGGTTGGGGACTCTGAGAACACTTGATTTATCTATGCCTCTTCTTATTTGTAAAATGAGAACTAGCTCGAAGAAAATTCTTTTCTTAGATAAAGAATCATACATCACTTTTCTGTACTGCAAAGGCATCCTGAAAATCCAAATAGGAGGTGGCTGAACCAGTAAGAGCTTATGCAACTGTAATTAATTAATGAGATATGTGGTTCTATTCTTTATAGTTTGTTCAGCTTGTTTGTGCTGCAAAAGATGAATTCTTAGTCTCCAGAGACTGGGATTAATAGCATGAAGAACTTAAAGTGATCTTTCTTTTTTAGGATGACTATTTGTTTTTTCATCTCTGTTCAAATGGCCAAGTTGATTTATTTCATAATTCTAGGTTGGTTTTCACATTTGATGTTTTTTCAGTTTATAAATGTATATCATACATTTGTGCATCCTATCATTCTGTTAAACATTATTATAAAAAACATGGTCTCTATTTCTAGGATTTTATATATTTGCACAGTTAATACTCCAAAAGCAACTCTAGAAAAATTACAGATAACATATTTTACAACATTACACAGTAGGTGTAGGTACACATCAACAGTATATGACTAAGACTTTCCTTGTCTTAGATTTTATTAGAAAGTTAGTGTATGGATAAAACTACAAAGGGCATTATATTATTTGGCAGATGGTGTAATAAGAGTATATTTTTATATCTTTTAAAATTTATTACATTTATTGGTACATTTAAGGTAAACAATATGATGACATTCATCATTGGAAATTTACACCTTTACACAATCCATATTGGTTCTTATTTTTTCCCCATTCCCCTGCCCTCCCTTCAACCCCTCCACCCCTCCCTATCTACAAAGATTATTTTCCATTTTTTCTTTTTCTCATATTAATTCCAGATCCTTATTTACACTTTCAGTTTCTCACACCAGAGAAACTATTCGGTATTTACACATGTGTGTCCTATTTATTTCACTTAAGAGTATGGTCTTAATGTGCATCCATTTAGCTAAAAAAGATCTCTAGGTTCTCATTCTTTATGGCTAAGTAGCACTCCATTTTAGTAAAAAAAGCCACATATCCTTTATCCATAGGATTATATTTTCACAAAACCAGATTATTATCAGAAAACTAGATTAATGAGGAGTTATAAGTAATTTTCTGTACCAGAAGCGAAACTCTCCAACATTAAACAACTGTTTTCAAAATACTTTGCTTTCTCCAGCTCATTCTCCATCATGCAATCAAATGTTTAAAAAATATAAATCTGATTTTATCAATCAAATACTTTATCCTTTCATTTTTTTAAAAGATTTAATGTTGCTTAAAATCCTCTATCGGCTTGGCTTGCCCATTCCTGGATGCCCTTATCTCTATGCTAATGAGATTCTGAACAGCAGCCACACTCATCTGTTCTTCCACATCATGCTTATCCAACTGTTCCCTGTGCTAGAATGCTTTTCCCTGTATTACTGCCTGGCTATTACCCCACTTTTTCTCAGATCTCAGCTAACAATTCTCTGTTGAGCTATGTAGTTTTGGGCAAGTTGATACACTTTTTATGCTCCAGTTTCCTCATCCATAAAATAATGATAATAACACTACCTACCTTAGAGGTTGTTTTTCTAATTAAAGATGAAATATATATATATAATATAATTTATGTTATAAAATATATATATATAACTCATCACAGTGTTAATACTCTATATATGAACTAAATATGTGTTATTATGATCATTACCAGTATTATGATACTGATCCAAGGAATTCATAGGTTAATTTCCAAGATGAAGTCAGTACCTCATGTAGTAGGTTTTTAGAGCACTGTTCATTATATTTCTCCTAAGTATATACTGTGGTTAATAATTATATACTGTGCATGTGATCAGGAGAAGGGATTATTCAATGAATAAAAACCAATTTCTGAAGGTAAAGTTAATCTCTGTGATAATCACGATCAATTTTTAGTGGCAAGTAAATCAGAACAGCCAGAGGTTATACACAAAATATTCATTGAGGATAATTTGCTGATTCTTGTTGTTGGTCATATGGAGTTGGGTTATAGTTATGGAGCTTGGGCAAAACTCAAAGTAGCATGACTATGTGGCAAAGAAGGGAATAGAAAAACAGAATAATTAGTAAATATGGCTCCAAGACTTTATCAAATTACCATTTCATGGTTACATTTTCAAGATTAATTTAACTTAAAATCTGAGCACTATTTTGTGGTCAGTTTGTTTTCAAAAACCTCAGTTTCATGCATGGGAGTACACTATTTACCCTTAGAAACAGATAAACCATATTTCAAGAGATCCTAAACAACTTCTTGTTTACCTGGTGTTTCTTTCAAGCTCCTTTCTTACTCTTTCATTCATTGAGGATAAATTACTGTCTAAAACAGATACTAGCTTTTGAAATATTTATGTGATAGAGGCAAGAGAATAAGTTGATAAAAAAAAACTGTAGTTGAATATTTTCTTACACAGTGATAAATTACCATAGAATGGCTGGATTATAAGCAATAGGAATTTACTTTTTACAATACTGGAGGTTCAAAGTATAATATAAGGGTACCTGCATTGTATTGTTCTGATAAGTGCCCCCTTCTTGGCTGCAAATTGCTGACTTCTCATGTTCTCATATGACCAAGAGTAGAGAGAAGCAAGTTTTCTCAGGACTTTTATAAGGGCACCAATACCATTCATGAGGACTCCACCTTCATGATCTCATTTAATCTTAATTATCTCCTCAGTGCCATACCTCACACTGTAGGGGTAAGATTTCAATATATAAAATTCAGAGAAACAAACATTCAGTACCCAGCATAAGTGTGAGGAGAAATGTATGCCTCAAGGGAAGTCACTCCTTCTACACCTGTAAGAGAAGGTTCACTGGAGGAAATGATATGGAAATTGGGCCAGAAGAGGAGTTTGTAATACTGATGAGTAGATACTAAAAAGGTAGAAATAATCGACCCTGGTGACTGGATGTGACATTCTGTTTGATTGGATAAAGATATAAGTGGGGGGGAAAGTATAAAAAAGTAAATTTGGAAGTTAAACAAATAAGTTTTCTTGGGAATACTAAATACACAATGTTATGGGAAGTCCTAGTGGCTAGTGGAAAGCTAGGGTGTAAAAACAGAGTCCTTATGAATAACTCCAAATTTCTAGCCATGACTTGATTTTGAAAGAAAGTTTGATTGAGAAGACTGACTTTGTCAGCCTTAACAACTGGTTAGGTATAATCCTAATGCCATTCAGCTTCTCCTTGACTTTTGTTTCTACTGGTGGGTTGTTAAGTTAGATTTATGTTTTAAGTACACCAAAATTCCAATTATTTAATGTGTTTTCTTGTGTTGGTTAAAAGTTATGTTTCTCAAACTTTATCACTTTATCTTCCTTTGGGCTTGGCTTACTTATGCACTGCCTAAATTAATGTTCTTCAAAAAGTACTCTTTTAAAATTTTTTTTCCTTAAATTCTTTTATTAGTATGTTTTAGATATACAATACATTTACATTTGTCATTGGGTGCTTGTACCTGTACATGATGTATCTTGGTTCTTATTTTTTCCCCATTACCTGTGTGCTCTTCACCCCTCCACCCTTCCCTATTTACATACTTGGTTCCATTTTTTTTTCTTTTCTCATAAATTTTCCTTTCCATTCTTTCCTCTCCCCATCTCCTCCCACCACCCCTACCCCTTTGGACCTTTTCCGATTTCAAAGTATCAATTATTAGTTATTAATCCTTTTAGTCCTTATTTACACTCTCAATTTCTCACACTAGAGAAACTATTTGGTATTTACACATGTGTGTCTTATTTGTTTCACTTAAGAGTATGGCCTCAATATGCATCTATTTAGCAGTAAATGACTCTAGTTTCTCATTCTTTATGGCTGAGTAGTACTCCATTTTATAAAAAACCCACATATTCTTTATCCAGTTTCCAGTTGATGGGCACTTGGGCTGTTTCCAAGCTTTAGCTGTTACAAACAGTGCCACAATAAACATGGGTGCACATATATTTCAGTGCTATGATTCTTTTAATTCTTTTGGGAAAATACTCAGCAGGGGAATAGCTGGGTCAAATGGGACCTCCAGCCCTAGTTCTTTGAGGTATCTCCACACTGATTTCCATAGTGGTTGCACCAATCTGCACTCCCACCTACAATGGAGAAGGGTTCCTTTCTCTCCACACCCCTGCCAGCATTTGTTATTGGTTGATTTCTTGATAGCAGCCATTCTTTCTCGGGTGAAGTGGAATCTCAGTGTTGTTTTCATCTGCATCTCTCTAATGACCAGTGATCTTGAACATTTTTTCGTATGTTTATTTGCTGCTTTTACTTCTTTGTCTGAGAAATGTCTGTTCATTTCAGATGCCCATTTTTGAATTGGGTCTTTGAATTTGGGGAGTCTGATTCAAAAAGTACTCTTTACAATCCCTAAGGAATAAAGTTTTTAAAACTGTAGATTTGGTGTGCTAGTCACATATTTATAATGGAAAATAAAATAAATAGGTAAATGTCTTGAACCATCATTATTCATGTATCATATCAAATCATATATAAATAGTGACATATATTATATTTAGAAGAATATTGAAAATTAAAAATGTGAGAGAATTAGACTCAAGGCCTTCTCTAAGTATGTCTTATCATAGATACTTCCCCAAAGAAAAGGTAGGGTTACTAATGGCAGAAATGTGTGTAAGTCAGAGAACACACATTCATACATATTGAAAAACATAAACACACACATGTGAGTGTGCACACACACACACAATAAGAGTCTGAATGATTTTGAGCTCACATGGAAATTCTGTTCTCTAGACTTTGTGGATTTCCTTTGGGCTATGCCTCACTGCTTTCTTAAGGAAAAGATGAAAGACAGAATGTGACAGAGCTTTTAGTCTTCCCCAGACCACTGTCTTTGTGTCTTGGAGGAATGGCAGCTCCGTTTTGGTCCACTGCATTTATTAGACCATATATTTCAGATTGGCAATTTTATAAAAAATAAAAGATGAAGTGATAAGTTATTCACAAAGAGAAGCAATAAACTAAAGCAAGTAGAATGGAAGGCGAAGTATATGAAAGAGGAATTTATTGGTGGTGGGAAAGAACAAAGCCTGTTGTCTGAACTGACATGTCTAAAGCTGCTCCAAGACACAATGGGTTCCTCTTGGGGAAAATATCTTAGGCTTTAATTAGGAGAAGGAATCCTTTACCACTTTTCTGAAGGCATAAAAGCTGTGCAGGTCCTCAGGCAGCCAATTTGCAAAATGGGGCCAGCAAATAGGTGCTCTGAGGTGTTCGTGGTCCATTGCCCTGGAGATACTCAGGTGGAACAGACAATTAGCAAGTTGCACTTTAGCCCTGATTCTGAGTACTCTGAGACTTGTACCCAGACCTCATCACCCAACAAAATTAAAACCTAGAGAAAATGATTAGAAAGTGAATTTAATAAACAGAAATACATCTGCATATATTATCCTGTGATTTAATGGTGTCAATGACAAAACAGCATCTAGTGTATAGCATAAGTGTACTTGTGAAGTGCATCAAATTTGTTTTTGTCTTGTTCTAAATTAGTATTTTTATTTCTTAGAGCCATTATAGATTTACAAAAAAAGTTAAGCAGAAAGAACTGAGAATTTCCATAGACTCTCACATAGAGTTTTCCTTATTATTAATATCTTGCATATAGGAATTAATATGGTATGCTATTATTTACTAAAGTCTATAGTTGCATCAGGGTTCACTTTTAGGGTTTTATAGTTCTATAGGTTCTTCACTTTAGTGTCATATATTGTCACAACTCTAAGAATTCCCTGTGTTCTATGTATTAACCCTGCTCCTCTCACCCTAGATATTTGCCAACCACTAGTCTATTTACTATCTCCATAGTTTTGTTTTATATAGAAGGTCATATATTTGGAATTAGATAGTAGGTGGCCTTTTAGATTGGCTTCTTTTACTTAGCAATATGCATTTAAGTTTTCAGCATATCTTTTATGGTAAGATAGCTTAATTTTTTAAATTGCAGAATTATATTCCATTATAAGAATGTGTCATGATTTATTTATCCACTCATCTATAAAGCACATCTTGGTTGATTCCAATTTGGGTCAGTTATGAATAAAACTGCTGTAAACAGCAAGTGCAGAATTTTTACATAAATTTTCAACTCATTTGTACATCTGGGAACATGACTGTTGGATTATATAGGAAGAGTATATTTAACTTTGTAAAAAATGCCAAACTATCTTTCACAGTGACTACTATTTCAAGGTCATCTCAGTTTCACTTCTCAGCCTTGAATTTATTTTTCAAGTGACCAGCAGGTCTCCAAGTGACCTTCAACATGTTGAGTAATACCTAGCAATCCTTTTCCAGAAGCAGTAGCTGGTATCAGTACCTTAGGGCACTAATCCTTTCTAGATAGATAGATAAATATAGTTAAATAACTATATGTAGTACATACTGTGTACAAGTAACTTCCACATACATTTTTCCTTTCAATCTTAATAAACAATTCTCCAGTAAGGGTTTATTTTCTTCTATTTGAACATGAAGAAATTGAAATTTAGCCAAGTATTGCATGTTCTTCAATCATTTTAAGTTTCAAATGGAATAAGGAAGAATGTAGATTAAGTATTAAGTTTACAAACAAACCATGCACTTCTCCCCATTCAGATTGGACATTTTAATGGCTAACTTGCTAACACGCAACTCTTCCACATAACACTACCATTTAAAAAGTTGATGTTTCTAATGTTATAACCCAAAGGAAGTTAATGGTGGTTATTTTACTTTACTAGAAAATGCTTTAATGACCACATTGGTCTAGTATGCAACTAGTAAGAAAACATTTGCCTTTGAAAAATGAAAATTTATACTGCTCTTTGACTAGAATAAAGAAATAGTGATGATCATTTCTGAAGCTTAAGAAAATTGTTAAAGGGAACATGGTCTACAAAAGGTCACCATTCTATGGGCTTGTTTGCTAAGTTTAAAAGGGAACATTTTATGTAGAAGTTAATCATGCATATAAAAATACTATATAAATATTTAAGCGATTTGTATTTCTTCTATGATAAAGGCACATTATGGAAGTAAATATTGAAGTTAGAGTTAATATTTGAAGTAGAAAAAGATTAAGGATCCTTCAGAACAACTGTGGCATTATGTTGAATTAAATAGGTCCATTCTAGCATTCCCTAATTATTCCTCTGGTTTCCTTGGAATATTCCCAAATCCACTAGAAGGTTTCTGATGAGTGTGCAAGTTTCTGAATATATTCAACACATTACTCTTAAGTGATGCATTGTTTGGAAATAATGAGATGGATTCACATGCCATTCTATGCTGCTCGCATCAGACTCCTTTCCCTAGGTAGGAGTGAAGTGGCAATTTTCATATTTCTCTATCCAGGACCTATATTATATTCTTAAGATTGCTATTAAAAAAAAACTTGGTGTTTTAAACATCTGACTTAGTGGTGCACACCTTCAGTCCCAGAACTTGGGATGCTGAGGAAAGAGGATGGTCACAAGTTTGAAGCCAGCCTGGGCTACACAGACAGTTTAAGTTTAGCCTGAACTGCATACCAAGACCATGTCTCAATAAAACAAAACAAAATAAGACAGTAGATTTACAGTGTCTCACAGTTCCAGAGGCTGGAAATTTGAAATCAGAGTGTGGGAAGGTCCATGGTTGCACCACACCTGAAGAATATCATCACTCCTTGCATCTTCCTAGTTTTTAATGCTTTATCAGCAATGTTTGGTGTACCCTAGCTTGTAGCTGCATAATTCCAGCCTCTGCATTCATCATGGCTATCTCCTTATAAATCTCTGTCTTCATATGGCCACTTTCCTATAGGGATATTGGTCATATTGGTTTATAGGCCTATACTATTCCACAGTGATCTCACTTTTAGTAATTGCATCTGTAATTTCACTTCCAATAAGGTTATAATCTGAAGTACTGGTAACTAAGACTTAAATATATCTTTTCTTAAAGGAGTAGTATATAATTCAATCCATAACAATGTCTTTTATTTTTTCTTGCAAGAATAATTTTCTTCATGTAGAGAACTACTCTGTATCTCTTTTAACAAAGGGTTTGTGTCAAGCTCAGTACTGGTACCAAGTACTTAATACTCCAGGTGGCCCAGTAGTTTGAATATATATATATATATAAAATATATACTTATTAGAATCTTTGGATTTTAAAAACTAGATTTAGGTAAAAGATCCAACTTTCTTGGAGATAAAAGGTACATGGAATATTTCCACATTGACAGAATATCAGTCTCTGAGAGAAATGAGCAAGCCGAAGACAGCAGAAGTAAAGGATACCAAAAAACCTTTTTCACACGCTTACATAAATTCTCTTTTTTGCTTCCATTAATTTGAGAGTTGTTTTTCTTTTATTTTGCAAAATATGTACACCTAAAATGTACCAATAAACTTAATGAAAAAAATTAGATCAGCTTTAGATATATTAAGATTTATAGATAGGACAAATCTTAATTTTAAGCTTCTTTGAATACTACTTCATTTTATGAAGAGTCCCTAATACTATGTTTGTCTGCATAAGGTCACCTGTCCTGAAATTAAAACCTGTGAAAAAGTGCACAAATGATATTGTTATCAAAGAGAAATTAATATGACAAATGTAAAAAACAAAGAAAGTACAACAAATAACTGAATAACAAAAACCAGTAAAATCAACAAATGATATCTATGTTCTGAGACTGGAGAGTTGCCACTTTGAAGACTACCTTTATGATACTGACCCAGGGAATTTTACTAGGAAAAATAGATTTCACAAACCAAGCTGATTTTTCTGTATTTTTCTCTAACACAATTTTGGACTAAAGGTAGATGAATCCACAATTAAGAAATTGTAATTTAATGCTTCCATTTCTGCTTGTGTGTGTGTGTGTGTGTGTGTGCATAAAAGCATGTCTTTTCTTTTCTCAGACAAATGTGTTTAAATCATATACTCCAACTATGTGTTTTATCTTTTCCTTATGTGAATTTTTAAATAAAGTTATTAAATTTAGTGTAGCTTAATGTATCTTCTTATAAAATATATATTGAGGGTATATTATGGTCTTACATATTTGGGATCATTGTATATTTCCATCGCATGGGAGTTTTACCATTATAAATGGTTTTCTTTGTCTAATAATGCTTCATAACTTAAATGTGACAGTCTCTATTTTAATATCTCTACATTGGTTATCTTTTAATTGGTGCTTATATATTTATTTTTTCATACTTTTACATTCCATCATTCTATGTCCCCAGATTTAAGTATTTCTAATGTAAGTTCTATGTACTCTTATTTAGTCTTTTACTTAAGCACTCAGCTCATTTTTAATGCTATTGTTTTATATTTAACACTTGCAATATTATCATTTTTTGTATCTAATTTATGTTAATTTTTATCTTCCTCTACTTTCTTTTATCTAGTGTCTTTTATTTCTTTATTTATTAATTGATTAAGTTTATTGGTACATTTTACATATACATAAAGATCACATTCATCGTAGGAAATTTGTACTTGTATATGATATATCTTGATTATTTTTAATCCCATTCCCCTACCTTCTCTTCAACCCTTTTCCCCCTCCTTATTTACAAAAGCTTTGTTTCCATCCTATATTTTTACTTATTATGTTTCCAATTATGCATCATTTACTCTACTTTTGTTGGCTATCATAAAGACTATAGCATGTTGCATTAAATTTCTAGAATCTAATATAAGTTAGTACTCTCACCTCTTTATGAAAAATCTCATGTTCTTAGAACATTTAATTCCATTTATTCTCAAGATGGAACAAAGTACCAGGACAGACCTTGTAGCTCCCCTTTAGCATCAAAAGATTGTCAACAGCCTGAGAGAAGCTTTCATTTTTATAACATGGAAATCCTGTATGATGCTTTAAAGAAATTGAAAAAAAATGACCTGACCAGAGAGACCTGGATGAAATGAAGCTAGGAAGATTGCAAGTTGAAGCTCAGCCTGGAAAACTGAGGAACCTAGTGAGACCCTGTTTTAAATACTTTTTTAAATGGGGGGCTGAGGATGTAGGTCAGTCCAAGAGTCCCGAATCCAGTCCCTAGCAGGAAAAACAGCACATCTTTCTGAGGAGTTTTCAGAAATTAAAAACTTAATCAGAGAATTAAAGTTCACACTAGAAAAGGTAAAGAGCAGAACTATAAAAAAGCATGAGATGGATGACAGCTTTTAAAAGTGTTCTTAGGAGAAAAATGAGACAAATAATAGGGAGTGTAATGAATATGGAAAACAGATTAAAATTACTTTTCATTTATGAAGTAGAAAAACACAAAACAGAAGAAAGCCATCTTTTGAACTGTAGCCCAAGTAAAATAATTATAAAGACACAAGCACCATAAGAAAGCTTGCAATATTTTCAAAAATTAAAAATGAAATAATGTGCTCTAATTGGATCAAAGCTGAGACATAAACTCTACCTTCTATCTATGGATTAAGATTGGCCATGTGCATTTTTTTTTTGAGAAAGGGTCTCATTATGTGGTCCAGGCTGCCCTCAAACTCACTAATGTGTCCCAGGCTCTTCTTGAATTTGCAGTGATCTTCCTATCTCAGTGCTAGGATTACAGGCATATGCTATTACACCTGGCACCCACTTGTATTTTTATCTTTGTTTTTTTTCCTATATTTATTTTCACAGAAGGGAAGATATTTCTCAGGATTTATGAAGATAAAGAGATGATTAAATCTTTTCTGTAAACCAGCTCAGATGTCTATTAAAATATGTATTGCAGAGGTATTATGGGTGTCTTTCATGATTGTCTATATTTTGTTATATTGGAAAGTGCTTCCTACTTGAAGTCACTACTAATAATAAACCTTAACTAGTGGGTGAGAAAGGAGTTGTTAGAAACATATCATAGAATTCTCTGACATTTCAGCTAAAGGACACCAGTCTCAAATTTTAACGGAATCTACTGTGTTAGTATAACAATTAGTGCATGAGTTTCTGCAAGGAGGGCATATTTGGGTTCAAACCTTACTTTTCTGGTACATAGCAAGGTTCCCAATTCATGGTCATGTGTTATAGCACATTTCTAGCACTTTAAGACAAGGTAACAGAATTTTAGCTCAAAGGCACTTATTTAATTAATTTTTCTTCCAATATCTAAGTTAAGGACAACTAGATTGCCTTGAGCACTCTGACCAGCTACAACTTTATATGACATTTGTGATACAAATGAGTCCTAGAGTTGAGAATTATTGGCTTATTCAGAGGCATACACAAGGGATGATTCTACACATTAAAAAAAAAAAAAAATTCACCTGCACGTCATTGCCCTCACAGCCCCGCTAGCCCAGCACCCCTCCTTCATGCTCGTCCAGACAAGGCTGATCCTCCTGTGAGGCAGATCAAGATCAAGACTGGTATGGTGAAGCACTATAGGAAATTTATTCCTTAAAAAATTTCTTCCTGACCACCACCCCAAGTACCGAGGAGCTGAGCCTTTGAGGCCACCGTACCACCCCACACCCCGAGTGCCTAGGAGCTGAGCCTTTCAAGCTGCCTTACCACCACCCTCAGCTCCTAGGAGCAGAGCACCACCAGTGCCAAGGAGGTGAGCCACATGGGGCCCAGCAGCACACATACCCAAGCCCTACCCCTCTACCCCGTTGAAATGAGAAGACACATAAACAAGTCTCAAAACCAAACTTCCATATCACATAAAGCAACGCTAAAGGGAAATGAGATGGAACAATCTGACACTCAATCACCTGGAATTCCTGAACTGGCAACAAAATAGGATCTGGAAAAAATGAAATCAGAAATAATTTCTCAGGTAACAGCAGAGATTGTGCCCATACTACAAGACATAATTAATAAATCTAGAGCAAACACAGATGGAAAAATAGAGGAGCTGAGGAATATGATGGAATCCCAACACAGGAAACAAATGGAATCCATAAAAGAGATGCAAACAGATTTCCAGGAGATTAAAAACTCCACTGAAAGTCTGTGCAGCAGAATGAACCAGTGTGAGGATAGAATTTCAGATACAGAAGAAGAGATTGCAATTAGTGACCAGGAAAATAAAAATTGCTTTAAAATTGTAAAGGAACACGAGAAATCAATCCAGCAGCTGCTAGAGAATGCAAAGAAGAATAACATAGGACTGCTTGGAGTCAATGAAGAAAGAGGAGAGAGCGCAGATGACATAAAAAAACTATTCACAGAAGTGATGCCAGAAAACTTCCCAAGCAGGGGAAATGAACTTGACATACAGATAAGTGAGGAATATAGGACTCTAAATAGCCTTGATCAAAAAAATCTGCACATAGGCATATAAAAGTTAGGATTCCAGAAATCCAACAGAAGAACAAAGTTCTACAAGCAGTGAGAGAAAATAAACAAATCACATAGAAAGGAAAGCCCATCAGAATCACAGCAGACTTCTCAATGCAAACCCTCAAGGCAAGAAGAACTTGGTGTGATGTATTTCAAGCCCTAAAGGAAAACAGCCTCCAACCCAGATTGATGTACCCTGCAAAACTATCTTTCAAAACTGATGGAGAAATAAAATACCTTCATGATAAAGAGAACCTTAGGAACTTCATGAATACCAAAGCAGTACTCCAAAAAATTTTAGACAATACCCTAGGAAAAGACAATGAAGATCACAACCCCAGGAAGCCCAGCAGAGTGAATCCACTGGGCATGACAAATTAAACACAAAGGGGGAGATTCCAACAAAAAGAAAGTCATGACAAGGCTTTTAAAACTTTTAACTTCATCTCCCTAATGAATGTATAATTCAATCTTGTTATTGTACTGATCAGTATTTTTCTGATTGTAGAGTTGCACACCTTTTCTTGTGCTGTACTGGCTGTTTATCATCTTCTTATGTCTTCTTTTTAATTGGGTTGTCTATTAATGAGCTCTAAGAGTTCTTTATATATTCTGGTCATAGGTTATATGCATTGTAAATATGGTTTGTTTAAGGACTACTTTTCATTTTAACGATGTCATTTGAAGTTCTAAATTTGGATGGAATCTCATTTATCAATTTCTTTCTTTTATACATCATGTCTTTTGTATCCTAGGTAGTTCTTGCCTACCCTGAATTCAAAACAATTTTCCCTTATAATTTCTTCTTAAAGTTTTATACTTTTAGGCCTTCATATTTAGGTTCATAGATTCCATCAAGTTATTTTCATGTATGGAAATAAAGGGTTGAGGTTAATTTTTTATATACAGATACCAGGTGTTCTAGTGCCGGTTGCTGAAAACACTATCTCTTCCTTGGCTCTTGAATTGAGTTTACATTCTATAAAATGCTAATGTTAAATAATCTTTCAAAACTCAGTGGACCATATACGTGTGGTTCTATTTCTAGATTCTCTGTTTTATTCCAATGATCTATGTCTTTCCTTAGACCAACACTGCCTTGATTACTGTAGCTTTAGAAGAAGTCTTAAAATTAGGTACTAAACATCTTCCAACACTGTTTTTTTTTTAACTTTTCTAGGTCTTTTGTACTCCTACATAACTTTTAAATTTCAATATCCAATTCTTCATTTATACCAAGTATACACAGACCTGAATTTTTATATATACCTTGTGTTTTCTAATCTTGGTAAATTTAAATACAAGTTCTAGGGGCTCCTAGAGATTTCTTAGTATTTTCTCTGTAGATGATCATTTCATCTACATATAAAGATGTTGCTTCTACCTTGCCAATCCTATCCTAATTGTGTCATTCTATTGCCAGACTATTTTGGTGGGGCCTAGGTTTCAAACTTGAATGGACAGAGAAAGAGTAAGCATATCTGCCCTTGTTCCCCACCTTAAGGAGAAAGCATTGTATCTTCTCCATTCATATATGGCGTTCTCGCTGGAAGTATGGAGTACATGTCTTTAATTTGTTGAGAAGGTTCTGTTCTACTTCTAGTCTCCTGATAGCTTTTACCATGAACAGCTGTAGAATTTAGTCCAATACTTTTTCTCCAACTAGTGACAGGACCATTTGGCTTTTTCTTTTCCTCTGTTAAAATGATGACTTCTGGTGGTGGCTCTTCCAATGCTGAACCAACACTGCCATCCCTATAACAAAACCACTTTCTATATCCTGCCAGATCTGACTTCTAATAGTTTGTTTTGTTAAACCACTTTCTAACTATGTTCATACTTTTTTCTTCTATTATCTTTATCCAGTTTTAGGATTAGCACAATGTTGAGTTCCTAAAATGAGGGGAGAAGTGTTCCTTCTTTTTTTCTGCTCTAATTGTTTGATATAATTTATCAGTTAAAATGTATATGAGCCTGCTGTTGTCATATAGGTAGGTTTTCAAGCTAGGAATATACTTTCTTTAATAGGTGCTATTCAAATTTTATATTTCCTCCAGAGTTAGTTTCATTAATTTGTCTTCTAAGGTACTTCTTAGAAGTTGTCAAATTTATTTCAAAACAGATTTTTGAAATATGCTTTCTATATCCTTTTAAATTCTGTAAAATGTGTGGTAATGTCTCCTAGATCTTGATATTGTAATTTAAAAAATGTATAATTGATATTGTGTAACAGGAAGAAAAGGTCTAAAGGAGCAGGGGAAGTGGGAGGGGTAGGGGAAAGGAAAGAAAGGAAAAGAAAAAATATGAGAAAAGAAAAAAATGGAAACAAGGTCTTTGCAAATATGGAAGGGTGGAGGGGGTGAAGGGAGGGCAAGGGAAGGGGGGGAAAAAAAGAACCAAGATACTCATATAATGGTACAAGATCCCAATGATAATGTATTTTATACTGAAAATGTAGCAATAAACTTAATGGGGAAAAAAGAAAAAAAATAGACTGGTAGAATGGTTCAATAAGCAAGATTCAACAATATGCTGCATACAAGAAATACACTTAATTAAAAAAGAAACTCATAGACTGAAAGTTAAAGGGTGGAAAACAATACTCCATGTGACAGAAAACTCAAAAAAGCAGGAGTAGCTATCCTCTTTGCAGATCAAGTAGATTTCAAACCAACACTGATTAAGAGAGATGAAGAAGGATACTACATCCTTGTAAAGGGAACAATCCAAGAGGAAGAGATGACAATCATAAATATATATGCATCAAACAGTAGTGCACACAACTATATAAAACAAATGCTAATGGACATGAACAATCAAATAAGCACTAATACAATAGTAGAGAGGGACATCAGTACCCCACTATCAGAAAGAAATAGATCAACTAGACAAAAAATAAAGAACAAAATACTAGAACTCAATCAAACTCTTGAACAAATGAACTTTATACATGTTTACAGAGTGTTCCACCCCACAAAATCAGACTATGCATTCCTTTCAGCTGCACAGGGATCATTCTCCAAAATAGACTACATAGTCGCTCATAGAATATGTTTAAGTAAGTGAAAAGGGATTAAAGTTATCCCTCGTATATTATCAGACCATACTGCAATGAAATTGGAGATCAATAGCAAAAGAAATTGCAAGAATTTCATAAACACATGGAAATTGAACAACACACTTCTGAATAACCAATGCATCACAGAGGAAATTAAGAGAAATCAGACAGTTCCTACAATTAAATGACAATGGCGACACAACATATCAGAATCTATGGAGACTATGAAAGCAGTCTTAAGAGAAAAGTCATAGCAGTGAATACTCATATTAGGAAAACAGAGCAAGCCCAATTAAACAATCTGATGCTGAACCTCACGCTTCTAGAAAAAGAAGAGCAGGACAAGCCCAAAGCTCATATAAGGGAGGAAATTATAAAGATCAGACCAGAAATCAATGCAATGGAGACTAAGAGAATGATTAAAAAAAAAAAAATCAGTGAGGCCAAGAGTTGGTTCTTTGAAAGAATAAACAAAATTGAGAAACCTTTAGCCAAACTTATCAAAAAAAGGAAAGACAGGGCCCAAATCCATGCAATTAGGAATGAAAAGGGTGAAATGACAACAGACCCAGCAGAAATCCAGAGGATCATCAATACATACTTTGAGAACGTATACTCCAATAAGATGGAAAACACAGAAGAAATGGACAGATTCCTCGATATGTATGAATTACCGAAGTTGAATGAAGAAGACCTAAAACTTCTAAACTACCCAATATCAATCAATGAAATTGAAAACATAATTAAAAACTTGCCAACTAAGAAAAGCCTAGGTCCTGATGTCTTCACCACTGAATTCTACAAGACATTTAGAGAGGAACTACTGCCACTACTGTTTAAACTCTTCAACAAAATTGAAAGGGAAGCAATACTCCCAAGTTCATTCCTGGAAGTAAGCGTCACCTTGATCTTCAAAGCAGAGAAAGACCCAACTGAAAAAGAGAACTATAGGCCAATCTCACTAATGAACATAGATGCAAAAATCCTCCATAAGATACTGGCAAACAGAACGCAGAAGATCATCAAGAAGATCATACACCCTGAACAAGTGGGATTCTTCCCAGGGATGCAGAGATGGTTCAACATACTCAAATCAATCAATGTGATACACTATATCAGTAGAGCCAAGGACAAAAACCATATGATCATCTCAATAGATGCAGAATAAGCATTCAACAAAATCCAACATGCATTTATGCTAAACACCCTACAAAATCTTGGAATAGATGCTCTCTACCTCAATTTGGTAAAAGCCATCTATGAAAAACCAACAGCCAATATCACACTAAATGATCAAAATCAGGAACAAGACAAGGCTGTCCACTGTCACCACTTATGTTCAATACAGTTTTGGAAACATTAGCCATAGCAATTAGACAAGAGAAAGAAATAAAAGGAATAAAGTTAGGAAATGAAGAATTCAAATTGTCATTATTTGCAGATTGCATGATACTCTACATAAAAAACTCCCAGAACTCCACCAAAAGTCTTCTAGACTTCATAACCTTTAGTAAAGTAGCTGGATAGAAGGTCAACACACAAAAATCAATAGCTTTCCTCTATACGAACAACAGACTCACTGAGAGAGAAATAGGGCAAACAATTCCTTTCACAATAGCATCCAAAAAACTGAAATACCTAGGAATCAACCTAACAAAAGAAATCAAAGACCTCTTATCTGAAAACTATAGCACTCTGAAAAGAGAGATTGAACAGGATATCAGAAAATGGAAAGATATCCTTTGGTCCTGGGTAGGAAGGGTCAACATAGTGAAAATGGCCATATTTCCAAAACTGTTATATAGATTCAGTGGAATCCCAAATGAAATCCCAGCAGCATACTTCATGGATGTTGAGAAAACAATAAAAGAATTCACTTTGAACAAGAAGAGACCTGGAATAGCAAAAATAATTCTAGGCAACAGAGACATGGCAGGGGGTATCACAATCCCCAACTTGAAACTATACTACAAAGCTACTGTGACAAAAACAGCATGGTACTGGTAAAGAAACAGACCTGAGGATCAGTGGATCAGATTAGAAGATGCAGAAACAATTCCAGACACACTCAACCACCTCATCTTCAACAAAGGTGCCAAACACCCTCACAGGAGGAAAGACAGCGTCTTAATAAATGGTGCTGGAAAAATTGGGTTTCAACTCTTGCCAAAGATTGAAACTAGACCTATATTTCCCACCATGCACTAAAGTAAAATCAAAGTGGAATAAAGATCTAAATATTAAAACAGAAATGCTGAACTGGCTGGAACAGAGGTTAGGTAGAACTCTTGAAGACATTGGTGTAGGAAAAGATTTTATGAACAAAACCTCATTTTCCTGTGAACTAGTATAAACAATCAACAAGTGGGATCTCTTCATATTAAAAAGCTTCTGCAAAGCAAGAGAAACCAACAGAGTGAATAGAAAACCCACAATGGGGGAAAAATTTTCACCTCAGACAAAGTAGTAAATAGTAGTCACCTCAGACAAGTAATAGTAGACCTTAGACAAAGTTCTACTATCTAGAATCTATAAAGAACTTAAAAAAATCATACCTCCCAAATTTGAAGACCCAATCCAAAAATGGGTATTTGAAGTGAACAGATATTTCTTTGACAAAGAAGTAGAAATAGCAAATAAACATATGAAGAAATGTTCAACATCACTGGTCATTGGAGAGATGTGAATGTAAACAATGCTGAGATTCCATCTCACCCCAGAAAGAATGGCTTCTAGAATGAAATCAACCAATAACAAATTCTGGCGGGGCTGTGGGGAAAGAGGAACCCTTCACCACTGGTGGTGGGAGTGTAGACTGATGAAATCACTGTGGAAATCAGTATGGAGATATCTCAAAGAACTAGGACTGGAAGTCCCATTTGACCCAACTATTCCCCTGCTGGGTATCTTCCCCAGAGAATTAAAAGAATCATACCATAGTGATATATGTGCACCCATGTTCATAGCAGCACAATTTGTAATAGCTAAAACTTGGAAGCAGTCTAATTGCCCATCAACTGGAGACTGGATAAAGAAAATGTGTTTTCTTTTTTATAAAATGGAGTACTACTCAGCCATAAAAATGAGAAATTAGAGACATTTATAGCTAAATGGATGCACATGAGGCAATACTCTTAAGAGCAATAAATAGGACCCAGATGCTTAAATACTGAATAGTTTCTCTGTTGTGAGAAACTGAAAGTGTAAATAAGGACTAAAAGATAAAATAGAAAATGTGAAATAGGAAGAAAAGGGGCAAAAGGAAAGGGGAAATGGGAAGGGTAGGGGAAAGGAAAGAAGGGAATGAAATTAATATGAGAAAATGAGAAAATGGAAACAAAGTTTGTAAATAGGGTTGCATGGAAGGTTTTAAGGGAGGGCAGGGGAGTGGGGAAAAAATAAGAACCAGGAGAGATTGTGTAAAGGTGCAAATTTCCAATGGTGAATGTCATTACATTGTATATCTAAAATGTACCAATAAATTGGATAATGATAGGTCCTTAAAAAAATTCTAGACATACTTTGGAGTCAGAAATACCATTAAAAACTAGCAGTTATGGACATTTTGAACTTGTTTAGTTGACATATTGGTATTTATTTTAACAGGACCATATCTGTAACCACAAACTAATAAAGTCTACTAATCACAGGTTACTATTACTAACACAAACTTATTAATGACAACAACAAAGAAACTTCTAGAAATTCTAGAAGAAAGTATATAAATCAAGATTCAGTTGCAGGAAACCAAAAATATTGCCTTTATATTCAACAGAAAAGGATTTAATACAGGAATTATTCTCCAAAGACTTTAAGGAATAGGCTTGAGGCTAGTCTTTTAGGTTAAAAACTCCCTGAACAACACAGTTGAGGTTATCTGCAAAGGAATCTAGGACAGGTGTCATAAGCAGGAGGGGGAAGAATCAGTTGGTCACCACATGAAGTCTTTTAAACTTCAAGATTACATTTCTGTAGCAGCAATGCAGGGATCAGAAGTTATCACAACTGCTACTAAAACTCATCCAACTGGCTGCTGGACCTGGGAATTCTCCTTTAAGAAACCTGAATTTATCTATTTGTGAATGTGTTTTCCCATAGCAACAGCCAAAACAGAAGGAAGATGTCTTCCTCCTTATTTCCACCATCTAACTATCTTGTAACTGCATATAACCAATTAAATATAATTCACATCCAAATCTCAAGCTGAAAGGAGTGAAGAAATATAGTTTTTATTTATATATCTCTAGTCTTTGTAGAGCATTAAAAGGCTGAAGAAGGTCTTGAGTATTAACTTACTATATCTGCCACAGCAGGGTTATTAACTTATCAATAAAACAATAAAAATCAGAGTTTTGCAAAACAAAATGCTAGTAAATAATGAAGCTTCCTTGATAGAAATTTGATAAAGATTGTGATTCAAGAATTATACATAGTTCATATATTTTGTGAAAGACATTCTTGTGTATTCAAGGTTTTGGATATCACAGTAAATAACCCCTTTGTAAAAAATTATTTAAACATAAAAGTTTGCCAAACAAAAGTGAAATTGAGGTAACACTTTGAAGAAATTAAAAGTTTTGTTATAAAAGGCTTTATGAATTGTTTGTGGGTTATTGAGATCTCAGTCCCAGGGATTCAGTTGAATCATGAGTTGTCAGGTGGACTCTATAGCCAAGGGTGGCATTGGGCCCTTTTCTTCAACAATTTTGTTTCTGCTGCTGCTTCTTTGATCATAGTTGTTATGATCAAATACTTCTTATTGTTTATCTTACAGTGTAGATGAGTTCCACATAAAACCACAATGGCTGTCATTCTCTCCTTACCCTTGCTATACACTGTTTACAAATTTGGGCAGTTAGGTTACAGAGCTTTTCTTTCTATCTAAAAAAATCAAACCTATGCACAGAGAGGTCATTTTTATTTCCATGGAAGTTCAGTTCTGATTTTATGGATCTTTAAAACTTGTATTGAAAGACCTGTCCATGTGGAATTTATTTTCTTTTTGAAAGACTAATAAACTAGCCATTGTAGATATTATCTGTCATTAATCCTCTTTATACTACTTTCTCTCTTGCCTTGTGAATAAACTCAGTGCCTGCAGTATTACCAGCAACAGACAAAATGAAATAGCACAAAAATGCATTGATATAAAATAAAATTTCTATAAAAGTAGTAGGTATGGGGCAGTCAATTTAGCTCAGTGGTTCCAGCACCTGCCTCACAAGTGCAAGGTCCCGAGTTCAATCCCTGGCACACCCTCCCAAAAAAGTAGTAGGTATAAATTATTTCTTTTTTCTCTTTTTGTGTGTTCACCAAGCTTCCTATGAGATTACTTTTGAAATAATTCATTAAATTCATGGTGCCATACCATTGTTCTATGATCCCTGTTTTATTTTTTTTATATCATTCTGTATACAAGTCTCTATGGTTAATATACATACAAAGCAAGGTTATGGATAGTGGGCAATGTGTGTTTTTCTGTATTTTTAATTTTTTTTCAGTTGACAGGCATTAATTTTTAATTTTAACAATATCTTTAGAAAACTTTGGCTGAAAGCAAAACAAAAGGACCTATAATTTCAGAATTGGATTTTCTTACTAAATTAAGAAATGATCTGCTGCTTTAAGCTTTCCAGGAATCATAGTTTGTCATTTACTAATAACAGCAATATTTCTGGAAAATAAAATATAAAATCAGTGGATTGAACTGTATTTGGTTTTGAATTGAAGTAAAATGATCTAGTTAGTCAATTTTAAAATTATATTCAGTCAACTATATTTTAATTTGAGTCTCAAAGATAAAGCCATGGTCCATGTAGAAAAATAGCAAATTCTTGTCTTTGAATATATTTGCCAATTTTTAAATGTGAAATAAAAGCCGAATCGATATTTTATGGACTGAGAGAATTTAATTGATACTTATATCCACATAGTCCCTAAACTAACTTAAGTATAAGTACATAATAATGAAAGTTTTATTCTAAAAGAAGAAATAAGCCTTTTGGGTGGAATGCACTATTTATCTCTATAATATATAGATTTAGAGAAATGTGTAATAAAAACTTCTGTAAAATCAAGAAAAATCACAGTGTCTTTCTAAATGTTTCTATAAAGTTAGGTATATATTCTTCCACTTCTGTCACTTTTTTACTTCCAACAAAGATACACTTAAATGGGACTGAACCATTTAGTAAATGATGTATAATGGATGGATTTTCATTGATCTCAGACCTCCCTGCAAATTAGTCTTTTTTTATCCACTTCTGGTACATTCCAGAGTATCTCTTTTATATCTGCTCCCTGAAAATCTGCTCTTGATGGACTGTAGTATGAGAAATTTATCTGATAACTTAATTTCTGGCAAATTATAAATCACTTAAACAGAGCAAACATAGAATGCTTAATACACTGGAAATTTAAAAGACAAGTTTATAGGGGCCAGTAAATATCAGTATCAAGAAAAGTAGACGGCTAAAGATTCAAAAAATATAATTTTATATTTTCATGTTACTTATTGACTCTCTGAACTTTGGTTCCCTCTTGCACCAAATGGGCATAATGACATCTACCTTGTAGTGCAATTGGGAGCACTAACACATCTGCTGAATTTTCACACAGGATCTGCCCTTTAGTAGTTACTGGTAGTTCTGCCCTCACTATTGAGTCATTGGACTCCCAGGAATAGAGTTCTAAGGATGACATTTCAGATGTTACTTGTCATCAGCAGAGAATAATATTTTTTACTTTTAATCCAGTAAGGATTGATTAGAGACACTGGTGAATAAATAATATTTGGGAGCTTTGTTCTATAACTCTATAGTTATATCCATTCAAATGATCTCATGCCATAGCTATTTTAGCAACCTTTTAAACTTCATACTTATTTGTACTCTAATTATTTTTTCTTGTGGAAGACAAACTGTGGGATGTGAGGAGAATGTGATAGCACTGCCAAACATTGTTTATGGATTGCTATGCAGTTTAGTTATTCCCATGATTGGTTATATCTACAGTGCATCACTGGGACCAGCAGTGATATTTGGGTGCTTCAGAACACAGCTGAAGAACACACTTCCTAAGCCTCCCTGTTGCTTAACTCAGCCAAAAAGCTGCACATGAGTCTAAACAGATGTTTCTGTTGTTTAAGCCAATGACGTTTATGAAGTACATGTTTATCTTTCAAAAGAGAATGTGGAGCGTTCACTCAGTCTTGAGATCCAATCTTTTCGGTGGTTGGATTGCCTAGTTAAATTAGAACAAAAACTGGATGAGCACATGAAGTCATTTGGGAGCTCTCACAAAAGATGGTTCTATATTAGTTGGTAGGAAAGAAACAAGATTCTTGGAAGTTAATTTGCTTTAAAATAGCTGACATTTAAAAAAAACCTAGATAATTGTTTACATTTCAATTTATAGCATCTTCAATATAATGAGCACAAAAAAGTTCCGGATGTCAAATTGCAGATATGAAATGAAAGCATCAATATTTCTTATACATTTTTAAATGGCAATATTTTGTTTGTTTTTGGTACCAGGGATTGAACTCGGGTCCTTGAGCTTGCACAGCAAGCAGCAAAATCACTGAGCTAAATCCCCAGCCCATGGCAATTTTTATATCATTATGTGAGTCTTCTCTGATTTAAAGTGCTGGCCACCTGAAAAGAAGATTCCTCTTGTCCAGTTGTCTTTTGGTGTCTAACAGTTTCACAGAAAAGACATATAGGAAAATAGTCAATCACAATACAGTGCTCTGAAACATAAGTAGATTCACCCTAGAACATTTGTCTTTTCATTATCAAACATTGATCATTTTCTTATTTTAGAAGAACTCAAGAATAAATGGGAGAGAAGGCCCTGTTTTCCATTACAAACACAGAAATGAGTGGGCAGAACTGCTGTGAACTCTTAGTGTCTAGTATGAGGATGTCACTGAGCATAGCTAAAAGCCACAGGTATGTGACCTGTGTGCAGAATTGTAGTATGCTTGGTTTAACACTCTGGTTTTGCTGTCTTGAAATTATTAGTATTTTTAGGATAAAAGACCTCATAATTTTATTTTCCACTGAGCCTCTCAAGTTATGTAATTAGTCTTCCTAAGAGCACAATGTCACCCAACTTGAGGGAAAGAAGTCATGGGAAAGTTTTTGATGGTGTCTGGGCTGAGCTGAAGATCCAGTGATGAGCAGAGAAGGTCAAGAAGTGGAGTCCAATCATACCAGCAGTGTTCCTAGAGGGCTAGCAGTGGTGCCAGGTGTCAGCTTTCTTTTTGTTGTTGTTGTTTTGTTGTTGTTTCTATTTATTAAATTTATTGATGCATTTTAGGTATACAATATGATGACATTCATCATTGGAAATTTGTACCTTTACATGATATATCTTGTTTCTTAATTTTTTTCTATTCCCTTGCCCTCCCTTCAACCCCCCCACCCCTCCCTATTTACAAAGACTTTGTTTCTGTTTGTTCCCTCTTTTTTTTCCTTTTCCTTCTTTTCTTTCTCCTACCCCTCTAACTTCCCCTTCCCCTTTGGACCTTTTCTTCCTATTTCAAATTATCTATTATGCATTTTGATCCTCATTTACACTTTCAGTTACTCACACCAGAGAAACTATTTGATATTTACACGTGTATGTCCCATTTATTTCCTTAAGAGTATGGTCTCAATGTCCATCCACTTAGCTATACAGGTATCAGCTTTCTAAGCAAATCATTCCCAGGGAAGGATTTTGACTTTGCCTTGACTCACTAGCCACAGAACATAATTTAAATCCTTCTATTGATTATGTGGGCTAAAGTAGTAGTTCCTTAGGAACTATCATAACAATTACCGGAAATTAAGTGTCCTAAATCACAGAAATTTATTATCTTACAGTTCTGGAAGCTGGAGGTGTAAAATCAAGGTGTTGTCAAGGTAGTTACCTCTTGAAGTTCTGAATGTGAATCTGATCCTTACCTCTCTTCTTGGCTTGGAAACCTTGATGGCAATCTTTAGAGTTCCTAGGTATGTGGAGTGACGTAGTTCAGGAGACATCATTATTAAAGTAATGGCAGTGAGGATGGCAATTTGGGGGTGGATTGTCTCTAGAATCCATGGAACTGGTGATCATTTAGATATGAGAAGAGGGGGTGGGGATGGGGATGGCTTTAAGAATAGATGGTAGTATCCTTGTTCTCTGAGATATTAATCCATTTACCAGTAAATCTGTAATTTCTCCATTATTTGGAAACTAAGCCTTTCTGTACACTTGGGCCTATCGATACTTTGGAACAGAAATTCTGTGCGTGTGTGTGTGTGTGTGTGTAAAGGGAGTATATTATAAATTGTAGGATGTATACAATATCTACCATTAATACCCCTCTAGCCTCAGGTGTGACAACATAAATGTTCCCAGATATTACCAAATGTTCCTTGGGGGTAAATTACACCTGGTTGAGAACCACTGTACTAGTAGGGAATGGAGTAGATTTAAGGGGAGGGAGATGAGTTTACTTTCATAACTTCTAAATATTGTATGTGGTGTGTGTGGGACCTCTACTTTGAAATGTTCACATTGTAGTGGGAGGTAAGAAACTGGATCTCACAGGAAAGATCTGGAATATATACATATATTAATTATGAGAATACACTAACTTTGCATGTGATAATTGAGACTTGGTAAAGACAAGATCACTCAAATGCTTTAGAAAAACAAAAGACAAAGAATAGGGACTTCAGACCAGGACCTTCCAAACTGTTGAAAATGGGGGACACTGAGTTCATTAAAGAAACCAAAAAGAACAGCTGAGAAATGGAAAAAATGGAAATAAAGTCTTGGTAAATAGGGAAGGGTGGAGGGGATGAAGGGGGGCTAGGAATGGGCAAAAATTAGGAACCAAGATGCATTATGTAAAGGTACAATTCCCAATGAGAAATGTAATTGTGTTGCATACCTACAATGTACCAATAAAAGAATTTAATAAAGTGCAAAAAAAAAAAAAGAATAGCTTGAGAGTCTTTCTTCTGTGCCTTTTCTCATATGTACATCTGCACATCCTTCTGATCCTGATTACTAAGGTATACAAGGAAAGGAAAACAAAGAAATAGTTTAGATACCCAAAGCCAAGATTTAAACTATTTGTGTATTTGGTGATTTCTTTTCATGGCAAATTTTTTGATGCCTTTACTTTGCACAGAGTACTGAAAAAAACTGTAAGAGTGTATCTTTGAATTTTTGCTAGTGTATTCTTATCTTTTGGACAGATTCTGTGTAATATTGCTAAAAGTTAAAATTTCTAGTACATCTCAAATTCTTACATATTTTTAACCTTTTAAAGTCAATAAATGTAAAATAGTCAAACTCACCTAAAGAAATGAACTACTGAGTAATATACCAGAATATAAATTTGGCTTATACACTAAGAATACTAACTGAATTTACAAAAAAATTAACTTTTAACCAGCATTGTGAATAAAAAGCTCTATTTCTCAATGAATGAAGCTTTTACTGTCTTTTAAAAAATCACACAAGTTGGGCCAGGGATTTAGCTCAGTGGCATCTTGTCTGCTTTGCAAGTGCAAAGTCCTGAGTTCAATCCCTGGTATTGAAAATAAATAAATAAATAAATAAATAAATAAATAAATAAATAAATAAATAAAATCACCCATGTTGTAGATGAATATTTTATTGTTGTAAAAGATTCAAACCACATAGAAATGTTTAGAAAAAAATAAATACCCCAAAGCTGGTTGTGGTGGCCCATGCCTGTAATCCCAGCACTCAGGAGCTGAGTCAGTAGGATCACTGCAGTTCAAGGCCAGCCTGGGCTACATAGTGAGTTTGGGGCCAGCCTGAACTACAAAGGGAGACACTGCCTCAAAAAACCAAAAAAAAACTACCCATTTTTCTGTCTACCATTCTCCCCACTTTCCCCTCTTGCAGATGCAGCAGTTCTCAACTGATTGGTGTTCAGCCCTCTAGTCTCTTGTGCAGAGACTAACATCTTAGATGAGTATAAAGGGAATTCTTGTGAGTGAAAAAGTATCCTCATACATAGTGTGTGATTGCATTTATAACATTATTGTAGTGACAAAATTATAAAAATCAAAAGTGATGAGAGGCTACAGAGTAAGTGTGGTGATAAAGGACACAACAAAGAATCCTGACTTGATGGAACTTTTGTGTAGCATCACCATGGTGTTGGACACAAAAACCCACATACTTGATAAAATTGCATAGAACTGAATACACACACCAATAGTTACAAGCAGAACTGAGTAAATCTAATATTAGTAGATTTATTTGTGCCAATATTCTTACTGTGATATTTATGCTAGAGTTTCTTAAGGAGTCACCATTGGAGAGAACTGGTAAAGATTATATGAGACTTTTTTGTATCACTTTTATAACTGAAAGTGATTCTACAGTGATCTCAAAATTTTAAAAGTTAAAAATGATCAACACCAACAAAAGTTTAAGTTTAATTGTCATCATTTCCCCCAGATATTGGTAAGAAACTGGGAAAATAGCTCATGATCATTTGCACTCTGAATTTGACAAAATGTTCCAATTCTCTTAGTCATAAGGTTAAAGAATTTAAGCATTGCATTTTCTATTGAAAAGGTTAAGGGGAAAAAACAGTAAAAAACGTAGTTCCAATTCTTTTTCAAACAGTATTATCTCCAATGTTTTATATGTTTTATTAATTATTTCTACGTAAAAATACAAAATCCGTTAAGTACAAAGATTTTTAAAAAGAAAAGAAAATAGCATAGGCCTAGTTTTTAAATTTTAGAGTTGAGTCCATTTCTATTTGGATTTTCCTCATCTCTGGGAAAGTAAAACTTAACTAGAAACACATTAGAGTGAAATTTCTGCAGAACAGAAATAAAAAAGAACTATGGGAACTCCTAACTATGCATAGAATTGCAATTTTTGCATAACTATGAAATAGATTTTCTTAATAATCTCAAACACCTAGACACTTCTAAACATTTTCACTATTAAGTGTCCAACCAGAAGAATGTTCTTGGATCTTTGGTAAGTCATTGTAATTTTCACATTCTGACATAATTGCCCATATAAATGGCCAAAAATATTCAAGACTGTCAATTTTGATTCTTTTTCTCCTCAAAGGTCACCTGGAGGAGATATGTTGTATCATCCGGAACCCTTTGTTTGGGCCTCATCTTGGAATCTGAGTTTTCTTATTCTAACAATTTTTACTTTTGTTTTTTGGCTTTTTTGGTACCAGGGATTGAAGTTGGGACCATCTGCTTGCGAGACAGATGATGGAACCACTGAGCTAAATCCCCAGCCCTGATTTCTACTTTCTAGATGACAATTTTAGACACAGACTGAGCATTTATTTCAGGTTTGGGTGGCATATTCTAACACATACTTTTCATTTGTGAACTATTAAAGTAGCCAATAAAGAGGATAAAGGAAAAATGGAATTTTCTTTATTCTATTGTAACTTCTTTTCTTTAGACTGGCTTATTCCTGGATTTAATAGAGTAGACTTTACTTTATTCAAAATCCTCTTTCCATGTGGGACTAAAACCCACGACAAAAATTAACCAAAATTTGTAGTAGAAGTTATCATATATAGAATTCTTAAAATACAATGATTAGTTTCATTATTTTTAAAAAACAATCACTTTACACATATATATTCAATGTGATTTATTATAAAATTCCATTTTATTCTGTTGATTTATTATTTCCTCTAGTGTTCTTTAGGGTAGTGTCCTTTGCCTTAGAAATGGATATTTGACAGATATATCTTAGAAACCAGATGAATATATGAACTGGTAACCTTGGTTAAGGAGAAACTTCCTCCTTGTTGGATTCTATTCTCAGAAAACTTTTGGGAACACATTCACTCAGTGTGTAGTTTGAGGCAAACTGCTGCAGTGATTTATTACTCAGTAAGAAAATTCTATATCCTAGAAAGTTGAGACCAACCTTTACTGGTAAAGCTTTGTATTTCTCACTGTATTTTGGGTATCTCTCCTTTCTTCAGGAGCAGAAGACATAATACAGGCACTGAGCTTCTTTTAAAACCACAGGGAGAAAAACTTTCTTTAATGGCTTCTGTGTACTGAGCCATAACACACCACTTTGCTAAAGCCAGAAACCTACACTAGACTCTGTCTCCTTAAACAGCCTATCCAAACAGGTCAGTGAAATGTTCCTGGACCTTTCATTTATGGTGCCACATGCAGAGATAAGAAAAATACTGGACTGAGCTCAGAAACAAAGGTCAAGTGATGATAATGAGAGCAAACAATTTTAAATTGCTTTAATTGCAGAGGACTACAAGGCTTCTGGAAGAAAAAGCGTAACAGAGAGTACTAAATAGTCACAATTGAGCCAACTTTCTTTTTTATTTTAGTTTTTTTAAAGGACAACACTTTGATCATTTGGAGAAAATGCTTGTGCATTTCCATGTTGCTCCTAAAAATGCTCAGTTATAACAACTGGGAAAGAACTCCTTCTTGTTATATATTTTCAATTTTATGAATTGATTAAAAGCATTAAATATTTTTGGTCAAGGATAAAGGAGCCCTATAGTTTTAGTTACTGGAGCTCACCTGCTCTGCCTTCCTTCTGTCATACAGTCAGGTTTTCATTGTCTCATTCCTAAGTAATTCATTCCTTCTGTACATCCCTGGTGCATTATTGCTTACCATTATCTTTATTGTATGGATTCTTCTTCATTTCCAGCTAATCTAATCTTTAAATAAAAATAAGACAACAAGCTAAAAGAGAAAAAAATAATATCTCAAGTCTTATTTACCTTGGAAGAAATTTAAAGTCTAAGATTTTTCAGGTGATGGAAAAATTTCAAATATTTTGAAAAACTCATATAGCTAAGTTTTGAAAATGAATACTATACATATTCCATATGTATGCCTTTCTGAAGTAAAAAGAAAGTAGCTATTATATGTCCTGCTTCTTCCTTTGCCAAGTTTCGAACAGGATGAAGCTCAGAGTCACAACTCTCAGGGAAGAAGGCTCTTATCCTACTTCAGGCCTTTCTCTTGCCTAAGTTTCACTGTGAACTTTTAGTCTATTTCTATCTTTTAATCTCATTTGGAAGATAGGAAGGGCCAAAAACAAACAAATAGAGTTCCCAAAGAAATAATAGAAGATTTCCTCTGTCTCTTGAATTCCTACTCACTAAAGTCAGTCCTCTAAATTAAATGTGGTGAGTCAACCCTTGCTATTACTTGCATGAATAGCACACCTGTTGTACACCTTTGTTGGAAAGGTCACTCACTGACAATGATGACTCATGCTACCCACACTGCTCCAGGACTTTCCAGCTGTCCATGTTCATCAGTCCTATTCAGAAAATTAGTTCTAATTGGCACTTTCTTCTGTCTAGGTCCTAGACATTACTGTTCGGGGCTGCCTCAGATAAAGGATCTTCTTATCTGACTTAAATTCCCATGAGCAATCCAGGCATGTGGTGTTGAGCTGGAGTATGCTAGAAGCCCTAGAACTTAATATGGGTAAAGCAAATTACTTTTGCTTTGTTAGCAACAGAAAAGGCAACATAACACACCTTTTATAGTCAAGACAAAATTTGAACTTATTATATTCTTATTGTTTAAGAGAAGTTTGCACTTTTACTTTGTTTCTTTGAAAAACATTAGATATTGAGAAGATAGGCACTAGTTATGATCTATATGATCACTACTGTGTGAAAAGATTTAATTAACGATCTTTTTGATCCTCACTCAAAGAGTTAGAAGCTGCCAATTCCATTTCTTAGAAAGATAAACTGAGATGTAGAGAGATTAAGCAACTTATCATCACATAGCTAGCAATAAGAGAAAAGCAACGTGAATTAAAGGCCTTTCTTCTCCAAGTTATGATTTTTTCCTACTTTGTGATAGATCTTCAGCAGAGAAGAATGTACTAGTTCTGAATTTGCTTAACTGGACATGATTTAGTCAGTGCACTGTTAGCTTTCCTTGGCCTCTGTGATTAAGGATAAATTTATTAATTAAAAAAAATTTTACTAAGAAAATTATATATCAAATTATTCATTTTTCCCCTAAATTCTTCAAACACTTGCCAGTTTTAGTTATGTGGACACCTGTTTGAAAAGGTAATACTCATCTTTTAGGCACAAATTAAATATAGTGATTGCATCTATTACTCGTTATCAGAACATTGAGCCTATCAGAAACATTTAATGCCTTCTTCTTCCTTTGTGCTTCAGTGCGAATCTAAAGTACTATACTTCTCTTTGAAAACTTGTTAAAAACTAAAGTTCCTAGATTTCACCACTCCAAGGGCAAAGGAGGTAAGCCAATCCCAGTGCCCAGAAGGAGGCTCCCTGCCACCATTCTACCACTTCTAGGGCAGAGGAGGTAAGCTGCATGGTCACAAGCAGCAACCACCCCACCCCCCGTGGCAATGAGAAGACATGTAAATAAGCCTCAAAAACAGACTTCCAGATCATCTACAGCAAACTCAAAGGGAAACAAGATGGAACAATCTGATACTCAACGACCTGGACTCCCTGAACTGGCAACAAAAGAGGATCTGGAAAAAATGAAATCAGAAATAATTTCTGACATAACAGCAGAGATTGTGCCCATAGTGCAAGACATGATTAATAAATCTAGAGAGGACAAAGATAAAAAAATACAGGAGCTGAGGAACATGATGGAATACCAACGTAGGAAACAAATGGAATCCATAAAACACATGCAAACAGATTTCCAGGAAATTAAAAACTTCATTGAAAGTCAACACAGCAGAATGAACCAATGTGAGGACAGAATTTCAGATATAGAAGATAAGATTGCACTTAGTGAAAAGGAAAAGAAAAAATTGCTTTAAAATTGTAAGGGACCATGAGAAAGCAATCCAGCAGCTGCTAGACAATGCAAAGAAGAATAACATAAGACTGATCAGAGTCAATGAAGAAAGAGGAGAGAGTGCAGATGGCATAAAAAAACTATTCACAGAAGTGATGGCAGAAAACTTCCCAAGCATGAGAAAAGAACTTGACATACAGATAAATGAGGCATATAGGACTCCAGCTAGCCTTGATCAAAAAAATCTACACATAGGCCTATAATAGTTAGGATTCCAGAAACCGAACAGAAAAACAAAATTCTAAAAGCAGTGAGAGAAAAGAAACAAATCACATAGAAAGGAAAGCCCATCAAAATCACAGCAGACTTCTCAATGCAAACCCTCAAGGCAAGAAGAACTTGGAGTGATGTATTTCAAGTCCTAAAGTAAAACAACCTCCAACCCAGAGTGATGTATCCTGCAAAACTATCTTTCAAAATTGATGGAGAAATAAAATACTTTCATGATAAAGAGCACCTCAGGAACTTCATGAATAACAAACCAACACTCCAAAAATTTTTAGACAATATCCTAAGAAAAGACAATGAGGATCACAACCCCAGAAAGCCTAGCAGAATGAATCTCTTGGGTATGATGAATTAAATGCAAAGGGGGAGATTCCAACAAAAAGAAAGTCATGACAAGGCTTTTAAAACTTTTAACTTCATCTCCCTAATGACTGCATAATTCAATCTTCTTATTGTACTGATTAATATTTTTCTGATTCTAGAGTTGCACACCTTTCCTTGTGCTGTACTGGCTATTTATCATCTTCTTGTGTCTACTTTTTAATTAGGTTGTCTATTAATGAGCTGTAAGAATTCTTTATATATTCTGGTGATAGGTTATATGCATTGTAAATATGGTCTGTTTAAGGACTACTTTTCATTTCAATGATGCCATTTGAAGTTCTAAATTTGGATGGAATCTCATTTATCAATTTTTTTCTTTTATACATCATGTTTTTTGTATCCTAGGAAGTTCTTGCCTACCCTAAATTCATAAACATTTTCCCTTATAATTTCTTCTTAAATTTTTATACTTTTAGTCTTTCATATTTAGATTCATAGATCCTTTCAAGTGATTTTTTATGTATGGAAATAAAGGGTTAAGGTTAATTTTTTATATACAGATATCAGGTGTTCTAGAGACATTTATTGAAAACACTATCTTTTCCTCGGTTCTTGAATTGAGTTTATATTCTATAAAATGTTAATGTTAAATAATCTTTCAAAACTCAGTGGACCATATATGTGTGGTTCTATTTCTAGATTGTCTGTTTTATTCCAATGATCTATATGTCTTTCCTTACACCAACACTGCCTTGGTTACTGTAGCTTTAGAGGAAGTCTTAAAATTAGGTGCTAAACACCTTCCAACATTGTTTTCTTTTTCTTTTTCTTTTTACTTTTCCAGGTCATTTTACTAATACATAACTTTTAAATTTCAATATCCAATTCTTCATTTATAGCAAGTATACATAGACTTAAATTTTTATATATACCTTGTGTTTTCTAATCCTGCTAAATTCAAATACAAGTTTTAGGGGCTCCTAGAGATTTCTTAGTATTTTCTCTGTAGATGATCATTTCATCTACATATAAAGATTTTGCCTCTACCTTGCCAATCCTATCCTAATTGTGTCATTATGTTGCCAGACTATTTTGGTTAGGGCCTATGTTTCAAAGTTTAATAGACAGATGAAGAGTAGGCATATCTGTCCTTGTTCCCAACCTTAGGGAGAAAGCATTGTATCTTCTCCATTCATATACGGCGTTCTCGCTGGAAGTATGGAGTGCATGGCTTATCTGTTGAGAAGGTTCTGTTCTACTTCTAGTCTCCTGATAGCTTTTACCATGAACAGCTGTGGAATTTAGTCCAATACTTTTTCTCCAAGTAGTGACAGGATCATATGGTTTTTTTTTTCCTCTGTTAAAAGTGATGACTTATGGGGGTGGATCTTCCAATGCTGAACCAACACTGCTATCCCTGTAATAAAACCACTTTCTACACACTGCCAGATCTGACTTCTAATTGTTTTGTTAAACAAATTTCTATCTATGTTCATACTTTTTTCTTCTATTATCTTTATCCAGTTTTAGGATTAGCACAATGTTGAGTTCCTAAAATGAGGGGAGAAGTGTTCCTTTTTTTTCTGCTTTAAATGTTTGATATAATTTATCAGTTAAAATGTTTATGAGCCTGCTGTTGTCATATAGGTAGGTTTTCAAGCTAGGAGTATACTTTCTTTAATAGGTGCTATTCAAATTTTATATTTCCTCCAGAGTTAGTTTCATTAATTTGTCTTCTAAGGTACTTCTTAGAAGTTGTCAAATTTATTTCAAAACAGATTTTTGAAATATGTTTTCTATATTCTTTTAAATTCTGTAAAATGTGTGGTAATGTCTCCTAGATCTTGATATTGTAATTTAAAAAATGTATAATTGATATTGTGTAACAGGAAGAAAAGGTCTAAAGGAGCAGGGGAAGTGGGAGGGGTAGGGGAAAGGAAAGAAGGGAAAAGAAATAATATGAGACAAAGGAAAAAATGGAAACAAAATCTTTGGAAATAGGGAGGGGTGGAGGGGGTGAAGGGAGGGCAGGGGATGGGAAAAAAATAAGAACCAAGATACTCATGTAATGGTACAAGATCCCAATGATGTATGTAACTGTATTTTATACCTAAAATGTACCAATAAACAATGGGGGGGGGGACTAAAGTTCCTAGTTGTTACCACAAGATAATTTAAACCATCATCATTACTGAAATATTTTGAAACTTAACAAAACACTTAGATTCCATAATAGTTATATTACTATATGTTTTACTTAAATGTCTTCCAACACTAGGCTAAATTTAAAGTTCTTTTTTCTATCTCCATGGAATTAAATTGTTTTTTAATTATCCACTGCCCTCTCTCCACAGATTTTTACAATATGACCACAGATTTTATGAGAGAAATCATATGAAGAATGAAGATAATAATCAAAAAAAAAAAGGGGGAAGAAAAGGGAAGCACATAAAATTTTTAAAAAAAGAATAAAAAGAGAGTAAGTGCAGAAGAAAATAAGCAAAAGCACATGGAGGTTGGATTGAGGGCAGCTTACAAAAAATCATTTTCTTGCCTCTTCTGTTATGATCTTGTGTAGAGATGGACAAGTAGAGGGAAATCAGTGGAAACACTCCTTTTTTTTCTCTGTGTTGAGTATCAAGTCCAGGGGCACTCTGCCAATAAACTGCATTCTTAGCCTATTTTATTTTATCTTATGAAACAGAGTCTCAGTAAATTGTCCACATTGGCCTCAAATTTGTGATCCTTCTGGCTCAGCCTCCTGACTTGCTGGGACAACAGGTGTGCACCACTTCACTGGGTCGTTTTTGTTAATTGTTCCTATGGCTTAGGTAAAGTGATGTGGCCCATGGCTGTTTGACAATATGTGTAGTAGCCAAGGAGACTTTGATAGGAACTTATATTTCTTACGGTGCTTGTGAGCCAGTCCAGAGGATAGAATAGGGGAGACTATGAACATCACTCTGTGATTGGTGGACCTGAATGTGGACTTATTCATCCCTTCATTCATAGTTAGTCATTAACTTAAGAAAATATTTACTAAAAACTGAAGATATTGTGCTGAGTGCTACAGGATTTTTAAAAACAGCATGCAGAATCTTGTCTGAATACTTCCATTTAACTATTTCTCTGAGTGTTCTATAGGACCCTCTGCCTCTCACAAATACAAAAGGAAACTCAACACTTTCCTTAACACAGTCTATCACTGATCATCCACTCTCTCTACCTCCAACCAATTCTCTTCTTCCACAAATATTTGTAATTTTGTTACTGGTAAATAAACCATCCATGTCCTCTGAACTAGTAACTGCAAAGTCATTTTGTGCACTTTGGCTTCCTCATCCTACTTCTATAATTAGTCATCAGGTACCCTCAAATCTACTTCTGATGGCTATCTCCTTCTCTCCACTCCCCATTATTTCTCACCTGAATCAAACCGAGATAGGCTTCTATCTAACTTCTCCTCTATCCCATTCTTTCTTCTTGTTATGTACACTTCTATTTTATGTCTGAATGATGTCCCTAAAATACACACCTCATTGTAAGTACTTGCTTACTAAAAATCCTGCAGTTACTTCGTGTTGCCAAACAGGTAATAAAATCCCTTAAAATTATGGAGAAACACTTTCACATGTATTTTATTTTTTAAAAAATCTATCTACCTCCCTAATCTCCCTGTTTTCATGTTTTGCATTCTCATCCTTGAATGCATGGTTTATAGCACACTGTATTTTTTGAAATATTTGTTAGAAGCCATATTTAAGACTTTTTTATGTGATGTAAAATTCATTGAGTTTATTTTAGGAAGAGAAGATTAGAAAGTGATGTACAGGGATGAATGTAGTAGGAATTTGAAAAATGAAATGAAAAATGGAGTTAATAACTGCAGAAACTTTGTACAATCAGTGGTTACTGCATGGATGATGAACATTCCAGCCTGGGGATGGGGTAGAAAGAAAGGAGGTTCAATAAAATGATATGTATGAGACAAAATTATGTTTGAACTATTACCTGAACTATGATTTATCTTGTCTAGCTAGTTTCTTGATATAAAACTCACAATGAACAACTGAAAGCCCAGAAAGAACAAGGAAATTTAGATTTTTCTTAAAAGCTAATATGAGGAACTTATTAAAAATGAAAAGGCAGAAAATTTCCATCTAAATAAATAAGAATGCTTTGTATCTAATTTAGGTGTTGTACAAAAGAATGTTTTGAAAATATTGCAGCATCTTTTGGTCAGCAGATATTTAAACCAGTTCTTTAATGTAGCTTTATAATATTGACTTGTTGGAAATATTTTATAAAATTTTTAGGAATGAGTAAAATCCAAAGAGCTTGTCTTCTTTCTATTTTGAAGTTCTATTTTATTCTGAGCACTGTATGGAGGTCTGTGGAAATAAATAAACACTAGATAATTCCTATACTCAAAGGAAATTATGAACTCATTGAAGGTTTATAACAAGCAAAACAAAAATCTAGAATTTAGTCTATTAAGTGGAAAATTTAGGTCCCAAACACTTTCCTCTTAAAGGTATATAATCAAACCATGAAAAGGGGGATATTTAATTTGTTTTGCTTAATTTATCAGATGCCTGTTAGAATTGGAGACCCTAAAACACTTCACAAAAAAGAAGTATTCATGGGAAATATTCAACATGCACAACATGCCTGCCAAGAAACCAAACAACCCCGCATAACCAATAATATTGAAGACTCTTATTTCATATTCCAAATGCTTCCAGAATTAAACTGTGTCAGAGACAGAGCATTTCATAGTTATAGAATTTCTCACAGAGATTTTTTTCTACCAGTCTTAAATTCTGTAACACAAATCATTACCTAGAGAATCACAACCAAACTTCTTAAATAATGAATGAAATGAACAAGAAAGTTGTCTTAAAATTTTACATAAGAGAATGCTCCTTCAAGCAAACTGCTACTTTGCTGCTGTTAGCATTTTTAAGAGATCATTTTGATGGCTATGGTCAGGGTTCATACAGTCTAAGTAGAAAGATGAAAGTCCAAAAATCATAGCTTCAGAACCCAAGCAAGTACTGATGCTTTTCATTGACTTTGGAATCTTCAGCTGAAATATCTATCATTAAAGATAAGAATTATTATAAAGTGCTTTCTTGCTATAAAACTTTTGATATAGAACCTTTTCTGCAAAAATCCATTCTTTTTGTTTTTTTTTTGTTTTGTTTTGTTTTCTCACATGCAGCATAATCAGAAACATCACTCACTGGCTTGATGATGTATTACTAGTACCCAGAGTGCAATTTATTTTTGGCTTTGTCTTTCATCTTTTTTCTTATGCTTACAAGTGATTATTAAATGTTTCTTACTTCTTTCTTGTGTTTAAAAGATTATCCTATTCTAGGTAAACAATGAGAAAGTATTTATAGTAAGCATTTATTAGGAAATTAATTTTCATAAACAAAAAATAGAGATTTACATTTAGAGAAGAGGCATATTCATATTGAAGTTGCCAAGGCAAATTTTGCCAGTAAATAAAGGGCTCATAATAAAGCATACCCAGAGTCCCTGGATGGACATAGTGACTAGCAAATAACCAATAGAGATAGGAGGAAGAGTACTTTAGATTGAGTCAGCCTGACAGATACCACCTTAACCAAGTGATAAAGGTAACATCATTAGTAATAATTCATTCTGACATCATGTATCTATTCCTGTGAAGTGATGAGAACATCACCTCACCTCTATGGAATTCTTTCCCCAAAACTATGTTCTTCATTTACTTAATTGAAAAACATTACAGCAATCCAAATTGGGTGACATTGTACAAAATAATGAACCCTACCCTTCAAACCTGTTAAAGTCATAGAAAACAAGATAAGATTGAGACAGCATAAGGTTAAAAGAAATTAGGAGGGCCAGATGACTAAATACAATATGATATTCTGGATTCAATCCTGGAACAGAAAAAAACGCAGTGGTGGAAAAGCTGGTGAAATCTGAATAAAGTCAGTCATTTAGTTAATAATGCACCAATGTTATTCTAGGTTTTGACAATATGGTTATGTAAGATGCTAACTTTAGGACAAACTAGGTGAAGGGTATATGAGAACTCCCTAAACTATGTTTGTAAACTTTTTGGAAATCCAAAATTATCCCCAAATAATAATAAAAATAAAAAGTTAACACACACACTACAGTCAGAATATAATTATAATTCTAAAAAGTTACAGAAGCCTGTTAGCTCAATTAGGACCCATGTATTTCACTGAAAAACAGAACATAGCATCTTACTAATTTTTTGATACTTGAATCTGTGCTTGATGTTTGAATACCTATGAGATTTTATTGGCTTTAGAAATTTAAGAAACTCAAATAAAACTGTTGGATTTACTTTTATATTTGGAGAAAAACAATGGTGTATGAATCATGAAAATAATTTTTCTCATCTATTGAACACTGGCAAAGCATAAGAAACAATTTAAACCATCAAATTTATACATAAAAACTGACATTCAGAAAATGTATTATAAAACCTAGATCCAAGGTATAATCCTTGTGGCTCCTGAGCTACAATTCTTTCAGCCACACCTTGAAATGTATTAGGTGCCTCCCATGATTCCATAGGGCATGAGATATGTTGAGCAAAGCAGTGATCTTTCTTTTCAGTGAAATGTTTGAAGGTAATGAAGGTAGAAAATTGGGCTGTTTTATACCCAAAACCTATGAAGTGGCTGGAGTGGCTGCATACTTGATAAAAATTTGATTATGACATTGAAAATTACAACTTTGCTTAGTTTAATTGCTGACATCAATAGAGTTGTGCATTATATATATATTAAGAAAATTACTTGCAATGTTCTTTTTAAAGTTTATGTAATCAACAGACTGAGATGACACCTAAAGATACCCAATAATTCCATTTGTAATTCCCAGGCCATTAGTGTGAAACTGATTTGGAGACTCCTTCCCTTGCACTGAATAGAATACAACAGAAGCAATAGATGTTACTTTTTAGATTGGTTATAAAAGCTTGTGGCTTCCAACTTGGAGTGCTTCAGTTCTCTTGCTTTCTCTTGAATCACTTACAGCTTAGAGGAAGCCAACTTCAAGTCACAATGTGGTCCTGTGGAGAGACCCACTTGCCAAGGGGCAGAGCCAGCTGCAAGCATGTGAGTGAGCTTGAAAGTCACTCTACCCCAATCCTCCCTTTACAATTCAGCTTGGTTATAACTGCACCCTGTGGGAAATTCTGAGGCAGAGCCATCTAGCCAGCTATTGGCTGAATTTGTCTTCTGTTGAAAATATGAGACAATAAATGTCTATTATTTTTAGCTGCAAAATTTTAAGTAATCTCCTATGCAATGATATATAACAAATACAGGTGATGAAAGGTGGCAGAAATACCTATGTTTATTTAATCATGAGGGTCTTACTATTGTCTATTTTAATCTATTTAGTAAAGACTGTTATTCTGTCAGTATAAGTAAATTATTCTTATTAAATTTTACTTTTTAAGAGGAATGGCCTATAATTTTCTGCATAATTTGAAAACATATTTTGGGAGCCCTTGTTTTCTCATTTGGCTTTGTTGTACTTAGAGCCATCTTTGACACTATGGAATTAAAACTGAAAATAAAAATTGAGCTTCAGTTTTACCCTACAATTATTAAAAATTTTAATGAGAAAGCTATGTCTTTATATCAGAGTTTTTTTCTAAAAAAATATGATGAGTTATTTGACTTATGTTTATTTTAAAATGTTGCACCACAACACATAAAAATGTATCCTTTTGTATAAACTCTGTATTAATATCTTAACTGGAGCTTATGTGATGCTTTGAAAAATGCCTGTTCTTTCTATTATACTGAAATCATCTTTCAACGGATCTACAAATTTTCAGTAATATTTTATTATTTGCTATTTTGCACTCATATTTTCTGGATTGGAAGCATATCAAATATTTCACTAGTAATTATATATCATTTGAAAATCTATATTAAATGTACAAATATTTATAAATATATATATGATTATGCATATATATGTGGCACATATTTAAGTACATATATTTGTCTAATTAACTACTCATTATTCTCTGATTATATCAAATAAAATTAACAAAAGGCAAGCTCAGTTTTAATTGCTGTGTTTTTAAGTCAAAGGCATGTATTACGATCTTCTGGAAAGTTTTTCCAATAATACATATTCAGTGTGGAGAAGATGGAATATGTGGGCTGAAATAAAATTTCCCAGATGGTTCTGCTATTCAGTATGAAGTGTAGAAATGTAATTCTAAGGAACATTTTTGTTTCCTTTTTAAATCAGAAATTTTTAAAATTTGAGTTAAAAAACACCCTAGAAATTATTCTTAAGGCAGCATTTTGATGGGATATACCAAAGATATCAAATGTGGATTCTATCTTCATATGACTCATAATCTACTGAAAGAGACAGAAAGAACATAGTTACTTACAAACCTGTGTCTTTTTTGCAGTACCTTTCAATGTATGGTCCCCAAGAATGATTCAATTCTGCCTGCCCTGATTGTTGGCTTAACCATTAAAGAATGATCATTTTAGTTCCTGTCATCACATTTCATGATAATATAATTTTGTCATGTTTGCCTTTCACTTTGATAAATTAGCCATTATTAACTCCAGTATGATCAGCAGATACAAAAACAAAGAGAGTTTTAAGTACAGGCATTATGTTGATGGAAACAGAAAAGGAATTTATTGGAAGTTAAATGTTATTTCACTGTAGGAAAAATTGAGAGGGATAAAAAATAAATCATTCATAATGTGATAAATATTACCTGTGCAAAGATAAGAAATAATTATGCATAAAAATCTTAACTATGGTTGTAAAGATCCCTATAAATATGAAATGTCTGTTTACTTAATGCTGTCTAAAATGAGGCTAAGACTGAGAAAGTAGGAATGAAAAAGCTGAGGATGAATTTGTTTTTCTAGAAAACCAGGATGATTCATAGCTGAAGACCATTTACTTACTCTACATCATCTTGATTTGTGTGGTGCATAGTAGCTTCAAGAAAGAGACCAGCTGTGATCTTCTTTAATAGAGGGTGTCTTTATACATTTTGTGCTATTCTGATAAAATACCAGAGACTGGGTAATTTTTTTTATTTGTTTTCTTGCAGTACTGGAGATTGAACCCAGGGCCTTCACACTGAGATAGATCCTCAGTCCTTTCTTATTTTTCATTTTGAGACAGGGCCTCATTAAATCACTAAGTTGCCCAGCTGAGCTTGAACTTGCCATTCTCCTGCTTCCATCTCCCAGAGTACTAAGGGGACTGGGTAATTTATAAAATAAAGTTATTTCATAGTTCCAGAGGTTGAGAAATCCAAAACTGAGGGACTTACATATGGGAAAGGCCTTGGTGCTGCATCACCCCATGGTGGAAGGCAAAGATGAAAAGGGGGGCGGGAGTGAGCAAACCCTTATTTCAACCCTTTTATACCTGGCATTAATGCATTCATGAGGGCAAAGCACTCATAAACTAAGTGTCTTCTGTTAGTCTCTCCCAATTGTGTTACACTGGAGATTAAGTTCTTTTCAAAGACAACATTCCAACCATTACAGAGGGATTATCCATTAAACAGACTATGTATAGATGAAACTACCCTCTTCAGGAAATATATGGGTAAAGACTATATCAGCTTGGAGGAGAAAAATGTTTTAAAGTTTTTAAAGACTCAAATGGATATATATTAATTTTGTGAAGATGCAAAAGGAATCTGTGAGTCAAAATTCCTCTTAGTCATTCTAGATGTAAGCACAAAAGGGCTTTTGCAAACCCCACTCTCTAAGAGTAGAAGATATGTACAAGTTTCAGAGAAATATTTAGAGTTTAGAACAAACAGGAAATATTCATAGACTACCATCCCCCTGAGAATACTGACAGCTCCACTGAAGCCTCATGTATGTCTTCCATCCCAGCACAGCCCAGCAAATCACTTCTCTGAGCACATTGTCTGGGTTCCAGCTCCCTCAGTCTCTGCCTGATGCTCTGTGCATTCTGGTGGCTGCACTCTGACCCCCACTGTTATATTTATATATATAAATTCTGTTAGCTGTTACACATCACTACCTCTTCTAGTTTTACTTTGGCTTTTTTTTTTTTTGGTACCGGGGGTTGAACTTGGGTCCTTGCGCTTGCCAGGCAAGTGGCAGAACCACTGAGCTAAATCCCCTGGGCCTTCTAGTTTTACTTTGTTTCCCAATTTCTTTGCTGCAAATCCCTTGACTATGTATTTAAAAATAATAGGATGTTTTTGAGGAGGATGAACACAATATTCTCTATTCTCCACTGGGTCATAAAAAACCCACTAGATAAAGTGTACTCTGTATTAGCTAAAGTCATGATGTCACTAAGCTAGATGTCACTAAAGTTTTATAGGAAGTAGCAATTTATCATATCACATGCAGTAAATATTTCCTATATATTATCTAGAGGAATATTTGTAAATAATATTTTGTTTTATCAAAAGATAAATTGAAATGTATGTAATAACTCAATTTAACTTCAATTACCTGGTCACGAGAATTATTTGTAAGAAAATATGAAGATAAAATGTAAGCTAGAGACTAAGCCTTTTAACTCACAAACAGAACATTTTAAATTTAAAAGTAACCTTCAAATGGTGGATGGATATTTATTTATCACTTCTAAAGTTTCCAGCCCAAGTAGTGAAGAGCTGGGTAAACCCTCTTTATATTTGTCAGCAAAAAATTATTTCATTCACTGCTAAAATTCAGTCATTCCAAGGGTGAAAAAATAGCAGCTGTTCCTATGCCATAAATTTGCTATCTTTGTGGTTGAAGATGGAACATGGAAAATGCTCCAAACTGTGATGCAAGGGGGGCTCCATATTTAAAGCTTCACTGCCACAGTTGTTTCTGTTGACCCAAGCACATTTAGTCAATTAACCATCCTAAAGTTAAACATGATTTATACTAAATTACTTACACTAATAATTTTCAACCAACTAATTTTCTTGGCAACTAAAATTTCTAGGAAGAGTAATAAGAAATCCAAGATTTGGTTCATAATGTGAAGGAAACAGACAGAGAGGAAACTCAAATTGTTGTAGATATTTGGCAACTTGTACCACATTAATTTCTACTACATCTATATTCCTGTGGTCCCGTGAACCTCAACTCCAGTGGTCTCCTCAATTCGAAGTTGGTGTGGCCTGAAGAAGTTCCTTCCTTCTATGCTGCCTCAGAAATCCTCTCAAGCCAGTGAGTAGGGCCAACCTCAGAGCTCACCTGTTTTGCTTCCCTTCTCTCAGCAGTCATTGATCTTTGCCTAATGTTCAGTGTCTTCAAAATCATTGTTTCATAACTTTTATGTTTTTTGCTTGATGAACTTGGGAGGGTGAATCTAGTCCCTCTTTTTCATGTTGGTCTGGCATAGAAGTCTTGTTTTGTTTTAATCAAGCAGTTGGATTTTCCTGATTTGTATTTATTCTAAATCAACTGCCAGTATAATAACATTTTGAATTTTTAACTGTGGAGTGAGTTAGGAAATAATATTTTGTGGGGGGCCTTGTCCCCCCCCGCTAGAACTCTTGAGTGCCTTTTACGGGCATGTCTAAGCCTGCTGCAAGTCTACCCGGCAACAAGGAAGTAGCCCCAGTACCCTCCCCTTGCTCCCTCCCTCTAGCCCTACGGTATATATGCTGTAACAGCTTCCGCAATAAACGAGACTTGATCAGAAACCTGTCTTGTCTCCATCTCTCGTGTCCCCTGTCCTTTGTCATTCTCACTCCCCCTCTAGGGTCTCCGCTGACTTACCCGCGGGACGGGACAAGTGGCGCCCAACATGGGGCCCGAGAACGGGGGATCCAGTGAAGAACGCTGCTCGGGGGCCCAATAAAATAGAAGAGACAAATAAAATAGAAAAAAGAGGATTGCGTCTGACGTGAACCTGCTGTCTTTCCTGCACCTCGGTGAGTTGAGCAGCGATTATGGGACAGGTGATTAGCCAACATGAGTTGTTTGTAGAAGGTCTTAAAGAAACTTTACAGACACGAGGGGTAAAGGTTACAGTCAAACAGTTGTTAAAATTTTTTTGATTATATTAGAGATCTCTGCCCTTGGTTTCCCGCCGAGAGTACCATTGACGAGAGGAGATGGAAAAGAGTAGGGGAGGCCCTTAAAGATTATTATGCTACTTGTGGACCAGAAAAGGTCCTGATTACTGCATTTTCTTATTGAAATCTTATTAATGAAATTATCTCCCAAAAAATCAAAGATCTGCTGGTGGCTCAAGCCATCCAGGTCGGGGAGACAGCTCTCCGATCGGAGGAAGGGTCGATCATTCTCCCTCGGAGTGAGGACTTTGTAAACACCCCCTGAGATGCCAAGATGGCGCCGAGGCCCGAGCCCCTGCGGGATGGGACTTCCTCAAAGAATGAGGAAAAAGACTTGATGTCTTTTGATAGTGACGATGAGCCAGACCAAAAAAAAAAAAAAAAAAAATACAACCAATGAGGGTTTACAGGTGGGCTCTGCCTCTTCCAAGCCTTTTAAAGAAAAGCTTCGGCGCTCCTCAGCTTCCGCCCCCGCTCTTTCAGCCCCTGCCTCTGACCCCGCCCCACCTGTTAAGGAGGAACCGGCCTTGTACCCTTCCCTCCGCCACCTCAGACACCCCCCCTTGCCACAAAACGATCCGGGGGAGGCTGACTGGGCCAATCTTGAGGAGGAGACAGCCAGATATCATAATCCTGCCTGGCCACCTGTAGTCCAAGGTCCTCCTCCTTATGTTCCGGTACCCAACACGCCCAATGCTCCCACTTTGGCATGCCCTGCTGTTGATCCCCAAAACGAACTCCGGGACAAGATAAAATTTCTAAAAGAACAAATAAGATTAAAAAAGGAACACCAGGAACTTATTACCCAGCTCGAGGGCTTAAGAACAGACAAAACCCATGAAAATGTCCCTAGAGAGGACAAACTTAAGCCACGACTCCCCCATTAGAGGGGCGGCCCCTAGGGTGCCATCCGGGTCGGGAGTATCCCTAGAACTTGAAAATGCGGAAGCCTTTCCCGTAACTGAAACTACTGACACACAGGGACAGGCGTGGAGACACCACAGTGGTTTCGATTTTAAGGTCATTAAAGAACTTAAAACGGCCACAGCTCAATATGGGGCCATTACACCTTACACAATGGCCATTTTAGAATCGGTGGCAGAAAATTGGCTCACCCCAATCGATTGGCTTATGCAGACTACCGACTCCTGGCCAATTGCTCTCACTTCTTATACAGGCTTAATAGACAATCACTATCCTCCAAACAAACTTATTGACTTTGCCAATAGACATGAGTTCATTTTCCCAAAAGTCACTTCCTGTTCTCTTCTAACAGAAGCCCTATTAGTCTTTACAGATGGTTCTTCTACCTGGATAGCTGCCTATGTGTGGAACAATAACATTGTCCAATTCCAAACCAGCTGTTCTTCAACCCAAATAACCGAGCTACATACAGTCATAGCAGTCTTTTCTGCATTCCCTGAACAAGCCTTTAATCTCTTTACTGACAGTGCTTACATTGCTCAATCTGTTCCCCTATTAGAGACATGTAGATTGATAAAACACGCTTCTCAAACTGGTGGTCTTTTTATTCAATTACAAGATCTAATCAAAAAAAGATCTAAGCCCTTTTTTATTGGGCACCTTCGTGCCCACTCTAACCTACCCGGCCTACTTACAAAAGACAACCGGTTAGCAGATCTGGCCACAAGACCTCAGGCTTCTGCCTACTCTCTAAGTATTGATGCCTCCATTCAGATTGATCAGACATGAAAGGCACACCAGTTACATCACTTCAGTGCCCACACACTTCGCCTCATGTATAAACTTACTAAAAAACGAGCTAGACAAATTGTTAACACCTGCCCTATGTACACCCTCCATCTTCCCACACCTCATCTAGGAGTTAATCCTCATGGCTTAATTCCAAATGCCCTATGACAAATGGATGTCACACATTACCCTAAAGTTGAAAATCTTAAATATATACATGTCAACATTGATACATATAGTGGATTTATATTTGCAACCCTACAATCTGGGGAGGCTACTAAACATGTAATTGCCCACCTTCTAGTTGCCTTCTCAGTACTTGGATGTCCACAACAAATTAAAACAGACAATGGTCCAGGCTATACCAGCTCTGGTTTTTCAAAGTTTTACAAACAATTAGATATAACACACATAACGGAAATCCCATATAATCCACAAGGACAAGACATTATAGAACGAGCCAACCTCACACTCAAAATTACATTAGATAAAATAAAAAAGGGGGAATGGTACCCTATCAAGGGGTCACCCAGAAACCTAATATCACATGCACTATTTATTCTTAACTTTTTAAATTTGGATGCTAAGGGATTATCCACAGCTAACGATTTCTGGCAACCAGAGACACAAAAACAATTTGCCTCTGTGATGTAGAGAGACCCCCTGGACCACTCATGGCATGGGCCTGACCCCGTATTCATCTGGGGCCGAGGGTCAGTGTGTGTTTACTCCAAGGAAATGAAGTCGGCCAGGTGGCTTCCAGAACGCTTAGTAAAACAAGTTGATAAGCGTGTTGATGATGCCGATGACCTAACATTGTCCAAGTTCAACCAGTTAACAATGGAGCCTACAATTATAATCTAATAATCATAAAGAGAATAGTATAATTCAATTTGGCCAGTTATATTTGAGTGCACCCTAATGTTATACACTGTCTCATATGTTTGTCTATTGTCTGTTGTTTGTGTTCGTACAGTTGAGCTCAATATGTTCCTTCCTTTTCAAAGGATATGCGCCTATTGTTAAATTGACTTACAGATAAATATTATTAAATTAAAGACATGCCTTCCTTCCCAGGTTGCTAATTGATCAAAGTGCCACTGAGATTTATTTTATGAAAGTAATGTGTATTGTCACCTACATGCAATAATCAAATTGCAATTGACAGTTGTAAAATAAAAAGATATATATTCTTAATTGTTTGTCAAAATGAATATAGATGGGGACTCCCTTTGATGAATATAGAAGTGACCACCCAGAAAATGATTATTCTGGTCTTAATTCATTAAAGGGACCCCCTAGTAAATTTTATATTATAATCTTATGGGAGACACATCACAACAAATATTATCTAAATATGTTATAAATTGATTACATTGGTTATTCTTGATATTTAAGCACTGATTATGTTGTTACAAAATATTTACATTGGTTAAGTTTTAAATATGTTATTGTAATATGTCCACATTGGTTATCTTCAAAAACTTGATCAGGTTAGCCTAACTCTCTTATCTACAGCCCAGCCTTGCTTACATTGCAGGACAAAATTTTGCTTACAGGTTAAAAAGATGACATCCCTGAATCTGTTGCATGGTCTGTTGCTGTTCCTGGCACCGCTAACAAAAAGCGGATTTCAACCAGTTAACAAAGAACAACTGCTCATTGCCCTGTATGGTAACCCCTGTGACTGTGCTGGGGGTTCTGGCGGGGCTGCACCCACAAATTACACTCGTAGTACTGATTGCGGCAACAAGATTGCCTACTTGGTTTATGAGGCCATGCTAGCAGAAGGATATAACCAAAAATGGGATTGCATCACTAAGCCTAAAGTCATACCAACAGTCAATGGCGAACCAGGGCCATGCCCTGCTAATTGTGCCAAGGCCACAGAGATGCATTCTACCTGTTACACTGAAGCCCAACAATGTATGCATTCCAATGAAAAAATATATCTAACTGCTGTTCTACAAAAAACTTACAGGGGCTCCGTCGGAGGTGACTGGGACTTTTCCAGCCCCACTGGATATCCTAAATTTGGCCAAGCCTCCTGCAACGGCAGTCCTGGCAAAGATGCCTGCTGGCCGCCACAGGCCCCAATTCATATATCTGATGGTGGTGGGCCTTCAGATCAGCTCAGGGAAGAGCGAGTACAAAAATAGCTCGAGACTATCATCCAAGAGATGTACCCCTCCCTAAATTATCATCCACTGGCCCTTCCCAAACCTCGAGGCCCAGACCCTGATGTCCAAACCCTGAGTGTCTTAGAGGCCACTTATCAATTGATCAATACATCCAACCCAGCCTTTGCTGTGGATTGTTGGCTATGCTTGACCCTTGGCACACCCCTGCCCCTCGCCTTGCCAGTTGTCGACCAAACTGACTATGCCAACAGTTCTAGTTACAATTACAGTTTTTCTCTGCTCTTCAGGGTCCAGCCAGTACAGTGCAATGCTTCAGCTTGTTATCTAAGTTCGGGCCACAATGATAGCTTCGATATACCTGTCAGAGTCCAAAATTCCTCTCTTGCTCTGTAATGCTTAATGGCTCTGCCGCCATTTGCCCTGCCCCGGGTCACGTGCTCGTCTGTGGAGGGAGCTTGGCATTCACCTCCCTCCCCACTAATTGGACTGGGCTGTGCGTGGTGGCGACTGTCCTCCCGGACATCACCCTCATTCCTGGAGATGAGCCGGTGTCCTTGCCCAGCTTTGACTATATCGCTGGGCGACATAACAGGGTCGTTTCACTGGTCCCCCTGCTCGTGGGGCTGGGGGTGTCTGGTGCCCTTGCCACTGGCTCTGCTGACATCTGAGTGGCGTTACACTCCTATGCCAAATTATTCAACCAGTTGATTAATGATGTTCAAGCTCTCTCCAACACTCTTACAGATATACAAGATCAGATCGATTCTTTGGCTGAGGTGGTCCTTCAAAATAGAAGGGGCCTGGACCTCCTCACGGAGAAACAAGGAGGGATTTGCATAGCCCTAAATGAACATTGTTGTTTCTATGCCAATAAATCTGGGATCGTCAGGGGAAAAATTCACGAACTTCAGGAAGATCTAAACAGACGAAGATAAGAATTCGCTCAAAATCCCCTCTGGACTGGCCTCAATGGTTTCCTCCCTTATCTTCTCCCTTTGCTGGGACCCTTATTGGGCCTACTTCTGCTCATTTCTTTGGGGCCCATAATATACAACAAAATCTTGGCCTTCCTTAGAGCCCAGATAGAGGCAATAAAAACAGCACCCATACAGGTCTACTATCATAGATTGACAATGGCTGACCAGGACAAATTCCAGACCGTCGATTAGGTCCTTGCTGTGGCAAAGTGTTCTTGCCCCACCTGGTGAGTGGGCTGGCAAGCCAATGACGGGCAACTGAGCAAGCGTGCCATGCAATGAGAGAGCCCTCATGCGCCGCCTAAGACAGGTGCCAGAGCCTTGATTCTCTGGTTAACCAATGACGGGTAAGGTGCACGGTACAGACACATATGTCGCTCTGACCCAAGACAGGCTCAGCGCCCACAGGCTTGGCTCTCCTGACGCCTTTCTAAAATTATAATTTTAAAGGGAGGACCTGTGGGGGGCCTTGCCCCCCCCCACTAGAACTCTTGAGTGCCTTTTACGGGCATGTCTAAGCCTGCTGCAAGTCTACCCGGCAACAAGGAAGTAGCCCCAGTACCCTCCCCTTGCTCCCTCCCTCTAGCCCTAAGGTATATATGCTGTAGCAGCTTCCGCAATAAAGGAGACTTGATCAGAAATCTGTCTTGTCTCCATCTCTCGTGTCCCCTGTCCTTTGTCATTCTCACTCCCCCTCTAGGGTCTCCGTTGACTTACCCGCAGGACAGGACAATATTTATTTTCCTTTCCCATAGATATTAATTTGTTCCAGCACGACTGCTTAAAAAGACATTTTTTTCTTTCTTTTTCTTTTCTTTTTTTAATTACATAATTCCTTGGTTAGAAATCAACTAGCCATGGATATGTGGGTCTAGCTTTGCAATCAGTATTCTGTTCCATTGACCCATTTTTCTTTATTAATTCAGATATTCTTTCATTTATTTTCAGACTACTATGTTTTTAATGTAATCATATATATACACATATATAGTTAGATTTATTGTTAGGTACATGAGATCTTGGATTCTATAATAAATAGTAAGTTAAATATTTCATTTTATAATTGTTAGCATATAAAAGTACATTTCATTTAGTTCTGGTAGTATTTTAATAAATATCATAGGTTTTTCTCATGTGTAATCATTTCATTTCATGAATAATGATATTTAATCTCTTCCTTTCTCATAGTCTTGTATGTAAGTAATTTTCATACATATAGACAAGAATTGAAAACCTTTTTCCTGTTCTAGCTTTAAAGGAAGAAGATCAAGTTCTTCAACCCTGAGTATGATGTAACATTTTATATCTAATATATCCATTGAAGTCTTCCTTTCTCTTCCTACTTCGGTAAAAGTATTAACATAAATGAGTGTAAAATTTCCTCATATACTTTTTCTGTATAAATTAAAATAATTATAAGATTATTTTATCCTTTATGTTATAGAAAGTTGAAAGTTATCCTGTTTGACTTTTTAATATCAGATATTCATAGGATATAACTTACTTGATCATGAAGTATTCTTTTTATTTGTTGTTGTATTTGATGTACAGTTATTTCATCATGAATTTTGTATCCATGTTTGTGAGAACTGTTTTACAGCTTTTTCTTTCTGCTAACTTTTGACCACTATACTATAGTAATATGAATGTCCTAAAATATGTTGGTAAATATTCCTATATTTCTTCCTCTTCTTTGTTGTTTCTTGAAATGTATGTAAGTTTTGATTCATTTCTTTCTTCTTTTTTTTCTTGGGACTGGGGATCGAACTCAGGACCTTGCGCTTGCAAAGCAGGCAGTGGCACCACTGAGCTAACTCCCCGGCCCTGATTCATTTCTTTCTTAAATGTGATGAAATTATACAGTGAAGACTTCTAGGCCAAGTGTTCATTGTAGAAAAGCTTTTAACCACACATTTAATTTCTTTGGCATATAAACATTCACTTAATTTAAATTTTTGTGTGCATTAGTGCTAATAATTTTTATCTTTAAAAGAATTTGTATATCTTGTCTAAGATCTCACTCTACTAGGCTTTGTAATGATAATTTTTGTTTTTATGTTACAGTTTATATTATTTGTATTTATTAACTCTAGAAATTAGCCAAATTGTTAGACTTTTAAATTAATTAAACATGCTGATTTTCTGTTAATTTTATTTCTATATATTTGTATGTAAATAAATTTTATTGGTAGGATGAAGCTATCATGTAAGCAATTTACATTTTTGAGAGTAGCATCAAGTTCAAAGTTTATGCACTATTTGTATGTCTTTGATTTCTGTTTATTTATTATTACTCTTCTATTTTTTAAATTTTTAAAAAATTTGTGAGTACATGTTTGCAGTAAATAATGATTATATTCACTGTAGGGGACTGGTATATGTACATAACACATTTCAATTCCTTTCTATTTCCTTCAGCCTCCACCCCTTTTTATTTTTGCAGCATCAGATTCATTTATTTATCTTAAAATAATTTATGAAGTTGATTATCATATATACAGGTTGAAAAGTAGACTAAAAATCCATGAGGTCAATCTGTCTTAAAGTATACCTTGACTTAGTACAATTGTCTTATGTATTTCATATGTTCTTTGGCCTATTAGTCTGGTATTCTATTTATTTTTGAGGATACCTTGTTCTTCTTTTCTTAGATTCATAAATAGAAACTTCTGTCATTGACTTCTTTTCTTTTTCTTTTTGATTTTGAGTATTTAGACGAATAGACTTTTGCTACATCCCATACATATTTGAGACGCTTTAGTTTTATTTTTTTCAGTTTATGCATTTTTTTGTTCAAGTAATTTTCTAGTTTACTTCTGTTTCTTTGACCCCTAAATTTTTAAATTTCACATGTTTTGGATATTTTTCCAATGTAATTAATTTGTGATTATTTATTTCTAATACTTGTGTGGATGAAGAATATATTCTACATAATTTCAGACATTTTATATATGAGATTATTTATGGCATAGCATATTTTCTATTATTAATTTTGCATGTGAATTTGAAAAAAATATGTATTAAGTATAATGCTTCAGTGTCAATTAGTTTAAATAAGTAGAGTTCAAATCTTCTATTAAGTACATGTTCATTGAACGTAGTACCTTTTTGATAAGGTTATTGATTTACCATTTTGGGATATCCCTCTTTGTCTACTTATCTTCTTTTCTTGAATTCTTTCTTCCTTGAGAATAATAAAGCTATGTTAGATTTATTGTACTTACTGTTTGTATATATATCATTTTCTGCACCATTAACTTTCAAATATTTACTAGCTTTATATTTGCCATATATATATTGCAAATAGGATCTACTCAGCCTTGTTTTTTCTCCATCTTGTAGTCTATTAATAGATATATTTAGACCATTTACATTAATTGTAATTATTGACAGTTTAGAATTTCAATATACAGAAATATTTTTTGTTTATCCAGTTGTTTGGTTTTTCTTCTCTCTTTCTGAATTTTAGTTGAATCAAGTATTTTTTATTTTCAAATTTAATATTTCATTTTATCTCCACTATTTTTTTTATCTCTACGTGTGTGTGTGTGTGTGTGTGTGTGTGTGTTTGTTTGGGTATATCTGTGTCTTTTTGCTTAGTGCTTACTATAAAATACAGAGTAATATGTATTTTTTTATCACAATCACCTTCAAATAGTAATGCAAGTCTTCAAAAGACTTACAACAATACAATTCAACATATCATATTTGTATATATATTAAAACCCCCAAATATGCTATATTTTGTTTTTAAACATTGATTGTATAGATATTTTGAGAAATTAATTTTGCCTTTTACTGTAATATTTTTTCTAACGCTCATGACTCCTGAATATCCGAAGTTCTTTTATTATTAAAAATATTTTTTCTGGATATAAAATACTATGATCAGTTTAGTAATTTAAAGGTTCATTTTCCTTTTATTTCCTGGCTTTAATTTTTTTCCAGATGAGGAGTCAGCCATCTCAGTATTGTTCTTCTTATTTGTGTAATGCATCTTAGTTTTTTGCTTTGTTTTATTTTTTATTTATTTACTTTTTTAAGACTGCTTTTTTCAGTGCTAGGAATTGAACCCAGGCTACCAAGCTAGGCAAGAACTCTACCATTGAGGTACATCCCAGCCTTCTCACACTACTTTTAAGATCTATTCTTAGGTATGATTTTTTTTCTTCATATGTATACAGCTCTGGCTTTATTAATCTTCTGATATCTATGGTATAATTATTTTCTTAAATTTTGGAAAGCTTGAACCTACTTTTGTTTTCAAATATTTCTTCCATTTTCTCTTTTTATCCTGAAACTATTACATGATTTTTTTTTTTTTTTTGTACCAGGGATGGAACTCAGGACCTTATGTTTGCCAGGCAGGTAGTGGCACCACTGAGGTAAATCCCAGGCTCTATTACATGAATGTTATTTGCTGTTGATCTATAAGTATTAAATGTTCCTTTCTTTTCTTTCCATTTCTTCTCTCTCTCTCTCTCTCTCTCTCTCTCTCTCTCTCGGCTTCATGTCAGATGAAGTGATTTCCTCTGTACACAGTAAAACCTATAAAATGATTTACTCATTTCTGGTAACATATTTTCCTTTTTATTGCTCCCTTTTAGTTATTTTTCAGAGTTATATTTCTTCATTAAAATTTTTCATCTCTTCACACATGTGGTCCATTTTTTCTACTACATCCTCTAATATTTTTTATCATAATTATCTTGTGCTCTGGCAATTCTAACATTTACACACTGGCACTATTCCAGAGATAACTTTGTGTGGTACAGTAAAATCACCAGCTCTCAAATAAAGGGAATTTAATCTATAGTAGATAGTTCTGCAGCAAGATCTCTGGAAAACAACTGATTTTTGGCATAGTTAAGTAATCTTTCTCTGCCATCTCCCTGTTCCTTCAACTTTGGAAGGGTAGCTGCATTGCAATGTATGAAGACTGGAATGTCTTGGCTCATCTCATGCACTACCTTCTTATGTCTCATCTTATGTACAGCCTTCTGAAGTTACTTGATTTTTGGGATGCCTCCTATTACTCAAGAAGACCTCTTTCAACTCTGCTGTCAGCCTTTAGTGTATTTGTGCAGACCTGTAAGATAGAGTTGTTGATGGGTGCAGACATGTTCTTCGTCTAGAATTTCTTAGAATTATACTTTGTTTGGCAATCTGCCTATGACTATTAGAAATTCACTAACGATTTAGTTGATTCCTTCTTATAGTCTTAAAAAAGACTCCTTCCACTCCAATAGAAATAAGAGTAGGTATCTTTCTTAAGAATGAAGGGCTTGTCATTTTTTTTTACTTTAGTTCAAGTAAGGTTCTTTGCCTTTTCATTTCTTTGGTGGGTTACAAACAATAATGATGATTTAAAAGCTTGATTGTTTTGCTATGGTAGAATCTATAAGAGCTCAGCTAGAGTTTTATATTTCTTGGCAAAATTTTTTCTTCAAATTGTCTCATCTTCTTACAGCTAAAACTAGAGACTTATGACAAAGTATCAGACTTATAGATAACCTCTATCAATGAAAGAATCTAAGAGTCAGCAGGTTACAATCACTATTACAGTATCTAAGTGTGACTTTCTCCACAAACTGCCCTTCCATTCTAGGGTGCTCATGCTTAAATTACACATGCTCTAATTTTTTAAGTTTTGTTTATTCTTGCCTAGAGGCTTCCAAACTCCAATCATACAAATGGAACCAATGACAAATGTGCTAGATTTCTTTGACCAGGATCCACCAGGACAACCTTGTAAACAGCTTGTAACTGTAAAACTATACAATAAGACTTCTATGTTGGGATTCTGAAGTCCTCTGTACCTTCTCCTTATCCAGACTCAAAGCTATATGGCTACCAAGATGACAATGCCTGGAACCTATTGAGGGCCTTTAGATAGACCCTCTGTAGAGTAACTCTAACTGCTGATCACAACTATGACCCTCTTCAGCTGGAAGAGGCCAGAATGGTCTTAGCCCTTTGCCCCCTCACAGCAGTACTTCTTCAGAGGGGGGAATATTGCAGTTAGGTAAGTTAATTAGATATCTTGTATGCAGTTAGACAGGAGCAACCAACAAGGAGAACAATTGAAGCTCACTCACTGATTAGCATTATAAAAAGAAGAGGAGCTATTTCCCTTAGAGATAGATAGCAGTGATTGATATTCTAAATAGGTATCAATCACTTGGGTGGGGGGCTAAGGTTTTAACCCAGCCTTTCTTGGAAATATCCCTGACCCACCCTTACTGAAAATCCTTGTACAGTTGCTACAAGACTTGCCCCCCCCATTAAACCCTATTTAATCAATATTACCTGGGGGATTGTACTTGTAATCTTTTTTTTTTGATACTGGGTATTGAACTCGGGTCCTTGCACTTGTGCAGCAGGCAGCAAAACCACTGAGCTAAATCCCCGGCCATGTACTTGTAATTTTATTGGTTGGTCATGGTTTTGCCCCACCTCATGCCCACCTCTTAAATTTTCACTGAGTCTTATAGTTTTGTTCCACTTTGTACCCGCCTCACCACATGGCTTTGCTGTATAAAACATCTTTGAAAAGTGGGGTGGGAGGGTCAACCCACTTTCTGGTCCCCTTTCTGTCTCTTTTAGACAGAAGCTTTCTTTCTCTCAATAAATTTTTCCTACTCTTAAAAAAAATAAAGCTTGTTTTGGTTGTCATGGCAATGGCAAAATTCTTTATTGATTTTAATATAAAAATCTGATAGTATTTCTTAGAATATATTTTAAAAATATTACCAGTAAAAAATGATGACAATTGAATACCTGTTGTCTCATTGTATCAAAATAGAACCAAAATGTAAATGTAACCAAAATAGAAAGGAAGTTGTCTGTCCAAAATCTCAAAAAGGAAAAAGCAAGAAGTTGGTTTTCCCAGTACTGGGGGAAATGAGATAAAAGGCTCAGCTGAGAACAGACAAGTATTTCAATGCATATATGTGTTTATTCTATGGTATATTATTCATTTAATGATATAGCAAATATTGATTGAAGTATATATGAAATTTTGTCAGAGATATAGGTGTATAAAAAGCAAGAGAATAAATTGCTCACATGCAGCATTATAGCGGTCAATGAATGTTAGCTTTTGTTTTATTTTGTTTTAATTTCTCATATCACTGACACAGTGCTTGAAGATATAATAAAATGAGATAACAGAGAGCCACTATAGAACTCATTCAACCACTTTTTTGACTGGTGACTGAATCAAATTGGTGTTAGTTAGCAGCTATAAAATTGTAGACTCTGGCTTAGAAGAAAACCCTTGGAGGTGAGCAGAGTTGAGGCAGCAACTGTACCAGTGCCTGCCAAGATGTGATGTCATATCTGTATTAGCATTATGGCAAGAATAATTAAGGAACTCAGTGAGAATTTTTAAGAAGGAGAAAAACAGAACTGGCACAATTGTAAAGAAGGTGGCCAGATCCACTGGGCAATATTTGAACGTAAACTTCTAAAAATGGGAGGTTTTGTTAACATCTCTAGACTTTTTTTTACCAAGTAGATCCCACTCCTTAAAGCCCATTTTCCTTAGAGCTAGTAATTTTCCTTAGCTTCTTAAGTGGAAAACATTATTTTGTCTAGCTAATATACACCTTTTATTTTAGTTTGATTTTTAAAATACTCGAAAATTTCAGAATTCCAGTGAGCACTGGTAATATAAAAAAATAAATGAGACAAAGTCTCTAATAGGAGAATAAATTATGTAAACAAATAAACACAATGTTTAGTCCAATTCTTTTAGGATGGACAGGATTACAGTTAAAATGACTGGTTTAGGCAATTGTAATTTAATGACATCATTGATTAACAACTTCATAAACTGGTAATTTTAACATCTAGGCCTGATGGACCATACCTGTAATCCCAGGCCTCAGGAGGCTGAAGGAGAGGTATTGTACTTGTAAGGCAAGTCTGGGGTATGAAGGGAGTCCAAGGCTAGGAAACCAGAGAGGGAGTGTAAAACAAAACAAAACAAAAAAATGAACAACAACAAGCAATGCACCCTATTGCTATTTCAGCAACCATTCACTCAATGTTTATTATGTCTTTGAAAAGTAGCACCAATTCACCCATCAGCTTTTTAAATCTGAATCCATATTCATGTAGCAACCATTCTAATTTCCATCTTATCTTTGGGAAGACAGCAAGCCAATCACTTAATAGAAATATTATAATTTTGGAAATTATATTTTTTCAGAAAAAATAAAAGTTCTGGCATTTAGGGAAGATATTTACAAACCTGTGAATTTATTAGTAATGTGAACTAAACATTTCTAGCTTGATCAGATAAAAATTTTAAAAAATTAAGTCACCAAATGGGCTGAAGTGTAAAGTAATTGTTTAAGCAAGTATCTCCTCCTTAGTGTTGATGTCATGTGTGCGTCCACGTCAGTCCTAAACCCTTACTTCCATATTTCATAAGCAATCAGTTTCATATGTAGTAGCAGCCACAACATTCACTGGTAGCTTTATTTAATTTATCAATGAGACAGGTTACCTGTGAAACATGAAATTTATGATATCTAACTGATGTTTATTGCATTTTTTCATTAGAAAAAAATAAGATAGTTGATTACCTATATTGAAATATTTTATTAGTTGATCACAGGGATTAAATCTCATTTCACAATGTATTTGTACTTAGATAAAATTTAAAATAAATTTTGAAGCCTGTAAAATGAGATTTAAAGTATGCTAAGCACAGAAAAGGAAAACTCTGAGAATATTTTCAGTAATATATTGCTTTGCCCCATGATAAAAAAAAAAAATAAAGAAATAGATTTCACTAGGAAGCAAAGAAAAAACACCCACATACTATTCTGACTCAGAATGAAAGAACACAAAGAAAACAAAAAGTACTTTATCTTTTGAATTACTAATAATATTGAACCTAAATAACTGATAAGAGAGAGAAGCTAGTGCTCTTGTCTTTTCAAAGTGTACTTCTTGTGATGTCAGAGCAACCTGAGAAGGTCAGAGCTTCTGATCATTCTCACTGGCTGGAAAGCAACAGAAAATTGCTTTTAATAGTGAGATTAAAGGAACATATGGCTAGTAACCTTAGATAAAAAAGAATTAGATTTCTGTTTTAGAAAGATAATTTTTATCAAAGGCAGTGAAGGACTTGAGGGAAAAACTGTTAATTTAGCTTTTTGGGTAGGCAAATTGGTATATAAACATAATACATATTATATTCTTATACAATTACATGTAGTAAAATTATATGGAATCTATATTAATTATATTTTCATAATAGTATATAATATGTATGTAACAATTTTACTAGATGTAGTTTTGAAACTGATTATAAGATTTAAAGAACCATTTAAGAGGCTTAATTTTTGTTATTGTTAAAAGATAAGTATTGAGGGCATTTTTTATCACTTTAATCTTCATAGTGCTAATGAAACCAGTGACTCAGGAGTCAGATTAAGTTTTGAGGGTGAATTTAACTGACCTTCACATTTTTGAAGGATATTGCAGCCCAAACGATAATTTCTATGAGATTGGAATTTATAATTTTCTTAACAATAGTAGAATCTTTGCAAAGATTAGTCATCAGAAATGAAGAACTTTAGAGAATAGTAAATCATTTACATAAATATTTAAAAGTACAATCAGTAATAAATGTTTTATAGGTCCGCAGTCCAAGTGAAGAGCTTTACTCCAAATGAAAATCTAATGCCCATACCAAGTAGATGCATTACTTTCCATTTCCAATTTTAATGACAGAAAGTTGTTTCATAGAGGAAAAAAAATAATCCATAGTTGCAGTGGAAAGAGAAAGTGATACAATGAGTACATTTGAAATGGAAATTGTGAGCTATTTCTGGAGAACAAGATTTTATTGACAAATAATTCAGATCGAGAGAAAACAGGAGGAGTCTAACATAGTTCAAGTAGCCTTCTTAGTTATGTTGGGGAAAGTTCCAAATTCAGTTAGCAAGCACGAGGAAAGGGAGTTTGTGTGACAGTAATTTGGGTAATTATTTGGTCTGTCTGCCAGCTAACAGGACCAATGTGGTTCTCTACAGCCTCCTCACTGCATGAATGACAGCAATGACATTTATTCCCCAGCTTAAGGCAGAGAATTAAAAAAAAAATCCTAAATAGGTTGCATAGGATGGACTAGCACACAGGGCATAGCACTTGTCACTTGAGACAGAAGCAAAGTTGGATTTCAGGTACATCAAAGCTCTACAGCCATACAGAGCAGATTCAAAAAGAAAATCCTCTCAAATCAGGACAGAAATATGCTGAAATACTCCATTCCCAGAATAATATTGCTGTTTTGGCATTTGGCAATCTGTCTCCTTTCCCTTTGGCCACACATCCTAAAATTATGCCTGCTGATTTGTATGTCTTTACCTATTTACAAACATTCTTTGCTTTGCCAAACTTTAGTCAGGCTCCTGAACCTTTTCCTACATCTATCTGTGTCTTTGTAAAATGTACTTTTGACAAAGAATCCTGTTGAGTCATTTTAACCAAAGCCTCTCTCCCCACTTTCTAGATATCTGATCATTCTCAATATCTGATCAGCTTCCTGATTCTCCACTTTCTCAGATGATATCTAATTACCCTGACCTGTCTTTAACAAGAATCCTGTTAGGTTGGTTTTGCTAGAACCTGCCCTGATGTTTCCTTTTAGTAATTTTTCTCCTTTGGCTTCCAGTCTTCTTTATGGCTCTACATTCCCATTTGGCCAACTTATATTTAGAGTTGTGCTCGATCTTTTCCCCACTGCAGGATCCCTTTGCAGAGGTCTTTGTATCTATTGGGATGATCTTTGGTAAAAATCTTTCTTATAGTGCTTAATAAATATCATTGAATAATTTTCTTTAATCATTACATAGAGAAGAATGCAGCCTGCTCTTTCCAGGGAAGAACTTTTTGGGGAGATAGAGTTATATCATGCAGAAAGATACCACAGCTATCCTATTAAGTCAGTTGTGTTCTTTATTCATTAGTTGTGAATTGCCAATGAAATATTAGAGAGTTTAAGACAACCAGTAATCTAAATGCTGAGAAAGAGCTAGGGAAAAGAGAAGTAATTCAGTGAACAAAAGAAAACTTGAAAAATAATTCGGATTACATATCAGAAAGATTGAGTACACATGTGTACTTTAAAGAAGTAAAGAAAAACAACAGAAAACCAAGCCCCTATTAAAATCAAGCAAAAATTTTTGTCATTAGGCATATTTTATGAAAATGTATAATAAAAATCAGTTGAAAAATTCCTTATCAAATTAATGATATATTTTGAAAAACAAAGATGCTAAACTCACAAAATAGAATAAAAACATGGGAAATGTGAATGGAAAAGTGAAGATAATTGTAAATCAATTCAAGAATTCTGGTATCTTTCTAAGAGTTTTAGAAAAAGAATGTGAGTAAAACAAAATGTAGAAATAGGAGTTTGCTTTAAATGTCAGAAAAGCAGGAACAGTTTACTCATAGTTTGTGACATGAAATCTTTACTCACATTTTCTTTTCCATTTCATTTCCATTGTCTTATTTAACGTTTGATTTCTTCTACTGTAAGAGACCTCAAACTTCTTGTAGTAAGAAAATTATACAACTTAGGTTAATAAAAAATATTTAGTGCCTTACCTAAATGGAAAAAAACCAGTAAGTTGAAGCTTTTGTATTTTTCAGAGAAGTAAATGAAAATAATTTGTGATCCTCAACTTTTTATAGGAAAAGTTACTCATTTCTGTGCCAGAACCTTTATCATTCCAATGATTTAATTAGATGGATTGGTAGTTAGTGGAAAAATATGATCAACCAAGACTTTTCAAGAAGGAATGAAATCTTCTCTGGATTAAACATTCAACTTGCATAGTTTTCTACTTATGCCCAAACAGGAAAGATAAACACAGATAAAGAAGGGCAATGTGGTGCGAGAAGGATGAAAGGAGACTGCAGTGTAGCTGTGACAAGTGTGGTAGCCTAATTTGTCACTAGCATGTTTATGAGTAAAGGGAAAACAGGATGCTGGTGAAGTCTGAGAACAATATGGTGTGCCTTTTCATCTTCAAGGATTGTGGATTTCCATAAATTATTTTTAGATTAAGGTATTTAAATTGATGACACAAAGCAATGACAAATCTATGAATGAGTCAGTAAACTGATGAGCAAGCTTTATTAAGTACATTGTATTGCAGAAGACTTTGCTGGCTATTTTAAGAAAACATTGTCAATATCAATCCTGATTACTTACTACCTGCGGGAATGCACTGGTGACATTTAGAGCTTTGAAAATAAAGCCAATCCTGTTTCAAGCTTTTTTTGTTACATTTTCTTTGTAAATTCTTATCATCACAATATTTAGAATTTAGAGCTTATAACTTAATGATACATTTTACATTGTATCATGAAAAATAATTTTATAATACTGCTTATTTAGATAAACATAAAATGTAGAATATAATAGGCTATTTTATGTTTCATGGCATCCAGTTACATTTAGTTGGACTTAGTAGAATTGATTTTCATGACCCTTCACTTTGATTGTGTAGAATTGGCTAGCAAACATTAAAAAATGAGGAAGAGGTTCTGTGTAGCTTTAACCTATGCTACAAACAAAGAATAACTTTTTTGAAATTCTGATGTAGAAAACCTTGATATCCATCCCAGAGGCTGTTTTCTGCATCTTTGTCAAAAGCAAAGAGGCTTAGTTGAAATGGCAATAAAAGACTTACACAAGGCATCAATTCTGAGAAAAGGAATTTGTACTCAGAGGTACTTCAATGCACTGTTTGAAATCCAGACAGTATTTTAGAGGGCTTTTCAGTTTTATTGTTTGTATTTGTATTAGTCACTTTTATGTTGCTGAGACAAAATATCTTACATACACAAAGGAGGAAAGGTTTATTTTGGCTTATGGTTTTAGAGATTTCATTCTGTGGTTAGCTGGCTCCAAGGCAGAAGCATCATTGTGGAAGAGCATGGCAGAGGAAAGATGTTCAACCATAGAATCTAGGAAGCAGAGATTGAAAGAGCACAAGAAAAAGTATGCCCTTTAGTGTACACCCCCAGTGACCTACTTTCACCAGTTAGGCCCTACTTCTTAGTAGCATATGGAGCTAGATGTTAAAGCCACATGGTTGAATCACTTTTCAAAATCCCCACCTCCGAATACATGACCTTTTGAAGGACATTTTTGATCCAATGCATAACATCACTTAAGGAAAAATTGTCAACATTTAAATAAACCTTGTGTTTACTGGTACATAATTTTTTAATCATTTGGACATAATGTTCTACCCTTCTGCTCATAGTACTAAGGAAAGTTGACCTCTTACAAAAAGCCTTTCTTCACCAATGGAAAGTTGTATTATGATTTCCTTTCTCTGCACTCATCATGTTTGCAGTTTTTCCTTCTGTAAATGAGGCTGCCAAACTTGATGATCTTGGTACCTGTTTCAGTTCTGATGCCCAAAAGATTCATCAGATTGCTTTGTATTTTATCTCTCCCCATAACCTGTATTTACTAGCATTATTCATTAGTGTTTGCACAGATGTCTAATTGCCTAATGTTTGTGTCTCCATTGTCTAATTTATACTAAAACTTCTTGACAGGCAAGAACCATGTTGTACTTGTTTGATTCCAGCATTCTATCTATTGAAATCTGTGGTGGGAAAAAATATCGAATGTATGCAAGTGTTCATCAATAAGTGAATGGTATGGTTTTCAAATTCATAGACACACAAAATATTCATGAATGGGATTGTGGGAAAGTGGCTGAAAGAAAATAGGACAAGGGGAATGGGGAGAGTAGGGACACTTATTTTAAACTAAGATATCCATTTTCTTAGACTTTAATGTGTCTCAATGTTTTATCCAAATATGCCAAAGTAAAGGAAGCAGGGCATAAATCTTCTACCTAATAACACATTCAATATTTATTTCATTTGCTATTTTTCCAAAGAGTTTGAGAATTTCCAAGAGTAGAGCCATTAATCAGTGACAGAAGAGACAAATGTACTAAGGAAAGAGAAAAACTGGTAATATTTCTGAGTTTTCTTGAATATGTCCTAGAAAAACGATATATGGGGTTACAGAGAATGCCTATAATTGAAATCATGTCCATTCACAAGTCCATGAAAGCATCAGAATGTGGAATACTAGTCTTAATGTACAAATTAATTTAAGGAGTTTATGATTGCAGTACTTGAATTAGATTTAAAAGTCCTTGTGCATCACTGTGTCTAGTGATCTATTCCAGGTCTGTTGGGCTAAAAATTACATAAGAAAATATCAAAGGATCATATATAGTTATTTTTTCAGTCATCTGATTCCTGCCTCCTTCTTGTTTTCTGTACCACCCATCATCATCAGGCTGGTAAATATAAGTGTAATTGTATTAAAGAGACATTTGGTAGATAATTTTCATGTCATTTGAAAACTGACTCAGATGACTGTTTCTCATTATTATCATCTGGGTGACCCTCATAAATTACTTTAAATCATTATTTAGAGGACATGTCATCTGTGAATAGTCCTCTATCATCTTCCTGCGTATGGTTCCTCTTCAATCTGGGACAACTGCCACACACTGGGCAATCAGGTGTCATTGTAGAACTTTCTATTTCCATCTATTTCAGTGTGTTTATTACTTGTTCATCTGTTAAGCTCCCTGTAAACCCAGCATATCATATGTATTTAGTGTATAAGATCTGACAGGTGTTCTAGGATATTCATGCAGAGTATTTATAATATACTTATAATTTTTTGATACTCTAGCTTATTGGAAAATTCTACCTGCTACATATAAAATTATCTAATTTGATGTAACTTTTTTACTAGAACACTCAGAAATTACAACCTTCAGTGTTTTTTTCTAACACTATTTTGTCTACTCAAATTGCTAGCAAAGTAAGTGAGAAATTTATTCACAAAAATAAACTGCTTAGTCTTCCCTATAAGGAATCTTATCATTAGAAGGAAATGTTGCTGCATTAAAAATTGCAATAAATATTTTTATTCATCAAGTTTATTGATACATTTTAGGTGTACAATATGATGACATTCATCATTGGGAATTTATACCTTTACATGATATATCTTGGTTCTTATATTTTTCCTTAGTCCCCTGTCCTCCCTTCACCCCCTCCACCCCTCCCTATTTACAAAGACTTTGTTTCTGTATTTTCCTTTTCTCATATTTATTCCTTTCTCTTTTTTCCTTTCCCCTACCCCTCCCACTCCCTCTTCCCCTTTGGACCTTTTCCTATTTCACATTATCTATTATACCTTTTGATCCTTATTTACACTTTCAGTTTCTCACACCATAGAAACTATATGGTATTTTAAGATACAGATATATTCCACTATCCTACTTAGTCCAGTAATTCTTGTACTCATAAAAATACTCTCTCTGTCATTAAAATTCTCCAGGTTTCATTTCTGTAAGGCCTGGGATCATTTATTTGGTGCCCTGCAAAGACAGGGAAAGATTTTTGACATCTAGTAGATTTAGCTCATGAGTATCTAAGCTATCAAGAAACATTTAAAAATTTAACTTGATATTAATCTTTTAAGTAGTTTATTGAAACAGTTAATTTTAATAAACATTCCAGAAAATCCAAAAGAATTATTAGTAATCACAATATTCACATTGACCCCATTTCCTTGATTTTCTGATTCAATTTATATTTCAACTATTTTCATTTAATGCTTAGAACAGATATCTTCTGGAATGTAGGATGGTGTTTTTGCGAAACAATATTAGGATTAGTAGAAGAAAGTTTAGTAATTTCAAATTCTTTTGTAAAAGTCAAATCAATTAGTTTCAGTCACCATAATTATATTCTACTCTCAGAAGAATCAAAGGATCAGGAAGTTACTTATGCAACTATAGTATTTAAACTAGTTCAATCCTCATTCCAAGAGTTGCATCTGACTTTTTTTAAAGGGCTCCATTATTAATAGACAGATGTCCCTGAGATTATCAGACTTTGCTTTCATCCTTTATACATAATATTTAAAAATATATACATAATATATATCACTGGATCAGATAGTATTTCTATTTTTAATTTTTTGAAGTTTCTCCATACTATTTTGCATACTAGTTGCTCTAATTAATATTTCCACCAGCAGTGTATAGGGGTTCCTTTTTCTGTATATTATCATTTTCACTTATCTTTAGTCATTCTATCAGGTATGAGCTGGTATCTTCTTGTGGCTCTAATTTGAATTTCCCTGATAACTTGTGATATGAAAGATTTTTGATATACGTATTGTATCTTTCCATGCCTTCTTTAAAGAAATGGCTATTCCGGTCATTTGCCCATTTTTGTGCTGCTTCCACCAAGTTATTTGAGTTTCTTATATTTTTTGAGTATTAACTTCTTCTCAAATATGTAGTATGAAAGTATTTTTCCCATTCCCTGTTTTCTCTTTATTTTGTGATTTTTGCTTTTGCTGTACAGATGTTTCTTAGCTTGATCTAATATGACTTTTCTCTTTTTACTTTTGTTGCTAGTGCTTTGGAGTCATATGTAAAAAATTATTTTTCAGACCAATGTCATGTAGCTTCTCTCCTCTTCTAATAATTTTACAGTATCAGGTCTTAGGTTTAAATGAATTCTTACATTACAATGCTGAGTAAAGAAATAGAAACTGGAAAAGGAAATTTAGAATTGCTCAATGATATAGGAGTGTTTAAAAAGGGAGAAAACAGCAGAATACCTATGCTATGGAATGATATTTGTTGTCTTGTAGATAAAAAGGATGTTTTTTGCTCATGGATGCCAGAAGGATGCTATGGTCTGGACAAACCTATCACAAAGGCCCATGTGTTAAAATATTGGTCACCAGCCTGTAGCACTTTTGAGAAGTGGTAGAACCTTTGGAAAGTGGAGTCTACTGAAAGGAAGGTAGATCATTTGGGAACATGCTCTTGAAGGACCTTAGCCTGTTCATGATTTTCTCTTTGCTTCGGGGATACCATGAAATGAGCATTTCCCTCCCACTATGAGATGATGCCTTGTCACAGGCCCAAAGTCAATGGGCCAATTAATTAATCTTAGACTGAAGCCCCTGAATTGGTGAGGCAAAAATATATCTTTCTCCTCTATAAGTTGATTTATCTCAGGTATTTTGTCATAGTGACAGAAATTTGACTCACATAAAAGATTTGGTTATCCCAATAAGAATAGTTTAGATTTAATGGTTTGCTGGGTATAGAAGCAAGATCTTGGTGAGAGACGGGATAGGAAGTAGAAATTTCAGACATTTTTTTTCTATGAATGGGAAAAACAGTTGAAGAGGTTTGCAGGTACAAGCAAAAATTCTTGTTTTATTTTAAATAGTAAAGATATAAGCAATTCCATTGTACTAAAGGCATGGAAATAAAAATTATGATGGCTGCAATTTGGTCAAGAGAGAGCAAAATTTACCTGTGAGTTTCAGGGATCACATTTGATAGATTACAGTTTGGTTATACATACAAATTCCTCAATCTTTAACTTCCAGATTAAGAATGCTGTATGGAACGAATATGATTGTAACCACAAAACTTCTAACTTGCTGACTGCTCTAAAAGACTCATTGCTTACTGATAACCTCCTTGTGACAGCCCCCTGGTAACCAATCATGTAACAACCTATGAACAGACCTCTAACATCAATCTAAATTCTTTCCCCATTGTGGAATATTTGTTTCATATGTGTCTGAACCTATGCGTCCCAGCTTGTAAATCTCTTCTCTACCTGAATAAAAGCTGTCTTTGCTTTTACTTATACACTTTATTTGTAATTTGGGGGTTTATAAAAAAAAGAGGAGCTGTTAAAAGATTTTTTTGGTATCTTTTTTTTCAATATCAGTGATTGAACCACCCAGGACCTTTACACTGATCTACATCATCATCTGTTTTGTTCATTTGTTTATTTTTGAGACCAGGTTTTCTTAAGGCTTTGAGTTGCCCAGGCTGATCTCAAATTTCCGATTTTCCTCCACGAGTACTGGGATTAGAGGTGTGTGCCACCATGCCCAGCAGAACTTCCTGATGAAGTGAAAGGAACTGATGAAGGCTTTTGGAATCTTTGACCAAGGAAATAACACTGCAATTTTTAAAAATCTGTTTTCTTTCCTAAATGATTATAATTTTCAAAGAAAACATTCCACACCCTTTGTTTCTAAAAAATCTGAAAGCACACATTTTTCAGAGAGAGAGTTCTGAATACTACACCTTTCCAGAATAAGTAAATCACTATAAGCCTTAGGATTAATAGGCACATTCTTTTACTCAAATTTGTGTTAGGAAAAAAAAATATTATGACTTAGTCTTCTATTACTGACACTCAGTACTCAACACAGAAAACTTCTGTGATCCCAGGAATGAGGATCAGGATCCCAGGAGCTTTATTCCACACTATTATCCAGTACCAGCTGTGTTTCCTATAGTTAAATTTAATTCTGTAACTCTCTACCAGGAGTTAGAGCCAGAGTTCACAGATTCAGTAACAAGTTAAGATCTTGGTTACTTCTGATTAAGTGGCTCTAAGATGAGGGTTCCAAACCTCTTCTCAGGTTCAGTCATTTTCCAGATAACTCAGAGAACCCTAGGAAATATTTTACTTACTATTGCCAATTTATTACAAGGCATATTTAAAGGCTACAAGTGAATAGCTTAATAAAAAGGTAAGTACAGTAATGCAAGAGTCTCTCCCCAAATGTAGTTGGGGTGTGCCAACCTAATGGCAAATGATTGTGTTCTTTAGGACTTTTTGGAGGTTTCATTATGGAGGTAAGATTAATTTAATTATTGACCACTGGTGATCAACCCCCCCTTTTGATCTCTACTGTAGAGGTAGGGAAAAGGGGCTTAACGTCCCAATTTCTTTTCCTCTTATCACATGATTGGCTCACCTGGTCATCTAGGGCACAGCCAGAAGCCCTAGCCATGGTAGTTACTCGGCTAGCACACAAAAGATGCTTGCCACTTCAGAGATGTCAAGGGTTTTAGGAGCTGTGTGCCAGGACATGGCTTCAAAAAATGAACACATATTTCATGTCACATCAGTTTATTTTTTATCCATTCTTTTTTATTCTTCTCAAACTATGAGGTGGAATAGTATTTTTTTATAATTCTAGTAATTTCAATACCCAGAAATACTCACTAATGTCATTACATCAAAATAAAGTTCATTAGCTAAAAAAAATCACTTGAAGAATTTTGGATTACTTCTCAAAACTATAAGAATAATAATTCAGTTAACTACCAATAAGCATTCATTAACCTCTTCTTAGATATAAGACATTGTGAAAAACCATGTAAAAACTTACCCATGGCCAAGGTTTAAAAGTGTATGCCTCTTAATAGTGTATATTTGATACTAAATATATTTTTATATTTTAATCTAAATATATATACTATATACAATGTAATATATATAACATATTTTTCTATCAACTCTGATTTTTAATACACTAACTCTTTTTTATTTTATTATATGTAATTATTTATTTTACTTATTGTCAGGTAAAAGGGCCGAAGACCAAGACCAGACCAGGCCACAACAAGCCTTTATTAGGGGAATAGATCTGCCGGGCTGTCTCTGAACAAAGGAGAGACAAAAGCAATATGGCTGGGGCAGGGAGAGTCTTTTATAGAGACTGGGGTGGGGCTTGTAGGGGCTGAGGCGGGGTTGAATGAGGTAGTGACTAGGGAATGGAGGAGCTGGTGATGTCACTAGGTGGTAGGAGGTGAGCGAGTATTAGGTTACTGTCTAGGTGGGAACAGGGGCATGCTGGGAAGAAGGGTTTGTTCTTTGGTGGGAGCAACCATCTTGGCATGATGTCACACAGGGGAGGGGGCAAGGCACCATAGGAAGAGGGCAGCTACTATACTTAATAGCTGCTGAGGTGATGGGAGACCTATCACTTATTATACTGTACCTAAGCAATGTTGTATCCTTCATGGTTTAATGCTTAACGCTATATACAAAAATGAATGAATGAATAAAAGAGTCTATAAATTAAGAAGTGTATACATGAATAAAATAAGATGCATATTTCAGTCTAATGAACAGTTTTAGCTTTGAGGTAGGCAGTTTTATTTTGGGGTGGGGGATTAGGGAATATTAATAACACAATTATGACACAAAGCAAAACGCTGTATTTAAGAAGTGTGTAATTTTGGGAACAATGTGCACGGTGACAAATGAATAAGAGTGGTTGCTCAGAACTAGAAATTTACATTTGATTTATAGCATGCAAAGCTTTGGATGCCTATGAAACAATTTTAATGTACTTCTGTAGAATCAGGGAAAGGAAGTTCTGTACCTGGATTTGTGTTTTAGCAAGTTTAACATGGTAGTAGTCAGTAGTGATGTAGGAAGGTTGGATATGGAGTTAGGCTTCTTATTTGAAAGCCTCTTATCTCGGAAATTGACTTAATAATGGAAATAAAAAGGAACAGGATATTATGTGATACACTGAAGAAAAAAATATTCTCATGACCTGGAAAAAGGGAAAAGTAAAGATTTCCAGACAGTTTTAAACTTGAGTGATTAGAAGAATGGTGAGATGAGATAGGACAGTATGAGGGAGTCCTTATCATGACAACATAACCATAAGTTTCATTTGAAACCTGAAGAGCCTCTGGAGTTGGCTGGACATCAAATGTCAGTGTCTGGTAAGCAATAGACAACATGGTGAGGAGTCAGAGGCTAGATATTATGAAGTTTGGAAACTTGGTTTAAAGGACATAGATGAAGCCATTGAAGGATGAGCATTATGGGACTATTACACAGCTGGAGAAAGTAAGAATAAAAGAATAATAAACAAAAATTAATGTTCAATTTTATTTTCATCCATGCTGACATCACATGAGAGTCTGATTAACAGGGTGAACTGATGATAGGAATGAATGGAGTCTGTAACAAAGAGCAACAATTTTGGCTAATATATGCTAGTATTTAGTGTGAATGCATATGTGGATCCAGGAAACAAATATAGGGTAGAATGCAGCAGTTACATTAGAGGAAATGCAGCAGAAATAATTATGACTTGGACATATTTTGAATATATGTATAAATTGCACTTGAGGCTATGAGTTATAATTAATTATAAAATTACTTATATGTTGAAAAATGCAATTTAGTTTTCTTTAAAAAATGAATGGTAAATAAATATATGAAAAAACATTCAACATCACTGATCATTCAAGAGATACAAATTAAAAACAACACTAAGATACCAACTTAGAAAGAATGGCTAACATCAAAAGATCAACCAACAAAAAATGGTGGGCTGTGGGGAAAAAGGAACCCTTCTCCACTGTTGGTGGGAGTGCAGACTGGTGCAACCACTGTGGAAATCAGTATGAAGATTCCTCAAAAAACTAGGATTAGCAGTCCCATTTGACTCAGTTATTCCTCTTCTGGGTATCTTCCCAAAAGAAGTAAAAACATCATATCACAGAGATACATGCCCACCCATGTTTCCAGCAACACATTTTGTAATAGCTGAATCTTGGAAACAACCCAAATATCCATCAACTGATGAATGGAAAAAAAGATGTGCTTTTCTCATGCAATGGAGTATTACTCCACAATAAAGAAGTATAAACTTGAGACATTTATAGCTAAATGGATGTACTTTGAAGCTATACTCTTAAATGAAATAAATTGGACACACATGTGTAAATATTGCATTGTCTCTCTGGTGTAAGAAACAACACTTGATCTTACTGAAAGGCCGAGAAGTGATGCTGTAAAAAACTGAAACTACAAATAGGGACCAAAATGTATAATAGACAAAATGAAGTAAGAAAAAATTGTTCAAAAGGAAAAGGGAACAAGAGATGGGGGAGGGGGAAAGGAAGGAAGGAAAAAGAAAACATTGAGCAAAGAAGGAAAAAATGAAAGCGGAACTTTTGTAAATAGGGAGAGGAAGAGGGGTTGAAGGGAGGGGAGGGGAATGGGAAAAAAAGAGGAATCAAGATATATCATGTTACAGGAACAAATTTCCTATGATAAATGTGATCATTAAGTAACTCTAAATTGTACCAATAAAATTAAAAATAAACAAATGAAAAATAATGGATTCTAAAAAATGGGTTCTGGGAGGAGCTGAACACCTGGAAAGCAAATGGGATTAGCATGGAGTGAATAGAAAAGTCATTACTACAGAAATATTTCATCTTGTCTGTCTTCTATTCAATTTGGTGGCTGTCTAGTGGAACTTGAATCATGATTTGGCAGCTAAATTGATGTGGATGTTGCAGTAAACTTTATGAATTTTCAATATGATTATGTAGAGAATGATAGAGTGTACATGTTGTAATTTTTTCACATAAACTTCTGTTACCAAGTTTTGCAAATATAACAAATTAAATAAAAACACCCAAATATTTAAGCATCATGGTTTCTCAGGGTCTCTTAAATGTAACATTGCACATCTTGCATAAAGCAGTCCCTATGTCACCTGCTCTTTAGGCTCCATCTTCTTTGTTCTCTTTATGGACCTTATGTATCTCTCAAGTATCATATTGCATTCCAGTATGCCCATTTGTTCATTATACTATAGATCTATAGTCACCAAAGTAAGTACCTGGCTTGTTTTATGCTTTGCGTATCTCTTGTGCCTTACAGAAAGCAGAGCTCTAAAACATTTGTTGGCTTCCTAACAGGAGGAATAAGAAATGGCATTTTCCCTCCTTAACTATGTAAGCCTTTGGAAGAAAGATTGTACTTGTTCATTCTTATTTAACTCATCCTCCTTCTACACTCATTTGCTTGTTCTGTGTTCGTATGTGTTTCTGTTTGTATGTGACAATATCTTCAGTATTTAGAATAATGTCTGTCACACAACTGACACTCAAAAAGTAGCTCATAAATTTGCAAACATTTTACTTTACTCACCCACCAATGTGTCTTCATTTTCTTTTACTAGATATTCTATTAGGTCCTGAGCATGTAGGAAAACTACACTCAAACAAATAATCAAGTGATTAGAGACTAAAGAATGTAATGACTACTTTAAAGAAGAGTGTCAGGGGCTTTAAGAGAGGGCAGACCTTTAGTTAGATACTGAGAGGAAAGTCATATGGAGAAAGATGAGAGTGAGCAAAGGCTTCCTTGAGCTAGGAATTTCAGGAGAGCCATAGGCCTCAGAAATGCCTGTAAATATGTATTAAATTGAAGTAAACATACTTTATAGTAATTGAGGAATTTTAAAAACTGATTTTCAGATGGGGGTGGTGCAGACACAAAAGAATAAATTGAAAAAATTCCTAAAAATCCACATCTTTTTTCTTTTCTTGTGTTTTAGGTTCTATAATACAGAAGACATGTATTTTGCTAAAGCATCAACCAATGATGATTTGACATGGATCCAGTCCTCCGTCTCTCCCTGGTAAGAGCACCCTATCCTAACAGAATAGTTTTTGTGGGATAAAGTGATGAAAAGATCCTCTCATCTAATAAGTATATAAAATTAACTTTTATATTTTTACTATAGGGAATTTTTTGCACTTTCACTTTTTATTCTTTACTAGGTTTCATACATTTGTAGAATTTAGTGTTACTTTCAATATCTTTCAGTTTACATTGCATGCATGTCTTTTACAACAAACTATTCCTTGAGCTTGAGTAAAATGACATAAGGAATATTTCAAGGAAAACCTAGTAAGCATTTATAGAGAAATGAAAGTACCTTTTATTAAGGTACCAAAGTTAGAATTTTCTTTTGGAAGCATACATGAGGGAAATGAAGTGAGTTGTGTGCATATTTTCTCCCATGCACATGTACATATGTCTACATTCCATCAACAACCAGCAAACAGATGTCTGTAAAAACCTCTTCAGCTTAATTCTATATTTACTAAAACATTGTGCTCTGTTTTCTCTCATTCAAGGCTCTTAGCAAATGTTCATTGATCCTTACCAAGTGGTACTGTACTTGTGTTTATTCTTTTCCCCTGATATTTATTTTTGATGTTATTAGTCAGAACTTCTGATGTTGCAAGAATCGTTAATTGGTGGCATTTGAATATATTGGTGATCCTTAATGATGACTAATTCTCTCCAAATTTTAATTTTCAAGCTAAAAATACCAGAGAAACTTAGTGAAAACAATTTAGTTTTCTCACTGACTAGATGAGAAGGAAGTTCTGCATTATGGTTTAGATCTACAGTGTCCCTCCAAAGTTTCATATATTTGGATGGGAGCTACTGTATATGTGCTGCTGAATCAAGTTCATGGAGGGAGCCTTTAGGAAGATGATTGGATCGTGGGGGCAATGTACTCCTTAGTAGATCAATCCAATGGTGAGTTCATAGCTAAATGTGCTTTTAATTAGGAGGTAAGGCCTTGTTAGAGAAGACGGTTCACTGGAAGCACACCCTGGAAGGGTATATTTTTGTCCCCTACTCTTCTCTCCTCTTTGCTTCTTGGTTGCTATGAGTTTAGCAGCTTTCCTCTGCCATGACCTTCCACCGTGCTCTTTCTGTCATGGATCCAGTTGACCAAAGACTGAATCCCCGGAAATGTGAGCCAAATTAATCCTGTCCTTTAAATTGTGGGTGTTGGGTACTGTGTCCTAGCAATGGAAAGGTCACTAATACATCCCTTTAAACTTTCATATGAAGGTTCTAAGGATAAAATTGTGCATTTTTAGAGATTGTTCTTTCCTGTTGTTTTAAAGATAATTGTTTTCTCTGCCTAAGACAATTTTTTTCCAGAAAAAGTGAAAATATTGTTTTCAAATGTAAAGTTGATTTAAAATGTATAAATCCAAAAGTGTGTATAATTCACTATGATGCACGCATAAATATTATTTGTTTTCTAATATATATCTAGCTCCCAACAGAAATATTTGGACCCTAATCCTTATTAGTTGTTAGTGTTGAATTATATATTGATTACATTTTATATGGAAGGGGCTTATTTTAGTCTCTTTCATTTTCAAATTTCAAAGTCAAATATTTTTTTCTTTCTTTCTTTCTTTCTTTCCCGGTACCGGGGATCGAACTCTGGTCCTTGAGCTTTTGAGGCAGGTGCTGGAACCACTGAGCTAAATCCCCGGCCCTCAAAGTCAAATTTGATTTAAGGGCCTTCTTATTATCTCTTCCCATTCTATACCAGTTCCCTCTTCCTTCTATCCCAGCCCCATCTATTTTCTTCTGTCCCTGCTAATCTCGTGGTCCTAATGGATTCTAGTATATGTGTATATGTATGTGTGTGTGTGTGTGTGTGTGTGTGTTTGTGTGTGTAGAAGGTGTGGCTTTTGTTGGAGATATGGTGCTGTGGAGGTAAATGTTTTAGTGGTTTGGGTTGGAGACATAGTTTTGTGGAGATAAATGTTTTGTTTACCATGGAATCCATTTCGAGATTGCCTGCTATGCTAGGACCAACTGATTCCCAAATTTCTTTTAATCTTAGTCTATTAATTGTTTTTGTATAAAACTCTAGACCTGGAAGTGATTTATTTAAACTCTTAGAGTTAGAAAAATCAAATTTCCAAGTGTACATTTTATAATTTTTCTTTTACCATTTCTTTCTTCACTCCAATGACTTGAGCACAATCTTTATGCTATAAAAAATGTCATATTGATTACGCACCATGCAATTTTTCTTCTCTTCTCAATTCTGTCTTTAGAAAGTAGTCTTTTTGAAAGAATTTTGTTTCTCTCTGAAAATTATAACTACAGTGTAGAATGTATTTTGCAAGAAGCTGTAGAAATTGTTAATAATGGCATGTCATATTTTAGGTGTCCCACTACAAGGATGGCATTTTTCTTAGAAAAAACCTTTCAAATAGTGCTTAATCCAGAGCACCAAAACATTTAGGAGACATTTAGAAAGTGGCATGCCTATTTCTGAGCACATATTATTAGAACTGTCTGCTGAAAGTGTGATGCAAACTCAGCCTGGCCAGGAAATTGTGTATTTAGGCTGCTGTGCCATCTATGACTTATGTCACCATTGGATTCAAATCATGCTGGTTTGGTGTGAGCTAAGTGACTTTCTTTAAAATATTCACTTGTTCTCATCCTCTGGGTCATTGTGCTCTGAGTCACATGAAAATGCATTCTTTACTAACTGTATAATTTGCTTTAATAGAGCTTTTGATGCACAACTGTATTCATGAATATTACTCAGTTTTTCCCAGAATAGTCAGAGAAGAGTTAGCTAAATTTTCTTGGCTAATGAATGCCTGGATGTGTGGATATTGACCAATTAATTAATTTAAAATCTAATGGGTTCACTAGAGACTTTGATGAATAGACTTGTATTGGACTAAGGATTTTTTATTGAAGGAAAATTCATAATGGGGAGAAAGTCAGGACAACTTGGCAGACCAAGGGCCTATGATGACACAGAGGTGGGAAGGCATAGGTGGAAGGCTACTCTGCTGGACACAGTGTAGAATGTTTGGTGAAGGATGATGAACAAGAAGTGATAATCAGTGGGGATAATGTCAAGAATATGAAACTAGGAAGGTAAAGAGCAATTGGAAGAGACACAGCAAGCAAAATCTTTGCAAAAATCTGTGCAGTGCATTGAAGCCTTCTCTTGATTCTGGAGCAACAGTGATATGATCAAATTAGCAAGGTGAATCTCACTCCAGGGTTTAAGCAGAAGAAGCAAGAGACTAGAGATAGGGATACTCTATCCACAGGAATATATGTATTTTTCTTTTTAGAGTCTTTAATTGTTCATAAATAAGAAAATTTTACATGTATACATGGAAAATTTACATATGATCACAACTGTCAGCGCAAAAATCCTAAATTGGAATATCAACTAAAATTCTGGAAGTCACAGCTGTTGTTTCAGTGTGTTTGTAATTTTAAGGATTTACATTTGAAGTAAAATTTTAATTTTTAATGTAAAACATTTGTCAAATGAATAAAAGCATCACAAAAGTTTTATTTTTATCATTGTTCCATCGTCCTTTTTTTCTCTACTCTCTGTATAGACAAAAATTTATTAATTTATTTTGTATTCAGTTTTTGTTTTTTATTTACCTGGTTTCTGTTTTCAGAAATCAATGAAATACATATCTACTTGTAATCTTATCTAGTACTTATATAATGAATATTCTGTATTTTTTCAGTTAAATAGATCCTAGGTAGCTCGCTTTCTCTTCCTCTCTCTCTCCCTTTTTTTCTTCTCCCTTCTTTCTTTCTCTCTCTCTCTCTCTCTCTCTCTCTCTCCTTCCTTCCTTCCCTTCCTTCCTTCCTTTATTTTGTATTAAATTCTTTTATTGGTACATTGTAGGTATACAACACAATTGCATTTCTCATTGGGAATTGTACCTTTACATAATGCATCTTGGTTTTTATTTTTTCCCCATTCCTAGCCCTCTCTTCACCCCCTCCACCTTTCCCTATTTACAAAGACTTTATTTCCATTTTTTTCCATTTCTCAGCATTTTTCCTTTCCCTTCTTTCCTTTCCCCTGCCCCTCCCACTACCCCTACCCCTTAGGACCTTTTCTTCCTATTTTGCATTATCGATTATTCATTCTAATCATTGGCACATTTTAGGTATACAATATAATGACATTCATCATTGGAAATTTGCACCTTTACATAGTCTCTCTTGGTTCTTACTTTTCACCCTTGCCCAGCCCTCCATTCGACCCCTCCATTCCTCCCTATTTACAAAGATTTTGTTCCTATCTTTCCATTTTCTCATATTAATCCCATTCCCTTCTATCCTTTCCCCTAGCCCTCCCACTTCCTTCCCCTTTGCCCCTTTTCTTCCTATTTCACATTACCTATTATACATTTAGTCCTTATTTACACTTTCAGCTTCTCACACCAGAGAAACTATTCGGTATTTACACATGTGTGTCCTATTTATTTCACTTAAGAGTATTGCTTCAATGTGCATCCATTTAGCTATAAATGTCTCTAATTTCTCATTTTTTATGGCTGAGTAGTACTCCATTTTATAAAAAAATCCACATTTTCTTTATCCAGTCTCCAGTTGATGGGCATTTGGGCTGTTTCCAAGTTTTAGCTATTACAAACTGCACTGCTATGAACATGGGTGCACATATATCACTATGGTATGATTCTTTTAATTCTTTGGGGAAGATCCCCAGCAGGGGAATAGCAGGGTCAAATGGGACTTCCAGTCCTAGTTCTTTGAGGTATCTCCATACTGATTTCCACAGTGGTTGCACCAGTCTACACTCCCACCAGCAGTGGAGCAGGGTTCCTCTTTCCCTACAGTCCCACTAGCATTTGTTATTGGTTGATTTCATGATAGCAGCTATTCTTTCTGGAGTGAAGTGGAATCTCAGTGTTGTTTTCATTTGCATCTCTTGAATGACCAGTGATGTTGAACATTTTTTCATGTATTTATTTGCTATTTCTACTTCTTTGTCTGAGAAATATCTGTTCATTTCAGATGCCCATTTTTGGATTGGGTCTTTAAATTTGGGAGGTCTGATCTATTTAAGTTCTTTATAGATTCGAGATAGTAGACCTTTGTCTGAGGAAGAGCAGGTGAAGATTTTTTCCCACATTGTGGGTTGTCTCTTCACACTGCTGGTGGTTTCTCTTGCTGTGCAGAAGCTTTTTAATAAGAAGAGATCCCATTTGTTGATTGTTTGTGCTAGTTCACGGGCAACTCAGGTTTTGTTCATAAAATCTTTTACTACACCAATGTCTTCAAGGGTTCTACCTAACCTCTGTTCCAACTGGTTCAGAGTTTCTATTTAATCCCTTCCTTTTTTCCTTTGTTTGTCTCTTTCTTTCTTCCTGGAATTAGAAATCTTCCTTATCTTTTTACAGCTGCACAGTATTTCCTTGAGTGGACTTCAATAGTATATATTCAACCACTTTTTTTATTGATGGATCTTTAATATTATAATTAATAGCTTTGGTTACAGGATATTGATCAACAAATCAAAAGATAATATATAGATAATTTAGCTAAATATTTTCAAATTTTTCTCCCTAGGCTTTATATTAACAATGTCTTTATTAAATCTGTTTCTAAGAGCATTTTGTCAGTCTTACAATGTCAAAAATTGGAGAATTGAAAACAGTATTTCAGTATAGCTTAATTTGATTTTCTCTTAGTACATGTGGAACTTTTCTAGATGATATGGCTAAGTCTCCCATCTTCATTGTTGCTTTAAGTCTTCTTTGTATTGTAGGTATAAATGGTGGCATAGCTATTATAATCTGCCATTACTGAAAGCACGTAGACTAGTGTCAAAATTCAGCATAACTGGAGAGACATAGTTTGTTTATATTATATACCAAATATTTTATTGGATTTACATAAAACTCTAAACAAGAAAATATATTAAAGCAATGTTTTCTTTTAGAAATCAGTATAAAAGTTGCTAAGTAACTTATGGCATGAAGGAAAGCAAATTTCAAAGATACTGAATTAAGAGGATTCTCTAGTTTTAAAAAAAATATTTGAATTTTGGTAAGCCTAAGGTTTTAGTCTATTTATCTGGATTAATATGGATTATGGGTTAATAATATCCTGATATCTTCGTTTACTTTTGCATTAAGTGAAAATGCTTTTCTTTTGATACAAGATATATGAATTAGTGGTGCAGGATGAAAAGTTTGAGTAACAAATGAAAAGTAATCAGTATTATAAAAAATCTCAATAAAATGAAGAATGAAATAAATCTACTCTAGTTTTTGTTATTTTGAATTATGTGTTACTGTTGAAATCTTATTTTCAGTGTACATCACTAGAATTAATTATACCTCCATCCCTGCAATCAAATTTTGTGTGCTTACACTTTAGCCATTTCTTCCCCAACATGCAATGGTCATTATAAGAAATAATTATAAAACAAAGAATTCTGTCACTATATTTCTAAGTATTCAGTTACTGATATTTAACCAAAAGTGATAAAATTTATTTATATTTGATTGAAAAAGTAGATATACAAATTATCCTCATTCTTTCTGATAATGTCAACAGAATTTAGCACTAATCTAAAGAGACACTGGAAGTAGTAAAGCTAGCAGGTCTGTGAATTCTCACCACTGCTCATTGAAGGAAGATCTTGGGTGTTTGATCTTGTTTGTGTCAATTTTGATGTTTCTACCAGGTCTCCAATAATTAATGAGCCATCAACAACTTCCAGCAATGTTTTAAGGCCACTTGTCTCATGACTGGTGATTATTTTAATATTAATATCAGTTAAACCAAATATTTTCTTAATTTGTGCAGAAAAATAAACTTAACAGACCAACCTAAAATTTTTATAATTTATCTATGGTTTTGCCCTTTAAATGTGCTTTTTTTGCATAGTTGTTTTCTCTAATAAAAGTATACTCATTATAATGAGATGTTTTGGTTAGTACTTAAGATATTCTTAATATGCATGAGAAAATAATTGAATTGAAAGGAGAGCTCATTATTGTAATTGAAAGGTTATTGAAAAGAATGAAAAGCCAAAGTAATTGTTGAAAGTGGAAAAACCAAAATAATTGAAGATAAGGACATAAGTATCTGTCCATATGAATAATGCCCTCATCTGTGAAGGACCTTGGCCTTGAAAGAAGATGAGGAACAAGTTAAAGATGCACAGATCTTCTAAACAAATTTAAAATACTTCTGAACACATAGTTTTACTTAGCATCCAGTCTCTTTCCTTCCTTAATACATGCTCTGTAACTCAGCAAGACATCCTTTTTTTACTCACTTATGCCTTTGTAAACTAGCTTAAACAACTTGAACCAATACTTCAATAATGTCAAGACAGAACCCTTAACTTCCTACCCTTTCCACTTAAAGCAAACATCTGCCTTATAAAAATCACAATGGAATGAAGAATGAAATCAATCTATCATATTTTTGATGCTACTATAATTATTTTTATCCTGTTAAAATCTCATTTTGTGAACACATCATTTGAGTTAACAATAGCTTCATTTCTGCAATTCATTGAGAAAAATATAAATTATTTAATGCTTTTTTTCCTGCTTCTTCCCTCTTTTACTCCATACTACTCCCCTTTTCTTCCTATAATAGATTCAGTCTTACAATTTATAGGAAACAATATCCTAAAGTTATGTAGATGTAATCTAGGATTTGATATTATCAATATTAGATTTTTAACACTGTGGATTTCTATCTTATTTGTCAAGATAGACAAATCTTCGCAGTGTTAATTTGTGTTCATGATAATTAACTTTATAAGGGCTTATAAAAAATAAATAAATCTGATGCTGGCAAAATATTTTTTTTGAAAAGGAGGTGGAGGGGAAGGAAAAAAAAGAGAATTGAGATGTGTTATGTATAAGCACCAATTTCCTACAATAAAGGCAATCATTGTATACTGGAAACATGTACTAATAAAAATGAAATATTATAAAATGACAATGAAAGTGTCCAGAGTCTGAGGGGAGTGGGGAAGCATGTCACATGCTTTCAGAATGAAGACAATCAGCAAGAATCTTAAGTTGTGGCCTCCACAGAGAAAGAGAATGAAAAGTAGCCAAATCTCCACATGAGAGAGATGTTGGACTATTTTCCAATGTCAACTCCATCTGATTGATATGAAGTAAGCAGATTTTTCTCTCCCATGGTTCAAAAAAAAGAAAAAGAAAAAAGGGATTCTGACTATGCTTTCCTGATAGTCTCAAAACAAAATAGGAAAAAAAAAATACTAAGTTTATTTTTTCACTGTGGTAAATTCATATATGATACATAAACTTGGTAAAAACATATTTGTAACCATTTTAAATTTTCCAGTAGATTTTATGAACAAAAATGAAAGGGCAAAAGCCACTGATTAGAAATCTAACCCTTAACTCCTAGAAGTCATAAAGTTGAAATGACAAAATATCTACTTCATACAATTATTTTGATTAAGATAAAATTTATAATACTTCTTTGAATTGTCCAACGCTTTTACCATAGCCCTTAAATATTATTGTTTGACAGTGTCCCATTTGGAATAAATGATGGCCTAAATTTTGATCTATACATTTTAGGCATTCTAATACTTTATGTCTTCAAATTATTTGTATGCTTTACGAAGATAGAACTTTACAGGAGAACAATTTCTTACTATTTTCATTGAAGCATATTAATAGTACTTGGGCTTAATGGTCACCTACACTTTTGTCTTGATGTTGGTTGAGTGGATTTATTGAGTTCCAGTTGTATCATATTTGATATTTAATGCCTTCTCTCTGAGATCTTCAACTTTTTGATTTATAAAATGAAAATAATATTAAGAGCTACAACATTTATTTGTTGTGGCTCATAGATGAAATAATATACATTGAAGATGGGTGCATAGCTAATATACAAGTTCCTACAGCCCCATTTACACCATTTCTCATTTATCCCCCACTAAAAAAAAAATTCCAGTGTTCTGCAATGTGAAGTTTAATTGTCTGCTTCACTGGATCAAGAGGCTTATGGAAATGTGATTGGATCATGATTAATCCACTGATATTGATAGCTTAATATGCTGTTAGTAGGTGGGATTAAGTTGAAGGTGTGTCAGTGGGGGCATTCTTTTGCAAGGTATGTGTCTCACAGGGGCTGATTCCAGTTCTGCTTGTGGTCTGCCCTAGTGAGTGGCTTTGCTCCACCATGCCTTTCCACCATGATGCTTCTGCCTTGGAGTCAGTGATCATTGACTGAACCCTCTGAAACCTCTAATACATGTTCCTTAGAGGCTGAACCTCTATACATATTATTATGTTCAGCATTCTTGGCCACATCCCTTCCCACATGCCTACCTAGAAAAATTACAATCCTAGACAATGTACCTGGTTATCTTCCCCTTCCTCAGTAGGAATATATTATGTGCCAAATTGATCCTTCAAAACTCATTGTCTCAACTTGAGAAGGATGCAGTACCTGGAGGAAAACTTTTTAAGATTTTTCTCATCAACTTCCTCTCTTATTTCCATAAGAGCAACTTCAAGTTTTACTTATTTTCTTCAGACTTGTTCTTCACTTACCTCAACCCCAATTCCAACCAGAAGGAATAGGAAAGCTGTCTGTCAGATATTTCCCCAGTTCCTCTTTCTTGTCCTGCATCCACACTATCTCTTCCTTTTCTACTCATGTAATTAGAGAGATATTCCCATCTGTCTAAAGCTAAGCTTTTCTACTGGATTTGATCCCAATCTATCTCAAAAATAAAATCAGGATATAAACATTTTATTTTATTTTAATTGACTACTAGTATGTATGTATGAGGTAGAATGAGATGTCTTGATGTAAGTAGACATTGTGGAATGAGCGAATCAGATTAATTATCACATTTATTGCCTCATGTATTTATTATTTATTTGTGTGAGAACATTTAAAATTCACTCTTTTAGCAATTTCAAATAAATAATACTAATTACCTACTATAGTTATCTTTTTATGGAATAAATATATTAATACATTGCCAGAACTTATTCTTGTCTGAATAAAATTTTGTATCCTTTGTCCAACATGTCCATTTTCCCCTGCCACCACCTCAGCTTCTGTTAACTACTATTCTATGTGGCTCTAGGTCTTGTGAATCCATAAATAATGAAATATTTATATCTGGCTTATTTCATACTATGGCATACTATTGCAAATGACAGAATTTTTATCATTTTTTTCATTGACTAGTATTCCATTGTGTATATACCACATTAAAAAAATCTATTCATCTAGTGATGAACACACATATCCTGTTTCTGATTTTACTGCAGTGAACATGGGAATGCAGTCATCTGTTCAATGTATTGATTTGAATTTCTTTGGAAATATATTCAAACATGGGATCGTTGGATCATATGGTAATTCTACTTTTGGGCTTTTGAGCAATCTTCACAATGTTTTCTAGAATGGCTGTGTTAATTTACATTGCCACTAACAATATGCAATGGTTATCTATTCTCCACATCCTTGCAAACACTTATCATTCACATTTTCTTTTTTTTTTTTTTTGGTACCGGTTATCGAACTTGGGACCTTGTGCTTGCAAGGCAGGCAGTGGAACCACTGAGCTAAATCCCAGGCCCATATCTTTCACATTTTCCTAAGATATGTGAAATGATTATTCATTATGATTTTAATTTATATTTCCATGAGACTTAATAGTAGAATATTTTTCATACATGTATTGGTCTTTCATATCTCTTTTGAGAAATATCTATTTGTATCCTTTTCATTCTTTAAATTGGATTATTTATTTTTTTGCTCTTTAGTTATTTGAGTTTCTTATGTATTTTGGATGTCATATGCAATTAGACATGTAGTTTATAATTATTTTGTCCTAATCCTTGGATTGTCTCTTCACTCTAATGTTTTGTTGTGTAGAAACAGTTTGACTTAATCAGATTTATCTATTTTTTCTTTTTTGGGGGGGCTGTGGCTTTAAGGTCATACTCAAAAAATTATTGCCCAGACGAATGTGATGGAACAGGTCTTCTGTGTTTTCTTCTAATAGTGTCATAGTTTCAAGTCTTATATTTAACTCTTTAATCCATTTTGAGTTGAGGTTTCTGTTTGATGAGTTAAGATCCCAATTTTATTCTTCTGCATGTGGATGACTTTCCTAACCTTCTTTATTGAAGAGACTTTCTTTTTCCATTTTGTGTTCTTGGCATCTCTGTCGAAACTTAATTGACCACAGATATATATGGGTGGATTTTTGGGTTTTCTGTTCTTTTCCATTGATTGATGTGTCTAATTTATGCCAATAACATGTAATTTTTATTACTAAGACTTTGTAGTATCTTTTGAAATCAGGTAATGTAATAACATCATTCTTGTTCTTTTTGCATAAGATTGTTTTGGCTAATCAGGGTATTTTGCAATTTCATATGAATTTTAGAATTATTTCTTTTATTTCTGTGAAGAATAATTTTGTTAATGAATCTCAACAAAATAATACTAATCTATATTGAATAGTACATTCACTAGGTAATTCACTCTGATCAAATGGGATTTATCCCTGGGATATAAAGATGATTCAACAATCAAAAATCAATAAATGTGATTCAACACAATGAAGAACAAAAACATGATCATCAAAAAAGTACAAAGAAAACCTTAACAAAATTTAATATCTTTCCTGATAAGCTCAAAAAAGTAAAAAATAGGGCTTTTTCTCAAGTTAACAAAGACAATATTGCCCAAGACCATAGCAAGCATCATATAATCAAAGGTGAAATTTGATAACTTTTTCTCCAAGATCAAAAATGGGAAGTATATCCAGCACTTCAATGCAACATAGTACTAGAAGCCTTAACCAGAGGAAGTAGGCAATAAAAATAAATAAAACACATTCAAATAGAAAAGATGTGTAATTATCTCTGTTTGCTAATGTGATCTTAATACAGAAAATCCTAAAGATCTCACCAAAAAAAATTCTAACTGATAAGTAAATTCCATAAATTTAAGGACTATAAATCAATGTACAAAAATCAGTAACATTTCTATATACTAGCAAAAAACTCTCTAAAATAGAAATTAGGTGAACAATTACAATTATAGTACAATTAAAACAAAAAAACTACTTGGAAGTACTGTAAATTTAAAAATGTGAAAACATCTATATTCTAAAGACCAGCAAAAATTGATGGAAGAATTTGAAGATAGAAAAAATAAATACAAAGATATTCCATGTTTGTGGATTGAAAGAACTAATATTGTCAAAATATACATATTATTCAAAAAGATCTACAGATAAGCATTCTTCCTGATCTCTTTTGCTGTTTCTTTGTAATACTTTTAATATTACTTTTGTAACACCCAGTTATTCTATTTTAAAAAATGTTTTTCTGATTACTTCTTTTGTTGCTTTGTAGGTCTGTCTCTTTTCTTATTCATGTTCATGTCAGCTTTTTGTTTTCTTTTTTCTAGGCATACACATATGCTACTACTACAGTAAGAAACAAAGAAGCTGAGAGAGCCACTCCCTTCCCTCTGTTTAACTACAAGCATAGCCCTATGGTAACATAACAGAAGCCTAAGAGAGCTCCATGCCTTGAGTGGCTAAGCACTGGCACCAAAGGAGATTCAGTAGGAGGCATCTACATCCAGAGGTGTCTGGCCTTCTAAATCCAGAAATCCTGAGATATTGCCCCCCCCCACCTCCTGTTGTTGTTGCTACGTTTCCTGTGATCTTCAGTAAACATAGCTACTTACTACTTACTACTGGGTGTACCCTTAAAAATTCTTTCCTAGTTGTACACAAGAACCTGGACTATTATTGGCCCACTCAACTGTAACATCTGGTGAGCCAACCAGGAGGGCATTATCAGACCTCGAGATGCCTCACTGGACAATGATCCAAGGAATTTTATTGCACAGCAGCCCAGAGACCTCACCAGACATCAGAGGCATCAATACTCCAGAGACTTTTGGAGACCTCAGTGGAAAGGGGCAACCAGCCAGCCCAGCCAGCAAGGAAGGTAACTTCCCACTCCCTCAAGAGATCCTCCTTCTTCCCTTTTCTAGGCAAAGGATGGATTCTTGGGAGGAGAGGGTAATCATTCACCACTTGGAAAAGACTATCTTGGAAACAAAAAGACCCTATGAGGCACAAGAGGACCCCTTTACATCAGTTAGGCTTATACTCAGTTCTTGATCAACAGAATGTGGAAAGTCTATCTTGGAGGTTGTGTCACATGCCTCAGCAAAGATAAGAAGTCTGGAGTAGAAGGGGAGAAGGCCACTAGTAGGCAAGTGGTTTAGCATAGCTACCCACAGCAGAGGACAAGGAGACAAGAACCTAGCCTGCCTGAATTGTTGCTTTTCTCTGTGGAGTACTTGGTCAATTAACCTGGACTTGGGCAGCTCTTTGTGTAGCACCAAGGGTGTTTGTGCTTCTCCATGGGTCTTAGGTGGAGCCTAAGAGTGAGACTCCATGGGTCTTTTACCTGGAGTGCTTTCTTTCCATAGGTTTTAGTAATTTTCCTTCTCCTTTTCTGATCTCCTCTCTCCCCTCAGGCTTTTGTGTATCACAATGTTCCATTTGTTTAGTTGTTGGTTCTGGATAACTAAAACAAAAACAAAAACAGAAACAAAAAACAAGGTTAAGAGGTACAGTGTTTTCTCATAAGAGAAAAAAATAGTCTTATAAATCTCCTGTCACTTCTGTGTGTGCCAGCAAGCTGTGAAGCCAGCTTTAACTCACTCATTTCCTGTCCACCTACAACTGTCACTTCCTGGGTTAGTTTGCTGATATTGGTGTGCTTTTCTTTATATTCAGTTTTGTTTCATTGTGATAACTGTAGCTTAGAGGTTATATTGCTGTCTGAAAGGATGTGTAACTTGTTTTGATGATTGAATTTACATAGTGCCTTACTTTTATTTTGAGATTTTGTCACCAGATGTGTGTGCTTTGTGACTTGATCCAGTTAATAGAGTTTTCTCTAGAGACAAGACTGCTATCAGAAGATACCCTGTGAGGTCTCTGCAATTGGAGATTCACCCAGGGACAGGCCTGGTAGCAGGAATGCCCTGGCAAGTCCCTAATAAAGGAGACTGACCCAAGGATATGCTTTCTAGATCCCAAGGAATTCACCCTAACCAAGTCATGCTTCTGGGGCTGAATGGCTCAGGCTATCAGGAGATGCCCTTTCAGGTCCCCAGTAAAGGGGGCTGACTGAGGGACAGGCTTGATAAAATCATAGAACCTAAGTTTTACTCCTCCTATCTGCAGATGAGAACAACTCTATCTATTAGTTTTTGTCCCTGCTCAGATATCTTCTTAACCATTGGAACAAGTTCCATACTAAGGCCCTTCAAAAGATATCATCTTACATTCCTGGGTAAATTTCAAATTCAGGAAACTTAACATCTGAGCCCACCTCAGTTCTACTTCCTTGAGAAGTGGCAAGCATTGATGAAACAGTGTGGGTGCTAGTTTCTTTTTCAGTTATGGATATTCAACAGTGCAAGGAAAAATTGGGTAGATTTTCTGAGAATCCTGAAATGTTTGTTGATAGTTTCCATAATCTAATAATAGCTTTTGATCTGATCTGGTGAAATATCCAGTTTATCCTCATATTTTGTTACATAGTAGAAAAGAAAAGTATTATAAAGGCTGAAAAGCAGGCCACTCAGCGGTGAAGCCTTTGGAGCTTTCCTATCTGATAACTGGCCAACAGTGCATTACTTTGGGTCCCAAGAGGAGCTTAAGTGGGGTTTAAATACAAGGGGTGAAGAAGACAAATGAAAGTTATATATCTAGGACATTTTAGTTGATATGTGACAAGGGATGCTTAAACCTGTGAAGTATGATGAGCTCAGGTCTATTCTTCAGGGCCCCAATGAAAACTCAGTTGTTTTTCAGCTTTGGCTTGAAAAGGCCCTTCATAAATACACTAATTTAGACTCTGAGTCTAGAAAAGGTCACATTATCCTAAGGAGGTACTTTATTATTCAGTCAACTCCAGATATTAGGAAAAAACTCCAAAAATTCCAACTGGACCCACAAAATGAAATAAGCCAATTGGTCAATAAAGTTTATTTGGTGTTCAATAACCATGATGAAGGAGAGGACAAACAAGAACTGGATAATGATAGGCAGGGCTCACATATTTTGTTGCAGCAATGAGAAAGTGACTAAGTCAATTGGCTAGTAGTTTCCATCTGACAATGCAATACTGAATCTCTGTCCTATTCTGCATGAATTTGGGGAAGGAACTACAGTTTTGACCCTAATACTGTAAAGTTGAATATCATTTCTTAAAAGAATAATATTATAAGAGCTGCTCCCAACTCCCAGGAGAAGGCTTCCAGGCCACTGTAGCCCACCCCACCGTGCAGAGGAGGTGAGCTGCTCCCAGCACCCAGGAGCAGGCTTCTGGGCCACCATACCACCACTGCCCCCAGTGCAGAGGAGCTGAACCACTCCCAGGACCCAGGAGGAGGCTTCCAGGCCACCATACCACCACCACCCCCAGAGCAGAGGAGGTGAGCCACGCAAGGGCCAACAGCACCCCCCCCATTGAAATGAGAAGACACTTAAACAAGTCTCAAAACCAGACTTCCAGATCACCTAAAGCAACCCTAAAGGGAAATGAAATGGAACACTATGATACTCAACCACCTGGACTCCCTGAAATGGCAACAAAAGAGGACCTCGAAAAAATGAAATTAGAAATAATTTCTCAGATAACACCAGAGATGGTAACATAATGCAAGACATGATTAATAAATATAGAGTGGACACAGGTAAAAAAATAGAGGAGCTGAGGAACATAATAGAATTCCAACATAGGAAACAAATGGAATCCATAAAACTGATGCAAACAGATTTTCAGGGGATTAAAACTCCATTGAAAGGTTATGCAGAATGAGCCAATGTGAGGACAGAATCTCAGATATAGAAGATAAGATTGCAATTAGTGACAAGGAAATGAAAAATTGCTTTAAAATTGTAAGGGGATATGAGAAATCAATCCAGCAGCTGCTAGATGATGCAAAGAAGAATAACATATGACCGATTGAAGTCAAAGAAGAAACAGGAGAGAGTGCAGATGACATAAAAAAAACTATTCACAGAAGTGATGGCAGAAAACTGCCCAAGCAGGGGAAAAGAACTTGACATACAGATAAGTGAGGCATATAGGACTCCAACTAGGCATATAGGACTCCAACATGATCAAAAATATCTACACATAGGCATATAATTGTTAAGATTCCAGAAACCCAACAGAAGAACAAAATTCTACAAGAAGTTAGAGAAAAGAAACAAATCACATACAAAGGAAAGCCCATCAGAATCACAGCAGACTTCTCAACACAAACCATCAAGGCAAGAAGAGCTTGGAGTGACATATTTCAAGCCCCAAAGGAAAACAGCCTCCAACCCAGATTGACAGACCCTGCAAAACTATCTTTCAAAATTGATGGAGAAATAAGATACTTTCATGATAAACAGCACCTTAGGAACTTCATGAATACCAAACCAACACTCTAAAAAATATTAGACAATATCCCAGGAGCAGAAAATGAGGATCACAAACCCAGAAAGTCCAGCAGATGAATCCATTGGGTGTGACAAGAAATTAAATGCAAAGGGGGAGAATCCAACAAAATGAAAAAGTCATGACAATGATAAGTCAATATGTTTCAGTTATAACCATAAATGTTAAAGGTCTCAATTCACTAATCAGAAGAAATAGACTGGCAGAATTGGTCAAGAAGCAAGATCCAACAATATGCTACATACAAGAAACATATTTAATTCAAAAAGAAACTCAGAGACTGAAAGTTAAAGGGTGAAAAACAATATTAAATGTGATAGGAACCCCCAAAAGAGCAAGAGTAGCTCTCCTCTTTGCAGATCAAGTGGATTTCAAACCAAAATCTGGAACGCTTATGGTCTCAAGAATTTCAGATAAGCGATAGTCAACTTTTATGTACAAATCTATTGTGAACATGTGTTTTCATTCCTCTTAAGTAAAAATTTAAGAACAGAATTGTTAAGAACAGAACTGATTCTTAATAGTAATACAAGAAATTTCTATATTGTTTTCCCAAATGGTTTTGTCATTTTACATTCCCATTAGCAGTATTAGATAGTACACACCTAAGCTGACATTTGTTCTTGTAAAACTTTTAACTTCATCTCCCTAATGAGTATCTAATATGATCTTGTTATTGTACTGATTAGTATTTTTCTGATTCTAGTGTTGCACACCTTTCCTTGTGCTGTACTAGCTATTTATCTTCTTGTGTCTACTTTTTAATTGGGTTTTCTATTAATGAGCTGTAAGAGTTCTTTATATATTCTGCTCTTAGGTTATATGTATTATAAATATGGTCTGTTTAAGGACTACTTTTCATTTTCTTAATGATGTCATTTAAAGTTCTAAATTTGGATGGAATCTCATTTATCAATTTCTTTCTTTTATGCATCATGTTGTTTGTATCCTAGGAAATTCTTTCCTACCCTAAATTCATGAACATTTTCCCATATAATTTCTTCTTAAAGTTTTATACTTTTAGGCTTTCATATTTAGGTTCATAGATCCCTTTAAGTTATTTTTATGTATGGAAATAAAGGGTTGAGGTTAATTTTTATATACGGATACCAGGTGTTCTAGTGCTGTTTGCTGAAAACACTATCTTTTCCTTGGCTCTTGAATTGAGTTTATATTCTATAAAATGTTAATGTTAAATGATCTTTCAAATCTCAGTGGACCATGTATGTGTGGTTCTATTTTGAGATTCTCTGTTTTATTCCAATGATCTATATGTCTTCCTTACACCAACACTGCCTTGATTACTGTAGCTTTAGAAGAAGTCTTAAAATTAGGTACTAAACTTCTTCCAACACTGTTCTTTTTTTTTTCTTTTTAGTTGTCTAGGTCCTTTGTACTCCTACATAACTTTTAAATTTCAATATCCAATTCTTCATTTATAGCAAGTATACATAGACTTGTTTTTTATGTATACTTTGTGTTTTCTAATCCTGCTAAATTCAAATACAAATTCTAGGGGCTCCTAGAGATTTCTTAGTATTTTCTCTGTAGAGGATCATTTCATCTATATATAAAGATTTTACTTCTATCTTGCCAATCCTATGCTAATTGTGTCTTTTTATTGCCAGACTATTTTGGTTTGGGCCTGTGTTTCAAAGTTTAATGGACAGATGAAGAGTAGGCATATCTACCCTTGTTTCCCACCTTAGGGGGAAAAGATTGTATCTTTTCCATTCATATAAGTCCATTTTGCTGGAAGTATGGAGTACATGGCTTATCTGTTGAGAAGATTCTGTTTTACTTCTAGTCTCCTGATAGCTTTTACCATGAACAGCTATAGAATTTAGTCCGATACTTTTTCTTCAACTACTGACAGGATCATATGGCTTTTTCCTTTCCTCTGTTAAAATGATGACTTATGGGGGTGGATCTTCCAATGGTGAACCAACACTGCCATCCCCATAATAAAACTACTTTCTACATACTGCCAGATCTGACTTCTAATAGTTTGTTTTGTTAAACAAATTTCTATCTATGTTCATACTTTTTTCTTCTATTATCTTTATCCAGTTTTAGGATTAGCACAATGTTGATTTCCTAAAATGAGGGGAGAAGTGTTCCTTCTTTTTTCTGTTTTAAATGTTTGATATAATTTATCAGTTAAAATGTATATGAGCCTGTTGTTGTCATATAGGTAGGTTTTCAACTAGGAATATACTTTCTTTAATAGGTGCTATTCAAATTTTATGTTTCCTCCAGAGTCAGTTTCATTAATTTGTCTTCCAAGATACTTCTTAGAAGTTGTCAAATTTATTTCAAAACAGATTTTTGTAATATGCTTTCTATATCCTTTTAAATTCTGTAAAATCTGTGGTAATGTCCTCTAAATTTTGATATTGTAATTTAAAAATTGTATAATTTATATTGTGTAATAGGAGGAAAAGGTCTAAAGGAGCAGGGGAAGTGGGAGAGGTAGGGGAAAGGAAAGAAGGGAAAAGAAGATATATGAGAAAAGAAAAAAAGTGGAAACAAAGTCTTTGGAAATAGGGAAGGGTGGAGCAATTGATGGGAGGGCAGGGGAAGGGGAAAATATAAGAACCAAGATACATCATGTAAAAGTACAAGATCCCAATGATGAATGTAAGCATATTTTATACCTAAAATGTACCAATAAACTTAATGGAATAAAAAGAACTGGATAATGAAATGAGGCAGGCTAAATCCACACTCACCCAATTTGATAAGGCTCATGACAAAAGCAACTGCACTAGGGGACTCTGATCTAATCCAAAGAGTGATGGAGCAAGTCAGGGTGCTTCAAATGCAAGTGAACATGGCACAGGGCAAGGAATGTCCTCAGAAACTACCTAGCCCTTGTCCAACCTTTCAGAACATGGAAGAAGATGCTTGGTATTGGAAGAGAGACTTACCTCATTCTCACAGCTCAGACAGTGAGTGATGATGGTTCCCAAGGCAGCCTGTAAGGCTTCCACACAAGAATATCATAATTACTTCAAAGGAGCCTTGGGTAATCTTAGATGTAGCAGGGAAATAAATTGTATTCCTCTGTGACACTACACAACTTAGCTAGTTTCTAATTGGGGTGAGCTTTCATACCATTCTAAAGTTGTTGTGAGCTTTGAGAGAGTTAACCAGATAGATTTCTTTACTCCTATTATAAACTGCCACTTAGAAGATTTCCTTTTCTGAGCCACCTTTCTGGTGACACTGGAGTGCCCCATATGAATAATTGGAAGAGATATACTCTTCCTACTTGGGACCACTGTGATACTCAAACTTCTGGCAACTTGTGTCCTAGTTCCTAGGGACCTAATATCTCTGTTGAGAGTAAATCCTCAAGCATGATATTATGATATCCCAGGGAAGGCTGCCAAGGCCCCTCCAGTAGTCATTCATTTAAAGGACTCTAATCTATTTTCTCACAGAAAACAGTATTTCCTTAAAAAAGAAGCTAGACTGGGGTTCAAACCCATTATTGATAAACCTTTGGGTACAGTATTACTGGTGCCATGGCAGGCCCTATATAATACAACCATTTCTCCCCTACTCAAGCCATAATAATAATATCGCCTAGTACAAGATTTCAGAGCCATCAATGAGACAGTGGTACCTATTTACCCATTGGTAGAAGAGCTTCACACCCTTTTAGCATGGATACAGGGAGACACTAAATGGCTGTGTCCTTGATCTCATAGATAGCTTCTTTTTTATCCTTGTGGATCCTACCCCCAAATATTTACTCACATTTGAGTGGGTCAATCCTCAAACAGGACTTTGCCAATAGTGCATTTGGACTGTTTTGCCTCAGGGCTTTAGAGATAGCCCCAACTTGTTTACAAGGGCTTTTGCTCAAGACTGGAGAGTACTAAAATTCAAAAGGTGAGGCTTATTGCAGTATGTAGGTGACCTCCTCATTTGTAGCCCCACTAAAGAGTTATCTGATAAGAACACTATTAAGACTCTCAAGTTTTTAGCAAACTGGGATTATAACATGTCCTGACTTAAGGCCCAGATTTCTCAACAAAAGTAATTTATCAGGGATATGTCCTAACTGCAGAAAAAGACAACTGTCCTCAAAGAGAGCAAAGGCAATCTGCCATCTGGGTCCTACAGAGTTCAAATAGGAACTGAGGGTTTTCTTGGGAATGGCAGGCTTCTCCTGCATATGGATACCCCACTTATAGTGGTATACCACATATAGTAGTAACAGCCAAATCACTATATGAGTTAATTTGACAAGAAATTGAATCCTTAAAATGGATAGCAGCTTCTCAAGAGGCTTTTAAAGCATTAAATCAGGCCTTCATGAAGGTCATAGCATTAGGAATCCAGATCTATCTAAGCCCTTTTCTCTCTTTGTGACTGAGAGACAGGGAGTATCCATGGGAGTACTAACTCAAAGTGTAGCCCACAAAAACCAAGTTGCTTACTTTTCCAAGTGACTGAATGGAGTATCACATGGCTGGCCTAATAGCCTGTGAGCAATAGTTGCTATGGGACTCAGTCCAGGAAGCTTCTAAAATAACTTTAGGACAAAAGTTCTTTGTTCTAACTCCACATCAAGTTAAGGCTCTGTTAGAACTCAAGGGACATTTGTGGATGACTTCAGGAAGGCTCACTAAATATCAGGACATTTTTCTTGAAAACCTATATGTTTCTCTTCAGTCTTGCACTGCTTTCAAATCAGGCACACTCTTCCCAACCAACCAAGAGAGCATGAGTATGAAGAGACCATCATCCAAAATTATGCCACCATCCCAATCTGAGGGATCAACCCTCAATGGGGCCAGCTAGTGCATTGTTCATTGATAGCAGCAGATTCATAAAGTATGGAATTAGGAAGGCAGCTTATGCCACAATCAGCCCCATCCAGATCATTGGAGCAAGAGGACTTCACCTGGGACTTCTGCCCAAAAGACAGAACTTGTTGCCTTCACTTAGGCTCTGAAACTTGACCAGGGCAAGAGGGTCTATGTATATATATATATATATATATATATATGCATACTGATTCCAAATATGCCTCACTAGTCCTACATATACATGTGGCAGTCTGGTAAAAAAAGAGGACTTTTAACTAGTCACCTGTCTCCAGTAAAACATGGACCAGAAATCCTCAGCCTCCTTGAGCCAGTAAATCTCCCAAATGAGGTAACAGTGCCCCACTGTAAGGGACATCAAGCTTCTATGGACCCTATCTTCCAAGGAAATTCTGAGGCAGATTCCACTGCCAAACAAGCCTCCCTGGCCCATCAACAGCTCTACCCATAGGCCCATTCCAAGATCTTGATTTAGAACCAGGATATTCAACAAAAGACTGTCAAATGACTCATAATGAGAGAGGAATTCAAAAGGGCCAGTGGTGGTATGTGGAACCCTGACTGTTCTTGGCACAATGAGTACAATGGAAATCCATTATGTCCCTACATGTTGCCTTCTACCTAGAGTGAGATGCCATCTCAATTATGGCACATAGGCTTTTTATATGGTCTGGAGTCCATGGAGTTTTAACCCAAGTCTGTAAGGCATATCATGGCTGTGCCTTCTATAGCTCACAGACTCATTCTCCTCCATTACGTGAACCAGTATAAAGGCATGTGCCCTCCCCTGGCGAAGATTGGTAAACAGATACCATCCATATGCCTCCTTGTAAAGGATATATACACTTCCTGGTATACATTGACATCTTTACTAGGTGGCTAGAGGCCTTCTTTACCATGTCAGAATGGGGTCTAGAGATGGTGAAAATTCTCCTTAATGAAGTAATTCATAGGTTTGGATGTCTTAGGTCTATCCAGAGTGATAATGGATCCTCTTTCATATCCCAAATCACACAGGGAGTTGCCAAACCACTGGGAATTAAATATCATCTTCACACTGCATGCATACCCTAATCATTAGGTAAGGTTGAAAAAGCCAATCAAATTCTCAAGCAAACCCTAACCAAGCTGTGTCAAGAAACCTATCTGAAGTGGTCAGATCTTCTTCTAATTACTTTAATGAGATTTTGGACAGCTCCCAAGTCCAAACTTAATCTCAGACCATTTGAGATACTTTATGGGAAGTCCTTTTTGACATCTGATCTACTCACTGACCCTGAAACCTCCCAACTTCTTTACAATGTGACTCATCTATGAACTTTCCAACAGGCCCTCCAGGAATATGGAAATAAGATTCTTCCATTTCCAAGAACTAACAATAACTGTCAGCCCAAAGTCCTCCCTGGTGACCAGCTCTTGACCAAGAACTGTAAAAAGGGTGGACCCTAGGACCAACCCACACCCAAATAGAAATCCCTTTCAGAACCCTATTAACCATTTCTCTGCTATTAAGGTACAAGGACTAGATAGTTGAATTTACTTCTCCAGGTTAAAACTCAAGCTGCCTGAGATAACAGAAGATAAAGAAGGGGGACCATGAACTTCATACACCTGTGAACTAATAGCCAACTTCAAGTTTCTTTTCAGAAAAACAAAAACAAATAAACAAATACCAACCACTCTAGTGAACCAAATAAGTAAAATGGTTCACTCCCTCTAAGTAAATTGTGTAAATAGTCTCACTACTGCCTTACTACACTTGAGGTCCCTGTTACAAGTTGCTATGACATCTTTTGAGATCATCCTGGATTGTTCAAAAACTGAGTCTAATAGAGATAATAAACAGTGACTATCTATATTAGATGGTAAAGCTAATCACATCTTTCTCCTATTATCAACCACCACCTAATAACTTGACAGCTTGAATGAACTTACCCAAAATATCACCTTCCTTTAAGATTAGATAGACTCACTGGCATCAGTGGGTATGTAACATCAGAGAGAACTAAATCTCCTAATAGCTGAAACAAAGAGCAATGTTTGTCCCTAAAAATGTAATTTCTTTGACCATAGGTCTAAAATAGTCTGAGGTACAGCACAAAAACTGACTGTGCTTCTAAGATCCATGAAACATTATTTGAGTCATGGATGTCCTGGCCAGAAATCTGGAATTGAGGGTCTTGGTTAATGTCCTGGACATGGTCTTTGTTATGCATCTCATAGCCTTACTATTTAGATCTTAAATACTTAATCTCTTAGTCAAATACATTTCCTCTTATTTGACAGTCATCAAACTACTTGTAATGACCATAACTCAAATCAGAATCTGCTGCCATATCCATGGTTCATCAAGAAATCTTCAGAGGAAGGGCTCAGTTGCCTTGAACTCACAGATCAGTCAGGGCTAGGGTTCCCTAGGCTCCAGGTAGGTAGGGCCAATGCCTCTATCAGCCAGAAGGAGCTATAGAAGACAGAACTTCTTCCTTTGAATTCTCTCGAACATATTTGGAGATCAGGACTCTCAGGGTGAAACAGAGTTAGAAACAAAGGATCTGAGAGACTGTCACTCCTTTCACTCCATTTAACTATAAGTAGCACCCTTTGGTAACATAACAAAACACTAAGAGATCACTATGCCCTAGGCAGAAGAGCACTGGCACCAAGGGAGATTCAGTGGGAGGCACCTAAAACCAGAGGTGTTTGGGATTTAAATTCAGAAATGGATTGGCCCACTTTTTCCCTTTTCCCCTGTTCCTCTTGCTGCTGCTACCTTTCCCATGGTCTTCAATAAATGTAACTACTTATGACTTACTACTGGGTGTACCCTTGGCAATTCTTTCCTAGTTGTACACAATGACCTGGGCTATTATTGACCTATTCAACTACTATCTTTTGAGTCTTCCTCACTTTTCTGATTCTAACCCTAAGAGTACTTCCTAAAACAATATTTTTAATCTATTTGTATTCTATACCTTGTTTCCTGCCTTCTGGACATGTCACTGCAATGACCACCTTTGACTACAAAGTAAATTTTAAAAATCCCTTGTCACATTCTTCATACTCCAATTAACCTTTCAGCTAATTGCCAAAGCAGTAAACCTCATCATCATCTTTGCTTTCTCACTTTCTTCTCTTATCCATTTTCATTACTTCCTTGTCTCTGAATTCTAGGTATCAATCTTTTCATCTCACAAACCTCCACTTGTACTCACTCCCCTTTGAGCTCCCTAATCAAGATCTAATGTTTCTCTCTTTTAATTAGAAATAAGTGCTTTGAATTATTCTCCTTCCATGGAATTTTGCTTACTGCATTTGTCTTTTGTGTTCCAGTAGCCAGCATGATATTTTAAAAACATAGATGTCATGTTGTTCTCCCACTTAAAATATTTTAATGATTTTTTCTGCAATTTAAAATTTTCCAAATACTAAGGTGTCATGCAAGGCCCTTAGGAGTGTTTTAATTCTAGAGTTTTATTAATTTCCTTATTAACACATCAATTGTGTGTAAAATATCCACTGAATGTCTAGCGCTGTTCTAGACAGTGGGAGCTCAATAATGAAAAAAATAATGTTTTCCTGATCCTCTGAACTTTATGTGCTCTTTTCATTTCATTATTTGTTGCCTGGCTCTACTCAAGCTGTGTCATCACTGGTAATTTTTAATGGGATATACTGCCTATCCTTGCTTAAAGAGACCTTTGTAGATATTTTTCTTTTAAAGAGAGATGATTTCTTCAAGGTCCTTAAATCTGACTCTGTTAGTCTTATTTGGGCTCAGGCATCATTTCACTTCCTTTGCAAGTCTGATAGGCACTGATAGTATTCCAGGCATAAAAGAGTGAGATATTAAACATAAGATAGATTTGAGAGATTAAAATCAATACAGCTTTATTGGATAGAGCAATAAATTGAAAAGAAAAATGTTGGTTAATTCCAAAATTTCTGGTTTGGGTGGAAGAAGGTTACATTCAAGGAGATGATTACGCTTGTGGGTGAGTAATCAGTGTTAGAAGCCATGGGACCTCTAACAGGAGGAGTTTGCTGAGTAAGGAAAACACTTTGAGTTAAATATAAGATGTTGGTTGATGTTATGGAATTGCTTATAATACTCTGAGAAAGTACATAAAATAAGAACAAGTATTGAAGTTTCCACAAGTAATCATGAGTTTATAATTGAAGGTCCAGGTTCATAGTTTCTTACCCATTTTAAGATACAGAAACTAAGCAATGAAAAATAACTTTTACTATATTCTAAGAATCAATCCTCACATCATCTCTAAATACTTCATCTCAAATAAAATAATCTTCAAATGTCATATTAATTTTTAAATTAATCCTTGTTTAACTTTTAAACAATATTTTATTTTCTTTATATGTTAAAAATTTACAAATAAGTGAATGTTTTTTTAATGCTTAAGTCAATTGTGTATTTGTAAAAGTTCCTCTATTTTGTACAGTTTATCATAATCATCAGATTTATGTGTATTTGTTTCCCTTAGAGATATAGAATAGATCTTGTTCCTTTAAAGATGTAGTCTGTTAACCAATAACAAATGTTGGCAGGGGTTCTGGGAGAAAGGAACCCTTCTCCATTGCTGGTGGGAGTGCACAGTGGTGCAACCACTGTGGAAATCAGTATGGAGATACCTCAAAGAACTAGGGCTAGAGGTCCCATTTGACCCAGCTATTCCCCTGCTGGGTATCTTCCCCAAAGAATTAAAAAAAATCATATCACAGAGATATATGTGTGCCCATGTTTATAGCAGCACAGTTTGTAATAGCTAAAGCTTGGAAACAGCCCAAGTGCCCATCAACTGGAAACTGGATAAAGAAGATGTGTTTTTTTTTTTATAAAATGGAGTACTACTCAGCCATAAAGAATGAGAAACTAGAGACATTTATAGCTAAATGGATGCATATTGAGGTGATACTCTTAAGTGAAATAAATAGACACACTGTGTAAATACCAAATAGTTTCTCTACTGTGAGAAACTGAAAGTGTAAATAAGGATTAAAATTATTAAAACAAATAATTGATAATTTGAAATAGCAATAAAAGGTCCAAAGGTGTAGGGGTGCTGGGAGGGGAAGGGGAAAGGAAAGAAGGGAAGGGAAAAATTATGAGAAAAGGAAAAAATGGAAACAAAGTCTTTGTAAATAGAGAAGGGTTGAGGGAGTGAAGGGAGCACAGGGAGTGGGGAAAAAATAAGAGCCAAGATACATCATGTACATGTACAAGCACCCAATGATCAATGTAAATGTATTGTATACCTAAAATGTACTAACAAAAGAATTTAAGAAAAAAAAAGATGTAGTCTGTTAGTAGTCATGTGTAAGGTTTCAGAAATGGAACTCTCTATATATTCTGGTCTTGCTGGCAAAGTGGAGGGCAAAGCAGAAGGGTGATTTGTTTGTATACTTTTATCTATAGAACATTTTTTTCATATATTCTTCCCATTATAGTTCTATAATACATACACATTAAAAGTAACATTTTAACATTTTTAAAAGTCTTCAACCAGGTGAGGTGATTCATTTAGAGTTATTAGGATTGGAGAGTAGTTTTTAAGTTTTTACCAGTGATAGCCTGGTGAAATGCTGAATTCTATTTCTAAAGTTATTATAACATTTTATACCATATTATATATCATCATTAAATTTAAATAATATAAAATTATTCAATTTTTAAAATTTGGGAGTAAACAATTGGCTAATTTAAATAATATTTATGCATTTTTCATTATGACAGTTTGTATTTATTAATTTAAAAATATAGCAAGTGACAATTGGAAACATATCAGTAACTATAAATGTTTGCCAATAATGACAATATACATATAACATATATACATATATATATAAAATATATACTCTGTATAGTATATAAAATATATGGTATATAAGTACTAAAATATATTTAGTATGTAAATATACCCAAAATATATAAACTCTATATAGTATATATAAATATATATAGCATACATAAATACTTTATACTTAAATACTTTAGATTTGCAAATTTTCAAATTAAAGCAAAAGTAGATTGCTGCTTCCCTGAGTCTAGGACTTTTCAAACTGCATTTTTATGGCATATTTTAAAGAAAGCTGCTCATAATTATGTACTTTTCAAATGTCTTTTTCATTATGCAAATGTTTTAAAATCATGAGCTTAGAGAGAAAAGTGAGAATTGAAAAATTCTGAGCTATTTTAAAAGATCACTGATTCCTTAGTAAATCTCAAAATAAGTACTCAAACATATGTGTCATATTGTTTTATTAATAGCTGGCAAAAGTTACTATTTACTATGCCATGGAAGTGTAAAAGGAAAAGCAGTTCTGCATTGTGTGGGTTCCTTGGAAAAAAGCTACAAACTGTTGTTCAGAATGAGCCAATGAGAGGCTGCATTTGGCCCTGAGCTGTTAAGACTTCTGCATTGGCAGCTCTGCCTTCAGTATTACTGGAAGTTGGGTGGCTGGCTTGCTGATGAGTTCAGCTGGGCAAATTAAATGCTGATTAGGTAAAACACCCAGTGAAGGTCTGTGTTAATGGCTTAAGAAGATTGTCTCATTAACCATTAGAAACTTAGTTCCTCTCTGTGGTATTTTCTAATTATATTCTGAAACCATTATTATTACATCACCTCTTTAACTTTTCAAAAGCTTTTCATGCCTATTAAACTTGCTTTATCTCCACAGCAACCTATGGAGGTAGGTGAGGAGGAAGCTGTTATATGAAACAAGATAATGTATGGGACAGTGATGTGTTAACTACAAAACAATACAAATGATACCATTAGGATTATTGTACTCCTGGTAAGAAATGAGGCTAGCAACAGTATGATCTGCTTCATGTCACAAAACTGAGAAAATGGGTACACATGTCAACTGATTTGTACTAAAACTGCTTTTCATGTTTTTGTGTTAAATACCCACTGGTAAAGTTATAGATAAGAATGGGATTAATTTTATGAGTCACCAACTGTAGCATATTCAGTGCTTCACTGTTATGTATTAAGAGAATATACACTTGATTTTTAAAAAGTGATTTTGGACTAGTATCTGCCTGAAAATCATGAACCTCAAAGTGCACCTGAAACTCTGGTTCAAATTTTGATATAACATATTATGATAATGCAGGTCTGAATCAATAATTCAAGAGGAAATTTCTTCATTTCATTAGTAAATTCTGCCTCACTTTGCATTCATTAATTTGGTATCACATACCTTTGCATTAACTTTCATTAATCATTCTTTCTTTCCTAGTTCCACAATAATTACTTACTGTAATAGGTTAATTGAATTCTCAGGAAGGAATGAGAGTCGAACATTATTTCCTCCTTTAAACTTTCTATTTCTGGGTGTTTTCTTCTCTTCACATGCAATTGAGAACAGAACGTTGAAAGAAAGACAGAACTTTGGTTTCTACTCTTGGGTTTTTAGGTCACTTATCTAACTTTTATTTGTCTTCCTCTCTGCTTGACTTCAGTTCAGAACACAAAATTGGAGGGTACATTGGACGAAAACAGTAAGAATAATGGACAATAATTATGAAATAATGGAACCACTATATTTTGTATTTGCTGAACACATGATCCTTGTCATTTTACAGATCCTGTTGAGAGCCTTGTGTGCACAGACTCATAAGGAAATGTAAAGTAATTTAGATCCAAGTTACACACTCCTTGGTGCTAGTGCCAGAACTTGAATCCATATTTACCTCAGTAAAATGCTATTAACCATTATGCTTCTTGTCTGGCTCAACAGAAACTCATGAATTTCAAGACAAATCTGAATTACATGGTAGTCAATTAATTGTTGGTTCCAGAGAACTTGTATTCATTTTAATAGCCACAATTTATTTATAAAGAAAACAACTTCAAACCACATATGCAGTTCTCTCTACAAAAAAGTAAAGGAAGCAAGACAAAGATGAAAGCAAAGAACTAATTACTAATGGTGATGTCATAGTCTCTGCTATGTCCAGTAATGATAGAAATTTCAAAGCAACCAGAAATTCCACCATGTGCTTAAGGTGTATTTTATTTTGTTAAACTTTTAATGAATTCTGAGCTTCAGCTTTCTCACTTATAAGATGGGGCTAATAATTGTAATATAGTATATTCTTTTAAAATTAAACACACATAGATTTGCAGCATTTAGTGTATTCCCCTTAAACATAGTGGTCAATTTATACATAGTGGTTTTGACTCCTGTCCTGATACTCCTCTATTCTGTTGTTCCCAAAAAGGTAAATGTTGAGTGTGCTATAATAACAGGATTGTGGGTGGCAGGACCAAGTAAACCAGACCAAAAGGAAACTCAGCTGACAGAGGTATAGCTAAATTTCAGACAGAAAACTCTGTTTCAAACCAGTCTTGATTTGAAGTAGACTGAGGTATCTCCTTTAAGTTATCAAAGTAGTATGATTGAACTCAGGTAGCCAAGAGGGGGAAAAAAATGAAGCCTGATATTTACCAGCAAAGATGTTGAGATCCTCAGGCAAGAATTTAGAGTTCAGAAGCCTAAAACCTCATAAGCCAGGATAAGAAACATAGGAAATTCTAGATTATAGATTTATGGTGGTCACAGGAGGTGATTATGGACTTTCTCTTGTATGTGGAATTCTCAACAACCCAGGAAATATTTGTGATGATGTCAGCACAAGTCAAACTTGTGGGGACATATTATATGCATCAAAAGTCAGCTGGGTCAATTAGAACTACTTCTCATAAATTTCAAATTAAGACACAAATATAAAGCAGAAGTTATGCTGGTCAGCATTTAGATAGAAACAAGTAAGTACACAGTCAATACTTAAAATGGCTAGCCTTCCAGCGAAGGTGTTTGGCCCTTTGTCAAAGATAAGGTGGCTGAGTGTGTTTGGAGTTGTTTCTGCATCTTCTAATCTGTTCCATTGATCCTCTGGTCTGGTTTTTTGTTTGTTTGTTTGTTTTTGTTGTTGTTTGCCAGTACCCTGCTGTTTTTATCACAGAAGCTCTGTAGTTATAGGGATTGTGATGCTTCTGACCTTCCCTTTGCTGTTCAGAATTGCTTTTGCTATTGTAGGTCTGTTCTGGTTCCAAATGAATTTAAGAAATGTTTTCCCTAGTTCAGTGAGATATACTAATGGTATTTTGATAGGGTTGCATTAAATCTGTATAACAATTTTGGGAGTATGCCCATTTTTACTATGTTGGCTCTTCCTACCCAAGAGGAAGGAGTATCTTTCCATTTTCAGATAACCTCTTCGATCTCCTTTTTCAGAGTATTGTAGTTTTCAATGTATAGGTCTTCCTTCATTAGATTGATTCCAAAATATTGCATGTTTTTTTGATGCTATTGAGAAAGGTGTGGTTTCCCTTCCCTAATTTCTCTCTCAGTGAATTTGTTATTTATGTACAAGAATTCTATTGATCTTTGAGTATTGACTTTGAATCCAGCTATGCAACTGAATTTAGTTATTAAATCTGGAAGTCTTTTGGTGGAATTTTTGAGGTCTTCTATATAGAGTATCATGTCATCTGCAAATAAGAATGATTTAACTTTTTCCTTTCCTATCTGTATTCCTTTTATTTCTTTCTCTTGGCTAATTGCTCTAGCTAATGTTTCCAGAACTATATGCAATAGAAGTGGTGACAATGGGCATCATTGTCTTGTTCCTGAGTTTAGAGTGAAAGCTTTCAGTTTTTGGCCATTTAGTATGATGTTGGCTATTGGTTTGCCATAGATTGGTTTTATCAGATTGAGATAAAGACTATCCTGATTTTTTGCAGGGTTTTATCATGAATGAGTACTGGGCTTCGTCAAATGCTTTTCCTGAACCTATACAGATGGTCATGCCATTTTTGTCCTTAGTTCTGTGGATATGGTGTACTAAATGTATTGATTTGCTTATGTTGAACCATCCCTGAATCCCTGGGATGAGTCCTACTTGGTCATGGTGTATAATATTCTTGATGATTTGTTGCTAGTGTCTTATTGAGGATTTTTGCATCTATGTTTATTAGGAATATTGGCCTGGAGTTCTTTTTTTGATTGGATCTTTCTCTAGTTTTGGTATCAGGGTAATACTTGCTTCCTCATTGGAAGAAAAATAGCCTCTTTAATAAATGGTGGTCAAAAAAATGGTTTCCCACATGGTGAAGAGTAAAACTAGATCCATGTCTCTCACCATGCACTAAACTAAAATGAAAATGAATCAAAACCTATATATTAAAATAGAAAAGCCTAAATCTTCTGTAAGAAAGAATAAGTAGAACTCTTGAAGACATAGGTGTAGGCAAAGACTTTATGAACAAAATCTGATTGCACAAGAAATATTACGAAGAGTCAACAATTGAGATCTTATCTTATTAAAAAGCTTTATGCATAGCCAAAGAAATCACCAACAGAGTGAACAGACAACCCACAGAGTGGGAAAAACTTTTTGCCAGCTGTTCCTCAGACAAAAGCCTAATATCTAGAATATATAAAGAACTGAAAAAATCAGAATCCCCAAATTTAAAAACTCAATCCAAAAATGAGCATCTGAGATGAATACATACTTCTTAGATGAAGAAATAAAAATAGCAAATAAATATATAAAAAACGTTCAACATCACTGGTCATTCAAGAGACACAATTTTAAAAAATCCTGAGACTTCATGTCACTCCAGAAAGGATGGCTATTATCAAGAAATCAACCAATAACAAATGCTGGTTGGGCTGTGGGGAAAAAGGAACCCTTCTCCACTGTTGGTGGGAGTGCAGACTGGTGCAACCACTGTGGAAGTCAGGATAGAGAGTCTTCAACAAACTAGGACTAGAGGTTCCATTTGACCCAGATATTCTCCTTCTTGGTGTCTTCCCAAAAGAATTATAAGCATCATGGCACAGCAATATATGCACTCACATGGTTATAGCAACACAGTTTGTAATAGCTAAATCTTGGAAACAGCCCAAATAACCATCAAATGATGAATACATAAAGACATTATGGTTTTTTTATATATATAATGAAGTACTACTCCACTGTAAAGAAAGATAAACTTGAGGGATTTCTAGGTAAATGGATGCACCTTGAGACCACACTCTTAAATGAAATAAATCAGACACACATGGGTAAATATCATATTGTCACTCTGGTATGAGAAACTTAAAGTGTAAATACAAACCAAAATGTATAATAAGTATTGTGAAATTGGAAGAAAATATTCAAACATGAAGGGGAACTAGGCAGGAGGGTAGAAAGGAAGGTAAAAGAAAAAATGAGAAAAGTAAGATAAAGTGGAAACAAAACTTTTAAAATAAGGATGAAGAAGGATTGAAGGGAGGGAAGAATAATGGGTGAAAAAGAATTATCAAGACATATCATGTACAGGTACAAATTCCCTATGATGAAAGTGACCATTATCTATATCTAAATCATACATAGTAAGACATTTAAACAATAAAGCATTTGTATCAGAACTCTAAAAAAATGGTGACTAACATTAAGGAAGCCAATGGAATTATTAATGGCATATTAATAATTACCACACAATGCTTTTTTTACCTGTCATGTGTTCAGTAGTAAACCTGCTAAGTTCAAAGCCCTATGTGGTTAATTTTCCCAACTGGATATACAAATAAACCTGTTCATCCCTTCTCAAAAAGTTTATTAGTGGAATACACAGAAGAACAACACAAATTCTTTGCCAATCATGTAAAAATATAAAGCAAGTAGAATACTTTACAGTTTTATGTCCTCATGCATAAAATATGAGGCTGAATTTGAGATAGTTTCCATTTTCTGTAAGTGATAAGGATCTTGTGAATATCTTTCACTTTCTCTTTTAGGCTTAAATATGTGATGAAAACATAGCTATTGGATTAAAATTAATTTTAATCACTTAGTGATTTCTTTTATTTCTTTCTTTTTTTAGGGGGGAGGTGCTGGGACCAATGCAGGACCTTCTGCATACAAGGCAAGTGCGCTATGACTCAACTACATCTCCAACCCATTTAGTGACTTTTCAAAACTACCTGTAGTACTGACATAATGCATGTTTTGACAAAGATTGACTAGCTTATATTTACATTAAAAAAGTTAAAAAGTATAGTTCTTATAATTTCTGACATTTCACATCTATGAATTGATGATCTATATATAATCAGAATTAGAACGTGGTTTCTGAAAGAAGACAAATCTAGCAAACTCGTCTTTTATCTTTCTGAAGTCAAGGGATTAGGCACACATACTACAAAAATATATACATACTTTTGGCTAGAGCCCTCCCTTCAAGATCCTTAGGATTTTGTAGATCAAACCATAATGATTACAAAGTTTCACTTAAATGCACAAGGGAATTATGGAGTATTAAAGAATTTAGTGGCAAAGTTCTGATTTTACAGGAAATGAAATGTACTCACTATAAGTCTTGACAAGTTCAACTTTGAGTTTAAATTATATTTCCTTGTCTGTGTGATAGAAGTTCTATCACTTGAAATATTACTTAGAGTGCTTGTACACACTATAGAAATTGAGGCTCAAGGAAAGGCTCTCTGAATGATAGTAGGAATTCTTTTTGTATCATGTGAAACATAAGATATAGGAGTTAAAATCTTGAGATCTAGAAAGAGATAAATCATTATTTAGTGTCTGAGTTGACACTTAACCTCTTTAAATCTCCGTTTTTCCATCCAGGAAAGGGAAATGGTCTCAAGGCCGCATAAATCCTTATCAATGTAAGGATTAAATGAGGTGATGCTGATAAATTTCTCAGCACAGAGAAGGTGCACAATAAGTGGTAGGTGTAAATCATGAGATATAAAATATTGAAGAAAATGATAGTTAATAATAGAAAAAGTGGAAATACGAGAAAGATGATTATTTTTAGGATGCAAAGATTTTTGATAGCCTGAAATTCACATTTTAGGTATTTGGCATTATTCCATTTTGATGTTTAAAATTAGACTCTCTCTCCTGTTCCGCCTCCTGCATCTCAAGGGCAAGGTCCCAAGTTTGTCCCCCGGCACCCCCCCCCCAAAAAAATTGGACTCTCCTGAATCTGCTTTAGGGCAAAAGTACATAAACTAAAAATGATTACTAAAATGTGTAAAACATGGAACACAAATATATTTTCAGCCCTGGTAATATCCAGTGACTGTACAACAAAGCTGGTATTTCTCAAACCCAGGGTGAATCAGTAAATTATGACCTGATGAGTTGTGTACTAATCACTGTGAAAATAACATTATAAATGAGTACATTTAGGATAGATGAGGGCAATGTGAATCTCAGGACTCAATAGTTAGAAAGCTGAGATAGTGCATTTAATGTGAAGCCTTCCATTTAAAGTATTGTGTTTATAGAAGTCTTCATGACATGACTTCTTTGTCTATGGAGATCCACCTAACATAAAAGCAAGCTGCTGGAGTTGGCTGGTGGAACATGGTTTACTGAAAGAGTTGCATTCCTTCCTAAGAGGAAGAGTCTTGTTTTAAGGGAAAGTTCTTGAACTTTTTCACTTGAATCATCTTGAGCATTTCTGGCTGGGCAATCAGAAAAAGAACAACTCTTGAAACTGCAGAGAGGAGATGAGCACCTGCTGGGAAGGCACCAGCCTGGCTTGTTGGTCCTCACTTGGCTGCCCAGAGGCCCTTAGCTCTTCTGAGATTCATCCAAAAAAATTCCGGGAGTTAGACAAGAGTTTGGGGTTTTCAAATTTGTTTTACTTCAAATAAAATTTAAGGAGAAATCAAATATGCAAAACAAAATAAATATACTCTTTTTGAAACTATGTGTGTGTGTATACATGCGTGTGCCTGTGTGTGCAAGTGTGCTTGAGGGTGCATGTACTGCTATTATGGTCTGCTACCCTTCTTCCCCTCTTTTACAGCATGTCTTCTTTCCCATAATGGCTCCCATGCTCTAACTCCAAAAGTTTCTCAGTAGCAATATTTACAAATACCTTACAATGCACTGCATCAAATGACCTACATTGTCTGATCACTATTGCTGAATGTTTTGAAGAATTTAGGTGGTCAATATACAAAAGAAAATATATAAACATTTTAAAAATAACTATAAACAGATATTTACAATTAGCATGTCAGTACCCTGAAGGGCATTATTTTGTTCAAGACAATCGTGAGCAAAGATGGTTGGCTATCACTGGAGATGGTAACACTTAGTTCACACTGGGACAGGACATAGAAGAGTTAATGGAAAGGAGACCAGTAGGTTCAGAATGCTCTATATGAACCGCTTTTGAAGTTGAAATAAGCTATTCACTTTTTGCATGAGTCAAAGAGGGAACTATGCTCTATGTGCACATTGTTTAATGAACACATGAAATTTATAAGTAGTTGTGGGAAAAATTCATATCAACATATGGAGAAAATCTTAATAAACCTAAAGAATTTCAGCATTAATCTGCATTAATCTAAGGGATTCAATCTTAGAGAGGGCTATTGGTACAAATTTCAGACCACAGCATGTATGTGTGTGTGTGTATATATATATATATATATATATATATATATATATGTATATATATATATCATAATGCACTGTATTGCTTAATAAATTTTTATCTTTTTATAAAGCCAAAACATATGGAGATTAAATGGAAAATACAAAAGAGAAAGAAACCAAATTTGCTCAAAATCGCAAAATGTCACATAATCACATGAGAGGTACTGGATTATTTTCTTTCTATTATCATCTATTTTAGTATAATTAGTATATTGATGTAAAGTTTATACAACTTTATAAAAGTAAACTTTTATAGTTTATTGTTCTATTAATTTCTCAATGTAACTACAAACTCTAAAAACAGCATTAGGTTGCATATTATTGCTTCTAAAGTTTCACTATTATAAATAATTGTAGAGTATTTTATTTATTTGTTTTATTAGCACATGTCTGTTATACATAATAACTACTTTCATTATAGTTATTTGGTAGATGTACAGGATGCATATAATTGTTTTCATGTCCCCTTCCCTTCTCCCCCTCATCTTTCCCCTTTCCCTCCATCTCTTGGCCTCCTTACCATTTGCAAAAGATTCATATCTCTGTTTCCTTTTATTTTCTTTTATTTTGCTCTTTAATTTATTTATACTTTGAATTTCTCATATATGAGAAACCATGCAGTATTTAAACTTGTATATCTGATTTATTTCACTTAACATGATTTCAGAGTGTATTCATTTTCCCACAAATGTCTCAAATTTATTCTTCTTTGTAGCAAAATAATAATCCATCGTGTATAAATACCACATTTTAAAGTTTTTTTACTCAGATTTTTATTTCCTGTTTTTATGTTTGTGTTACTTATATCTTTTTCATTTTTCAGTTACATTTTTTACTTTTATTTTATTTTTTCAATCTTAGTTTTTATTAGTACACATTTGCATGTTTATGCACAGGCACCAACCCCAACAAGGAATGTATTCATTATGTACTGCAAACACACTTTCTTTACCAATTCATCTGTTGATGGACATGTACACTACTTCCAAGATTTAGCTATTATGAAATGTGTGTATGCATGTATCATTGTAATATGACCTCTTTAATTCTTTCAGGAAGATACCTCTTAGGGAATAACTGGATGATTGGAATTTCTATTTTTAGTTTTTGTGGAGTCTATATATTGGTTTCGATAGTGGTTGTACTACTTTACATACTGATCAATAAGAGTGTTTCTTTTCTCCCACAGACTCTCCTGTGTCTATTCAAGTTAAAGAAGCACTATCAATATATTTGATAAGGACTACAATGTTTTATTGACTGAGAGGGGCTCAGGGGATCCTGTCTGTTTCTCAAAGGAGGCTCAGAGCACTCTGCTTCATGCACTCACAAAGAGGAAATTCAGTACCCTGATTGATTAGCAGAAGGCCAGACCCAGCCAGATTTCTGGCCCTGCTTCAGCTTTCCATTTTAACTACCAATAAACAAGCACTTCTCAGTTCTGTTTATATATTAGAATCAGTTTGGTTGTACATTTAAAATACTGACATTGCAGGGCCAGGGGTTCAGGTCAGTGGTTCTGCCAGCTGCCTTGCAGGCACAAGGTCCTGAGTTTGATCCCAGGTACCCAAAAAAAAAAAAAAAAAAAAATATATATATATATACACACACACACACACTGATATTGGGACCACATTTTAGACCTACTAAATGAGACTCTTTCAGGGGAAGAAAGTGTTTTTTTAGGTGATTCTAATGAACAGTCAAGGTTGACCATCATCATAGATGAACAAAGTGAAGAGAACAAACTAGATGCCAAATGAATATGATTTTTCTAGTAAACCTCCTAAAACCTGTAATATTGTCAATCATCCCAGATTGTGGAACTGCAGACTGAGAGTACAGGAAGGAAATGAAATTTATCTGGTTAGCATTTAAAGATTGAAGAAATTACTTCAGCAAAATTTCTAGTAAAAAAATGGTAAACCATAGGACTCAGAGCTAACTTTAAAAGCCCCAAAAGTCAAATGACTGTGTACTTTGTTTTGTAAATGAAAGGCAGGCAGTTTGAAGGGACTGCTGCCATGTAAGGAGGGCTTCACAAGCAAGATTGCTTAGAAGTAAAACAATCAAATTTTTTTTCTTTAATTTCAGAAGATAATTCCCATATAACTAATTTTATTGGTAATGATTGACATTTCAAGTTCTTTTAGTATTTATTAGATTATGTACTTGTGGATCAAAATATATGTTGATAATTCCAATTTAACTGGAAATTATGAAATAAAAACTCTGGATGCATCATTATATCTCAAGCGATGGAATTTTCAACACCACTGTTTTCTTGTCAATGAGGTTTTAAATTTTCTTAAAGTTTAGCCTCTCAATTCATGTTTGCTTTGGCCTGTGTTCACACTCAGGCTTTGTAAAATGTCTAGAGTTGTGTTGTTTCTGATAGAGTTGTGTTGTTTCTAATCTGTTTAGCAAGATTAAGAAGAATTTAAAATATTAATCTTGAAACCAGTATCAACATGATATCCTATAATCCTATTCATTTGTTTTTATTTTTAATGCATGTCTCACACTTCTAAGAGCAGAGTCATTTGCAATAAAATTGCAAGTGCACATGTACACACAAATAAACACCCAGTAAGCAATACCATTATTATTACAATTCCCCCACCATAGTTTGTAATCTATAAGCTTATTTCATCTTTGCCTATCATTTAATTTGGCATTTTTAAAGAAAATAAAAAGAAAAACTGTACACTCAATTTATGACCTATCTTTTATAATTTCATAAACTTAGGACATTAACAAAGGTATGTTTATATATTTTTTTCTTGGATTACAATGGAAATGAGTTTCTTACCCACTCAATTTATTTTAGAGTCTAGATCTGTGAAATGTTGTGAATAGTTTATGTACAAGTAGCTAATTAACTTTTCAAAAGCTCATGAGCATGTTCAGAAAACGTTCCAAATGTCAAAGAACCTGCTGAAGACTGAATGTAAAGATCATTTCACAGAGGATGAGCTTTAGAAATCATTAGTGAGATTTTCAATGTGGGATATTCCCTTTTTCAACAAAAAATTATTTTTCAAATCTATGGTCAATGATAAAGACAATATTTTGCACTTATTTAAAAAATATCGTTCCTGTATCTAAATTATCAATTTTAGCCAATGGAGGTATGTTATATTTGAAATTAATTAAGTAAAATCATCATTTTACTTTCACTTATTGAAGAACCTCATGCTCTCTTCTGATTGTCTTTTAAAATCAGTAAGAAGTGAAATTAGTTATCTTGACCTTGTGTTCCATTAGTCTTGATCTAAAACTGTCTACTCTGGTCTCTAAGGGTACTATCTGTGTGTGTGTGTGTGTGTGTGTGTGTGTGTGTGTGTCTTTTTCCTCCACTAATTTATTTAGAGACCTATGGAGAAACATTATTTCCATCTTCTTCCAGAAGTCAGTACTTTGTTCAAAATCATTTCAGATTCTCAAACATCCTGATGCAACTTAATTGGGTATTCTGTTCTTCATATTTTATTATTTAGAATGTGTTATTTTGCCTCTTCATACATCTCTCTTAGTCTAAACTTTCATAACAAAATACCATATACTAGATAGCCTATAAACAACAGAATTTTTTTTTTCTTACTTTTCTAGAGGCTTAGATAAAGTCATGGTGTGGGCATAGTTGGTTTCCAGTAAGGGGTTGTTTTCTCATTCATCTGAGGAACATTTTTCACTGTGTATTCAGCTAGTGGAAGGGGTAAACAAGCTTTCTTGGGACTCTTTTAAAAGAAGAACTAATCTCACTGATGGAGAACCATAATCTACTCACTTCCCAAAGGCCCTCCCTACTAATAGAATCACCCCAAAAGTTAGGATTACAACATATGGATTTGCAAGGGGAGGGTCAACCTGACTGCCTTGTTTATTATAATAATCTAGGAAGATTGGAAAATGCCATGAAGTTTCCCAGATTACCAGAAACTTTCTGTAGATTTTTCAGAATTAGAACCCATAGCTCTTCCCAGGACAAATAAAAAAATCTTTGGATTAAACAAATGTGAAAATGTTCCTGACATTTATTTTTATAAACAATATTATGGGCATTAAAAAGTCTTCTGAATTGTGGGAAAATGACAAAATTTCTTCTATAATTGAGATGGCAGAAATGATTAGATAATCCAAATGAATGAAAATCATTCATGACAAACTAATGTGATCAGAATGATTTGAGCCTTGACCAAGAAAGAAAGTGGAATCATTTTAGAGGACAAATTTCATGGTTTTCTGAGATAATTTTGGTTTATAACTCTATTTTAGTACATAGTTTTATGCTTTAAAAACAAACAGCTGAACAAACTAAAGTTGAATATCTGTATATTTCCATGTCTAAATACTTGATTCTCTTCTCTATTTCTTTATTTTGATTCTAGTTTTTAATCTACCATATCCCTTAATTTGTTACAAAGCTAGCCTTGTAAGACCAATGGAATAAACATCGAAAAGTGTTTTTCATTTTTCCCAACTACAATCTCCATTGTATTCCTTTGTAGATTTTAAATTTAGCTTTAATCCTCACAAAAGGAACAATAATACTATATGGCACAACTCTGATCCCATTCTCTGCTTCTTTTTCCAAAGTCAGGTAATTGGCAACATAAATCAATCATGGCAAAGATAGATTGGAGGTCTTTAGTTGGATAAGCCAGGCAAGTTCATAACGTGGGTTTTATGGTCTTTGATTGTCTCCTGCTTTTGACAGTAGCTACTCATTCTTAAAGTCTTCTAGGTCCATGCCTATAAATATGCTTTGTGGGAGTTCTCTTAAGTATTATCTTAAGGTATTAAATGATAATTGAGATGTTAGCTATTAAAGATTGACTATTTATGTATTTTATACATTCTCTACCTTTTGTAGACAGGGGCTGAGATGCTGAGTCACTGGGGAATAGTCCAGGGCACACAGTGGATACAGAGAGAAGTAATGTGTATACTAAATGAACTTTTACAGTTGCAAAAGCCAGTGTCACTTACTTTATAGAGGTCATGCCACAGCAAATAGTCTGTGAATGAAAACTTCCCACAGAAACTGAAAAGTGCAAGGAATTTTGTGCTTCCTGAGTGGTGGAGGGCTTCATATGATGATTTATACAGATATTCAACTCTTTAATTGTTTTATAAAGAATAGGCTATTTTGGTGATAAAAATTAAAGACTTAAACATCAGAAAAAATTATAGTTCTAATTTAGACAATTAATATTACATATACATGGTTAATTATTTTCTTGCTTACTATACTAATAGTTGTCAATTTTGCCCTCATTACAAGTTGCACTACTACAACTTTATGAAAGGTAATATCTACAAGCATCATCTCATTGTCTCAAGTTTAGGATTAAAATGTTAATGTAAATCAAAATAGTGCTTGAAACATTAGACAGAGCAATCAGGCAAGAGAAAGAAATGAAAATAATACATATAGGAAAAAAAAGAACTCATTATTATTATTTGCTGATGATATGATACATGATACTCTACATAGAAGACCCAACAAACTGCAGCAAAAAACTCTTACAATTAATAACCAAATTCAGCAACATAACAGGATACAAGATCAACATACAAAAACCATTAGCAGGGTCAAATAGGACCTCTAGTCCTAGCTCTTTGCACTATCTCCATACTGATTTCCACAGTGGTTGCACCAGTCTGCACTCCCACCAACAATGGAGAAGGGTTTCTTCCTCTCCACAACCCTCAGCCATAAAGAATGAGAAACTAGAGACATTTATAACTAAATGGATGCATATTGAGGCCATACTCTTAAGTGAAATAAATAGGGTATACATGTGTAAATACTGAATAGTTTCTCTAGTGTGAGAAAATGAAAGTGTAAATAAGGATTAAAATGATTAAAATGAATAATTGATAATTTGAAATAGGAAAGGTCCCAAGGTGTAGTGGTGGTGGGAGGGAAGGGGAAAGGGAAGAAGAGAAAGGAAAAATTATGAGAAAAGAAAAAAAAATGGAAATGAAATCTATGCAAATAGGGAAGGGTAGAGGGGGTAAAGGGTGCACAAGTAATGAGGGAAAAATAGGAACTAAGATACATCATGTACAGGTACAAGCACCCAATGATAAATGTAAACGTATTGTATATTTAAAATGTACCAAAAAAGAATTTAAAAAAATTAGTATTTGTGTACACCAAAAGTGAATTTAATGAAAAAGAAATTATGAAAACATTTCATAATAGTTTCAATAAAAATGAAATAGGTACAAATTAATCTAACCAAAGAAGTGAAAGAGATCTACAAAGAAAAATATGTACTCTGAAAAAGGAGAATGAAGAGAATATCAGGAAATTGAAAGACATCTCCTGATCCTGGATAGGCAGAACCAATAGTGTTAAAATGGAAATACTTCCAAAACTGTTATATAGATTCAATGAAATCCCAATCAAATTGCCAACAGCAAGCTTTGCAGAACTAGAGAGAACAACACCAAAATTCATTTGGAATCAGAAGAGATCCAGAATAGCAAAAGCAATTTGCGATGACAAGAGCAAAGCAGGAGGTCTTATTATACCTTACTTCAAGCTATATTATACAATAATTCTGACAAAAATTGCATCATACTGGAACACAAACAAATACACAGATCAATGGAACAGAGTAGAAGATAAAGAAAAATTTCCAGGCAGTGCACATTTAATTATTTGACCTTTGGCAATGTGTCCAAAAGCTTGTTGTAAAAAAGCTTATTCAACAAGTGTTTCTGAGAAAACTGGATATTTGTTTGTAGAGGATTAAAACTGGGCCAATATCTCTTTAAAAATACTAAATTAAAATAAAAACAAATCAAATATCTAAACATTAAAACAGAAACATGGAACTCACTGGGAGATAAAAAAGGTTAAACACTTGGTGTAGGAAAAGATTTTCTAAGCATATCCTCAATAGCACAAGAAATAACAGCAAGAATCAACAAATGGGATTATAATACACAAGATTCTATACAGCAAAAATTCAATTAATAGAGTGAAGAGATAACAGAATGGGAAAATATTTTGCCAGCTATTCCTCAGAGAGAGGACTAATTCCTAGAATATATAAAAAGGGAGGTTGAAAGGAGAGGGGAATGGGAAAAGAAGAAGCAAGATATATCATCCCTATGATGAATGTTATCATTACGTATATCTAAAATTTACCATTAAAATAAAAAGTGAAAAACAAACAAAAAACAACTCTAAGATGAAGAACTCTCTCTCCTACATTGTTGGTGGGAATATAAACTAGTAAAACTCATGGAAATCAGTATGGAGATTTCTCCAGGAACTGAAATTAGAAATTCCATATGACCCAGCTGTCACCCTAGGAGGTTTCTTCCCCAAAGAGCTTAACTCATCATACTATAGAAATACATGAATACCAATATTTGTAGCAGCAGAATTCATAATAGTGAAATCTTGGAAGCCATTGTATTCCCACCAGCAGATGACTAAATGGAAAAAATGTGATATCCATATATAATGGAATATTAGCTATAAAGAATGACAACTTTGAGAAATTTGTAGGAAAATGAATGCACCTGGAAAATATAATGTTGAGTGATATAAACCAGTCACACAAGTTTATACATCATACTATATCTCTCATTTGAGTAAGACAAAGGAGAAACAGAATGATAAAGAGTGAATAGAGGATGGATCTCTTGCAATAAGGTAGGGATCCAAGAATACAAGGACAAGAGATGAGGAGAAGGGAAGGGGAAATAAGTAGAATAAAGATATGCCATGCACAAGAACATAATTACCTCAGTGAATGTAAACATTATTTACCATAAACGTGATAAAATTAGTAATATCAACAAGAATGAAAATTGGAATATAGGTGGAGGGGGAGGGGGGAGGTAAGAAGGATATTTAAAAAATGATCAAGCTGTATTATGTACATGTACCCACACCTCAAGATGATTGTAAACATCATGTATTGCAAAAATGTACTGGCAAAATTAAAACATTAACTATTTATCAGATCTACTATGATATCAACCTAAAACAATATCAGCTTATTTTCTTTTATACTATTATAGATGTGTTGAAACATAAATAAATAAGCTATAGACTTTCTCTTGAGGTATTATTCAAAGGTGTCACTTTTGCATTTGTTACATTATGAGACCTAATGGAAAACACTAGGATTCTACAAAGCAGAATCCTAGATTTCAGTTGTGCAATAATACCAGCACCAGATTTGAGTCAAGACAGTAAAAGATGGCTTAAAACCTATACGTAGATAGGACTAGTTCAGAGTGTGTGATGAATCCGCAAAATGATATTAAATCCAAGATGGAAAGAGATTTGGATACATCCTGCCCTTCTTGAATCTGGAAGGAGATTTGGTTGCCAAAGAACTAAAATGGCCCCATGAAACAGATTTATTTATTCTTTTCCTTCAGGGCATGGCTTTCACAAAGTGAGAAATATGTCCTATAGCCAGGGTGAAGACTTCAAATGATTCAGAATAACTTAATCATTCAGGTCTTTTTGTCATTCAAGCACTCTCCACTATTGTTTGAGGCTATGCTCTGGCTAGGGAAGAACTGTCTCAATAAGCTGTATGTGATAACGATGGAGACAATATAACGCGGTGTTTAAAAGTCTTGGAGATAGACTTTGCAGGTTGAAATCCTAAAACCATTCTTTGATTAGTTTTGTGATTAGGGGGTGAATTATTTTATATATTAAAAGCTTTGACTTTCTTTTCTGTGTAATGAGAGTTATAACATTGACCTTACAAGACTTTACAGATTTAAATAAACACACCTATGTGTAAGCATTTAGCTCTTAGCTCCAGGTGTAGAAAGCTTTCTTTGGAATTTTAAAAAGATTTTTGGAACTCTAACCTGAAAGAAATCACTGCCAGTAGAAAGGTTGTAAATGTTATAATTTAGCACTGCTTTTCTTCCTATATACATTTCTATAATAAGAGGAAATGGCAAAGAGGTAAACAGGAGTGATTACCTTGTCAAAATAATCATCCTCAAGTATCAAGTTGGTATATCTGAACAAATGGCTTCTGAAGAGACTTTAAAATGCAGCTCTGAGGTAAGACCAACATTTGGCCTTTGTGTATTGACACATAAGCAGCTATGACTAATTTGAGAGGGACAAGATAGAAAATGCAGGCAGAATAAGAATATGTAACTGGTTAGGGAGCCATTTTTCTAAAGGAATGAGACCATATGGAACTGTTTCACTTTAGGCTAAATAGTTCTTTTTTGCTTTCATGAACTTCTTATGTCTAGATTACAGATAAGTTGTTAAGGCCTACTACATTTGTATTAGCTACAAATATGAGAGGAAAATGTCACTCAATATGGTATCAAATACAAGTTGAGTATACCTTATCTGAAATACTTGAGACTATAGGGTTTTTCAGATTTCAGATATCTTTGCATTTTGGAATATTGGCATATACATAATGAAATAGTTTATGCATGAGAACACTAAGTTTTAACATAAAATTCACTTATGTTTTGTATACATCATATATATTTAACCTGAAGTCAATTTTATACAATATTTTAATGTTCTTGCATTTGTGTATGACCCATCACCTGAGTTCAGGTGTGGAATTTTCCATTTGTGTTATGATGTTAACATTTTAAGTTTTGAGCTTCAGAATATTTCAGACTTGGAAATTTCTAGTTAGGAGTTCTCAACTTGTGTTTCTCCAAATGATAGTTTGTCCACTTTTTATGAGACACTTATTACTTTGAAATCATTAGCATAGCTGCCCTTGTGATAGCTCATCTAGCATATTAAAATAATTACCATACATTTTTTCTTTGGTTATGGCAATGGGTGAAATAGCAAGGGCACCAAGCACAGAATTTGGTGTCTATTAGTTGGTCAGCAAATATTAGTCTATGTAAGGTCCCCCAAAGTGTCTCCCAGGTCACAAAAGAGCCTTCAAACATGAGTGGCCACAAGATGTTGCTGACCAGTGGTTTACACAAGATGCAGTTTGTATCCAAGAGAAATTGAGGGGTGTAAGTGTCCTGGGGATGTGCTGTGGCAGTATTCTCTCCCTTTCCAAATATTCCACTTGGATGGTGGGCAGTAAGGAACTGTTAACAGCCCCTGACCACAGTGTCACATCAGTTAAATTGGCATGCAGTTTTTCTCTCAGAATGACCAGAAGTGCCCTTTAGTGTGAATGATGAATTATGATGAATCACTCGTGACAAGATAACAAAATAATTTGTTGGCCAGAATATCTCTCAGGGTGACTGTACTGGGATGACTGGTAGACACGAAGACTAACATCATATCTCTTTGGGCATGATCTGATGGGAGAAGCTGGCAATGAACTATCTTCCAGTGTAGGGGCAAGGAAAGAGTGATTAAGTGCAAAAAGGGGAGTCAGGGAAAATGAAAGTAGAAATTACTCAGCACAATGGAGAAAGATGATGTGGGAAAAAGACAGATGAAGGCATTTAGTGTCATTGCAACAGATTAAGAAAGTGGCAGAACTAACCAATCTAAAGATATTTGATGAAGGAGATAAAACTACATCTTAATATCACTTGACTCCAAAGCCCCTTAATGATACAAAAAAAAAGTATTAGATCAAATTCAGTTGTTCCAAACTCTCTGTTTTTCTCCAAAGCTGCCTGGTCCACTCTCTGGTATGGTTTCCTTCCCTTTCCAATACAGGTACATTTCTACTCATCCTTTTGAGTCACATCCCTTATGAAACCTTCATGAATTGCATTCTTGTCAAGTATATGTGGTTTCCTCTGCCTTACATCAGGACTTGGTCAGGTTTTGATGTAGTATTTGTCTTAATGTTCCTCAAAGAAATTCTGAAGGCTTTGGGGCTGAAGCTGAACCCTGTTCATTTTTCTCTACCACCCTTCACTAGCACTGCCCCTGGTATCAAAGCTTAATGCAGTGTTCATGTAATTGTTGAAATTCAGAGGAATTGTAAACAATAGTTCATGCTGATGGAGGGCTGCTAAACTTATTTATTTCATGCAGTCCTCTTCAGTTTGGGCTACACCTGCTGAGTTGACTTTTGCTCACTCTTTCCCTCTTTCTTCTCAGTCTTATGGGAAAAAATTTTGGAGGGAGGGAAAAGATATTCTTTCATTTCTTCCACCTTTGTTCTAACTCACCCTCCTTCCTCTCACTCCTTTCTTGCTTCCACCTTCCTTCTTTGTTTCTTTAAACAGCTTATTAATTTCTATAATGTTCCAGGTACTGTTCTAGACACAGAAAATGCATATATGACCAATATTTTAGTTTCAACAGGAAAAAATATGGATACAAATTAAGTTTCCCCTTGAGATAAGGCAGGGTAAACTGTTGTGGGCATATGGGAGAGCTTCAGAGAGTCCAGAAAAGATTTCTCAGAGGGAGTAATTAATGTGAAGCATTGGAGAAAGAATACAATTTACCAACCAACAGATGGGTGACAGAGATAACTGGCTAGAAGGACACAACCTACAAATGTATGGAGGTTCAAGAGCAGGTCTCATTTAGGAAATAAAAAGATTACTGATGTGAGTAGAATGAAAAGTACAAGTTGCCCACAGAAGGGGATCAAGGAGAATGGCAGAGAACACATTCTAAAAGACCTCTTATACTAACAAATGTCATTCTGAAACTTTTAAGGAATTAAAGATTTAAGTTTTAAGAACTTTAAAGATTTTAGGAAAGGAAGAGGTGTGACTCTATCTGGACTACAAAAGAGTACATTGGCTGCAAGATGATTATATAATGGAAAGTCAGCAGATTAGAGATGGAGAGACTGGTTAGGAGACTCCGCAGAAATCAAGGTAAGTTCATCAGGATGGTTTGGATGAACCAGCACCATGGCAGGGGCAAGGAGTATTTTACAGAGTCATCGGGTGTATCTTCTGAAACTGGAGGTGGTCAGCAGAATTACTAAAGGAGACAGTAAAGCTAGAGTCATGCTATAAAGGAGAGGAAAAAATAAGAAGAGGAAAATTTCAGAAATTATCAATAATATAATAGTAGTTTCCCAGAGTATCAAATGGAACTGATTATCCTATAAAGATAAGGAACTCTAGAAAATGATCCTTGAGATTCATTTCTATTCCTTCAAGCCTCATAGCAAGAGTGTTTCCTTAAGTTTCAGAAATCAGAGTGACCAGAAAAATATTTTTTTACACTCTACCCCCTTCTAATGTCCTGTACTCCTCATATAATAAAGGCTAAATTTCTTCAGATGTTACACTATGGCTCTATGTTTTAAAAATAAATAAAGGAGTTCATTATTTCCTTGTTCTCAGACTTATTTACAGTTCTCCATTCAGTTCTGAAGTATGCAGACATTTAGGTTTATAAATTGGTAACTTCACTGGTTCTTTTCATTCTTCCTATATGCAAGTCAGCCCAAATCTTTCTGGATTTTTCTTAGGACTCCTGCCCTTCCTCCTGTGTACAGCTATTGCCATACTTCTACCCAGGTGCATCGAAGTCATAGTAGAACTACGTAGGACATATCCTTATAAAACAGAACTCAACATTTTGCTTCTTAACTGCACTGCAACTTAATGGCCACAGTCACTTAGCTCGTATCATATATCCTTTGTCCTGTCACTTCATTCAGTCCTACACAAGGAGCATGAGTCATTCCCTACAAGTGCTGTTTTGATCATCTCTCCCCTTCTCTGAACCCTGCAGGATGTCTGAGTCTCTGCTTACGTCAAATCAAAACTGATCATGACTCACTCTTTATCTATCTGCCCCTCACTTTCATCACAGCCTGATTGTTCTCTTTGCTTAATTCAAGCTGGCTGGCTCCTTATTTAGGAATACGTGTGCTGTCTCACTTCTCCAGGGCATCTGTACAGCCTTCCACCCACCTGGCATGTTTCCGCTCCTCTCTGTTATGTCAGTCCCTTTGCTGCTTGCTTCAGTGCATAGCACACTTTTTACTTCTCCCCAAAAGGCTTCCCAGCATTGTGTGTGCTCATCTCCATCATGCCACCAAGACTCTCCCTGCCACCTTGCTCCATCTTTACATACCACTACTGAGTACTTTTATTCATTCATTTATTCATTTATTGATGCGTGCTTACATTTGTTTGTTCACTTAGCACATACTTCTCAGGTCTATGATGGACCAGGTTGTGATGAGATATTAGAGGTTAGAGTTGTGAACATGTAACCCATGCCTTCTCTCTAGCATAGGAGACAGATAGGTAATAAAAGATTTTCCCAAGCGATTGAGAGCCTCAAAAAGTAATGATTGCTGTGAAGTGAATGATGTAGAGATTTTGACTGGAAATTTGATTTAGTTGAGCTGAACTGGGAAGGCTTTTTCAGAAAATGGCAAAGGATTTACAGGATTTCATCAGTTGAAGGGTTGGAGATTAGTTTCCTGACTAGCAAAGAGTAGGGACAAAATCTCTGATGTGGAAACAATTTTGGAATAATTAGGGACTGTGAGGAGTCTGGGTGAATATGGTATGGGTTGAAGGATAGCTTTACTTTATATGCACCTTTCATTGTTATATGGGTCCTTATGAACTTGTCATATGCACACAGATCCCTACCCATACCCTAGGAAATTGCAAAGTATGCCTTTACCACCTAGATCAGTATTTTTCAATCTTCTCTTATGACAAGAATCCCCTGGGGCACTTGCTAGTATTGTTTTACAGACTCTTGTCTCCCCTGGAGACTCTGGCCCAGAAGGGCCATGTTAGGTCCTTGAATTTTTTTTTTATTAAATAACTCCAAGTATTTTTGTTTCTTTTTTTTAATCATTGGAGATATGGGAGATTGTTTACTGCTTTATACAATAAACTTTTATACAATATCTGCATAATTTTGAATTGATATAAAAACATGAAATGTACAAACAGCAAATTAAAAAAAAAAGAATTTCATAAACCTGGATGTTTTATCTTGTTTCAAAGTAAATATTACTGGCTTATGTACATGTTAATCTGTCTTTAGATGTTGTTTGTATAAATCTATGGTATTGTCCAATTTGACCACATAGGAGCCTGTCTTCTTATTAGAATTACCCCAACATTCCAAGACTTTGGGGTTATTGCCTGGGCCTGTGTTGTTTTGAAAGCTTTCTCAGTTGATCTTGGTCCTCATTAGGCTTGTGGACAACTGCTTCTGAATGTTTGTGAAAGTAGGCAGTATACTCTGGTTTCTTTATGCCTCCCTTAGTGCCCACTATCACTGCTCATAAGTGTAGGTTCAGAAATTTATTTGAGCAAGTGATCCATCCACACTTCCTGCTGTGTGACCCCATACTTGTAAAACACATATGACCAATAGCTATCCACCTCTGCATTCTAAGACTGCCCCTGAAGAACTGGTCTTCCACTGACAAGGAACGTGTCTTCTAATGGCAGTGCTCTGAGCATGAGTTTCTGATTCTTTTACTGAGAAATCATGGACATGATTGCATGTCTCAATAACATTTTTCAAAAGTAAGAGCTATTTTAGTGCCTATATCACAAATAGCAAGAGCTGAGGGGTTCATAACACATCTTTGAAACAAAAAGTACATTGTGTTAGCTGTATTTTATGAAATGCAGAAGGTAGACCAAAGGAGAAAGAATTGTATCACTTGTCAGTCTATGCATGGTAATGACTGTATTAATTGTAGCAGGCTAGGATAGCAAGACCTAGTACTGGACTCAATTAACTATGATCATCCCAGGAAAAGAGCCAGAACAACAGGAAGACCACACACTCTTAGGGCTAGGCAATGCTCACAATGACCAAGAAAGCAACTGGGATTCAACCAATGGGGAAAGGAAGTATATGGGCAACTAAAGGGCTGTGATATTCAGAGATTCTTGGGTACAGAAGGGTAGTGGATACCCGAAAAAAAAAAGTTGAATCACATGCCAGGAACTTAGCTACTAGGCTGCACAAAAGGGAAAACATGACTTTCTGCCTTTCCTTTCCAGTGGGTTGGAAAACAATTCATGTTATAATTGTAAGATAATCCAAAAAGTGACTCTGACCATAGTGACATACTCCATGTTACCATAATGGAGATCTAGGCAATAATGGGCAGGTCATAAGCTCCAAGTTCACATTTTGCTTATTTTACAAATGGCAAATGTTTATGCAGTAACGGCAAATATAACTGGATCCTAGATCCAGTGTTTTGGATTAAAATTATCTTCCACAGATGAAAGATTTTTGTTTAAGCAAGTATTTGATAGCCGTATTTTTTCCTGTGAAAAAAGAAACCATATATAGACATAACTAAGAAGAGAAAGAGGTTGAGTTTTTGACATTTTGCTATTTTACAACTATTTCTAACTTCCTAACTATAATTTGTATTGTTCCCCCCAAGGCTTCACTTTCTGGGGTCAGGAGTAAGTACTGGCTATTCCCCATATATACTCTGCATTTTTCCACTTCAATGATTTTGACCAGGTAGTTCTCTATGTGTGGATAGTACTTAGCACCTTCATAAATTAAAATCCTAGTTTTCTTTTGAGACTCTGCACTTATTCTCCCATCTAAAAATCCTTTCCTTTTGTCAATTCAAACAATATTACTCTATCAATTTCCCCCAGTTTCATACACAATACATTCTTCAAAACATGTTTTAAATTCTAAGATACTAGATGTCAAATAACCGGCTCAAAGGTTTCATTCCCAATGTGCCAGAAATAGTATATAGTGAAGCCTAAATACTTGTTTCACCCTTTGGTACAAAATGTTCTTGATAATAAATTGTACTCTTGACTTAAAAGTTTAATGTATAGTCTAATATTTTATAAGACATTTAATTTCATAGATGTCTAAAACATAATTTGAATTTTTGATGTTCCTGACAATGTGTTCTTTTTTCAATTTCACTAAAAATGAGACCAATAATGCCTAATTTAGTTTCTATTTTTCTTTGCCAATCACTATAATATAATAAATCAAAATGTAATTAAATATTGTGATAATTGGAAAAGTAGGACTTCATAGACAAAAGTTGTGATGCTACTGAATTAGATCATTGATTATTAGCACAGAATCACTGCAAATACTAGTTCTGACCTGTTGTATGAAAGTCTGAACTCAGCCACTATAAAACAATAGGATAATGAGAAAAAGCACATTGCCAATAAGGTGGACATATGAAATTTATTATGCTATTTTATAATAAATTGCTTTGATTTTACATTTAGGACTGATATTTAGGAGGAATACTCTGGTACTATTTGACTGTCTGGTATCCATGTAGTACTAATTATTTTGTATCACTCCTGAATACATGCATTAACTCTTTTGCTAAGTTGTAGTTTTTTAGAATCCATCATAGTATCAAGCACCTGTAGAAAGCAATCCTACACGCACTGGTATATAATTTAGTTATTTTCAAATATATTTTCAGAAACATGATTGCCTCCTAGGTTCATAATAACACAGCTCAAGACAGGGTCCCAAGCATGGTAGATGTCCTTGGAGCCCAAGGAACAACTCATATCTTTGTAATTTTAAAATGAGGAATAGAGGGGATTGAGATGGTGATTGCCCATATCTGTGAACTAATAAGTGGTAAAGTGGGGGCTAAATTCAGATTTTCAAGATTTTCATTTTGTATACTAGAGTTCTTCAATAATTATTCATTGGATATATATATATATATATATATATATATATATGTATATATCCATATTGTTAACTTTTTCTAAAATATTTGGTACATGTCAAAATATGACTCCCTTCTCCTGCAATCTTCGAAACTCTAAAAACCCTCTCAGAAATATAGAACCTTGAGCTAGTAGCTTGCTACAGAGTCTTTTCATTCATATTAAAAAAGGAAGAAGGAGGGATTGGATTATGACATAAGTAGAGAAATAATTTATGGATGAATAAGAGAAAATCGGTTTAGGTGTCAGTACATACATGTATATACATTTCTAATTGAAGTTTACAGCTAGAAAAGTTTCATGACTATAATATCATTTTGTATTGAATGGTGGGAATTTAACATAAAACAAAGTGAACTGAAAAGGTAGGAAATCTGACACATTTTGGGCGAGTTGGTGGTGGGGGCATCATTAAAGCTTACTGTTGTAAAAAGCTCTAAGACTATGTAACATTGGTTGTAAGTAGATTTTCTGTCATTGCAGTTTGTTATCGGTAAAGAGTTTAATCTCCTCTTTGGTTTTCATGGAGTCTTTGAGAAGAAAACAATAGTCTCTTGCCTCATTGGGTAACTTATAAATGATACAAGGAACCCAGAACTGTTTACCTCCCAGTGTATATTGAGGAGAGACCATGAGAACTGATTGAAAATATGTAAGTGTTGATAGGAGACAAAAGCTCTTAAAATGTCTCAAATTTCTTCCTCGTGAAAATCTGTACCTAAGTAAGCATAGATACTCTCAGATAAATTAATTTCCTCCCAAACCTGGATCTATTCCAAGATACATGTTTTTGAGCCAATATTATACTCAGACTTTTTATCCTGGTTTATTCTAGTAAAGTAAATATTTATCAAAGTACTTATCAAGCATTTGTTAATGTATTTTGGTTGTAATGCTATGTAAATGAAAGATAAATGCATTTATCTAAGCTAAAATGGTAATTCTTTCATAGTTTGGTAGCATCAGTAGCAAACACTCATTTTTTAGCATTTATTTTTTGCAGTCAGGAACCAAACTGATAATGTTTTTGCTTTGAACAACAATCAATAAAGAGAGAGTAACAGGGTCTACCTTTCCTGTAATTCCCCATGTGCTGCCATGGCTTGCAGGAGACTAGGACTTACAGCAGAGGTTCTGTTGCTTGACTTCTTTAGTCTTCTTGAAATTGGGAAGAGAAAGAATTTTTGTTTCAGATTATCAAATTATTTGGATGGTGACGCTAAGCAGAAAGATGACTCTTGGAGGCTTCCACATGTTATGGACATATAAATGTTAAAAATAAGAGACCAAGGTCCTGAATCATGCAGAAGACGCTGAATCACCCCACTGCAGACAGGCAACCACCTGGTTCCACACTACAAAGATGCAGAGGACACCAGACCACCAGACCAAGGTACTGAGTCCTGCTGCTCCTGGCCCAGAGGCAGGGGCTTCTGAGCCATCATCCCACTGCTCCTGGTCCAAAGGAAAGGGCTTCCTGGCCACCATCCCTCCTGCTGCTCCTAGCCCACAGGAAAGGGTTTTTGGGCCACCTTCTGTCCCACTTCTCCTGCCCCAGAGGAAGGGGCTTCCAGGCCACCATCCCTCCTGCTGCTCCCAGCCCACAGGAAAGGGCTTTTGGGTCACCATCCCTACCGCTGCTCCCGGCCCCTGTCCCACCTCTCCCAGCTCAGAGGAGATAAATAAATGCAGGTGCTAACAGCCCCCCGCCCCAGTCAAAATGAGAAAACACATAAATAAGTCTCAAAACCAGACTTCCAGATCACCTACAGCAACCCCAAAGGGAAATGAGATGGAACACTCTGTTACACAACCACCTGGACCCACTGAACTGGCAACAAAAGGGGATCTGGAAAATGAAATCAGAAATAATTTCTCAGATAAGAGGAGAAATTGTGCTTCTAGTGCAAGACATGATTAATAAATCTAGAGAGGAGCTCAGGAACATGATGGAATCCCAACATAAGAAACAAATGGAATCCATAAAACAGGTGCAAATAGATTTCCAGGACATGGAAAACTCCATTGAAAGTCTACACAGCAGAATGAGCCAATGTGAGGACAGAATTTCAGATATAGAAGATAAGATTGCAATCAATGACCAGGAAAAGAAAAATTGCTTCAAAATTCTAAGGGAACATGAGAAATCAATCCAGCAGCTGCTAGATGATGCAAAGAAGAATAACATAAGACTGATTGGGCTCAATGAAGAAACAGGAGAGAGTGGAGATGACACAAAAAATCTCTTCACAGAAATAATGGCAGAAAACTTCCCAAGCAGGGGGAAAGAGCTTGACATACAGATAAGTGAGGCATATAGGACTCCAAATAGCCTTGATCCAAAAAAATCTACACATAGGCATATAATTGTTAAGATTCCAGAAACACAACAGAAGAACAAAGTTCTACAAGAAGTTAGAGAAAAGAAACAAATCACATACAAAGGAAAGCCCATCAGAATCACAGCAGACTTCTAAACACAAGCCATCAAGGCAAGAAGAGCTTGGAGTGACATATTCCAAGCCCTGAAAGAAAACAGCCTCCAACCCAGATTGATGTATCCTGCAAAATTGTCTTTCAAAATTGATGGTGAAAGAAGATACTTTAATGACAAAGAGCACCTGAGTAATTTAATGAATGGCAAATCAGCACTCCAAAAAATTTTAGACAAAATCCTAGGGAAAGAAAAGGAGGATCACAACCTCAGTAAGCCCAGCAGAATGAACCCACTGGGAAAAATAAAAAATTAAAAGCAAAGGGGGAAAATTCAAAAAAAAAAGTCATGACAATGATAAGTTAATATCTATCAGTTATAACCATCAATGTTAATGGTCTCAACTCACCAATCAAAAGTAATAGACTGGCAGAATGGGTCAACAAACAAGATCAAACACTATGTTGCATACAAGAAACACACTTAATTCAGAAAGAAACTTATAGACTGAAAGTTAAAGGATAAAAAACATTACTCCATGTGACGGGAACTTGAAAAAGAGCAGGAGTAGCCATCCTCTTTGCAGAACAAGTGGATTTCAAACCAACCCTGATTAAGAGAGACAAAGAAGGATACTACATCCTTGTAAAGGGAACAGTCCAAGAGGAAGAGATGACAATCATAAATATCTATGCACTAAACACTAGTGCAACCAACTATATAAAACAAACACTAATGGACATGAACAATCATATAAGCACTAATATAATAGTAGTGGAGGACCTCAATACCCCACTGTCACAAACAGATGGATCAACTAGACAAAAAACAAGCAATGAAATACTAGAACTCAATCAAACACTTCAATTTAGCAGATGTTTAGAGAGTGTTCCACCCCACAAAATCAGAATACACATTCTTTTCAGCTGCAAATGGTCACTCTCCAAAATAGACCATATACTCACTCATAGAACATATTTAGGTAAGTGCAAAGGAATTGAAGTCATCACCTGTATATTACCAGACCATAGTGCAATGAAATTGGAGATCAATAGCAAAAGAAACTCAAAAAATTTCATAAACACGTGGAAATTGAACAACACACTTCTGAATAACCAATAGGTCACAGAGGAAATTAAAGAAGAAATCAGAAAGTTCCTTCAATTAAATGACAATGACAATACAACATATCAGAATCTATGGGACACAATGAAAGCAGTCTTACAAGGGAAATTCATAGCAGTGAATATGCATATTAGGAAAACAGAACAAGCCTAATTAAACAACCTGATGCTGAACATCAAGCTTCCAGAAAAAGAAGAGCAGGACAACTCCAAAGCTCATACAAGGGAGGAAATTATAAAGATCAGAGGAGAAATCAATGCAATGGAGACTAAGAGAATGACACAAAAAATCAAGGAAGCCAAGAGTTGTTTCTTCAAAAGAATCAACAAAATTGACAAACCCTTAGCCAACCTTGTCATAAAAAGGAAAGAAAAGGCCCAAATCCATGCAATTAGGAATAAAAAGGGTGAAATTGCAACAGAGCCCGCAGAACGCGGAAATCCAGAGGATCATCAATACCTACTTCAAGAAACTATACACCAATATGATGGACAACACAGAAGAAATGGACAGATTCCTAGATACATATGAATTACCAAAGTTGAATGAAGAAGACCTAAAAATTCTAAACAACCCAAAATCAGACAATGAAATTGAAAATGTAATTAAAAACTTATCAACTAAGAAAAGCCTGGGCCCTGATGGCTTCACTGCTGAATTCTACAAAACATTTAGAGAGGAACTGCTGCCACTACTGTTTAAACTCTTCAATGAAATTGAAAGAGAAGCAATACTCCCAAATTCATTCCTTTAAGCAAGCATCACAATCCCCAACCTGCAGCTATACTACAAAGCTACTGTGATAAAGACAGCATGGTACTGGCAAAGAAACACACTTGAGGACCAGTGGAACAGATTAGAAGATGCAAAAACAACACCAGACACAATCAGCCATCTCATCTTTGATAAAGGAGCCAAACACCTTCACTGGAGGAAAGATAGCCTCTTTAATAAATGGTGCTGGAAAAATTGGGCTTCAACTTGCCAAAGATTAAAACTAGACTTGTATCTCTCACCATGCACTAAACTAAAATCAAAATGGATTAAAGATCTAAATATTAAAATAGAAACTCTGAACCAGTTGGAACAGAGGTTAGGTAGAACACTTGAAGACATCAGTGTAGGAAAAGATTTTATGAACAAAACCTCAGTTGCCCATGAACTAGCATAAACAATCAACAAATGGGATCTCTTCTTATTAAAAGGCTTCTGCATAGCAAGAGAAACCACCAGCAGTGTGAAGAGACAACCCACAATGTGGGAAAAAATCTTCACCTGCTCTTCCTCAGACAAAGTTCTACTATCTTGAATCTATAAAGAACTTAAAAATATCAGACCTCCCAAATTTAAAGACCCAATCCAAAAATGGGCATTTGAAATGAACAGACATTTCTCAGACAAAGAAGTAGAAATAGCAAATAAATACATGAAAAAATGTTCAACATCACTGGTCATTCGAGAGATGCAAATGAAAACAATGCTGAGATTCCACCTCACTCCAGAAAGAATGGCTGCTATCATGAAATCAACCAATAACAAATGCTAGTGGGGCTGTGGGGAAAGAGGAACCCTGCTCCACTGCTGGTGGGAGTGTAGACTGGTGCAACCACTGTGGAAATCAGTATGGAGATACCTCAAAGAACTAGGACTGCAAGTCCCATTTGACCCCTCTATTCCACTGCTGGGAATCTTCCCCAAAGAATTAAAAGAATCATAGCACAGTGATATATGTCCACCCATGTTCATAGCAGCACAGTTTGTATTAGCTAAAACTTGGAAACAGCCCAAATGCCCATCAACTGGAGACTGGATCAAGAAAATGTGGTTTTTTAATAAAATGGAGTACTACTCAGCCATAAAAAATGAGAAATTAGAGACATTTATAGCTAAGTGGATGCACATTGAGGCGATACTCTTAAGTGAAATAAATAGGACACACATGTGTAAATACTGAATAGTTTCTCTGGTGTGAGATACTGAAAGTGTAAATAAGGACTAAATGTATAATAGGTCATGTGAAATATGAAGAAAAGGGGCAAAGAGGAAGGAAGTGGGAGGGCTAGGGGAAAGGATAGAAGGGCATGGGATTAATATGAGAAAATGGAAAAATAGAAACAAAATCTTTGTAAATAGGGTGGACTGGTGGGGTTGAAGGGAGGGCTGGGCAAGGGTGAAAAATAAGAACCAAGAGAGACTATGCAAAGGTGCAAATTTCCAATGATGAATGTCATTATATTGTATACCTAAAATGTACAAATGATTAGAATGAAAAATCGATAATGTAAAATAGGAAGAAAAGGTCCAAAGGGGTAGGGGTAGTGGGAAGGGCAGGGGAAAGGAAAGAAGGGAAAGGAAAACTGATGAGAAATGGAAAAAATGGAAATAATTTCTTTGTAAATATGGAAGGGTGAAGGGCGTGAAGAGAGGGCTACATTTGGGGTTGTCCTGCTCTTCTTTTTCTAGAAGCTTGAGGTTCAGCATCAGGTTGTTTAACTGGGCTCGTTCTGTTTTCCTAATATGCATATTCACTGCTATGTATTTCCCTTGTAAGACTGCTTTCATTGTGTCCCATAGATTCTGATATGTTGTATTGTCATTGTTATTTAATTGAAGGAACTCTCTGTTTTCTTCTTTAATTCCCTCTGTGACCCATTGGTTATTCAGAAGTGTGTTCAATTTCCACGTGTTTATGAAATTTTTTGAGTTTCTTTTGCTATGGATCTCCAATTTCATTGCACTATGGTCTGATAATATACAGGGGATAACTTCAATTCCTTTGCACTTACTTATACATGTTCTGTGTGTGAGTATGTGGTCTATTTTGGAGAATGACCCATGTGCACCTGTGAAGAATGTGTATTCTGATTTTGTGGGGTGGAAAACGCTGGAAACATCTGTTAAGTTCATTTGTTCAAGAGTTCAATTGAGTTCTAGTATTTCATTACTTATTTTTAGTCTAGTTGATCTATCTCTTTGTGACAGTGGGGTGTTGAGGTCCCCCACCACAATTGTATTAGTGCATATATGACTTTTCATGTCTGTTAGTGTTTGTTTTATATAGTTGGGTGCAGTAGAGTTTGGTGCATAGATATTTATGATTGTCATCTCTTTCTCTTGGATTCTTCCCTTTACAAGGATGTAGTGTCCTTCTTCATCTCTCTTCATCAGTGTTGGTTTGAAATCTACTCGATCTGCCAAGAGGATACCTACTCCTGCTTTTTTTCAGGTTCCTGTCACATGCAGTATTGTTTGCCACCCTTTAACTTTCAGTCTATGAGTTTCCTTTTGAATTAAATGTGTTTCTTGTATGCAGCATATTGTTGTATTTTGCTTCTTGACCCATTCTGCCAGTCTATTTCTTTTGATTGGTGAACTGAGACCATTAACGGTGATGGTTATAACTGAAACATATTGACTTGTCATTGTCATGACTTTTTCTTTTTGTTGGATTCTCCCCCTTCACATTTAATTTCTTGTCATGCCAGATGGGTTCATTCTGCTTTGCTTCCTGGGGTTGTGATCCTCAATGTCTGTTCCTGGATATTGTGTAAAATTCTTTGGAGTGCTGGTTTGGTATTCACAAAGTTCCTAAGGTGCTCTTTGTCATGAAAGTATCTTATTTCTCCATCCATTTTGAAAGATAGTTTTGCAGGGTACATCAATCTGGGTTGGAGACTGTTTTCTTTTAGGGCTTGGAATATGTCACTCCAAGCTCTTCTTTCCTTGATGGTTTGTGTTGAGAACTCTGCTGTGATTCTGATGGACTTTCCTTTGTATGTATTTGTTTCTTTTCTCTGACTGCTTGGAGAACTTTGTTCTTCTGTTGGGTTACTGGAATCTTAACAATTATATGCCTATGTGTAGTTTTATTAATCAATTTTATTTGGAGTCCTATATGCCTAACTTATCTGTATGTCAAGCTCTTTCCCCCTGCTTGGGAAGTTTTCTGCCATTATTTCTGTGAAGAGATTTTTTGTGTCATCTCCACTCTCTCCTGTTTCTTCATTGAGCCCAATCAGTCTTATGTTATTCTTCTTTGCATCATCTAGCAGCTGCTGGATTGATTTCTCATGTTCCCTTAGAATTTTGAAGCAATTTTTCTTTTCCTGGTCATTGATTGCAATCTTATCTTCTATATCTGAAATTCTGTCCTCACATTGGCTCATTCTGCTGTGTAGACTTTCAATGGAGTTTTTCATGTCCTGGAAATCTATTTGCACCTGTTTTATGGATTCCATTTGTTTCTTATGTTGGGATTCCATCATGTTCCTGAGCTCCTCTCTAGATTTATTAATCATGTCTTGCTCTAGAAGCACAATTTCTCCTCTTATCTGAGAAATTATTTCTGATTTCATTTTCCAGATCCCCTTTTGTTGCCAGTTCAGTGGGTCCAGGTGGTTGTGTATCAGAGTGTTCCATCTCATTTCCCTTTGGGGTTGCTGTAGGTGATCTGGAAGTCTGGTTTTGAGACTTATTTATGTGTTTTCTCATTTTGACTGGGGAGGGGGGCTGTTAGCACCTGCATTTATTTATCTCCTCTGAGCTGGGAGAGGTGGGACAGGGGCCGGGAGCAGCGGTAGGGATGGTGACCCAAAGCCCTTTCCTGTGGGCTGGGAGCAGCAGGAGGGATGGTGGCCTGGAAGCCCCTTCCTCTGGGGCAGGAGCAGTGGGACAGAAGGTGGCCCAAAAACCCTTTCCTGTGGGCTGGGAGCAGTGGGAGGGATGATAACTGGGAAGCCCCTTCCTTTTGAGCAGGAGCAGTGGGACAGTGGCTCAGAAGCCCCTACCTCTGGGTCGGGAACAGTGGGACTCAGTACCTTGGTCTGGTGGTCTGGTGGTCTGGTGTCCTCTGCATCTTTGTAGTGTGGAACTAGGTGGCTGCCTGTCTTCAGCGGGGTGATTCGGCATCTTCCATGTGTCTCGGGACCTTGGTAGGGCATGCACAGACCTGCCTTTCTGTAGCGGGCTGATTCGGTGTGTTCTGTGTGACTGAGGACCTCAGTAGGGCGTGGGCAGATCTGTCTGTCTGCAGTGGGGTGATTCGGCATGTTCCATGCAAGTCCTCTCTAGATTTATTAATCATGTCTTGCATTATGGGCACAATCTTTGCTGCTATCTGAGAAATTATTTCTGATTTCATTTTTTCCAGATCCTCTTTCATTGGCAGTTCAGAGAGTCCAGGTGGTTGAGTATCAGATTGTTTCATCTTGTTTCCCTGTGGCTTTGCTGTAGGTGATCTGGAAGTCTGTTTTTGAGCCTTGTTTATGTGTCTTCTAATTTCGACTGTGTGTGGGGGGTGCTTCTGGCACCCACATGGCTCACCTTCTCTGCCCTAGCAGTGTGGAATGGCAGTGGGGGAGCCTCCTTCCACGTGTCCTATAACTTCTGTGAAAATCTTGTGGGCAAACATTTTTCCTAAAATATTTAATTATTTCTAGCTTAACTTAAGATGTGCTTGGATTGAAATAGGATATGATATATAATGAACACCTAGAAGACATATGAGAAACAATATTGACTACTCAAACAAATTAGAATTATGACAAACCCATTGATTTTATTCATTTGAAAGTTCTTTACTCAGTAGGCATGCATTATCTTAACATGATATTTACAGCATTTTGCTAATTAAGTGAAATTCAGTCCAAAATAAATCATCAGTTTTCCCTGATGACAACAATAGTAAGAAAAGAAAAAATGAAGGATGCCAATTGGGCAATTTTTCTTGCATATATCTCTGAGCTCTGTATTATTGCAGATTTAAAAATCAAACATTTATACTCCATCTGGCTCAACTGAAGCAAGTGTGGCACTATACTGTTTATCACCTAATGATCCATGACTAATTTTTGCAATAATCCTCTCTACTTTTCCTGGTAGATGATTTGGCAAATCCATATTAAAACACGTTTTCTTGATTTTTCACATGTTTGAGCATCCAAATACCCAGAATTTCATAGCGGGAGTCAGGTGAATTGTTTGGGAAAAAAATGGACAAGGGGTCCTAGTGCAGGGTGTACAGGAAATGGGTGGAGGAAAGTGGTTGTACTTTGTCCTGGACTCTTCTAAGTCTTTAGCTTTATCCCACATTGGCAGTGTATAGTAGAATATTGGAGCTGGAAGTACTTACTGTGTTGATTTTCTTGAAACATGGTCATCAAACTATTAGCTTTTGTGCTTTAGTAATGAATTCTCAAATTTTCCATAATTTCTAAGAATTATAGAGGCTTGACTTTGCTAGCATCTCTTTTCAGTATTCATTCATTCTATAGCAGAAATTTCTTCCTAATACAATTTGAAATATAAATGTCAGGAATGATACATTTAAAAAGACATTTTTCTTTATATTTTACTAAATCCACTGTAACTTCTACTCATCTTCTCTTATCTAGTTTTGATAAAGTAAAAGATCAATCCACTAATGGCCTCCTTAAAATATTCCTTTCTATTTCAAATGATGGCCATAAAAGAGTGATACTAACAAATTTGTCTTCTACAGAGAATTATACCTTTTGTTTTTGTTTCTTTTAATGAATGTATAGGTTGAATATCCCTGAAAAAACCACCCAAATCCAATATACTTCAACATTTAAAATATGAGTCCCAATGTTACCCTACAAATGGAAAAATTCTGCACCTTGACCTGATGTGGTGGGTCAGTCAAAATGCAGGCACACTAAAAATGTAATAGAAATTTATCTTCAGTCTATGTGCTAATGGAACACATATGAAAAATAAATCAACTTGTTTTTAGACTTAAGTCTCATCCCTAAACTATCTGATTACATATATGCAAATACTCCTAAATCCAAAAATATCTAAAAACTGAAACACATTCTGGTTCAAGTATTTAGCGTGAGGATTCTCAATTTATCCCTATACTATCTTTATTCCTTTAATAAACTTCATATGTTAATCTTTTCTGCATCATTTAAATCATTTTCTATATTCCTGAATGTTGAAAACAAAATTGAACCCATTTATATCCAATTTTTCATATTAACTGGCTTTTATTGCTTATAATGCAACATAATGACCTATTTTTCTTAAGTATTAAGTGTTAGTGTAATGAAGTTTAGACCTTTAATCATTTCATGTATAATGTATGCCAAAACTTACCTCCTACCAAGAGTTTAGAGTGGAACATGTAATGCCAGATTTATCTTTCCTTTGCTCCCTGTGAAATATTCATTAGTTTACTTTGCGATAGTTTCCCTTTTTTAGCAGTGTGAAACTGTGAGGAATAATTGTCTTGTTTCTAGGAGCCAAACATGACAATATAGAAAATGTGCAGAAAGGAATGATTTCAGTATCATATTTTGTCGAGCTTAATAATAGATTTAATCATTTAGTCAGTGAATAACACATTTTCTGCTCAATGCTATATAAAACTTGTTTTCAAAACCCTATAGAGATTCCTGAAAAACTAAACATAGAACCACCATGATCCAGCTATTAGATACATATCATAGAGAATGCAATCAGTGCATCAAGGACATAACCACATTCTTATGTTTATTACAGCACTGTTCATAATAGGAAAGATAAGGGATCAACCAAGGTGTTCCTCAACAAAGGGATGGATGTAGAAAATACAGTGGATATATACAATAGAATATTATTCTTTCATTCATTAGGAAAGAATGAAATGCTATCATTTCTGATAATATGAATGGAAGTGGAAAATATTATTAAGGGAAATAAGCCAACCATGGAAAGACAAATACTGCATATTCTTATTTTCATGTTGAAGCTTAAAAAGTTGGGGGAGAGGGCTGGGGATTTAGCTCAGTGGTTTCACCACCTGCTGTGCAGGTGCAAGGACCCAAGTTAGATCCATGGTACCAAAAAAAAAAAAAATTGAGGGAGAGGCCATAGAAGGAAGTTGGATATCGGGGACCAAAATACATTACACAGGAGGAATAAGTTCTAATGTTTCATAGCAGAGTAAAATGACTACAGTTTACAGTAATTTATTATATATTTTATAAAGAACTACAAAAAAGGAATTTGAACTTTCCCTTCTGTAAAAAATGAGAAATGATTAAGAAGATGGAAGTCCTGATTGGCCTATTTTGATCATTACACATCATATACATGTATTAAATTTTCAAACTGTACCCTACAAATAGATCTAATTACATATCAGCTACAAATTTTCAAAAGACTTTTCAAGGTGCTGTATGTAACTTATTTTAATTGTTTCTCTTTCAGGAGATGTATTATATTTAAGGCAAGTATCTATTTTTACATATTTGATTGACAATATTTGTTTATGTTTGTGAGTAACAATGTAATGTTTTTATTTATGTACATATTGGGTAGTGATAATTCAGAGTAAATAACTTATCCATTTCCTTGAACTCTCATCTTTTTTAGGAGATAAAAATTTTCATAAAATTCTCTCTTTCATTTTGAGATATATAGAATATATTATTTTTATATTCACCATGCTTTTATAAAACACAGGATTTATTTCTGCTTTGTCATTGTGATGATAAATCCATTGACTTACCTTTCCCCATATTTCTTCCTCAGAATTCTTTTTGGTCTCTAATAACCACTATTTTAATCTCAATTTCTATGGGATCAACTTTTTCAGATTTTAGATAAGAATGAGAACACACAGTATTTGTATTTCTGTGCTTTATTTATTTCAATAAACATATTTTCCAGGTCTACTGTGTTATCACAAATGATAGGATTTCGTTCTTTTTAAAAGCTGAATAATTTCATCATGTATATGTATACCACATTTCCTTTATCTATTCATCTGTTGATGAATATATCTTGTTTATCATGAAAAGTGCTTCAATAAACATGAGATTGGAAATATCTCTTCTATATCTCAATTTCCTTTTCTGTGGCTATATTCCCAATCATTAGATTGTAAAGTAATTCTACTTAATAGTTTTTTAAGGAACAACTCTATTGTCATTTGTATTGGCTGCATAGCTTACTTTCCCATCAACAGTGTATAAGAGCTGCCCTTTTCCTACCTCTGCATAAGCTTGTGTTGCTTTTTTTATACTATATGTTTTAACTGGAAGGAGGTGGTATCTCATTGTGTTTTTGATTTCTATTTTTCTGATTGTTAGTGACATTCAATTTTTTTCATGATCTGAATAGATATTTCCCATAAAGAGACATAAATGGCCAATGAATATGGAAATATTTTGTCTTTCCTATTACTTCTTAAAGTTTTTGAAAAATTTTGTCATGATAAATATATCTTCATATAGAAATTAGAAAAATATAGAAATTTATAGACAAAAATAAAATGTTAAGACTGAATATTTATTCCTTTATTTATCAAATGTTTCTGGATAGCTACTCTGTTGAATGAAATTTTTCTCTCCTAATAGAATTTGTAGCCCAGTTAGTAACACAGATGATCAAATATAAACAAAGATTTGTGATACTGAGATGATATATCATACATGTTATATGAAATAAACAGGAAAATTGGTATGATTGAAAGAAACAGAGTTGGGTTGAGACCTATTCACCTAGTGTAGCTGATGAAGGTATTAGAGGAGAAGAAACAAAGATAAGAAGTGGAGGATAAGAAGATAATGAAATCAACAGGAAAAAGAATATTGTATGCAATGGAAACAGATAACTTGCTTCAAAGAGGCTGTGGGTGTTAAGATGTGAAGCCTTAGAAGGACCTTCTCAGACTTTCAGTCTTCTGTTAACACTCATAGAACTGGATGATAGCTTTTCCTAAAGTCCCTTTTTGATAGGGAATGTGACTTCTTCCATTAATAAATTCAGAAATAGTAATAAAATAATAATTATTATAATGCAATCAAGTAATGTGCATTCTTCCTTTACAGATAATCTTATCTTTCAATAGGGTCCAGAAAAGAAGGAAGAACAAAAACAAAAAATATGATGCAGTAGTCCACCTAAAGCAATAAACATATCTTTTGATTCACTAGTGCCTCAATAGCTAGTTGCCTTTTATTTTGTTATGCCTTAATCAGTATTTAGTTTCCTATTCCTGATCTTCTGATCATGCTGCTTATAATTCTCTAGCTATCTGGTAGATGTTTACAGTGTTGATGGTGTTTGATCACTTGATACAGTTTCAGTCCACTCACTGAAATATTTCTGTTTTCATAAAAGTGTACATCAACAGAATTTAGAAAATGTTGTTGTAAAGGTAGATGACCAAATCATAAAGTGTAATATTGAGACATTACATGTTCAGCAGGTGCCATTCTTTTAAAATTAGTTCAGAAAAGAATTGAGATATATTATGGTACAGATACAAATCCCCTATGATGAGTGTGATCCTTATGTATTATCTAAAGTGTGCCAATAAAATTAATTTTAAAAATCAGCTCAGGAAAGACCAATCACTTCATGCTCCAACTCAGGGAAATAGAAAAAAATCCTTCATTTTATAAGAAACTGTATCTTAAAAACATAAGGCCTGGCCGGAGATTTAGCTCAGTGGTTCTGCCACCTGCCTTGCAAGTGCAAGGTCCCAAGTTCGATCCCTGGTACCAAAAAAAAAAAGGGCCTTAATTCCTTAAAGTTCTAGGAAATTTTCTGAAGTGACATAACAATGAACTCATTTGAAAATCAGAATTCTAGCTGCTTCACAGGGAAACACTGTGTGAAAGCATTCACACTAAATGTTTAGGCTTGACCTTATGAGGTGGTTTACTTAGCATAAAAATTTTCTGTGGGTCAAGGCAATTGCTGCTTTAGTCCTTCAAATAAAACACACTCTGGGGTTTAGAGATGAAAAAATAAATATTTGCAAACAGTGGTTGAACTGGGGAGACTATTCATTCTGTTTCTCTTTGAGGATTTTTCAAGTCTTCTATTTTATAACTATTTCTGAATTTACCAATAAAAACATTCACCATGGCCACCAAGAAGGGACCTTCAGGGAAGCTATCATCCAGTTCTATGAATGCTAAGACAGAAACTTACAGACTAAGAGGGTCCTTCAAAATCTCTACATCCTAACATGCACAGTCTCTTGAAATTGTTTGTCAGTCACCAGAAAGTCTTTTGTTCCTGAAGCCTTGCAGAAATGACATATTGAATAACAAAGAAATTGCTTATAATTAATCAAAAATTCATACTTGATTTAAATATTATAAAAAAATTATTGCACAGGATTTTTTGCAAAACTTTAAATATATGTAATCTAAAATAATGTGGTTTACTATACTGTAATAGACTTTTAGAGCAGATTAGACTAGTATAAACATTTCCCCATTTATTTTACAGTTTGAGTTAAATACATATAGACCTCACCACTCATATTTATTCCTTTAAGTGAACTCCTTACTTCACTGTTTTTTGTTTTGTCTTTCACTTCTTTTCTGGAGCCAATTAAATGATAAGGATACTCATAAAGGAAGGATGGGAACAAAACACAAAATTACTTGAAACTGAGACTTTTATCTTAGAGAGCCTGTGTGCAAGAGATGAGTGAGGGAAAGGCAAAAGGAAATTGAAAATACTAGTCCATTTACCACATATTGTTGAAGAGCCTAAAATTGTGACTCTAAAGTTTATTTTTCTTCTTTTTATCAATAGTACTCTGATTAGGACAAATATTACTTACCTGAGATATTTACATTCCTATATTAAAAATTACCCAGGATATGGAGGTGTAGCTTAGCTCATAGATAAAGCTAATGGGATACATGAGATCATGGGTTCATTTCCCAGTAGTCCCAAAGAAATTTCACCCCTGAATTTGTTGATATGGTTTGGATCTTAAATATCCCACAAAGGCTATATGTAAAAGGCTTTATTGCCAACTTGTGGACTATTGGAACGTGGTGGAACCATTAGGAGATAGAGTCTAGTAGAAAGAAGTTGGGTCATTGAGGGTTGTGTACTTGAAGGTGATACTGAGAGTCAATCCCTTTTTCTCTCTCATTGCCTCTTGGCTGCCATGAAGTAAGCAGCTTTTGCTCTGACATGTGGACTTATCAGCATGTTCTGCCTCACCATAGGCCCAGAGTAACAAGGCCAAGGGATAATGGATTAAAATCTCTGACTCTATGAGCCAAAATAAAACTTTCTCTCCTTTTATGTTGTCAGGTATTTTGTTATAGCAACTGAAAGCTAACGCATACAACTTATCCCAAATGAACAAAATAAATTTAACATATAATAACTCTATGGAAGTAGTTCTTTATTTTGGTATCCAAATTATTTTCTGTTCAAGGAGTATACACACACACACACAAAGATGTAAGGAGTATTTTGTCTTACATACACACATTTCACACACGTGGTAAATTGTTTCATTCACTTTTGAAGGAAGTCCCAAGATAAGCAGTTTGTGAGGTGAAGACTCAGAACAGCTTTTTTCATAAGTTCAAGTCTTAGTCTGAGTCCAAAGTTCAGGAGACACTTATCCACATCTCAAGACATTCAGATAGAGAGCACATTCAACCTTTCATTCTATTCATATCTTTAATGGTTTTCAAATGGTTCTCCACATTGGAGAAAGCAATCACTTTACTCTATGGATTCAAATGTTCACCTCATCCAAAATCACCTTTAGAAACTTACCAGAGTAATACTTAACCAAATTTCTCAGTACCTCTTGTCTTAGTAATGTTGACATATGAAATATCCATCCTACCTCCTGACATTTTAATCAGTTCAGTGTCAGGCTTCAGTGAAGCACCTGCTTTATGTATTTACTTTTTAAAATAATAAAGCTGAGCTGAGGCTAAATCAGAGTTCCTATACTTAACCTTGAGTCTAAATCATCACATCTGAGAGGAAAAACTTAAAGAACATATTTACATAGCCAGCAGCAGAAAGCATTGTCACCTGACTTTTACCAAACAAGTCCTAAGCAGGGTAACAGAGATAGTTCTAAAAGTTACACTTCAGGCCCCAGAAACCCAACCCATGTGATTGTATTGAGTGTATATTGAGAGGTTTGAGGAGGGTCTATCGATACATTTGACAGAAGGTACTTATATATAAAGAATCATCTCCATCTTCTTTCTTATGTTTTCTATCACTTTTCTATTAAAAAATCAGGTTAGGTATAATTTATATACAATAAACTACCCATTTTGTATATATATTTCAATGAGTTTTGAGAGACAACCAAGCATTCATGAACAAAATTTGGATATAGGTTTTTATTACTACAAAACTAGCTCATTCCCTTTGCTGGTCACTATCTCTATTTTCCATGCCCACTCTGCCCATCCTGTCTTTCCACACTATCCCCCTGAGCTCTAAGCTTGTAGTGATTGCCAGTGATCTACATTCTGTATAGATCCATTTATATCTTTTCCTATGCCAATGTCTTCAAGAGTTCTACCTAAAATCTCTTCCAGCCAGTTTAGTGTTTCTGTTTTAATATTTAGATCTTTGATCCATTTCAATTTTAATTTAGTGCATGGTGAGAAATATAGGTCTAATTTTAATCTTTGGAAAGTTGAAACTCAGTTTTTCCAGCATCATTTATTAAAGAGGCTATCTTTCCTGTAGTGAGGGTGTTTGGCTCCTTTGCCAAAGATGAGGTGGCTGAGTGTGTCTGGAGATGTTTGTGCACCTTCTAATCTGTTCCACTGGTGCTCAGATCTGTTTCTTTGCCAGTACCATGCTGTTTTTATCACAGTAGCTTTGTAGTATAATTTCAAGTTGGGATTGTGATAACCCTTATCTTGTCTTTGTTGCTTAGAATTGCTTTTGCTAGTCTAGGTCTCTTCTTAATCCAAATGAATTTTTGGACTGTTTTCTCAATGTCTGTGAAGTATGCTGTTGGAATTTCAATTGGGATTGCTTTGAATCTATATAGCAGTTTTGGAATTATGGCCATTTTCACTATGTTGATTCTTCCTATCCAAGAACAAGGGATGTTTATCCATTTTCTGATATTGTCTTCAATCTCTTTTTTCAGAGTGCTATAGTTTTCACAGTAGAGGTGTTTGATTTCTTTCATTAGGTTGATTCCTAAGTGTTTCAGATTTTTGGGTGCTTTTGTGAAAAGAGTTGTTTCTCTAGTTCCTCTGTGCGTGAGTCTGTTGTTCATGTACGGGAAGGATATTGAGTTTTGTGTGCTGAGCTTGTATTCAGCTACTTTACTGAATTTGGTTATTAAGCCTAGAAGACTTTTGGTGGAGTTCTTGCGGTCTTCTATATAGAGTATCATGTCATTTGCAAATAATGACAGTTTAACTCCTTCATTTCCTATCTTTATTCCTTTTATTTCTTTCTCTTTTCTCATTATTTTGGCTAATGTTTTTAAAACTATATCGAACAGGAGTGGTGATAGTGGACATCACTGTCTTATTTCTGATTTTAGTGTGAAGGATTTCAATTTTTGACCATTTAGTATGATACTGGCTGTTGGTTTTTCATAGACTCCTTTTATCAGATAGAAATAGACACCATCTATTCCAATTTTCTGTAGGGTTTTTTTTTTTTATAGTGAATGGGTTTTGTCAAATGCTTTTTCGGCATCTATTGAGATGATCATATGGTTTTTGTTCTTGGCTCTGTTAATATTACATTTATTAATTTACTATGTTGAACCACCTCTGCATCCATGGGATGAATCTCACTTGGTCAGGGTATATGATCTTCTTGATGATATTCTGCATTCTGTTTGCCAGTACCTTATTGAGAATTTAAAAAAAAATCTCTGTTGGTTAGTGAGATTGGCCTATAGTTCTCTTTTTCACTTGAGTCTATCTCTGCTTTTAGGATAAAAGTAGAGGCTTGCTACCAGGAATGAATTTGGGTGTATCACTTGCCTTTCAGTTTCACTGAAGAGTTTAAACAGTAGTTGCAATATTTCTTCTCTAAATGTCTTGTATAATTCAGCAGTGAAGCCATCAGGATCTGGGCTTTTCTTCGTTGCTAAGTTTTTGATTACATTTTCAATTTTGCTTATTAATATTGTGTTGTTGATAATTGTTAGGTCTTCTTTGTTCAACTTTGGTGATTCAAATGTATCAAGGAATTTGTCAATTTCTTCTGTATTTTTGTATTGGTATATAGGTTCTCAAAGTAGGTATTGATCCTCTGAATTTCTGTTGGGTTTGTTGTAATTTCACCCTTTTTATTCATAATTGCATGGATTTGGGTCTTTTCTTTCCAGTTTTTGACAAGCTTGGCTAAGGGTTTGTCAATTTTGTTTATTTTTTTGAAGAACCAAGTCTTGGGTTCATTTATTTTTTATATCATTCTCTTAGTCTCCATTGCATTGATTTCTGCTCCGATCATTATAATTTCCTCTCTTGTATGAGCTTTGTGTTTGTTATGCTCTTCTTTTCCTAGAAGCTTAAGGTTCAGCATTAAGTTGTTTGAGTTCTCTCTGTTTTCCTAATATGAGTATTCACTACTATGAATTTCCCTCATAAGACTGCTTTCAAAGTGTCCCATAGATTCTGATATGTTGCATTGGCATTATCATTTAATTGTAGGAACTATCTGATTTCTTCTTTAATTTCCCTTGTGGCCTATTGGTTATTTAGAAGTGTGTTGTTCAATTTCCACATGTGTATGTAATTCTTGCAGTTTCTTTTGCTATTGATCTCCAACTTCATTGCACTATAGTCTTATAATATACAGGGGATAAGTTCAATTCCTTTGCACTTACTTAAACATATTGTATGAGCAAGTATGTGGTTTATTTTGAAAAATGACCTGTGTGACCCTGAAAAGAATGTGTAGTCTGAATTCTTGGGGTGGAACTCTCTGTAAACATCTGTTAAGTTCATTTTTTTCAATGATTTGATTGAATTCTAATATTTTGTTGTTTATTTTTTGTCTAGTTGATCTATCTTTTTGTGATAGTGGGGTATTGAGGTCTCCCACTACTGTTGAATTAGTATTTATTTGATTTTTCAGGTCCATTAGTATTTGTTTTATATAGTTTTGTGCAATAGTATTTGGTGCATATTTATTTATGATTATCATGTCTTCCTCATTGATTGTTCCCTTCACAAGGCTCTAGTGGCCTCCTTTATCTCTCCTAATTAGTGTTGTTTTGCAATTCACTTTATCAGCAAATAGGATAGCTCCTCCTGCTTTAACTTTTTGGATTTTGTCACCCTTTAATTTACAGTCTATGAGTTTCTTTTTGAATTAAGTGTGTTCCTTTTATGCAGCATATTGTTGGATCTTGTTTCTTCACCCATTCTGCCAATCTATTTCTTTTGATTAGTGAATTGAGACCATTAACCTTGATGGTTGTAACAGATATGTATTGACTTACCTTGCTATAACATTTTCCTGTTGTTGGATTCTCCCCCTTTTTATTTAATTTCTTGTCTTTCTTTATGTATTCATTCTGCTGGGCTTCCTGGAGTTGTGATCCCCATTGTCTTTTCCTAGGATATTGTTTAAAATATTTTGGAGTGCTGTTTTGGTATTCATGAAGTTCTTCAGGTGCTCTTTGTCATGAAAGTATCTTATTTCTCCATCAATTTTTAAAGATAGCTTTTCAGGGTACATCAATCTGGGTTGGAAGGGTTTTTTTCCTATTAGGTCTTGAAATACCTCACTCCAGGCTCTTCTTGACTTAAGGGTTTGTGTTGAGAAATCTGCTGTGTTTTTAGTGGGCTTTCCTTTGCATGTGATTTGCTTGCTTTCTCTAACTTCTTGTAATATTTTGTTCTGTTGGGTTTCTTGAATCTTACCTATTATGTATTCCTAGATATAGATTTTTTTGATCATGGGTAGTTGGAGTCCTATATTCTTCACTTATCTGCATATCAAATTCTTTTCCCCTGCTTGGGAAGTTTTCTACCATTACTTCTGTTAACAGTTTTTTGTGTTTTTTTTTTAATGTAGTTTGTAGTCTCTCCTGTTTCTTCATTGACTCCAGTCAGCCTTATGTTATTCTTCTTTGCATCACCTAGCAGCTGCTGGGTTGATTTCTCATGATCCCTATTTTTAAGAAACTTTCTTTTTCTGGTCACTAATTGTAATCCTTTCTTCTATATCTGATATTCTGTCCTTACATTGGCTCATTCTGCTGTGTAAATGTTCAATGGAGATTTTAATCTGTTTTATGAATTCCAATTGTTTCCTATGGTAGTATTCCATCATTTCCCTCAGCTCATTTACTTTTTAAAATCTGTGTCTGCTCTAGAGTTATTGATCATGTCTTTCACAATGGACACAATCTCTGTTGTTATCTGAGAAATTATTTCTGATTTCATTTTTCCAGATCGTCTTTCATTACCAGTTCAGGGAGTTCAGGTGGTTGAGTATCAGATTGTTCCATCTCCTTGCTTCTTGGGGTTTTCTTAGGTGATCTGGAAGTTTGGTTCTGAGTCTTTTTCACCTGTCTTTTCATTTTAATAGATGCAGTCTGCTGCACATTTTTTGAGGCAACTTTTTGCTCACCCAGTGGTCTTCAATTCTCAGAGAGCCTCCGATAGGCCTTCTCTCTGCTGCTCAGCACTGCACCAATTCCTAGGTTCAGAATGGAGGCCTTCTGGATCCCTGCTCTGTCTTGTTGTCTGGGTGGCTGGGGTCTGCACACACTTACAGATGGTATCTGGGCAGGCTTCTGGCCTTTGTCTGCATCCTTGCATAGCTGTTTCACAGGTGGGCCTTTGGCTGGGCGCTGGGCCCAAGCCTCAGTGTTTGGGAGGCCTGGGACCTGGGTACCCATGCCACTCTGGTCCACACAGGCTTCTCGCTGGGATCTGTGTGCACTTGCCAATGGTATCTGGGCCTCTGGCTATTGCCTTTGTGGTTGTACAGCTGTTTTCCAGGCAGGCCTTTGGCTGAGGCATTGGGCCCAAGCCACTGGTGTCTCCATATGGTTAATTTGTATTTAACTTTATAATAAACTCAACTTATTTTCAAAAGTAACAATGCCACATTATATTCCCAATAAATTCATGTAAAAGTTCTAGTTGCTCCATATCCTTTGGTATTGCATGTTTCTCTTATTTTGCCATTATAGTGGGTATATAGTTTTATTACTTTGTGTTTTAACTTGGAACCCCTTGTTGAATGATAATGTTGTGCATGCTTTCCTGTGTTAATGAAGTGTAGTTAATAAATATTTCTTTAAAATTCATGTTGTCTTTGCCTTATCTATAAAGTTGTTTTCCTTGAAGTCTATTACTTGCCATCTTAAGCCAGTACATTTTCAATTTTCCAATTGGAGCATCTTTGAGCAAAAAAAAAAAAAAAAAATTCTTGCCTGTTACAATAGCAGTTTCTTAAGAGTAAAATATTTTCCTGATCTTCTTGCTTTTGGATGCTTTCCATTGCTTTTAAATAGTTTGTTTTAATTTTTGTGCCACTTTTGCAAATGTTTATTGAGCTTACAATGTGGTACTATGATTCATTTGGTACAAAAATAAATATGCTCATCCTTGACTGCAAAGGATGTCACTTGTGGAGCAGGGGAGATCATGTCAGAATTATATTTTACTAAAATTTAAGTGGTAGAATAAATAAAAATCATTGTACTGAATAGAAATTATAATAAGATAATACAGGGTAAAATGAATATTTTGTTAATATTTTGTTTATTGGACCAATATGTGAAAGAATGAAGTAGCATTTTCACTGCATGATTTAGGAGTTATGGGAGGCGTGTTTCTCCCTTTCCCTATAATGACTCCTCTACTTCCCATCCTATACACATACACACATACTCTGTCTTGTATTTTTGCTACTGCATTGTGATGTTTTAGAAGGAATATAGTAAGTTGCACCACAAGAAAAATGATACAAAATTTTGAAAATATCTAAAGCCTCGAGTGGTGACACATCATTGTAGTCTCAGCACTTGGGAGGCTGAGGCAGGAGAGTCACCATGAGTTTGAGTCTAGTCTGGGCTATATTGTGAGTTTAAGATCAGTCTCAACTATATAGTAAGATCCTGCCTCAAACCACACCCCCCAAAAAGAAATCTGTATAATTGGCCTCATTTATTGCATTACTTTGTTTGCTAACTAAGTAAATATAACATTTTTCCCTGGGAAGAAACTTTTAAAACAAGGGCAGTTGAATGGAAAAGGTGCCATCTCATAGCTGAGGACATCAGTCTCAACCTTCCCATTAAATTGACCTCCCCTTAAACCATACACTTTTGTTACACGGTCCTTGCTGACCCAAACAAGAGCCAAAGATCTTTCCATATGATCTATTTGAGTCATATAAATAGAGTGTAGGTTTACTCTTCCAGAGGTTAAACAGTGATTTGCCTTCTATCAGTAAGAGAAAGGCAGCAGCTGCCACAAGAACCAAAGAACTGTCTTGTGCTGAGACTGTTCACAGGAGAGATATTCCATGATTATGCAGGAATTGGGCCATTGCACACTAGCTACATGTTCCACAAATAAGAAATTCTTCTAAAAAACAATTACAATTACTTTAATTCCTTGAACAGCTGAAATTACAGATAGTTAATGACCCAGGCAAGGTTTAGTGTGGTGGTGGGGCAGTGGGCCACAGTGGAACATGAGGAGTGTCAGAGTTCAGTTTCTGAACTTAGGAATCACCAGCACGGTTAGCCTCAACAGGTGCAACTGTCAATATGGACTTCAGGATCCCTTCACAAGAAAGACTTCAGGCCTAATTTTCAGTTCACTTTTCATTGTTAAATGTGCTTCTCTCATAGGTCAATATCATTTTTTGTGTCTGACTCTTTTCATTATCTCTTAAAATAGACATTTGACTTATTTCCAAGATTTAGCTATTACAAACTTTGCTGCTATAAACATGGGTGGGTGTGTATCACTGTGGTATGATGGTTTTAATTCTTTTGAGAAGATACCCAGCAGGGGAATAGCTGGGTCAAATGAGATTTCCAATCCTAGTTTTTGAGGAATCTCCACACTGATTTCCACAGTAGTTGCACCAGTCTACAGTCCCACCAACAGTGGAGAATGATTACTTTTCCCCCACAACCCCACCAGCATTTGTTATTGGTTGATTTCTTAATAGCAGCCATTCTTTCTGGAATGAGATGGATTCTCAGTGTTGTTTTCATTTACACCTCTTGAATGACTAGTGATGTTGAACATTTTTTCATATGTTTGATACTATGTGAATTATTAGCTTCATTTCAACCTGATATTCATGATATTATATGTAACACTTTAGAGTAAATAATATAGTGAGACATAACTGTATTAATAAAGGTTAAATAGGACAAATAAGACTTCTAGAAGACAACACATCTTTTTTTAGTAAAAGGAATATATCATAAAGGCTAGCATGTAGCTTGGCACTTAAAGCTTCAAAATTTGAATATCTATAGATTTTATCATGTAGAAAACAAATGACTATTTTATTAGTAGGAATAATAAATTTTGTATTAAGTAATAGCTTAAATGCTTTGAAATATCATTGTTGTCATCTACTAGTAGCTTCGGAGAACGAAGGAAACATATTTTCTGTAGAATTTGGTCCAAGATCTGCAAAAATAGGTGAATATTTGGTTTGATTTGGCTCAGAGGGAACTCAAATCCTTACATATTCTACATAATTTCACACTGACCTGAAATATTTGACAACGTGGCAATTTTTCAGGCCTGTCTTTTGAAAGCTTCTAATATCTTTAAGCTTCCTGAAGAGCTATACTTGGCATTACTTCACTTTTTGACATATTCGCTTGTCAAATAAGGTAGCTGTTTTCAAGCAGAGGGATGATCCTTGAGATCATAAGCCACACAATTTATTCATTCCTTTTATAAATATTTACTGAATGCCCAGAATATTCTGGACATGTTCCTCAGTGAACCTACAGCAATGTAAACCATTTGTCTTATGAGGAAAAAATACAAGATTGGTAAAGTTGCATCATATGTGGGATCAGAATAGAAAGTCAACATATAAAGCAAAAATGAATCATAGTCAAACCTTGAAAATCATTAGGGACATTCTCCGGTTGAAAACTTGTATACCTTTTCCAATGAATCTAAAACAAACAACTTTTCCTTGATCATTTATAATAGATTGTTGATATTTCTGTTGAGCATCAGATAAAGCAATTTGTATCAGTCTCCAGGTTTGATGAAAAGCACCCATTTTAAAAGTAGCGTGAATTTAGGAATGCAGGATGTCCATATTATGACACGCAGGATTTGAGACCTACTAAAGGAGATAAGATTTAAGTCTTCCATGTCAATGCCACCACAGGATTGCCACTCATTCTTCAGTACCACATATTATTATTAAAGGATAGTATTTTATCTTTTAAATTTTTTTCTCAGGTGATTATTATGGACCTTCTTTAGCCATACTCTGCTTAGATAGAAAGTTATTTTTTTTCTATTGCAAGGTTATGATCATATTTTAGATCATTAAATCATACTGTATTGTATGAAACCCATAATCTAAGCCACAGGATTAATTTGGTAAAGTTCATATTATTTACTACCATGTTAAATTTAAAAAATTTTTAAAATTTTGAATGTATTTTACTCAATAATATGTCATTAGCTCTCATTAAGAAAACTGTTTGCATGACTCTTCCCAAACACATTTTGTTATCAACAACTTTGGAGTTTTAGTTTGGGCATATTAGCAGCAAAGAAACCAAGCCCAAAACCAAAATAAAAACAAAAACAAAACAGTATTAAGTGATATTCGCAAGTCTTTGAGTCTTCATTTTGCCATCTTTGCCAATTCTGGATATCATTAAGGCAATCAGGCAAGGAAAGGAATCTTTTTCTGATTTGCCTGCTTTCACTATAATAATGTTTCTATTTTTATATGTATTTATACCTTTTGATTTTGTACTTATTCACATATTCACATATGCATATCTTTAACCACTGTTACTGCGGTATTCATCTTGTTCTCACGGAATTATAGCAATATACATTGCTTAGTTTTCCTGTTGATGAGACTAAATATCTGACACCCATAATTTAAAGGAGGAGATTTAATTTGGCTCATGGTTTCAAAGATTTCCATCCATGGTTGGCTGACTTCAAGACAGAAACATGATGAAAGGTCATGGTGGAGCAAGGCTGCTCATTTTATGATGGAACAGAAGCAGAGTATGGGGACAATGTCAAAGAAGAAAGGGCCAGGGTCCAGATACAGGAACAAAGTCCTGCCCCCATGACCCACTCAGATGTACCAAGAAGTATACTTATACTACTTCCCTGGACAAGCTCAAGCCAATTCAGTTGACAATACAATAATTGCACACAACACTTTATACAAAATATAAGACCATTATCTTTAATATATTTTCAATTACTGAATAAAACTTACAATTTGTCATTAAATTTTGTTTATATTGTTTTATTGGAATAAACTTGACTTATGCCAAGTTTGTACTCTTTTAAAATTAATTTTTAAAAAAATATCTCCTCTACTTCTGTTTTTGAGTTATACATCTTCCCAACTAAAAATTATGTTATTAAAATGTTTCTTTCATTGAATTGTATATTTGCATTTAATACTTAAAACCTTTTGGAATAGATTTTAGGCTGTGGTGTGAGGGAGAAGTACAACTTTCTTTTCAGTGTTTTCTCTTTTTTTCTTCATTAAGTTTATTGATACATTTTAGGTATACAATATGATGACATTCATCATTGGGAATTTGTACCTTTACATGATGTATCTTGGTTTTTATTTTTTTCTCAATTCCTCTACCCTCCCTCTAACCCCTCCACCCCTTCCTATTTACAAAGACTTTGTTTCCATTTTTTCCTTTTCTCATATTTATTCTTTTCCCTTCTTTCCTTTCCCCTACCCTACCACTTCCCCTTTTCCTTCCCTTTTAGACCTTTTCTTCTTAATTCACATTATCTATTATACATTTTTATCTTTATTTACAGTTTCAGTTTCTCATGCCAGGAAAACTATTTGGTATTTACACATGTGTGTCCTATTTATTTCACTAAAGAGTATGGCCTCAATGTGCATCCAATTTGCTGTGATTTTGATAGACACAGAGACATACTGTTAGCATCTGTTTGTGTCACCATAGAGATGAGAGGACTCATTACTCAGCAGAGAGGAGTGAGGTTAACTGATGGCCTCCAGTTATGAGCTCCTCCAGAGTCCACCTCAGTTTCCAAGCTGAGGTTACGTTCTTATTAAAACTGATCCTGGCCAGCAATGGACAAGACAGTTGTCTAAGTGCTTGGCTTTTCCCACTCAATGTAAGATTCCTCAAATGAGCAATGTATGCTCTATGATTTCCCTTTGTGCTGGTAGAGAAATTTACACCCTTGTCTGACAGCTCTTCTTGCCTAATCTCGTTTCTGACCCTTTCCTTTTCAAGTGTTATATCCTAGTAAATGTTTGTGCTTCTAAATGCATCTCAGTTTTACCTCCCAAAGAATCTAACCATCATGATAGTTTACCAATTAATTGTCTCTACATTCCTAATAAAATATAACTTCCAACAAGCTTGACATTATTGGTGCTTCTGGGGTTTACATTCCCTGGCACTGATCTGTTCATATATTCTTTTGAAATTACATAGTTTAAATTGATGATTAACTAATTACTAAATTAACATGATATAGTACGAGGACCTCTTATCCCAAAATATTTAGAAAAAATGTGTTTTGGATGTTTTTCAGATTTTGAAATATTAGCAAATGTATAATGAGTTATCTTGGGATTAGGACCAAGTCTAAACATAAAATTAATGTATGTTTCTTATCCATCCATACATAGCCTGAAGGTGATTTTGAGCATTATTTCTAATAATTTTATGTGTGAAACAAAATTTTATTGCTTTGAATTTTGGCACTTATGGCAAAATGAGGCAGTTCAATCTGTAAAATATATTTATATATTATAAACATGTACATACATATATTTGGTATATACAAATATTTTTCTATATACATATATGAAAAGAAATTTTATATACAGATAATATATATTAATGAGAGAATGAGCACATGTCTGTTTAAATATTTTTACTCTCAATACTTTTCAAAAAAGTTGTTAAGCTCTTGCTTTCTCCATCCAGGAAAATATGTGTGTTATACACTTATGCAAATATTATATTTATCCTTAGTAAAATATGTAGATAATTTAATATATATTTTCAATATACATAGTTATTACTGAAATTTTTATTCCTCTCTTTTGTAAAGTTTATAGTTAGATATTTTTTGAATGGTTTGTTTCTATCACATACACACACACAAAAAAACCTTACCAATTTTGAATGCTGAGTTTTAAAATCATCTAAGTTGCTGAAATTTCTAAGGAGCTTTTGGTTTATCTTCCTAGGCTTTCCATGCTGTAGAAGTATTATTTGCAAACATTGCAAACTGAAGAAGACAATGGGAGAAGGCACCAAAACATGCAGCTTTTAGGGGACACGACTGCAGATGCTGGAGATGCCAAAGCCATATGGAGGAAAAAGGAAGCTGGGGAGGTAGGGCAGCTTATGGCAAAAGGGCAGCACAATTTGGTCAGGTAGAGGAATGGGTCGGGGTGGGAACAACACAAGTAGCTTTAAAGTAGTGGAAACAGGACCCTAAGTATATCTTGGAAGAGATGAGTAAGAAATACATCTGGAGCAGAAAGAAAGCAGAAGTATGAATAAAAGTGTTATTTATTCAAAAGATAACTCCTTTGGGGAAGGAGGGAACTAATTGAGGAGTAAGCTTGAGCCACTACCATTTGTCACATGGAACAATTGATGCAGCAAGTCCTGATTGTGGCTTGCAGGTCCATGTATGACCACTTTGCTTCCTCTTAAACTCCATCTACTACCACTCTTCCTGTCATGAGTTTCCAAAAGGGCATAGTGTTCTTTGGCTGAGATGCTTCTCTACCTGATCATCACAGGGCATCTTCCCTCTCAGACATCTCTGCCTCTGCAGTGCAGAGCAGGCCCTCTTTAGCTCACCAAGAATAGAAATTCCATTGCTTTCTATCTTTCATTCTGTTTTATTCATTTATGTTCAACCTAACACAACAGGAAATTATATCACTTTTAATTATTTGCAATGTTCCTCACTAGAATGCAAGTCCTACAAATTCAAAGATTTAACCTGATTTGTTCATTGCTAAATATCTACCACAGCAGGATAGCACACAATTATATTCATTGAATAAACAAATGTAGGGGTAGACGATTAAGGTAAACAGAGGGACATTCAAGTTGCTCTGTTATCCTAGTAGACTTTTCTGTTAATAAGAAGACTATTTTTAGTAAGATCAAGTACCATTTTGAAACTATGTATAATATTTGATGAATTTTTTATCTTTCTTTGATAAATTGTGTTAATATATTCTCCAATAGTAAATCAACAATTCATTCTGAGAAAAACTATGCATGGTCACACTATATTGACTTTAAAAATTTTATTTTGAGGCCAATTTGCCAGTATTGTATTTTATTTACAACTTTTCTCATCTATGTTCCTGAGTATACTGGTTTGTAATTTAAATATTGTAATGTATTTATTAATGTCAGGATTATTCTAGCTTCAAAATATATTGCTAAACTTCCTATTTTATTTAAAGCTTTCAAAATAGATTTTTAGAAATTACATTTATATCAAAGTAGTATGCAAATGCACAGACAAAAATTTTAATTGTAAAGAAGAGGTTTTATTAAAATTCAGCCATCTTTTTTTCCATTCCTCAACTTTAGTCTTTTTTTTAACAGCATTATTTTTACTCATTAAAGCAAGTTTGTTGAGGCTAGTAGTAGGTAACATCTTTGTTTTTTTAAAGGTTTTCATATAGAAAAGCCATACAGTATTTAAGTTTGTGTTTCTGATTTCTTTTATTTAACATTTTACTTTCAAGGTGCACCTATTTTCCTACAGAAGACTTAAAACTACCCTTCATTATAGCAGAATAATACTCCATTTATGGTACATAAACACTATAGTTTTCTTATCCATTTGTTTGTCCATTCATTTTTAAACTATGGACTTACATCTATTTCTTGTTCCATCAGGCAGAAACAACATTTCTAGACCCAACTCTTTTTTTAATTTTAAATGCATAACTTTATTATAACACACACACATATATAATAATTAAAATTATTCAGAGAAAAATAATGCAAGGGAAAAAAACTATAATAATATTCAAATATAATAGAACTCAACCAAAGCAAAACTGAAAAGTACTTAAACATTTTTCCATATAATTTAAAAAAATACCTCAAGCATTAACAAGACATCAGAGGATATTATTTATTTTAGAAAGATTTTCAAAACTTGTATTGAACAAATAGTGGTCTACAAAAAATTCTAATTAGCTAGTAGACTCCACATACGTCAAATTTTTTAAAATTTAAATTTCAATACAGTCATATGACACGTGATGGAAATATAATCTGAGAAATATGTTAGTAGGCAATTTCACCCATGTGTATCGCAAAGTACCACACAGAGTGCCAACTTCTAAGTGCAAGCTTAGAAGATATACATGAGTCGTCTGTGATGGCCCCTTGATATTATCCAAATGCGCAGTTAAACACGAGATAGGTGAGGCTACCACTGGCGTAGCAGCACACTGTTTTACAGTAAACTCTTTTATATGAGTAGGATTATAGTCTAAAGGATGAAAAGCACAGTGTGTTATGATAAGTACCTAAAACAGTAACAGTCATTTATCATACTATCGAGTACTGTGTACTGTGTACATAGCTGTATGTGCTTCTTCTGGAAACACACCCTTCTCTCCTTTGATCTCAGTGACTCTTCCTTCCCAACCCACTGATGAGCTCCAGCCTAGTCTCTATCTACATCTCTTCCTATAGTTTTAAACACAGTCTATGTATGGATTCTTTCCAGATTCCAGCCTGTAACTCTGATCTCTCCCCGTCCCCTCCTGCCACCCCTATCCCTTTGAACCTTTTCTTCATATTTCAAATTATTGAAAATAATTTGAATTATTAATGAATTATTATCAATTATTCTTTTTAATCATTTTAATCCTTAATTACACTTTCAGTTTCTCACACTAGAGAAACTATTTGGCATTCGATATAAATCCAACTCTTATACCAAGAGTGTCAACACTTCCAAGCTGCAAGAACAAGAAATGTGCAAAGAACACTCATATATCCTCTACTGAGATCCACATATTGTACCGCTACTTTTTTTCAAGTCCTTTTATTGGTACGTTTTAGGTATACAATTCGTTTACATTTATCATTGAGTGTTTGTACCTGTACATGATGTATCTTGGTTCTTATTTTTTCCCCATTACCTATGCGCCCTTCACCCCCTCCACCCTTTCCTATTTACATAGACATCATTTCCATTTTTTTCTTTCCTCATAGTTTTTCCTTTCCCTCTTTTCCTTTCCCCTTCCCCTCCCTTCACCCCTTCACAGAAGTAATAGTAGAAATTGTACCACTGCTTTTTAGCTTTGTTATTTATTCTTTTTTTCTTCCAAAACTAACCTGAGTTCCTTCTCCCTATTCTCTTTTCATTAATTTGATTTAAGTTTTGGTTCAAATTGCAGTTGTAAAAAATTTAGAGCCAATTACTTCTATGATGAGCATTTTGCAATCTCCTTCCTTATTTTCACATATGGAAGCAGCTGGGATTGACTCATGTGGTTGATGATGTTATCATGTCAAAAAATCTTTATATAACATTCTTGCATCACTGTTTCATGAATTTTTCTTTTTCCATTTGACTTTCCAGGAAGAAAAATTGATGGGAGTTGAACTCCTTTCTACTGCTCTGCTCTAATGTTATGCAATATGTGCCTCTATCCTTTCAGTATTGGCAGATTAACCCATTTTTATTCCATTTTGGTATGAACAATTGTCTCAGCAGAGTCATGTAGAAAATTAAGGTTACTTTTGCTTTCTAAAACATTTTTATTTCTCTGTGGTTATTAATGATGCCACATTTTTGTTTATTTGATTTTCTCTATATAGTATTTATTAATTGAAAACCAACTCATCCATGTTTTCTAAATTTTCTATCAATACAATCAGATATATAAAGCATTCTGTGAATTTTAACTTCTTAAAGGAAGTTTGGTCCAGAGGCTTCTGACCATGTTCAGTCTGCACCCTTTTCCCTTCACATCTGGACATTTCCTTTGCCTCTGTCTTGTGGTACAGCCCGAGTTACCTGCTTTAGTGTCTTCATTTTCCCTAACCTACTTTTTCAATTTTGAGAAGCATGTATTCTAATATTTTTTGAGAAACTTCCAATGGAATCAAATTTTAAAAAGCATTTAACTTTGTTTTTGTAACAGAATCCCAAAGTTCCAGAAAAAATGCAAAACAAATACAGAGAGTATTTATTCACCCTCTAATCACATTCATCTATGATTATCCTTATTTTTGACTTTGTTAATTATCCGTACATACATACCTATGTGTAGATAATTTATTTGTTCTATATATTATTTTACATTGGGGGCAAGTTATAAACAACATAGCTCTTGACCCCTACATACTCTAGCATCCATGTTAGAATGGGGATGTTCCATACATAATCATAGTAATCAATATCAGTGATATATCATTCATTAGTATTTTTATTGAATCTGCCATGCACACTCCAGAGTTGTCAATTGATAACATTTTTCTCATTCAGTATAAGGAATCTTGGAGTACCTGATTTTGAGAATAATTCATTGTATTTTGCTGTCCTGCTCCACAGAACACTGCTCTTTCCTTTAATTTTTCAGTTTCTCAGTCTTTTCTTGCATGTTGCTGACTTTCTTCAAAGATCTGATAATTATGGATTATCTAACCAAGTTTTAGGACTAAAGCAACAGACAGGATCACTAGGAGCCTAGTGAAATTGTTTGGTTTGTCAAGTGACAATCAGTGCTTCATTGTGGGCAGAGTGCTTGCTTCATTAAATTGGATAACGCCCAAGTGTTAGAACAAAGGTGGCTTTTTGAAAACCTGTCTATTCTATCATCAGTTCTTTTTTTCCTCAAGAAAGCAGTAAATACTAGTGTAGTTCTCTCTTCTGGATACTTTTACTTTTAGCTTAGTTGCTGGCTCCTAGCTCTTCTGTGTGTAGGGGTGATGGGAATAGTGAAAAGATCAGTGGGTGGAGGAATGAATTCATACCTGTTTAAAATTTTTTCAGCCATCCTATAGATAGCCCCACTCTGCTGCTCTCTATTGCCCCTCCTAACCATGAGGCATCTGCACCACCACAGCTCTTCCAGACTGGGGCAACCTCTGCTGTGTCATCTACCTTAGGCTGGTTTGCCAGTTTTGTCTCCAAGGTCTACCCACAATTAACCTTCCATATTCACAAATGTGTTTTAGAAAAGTATTGTCATCTGCCCTTAGCCTTCATACTATTCAGTGTATGGTTTATTTTCTTTCCTTTTTTTAACAAAACATTTATTGGTACATTTTAGATATACATAAAAATAACACTCATCATAGGGAATTTACAACTGTACATAATATATCCTGCCTCTTCTTTTTTTCCTATTCCATCCTGCCCTCAAACCCTCCTCCACTCCCTATATACAAAAGCTTTGTTTGCATTTCTTTCATTTTTACTTTTTTTCTTGTCCTTTTCTTCCTTCCCCCATCACTTGTTCCCCTTCCCCTTGAACATTTTCTTCTCATTTCTCAGTATCTATTAAATATTTCAGTCCTTATTTCCACTTTCTGTTTTTCACACCAGAGAAACAATGCAGTATTTAAACATGTGTGTCAAATTTATTTCACTTTATGGTCTCAATATGCATCCATTTAGCTACAGATGTCTCAAGCTCATCATTTTTATGGCACAATAATACTCCATTGTATAAAAAACACAACTCCTTTATCCATTTTTTAGTTAATGGGCATTTGGGCTGTTTCCAAGATTTAGCTATTATAAATTGTGTCAATGTATGTGTGCATATATTGCAATGATAAGATGCTTTTAATTCTTTCAGGAAGATACCAAGAAGAGAAATACCTAAGTCAAATGTAACCTCTAGCTTTACATTTTTGAGGACTCTCCATCCTGACTTCCACAGTGGTTGCACCAGTATACACTCCCACCAACAGAGAAGAAAGGTTCTTTTTTCCCCACAACTTCTCTAGCATTCATACTGGTTGATTTCTTGATAGCAGCCATTCTTTCTGGAGTTAGATGGAATCTCAGAGTTGTTTAAATTTGCATCTCTTGATTGATCAGTGATGTTGAACATTTTTCATATGTTTATTTGCTGTTTCTACTTCTTCATCTGAGAAGTGTCTATTAATTCCAGATGCCCATTTTTGGATTGGGTCTTTAAATTTGGGGAGCAGGTTTGATTTTTTTTAGTTCCTTATATATTCTAAAAGTAGTCCTTTGTCTGAGGAATAGCTAGTTAAATTTTTTTCCATACTGTGGGTTGTCTCTTCCCTGTGTTGTTGGTTTCTCTTTCTTTGCAAAAGCTTTTTAATAAGATGAGATCTCAGTTGTTGATGCTTTGTGAAATTTCCTGTGCAACTGGGATTTTGTTCATAAAATCTTTGCCTGGACCAATCAGTGTCTCTGAGAGTTCTACTAATCTATCTTCCACCAGATCTAGTGTTTCTGTATTAATATTTAGATATCTGATCCATTTCAATTTTAGGTTAGTGCATGGTGAAAGATATGACTCTGATTTCAGTCTTAGGTGTGTGGAAAGCCAGTTTTTCCAGCACCATTTGTTAAGGAGTCCATTGGTCTTCCAATGAAGGTGTTTGGCTCCTTTGTAAAAAATACTGTAATTGAGTATGTTTAGAGTTGTTTCTGAATCTTCTAATCTGCGCCATTGATGCTCAGATCTGGTTTTTTTGCCAGTACCATGCTGTTTTTATCACAGTAGCTTTTTAATGGTTTTATGTTTTTTAAAAATTGTTTCTATATTCCTTCATTAACATTTAATTTATTGCTGGGTAAAGAGCAACTTAATATATATCTTCTATCCTGTATTTTGACTTAGACATGGGATAATTATCGTGTGAAAATGATTTGTTCTTTAAAATTTGAAAGTTGAAATGGTAGCAGTGAGAAATGTGGCTATTTATAATAAGGTTAATTGATATTTTGACCATGTAGGGATTAATTCTCCATTCAGTTAACCTTAAAATTGGCCAGACCTATACTATTATTATGAGAAATTCATTGGTAATATTTTAACTTCTTGCTGTTCATATTTTTTTTCTTGAGCCAAAGTTCGTTGTTTGTATAGTAGTAGAAAATGCATGTTTCTGTATTGTTTTCAATATTAATGAGACAGATAACCATAATATTCATTTAAATTTGTGAGAATATTACATCTGTGTCACATCATTTTTTACATCTCTAACAATTGGCATGTATAATTTGTTTTTCAGCTTTTGTTTTTCCTAATAAATATGTCATGATTTTATTAATCAATTAATCTATTTTTGCATTTTATAAAATTAATTTAAATGCATTTATCTCATTTACAAGATAATATTATTAATATTATGTGCTTAACTCAATGGTCGGTAGAATTAAATTTATGTATACAAACAAATTAGAGGAGTAAAATCTGAAATACTAACCTGTATTTTATTTATTTCTATTGCTTATCCTGCATTTAATGTCTTGTTCTAGTCCTAATTTATTCAGCTATATATTTGGTTAATTTATTTTTATTCTTCCTTGTTTAGACATGAAAGTAGTGAAAGTTGCTACTTCTTTTCTGAGAGTGATTTTGGCCACATCTCAACATTTTTAAAGGAAATATTTTTCATTATTGTTATTTTCTAAATATTCTCTGATTATAAGTTTTAGCTCTTTCTGTTTTAGTTAATGGATACATCCAATCATAACATCCTTTAACCAAACTAGCTAGGAGCTGGCTTTCTTTAGGCATAGCTAGCCTTACTTGGGTTATTCTTTGCTCAGCTGACTCTGATTTACATCAGTGCTAGGAATTTCTGTCTCTTCCAAGGATTGCAAACCTTTGGTTTTTAAAATTAGAAAATGAGTTGAGCTTCTCCCACCATCTCTGTTGTTGTCTCATAAGGCTGTCTTGTTGCGTTAGGGAAGGAAAATTTAAGTTGCCTCTAAATATCTTCTTTTTTACTGGTTCTACTTGTACTCCATAATGTAGATATTTCTAAAGTTTGTGCTTCATGAATATAACTTCCCCTTATTCTCAGTGCACTGGAATTTTTTAAAATTGTAATTACTATTATGTTTTTTTTTTACCATTTTAGTTGTTTATATTAGTTACAGCCAAAGGAAATTGAATATTTATACTTATCCTGCTCTATTTTCAAGAGTCTAAACAGAGATTTAAAAACCATTAGCTATTACATTTATTTTGTATGAATTTTCAAACTTTGGCAAGATTGTGGCCATAAGTGAATGCTATTTATTTTTATATAATTCTTTGTGGAAGAGTAAGATATATTATGCTATGTGACATCTATAAAAAGGAAATATTAATTTGGTAAAGAACATATCAGATACCATTCACATAGTTTAAAGAATAACTTTAGTCAAATGGGACCTCTAGCCCTAGTTCTTTGAGGTTCTCCATACTGATTTCCACAGTGGTTCCCAAAAGAATTAAAAGAATCATACCATAGCTATATATGTGCACCCATGTTTATAGCAGCACAGTTTGTAATAGCTAAAGCTTGGAAACAGTCCAAGTGCCCATCAACTGGAAACTGGATAAAGAAAGTGTGTGGTTTTTAAAAAATAAAATGGAGTACTACTCAGCCATAAAGAATGATAAACTAGAGACATGTATAGCTAAATGGATGCATATTGAGGCCATACTCATAAATGAAATAAATAAGACACACATGTGTAAATACTAATAGTTTCTCTAGTTTGAGAAACTGAAAGTATAAATAAGAATTAAAATGAAAAATTGATAATTTGAAATAGGAATAAAAGGTCCAGAGGTGTAGGGGTGGTGGGAGGGGAAGAGGAAAGGAAAGAAGGAAAAGGAAAAATTATGAGAAAAGAAAAAAAATGGAAACAAAGTCTATGTAAATAGGGAAGGGTGGAGGGGGTGAAGGGCACACAGGTAATGGGGAAAAAAATAAGAACCAAGATACATCACGTACAGGTACAAGCACCCAATAATAAATGTAAATGTATTGTTTACCTAAAATGTACCAATAAAAGAAGTGAAGGAAAAATAAAGAATAACTTTAGTATGTTTAATTAGTAAATTACTTGTTTTGATTTGAGTATAATAAAATGATGAGTATTATAAAATACTCATCATTTAGAGGTTTTGGATTTTTAAAAATGTGCTTATTTCAAATGAATTATATGCTATTTTTATGTTCAGATTATGTCTACACTGGACAGAATCAAAAATTGTGCTGAAACAATTCAATCATATGGCGGTATAAGATTTCTATCAATGACATTTACTATAAAATAGCTATCTACTAGTTTTAGTGTTCGTAAAAATAAAACTATTCATCGAAGCAACTAGAAAAATATCTAGTAATCAAAATCCTGCCATTACTTTACAACCCAAACAAAATCTTTTGCATGTAAAAGCTTACAAAAAAACCCCACTACAATTAATTTGGAATCCTGTACTTAAGTATCTGGAAACTAGAACACTAAAGTTTTATCCCTGTTTGCAAAAGCATTGCAAGTTTTCTCTGAATAATTCCTTGGTTCCTCTTTGTAAGTTTTTTCTTAATATGACTTTATGTGTGAATTTTACACATTTCCAGAAGGTTTTCTTGAGGATTTATTCCTTCTGTGTGGTCACCTGAAAAATGCAGGGGAGAGAGGGAAAGAAAAATAGTGTGTGTGTGTGTGTGTGTGTATCAATTTAAAAAAAGATGTGAATTCCTGAACACCTTTAAAAGACCAGTAAGAACTATTTAGAAAAGTTTTGAACTTAAGGATGCATAAAAGCCATGGGGCTTCTTGAATTAAGTGCACATTCCTTTGTCCCTTTCAAGAGCTACTGTTTCAGAGTCCCTGGGGTGTGGCTCAGGAGCCCGAATTTTTCAAAGGGCTTCTGGACAATTCTGAGATAGGTAATCTATAGATCTCAATTATGAGTAACACTGGAAAGAGAGAGAGAAAGAGAGCAAGCTCATTATAACAGGAACACAAAATGGCTTAGTGTAGTTGTAGCATGAGTGTGGGAGCCAGTTTTAAAAGAAAGGGAGATTGGTTTATTCAGTTTCTCCCTCCAATAAAAGTAGTATTAAAATCCATCTGAAGAAAAAACTTTTTCTGACTGAATCTTAGGAAGAATTTATCATATGAATTCTTACAAAAGGGATAATGAACAAGCAATTAAATGTCTAATGTTTTAATTTCACCTTTATAAAAGCTGAGGGAGTTAACATAAAAGCATAACCTTTACAAGATGTTTATGCAAGGACCAAGATAATATAATCTAGCAAGATTGCTTGTTTATGATATAACTTAAAGCAGATAAAGCTGGAGAAAGAGATATTTAACTTACCCTTTAAATCGACTCTTTCAAATATCAAATGCTTCAACCACATTTCAGGCAAAGACAGAATAGCTGATTATGTTTATGCACTCATATCATCTCCTGAGAAAAAAGAAATGTTGTGCTATAGATAAAGGAAAGTACCATAGATCTTCGGTCTCAGAAAATGCAGATGGAAAATTTGATGTCATGAACATGTGGAGAATGACTTTGGGTCTATTCAGAAGAAGGACATGAAGATCAGTCTCATGTCTGCCTTTTGCCACTCATTTTGTAATTTTATTTATTCATTGTTCCAATTTTCTAATGTTAAGTTATTTTTGAAAGAGAAAGCAATTCTCTTTGTTGAATGTCAAGAAGTAGGGGCAGGGCTGGGAATTTAGCTCAGTGATTCTGCCATCTGCCTCACAAGCACAGGGTCATGAGTTCAATCCCTGGTACAAAAAAAAAAAAAAAAAGTAGGGGCAGTATTGTAGGTCACTGGATGTCAGCTGGAAATGGCACACCACATAGAGAATGATACTACTTAAAACACCAACAGACCATTATGAATTGAAAATTTATAATTTTGTTCATTATAAATTAAAAATTATAAGTTCTTTAAGACCTTATAAAATGTTCAGTAGGCTGCAGGAAGTTTGTATGTTTGGCTCAACGTTTTTCTTGTTCACTAACTGGGAAGGAAAAAATTGTTCTATTGTAAGGACTTCTTGCCTGCTCAAACAGCTTCTTTCTTAAAATTAAAGCCAAGTTTTTGTTGGTTTATTTTATTTTGTTTTGCTTTCTGTCTTTAAAACAGAGAATATGTAATAAGTAGTTTTTTATATTTTCCTAATACATAAAGCATCTTTTTTGTAGCTTATAATTTAAAAATCTTCATTTAAATTTTCTCTCAATCTCTTATTATTGCCACCTGAAGTGCTTGCTACAGTGCAGATTCTTGCATGTAATACACAAGAGATTCTCTTTCTTTTATTTAAAATTCATTTACCTGTTTTAAAATCACCAAAAAGAAAGGTTTCTTTTTCTTTGAAGTTTCTTAGAGCTGGATGAAATTATCAGAAAGATAATTTTAGAAACATTGTAGATAGCATCCTTGTGTCTAGCCATGCATGTCTATAAAAGGAAAAATAACTCATACAAATACATTCCATTAGTGGCCTTGCTATAAATTCCATTTTACCACATTCATGAGCAAACCCCAATTTTAAAGTGTTTTAAGATTGATGCTACTCAAGTAAATGCACCCAAATTTTACACATGAGATGAATGAGCTGATATATAAAAGGTTTATTTGGTTCAACCAAAGGGTTTTTATGTCTGTTTTCAAAGTTCATCAATACAAAGGGAAAAAGGAAACATGCTCAGTAGCCAAAACTTCCTTTCAGCAATGCTCATTTTCTCAAAAAACTTATTTGAGAACTTCAAGTACTGTGACTTGACTATTACCAATATTGATGTTCATTATATATTTCAGAAGCTGTGTCCAGACCCATTTTTTCCTCCAGGTTTTAGAAAATACTATTATTATGATGATATCCTAAAAGTATAATCATGAGTATTTATTTTAGCTTATGGTTTTGGAGCATAGTCCATGGTCAGCCAGCTCCTTGGCTTTTAGTTCTGAGGTGACAGAAATATGATGGTGGAAGGGCATGGTGGAGAAAAGCTGCTCACCTCATGGCAGCCAGAAAGAAGGGAAAAGGTCAGTGAGGAAAAGCCCAGGAAGTTCAGGGCTCAATGGTCTACTACCTTCAATTAGGCTCTACCTCTTATTTCCATTGCCCCTCAATAATACCATCAATTTATAATCTCACCAGTGGGTTAATCCACCTGAAGAAGATGGATCCCTCATGTCTAATCATTTCCTCAAAAACTCATCAGCACGTTAAGCACAAGTATGTAAACCACAGAAAGTGTTAAGCACATCAGAGGACATTTAAAATTTAAACCATAATTATTCTTCTGAAATGGTAAGTTCAGGTACTCTAAGACATGTACATAAAAAAATAAATATTTTAAAGAATTTTTAAAAGTGAAGAAAAAGAAATACTTACATGAATTAATTTTTTAAAACACAAATATTAGTGTTCTTCGAGTTTTACTGACTACTACATTATATTTCACCCTATTTTTACTTAGAAATAAACTACTCTCATCTTTATCCCATACACTATTTATTTGTTTATTTAACCACACATCATTTTCTTAGACTTTATTAGATGGTACATTACACTGATGATAATTATTTGGAGACATTTTATTGATTAACTTCATGATCAGGCAAGTGTCAAATTAGATTCCATATTAGTCTGAGATAAAAGACAGCAAACGCCAAGATGTCTACCTCATTCTTTTTTTTATGAGTGTCAAATGAGATTTTCTAAGTTTATTTGCTTTCCATTTACTTCATGTAAGCAAACTGACTCCCAAATTCAAAGTCATATTAACTCATATTAATATTGTGCCCCTGTTTGAAATAGAAAATAACAAGAAGTTTGAATTAATGAAGCTGTTGTTTTTTAGAGAACAGCTTGATGCATAAAATCCCAATTTGTATCAGAGAATATCAAATAGTTTCAACAGAGAAACTGTCAGTAATTTGGACTTATTTGAACAATCTCAATTAAAGACAAATTTTAATTATGCATTTATTTGACAATTTTATTGCTCTCAATCAACTATACAGATATAAAGGCAATACATTCATCTTTCTATACAGGAAAATCTTTGTAGAATTAGACCACTAAGTAGATATGTCTAGTGATGAAGAGTGTTCACAAAATGTTATTTTTAGAAGCTTTTCAAATTTCTCATTTATACATTTTATTGACGTTAGAGATCACTTACTGCTACGGTTTAAGAAACCATCTAATAGATGGACTTTTAGGAAAGGCTACTCACAACAAGGTCCCTGTAAGTTCCCAATAGATAACCTGATAGATTAAATAGTACTCAAGATATCTGTGTTATTATAGAAAATAAGTGTTGAAGAGTCAAAATTTTCATTGTGATTTAAGGTAAAAAAAAGTAAATGTGAAAGTGCATAAACACAATTACCTGCAGTATAAATAAATATCAATTAGTTATTGTTATAGGTGGGATGTGAAATACACTTCAAAATCTCATTTGTTGATGCTTGATCTCCAATGCAGAAAGGATCAAAAATGGGGTCTTTGGAAAACGATTGGATCATGAGGGCTCTGATTTCATAAATGTATTAATCTATTTATGGATTCATAATTTAATGGGTTTGGGTTTTAAGAATGAGGTCTCTCTTTGGTTCCATGATGCCACGTGGTAGGTTACTTTCCTCTACCATGTGCTTCCATCATGATGTATTCATTTATGGCATGCTTAAAAGCAATGAGGCAAAGTGACCATAGACCTGAAGTCCCTGAAACCATAAGCAAAATAAAGACTTTCTTCTTTTAAGTAGATTTCTTTCAATTACTTTGTCAAAGAGGCAAAAATTTGACCAACACAGTTATTAAGTAAAGTATAAGTATATTTCTTTCATTGGCTCTTCTAGCAAGGAAATGTCATATATAGATACATTAGTTAAGTAATGCTTATGTATTTTGCTCTAACATTAAATTATAATATTTGTTTGTTTAGTCATTTAAAGAATAGTTTTCATATCCTGACTGTGTACTTAAGCATTGAAGATAAATTTAAAACAAATAGAATTTTGCCAAAGCACATTCTAGCTCTCAAATAAAATAAAAGAAACTAAGCAAAGAATTACAATGAGTCCACAACTTATAAACGTTTGAGTTGCAAACTTTCATAGATACAACCAGATCTTGCAATATGAACATTTATAGATGTAAACAAATCGCAGACGTAGTTCACGTATCTGCTGGATGTTGTCACAGTTGTGCTGCTTTGTGATTACTGTACACTGCAATAGTGTACAGTAGTACAGTGCTCAGTCAGAACCCAGGATGTCCAGAAGCAAGAGGAAAAAACAGTAACCATGAAACAAAATGGAAAATGATTAAGGGATTGGACTGAAGCAAAAAGATGATAGGCCTTGCTCATTCTTCTCATGAATCATTCATCCATTGGCACAATTCTAAGGAACAAGAACAAGTTCATGGAACATGTGAAGTCTGCTGTGCCAATGAAATCAACAATAATATCCAAAAAGCTTGGTAAAGCGTTAGAGGAGATAGACAAACTTCTCAGTGTGTGGATTCAAGATCAGAATCAGCATGGGGTCCCACTCAGCTTAATACTTACTCAAGAAAAAGATAAAAAGTCTGTTTGAAGATTTGAAGAAAAAAATGGGGTGAACAAAGTACACTTTTTACTGCCAGTTATGGTTGGTTTACTAAATGTAAGGCTAGAGCCAATCTTCACAAGGTAAAAGTAAATAGGCTGCAAGTGCAGATACCATAGATGCCCAAGAATTTCCAGCAACACTTAGAGAAATTATTGATGAAAGCACTTATATACCCCCAACATTTTTTTTAACATCAATGAGACATAACTGTGCTGAAAGAGGATGCCAAAATGTAGTTACATCATTAATGAGAAAAAGTTGATAATAGTCTTCAAAGCAGCAAAGGACAGATTTACTCTGCTGTTTGGTGGCAATCCTTTTGGTGAAATGAAACCAAAGTCTCTCTTAGTTTACTAAGAGAACTGAAGAGCCCTGAAAAACATACCCAAGGGATCTCTACCTGCTTTGTGGAAGAGTAACTCTAAATCTTAGGTTATATGAGCAATTTTTCAGGACTGTTTTTTTTCCTCTACCACTTTTTCCTAGAGATAGAGAAATACTGTTTAGAGAGAGATATCCCATGTGAGTCTACAGCCATAACACCCTGAATGCGCCCAATCTCATCTGATCTTGGAAGCTAAGCAGGGACAGGGCTGGTTAGTATTTGGATGGGAGAGATATCCCATGTGACATTCTTTTGCTGCTTGACAATGCACTAGGTCACCACCAATTCATGCATGACTTTCATCCCAGCACCAAGGTAGAGTGCATCTGCTACCTAATACTAAAGCACTCATCCAACCTATGATTCAAGAAGTCTTTGTGACTTTCAGAAATATTATTTATGCAGGCAATGAAGGCAATTAAAACAGGAAAAACCTTGTAACAATTTTGGAAAGACTATAACATCTACAAGGCATTCAAAAACATCAACTTTGCTTGCCTTGAGCTATTAGCTGCCACCATGGGGTTTGGAAGAACCTTTGCCCACAGTTTATTTTATAAAGCTCATGGACTTGAGAAGACAAGTAAGGAGTTCAAAGACGTCTTTAACAACTTATTTACCCTCAGAAACAAGCTGGAGCTATATCTGCAGGAAGACAACTTCATTGACTCCTCGCTGTGCAATATGAGGACCTTATTAGTGAGGACCTGGTGGAATTAGAGGATCAGCAAAAAGACGAAGAGAGTCAAGAGGAAGATGTAACTGAAGAAACAAAGATTCAAAACACAGGAAATGGCAGGGGGATTTTCTTTACTGGAAGACGCTCTGTTAGGTTTTGAGGCACAGAACCCCTTTGTAGAATGATCCACAAAACTTGCAGCATCTGTTCAGAATGCTACCCAGTATATATTGTCATCTCTGATGAGAACAGAAGAAGTAGAACTCAGACATTCTCTTTTCAAGAGGGTAGACAGATTTGAATCCATTAGAAAACCAGTGTCATCAACATAAGATATAAGCAAAACTCTATCTTGCCCTCCATTTCCTATTGATGATGATCCTTCAGCTCCCCCATCTCCCCTCTACCCTTCCTTCTCCAGTTAGTAAATCTCTTCTTGTCAGTTCATTTCATGCAATCTCCCATATGCCAGTTGTACTTTACTGTACCACCATTTTAAGGTAATTTTTTTAAAGTAAAAATAATTTATTTACAGTATTTGTGTATGATTAGATATTTATGATTTATCTTGTATATTTCTCTCAAAGGTGTATAAGACTCACTTTGCTGGGCTTACAAAGAATCTGACTTACAGATGTTCTCCCAGAATGGAACTTACTTATTACTAATTTGGCAACTTACTAATAAAGTATGATACAATTCATTTATACATTCATGTAGTAGATGTTCATTCATGTTACAGGGCCTTATCATGTGTCAGGCACAGGTCTATGTACCGGGGATGCTGTGGTTGCCAGGACCATACCTTCATGGACCTCCCAGGAAATATAAAAATATTTACTTTAAGACTCGATGTATTAGCATGTGTTTGAATGGAATATTACAATCACACTCTAAGCAAACTATGTGTAAAGGACAGTGCTCATGACATAACAACAGAATGAGGTTGAGACACTCTGAGCAGCTAGAGCAGAGCATAAATTCAGTAGAGGACTGGTAAGCACTGATGAGCTGTGCAATAGGGTATGCCAATAAATACAATGTAAAAGACAAGTAAGTGATAAGGAACCACTAATTGCTGTCAAGTCTGGAAGAGAGATGATTCAACCTATTGTGCAGATAGCTTTCTTAGCTATATAGACAATGTATTGGAGAGATTGAAGAACTCAATTGCAAAACTGTTGTGATAGTTGGGGAGAGATTAAAAGGTGTCTGAACTGAACCAACAGCAAAAACAAAATGGTCCATCCCTACAGAACATTTGTAAGAGCCACATATTTTTATACTGTGTGGGTTAGCAATGCCTAAAACTCTCATTTTCTGAGTGATAGACCTTTGATCATTTTAACATGTATAAATGATTTAGACTTTCATAGTTACATAATTTTATGCACAAAATATATGTATAAAATATGTGAATTATTACTAAATATCAAAAGCAGAGCAGACGTAAAAGACAATATGACTTTCTCTTAATATCTATAGGCAAGCTTCTCCTATTTCTATCTTTTAAGTATTTTAGGACATTTTATCCATAATTGTGGCATATGAAATTTAAAATCATTTCATCAAGTTCCAAAAGCAATCCCATTGCAGGTTTTATTAGACCCATATTAGTCTTGAAATTTACTTGGTGAGGTAATATTTTCAAAATTTTCAAACTTGCTTTCTAAGAACATGACATATATTTCTAAGTGTTAAACTGTCTTAGAGTTTTATAATTTTCTTCTTACCAGCCTGTAATGAAAGCTAATTTTAGACATTTTAAAATTATTATTGCCAATGTAAAATGGATACTTTTGATCTCTGCTGATATACAAAGTATCTACTGATATTTCTTTGTTTATTCTTTTTTGGAGGGGGGAGTACCAGGGATCGAACTCAGGACCTTGGGCTTGTGAGGCAGGTGGAGTGCCACTGAGGTAAATCCCTGGCTCTGATATTTCTTACTGTATAGCCAGCTAATTTATTAAGTTATTTAATTAATTCTAAAGCATTCTTTCCTGATTTTGAGGGTGATGACATTTTTTTGTTTATGTTTTATGTTTAGGTCTCTCAAGTCACATAATTGGTTCATTTATTTCAAAGGTCATATGACTAGCTTCTCCTTCATATCGTATTTGGGATCATCTTTGGGCTCTTAATTTTAATGAATCTCAAGTGTCTCATCTATTCCTGAAATTTTAATTGACTGGAATGATACTGATTATTCATATATAGACTGTCCATTGTGGTAAAATATATTTTTCATTTTAAATAGTTGTTATTAGTTCAATATTGGATCTTATCAAACAATTGTATTACCTATTATGGCTATCATACATTTTTTGATTTTTAAAAATACTTTGACCTGTTGATATATTCTTGCATGGCAAAAGATTTCTGAATTTAAATCCAGACTACATTTAAACTAAATCTTGCCTAGTAGGAGTATAGTGTCATCTTTCTCCTGAAGTCTTTATTCTTTTTATTCAATTTTAGTTCTGGTATGAAACTTACAAATATCCTGGTCTCATTTATTCAACTTTTTTTGATTTTTAAATTTAGCTGAATATATCTATTCTGAAGGGCTAACACTATTTTATAGGTTTTTAATCAGAGAAGAGAAAATCTTTATTCTCTTCACAAGTATTTTTTTAATCTCAGAAACTTACAAGAAAGTAGAATAATGGTATCTAATTACATCCCTTCTTATTTTAGCAAATGTAATCATAGAGGTCATGTTCTCATTCTTACATGGGACTTTGTTAAAAATCATAATAGCATTCATTTTAATGTGTTTATTTTTACTCTTTGTTTTACTTTATACTTTAAGCTTCCAATTCAGTTATCTTTTCAAAGTAAATTAACAAGGAGTAGAGGTCTTGGCCTCATTATGTTACTAGGTTTGGGGTGCTGGAGTCTCCTTTTAGAAGTGGTTTCTAGGTACTTTCTGTCCTCAACAAAGAATTGGTCAAGAACAAACAGTGGCAAAGTTTTGCATTTATTAAAGGTAAGAAAAGAAACAGGCTTTTCAGAGTAAGTATGCTCTACAAAAGTGAGTGAATTACCATGAAGGGACACTTTGGCTCAGTGTCAACTGTCCTTTATGTATCATGCATTCCTCAAGCTGATGTTAAGTCTAGGCTGTCCTATAGGAACCTGGTGGAGTTCTCATGAGAAGTCCGTGTTCACAGCTTTGGAAACTGTTCTGTCCCATGTGTCCTGGGATTTTATAATGAACAATTCATGCCTACTTCCCAGCCAGCTTTGCATCACTCTAATTTCTGCCCTCAATTAGATTTTTTGATTTCCAAATTCTGTCTCTATCTCTATTACCTAAGTGACTTTAGAAAACTGAAGTATTTAGGATGCATTTCTTCATCTGGCATAAATAAACTACTAGGCATAAAATTGCTGTGAGAATGTAGTAAGATACAAAGCTGATCCAAGAGTACTCTGACTTTTTAAGTTCTAGTAATTGTGACTAATTTTAAAATTTTCCCTCCAAACTCTAGCTATGTCAAATCCTATAAAACATATGAATTAAGTAGCTAATGATACATTAACAACTACACTGTCCTCTTTGCTATATCCTAACAATGTCTAATATTTGAATTCTATTCTTGGAGTTATTTTGCCTATATTTGAAATAGATTTAGTTTCAATCTATGACTCAATAAACATGGTCATATACAAGGTTTGATTATATATGTGGCATTGGAAGTAAGTAATATAGGAAGACCTATTTTCTTACAGGGTTGTTTGATGTGAAAAATTAAGGATCAGAACTAGAAAGAAAGAACACTATGAGGAGTACTAAGAGAAAAGCTAAGCAAAACAGCAAAATCCCAGTCTCTGTGCTCCACAGTGTCTTCTAACTCTCCTTCCTAGTGCTTGGATAGAGGCAAGAGCCTGGAAGGCACCTGTTTTGCATTTCTATTTTCTGGTTCTCCTTTGTTCACATGCCTCTGGTATGTGTAGTTGATTCTGGCAGCACTCAATCTTCAACATTGCCTCAAGGTTGCTATGATCCAGAGAGTTATGTAGAAGACATTTTCAGTCCATAAACTTTGGCTGGATAATGTAGAACGGCTTTTTATCAAATATTTTTACATGGAGATTTTATTTTCTAACTACATTGGAAGGCAACAGTTATTGTGGTTTTGCTTATTTTTTAATGAACTATTTTGGGAAAAACATCCTTGCCTCATAACCCCAGCACTTCGTGAGGCTGAGGCAGCAGGTTTACAAGTTTGAGTCCTGCATGAACAAGTATCCAGATCCTTTCTCAATAAAAAGGTGGGGGGCTATCTCGGTGTGAAAGTTCTGTGTTCAACCTGCAGGACCACGACTGGTAGCAAACAAAGAACAAGACATGTTGACGTTGATTGTGTCTCCAATCACCTAAGTACAGTAATGTCTGTTATAATTCTCCACAGTGCAGTCATTATTTCTTATATTTATTGTTCATTGCACTCTCCCTCAAGCAAATGGGAAGTAAGCTCCACCTCTGTGAGAAAGATTTGTCCTTTTTCTTCCATTTGTTTTTGTCAACACTGATTCATGAATTTCATCACACATTTCACACATCACACATTTCAATTCCCTTCTTTTATTCCCCTCCAATTCCCTTTTATTTTTCCAGCATCAGATTAATTTATTTACCCTTTGAGACCTTATAAAGTTAATTGTCATATATACAGATTGAAAACCAGACAAATAGGTGGCCAAAGAACATATAAAACATATAAGTCAATTGTACAAAGACAAGGTACATTTTTAGATACATTGTCCTTACTGCATTATAATACTTTTTTCTTCTTTCTCTTTTTTCCTGTTATCTAATATATATCTATATAATATATATATATAATAGATACATGGATACATAATGTATATATTATATATATATATATATATATATAGTGAGAGAGAGAGTTTCCTAAAGGAGAAACCATGTGATATTTAAACTTGTGTGTCTGAGTTACTTCACTTAACAATATGGTCTCAAAGTGCACTCATTTTCCTACAATGACACAAGTTTTTCCATTTTTATGGTAGAATAATACTCCACTGTGTATAAATAACATATTTTTAATCCATTCCTCTTTTGATAAACATATAGGCTGTTTCTAAGATTTAGCTATTATGAATTGTGTTGCTATAAACATGGGTATGCATATGTCTCTATGGAGTCCTCAATAAGACACTGGCAGACAGAGTGCACCAATCATAGAAAAGATCATACATCGTGACCAAGTAGGATTCATTTCAAGGATGCAGGGTTGGTTCAAAGTAGGCTAATCAATAAATGTAATACACCACATAAACAGAAGCAAGGACAAAAATCACATGATCATCTTAATAGATGCAGAAAAAGCATTTGACAAAATCCAACATCTGTTCAGGAAAAAAAAAAAACTGAAGAAAATAAAAGGTTTATATCTCAACCTGATAAGAGCCATCTATGACAAACCAATGGGCAACATCATACTAAATGGAGGGAAGCTGAAAGCATTTCCTCTAAAATCAGGAACAAGACAAGGATGTCCACTACCACCACTTCTGTTTAATATAGTTCTTAAAACATTAGCTAGAACAATAAGACAATAGAAATATAACAGATGTAGATAGGGAAGGAAGAAGTTAAATTGTCACTATTTGCTGATGACATGCTCCTCTACATACATGCTCCAAAACTCCACCAAAAGACTCCTAAAACTAACATCCAAAATTGGCAGTGTAGCAGGATACAAAGTCAACACTCAAAAATCAAGAGTGCTCTTGTATACCAATAACAAACTCACTAAAATTAGGAAAATGATACCCTTCACCATAGCACCAATAAAAATGAAATACTTAGGAATTAACCTAACCAAGGAAGTGAAATATAATGAAAACTATAGTACTCTGAAAAGGATACTGAAGAAGACAACAGAAAATGGAAAGATGCCCCCTGTTCCTAAAGAGGCAGAACAAATATACTCAAAATGGCCATACTTCCACAATTGCTGTATACATTTAAGGTGATCCCAATCAAAACACCAATAACATTCTTTACAAAACTGTAGAAAGTCATCCTAAAATTCATATGGAACCAGAAGAAACTCTGAATACCAAAAGCAACTGTAGGCAACAAGGGGAAAACAGAGAATATCGCAATCCTGGGCTTTAAGTTATACTTCAATGCTACAATGATAAAAAATACATGATATGAAAAAAAACACTCATGAATCTAGGATGTGATGGTTGATTGATTGTGTCAATTTGAGAAGTTAGCCTTTCATGGCCATTTTGACTTCACTGAAGAGTTAGAATTCACATGGTGTCAAATTCAGTGAATAATGAAAATGAGGGCACACAGTAATATTTTTATTTGACAGAAATTGCCATAAACAATTTGAATCTATTTAAGACCTGGAGGTAGCCAGATAAGGCACAAAAGAGGACCTCCACAACTTCAGAAAGTGGCAAGAGCAATGGCATAAATGTATTTGAAGCAAGGGGAACTATTTTAAAGGGAAAAATGATAATGCACATTTTACCACAATAAAATTTTAAATTTAATTGTTCACACTTCAGAAAAAGTAAGCATAAGCTTAGACAAAAATTCCTGAATCTGATTCATTCTACCAACTGTCCTTGTTTTATTTGCATTTTTGGCTGTCTATAAAATTTCTGAATCCCATTAGAAGCAATTAATTAATTTATTTGTTCAACCCTATTGTAAATGTAATGTAGTTTCAGAATTGCTAATCCATATCCCAGCAATAAAGAAATTTACCAACTAAAGTAGTATTTATAATAAATCTTTTTTTCTTACCCTTGTATTATCCAGTTAAAACATTATTTTTCAATAGTACTTATATCAGCAGTCTCTAATTTATGAAAACATTTTTGAAAAGATAAGAATGTGGAATGACAGATTTAAGGGACAAAACTATAAAACTCTCAGAAATACAAATTAATACTGAAGGCAATCATCAGTGCCAAAAAATTGTTAGATAGATAAATAAATGAATAGATAAATAAATAGCTAGATGAGTGGATATACAGATAGATAGATATCCTCCATGACAACCCTCTTTTCCTCCTTTCCTCAAGAAACTTAAAATTGCTCTCTTTTTGTCTTTCTTTGTCACCTCATGTCTTGTTCTCATATTTGAGTTTCTAGATAATAAGCAATAAGGGCACTGATAAAGAACCAGTGCTCTGTGCACTTAGAGATTTGTAACTTTGGGCAAATTTTGAAAATATTTCCTCAATTTTCTTGTGGACATAAAAATAATAACTTTTTGTTATTTGTCTTTGTCTTACCATATATATATATAGTTATACATTTACCATATTATATATAATCTCACCACATTATATATATATATATATATATATATATACTTTAAAAGTAGTTAAAATTAAAGGACGATTTATGAATTTTAATAGGAATTGCCATCTTTGGCTAAAAGGCAAAAAATTTGTTATGCTCAATTTTCTGTATCCACAGGTTAATTCTAAATAGTGTAAGCCAATAGAGTTAAGCTACAAGACCTGTTGTAATATATTTTGCTGAGGCATATCAAACAATCTTGTTCAAATTTAATTATCTAAAAACAAACATGATTGCTTTGGGTAATAAGAAAGCTAGTCGTTAATTATGTGAAGGCTTTTATCTGTACTAACTTAGATTAAGTTTGTTTATATTCAAATATATAGACTACGCAATCAATCCAAAATAGCTGACAAAACTTCTACAGATTATGAGCAATAACAATATTGATAATTTATGTTCTCTGTAATTAAATATAATTTCCAAAATTCCCTGGAAAAATACAACAGAATGGTATGTGCTTGATTTATAGTCCTAGAGATGGGCAGAGACAGGAACCTTGCTAGGATAGGCTCATCAGAATTGTATTTGGATGATTGAGGTTACCAAATGTATCCAATATATCAAGCATTACTGTATTATCAAATGACAACTTTAAAGCCACAAAAATGTTGTATTTGTAAAACTTTAGTAGGAAAAGAAATAGACTGGTAGCAGCTTGCCAATCTTCTTCCTCTACAAAAACTGCATAGTACATTAAAAAATTCAACTGATTGAGAAATTCACAATTTTCATATAATTCAAACTATGGAAGGCCAATTATCAAGAGCCCTGGCCATGGGTCTCAATCCCCTATGAGTCAGCACGATAGAAGTGAACAAGAGAGAATAAAAGCCATGGACACAGAAACTTAGAGAGAAAGCTGAGTCTCAGACTGAGCCAAGCTGCTTTGGGCACCAAAGACATCCAATACAAATGTGGGAAGCAGGGGAGCAGGGTATGCTTCAGGACACCTGGTGGTAGTGGGTATTGCAGGCAGGACTAATATCTTGTGGGAAAGAACAATTGGGTAATTCAGAGGGAAAGAATTTAGTTGGAGTCAAGCTGACTTTGCCTAGAGGTTAACTCAGCTGGGCCCTGCCACTTCACAGACTGGGTCTTAAGTCTCAATAGCAGCCACTAGCAGAGGAGCTATACTCACGCAATTCTGCTATCTGACATGCGCATTTGAGTCACAGGAAGCTTCAAATGGACCCCTAGTATGATACAACTGAATTATGGAGAGGCAAGAAACTTGTGCCACTTATAGCCTGCTAATACTGTGCAGAGATGTCTGCTACACAAACAGTGAAGTACCTTTACTAGATTCCCTGAAAACATCTGGGTGACTTTGTTCTTAATTTCTTAACAAGGTTTTGGTTTAGGAATTGATGAAGTAGAGAAAGGAAAGAGAAATAAATTACCTGGCACCTACCATATGACAGACTACATGCTTCATAGATTATTAATTCAATAATTGTCCATCCCTGAACTCTGCAATGTTGGTATTTTGATTCCCACCTGACAGATGAGAAAACTGAGACTAAAGTTATATATGGAAACATGCAACCTTTGAGTGCTGATATTGGTATTGTAAAACAGGATGAGTCTATATCTTAAAATTTTATTCTATATGTGCTATTATGCTATAGGGAAAGTTTTTTAAAATTTAGCTAAAGAAAAATGTAAATAAGTAATAAATCTGCCATCAACACATATTAATTTATGGTAAAGAAAAAGAGAAATGATCTTTCTCAAGTAGTTTCTGGCTTGTATTCTACTAGGAAGTGCAAATGTAATCTCTGGTTCATGGTTTTTATAACAAATGACATAATCAGATTCTCGGTCCATGAAAAATCCATGTGTAAATCACCGCATCTATTTCTTATTGAGTTCATTGTGAAGAGCTACATGGTGTGAGTTCTGGAAAATAACAAATTGTTTTGCTGCTTATGACATGACAAAACTTTGATAAAGAAAAGATGTTATGATGTTATGTTCTCCAACAATACACCTGCCAGAAAATTTAAAACTGGAAATAAGTCACAACACATAAATTCACTGATCAATGATAAACTCTAAAATAAAATTTATTTATTCAATGAATATTTATTGAGTCACAATTATTGCATTATTATTTACACTAGAAAAAATTTCTTGGTCTTACAGAACTTCAATTTTATTTTAAAAGATATGGAAAAAATAAAGTCACATAATGGTAGTGGTTTGAAAGAAATAGAGCAAATTTAGAGGCCATTGATGAGAGATCTGACTCCAATGTTTCAGAATCTTCCTTGCATGATGATTTGGCAAAAGCCCTAATAATGTTTGCCTATGAGTATGCTTATATCTGGGGGAAGAGAATTCTAGGCAGAGGAAATAGCAAATGTAAAAGCCTTGAGGTTTATTTAGCCATAGATTTACTTAGTGTGTTAAAGATATATGGAAAAAGTGTCTATTAATTTCAGATGCCCATTTTTGGATTGAGTCTTTAAATTTGGGGGTGTCTAATTATTTTGAATTCTTTATATATTCTGGATATTAGTCCTCTGTCTGAGGAGTAGCTAGCAAAGTTTTTTCACATTTTGTAGGTTGTTATTCAGTTTGTTGGTCATTTCCTTTGCTGTGCAGAAACTTTAAAATTTGATGTGATTCCCTTTACTGATTTGAGAAATGCAAATTAAAACCACACCAAGACTCCATCTCACTCCAGAAAGAATGGCTATCATCAAGAAAACAACCAGTAATAAATGTTGGCAAGCCTGTGGGGAAAAAGGAACCTTTCTCCATTGTTGATGAATGTATAAATTGGTATAACCACTATGGAAATCAGTAGCGAAATTCCTCAAAAAAAGTAAATAAAGAGGTTTCATTTCACCCATATTTTCCCTTTCTAGATAACTTTTTGAAAGAGTTAAAGTCATCATCCCACAGAAATATATATGTATACTCAAGTTTATAGCTGCACAATTTATAATAGTTAAATCTTAGAAATAGCCCATATGGCCATCAGCAGATGGATGGATAAAGAAAGTGTGATATTTATATACAATGGAATAATATTCTGCCATAAAGAAAGATAAAGGAGGCATTATTAGGTAAGTGGATGTACCTAGATATTATATTGTTAGGTGAAATAAATCAGACACACACATTTATATATCACATTGTTTGTGATATTGTGTGAGAAACCCAAAGTTTAAATAAGGAGAAAAGTGGAGAAAAGATATTAGGAAATAGGAAGAATTTCTTTAAATGAGAAAGGGAACAAGAGATGGGGAGAAGAAGGAGGGAAGGAATGAAAAGGGGATTTAAAGGAAGAAAACAAATTGAAAAAATGGAAATAGAGCTTTTGTAAATGGAAAGGGGAACAAAGGTTAGAGGAGGGGAGAAGAAGAGGACAAAATAATTAAGATGTGTTATGTGTATGTGCAAATTCCCATGATGAATGTGATCATTAAGTACCACAAATATATACTAATAAGTAAATTTAAAAAATTTAAAAGATACAGTTAAAAGACAATGAAGCAGGAACAGAGAAAGAAGGAACATACCAGGTGATGAATTGACAAGAGAGCTACTGTAAAACCATGTAGGCTATGTTAAAACTTTGATATTTAAATGGTATGAGAAATCATTTTTTTCAGGAAACAACACTCTAGGTACCACATTGAAAACAGTCAAGAGAAGAGGAAGGATAAGGGCATAGAATTTGGTAACAAGGCAATCAGAATAGTCTAGATACATCAGAACTTCTACTTGCTCCCAGTGAAAAACTTATCATAGGGAAAATATTGGTTTTTATCTCCAAATCCTTTCTTAATCAGTACTTAAATCTTTGAAATAATTGTCTTTAAGTATCCATAGATTTTACTCAGAACAGAGAATTTATCAACTTACCATATGACATGGAAATTTTAGAATGAATTTTCAAAGCACTTGCTAAAAAAAGAGGTCAAGGACTATTTATATATGCATGTTAAAAATCTTGCCAAGAAATAATCTGACAAAGGGAAGATGTAACATTTTAGAGCCTGTAGGAGTATGATATTTACCTAAAGGAAGGTAAAGGATCCTTTACTCTTCTTTGTAGCTTCCAGTTTGTACCTTTCTCTCAGGATGCTATTGGCACATGCTTCTGAGCTGAGTTACTACATCTAGATGTAAAATGATGGCATTCCACGGATACCATCAAATATATGAACTATATGCACTTGTGTATGTTCTAGTGAATGTGAAGGATTAGTAGCTCCAAATATCAAAATTTCTAGTTATACTTCTATCTGACCAATGATCTCTAGGGCATAAAATAGTTTGCGTATTTGAGAGACAATAGAGGAGCTGATGATTAGAAGGAGTTGTTCTTAAGTTCTTAAATCACTAGAAAGACTCTTTAGTCTTCTCATCAAAATTTAAAATGGCCAGCTTATTGCTAGAGTGTGAAGAAGAGATGATGGGAGGAAAATTATTTCACTATTTTCAAATCTAGATTTGCCTGAGATGGTAGAAAATCAATGACAATTATTTAAAATGTTGACTCTTAGCTAGAGTGTCAGTAAAATGAGATACATAGATGATAGAAAATAACAACAAATTAAAAACACAACTTTGGACACCGTGCTTCTATGAGGAAGCCTAGAGAGAAGTTTAGTGTTCCGTACATACTACACAGAATTAGAGTGCCCAAGAACATTAATTAGACTTCACATCTATCTAACTATATCTGAGTTTGTTTTAAAGTTTCTCCCCTTGTCTTGGGAGGCAGAGATCATTTTCTTCTAGCTTTCCATATTTACAGCAAGCCAAAACTCCCTCTTCCACCCCTGCCCAATTATTTCTTGCAAAATAATCATGATGATCACTCTCATTTACCTATGTCTGAAGAACAACTAAGTGATCTAATAAGTGATGTTTTGTCCCTGATTTTCTCTATTTTTTAATTTTAGTTTTTTCTCTTAAAACCCCTAAGACAAAGTAATAGAATTGTCTCTTACTTCTGCCACCACCTCCATTGTAATGTCTAAGCCTTTCATGTTACCAAGAGAAAATATATATGGCTTAAAAATGAACAGACATATTTAAACCAGTAAACAGCACTTCCAAGTTTCTATTTGGTTGGGTCTAGAAAGTTTATAATGGATGCAATAAAGATTCCAGGCGTCCTCAATACCCCACCCCACATTTCTCAGCTTTAGCTGTGGTCTATTTGATATAAAACCCATGTTAATAATTTTAATAAATTCTGAGTACTATCTCCAAAATTAGATATATTTTAATAGATTAAAAAGAAAAGAGAAATATTACAGGAAACCATAAAGATGAACTTGTCTGCTTTTTTTCTAGTAGACTTGCTATTTCAGTATCAGATTCTTCTTATAGTGTTGTAGAGATCAAAAATTAACCTATGTATCCTTGCTGAGTCAACCATGCAAAATAAATATTTATAAAGTATTCACACAAAAGTAGTCTTTAGGATCCCATTTTCATTTTGTGAGAATGCCATGGCTGATTAGAATTCCATGTATTTTATCATTAAGAAACATATTGAAGAATTAAATCTTTAATTTGGTAATACCAAGATACATGTGAAAATATTGCTGGACTTCTAGTTCAAATCTCCTGAATGCAGGCAAGGTGGATTGGGGTTGTAAGTCAAAGAGAAATGTATTTTTTGAAGAAGTTTAATATATTTCACTGTTTATCCATTCAGTTTCTGTTTTGCTTGGTAAATGAGGCAAAAATTAACATTTGTATGAAAAAAGTGACATTAGAGAATGTGACTTAGCTCATGATAGCGTTAGTTTCTTCCACTGTGTGTAGCATCTGTGTCAGGCACTGCTGATAATGTGGCTTCTACTCATGTGCAGCTTGGAAGCCACATAGCTCAGAGGAGCAGAGCTCTCTCTTGGCATCTTGGCTTCTAGGGAAACGTGTTACAAAAGCTTAGTTTCTCTTTCTAAAAGTGTGGTTTAATGTTACATTCTTCCATTTTTGTTTGTTAAAATTCCATGCACATGAAAGGAAACCTCAAAAAGTTTAGAAACTTTTAGAAACCTCAAAAAGTTTTAACTAGTCACTTTAAATTGTCATAAATAATTCTTTCCTTTTGGCTGAAACTTCTGACTTATCCCCAAAGTTTAACTTAGATACAGACTATACTCTGTGGATTTCACATTATACATCAGGGTGAAAAAAAGTCATTGTATGACATCGGTAAGAAAAAGACCAATAGACTGTTCAGCATGGATTGGTATATACATTTTCTATGGTATTTCTTGTTTGCTTGTTTCTAATTTCTTTTTTTATTAATACAGGTTTATAGCACATAATGATTACATTTATCATGGAGAGTTTGTAGATGCACATAACACATCTCAATTCTTTTCTTGCATCCTTTTATTCTAACCCTTTCTGCTCCCTCCAACTTTTGTTCCCCTTCGCATTTGTAAAAGCCTTATTCTCATTTTATCTTTAATTCATTTTTCAAATCCTTTTTTCCCTCCTCCCTTCCTCCATCTCTTGTTCCACTTTCCAATTGAAAAAATTTTTTCTACTTCCTGTTATCTATATTTTATTTTGCTCTTTACATTTGATTTTCTCATATAAGAGAAATAAGGTAATATTTAAACTTCTGTGTCTGATGAATTTCACCCAACATGATCTCTAGGTTCATCAATTTACCTACAAGTGCCTCAAGTGTGTCTTTCTTAATGCAAAGTATTACTCGATTGTGTATAAAAACCACATTTTCTTTATTCTTTACTTGGTTGATGGACATATAGGCTGAATCCAAGATTTAACTATTATAAATTATGCTGCTATAAGCACATATATACATGTATCACTGTAATATGATAATTTTTAACTCTTTCAGGAAAATATTTAGAAGGGAAATACCTGGGTCAAATGAAATTTCTTTTGGTTTTTTGAGGAATGTCTACACTAATCTTCATAGTTGTGTGCTAGTGTATATTCTCAGTAACAATATAAAAGTATACCTTTTATCAGTCTCTTCAGCATTTATTATTTGAATTCTAAATGGTAATTCTTTGTGGAGTAAGTTGGTATCTCAATATTGCTTTAATTCACACATCTCTGATGGCCAGTGATGTCGAACATTTTTTCATGTATTTATTAATTATTTGTACTTTTTTCTGATAAGTTTCTATCCATTTCAGTTACTGCTTTCTTGCCTGGGTCTTTAATTTTAAAAGGTCTCTCTTTTTGAGTTTTTTAAAATATATTCTAGATATGAATCCTGTGTTGAAAGAATAGCTGGAAAATTTTTTTCCCGTTCTGTACCTTGTCTCTTCATTTTGTTGGTTGTTGACTTTGATGTGCAGAAGATTTTTAATTTGATATAATCACATTTAGCAGTTCTTGGCATTATTTCTTGTTCCACTGGGGCTCTGTTCAGAAAGTACTTGCCTATACCTATATCTTCAAGAGTTTTACCTATTTTATCTCCTAATTGATTAAATGTTTTTGTTTAAACATTTAGTTTATTGATCCATTTTTATTTTTGTTGAGTACATGGTGAGATATATGAGTCTAGATTCAATTTTCTAAATGTGGATATCCAATTTTCCTAGCACCATTTACTAAAAAGGCTATCTTTCCTTCACTGTTTTTTTTTGGCTCCTTTGTCAAAGCACAGATAATTGAATGTGTCTGGGGATGTATTTGCTTCTTCTATTCTGTTTCATTGATCCACGTTTCTGTTTTTGTGCAAGTTACATGCTGTTTTTATCAGTGTAGCTTTATAACATAACTTCATATCTGGAGTTGTGATATTTCCTACTTTGCTATTATCTCTTGTAGTTTCATGTGAATTTTGGATTGATTTCTCTAAATCTATGAGAAATGCTGTTGGTATTTTGATTGTGAGATATATATATATATATATATATATATATATATATATATATTAGTTTGGGAAGTATAGTCATTTTGAGTACATTGGTTCTGCTTATCCAGAAACATGGGATATCTTTCCATTTTCTGATGTCCTATTCAATCTCCTTTTTCAATTATGTACTTTACTTCAGTTAGGTTAACTAATGCTAATTATTTACTTTTTCTTGATGCTACTGTGAATGGTATTGTTTTCTAATTACATTCTCTGTGAGTTCATTAATAGGGTATAGGAATGCTTTTAATTTTCTTATGTTGATTTTATATCCTGCTACATTGCTGAATTTGGTTATTATTTGTAGAAGTCTTCATGGAAATTTTTGGGTCTTGTAAGTAGAGAATCATGTCATCTACACATAAATGATAATTTGACTTCTTCCTTTCATATATATATATATATATATATATATATATATTTATTTCTCTTGCCTGGTTGCTCTGACTATTGTTTTGAGCACTAAGTTAAACAGGTATGGTGATAGTGGACATTCTTGTTTGCTTTGTGATTTTAAAAGAAAAACTTTCATTTTTTCCCCCATTCAATAGGATGTTAGAAGTATGTTAGGCATAAATAGCTTTTATCAGATTGAGGTAAGATCCTTCTGTATATATATTTTTTTAGACAAAGAAAAGTTTATTTCATTTAACAAAGAATAGAAATCAGGAGATTTTAGCTGCTATCTGGGAAAAGCTGAATTTATCACATGCACATGTGGATGGGCTGACAGTGGGAGAGAGATAGTGGCAGCTAGCTGGGAGAGATTTCATCCCTGAGAGGATGGGCTACTTCTGTGTCTATTTTTAAATGTTTTAATTATGATTGGATTTTGAATTTTGCCAAAGGTTTTTTCTGTGTTTATTGAAATGATCATGTGATTTTTGTCTTTGTTTCTGTTTATGTGGTGAGTTACATTTATTGATTTGCATATGCTGAACCATCCTTGAAACCTTTGAATGAAGCCTACTTGTATGATCTTTTCGGTCATTTGTTGCATTCTATTTACAGGTATCTTGTTGAGAATTTTTGTATCTATATTCATTAGAGAGATTGGGCTATCATTTGGTTTTTTGCTTGGATCGTTCTCTGGTTTTTGAATCAAGACAATGCTAGGATCCGGTAATATATATGTGAGAGTATTTCTTCCTTTTCACTTTCATTAAAGAATATGAAGTGTATTGGAATTTGATCTTCCCTGTAGTTCTTTTACAATTCAGCAGTTAATCCATCAGGGCCTGGGTTTTCTTAGTGGATAGATTTTTATTAATGCTTCAATTTCATTGCCTATTATTAGATTATTTAGTATGTTTTTAGTCTTCTTGGTTCAGTTTTGGTAATTTATATGTATCTAGGAATCTTTTCCATTGCTTCTGAGTTTTCCAGTGTATTGCCCTACTGGTTTATGAAATAAGTGGTACAATATTCTGGGTTTTAACAGTGTCCATTGTGATTAAATGTTTTTTTAAATTTTTTTATTTTACTTTTGTTAAATTCTTTTATTGGTACATTTTAGGTATACAACACAATTACATTTCTCATTGGGAATTGTACCTTTACATAATGCATCTTGGTACTTATTTTTTCCCCATTCCTAGCCCTCCCTTCACCCCCTCCACCCTTCCCTATTTAAAAAACACTTTATTTCCATTATTTCCATTTCTCATCATTTTTTCTTTCCCTTCTTTCCTTTCTCCTACCCCTCTCACTACCCCTACCACTTTGGACCTTTTCTTCTTATTTTGCATTATCAATTATTCATTCTAATCACTGGTACATTTTAGGTATACAATATAATGATATTCATCATTGGAAATTTGCACCTTTACATAATCTCTCTTGGTTCTTATTTTTCACCCTTGGCCAGCCCTCCCTTCAACCCCTCCATTCCTTTCTATTTACAAAGATTTTGTTCCTATCTTTCCATTTTCTCATACTAATTCTATTCCTTTCTTTCCTTTCCCCTACCCCTCCCACTTCCTTCCCCTTTGCCCTTTTTCTTTCTATTTCACATTACCTATTATACATTTTAGTCCTTATTTACACTTTCAGTTTCTCACACCAGAGAAACTGTTCAGTATTTATACATGTATGTCCTATTTATTTCCCTTAAGAGTATCACCTCAATGTGCATCCACTTAGCTATAAATGTCTCTAATTTCTCATTTTTTATGGCTGAGTAGTACTCTATTTCATAAAAAACCCACATTTTCTTGATCCAGTCTTCAGTTGATGGGCATTTGGGCTGTTTCCAAGTTTTAGCTATCACAAACTGTGCTACTATGAACATGGGTGCACATATTTCACTGTGGTGTGATTCTTTTAATTCTTTGGGGAAGAAATCCAGCAGTGGAATAGCAGGGTCAAATGGGACTTCTAGTCCTAGTCCTTTGAGGTGTCTCCATACTGATTTCCATAGTGGTTGCATCAGTCTACACTCCCACCAGCAGTGGAGCAGGGTTCCTCTTTCTCCACACCTCCGCCAGCATTTGTTATTGGTTGATTTCATGATAGCAGCCATTCTTTCTGGAGTGAGGTGGAAACTCAGCTCGTTTTCATTTGCATCTCTTGAATGACCAGTGATGTTGAAGACTTTTTCATGTATTTATTTGCTATTTCTACTTCTTTGTCTGAGAAATGTCTGTTCATTTCAGATGCCCATTTTCAGATTGGGTTTTTAAATTTGGGAGGTCTGATCTTTTTCAGTTCTTTATCAATTCGAGATAGTAGACTTTTGTCCGAGGAAGAGCAGGTGAAGATATTTTCCCACATTGTGTGTTGTCTCTTCACACTGCTGGTGGTTTCTCTTGCTGTGCAGAAGCTTTTTAGTAAGAAGAGATCCCACTTGTTGATGGTTTGTGCTAGGTCATGGGCACTGAGGTTTTGTTCATAAAATCTTTTCCTTCACCAATGTCTTCAAGAGTTCTACCTAACCTCTGTTCCAACTGGTGCAGGGTTTCTATTTTAATATTTAGATCTTTAATCCATTTTGATTTTAGTTTAGTGCATGGTGAGAGATATAGGTCTAGTTTTAATCTTTGGCAAGTTGAAGCCCAATTTTTCCAGCATCATTTCTTAAAGAGGTTATCTTTCCTGCAGTGAGGGTGTTTGGCCCCTTTATTGAAGATGAGATGGCTGAGTGTGTCTGGTGCTGTTTCTGCATTTTCTAATCTGTTCCACTGGTCCTCAGGTCTGTTTCTTTACCAGTACCATACTGTTTTTATCACAGTAGCTTTGTAGTGTAGTGGCAGGTTGGGGATTGTGATATCCCCTTCCATGTCTCTATTATCTAGAATATCTTTTACTATTCTAGGTCTCTTGTTCCAAATAAATTTTTGGATTGTTTTCTCAAGGTCCATGAAATATGCTGCTGGGATCTCAATTGGAATTGCATTAAATCTATATAGCAGTTTTGGACGTATTGCCATTTTCACTAGATTAATCCTTCCTACCCAGGAGCAGGGGATGTCTGTCCATTTTCTGATATCATCTTCAATCTCCCTTTTCAGAGAAGAGGTATTTGATTTCTTTCATTAGGTAGATTTATAGGTATTTCAGTTTTTTGGATGCTATTGTGAAAGGAATTATTTGCCCTATTTCTCTCTCAGTGAGTCTGTCATTGGTGTAGAGGAAAGCTATTGATTTTTGTATGTTGACCTTGTAACCAGGTACTTGACTGAATTTGGTGATTAAGTCTAGAAGACTTTTGGTGGAGTTCTTGGGGTCTTCTATATAGAGTATCATGTCATTGGCAAATAATGACAATTTGACTTCTTCATTACCTATCGTTATTACTTTTATTTCTTTCTCTTGTCTAATTGCCCGGGCTAATGTTTCCAGAATTATATTGAACAAGAATGGTGATAGTGGACATCCTTGTCTTGTTCCTGATTTTAGTGTGAAGGGTTTCAGTTTTTGACCATTTAGTATGATATTGGCTGTTGGTTTTTCATAGATGGCTTCTATCAGTTTGAGGTAGAGACCATCTATTCCACGTTTTTGTAGGGTTTCTATCATAAATGCATGCTGGGTTTTGTCAAATGTTTTTTTGTGTGTCTGTGGAGATGATCATATGGTTTTTCTCCTTGGCTCTACTGATATAGTGTATTACATTGATTGATTTGCATATGTTGAACCATCCCTGCATCCCTGGGATGAATCCCACTTGATCAGGTTGTATGATCTTGATGATATTCTGCATTCTTTTTGCCAATATCTTATTAAGGATTTTTGCATCTATGTTCATTAGTGAGGTTGGCCTATGGTTCTCCTTTTCGGTTGGGTCTTTTTCTGTTTTGGGGATCAAGGTGATGCTTGCTTCCAGAAATGAATTTGGGAGTATTGCTTCCCTTTCAATTTCACTGAAGTGTTTAAACAGTAGTGGCAGCAGTTCCTCTCTAAATGTCTTTTAGAATTCAGCAGTGAAGCCATCAGGGCCCAGGCTTTTCTTAGTTGATAAGTTTTTAATTACAGTTTCAATTTCATTGGTTGATATTGGGTTGTTTAGAAGTTTTAGGTCTTCTTCATTCAACTTTGGTAATTCATATGTATCTAGGAATCTGTCCATTTCTTCTGTGTTGTCCATCTTATTAGCATATAGGTTCTGGAAGTAGGTATTGATGATCCTCTGGATTTCTGCTGGGTCTGTTGTCATTTCACCCTTTTCATTCCTAATTGCATGGATTTGGACCTTTCCTTTTTCTGATAAGGTTGGCTAAAGGTTTGTCAATTTTGTTGATTCTTTTGAAGAACCAACTCTTGGCTTCATTGATTTTTTGTATCATTCTCTTAGTCTCCATTGCATTGATTTCTCCTCTGATCTTTATAATTTCCTCCTTTGTATGAGCTCTGGGGTTGTCCTGCTCTTCTTTTCCTAGAAGCTTGAGCTTCAGCATCAGGTTGTTTAATTGGGCTCTTTCTGTTTTCCTAATATGCGTATTCACTGCTATGAATTTCCCTCATAAGACTGCTTTCATTTTGTCCCATAGATTCTGATATGTTGTCTCTGTCATTTAATTGAAGGAACTGTCTGATTTCTTCTTTAATTTCCTCTGTAATCCACTGGTTATTCAGAAGTGTGTTGTTTAATTTCCATGTGTTTGTGAAATTTTTTGAGTTTCTTTTGCTATGGATCTCCAATTTCATCGCACTATGGTCTGATAATATACAGGGGATAACTTCAATTCCTTTGCACTTACTTAAACATGTTCTATGTGTGAGTATGTGGTCTGTTTTGGAGAATGACCCATGTGCAGCTGAGAAGAATATGTGTTCTGATTTTGTGGGGTGGAAGACTCTGTAAACATCTGTTAAATTCATTTGTTCAAGAGTTCAATTGAGTATTTCATTACTTATTTTTTGTCTACTTGATCTATCTATTTGTGACAGTCGGGTGTTGAGGTCCCCCACTACAATTGTATTAGTACATATATGACTTTTCATGTCTGTTAGTATTTGTTTTATATAGTTGGGTGCACTAGTGTTTGGTGCATAGATATTTATGATTGTCATGTCTTCCTCTTGGATTCTTCCCTTTACAAGGATGTAGTGTCCTTCTTCACCTCTCTTCATCAGTGTTGGTTTGAAATCTACTTGATCTGCAAAGAGGATGGCTACTCCTGCTTTTTTTCAGGTTCCTGTCACATGGAGTATTGTTTGCCACCCTTTATCTTTCAGTCTATGAGTTTTTTTTGAATTAAGTGTGTTTCTTGTATGCAGTATATTGTTGGATTTTGATTCTTGATCCATTCTGCCAGTCTATTTCTTTTGATTGGTGAATTGAAAGCATTAACGTTGATGGTTATAATTGAAACATATTGACTTGTCATTGCCATGACTTTTTCTTTTTGTTGGGTTCTCCCCTTTTACATTTAATTTCTTGTCATGCCAGATGGGTTCACTCTGCTTTGCTTCCTGGGGTTGTGATCCTCAATATCTGTTCCTAGGCTATTGTGTAAAATTCTTTGGAGGGCTGGTTTGGTATTCATGAAGTTCCTAAGGTGCTCTTCATCATGAAAGTATCTTATTTCTCCATCCATTTTGAAAGATAGTTTTGCAGGGTACATCAGTCTGGGTTGGATGCTGTTTTCTTTTAGGGCTTGGAATATGTCACTCCAAGCTCTTCATTGATGGTTTGTGTTGAGAAGTCTGCTGTGATTCTGATGGGCTTTTCTTTGTATGTGATTTGTTTCTTTTCTCTAACTGCTTGTTGAACTTTGTTCTTCTGTTGAGTTTCTGGAATTTTAACAATTATATGCCTATGTGTAGATTTTTTTTGAGCAAGGCTATTTGGAGTCCTATATCCTCACTTATCTGTATTTCAAGCTCTTTCCCCCTGCTTGAGAAGTTTTCTGCCATTATTTATGTGAAGAGATTTTTTATGTCATCTCCACTCTCTCCTGTTTCTTCATTGACTACAATCAGTCTTATGTTAGTCTTCTTTGCATCATCTAGCAGCTGCTGGATTGATTTCTCATGCTCCCTTATAATTTTGGAGCAATTTTTCTTTTCCTGGTCACTAATTGCAATCTTATCTTCTATATCTGAAATTCTGTCCTCACATTGCCTCATTCTGCTGTGTAGACTTTCAATGGAGTTTTTCATCTCCTGAAAATCTATTTGCATCTGTTTTATGGATTCTATTTATTTCCTACGTTGGGATTCCATCATGTTCCTGAGCTCCTCTCTAGATTTATTAATCATGCCTTGCACTAGGAGCACAATTTCTCCTATTATCTGAGAAATTATTTGATTTCATTTTTTCCAGATCCCCTTTTGTTGCCTGTTCAATGGGTCCAGGTGCTTGAGTATCAGAGTGTTCCATCTCATTTCCCTTTAGGGTTGCTGTAGGTGATCTGGAGGTCTGGTTTTGAGACTTATTTATGTGTTTTTTCATTTCGATGGGGAGGTGGGTCTGTTGGAGCCTGCACGGATTACCTCCTCTGAGCTGGGAGAGGTGGGACAGGGGCCAGGAGCAGCAGTAGTGATGGTGGCTCAAAAGCCCTTTCCTGTGGGCTGGGTGCAGCAGGAGGAATGGTGACTGGGAAGCCCCTTCCTCTGGACCAGGAGTAGTGGGATGGTGGCTCAGAAGCCCCTACCTCTTGGTTGGGAGGGGCGGGAAGGATGGTGGCCCTGAAGCCCCTTCCTCTGGGCCAGGAGTGGTGGGACAGAAGGTTGCCCAAAAGCCCTTTCCTCGGGGCTAGGAGCAGCAGGAGGGATGGTGGCTGGGAAGCCCCTTCCTCAGGACGACAAGCAGTGGGACAGTTGCTCAGAAGCCCCTACCTCTGGGCCCAGAGTGGCAGGACTCAGTACTGTGGTCTGGTGGTCCAGTGTCCTCTGTGTCTTTGTAGTGTGTAACCAGGTGGCTGTACAGAGGAGCTTGGGGTGGGGGTATCGATTTCATGTTTTTTATTGGATTCATCTCTGTCTCTTTTCCTTTTTTTGATAAGATTGGGTAATTATTTGTTATTTTATTCTTTCAAAGAACTAGCTCTTCAATTCATTGATTCCACTCTTCTTTTTTTCCAATTCATTGATTTCTGCTTTGAATTATATAATTTTGTTCTTCTGTACTTGAATTATTTATTTTTATTTAAGACTTTGAAGTGCATCAATAGATTCTTTTTTTGAACTCACTCTGTTTTTCTCATATGGGCTTTCACAGCTGTATTCTTTACTCTTAGGAATGCTTTTATTGTGTACCATAAATTCTTTTACCTGCATTATGTTTTAATTCTAGAAATTGTTTTATTCTTTCTTAATTTCTTCTGTGACTCACTGTATGTTGCTTAATTTCCATGTGTTTGCAAAATTTCACTGCCTTCTTGTAGAATTGCTTTCCACTTTCATTGCACCATGATCTGATAGTATGCATGATAAAAGTTAAATTTGCTTGCATTTACTTAAGCATGTTTTATTTCTATATGTGGTCTAATTTTGATAAAATTTCATGAGCTGAAAAGAATATGTATATTCTGTTGTGAGGTGGAACACTCTGTAACTATATCTAAAATATATCTATTTTTAAATTAATTTTACTGTTACATTTTACATATACATAATGATAACAGTCATCATATGGACCTGTACAAGATATATCTTGATTCTTCCTTTTATTTGAAAGGGCAAGGTCATTGCCCAGGTTCTTTAGGTCAAAAAGAGCTCCTTATTTATCTGCTTTCATTGTCACCTACTGAGGAAATGTAGCAAGTTTTAGAAAGCTGGGAGGTGACCCTCTGCCTGGCCTCATTCATTCCCACCAATTCTTCTGTTTTTCACATTTTTCTCCCCTTCTTTAAACCTTTCTTCACCTCCTTATTTACAAAAGCTTTCTTTCAATTTTTTCCCTGCTATTCTCCTTTTTTCTTTTTTCTTTCCTTCCTTCCTCCCTTTTCCTTACTTAATTTCCCTTCCCATTTGGACACTTTCTTCCTGTTTCACAATATCTGTTATACATTTTGGTCCTTATTTACACTTTTGGTTTCTCACACCAAAGAAAACATGCAATATTTGAACATATGCATCTGTTTTATTTTGCTTAAGAATGTGGTCTCAAGGTGTATCCATTTACCTAGAAATGTGCCAAGTTTATCTTGCTTTATGGCTGAATAGTACTCCATTGTGTAAAAACACTACATCTTCTTTATCAATTCATCAATTTATGGGCATTTGGGATGTTTCCAAAATTTAGCTATTAAGAACTGTGCTGCTATAAACATGGGTGTGCATATATTACTGTTGTATGAAGCTTTTAATACTTTCGGGAGGGTGCCAAGAAGAAGTATAGCTTTGTTAAATGGGACCTCTAGTTTTATTTTTTTGAGGAATCTCTACACTGATTTTGACAGTAGCTGAACCAGTCTACACTCTCACAAATTATTATTTGTTAATGACGTGATATTCTACATAAAAGACCCCAAAAATTCCAGCAAAAGACTTCTAGATTTAATAACCAAATTAAATAGTATAGCTGGATACAAAGTCAACAATCAAAAATCAATAGCATTACTGTACACAAATAACTCACTGAGGGAGAAATTAGGAAAAATACAATTTTCTCAATAGCATAAAGAATGAAATATTTAGGAATCAATATAATGAATCAAATAAACAAACTTTACATTGAAAACTACAGTACTGATAAAGGAGACCAACGAGGATATCAGAAAATGGAAAGATATCCCTTTTTCTTGAGTTGGATGAACCAATATAGTGAAAATGGTCATGTTCTTAAAATTTTTATCCAGATTTAATGCAATCTTGATAAAAATACTGAAGTATCACATAGAATTAGAGAAAACATTCCTAAAGTTCATTTGGAACCAGAAGAGACCTAGAATAGCAAAAGCAATTCTGGGCAACAAAAGTAAAGCAGGAGACATCATAATCCCTTACTTGAAATTATGCTATAAAGCTATACTACAAAGCTACAAGGATAAAAACAGCATGGTACTGGAAAAAACAGACTAGAAGATGCAGAAACAACTCCAAACAGACTCCAAACAGGCTGAGTACACTCAGTCACATTATCTTTGACAGAGGGGCCAAACACCTTCACCGGAAGAAAGATCATCACTTCAATAAATGGTCTGGGAAAACTGGCTTTCCACATGTGGAAGATTAAACCTAGAACCTTATTTTTCACCATGCACTAAAATCAAAATGGATCAAAGATCTACATGTTAAAACAGAAACGCTAATTCTGCTGGAAGATAGACTAGGTAAAATTTTCAAAGACATAGGTGTAGACAAAGACTTTAGGGACAAAACTCAATCACAGAAGAAATATCACAAAGAATGAACAACTGGGATGTTATCTTATAAAAAAGCTTTTGCACAGCAAAAGAATCCACCAACAGAGTAAAGAGACAAAGCACAGAGTTGAAAAATTTTTTGCCAGCTATTCCTCATATAAAGGACTAATATCTAGAATATATAAAAAACAAAAAAATAAGACTCACAAATTTAAAGACTCAGTTCAAAAAAGGGCATCTTAAATAAATAGATACTTCTCAGTTGAAGAAGTAGGAATGACAAATAAATACATGAAAAAATGTTCAACATCACTCGTCATTTGAGAGATGCAAATTAAAATAACACTGAGATTCCATCTAACCCCAGAAAAAATGGCTAATATCAATAAATCAAGCAACAATAAATTCTGGTGGGGCTGTGGAGGAAAAGGAACACTCCTCCACTGTTGTTGGAATTGTAACCTCATGAAACCACTGTGGAAATTAGTGTGGAAATTCCTCAGAAAACTACATTGAGAGCTACCATTTGACTCAGATATTCCCCTTCTGAGTATCTCTTGAGAGAATTTAAAGCATCTTATCACAATTATATATGTGCACTTGTGTTTATAGCAACACAGTTTGCAATAGCTAAATCTTGGAAACAACTCAAATGCCCATAAACCAATAGATAAATAAAAAAGATGTGTTTTTTTACACAGTGTAGTACTCTGTACTACTCTGTCATAAAGAAGGATAAACTTTAGACATTTATAGATAAATGGATGAACCTTTACTATACTCTTAAGTGAAGTAAATTGGACACACATGTATAAATATTATACTGTCTGGTATGAGAAACTGAAAGTGTAAATAAGGACCAATATGTATAATAGATAATGTGAAATTGGAAGAAAATATTCAAAAGAAAAATAATCTGGGGGGATCCATATCTAACCCTCACTCTTTTCTAGTCTCTCTCATCCAGTCACTGGGATAGGGTAACACTTCAGTACTGGAGTGAAGCTGTAATGTAGATGTTACATGATTCAGTCTCACATGATCAACCCCTTCCCCAAATGGAGCCTGATTAAACTCTCTCTGGAAAAATGGTCAGCACAAAATTAGATTTCTTCTCCTACTGTGTCCTACTGTGAAGAAATCACACAGTCATACTCAGGGTAAAGCCCCACACTGGTTTGTTTTTTGTTTTTAGTTTACACCTTTTGTGGGGTTTTCTTGGGGCTAGTACTTTGTCCTGGTGTCTCATTTCTTGTTTATCCTTGAAGCTGCGGATTCTTCCAGGCAGACTTGCCTCTTCTCTGAGGTGTTAGACTCTTCCTTAGACAAGTCAGTTGTTTGACAGTCACCTGTGTAGCCTTGTGCTGAGGGGAACCAAGGTGGAAATTCTGCTAGGAATTAAAAATTTAACACCCACAGTAGACAGGACCCTTCCTAGCATGCCGTGTGGTGGGAAGTTCTGTTGCATTTCTAATGATTAGTATGACATATAGCCATTATGAAATCATGATGCTAAAGAAGATGAATGTTGAAAATAAGAAAATAACTTCTCATGACATTTTGATTATATTTCTTAAGATTTATTTGCAAAATTTAAAACAGTATTTTGACATTATTCTTTTTTTTGGGCTCACTGCATGAATAAATCTTATGAAATGTAATCAAAATATGAGGAATTTATTTTTAATGTGTTGATAATGCTTAAGGTGTGATTTATCTTGATAATGGCTGTTGGGAATGGATTCAGTTTCTCAAAGGGTGCTCTGTAAACATAAAAAAGTCTTTTCTGTATTTTTGAAGAAGATAAAAATCTATATATCTATTTTTCCCAATAGTTTATTTAAAAAATTGATTCATTTAAATGTCATACAGGGTAATATTAAACTCACATATATAGACTTGCTCTTTATACAACTCAGTGGAAGACAGCTACAGACCTTTTGGTTGTTCCTGTTTTTTTTTTTTTCAATAGAAGGAAATTTTAAAAATAAAATAAAAATGGAGTTATGCCATTATGTTGAACACATTTAAAAAAGTCTGGAGAACGTAATGTCAATATTTAAAACATATATAGATTCATTGAAACATAGCCCATATGGTTCATGCTTTGTTAATTAGAGATGGATTAATTTTCATTCAATTATAGTATATTTACCACTTAATGAGAAATTTCCTAATATTAATTGTTTGGTATAGAACTGTATTTGTATGAAAATATGTTATTTTGCACTACAGAATTCTGTAGACATTTTGAATAAGAAGTTATAGTATTATATTTTAAAAATCAAAAACATAATCTCTTGAAAATTAAGCTAATAATTTCTGGAGGAATAATAACATATTGAAACTGAAGGCTTGTTTGGGGGATAGTATAAAGAATAATAAAATAAGACTGATATATACAGTTATGGTATATTTGCCACCTAATGAGACATTTCCTAGTTTTAGTTATTTGGTATAGAATTGGATCTATATGAAAATATTCTATTTTGCACTACAGAATTCTGTAGATAATTTTGAATAAGAAGAGTTGTATTATTATATTTTAAAAATGCAAAAACAGTTTATTGGAAATTAAACTAATAATTTCTGGAGGAATAATAATGTTTTGAAACTGAAGACTTGTTTAGGGGATAGTATGAAGAATAATAAAATAAGGCTGACATATGGAGGTTGTTTCATGGCTCATCTTTATGGAGTGTCTTCTGGTTTCTGGTGGATAGGTATGTTAACTTGACAAAAATTGAGTAGACTCTGATAGATATTGTTAATTCACAGCTCAGTAAGTAGGAATAATTTGAGCTATGACTGATGAATAATGATTGAATGATTGAACTCTCTAAGAAAAAGATCTGTATTTATTGAGGAGCTGCCACTTCTTAACTCAATGGAAAAATAGAGTAGATTTTATTTTGGGTCAATAAGGAGTACTATGTTGTTCTCAGTCAAATCATAGTACTATTTCCTCCATGCTTATGGTTCTAAAACTGATTGCACTAAATAATTTTTCTCCAAGGCTAATTTATACTGGTAAGTTTTAGTATAACTTCATTTAACTTTTGATAAAAAATAAACCACAAAATTTCAAAAAGTGGGCTAAGTCTGAATTCTGGATGAAATCTTTCTTATATCAAAATCTATTTTTGAAATTATTTTAATAGAATAGACACGAATAGCATTGGTGAATAAAGTTAATGTGGTTCAGTTATTTCCTATTCTACTTCTATTAAAAGTAATTTACCTAGTTTTTTACTTTGAATCATTTTTTTGTAAACCATCATTTAATGAAAAGCTCCAAACTGAACACATATTCTAAGGCAATGCAATAAGAATTTTAAGTGTGGAATGCAGGGAGTTTGAATAATTATGAAGTTTTTTGTGTCTAGAAGAAGTTATCTACACAATTTTCCAAATTTTCACTGGTTTATGGGACATAAATACTGAAAAAGTTGAGGAGAATCAACACTTTTCTTATGAGCTTGTTTTGTGTTATTTATTATAATAGAGATCCAATTTTTATTTCTATCCCCTTCTTCAGCTTTTAGATTGATTAAGTTAATCTGGCTGCTGCTCATTCCTCTCTCACCTCCCTATGTGCATGTCTCTAGGAAAAGGACCTCTTCAGTAATTGGAACATGATTGCTCTCCCCAAAATATGAGAGTGATTATTCTTCCTTAAAATACTCTATGATTTTTTTAATGCATTGGTCCCACAGGGATTGCAATCATAATCTTTCTTTCACCTGCAGTTTGAAAACACCACTTTCTGCAGCTAGTTATCAAGTTGCACATATCCACCATATAAAGGGAGTGTTGTAGGAGGAGCCTTCCCAGCCACCATACCACTGCCCCCAGCACCAAGGAACAGAGCCAACCCCAGTGCCAAGGAGGTGAGCTGCAAGGGCACCAGCAACACACTTCCCATCCCCTTGAAATGAGAAGACACATAAACAAGCCTCAAAACCAGACTTCCAGATCACCTAAGGCAACCCCAAAGGGAAACGAGATGGAACAGTATGATACTCAACCACCTAGACTTCCTGAACTGGCAACAAAAGAGGATCTGGAAAAAATTAAATCAGAAATAATTTCTCAGATACCAGCAGAGATTGTGCCCATAGATTAATAAATATAGAGAGAACACAGATAAAAAAAAAATAGAGAAGCTGAGGAACATGATGGAATCCCAACACAGGAAACAAATGAAATCTATAAAACAGATGCAAACAGATTTCCAGGAAATTAAAAACTCCAATGAAAGTTTATGCAACAGAATGAACCAATGTGAGGACAAAATTTCAGATATAGTAGATGATTGCAATTAGTGACCAGGAAAAGAAAAATTTCTGTAAAATAATAAGGGGCCATGAGAAATCAATCCAGCAGCTGCTAGATAATGCAAAGAAGAAAAACATAAGACGGATTGGAGTCAATGAAGAAACAGAAGAGAATGTAGATGACATAAAAAAAAAAAATGTTCACAGAAGTGATGGTAGAAAACTTCCCAAGCAAGGGAAAAGAACTTTACATACAGATAAGTGAGGCATGTAGGACTCCAATTAGCCTTGATAAAAAAATCTACACATAGGCATATAATAGTTAAGATTCCAGAAACCCAACAAAAGAACACAATTCTACAAGCAGTTAAAGGAACAAATCACATGCAAAGGAAAGCCCATCAGAATCACAGCAGAACTCCCTACACAAACCCTCAAGGTGAGAAGAGACTGGAGCGAGGTATTTCAAGCCCTGATAGAAAAAAAACCCTTCCAACCCAGACTGATGTACCCTGCAAAATCTATCTTTCAAAATTGATGGAGAAATAAGATACTTTCATGACAAAGAGCACCTGAAGAACTTCATGAATACCAAACCAGCAGTCCAAAAATTTTAGACAATATCTTAGGAAAAGACAATGGGGATCACAAACCCAGGAAGCCCAGAAGAATGAATCCATTGGGCAGGACAAGAAATTAAATGCAAAGGAGGAAAATCCAACAAAAAGGCAAAGGCATGGACAATGATAAGTTAATATGTATCAGTAATAACCATCAATGTTAATGGTCTCAGTTCACCAATCAAAAGAAATAGACTGGCAGAATGGGTCAAGAAGCAAAATCCAACAATATGCTGCATACAAGAAACACACTTAATTCAAAACAAAATCCATAGACTGAAAGTTAAAAGGTGGAAAACAATACTCCAGGCCACAGGAACCTGAAAAAAAGCAGGAGCAGCTATCCTCTTTGCAGATCAAGTGGATTTCAAACCAACACTGACTGATTAAGAGAGACAAAGAAGGACACTATATCCTTATAAAGGGAAAAATCCAAGAGGAACAAATGAAAAGCAGGGAGTACATTTACAGTACATTTACTTTTTTTTTTTTATAAGCCTTTGTTCCCAGCAATTATGTTTCAGGAGAGTAGAATTAGGTAAATGAGCTATTTGGATCTGCTTGCTCCTTTTCATCAGAAAATCATGTGTTCATATTGTAGTAAATCAACAGTTCTTCAAGCACTAGTGCTTTAGAAGACATAAAGGGATAGTATAATCTCAAGAACCCTTTGAGGCATCATTGTTAATTTGATTTAGCTCCACTACTAAAGGTTATTAATTTAAGCTTGTCTGTAACATGCCCTGCTGTCCAGGCATTTTTCATAATGGTAGACAATTTTCACTACTTTTGTGGAGGTCCAGGCAACTTTTGAGCTAAATGCCAGAGCTTCTCTCTCATGCCTCAACCAGTGTCCTGATGTCAGTTAGGAGACTAAGACACAAGCCACCTAATTCCTTCCAATGTTTAATCATCAGGAGGTGGGGCCCAATCTGTTTCCTGCCTAGAAAGAAGTCCTGAGGAAAGATGCTTAGAATATAATCCTTAATACATTTCCTCCCACAATTCTAGAATTGTCTAATTTTTAATCAGTCTAGTTTTTATTTTCCCTGTGACTTTTGCCACTTCAACACTGATTCGTTTTGCTCTCCTTGTTTTCAATAGGGGTTACTGGAATGATTGTGCTATACTTTTGTTCAAATATGGCCAGATTTTTGTTCTTCTCTCAAGGTTCTCTGTTTAACTCATTTCCTTATTTCCCAGTAATTCTCCAAAATTTTTCTGCCATAAATACAACTTTACCCCAGGCTCTGGTATATTCTGCAACTGGGTAGTCTAGATGTTACAAACAGCTTGCCCTGAGCCTTGCATAAAATCAGGCAGTTTTCCTGGCTAAATTTTACAAAGCATTCTCTTCATTACTACAAGTCATTTTTTTTTTGCCAAGGCATAGGCAGTTACCAGGAAAATTAAAAGTCAGTCTTAAACATCACCCACTACCAGATTCTCTATTTTATTGACAGGAGTGTCTTATATAGCTGGAATTTATTTACTTTTCAAAAATCACTGATTTGGAGGTATTCTTCTAATGGTTTAGATTTAACTTGTTTTATGACTGTCAACTTTTCTATGTCTGTACCTGCAAAATATTACCCCCATTCATTAATCTGGAATTAAAGAAATTCCTCATATCTATTCTGGCCTGAAAAGTCTATGTATGTTCAGATATCCGACATGATATCATTGTGTAAATTCTACTTTTTTACTTTTCTGGACTTTGATCCACTTCTCTCTCACCAGGCCACAAATTCCTGAGTTTAATGTAACTCATTGTTTTCCTAAGTTCTGATATTGATCAGGGGAAATTAAGTTCAGAATAAACACTTCCCCTATAGTAGCAACCAGAACACAGTGCACTTATTTTTATTAATCAAAATACATGGAGTTAACTGACATTATTTCTCTCATCTTCTTTTATTGAGAAAAAGCTCTAAATTAATCAGCCAGATTATGGTTATAAAAATTTCCAGAGTATAGCTACTGCTCACAGCCTGGAAATTCCTAGCAAACCTAATATCATCAAGGGATGTAACTATGAACACATAAATGCACAACTCTTTTTTTCAAGACTTTGTAATGTGTTCTTTAAATTGGTATCATTTGGTTATAACTATAAATTCATGACAGACTGAAAAGGGTTACAATTATGAAATATGGGGTTGTTCCTAAGGATCCCACAGAAAAACTGAAAACTTAGAACCCTATTTAAGGCAGTGGAATATTTTGAACCATATTTTTTCCATATTTTGGACAAAATACATCACCTCAGAATTATATAATAATGGTGCTTTTAATGCTTACTCAAAGAACCACAAAAATCTATGAAGACATACATATTTCCCAATAACTATTGTAAACTATGAGAGTAGTGGAATCAATTTATTTTATTGGTAATGAATACTTTATATAGGGTTGTTTTTAAAAAAATTGTACAGACAATCCTACCAAACTAGGTCATCCACCCTGTTTTTCTTTTTTTTCCATTATCACATTTTTCACACACTGTAATTATGTGTGTATTTGTTTGCATGTATTCTGATTTTCTGTCTTCAACACTAGAATGTAACTTGTGTAATGGTTTATGTCTAGATCCCCCCCCCAACCCAAGCCTCATGTAGTCATAGGTGGGGCTTTTCAGAGGTTTTGGTGTGAGGCTGTTATTAAGTATATAATGCTGGGATAAAAGTTGTGTGATGACTAAACTACTACACTGATTGTTTTGGCACAGTTCTGGATAGGATTAAGCCCTCCACCCTCCCGGGTGAGAGTGCTACCACCCTAAGAGAAGGTTACCTGGATAAAATACAAGGGACAGAAAGAGGGTCAGTATCATTGTTTGATGCTTGGTGCTTGATGCTTCCTTTCTCACTACTTTGTTGCTTTGCTGGCTTCTTGCCTTCTGCCCACCATGAACTGTTTCTATCTGCAATACCCCCTGGCACATCACCCTGCCTTGGAGCCAGTCAACAATGGGCTGAAATCTCTACAAAGTGTGAGCCAAGTAAGCTTTCCTCCTTTAATTTTGGGTTTCAAGTATTTTGTCTCATCAATGCAAAAAGAAACTGAGATAATATTATTTTATTTATCACTTTATGATTAGCATCTAAACTTAATATTGTTAGTTGTTCAATAAGTATTAAGTATATTAATTTAAGTACTCAAAAATGTCCAGTGTGGAGGAATTAAATGAGCTTCCATTAGCTTGTTCTCTAGATATAATCTAAGGCAGCAATAACTAAATTGAAATAAATTCATATACTATATGTGCATATATCATATATATAAATATGCTAAACCAAGGAAAAGTTTTTTGATAATATCTTGATCTATTTGTTCTTTTGTAATAAATATTTATAAAGTGTGAAATTTGCTGATAATGTTTACATAATATGTACTTTAAAATTGATAGACATATTAAGTATAAGGGTAACATGGTCTTTGGAAAGGAAGTTTACATACTGGACAAAAGAATCACCATTCATTCTGTGAATTGAATTATTTGAGATAAAAATTTAATTAACCAAATATAATTTTACAATAACTGCATTTAGTTCTACATGTACATTTTTAAAAATAAATAGTATAGAATATAAGTGATTTGACTAAATATCAGCATCAGAGCAGTCTGTGGTGAGGGCATTTACAAGTTTTAGGTGACTCCAAGTTCTATGTGAATATCATGTTAAAAAAATAAAACTAATAGAATCACAGGCTTTACTTTAAAGGCAGTGTCCTGAACATATTGTAAAGAATAATGTATTCAGTTGCTTTATGAATGAAGCAGGTAGGTAGGGGAAGGGTACTAATACAGAGTTGGGTAATCAGCCATATTCATAGGAATTGAAATGAGAATAGACAATGAATTAGGAATTAGGACGAAGAATGAACTTCCTCAGGCAACATGGAACACACCTCCCTCCTTGTTCAAGGAAAGTGCAGCCACTCCCTACTAAGCTTCTCAGGTTTGAGAAACTTAAAAAGCAAAATAACCAATTTTTCTCTAAAATCACAGTTTCTTTTAAATCTTGCATGCTACAGGACTGGGTTAGAGGGTATGAGTTCCCACTGGTCATTCTAAAGACACAGAGCCACCTGTGATAGGTGACCACTAAACTTGAACAATTCTTGTGTTCTACTTATCTATAATTAGCTCCGTATTGAGGTGCCATGTGGCCACTCACCTTGGACCCCTCTTGCAAACTAAGGATCAATCTTCTTATAATTATTTCTAATAATACTTTCCTAAATTCCTCATTTTTATCAAATTTATTCCTAGATGTTTTGAGATATTGAGTACATGCAGTAAAATCATGACATGGGAAATCATCTTTCCAGTCATGTCTATGATTCTCTATTCAATTCAGAGTCTTACATTCTAAGAGAAACATATAAGCATGCACTTCTCCATAACCAAATGCAAGGGAGGACACAGGCAAATTGAAAACTTCACAGATAAGAAATGTTTCCTATATTTTATGATGTGGCATGAGCATTGTTTTCCATTAGAGGAAGGATTTATCCAATAAGTACTAGCATAGGTTTATAATAGAAAATGAAATAGATTATCTAGAATCAGATGTAAACAGAAAGTTGGAATAATTTGATTGAACCTCAATGAGAAATTTCTTGCAAAATAACCGAAGTATTGGAAAGAAATGATTTTTATTATAATGAGATTCATCTAGCCTGAGATCTTCAAAGAAAGGGCAGAAATCACCAAAGAAGTTCACTTAATTATCTAAAAAACCTTTCAACTATAATGTTCTCAAATTGAATGAATACACCATGCACTAAACTAAGATTGAAGTAAAATAAAGATCTAAATATTAAGACAGAAACACTAAACTTGCTGGAAGATAGGTTAGGTAGAACTCTTGAAGACATTGGCATAGGAAAAGACTTTATGAACAAAACCTTAGTAGCACAGGAACTAGCACAAAGAATCAAAAACTGGGATCTCATCTTATTAAAAAGCTTCTGCACTGCAAGAGAAACCACCAATAGAGCTAAGAGACAACCTACAATGTGGGAAAAAATTTTAGCAGCTGTACTTCAGACAAAGGACTACTATCTAGAATATATAAAGAACTAAAAAACATCAAACCTCCCAAATTCAAAGACCCAATTCAAAAATGGGCATCTGAAAGGAACAGACATTTCTCAGACAAAGAAGTAAAAGCAGCAAATAAATATGTGAAAAAATGTTCAACATCACTGGTCATTTGAGAGATGCAGATGAAAACAACACTGAGATTTCACTTCACCCCAGAAAAAATAGCTGCTATCAAGAAATCAACAAATAACAAATGCTGGCGGGGGTGTGGGGAGAAAGGAACCCTTCTCCATTGTTGGTGGGAGTGGAGATTGGTGCAATCACTGTGGAAATCAGTATGGAGATACCTCAAAGAACTAGGGATAGAGGTCCCATTTGACCCAGCTATTCACCCGCTGGGGATCTTCCCCAAAGAATTAAAAGAATCATAGCACAGTGATATATGTGCACCCATGTTTATAGTGGCACAGTTTGTAATAGCTAAAGCTTGGAAACAGCCCAAGTGCCTATCAACTGGAGACTGGATAAAGAAGATGTGGTTTCTTTATAAAATGGAGTACTTACTGCTCAGTCATAAAGAACAAGAAACTAGAGTCATTTATAGCTAAATGGATGCACATTGAGGTGATACTCTTAAGTGAAATAAATAGGACACACGTGTGAAAAAATAAAAAATAAATAAAATTGAATGACTAGCTAACATAATGAATCTTTTAAGCCATAATCAGTTTATATTAAAAATATGGACTTCCTCCTTTAACTTTTGCTCTTACCATCTTATTATTTAGTAATTTTCTCCTACTCACTACAGCATGAGTTTATTTTTCCTTTTACTGGGTTTACTGAAAGCAAGAGAAAGGATCTCAAAGACCTATAGTTCAAATAAGAGGAGACTGATGATTTTTAATGAAAAGGGTAGTATGGTGACTAGAAGGATATTATCGACACCTTTTATTGTTTACCAGGACTCCCCAACCTGAAACGTTCTGCATCACTTTATAGGAGTCATGCAGGTTTCAATCTGATCACATATCAGGCTAACAGAATACGCTCTTGATCAATCAAATGAGAAGTCACCTATGGTCTCTGCTCCTTGTGACTGGGGTTCAGGTGGGCAATGATAATTTTTCTTACTACACAATTGAAAGGCTTCCAATTCATAATGACACCTGATCACAGAGTCAGATAAAGTAAAACTTCAGTAGCAATTGACAAGATAGTTGTATACAGGTAGGATAGGTAGTGCAGAAGAGACATCTGTTGGCTGGACTTTAGGAAGATAGAGAAAATGAGATTTGATATTGCTTGATCAAATTTACTTAGTTTCATAAGTGGGAATGAGGGTGTTATGGCTTGTATCTAGATGTCTCCTTAAAGCCTTGTGCACTCTTAGGTGGGGCTTTTCAGAGGTGACTGTTAGGTAAATGGTGATGACCCAGTAAAGAACACAGCCAGCTTGAATTTTGGGTTTCTGGGGGTAGAATTCTTACAGTAATCCAAAGGAGAGTCTGGTTCCAGTTGGTTCATTTTTGGTTAAGGTCAGGGAGTAGTGGGATCCATTTGTGCTGGGTGATGAGAAGAGAGGTATGAGATTAGGGGAATGAGAGTGGCTAAGTACATGGCTACAGCAATGAGTGCTATCATTTTTCAGTCAGGGCAGATGTGTTGTGTCCTATGCATTGTTCCCAGCCTCAGGTGGGTGCTGCAGAATGTAGGAAAAGGCTGTGATTGATCTTGAAGCTCAGAAACTCAGGCATCTGGGGATGACCAGGGTCAAACCTATCAGACTGAATCTAGGTTATGTAAATATTAATTATGAGTGTGTGGCACAGAGTCAGTCTACTGATCAGTTTAGCATGGTTCTGATTGTGGCTGAATGGATTTACTGAAGACAGAAGACTTACCCTGGATATGGGTGACAAACAACCAATGAGATTGTAGCCCAAATGGACTAAAACTGAAAGAAAATATGTTTGCTGACGTCTTCCTGCCACACAATGAACTATTTTTCCTTTGCCATGCTCCTCTGCAGTGCTCCCCAACCTTGGAACCTGCCAACTATGCACTGAAATCTCCAAAAGTTGTGATCTAAAATAAACCTTTCCTCTTTTAATTTGTTGGTGTTAGGCATATTGATCTGGAAATGAGAAAATTAACAAAAACAGAGGGAAAACTCAAATATGAGATTATATGTCTTTATCATTCTATTGTAAACAGCTAAGTTATATATAAATTAATACATGGCCAAAAATGAATTGGATCCTTGAGATAGTCAGTGCCAAAAATGAAGACACATGAAAATTATGATTAGAGACAGATCTGAAGAGTCAGTCTTCAATATGGAGATGCAATAGCCAGGCCCTCAAGCTTTCCTAAAGATAAACAGCAGTTTAGGATCACAATCTAATTACCACCACCCAGTCTAGTGAGCCCAGATAGGTATCAGATGCATAGGTGCGTGACCAGAACATAGAGATCTATATTTCCATCTCTTATCAAGAATGCCTTTGTTCTGTTCAGGTACTCTTGCTTTCTGACTTTCTTCCCTATTGAATCAATATTAGTTAAATGATTATATTTGTAATCTTATACGTTGATTGTAGTTTGTCCCACTTTGTATCCACACTGTAATAAATTACCCTTGACAAAGAAGCACTCACTTGAGACCTTTCCTGGAAATTCAGGAGCTATTCTTCTTCTTGTTTCCTATAAAACTCCACAAATTTCCTGCTTGGTCCATGACTTCATTCCTTGATATTGTGAAACCATGAACTCATCACATCCAGAAATTGACAGGTTGGAAGTTATTTTTCCCTTAACACAAGGGAGGTCCCACTGAGATCTTGGAAGGAGGTAAGAGTTTGCTTTTGTTTCATGGCACCCCTGGACTATTTCCACTGGATTTCTGGATTGTAACTCATTTCAGTAATCGACAATTGTCATCCCTTATTAGTTGGTTGCTTATACTTTGTTTTTGGGGAAAGACTGTGATGCTTTTTAATTTGGATTTCTTTGATGGGATATCCTTTATGTTGCAAACATGGCCTTGTATTTCTTCTTTAACTTGTTTGGCAGTTAGAGATGGCTTGGTCTCACTACAGGGAGCTCTTTGGGATGACGTTTGAACTTCTAATTGGCTTGCACTCTTGAGCATGTTTGAGGACTCCATTGGAAGTGATGGGACAGGTTTTGGTAATTGATCTTTTACATAGACAATAGTTTTATTATCAGAAAATGGCACTATGATTCTCTTTGCAAACCTGAGAATCTTTTTCCTTTTCAATTAGAGGTTCCTGAACCCTTAGAAAATGATCACTTATCTATAAGGGCACTGAAGTACAAGTAGCAGCCTCAGTAGGTATTTCTTTTAGAGATATACTCCCATCCCTGGGTTAGAAGGGACTCAGAAAACATGCTCACCCAGAAAGACATAATATAAGGATGTAGCCTATTCTGTGTCTTGAACAAAGATCTTTCATGTGGCCTGAAATAGAAACTGTAATACTGAGACACCAGAGGAGAGACCTGGTCTTTGGATGTCATGAGCAGAACCACCTGGTTCAGTCCACTTGCATGGGCACTTTCTGCTTTCTTCAACTGATACTGGATGAGACTAGAAAAGGAGAAGAAGAAACAGGGATAGACAGGGATGCCTCCTGCCCCCGTTTCTTTTCAAAATGAGAAAGCACTGTCATAGGTAGCTATCTACATCAGGGTGGGTTGAGACTACAGGAGGCCTCAACAGTCTACACTTTGGAAGGCAAACTTTAATAGGAGTTCTTTGAGCCTAAAGGAAAAATGTAATCTAGTCTTTTTCTACACCTATATCTGGTCTGAACACCTTCTGAGAAATAAAAGAGTTGCCAAAGACAAATGTATAAATTACAACACTGTGCCTTTAACAATAACTCCATTTTAAGGGAATATTTTTTAAAAATTAATTTTACTGGTATATTTTTGACATACATCATGATCACATTCATTAGAGGAGTTTGTACCTGTATGTAATATATCTTAATTCTTGTTTTCCCCATTCCCCTTCCTTCCCTTCAATCCTTCTTGCCTCTTCATTTACAAACCTTTTTATTGTTTTCCTTCCAGTCTTTTAAAATTTTTTATCCCCATTCCCTACCTTCACTTCTCCTTCCCCCTCCCTCATTCCCCTGCCCATTTGTACATTTTCTTCTTATTTACTAATATAGATCCTCCATTTTCTTTTGGTTCTTATTTACCCTTTGGATTTCTCACACAAAGGGAATACTCCAATATTTAAACATGTGTGTCTGACTTATTTCATTTAAAATTATGCTCCCAATGTGCATCCATTGATCCAAAAATATCATGAGTTTTCCCTTCTTTATGGCAGAGCAGTAATCCATTGTATATAAAAAACACATTTCCTTATCTGTTCATCCACTGATAGATATATGGGCTGTTTCTAACATTTAGCTATTATAAATTGTGTTGCTATAAATATGGTTGTGCATATATCAGTGTGGTATAATGCATTTAACTCTTTGGGAAAGATATCTAGAAGGGAAATAGCTGAGTCAAATAGAATCTCTAGTTTTAGATTTTTAGGAATCTCCATACTGATTCCCATAGTGGTTTTATCAATTTACACTCCCACTAACAGTGGAGAATGCTTCCTTTTTCCCCACAGCCTCAGCAGCATTTGTATTGTTTGATTTCTTGATGATAGTCATTCTTTTTGGAGTTAGGTGGGATCTCAGTGTTGTTTTAATTGGCATTTCTCGAATGATCAGTGATGTTGAAGACTTTTTCATATATTTATTTACTGTTTGTGCTTGTATGTCTGAAAAGTGTCTATTCATTTCAGATGCCCATTTATTGGATTGCATCATTAAATTTGGTGGGTCTGATTTTTTTGGTTCTTTACATTTTCTAGATATTATTCCTTTGTCTGAGGAATACCTGGTAATTTTTTCCTCATTCTGTGTGTTGTCTATTCACTCTGCTGGTGGTTTCTTTTGCTGTCCACAAGCTTTTTAATATGATGTGATTCCACTTGTTGATTCTTTGTAATGTTTCCTATGTGACTGGGGTTTTGTTCACAAAGTCTTTGCCTACATCTATGTCTTCAAGAGTTTTACTTTATGTTTCAGCAGTTTAGGTGTTTCCATTTTATTATTTAAATATTTGATCAATTTTCTATTTTAGTTTAGTGCATGGTAAGACATGAGTCTAGGTTTTATCTTCAGCATGTGGAAAGCCAGTTTTCCCAGGACCATTTATTAAAGAGGATATCTTTACACCACCAAAGGGATTTGCCTCTTTGTCACAAACAAGATAGTGGAGTGTTTCTGGAGTTGTTTCTGCATCTTCTATTTTGTTCTTGAAACAGTCCTTGCTTTTACAATATAAAAGTGCTATTGTAGGTCAACTTGGTTAATACATCTAAAAGTTTACTATGATTTAAAAATACTAGTTTTGTGTGTTCTATATGTTTGTCTATCATCCTGTTTAATTTATGTTAATCACTTGTTAAAGTATCTAAAGCTACATCATTAAAGATTTTTTGAGCTTATATCAATTTTATCTTTCCTTTTATCTTTTGCCCTTGTAAACTGGATCTTTTAAGGATTTTCCTAGAAAAATGGTCATACAAGTTTTTGAGGGTAACAAAATTCACTAATAACATTAGTAGATGACAGTTGATAGCCTCAAGAAACATATAGGACTTACATATAAAAACCTTAAAGTTTGATAAAATAAAGGTTATATATGACTTAGGTTAGTATGTATGTTTCTGGCTATTAACTTGCAGGTATGTATTATCCTCCAAATGTTCTAATTGAGTTGGCTTATAAGTAAGTAAACATTGAGGATATTAGCTCAGATGCTTGTGGTTCACATAGCTTAACAATAGGCTAATTTAAACCAGGTAAAAAGACTAAGCATAGTTTTAAAGTTGGTGACATGTTTCCATCCAGGTTGCAAGCCAATCAAGATAATATAAAAATTAGTTTTATAAGTATGATGGTTTTTGTTATCTGTGTATAATACCTAAGGTTTTATTCTAGATCAAAGATTATATGTATAATGTTAACTGCTATGATTTGATTCTCATAAACCATATAGATTAGTTGCTAAGATAAATAAGTGGGGATCCCTTGAGTCTGGGAAACTGCTGGACAAAACTTCCCTCTGTGGCTGAAGAAAACAGCTGCCTGAGCCAACTTTTTTAAGTTTTCTCCACTCACAGGTGAATTGTTTTTTTTTTTGGTTTTTTGGGGGTTTTTTTTGCCTAGAGTCTTATGATGGCACACCTCTAGAAGCCTTATTATATATATAAATTCTTATAAAATATTTAAGTTAGCTATAATAAAACAAGCTGTCTATGTCTAAAACAATAAAGTTTGCTGCAGATATTAAAATCCTCTTGGTTAAACTTACAAAACTAGATTAAAAAGCAAAGTCTATATTTTACTAAAATAGTTTTTTACGTTCTCCATTGTTGTGTATATTTCTAAGAGTTTATGCTTCAAAGTTAAGTTTATAGAGTTAGTACTACATAAGTTTAATACATGCCAAGTAACTAATAGGTGCCATTTTTTATAAAAATACATATTGATCTCAGGCATAAAGAGTGATTAAGAGCTTTGACATCTCTGTAATCTGTTTCCATCATTTTAAACTTGATCTGCATCTATTGGCTTTTAAAAAAATTTTTAATTTTTTTTTATTAATTATATTGGTATATTTAAGGTATACAATATAATGATGTTCATCATTGGAAATTGGCACCTGTACATAACTGATCTTGGTTCTTATTTTTTCCCCATTTCCCTGCCCTCCTTTCAACGCCCCCACCTCTCCCTATCTACAAAGACTTTGTTTCCAATTTTTATTTTTCTCATATGAATTCCATTCCCTTCTTTCTTTTCCCCTACCCCTCCCATTTCCTCTTTCCCTTTGCACCTTTTCTTCCTATTTTGCATTATCTATTATACCTCTTATTCCTTATTTGCTTTTATTAAACAAGCACTTTGTTATTGTATATATGAGATACACATATATAATAGTTAATAAGACTATCTGTGGTTATTAACATTGTTTCCTAAATTTATAGTAGCTCTAAAGATGTTCTTCACTTTTGTCAGAGTAGTTACACACTCTAAAACCTGTTAAAGGAGTCTAAATTTTATCTAAAAATGTCATGGAACTTGATATCCAGATAAGATTATTATAGTTAAACCTACTGCTCCTAACTCAATACTGGAGTCAACAGCTGAGGCTTGGAGACCAAAACTAAAAAAGATACCTGTGCTAGGAAGACAGTCAACATTTTGGTCCTAGTATCTGAGATCAAGGATCCAAAACATGAAGGGACTTCTCTACAGGATCCTACAATTCTGATGATCACCCAACCTCCTCCTCAGGGAGATTGTTAGAACTAAAAAGGACAAATTCAACCAATGTACAACATGCTAAAAAGAAGGTTCACCAAACAAGGAAACATCACCCAAGCATCCAATAGAAGCCACATGGTCATATGTGGCCCATTCTGGCTTATTCTTGGAGACTCAGGTGGTAGATTATTTACACTGCATTTTCCCCTACAAAATTAGAGGAGGTGGTCAGATCTTAAGACAGAGAAAAAGCAGTATATTTATCCATGCCAAGAATGCATCACTGAAAAGTAGACACAAGCTAAAAAGGTCTCCATACTGACAACAAAGTTTTTTCATTATAACCCACAAACCTTAACACACAAGAATAGCAATAGAAACATGAAAAGACAAAGCAACAAAGTACCCCTTGTCAACTACAAATTTTCCCCAAACTGACCCCTGTGGCATTAAGGGGGAGGAAATACAAAGCCACACAGCTGAATTATTCTAAAATATATAAGAAGATATTAAAAACAAGTCAATAATGTGCTTGGCAAGCTATTAAGAAATATAAATAAACTGATAATGAACTTTAGAAACAAAATAATCAGCAAGTTTAGAGAAGGCACTAATAAAAACCTAGATGAGCTAGGAAAAAAATGAATAACCATTTTGGCAAAGAATTTGAGTCCATAAAAATGTTCTAAATAGAAATCCAGGAGTTTAAAAATTCTATTGGAAGTATGAACAGTAGAAGTGACCAATGTGAAAAAATTTTCCAAATTTGGGGAAAAATTTACCATACAGATAAGTGAGGCATATGGAACCCCAAATTGTCATGATTAGAAAAGAAATTCTCCAAGACACATTGTAGGCAAAGTCACAGAAATCCAACAGGACAGAATCTTAAAATGAGTGAGATAAAATCTATGAATCATTTATAAAGGTCAACCCATTAAAACTACAGTAGACTTTTCAACACAAAATTTAAACTCCAAAAGAATTTGGAGTGATGTTTCAAGCTCTAAAAAGTACCTACCAACCCAGACTAACATATCTAGCAAAATTATCTTTCAAAATTGAAGGAAAAATAAAATATTTCTATAAAAAACACATTAATAAATTCAAAAAGGAAATATCAGAGTTGAAGTAATCTTTTGAAGTAATGGATTTAAAAGATATCCAAAGTGTGTTCCACCCAACAACAAGAGGATAAACATTTTTCTTTGCAGCACATGGAACTTTCTCCAAAATAGATTGCATTGTAACACAGGAAGCATTTTTTTTTTTTTTTTTTTTTTTGGTACCAGGGATCAAACTCATGACCTTGCACTTGCAAGTCAGGCACCAGAACCACTGAGCTACATCCCTGGTCCATAGGAAGCATGTGTAAGTAAATGAAAAAGAATTGGAAGTACAACATGTATACTATCGGAAAATGGTGCAATGAAACTGAAATCAATGCAAAAGAAACCACAGAAATTATGTGAATATATAGAAATTAGTTAAGTGATACTCTATTGAATAAGCAGTGTATCACAGAATAAACTGAAGAAGAAACTGGTTAGTTCTTAGAATCAAATGATAATGTTGGTACAACATGCCAGAATGTAGAGGATGCAATGAAAGAAGTCTTAAGAGAAGGTTATAGCTGCTAATGCTCACATCAGAAAAACAGACTGGACCAAAATAAATAATCTCACAATGCACCTAAAGGTCCTAAAAAAATCAAAAACATTATAAATCTAAAGCTAGTACAAAGAAGAAATTTTAAAAATCAGAGAAAAAAATCAATAAAACTGAAACTAAAAATCTACAAAAAAATCAATGAATTAAAGGACTCTTATTTTGAAAGAAAAACAAAATGCACCAACACTTGTCCAATCTTACCAAAAAAAGAAAAACCAAAATCCATGCAATTAGAAATTAAAAAGGTGAAATCACAACAACACTGCCAAAATCCAGAAGATTATTAGTAACTACTTTGAAAGATGTTTTCCATTAGACTGAAGAATCCAAAGAAATGGATAGAATACTACATACATATGATTTTTAAACTGAAACAAAAAGATAACAAATGCTTAATAATCCAATGATGAGCAATGAAATTGAACTTGTTAGAACATAAGATAGGTAAAACTCTTTTTTTTTCTTAATTTCTTTTATTGGTACCTTTTAGGTGTACAACACAATTACATTTCTCATTGGGAACTTGTACCTTTACATAATGCATCTTGGTTCTTATTTTTTCCCCATTCCTAGCCGTCCCTTTACCCTCTCCATCCTTCCCTATTTACAAAGACTTTATTTCCATTTTTTCCATTTCTCAGCATTTTTTCTTTCCCTTCTTTCCTTTCCCCTGCCCCTCCCACTACCCCTGCCCCTTTGGACCTTTTCTCCCTATTTTACATTATCGATTATTCATTCTAATCATTGGTACATCTTAGGTATACAGTATAATGGCATTCATCATTGGAAATTTGCACCTTTACATAGTCTCTCTTGGTTCTTATTTTTCACCCTTGCCCAGCCCTCCCTTCAACCCCTCCATTCCTCCCTATTTACAAAGATTTTGTTCCTATCTTTCCATTTTCTCATACTAATTCTATTTCTTTCTTTCTTTTCCTCTACCCCTCCCACTTCCTTCCCCTTTGCCCCTTTTCTTCCTATTTCACACTACTTATTATACATTTAGTCCTTATTTACACTTTCAGTTTCTCACACCAGAGAAACTATTTAGTATTTATACATGTGTGTCCTATTTATTTCACTTAAAAGTATCACCTCAATGTGCATCCATTTAGCTATAAATATCTCTAATTTCTGATTTTTTATGGCTGAGTAGTACTCTATTTTATTAAAAAAAAACCCATTTTCTTTATCCAGTCTCTGGTTGATGGGCATTTGGGCTGTTGCCAAGTTTTAGCTATCACAAACTGTGCTGCTATGAACATGGGTGCACATATATCACTGGGGTATGATTCTTTTAATTCTTTGGGGAAGGTCCCCAGCAGTGAAATAGCAAGGTCAAATGGGACTTCCAGTCCTAGTTCTTTGAGGTATCTCCATATGGATTTCTGCAGTGGTTGCATCGGTCTACACTCCCACCAGCAGTGGAGCACTGTTCCTCTTTCCTCACGGCCCCTCCAGCATTTGTTATTTGTTGATTTCGTGACAGCAGCCATTCTTTCTGTAGTGAAGTGGAATCTCAGTATTGTTTTCATTTGCATCTCTCAAATGAACAGTGATGTTGAACATTTTTTCATGTATTTATTTGCTATTTCTACTTCTTTGTCTGAGAAACATCAGTTCATTTCAGATGCCTGTTTTTGGATTGAGTCTTTAAATTTGGGAGGTCTGATATTTTTAAGTTCTTTATAGATTTGAGATAGTAGACCTTTGTCTGAGGAACAGCTGGTGAAGATTTTTTCCCACATTGTGGGTTGTCTCTTCACACTGCTGGTGGTTTCTCTTGCTGTGCAGAAGCCTTTTAATAAGAAGAGATCCCATTTGTTGATTGTTTGTGCTAGTTCATGGGCAACTGAGGTTTTGTTCATAAAATCTTTTCCTACACCAATGTCTTCAAGGGTTCTACCTAACCTCTGTTCCAACTGGTTCAGAGTTTCTATTTTAATATTTAGATCTTTAATCCATTTTGATTTTAGTTTAGTGCATGGTGAGAGACACAGGTCTAGTTTTAATATTGGGCAAGTTGAAGCCCAATTTTTCCAGCAGCATTTAGTAAAAAGGCTATCTTTCCTCCAGTGAGGGTATTTGGCTCCTTTATCGAAGATGAGATGGCTGAGTGTGTCTGGAGCTGTTTTTGCATCTTCTAATATGTTCCACTGGTTCTCAAGTCTGTTTCTTTGCCAGTAACATGCTATTTTTATCACAGTAGCTTTGTAGTAGAGTTTCAGGTTGGGGATTGTGATACCCCCTGCCATGTCTCTGTTACCTAGAATTGCTTTTGCTATTCTGGGTCTCTTCTTGCTCCAAATGAATTTTTGGATTGTTTTCTCAAGGTCCATGAAGTATGCTGCTGGGATCTCAATAGGAATTGCATTAAATCTATATAGCAGTTTTGGAAGTATGGCCATTTTCACTATATTAATCCTTCCTACCCAGGATCAGGGGGTGTCTGTCCATTTTCTGATATCATCTTCAATCTCTCTTGTCAGAGTGCTTAGTTTTCAGAGAAGAGGTCTTTGATTTCTTTCATTAGGTAGATTTGTAGGTATTTCAGTTTTTTGGATGCTATTGTGAAAGGAATTATTTGCTCTATTTCTCTCTCAGTGAGTCTGTCATTGGTGAGAGGAAAGCTATTGATTTTTGTGTGTTGACCTTGTATGCAGCTATTGGACTGAATTTAGTTATTGAGTCTAGAAGATTTTTGGTGAAGTTATTGGGGTCTTCTATATGCGTTATCATGTCATCTGCAAATAATGACAATTTGACTTCTTCATTTCCTATCTTTATTCCTTTTATTTCTTTCTCTTGTCTATTTGCCTTGGCAAATGTTTCCAGAACTATATTGAACAAAAGTGGTGATAATGGATATCCTTGTCTTGTTCCTGATTTTAGTGTGAAGGATTTCAGTTTTTGACCATTTAGTGTGATATTTGCTGTTGGTTTTTCATAGATGGCTTTTATCAGTTTGAGGTAGAGACCATGTATGCAATTTTTTATAGAGGTTTTATCATAAATGCATGTTGGATTTTGTCAAATGCTTTTTCTGCATCTATGGAGATAATCATATGGTTTTTGTCCTTGGCTCTACTGATATAATGTATTACATTGATTGATTTGCATATGTTGAAACATCCCTGCATCCCTAGGATGAATCTCACTCGATCAGGGTGTATGATCTTCTTGATGATCGTCTGCATTCTGTTTGCCAGTATCTTAGTAAGGATTTTTGCATCTATGTTCATTAGTGAGATTGGCCTATAGATCTCCTTTTCGGTTAGGTCTTTCTCTGCTTTGGGGATCAAGGTGATGGTTGCTTCCAGAAATGAATTTGGGAGTATTGCTTCCCTTTCAATTTCACTGAAGAGTTTAAACAGTAGTGGCAGCAGTTCCTCTCTAAATGTCTTGCAGATTTCAGCAGTGAAGCCATCAGGTCCTGAGCTTTTCTTAGTTGATAAGTTTTTAATTGCGTTTTCAATGTCATGGATTTTTATAGGGTTGTTTAGAATTTTTAGGTCTTCTTTGTTCAACTTTGGTAATTCATATGTATCTAGGAATCTGTCCATTTCTTCTGTGTTTTCCATCTTATTGGTGTATAGTTTCTGGAAGTGTGTATTGATGATCCTCTGGATTTCTGCTGGGTCTGTTGTAATTTCACCCTTTTCATTCCTAATTGCATGGATTTGGGCCTTTTCTTTCCTTTTTCTGATAAGGTTGGCTAAAGGTTAGTCAATTTTGTTGATTCTTTTGAAGAACCAACTCTTGACTTCATTGATTTTTTGTATCATTGTCTTAGTCCCCATTGCATTGATTTCTCCTCTGATCTTTATAATTTCCTCCCTTTTATGAGCTTTGGGGTTGTCCTCTTCTTTTTAGAAGCTTGAGGTTCAGCATCAGGTTGTTTAATTGGGATCCTTCTGTTTTCCTAATGTGCATATTCACTGCTATGAATTTCACTCCTAAGACTGCTTTCATTGTGTCCCATAGATTCTGATATGTTGTATTGTCACTGTCATTTAATTGAAGGAACTGTCTGATTTCTTCATTAATTTCCTCTGTGACCCATTGGTTATTCAGAAGTGTGTTGTGCAATTTCCACTTGTTTTTGAAATTTTTCCAGTTTCTTTTGCTATGGAACTCCAATTTCATCGCACTATGGTCTGATAATATACAGGGGATAGCTTCAATTCCTTTGCATTTACTTAAACATGTTCTGTTCTATGCTTAAGTATGCTGTCTATTTTGGAGAATGACTCATGTGCAGCTGAGAAGAATGTGTATTCTGATTTTGTGGGGTGGAAGACTCTGTAAACATCTGTTAAGTTCGTTTGTTCAAGAGTTCAATTGAGTTCTAGTATTTTATTACTTATTTTTTGTCTAGTTGGTCTACCTATTTGTGACAGTGGGGTGTTGAGGTCCCCCACTATAATTATATTAGTGCATATATGACTTTTCATGTCCGTTAGTATTTGTTTTATATAGTTGGGTGCACTAGTGTTTGGTGCATAGATATTTATGATTGTCATGTCTTCCTCTTGGATTCTTCCCTTTACAAGGATGTAGTTTCCTTCTTCATCTCTCTTAATCAGTGTTGGTTTGAAATCTACTTGATCTGCAAAGAGGATAGTTACTCCTGCTTTTTTTCAGGTTCCTGTCGCATGGAGTATTGTTTTCCACCCTTTATCTTTCAGTCTATGAATTTTGTTTTGAATTAAGTGTGTTTCTTGTATGCAGCATATTGTTGGATTTTGCTTCTTGACCCATTCTGCCAGTCTATTTCTTTTGATTGGTGAATTGAGACCATTAACGTTGATGGTTATAACTGAAAAGTATCGACTTATCATTGCCATGACTTTTTCTTTTTATTGGGTTCTCCCCCTTTACATTTAATTTTTTGTCGTGCCAGATGGGTTCATTCTGCTTTGCTTACTGGGGTTGTGATCCTCAATATCTGTTCATAGGATATTGTATAAAATTTTTTGGAGTGCTGGTTTGGTATTCACGAAGTTCCTCAGGTGCTCTTTGTCATGAAATACCTTATTTCACCATCCATTTTGAAAGATAATTTTGCAGGGTACATCAATCTGCATTGGAGGCTGTTTTCTTTTAAGGCTTGGACTATGTCACTCCAAGGTCTTCTTGCCTTGATGGTTTGCATTGAGAAGTCTGCTGTGATTCTTAAGGGCTTTCCTTCAAAGCCCTTGACAAAACTCAATATCCATTCATGATAAAAAGATACCCTGAAGAAAATAAATATAGAATGACCTTATCAAAATCTGAAAAAGCCATTTTTGGAGGAAAGCTGAAATCTTTCCATCTAAAATCAGGAACAAGTCAACGATTCCCACTACTACTATTCTTGTTCAAAAGAGTACTTGGAACATTAACCAGAACAATCAGGTAAGACAAAGAAATAAAGAGAGATATGTTTAGCAAAAGAAGAAGTCAAATTTCATATATTTGCAGATGACATGATTCTCTATAAAGAAGATCTCTCCAAAATTCTACCAAAATACTCTTTGAATTAATAAACAAATTCAATCATGTAGCAGAACAGAAATTCAACACACAAAGAGTATTACTGTTCACCAACAGTGAACTCACTGTGAAAGAAATTAGAAAAACAGCACTCCTCATGACAGGATTAAAAAAAATTAAACATTTATGAATAAACACAACCAAATAAGTGAAACACTTCTCTAAGGAAAACTACAGTACTCTGAAAAAAGAGCTCCAAAAGAACATCAGAAATTGGAAATACATCCCATTTTCTGGGATAAGCAGAATAAATATTGTCAAAATTTCCATACAGTCAAAATTGATAAAGGGATTAAATGCAATCCCAATAAAATTACCAGTAGCATTCCTCACAGAACTAGAGAAAACTATCCTAAAATTCACATAGTGGCAAAAGCAATGTATTTCTTATGATACCAAAAATAAACCCAAAGTATAATTAATTAAATGGCAAAAAATACATGAAAAAATGTTCAACATTGTTGGCTATTAGAGATATGCAAATTGAAAAAACACTGAATTTCCACTTTACTTTGAACAGAATGGCTATCATAAAGAAATCAAATAATAACTCATGCTGGTAAGGGTGGAGGGGAAAAATTGTTGGTGGGAATGCAAACTAGTATAACCACTATGGAAGTCAATATAGAGATTCTCAGAAGACTAAAAATAGAAATTCCATTCGACCAAGCTATTTCACTTCTAGGTATCTTCCCCCTAAAATTAAAGACATCATATTACAGTGATATGTGAATATCCATGTTTAAAGAAGCACAACTCATAATAGTTAAATCTGAAAGTCGCCTATATGTACTTTAACAAATGAATGGATAAAGAAAATGTGGCATTTATACACAATGGAGTGCTAGTCTGTCATCAAGGAAGACAAATTTGAGCAATTTGTAGGAAAATGGATGCACCTTGAAACCATAACATTAACTGAAGTAACTCAGAAATGCAAGCTTAAATACTGCATAGTTTCTTTTATATGAGGAAACCCCAAACATAAATAATTAAAGAACAAAATAAAAGATCAATAATAGAAAATAAGGAGATGAGTATTTTGCAAAGGGAAGCAGACCAAGAGAAGAAGGGAGTGGGACGGAGAGGATAGAAGGGGATGAATAAAAGTATTAAAATATGATATTACATATACCAATTCCCCAGAGGCAATATAATGGTTATGTACTATAAATATGTAGCAATAAAAATAAAAGTACAAGTATTAAGATATGTTATTGCATACACCAATTTCCCAGAGGCAACATAATCATTATGTATTATAAATATGTAGCAATAAAAATAAAAATACAAAAAAGGGAAGTGTTCTGAAAGTTGTAGACCCAGAATGGTTTAGCAAGTATAACACTTACAAGATATAAAATACCACAAGAGGAAACTCTTTGAGAAAATTATAAAAAATAAATGTTTTCATTGACATCTTCATAAGATTGAACCAATCCAGTGGAGAGTTAAGTATTAAAATGGTAACTTATCTTTCATATAACACTTGTTTTTCAGTTTCTTTAGCAAAGAGAGGAAAATAATTTTATTACTCAGCTACTCACATCTATTTTCATTCTTCCTTAAACTTATAATCTATTTCATGAGAATTTATCTACTTAATAGACAGAAATAGTTCAAAATTATTAATGTAATATAACAAACTAGAAGTTTGGGATATAGCTTTCAATGACACAGCTCTTGCTTGGCATATTCTGGAGCTGGGTTTAGTGCCCAATACTACCAAATTAAAAGGAAATTACAGTATGCCCAAAAATTTACACAAATGAAGCATGATAGTTTTCATTAATTAAATCCTGCAAAGCACATAACATGTCTTCCCAGTGTAAGAATAGCATAGGAAAGCATTTGCTTCCTTCTGCTATTGTAAAATAATCACTCTCATCAATACTCTTGACATGACAGGTATGTTCCTGGTTCAGAGAAAGGGTGATTTCAAGTGAATTCTTGTCTGTTTTTACTACAATAAGAAATAGTCTCATATTGAATGTACAGAATTTTCAATATGTGTTGAAAGTGTTATTTCACCTATAAAGACTTTGAATTCATTTCAGGCCTTTCCCAGCAGTAGGATGACATTTCAGTACATTCAAATCCTCCTTAGAAGAAACTCAACAGGTAACCATGCTTGACAGAGATTACAAAATTTAATTTAAGATAAGGTTTACATCTCTTGTCTAGCCAAATGTTCACAATTATTTAAGGTTAGACATAAAAGAAACTTATAGTATACTTTATTCAAGATAGTCAAACTTAAAAATATTGGTCTTTTTTTACATAAAAATTTCCATGCAATTTTCATAATAAAACACACAAAAATATTAGTATTATTTATATGTTTAATTTTTATAATTTTTTATAAAGTCACTGAGTAAAAACAGATAACCTTTTCAGAAGCAAGCATTAGAAATTATGTGATGATGCTCCATATAGTTCATTAAAAAAATATTTGTAGAAGCATATTTTAAAGATAAATTTTGGAAAAGTCTCAGAATATTTTTCAATTAAAAATAATGGCAAGTAATGCTTTCTTTTGGAATCAACACATACAAGATAATTTGGTAACAGTAATTGATTTATGGAGGGGCTCCAGTTGTATGATAATTGGAAAAATTCATATTTAAGTAAGCATGTTCCTTTGTTTTGCTTTTCTACTATTTTATATGTAGGTATGTGTGTATGAATGTATGCTTTTAAGTTTGCCAAAAGTACCTACATGAAATCCTAGAGTTAAGTAGAATTTGTTTGCAAAAGAATTGGTTTTGTCCTCCATAGTGTTAAAAAAAAAGAAAGAAATATTAACTAAGAGGCAGATAAACATCTCCAGCTAAGTTATTCCACAATCCACTGGTAAAGAAATAATTAGACCATAAATGGCTTTGTTCTTCCAATTTATTGTTATTATCGATATTGTTGCTGTTTTTACTATTACGGTAAAGATAAAACATCCAGAAATAATAGCATCCTCAAATATTAGCACGGGAAAGGGCTTTGGCCATAAATGCTGACACCATCATTTCCAGAGCGTGTGAGGTGACGCTTGAGATCTGCCCCAAGCCCCATAAGTTGTTAGTAGTAAGAACTTAATTTTTATGACCATCTGTCTGATTTTTTTTCCTTTGTCTGATTGCCTCTCAGTTCAACAGTAGCCTTCTTAAGAAATAGTGGAAACAAAGAGATATTGTCTAAAACCATTGCACTTAATTTTTGATAGAATAAAACTCTTATCAATGAAAAGTGTCAAGTGCAGATCTGGCTAAGCAAAAAAGAGAGTTCTGATATAGTCTTTCCTACAACTTACCATTATATTCTTCTGAGATTAGAAAGTAACGTAACCATTGCATATATATACTTTCCAGATTAGGCCTAGATTCTTATCATAACCTTTTTACTCAATTTATTATATAGCTGTTGTTTAGAGGATAGGATACTTTTTTTTTTTTTTGCTTAAATTCTTTTGTTGGTTGATTTTAGGTGTACAATATGTTTACATTTAGCATTGGGTACTTGTACCTGTACATGACATATCTTGCTAGGATGCTATGTTAAATGCAGGATGAATGAATTATTGCTTCAGAGTTGCAGGTGTCAATTTATTTTCCCTACTACTGAACTTCAGGATAGCTATCCTCTGAGAAAAATGTACTCCATATGTAAAGAATTTTCCGTTGTACTTTAAGATGTTGGCTTTGTGATTCATCCAAGACTTCTATTTTCTGTGAATTCAGCCTGAAACCACCACAAACACCTCTTAAGTATCCCGCAGCACTACTGAATTTGCAGTCAAAGTGGAAATATGATTCCTTTTCTGGGTTTGAACACCAAAAGGAAAATTCATAAAGTAAAAATAACATTCTGATTTGGCTTCTTTAATAAATGAAAGTTATGCATATTGAGTTTGTAATTGAAATATTTTCTGTCATTTTGGGGATTTTAAATGTTAGATAATTTATATTCACTTTCTTACCACCAATAATAAAGCATTTCCAACTTGAAATGATTGTAGTTGTAAGATTTGTTTCATCTCATTTAGAATTCCTCAATATAAATCTTTTTCCTCTGGCTTCCTGTATGTCTTGTACTACAGTTTCACTACTGTTTTGTCTGCTTTGAGAAACATTCTATGTAAAAAAAAAAAAATATATATATATACATATATAAACATACATATAATTTATTAGCAAAAGATGTGAATAGAAGTGTATCAAATAAAATATAATATTTGGGAGAACCTAAAACTTACAGAATACGTGCAGTTTTTATGGGTATGTGATACAAAGAGGTATACATTAAAGACACGTAAATGCTTTTAGCTATCACACTTTTTTGTACCTTGCAAACTAATTCCACTAGGCCAAGGCTTCCATGAAACATTTCTAATCAAGTTCTGAAAGGTATGATAAATAAAATTGGTTTTACTGTTTCAATTGAAGATCTTTTATCTCTATAGACTGGTATTAAAATACATGAAAATCATACCTCAAATTTTTCATGACCTCCCATTATTGAGCTTTCTGTATAAATAAAACATGAACCTGATTGAATACAATGTCCTAGGGAAGGTCTCGAGTCTCAAAAGGAAGCGAAACTGTTTCCTTTTACTTAATGTCTTTTCCTGTAAAGATCATATACATTGTATTGTGATTATTAGATAGACAGTTCAGTTAATTTTATTTGAATACTTGTTCGTACAAATCAGATAATTTCTCTGCTAGGTTTGAGTCAAAATGAACACATTAAAGTATCTTTGAGTATATTGTTTGTAGTAGAGAATAATAAGAGAGCCATCAATATACACCAACTTCTAATATTTTATGCTCAGTCTTTGTTTAAATTGCTAATTTCTGGAGTCTTTAAAATTCACCATTCTGAGAATTATCATGTGAAGGGTTGGTTATAAATATATTGAAAATTTGAATGGATTAAAAATCTTTTTCTCATATGTTGTCACAAAATTTTAGAGGAAAAAAAAATCCATCTTTTATTACACATTTTCCCTATAAAAGATATAATCATCTAGCCAAAGAACAGTATTACTATTAATTGATTGAATTTCATGCTTGACTTGTTTCACTATACATGAAACATGGGCAAGAGAAACCTAGAGAAACAAGAATTAAAACTCAGTCTAATGCCCCTACTTCCAATTTTATTTTTCAAATGATGCCAATTTTTTAAATTGACTTTTGATTTCCTTGGTGTTTCCAAGTTTCTACAGTTCCTCTGGCCATTGGGAACTTTGAAGTGCCTCCTCCAATCTATTGTCCACTTCTTAGGGAGGACCAACTTCACTATTTTTGAAAAAACAAAAAGTGTTTTAACACTCATGGTCCACTTAGATGCATGAACTGGTTTCTTGGTGACATACTTTTATAGCTTTGTAATTTTGTTTGATGCAGGTTCAATTATGCAATATATTCAAAACTTTCTAGCTCTGGAACATTAAAAAATGCTCTTCTCTATTTCCTAGAACAGAATTGATAAATGTTAACAGGACTATTTTTATATAAAAAATTTAGAATTTGGTCATGATGGTGTATACCTATAATGCCAGAACTCAGAAGGCTGAGACAAGAGAATTTTATAAGTTCCAGGCTGGCCTGGGCTACATAGTGAGGTAAAGGCCACCCCAAATTACATAGGGAGACCCTGTCTAAAAGAAATAACAACAAAATCAGAAAAGTCATACACATTGCAGGATTTTACCTTTGTCATAGCTATATAATTTATTTTTAAAGACAAATAAAGGATATACTTAAGAAAACAATGATAGGATATTAACCACTTTGCTTTCTTTAAGATAGAAGCTATGTACATGTAGTCCTTGCTCCACTGACAGCCTTCAGAGGACTTGCCAAAATAGAATTATATTTTCACTTTGGGGGCCTAGTACTCACTAATGCTCATGTCCCTAAATGAGATCACATCAAAATCTGCACTGACAATTATGTTGTTTCGTACCTTCTGTTAAAAAGAGTTTATCTTGGGGCTGGGGATTTAGCTCAGTGGTGCCACACCTGCCTCACAAGTGCAAGGTCCTGAATTCAATCCCTGGTACCGGAAAAAAAGATTTTTAAAAAGTTTATTTTGAAGTCCCACTGGCAGCATACAGTTGTATCTCTTCTCATGACACTCCTTTCTCCCTTTGAGAAGTTTAGTGATCTTGTTCAGGTTGGGAAGAAAAGGCAAAACTTGAAAGTCAGCTAGATTCTTATCCCAGCTCTTCCACTTACTAGACACTTGCAGGTCAGTCTTGAGTTCTGCTAAGTCTCTAATCCTTTCTCTTTAAAGTAGATTTAGTGCTCAGTTGTGGTACAATGAGGGGAAATTACAGTCCAGTTTTTCTCAGATGATTAAGTGCATAAGAATCACTGGGTGAATTCTCATTATCATGATCTAGGGAAAGACTTGATTGTACTGTTAATCAGACCACAGTTGACCCCAATACTGTTGGGTCATGGATCACTCTTTGATCAGCAAAATTATAATTGAGAGACTAAACGTATGAATGGACAATGACCAACCATATCAAAAAAGAAAACTCTGATCCACAACCTGCAACAATCTCCTAATCTCCCCAGAAAGCCAGCTCATTTCTGCAATAACTAGCTTAGAAAGTCAATGGGTTATAAGCCAGAACTCTAAGAAGTAATAATGTAGGAAGAAAAAAATAATTTATGTAGCAATTAGACCCAGAAGGACAGAACTTGATTAATTACTGATAGCTTCCCTAATTTTTCCCGAGTTCCAACTTAAATTCTACCAGAGAAAGACAAATATATATATACCTAACCTAGCATATATGATGCTCTAATTATAGCCTTTCCATCTACAATTTCCCTAGGCTAAGAATTTCTAATCTGAGCTAATTTAAAGGATCTCTCTTTCTCTTCCTCTTTCATTCTTTCTCTCTCTCTTTCTTTCTTTCTTTCTTTCTTTCTTTCTTTCTTTCTTTCTTTCTTTCTTTCTTTCTTTCTTTCTCTCCTCTTTCATCCTTTGTTAATATAAAGATTTCCAAGTCCTGTACTTGCCTTTGAGTCTCTTTCAAATGTAAGTGATGATTGCTAAAGGTCTCACTATATATTTGAATAAGTAGTAGCACTTACTGATTCTCATTTAGGCAGTCTTTGTATATTTCCACATAAATGATTTATTTATTAAAACTGACCAAAATTTAGTGAGGAGCCAAGATATTGCAGCATTGGGCCTTTAGAAGAGCTAAGTATTTCTGTTTTCACACCACAAATGGTCATCATCCTCCAGCCTCCACCACCAACTCTTCCAAAAACCTATTTACTGGTCTCGCCAAATTTACATACATGCTGTTCCCTCTCCTTTCCATACTAGTATCTTCTCATGAGTTGAATTAAGTTTGCCACCCACCCTCCTTTGACTTTATCATCTTCCTTCATGCAATTACCAGTGAACTGTTTTTCTTCCCTTTTCCACCCAGGGGAAGGACAGATCATTTTTCATTAGCGAGCTCCTCAGTTCATCTCTTCCTTATCTTGCTACTATGTTCTTGCTCATAGTAAAATGTCACATTTAGGTTTCAACTTATAGCAAAGGTAAGGGAAAAGCTTCCTGTTTGCCAAATCATATGCTCTATCCCACTTTCCTAATGACAGGTATATTTTAATTTCTGTCACTTTCTAAAAATAAAAAAATTAAGAGTCATGCTGCTTAACTCTACTATTTTCCCTTATTTATGTCTCCCTTGGGGATTGCACTTGGAGGAGAAGTGGCTGGGGTGTGGGAGGATTTGAATATTCTCTGCTTTTATTTAGCCTTTTAGCCTAGTCTCCTCCAACAGCATTCCAATCTCATATTCTTTCTCCTATTGATGATTTATAACATAGTTGAACATAAACATAAGTACTCCAGATCTATATGGAAGAAGAAATATCAACATCTTCCAAAGAGGAAGAGAAAGGAGAGGGTGAGTCACATTTTTGACAGTCTAAAGCCAAATGCACATGCCATGACCCACACTGGCATTTAAAATTGTACTTGGCAAAGTAAAAAGAACAGTTTACAAGGCATATCTTAAATGTAAATACTACTGGAAAAATTTGGTGAGCATCTGAATTAGAAATATACATACTTTTACATGCTTTCAAAGAAAAAATAACAAAAAAGTTGAAAGCCTTTGCTTCTCCCAAGCATTGTTGAATAATTTAAGATTTTTATTATATTTTAATAGAATTTTGATAATATTTTATTATCTTATGTGGTCAGAAATATAGCTCATAGCATTTGCCTTGTGAATGCTTTTCAGTCACCATGATTTTCCTGTTCAGTATTTACTAAATAGAAGATCTGTGATTTTTCCAAAGAATGTCTCCCTATTTTCTTAATTATATCAGTAAAATAAAAGCATTTTACTTGAAAGCACAATTAAGAAGAGGATTGACATGGATGTAGAACTTTTGTCAAAGTGTAATTACCTGGGCTTCCCTGAAGAAGCAATTTCTGACTCAGGTGTTCTGGAGTAAGGGCCTTGAAACTGTATTGATGAAAAGTTCATAAATGATTCCAGTGCCTCCACAGTTTGGTTTAGGAGTCACAATCAAATTTATGTCAATTAGCATGATTAAAATGCTTCTGGGTTGGAAACTCCTGCAGATTTTTTTTCACAAATCAGAGTAATTTAATTCAACCCAGTATCACTGAATGAATATGTATTCTGTGCCAGGCACTGTGATGTGCCCAGCAGATACAAAAGGGAACACTACAGGTTCTAGTCCTAAATTTGTTAAGATACTAGAGAGAGAAGGATGAGGATAGACAGAGAAACCAACAGTGACACAGAGAAAAGAAGAAGGAAAAAGGGTAAGGAGAAAGGTGAAGAAATGAAAGAGATGAATTGACATTCTTCAGAATGTGGCAAGAAGGATGAAAATCAATTCATATGGATTCATAAAGGAAGGAGAGAAGAAGAAAGTATAGAAAAAAAGACAATTTTGAATCTGCCTGGAGAGGGGGGTTTCTAAAATATATGTTAGACCCTGGTACCAATAAAATAAAATAAAATATATATTAGAATGATTCCCAACCACCATTGTGTTGAGGGATATGTAGAAGCAATTGTGGTTGTGGCTGTGATTGGCATTTAGAAACCATGGAGTGCTCCTGCATAAAGTGCCTGAAGAGTCCCTTTGAGAAAGTCTGCATTAAGTAAATGAAATAGAAAAAAAAATCCTCAAGAGAAAGGAAATATGAGATTAAAACATTGGTTTGGATTATTATTGTGGTACCCCTTTAAACAAGAAAAAATATAAAAAATAAGTAGGTTGTATGAAGGGTTTCATACAACACAGTTTTACAAGTCTGATAATAAAATAAATGTCATTGATTCATTTTTGAGATTTGAAATTAATACTACTGGCAGGGAAAACACCAAAATAGTATCAAGTTTCATTTGTTACAAAGCAGCATATGACAGTATCTTGCCTGTAGACACTTATACTGAGGTTTAAACTTAGCTGTAGAATCTACTGTTTCATAAATTGAATCTTCTCAATATTCTTAAAACATTATTTTTTTTAAGATTTTCCCCTAAATCTGTAGCATTTCTGAAATATTTTTTTATTCAACTATATTTGAAACTATTGTTTGTCTTTTATTTTCAACCCTGTTTACAGAATCCTTAAACAAAACAGTTAATTAATGGTTTTCCCCTGAACAGAAAATCCTGGTGATAAGCTCAGAATCTATGCAGCCATCTAACTAATGAGCACATATATTCCACTAGAAACAGAACTTAGAGAAAATAAGAAAAAAATGTTACCTAAATATTTAAGAATAGCTCCTATAATATAGAATAAATCCATTTATTTTTAACATGTATCAATTTCATATATTAAAGTGGATCAGTATGACATATCCATATATGCATATAGTGTGCATTGACTGAATCCAATGAGTAAATCATTTTAAAACTGCATCTATCTATACTCCTGAATATAATTTCTTGCATCATCCTTGAAAGGATTTATCTGTTTCTCCATACTTAAGAATTCCCTTTTGATTATACAGTGTGGTACCTCAATTCACAAATTTGGTTCATTGAATGATTTGGGGGAAAATGGCTATGTTTGTGTTCATTTGGATAAGATTGCCACAGTCATGTTCATCCATCACCTGATGCAGAGTTTGTGAATGGAAGCAAAGTTTTCCTGAATGCTTCTGTTTGTGAAAGAATTGTTCACAAACAGAAGCATTTGTAAACTGACGTATTACTGTACCTGCCTTAGTACGAGCACCTGAATGAAATTCTGGGTTTTACTATTTTTTAAAGTTTCAAATAAGCAGTTCATTACAAATATACTGAACTACTGATATTAAATATTTTAAATTATTTAGATTTTCCTATGACATTACATCAGTCCTGTGTCTATTACATGAGAATATTTTCCCCATGATAGTATTTGAACTACGTATCTGTTTTCTAATAAAGAAACTATAAGAGCATATATTAGCCACTTTTCCATTTCTGGGCCAAAATACTTGAGACATGCATCCTAAAAGAGAAGAGTTTGTTTTGGTTCATGGATTCAGAAGGTTCAGTCCATGCTTCGTAGGCTCCTACACAGAAACAGCATGTAGGAAGGGTGAATGAAGAACAGCTGTTCACCCCATCACAGCCAGGAAGTAAAAAGAGAAGAGGGTCAGGGATAAGAATATATCCTTCCAGACCACACCCCCAGTAACCCAAGTCTTCTGACTAGGCCTACCTACTACCGGTACATGAAGATATGAACTCATCAGTGGTTAATCCACTGATGAGTATAAAACCCTACAGTCCAATCACCTTCTAAAATTCCCACATCAGAAAACATGGGCTTTTTGAGGTATATTAAGAGTCTAACCCATAGCAGCATTTTGAAACATTTAGTTAAATACCAGAAGGATTCAGAACCTCTGAGGTTCTGATTCTGAGCTTATGTTCCTCATCATTCTGTTTAGGTTATTCTACCAAGACAGAATTTAGTGTTAAATTTTCCTAGTTTCACTAAGATTAACAGCAATATATTATTTCAGTCTTGTCTATTTATGATTGGATACATCCCTTAGTGGTTTGTGTGGTAGGCATGAGCCTGGGTCCAGTTATCTTTCTGTGGAGATGAATTGCTGTGATGTTACATGGCTGCTATGAATAAGTTAATATTTGTTTAAATTATTCACCATGTTCATCCAAAGACCAGCTTTTAAAACCAAACCACCTTTCCCTTAATCATTTCATGTCTATCCTAAACCATAGGGAGACTCTGATCAAAGGAGTGATGGAAGTGAATGTGATGAGAAAGCGACCTTGGAAAAACAGTTCCTAGGCTTCTGGAATGGATAGTTAAAGTTTAGAAGGGATCTGCAGGGCAACAATCTTCAGAATTAAAAGCAAGATATTTTCAGAGATGTTTATTTTCACCATTGTATCCCCTCTGATCTGGTAAGATTGCTTAACCTAGGTCAACATCTGTTATGCAACAAACCATCCCATTCCTTCCTGGGCCCTGACCAAAACTCCTACACCAGTGTTGCAAATATTTTTCTTCTACATTTTTAATCTCATGTCCTTGTGTTACAAATAAATAAACACAGAGGTCTCAGCTTGTTGCTGTTTTCCTGAAGCTCTCTTATGCTGAAGGAGCAGCCTCTCTGAGCCTCTTGGTGACTGAACTAGAGTCTTATCTCCAAGTAATCGTTCATCCTCTGTGCCACCACTGTCACACACTGTGACAATAAGCCATAGAACATTCCATGTCTTCTTATATTGTCCCAACCCCTCTTCATAGATTTCACTATTTGTTCCACGAGAGAAACTCAGGATATGCATCCATTCCATCCAGGCAGACCAGAGGTTTAGAGTGGATATCTAATTTGACTCTTCTAAATATGAAATAAATTTACTTGGAAGAATAGTAGAAATTTAAGACTTCCATTTATTTATTTTTTTTCCTCTAAATTACAAATAATTTGGCCCAAAGTTTCATATATTAACTCTAAATCTGACCTTGGATTGGCTGTTAGCTTAGCAGGAATTAGGCTGAAACTATACAAGGGTCACACAAAGGCCATTTTCATTTATGTGGTATAATACAAAGAACATGTTTTACTGATGGAAGATCAAAGTACAGTCATCCTGCATGCATTCTATTTTCTCAGCACTTTTTGGAGTAGAGAGCAAATATGAAAATTTAAACTTTGAATAACATAGATGGTTGGGATCAAGTTAACTATGCCAATTATTGTGTCATTTTCAGGTAAAGAATTCATTTTTCTAAACCTTTTTTTTCTTTCTTCTTTATTTCCTTATAACATAGTCAATAATATTACTACCATGTAAGATTTTATGATTAATAAGATAAATGGTCTATCTTAAATATTATATTAGACAATTCTCCTGTCATTAGATGAGGTCTTCCTCTCTGAGGTTCATCATAGTTGTCAGTATTAGCAAGAACAGAAAATAGACCTAGACTCTTAGACATAATTTAATTTAATATGTAGCATTTCTTTGGAGATAAACATACTAAGAGAGATGCACAAATTGTATATACAAAAATTAAGTATCCTCAAAAACACACAATAATTTCTTTCTCTTGACAGGGAACTTACCAGACATGTAATTATTTATGCTATAATTATGTTTATATTATTTAAGGAAACACTGATGTCAAACCAATAAATCTGTGTGCAAATGGGAAAAAAACACAGTTTAAAATCTATTAATTTACAATGTAACCTCATATAGAATTTATGATTCTTTTATGCATTTTCATTAGTTGCAGATTTTTCTAAATGCCTGAGAGTTGTGAGTTAGTTTATGATCTATTAGAAATAAATATATTTTATTACTAGCTTAAAGACTGGGGAACTTCTTAGTAAAAATATTTTCATTTATGCCATAGATTTTCATGAATTTTCTTTTAATGACCTTATAAGCACAATAAGTTATCTATTTTATGTATTATGTAGTTATATAGCAATCATTAAATGGCCTAAACAAAATTATACTTTGTCACAATGAAATACTGTGAATAAAAATTTATCATTTATCTTGAACAATAGCTATGCACCATCATTAGCACCTTCAACAGAGTATAGGGTAGATTAAACTATGTTTCTGTTGCCCAGGTTGAAGGTTTACTTTTTCATCAACACATCTCTTTCTGTTCTGCATTGTTTTTCCTGATTATATTCAAATTAAAATTTTTCTAAATAAAAGAGAGTAGTTAAATATTAAAATGAAGTAAAATATTTCTGTTAAATGATATCAGAAAATAGGAACACAATAAGAATTTTATCATGATTTTAGTTCTGGGCCACAAGTACGTTGTGTCATACAATTTAGCACTGGTAGATGGGCTAAGAGACAGACTTAATTTTATGATTCCAAATGGGAGTGATTCCTAGCAAAAAATCATTAAATCCATAAAGTTTTTGATGAAGAAATGAATACATTTGCAGATTCTTAATATAAGTGTGAAAATGGTAAACTGTTGTTACTGGTTACTGGAAAAGAACCTTATTTATCTAAAATAATATTGGAATGCAATTAAATGGATAAATTAGTAGAATTTGAGTGATCTTTTTTATAAAAATATTCTAATAACCAATGAAAATTATTGTTAAAAGACTTTAGTGATTTTCAAAATTTTTTCTAATGTAGCATGACTGGGACATTACAGAAAATTGTAATGACTGTTATCCAGAAAAAATTTTGATTTAATTAATTGGGGTGCAAACTCTACAGCAGTAGTTTTAGAAGATCTCAGAAAAATGAGAACAAGAAACCAGGATCAGAAACCACAGTTTAAGAATTATTGTATATTAGACTAATTTATTAGGTCCTATTGACTGTGTACAGTACTTACTTAGCTCTTCCATGACTGTAAAGTTGGGACAATATTTTATAAAAACAGTAGAATTTGGGAAAGCAGTATAGTTTTACTTTTTTTATTTTTTATTTTTATTTTTTATTTTTGGTACTGGGGATCGAACTCAGGACTTTGCACTTGCAAGACAGGTGATGGCACCACTGAGCTAAATCCCCAGCCTTATAGTTTTATTTTAATAATGCAAAAAAACTAGATTTTTCTGAGGTGTATGATAGATTACTTTCTGTTTTTCAAAGTTATTTTGGTGAGGTTTCTGCTCTGTCATGGATCAAATATCTCTTTTAAAATCTTTACTATTAAATGTGTTATTAAAGAGAAAAACTGACACCCAAATTAACAAATGCATTATTTTCCATTAGAAAACTAAATCCTATGGAAAATTTGCTACTCTCCATGAATAAAAGTCCTATGGATTAATTTATTTTTAAAATCAGAGGGATAAAAAGAACTATAATGAGTTTTTACATTGGCTATTAAATGACCTTAGAGAGAATTTTTCATTTCCTGCTTATTTTTTTCTATTAGAATAGTAATAGTAATCGTTTCCTAATTCTAAATAATCCTGCTTGTAAAATTACTTCTCCAGATAATTTAGTGGTTGAGATTCACTATATATAATATATATAATATATATATTATACATATATATATTATATATTATATATAAATAGTAAATGTCTAGTATATATAGTGCATATATATATATATATATACTAGAGAGAGTAAATATAGAATATGGAGTTCATTTTAGATAAATAACTCAGTTTCTACATACTTTATACATAGTATATCAGATATATTTACACCCCCAAATATCTCTGCTAAAGGAAATCAATCAGCAGTGTGTGCCTAAATTAGACTTCATTATATGCTTTACCTACAGTTTATAGGAGTTATGGCTTAAATTAAGACATTTCTCTTTTCTTTTTTGGTAGTGAGTAATGAAGAAGACATAAAGGATAATTGGACTTATTTCCACAGATATGCTGTCTGGATTTTCAGTAACATCTGGGCCTTTGCTTCCTTGATGAAATAAACTGCTTCTAATGCCTGACTGTGTGAAATGAATTGATGAAAAAATGACTGTACGTAAGCACTACTCAGTGACTAATGACACTAGTGACTTTAATGTTAGTGATACTTGAAGGAATAAGGCTGTATCAACATGTCTCCCTTTACTTCCCAATAAACTATGTGCTCATAATCTCTAGGTAGCCTCCAATTTACCCACAAGCTGCAACTAGGGTATATTCACATTGAAAAAGGCATGAAATACTACAATGCTACATATCATCATACCAGGAAAAATCTGCTATGCTTAAATTTTATAATTTGTTTAATCCACTCTTATGTAGTCCATTAATTTTGTGCCATTTAGACTCTGATGCTTTAAAAATAAGTTTCTGATCCTACTCTCTTCACTCCCCCCTATGTTTATAACCTGTGAGGTAATAAATCCATATGTCAATCACAAATTTGTCTGATTCTTAACAAATGAAACTATTTCCTCTTCCAAACTCTTTGCTTTATTAGTGTAACAAGGAAATAGGGGCTGGACCTTCAGATGCCCATTGGGATAACTAAAAGCAAGATATAGCTTGGCTTCTCTGCCTTCATCTGTTTCCTTTGTTACCTTTAAACATGGAGTCAGATTCTTGTTCAGCTCTGCATATAGGCAAGTTAATCACTTATAGAGTGTGTCTAAAAACTAGTAATACACAGTTTATTAGTCCTAAATTTACCTGTCTTATCTTGTTTTCCTTCAAGACTGAAGATACCAAGCTGAAATTAGTAACATGATTTTCAGGATGCAGGAATATCTAGTTGACAGTTTTCACAGTATCCCTTCCAAATCCCCTGGAATGATGTCTGAAGCTCTCCTGTCATTGACCTAAACTTTCAGTCAATTTAGATTCCAGAAAAAAATGGACCCCCCCATTTTCATTTCTCATCTCACTTCTATTAAAATAATTAACAAACTTACCTCTCAAGGCTGTTGTGAGATTATGTGGAAAATAGGCAGAATGTGCCTATGTAGGTCTTCCTTTGAAAATAAGTAAGTATCCCATTTTCATTTATTTTAAAATTTTCCAAAGAAAATTCTAAATCCTAAGCTTGTATTGATGCTTGTACATCTAAATGACTGTGGTTACCTTAATGAACAACACATGTTCAAGAAAATACTTTGACTACTTGGTGTCATCAGTCAATGATGACTTCAATGGACTACATTTTCATTGACCTGAAACTGTTACTACAGCCAAGACTCCAGAAGAATTCCAGGCAAACAAAAGTTACAATCAAGTGCTTAATTTCTTATGAAGAAAATGATAAATTCTTGGCCATAGAAGAGAGCATTTTCAGAAATATCCATTCTCTGTGCAGTTAAATTGCCAGTAATAATTCTTTTGAATTGACTTACAGAACTTAACTAAAGTCATTCAGCTGTCATTGGTGTGGATAACCCATGCTAAGAGCAAAGAAAGGACTCAAGGAGGAAGCCGGCATTAGATTTAGTACCTGACTGAAGAAAGTAGTGTTTCCTGGACCTATTTTTGAGGTGAACTAATTAAGATATATTATCTATTCAAAAAGTGTCTCGCTAATGTCATTGTCTGGAACTGATCTCAAATCATAGATTTGTAATAAAATCCGAAATAGAAGGTGTAGGCTCTGGCTGCAGAATACACCCTGGCATGATATGACCATCTCAGCCTCTGGTTAGTAAATTACTTTAGCAGAAAAATCTGTCTTTTATTGACAAATGGTCTAGCTACTTTCTCTGTAAGACTGGGTGATGAGCAATTTTGGGAAACATAGTTTGTATTCATTCCATAAGTATGGAAATTTATTGAGAAGTCCTTTAATCCAGGTGCTGTTATGGCTCAAATATTCTTACAAGGAGAATCAAATGTTTCCCTTTATATCTTTTCTTCAAAAGCGTGAGTAAACTTGAGAGGTTAAATTTTAAAAATGATTTTGTTTCAGTTTAGTAATATAAAAACATGGAAGAAACAAATCTATTGTGGGGCTATATGAAAATAAATTTTAAAATTAGATTTCTCAACTTTTGAGAACGTATTTTTCAAATAATAGCAACTAAAGCTGGGAAATTACAGAAGAATTAATAATGTTAGATGGTTTTACTTGGAATTGCTTAAGCTAAATAAAAATAATAAAAAATCCACTTAAATAAAAATATTAGTATTTGAAAAAATCTTTAATATTCATTGAATCTTATTCACAATATAGGCTAGGATACAATAGTGTGAGGTCTGAGCAGTTTCAGAAACTAGTCCATGTTATATAAATTCCTCAAATCCCTGTCTACCTGCTTTGTCTAGTGGTTCTTTCTCACACACCAAGGTTTATCTCCACTTTTATCAAAAAGTTCATAGAATACTATCACCAGATAATGGTTATGTGAGAGATAAGGCAACAAAGGTGGGCAGTATAAAATTGTGCATAGTTTACAATGATAAGCTGAATAGCTGGAATTTCATTCAGCAATAGCAGGTATACACAGCTGCTACTGTTTAGATCTAGATTGTCCCCCAAAAACCTCACATGGGACTTTTCAAATGGGATTGGATTATGGAGGCATTATAGTGCATTTGGTATTAGGAAATGGGGGCTTGTCAGAAGAGTTAGATCACTGGCAGGCAGGACCTGGATGAATATATTTCCTTCCCCAGCTCCTCTTTTCTCTGCTTCCTGACTGCCATGACATAAAAAGATTTCTTTTATGGCAAATCTTTTCACTATTCTATTTCTGTTTTTGAGCCTGCTGGCCTTGGACTGAAACTGTGACTCAAACCTCACCTCCGTTAAGTTGTAGCTATTTGGTATTGTGTCTTAGCAATGAGGAAAGTGACAAAGACAGATTTGATACTAGGGAAGCAGGATAAATACTATGATTACACTTGACAATGTGGTTTAGAAGCCTTTGAAATTTGGCCATGGCAGGAGTTTGGGATTGTTTGAAGATGTTAGCCAGAGAAGACGTGGAATACGGTTAAGTAGAGTGAGGATTGGTGAAGGATTCTGGCTGGAGTTCAGATGACAAAATTGCTACATAAATGTACACAGTAAAGGCCAGGCTCAGGAGGTTTTATTTGGGAACAAGTGTTCCACTGGCAGTTGAACTCAAAGTTAGAAAAATTTTCCATGTTTTGCCTATGTCCTGAGGCTTTGCAGGACACTGAAATTAAAGGCTGGGTACTAAGTAGTCTGACAGAAATTTCAAAGCAGCTCAAAGTTCTGGCTATGGGGTGGATATTTATGACCAATTTTAGCTACATTTATAGTAAAAATCTGGAGCAAATAGCAAAGGTAAATAATATTAAATGTTTAAAGTTTTCCCAGAAAGAAAATGCTTGCAAAATTGGGATAAAGGAAACCCTGGTTAATAAAAGATTAGCAGTAAAAATAACCTAAGTATTTTCCTGCAGAACAAAAGAAAAGATGTCTTGAGAGCATCTCAGTAATCAGCAAGACCCCAGCCTTCATTAGGTGAAAGGTGCAAAAGGGTAAAGATAAACTCTTTGAAATACTTTCCTTTGAGAAGAGTCTCAGGATGCACTACTCAATAACAGCCATCAAGGGAATTGATTCTTCAGGATTTGCTTAACAGTGCTCAACTATCCAGGCACTCAGAGGCCACACAATCCATAATCCAAGGGCACCCAGCTACTGCTTGATCTGACAGGAGATCTTGGCATCATCTACATGGGGCTGTTTTTTCAGGTATGCAGATTGTAAAAGTTGTGAGTTTCAGAGAAAGGCCTAATAGGCCAAGGAATGTGCCCCTGAGGAGTGCATGAAGCTATGAGAGTGAAACACAAACTATAGTGGAGACTCCAGAAAGTTGGAGATGCCAGGAATGTGGATTGTCTGCTTAGGAAAGCTGCAGGCAGTTAGCAGAACCACTCCAAGAAAGAGGTCATGAGATCTTCTAATGGCAATGCCATATTGGCAATACTGCCCAAGCCTTTTAGAGTTCACATCTCACCAAAAGTTGCCTAAGTCTGAACATGGAACTACAAGATATAATATTTGCCACATGGAGTTTCATCTTATTTTGGTCCCATTCCTTTCTCTTTTTAAAATTATATATATATATATATATTTGGTACTGGGGAACAAACTCAGGTCCTTGTGGTTGTGAGGCAGGCAGCAGAACCACTGAGCTACATCCCTGGCCCCATCCCATTCCTTTCTATTCTCCTATTTCTCCACTTTGGAATGGGAATGTTTATCTTGTGCCATTGTATGTTAGCAATGTTTCATTTTCACTTTCAGTTTTGCAGCTAAAAGGGTTCATAGCTAAGAATTTTCCTTGAATCTCAGAGGAGACTTTAGAATTATACTTTTCAGCAATCCTGAAACTGTTAAAACTTTGGCAACTCTTAGAGATGGACTAAATGCATTTTGCAAAAAATTATACCTATGAGTCTTTGAAGGTCAGGGACAGAATCATGTGGTTTAGATTTAGATTTTTTTCCTTAAAGCTTCATGAATTCAGCGGTGGAGCTTTCCAAAGATGATTGGATTATGGGGGTACTATAGTTGACTTGCTGCTATGAGGTAGGGGCTGCTCAGAAGAGATGGAGGTGGGTCACTCAAGGACATGACCTGGAAGGGTACATATTTCTCCCTGGCAACTCCCTTCTCCTTCTGCTTTCTGGCTGCCATGACATAAACAGGTTTTCTTCATGGTAAGCTCTTCTACCATGCTGTTTCTGCATCTGAGTCTGCTAACCATGGATTAAAACTTATGAAACTGTGAGTCAAGATAAACTTCTCCTTTAAGTATCTGATATTATGTCACAGTGATGAGGAAAGTAACTAAGACAACTACTAACAGTGTAGAATGTTCATTAGAAGGTAATCACGACTCCAACAACAGATTTAGATATGTACACTCAGGCTTTGTCCATGAAATTCAGAAGATAACTTTCCATTTATTTGACACTGTACACTGGAATAATTCATATATTTCATTCTTCCTGGATGCTACAGCTATAAGAAGACTACAAGAGAGAAAAAGAAAGATTTCTCTCTCTGGAAATAGTATGATATACTTACAGAAGGAAAAAAGTGAATTTAATTAAGCAAATCTTTTTTTCTCTCCATCTTGTTTTCTCTACTAAGACAGAAGTCATTTCTAAAAGTCAATACACTTTGAAAAATGTGTTCCAGATTAGTACTGTTTCTGACAGAGGATGGTGGGAGAATTAGTTGAAAAAGTATGAATTTGAGGCTAGATGATCTACAACAGTTTTTTAGCCTCTGGGAAGCCTTTTAAGGTTTAACATTTTGAGAGAGATAAAGAGAGAGAAGGAGAGAGAGAGAGAGAGATTTGATTATCCATATTAACCTATGAACTTACGAGAGTGGTGGAGAGGCAGCAGGAAGATGCTATATGTAAACTCTCTTAGACTAGTTTGATTAACAGCAGAGATATAAATGCTTTATTTGAATATCAATTTGTTAAGAAATACTGTATTTAATGGCAGTAGTATTGCTTTTAACTGTCTACCTTTCAGGCTCTCAAAAAAACACTGTGACCATCAAAGAAGCTGCCCCTAGAAAAGGATTCACAGTGTCTTCTTTAATATCTTAAATTAGGTTATTTTATATTCTGAAGATTATGATGACTTGGATATACATTTGAGAGTCAAACATGGATCAAATGAAGAGAAAACCTGAAATTTTTGCTTCAACTCATCTAATTTTTTTATCGTAATTTTTTATACTAAAGAAAATCTTCTTTCTAAGAAAGCAACTGTTCAAAGAAGCTCTTAATATGGAAGAGATTGCTCTTGTATCACCAGTGACTATTTCACATCCCAGAATTTTGAATATATTACTAAGGAATTGCAAAATGATTATATGAGACCTCTCCTTCTGAATAGGACATAGAAAGAAACAAAAATTGTTCCTTTTATCTTTTTTTTTGGTACTGAGGATTGAACTCAGAATCTTGTGCTTGCCAGGTAGGCGTGGCACCACTGAGCTACACTGGCCCTGTTCCTTTTATTTTAAGATGTAAAAGAAGTTGGATGTCCTTTGAAAACACATAGCTCTTATTAGAAATCTTTCAGAGAATTAAGGATGCAATGAAACTTAAACTAATTTTCAGACAAATGACAAATCCTTCACAGAAGTGAAGAATTCCACAGCTGTTCACATTTTGTAGGAAGTAGTAGAGGAGGAGGAGGAGGAGGAGGAGGAGGAGGAGGAGGAGGAGGAGGAGGTGCTTGTCATAGAAGGAGTAAGGAGAAATCAGCTAAACTTTTGACGAACTTTTAATATCTTGTGTAGGTTGGCATGAGAGATTGATTTCCAAGGAGCCTAAACCACAGAGCAAATCTGCAACCACACACCAAATCATTTCCACATGTTTGCACCTAGTGCTCAAGAGCACTATTCCAAAAAAGCTGGAGACATGCACCCTGAGGCAGGTGGAGTTTCCTTGATGTATAATATTGAAGAGAGGAGGTTGATGAAAGGAAAGCTGAGACATCCTGGGTTCTCTCAGCACACAGGCTGAAGCAATCAGGAGGAAAGTTTTGGGATATTCCAGTGTTTCATAGCAGAGCAGGAAAATATTCTTGTAAGTCTGAATGAGAATCAGGGTGAAAAGAGAAGTTCAGACTTTGAAAGCATAGATGACACTGGAGGGCAAGACTATTGGTAGCTGAGCAACAAAACAAAGCAAACAAACAAAGAACTCCAGAGAAGTATAATTTATGGTACAGAGACATGGTGGCTCAATTCTAAAGTAAAAAAAGAACTCCTAAATTTGTCAAGTGCTCAAACATCCTAAGTCATGTTGAAGGGTAAGTCTAAGTCTTCCCTGAAAAATATGTGAAGCAATTGGAGAAATGAATATGACTAAAGCTCAAATAAAGTCAGCCTAACTCAACTGTTTATCATTGATAAAGCCTTCTTTTTTTTAAATAAAAGAATGATGTTTTCTAGAAGTTGATTTTAGGTTTTGTAATAATTTATAAAAGATATCTTGCATACAAGAAACACCATGAGAACCACTAAAAATAAACCAAAAACAACAAAAAGAAAAACAAACAACAAGATAATGAGTTCTGTGGTCAACAAAAGAAAAAGTTGGGCCAGGGATTTTACTCAGTGGTTTCACCGCCTGCTGCACAAGCGCAAGGATCTGAGTTCTAACCCTGGTCCAAAAACAAAAAACAAAAACAAAAACAAAAGAAAAAGTCAATAAAAGCCGAGATAGAGATGGCCTAGTTCTTGAACAGCCAGATATTTTAAAATAGCTTGGTCAATGATATGTTGAAAAACTGTGTTGATGAACATAGCACGATAGACAATCGATTATACTTAAACATAGTAAATATTACAACAAAGTAATATGGCTATATATGGAATAAAATAATTGAATTGATGGTGAAATAAAAGGACATTTTAATTTAGATATATCATTTCTGTTTCTCTCTCTCTCCCTCTCTATCTCTCTCTTCCTATCCTACCCTCTGTCTCATCTTCCTGCAAGGTTACTTGAACCCAAATAATCCATTTTGGTTTATATTCAAGTTGAAGAGTCATCTGAAATTATTTGGGACAAGGGGTGTTTTACATTTTGGGTCTATTATTTTTTATTTTGGAACATTTGTATATGCATTACAAAATAGTTTGGGGGTGAGACTAAAGTTTAAGCATGAAATTACTTTATATTTCATATGTGCCCTGTATACACAATCTAAAGAGAATTTTATATATTATTAGTGTGCCTGTGCCTTGTCTTTGACCAGGCACATGAAGTTAGTTATGCAATTTTCCACTTGTAGTATCATGTCAATATTCAAAAAATCGTGAGTTTTGCATCATTTCAGATTTTAATTGTTTTTAGTTAGAGATTCTCAGAGTGTCTTGGTGTACCACTTTCTGTAGCCCTTGTGATGACTGAGGATTCTTCTAGGTATGACAATGTAGTACAGTCATGTACTATGTACTATGTAAGGATGCTTCAGTTCATGTTGGACCACATTCAGATATAATAGTATAATAATGACCAAATCACCTAAGAATGCATTTCCCAGGATATATCTTCATCAATAAGTGACACATGACTGCATATGATTTATAACAGGCAGTTACTAGCTTCAACATTTCACCACTTTAAATAAAATATAGAATCCATAACAATTTTAAGTGCTCATCTCACAGATTTTCTTGATGGAAAAAGGATGTCATGGAAGGTCAAGGAAGGAGTGGACTTCTCCTGGCTACTTGTTTCTGGAAGGGCTCCAGATTTCCAGAGTCTTGTGGGGAGGGAAGCCACAGAGAGGTGAAAAGGGGATGAGATTTCTCACAACATAGGTAGAATAAAAGGTGGGTTCATTTTTCTGGGAGAGGTTTCTCAACAGGATAACAGGGAGTCTCTGGGCCAGTGTGCTCTGAAGGGCAGCAGTGGTTATAATAGTAAAGCCCCATCTTAGCATCATATAACTAACTGCCTTTGGAAGTGATTCAGGGGGCTGCAAAGCAGGCAAGCTCTAAATAGCTAAAAGTTTGCTTTTCTGAGCTATTTGTAAAAAATTGAATGTAAACAAATTTGAATTTGGCAAAAGGGGGCTTTTGAGGTAATAGGTCTCAGCCTACAATGATAATAAAGAGCCTAGGAACAAAGTCACAAAGGCCATTTCTTTTGAAAGTGGATTGTTGGATCACGTGTTAATAAATGTTTAATATTTTATGGAAATTTAATTTTATTTCACAAAAGGGCTTCACTGACTTAAATTCCCACCACTACTGTATTGGAGGTATCCTCTCCTTGCCTGTTTCTGATTGTAATCATTTAGTGTATGTGAAGTAGTTTATCTTTGTGGCTTTGATTTGCTTTTACTTAATGATTAGTGTTTTAAGCATTTTTTTGTGTTATCATTGGCTATTTATATATCTTTCTTAGAGAAATGTTTTCAGATAATTTGCTCATTTTTTAATTAGATATTTATCTATTATTTAGAGTTCTTTCTTCTGGATACATCTCTATAAAAGACACTAATCAAGCTCAGCCGGTCCCAGCACCCAGAAGGAAGCTCCCCCGCTGCCATCCCAGGCTCCCAGGGCAGAGAAGCTGAGCCGCGTGGGTGCCAGAAGCACCCCCTCCCGTGAAAATGAGAAGACATGTAAACAAGCCTCAAAAACAGACTTCTGGATCACCTACAGCAACCTCAAAGGGAAATGAGATGGAACAATCTGATACTCAACCACCTGGACTCTCTGAAGTGGCAACAAAAGAGGATCTGGGAAAAATGAAATCAGAAATAATTACTCAGATAACAGCAAATATTTTGTTCATGGTTCAAGACATGATTAATAAATCTAGAGAGGACACAGATAAAAAAATAGAGGATCTGAGGAAAATGATGGAATCCCAAGATAGGAAACAAATGGAATCCATAAAACAGATACAAACAGATTTCCAAGAGATTAAAAACTCCATCGAAAGTCTGTGCAGCAGAATGAACCAATGTGAGGATAGAATTTCACATATAGAAGATAAGATTGCAATTAGTGATCAGGAAAAGAAAAATTGCTTTAAAATTGTAAGAGAACATGAGAAATCAATCCAGCAGCTGCTGGATGATCCAAAGAAGAATAACATAAGACTGACTGGAGTCAATGAAGAAAGAGGAGAGAGGGCAGATAACTTAAAAAACTCTTCACAGAAGTGATGGCAGAAAACTTCCCAAGCAGGGGAAAAGAACTTGACATACAGATAAGTGAGGCATATAGGAATCCAGCTAGCTTTGATCAAAAAAAAATCTACACATAGGCATATAATAGTTAGGATTCCAGAAATCCAACAGAAGAACAAAATTCTACAAGCAGTGAGAGAAAAGACACAAATCACATACAAAGGAAAGCCCATCAGAATCACAACAGACTTCTCAATGCAAACCCTCAAGGCAAGAAGAGCTTGGAGTGATGTATTTCAAGCCCTAAAGGAAAACAGCCTCCAACCCAGATTGATGTACCCTGCAAAACTATCTTTCAAAATTGATGGAGAAATAAGATACTTTCATGACAAAGAGCACCTCAGGAACTTCATGAATACCAAACCAGAACTTCAAAAAATTTTAGACAATACCCTAGGAAAAGATGAGGATCACAACCCCAGGAAACCCAGTAGAATGAATCCATTGGGCGTGAAAAATTAAATGCAAAGGGGGAGATTCCAACAAAAAGAAAAAGTCATGACAAGGCTTTTAAAACTTTTAACTTCATCTCCCTAATGAGTGTGTAATTCAATCTTATTATTGTACTGATTAGTATTTTTTCTGATTCTAGAGTTGCACACCATTCCTTGTGCTATACTGGCTATTTATCATATTCTTATGTCTACATTTTAATTGGGTTGTCTATTAATGAACTCTAAGAATTCTTTATATATTCTGGTCATAGATTATATGTATTGTAAATATGGTCTGTTTAAGGACTATTTTTCATTTTAATGATGTCATTTAAAGTTCTAAATTTTGATGGAATCCCATTTATCAATTTTTTCTTTTATACATCATGTCTTTTGTATCCTAGGTAGTTCTTGCCTACCCTGAATTCATAAATATTTTCCCTTATAATTTCTTCTTAAAGTTTTATAGTTTTAGGCTTTCTTATTTAGGTTCATAGGTCCCTTCAAGTTACTTTCATGTATGGAAAAAAAAGATTGAGGTTAATTTTTTATATACAGATACCAGTTATTCTAGTGCCATTTGCTGAAAACACTATCTCTTCCTCGGCTCTTGAATTGAGTTTATATTCTATAAAATGCTAATGTTAAATAATCTTTCAAAACTCAGTAGACCATATATGTGTGGTTCTATTTCTAGATTCTCTGTTTTATTCAAATGATCTATATGTCTTTCTTTACACCAACACTGCCTTGATTTCTGTAGCTTTAGAAGATGTCTTAAAATTAGGTACTAAACATCTTCCAACACTGTTTTTGTTTTTGTTTTTAACTTTTCTAGGTCCTTTGTACTCTACATAACTTTTAAATTTCAATATCCAATTCTTCATTTATAGCAAGTATACACAGACCTGAATTTTTATATATACCTTGTGTTTTCTAATCCTGCTAAATTCAAGTACAAGTTCTAGGGGCTCCTAGAGATTTCTTAGTATTTTCCCTGTAGATGATCATTTCATCTACATATAAAGATTTTGCTCCTGCTGTGCCAATCCTATACTAGTTGTGTCATTTTATTGCCAGACTATTTAGGTGGGGTCTACGTTTCAAAGTTGAATGGACAGATAAAGAGTAAGCATATCTGCCCTTGTTCCCCACCTTAAGGAGAAAACATTGTATCTTCTCCATTTATATAAGGGATTCTTGTTGGAAGTATGAGTACATGTCTTTAATCTATTGAGAAGTTTATGTTCTACTTCTAGGCTCCTGATAGCTTTTGCCATGAACAGCTGTAGAATTTAGTCCAATACTTTTTCTCCAACTAGTGACAGGATCATATGGCTTTTTCCTTTCCTCTGTTAAAATGATGACTTTTGAGGGTGGATCTTCCAATGCTGAACCAACACTGCCATCCCTAAAACAAAACCACTTTCTACATCCTGCCAGATCTGACTTCCAATAGTTTGTTTTGTTAAAAAAATTTCTATCTATGTTCATACTTTTTTCTTCTATTATCTTTATCCAGTTTTAGGATTAGCACAATGTTGATTTCCTAAAATGAGGGGAGAAGTGTTCCTTCCTTTTTTGCTTTAATTGTTTGATATAATTTATCAGTTAAAATGTTCATGAGCCTGCTGTTGTCATATAGGTAGGTTTTCAAGCTAGGAATATACTTTCTTTAATAGGTGCTATTCAAATTTTATATTTCTTCCAGAGTTAGTTTCATTAATTTGTCTTCCAAGGTACTTCTTAGAGGTTGTCAAATTTATTTCAAAAAAGATTTTTGTAATATGCTTTCTATATCCTTTTAAATTCTGTAAAATCTGTGGTAATGTCTCCAAGATCTTAATATTATAATTTAAAAATGTGTAACTGATATTGTGTAACAGGAAGAAAAGGTCTAGAAGACCAGGGGAATTGTGAGGGATAGGGGAAGGGAAAAAAGGGAAAGGAAAAAATATGAAAAGAGGAAAAAAAAATGGAAACAAGGTCTTTGCAAATAGGGAAGGGTGGAAGGGGTGAAGGGAGGGAAAGGGAAGGGGAAAAAAATAAGAACCAAGATACTCATGTAAAGGTACAAGATCCCAATGATGAATATAACTCTACTTTATACCTAAAATGTACCAATAAACTTAATGGGAAAAAAACAAACAAAAAAAAGGTCTACTATCTAGAATGTATAAAGAAAAAAAAAGACACTAATCAAGATTACACACGCACAGTTCATAGCTGCTTCTTTCCATATTTCAGAAGAAGGCCTGGGAGGCCAGGCAAAGTATGTCTGAGAAGGCAATACATGAAGTTGTAAGAGTAAAGCCCAGAGTGAAGCTGAAAGTGTAATAGCTATCACAGGAAATTGGGGGTGTCAGAAATGTGGAATGCCTGCTGAAAAAAGTTACTGGCACTGAGCAGAACCAGTCTAAGATAATGCCCATGGGGGTTGCAACTATCATGCTATAGAGTGGGGCCACCCAAGTCCTTAGGAGTTGACAAATCACTACAACCTGCCCTGCATGCTGGACACAGAGCTACAGAAGTTAATGAGTGCCTTAATGGTTTTGTTTTAGTCAGATTTCTTTCTCTGCCCTTATTCCTCCTTTTTAGAATGGAAATGTGAAACCGTATGTTGGAAGTATTTAACTATAAATTCTCTGGGCTGAAGAGTCTTGATTAATATCTATGTCTTGGGTGAGATATGAACCTTCATTTATGGTCCTTGATGATGCTTCAGGTAAACTTGAAATATTTTTGAGCTAATTTCTCAGGGTATTTGTTTTCCATCTTTGATTTGCAGAAAGACTAGGATTATAGTATAACTGATTTAGATATGTTTATCTTATTCAGTTGAATTTATCAATCCAATCAAGTATTATCTCAGTTTATTTTGGACTTGCAGATACCAATCACTTGTGTTCTCTTTCAGAGTCAAGATAAACTGAAATCTCTTCGTTCACAAACACAGTGATAACAAAAGATAAATCTGCTCAAGATGCTTTTAAGTGTTATTTTTGGTTAAGAAGAAACAATACTCCCTATGTCTAGGAGAGCAAGGACATTTGATTGATGGGAAACTTCAGTAAAAACTAAATCATTAACAGAGATGATGTTAGTCTATTTTGGCTGCTATAACAAAATATCTGATACTGGGTAATTTATAAAGATCATAAACTTATTGTTCACAGGTATAGAGACTAGAAGTAGAAGATTTAGGCACTCACAGATCCAGTTTCTAGTGAAAGCCTCTTTCTACTTCCAAGGTTACATTGTGGTTGCCATCCTCCCTGCCAAAGATGGAAGGGGAAAGAGGAAAACACTGGTCTATTTAAAAGGCATTAATTCCATTCACAGAGGCAGAGACTTCCTAGCTTAATCAAATCATAAAAGTAAGCCCTGTTAATACTATCACAATGACAATAATTAAATTTTAATATATGAATTTTGGGATATGCATTCAGGCTTTAGCAGTTAGCAAGGATAACATTTTGTTGTTGTTTATAAGTAGAAGGACAGTTCTATGGCTCGACACTTTGGCAGCAAAATGATATATTTTGTTTAAGTTTTATTTCAGTATTTAATGAATGAAAAGCTTTATTGAAATACGAGTACATGAACCATTATAAAATATGGTTTGTATGCAACAATAATTAAATAATAATTTGTTTTAATTATTTATCTTTGATTTTTTTCTGTTGAATAATAAATCAGCTTCTCAACACTATCTAAAAAAACAATTCTTGTTCCCTAATAACTTGTGATCTCATATTTAATATATTAAAATGTTTTTACAATTAGTTCCTTTCTGCTCTGTTTAATCTGCTCATTTTATATGGCCTTCAGTTGCTCTTCTACTAACCCCCCAAGAATATAATACATATATGTATATTTATACATATATGTAATTATGAATATCTTCATATATGTATTATATGTGCATTTATAATTATATATCTCTATGTATTATTATACATATTATTATTTTGGATTATCCTATACTTGATAGCAGTAGGACAGATTTAGTGATTATTTTTCTGTTCCAAAAATTCTTAGCTGCTCAAAATTTGCCCTCCCTGTGTTACTTGAATTGAATTTCATGAAGCCAATAAATTACTTCGAGAAAAATTGATATATCTATTCAACCAGGCCTCCTATCAATAAGCAGAATTATGTATTTATCTTTTTATTCTTATTAGTAAAATTTAGTGTTATTCTTTATATCTTAGTTTTAATCAAGAGTACTTCTATGCATTTTATATTTTTGCTGTTTTAGAATATTGAAACTATTAAAAATTACTTTTTCCCTAGATATTGCTATCATTAAAAACTTTCTTCATAATCTATTTAGATTACACTTAGTTTGTGTAATAATTCTTTTTCCCCCTTTCCAGGTTCTCTCCTTGCCCTCTCTTTGTCTCTCAATTTCTCTCTCTCCCTCTATGTTTGTGTATGAATATATATATGTGTCCATGTTATAAAATTATTCTGAGATATTAAATCACCTATCTAAAAATTGATTCCTATAGGTTAGGAATGAATGATTTGCATGGAAGAAAATTAGAGACTTTTCATGTAAATATCTTCAGAAGCAATAATACATATCCCAATACCTTAACCATCCCAATGATGTGTTTTTTCCTAGTATACTGTGGTAACTCTTTAAGAATCTTGACTCATTTTTAGCAGTGTACCAGAAGTCTCGTAGAAGCTCTTTACCAAATTTGTTACTTAGGAGAAACCTTGGATCTTCATCACAGTTAATGATCTATAATTTGGGGCTCTTCTGTGTACTTCATGCCTTTTTTCCTTTTTTTTTTTTTTTATCTATAAGAGGGTATGTAGCATGCCTCACAAGTGCAAGGCCCTGGGTTGATTCCTGGTACCAGAAAAAAAAAAAAGAGGCTATGTAAACATTTTCAGTACTTTTGTCTTATAACAACTGATGACCTTTGAGACTAAACACAAAACAAGACTGTTTTCTTCAATCCTATCCCTGTTATATTTTTATTAGATCTTTACTTTATTTGTTGGACACCTAATTAAAAGAATGGAGTGACCATAGTTTTATAGGTTAAAAAAAGTACTCCACTCAATTATTTATAGTACTAAAAACTAAAATGTGACAAGAACTTCTGAGAAACCTATTTTCTACACCATAATTCTGCTGTACCCACATCCAGGAGACTTCTCACCCTCCAGAGAATGACAGAAAATTTTCTCAGTCCTTTATAGTTTTACCATACTGTGTTTATCTTCTTTCTTTCTTGTTCATTATAAGCAGGACCATTGCTGAAATGTTGGTCTACAGGAGCACTACATTGCTCCCCCTGAAAAAACATGTCAGAAATGCTGGATCATCACATGAATGTGGGGAACATTCCTTCTGCACTTGCATAAATCTTGTAAATTTTCAGAGGCGTATTTAAAATTATCTATCTATCTATCTATCTATCATCTATCGGATCTATTTCTACCTGAGTTATACTTTTTTCCTGAGAAACTTAAGCAGTACTTGTTTACTTGTTTGTTTATTTTCCATTATAATTTCATTTTTTAACTTTTTTTTCAGATGTAGACATTAAGGAATAGCAGTTTTATAAATGAGCCAAGGCCTTGTTGAACAATCTGTTCCACATTTTTTCCATCCCCATTTTATTTCTCTCAGTCATTGGCTGGCTCTGATGTGCTTGCAGAAGTCTCTGAAGAACCATAACACACTATTCACAAAATTCTGGAAGCGTCACTTCACCTCATAATTCTAAAATAGTTCAAGACTCTCACAATCCCTTCTTAGAGATCTACTGAGAAATTACTGGTGTTGAATTGTAAGCTATTTTTTCCCTCTTATAAGCCTTTTCCAAACACAGTTGGGAAGTTCACACTTGCTAATTCCATCAGATTGTTGAACAAAACAGTCTGCAACTCCAGATTTACTCACAACTACCAGCACACAATGTTTATGGAATGCCTGTCATATATAAATTCTGTTTACTGGAGAATAGAAACACAAATAAGACAGAGTTTATATTGTACATATGCCACTTTGTGCTTTCATAGGCAAATAAATAAATAATGTGGCTAAATTAGCTCTGCATACAGAAGTTTGATGTCCTCTACAGTCAAAGTAGACTTTGAGGCCATGCATTAGAAAGCAAATGAAAGTGTACTGCCATAAAAGACCAGGGGACAATGGGGTTGTTCCAGAGATCTGTTTAGAAAAGTTGCTGCCTGGGCAGTTTTGGTATAATAGCTGCATGCATGGCTAATGACCCATGAAATCATGAACCTTGACAAAGTAAACAGTTTCTCAACAGTTATTTTCAAAAAACTAGATGGGCTTGTTCAACTTCTGTGGTTAATAGCAGAATTTGAAGTGATATAATATCTGGTTTTCATGAATGAAGATATTTGTGAAATGCAGTTCAATTTTTCACAATCTTTTGTAGAACACCCAATGAGAAGTGCACGTTAATATTCAAGCTTGCTTAACCTACAAAGTAAGAGAGTTAGTTGGCATGATACAATCACATAAAGAATTCCATTCTGGAAGAGCGATAATGAGATGAAAGAAAAAGCTGCTGGTATGACCTTGTATCTATCCCAGCGATAATGAGATGAAAGAGACAGAAAGCTGCTGGTACCTTATGACCCTGAATCTATCCCAGCCACTAATGCTTCCACCAGATACCTGCTCAACTCAGCAAAGTACGCAAATGTGCAACCACCTTTCACAAAGAGTAAATCAATTGCTATATCTCATTTACTCATAGCTTCCCTTGGAGGAAAAATTAAGTGCTTAGAAATGCTTTTCTCAGGCTTTCTCTCTTTCTTCCTCCTTTCCTGGTTTTCTTTTTTCTCATTTAATTCTTCAAGCTTTCTTTTATGCTTCATTGGTATAATGTGGCTGATACAGTTATAGATGGTGAGGTGGTTTGGGGCAATTGTGGGAGGAAGAGGAAAAGATAGTGAAGATGAAGTAAAGAAGATATAAAATATTAATATGAGAAGTTTTGGATTCATTCATCCCATAATACAAAGGCCATTCAAGAACACACATGTAAAACCAAACAACATAACATATAGGTGGACAAAAGAGTAACAACCCATGAATATGTAGAACAGGTTATGACAACTAGTCAGGGAAATGATTCACTTACCAACTTTAAACCCATTGCTGGGACTGTATGTAATGAATACTCTTGATCCCACATTTGCTAAATTTTAGTGTATCCATCAACATTATATTGATTTTCTACAATCCTAGTATAACCATAAGAATTGAACTGGTTTTATTCATTAATTTAGCTGTTAGTATAGCACTTAGAAGACCTCTATCTAGGAATCAAAATACTATGATTTCAAGAACAAAGCCTAGGCAATTAAAACAGATGTAGAATCAACACCAAGACAGGAAGTAGAGAATCCTGTCATATAGACAGTAAAACTCAAAGTGGCACATGTGCCATCTGTTCCCCCTGGATGGATTTGCCCCTGTGTTCCTTATTTTTATTCTTTTTTTTGTTAAGGCTGATGATTGAACTCAGGACTTTTTCACTTAGCTACATCCCAGCCCCTTTTTTATTTTTTATCTCAAGCAAAGGTCTTGCTAGTTCACTAAATTGCACAGGTTTGAGCTTTCCAACTTCCTCTATCAACCTCCCAAAGTGTTGGGATTAAAGAGCCCTATCACCACACTAGACCCTTTCTTGATCTCAGCTCTTATGTCCACTCAGGAATCATCTACAAATGTGTCTTACTCCTGGCTTCATTTGTTCTTGAATTCTAATTTCTCCAGCCTTAGCCTAAACTGTTTTGCAGAGTGAACAAGCAAGGTCTTATTAATATGATAATAGGTAATACTGGGTTAATATATAACTGCTCTAATGTAGGTAAAATAGCTCTATTTTATTGGACTTTTTAGAGAAAATTTCCCAAAGGAATGGTGAGAAGTTTTTTGGTAACACCATAGGTTAGTAGCAGAAATATTTTTGAATAAGGCAACAGATGTCTTTCAAACTTTAACACATAGGCAATCAGTTTGCCACCAAGTATGACTCTTCCTACAAGTATATTTACCTTTAAAAAATGATTATGGAGGTACAGAAAACTCTGTTACTCAATTTAAACTTATTTGTGATCACATCCACAAACAACTCCACACAATTTTCCTTCAGTACTTGTAGTGTATCCTTATGCATTTTATGTCTTTTAGGAAAGACAAAAGTGATGTTTAATTATAGCAACCATTACTATTTTACTTTGTGTTCATGTTATAAATATCTTTTGTACATTAAAGAAATGCTTATATTGTTAAACAATTGCTTTAGATGATGAAAACATGGGTTTTCTTCTGTTTTGCAGTTAGGAGTAGCCTGAAGAACCACAGGGTCTCTTGTCACATATCCTTTCTGCAGTGGACATTATCAATCTGCGATCAAGATATCATGCACAATCATGACCTCCTTCCATGACCACCAGCTCTTAAATGTCCTAGATGTCATATTTTGTGCTGTATTTAAAATCAAGCCAATTAAACATAATTTAGTTTTGACTATTTTAGAGTAAAACACCTTTTAGGAAAACTACAGTGTTGTTAAAAAATCACATCAGAAGATAATTAGTACAAAGGTAAAAAAAAAGGATAAGATCTTTGCTTAACACCACAATAATTTCTTCTGCATTATTGCATATGTTCATATGCAAAGATTTATTTCTTAAAGATATAGCTATTAATAAAAAATAAATGAATGCTAAAGACAGATTTAATGTCTTTCTAACCTATGCATTAACTACCTAGAGAAAAGAGTGAACAATTTATTTTTTATTCAGAAATGTGAACCTTTTATTTGGAAACCCGTGTATGTCAGAATTTAACCTTTTTTTCCCCTTTGTTTACTTAATTGTCTTAACAAAGATGGTTGACATTGTTTCACTCTGAAGATTTCCATGGGTCATGCAAGCTCTTGATTAAAGTATTAGTCTCCAGTAGACCTAGCCTCAGGAAAGACAAGTCCTTGTTCTGGCCTAATGGAAGCAGTCACGTTCATGGTTAGGTTGCAGTTACTCCCTTCAGCAGTAGGGCAGACTCATGCTGGTTTGGCTGCTCCTTGAACGCTTTGCTGAAAAGTATTAGGGAAACCTGAGGAGTTACAAGAAAGGCTAAAACATATTCTGGCTGAGTACGTTTTAGTATCATCTTTTAAAAGAATATTCTGTTGCTGGGTTTCTTCTGCTCATTCTCCACCAGTCATTGTAATATTCTTTAAATGGAAAGGCCTCATACACCATTAAAATAGAAATTGAGGTAGTAGCATTGATCTGTGACCTTTTTGGCAGGAGAGGCCCTCCTCGCACATAAAATTTGCTGTGACAGAATTTTAGTTTTTTCCCATTTTCTTGCCATGGAACAACCCCAAAGGAAAACTGAGAAAGATCCCAGTTAGATACATCCTGAGTAAAGCACTTCAAATAGATTGTGGCTCACTTCTTTCTCCCTGCTCCGTCTCCCAATTTTTAATTCGATTTTGTTTCAGTATAATGAGTAACATCATGTAGACATCTCTAATTAGGACATGTGGACTTCTCAATTTGTCATTGCACAACTTCAGTCAATAAGTAGCAAATTTAACAAAATATCAAAAAATGTGATCAGGTAAACTTAGATCTCCTAGTATTTGACATAAATTTTTACTACTGAACATATTAATTGAACATCAACATAGAGGCATGGATGAACATATACATATTGGTAGATGCCAATAGCAGACACACTGAGATACAGAACAAGAATTTGTAAAAATCTTTAAAATGTATTTTTAAGACTATCATTTTTCAGAACCAAGCTAGGCTTCAAAATTAAAAAAAAATAAAATTGGAAATAATTTCAAGTCTTTTCAATTTATATATTAGATGTAGTTTTCATATTAAAGTATTTGAATTATATACATATAAGTGCATAATATGTAACCACTTGGGATCATAAGTAAGTAAGCATAGAATTTTTTTAAATTGATTTTTATACTTGGCCTGCATTTAATATTACATTTTCATAAGAATATTTTTTGAGTGAAGCCAGAAAAAAAAACTATAAAAGGAAAATATTTTTGTATTCAACCTTTTACAGCATGCATTTTGTTTAACTAAAAAGAGAGGAAGAAGAGGAAAGGAAGAATAGAAAAAACAGAAAAAAATGAAAAGGAGAAGGGAAAATATACAAAGGAGGAGAGAATGAAGCATTTTCTCAACCAATGCTATGATGACCTTTTCAAAATTTGTCATTCATAACAGGTCATCCTAAGTTAAATTTGCATCACAACTTAAAGATATAGAATTGAAAAATTTTTTTAAATTAGTGACTCAGTAAATATTGAAACTCCTAGGCTACAATTTCTTTATCTATTCATGTTTTTCTGTTTGTCCTGGACATTACCAAGCCATTCAGCAAGAAATGGATTTGGTAGGTAACATAAAATTTGAACAATTCAAATACTTCTTAGAGGCACTGAAAACATATTACATTTTACCTGACTTTGGTTTTAAACATGAAAATGTCACCATGTGGCATTCTTTGCTATGGTTGTGTTTTTTAGGTTAGGACATTATTAAAATCAGATCTAAAAAATTTTTGGCTACCCAACAGTTTCATGGTTCCAGGAAAAGGGCACTATCTTTTCCATCTAATAAAGATAGAGGAGATTCAAAATGCAGAAAATAAACCAAATCAGACTCTCATTGTGCAGAAGTCATCATCTACATTATAAGAAAAGCTCTGTGTATTTTCTTTTTTTTATTTTTCAGCTCCATCCTTTGTTAAAAACTCATGTATTGCCTGTTGGGTCTGAGCTGTAGAATCAGCTGAATGTTTGTGTTTAAAATAATTAGCTTAGCTGGCATTTATTTCTAGAGCCTCTAGTCTCTCTGGTAAAGATAAAATAGGCTGTTTCAACAGTTAAATCTTTCATAACTGAAATTAAACAGGAACTTCAGAAAATAAGGTACCAGTTAGTTTAGTCAAGAATACACTTTGAAAATAGTGTTATTACACTGCAGCCTAACTCCTCTGTTTGAAGATACAAATGTCTTACTACACTGTGAGATGTAGATTCTTGTAGTGTTTATTTCTAAAGCTGTATTGCAGAGTGTTCAGTCTCAATTAAGCACAAAACCTTGATGAGCATAGTCAATTGTTTTAATTAGCTTTTCTGAGCAGTGACATCTTCCTCAGATGAAGACGTCACACTTTGTATCATTAATTAGCTTTTCTTTATAGAGAAACATGAAATTTATTTCTTAAACTGTTTTAATCTGTTGTGATTTAGAAAATAACTTGGATGCTATCACATAATCTTTATTGCAAAATCAAGTTTGTTTGAACAGTTTTGTTTCATTTATTTTTTCCTGTAATGATATATTTACACTTTGATTTTCTATTCTTGAATAAAAGGAACTAAATTAAAATATTTAGTTTGCTTAATTAAACTGAAGTGACACTTAATAAAATTTCAAAAACAAAATAAAATGGAGGAGGGGCAGGGATTTAGCTCAATGCTTCCCCTGCCTGCCTCACAAGCTCAAGGTCCTGAGTTCGATCCCCAATCCCACCCCGCCCCCCAAAAAGAATAAAATAGAGATGTGATATAAAATGTGTTTATTAATAAAATCTTATATTGGAAGGGCCTCAGTGATCCTTTAAATTGAATTCTAAAAGAGAGATTAGCAAACTTACAGTTGAAATTTATTCATGCTCTCCTTGGTTACTTCAGGGATGGAAAACTCATTTTTTCACAAGAAAAACATGTATATTATTTAAACTAAGTGTTGTTATCTTCTTGCAACTTCTATCCATTCATCTCATGTTTTCTCTTTGAAACATGAGACAAAATAAGTTTTATTTTTATTTTTAATTCTCTCTACTTGGTCATAAATTGTGGTATCTAGAACTGGATTAAATATTGTAACTGTGATTCGAGTAATATTAAGCATAATAATAGTGGAGATCTCGATTTGAACAATGGTTTTCTTTTTAGAGATATGTAATTGTGTGTTGGAAGAAGAATTTGTTATTGGTTCTGGCTATTGTTAAATGATGTCATCCGGTTTGTTTCCTGAAATCTGAAGTGAAGTAAAATTCTCCAATCTCCTTTCAAGTGAATTGTTGTCAAGATGGTCTTTTTCATTTTGTTTTGTGCATTGTTTATTTTTATTTTTATCGTTTTGAATTTCCAAGTAGGTATTAACTGTTGGCCCTGTTAAATAAGCAAAATTTTTATTCTATCATGGCCATTTTAAAATCTTAATACTCTTCTCTTGTATTTGGAGCTCTGTGGGTTTGAGATTCTGCAATTTTGATACATAAACATTCTGTCTTTTCACAAACTTCACAGCTGAAATGTTAAACATGACAGAATAAAGGTAAACTGAATTCTATGTGTGTTTAGAAGTCCTGTCCTGTGGCATACTTTTAATGATCTTCATCTACAGGGTAACTGACTTTCAATATTACCATTCAAATCCACATAATTTAGGATGAAATTCATTAGATGATATAAAATCCAGCAGCAGCAGAGCAAAGGTGAAACAGATAGCATGAAGGCTAAAGCACTAGTCTCTGGTCCCCTAGTAGGAGAGTTCAAACTTTGTAGAATTTAACCCTTGGCGCTGGCCTTTAACAGCTGTGTGAACTTAACTTTGTTACTTACCTTCTTTCCTTTCACTTTTCTCATATTTAAAGTAGAGATAGTGATAATCATGATCATAATAAAATGATTTGCAATATAAGGTTGTTTTCAGGATTAAATGAATTCATATATCTAAAGGACTCAGAAAAACAATTGATATTTATAAGTACAACCTGAGTACAAAACTAGCCCTATATTTTATAAATATTCTTTTGACCTGTAAGTTTTAATGAACTATGTTTTTATCAATCATTGATTTAGTATTTTTAAATAGTAGAAAACCAAAGAAATAATAATTTATTCTAAAAATTATCTTTAAAACATTAAGCTTTTTGTTGATAAATTCTAAATCCAAATTTTCATATTAAAGTTATAAATGGTTTAAAAGTACATAAACATAATTTAAAAGACTACTTTATATATTTTTCTTTTGGAATTTTATGAGAATAAAAATTAATAATTAATTCTGTTTTTCACATGTATTTACAAGCTTATTAGTGAAGCATATAACTCTAAATTAAAGACTGAAATATTCTTAGTCTTAATTCCATTGAATAAAATAAAAACTTTTCTGCTTCTTGAAACCAATGCTAATATAAAAAAATGATGCATGTATATCTAATATTTTTAATTAGTTCAAAACTATATTTTCCTAACATAAAAAATTGTGACCCTCTCAATACTTTAAATTAAAAAATCAATCCTTACAGATATTTTTGTTCAGAAAAAAATAAAACTCATATCAAAACTTTTAGGAAGTCTTCTTAAAACAAAAATAAATCTGTATATAGACTATATTAAATGATCTACTCATACTAAATAACCTCTTTTATGTATTTTCCAAGATGACAGTGATGGGCACCATTTTATTTGCTTGCTGTGAGTCCATCTTTGTTTTTTGAATATATTGTAATAAATATCCCCAAGCTTGGAAGCCTGTGTATGATGAGGGATACGGGCGTCCTATGACTTGCCTGCTCTCTGAACATAGATACCACACATATATACACACATAAACACACCACCACTGACGCCACCACCACCACTACCACCACAACCACCACTACCACCACCATGAACACACACACACACACACACACACACACACACACAGTTTTTGGTACTAAATCATGCGGTCCAACACCAAGTTTGTACCTGTCAAAGATTCATTTAGAATTATAGGATTTGCTCAGACAATGTTTTTATCTGAAATCCAACCTCCACCTACTGCAGGGAATGCAATATTGATTATGCCCAAAGCAGGCTTTAAGCAGTGTAGGCTGTAAAGAGTTAACCTCACAACTGGCTTGTTTATAGAATTGAGTCCTGCTGAAGTCTACATGCAAAGGTCAGAGTAACTTGCACCCAGATTCCATTCCCACAATTCAAGCCTTCTTAACTAGAAAGACAAGGTTCTAATTACAACCATATATTTTGTCTATTCTGTTCCTAATTTGAGAATTCTTTTTCTTGTCCTTTACGAGCCTTGCTCCCACTAGTTTCCATGGAAACTGCATGATTGTGTGTCTTCACATGTAGTGCTACCCTTGCACATAGCTTGTCTTTGCCCTAATTGATTACTTTAAAAAATCAGTGGCTTGGATGGACTAGTGCCTTTGCTGCTTGCACTAGCATTGGCTGTCCTGGCTCCCCAGTTTCTGTCTCTTTTAGTTCTGTCTTTTAGGGTTTTTTTCTCAGCCTTGTGTCTTACACTGAGCAGGAGACTAAAGCCTACTGCAGAGGTTTCTGGCAATGTTTCAGGGGTTTCTATTAACCTACTAGCCAAAGGGATATTTCTAAGCCTTAAGCCTCTTCTGCTTAAAACCCTTTAGCAACTCTTTTCTATTTCCCCACATTAATTCTAATGATTTTAAATAGTTGAAATGGCTCATCTCAACTCTCTTTTCTATCCTCATCTCTAACCAGTGCTCTTCAAATACAGTGTCCTGATCACACTTTTGTACTGTCCTACTGTAGGGACTCTGCCCACCTACTTCCTTTGTGTAACACACTCTGTTGATAAGCCTTACGCTTCAGAATTAGCACAGGTGGCTAATATTTTATTCTTTGTTAAGTGTTCTTAATACTCACTTGAAAGTTTGTTTAGACGTCCCTCCCAATGTTCTTTCAAACAGCTAAAAGTCATCTGAGGTATTTGAGTGCTTTTCTACAGTACGTTACCAATGTCTCTTTGCTTGTGTATCTCCCTAGAAGACAATGAGATCCTGACTGTGGAAAACATAGAAGAAAAAAGATACCTAGGAACACAACACATGGTTTTGAGATCTCTTCAGGTTGTAATTTACTTAATTCATATTATTTTACTGTGATATTCTCAATTCCAGAGTTCCTTTTGTTTTAATCTACTTCCTATATGAACCTTGTGATGATAACTTGCCTTCAAAAATCTGCTAAAAGATCTGTAAAGCTAGTAAAAATGCCTAGGGCTGCTAGGTAACTTTTTAAACAAGATTGCATTGTTCTTGTTGAAAAAGAAAATGGATCAACTGTAATTGATATATATCTGAGTCAAAACCACCAATTTGTCATGCTGTGAAAATTCATCCCAATATGGGTGCTGGTCCCTCCTTGTTTCTGTCTCTTTTGCACTAATTTTTGAAACCAAGAACACATAAATGTCACCTTCCTTTCTGCCCAAACTCCAAATCTCAACCACCATAGGAAATCCAATAACTTAAAATGGTAATCCAAATATCCCAAAATCAAAATGTTAAGACACACATTTAGGTATCATTTTAATGTTCTTACTCATTTATTTCTTGTTTAGAATTTAAAAAAGTACATTGATATTCTCTCCATTGCTTAACTATTTGATTACTAAGTGATTTGTCTTATATTCTTATCTTGTAATAGCTTCATCTCAAATGATGATACTATAATAACAAAATAGCAGCAAAACATAGTTTTGTTAATCACTAAATTAACCCAGAGGGTTAAAGTAAAATATAGTTTTGTTAATCACTATTAAATATAGTTTTGTAAATATAATTTTGTTAATAAAATTATAAATATTAATAAATAAAATAAATATTATAAATATAAATAAATATATTATTAATCACTATTAACCAAGAGAGGTTAAAGAGAACTTTTACTTCCAAATGGACAGTTTTTTAATTTGAGCTGAGACTTGAGGAGGCATATAGCATTTATGAGATGGTTTACTAAATATTATATTTGTAGTAAACTACAAATATAACTTATTTCTCTATTTTATAAAGCACAACACTTTACATTTCTAAAGTACTATATTGTCAATGATGAATTATTTTCTTCTTTTTGATCTCTATCATCTTAGATTAACTTCCTCTTGTATTTGTTACTCAAGTAGACAGAAAAAAGGGCACTGGTGATATTGGGAATAGCATGAGTAGGAAAATAATCTGGTAGATAAAACTATTGATAATCATGTAACTGATTTAAAAAGGAAAATAATAGTATTTTTCTTCAAGAAGGTATATGCTTTCATGGTAGAATTTATGATTCAACCACTTGGAATTTTTCATATGTTCACTGTTACTAGTCTCATCTCTATTGGTCTGTCTCATACTGTACAGAAATATATCAAGGGCAAGTCACGCATATGTCAGCGTGCTAAGTAATACATATTTTCTCTTCATTTAAATGAAACTTAAAGTAGAAAATATATGTTTTAGATTCATTTCTAGGCAAATTGCTAGGTATTATAAATTCTACCAGCTACTGAGTATAACAGAATAATTCTTAATAAATTTAATAACCTCAAGAATTTTCTTTTTTTTCCTCTTTCCTGGATCCCTCTTCTTTTTCTTAATACAATGGAGATAATTCCTACTTTAGATTTTGATAAGGATCAAATAAAATAACAAATACAAAATTTCCCCAAAATCTAAAGAACTTGATTAATGTTTCTTTCCTTCCCCTGATAGTTTTGGGAAATTTATATTAAATAATTTTTTCCCATTAAGTTTATTGGTTCATTTTAGGTATAAAATACAGTTGCATACATCACTGGGATCTTGTAACATTACATGAGTATCTTGGCTCTTATTTTTTTCCCCTTCCCCTGCCCTCCCGTCACCCCCTCCACCCTTCCCTATTTGCAAAGATGTTGTTTCCATTTTTTTCCTTTTCTCATATTTTTTCTTTTCCCTTCTTTCCTTTCCCTTACCTCTCCCACCTCCCCTGCTCCCTTCGACCTTTACTTCCTATTATAAAATATCAATCACACATTTTAAAAATTACAATATCAAGATCTAGGAGACATTACCACAGATTTTACAGAATTTTAAAGGATATAGAAAGCATATTTCAAAAATCTGTTTTGAAATAAATTTGACTTCTAAGAAGTAGCTTGGAAGACAAATTAATGAAACTAACTCTGGAGGAAATATAAAATTTGAACAGCACCTATTAAAGAAAGTATATTCCTAGCTTGAAAACCTACCTATATGACAACAGCAGGCTCATATACATTTTAACTGATAAATAATATCAAACATTTAAAGCAGAAGAACAAAGGAACACTTCTCCCCTCATTTTAGGAAATCAACATTGTGCTAATCCTAACACTGGATAAAGATAATAGAAGAAAAAAGTATGAACATAGATAGAAATTTGTTTAACAAAACAAACTATAAGAAGTCAGATCTGGCAGTATGTAGAAAGTGGGTTTATTATAGGGATGGCAGTGTTGGTTCGGCATTGGAAGATCCACCCCCAAAAGTCAGCATTTTAACAGAGGAAAGGAAAAAGCCATATGATCCTGTCACTAGTTGGAGAAAAAGTATTGGACTAAATTCTATAGCTGTTCATGGTAAAAACTATCAGGAGACTAGAAGTAGAACAGAACCTTCTCAACAGATTTTAAGACATGTACTCCATACTTCCAGCAAAAATGCCTTATATGAATGGAGAAGATACAATGCTTTCTCCCTAAGGTGGGGAACAAGGGCAGATATGCCTACTCTTCATCTGTCTATTAAACTTTGAAACATAGGCCTAAACGAAAATAGTCTGGCAATAAAATGACACAATTAGGATAGGATTGACAAGTTAGAAGCAAAATCTTTATATGTAGATGAAATGATCATCTGCAGAGAAAATACTAAGAAATCTCTAGAAGCCCCTAGAACTTGTACTTGAATTTAGCAGGATTAGAAAACACAAGGTATATATAAAACTTCAGGTCTATGTATACTTGCTATAAATGAAGAATTGGATATTGGAATTTAAGTTATGTAGGAGTACAAAGGACCTAGAAAAGGAAAAGGAAAAAGAAAAAAAAAACAGTGTTGGAAGACATTTAGTTCCTAATTTTAAGAATGCCTCTAAAGCTACAGTAATCAAGGCAGTGTTGGTGTAAGGAAAGACATATAGATCATTGGAAAAAAACAGAGAATCTAGAAATAGAACCACACATATATGGTCCACTGAGTTTTGAAAGATTATTTAACATTAGCATTTTATAGAATATAAACTCAATTCAAGAGCCGAGGAAAAGATAGTGTTTTCAGCAAATGACTCTAGAACACCTGGTATCCGTATAAAAATAATTAACCTCAACCTTTTATTTCTGTACATAAAAATCACTTGAAAGGATCTATGAACCTAAATATGAAAGCCTAAAAGTATAAAACTTTAAGAAGAAATTATAAGGGAAAATGTTTATGAATTCAGGGTAGGCAAGAACTTCCTAGGATACAAAAAACATGATGTATAAAAGAAAAAAATATTGATAAATGAGATTCCATCAAAATTTAGAACTTTGAAGGACATCGTTAAAAAAAAAAAGTAGTCCTTAAACAGACCATATTTACAATGCATACAATACAACCTCTACCAGAATATATAAAGAACTCTTACAGCTCATTAATAGACAACCCAATTAAAAAGTAGACACAAGAAGATGATAAATAGCCAGTACAGAACAAGGAAAGGTGTGCAACTCTAGAATCAGAAAAATACTAATCAGTACAATAAGAAGATTGAATTATACGCTCATTAGGGAGTTGAAGTTAAAAGTTTTAAAAGCCTTGTCAAGACTTCTTCTTTTTGTTGGATTCTCCCCGTTTGCATTTAATTTGTCATGACCAATAGATTCATTCTGCTGGGCTTCCTGGGGTTGTGATCTTCATTGTGTTTTCCTAGGATATTGTCTAAAATTTTTTGGAGGGTTGGTTTGGTATTCATGAAGTTCCTAAGGTTCTCTTTATCATGAAAGTATCTTATTTCTCCATCAGTTTTGAAAGATAGTTTTGCAAGATACATCAATCTGGGTTGGAGGCTGTTTTCCTTTAGGGCTTGAAATATATCACTCCAAGCTCTTCTTGCCTTGAGGGTTTGCTTTGAGAAGTCTGTTGTGATTCTGATGGGCTTTCCTTTCTATGTGATTTGTTTCTTTTCTCTCACTGTTTGTAGAATTTTGTTCTTCTGTTGGGTTCTTGACCCTTTTTTCTACTGTTAGAATTTATTTTGTAAAATACTTTTCTCTATAATTTTTTTTTTTTTGGTACCGGGGCTCGAACTCGGGTCTTTACGCTTGCGTAGCAGGTGGCGAAACCACTGAGCTAAATCCCCGCCCCCTTCTCTATCATTTTTTAACTAGATAACTTGGAGATTTCATTTCTTCTAATATGACTTTGATTATGAATTACACGTGATCAAACATTTTCATCTATTTTGTCACATGTGATATTAAAGCCCTCGTGATAAGTGACATTTCGAGATTTTGACTATTGTGAATATTAGACAATGCCCACCCCAAAACAGTAAGGACTAAAAGGCACTTAATCAGATCCTGAGTTGCATAGTTTTCATGTTTACAGTGGTCTCTTAGAAAGGAGCTTGACCCTTTCTATTTTCGTTCCTTCCTTATTTCTGTTATTTAAATTTGACTATGGCCATTGTATTTCCCTACCAAACTCTCACTTAGTTTTTTAAAAAAATTTCATTCCTGTTTATTCATATAATTTCATTTTTTAAACAAAGATTTTTGGATGAGTTCTTCAATTGAAGGCATATCTTAGGTTAAACGTGAAATAGGAGGAAAAAGAATGAAATAGGAGGACTATTAGAATAAGGAAAATAAGAAAACACGGGAAGCCTAGGCTCATGATCATTTCTGTGATGGAGCCTCACAATGACTTAACTTCCTGGAATTTAAAACAAAAAGGGAAAAACATTGAGACACACTGTAACAAAACTAGGCAGTTCAGAGTTTAAAAATCATCTTTTCAAGTACTCAATTCCACAAAAATTTCAATCATGTGATCTCATATGCGACATGCTGAGCGATATAAAGAGAAATTGACATTAAAAAATAAATGGAGAAGCAAGTTTCATAGGAATAAATTATTAAAATTAGATTTACTTTAGGGTCTAGAAATAAACAACATCTAGATATGAAAAACAATATCAGCTGTGGTAAACTCATTCATGTATAAGTATTTAATTTTGAATTACTTTTATGAAGAAATCAAGAATGTGCAAAAGAAAATATTCCGTAGGGCCGGGGATTTAGCTCAGTGGTTTCACCACCTGTTGCGCAAGCTCAAGGACCCGAGTTTAATCCCCAGTACTAAAAAAAAAAAAAAAAAAAAAAAAAAAAGGAAATATTCTATAAATATCTGTTATAAACAATATGTTAGCCTTTTCCTATGTCTTATTCATTCCTTTCTTCTGTTAGTAGTTATATTTCTATACTATGTCATTAAAGAATGTTCATGGTTAATATGAATATATATTATATATAAATATATATTAATAATAGTTACATTAATATTAATATATTATTAATATAGCGATTATTAATATATGACACGTTTATTCTTCTTTTGATCATGGAAGAAGGAAAATGCTTTTCATTGTGGAAAAATAATTTTTAGTGGGTAACTCAGAATCTTTTCTTAGTAGTTGTCTATTCCTTCAACTAGACTATGATCTCTTTCCATTAGATACATGTGACAAATTTGCCAAATTGATGACATTTTAATTCTCTCATAACATGCTTTTAAAATTTGTATAAGAGGCACATTTTCTCTGATCATTGTTTCATTGCTACTAACACAATGTTAAAGTATCTAGTAATATGAAAGTTTTAAATGCAATAAGAACCGTTTCACATGGAACATAACTGATTCACTCAGTTCCACTGGCTGCAAAAGCACTGTTACACTGAGGGTCCTTGAAGTTGTGAGATCAGAAAGTTCCCTGGTAAGATGTTCTACCAGCATATATTATATTGTGGTAAGATAAGTAAAAACTACCAGAAAAGTAACTTGGTTGTGCTTATTAAGGGAACGTTCTTAGATGAATAACTCATGTTACCAGTTATATGTATATATTTAATGTTTAATTCCAAATTAATATTCATGTAATTAAATATAGTTATTTTACTTAGAATAAACCCAGGTATGAACAAACTCCAGGTGTAAACAAACCCCAGGTATAATTACATTGCCTATGCTGCAGTCATCTTTTACTCCTTTGAACATTTTCTCTAAGTGACTTCATTCACTAATTCAAGCCCACAACAGTTTATCTTTTATAAAGCACGAATTAGCATAATAAAAGTACTGTTCAGGGTTAGAGATTTATTGTCTTAGGGTGATGATCAAAATACTTTGGGCTTTAATGGCATTGGAAATAATACCAGCTGAGGTTCTTGATTTGCATAATTTAATTAAAGTAAGCTGTACTGTTAAATTTAAACTATTTTGAATATCTGCAAATTAATATGATGGCTCATTCCATATCATAAAGAGATATCTGTATTTCACCACATTGAAACTTGCTCATTAAATGAAGCCTAATGGGCTCTGTCCACTACCTCACAAAGTGTTAGTGACTGTCTCACACAATAGCCTCTCACTGTTTATGCATTAAATAGAGCCTGAGGTCCTCCTGTGATATGTTACAGAAGTAAAAATACAGTTAATTCAAGCTAAATGAGTAAAACAGCATCATTTTGGTTAAATTATACCTTTACACGTTTGTTTGTTCGTATGAACTGAGAACTCTGAGAACCAACACAGGGACTGACACCCAAAATATATTACACATGTAATTTCTTCATGTTGTATTCATCCTAAACAGCCTCACTTATAAATTAAAAATTTGTCACATCTGTATGGTTACTTCTCTTATGTGTGCCTGTATTTAGAATCTCACAATGTCAGGGTGAAATGGAATAAAATTGGAGATTCCTAACAAACAACAGAGGATTCAGTTTCTGCAGGAGCATTTCAGGAATGTCACCACCCAAATAATTAATTCTTGCAAGAGCTGAAGATATAGTCAGCCAGGCTTCAGGGGGAGAACTGCAAACTTTACAAGCTGGATTTCTGTTATGATGCCAGGAAACTTCATTGGCCAATTAGTATTAAGGAGACAAGAAATAGATGACCATCATGGTATGTCCAAGAATAGATTGAAGGGAGAAAGAATATTACCTGTCCAGAGGGAATATCATCAAGAGATATGACATCCACACTCCAAAGTGAGGTTCTTATAAGAGAGTATAGGTAAAATATATGAACTGCTTTGAGCATGGGGAAATTTTCTTTGGCATTTTGTTTAAAAAGAATTGTGTTTTCTTAAAAATATAAAACATCCAAGAATTCTATTTGGGATTGAGACTAGGCTTTGTGGATCAGAAAAAGGCAGTTTAGACTTTTCTTTTAAGACAAAAGTAATACTCCATATAGTCTAGTCAAATTCCTTAGTGTTCTATAATTAGAAAAACATATTCCTTTAACTAACTTGTTTGTGATAGGTATTTCCATCACAAACCTAAAGAGAAAAGGTGATTGGTTCTCTGTAAGAGGACCTGGATAAAAACATCTATAATATTATCAAAAGAATACATCAAATTGTTTTGTAATTACTGGATTACACATTTCCCATCATTGTAGACTTTGGACTGGAATGGAATCTTTCTATCTTTGCAACCCACTGTCTAAGTCATGGTAGGATCTTTATAAAACTTTTTTTTAATCTTCTAGTTAGAACCATGTTTAGATTTTAGTATTGTTTATTGAATACCATTTACCAGGAACACTTTGCTGGGCTTTTCAAAATCCCTGTAAGTTATATATTATGAATTTAATTTCATGGCTACAGAAATTGGAGTTCCTAGAGTATAATTACAAAATGTTATATCATTAAAAACAGTACCAGAATTTGAATCTAGTCCTCTTTAAGTCTATACACTATGTTCTTTTTTAATAAATGTTATTATATCATTGAAAATGCTAATAAATGCCTTCCAACTCTACTTTTAATAAGAAAAACATATTAGCAGTTCAAAATATTCTTCAAGTTTTCCTAATAAATGTGAGGCATTGGCTTTTCAAGTTAAGGCCATTTCATACATTAAGAGAAATGCCATGAATTAAAACAGAATTTTACAGAATGTACATTAAATATTTCCAGTTTATCTTTTTTATGGCACAGTAGTACCCCATTGTGTGTAAAAAACATATTTTCTTTGTCCATTCATCTGTTGATGGACATATAGGTCACCTCAGAGAATGGATGCACCTTGAGACCATAATGTTGAGTAAAATAAATCCAATACACAAATTTAAATTTCACAAGGTTTCTCTTATATGAGAAACCCAAATTATAAATAAAGATCAAAATAAAAGATAGATGTTAAGAAGTAGGGAGGTAAATCTTTCTAAAAGGGGAAAGTGATCAAGAAATAGAGGAGGGAAGGGAAAGGGATGAGAAAAGAAATTAAGATGTGTTATTTACATGTGCCAACCCCACAGAAGGAATGTAAATACTGTTATTGCAAACGTGTACAACAACAAAAAAGAATGAAAACAAGTGATGGTTAGAGGGAGTGGGAGAGAAGGAAAAGGCTATGAAAACAGGGAATTTAAGATGAATTAAGTACATGTACAAATTCTCTCCCCCAAGGAATGTAAACATTATGAACTACAAACATGCATTAATAAAAATTATTTCCAAATTCTGTGACTGAGCCCAAGGAGAAACAGGGATACAGACTCATATACTGATGAATGGATTTTGTCTATACAACTATGCAATGAATTGGCCTGGCATTATAGCACAGCTCATAACAGCAGGAACTCTCCTGCCTTACTTTTATCACAAAATTACACATAAATTTATGTTGAGAATCCAGAATGTTCAAGAAGACATATTGTTCCCCCATTGCTACTTTTCCTTCAAGCTTTCCTGCTTTGTTTGCTTAGGAGGTGGGCTGCTCCATATGAACCTAAGGTTATCAATAGGTTGCTTTCACAATGCACCCAGAATGATGTCAGCCTCCTTTGTGAGCTCGCCTGTGGGGTGGTGATTGCTATGGTAGCCCTGAAAATTGATGTGGACATAGGCAACTCTATCACCTGGGCCATGGACTCCAACATGGCCTGAAAATCTCGAGTGATGATGTGGAGAAAAAAGAATAGCTTTCAGGTGTGGAGATCCAGCTTTCATTTCAGCTCTGGCACCAGTTTGCTGGTAAAATTTCCTGGAAGGATCCTGCCCAGAAGAGATCAATGAACCCAGCACCTGGAGTTATTTAGATCAGAGGATATCTGAAATGCAAGTAGCTTAGTAAACAATAGGAACATCAATTATATTCCTAGAATTGATTCTTGCAAGTTTTCCTTAGGTAACATTTTCTTATGGGAGAAAAGTTTCATCAAAACAAAAACAAAAAAACAAAAAACAAAACACTCTTCCAAGAAGCCTATTCCTAAAGGCAGTGATTAAGGTTGCAGGAATAGAAAGGAAGTGTGAATTGAAGTTGAAGCTTATTTTCAGAAAAAATTTCAAAACCAAATCTAAGGACAGAAGTTTAACATTTAGCTCCTCACAATAAATAAAGAATTGTAAACCAGGTACTATGATAATAACTTTAAAAAATAAAAACTTTTGTAAACAGCTCACATTTGTTTATTTGGATATTATCTTTTTATATTTGGATAATGATTCATAGTCTACACATATCATGAAAAGAATATGGTTCCTTGTTTAGGGAAGCAATAAGGAAGAAGATATTACATCTTACTATTTCAGTGAAACTTGATGCATTGACACTTGATGCAATGACACTTGATGCAGAGACATCTGGGAGTGAAAGATTCATATAAAGGAGGAGAGAAATGAATGAGCCCCCAAGGTCTGTGGAATAAAAGGCCAAGAAAGAAGATTAATCAATGAATGAGAAGGGTCTGGCAAAATAAACTGGAAAATTACTTGTCACTTTTAAGCCTCTATATATTTTTTTCTTTTTTAAATGAGGCTATTTACAAAAATTAACGTCTACCTCATAATGTTTTCTTAATGTTAAATTGGATGACAATGAACTGCATTTAGAAATTTTCTATCAAAAAATAATTCAGAGTGAAACTGTTTGATGCCATCAATAAATATTACTTCTCTTCTCCCGTGTAAATATTTATTTTTTATTTGCTCATTTGAAGTGCTCCCATTTTCTTCTTTTTAAAACTCATGTCCTGTAGCACCTTATGATCTTATCTGTGTTTCATAGGGAACATAGAGGCAGATAACATGCTGCCTGTGGACATGCCCTTGTCTGATACCTTCTCAATGCCCCATATACATTCAAAACCCAAGATTCTGAGGAAACAATTAAAATTCATTAGGAAGAATGTGGATTGACCTCTTATTTCCACAGACCCAAAGCAAGGTATGAATAAAAGCTAACATACTTATATATAAAATATGTAAAGCAAACTGACAAACTACTACATGAATTATATATAGGCTATCTTCTCACTGTGATACCTCCATAAAAATTTTTAATGTATTAAACAATAATTTTATGTGATTAAAATTAAACAAAATATCAAAATTATTGACTTTAACTTGCATTAATTCTGAAGTATTTATATATTCTCAAATATTTTATTGCAGGCCTATTTTTGAATAATTTTTAAAAGACATATACAATTCATCTTTCATTACACATTTGTTTTATAAAGTTTATGCATTGTCATTACTTTTAAAAACCACTAATTTTGTTTGTAAAATCCAGACTTTTCTATAATCTCTATTTTATTGATAGTCATACATGATGAGTCAATATTACTGAACCACTGAAGACACTAGGTAATTATTATTATTATTATTATTATTATTATTATTATTTTTGGTACTGGGGATCGAACTCGGGTCCTTGCACTTGCGCAGCAGGTGGCAAAACCGCTGAACTAAATCCCCGGCAGGTAAATATTATTAATAACTTCAATTTGGTAAAACTTTGTTCTCTTGAGATATGAACAACTATATATGTTTTAAAATTAATATTATCGGTACACTTTAGTTATACAATATAATGACATTCATCATTGGAAATTTTCATCTTTACATAATTCATCTTGGTTCTTATTTTTTCCCCATTTCCCTGACCTCCCTTCAACCCCTCCATCCCTCCCTATCTACAAAGACTTTGTTTCTATTTTTTCTTTTTCTCATATTAATTCCATTACCTATTTTCTTTTCCACTACCCCTCCCACTTTGCCCTCCCTTTGCACCTTTTCTTTCAATTTCACATTATCCATTGTATCTTTTAGTCCTTGTTTACATTTTCAGTTTCTCACACTAGAGAAACTATTCGGTATTTGCACATGTGTGTCCTATTTATTTCACTTAAGCGTATCGCCTCAATGTGCATCCATTTAGCTATAAATGTCTCCAGTTTCTCATTTTTTATGGAGAATAATACTTTATTTTATTAAAAAAAACCACATCTTCTTTATCCAATTTCCAGTTGATGGGCATTTGGGCTGTTTCCAAGCTTTCACTATTACAAACTGTGCCACTATTAACATGGGCATACATATATCACTGTGGTATGATTCTTTTAATTCTTTGGGGAAGATCCCCAGAAGTGGAATAGCGGAGTCAAATGGGTCTTTCAGTCCTAGTTCTTGGAGGTATCTCCGTACTGATTTCCATAGTGGTTGTACCAGTCTACACTCCCACCAGCAGTGGAGCAGGGTTCCTCTTTCCTCACAGCCCCGCCAGCATTTTTTATTGGTTAATTTCATGATAGCAGCCATTCTTTCTGTAGTGAAGTGGAATCTCAGCGTTGTTTTCATTTGCATCTCTCAAATGACCGGTGATGTTGAACATTTTTTCATGTATTTATTGGCTATTTCTACTTGTTTGTCTGAGAAATGTCTGTTCATTTCAGATGCCCATTTTTGGATTGGGTCTTTAAATTTGGGAGGTCTTTTTTTTTTTTTTTCAATTCTTTATGTGTTCTAGATAGTAGACCTTTGTCTGAAGGACAGCAGGTGAAAATGTATTCTCACAATTTTAGTTGTTTCTCCACACTGTTGGTGGTTTCTCTTGCTGTGCAGAAGCTTTTTAATAAGAATAGATCCCATTTATTGATTGTTTGTGCCAGTTCATGGGCAACTGAAGTTTTCTTCATAAAATCTTTTCCTATACCAATGTCTTCAAGAGTTCTACCTAACCTCTCATCCAGCTGGTTTAGTGTTTCTGTTTTAATATTTAAACCTTTGATCCATTTCAATTTTAGTTGAGTGCATGATGAGAGATAATAGGTCTAGTTTTAATCTGTGACAAGTTGAAACCCAATTTTCCCAGCATCATTTATTAAAGAGGCTATATTTCCTCCAGTGAGGGTGTTTGGCTCCTTTGTCAAAAATGAGGTGTCTGAGTGTGTCTGGTGTTGTTTCTGCAATTTTTAATCTGTTCCACTGATCCTCAGGTCTGTTTCTTTGCCAGTACCATGCTATTTTTTATCACAGTAGCTTTGTAGTATAATTTCAAGTTGGGGGTTGTGATACCACCTACCTTGTCTTTCTTTCTTAGAATTGCTTTTGCTATTCTAGGTCTCTTCTGGTTTCAAATGAATTTTTGGATTGTTTTCTCCAGATCTATGAAGTATGCTACTGGAATTTCAATTGGGATTGAATAGAATCTATATAGCAGTTTTGGAAGTATGGCCATTTTCACTATGTTGATTCTTCCTATCCAGTAGCAAGGGATGTCTTTCCATTTTCTGATATCCAGTTCAATCTTTCTTGAAAGAGTGCTATAGTTTTCAGAGAGAAGGTCTTTGATTTCTTTCGTTAGGTTGATTCCTAGGTATTTCAATTTTTTGAATGCTATTGTGAAAGGAATTGTTTCCCCCATTTCTCTCTCAGTGAGTGTGTTGTTCGTGTACAGAAAAGCTATTGACTTTTGTGTGTTGTCCTTGTATCCAGCCACTTGACTGAATTTGGCTATTAATTCTAGAAGACTTTTGGTGGAGTTCTTGGAATCTTCTTTATAGAGATTCATGTCATCTGCAAATAATGACAATTTGACTTCTTAGTTTCCTATCTTATTCCTCTTATTTATTTCTCTTTTCTAATTCCTGTGGCTAATGTTTTCAAAACTACATTGAACAGGAGTGGTGATAGGGGACATCCTTATCTTGTTCCTGATTTGAGTGTGAAGGATTTCAGTTTTTGACCATTTAGTATGATATTGGCTGTTGGTTTTTCATAGATGGCTTTTATCAAATTGAGGTAGAGACCATATATTCCAATTTTTTGCAGAATTTTTATCATAAATGCATATTGGATTTTGTCAAATGCTTTTTCTATATCTATTGCAGTGATCATATGGTTTTTGTCCTTGGCTCTATTAATATAGTGTATTACATTGATTGATTTTCATATATTGAACCATCCCTGCATCCCTGGGATGAATCCCACTTGGTCAGGGTGTATGATCTTCTTGATGATATTCTGCATTCTGTTTGTCAGTATCTTATTAAGGATTTTTGCATCTATGTTCATTAGTGAGATTGGCCTATAGTTCTCTTTTTCAGTTAGGTCTTTCTCTGCTTGGGGATCAAGGTGATGCTTGCTTCCAGGAATGAATTTGGGAGTATTGCTTCCCTTTCAATTCCATTGAAGAGTTTAAACAGTAGTGGCAGCAGTTCCTCTCTAAATGTCTTGGAGAATTCAGCAGTGAAGCCATCAGGGCCCGAGCTTTTCTTAGTTGATAAGTTTTTAATTACATTTTCAATTTCATTGGTTGATATTGAGTTGTTCAGAATTTTTAGGTCTTCTTTGTTGAACTTTGTTAACTCATATGTATCTAGGAATCTGTCCATTTCTTCTGTGCTGTCCATCTTATTGGCGTATAGGTTTTGGAAGTAGGTATTGATGATCCTCTGTATTTCTGCTGTGTCTGTTGTAATTTCACCCTTTTCATTCCTAATTGCATGGATTTGGGCCTTTTCTTTCCTTTTTCTGACAAGGTTGGTTAAGGGTTTGTCAATTTTGTTGATTCTTTTGAAGAACCAACTCTTGGCTTCATTGATTTTTTGTATCATTCTCTTAGTCTCCATTGCATTGATTTCTCCTCTGATCTTTATCATTTCCTCCTTTGTATGAGCTTTGGGGTTGTCCTGCTCTTCTTTTTCTAGAAGCCTGAGATTCAGCATCAGGTTGTTTAATTGCGCTCATTCTGTTTTCCTAATATGCATATTCACTGCTATGAATTTCCCTCATAAGACTGCTTTCATTTTGTCCCATAGATTCCAATATGTTGTATTCTCATTGTCATTTAATTGAAGGAACTGTCTGATTTCTTCTTTAATTTCCTCTGTGACCCATTGGTTATTCAGAAGTGTGTTGTTCAATTTCCACGTGTTTATGAAATTTTTTGAATTTCTTTTGCTATGGATCTCCAATTTCATCGCACTATGGTCTGATAATATACAGGGGATAACTTCATTTCCTTTGTACTTACTTAAACATGTTCTATGTGTGAGTATGTGGTCTATTTTGGAGAATGACCCATGTGCAGCTGAGAAGAATGTGTATTCTGATTTTGTAGGGTGGAAGATTCTGTAAACATCTGTTAAGTTCATTTGTTCAAGAGTTCGATTGAGTTCTAGTATTTCATTACTTAGTTTTAGTCTAGTTGATCTATCTATTTGTGACAGTGGGGTATTGAGGTCCTCCACTACAATTGTATTAGTCCATATATGACTTTTCATGTCCATTAATATTTGTTTTATATAGTTGGGTGCAGTAGAGTTTGGTGCATAGATATTTATGATTGTCATCGCTTCCTCTTGGATTCTTCCCTTTACAAGGATGTAGTGTCCTTCTTCATCTCTCTTAATTAGTGTTGGTTTGAAATCTACTTGATCTGCCAAGAGGATAGCTACTCCTGCTTTTTTTCGGGTTCCTGTCGCATGAAGTATTGTTTTCCACCCTTTAACTTTCAGTCTATGAATTTCCTTTTGAATTAAGTGTGTTTCTTGTATGCAGCATATTGTTGGATTTTGCTTCTTGACCCATTCTGCCAGTCTATTTCTTTTGAGTGGTGAATTGAGACCATTAACATTGATGGTTATAACTGAAACGTATTGACTTGTCATTGCCATGACTTTTTCTTTTTGTTGGCTTCTCCCCCTTTACATTTAATTTCTTGTCATGCCAGATGGGTTCATTCTGCTTTGCTTCCTGGGGTTGTGATCCTCAATGTCTGTTTCTAGGATATTGTGTAAAATTCTTTGGAGTGCTGGTTTGGTATTCACGAAGTTCCTAAGGTGCTCTTTGTCATGAAAGTATCTTATTTCTCCATCCATATTGAAAGATAGTTTTGCAGGGTACGTCAATCTGGGCTGGAGGTTGTTTTCTTTTAGGGCTTGGAATATGTCACTCCAAGCTCTTCTTTCCTTGATGGTTTGTGTTGAGAAGTCTGCTGTGATTCTGATGGGCTTTCCTTTGTATATGATTTGTTTCTTTTCTCTGAGTGCTTGGAGAACTTTGTTCTTCTGTTGCATTTCTGGAATCTTAACAATTATATGCCTATGTGTAGATTTTTTTTTTTTTTATCAAGGCTATTTGGAGTCCTATATGCCTCACTTATCTGTATGTCAAGCTCCTTTCCCCTGCTTGGGAAATTTTCTGCCATTATTTCTGTGAACAGTTTTTTTATGTCATCTGCACTCTCTCCTGTTTCTTCATTGAGCCCAGTCAGTCTTATGTTATTCTTCTTTGCATCATCTAGCAGCTGCTGGATTGATTTCTCAAATTCCCTTATAATTTTGAAGCAATTTTTCTTTTCCTGGTCACTAATTGCAATCATCTTCTATATCTGAAATTCTGTCCTCACATTGGCTCATTCTGTTGTGTAGACTTTCAGAGGAGTTTTTCATGTCCTGGAAATCTATTTGCATCTGTTTTATGGATTTCATTTGTTTCTTATGTTGGGATTCCATCATGTTCCTGAGCTCCTCTCTAGATTTATTAATCATGTCTTGCACTAGGAGCACAATTTCTCCTGTTATCTGAGAAATTATTTCTGATTTCATTTGTTCCAGATCCCCTTTTGTTTCCAGTTCAGTGGGTCCAGGTTGTTGAGTATCAGAATGGTCCATCTCATTTCCCTTTGTGGTTGCTGTAGGTGATCTGGAAGTCTGGTTTTGAGACTTATTTACCTGTTTTCTCATTTTGACTGGGGCAGGATGCTGTTAGCACCTGTACAGATTACCTCCTCTGAGCTGAGTGAGGTGGGACAGGGGCTGGGAGTAGCAGTAGGGATGGTGACTCAAAAGCCCTTTCCTGTGGACTGGGAGCAGCGGGAGGGATGGTGGCTGGGAAGCCCCTTCCTCTGGACCATGAGCAGTGGGATGGTGGCTCAGAAGCCTGTCGCTATGGGCCCGGAGTGGTGGGAGGGTTGGTGGCCTGGAAGCCCCTTCCTCTGGACCATAAGCAGTGGGACAGAAGGTGTCCCAAAAGCCCTTTCCTCTGGGTTGGGAACAGAGGGAGAGATAGTGACCAGGAAGTCCCTTCCTCTGGACCAGGAGCAGTGTGATGATGGCACAGAAGCCCCTACCTCTGGGCCGGGAACAACAGGGCTCACTATCTTGGTCTGGTGGTCTGGTGTCCTCTGCGTCTTTGTGGTGTGGAACCAGGTGGCTGCCTGTCTGCAGCGGGGTGATTCCGTGTCTTCTGCATGACTCAGGACCTCGGTAGTGTGTTCACAGAACTTCCTGTGTGCAGCGGGCTGATTTGGCATGTTCTGTGTGACTCAGGACCTCGGTAGGGCATGCACAGACCTGCCTGTCTGCAGCGGGGTGATTCGGCATCTTCCGCGTGATCAATTTTATTCTTTTGAACCAGCTCTTGACTTCATTTTTTTGTATTGTTCTCTTAGTCTCCATGGCATTGATTTCTGCCCTGATCTTTATAATTTCCTCCCTTTTATGAGTTTTGGATTTGTCCTGCTCTTCTTTTTCTAGAAGCTTGAGGTTCAGCATCAGGTTGTGTAATTGAGCTCTCTCTGTTTTCCTAATGTGAGTATTCACTGCTATGAATTCCCCCCATAAAAATGCTTTCATTGTTTCCCATAAATTCCAATATATTGTGTTGGCATTATCATTTAATTGTAGGAACTGTCTGTTTTCTTCATTAATTTCCTCTGTGACCCATTGGTTATTCGGAAATGTATTTGAACAACTATGTTTTTAATACAATTCTTAAATCTCTACTTAAATTTGAAAAGAACTGAAAATTTTATACATCATGTTCAAACATGTATGCATAATATATGTTTAATTGTTGCTAAACACAGTATTGTGTAATATTTTAATTTTATTATATTATTTTCTCTCATTTTCATTTGATTTTTAAAAATTCTTAAAACAATATTTCTATCCATACACAATGAGAATCTCATGAATATCCCATATTTTGTATAGATTTTATATATACATATGTCTTCATAGTATATTTGTACAAATATATACATAAAATTTTAGGAAAATATGAATTACTTAAAATTTGAAGGAGATTGGTTCTAAAAACCTTGTGGGTGACAAAATCTGAAGGTTCTTAAATTTGTTTCATAAAATCACATGGCACATTCTCCCATATTTTAAATAATCTCTAGATACTTATGGTATCACCTAAAATGTACATAATATATAAGTTGCTGCCTATTTAAATTTAGCTACATTTTTTTCAAAGTTGTTGGGACCCATGGACATGGGACTCAGTGATACACGGGCTGATTGCAGTTGGTATTGTCCATTTGGTATTGTCCATTTTTTCTTGTAAACATCATGCTAAATGTGAATATGATTGAGAAATCAAATCTAAAAACAGAAAAGAAAATAAAGGGATGATTTCTACTAGTCAGTATACATACTTTTACTCACACTTGCTGCTACTAGAAAGTTACACTTTTTTATTCATGGGAGATCTAAAAGGAAGGACTTGACAAATCAGTGCATGAGTACTTCTCTTTATTTGAGTACTCTCCTGGAGCATTCTTCCCACTCTTAGGCAGAATCTTTATTTGAAGTTACAGTATCAGTAACACAACCCAAAAAATTTTCACTCATTCAGACACAGTAACTAGCATAAATGTAGCTAGTCACAAGAGTGATATTTGGGTTTATGAACCACAGTGTACCAGTAGTAGACACTGGATTTAGTGTCTAGACCAGTGGTGGAGAATGTTTACTTCAGTGGGTTGTTTGTGTCATTGAAAGTTTTAAAAGGTTTGCTATCCCTGACCTATACAAATCCCATAAGCACTTTAATAAATTTATTTTGTGTTTGTTATATGAAAGGTCTTCTATATTAGTGATGACAGAGAAAGATTTCTGTGGAAAGGACTAATAATTTTAATAAGTTGTCAGATTATTTATCAAGAAGGTGATGTTGGAGAAATATTGACAGAAGTAGATAGAATGAGCCATGTGGCTAGGAGAGAAAAGCCTTCCAGGCTGAGGTAGGACCAGTGGCAAAGCTGTGAAGCTGGCTGTGAGATGCATGTATTGAAGGTTTAGCATGGGTACTGGCATGGCTGTGGCTCATGAGTAAAGAGGAGAACTGTAGGAGCTATGGGTGTGATCTTCCTTTAACAGTGAATGAAAACGGATATCATGGGGGCTCAAATCAAAGGATCTGCATGATCTGACTTAACCACTGATATCTTCAGCCAGAGTCATCTTCCTAAAGTACAGTTGCAATCTCCTAATCTCTTCTTGTACCTTTAATGACTCTTCTGTGTAAAAGTTGAGAGTTTATTAACCCTAGGTTGCCCCTTAGAGACTTCTACAATCCAGTGCTAATCTATCTCCTACTTGTAATAACCCTAAAGCACCATAAAAGTGACTATTTTCTCTTTTCTAAGCATTCCCAAATTATTTGCCTAGGGCACTCTGCTGAAGGCCTCTCTTCCATTAAAAGAGCCCAGTGTGGACTGCCTCAAATATCTCCTGAACTTCATCTCATCAGTGCAATCTTCTTTAAACTGCTTAGTCAGAACCAGTGTCCATTACCCAGGGAACTCTGGATTTTTACCACCCCTGTACCAAATATCCTGTTCCACCTCTTATCAGAATTATCATGCTTGTGACCAAACCCTTTTACTATGCCTCTTTATTTACCTTTGTATTTCATTCAGTATGTTGATACAAGCACACATTTAAATGATTCTGAATAAATTAATAAATGAAATGTTTCTTTCCAGATTACCCTATGCAGAAGGACAGCTAAAGTCAGAAGAATGCAAACAAATGGCCATACAGATCTTTTCAGGGTTTTGGCTCATGGTTTGAGATGAATAAAGTCCAAATTTAAAGTCTTCTTTGCATTTCTGTGTGTTCTAATGCTTAGAAGATGATTGTTAATAGAACAGAGAAAGCTAGAAATAGAATTATTTTCAAATAAATTTTTAGTATTTTGTGTGCTACAGTGATTGATTTTGTTATCTAAACATGTTTTAACATCACAGTAGGATCTCAATTCAAAGTAAACTAACTTCCATAAAGCACTACCATGTATCAGAAAAATCTAATTATAATTATACATTTATAATTAAATCAATTATACATTTATAATTAAATTAAGTCTCTGGACTAGTGGCCTTTTAATGGGCCTTATTGCTTTCCTTATGAAATGATTTTCAACTACAAAAAAAACAATAAAAATTAATTATTTTATATGTTTAGAAGAAGTTAAGGTTTATAACTACTATTTCTGTTATATTGAAACCTTTAATATGCTACAAAATTTCATCAGTTACAACAATTTTATAATGTATTAGAGCTACAGATGTAAATTTCAAGCATTATATCTTAGAGTATTTTACCTCTCACTTTCTAAAGTTTGCATGTTTCTTAAGAATATTGCTTATTTTTGGCCGGGGACTTAACTCAGTGGTTTCTCCTCCTGCTGCACAAGCTCAAGCACCCGAGTTCGATCCCTGGTATCAAAAAAAAAAAGGAATATTGCTTATTTTTCTGTACCTGGGCTGCTACAGAGTCACTTGTGTTGGCCGTACAAAGATTTAGTTTCCCGTCTTTCATTAAGAAAACAAATTAATTCAGGTCAGATGCATTGGGATTTTGCTAGCCAAGTGGAAATGTGTTTCATTATTTCAAATAGTATAGTGAATCATGTCATTGTGTTTATTCCTTTAAACGTGACTTGCCTTACACAATGTAAACTAGTAGGATGTTATTAGGATCATTCTCTAATATTATGCTTGATTATTTCAGTAAAATTGAGTGCTTGGAAAACTCTGGACCATTAGTTATCTAGTATGTTGAGTATTGGTGACTATTTCCACCCAAAATGATGGAAAGTTTGTTTGTTAAGAAATAGAGTATAAAACTGAAATAAAAGAGAAACGTTGTGAAATAACAAAGTATCAGAAGAAAATTAAAAACACAAAATAATGAGATAGTTCACGGAAACATCAATATCTACTTCTTAAAAACTGGAAAACTCAGTTGAACATGGCAAAATACACTAGAATTCTTATGAAAAGAATGGATAAGTGTCTCCTAAAACTATTTTGAATGTATTATCTGCCTAATATACTATTTCAGTTGAGAAGTATTTGATCTCCATCATTTAATTCATCTTTAACACACAGAATAAGAAGTCCTACCTTCAATCAGTGTGGTTATACCAAAGGGCAAGAGACAGAAGCATAAGTGAATGTTAGGGTATAGAAAAGGTTGCCAATCATGATTCAATCTACTTCAAGGACTTGTGCATCCAGACAGTCCCAAGTAATGGTATAGAGCAATTATTTTACATACCTTTTTGCCAATAATTATCATATTTTGCCTTCCTATTACCTATTCTCTTATAGTTTTTTTCCCTCTTTTCCTCATCTGCATAATGGTCTCTGTTTTCTTCGTACCTCTTCTTTCCTTACAATTCTTATTCTCAGTCACTATTTTCAATCTGGACATGGATATTGAAATAGAGAGTGAGGATGAAATGTAACTGGTGATATTTCTGATCCCTTAGACATCAAGTGCAATCTTTATAAAACATGCACGTATCTTCCTTGTTAATATTGGCTAGTCATCCTGATATAATTTCAATGTGTTTTATGCTAATTGAATCTTTCTTATTTTTCTCTGTGTACTAAAGATTCTACGTTACTATTCTAGCTTGGCACAGCCCAGAAATTCAGAAAAGTTGTGAAAAAGGACCCCACTCCCAAATGTGAACCAGGTTGAGAAGAAAACTTGGCAAATCACATGAAGCTATTAGAAAACAAACAAAAAACAATTATGAACATTATCTCAAGAAGACCAAATACTGTTCATGTAATTTGAAAAAGAGAAATTGAGTTGCCCTATTCTGAATCTAATTTATGACAAAATCATGACCAGCCCACTCAGGATCCTCCCCCAAAGCTCCTAGGCCAAAAAATATATTGGCAAAGGATTTGAACATAAAAATATTTCATATGAATTGGAACAAAACAGTATAAATTTACCAGTAGATTTTACTTAAAATAATGAGAAGAGATGGCCTGAAAAGGCTGAAAACACTAATAAAAATATCTATAAATAAGAGCTGGTGAAATCACACAATGTAGTTGTACACACAGTCTTTGAAATGTGACTGAGCTATTGGACTTTTGATTAATTAAAATAATTAGGTATATCAACATTTTCCAGTAAACTAGTAATAAAATTAATGCATCTGTTTAGGCTTATTTTCCATCCTAATATGTTTAACACCAATTAACTGACAAATCTTTTACACAATTAATGAAAATTGAAATTTTAATATAACATGTTCTGATTTGATATTTCAATCTAGAAAAAAATCAGTATGTAATTCTAGCATCCAAAAACTAAAATGAACAAAAATGGGTTTAATATATTTCTGGCCATATGGAAGTCAGATACATCTCATTTGCTTCCTATTTTATTAAATATCATATTGATTAAACCAAAACTCTTTGTAGTTCCTTCTGGGAAAAAAAAATAACTATGAGAACTTTTAGCTGTTACATTAGAGTTATTTTAATAGTATTTTACAGTTTCTAATTATTGTTATTGAAACTATTAAAGACTAAATTTTCTTCATTTTTAAAATGTAGTTCCTCCTTGTAATGATTTTCAGAAATAGAAAATAACTCTTAGAAATTAAGGCTTTCCAGGCCTTAAAATACCACCATCTGGGGAAGTTGAGGTAAGAAGGTCACATGCTTGAGCCCAGCCTGGGCAACTTAGTGACTTAGCAAAATCCTGTCTAAATAAATAAAAAGATAAATAAATGTGAAGGCCCTGGTTTTAATCATCAGTATCTCTATCATACACACACACACACACACACACACACACACACACACACACATTAGAAGCAAAAGTAAAGTATTTTCACCTAGTTAATTTAAGAAAATACACACATTATATTTTTAGTTACTAATACAGAAACGATTCAATCTTCTCCAAATAATGTGTTTTACATAAGATGAACATTATATGAGATGTGATACCTCTTAAATATAATGAAACAAGCTATGAAGTTAGGGCTCCTGGATTCTCCTCTCCGTACCAACACCAATATTCTCTGCAAGCTTGAGGGTGCAGATCATTCTCAACACATTAGCTCTTTAAACTGAAACTGAAGATGCAGTATTAGGTCATTGCTTTTTGGTTTTCTGTATGGGAATCTAGGTTTCCTAATAAGAATCTCATAATGGCAAATGACAAACTATGGGGTGATAGGTTGGATTATAGGTTCAATTCTACACTTGATATTAGCCAAAAAGCTGAGAAGTGATTGTAGGTTCAATTCTGACATCAGACAAAGGTAGTTTTACCTTATTCATACACACTTTATTATTTCTTTTATGATCATTGCTTGAGAAAAATGTTGCATCAATACACACTGCTTAAAAATCAGTTAATTTTAAACTTGAAATTTAGTTGCTATCATTTTTATTTATCAATTTGCATAGAAAGATGATTTGTAATAGAAAAAGTTTTGTTACGACAAAGACAAATCCTAGGCATTTTCAATACAAAGAATAAGTTTATTGAGATATCTTCTATTTTTAAAAACATTTCATAAAAAATTAAACAGAATATGCTTATTTAGATTTATATTAACTTATTTAGTATATATTAACTGAATAAAGTCTTTCATATTTTGTTCAAAACAGAGTTCTCCAATCTTATTTAATGGTGGGGTTCATGTTAGCCCACTGCTCATTACTCATTTTGTAAGAATCCTATCATAGAGGAAGAAGTTTCAGAAGGGAGGGAGAGAGAATGTACTTGATTTTCCATTGTCTCTATAGCCAATAATTAGTAAAATCATCAAGACCATTAGTGACATTTATAGCCTCCTATATTCTGACATGGATATCTCAAGTATTTGCTAAAATACCATAGGAAACACTTCCTTATATGCTGACATATAAGCTTTCCACTACCAGTAAAATCCAACTTACTGTAAAATACATTATAGAAGGTTGTAGGCTAAATATGATTGTGATATTTTAATGTGATATCTTTTAAATAATAGAAGTGAGATCTGTTCATAGACAGGAGTGAAGGAAATATTTTACATCTTGATCTTGGTGATTATGATTCAGTTGCATATCTTTATGAAACTTTAACAAAGTGTATATTGAAAACCTGAAAACTGCCATGGCAATAATATACATTCATATTTTGTTGCCATCAAAGAATAAAGGAAAATGAACTAAAGATTTCAGATAAGAAAATTATATTATTGGTGATTTCACATTGTTGGTTAGTCTTCTCATCTTAAAACTATTAGAAACATTATTATCCTAATTGTGTTATTTTAATGAAAATTGTTTAATGAATAGATGGTATGTAATAGCATGATTAGCAGGTCAACTAGCAAAAAATATTTTGTTTGAAAATTAAACTATTATAGAAAAGGAGGTAAAAATAAATCAATTAATGTGTTCAGAATTAAAAAAATGATATACTTTTAATTTTCCACTTTACTAATAATAGTCAAACAAGAATATTTGAAAATTTTATTTTAGAAAGCATTTGGATTAAAAGCATTTGGTAAAAAGCAAAAGACATCTTTTTTCTATAGTAAATAAAGAAAAAATCAATTACTATTTTTAACAATATTTTAGAATGACATACAACATATGCAAAGTAAAGTTTTCAAAACTCTCACATGCAGCTCGGTGAGTTTTTATATAGATGAATGAACTCCCACTACAAAGATCAAGATATGGAATGTTTTATGTACCACTCAGGTATCCTTAAAGCTATTCCTATCACCCTAAATAACAATAAGATAAGCCTAAATACCAATAAAATAAACCCTTATTCTGAGTTTTATTATAAATTAATTGTGCTTATTCTTGGACATCAGGTAAATGAACTCATATTTTCTTCATGTGTAAAGTCTCCTAAGACTATTTCTTCCAAAAAAAGTAATGGAGAACAGGAGACTCAATGATGTATGTAAAGTGAAGAATGAAACAAAAACAAAAGAGTCAACAAAGACTATTATACCTGGCAGAATTACTCTTTAAGAATGAGAGAGAAATTAGAGGGAAATTAAATTCATATGTATATGAAGCTGGCTTCCCAATAATGAGTTTGGAAGCATTTTTTTCATTTCAATTTCACTGAAGAGTTTGCAGTGTTGGTGTTACTGCATCCCCAAAGGTTTTCTGGAATTGAGCAATGAATCGATCAGGTCCTGGGCTTTTTTTAGTTATTAGATTTTTTATTAATGTCTCAATTTCTTTTTTTTCTTAAATTCTTTTATTGGTACATTTTAGGTGTACAACACATTTACATTTCTCATTGGGAACATGTACCTTTACATGACGCATCTTGGTTCTTATTTTTTCCCCATTCCTAGTCCTCCATTCACCCCTCCACCCTTCCCTATTTACAAACACTTTATTTCCATATTTTCCATTTATCATCATTTTTCCTTTCCCTTCTTTCCTTTCCCCTGCCCCATCCACTACCCCTACCCCTTTGGACCTTTTCTCCTATTTTGCATTATTGATTATTCATTCTAATCATTGGCACATTTTAGGTATACCATATAATGACATTCATCATTGGAAATTTGCACCTTTACATAGTCTCTCTTGGTTCTTATTTTTCACCCTTGCCCAGCCCTCCCTTCAGCTCCTCCATTCCTCCCTATTTACAAAGATTTTTTTCCTATTTTTCCATTTTCTCATATTAATCCCATTCCCTTCTTTCCTTTCCCCTACCCCTCCCACTTCCTTCCCCTTTGCCCCTTTTCTTCCTATTTCACATTACCTATTATACATTTTAGTCCTTATTTACACTTTCAGTTTCTCACACCAGAGAAACTATTCAGTATTTATACATGTGTGTCCTATTTATTTCCCTTAAGAGTATCACCTCAGTGTTCATCCAATTAGCTAAAAATGTCTCTAATTTCTCATTTTTTATGGCTGAGTAGTACTCCATCTTTTAAAAAAATCACATTTTCCTTATCCTGTCTCCAGTTGATGGACAATTGGGCTGTTTCCAAGTTTTAGCTATCACAATCTGTGCTGCTATGAACATGAGTACACATATATTACTGTGGTATGATTCTTTTAATTCTTTGGGGAAGATCCCCAGCAGTGGAATAGCAGGGTCAAATGGGTCTTTCAGTCCTAGTTCTTGGAGGTATATCCATACTGATTTCCATAGTAGTTGCACCAGTCTACACTCCCACCAGCAGTGGAGTAGAGTTCCTCTTTTTAAACAGCCCCACCAGCATTTGTTATTGGTTAATTTCATGATAGCAGCCATTCTTTCTGGAGTGAAGTGGAATCTCAGCATTGTTTTCATTTGCATCTCTCAAATGACCAGTGATGTTGAACATTTTTTCTTGTATTTATTTGCTATTTCTACTTCTTTGTCTGAGAAATGTCTGTTCATTTCAGATGCCCATTTTTGGATTGGGTCTTTAAATTTGGGAGGTCTGATCTTTTTAAGTTCTTTATAGATTGTAGATAGTAGACCTTTGTCTGAGGAAAAGTAGGTGAAGTTTTTTTCCCACATTGTGGGTTGTCTCTCCGCACTGCTGGTGGTTTCTCTTGCTGTGCAGAAGCTTTTTAATAAGAAGAGATCCCACTTGTTGATTGTTTGTGCTAGGTCATGGGCAACTGAGATTTTCTTCATAAAATCTTTTCCTACACCAATGTCTTCAAGACTTTTACCTAACCTCTCTTCCAGCCGGTTCAATGTTTCTATTTTAATATTTAGATCTTTAATCCATTTTGATTTTAGTTTAGTGCATGGTGAGAGATACAGGTCTAGTTTTAATCTTTGGCAAGTTGAAGCCCAATTTTTCCAGCACCATTTAATAAAGAGGCTATCTTTCCTCCAGTGAGGGTGTTTGGCTCCTTTATCAAAGATGAGATGGCTGAGTGTGTCTGGCGTTGTTTCTGCATCTTCTAATCTGTTCCACTGGTCCTCAGGTCTGTTTCTTTGCCAGTACCATGCTGTATTTATCATAGTAGCTTTGTAGCATAGTTGCAGGTTGGGGATTGTGATACCCACTGCCATGTCTCTAGACATGGTTACCTAGAATTGCTTTTGCTCTTCTGGGTCTCTTCTTGTTCCAAATGAATTTTTGGATTGTTTTCTCGAGGTCCACAAAGTATGCTGCTGGGATCTCCATTGGAATTGCATTGAATCTACACAGCAGTTTTGGAAGTATGGCCATTTTCACTATATTAATCCTTCCTACCCAGGATCAGGGGGTGTCTGTCCATTTTCTGATATCATCTTCAGTCTCTCTTGTCAGAGTGCTTAGTTTTCAGAGAAGAGGTCTTTGATTTCTTTCGTTAGGTTGATTCCTAGGTATTTCAGTTTTTTGGATGCTATTGCGAAAGGAATTATTTGCCCTAGTTCTCTCTCAGTGAGTCTGTTATTCATGTAGAGCAAAGCTATTGATTTTTGTGTGTTGACCTTGTAAGCAGCTACTTGACTGAATTTGGTTATTAAGTCTAGAAGACTTTTGGTGGAGTTTTTTGGGTCTTCTATGTAGAGGATCATGTCATCTGCAAATAGTGACAATTTGACTTCTTCATTTCCTATCTTTATTCCTTTTATTTCTTTCTCTTGTCTAATTGCCTTGGCAAATGTTTCCAGAACTTTATTGAACAAGAGTGGTGATGGTGGATATCCTTGTCTTGTTTCTGATTTTAGTGTGAAGGATTTCAGTTTTTGACCATTTAGTATGGTATTGGCTGTTGGCTTTTCATAAGTGGCTTTTATCAGTTTAAGGTAGAGACCATGTATGCCAATTTTTTATAGAGTTTTTGTCATAAATGCATGTTGGATTTTGTCAAATGCTTTTTCTGCATCTATGGAGATAATCATATGGTTTTTGTTCTTGGCTCTATTGATATAATGTATTACATTGGTTGATTTGCCTATGGTGAACCATCCCTGCATCCCTGGAATGAATCCCACTCGATCAGGGTGTATGATCTTCTTGATGATCTTCTGCATTCTATTTGCCAGTATCTTATTAAGGATTTTTGCATCTATGTTCATTAGTGAGATTGGTCTATAGATCTCCTTTTCAGTTGGATCTTTCTTTGCTTTGGGGATCAAGGTGATGCTTTCTTCCAGGAATGAATTTGGGAGTATTGCTTCCCTTTCAATTTCTTTGAAGTGTTTAACAGTAGAGGCAGTAATTCCTCTCTAAATGTCTTGTAGAATTCAGCAGTGAAGCCATCAGGGCCCAAGCGTTTCTTAGTTGTAAGTTTTTAATTAAATTTTCAATTTCATGGGTTGATATTGGGTTGTTCAGAATTTTTAGGTCTTCTTTTTTCAACTTTGGTAATTCATATCTAGGAATCTGTCTGTTTCTTCTGTGTTTTCCATTTTATTGGCGTATAGGTTCTGGAAGTAGGTATTGATGATCCTCTGGATTTCTGCTGTGTCTGTTGTAATTTCACCCTTTTCATTCCTATTTGCATGGATTTGGGCCTTTTCTTTCCTTTTTCTGACAAGGTTGGTTAAGGGTTTGTCAATTTTGTTGATTCTTTTGAAGAACCAACTCTTGGTTCATTAATTTTTTGTATCATTCTCTTAGTCTCCATTGCATTGATTTCTCCTCTGATCTTTATAATTTCCTCCCTTTTATGAGCTTTGGGTTTGTCCTGTTCTTCTTTTTCTAGAAGTTTGAGTTTCAGCATCAGGTTGTTTAATTGGGCTCATTCTGTTTTCCTAATATGCGTATTCACTGCTATGAATTTCCCTCATAAGATTGCTTTCATTTTGTCCCATAGATTCCAATATGTTGTATTCTCATTGTCATTTAATTGAAGGAACTGTCTGATTTCTTCTTTAATTTCCTCTGTGACCCATTGGTTATTCAGAAGTGTGTTGTTCAATTTCCACGTTTATGAAATTTTTCCATTTTTCTTTGCTATGGATCTCTAATTTCATAACACTATGGTCTGATAATATACAGGGGATAACTTCAATTCCTTTGCCCTTATTTAAACATGTTCTATGTGTGAGTATGTGGTCTATTTTGGAGAATGACCCACGTGCAGCTGAGAAGAATGTGTATTCTGATTTTGTGGGGTGGGAGACTCTGTAAACACCTGTTAAGTTCATTTGTTCAAGAGTTCAATTGAGTTCTAGTATTTCATTACTTATTTTTTGTCTAGTTGATCTATCTATTTGTGACAGTTGGGTGCTGAGGTCCCCCACTACAATTGTATTAGTGCATATATATGACTTTTCATGTCCGTTAGTATTTGTTTTATATAGTTGGGCACACTAGTGTTTGGTGCATAGATATTTATGATTGTCATGTCTTCCTGTTGGATTCTTTCCTTTACAAGGATGTAGGATCCTTCTTCATCTCTCCTAATCAGTGTTGGTTTGAAATCTACTTGATCTGCAAAGAGGATAGTTACTCCTGCTTTTTTTCAGGTTCCTGTCACATGGAGTATTGTTTTCCACCCTTTAACCTTCAGTCTATGAGTTTCTTTTTGAATTAAGTGTGTTTCTTGTATGCAGAATATTTTTGATTTTTGCTTCTTGACCCATTCTGCCAGTCTATTTCTTTTGATTGGTGAATTGAGACCATTAACATTGATGGTTATAACTGATATGTATTGACTTATCATTGCCTTTTCATTATCATTTTCATTATCATTTTCCTTTTTGTTGGCTTCTCCCCCTTTACATTGAATTTCTTGAGTGCCAGATGGGTTCATTTTTCTTTGCTTCCTGGGTTTGTGATCCTCAGTGTCTGTTCCTAGGATTTTGTGTAAAATTTTTTGGAGTCCTGGTTTGGTATTCATGAAGTTCCTCATGTGCTCTTTGTCATGAAATATCTTATTTCACCATCAATTTTGAAAGATAATTTTGCAGGGTACATCTGTCTGGATTGGAGGCTGTTTTCTTTTAGGGCTTGGAATATGTCCCTCCAAGCTGTTCTTGCCTTGATGGTTTGTGTTGAGAAGTCTGCTGTGATTCTGATGGGCTTTCCTTTGTATGTGATTTGTTTCTTTTCTCTAACTGCTTGCAGAACTTTTTTCTTCTGTTGAGTTTCTGGAATCTTAACAATTATATGTCTATGTGCAGATATTTTTTGATCAAGGCTATTTGGAGTCCGATTTGTCTCACTTATCTGTATGTCAAATTCTTTTCCCCTGCTTGGGAAGTTTTCTGCTCTTACTTCTATGAAGAGTTTTTTTATGTCATCTGCACTCTCTCCTGTTTCTTCATTGACTCCAATCAGTCTTATGTTATTCTTCTTTGCATCATCTAGCAGCTGCAATAAACTTCTGTGTTTGGACTGCATGAATTATATCCCATAAGTTCTGATGTACAGTGCATTGTTGTTTGATTCTGTAAATTGTGCAATTTCTTTCTTGATTTCTTCTGAGTAAAAGAGAGTGTTATTAAATCTCTATGTGTTTATAATTCTACTATGGTTTCTTCTATTATTGATTCCTAGTTTCAGTGCATGATAGCCTGACAGTGCCCAGGCAAAGACTCAATAAAAAAATCTACAGGGCATCTCCTTAATGAATATACATGCAAAAGTCTTCAATGAGAGGTTGGCAAGTAGAATGCAACAAACAATCAAAAGATCATACATCACAACCAAGTACGTTTTATTCTAGGGTTACAGGATATTTCAACACATACAAATCAATAAGTTTAATACACCACATAAACAGAAAAAAGGACAAAATCACATGATCATAACAATAGAAACAACTTTTGAAAAAATCCAATATGCATCCATGATAAAAACCCTAAAGGAAAAGACCTTACATGAAACTGAGAGAAGGCATTTATGACAAAACAATGGCCAATATCATATCAAATGGGAAAAATCTCAAAGCTTTACCTCTAAAATGAGGAACAAGACAAGGACTTTCACTATCACTGCTTCTATTCAACATAGTACTTGAAACTTTGGCAAGAGCAATCAACCAAGAGAAGAAAAAAAAAGAGTTATGTATAGAAAAGGAAGAAATGAAGTCAAATTATCCTTATTTGCAGATGACACAATTCTCTAATAGATGAACCCTCCAAATCCAGCAAAAACTCTTAGAAATAAACAAATACAGCAATGTAGCAAGACACAAAAATCAATGCAAAAAAATCTACAGCATTCCTGTCCACCAATAATAATCTCAATGAGAAAAAAATTAAGAAAACAAAACAATTCACAATAACATCAAGAAAAATTAAATACTTAGCCAAGGAAGTGAAAGACCTCTGCATGAAAAACACAGGACTCTGCAAAAGGAGATTGAATAGGATATCAGAATATGGAAATACAGGCAGACTCTAGCCAGAAGCCCACCTGACAATGGCAGCTCCAATGCAAATCCCCCAGCCAGGGCTCCATCCAGATACCAGTAGTGTGAGAGCTCAGGCCCCAGACAAAGGCTCTCCTGAACAACAGCAACATGGGTGCACAGGCCCCAGCCAGATGCCTGCCCAGATACCATCACTAAGCTTGCAACGTTCCCAGCAAGAACCCACCTGGACAATAGCACAGTGCAATGATCCAGAAGGCCATCATTTTAAACCCAGGATTTGCCCCATGGGGAGCAGCATAAAGAAGGCCTCTCTGAGGCTTGCTGAGTATTGAAGCCCACTGGGCGAGCAAAAAGTCACCTCGATAAAGGTGTAGCAGACTATATCTGTTGAAACGAGAAGATACGTAAACAAAACTCAAAACTATACTTCCTGATTGCCAAAGGCAATCCCAAAGGGTTACAAGATGGAACAATCTGATACTCAACCACCTGGACTCCCTGCACTGGCAATGAAAGAGGATCTGGAAAAAATAAAGTCAGAAATTATTTCTCAGATAGCAACTGAGATTGTGTCCATAGTGAAAGACATGATTAATAACTCTAGAATAGACACAGATTTAAAAAAATAGAGGGGCTGAGGAACATGATGGATTCTCACCATACTAAACAACTGAAATCCATAAAGTAGATGCAAGTAGATATCGAGGAGATTAGAAACTCCATTGAAAGTTTATGCAGAATAATTGGCCAATGTGAGGACTGAATATCAGATATAAACACAGGATTGCAATTAGTAATCAGGAAAAGAAATATTTCATAAAAATCACAAGGGATCATGAGAAATCAATCCAGCATCTGCTAGATGATGGAAAGAAAAATAACATAAGACTGATCGAGTCAATAAAGAAACAGGAGATAGTGCAGACAACATAAAAAATAGTTCACAGAAGTAATGGCAGAAAACTTACCAAGCAGGGGAAAAGAATTTGAAATACAGATGAGTGAGGCATATAGGACTCCAAATATCTCTGATCAAAAAAAATCTACACCTAGACTTATAATAGTCAAGATTCCAGAAACCTAACAAAAGAACAAAATACTACAAGCAGGTAGAGAAAAGAAACAAATCATATACAAAGGAAAACCCATCAGAATTAAACAGACTTCTCAACACAAACCCTCAAGTCAAGAAGAGCCTGGAGTGAAGTATTTCAAACACTAAAAGAAAACAACCAACCCAGATTGATGTACCCTGAAAAACTATCTTTCAAAATTGATGGGGAAATAAGACATTTTGATGGCAAAGCAGAGCTGAGGAAGTTCATGAACACCAAACCAGCATAAACAATATCCTAGGAAATGACAAAGAGGATCACAACCCCAGGAAGACCAGAAGAATGAATCCATGAGGCAAGACAAGAAATTAATTGCAAAGGGGGAGAATCCAACAACAGGAAAGGGTCATGACAAGGATAAGTCAATACATATCAGTTATAACAATAAATGTTAATGGTCTCAATTCACCAATCTAAAGAAATAGATTGGCAGAATAGGTCAAAGCAAGATCCAACAATATGCTGCATACAAGAAACACACTTAATTCAAAAAGACACTCACAGAATAAAAGTTAAAGGGTTAAAAACAATATTCCATGCAACAGGAACCCCCAAAAAGCAGGAGTAGCTAACCTATGTGCTCATAAAATGGCTTTCAAACCAAGACTAATTAAGAGAGTCAAAGAATACCGCTAGATTCTTGTAAAGGGAACAATCCATGAGGAAGACATGTCAATTATAAATATATATGTACCAAATATTTCTGCACCTAACTACATAAAACAAATACTAACAGACATGAAAAATCAAATAAGCACTAATACAATAGTAGTGGGAGACCTCAGTACCCCTCAGTCACAAAAATATAGATCAACTAGACAAAAAATAAACAAGAAGATACTAGAAATCAATCAAAATCTTGATCAAATGGACATCACAGATGTTTATAGAGTTCCACTCCACAAAAGCAGAACACACATTGGTTTTTGTTGCACATGGGTTGTTCTTCAAAATAGACCACATATAAGCTCATACAACATGTTTAAGTAAGTGCAAAGGAATTGAAGTTATCCCTTGTATATTATCAGATCATGGTGCAATGAAGTTGGAGATCAATAGCAAAAGAAGCCTCAAGAATTTCATAAACTCATGGAAATTGAAAAAGACACTTCTTTCTTTTTTTTTTTTTTGGTACCGGGGATCAAACTCTGGGTCCTTGCACATGCACAGCAGGCGGCAAAACCACTGAGCTAAATCCCCAGCCCAACACTTCTGAACAACCAATGAGTCACAGAAGAAATTAAAGATAAAGTGGGCCACAACCCCATGAAATCCAGCAGATTGAATCCATCAGGCATGACAAGACATTAAATGCAAAGGGGGAGAATCAAACAACAGGAAAAGGTCATGACATGGATAAGTCAATACATATTAGTTATAACCATCAATGTTAATGGTCTCAATTCACCAATCAAAAAAATAGACTGGCAGAATGGGTCAAGAAGCAAGATCCAACAATATGCTGCATACAAGAAACATACTTAATTAAAAAAGAAATACATAGTATGAAAGTTAAAGGGTGGAAAACTATGCTCTATGTAAAAGGACCCTGAAAAAAAGCAGGAGTAGCTATCCTCTTTGCAGATCAAGGGGATTTCAAACTAACACTGATTAAGAGAGACAAAGTAGGACACTACATCCTTGTAAAGGGAACAGTCCAAGAGGAAGAAATGACCATCATAAATAAATATGCACCAAATACTAGTGCACTCAACTATATAAAACAAATACTAATGGACATGAAAAATCAAATAAGCACTAATACAATAATAGTGGGGGAACTCAATACCCCACTCACAAATAGGTAGATCAACTAGACAAAAAATAAACAACAAAATATTAGAACTCAATCAAATTCTTGAACAAATGAACTTAACAGATATTTACAGAGTGTTCCACTGCAAAAAATCAGAATACAAATCCTTTTTGGCTTCACCTAGGTCATTCACCAAAATATACCATATACTGCATCATAGAACATGTTTAAGTAAATACGAAGAAATTGAACTTATCCCTGTATATTATCAGATCACCATGTGATGAAATTGGAGATCAATAGAAAAAGAAACTGCTAAAATTTCATACACATATGGAAATTGAACAACACAGTTCAAAATAACAAATGGGTCACAGAGGAAATTAAATAGGAAATCAGAGAGTTTCTACAATTAAATGACAATGCTAATGCAACATATCAGAATTTATGGGACACCTTGAAAGCAATCTTACAAGGGAAATTCATGGCAGTGAATACTTATATTAGTTAAACAGACCAAGCTCAAATCTCAAATAAACAACTTAATGCTGAACTTCAAGCTTCTAGAAAAAGAAGAGCAGGAAAAATCCAAAGCTCATACAAGGGAGGAAATTTTAAAGATCAGAGAAGAAATCAATGCAATGGAGACTAAAAAAATTTTTTAAAGTAAATGAAGCCAAGAGTTGGTTCTTTAAAAGAATAAATAAAATTGATAAATGCTTAGCCAACTCTACCAAAAAAAAAAAAAAAAAAAAAAGGAAAGGAAAGGCCCAAATCCATGCAATTAGGAATGAAAAAGGTGAAATTACAATGGACCCAGCAGTAATCCAGAGGATCATCAATACCTACTTCCAGAACCTATATGCCAATAAGATGGAAAACACAGAAGAAATCTACATATGAATTACCTAAGCTGAATGAAGACCTAAAAATTCTAAACAACCCAATATCAATCAACAAAATTGAAAATGTAACTAAAAACTTATCAACAAGGAAAAGCATGGGTTTTGATGGCTTCAGTGGTGAATTCTACAAGACATTTAGAGAAGTATTGCCACTCTTGTTTAAACTTTTCAATGAATTAAAATGAGAAGCAATACTCCCAAATTCATTCCTGGAAGCAAGCATCACCTTGATCCCCAAAGCCGAGAAAGACAAAATCGAAAAAGAGAACTATAGGCCAATCTCACTGATGACCATAGACACTAATATTCTCAATAACATACTAGCAAACAAAATGCAGAAGACCATCAAGAATATCACACACCCAGACCAAGTGGGATTCATCCTAGGAATGCAGGGATGATTCAACATATGTAAATCAATAAATATAATATGCTATATTAATAGAACCAAGGACAAAAACCATACGATCATCTCAATAGATGCAGAAAAAGCATTTGACAAAATCCAACACCCATTCACAATAGAAAAAAACCTATAGAAAATTGGAATAGACAATCTCCACCTCAAGCTGATAAAAGCCATCTATGAAAACCAATAGCCAATATCATACTAAATGGAAAAAAACTGAAATCCTTCACTCTAAAATCAGGAACAAGACAAGGATGTCCACTATCACCACTCCTGTTCAATAATGTAGTTTTGAAAATATTAGCTATAGCAATTAGACAAGAGAAAGAAAAGGAATAAAGATAGGAAACAAAGAAGTTAAATTGTCATTATTTGCAGATGATGTGATACTTTATATAGAAGACCCCAAGAACTCCACCAAAAGTCTTCTAGGCTTAATAACCAAATTCAGTAAAGTAGCTGGATACAAGGTCAACACACAAAACTCAATAGCCTTCCTGTACAAAAACAACAGGCTCACTGAGAGAGGAACAAGAGAAACAACTCCTTTCACAATAGCATCCAAAAAAATGAAATACCTAGGATGAAACTAATGAAAGAAGTCAAAGACCTCTATTAGGAATACTACAGCATTCTGAAAATAGAATTCAAAGAGAATATCAGAAAATGGAAAGACATTCCTTGATCTTGGGTAGGAAGAACCAATATAGTGAAAATGGCCATACTTCTAAAACTGCTATATAGATTCAATGAAATACCAATTGAAATTCCAGCAGCTTACTTCACAGACATTGAGTAAACAGTGCAAAAATTCATTTGGAAGAAGAAGAGACCTAGAATAGCAAAAGCAATTCTAGGCAACAAAGACAAGATAGGGGTTATCACAATCCCAACTTGAAACTATACTACAAAGCTACTGTGATAAAAACAGCATGGTACTGGCAAAGAAACAGATCTGAGCACCAGTGGAACAGATTAGAAGATGTAGAAACAACTCCAGACACTCAGACACCTCATCTTCAACAAAGGAGCCAAACACCCTCATTGGAGGTAAGATAGCCTCTTTAATAAATGATGCTGGAAAAATTGAGTTTCATCTTTCCAAAGATTAAAACTAGGCCTGTATTTCTCACCATGCACTAAACTAAAATTGAAATGGATTAAAGATCTAAATATTAAAACAGAAACACTAAACCGGCTGGAAGAGATTTTAGGTAGAACTCTTAAAGACATTGGCATAGGAAAAGATTTCATGAACAAAATCTCAGCTGTATGTGAACTAGCACAAAGACTCAACAAGTGTGATCTCTTCTTATTAAAAAGCTTCCACACAGCAAGAGAAACCACCAAAAGAGTGAAGAGACAGATTACAATGTAGAAAATAATTTACCAGCTGTTCTTCAGAGAAAGGCCTACTATCTAGTATCTATAAAGAACTTAAAAAAAATCAGACCTCCCAAATGAACAGACATTTCTCTGACAAAGAAGTAAAAACAGCCAATAAACATATGAAAAGATGTTAAACATCACTGGTCATTTGAGAGATGCAAATGAAAACAATGCTGAGATTCCACGTCACCCCAGAAAGAATGGCTGCTATCAATGAGAAAATGAAAAAATGGAAACCAGCCTTTGTAAATAGAGACAGGTGGAGGGTTTGAAGAGAGGTTAGGGGAATGGGGAAAAATAAGAATCAAGGTATATTATGTAAAGGTACAAATCTCCAGTGATGAATGTCATTGTATTGTATACCTAAAATGTACCAATAAAATTAATTAAAAAATAAATTATCCAATAACAAATACTGGTCAGGTTGTTGGGAAAAAGATACCTTTCCCCACTGTTGGTGGGACTGGAGAATGGTGCAGCCCCTGTGAAATCAGTATGGAGACACCTCAAAAAACTAGGATTAGAGGTTCCATTTGATCCAGCTATTCCCCTGCTGACTATCTTCCCAAAAGAATTAAAAGAATCATAGCACAGCAATAAATGTGCACCCATGTTCATAGCAGCACAGTGTGGAATAGCTAAAACTTGGAAACAGCCTAATTGTCCATGAACTGGAGACTGGATAAAGAAAATATGGTGGTTGTTTTTTAATAAAATGGAGTGCTACTCAGCCACAAAGAATCAGAAACTAGAAACATTTATAGCTAAATAGATGCACATAGAGGCCATACTCTTAAATGGAATGAATAGGACACACATGTTTGAATACCGAATAGTTTCTCTGGTATGAGAAATGAAAGTGTAAATAAGGATCAAAATGTATAATAGATAATATGAAATAGGATGTTCAAAGGGAAAGGTGAATTCAGAGGGGTAGAGGTAAAGAAAGAAAGGAAAGAAAGAAATATGAGAAAAGGAAATTAGGGAAACCAAGTCTTTGTAAATAGGGAGGGTTGGAGGTGTTTAGGGGAGGGGAGGGGAATGGGGAAAAAATAAGAACCAAGATATATTTTGTAAAGGTACAAATTCCCAATGATGAATGTCATCATATTGTATACCTAAAGTGTACCAATAAAATTAAAGGAAAGAAAAAAGAATGAAAATACCTTCCCTGTTTTGGTTAGGCAGAACCAGGATAATCAAAATGGCAAGTAGTACTGGCAAGAAACTGAAATGTGGATCAATGGAACAGAATAGGGGTGCAGAAACAACTGTGTACACATTTAGCCATTTGATCTATGACAAAGGGGTCTAAAACATAAATTGGAGGAAAGATAGCCCATTTAACAAATGATGTGGGGAAAACTGGCTATCCATGTGCAGAAAATTGAATGTGGACCTATATCTTTCACCATGTACTAAACTAAAATCAAAATGAATCATATAAATAAATATTAAAAACAAAAACACAACTTACTGAACGATAAAATAGGTTAAATTCTTGAAATCAAAGTTGTAGTAAAAACTTTTCAAATAGAACTTCAATTGCACAAGAAATAACAGCAAGAATCAAGAAATAGAATTACCTAAAATTAAAATTTGCACAGAAAAGAGAATTAATAACAGTGAAGAGACATCCTACAGAATGAGAAGAAAATTTTGCCAGCTATTCCTCAGAAGGAAGACTAGTATCTACAATATATAAAGAATTGAAAGTATTAGAGCCCCCAAAATAAAAGACCCAATCAAAAATGGGCAATTGAAATGAATAGACACGTGGCCGGGGATTTAGCTCAGTGGTTTCGCCACCTGCTGCGCAAGCACAAGGACCCGAGTTTGATCCCCGGCACCAAAAAACAAACAAACAAAAAGAAATGAATAGACACTTTTCAAAAGAAGAAGTAGAGATGGCCAATAAACATATGAAAAAAAGTTCAACATTTCTGGCTTTAGAGAAATACAAATGAAAAGACCACTAAGATTTCATCTTTTCCCAGAAAGTGGAAATCATCAAGACTCAAATGATAACCAACATTGTTGTAGCTCCAGTGAAAGAATGTTTCTACACTGTTGATGAGAATGTAAAAAAATAATAAAAGATGTTATAGATACAACTAGTTAAACTGTAATGATACCAATATAAACAATGAATTGGTAGATGTCAATGTTTAGAAGCAGATTTTGTTGCACTGTTGAAGTTAAGATAATTGTTACAAATGTGGTCTAGTTGTTGCAATTTTAGATATTGTAATCCTCAAGGTAAACACTAAGAGAAATAAATTATGTATATGGAAATAGTAGCATCAAAATTATACAAATGTCACAAGCATAAAGTGAGGCAGTAGTAGAAAAATTGGGAGAGAAAAATAATAACAGCTTATAGAAAATAATAATAAAATAGCAGAAGTAAATCCTTCCTTATCAGTGATTATTTTGAATGCAAATGGATTATATGATCAAATGAGAAAAATCACAGACTGGCAGGATGCATTAAAATAAAACAAATATGATCAATTTTTCTGTGTGTATAAGAGACTAAATTTACATCCAAACACATAAAAAGGTTGAACATGCCAATTAGAAGGTGGTAGTATCTGTATTAGTATGATAAAAAATAGACTTTAAGGCAAAAATGTTGCAAGAAACAAAGAAGAATATAATGATAAAATGGCAAATCTATCAAGACATAAAAATTAGGAATATATATATATATATATATATGAAATCCCATAAGATATGAAGTAAATTTGGCTAAAATGAAGAGACCAGTGAACAGTTTTATAATACAAGAAACTTCAGTACCCATTCTGAAAAATATAGAGAAAAAAACAGAAAAATTATGAATGAGAAAAAGAAGGGCTCAGACAGCACATTTAACCATTTGCCCAACAACAGTAGAGTGTATAATTCTTCTTGAGTGCACAGGTCATATGTTAAGCAGAAAAAAGTCTCAACAAATTTTTGAAAACTGAACTCAAGCAAAATTTTTCTTACTATATGGAATTAAACTAGAAATCTATAACAAAAGTCCAGGAGGAAAATTGCCACATCATACTATTACAAACGGAAAATGTAAAAGTGCTTTAAGAAAAATGAAAGCAAAACCACATACACCAAAATTTACAAGATACAGGGAAAGTAGTACTCAGAAATAAATTTATAGATGCCAATGCCTACCTTAAATAACACAAAATATCTCAAATCAATAACCTAACTTTTCACTTTAGGAAATTAAACAAAGAGGAGAAAATTAAACCCAAATATAGCAAAATGAAGTAATAATAATAAGAGACGAAACAAAATAAAAAAACAGAATATCAAAAAAACAAAATAAAAAACTGAAAGTGCTCATATTATTACTAACTATAGAGAAGTAAAAGATCACAACAAAATGTCATTAATGATTGTACAATTTACATTACCTAAAAGAGATGAGCAAATTCTCAGAAAAATACAAAATACCAAAATCAACTCAGAAAAGAATGGAAAGAACAGAATTGTAAAACATAAAGAAATTGAAGTCATAATTTAAAACATCTCCAATAAAGGAAAGTTCAAAAGCATATGTTTCACTGTTTAATTTTATAAGGAATTTAAATAATTAATAGCAGTCATTTTCAAGGTCTTCTTAAAAATAAGAGATAAAACATTTCCTTATTCTTTGAGGTCATTGTTACTCTGATACAAAAGGCTCAGTGTTCATGATAAAATTAATGAAAAAAGAGCTGCAGTACTGCTCTACAAAAAAAAAAAAAAAAGTTACCTGAAACTCTTGAAGGAGCTACAGTTCTTTAAGAAAACCATGTCAGAATAAATGACATTATTTCTAAGTATAATTATGAAAACAGTGTTGCAAGACAATAGTAAGATGCAAAAATTTAAGCATAACTTCAATATTTTTATATGCTTGTATGTACCAATTTGCCCTCAATTTCAACATTGCTAGTACAAACATTTCTGTTAAGCCTACAAACTAAAATGTGAAGGATATAAATATGTATATTTTACCTTACTGAAGGGGAAATGATATACTATTTTTTTTTTGTACCTGTGATCGAACTCAGGACCTTGTGCTTGCGAGCCAGGTAGCAGAACCACTGAGCTAAACCCCTGGCCCAATGATATAGTTATTTTTAAGAATAGTTTCCATTTTCATCTCTCAGTTACTGAAATCTTTCCTTCAATGTTCCTGTTTTTCTCAAGACTCTGCTTGTGCGGTCTGACCAATTGTAAAATCTAAATGGAAAAAGTGAGGAAGGAAAAACAAAAGACTTCAGCTCTTCACAAGAAAGGAGAACATATATATTATATGCCTTTTATTTTAATCAAATTGAAAACAAGCATTTGATGCTCCATCAGCAATTTGAAAGTTATCTAGTGTGTCTATCCTAGAGACAGAATGGTACACAGATGGGGCTCTGAAACCAAAACAATCTTGATTTCATAAAGATGTCACTTTTTGGCTGAGAGATCTTAAACAAGTCTGCTTACTATTCTTGGCCTCATTTTTCTTCTGGTAAATGTGGAAACTAGTACATAGGTGAAGTAGTAGTAAATACTAGTCTGATTGCTTTATAATACTGACATATATGTTGTGAAGTTCTCAAATGCAAACATGACGAATGCGCTGACTTCATATAAACACATGCAGGACTAATTTTACTCTCATTCTACACTTTTACAAGCCCACTCTCTTCTATTTTCAGCAATTGCCATAAAATTGAGAAGCTTTTGGTGTGATGAAATAGACATTATTTTCCAAGTATTGGGTTTCTAGTGTTTTATGCTAAGACCCATAAAGTTTCTTAGCTCTGTTTTCAAAAGTGTACCCATATTTTGATTCATTTATTTTCATCATTGACAAACTAATCTACTTACCACTGCCCAGAAGCCGGGCAATAGCTTATTTTAAATCCTCAAATCTTTGCTATAATAGCAACTGTTTGTTTCTAGTTGTAGTTTTCAGCTAAAATTCTCATTCTATGTTGATGATTTGGACTTACTGTAGTGTCTGGAACCATGCTGTACCTGAGCTCTGGGATAAAACACTTTTTGTTGACTAATGTTTGTTACTCATTTTAATGTTGGTTTGACTGGTTCCATCACATTGGCAGCCACTTACTGCATGGCTGCAGCAACTCACAGATACACACAAATAAATTTTGTTGTAATCAGCCATCTATGTAAAACTTTGAAATGCCAAGATGTTCCCTCTCATAGAAAGACAATAAACAGGGCCAGATTTTAGAGTTTTGACACTTAGAATATGGGAGCAACATTTTGATTTCTCCATGAAAGGACAGCATCTTTTCTTTCCACTTCACTAATTCAACTGAAAATGGCTCCTTCACATTCCTATGACACACAGACATGTACTCATATTATGAGTCATGGTCTTCTATTGATGCCAAGAAAGAATTTCATAAGGTAACACTTTTTTTAAAAAAGCAGCTAAATGGAATTTTCAGCAAATTATTTGACCTCATTTTCATAGGACTATTTAAATCTTCATAGAAGTTTCTTGAGACATTACTATTTTCAGGAAAAAACATCTCCAAACAATTACATTATTTGAATTGGATCAAGTTTTGGGGATGAAATTTGTATTAGTGGGCAGAATAAATGAAGGAAACAGATTTGAGTCAGAAAATAATTCAAAATTCATAAATTAAATAATACTCCCAATCAACAACTTGGAAATAGCAGAAGAAAGAATTTCTACCTTGAGAAAACATTCAGACTATCTGATAGAATAATCTAGAAAGGGAGAGGCAACAGTGAAAATTAGAAGCATGATTCTACGAACTCTGTATGAAATATAGAATTAGTTTTTCTAGGAGACTGAAAATGCATTACATCCTCACAGCTATGTTGTCTCTCTCTCTCCCTATATATGCAAAATGGTTATAAATGTTTAAAAATATTTTGTCACTGTAACCTCCTTTTCAGAATATCATGAGGGAAATACATTTTATAAAATATTTAAATAAAAGTAAAGATTGTATATATTCAGGACATACAGTGATTATTTTATACACATATACATTATGTGGCGGTGACGACAACAAAAATTCCACATTGTCATGACCCATGTTTTACTTCAGATTCTCCAAACTTGCTATTACACAAACTTTGTACCCTTTGGTCAATATCTGCCCCCCTCTTTTTTTACAGCTATTGTTTCTGGGAAACCACCATTCTACTCTTTGTGTAAGAATTTGATATTATTAAATCTTACGTGAGAAAATGCAGCATTTGTATTTTTGTGCCTGATTTATTTCAGTGAACACGTTTTATCCAGATTCATCTATGTTGCTGCAGTGGTAGAATTTTTCATTTTTATTGCTATTAGTTTATTACACACAGTGCACATCATTTTACTTATCTATTCATCAGTGAACTCTTAACGTTGTTTCCATATCTTATTGTAAATAGTGCTATAATGAACAATGCAGATGGCTCTTTGAGATACTGATTTCATACATTTAGGTATATACCAAGAAGTAGAATTGCTGGATTGTGTGGTAGTTCTATTTTCAGTTTTTGAGGAACTTTCATAATGTTTTCCACAATATTATACCAATTTACATTTTGCCTGGTATGCACAAGAATTATCTTTTCTCTATACTCTGGCCAACACTTGTTATTGCTTCCTTTTTATCCTAGGGTGAGTGAGGTGATACCTCAATGGCAGTTTCTTTTTCTTATTAGTAATGTTGAACACTTGTTCATATGTCTGCTGCACATTTGTATGTCATCTTTGGAAGAATGTTTGTGCAGGTTCTTTGCTCCTATTTTAGTATTTGAGAGCGGTTTTTGTTTTTATTTTTGCAGTTGAATTCTTTACATATTTTAATATTAATTACTTAGCAGATATGTGATTTGCAAATATTTTCTACTGTTCCATAGGTTGTCCTTTCTTTTTATTGATTAGTTTCTTTACTGTGAAGAAACTGTAGTTTGATGTAGACTATATTGTTTATTTTTGTTTCTGTTGCCTATGCATTTGTAGTCATATTATTTTCTTAAATATGCCAAGAACATTGTGCAGGAGATTTTCTCCTATGCATTCTTTCAAAGTTTTAAGATTTCATATCTTACACCATTTCCATAGAATATCTTTTTCCATTCATTCACTTACAGTCTATGTGTGTCCTCAAGTTTAAAGTAAGTCTGCTTTAAGCAGCATATTTTTTATTATATTCTTAGTTGTCTATCCAATGCATCTAATGTAATTGTTAATTTGTAAGGACTTATCATTACCATTTTGTTATTTATTATTTTGTAGTTTTTTAATTTCTTTCTTCCAATCTTGCTGCCTTCCTCGTGAATTATTGAATTTGTGTTTGTGTGCGATATGTTTTGATTCCTTTCTCTTTATCTTCCATACATCTATTAGAAGTTTTCTTGGTGGGCTTACATAAAAGCGATTTGTACCAAGGGGGTTATATAAATGTTGTATTTAATATTTTCTGTTTTAAGATGATGACAACTTCAATCACATAAATACTTCAGAGAAATTAAAAATTTAATAGAATCTCTAGTTTTATGATTATTTTATTAGGGAACCCTCAGTTGTTACTATTTGAAAAGCAGCAAAGGCAGGAATCATCTAATGCCAAGATGATACATTGTATCGAATCACATGGAAGAGTTAGTCTTCCAAACTTCTACAAGGTTGGATTTATTAAAGTAAACTTCTGGAAGGGGTTGCTTACACATATCTGCAATTCCACCACTATACAAGGCTGAGGCATGAGTAGAGCAAGTTACAGCCCAGTCCAGCAACTTGCAACCTACTGAAATGCTGTCTCAAAATAAAAACATGAATAAAATGTCTGATGGCACAGCTCAGTGTGAAGTCCCCGGTTCAATCCCCAATACAGTAAAAATAAGTAAATAAATGAATAAACAAATAAATGAATAAAAAAACTTACCTGGTTTTCTGAAAAATTAATATCTGTGGCAATTTATTAATAGAAAAGTTGATGCATTTTCAATTCAGAGATAAGCTAGATGGGATGGACATTTCATACGTGATGGGAGAGATAGTGACTTCATTATTTTTTCCTACCTACTTTTATTCTATATGGGAATTAAAATGTGGGAGAAAGATAAGATGTTTATCTAAGACAACACTGAACTTACACTTTTATTGATAAAATCTTTAAGTGTAATACCTTGAGAAAATTTGTAAAAATCTTGGAGGTTTATTTTTTAATAAGTGTTCTTAATTAGAAAAGAGGATTATCATGGTGGAGAGAACTTTCTGAACTATTATTCTTAGATTTAATGTCCTTGACTAACTCTTCTCATATAAAAATATATCTCTATGAAGACTCTCAAAAAGAAATTTAAAGACAAAGAGAAACATGGAAAATAGGAGAGAAAGGAAGTGATCCATTGAACAAAAATTATATGTTTTCGTACATAGGAGTAAATGAAATGCAAGCAGTTTCCATAATTGGCATAAGGAGAAAAACGAAGCTATGTAAAAAATAAAGCCCCTTTACTGTCATCATCAAGCTGAAAGACAAATTTAATGATGGGGAAGCATGAAAAATAGTGCTGGAATTCAGTGGCCAGTTATAGAAATGGCACTGATCCTCAGAGTATGTCTGGAAAAATGTTTCCAGCGAAAGCTGCTGAATGACTGTATCCATAATGAAAATGAAAGTAGGGAGCCACAGCTAGCCAAGGGAGGAGCATCAGAAAAAACATTCCACTGGCGAGGAGGAATGATGAAAGCGCAGCAGCCACACTCAGTGCCAGGTCTGGGACAGACTGGAAAGAGAACGGCAAGGTGGAGCCTAAGCTGGTAAGAAAAATATACCAATATCCCAAGTTCTAAAAAAGCAAAAGCCAAAAGGTTTTTAGGTACATTTTGCCACAACAGTACAACTGAAAACACAAAAAAGGACTTCTAGAACTGCTTCAGAAAGTGGCAAGAATGATGTAATAAGTGTGTTTGAGGAAGAAGGAGTATTTTGAAGATTAATTGCAATGTGTCTTTTTGCTGTAATCATTTAAAAAAATTTAAACATTTATTATATGTTTTAATAGCACCTTTTAATTAAAAGTATATTCTGAAATGTTATGAATATTGCATTTCTACATTTTAGTTTGCTTTTGGGAATCTGACATTCAAGTATAACAGCTTTTACATAGTAACTTGTTTTAAAAATAAGACCATGGTGGAGGGGCCGGGGATTTAGCTCAGTGGTTTCACTGCCTGCTGCGTAAGCACAAGGACCCGAGTTTGATCCCTGGTACCAAAAAAAAAAAAAAAAAAAAAAAAAGGAAAAATAACACCATGGTATAAAAATGGAACATTTTTCTTATACAGTTAATTTAAAAGTCAATCATGTGTAGATAGGTCTAGTGTTTGAATATTATAAGAAAACCAGATTTCTAGCAATCATTTAAAAGTACTACTACTCAGTGCCAATAAAAGTAACTGTAGGAATACATCAAACCCTATAGTAACAGTGCTGATAACTTTAGCATCAAAAATATTTAGTGCTTACAAAAAAAAAAATACAGGATTTTAAAGCCTTATATGACCTTCTGCTCTAATTGAGCCAAAATACATAAAGTTTAGTGCCATTGAATTTGGAAGAGGAAATAGTCTATTAGGCCAATTAGCATTTCCCCTGCTAAATTTGAACAGTTCCCTACAGCATCTTTTCTAAAACTGGAAGTCTGGCTTTGAAAGTTTCATATGATAACACTTTCACCACATCCTTTAAAAGCTATTAATCTAGTTGAGCTTCAAAGGAAGTCTCTAATAGTGTTAAAATGGAAGTTTTCTCTTCTTAGCATGATTCCATCAGCTTCCTTTCCAGGTACCCATCTTTAACAGTCTTCCCTTTTATGAGTATTTGAACTGGATTGAGCTCACACAGAGGGAACTTTGTCAACAATGACCCCTTATTATCACTCCCTTTCCAAATTCAGAGGCTGACAAGAATGGTTCCCCCTGGTTACATGATACACCAAGTTATCTTGCCTTTTTCTTTGCTACCAAGTGCAGTGTTTTGCGAAATAAGGCTATGGAATTTTAAATTATAAGTGTGATCCCATAGGGATGGCTTTTCATTTATTGTTAGCAATGTGATTTCTCAGATCTGTGGGGATAACAGAGATTCCACAACCGCACTTTGTTTAAAATAGCTATGAAATGCCAAACTGATAACTATTCACAGATAGTTTACTTTCTCTAAATATTCTAGAGAAACAAACCATGGAATTTATACATTGACAGTGCCAAGTCATGAAAACTCATTTTAATTAATAATTAAGCTTTTCATTCTGAACGAGAACTAAAAGTCAATTTTGGAAATTTGGGTCAATATTTGCAAATGTATAAAATAAAGATTCAGAAAAAAAATTAAAACATATGTTCATATATCTGAGAAATGTCTGTTAAGGCTGGCATAGAGCTGCTGTGATTCAGGAATTTTGTGAGTCCAATGAGCACATTTATAATATGAACTTACATAGACTAACAAATAATTATATTAAAATAAGGGTAATAAATTATGAAAATGTATCATTTCTTAATTATTATTTTACCACATCATAGTGTTATTTATGAGGTTGAGATTATTTATATCTAATGCACCTGTATTGTGGAAATAGACTATGTAGCCATTGAGTATCTTTTCTCCACAACACTTTCATTGAGTTTATGGTGACTGCTTAAGAGCAACAACTACTAACAAGAAGGCATCTTTGGCTCCCTAAAATCTCATTGTTATGCATTTCCCATCATCCTACCATTTACAAAACAAAATAAACTTAAGAAATAAATTGTGGGCTGGGCCAGGGATTTAGCTCAGTGGTTCTGCTGCCTACCTCACAAGAAGAAGGACACGAGTTCTATCTCCGATACCAAAAAAAAAAATTGTGAGCATATATAGCTAAGGAAAATCACTAAACATGTATCAGTGATTTTTTAATAGCAGTGTCAACTTATATAAAATGAATTTATATGTTTACTTTGACACCACTACACATTTTAGCTGAATTCTGTTATTCATTTATTTTATCGATATCCTTCATACTCTAATAATTGGGATACAGTATAAAATCAAGCAAAACACAAGGCGAGAAAATTTAAAATACAATTAAAATAATGATTACTGGAAACAGTTGTGGGTTTCATTGATTGACTTGAACGTGTTCATTGTTTTAAGCATTATGTTAGTTTCAAATTTTCTAGAATCAAAATAAAATGAAAATTAATTATACCATGCTTATATCTAAAGAAATATTTACTCTTCTTGCCATTGAATACAAGAAGAAATAATAGTAAGTCATTATGAGACGGATATTAAATAATACATATTTTAATGTTGTAAGTCTTTGGAAGCCTAGTATATAGAGTTCTAAAACCTCGTACATAGATTCCAAATATTTGTTTATGAATGAATAAAATCACGAGGATATTATAGTTAAATGGATTTTTGTTCTTATTACCTTCAGAGAGTAACTTCTTTAACATATGGAAAATATTTTTCTGTTTGAATGAGAGTTTGGAGAATAGAAATGTTCATTTTTCAAAAATATTTATCATTCTCTTTGTGTGGCAGACTAATGTTTTGCAAGCCTAATGCATTTTTTCTGGTTTGTGGAATCTAAAATAGGAAGTAAAAGATTTGTATTATTCTCATTTTGGAAATATTAGAATTAAGGTCCAGGCCCATTAAAAGACTTGCTTAAAACATAATTTATAGGTAGTACTACCTGACTAAGCCAGTCTGGCACCAGAATTCAAACATAAAACTACTGTGCTTAGCATTGTCATATAAATTATGGTTCTGTGTTATTCTGTCAAATATTAGATGTTGTCAAGTGCTCACTTTCAAATAGTCACATTATCCTTGCTAACTGAAAAGAGAATCATGTGGTTGAGATATCAAGTGTATAAAAACAGACGTTCTTTAGCTGTAAACATTATGTAGTAACTTTTGTTTTTGTTGCTTTTCTTTTGTAATTTGATGATCAAGCCAAGTTGCCTATGTAAGCAAATCAATTTTCTATAGAAGAAAACCTACAATTGTATTTAAAAGAAATGGATATTTTCTGTAAAATGGGAAAAACTATTCCAAAGGTAATAAAACAGAGTGCATGGACCAAATTAAGATGTTTGCATCACACACACACACACACACACACACACACACGAATATGTATTTCTATTTATGCTGATATCCTTTATCTATCTATCTATCTATTTATCTATCATCTATTCATCTCTTTGTATATATAAAGCATACCATGTATAAAATGTGTTAGACTTGACTTAGAAGAATTATCATTAAAGATAATCATTTCAAACCATAGAAAAAAGGGAAAACTCTTTGAATAGTTGGAATTAAACCAATGTTCACCAAATTTGCTACTGTTTCTGAGGGACAAATATCTTTCTCCACTTTTTGAGTTCAGCCATGTCCACATGACTGGCTTTAGTAAATTACACATTGAGCAGAAGTGAGAAACTTCATATCCAGGCCCCTGTAATAGAACATTTTTTGCAATGAGTTTTTCCTTCTCCCACATGTTGTTGTGATCCGCCAAGCTTTTGTTTGTTTCTGAAGACTATGTACATCTACAATTACTTATAAACTCTTTATTTACTTTATAAATTCAGTACTATTTTAATACTGATCCTTAGTATCTGATGAAAGAACAAAAATAAAGGTGCATAACAGCATGCTACTAATGGAGTAAAGAATATTTTCAATGATGTTCATTTTAGCAGTTTGAAGGTAGCTCTTTAATGAAAATTTCTTAGCAAAAATTATGTCAAAAATTAAAGAAAAAATCTGTCATACGAAAAGATGCTTCATCAAAAGATTTAGTATGTTCAACTAGCACTCTACAATTCTATAAAATAAATGGAGGAAATAGACTTAAACTGATAAAAGTTAATGTCAAAACATATATGTGGTTAAACTTAACTTACTCCTAAAGCCAGTTTCATATTCAGGGAAAAATATAAACTAAAACTAAAATGCTTTCAAGTGTCAAGAAAAATATCTCAGGAAATTAAGAAATAATCACTCAACAAGATCCAGATTTGAAAATAGAATGTAGAATATAAAAATATAAATGTCTGTTTTTGGTGTGGATGGAGAAAATTTTCTCTGGGAATCCATAAAAGCTGACTCATTTATATTACAGAATATATTGTAAGTCTTAGCAGGAGATTATTTTTACTGAAATCAGGAATTCCAGGCTGGCAGTAGTTCATGTATTATTGTGTGCTATTTCTGTTCAACCTTTTATGTTGAAAATCCATCAGTCAAATTTATGAAGGTCTCTCAAAGTCCTATCTGTGCTCAGAAGGGCTCCCTTGAAGGTACAGCCACCTGTGGTGAATACTTCTGCTTTAAATTTCCAACACTAAGATTCTCCTGTACTGGGCCAATCTGGGTGGTTTTTCTTACTTGCATTGTGTAGTTTCTTTGCCTCTAAATATGTGACTGTGTCACAACTTATCACAAGTCTAAATAAAACTAGTTGCCCTTCGGTTAAAATGAATTACTTTGCTTTCAAGGTAAGTTCAGCCAACATTTTGATTACTGTAGCCAAGTCTGCATTCTCATCCTTCAAACAAAGAAACATTATTTAAAAAGAGAAACTTGAAATTAAAACATGTCCTGAGTGGTGATTTTAAACAAAATTGTCTCCAAGTCTTTAATGTGTAAAGTTAAAATAGTGAGATAGTGTCTTCTCTGTGCAGAATGTGTGTAGAGTTTGTCAATCATCAGGGAGTTGATTATCTATACAGCTTTGATTGAGAACACACCAGAGTGTGATTGCAAGGAAAGATTTTTTTGTTTGATTCTACATTTAACTTTACTTCTACATTTTCAATTTAAGCAGGTTTACTTTTCTTTTTTAATATATCAGAGGTTTATTTGGGGAAAATTTTTAAAATTTGCTGTTCAGTTAACATATGAGCAGTTATTCAGAAATCATAAATATATACATACAGACCAAATTCATGGAAGCAGAAGAAAATATACAAATAGGAATCAGTTTTATATTTAACTTAAAATTTTTTTATTAGTACGTATTTGCTGTATATAATGATCCCATTCATCACAGAAATTTTGTGCCTGTACATATGTCTTAATTCTTCCTTTTTTCCCATTCCCTTCCCCACTTTGTTTCCATTTTCCCCCTTCCATTTTCTCTTTTTTACTCCTCTTTCCCTTCTTTCTTTTCTCCCTCCCATTCCCAGTGAAAATTGTTTCTCTTCCTATTTGAACATGTTCTTCCTACTTCCCAATATCTGTCCTCTGTTTTGCTTCTTATTAGCCTTTTGTGTTTCTCACACAAGAGAAACAATGCGATATTTAAACTTGTGTGTGTGTAGGAAGGCAATATTGATTATGCCCAAAGCAGGCGGTAAGCAATGGAGGCTGTAAAGAGTCAACCCCTTGTTTATAGAAGTGAGTGTGGCTGAAACCTATGTGTTGAGTTCAGAGTAACTCACTTCCAAATTTCACTTCCACAATTAAAAGCTTCTAACTAGAAGGACAGTGTTCTAATTATAACCATTTACCCTTTGTCTATTCCCTTCCTAATTCAAGAATGCTTTGTCTTGTCCTTTAAGAGCCTTGTTTACATTAATTTCTATAGAAACCACACGATTGCACATCCTTGCACCTAGTACTGCCCTTGCACATAGTTCATCTTTACCCCAATTGATTACTAAAAAAAATAAGTGGTTGGTCTGGCCAACACTTTTGTTGGTTGCACCTGCATTGGTCATCCTGGCACCCCACTTTCTGTCTCTCTTAGTTTTACCTTTTAGTTATTTTTCCTCAGGCATGCATTGTACACTGAGTAGAAGATTGAAGCCTACTGCAGAGGTTTCCAGTAACATTTCAGTGGCCCTGAGTGATGTGTCTGATTCATTTCATTTAACATTATGGTATCAAGGTGCATCCATTTACCTAAAAATGACTCAAAGGTTATCCTTTATTATTACAGAGCATTAGTCCATTGTTCATAAATACCACATTTTCTTTATCCATTCATCTTTTGATGCACGTATAGGGTGTTTCCAAATTCTAACTATTATAAATTGTGCTACTATAAACATGAGTAGGCATATATCACTGTGGTCTGATGCTTTTAACTCTTTTGGGAAGATACTTAGAAGTGACACAGCTGGATCAAATGAAACCTCTAGGTTTGTTTTTTTTTTTGAAGAATCTTCATACTGATTTCTATAGTGGCTGTAACAATTTACACTCCCATCAATAATGGACAAAGAGTTCCTTTTCCCCACAGCCTCTTCAGCCTGTTATTGGTTTATTTATTGTTAATAGCAATTTTACTGGAGTGAGATAGAATCTCATTACTGTTTTAATTTGCATTTCTCAAATGACCAGTGATGGTAAACATCTTTTCATATATTTATTTGCTGTTTGCACTTCTTCATCTGAGAAGTGTCTATTCATTTCAGATTCCCATTTTTGGATTGGGTTTTTTAATTTGGGAGGTCTGATATCTTAAGTTTTTTATATACTAGATATTTGTCCTTTTTCTGAGGAGTATTAACAATTTTTTTCCCCATTCTGTGGGTTGTCTCTTCACTCTGTTGGTTATTTCTTTTGGTATGCAAAATCTTTTTAATATTATGAGATCCCAGTTGTTGATTCTTTGTAATATTTCCTGTCCGGTCAGGATTTTGTTCATAAAGTCTTCACTCACACTTATGTCTTTGAGGGTTTTACCTATTCTATCTTCCAGCAGATCGTTTCAGTTTTTATATTTAGATCTTTGATTTATTTCTATTTCAGTTTAGTGAATGGTGAGAAATATGGGTCTAGGTTCAGTCTTTGGCATGTGGAAAGTCAGCTTTCTGGGCATCATTTATTAAAGAGGCTGTCTTTCTTTCAGTGAAGATGTTTGGCCTCTTTTTCTCTGAGCCCAATTTTCATTGTTTTAAAGTGTGGGAAGATTGTTAAAATTGCATAAAAATGCATGAAAGTTGAGCAGTTAATAGGTACTCAATTAAATGCCAAATGGTTTTAATAATCTGGACAAGAGCTCTGAGTTCAACCCTTTCATCTGTTGCTGAAAATTGATAACACCTGAAAATATGAACTCTACATCTATTTCTGCAACCTAGCAACTTAGAAGCTTGCCTGGAACATAGCTGCAACAAAAATCAAATAAAACATAGCAAAGCAAACAAAACATCAATGCCACTACAAAAGCTAAGTGTCAAATATTAAATAGATCTAGATACCTTTATCATAGCACCTACCTTTAGCAGTCTCCATACATTTCTAAATGTGCTCAATAATCTTAAAAGTTAAAAGGCAGTTTTAGAGCACAATTTCCGGCGAACCCCAGTTTGACATACTACAAAATTACTTATTTTTGTTCCTGTGAGGTCCTTTTCCAATTATAGAGGATTAACTCTCATAAAGGATTAACTCAAGATTTCTTTGCAAGGCATATAGAACTAACGAAGTATAAAATAACACCATGATTACTTTTCTAACTTCATTTCCTTTCATATCCTACACCCTCTAGTCATATGGAACTATTTAAAATTTCATATGTCTATGGATTTATGCATTCTGACATTATAAAATATATTTCAAAAATGGTTTTAGATTTTCAGAAAAATTGAGTAGGTAGGACAGTGTTCTCATATACCTCACGCCTGGTGTCCTTTAATATGTGACATGAGTATGACAACTTTGTTTTAATTAATGAGCCAATATAGATTTATTGTTATTAACTCAAAGTTAATATATTTTATTCAGATTTCTTTGGTGTTTATCTAGTTTTCTTTTATTCTAGAATCTCATTCAGCCTGCCACATTGCATTTAGCTATCATATTCCCCTAGGATCTTGATGGTTTGGAGGAGTGTTTGGGTGGTATTTTGTAGAATGCCTTTCTATTGGAATGTCTTTGATATTTTGATCATGATTAGACTGAGAGTATATGGGCTCAGGAAGAAGACTATATGGGTGGGGACTATTTTAAACACATTGTATCAGGGATGTTAACAGGACTTTGTCACTTGGCTGAATAAGTTCTTGTCAGGTTTCTTCACAGTAAAATTAATCATTTTTTGTCCCTTTTTGTGCTATATTCTTTAGAATGAAGTCACTATATGCATTTCACATTTAAGGAATGGAAAGTTATGCACCACCTTCTTGAGGACAGGGTGTTTACATAAATTACCTGGAATTCTCCTGTGTGGGGGATTTGTGTTCTCTTACATTAATTCATTTGCTTATTTATTTAAATCATCACGGACTCATGGATATTTATTTTATATTTATTGCTGAAATCACTGTGACTTTAATTATGTAATGCTCTTTCAATTAGTTTTTATGTCTCTTTGACATGTCTCGCCCATTAAAGGTTGTTGTTTCTGAGTGTATCCTATCTTCTTGGTACTCTAAAAGGTCATGTTCATTCTGCATATTTCATGCTCCATTCCTAGAAGTAACCATTTTTCCAGCTTCCTCCATCCTTTCTTGGAGAATAACATTAGAAACAAAGATCTGAACACCATCTATGCTTTTTGCTGCTGATGTATCATTGCTTCTAGACTGTCTTACCTAACAGAGCAAGGCTAATTTCAAATAGCTAAAGTGACATAAACTTCAAGACCTATACTTTGTTCTAAGAAAGTTTACATGTCAAAACTGATATCATTTTTGCTCCAAAATGGAACTATTGCATTATAGTTTCAACTTTGAAATTTAAAATTATTTCTCTATATTTTTCTTCCACTAGATTTGACATTTCTTGGGTCTATTTCTCTGCTAAATCATAAATCTGAAAAAGTGAAAGGTGGAAATTAAGAAGGTATTATAAATGTCTTAGCATAAAATTGTTGGTTATTAAGTTAAACAATCATGTGTCCTTTTATAGCAACTTTGTGTGTTCAATGAACTTTTCAAATTATCCCAATGCTGAGTGTCTTCAGTATGTAATGAATGAGACCTTGTATGAGTATACACCATTTAAGCAGCACTGCACATGAGAAACAGAATATTTCACTCACCCCTGAAATTTCTCTTGTGATATCTACCAGTCAACCTCAGTCTTGTTCTAATAGTCAATTATTGTTTTGATTAAAAATATTGTAGACTAATTTCACCTCATTCATATAAAGAATGGATAACATAGTCAATAGATTCTCTTTTGTGTCTGGCTACTTTTGCTCAACTTAAAGTTTTGCTGTTATTTTATACTGTTGTTTGCATTGTAGTTTATTTTCAATACTTGGTACAATTGCATTGTATGACTATGTCTCCCCTCATTCAGCCAAATTATGACTGATACCAGTTTGACTTATTATTAATAAAACTGCCATGGCATTTATATCCCACTCTTTCTGTGTCTCTTGGGAACAACTTAAGATCAGAAAAGCTCGGTGCACTAAAGTGTTCATACTACCTTACATCCCCACTAGTGATATATAAATGGTTTAATTTCTCCACATCCTTATCTGGAGATTTAATTTTAGCCATTTTAGTACATGTTCAATGAAGATTTTATATTTTCCTGGTGTCTCAGGACGCTGAGACTTTTGTATGTACTTATCACTCATTTCCGTGTCTTTTCTATGTACAAATTGTGTATTCAAATTTTCTTACTTTAAAAAATCTAGTCCCTTGTATTTTTGTTATTAGATATATTTTGGATTTTTTTTTTTTTTTTTTGGTACCAGGGATTGAACTCAGGTCCTTGCACTTGTGAAGCAGGCGGTGAAACCACTGAGCTAAATCCCCAGCCCTATTAGATATATTTTGGTTGATTAATACATTTTATTACATATTATGGATTATGTATGTTGGTAGATATGTGTAGGGTGAATATTTTCTTCCTTTTTGTAACTTAATTTTTGTCTTCTTTTCAAGTGTCATTTGATGGGCAGAAATTTTAATTAGGATAATGATCAAGTGACCATGATATTAATCTTCTATGATTTATGCTATAATGTTTTATTTAAGATTCTTTGTTTACATTAAACTATCCTGTCATGATTTTTTTTTTAGAGTCTTTATGGTTCTGGATTTCAGTTTAGGCCTATAAGCCTTCTAAATTCATTGCTTGGGTATTAAGGAATATAAAGATCAAGATCCTTATTTTCCATGTATTTTTCTACTATTTTATCAGTGTTTGTTAAGAAGACATTTCTCTTCCTCATTGAATTACCTTTGCCAAACATTTATAAATATCTATGTCAGGCAGGATATATGTGTGTTCTGTACTTATTTTTCAATAGTGTCTTAAGTATTATAGATCTTTTCACACATGGTGTAATTGTTTATAAAAGGCTAAAATTTTGAAAAGTAATGGTAAAGAAAAAGTATACATGTTAGAAACAAATACATAAAAGTATGTATTTGCAAATGGAATAATGGTTTGTAGAAAAGCTAAAAATATGAAAATAAACATCCGGAATGAATTAAAGAATTTAACAAGTTTACTAGATAAAAGTGAAAAAACAAAAACCCAAATACATAAATACCAGTAGCAAACATTTGAAAAATTAAATTTAGGATTTTAATCTATAAATAACATCTGAAACATACAATACATAGTGATAAATTTAATGAAATATGTAAGGTCTTTATTTTTAGAGTTTGTATTATAAAAATTCAAGGAAAAAAGATATCTAAAATTAAGGAGACCTAAATTAATTGAGATATGCAGTATCCAAGATCTAGAAGATTCAATATTAGTATGTTATTGATTCTTATCAAATTGATCTATTGATTAATCCTATTAAATCAAATGCCAAATATATTTTTTTTAATAATGTAATTTCAAATTCATATGGAAATATAAAAGGTCTATAATACGACAATCTTCAAAAAGGAGTACAGAATACACATACATACTGCCTGACTTAGATATTTATAAAGCATAGGAATTGTAATCCTGGGGTATTTTCATAAATATGACAAATTCATAAGACAAATAAATGAGATGAAGAAAAATAGAGTTCAAATAATCCAACACATATACCGTCAATTAATGTGTGGGGAAGGCAAGTCAATGATAGAACTTGCCTTTATAGAAAATTCTTTATGAAATATAGGAAGTATAATAAAGTGCTAACAAATTCAAATGACACAACTTACAAAGTACAGTATTATGAGAAATCAAACAGTACAAATAAACCTGAATGTATTTCCCTTTTACTAAGATGGTTAATTATTTAACCATGACATAGAGAGTAAACAAAACATTAAAGAAAAAGTTTAAAATTTTCCAAAGTTTCACTGAAATTTCATCTAGTAAACAGAGAATCTATTTGCTAGATTTTACCATTATCTCTGGTCTGAAGCACATTTCCCTGTTTTGCAGATCTAGACATAAAATAATGTATTTGATTACTTTTATTGTCCCTTCCATTTCTTCCCCATCCCTAAAAGATAAAATTTTCAGAAATATATGCAAAAAGATAAACTCAACAAATGCACACTCAGTTTTTCTACATTGTTCTATCTTTATAAAACTAGTAACAAATGCTTATACCCTGCTTTGGGCACAGTCACTGCAGCAGAAAGAGTTAACCCCACAAACAAATTATATAATTCTCTTCTAAACTAGATCAGACTCCACAGAATACTCTTCAGGTTGAATATGTATGGAAATTTTATGTATTTGCACTAAGAATATTTTGTTCTATGCTGCTCATAATCATCAGCTAGAGATTGTGAAGAAAATATTACTGATTTGTGTAGGCTTGTACTCATAGCAGAAGCAGAACATATTTATATCATCAAAAATAATACATGAGCTACAAAGTGTGGATAGAGGGAAGTACTGTACAATCGAGAGAGAGAGAGAGACAGAGAGAGAGGGAGAGAGAGAGAGACCCAGAATGGAGGATAAAGCTTGAGCAAAGGTAGAGAGGTAGAAAAAGAAGGATGTATTTAGGGAAACTCATGTGAGTAGATAAGCTCAGATGCTCAGATGATTGTAGAAAGCTCATGGAAGGCAGTTAAAAAAGATACTTGAATTATTTAAAATACTTGTTGGGGCTAGATTGTTTGTCTCACAAATATTTTGGCCAAAACAACATCAGTGCAACAGTGAGTGCACAGAGACAAAGAGACAACTTCTTTCTCACATTAAAGTTTCTGTTTCTGAAAATGGTAAGTATAGGAGTGATTCTATTGTAGAATAAATTCAAACTGTGTCTTTCTGAGCAAACATGGTTTGATGACTAAGCTGAACTCAGGCAGCTTTGCGTGGGTTTTTCCATTGTCAATTTTAACTAAGTCAATTGTGGAACAGTAGGGTTTTACGTTCATAGCAACAAGCACACAGAATGTTTCACAAAATTAATCTAATTGATCAGAATCTCTCAGATGACTCAGAAGAATTGTTATGCCATGTACAGGTGGACCTTTCCTTATAAGCAACATTTTTTCTGTATTTTAACAAAATGTATGGTGAATGAATAAAATAATGAATGCTTTAAATGATATTTTAAAATGGTCTTAAGATATAAGGTGAATCAAATTATTGTGTGATGCAGTCAATAAAATTAGAATTTGTTGCAACTTGAACTATAATATACAACATCAAAGATATATGTGAATTATTCGGAGGACCGAAAACTAATTGTTTCTTAAATTAATGTGCTGCAATTTAAATGTCCTCTTTGGAATATTCAATATTAGTAGACTCAGCATTAACACAATAGAGAATATATAAATTACTCATGTTAAAATTTCAGCAATTTAAGTAATTTAAATAGATTTATTAAATACCTGTTGTAAAAGCCTGTTACTTTTTATTCTGTAGATAAACCAAGATGAATAATATACTGCTCCCATTCTCAAGAAACTTAAAATCTAACAACGGGGCCTGCTTTCTTATAATATAGGAAGAATGTAGTGCCACAGGCAGACAAAGAATGATTATGGAATTACAAAGAGTAGTAGAAATAGTAGTAGGAAGAGATATGTAGAGAGATTTTTTTGTATTGAAATAAGTCCTGCACAAAACACTGTATGTGTATTTGCCCATTTAATCTTATTTATTCTATAAATACTATTGCTGAAGTATTTTTCTTAATTAAGAATCTAGGACTCAAGGGGATTAACTAATATATTCAACTCAGAAATTTACACAGATTTTTCTGACTTCTAAAATACTCTTCAACACTGCCTCCTAAGGGAAAGTTTTATGGACATAAGATAAGTATAACTTTTACTAAAGATAAGAATGAAGGCATTATCCAGTCATCAGTATGAGAAATAACAGTATTTGTCCAGAAAATACTAGCACTATAAATGAACTCAGAGTGTTGAGTATATGACGTTCAGTAAGAAGTACATATATGTAAGACCACACTGGCAAAACTTCAAGTTTCAGAAAAGATACTTGGACTTGACTTTATATACATTTAGAATATTTTCATATGGAAATAACAGTATTAGAATTACCTTTTAAGTAAATCAACATCTGCACTTTTTTCTGGATTTTATGTGCACATTTCCTTTTGGTAATGCCAGCATTCCAACATATTTTAAGACCACCAGTCTTCAAAATTTCCAAAAACTACTTCAATAGGCAGAGTGAAATAAATCTGAGAGAATTTTCCATAGTATTCAATTAAAAATTCTGAACCAGAAGTTCATCTGTGATCTATTGGATATACTTTGTGATATATTTAATATTTTTCCTACCATAGATACTTTTAAAGCAGCACTTTTTACAGCAATACAATTCATCTTCAATTTGTATACATGTACACTTGATATACTTTCTCAGGACTATGCAATGTGTTCCTCATTCTATGCATGGATGGTTGAGCATATCAAACATTAATTTGTTCATTTTTTCCATTTTTGTAGAAAATTATTGGCACCAGGTACTCTATCAGATACTTGTAACAATAATTTAATGAGGTTGGTAATCCTCCAAGTGTATTGTTTCTTTTCTTTTTGGAGATCATAATGAGAAATAGAAATGTCAGAAATTACTGGCAGACTAAGCACAAAACAGTCATTCCCTTTACCTAGATTAGAGCCTTTTCCAAAATGGACACAAGTCTCTGTCCTTCCATAGTCTGCTGATTGCTTTCAAGCCCTTCATTAGGAACATGTTTTTCTTATTCTTTCTAAAAATCATTTAGATCCTTAAAAGTACTGGTTCTGAATTACAATATGACAGTTGAACTCTTCTTGGCCCAATTCCATCTTGTTAGGGTTAAATAATTTGATGCCCATACTCTCAAAAAGATTGACTATAATCTTTCAGTTAGTCAACTTGAAATTGATGTAAGGTCCTAGCCACACATATTATATACCTTCTCTCTATATTCCCATGATCTCCTTTCAGATAGGGTCATTTTCCATTTTCAGACATTTTATGCCATAAATGTATGTTGAATGTATGAATTAGCTAAATCAGAACATAGCATTTCTCTTAGAAGTTTTTATTTTAAAATTTCTAAACTTTCTGTATTTTATGAGATGCGTACATTAAACATACATTTCACTAAGGGTGTTCAATCCTCAGTATGGTGACACACTTGTGCTCTCTTGTTCTCTCTCTCTCTCCCTATGCCCTGTCTCTCTCTCTCTTTTTCTCTCTCTCTGCCTCTTATTTCCCAACTTTAAAAAAGAAAGAGTTCCAAGTTTTTAAGTCCTCCATATGTCATGATATTGAATTTTGAAAACACTAAGCCATTTAATCCACTTGTTTTGCTATTTGGACTGTCTGTATCCTCATGATTGTAATCAGATTAAACATTTTTGGCACAAATATAATCAAAATAGTATTGTGTACTTTTCAGTTCATTAACTCAGGAAACACATGATGTCTTTAACTCATAATTGATGATTTTAAGTTACTAATTTAGTTAATATTATTCCTAAGTGATAAAAGTCTGCTACACATTTAAATATTATTTGTATTCTGTTTGTTACATCATATCTATGGGTTCATACTCTTTACACATTTGTTGTTATATTTTATTGACTTTTCAAAAGTATTGATTAGACATTGAAATATTTGACTTTTAACATTTAATATTCAGATTCAATAATATTTTTTTAAATTTTCACCCCTTCCTCTAGAATAAGGCTTAATATATTCTGAAGTTTATAGTTTCTTATTTTTACCTTCTTACTCTTTAAAAAGAGATATTTTCACTATTTTGTATAATTTTAATTTACATGCTCTTGGCATTATAAATGGAAATGTGTTCCTCAAGGTTATTTTATTGAGTAGCATTATTATTTCTATTAACCCAAAGGAGTCATCACCAAGTAGTTAGCATCTCATTCATGACTGTGCCCATAACATGTTGGTGTTTTCAAACCACTAGTAATATGTGCTTATGAATTTTATATGCAGAATATTAAAAAGGAAGTAAGTTATATTCTGTTAATATTGTATAGATATTGAGCAATTGATTAATAACATTATGTTAAACTGTGTGATTCCAATCTTGAGAAACACCAAGAATTACTGACTTCTTTTTGGAGTACAAATACAGTTTGCCATCCTCTGAAGCACTTTCCATGGTGCATTAATTATCTCTCATCAGTGTTATATTTTGTTTTACTATTCTAACTGAATTATGTTTGCTTGAATCTGATGACATGTAGTTTTGATAAAAGATAGCATTTTAATATTACTTGTAACCTCGTTCCAAGACCATGTTGCCTTAGATAACCTTGCTCAGCAGTGTTTAGGAATAACCAGAAGCATTTTAACAGAAGTTAAGTTATTTTTAAAAGGAAGAAGAAGAAGAAAAGAAACCAAAGCAAAGCAAAGCAAAGAAAAGAAAAGAAAAAACTTTTCAGAGCTTTAGTGTTTATCTTGAATCACACTAATACTCTTGGGTATCTTTTACTTCAGATCCTTGTCACTGTACATTTTCTGTTATTCTCAATCCACCTCCATATTGATACTTTTTTCTTGATTTCACAGATTAACAAAGGTTTTTGAATTAAATAAAATTAGTATTTTTGCTACTATTTTTGTCTTTTGATAAGAACTGGTACTCAATAGGCTCACTTATCAGTAAAATGTGATCAGTTTTATCTTCAAATATTAAAAAACTCAATGCCCTACTGAAATGCTTTTTTCCTATGTTTCTAAATTTTAAAATACTGGCAACTAACTCTCTTCTCCCCCACTCTGACTATCTTTCTTTATCTTTTATTTTTCTTTCTTTCTTGCTCTTTTATCCTATTTGCTAATCTACCTCATTGCAAAATAGGCATTATGACCCTAGAGGGGTCACTTGTAGCTTCAGCTTTCCTGTAACATGTGCGCATATCTCTAGCAGTGTTACACCATCCTAGCAGACAGATTTCCACTGCCAGAAATGCTCCTCTGAGTGTTAACTGAGGAGGAATTGCTATGTGCATGGCTTCATAAGAATCTTGTCAGGTTTTAATGAACTGTTTATAAAACATGAACTTTATGTATGGTGTAATCTTATAATAGATCTTAAAACAGACTTAGAGTTATTGAATCTTATAATTTGGAAGAATTATTTACTGGAAAACAATTAGACTCATCTGAGTAACTATTTTAAAACAGATTATCAATCTCAGATCTACTGAATCAAAATCTCCAGAAATGTGTGTTTAATTTGTATCACTTGTCCGGCCTTCTTAGTAAGTGACAAATGATATAAAGTCTAGCTTCATGCTTTACAACTTTCTTTCCACATTGTACCTCACACAGAATGTGATTGTGCACTCAGACAAAGGGTTATGACACCTGTTGCAGCTCCATTTTAAGTTCCTGCTCCCACCTGGCTGAAAGGGTCAATACAGGAGTACATCCACACTTTTTCTTTGCCCTACTAGTCTTTCATGACAAACCAGGTAAGTTAACAGAAAGGAGTAGACAACAATCTAGAATTGGCTTCTTCACAGAGTCGCGATCATTCACTTCCATGATTGCCTCTCCTTCTGGTTCACTCAAAAAATGATTTTCAAAGGATTTAAAGACAAATTTCTAACTGAAGAAGAAAAGAACATGTACTCATTAGACTTTTTTGACTCAATGACGACAAAAAAGCACATTGCAAAATTGAAAATAAAAACAAAAGCCCAAATTTATTGATTCATGTAAATAAGATGTCTTGGGGCAGTGTGGTATCTTCATATCTGGACAGCATCTCATATTTCATCTCTGAATTTTGCTTCTTACTAAGGAAATATATTTTCAAACAGGCTTTCTCCACATAGCTTTGAGATGGCCACTGAAAGATCTCAATGGAACTATAATGGGGGATGTGAGGAGAGAAAAGTGATGCTTCTAGGAAGGGTTCGGTAGATCTCCAGATTTTCATTCTGGATATGGAAAGTGTCATTTCCCATCATTTTTTACCATCTTAGGTAGAGCCATGTAGCTGACAAGAAATATAAAAAGTTGTCCTTCAGTTTTGAAATACAATATTGGTTGGGATCTTAGAGCAGTACTTTCCTAGGAAAGTTGTCTCAAATGCTACCTGTATTCCTGCTTTATTGCAACATTATCCTCAATGATCAATATACGGAATCAATCTAGATTTACCTCAACAGAAGAATGGATAAAGGCAGTGGGATGCATAAACATGATAAATATAATTCACTTTTTAAAGTAAAATCAATCCTGTCATTTTCTACAATGAGGATGAAATTAGAAGATAATATGTCACATAACATAAACCAGGAAAAGAAATACAAATACTGCAAGGTCTGACTTATGTAAAGAATGTAAAGCTGACACACACATAGAGAGAGTAGAAAAGGTATTACTAGAGGCTGGCAATTTGAAGAATTGAGGAGGAATTGGCCAACATTTTGATTAAACAGGAGTAATAAATCCAAGAAACCCATTATATACCATGGTGACCATACCTAAAAAAAAATGCTTTGTACCTTTGAAAATTGTTGAAAGAGTAGACTTTAAGTATTCTTATCACAAATATGGCAATCATGTGAAGATATTTAGATGTAGATACAGATCAGCTTGTTTATATAATTGTCAGTGTCATTTACATAAACATTATTTTGTAAATGATAAATACATACAATTTTATCAATTAAAACAAATAAATGAAAATATAAAGTAACATTAAAGATAACTTGATGTAAGAGACTTTGGTGGGATTGGGATGCTTTTAATTTTAGGTTCCTCATAGATGTCCCTGTCTGAAAACCCCCACAGAGAGGAAGATGATTCCTAACATCAACTGCCCTCTTAAGAGCGCATACTCTTCCAAGACAGGAGAGCAAACCAGGAACTATTTAGTCAAAATTGTCTAACCTTGTTGGGGTTCACCATGATAAACTGAGGTTAGGATAATAAGAGTTGCATCAATTTACCTAAAAAATATACCTAATATGATTGAGTCTGATTTATAATTTTAGAGATAAGATATTGCTGATTTATCAATATTATTTAAATTATCTTTGTAAATTATATGTCTATTGAAAGTATTCTTGTTGATACAGTGTCATCACATATTATTGAACTGTATTTTTTTGTGATTTTTTTTTTGGTACCAGGGATCAAATTTAAGTCCTTGCACTTGCACAGCAGTTGGCGAAACCACTGAGATAAATTCCCAGCTATTGAACTGTGTTTTAAAATTTCATTATTACATTGTCCATAGGGTTTTCCCTGTTGTAGTATAAAGTACAGAGTTGCAAGGCACATTAAAAATCAAATGACAGCTGACTGTCTTTGACTAAGTCATTTAAGGTTTTTTTAAGCACTAGTTTTATCTTCTATAAAATATGGACATGAGTTTTTTTATTTTTTTGCGTACAACACAGAGTTAAATGTTGAAGTCCTCAGTAATAGTAGAACTTTACATAAGTGGGCTTTTTTACCACAAACCATGTACCAATGCAAAGAGTTCTGTGACATCTGCATTATAGTCTCTTTAAAAGACAAAGCGTGTATGGAAAGTACCCTCTTCTGCTTGCAGGGAAAAATAATCATTGAGATGATAGTTTATGGCTGAGAGCTTGAAAAAATAGTAGGGACATTCATATTCTGAGAAATCCCCAGGGTAACCATGGATAGATTGAATATACAGACATCTACACAGTTGCTAGGTGTACTTGCTGGAAAATGCATCTTCCTCTTGTTTCTATGGCAATCATAAGTAAACCTAATTACTCTGAAATCAACACAGCAGCTGCATAAAAACAGAAATGTTCAACAGAATCTGGAGAATTTCTGTATACATAAGTAGTTTGCTTCTAGGCATGTCTCTATAATAGCTGTGGTAGTTACTGGGTAACATTTACTCCTTACATCTAGTCCTTAAGCTTCACTTTGCATGTGACTTTATTCATGTTTAATAAGGATTTTAAAGAGAAGAGAAATGAAGTTAATTTTTTAGTTGGAAAGCCTGGCTCAATAGCATCTCAATTTATTAATATAAAAATAGGAAAAAAATATACTGTTTTTTTTGGAAAAAAGACATGAGTACAGTAATCATTTCATTCATTAATTATAAAACAACTATGTATTATTATTTTACTAATAGTTTTATAATCCTCTGTTTGGTATATGATGATATTTTGCTAAATAAATTATAAGTATTATTTTGTCCTCAAAACAACCCTAAATTTAAGTTTATTATTACTCAATTCCACGGCCCCAGAGCAGTTACATCACTTACCTAGGTGACACAGCTTTAAGAGGAGAAAGTAGAATTTGAACCCAACCATATTTTTATTATTTTTGATTAGAAAAAGCTTTTCCAAGAAATATACAAACACTTAATGCTAGAAAAGAGATTACCAAATAGTGGTTTACATAAAATTTTTAAAATGCTTAGTAAAGTTTCAAGAAAAGAGTAAACTGAGAACAAATATTTACAGCTCACATCAAAAGATTTCCTTAATAAACATGTAAAACTTACAAATTATTAAGAGAAAGGCCAAATATTCAATAGAAAAATAGCCAACAGGTATAAAAAGATAGTACATGGAAAAGGAAATATAATTAGCTTTTAAACATGAAATTACACAAATATAGCTCACAATAAAAGAAATCCACATTAAAGGTATACTAAAACTTTTCTTACCTGCTCAGATTAGTAGAAAAGTATAATAGTGTGCATTGACAAAGGTATGTGAATAAAAGCACTTATGCATTTTTGGAAAATACAAATTACTAAAAACTCTATGGGAGATAGTGTAGCAATAACTATCAAAATTATAAATGTTCCCACACTCTGACCATGTACTAGTTTTCCTATAGAAATATATAGAAATAATGCATACACATTTGATGTTTACATAGGTCCTCATTGCAGTAATAAAAAATACTTGAAGTGTTCTAAATGTTTACTACTATAGTTACAGTTTGAATACAACATATATTTGAGAGTGACCCTCAAAATTTCATTTGCTGGAGGATTGGTCCTTAGTACCAAGTTATGAGAAGTAATAAAAGTTAAGTGGACCCTAATGAAATACCCTTGGGTTGTTGCAGGCACATCCTTTCTCTGGCCTTCTTTCTGTAATGTGCCCTTTAGTCTTGCACATGCTACTGCCATGATGTCAGGAAGGTCTAATCAGAGGCTGAATCAATGGAATAAGGCTTTTTTTCTTTAAAAAGCACCCTACTTTAGGTATTTTGTTATGGTTAGATAAAGTAGCCTAATCCATCTAATAACACTGGACTAATTTATCTAACAGTAAGGGTTTAACTGTATTTCTGTGTGGCATATAATGGGATGATACATCTGATATTTTATAACTGCTAAGAAATCTCTGCTTCCAGTGTTGGCTGGAACTGTCAGGCTGGATCCTGACTTGACCTCACTGTCTTGTCTCCTGACTGACTTCTCAATTTCCCTCTCTCCACAGGACCCACTATCTGTAGTCCCAGTACACTAAGACACCTTGATAACCTGTCCATTTCTTTTCCTCAGAAGATTCATCCTATGCTAATTTAAAGTCATCCTCTTCATGGTTTTGGAGAAAGCACACTTACCAATTTGAAATGGAACATTAACTACAACCCACTACCTGGGCACATCATTTGATAGATAAGACAGACAAAGTATCTTCTTAGGGCATTGAGTTTTAGCCATAAATCTCCAAGTATTCTACTTTAATATTTTTTTTCTTTCTGAGTACCAATTCTCAGTTCCTTTCTATTTATTTTCTGGTGCAACAGTTTTTCTGTGAGGAGATTATGTCTGCTCCCAATTAAACATGCAGGAAATGTTGATTTTATATTCATGTGTGCAATAAACATTTAGCACATAATTATTTCCACCATATATAAGATGTTGTGGTAGATTTGGGGATACTAAAAATAATAGTACACAGGGTCTTATCTCCATGAACCAGAAGTCCAACAAGTGCGGAAATAGTACAATTCCTACTACAACAAAGGTGTTTCAGGATGATTGTAGAAAGAGTCCAATTTAGCTTAGCAGATAAAAGATGGATCACTAAAGGCTTGCAAGAGAAAGCGAAAGTTGAATGATCATTGAGAGCAGAAAGGTAAATGGATAAAAGAGAGAGGATTAGAGCTTATTTTCTTAAACATTTTCACATAAATTAGTGAAGAGAAACTTCAAAGCATGAAAAATTATTTGTTAAAGTTCATTGCATTATGCTACATAGTAAATGTTATCTGTTTTTGTTTTCAGGAGCATCAACGTTGGTGCAAAATGAAAACTTTGTTCACCTTAAAGCATAATAAAATGATTGTTGACTTTGTATATCAGTTTTTTCCTTTTTAAAACTGATGACAAGGATGAATAAGTTCTCTCACTAAAACTACATTATCAATTTTTCATAGACAGAAATGTAATTACTGAAGATAGATTTTAGCCAAGCCACCTGAATTAATAACCTCCCTGAGTCCTTTTATTCTGAGAGTGAGACAGGCCTGTCTGTTGACCACAAATGGTCATGACATTTACTATCTTTTGTACTAAAAATATCACAAGAAGAATTCAGCTGAAATGATCTGACATTTAAATTAAAGGAGAGTTAAGTATATACCATTAAATGAGAACAGGCTAACACTTTATAATTTGTGCTATTTATATGTACCATTATTAAAATATCTATGTGATATTTCTAGAAAAAATATTAGAAATGTTTGTCTTTTTGTTAAATTACCATTACCTTTAATCTATTTTGCCTCATGTGAAAATTAATCTCTTTTTGGTTTGTGAGCATTTTCATGCTGATATAATGAAAATTAGAGAAATACTCAAATTCTTACTTTGCATTCTTGTACAGTATCTATTTATATGTGGATGGTAAAATTCATTTTCAAAAGGAATATTCAGCTAATAGTTTATTCATAGCTTTGGTTGTATTTTTTGTAGCTAATGGCAAAATATCCAAGATAATATCCTCAAGGAATTTTTTTAACTCTACTTAAGACTACTATCAAAATATTACTTAAAGCAAGTCAAATAATTAACAAAGTAACTCACCATTCACTTATCTAAATCACTGGAAGAACAGAGAGGGAGGGCTTTAGAGAAGTAGAAATTAGGAATTCAAAAGCCATGAGGACCCTGTTGCACTCTCATTTCTTCTTTCTTCTGTTTTAGTTCTATCACCTGCCCTGACAGCTCCATGTGACTAAAAATTAGACTTTGTGAAGAAAAAAACCTACCCCTCATCTTCATTTACTACTATCTGATTGAAAACATAGATTAATTCTGATCTACACAAATGTTATATCAGAAACCCAAGGCTCAAAGAGATGGGGAAATATAATTTCTAAACAGAAGGAGATGCTGTTGCTATAAGAAGCAAAGCTCTTGGCAGATAGAACTGTAAACAGTCAGTACAAGTGTTACCACATCAAAATTGCATTTATTCAAACTATAAACATAATTCTCAAGGATATTTTTCATGTTTATACAGTAAAAAGTCACTTAAGGTAGCATCGTTGCTTGAGGACAGATGTATCAAGAGAAAACAATTTACAGTTTATGAGGAATAGTAGCAACTTTGCAAAAGCACAGTAGTACAGGCTTATGTAAATATCAAACTATTTTTAAAAGTCATAAATGTTTTGCATTTTTTAGTTTTTACCACAAAAAAGGTAAACAAATTTGAAAAAATACATAGAAAAGAATAAAATCATTATAAAACAAAATGCATTATTATATGAATTACTCATTGCAATGTCCTTTGCTACAAGACAATAATCAGTCCTACAAAGAAATAAGTAGTTACTTTATTTGGCAGTGAACAGCAAATCAACATTTACTCTTTTATAATGAGCAAGTATTTGTTGAGTAACTTATTAATATAAAGGTATATTAGGGGAAAACAGGCATATGCAAGTACTTCAAGTTTAATTTCTCTTCTTGAGGAGTGTATAGACACTTATAGGAAGCAAGACATAATCATAAGGAGATATTTTAAAAATGGAAAAATTTTTTCAAAAGAATATATGGAGAGATCAGTATAGGCTAATTGGACTCAGGAGAAAAAGAAAAGTGTATAACTAGGAGAATTGAGCAAGAATTTCATGGCTGAAGAATATCATAATTAGTGACCTACAGTGATTTCTATAGTAATCTTGAAGGAAGGCAGAGGTGAGATCATAATTTAGGCATGCAAGGTATACTTAAGAGTCAAGCTCATCTTCTTTCCAGTTATCTCCATTCTTGATGAGTCCTCTGCACACATGTGTGGGTGTAAACATGAAATGATAAGATAGTTATTGACAAAGTAATATATTTATCCAGCCAGCAAATATTGGATTAAGATTGACAATATGTTTGCAAACAGGACAACTTTTCTGTCTGCATGGATATTACAATACTCTGAAGGATGTAAAGATTTATGATCTGTAAGAATTACAGACAATAAAAAGTGCAAATGATAAATAAATATAAATTGAGTTACTTAAAAGCCTTTTGAAGGGAATAAAGTGCAGCAAAGTAATAAAGCATACGTAAACAGGAAAGTCCAGGATGTAATATATAAAAAGGCCTTAATGATGAAGATGAAGCAAACAAAAAAGAAGAAAGCTCTACCCATGTATGGAGTATTCTCTCTTTCTTTACTATTCTTGGGCCTCTTTATTTTTGTTTCACTTTTTAATTAGCCTGTGTCTGCAGTACATGATCACATTTATTGTGGGGAGTTGATAAATGTCCATAACATACCTTAATTCTCATTATGTCCCTTGCTCCTCACCCCCTTGCATCTCTTGGACCTCTTTCCATTTGCAAAAGATCTATCACCCTTTTTCCTATTATCAATCTTTTTTTTGCACTTTTATTTATACTTAGTGTTTCTCATAAAAGAGAAACCCCGTGACATTTAAACTTGTGTATCTGATTTATTTCACTTACTTAGCATTATGGTCTCAAGATCAGTCATTTTCCTACAAATGATGCAAATTTATTTCTTTATGGCAGAATAATTCTCCTTTTTGGGTAAATTTCCAACATCTCTGGTCATTAAAAAATACAAATTTACTAGGGGCCCATGAAACGTTACTGGAAACCTCTTCAGCAGGCTCTAGTCTCCTGTCCAGTGTACGACACAAGCCGGCACAGGGAGGAGCTAAACTAAAAGACAAAACTAAGAGAAACAGCAAGTAGGGTGCTAGGATGACTAATGCTGTTGCAACCCACAAAGGAACTGGTTAGCCCAAGCCATTTATTTTTCTTAGTAATCAATTGGGGTAAAAGCAAGCTATGTGAAGGGCAGGACTAAGTGAGAAGATCTGCAATCATGCAGTTTCTATGGAGATTAATGTAAGCAATACTCATGAAGCATCTCGAATTAGGAACAGAATAGACAAAATATATGGTTATAATTAGAACATTGTCCTTCTCGAAAGAAGGTTTTAGTTGTGGGAACAGAATTTGGGTGTGAGTTACTCTGACCTTAGCATGTAGGCTTCTGCCCGACTCACTTCTATAAAGAAGCCAATTGTGGGGTTAACTGTTTACAGCCTGCTTTGGGTCATAATCAATATTATGGTCCCCTGTACAAATTAAAACAACACTGAGATTTAACCTTACTCCAGAAAGAATGGCTATCATCAAGACATCACATAATAATAAATGTTGGTAAGGCTGCTGGGAAAAATAAATCCTCCATTGTTTGTGGGAATGTGAGGCAGGTGGCAGAACCACTAAGCTAAATCTCCAGCCCTATGTTTGTGGGAATGTAAAGTAGTATAACCACTAAAGAAACAGAACAGATATTTCTCAAAAAGCTAAAACTAGAAATTCCATTCAACCCAGTTAGCACTCTTCTAGGTATCTTCTTGAAACGCTTAAAGACATCATATTACAGTTATACAGGTGTACCATATTTATAGTACCACAATTCCTAATAGCTAGATTGTGACAGTGGCCTTTGTGTACATTAACAGATGAACAGATAAATAAAACTCATTGTTGCCAAAATCTAGAAAAAATATACGTATATCATGGTCTTCTTTATAACAGCCAGAAGTTTACATATAAATTGAATAGCAGCATATGTATGTAGGTCAACAAGTGGAATGTTGTGGTCAACACTTTATCTGGGTGAATTATTATAGTGCATGCATTTGTGCAGTTATAAGTTTGTGAACTGGAGCTCAGTGTTTCATGAACATATTTGATTCTGAATGAATGAACTATTTATTATATTAATATTCAAGCAAACATTCTTTACAAATAAATCCAGTACCACAGCTTGGTCAGTAGTTCTCTTTGCATGTTGTCAAATTTATATGGATGTAAAACTCTTTTCTTTTGTAACATTCCCTGTCTCAGAGAATCATTCAAGTATCCCAGCCAGGAAACCAGACACTTCATTTCATTTATACCTTATGTTCAGTGCGTCACTAGGGTCTTATACTTGGTAAGTTTTTCACAATGTTTCTTTCTTTCAATCTTCATATTATTTCCTAGAAAGTGCTCATAGGATCAGTTATCTGATATGAAAACATGTGTATTCTTATTTAATTCTTTGTTTCTACCTTTGCTCTCTCTCATCATTATTTTGCAAGATAGTGAACATGAGATTTACAAAACTGAAATTTAATTCATATTCTTTTATAGCGTCTCTTCACATTTTGAATTGAAACTTACATGGCTTACAAGCTTCTTGATCTGGCCCTTTTCCTGCTCACCCCAGGCTTCTATTGGACTATGCACTGCTGCCACACTGGGCTCCTTTCAGATCCCAGAATATGTGATAATATCTCTTCCCAGAGAACTTTGCCAGGCAATGCTGTTTGTGTGGATGTTTTTTACCCATCTATGCTGGTTACTCCTGTCTACCATACCTTGAATGCCACCAATACCTGCTTATTTCAGTATCTCAATTTCATTTTCTTGGAGTCTCTCATTACCACTAAGAGCTGCTATACACTTTTTATTATTTATTTACTTAGTTAGATTTTTAGTTTTGTATTAGTACATGTTTGCAGTACATGTATTTTACAATCACCTTGGAGAGTGGGTACACGTACATAATACAATTTTCTTCCTTTTTAAAATCCCCTTCCCCACCCTTTCTATTTTCCCCCTTCCTCCTCTAATTTCACTGTCTCCATTTTCATTCTTATTGATGTTATTAATCTTAGCTCTTGTTTATGGCATACAATGTTCACATACAATTGAATTTATTAGGTTCCTATACTTGTCATATCTTTATTGTACTTATTTCCCCTTCCTCTCACCTGTCACCCTTGGAGACTTGTACTCCTTCCCATTTGCAAGAGATCCACCCCCTTGTCTCCTTCTATCTCCCCTCGATTGTTGTCTTTTTTTGTAATTTGGCTTATTCAAATGAGAGTTGTCCAATTTATTTCACTGGACATTATATTTTCCAGGTGCATCCATTTTCCCACAAATGTCTCAGATTTAGCCTTTTTTCAGTTTTTCTGCGACATATCATTCTATGTAGCCCAGGCTGGCCTCAAACTCTCAACAATCCTCCTGCCTCAGCCACCTGAGTGCTTGGATTTCATGTGTGTGCCACCATGCCTGCCATGTGTACCTTTTCTTCAAGCTGTTATTGCACTTATGATTTCCTTTGTGTGACTTTTGTAATTATTGTATTGATGTCAGTATTAGAAGGTAGGATTTAATAAGGGGAGAAAATAGGGTACTTTTGTTAATCTAGCACAATGCTTTCACATGTGTTTTATGTTGCATGATTAAAAAGTGTCATTATTTTCAACATTCTTTACATTAAAAAATACAGCATTTTAATATCAAAGGTAATAAAATTTGAAAAAAACAATGGGGATACTAAAGTAACAAGATATACAACTCTTCCGGGAGAGGGATAATAATAACCTTTCAATACTATGGTTCTCTAATGTAGACATATGTTTCACGTAGTGTCTTTTCATTTTCTTTGAAGAAACTTAATAATTATAGCAAGCTATTATATAAGGTGTTGTTTTTCATCAAATGTTTGATTTTCTTCTCAGTAGAATGAATCCACATAAGCCTTTCTGAATGACTACATTTAAAAATCACAGTTTGTTTTCCATATTGACTATGGAAATAAATTATTTCTCCTTATTTTGCCAAGGATGTGTCATTTAAACTACTCAGAAGCTAAAAAAAACTGAAGTGCTCCATGCACATATGGCCCAAAAGCAGAATGGATTCTAATGACTCCAGCTTTTTTCAACTCCAAGATGTCTGTCCCCAAGCTGCTCTTCTTCCCCAGGTACTCAGTCATTGTGTTTAACTTTGATCATTTCAGCCATGGTCAGTGCCCTTGAAAAATGTTTATATAAAGACCCAGGTATGTAGAGACTCTATTTCTCCTAAAGTTATGTGGATCAGCTACTCCACAGTAATTTAAAAAATGCAGAATCAATTATGATTGCTCTGCCAACTGAACCTTCTAAGAACTTGTAATTGTTAAAAAAATGGAAGTCATAATAATTCTCAAACTTCAGTACTTTCAAAGAACTTTTTCTAGAGATTTCCTAAAGCAAGCAATCAAACAAGCAAACAAACAAAAAAATCAAACACAAAACAGTATATTTTGGTTACTTTTTAAAACATGATGACTAAATTGGCAGAGAAGTTGCTGACTCCAGGAGGGTACTACTAATCAACTGTGCCATTTTTATTTGACATTTTAGATATTTATATCACACCAAATATGCAAATGTATTTATATTTCACAAAAGTTTTGGAGAGATTTATGTTTATTCAAATTATTCATTGCTACCTAAAAAAATTCTCAAGACTCAGTGACTTAGAAGTACAAATGTATTTTGCTCCTCAACCTGTGGTTTAAATAGCATGGGATAGTTTGGTTTTGCTCCATGTGGCATCAGCTGGAATGGGTCAATGGGGAACTGGATATCTTCTTCCCAGATGATGCATCAGTTGGCTATAATGCTGTTATGGGTTGTTGATTTGGAAGTCACTCAAAGCTATTAACTAGGGACTTTATTTCCTCTTCCCATGGACTCTGCTTGGCATTCATTACAATAGGCATTTGAGTTCCAAGAATAAGTGTTTTAAGAGATCAGATCAGAAATGCCTGACTTATTTATGGTCTAGCATCTGATTTTACATCATTCATTTCTGTGTTAATCTATTGGGTAGTAATTAAGTCCTATCCAGGTTCAAGAAGTGGTGATACAGATTCCATGATTTCATGAGAACGGTGTCAATGATACACTGTAAGAAGAGCATATGAGACAGGAGATGTTGTGACTATCTTTATAAAATACTTGCTATGCTCTTGTCATTTGTATCACTCCCACTTATAAAATACAGTAATCCTTCTCTCAAGAGTTTCAAATTCATCTCATTAAGGAATCAAATAAAATCTAAGATCTCATTGTATAAATCAGGTTTAGTTACAAATAAAAATTCTCCAGTGCTGCTCCTTGAATAACATTCTCTTCAATTTAAAGAGACAAGTTATTGCCCACCAGACACCCTTTATGCAATGATGTGAAAATAATCTAATAATTGCTATTGACATATCCATTCCTACCAGGGAGCAAATAAAAGTCCCACGGCAGACATTGATCTGTAGCAACTCTAAAACCCAAGTGGGCATATATTGTTACTTTCTTGAGTATATTTCAGTCATACTTTCTGGGCAGTGTTCTGCAAGGTGCTTTTCTCTGTTTCCTTTATTTTCATCTGTTTCCTTTATTTTTCCATCCAAAATATGACATCTAAAGAGTAGAGTAATTTTTCACCATCCTTCATTCCCATTAATATTTTAAATTCAAAGAGTTAATTTTATTTTATGCCCTCTCTGTTCCACCCAGTTCAAATCAGAGAAAGTGTTTTAAAATTTTCCATTTCTATGAATTTATGTTTTATTCCATTAGAAAAAATCTACATCTACAAATTTATTCTATATTTTGGGCTCTCAGTGAAATTCCTGTAGATTGACACTCTAGAATTCTTCAAAGCCTCATTATTAAATGGAGATAATCTATGAGACATATTGAAGCTTCTTAGAGGCCACTTTATATGTTTGGAAGTGAGTATGACTCAGAAATTTCTGATGTCTCAGCAAAAGATATTATAGTGCAATTCTGGATTTAATTTCTCCTCTGAAATCATTTGAGGATCAACTGTTATAGAGTGGATGAGAATGAAAAGAGAGTTTTGTTTTTTAACTCAAACTTCTCATTCCTTTATCTTTAACAATTTATTATTTAATTCATCTCTCTGTTATTGCATTTTATTTAGAGGTAATGAGACATAGTTAGTAAAGCAAAAATTACTTCATTCTCAGAATTCACCTTTGCTAGATCATTGAATTGATTGGGTAATTCTCCTTTTTTCCACCTTTACTGCAGAAACAATGCTGCTTAGTTTTCCACTTTCGCATAATAAGGCATACTTTTCTGCTGCTTCTAATACCATTTTCCTTTACTATCTTGTTGGCAGCATCTTCAAATCTCTTAAGTTTCCTTTCACCCTGTCTTCAATACTTACAGCCTTTTCCTAACAAATTTCTTCAAAATCTTCCTTGCTTCCAGGAATCCTGGAAGTTAAAACCAAAACTACCAGTGGTTTTTCTTTTTATCCTGTCACTTTTAACTGTCCTTATCAAATTTGTCTGTTTTTTCAAGTGTCTATTCATAATTTATCAATCCTCATGTGGAGTCTAACTGAAACTCAAGATGCTCAAGTCAGAGTCTTCTTCTGTAAGCCAAAGCATGAACTCTTATATGGCTGTACACATGATTTGTAGTGGCTGCTTTCTTTCTTCTACTTTATGATTACTGCAATGAGCTTGATTGGTTTTCCCACATAAACTTTGCTTTCCAGGAACCCAACCACATTGACCTTATCAGAGTTTCTCTTTTTCTAATAACTCTATCAGAAAATATATTAAGGTTTTACCAAGATATCAGACCATAGAGATCACAGATTCATAAACCAAATGATAAATCTTAATCTGCTTATAGAGAAGGACAAATAATAGCACATTCTTTAGTTAAATTCATTTAAATATATTTATTAATATTCAAAGTAATAGCAATAAATACATCTACATTATAAATACAATATTTTATAAAGAACAATGATATTTTACCAGACCAAAAGTAGTGATATTGATGGCATTACTTTGTATATTTAATAAAATATACCGGTTTTGTAGAATAGAGTTACATAAAATTGAAAATAGAGCAAATACTGTCAAACACTTTTCATCCATCTTCCTCTATTTTTTGAGCGGGGGCACCAGGGATCAAACTTGGAACTTGTGCTTTCGAGGCAGGTGGCAGAACCACTGAGCTAAATCCCCAGGCACATCTTCCTCTATTTTTAAACGATATTAAAATCTTATATTTGGGTAGCTTTTAAAAATTAACAAACCAATCATGATACATTATTTCTAAATAATGTCCATATGTTATTATAGACTTGTCACAGTTTTTTCAGCTTTCCCTATTTTGATGATTTTCAGAGTTTTGAGGAATGCCAGTCTGGTATTTTGTAGTACATCCTTCAGTTAAAATGTTTCTAGTGTTTTCTTTATAAATTAGGGTTGGACTATACATTTGTGGAAGGAAGAAGACAGAGACTAAGATCTACTTTGTGACATCATACTGGAGTATATTCTATCACCAGGCCATCACTGTACACATTGGTATTTATCAGCAATTGCCTTAGGTAGTGTGTGCCATTTTTCTTTACTGGAAAATTGTTCCTTACTTTCTCTACTGTTCTTTCTCTTTTAAACAAAGTCATTATGGGCAGCCCACTCACAATAAGTTGAAAGTGTCTTCTATCTTAATCAGAGGACTGTCTACATAATTTATGTTATGGCTGGTGTCTAGATGTCCACCCAAAGCTTCATGCCATCATAAGTGGGGCTTTTTCAGAGTTGCCTATATCTAGAGTGTATGATGCTGGATTAAATGTATGTGATTAGTAAATTAGGCCACTGATTGATTTGGTATAGTTCTGAGTATGGATAATGGGAAGGCCCACCCTGGGTGTGAGTGTCACCCTTCAGAAGGGATTACAGATTGAATACAATATAATGGACAGAAAGAGGGCTGCTGTTGGTTACTTGTCACTTGCTGCTTGCAGCTTGCTACTTCCCTGTTGGCTGCCTTCTGCTCACCCTGCTTTGCCATGGACTATTTCTTCTGCCATGCCCCACTATCATGCCACCCTACTTTGGAGCCCACTAATTATGGACTGAAATCATTTTCCATCAGTCTCTAACCAAGATGACTTTTTACTTTGGTCTCTCTGTGTGCATGCATCAACCTCCATTTGAGCATATTGGAATGAACCCTCTTTATAGTGATTTTCTAACAATTCCTTCATAAAGAAGAAACAAATTGCACAAGTAAGCTTTCAGGCATGGATATGGAAATATGACAACAAATCTCTCACTTGGGAACTAATAACTTTTCAACAAAAGATAAAATAAGAAACTTTTTTGATTGCCATGATAAGAGATTCTTGTTCAGACATATGCTTTTTGGCTGCACTAAGCATGTTGAAAACTCTATAGCTAATTAATTAGCAAAAGAACACTTACTTCCTGTCAATTTTAGCTTTACCACTAAAGGCATGTTTGTGTGCCTTATATGATTCTTCAAAGAAACAGATCTTAACTAAAAACTTTCCCAGAGAATTTTCATAATATTGAAAAATTATCTTCAAAAAAGATTTTCATTGGAAAAAATCTTGCTGAAATGAGTCAAATACCAGGAAAAAAATTTATTTGTTGAGACCTCAATTAAGGTGGAAGTAAAGAAATAACTATAAATAACTATACTCTAAATATGTTATTTTTATATTTTGCATAAGATTGATGAGAATTCAACTGTTTATACAAAAATACACATAGACAAGAATGGTACCTAATAGTACAAATAAGTCACCTCCTAAATCCATCAAAGTGACAAGATCATAATCTTCAGTCTCTAAATGAATCTGTTAGGTGAAGATGAGTACTGAGCCCTCCTTGAAACACACACACAACACACACACACATACACACACATACACCATAACCAAGAATAAAGATTATTATTATCAGATTTGGGGGATATGTATTTCAATTCCAGCTCTATTGCAAACTGTTATAAATTACCAAAGATCAAATGGTAAATTTTAGCATCCTTTTGGATTTTAGCTTTTCCACATTTTTTAAATGAAGGAAAGACATTAGATCAGAAGATAGATAAAATTCTTTAATCTCTATAGTGCTATAAATTAAAATAGAAATGATAGATAGATAGATAGGTAGATAGATAGATAGAAATACTCAGAGCTTTCTTTAACTTAAATTATTTTGGGGGTATTGACAGTAGTTGACCAAAGTTTAAGAAACACCAAGGTGATTCAAAGGTCAACTGAGATTTAATAGCAAGAAACACTGAAAAGATTTTTCATTGCTGTGACAAGAAAAGCATAGCCTCTGAATTCAAACTGGCTGACTCCTAAAGTACTTGTGTTAGAAGCTTGCCTGAGAAAGGCAATTTATCCAGAGAGTAATGGTGTTAAATTCTGCATGTCCAGTATGTTTTCTGTTTGTTTTTCCATAAATTATTTAATTGAGTTAAAAAATTTTGGCCCTTCTCTGTGTCACAGATGGCTTTATAGATTTTTAAAATTTAAAAGGTTTAATTCATATAACTGCTCAAACTATAAAGTGAAAATTTTAATAAAACATTCTTTCATACAAATATCATCTAATCTTTATTAACAATGACAAATTCATCTATGGGAGACATTTTTCCCATTTTAATATATATGAAATAAAAATGGTCCATACAATACATAGTGCCTTGTTATTTTGTATTAGTTTTCCAGTGTTTCTTCTTTGTTTCTCAGTGTTACATAAAATGATAATGGATATTATTATTAGTAGCATCTTACGCTACCTTTAGTGATCCACATACATCTTCCTTAGATTTGTTTGTTTACTTATTTTCTTATTTATTTTGTAGTACTGGGATCAAACCCATGGCTTTCACACTGAGTTATATCCCCAAGCCTTTAATAATTTTTATTTTGAGGGAAAGTCTTGCTAATTCACTAAGTTATTCAGGCGTGGTTGGAATTTAAAGACTTCCTTTCTCAATCTCTAAGAATGCTGGGATCCATTTCTTATGTTACAAAACATATGACAAGTTCTTATTCAAATGTTGATTGTGAGAACAAACCTGACAGGTAGGATCAGATCTGAGATCATTTTGACCTTATGGCTTCTATATGACCACTCAATTGCCAACATTAGTGATTCCAGGAAGAAGCAAGTGCCTAGATGATTATACTTAAATCACTGGGTTCTTCTCAGAGTTTAATGTTCTGTCCAATGAGATTTGAGAGTCATCAGGAAAGGTGAAGTTAATATTTACTATAATTATAATAATTATAACCATGGAAACCAACACTTTTCGATGACCTGGTAAACTAGTCAATATGTTAGACAGAACTCCAGAAAAGGATTTTTCTTATTTATACCTTATAATATTCTTATAATATAAGTATAATTAATACTTCTATTTTATAGATAAGTGAATTGAGTCATGTAATGCATAAATAACTTATTTAAAGTACCAAAGCAAATAGTTGGAGATTAGGATTCAAAGCCAGGCTTCTGCCCTTTCATACCACATGACAGTTCCTCCCAGAAACATACAGGAAAAAAAAACCTCACAAGCAATAAAATAATGAAACTTATACAAAATAATTTGCTATTATACTTTTTTATTTCATAAGAAAAATTTTAACATAGATTATTCAATTAACAATTCCTTTCAAGTAAAATGAATTTTACTAAAAGTACAATAATAAAAACACATCCAAGTAACACAGTAAGTTAATCATCTGTAAAATTCTACCCCAGGTAAAAATTAATTTGACAATACTCTTATAACTAAAAAAGATGACAGCTTCTCAGGGCTATTAGGAAAGATGGCCCACCTCTGAGTGTCTAATAGAGAAAGCCAGGAAAGAGTAAAGATTCACCAGCAAAGCTCATTACCTTATGTCTGTTTTTAAAAGCCCTTTGTCTCCTGAGCTTCTGATGATTGGAGAGAAGGAATTTTCACTGGCATAACATGAAATTGAAAAGCAGAAACTCAAAATAGAGCACTTGTTTTACCTGGCAGATGGTCAAAATAAAATTCCAGTAGCTTTTCTCTGTTTTAAAATATGTATTTTAAAATGCTTGGCACACTAAAAAATATAAACAATCATCTTGTTTTGCTATTGTTCAAATGTTTATGAGTTAGTTTTTTTTTTCTTTTAAAAGTATGTTTCTATTATTTGAATGTGAAAAGAAAACCAGGGAGCTCTTGATATTTGAAACTGCTAAAAATAATTAGGTTTATTCTGCCAGATTACAGAAAGGTCATATTTGTGATGCAAACCTTAAAATTAAATGCAATTCAGACTTCACAAATGGAAGGGTCAATGTAAGCCCTGATAAACTTTTATTTATGCAAAAATACAGTCTAATATGTCAGAGGGTCCTTCTCAATCTTTTTCAAACAAGTTGTTAAATAGTGCATCTTAATATAAGTGTTGAAGCTTTGTACAAGGATATATTTTGTTATTAATTAGTATATTTTGCCAATTTCCATGAAGAAAGAAATGAAATAAAATTTAGTTAGGTATTGTTTGTAAAAGTTATTTACTCTTTACTTGTGAAACCATTACTTTTCTAGAAGGATTATCAATTAAAACTACTGAGACACAATCTTCAACTGAAGGAACTAGAAATAATTTATAAGAAAACATTAGACTATAATTAGATGGAATATATATTTCTTATTTTGCATTTAATGCCTGAATTTTTTTCTTTTATACATTTCATAGAATGAAAGTATAATATTTAACAGAACAGTCACCTTTTGATATCCTGGGGGACAGATTCTAGAACTCTCCCATGAATATGAAAATCCATGGATGCTCAACTCCTTTCTATGAACTTATATATTGTTTTCATATAGCATATGTAAATAATTTACATCATCTTTAAATTGTTTAGAATATCTAATGTACTGTAAATACTATGTAAATAGTTGTTTTACTGTTTTATTTATGGAAAGATTATGAGAAACAAATGTGTACATCTTCAGTACAGAAGCAAAACCAATTAAGTATTTTACATATGTAGTTAGTTTAGAATGTATATGTAGGACCTGTGGATATAGAATATCCACTCTTTAGTTACTTTTTTCACTATTCCCAATACATACACATATATACAGTACCATCAATATAGTGAATCATTATAAAATTTTGCAGAATTGAAATCTGTACCTTATAAGCTATGGCTGTACTTGATTCTCACCTCCATTGTGCTTGGTTTTTAGTGTTCATAAATTTAAACTACATTTTTAATAAAGGCTCAAAAATATTTCAAAAATTTTGCAGGATGTAAAAATGTTCTTTTTGGAAACTGTATTTTGTTGGAGATCAGGACATTTTTACATGGTCCTGTTTGAAGGTAGTGAACTTTATTTTTCTGTCCGACCCAAATAAAACTGAAGTACTTCTGGTTTTCCTTATTTCTATGTTTGAGAACCTATTTCCCAGATAAGTAACTGCATAAAAAGTGCCAGAGCTGTATAAATCATTCCAAAAAATATACCATACCTAGCTTGGAAAATGTATTGGAGCTTACCATTATACAGCTTTATGGTAATGTATCATAATTCACAATTATCAGTCTTCTTTTTGCAGAGGACCTATTGGTGCATCTAACTGAGAAAGAAGAGATGTTTTACTCTGATTCTTTTAAGATTTTGGTAAGTATTCCACCACTCCTTGGGCAGAGAAGGCGAGCCAATCCCAGCACCCAGTAGGAGGCTCCCCTGCTGCCATTCTACTGCTCCTAGGGCAGAGGAAGTAAGCCAATCCCACCACCCAGGAGGAGGATCCCCTACTGCCATTCCACTGCTCCTAGGGCAGAGGAGGTGAGCCAAGCCCAGTGCCCAGAGGAGGCTCACCTGCCACCATTCCACCACTCCTAGGCCAGAGGAGGTGAGCTGTGGGGGAACTGGCAGCACCCCCCCTCCCCATGGAAATGAGAAGACATGTAAACAAGCCTCAAAAACAGACTTCCACATCACCTAGAGCAACCCCAAAGGAAAATGAGATGGAACACTCTGTGACACAACCACCTGGAGTCCCTGAACTGGCAACAAAAGAGGATCTGGAAAAAATGAAATCAGAAATAATTACTCAGATAACAGCAAAGATTGTGGACATAATGCAAGACATGATTAATAAATCTAGAGAGGACACAGATTAAAAAAATAGAGGAGCTGAGGAACATGATGGAATCCCAACATAGGAAACAAATGGAATCCATAAAACAGATGCAAACACATTTCCAGGAGATTAAAAACTCCACTGAAAGTCTATGCAGAACAATGAACCAATGTGAGGACAGAATTTCAGATATAGAAGATAAGATTGCAATTAGTGATGAGGAAAAGAAAAATTGCTTCAAAATTGTAAGAGACCGTGAGAAAGCAATCCAGCAGTTGCTAGATGATTCAAAGAAGAATAACATAAGACTGATTGGAGTCAATGAAGAAACAGGAGAGAGTGCAGATGACATAAAAAAACTGTTCACAGACATGAAGACAGAAAACTTCCCAAGCAGAAGAAAAGAACTAAAGAACTTGACATACAGGTAAGTGAGGCATATAGGACTCCAGCTAGCCTTGATCAAAAAAATCTACACATAGGCATATAATTGTTAGGATTCCAGAAATCCAACAGAAGAACAAAATTCTACAAGCAGTGAGAGGAAAGAAACAAATCACATAGAAAGGAAAGCCCATCAGAATCACAGCAGACTTCTCAATGCAAACCCTCAAGGCAAGAAGAACTTGTAGTGATGTATTTCAAGGCCTAAAGAAAAACAACCTCCAACCCAGATTGATGTACCCTGCAAAACTATCTTTCATAATTGATGGAGAAATAAGATACTTTCATGACAAAGAGAACCTTAGGAACTTCATGAAAACCAAACCGGCACTCCAAAAAATTTTAGACAATACCCTAGGAAAAGACAATGAGGATCAGAACCCCAGGAAGCCCAGCAGAATGAATCCATTGGGCATGACAAATTAAATGCAAAGGGGGAGATTCCAACAAAAAGAAAAGGTCATGACAAGGCTTTTAAAACTTTTAACTTCATCTCCCTAATGAGTGTGTAATTCAATCTTATTATTGTACTGATTAGTATTTTTCTGATTCTAGTGTTGCACACCTTTCCTTATGCTGTATTTATCATCTATTTATCATCTTCTTGTGTCTACTTTTTAATTGGGTTGTCTAATAATGAGCTGTAAGAGTTCTTTATATATTCTGGTCATAGGTTATATGCATTGTAAATATGGTCTGTTTAAGGACTGCTTTTCATTTTAATGATGTCATTTAAAGTTCTAAATTTTGATGGAATCTCATTCATCAATTTTTTTCTTTTATACATCATGTTTTTTGTATCTTAGGAAATTCTTGCCCACCTTAAATTCGTAAACATTTTCCCTTATAATTTCTTCTTAAAGTTTTATTCTTTTAGGTTTTCATATTTAGGTTCATAGATCATTTCAAGTGATTTTTATGCATGGAAATAAAGGGTTGAGGTTTATTTTTTATATATGGATAGCAGGTGTTCTAGTACCATTTGCTGAAAACACTGTCTTTTCCTCGGCTCTTGAATTGAGTTTATATTCTATAAAATGTTAATGTTAAATAATCTTTTAAAACTCAGTGGACCATATATGTGTGGTTCTATTTCTAGATTCTCTGTTTTATTCTAATGATCTATATGTCTTTCCTTACACCAACACTGCCTTGATTACTGTAGCTTTAGAGGAAGTCTTAAAATTAGGTACTAAACATCTTTCCAAAACTGATTTTTTTTTCATTTTCCTTTTACTTTTCTAGGTCCTTTGTACTCCTACATAACTTTTAAATTTCAATATCCAATTCTTCATTTACAGCAAGTATACATAGACCTGAATTTTTATATATACCTTGTGTTTTCTAATCCTGCTAAATTGAAATACAAGTTCTAGGGGCTCCTAGAGATTTCTTAGTATTTTCTCTGTAGAAGATCATTTCATCTACATATAAAGATTTTGCTTCTACCTTGCCAATCCTATCCTAATTGTGTCATTTTATTGCCAGACTACTTTCGTTTAGGACTATGTTTCAAAGTTTAATAAACAGATGAAGAGTAGGCATATATGCCCTTGTTCCCCACTTTAGGGAGAAACCATTGTATCTTCTCCATTCACATAAGGTGGTTTTGCTGGAAGTATGGAGTACGTCTTTAATCTGTTGAGAAGGTTCTGTTGTACTTCTAGCCTCTTGATAGCTTTTACCATGAACAGCCAAAGAGTTTAGTCTGATACTTTTTCTCCAGCTACTGACAGGATCATATGGCTTTTTCCTTTCCTCTGTTAAAATGATGACTTTTGGGGGTGGATCTTCCAATGCCAAACCAACACTGCCATCCCCATAATAAACCCACTTTCTACATACTGCCAGATCTGACTTCTAATAGTTTGTTTTGTTAAACAAATTTCTATCTATGTTCATACTTTTTTCTTCTATTATCTTTATCCAGTTTTAGGATTAGCACAATGTTGATTTCCTAAACTGAGGGGATAAGTTTTCCTTTGTTTTTCTGCTTTAATTGTTTGATATAATTTATCAGTTAAAATGTATATGAGCCTGTTATTGTCATATAGGTAGGTTTTCAAGCTAGGAATATACTTTCTTTAATAGGTGCTATTCATATTTTATATTTCTTCCAGAGTGAGTTTCATTAATTTGTCTTCCAAGCTACTTCTTAGAAGTCAAATTTATTTCAAAACAGATTTTTGTAATATGCTTTCTATATCCTTTAAAATTCTGTAAAATCTCTGGTAATGTCTCCTAGATCTTGATTTTGTAATTTTCAACATATATAATTGATATTGTGTAATAGGAAGTAAGGTCTAAAGGAGCAGAACAAGTGGGAGGGGTAGGGGAAAGGAAAGAAGGGAAAAAAATATGAGAAAAGGAAAAAAAATTGAAACAAAGTCTTTGCAAATAGGGAAGGGTGGAGTGGGCAAAGGGAGGGCAGAGGAAGGGAAAAAAAATAAGAATCAAGATATTCATGTAATGGTACAAGATCCCAATGATGTATGTAACTGCTTTTTATACTTAAAATGTACCAATAAACTTAACGGGAGAAAAAAAAACAACTAAAGTTCCTAGTTGTCACCACAAGATAATTAAAACTGTCATGAAATATATGCACCTGGAAACAAGGCAAATATATTTATGATATATATGTTGACCCTCTGGACCCACAATGAAATTGGACATATTAGTCAGGAATGCCCATTGATATGCCAACTTTCTTCCTGAAACCAAGACTTTGTTTCCACCGTGAGGTTACACTAAAGTATGAGTCTGATTTCTGAACTAGAGGCATGGATGATGGCAAAGGAGGATCTTGAGGATGGCAATCACTATGGCTTTTTAGATGAGATCTTTGCAGAATAATTAGACAGTGAAAGCTAATCTTCTCTAGAGAAGAGTAAAACATGTTTTGATTGGTCAAAATGATTCTGGGGATTTTATGGTTTATGAATCTTCAGATTCTCTCATGAAACTTCACTTTAGTTCTCAGAACCCCACAATTTTTCTAGTAAAGTCACAGTACATAAGATCAATATACTAAAATAAATTGCATTTCTTCATATAGTATTGAAAATGAAACTTGTGAAACTGTGCCATTTGAAAAGCATCAAAAAATATGGAACAATTATACAGATAATAAAATATGTTGCAGATCTTTGCTCTGAAAACTGCAAAATATTGATGAAACATCAAAGAAATAATAAGAAGAAAAGATATATACTGTTTTTCAGCACTGCAAGACTTTGTATTAGCGAACCAAGCATCACCAAGCTGAACTGTAACTAGAATGCACTGTCATTGAAAATCTATATGTGTTATAGAAACTTAAATGATGAATCTAAATATTTATGTAAGAGGGCAAAAAACCCATAGAATCACCAATACCATTCTGGCAAAGAACTTGTAGGACTTGAACTATCTGTTTCCAAAATGGGCTATAAAATTGTAGTAATCAACTGGGTTAATATTGGTAAAAGGAGAAAAAAAAGAATTAAAAAGTGAGAGTTCAGAAACACACTAACACATTTATGAACTATTGTTTTATGAGAAAATCTTTAAAGGCAAATCAATGAAAGACAGTTGTCTTTTTAATAAATAGTTCTGAGCCAATTGATCATACATTTGTTTAAAAAACCCTTCAAATATAATTTGCATTGTTTACAAAATATTTAATCAAAATTGGCTACATACCTATATATAAAATCTCAAACTACAGAGCTTTTGGAAGAAGACATTTTGGGCTTAAATTAGGCAAAGATTTCTTAAATATAAGACTAAAAGCATGACCCATGAAAAATGATGCATTGAAATTCATAAAAATTAATAATTTAAAAGGTACTATTAGAAGAATTAAAAGATATGAAATGCAAGATAATGTTTTCAAAACACATATTTGATAAATTAGTATACCTTGTATTTAATATGATATTCTGGATAGGTAAAATGTGTAGATATAGAGAACCAATTCATATTTGTTTTGGACTAAGCCTTGGGGGAGAGTTTGATTACAGTGAGCAATGGGAGAATTTCAGGAATTTTCTGTGTCTGTGTTTTAAGTGGTAATTACAGGACTCTCAGAAGTATAACCTCTAATGTAAATCTCCTATATTTAAAGTATGCCTTATTTCAAAACTGGAGATAGCACAACATTGGTCAATAACATTAGCCTACCTAACATTTAACTTATCTTTTTACTGCTTTGACCTACTGCTCTGGTGGGCTATCCTGGATAGCAAGTGAAAGTTGAGCTCTGGGAAAATGATGGAAGGACTTGCTATGATTTCTTAGACTTTTGTCTCAACAAGGCATCTAGATGAAGCTCAGTTTTTGATGTCTGTATCTCAAAATGTCTCTGAGCCATCTTGGAATTATCTTTTTCGGCAGGGAGAGGAGATTCTACTAAGAACTTGTGCAAGATTCTAGCTGTGATGTCTGAAAAAATCATTATTTTTATTCATGTTCACTATGATTTTTATACAGAGATGATGTTAAGTACAGCATTATTTCTTTTTAAATTTTTTTCTTGCTTCCCAGCAGATGTGTTCACTCATTTAGCTAGCAAAAAACTATAGGAAGGAGGTAAAAAATTGTTTACTACAAAATTTACTGGTTGAAATAAAACTCTTTAAATATTAATCATGATAAAAGAAAGTATAATGACCTAGAGATTTGTTGGAAATTGCTAGCCTAAAAATGTCATTAAGATAAGCACATCTAGGCATAGGCAGTGAACAATTAAATAGATCCAACCATAGATTTTATAGAAAAAGCCACAAATCACATGCAAAAAATCTAAACATTCACAAGTAAGTGAATTGATGGATGGGCATGTAAAAAGACCAGTTGTTAGAACACAGTGACTTAATAATAAGAATCACATAATGTAATTAAAATTCAGAATTAAAAGTTGGGTTTGAAAATAGATTATTGGGCAGAGAGCACTGCCCACTTGACACTTCTCCAGGATCAATTTTTATCTACCCCCTCCCACTCATTCTAATGTTGATTTCCAGTGTTCTTCTCTTTTCCTTCAATTTCAGGTTATTTTAGTAACTATACAGTGCATGAAATGATGACAACTTTTTCCTTTTGCAATACCAAGAGGCATACATGGACAATCGCATGAAAGCTATCCACTAAGAAATTTTTCTGGACCACCACAAATGAAGTCACAATGAAAAATATCCACTCATCAAATGCCCATTTGTTTGGAAAACATGAATTTGTCCTTCTACAATATCTATATGTAATCATTTTCCTTATGAAAACAATTTTGTAAATAGCTGCCTGATATCTCAGAACTCCTACTTAAAAGATCTATCATAATGTTTTCTTTTTATATGGAATATGGTATTCTTTTCTTACCCTATAATCCTCCAACATAAATATGATCATGACCTATTTTCAGGAATGACTTAGGCTTCAAACATCTGCATAGTCAGACAATCAAAAGAGCATAAAAAGCAATCAAATATTGAAAGCTTTTTTATGTTTTCATGTAAGTGATTATACTTTCATTTGTTGGAAGCTTTTTGTAATCATAATTTTAATGATAGTTGACAATAATGATAGTTATCTGTGTTTCTTGCTTTTCTTGTTGCTGAGACAAAACAAAAAACAAAAAAAAAAAACCAATACCCAAAGTGAAAAGAGGGAAAGTTTATTTAGCTCACAATTTGTAGAGGTTTCAGTCTGCTTTCGGCTGGCTCCAAGGCAGGGTGGTATGACAGATAGGCATCACAGCAGAGAAACAGTTCATGGTAGGCAGAAGATAGCAAAGCAGCATGGAATGACCATAGCTCTTTCTATCCCTTATATCTTATCTAGGCTACTTAGGGTGGATAGGACTTGTGCCCCGATCCTAGTATTGCACCATGAATTAGTTTCAGCATAACACACTCTAGATCTGGCTACCTCTGATAAAGCCCCACCAATGACCTTATGAGGCTTTGGGGGGCATCTCGACACAAGCCATAGCATTTGTCCTGGCCTCTGAAAGACTCATACACATCCTTTTATGCATAAGGCATTTAGTCCATCTATAAGAGTTGCCAAAGTCCTAACAATTTCAACATTGCTGAAAAATCCAAGTTCAAAGTCTCCACTGAGATTTAAGAAAAACCCTTAGTTGCAAGACCCTGTAAAAAATGAAAAGAAGGTTAAACATTTCCAACATTCAATGGCACAAGATAGACATTTCCATTTGGTACCATTTCAAAAGTACAAATAAGGGAATAGCAAAGAATAGGAACAAAACAGAACAAAAATCCAGCAGGGTGAACATTAAATTGCACAATTCCAATTGGAGCATCTCTAGCAATCTGTGGCAAGTTGTGAACTTCACAGGGATTGAGCAGCTCCACCCCTATGGTACTGCTATTGTTGTAGCTCCTATGCCTTCTCTCTTGGGGCTGGCTCTGCTCCATCCTTGCAGTTTGCCTCAGACAATCCATATTAGTGGATTCTCTAAATCTCTGGGGTCTCCACTGCACCTCTTGTTTCGCACTCACGGCTTCGCAATCTACCCACTCAGGGGCACACTGCCTGGCCTCCCAGGCCTTCTTCTGAAATCTGGGGGGAAGCCTTCCTGACCTCACAACTCTTTCAGTCTATATTCACCTAAAACCTGCACCATGTAGATGATGCCAAGATCTGCCTCCAGCTGGAGCTTTAGACAGTCTTCCTTCTCTTTTGACAGTAGAGGTCCAGTACCCGTGGAACAACTTTCTTAGGCTGCTGCCATTGTGGAACATGATATTGTGGGGTTTGCTTCTCACAGTAAAGTCTTTCACCTCTACAACTCTGAAGCTGTAGAGGTTGGAGTCTTGTTGGTTCTTGTGAAGTCCTCAGGCCACCTTTTCTGTTGTCTTCCTCTGAAATACTTGGCTTTTTCTTTTTGGTCTTTTCAGTGACCAATTTCTCCTCTGTTCCATATTGGCAGGCCAAAACTATATTGGAGCTTCCTTTCTAGCCAAAAACATTTTAAGTCATCCTGTTGGGCTCTTAGATAGCGATTTTCAACATAATTCTGACAAAAAGCCCACCCCCAACAGTAGCCATACTGCCATCTCAACATTAGACAGCCTTAAAATTCCTTCTGCCAGATTAATTACTCCACTGCCCTTAATCTCAGTTTCAGGCAAAGTCTCTGGACATGAGAAAAATGCAGACGAACTTTCTCTCAAAGCATAATATAAATCGTCAGAGTCCAACAGCCAATGTAGTCCTTCCCAGCAGAAATCTCCTGAGCCTGGTCTTTACCAGAAGAATTTTTATCAGCATTGTGATTTTCTGAGCTCTGACCAGAATCTCCCATCAAGTACAGCCTTGGGTGTTCCAGCTCTATTTTTTCAGCTGGCAACTCCAAAACTTTCCTAACGCTTTTTCTTTCCACAAGGCAGCTCCAAAGGCTCTTAAACCAGTCAGGTCCAGTCACAATAATGACCCCACTTCTCTGGTACCAAGTACTGTCTTAGCTACTTTCCTAGTTGCCAAGACAAAATATTCAAAACCCGAAGTTAATGGAAGAAAGACTTATTTAGCTAGCAGGTTATACAGGTATCAGTACATAATTGGCAGGCTCCAAGGCAGGATGACATGGCAGACAGGCATCACAGAGGACAAATAGTTTATGGAGGACAGAAGGTAACAAAGAAACAAGGAATGACTATAGCTCTTTCTATCCTTTATATCTTACCCAGGCTACTTAGGGTGAGTAGCACTCACACCCATAATCCTCATGCCTTGATCCTAGCATTGCACCATGAATTAATTTCAGCATCACAAACTCTAAATACAGCCACCTCTGAAAAAGCCCCATCTATGAACTAATGAATCTTTGAGGAGTCTTCTAGACATGAGGCATAACAATATCACTAAATTATTTGTATTAAAAACATTGAAATACTTTTAAGTGATATATATTCCATGTAGCTTGGTTAGTAATTCTGTTTCATACAAAGAAAAAAATGCAGTCCTTTATTATTAGGTATAAATAATTCAGATGGAAAATAAGACCCACACCGCAGTGAACTTAGTACTACAAATTATCCTGTGGTTACGGATCTATTCATTTTGATTAGGAGAGATAAAGCATAATTTACATATTTTTATCAGATAACCTAGATTTACATTATTTTGTTTAGCACATGTGCAAGCAGCCAATTCACTCTTTTATTGACAGTTGTTCTTTTCAAATATAAATTGAAAATTAGAGCTCATTTTAAAATGCTAATGATGTATCATTTTGAAATATTCACTTAAAATAATTTTTTTTTAAATCTTTCTTTTTTAAATTTTATTTTATTGGTACATTTTAGGTATACAATATAATAACATTCATCATTGGAAATTTGCACCTTTACATAGTCTCTCTTGGTTCTTATTTTTCACCCTTGCCCAGTCCTCCCTTCAGCCCCTCTAGTCCTCCCTATTTACAAAGATTTTGTTCCTATTTTTCCATTTTCTCATATTAATCCCATTACCTTTTATCCTTTCCCCTAGCCCTCCCACTTCCTTCCCCTTTGCCCCTTTTCTTCCTATTTCACATGACCTATTATACATTTAGTCCTTATTTACACTTTCAGTTTCTCACACCAGAGAAACTATTCAGTATTTATACATGTGTGTCCTATTTATTTCCCTTAAGAGTATCACCTCAATGTGCATCCACTTAGCTATAAATGTCTCTAATTTCTCATTTTTAATGGCTGAGTAGTACTCCATTTTATAAAAAAAATTACATTTTCCTTATCCTGTCTCCAGTTGATGGACAATTGGGCTGTTTCCAAGTTTTAGCTATCACAAACTGTGCTGCTATGAACATGGGTGCACATATATCACTGTGGTATGATTCTTTTAATTCTTTGAGGAAGATACCCAGCAGGGTAATAGCTGGGTCAAATGGGACTTCCAGTCCTAGTTCTTTGAGGTATCTCCATACTGATTTCCACAGTGGTTGCACCAGGCTACACTCCCACCAGCAGTGGGGCATTGTTCCGCTTTCCCCACAGTCCTACCATCATTTGTTATTGGTTGATTTCATGATAGCAGCCATTCATTCTTGGATGAGCTGGAATCTCAGCATTCTTTTCATTTGTATCTCTGGAATGACCAGATGTTGAACATTTTTTCATGTTTATTTGCTAATTCCACTTATTTGTCTGAGAAGTGCCTGTACATTTCAGATGCCCATTTTTGGATTGGGTCTATAAATTTGGGAGGTCTGATTTTCTTAAGTTTTTTATAGATTCTAGATCATAGAACTTTGTCTGAGGGACAGCAGGTGGAAATTTTTTCCCACATTGTAGGTTGTCTCCACTCTTTTTGTGCTTTCTCTTTCTGTGCAGAAGCTTTTTAGTAAGAAGAGATCCCACTTGTTGATTGTTTCTGCTAGTTCATGGGCAACTGAGGTTTTGTTCATAAAATCTTTTCCTACACCAAAGTCTTCAAGAGTTCTACCTAAACTCTCGTCCAGCCGGTTCAGAGTTTCTGTTTTAATATTTAGATCTTTAATCCATTTCAGTTTTACTCTAGTGCATGGTTAGAGATATAGGTCTAGTTTTAATCATTGGCAAGTTGAAACCCAGTTTTTCCAGCACTATTTATTAAAGAGGACATCTTTCCTCCAGTGAGGGTGTTTGGCCTCTTTGTCAAAGATGAGATGGCTGAGTGTGTCTAGAGTTGTTTCTGCATCTTCTAATCTGTTTCACTGGTCCTCAGGTCTGTTTCTTTGCCAGTACCATGCTGTTTTTAATCACAGTAGCTTTGTAGTGTAGTTTCAAGTTGGGGTTGTAATACCCCCTGCCGTGTCTCTGTTACCTAGAATTGCTTTTGCTATTTTGTGTCTCTTTTTGTTCCAAATGAATTTTTCAATTTTTTTTCTCAAGGTCTGTGAAATATGCTGCTGGGATTTCAACTAGGACTGCATTGAATCCATATAGGAGTTTTGGAAGTATGGCCATTTTCACTATGTTGACCCTTCCTAACCAGGAACAGGGAATACCTTTACATTTTCTGATATCATCTTCAATCTCACTTTTCAGAGTGCTATAGTTTTCAGAGAAGAGCTCTTTGATTTCTTTTGTTAGGTTGATTTCTAGGTATTTCAGTTTTTTGGATGCTATTGTGAAAGGAATTGTTTGCCCTATTTCTCTCTCAGTGAGTCTGTCATTGGTGTAGAGGAAAGCTATTGATTTTTGTGTGTTGTCCTTGTATCCAGCTAGTTAACTGAATTTGGTAAGACTTTTGGTGGAGTTCTTGGGGTCTTCTATATAGAATATCATGTCATCCGCAAATAATGACAATTTGACTTCTTCATTTCCTATCTTTATTCCTTTTATTTCTTTCTCTTGTCTTATTGCAATGGCTAATATTCCCAAAACTATATTGAACAGGAGTGGTGACATCCTTGTCTTGTTCCTGATTTTAGTGTGAAGAATTTCAGTTTTTGATCATTTAGTATGATATTGGCTGTTGGCTTTTCATAGATGGCTTTTATCAGATTGAGGTAGACACTATTCCAAATTTTGTAGGGTTTTCATCAGAAATGTGTGTTGCATTTTGTCAAATTATTTTTCTGCATCTATTGAGATAATCACATGGTTTTTGCCCTTGGCTCTATTCATATAGTGTATTACATTTATTGACTTTCGTATGTTGAACCATCCCTGCATCCTTGGGATGAATCCTACTTGTTCAGGGTGTATGATTTTCTTGATGATCTTCTGCATTTTATTTGCCAGTATCTTATTAAGGGTTTTTGCCTCTATGTTCATTAGTGAGATTGGCCTATAGCTCTCTTTCATGGTTGATTCTTTCTCTGCTTTGGGGATCAAAGTGATGCTTGCTTCCAGGAATGAATTTGGGAGTATTGCTTCCCTTTCAATTTCATTGAAGAGTTTAAACAGTAGTGACAGTAGTTTCTCTCTAAATGTCCTATAGAATTCAGCGGTGAAGACATCAGGACCTAGAGGTTTCTTAGTTGGTAAGTTTTTAAATACCTTTTTTGGTTTTATTGATTGATATTGGGTTGTTTCGAATATTTAGTTCTTCTTTCAACTTTTGGTAATTCATATATATCTAGAAATCTGTCCCTTTCTTCTGTGTTTTCCATCTTATTGGCATATAGGTTCTGGAAGTAGGTATTGATGATCCTCTTGACTTCTGCTGGGTCCATTGTAATTTCATCCTTTTCATTATTAATTGCATGGATTTGGGCCTTTTCTTTCCTTTTTCTGATAAGATTGACTAAGCGTTTGTCAGGTTTGTTTATTCTTTCAAAGAATCAACTCTTGGCTTCATTGATTTTTTTGTATCATTCTCTTAGTTTCCATTCCATTAATTTCTGCTCAGCTCTTTATAATTTCCTCCCTTGTATGATATTTGGGTTTGTCTGTTCTTCTTTTTCTAGAACCTTGAGCTTCAGCATCGGGTTGTTTAATTGGGCTTGCTCTGTTTTCCTAATATGAGTATTCACTGCTATGAATTTCCCTTGTAAGACTGCTTTCATTGTGTCCAATAGATTCTGATACATTGTATTGTTCTTGTCATTTAATTGAAGGAAGTGTCTGATTTCTTCTTTAATTTTCTCTGTGACCCATTGGTTATTTAGAAGGGTCTTGTTCAATTTCCACGTGTGTATGAAATTTTTGTGGTTTCTTTTGCTATTGATCTCCAATACCATCACACTATGGTCTGCTAATATACACTATAATAACTTCAATTCCTTTGTCCTTTCTTACATATGTTCTATGAGTGAGTATGTGGTGGTCTATTTTGGAGAACGACCCATATGTAGCTGAAAAGAATGTGTATTCTGATTTTGTGGGGTGGAACATTCTGGAAACATCTACTAAGTTCATTTGTTCAAGAGTTTTTTGAGTTCTAGTATTTCATTGCTTAATTTTTGTCCTGTTGTTCTATCTATTTGTGACATTGTGTATTGAGGTCTCCCACTACTATTGTATCACTGCTTATATGATTTTTCATGTCTTTTACTATTTGTTTTATATAGTTGGGCACACTATTGTTTGGTGCATAAATATTTATGATTGTCATCTCTTCCTCTTGTATTTTTCCCTTTACAAGGATGTAGTGTCCTTCTTTGTCTCTCTTAATCAGTGTTGGTGTTAAATCCACTTGATATGCAAAGAGGATAGCTTTTTCTGCTTTTTTGGGCTTTCCTGTTGCATGGAGTATTGTTTTCTACTCTTTGACTTTCAATCTATGAGTCACTTTTTTAATTAAGTTTCTTGTATGCAGCATATTTTTGGATCTTGCTTCCTGACACATTCTGCCAGTCTATTTCTTTTGATTGGTGAATTGAGACCATTAACATTCATGGTTATAACAGATACATATTGACTATTATTGTCATGACTTTTTCTTTTTGTTGAATTTTCCTCCTTTGCATTCAATTTCTTGTCATGCCTGATGGGTTCATTCTGCTGGGTTTCCTGGGAGTGTGATACTTTTTGTCTTTTCCTAGGATATTGTCTAAAATTTTTTTGAGTGCTGCTTTGGTATTCATGAAGTTCCTCAGGTGCTCTTTTTCATGAAAGTATCTTATTTCTCCATCAATTTTGAAAGGTAGTTTTGCAGGGTACATCAGTCTGGGTTGGAGACTGTTTTCCTTTAGGGCTTGAAATACATCACTCCAAGCTCTTCTTGCCTTGAGGGTTTGTGTTGAGAAGTCTGCTGTGATTCTGATAGGCTTTCCTTATTATGTGATATGTTTCTTTTCTCTAACTGTTCATAGAACAACTTTATTCTTCTGTTGGGTTCCTGGAATATTAACTATTACATGACTGTGTAGATTTTTTTTGGTCAAGGCTAGTTGGATTCCTATATGCCTCACTTAACTGTATGTCAAGTTCTTTTCCCCTGCTTGGGAAGTTTTCTGCCATTACTTCTGTGAATAGATTTTTTATGTCATGTGCAATCTGTCTTGTTTCTTCATTGACTCCAATCAGTCTTATATTATTCTTCTTTGCATTTTCAAGCAGCTGCTGGATTGATTTCTCATGTTCCCTTACAATTTTAAAGAAATTTTACTTTTCATGGTCACTAATTGCAATCTTATCATGTATATCTGAAATTCTGTCCTCACATTGGTTCATTCTGCTGTGTAGACTTTCAATGAAGTTTTTAATCTCCTGGAAATCTATTTGTATCTGTTTTCTGCATTCCATTTGTTTCCTATGTTGGGATTCCAACATGTTCCTCAGCTCTTCTCTAGATTTATTAATCATGTCTTGCACTATGCGAACAATCTCTGCTGTCATTTGAGAAATTATTTCTGATTTCATTTTTTCTAGATCCTCTTTTGTTGCATTCAGGGATTCCAGGTTGTTGAGTATCAGAGTGTTCCATCTCCTTTTCCTTTGGGGTTTTTGTAGGTGATCTGGAAGTCTCATTTTGAGACTTGTTTACATGTCTTCTCATTTTGATGAAGTGGGGGTGCTGCCGGCACCAGGGCAGTTCACCTCCTGCCTGCTGGGAGTGGTGGTACCTTGACCAGGAAGCTTCCTCCTCTACACTGGGAGAGTTGGTGCAGCAGCTTGCAGTTGAACATTCACAAAACATATTGAAATCATTCAGGGAAAGCATGGGTCTGGACTTTAAACTCCTTAGATTTTCTCCTTGTGTCCTCAGCACCCACCAGACCTAAAAAATCTACTTTCTAGTGACATTCTGTTTCTCTGTTATCTTGTTCTTTAGAAATTTAGTGATATTTGAAGGTCATATATTTTGGCCATAGAGCAGATGATGAAATAAATTTGTATTTGAACTTGTGAACTATCATGAGTGGAGGTGATATAAAGATGATAGATTAGTAAAAATATCTTCACATACCAAAAATAAAAAAAGAAGAAGCAGAAACAAAAGATAAAGGGATGGAAAAAAAGTCAGAATGACATTTATGTTTTAATTTTGAATACTTTAATTATCCTTCACTTCTTATGAGCATGTCATTTTTACATTCCCATCACCATATCTCAACACAAAAGTTATGAATTTGTCCTTCCACAATATATGCACACATTCATTTTACTTCTGAAAGCAATTTGTTTGAAAATAGTTGCCTGACATCTCAGAGCTCCTGCCTAAAAGACCAACTGTCATTTTTTTAAAATATGGAATATAGCATTCCTAAGAGAGGAAATTTTGAATATAAATATACTTAAAATTTGATCTGTTTATAACAGAGGAAAATAAATTTTTGATTTCTATTTATCTACAAGATAAACTTTTAAAATTTCATTTTCCTATTTTGTTTTTTAAAATAAAAATGTGAATTTAAGACCTATTTTCAATTGTAATAACAGAGCAATTATGCTATTTATGAGATGCTAATAAAGGTGTTTCATCAATATTCTGATATACTTTAATAGTACTTTGTTGATTTGACAATATTTTGAGAAATTGACCTATATGAGGCAAAAAATGATGGATTTTCAAGGAGAAATAGACAAATTCAATGTTCAAGGATTTTTCTTTGTTATGTATTGATAAAAGCCTTTGCTCTCCTGGTGATTATCTCAATTTTTTACAGTGACAGATAGCTAACTAACACAACCTCCTTCTGCGTTCACTTGGAATTTAATTTACTCAGGTTGATAAAAACCCTCACATTTCTGACATTTCATGTCCTTACTATACATTTCTTTCTGCTTTTGGCCTTTTTACAATTATAACTTTTTCTCATTCAAGTAAAACTTAAGAGGAGGACCTATGAATGTATACCTTCAATCAACCCCTGTAATTGCAAGTTTATTCAATTGCTTTACATTTATTTTATTAACAAAATTATTATAATAATTATTAAATTATGATGTTTAATTAAATTGTTTTTCTCCTGTAAATTCAGCATTTTACAAAGTTTTCATTTTTTTTTTTTTTTTTTTTTGAGACAGGGTCTCTCTATGTAGTTTAGGGTGGCCTTGAACTCAATATATATCCCAGGCTGGCCTTGAACTGGTGGAGATCCTCCTGCCTCAGCCTCCTGAGTGCTGGGATTACACGGGTGTGCTACCACACCCAGCTTCTGTTTTTATTTTATACAAACAAATTAGTTCCAAATTTTAGGCCTTTAATATATAAACAAAATGCATTTTAGCATGAATAATAATAATCGCTATTTTGGAAAGATGAGAAATAAGCTGTTTGGAAAATGATATTGTTTGAGAAAATTAAAAGTTATTTTTTTAACATACTGAAAATTGGTTTATTATTTTTGGTATAAATTTTCCTGAGTGCAATTCTCACTGACTTTCCATTTTAAATAGTTTTTAATGTATCAAATACTAGTTGATTTATTCATTACACTAATAAAATTTCTATTACAGCTGAAATACGTGGACAAGTTTATTAGGAATATAATACCAGATTACTGCTTACTTGATTTTGTTCTCTTGGTTTTGCTTTCTGATTTTATTTGTTTTTTGTACTGGGGCTTGAACTCGGGACTTGTGCTTGTGAGGCAGGTGGTGGAACCACTGAGCTAAATCCCCAGCCCCTTGCTTTCTGCTCTTATAGTTCTAATTCTTATTTTCATCTCTGGTAGAGACTTTAAAAAAATCTCTTATTGCCTACTGGTACATGAACTAAAGGCTATCAAAATATAGAATTTTAAGTAACATATATTTGCTTTATTTTCTTGTTATATTGTCTTCAATATTTTTGACATAGCTCCTTTGACAAATACTGAGTGTTCCAAAATAACATGCAAGAATTACAAAACTATATTTCTGATGTATTGGAACATCTAGAAATTTGCAGTACTGAAAGCAGTTGTTATCTGCAAAAATGTCATTGAAGTAAATTTAAAGTTTATTAGTTTGAACTCTATTTTACAGATGAGCAAATAAACTAATGAAATTCACTGAAGTCATGGGGGGGTCATTCTGTGAGCTATTGGCTGAGCTATGATCAGACCCCATGTAATCAAACTGCTCTGTATTTTGTATTACCCATGAACACTTCATATCAAAATATTTCTACCCTCTGGCCTTTTTAGCAAATTTAAAAATTCCTCTTTTTTTTTCTACTAACCTATTTCCCTTATGTTAAAACAAAAAAATTAAGAAAAAAAAATCACTAGTGGTCTCCCAACAAGGGTATTCAGATCAGTCACTGAAGTGCCAGAAAATAATACATCTCCCATTTATGATAAATTTTATCATGAGATAACAAAGAATTAACTTTCCCAAACAGTATCTGTCAAAATATATATCGGTTATCAAATCCTTTCGGTTTGCTTAGAGTATACTTGACTTCTGTTTTCGAACAAATTATTAAATAGATCTCTTTCACTTTCCAAATTGGCCCAGTGGGATAATAAATTATACAAATAGCATATAATGTGTCTACTTTCACATAAGCAATACCTAATGGGACAATGGATGTTTGACATTTCAGAAGGTCCACTATACCATTTTGTATTAAATCATTTCAGTATATTTCAATACATTAGTATTAGCTAAATACAACAAAGACGACAATGCATAAAAAGTGACACTGAAAAAAAGACGTAGTTTGATGTTTATAATGTAAGCATGAAGAAACAGCCAGTAAATGACACAAAGAGGATACTTTCAACCCTAACACTTTTAAAGTTGTCAATAACTTTATTGACAATCTGAAAATAATTCAATTGCAGAAATTCTTAATACTTTCTGAAGTATGGATTTATATCCATTATTATTAAAATTTAAAGTTTCTCTAGGGATTCATACTAATACAGCTGTAAAACCTTCATGATTAACAAGGTATTTACAACCGTGAAACCAAGAACTACTCAACTATTTTGGGACACTGTTTAGCAAATTTATGCTTCATCCAACTATTTTATAAAGATATCATTATGTCACTAATTTATACATCTTTGAAGTAGTAATTAATCGTTAGCATATTTATATTATATTCTAAGAAATGTTCAAATACTATATAAATATTAATTAATTTGGTCTTTAATACTACTCTATATTGTAGGGATGACTACTATCCTACATTTAACTGATAAAAAGAGGAAATAATGAGGCTGTAGCTGTAGCTACATGACAGAACATGTGCTTATCATATATGAGGCCCTCAGTTCATCTAGCACCAAAAATGAAAAACAAAAACAAACAACGAGGACAAAAATCCCTGATTCACAAAGACTTCAACTACTTATTATTTGTTGGAGGCTATCTGGAGGATTATTTGAAACTTTTTTTTTTTTTTTTGATACCGGGGATCGAACTTGGGACCTTGCACTTGCGAGGTCAGTGCCGGAACCACTGAGCTAAATCCCTGGCCCTGAAACTATTGTACTATTAGCTTAGAATATTAATGTAAGTCATATAATAGTATTATATAAATCTGAGGTACATAACCTTTGTGTTTGTGGCCTTTAGAAATTAAAAAATCTTCTCTGTAATCTTGGAATTCAATATATAGATTTATTTGTATAGACATAAAATTTTCACACTCACTTTTTTCCATTGCATCACTGCTGTAATGAGAATATTTGGAAATAATTTTCAGATTAGCAAAAGAAATTATAGCACACACACAAAATCACAGCAATACAAAACAAGATATTTTCTATTATGAATATGTCAATATTTACATCTTCCTTGATAAAAACCAAGGTATAAAATCATGTATGTGATAGGTTTCTTATAAAATGAAGAAAAATAAACCATAAATTTCTATATACATTCATAAACACATTTTAGAAGTTAAAAGAAAGGAGACATGATTACTGGGTTTCTCATAGGCTTGATTGAAGAACTGATGTGGCTGGAAGGAATAGGAGATTTTCATTTTCTGCTTTTAGATTACTATAGTATGCCCTTTTCTTGTCTATCAAAATTTTAATTTACCTCAAAAAATATTGAAATTATTGTATTGAAATTTTTCATTTTGTCAATGAGAGAAACACGAGAAATTAATTCACCTTAGTTTAAACATAAAACTGAAAGGTACAGGGTATGAATAAATGTCTTCTCATTTGAGTGGCTCTTATGTCAGGACCATTAAAGACAAGGTAGAGGGATGGCAAATGTTTGATTCCAAGTCTACTGAGACTATTTAACTAGCCCCTATGCATGGACACTGATGAAAGGGTTCAGTGCCCATGTCTTCCAGTGAGAATTAAATGAATACAAAAAAAATAGTTTTTCTACATGGGGCATCATTACATGTGCCATTTTTTATGGAGCATAGTAAGAATTAAAGGTTTTAGTTACCATCTGTATAAAGATGATGTCAGAATTTTACTTCAAACTATTAAACTCTCCTTTAGAGACAATGCTCACGTTTGCAGTGTATACGTATGGGTATCTTTTCAACACCTGCATTACATATATGCAGCCTCAAGGTGATGATTCCTTCTGAACAATGTACATAATTATCTTTCTTTCTTGCATCAGAACTTCAGAATAATTGACCCCTCAAAATGCCATCTCTTGTCTATCCACCAAAATTATAAAGTGAGAACGTTTCTGTTTTTTGTGTTTTTGTCCCTGTTTTCTTCACTCTACTAAATTCTCTTTCAGATACTTTTGTTCTATCATTCAGTACAGCCTTCTTGTCAAAATCTTCCTTCTATGACCAGGTTATTTCCTTTATAAAATGCTCACAATCATTCTGCCATCTTGATGATGCTTACTCATGACTATCTTATGGTATTATCGATTCAATGTGATAGAAGTGGTGGGTTAAAATCCAATAAACCAAAGTTGAATGGATAATATAGAAAAGGAGTTTATCTTCTCTGTTTTATTGTTGTTATTTTATGTTCACTTGATCCCAATATTACTTTCAAATAATAAACAACACAATATTACTATTCTTGCCTGATAGAATTTTCTAAATGTTATTGAGAAAATTATAATACAAGTGTTTTATAGAGAAGGTAAATAGAGCAGAGAAATAAGCTCTTAATCTTAAAATGGATCCTAAAGGCCTATAATATGGAAAAAAAGGAGAAACTGATAAACCATTGTATGCTCACAGAAGAGACTTTGAACAGCCCTATTCTTGAGGTCTAGGATGTAATACTGCTTTATAGGTTTTATTGGCAAAGTCCTTTTGTCCGCCAGTATCTAAATTTCCTTAGGAGGTCAAAGAAATATCCTGCTTGTACCAAATCTGTATCTGTGATGAATGTCAAACAATACAGAGATGTGTAACATATGCTATAGGTATTTCTGCACAAATTAATTGCATATTTTCTTAGCAAACTGCATCAATAATAGTAAATATCTAAACGTTGTAGCTGGATTTAATTTGCAAAAGAAAGCAACAGTGAGGAATCAAGCTTACTTTTTTATTTTATTAAAAAAATAAAATAATATCCATAATTAAATAAGAGAATAACAAGTTATTATACTGTGTATCATTATCTTTAGAATAGATATCCAGAATATAATCCATAAACCAAAAAGATTCTTATATAAAAGAAACAAGCAAATAATAACAAAAAACTATCTTTTTAGTAAACTAAAATAAAATAGTAGTGAATATACTAATGATCACTACATTAAAAAGAACTAAAAATAGACACAGTTGTTGAACAGTATAATCTCAATATGACCAAAATGACATTTAGGATTAATTTGGAGCATAATAAAATGTGGTTTATCTTCTCAGTCCTTATTTAAAGTTTAAATCTATTCCCAAAATAATCAGATTTCAAAATACATGTTTTTATGTTTCTCAAAAGACAACAAATCGAGTGTGAGTAGTGAGTCTTTGCATTAATACAACAGAAAAAATGAATTGCTTTTATAAAATATGTATTCATACATTGGTAGAGAGCCCATTATTAATGTTCACAAATTGCTTACAGAAAGCATTTAAAATTATTTTTTCTAATGTTATTTTGAAACCAGAGAAGAACACAAATATGAGTAAATTCTATGAATTTATTACTCCATTGTGGGCCAGGAAATAGCTTATGTCCAAGGTAGTTTAAAAATTAGTTATGTTCAATCCCATTACTAATGAAAATTTCAATATTTATTTGTTTATTTTCTAGGTACTTATAATTAAAAAGCGGCATATTTTACCACTTCCTGATGTTCCTTTATATTTTCCCTTATTTTATAAATTCTGGGGCAAGAATAAAAGAAGGACGGTGTCAGGAAAGGTCTTACTTGACCAGCTTCCAAGATGGCACTGGAAAGCCCCTTAGCCCTTGGCCACTGCTTAAAATTGCTCTATATTTCATGGATTTTTCTTTGGTCTCTTGAATAGATTCTCTCCTGCTGAGCATCTTTCTACTACAGGTACTTCTTTTGATGTGTACAAATAATTCTTCTTTAGCTGGCAATTCACAGCTTCATTCTATGTCTCAAAATCCTTTTCTCATCATTTTTTCCTTTCCCTTCTTTCCTTTCCCTTGCCCCTCCCACTACCCCTACCCCTTTGGACCTTTTCTTCCTATTTTACATTATAGATTATTCATTCTAATAATTGGTACATTTTAGGTATACAATAGGAGGGCATGAAGGGAGGGCTAGGAATGGGGAAAAAGTAAGAACCAAGATGCATTATATAAAGGTACAATTCCCAATGGGAAATGTAATTGTGTTGTATACCTACAATGTACCAATAAAAGAATTTAATACAAAAAAAAAAATCCTTCCCCAACTTTACTATCAGTGTTTCCACCAGGTGTCCCATGGAAAGGGTAACACAGAGCAACTTGTGCCAGCATGCTGCTCTGTATGGTTCATACATAGACATTGTGAAATACTTATCTTTGCTCCAACAAATTCTAGAAGCCCTCCATTATAGCATCTTTTTCTCTTAGCCATCAGAATATACAGTTAGTCAGTTTAAACTCTTTCAATCTGCGAAGGTGAATCAAACTGTACATACCATGCCTTCAATATGGTGAACCACACGGTAATTTCTTCACTTGGTTACACTAAGCCCTACTAAATCACCTTTTCCTAGTGTGATGAGGGAAAGAACATTCCCTACATCACCTCTGAGACTAAAGGGAGTCAGAGTTGGGATCAAAATTGGCACCAATTCTCTCCAAAAATTCTTTCCTCACATTTTATTTTGTACTCATTTTTCTTCAAACATCTTTAGAGACTGAAGATGGTTATGAAAAGGTCACATACTTGTCTGATTTCTCTTTGTTCAAGAGTTGCATGATGCCTTCCTTTCACATGTGTTATCTATTTTCCTGGAACATCATAGTTTCATTTATACACCCTATTACTCCTGGTAAGTTTAAGGTCATGGAAATCAAATAATAGCTCAGTTTTGGCTTGTGATTGTAATTTCACAGGGTGACTTGCAAAAGAGAGTGTGTTCCATCATAATCGCAGATAGTGCTGATATGTTTTACAAGAAGGTACTTGTCATATTTTTGTCTGATGACAGATTATTTATAATTATTTTAATACAAAATAAAAATGAAAGATGTCTAGATATGTAAACTAACTAAAATAACATGTTTCTAGTTTTGTAATTAGAAAGGCATCATAGAGGCAGTAAGATAATGTGACTTTAAAACCTTTATCTGACAACCATTCAGATAATGGGGTACAGCTGGCTTGTCTATCCATATACCACTTAATTAAGTGTTATTCTGGCACAAAAGAAAAATTAGCTATCTTCCAGTTTCTCTTCTTGACTAACATTGATAGAATGATGAAATAGCACCTGCTTGTTCTGCAGCATAATACTCACATTTGAATTACAATGACTTGAAGTTTAATATCACAATTTTCAATCCAGGAATATTAACAGCATGAGAGCAGCTCAAACATTTTACAAATTCCTAATATGAGGTGAAAGATTAATATTAATACAAGGTTAATATTTGGATACGAATCCCTGTAAAAAGAAAAATGAGAAATAATGTCATAGAAACCATTTGGAATTTAGAGTCAAACAGACCTTGCCCTGGATTTCAGATTTAGGACTTTAAAGAAGGGCAAATAAATAAATTCTGAAAATTTACTGTTAAAATTGTCTCTAGGGCAGGAATAAGGTACTCTTCTAGAGACAGAAAAAAATGGAGAAGTCGCAGCACAGAACTCTTGTCTTAGATTCTCCCATATTTCTATTTACCTTTTTCTATTCCTACTTTTTATTGAGCTTTCTCATTCCTCAGCCCAGTTTTCTTTATCTTTGGCACATTGTGCCTCATAAATGTAACTATATTCATATTTTATGTAAACATCCCTCAGTTCACTCATAAATTTCTTCTATGTCATCAATACACATCTCTGGACCTTAATAGAAAAGAATGTAAAAAAATGACATCTATAGTTTATAAGAGCATAATACAAATTAAACTAGCAATACAGAAAATAGAAGAGTGAGTTTTTAAAGTATTTAAATCCTCAAAGGAAATTTAGATCTAAAGTTATGAAGAACAAACAGCTGCAAAGAGTTTATGGTCTGAGGAGGGCTGTGATTCATGAAAAGAAAACTATAATTCTAGGACTAAAGTGTTTAGAGTGAAAAGAAGTCATGCAAGGAGAAAGGAATTGAGAGTCTTTAGAAAGTGTCATAAGAAAAGTAAATAAGAAGTATGAATTTAGAAAGCTGCAGTTAAAACAGTTGAACAGTGACTAATAGAGATTTTATAAAGAAAGCAACTTAGAAGTCTCACCCTCCTGTTGGAGGAACCAAATGGCATAGCTATGCATGCATAAAAGGGTCATAGTGAATTTGAGGCCTTATCCAGGGGTTATTGAATTTTCTTTCAGATATTATATTTAATAATATGTTTTAATATACTTCTCATTTAATTTTACTTCCCATTTTCAGTTGTTCAGTCTCAGATCAACATTATTTCTCTCCTGCTATAGGGCTGCTATTATACCAAAGCCTTGATATTTTCAGTCAGCTAACATTTTTTCACTAGAAAACCAGAAGAAACTTCAAATGTATTATCACTTTTACAAAGAGATTTTGAAATCACCTTAATTCCCTTAAACAGAATATCAGAATACACAGACAGACAGATACATCACACACACACATACACACACACACACTCACACACACACACACACACCCCACATATTTTTTTGAGATGAGATATCAACTAGTAAGTGACATACCCATGTTCTTTATAGCTTCATGGGGGAAAAAGAGATCTAAAGAGTGGGGTGCTGTAGATAAGACTCTGTAATAAAAGTCTGTTGGAACTTGGTTACACTCATTCTTACTTATATCTATGTCTGCTTTTTGTTAAGGGCAGAATTGAGAAATTTTGAAGCCTGAAATACTATGTCATCTTTTACAGAAAGTTTGCTGATTATTGCTCTGACCTCCACAGTGAGGGAAACCAGAAAATCTTCACCAAGACTTTACAGAGTCATTTTGACCCATAGGGAATGTTATTAGTTTTTGAAATGTATTAAAGTGATTTAACACTCATTCCTGTAAGAACAAGCACCTTTCAGTAGTAATACCTTTAGTAGTATCTATTTCAAAATACACAGAGAAAGAGAATAAATAAGGGCATGAAATTCAAGCAGTAGGCATCCTGTGCTCCAAAATTCCATCAGGAAGACATGAGCAGCAAGACATAGAGGACAAAATATTTACTTTGCATCCTTTGAGAACATTCCACTTTGTGCAGCAGACTAAGGTACAAGTAGACAAGGAGTTGAATGTTGGGTTACCAAAGAACTAACTGGTTAAAAGTAGAATATGGACTCTTATTCTATCCATTATGTGGGTCTCATCTCTACAGGTTTGGCTGAGTCAGCCATTTATGCACACTTTGAAGTGTTTCATGAGCAGCCTTTACAGAAAGAAAGCATGTGTAGTAAATTTTGCCCAAATGAGTTTGATTTTAGACTTTATATTGTTAGATGATGAGCTTTGTAAGATTATGTAATAGAAAACTTAGACCAGTACCCAGTGATTATAATAATAATTATAATTAGTAATAGTAATGTTATTACTTTCACCAGTATTGAAACACAGTGTGTATACAACATTACATAGTATCTGTGTTAATTTTGCATTGGTGCTGTAATAAACTCACAAACTCACAGTTTCAAAGTATGCAAGATATTATCACAGCTTTAGCTATCAGAATCCAAAATGGGTCTCACCAGGCTAAAATCAAGACATCATTATATTTATTTTAACTTCCTGTCAACATTGCTCCAATATCTCTGTCTTGAACACGTTTTCACATTTTCTGTACCTCCTTTAAAGAGTTGGGTCTCTTAAAATATTTATTTCATTGGTCATGACTATGTCTTTAAAATTCTGGACTGCAGCCCTTCACCATCACTGTTCCTTTCTCTAATGTTCTTTTATTTTTAAGAAATTTTAATTGCTAAAATATATTGTTGAAAAGGAAATGATGTGTATTATTGTTATGCCTTTTCTATTATTTCCATCATTTTCTTACTGAGGGAACTACTGGTCCAAGGAGAATGCTTGATCCTTCTGAGGGCTATTTGTTATTTCATCAAGTGTTTCTCATGAGTAATTTTCTCACTTTAAAGACAGAATTAGGTGACTAGATTTCTCCGCTGAAATACTTTTGTAGAGGAAGGGTGGCTATTTTCTGATTGTATGCCAAAAATGAATGGATAGTGGAGCCAGACCACCTGCATGTTCTCCATATGGTAATAGTGTTGTGGTTTTGACAGAATTACTTCCCTCTACCTAAATTTTCTTATGTTAAAAAAAGTGTATTTAAACCTATCACATAGAATTTTTGCAGAAATGAAGTTAATGAAGTACTTTATGGATCTTAGAAATACAAAGTTCTATATAAATGTTTCTCATTCACATACACAGGCATAAGATGGACTTCATGACTGGGTTTTTTGTAGTAAGAAAATGGGTCATTTCAGGAGTATTCCAAGACAAGAATTTGGAATATTTCTTGTATGAGGACACTAACTACTGTAGAATACGTTTCCACATCAGAAGTATTTACTGATAATTCTTGCCCTGGTTTCAGTGTTGGGAATATGATCTAGTAGAAAGATTATACATGGTTTGTAGTTGTTCACATTGATTAAATGTTTGCTAATATATGCAGCAAGAATGATGATGAACAAGACTAAGACTATTTTTATGTTCAGTCTAGCATTTCCCGGATTCCTATGAGACAATAAATGTTAACACATATGCATAGTATTTATTAGTGTTTAATATATGCAGTTATGGTACATATTTTATCCATATCATTAAGAAGTACATTATGAAACAAAACAGGTAAGACAGAAAAAAATGAAGCAATTTGTAATAGATTTACATCTACTCTTATTGAAATTATTTACATCTACTCTTATTTGAAATGAGGAAATGGGCAATCAAATTAACCTATCAATGTTTTTAATTTAATTTAAAATTTAATTTAAAAACTTTTACTATCTAGACTACCTCCTGAAACTTAACATATATTTTTCTCTTAGCAAAATTGCCCTGAGATGGTTCAGGGTTCTCTTGAAAAGGGAGATCATTTTACAGTGCTTCTTTTTGTAGTAACAATTACCAGTGACAGAAAACATTCAAAAATTTCTACGTGTGACATTACCTTCCTTCATGATTCTATCCTAGAATTTTCAATTGCATTCATATTTCTATTCAATCTTGATTCTCAGCTGAGGTTTCCCTCTCACTGAGTTGTATCAGGAATCAAGCATTTGCTTAAGCCACATCTATGACTATCATTTTAAAGTCATTTTTTCATATTCCTATTCAATTAATGAACAAGTCTTTTTAAATCTATATAAATATAAGTATATAATCCATATACACAGAGGTATATCTTATAATATTCTATAAATGTTAAATGTTATACTGGCATCTGATTTATTGTATGCAACATGGGAAGTGAGAACATAGTAAAATAACATCAACAGAATTCTGATAAAAAAGACTAGGCCCCAAAACATTATTAACCAAACTGATTGATCAAATTCAAAAAAACTGTTTTACACTTACTTCATCAAAAGAAAATATTTGAGAAAATATTCTAATACAACACTAACCAGCCAGGATATATAGTTTAAGATAGAGAAAAGCAAAAAAATGAAGAAAAGATAGAACTTCTATGAGAATGCATACTTTACAAAGGCAAAAAAGTTTGTTTTCCTTTTTTATGACTGGACAGCAATGCCCAAAACGTCTCATAAAATAAGCATTCTACAGTTATTTGACAAATAGTTAATATTATATACAGTATATCATGTTCAGTCAATACAATAAATAAGTAAATATATCCACTTATATGTATGACATGAAGAACTGCTCTACAGAGGAGACAAAACATGAACAAATCTTATAGCTTAGTGTTGAGTAAAGTAATACTAGTAAATATGCTCTGAGATTGCATAATGATAGCAGGAGGAGAAGCAAGATTGAAAAGATTATTGTACAGGTTTCATCTTCTTAGGATGTGCAGGAAAGGTCTTACAGCCTTTAGTGTTTGGCAAAGCCAAAACTGGTGTCTTATTTCTGTATAAAAAAGAGGAAGGTATTTTTAATTCTTTATTGAGTTCCAAGTAAAAGAAAGAAACTCTACTCTGAAATCAACAATGGAAAAACCAGTATTACGATAAATAAATAATATATATAAATATAATTATAAAAAATGATAAAGAAAAAATACATAAAATTTAATAAATATTCTTCATGCTAAATGTAAATCGATAGTACCATTAAAAGATCAAAATTTTTACCATTTATATAAGCATTAAAAATAACGTGATTAAAAAAAAGAAGACAAAGTTGTCATCAGAAGAGAAATTAGTAAATGCCCATAAATAGAACAGCAACATTCATATTAATGCCAACAAAGCAGAATTTAAGTGGGGCATCATTATGAAGTTTGTGACTCTATAAGAAAGATATCACAATAATCTGTCACATAAAACTTGCAGCTAAATTTAAAAAGTAAAAACTATTAGAAATGCATAGAGAATGTGAAAATAATTACATAGGAAGACTTCAATTCTTTAAATTAAATATATCTAGAGGCTAAAAATCAAAGACACAAAGAAGTAAATAATCAACTAACAAAATTATATGTATTAAAATTATTTCCTTTTAAATGAAAATAATTTCTCTCTTTAGACCACTACACATTTATACAAATTCATATAGCTACTTGAACACAAAGAAAACATCAATAGCTATCAAACAAGTGATAATTCAACACAATTAGAAAGAAAGATAACAGAATTGATACAAATATATGTAGAGAATAAAATATATACCACTACACTACTCTTGAAACAATTAGAAGATCAAGAATGAAAATCATGCATAACATGAGAACAATACAAATGAGAACAATTTATGGCTACAGAAAAGAGTCTCATATTTAGAGGAAGAAAACATTCACATGCCTTCATTATGATAGAAGAAAAAATTAAAAGGCAGCAATTAACTATAAAAAATCAAAGGAAGAAAAACTAGTCTAAAAGATTAATCAAAGTTTAAAACTAAAATGAATAACCAGTGACCTTTTTATTAACACTGGAAAGTGAAATTTCACATTTTTCTTATGGAAATGTGTTACAACCCTTTTGGGAAAACAGTCTGGAAATATCTTAAAATGCGCAATATAGAGAGAGTTTAACCCAGAAATTTCATTCCTAGGAATGCATCATAGGGAAACAGGCTATTAAAAAAGTATAAACATTTACCTTGAAATGGAAAAATATAAACTGGGAAAGGTACATACAAATCAATATAGAAGTAGACAATAAACTATGGCAAAGCATTTCATATTTTAGAAATATTTTACATTTATTAAAAAAGAATTAACTAGTTATGAAAAACTAGTTATGAAAAATTAGTCATGAAAAAAATGAACAAGTTATGAATTTTCTCAGTGCATAACTAGGAAAAGATAAAATGAAGAGAAACATGTGAAATAATCCTACTTTGTAATTAATGACCAGAAACTGTCCTATATGTGCAAATTTGTTAGTCTTGTCTTAATGTGGAGAAAAAGAATGGAAAGAGAAAAATAGGTAAGGAACATGAGCCACACCCTGGTATGGAAAGGAAGAGTGGTTTGATGTTGAAAGTCATATGGACAGAAAGAAAATAAAGAAAGAAAAATGAAGTTAAATGTAATAATTAATTAAAATACAAATTTAAAACATTTCTTGGAAAGAGGAATATGTTTTCAAAATATACTCTGAAAATTAGTTAACAGTACCAAATGTTTTAGTTACGTTTTTCAGCATATATTACTTATTTTGAGAGCTCAAATTAAACTAATGCTTGACAGCCTAAAATGTTTGTTACAAAATCAATGCAGACTTTTTTTCAGATATCAGATATACATATATATATCTTCATATCAATCTACATGTTAGTATATTATTGTAAAAATACTCATATCGCCTGTCACCAAAGAAACTTTCTATATTCTCTCTACACACTAGCATTCTTAATCAGTGGCTCTTCCATTTGTTGAACTTATGGGGCAATCAACTGAATCATTTGACATGATAACAACTTATACAGTTTTATTTTGTAATTCTTAGTAAAGTATTTCAATATTTTCAGTAAGATCCAGCTTCTTATAGGAAGTCCTTATTTTAAAGGCAGCACTGCTAAAGGCAGTGCACTAAGAATTACTTTCTTCCTCTAGTAACCATTTATTGTGTTGCAGTCACATCTTATCACAAGAGCAAGTCAAGACTGTGAGGTTTTCCACAATAAAATTGTTATAAATCAGAAGCTTTTGTAATAAAAATAGGCTAGATGCTATTGAGATATTACACTGTCTTTCCCTGGTAACAGTAAAGATATAATAGAACTGGTTCCTTAGAATGCTCCTGAGAAGATTAATTCCACAAGTTTGTTAGTATCTCCTACCTCAATAAGAAAGAGTTTGTTTTCTTGGTAACTCCTGGTAGAAATTCCTTGGCTGCCATTCAATATTTGAGCCAAGCGGCAAAGTTGGCCTATTGAATGAAATTGGCATCTACATCTGGACTTAGCTCATCAATAAATTACCAGAAGGAATATTTCCTTTCTGTCACTTGGGAGCTGCATATGAAATAGGATCTGCTTACTGCTTGTTCGTGGTCAGGCCCAGACTGATTGTGGAGCAGGGACAGCCAGGCACAATGACTCATTGAGGCTGAGCACAAGGAAGGGAAGGAAACGCTCAAATGGCCAAAATGCTATGTGGAGTTCCATTCAGAGCACCACACATTTCCCTGAAACTTGCTTAGGAAAACATTCTAATGCTGTTTTTAGTGTGTTCTATTTGTCATTTTGAAACACAACACATTAGCTGCTCTGAACTGCTGGGCACTAAAAATATTTAAGTTACATAAGCAGATTGAGTGAAAGACTAAATGGAGCTTTTAACTCAACCAACTCAAAAGCATCTCCTTATTGCCCCACCGAATAGTGAAGCTCTTGTAAGCCACTGTGGAAAGCCTTGCAGCAAGCCAGCCTATGTTGGACAGTGCAAAGGGACAGCAAAACCAAGATAAACAGCAGAGCATATTTTCTACTGCTGGAATGAAAAGCAATGTTTTGCAAAAATATATATTCTTTTTCCTATTACTATTACAATTCTTGCATGACTTTTGTGTTCAACTGTTGGCTCAGTGGAAAATCCAAAATGTTTGAGGGTAGAAGGAAAACAGAAGAACGAGATAGTTCTCTCATGCCCTATTTTGTTCAGCACGTATTTGAAAATCAGACATTATGCAAATATAAAAGCAAACAATCCACATGTTCTAGACTTTATTTGCCTTCACTTTTTTTTTCTTTTTTACATTTCTGGGGCTTTGATTCATATTCACAATTTTTTCAGTGTGGGTACTTTTTATTACCTTTGATGCCCTCTGGGTAAGGCATACAATGGCTAAACACTTACAAGGGATCCTGAGAATGCTTTGAGATAGATATTGAATGTGTGTGATATTATAGATGAAATATATTGCATAAGCTTGGTGAAAAAATCTTTTAGAGGGTTCTTTTGTAAATAAGCTCTATTATGCATGTTAAAATAAATAGGAGAAAAAGCAAAATAAATGAGTCATAGTATAGTTTTTTTTAGCATGAATTAAAATAAAAATGATACCCAACACACACACATATATGTGATATATATATCAGTAAAAGAGATATCAGATACCTGAATAATTCTTTCTCTGTAATACTCAATGAAAAACTTTACTGAAAGAAAGGGGAAGAGTTTGGCGGTGGTAGTAGTATTATAAGGCATACAATCTTAAAAACAAAAGAAATAATTTTTAAATTAAGCTGTATTTCTTAATTTAGTTTGGCATTTTGTATCAAATATATGAAAAATTTGAAAGAAAGGTATACTTGACATTTGTTTTAAAATCACATTTAGACTTGAGTAAAAAGGATTAATGTTTGTTACTTTGCTCTCAATACAAGCTCAATTTCACTTCAAGCTAGTTTCTGTAAGAACAACTTCAAAACATTTTCACTGTAGGAAAAAAGAAGCTCAGGTGGCCAAGTTAAAATGCACAGTAATAAAAATTATATAATTATATAATAGATATTTCTTAGAGGAAAATGTTTTTCTAAAGCTTACATATTTGAAAAACAAAAATAACAAAAAGAAGTGGTATTAATTGGTGGCAAAAAGATTTGAAGTAAAATGAGGAGGGACACAGGATATAGGAAACTATTTGAACTATTTCAGCACTTGAAAATGTCAGACAATTTATTGAGGATTTATTCACTTGGTTTGGTAGGTCTTAGGGACTGGCTATAAAAACATCCAAGAGCCAGTCTGCTATAACTGAATCAAGCAGCAGTGAGGCATAGAATACTTGAGACTATTACACAAATAAATGAAAGAAACAAATTAATTATTGTTCTTCTCATTCTAGCCCCACACACAGATAACAATTAAGAAGGAAGAGAAAAGTTAAATCAGGAAAAATTTTGTTTTGAAAAAAAAATTAGACTTTCCTCTCCACATCCCTCAGTTTCAAAGGAAGATCAAATGTCCTCTAATTTCTTCCATATTTCAAGGTTAACTTCAGAGAAAATTTACATTACTTTGTGAGCCTTCAGTTAATAAAAAAGAAGCTAATATCAAAAGTTCCATCTTACTCTAAAGGACTCTTTTCACAATAAATGAGATAATTTATGTATAACTACTTTGCGACCTTAGAATAAAAGGAGTTAAGCTATTTATCTAAAGTATTATTGACTTATTTAAAACACTGAGTAATTTGTATGAATTAAGATTTTATCAAATCCTTATCTTATTTGTGAAATTAAATTCATTTACATCCAACTTCTAAATCCAGAATTAATCATGAGTATGACTATTTTTCCTACCAGAAGATATAAGCATATTTTAAAGTAATGAAAAATCTAAAGTGTACATCAAACTTTCTCTTTCAAATGTGTTACTATTTCTTTAACTGTCTTGCCTTATTACCACTGTAGTAGCTCATACGCCTTTCAGTTTGGAGGAAACATATTTTAAAACAAAGCTAATCTTTGCCTCAGAAAGAAAGCTTTTCAATGAAATGTTTATATTTTCCAATTTCTTTAGTACCATAAGCACCAAGAAATTTCATATTATTGGGCATAAGATGCAATACAAGTCAATAATATTTCCCTTATAAAAACACAAAAGTGTTTACACAAATTCTTTATAAGATTCACTAATAAATCTTGTGGTGTTTTTTGTAGACACTGTCACCCCCGCCCAGGGAATACTCTGAGAAGGAAAGAAAATCTGCATTTTAAAAAAGAAAATATTTTTTCTTCCCCAGGCAACCTGGGATTATTATAGTACTTCCACCATTTTTGCTAAATGTTGGTGTTTATTCTATGCCTAGAAAGTGAATCATCTCATGTGTTAAGTGATTTTTCATGGCATAAGTTTCAGGTCAGTAACTGTATACACATTACTTATTATTCAGTAGTGTGCACAGAAGAATCATTAAAGGAGCATTCAAATAATAAATTCTTTATATCTCTTTCATTTTCTTTTATACTACAAACAAAATAAATGATAATAGTTCCAACAGTTTTTTTTAGCTTAAAATATTTTTCTGTATAATTTATTTCACAATATCTTACAGAGTCCCAAACTATGAAGTTTTCCCAGACCCTTATCATATTGTTCTATTATAGGCTAATTTTTTTCACTTGAAGGTGATTTAGAGAAGAATGAATTGCTGTAAATCAGTAACTTTATCCAGGTTAGTGGAGCCCTCTGGTTCCCTTTTTTAGTCTCCTCACATTTCATACCCATAGCCCCATCACATTTACCCTGGAATGTAGCTGAAAGCATCATTTTCCCTGGTCTAAAGACATTCTAGAAGCCACTAGGTAAATGTGAACAGGGGCATATTTTTCTTTCTTTTCCTTTTGGTAAACAATGTGGTTCACGCCTTTTCAACTGCACTTCTCAAGTCTTCAGTCAGTCATTCTTACTGCACAATGGTGCTGCCTGCCAGGGGAAGTGCATAGTTAGAAAAAATGGTGTCTGTCCTACATGGAAGAAAAGCAACCATTACTGGAGGAAGGTCTGTATCTAAATTAATGAGATATTTTTCCCAAACCAATTGTATTATTAGTTACTATTACAAATAAGTTTAAAAAAATAATGAAATAAAGCATTATAAAATGATCAAAGTTGGGCTTTTTATAAGGGTACACCATGGCTACCTCTCATTATCTCTGGTCAAATGGTCATGAACCAAATGAATTAAATTTAACTGAAAGAAGACACATCTCTTTACCACTAAATTGTTTTAAACAGATAATCTTTTCTACCATCAGACAAATAAAATTAATGTAATTAGATTTTGGTAGTTCAATACAACCCCTGAAAAGAATTACTCTGAGATTTTATTTACAATGCAAACTCATACTTCTCTGTATAAAATTTTCACTGCATACAATGTTCAAAATTACCAGTATATTAAAGTACTTTTTTTGGCGGGATGATACATTATGATAGTTCTAATTGAAGTTAGGTTTTTCACATAGAAGAATTATAAATATTTGAGTATTACAAAAGCCGACCACATACTTTCAAGCTAATTATTTCCTACAAAAATGATTTAACCTTTTGTTTCTATATAATTAATAAAAACTGAACTTATCAACTCTAATAGAAAGTTGAATAATCTCAAAATCATAAGACAACCATTCCTCTTTGACCTAAGAGTGGCAAGTCCAACAAAGGATACGTTGCTACTTCTATGAAAACATATAAGATTTAAATCAGACTTGACTTCAGACTACATATCGGCCTTTCATCTTGATGACAAGTAATAACAGTCACTACTTTGTCTTTTTTAAATTTTTTCCTCTCATTCACAAATCGACTGTTAATAAGGAAATACACGGGGCAGATTAACAATGCATTTTAGATAGTCAGTCTTTCCAACTCAAACTCTGGAATATGACACTTTTCATAATTTTCTCCCCGTCAGATTCTTGCCCTTCTTTTGTGCTTTCAAAGCCTTTTCCAGGTTTTCTGTGAACCACACCATCTGGGTCTTCCACACCGCAGTGACAAACACACCACTCCACACTTTGTCTTTGGCTGAGTCTTGAGCTGCACAGGGCTTGGGGAGGCAGGGACAGCACACTGGGCAAAGCAAGGTGGGCAATGAGCAGCTGAAGCCTGGGACTCACACCAAGCACCCCCGGGGCTCTTTCGGTGCATTTTTACCTACACCCACCACTGCTTGGAACAACCTAAGGAAACATAAGTCATTCTACTTTGTAACCAATATGCTCAGGCTCAACACCAAAATGGAATGACAGTGTTAAAGACAGCGGGCTTGAAAATTAGCAGCAATAGGAAGAGTGTGGAACCTGAGAACATAAATGGAAAAGAATGATCACAGGTTATAAAGTAATTTTATGGGTATGAGACTGTATTTGATTTTCTTAGACTCTACTGAATAAGATTTTCAAGTTACCTTTCCAATGCTATCCTACCTCCCTTCTCTACTTTATCTTGACAAGCTTTTCCCTGACATATATTTAAAACAATTTCATTTATTTATGTTTAAATGTTATGTCTGAATTATGTTCATTTTAAAATCTATGTAGGAATTGGTTATTATACTATTATTCAAAAGCCATTATTTTTGTATAATTTCATCTAGATTATAACTTCTTAAATTTATTTCATTCTTTTGACTTTTAGAACTAAGGAAAAAAGGTTTTCAGAATGGCCCAACTGGTCAACCAATCAGGATTAAATTATAAAATGATCAAATAGATCAGAGAATAATGAACATAACTAAAATTTGAAAGTGGTTTGATTTCTTTTTTTTTTTTTTTTTTGGTCTCAAAACAGGATAATCTGAGTTGAAAAAAAAAGATGAATAGCATGCTTTCAAAAACAACACAATTATTTTATCTTGGTAAGGAAGTCTTTTGAAAGAATATATAGTGAAGGATTCCTTGAAGGGTTACATACTTTGTGTTTCAGAATAAATCATACTCTCAAATATCAAATAGTTTTTATTTACTTTTTTTTTGGTTTGCTTTAGCGTCTCATAAAAATATTTTTAATACCTTTTGTTTTTGTATATTTTTTTGGTACCGGGGATCAAACTCGTGTCCTTGCACTTGTGCAGCAGGCAGCAAAACCACTGAGCTAAATCCCCAATCCCTTTTAATATGCAACATCTAGACAACTTGCACTTTTTTTCCATAAACACTACCCCCAGGAATGATCAGATCTTACTTAGATGCAATTATTTGGTTAATTTTGAGCTAAAAATCTCAGTACTGAGACACATGTTATTCAGTACATTCTGCAATTATTGTTCAAGCATAAGTTCTAATGCAAATTATACTTAACAACTCAGTTTAATGTTTTAAGTGGTAAAGTATTTAATTATCAGTATGTATAAGAAGCCAACTAAAATGATGTTGTATTATTAATACTAATAAAGATGCCTAACTATTGAACAGCCTCTTTACATGTATTCCTGTTATGCCATTCACACAGACATGTACTCATCTATGTGACTGATCAATAGATATATTAATTTGATTTTATAGATGAAGATACCAATGATCAGAGACATTAAAGAAGTTTCACAAGTCATATAGTCACTGTCAGAGCTATGGATCAGGGCTAGTCTGGTTTTTTTTTCTATTTTATCCCGTCAAAATAAAATAAGGGTTTTTTTGCAAAATTTTGGAGTTGAATTTAATATTATGTGAAGATTAGGGGTGTTGATCTTATAATCTGATTAGTTATCTGAATCTAAGTACTCATATCCAGAATAGTTTATGTAGTGTTCCTTCCACTTTCCTGTTTGATTTACCAATATAATAAAAGTTAACAATATTTTCAGTTTGCTCTTCGCATTTATAAACCATCTTCATAAATAAGTCATAAAATTTCAAGGGTTTGTGCATCCTGTAAGATTAAAAGCCTAGTAGTAGCTTTCATTCCACTCTACACTTGAACCTGTCTGTGGCGGCTAAGCTAGCAGACTGTTTAAAGTTTCTGTGGCTTGGACAAAAGCCAGACTTTACAGACACAGTTTCATAGCAGAGAGACATTTTCCCCTAATGACTGGCCAAGTTTTAAATCCATCAGTGGTTGAGTCTGATTAGAAAGGTAGCACTGGAGCAAGGTGAGATGGAACGTGGGCATTTGTTAGTTAAGGTAATCTGTATCTTGAAAAAAGTAATAAAAGTCATCAGCTGTGAAAAGCAAACAGGCACAGACATGGTCAGTTTACATCAAAATTAAAATATGGGTTACTCTTAAATTACTGGTTTTGTCTCTGGATTTACAAGTGCCTGGATATAAAAAAGACAGCAACTACTGCACCACATTACCGTCACTGCTGCTTCCTTTAGCACCTCTGAAGATGCCTCCCATTTTGTTCACTCACTTGTTCTCTCACTCAGTCGTTCAACTATTCTTTTTTCACTTGAGACTGAATGTACTAAGCCATTGTTCTAAAATTCCAAGTTTAGCTATGTAAGTCTGCCAGGCTCTATTCTATATTAATTGAATCCCCAAACTATTGAAGTCCCTTTCTAATCCTGTGTAGAATAAAAAAATGACAACGTTAAAAAGCACCTCCTGCTGTACAAGTGCAAGGACCTGAGTTCGATCCCCAGTACCAAAAAAAAAAAAAGAAATGTACATGAGATACATTTTCAATTCAAAAGTTCAATTTAAAATTACTGATGTTTATACTTTCATTGTGCTAAATTAGTATAATTAATTAATTTTATCTGATAGGAAGATAATGATAATCTCTAATAAACACAGCAAAAATTCTAATCAGGGGCCTTTGTAAGCTCCCTCAACACGGTAGAAAGAATTATAAATATACAAAGTAGGTTCTCCAATCCCAGTGGAATCTGTTTAGAAATAAACAATAAAAATTACACATTATGATTTCCAAACATTTGGAAACTAATGTAATTCTAAATAATCCATAGGTCAAATTGGAACCCTCAAGGGAAATTTTTAAAATTCGCTGAACTGAGTGAAATTAAAAGCAACATACCAAAATTTGTGTGACACAACTGCAGAAGTGCTGAGAGGGAAATTTATATAGACACTTGAAAACAGAAAAAGTATTAAATTGATAATTTAAATTTATAGCTCATGAACTTATAGACCTCTAGTAGGATCAGCAAAGAAATAAAAAGACACAAATAATATCAGAAGTGAAATATAGTGTGCCTTTATAAACTTATTAGATATTAAAAGGATAATAAAGAAATGTTATGAACAATTCTACATGCATACATTCAGCAATGTAAAATATTAAGTTAGATGGAATGTAACCACTTCCTTTAAAAATATGAAATATTTCAATTCATCTGATGTGAAGTAGAACATTTGAATAACCTTCTATCAAGAAAATCATATTAGTCATTTAATTAACTGTTCCCAGTTCCAAAGGTCCCTTTTCTTTCAGGTCATTTTTGTTTCTCTGCATGTGAGATAAAACATGCGATATTTGTATTTTTATGACTGGTATGTTTTGCTTAGTATCATGTCCTCTAGTTCTATCCATTTTCTTCTAGGTGACTGAATATTATTCCTCTGTGAACATACACTACATTTTCTTCATTCATCTCTAAGTGGGCAACAAGGCATATTCTGTATCTTGGCTATTATAAATAGTAGTGCAGTAAACATGGCCATGCACATCTCTTTCTATGTTGGCTTCATTTAAGAAAAGTGATAGCTGGGCCAGAGATTTAGCTCAATGGTTCTGCCGCCTGCCTCACAAGCACAAGGTCCTGAGTTCGATCTCTGGTACAAAAAAAAAAAAAAAGAAAGAAAGAAAGAAAAGGGATAGCTATATCAAATAGTAGTTCTCTTTACAGTTTTTTTTTCAAGAAACTCCATATTCTCACTTATAATGGCTGTAATAGTTTATATTCCCACCATTAGCGGATAAGATGCATCATTTGTTATTTTTTTGATTATTTTTATAATAGATATTTTAACTAGGGTAAAAAACTAGAGATTGATTCTCATAATGGCCTTGCTTTGTATTCCCATAGTTATTTTAAAATACAAGTCTGATAATCCCATGACCTTTGTCAGGTCTGAATGTCTTTCTGTTGCTTCCTTTGTTTCTTCAAAATGGTTTTTTTTTTAATTTTATCATAACTTGAAATTTTTAGTTAAAAGCTGGAAATGTATCAAGTAATAAGCTCTGAGTTAAATAGCCTTTCATGCAAGAATTTATGTTAATCTTTCTAGGAGTTCAAATGTTTTTAATGTTTACTATATTGTACAGTTTTGAGGTCTCAAACAGTCCTCTTGATTTTTATCTTCTTTTCATTTTGTCTTTTCTTAAAAACTATTTCTTAAAAGAAAAATGGTCATTAAAGTTCTTTTAGCTCCAATTTACTATTTTACTGAAGGCTTGTTGTGGTTGGTAGGTGTGAGTGTGGCAAGAAAAGCATTCTCTATGTTTAGATTGTCTCCATCACCAGTGGACTGGTGTGTGTAGGCTGTGCTTTTCATAGTGTTTCTAATCTTCTTCTTACCTTCCTGTGACTGGATGAAAGGAGGGAGCCAGAGATGGACAATTTCCTTTCTCCTGTGGCCTCTGATAAGCCTCTGCTAAAGTGATTTATCTTGGAGTGTTGGCTTTTGTATTGGAGAATGCTCTGGAACATGTGAGAATAGTCTCTTTCCTTCCCTGTCTGCCAGAAACATAAGGATTTTTCTTGGCTTTTTACTGTGAGAACTGTGGAACCTGGAATGTTTCTGGAATTAAAGCTCATGAAAGTATTGGGTCCTTTAATACATTTACTACTTTGAAGGTAATGTGTGTTCTGCTTCCAGAAATTTATTGAAATTACCAGTTAAGTCTATTTATCAGTTTGTGACACTAGCAACATCTTCTCTTGATAAGGGTATTCAGTTTTGACTTCCTATAGCTGCTATTCTCTACAGATTGAGAATGGTGGTCTATCCTAAGACCTCAATACTTTGATAAGTCCAAGAAAAGTAACTGACTTTTAATTCATGTAGATTCATTTTGTCTTATAATAGGGGAGTCCTGACTTCTGAACTCTATAGGCGTCAGAGTTAAAAGTGGAAGTCCTGTACATATTTATTATAAAAGCAGAAATGGGTGGTATTTCCTCAGCTTCATAAAGAGCACTACAAAAAAAATAAACTCTACATCTAAGATTTCATTTCACAAAGATTAAATATTCCCTGAGATTAGAGTGGGGCAAGGACAAACGTGTTCTCATCATCAACTACCTACATACTTCTAAGTTGTATATTTTAATTTGTTTATTTGCTTTTGTGCTGTGGATTGAACCCAGAGTCCCATGCCTGCTAAGGACATGCTCTATCACTGAGCTATACTCCCAGCTTCTAAGGCTAGAAGTTCTAGTTAGTGCACCAAAGCAATGAAAACTAAAGTTACACATTTCAGAAAGGAAGAAAAAATTTCATCCATTTTTTTCAGATGTCATGATAAGGAACCTACAAAAAATTTCCTAGAACTAATAAGTAAATACAGCAAGGATACTGTGTGATAAACATACAAAAGTCAATTACATTTTTATAGACTGATAAGTAAGACTGTACATTTCTGATAGCCACAAAATCACAGTACTTAATGAAGTATTGCATTGCTAAATTATGATGTTTGGCAGATTAAGCATATTAAATATATTTTACATGTATCATATTCTCAATTTATGATGAGCTTACCGGATGTTATCCCTTTGTAGGTCCAGCAGCATCTATTTAGGAACTATGGGGAGATGAGGGCAAGATGATAGAAGTAGTAAAAATGTGAAGTATTGAATTAATTTGAGATACAGCTGGGCACTAGATCCAACAGACTATTGCATGTTAGATGTAGAAAGTGCAAAAAAGGGATGAATGATGATTCAAAATTCTAGAATGAGAGTGAGGTAAGATAAGAAATATAAACTGACTGATGGTGAGAATGTGGAGTGATTAGTATCCACATTTGAAACCTTGGTGAACATATAGAATAAAAATAATTGAAGATTAAAATTATAACAATAATTCATTTGAATTAATTAATTAATTAATGGAACATTTCTGGAACTTTGGGAGTGGGTGGCTAAAATAGCATAGGGAAGAATGTTACTGAAGATAAGCATCCCAAGGACCATGAAGCCGGAGGAAAGCTGGATATGGTAAATATCAGGAGCAGCAAAATGGAGGCATAGCGTAGAATGGAGAATTAATGGCAATGACACAACTGCAACAACACAGTGGCTGACTGAGATGTAGGAAATAATAGGAATAATAATGGTTAGTGCACTTTGTAGATGAGAGATGCAAGGATGTTGAAGGACAGTGGGGACATATAGATGTGTGAATGACATTGCTGGTCTTCTGACTGAACAGTGAGGTAAGCTGAGTGTGACAGAATAATAGCATTTCAGGGAGTGAAAACCTTAAGGGAAGTGGTAAGGCAAAGATGAAGTTCTTGGCATGGGTATTAAGGACTATAGGAAGCAAGTGTATGATGATGTATGTGATTATTTGTGAAATTTGGACTAATAGAGAAGTATATATTTTATATGGTTGTGGAAATAAAAATAGATGGTTTGTTGAGTTTTTATCTCAGAAAAGATGTCAAAATGAATAAAAGACTGATATCTTAACATTAAATAACTAAAGGGAAAGAAGACAAACAGCCATTCAGTCTAAAACCTTTCCATAGGGTTTCACTTAGTGTCTCATGCATGGAGCATTTGTGAATAATATACTTACATGTTCCTCACAATCAGGAAACTCTTCACTGAGGGTTATAATTACTTTTCCTGATATGTTATTGGGATGGAAGAGCCCACATTCTGTCATGGGAATGGGAGGATGTTTTTATTTTGACATAAAGAAGGTAATATTACTAGGGTTATACTTTTAGGTTATCCACAGTGCATTCTTTCTGAGACACAAAACTGTCCTTGATATCCAGCCAGAAGCCACTGTTGGCAAGGCACAATAATGTTCTGAAAACTAACCTACCTCAAAGCCTTTTGGAAGTAATCTGAATATAAATACTATAAACAAAATAATTGATTGAATAGTGGATAACTTGCAGTTTTATGCTCTTATGTCCATTCCCAATATATTTTACAAGTCTGTCTCAAAAAGAAATTGAAGTGTATTATGCTACCAGATCAAGATTTTATTTCAGCCAGGAGTAGGTTGGTACTCCTAGTAATAAGCCTTAAGCAGGAAGATTTAAGCAGGGCATTTCAGTCTAACTCACGAGTAGATGGATTTCATTTGTCTTACAACTCTGCCCGTGCTTATCTTAGTGAGTATAATACAGTTCCTTTGTCATGAGTTTCCAAAGGCTTTGTGTTTGGGAACCTGAAAACTTTAATTTAGGTCAGAATCTTACATTTTTGGAGCAAAAACAAGGCCAAATGGTTTAGTCTGAAGCTCAGCTCTGAGGAATGAACAAGAGATGTAGTAAATTAAATAATCTATTGGTGACTAAGTATTTCCCTCATTGTATTTTTTTATCCTCATAACAAAATATTGTTCCATACACCAGTACAGAATACAAAAGCATGCAGAGAGGATGTTACACCTTAAGAGGAAGGCCAGGTTAAAGTCAAATACAAATATACTATCAAATACTCTATTGAGACTGTGGAACTAAGGTGAAATCTAACGTGTGGTTGAGGTGAATTTAGTTTAATCCATTTTAAAATTAAGCTGGGATATTATGCATGGAACATCAGATCAAGACTGATTTTCTATTTATAACTGATAGTATATTCCTTGAAAAATGATCACCTAGCTATGTTGAGAATTTGATTTAATTCTGACCTATTGCATACATATTGGGGGCATGTAATTTCCAGTAAGTGTCCTTTTCTCTCTTTCTAATTCTGGAATACCGAGGTACACAGGGTGAAAACAGCCATATTGCACCACAAATTTCATTAGAAATGGAGACCATGCATGGTGAAACAGTAAGATAAATGGATGCTGACTTTCTTGTACTGTAGAAAGCTAGACCAGCCTTGGTTTATTTATTCCCCAAATAAATGGAGAAATAAACTAAGTTGTTTAAGCTCTCATTATTTATGCAAAAGTGAAATTCATCCTGATCAATATTCAAACTGGAAACTACTCATAGAGTTCTGTACTTTCTGGAGTAATGAATTCCAATCAAAGCTTGACACCTTTATTTTGCAAAATGTTATAATACTGGCTACCTATAATGATATCTTTCAGTAATTTTATACTAGTAAACTTTCATCTATTCTCTCCTTTGGAATCTTATAGAAGAGTAAAGCATCAATCTCTGGGAGTTTCAAATTCTAAGAGACATTGTGTATAAGTCCATGGTGAACTGGAGCTCATCGGATGCCCAGTGTATCCCCCCCCCCCATTTCCTCCAACAAGGAGGCAAACATTTAGGTCAAGGACTCCCTGAATAACTGAAAAATGCAACAAGGAAAGTCTCTCACTCTCATTCTTAACTATTTCTAGACCTTTATTTGAACTAGGCCTGGGTAGTAAGCAAAAAAGTAGCAGAAGTGGTATATCTTAGTAACTGCTACATTGATCATTTTTTTTTAGAAAATGTGGGTACTGGCTGCCTGCAATTCTTATCTTAAGGTTCTCAGTTTAAACTCTGGGGTAATATAGATGCACTCATAGAAAATTCTAGAATATATACATGCTTTCAAAATGCTGGAGAATAATAAAATGAGGAATTTATCAGTGATGATTCATTTTAAAATGCTAACCATATGCCACATTAGATATTTAAATAGTTGGGTCTTCACTAAGATATTTGACATATGCTACTTCATTTGGTGACATGCAGCTTAAGTAGTTCTGTGAGTTGTTTGCATTCTGTAATGCTCGAAATTAAACGAAGGGCTCCCACATGTTAGGCATTTATTGCTGTTATCCTATCACTCTCTACATTCTAGAGATTTGATTTATTTATTTATTTATTTATTTATTTATTTATTTATAATAAATGAGTACTGAGGATTGAACTCGAGACCTTTTGCTTGCAAGGCAAACAGTGGAAACACTGAGCTAAATCCCTGCCCCCCCCCTTTTAATTTTAAGACAAGCCATTAGTAAGTTGCCCAGGCTGGCTTCATTCTTGTGATCCTCCTGCCTCAGCTTCCTGAGTGTCTGGTATTATAAGTGTGTGCCACTGTGTTTGGTAACACTGAGAAAACTCAGTTCAAGTAAATAGGAAAAATAGGACCTAACACAAGGCCTTTGATTGCCAGATTTAGACAACTTTCCACCATGTCCCCAGTATCAGATGACTGTCACTGAGATACCCATTAACAGAATGATCTCCAGAGAGATTAGTCTGTGAAAGCCAGGTTGCAGAAGATGGGAAACAAGGAGCATAGTCACTTGGACATTGAAGACCAGGTGGAATATCCAAGACCAAGAAAAGCACCCAGGCTAGTTTTCTTTGCTTAATGAATTTATCTTAAATATGTTTCGCAATTGTCATCAGCATTTGAGAAGTTAATCAAAATTATTTATGAAGGAATAGTATCCAGGTGGAGCTACTACTGTAGCAAAAAAGGTGTAAATTATATCATGTTTTTTTATTTTTTATTAGTACATGTTAATGATACATAATAATTACATTCTTTGTAGGTAGTTGGTACTTGTATATGACACATCTTCATTCTTTTCATGTTTTATTTTCCCTGACCCTGTTCATATCTTGGTCCTCTTTCCATTTCCAAAAGATACATTTCCTGTTTCGTCTTCTCTGTCTTTTATTTTGATCTTTATTTATACTTTGGGATTTTTATATAAGAGAAATCATATGATATTTAAACTTTTCTTATGTATTTCACTTAAGCACATGAAAGCCAACAGCTGAAGGCATAAAAACCTGTGGAACTTTCTTTTTTTTATTTCCATCACTCTTTTTATTATTTTTTTATTTTATTAGTACATGTTTACAGTTTCTAATCATCTTGGGGAGTGGGTACATGTACATATTATGGCTTGTTTCTTTTTCAGTTCCCTTTCTCCCTCCTTTCCTCTCCCTCCTTGTCCTCTAATTCTCCTATACCAATTTTCATTCTTGTTGATGTTATCAATCTTAGCTCCTTTTCTGGCATACAATGTTTACTTTAATTGAGGTTATTAGGTTCTTGCACATGGCATATCCTTATTCTACTTAATTCCCCTTCTGCTCCTCCTCATCCCATGTCCTTGTTCCCTTGGGCCTCTCCTTATTGCAAGAGATCCATTCACTTGTCTCCTTCTATACATCCTTTATTATTCTTTTTGTTTGTACTTTGCCTTACTCAAATGAGATATACCATATGGTGTTTAAGTTTGTGTGTCTGGTTTGTTTCATTCAATATTATATTTTCCAAGTGCATGAATTTTCCTACAAATATCTGAAATTTATCTTTCTCTATAGCCAAGTAGCATTCCATTATATAAAGATACAACATTTTCTTTATCCAGTTACCTGTTGATGGATATACAAGCTGCTTCTAGGATTAGCTATTACAAATTGTGCTGCTATAAACTTTACCATGCATGTATCACTGTAGTATGATGTCTTAATCTCTTTGGGGAAGATACCTAGCAGGGAGACAGCTGAGTTATATGGAATTTCTAATTTCAGTTCTCTGAGAAATCTCCATACTGATTTCCATAATTTACATTTCCACCAACAATGTAAGAGGGTTCCTTTTCACCACAGCCATGCCAGCATTTATTATTGTTTGATTTCCTAATGACTGCCATTCTTTCTGAAGTAAGATGAAATCTTGCACTTCTTTTACTTTGCATTTATCTAATGACCAGAAAGGTTGAGCATTTTTACATATTTTTTTTATTCATTAAGTTAATCGGTGCATTTTAGGTATACAATATGATGATATTTATCATTGGGAATTTGTACCTTTACATGATACATCTTGGTTCTTATTTTTTCCCCATTCCCCTGCCCTCCCTTCAACCCCTCAACTCCTCCTTATTTACAAAGACTTTGTTTCCATTTTTTCACTTTCTCATATTAATTCCATTCCTTCCTTTCCTTTCCCCTACTCTTCCCACTTGCCCTTTCTCTTTAGACCTTTTCTTCCTGTTTCACACTGTAGAAATCAATATGGAGATATCTCAAAAAACTAGGATTAGAGGTCTCATTTGATCCAGCTATTCCCCTGTTGGTTATCTTCCCCCAAAAATTAAAAGAATCATATCACAGCGATATATGTGCACCCCTGTTTATAGCGAAACAGTTTGTAATAGCTAAATCTTGGAAACAGCCCAATTGCCCATCAACTGGAGACTGGATAAAGAAGATGTGTTTTTAAAAAATAAAATGAGGTATGACTCAGCCATAAAGAGTGAGAAACTAGAGTCATTTATAGCTAAAAGGATGTACATTGAGGCCACACTCTTATGTGAAATAAATAGGTCGCACATATATAAATACGGAGTAGTTTCTCTGGTGTTAGAAACTGAAAGTGTAAATAAGCATCAAAACGTATAATAGCAGACCGGGGATTTAGCTCAGTGTTGGCGCCGTCTACCTCGCAAGTAGAAGGTCCTGAGTTCAATCCCCGGAACTAAAAAAAAAAAAAAAATTTACCTGTTTATCTTCCAGTAGGTTTGTTTCTGTTTAAATGTTTAGATCTTTGACCCATTTTGATTTTAATTTAGTACACAGTGAGAGATATGGGTACAGTTTTAATCTTCTGCAAAGAGTTACAGTTTTCCCAGCACCTGTTGAACAGGCTATTTTTCCTCCACCGTATACTTTTGGCCCCTTTGTCAAAGATTAAATAGCTGATGTGTCTGGAAATTTTCCTGTATCTTCTATTCTGTTCCAATGATCCATGTATAAGGCTCCTTTTATCACTATTGCTTGAAGTCAGATACTGTAAGGCTTCCTGCTTTGCTATTGTTTCTCAAAATTGCTTTTGGCATTCTGGGTCTCCTAATTCCATACAAATTCTAGAATTGTTTTCTCTAGCTCTGAAAGTATGCTGCAGACAATTTGATTGGAATTGCATTAAATCTGCATAACAGTATTGGAAGTATGGCCATTTTTACTATACAGTATTGATTCTGTTATCTAGGAATAGGGGGCATTTTCTGATGTCGTCTTCAGTATTCTTTTCCAGATTACTGTGGAACTTTCTAACAAACATATTCAAGGGATGCCTTGAGTATTGTTAGGGTTTCTAAGATAACCAGTGATAGTTTCTTCAACTTTACATCTATGACATAGTGATTGTTTTTATCTATATAAAGGGTGGTTTTTTTGTTTGTTTGTTTGTTTTTCTTTGGTACCGGGGCTCGAACTTGGGACCTTGCACTTGCATGGCAGGTGACAGAACCACTGAGCTAAATTCCCGGCCCTGAGTTTTTAAATTATTTTTAAGTAATTAGAAATAATATCTCATGTATTTTAGGAAAAAACCAAAATAACAAATGCATCAATAGTTTTTTGAATCATGAAAACTCAACATTGACAAAAATATTTTATGAAAATATATCCAATGATTCCCATTATATTTTGACTGAAAAAAATTATTTAAAATTTTATGTGTTCCAGCTGTGCTTGGTACACACTGTAATCCCAGCACTTTGAGAAGCTGAGGGAGGAGGATTAAAGGTTTGTGCACAGCTGGGCTACTTAGTGACATAGTGAGACTCTGCCTTAAAATAATAATAATAATAATAGCAGCAACAACAATAACAAAGGGCTAGAGATGTAGTTCAGTGTCAAGACCATTGGATCAATCTCCAGAACAATGAAAAAGAAAGAAAACAGTCATGCGTTCCTTTTCTCTTTGTTATTAGACACATTATATAAATTTAAAAAACAAGCAAGATTTCAATTTTGGTTAATTTTTCCAATGCAACATAATAAATTATTTTATAATCACCTTGTGGTTTAAATGTGGAGTTTATATCACCAAACTTTGTAATATTCTTGAGATGAATGTGAAGTGTATAGCATGAAAGAGAAAATAAAAACTAATAGTGCACTTAAGCATGCATGAAAAGGAGAAAATTAGCCACTTGAGAAGAATAAAGCATTATTATCATCTTTCTATAAAATTCTGTAATGACATCATTATGTGAGAAGGAAAGGGTCAGTAATCAACAAATACAGAACACATCTTTAATGAGTCAGAGATTTATACATGTTCTGTGGTACAAGTACTGTTTGTTTTCCCATGGTGCAGCAATAGTGGAATACCATTATATATTTCCCTCTGCCTGAGCCCTGTACTTCATTGTAGGAGTAAGGGGAGATAGGGTGGGTCTCCCTGCAATAAGCAAGGGGTCCAGTCTTCCCTGGAAATAGAGGCCACTGCTGGATCTAAGAAAGTCTATACAGAGAAGGTAATTTAGTGTATTATAATACTATTTGTATCCATTTACATTTTAAGTCATCCCAAAGGAGTTAACTGCTATGCAAATACTAGGAAAATTGAACAGTTGTTACTTCAAATGATTGCTTGTAATCTCTCCTAATTGTTTCTGATCTGAGACTTCGATCTCAGCTCTCAGCCATAACATCAAAATTTCTCTTAACCTCTGGATTTTTCTCTTAAATATTCTAACTTGAATTGTGTCCTATACTGTCTCAAATAGAAATCTCTACTTTAACTTTTGTCACATGGAACCTAAAGATGGCATTGACCATTCTTTGTGTCCAGGCCTGGCCATTTAATCCCACTTTTCCTTAGCACTTCTGAACACCATAATATGCTACAGAACAACTGCTTCAGAATTTTCCTGAAGATAGTCATTATTTAAGTTCAAGGATGACCAAATCTTCAACTGTTTAATACGTTTGTAGGTTGTTTTACTATCCAAATTTTTTCTAGGGACTTTAGTATTTCTGACACAGTATCCACATTTCTACAGTGTTGAAATATACTCTCCCATATGCACATGGAAATATTTCATGGCCCTAAATTCCTTTTGGATTGTTATCTTGAGATGAGACAATTATTGCTTAATGTGTCATCCCAAAACAATGGAATAATAATGTATCGCTCTAATACATGACAAGTTTCTAAATTTGCACTTGAAAAGTTGCAGTAAAAATTTAACTTATCTTTTTATAAAACTTGTCATTCTTGATGGGATACTTAACATTCTTAGATAAATATTGCTAATTTTTTATTTCCTTTCTTTTTTGGTTGATATAAACAGAAAGACTTATGTTGTGCCTGGGTTTGGAAAGGAGGAATAAATTAGCTATTTCTCTCTTCCCAGTACTTGGAAGCACAAAAGAGTGTTCAGGAAAAGTTTACTTTAGATCAGGGCTCCCCAAACCCTAGACTACTTTCCAATAGGGATACATGACCTGTTAGAAAGTGGGCTACACAATTGGAGGTGAGCGAAAGCAAGTGAGTGGAGCTTCATCTGTATAGCTGCTCCCTGTTGCTCTATTTACTAAGTTCTGCCACCTATCAGATCAATGGAGGTGTTAGATTCTCTTAGGAGCATGAACCCTGTTGCGAACTGTTCATGGCTGGGATCCAGGTTGCCCACTCCTTATTAGAAACTAGTGCCTGCTGATCTAAAGTGGAGCTGAGCCAGTGATGCTTGCACTGAGAAGCAGCTGCAAATACAGGTTGACTTTAGCAGAGAGGATTGACTGAACAGAGATTACAATAATTTCATTGCTTGCAGACTCAGATCAAAACCCTATCAGCGAGCAGCAAGTGGCAAGCTACATCTGTTGTTAGACTTTACAGTGGCAAGGGCATTGATGTAATTAAATTTTGTAGCTGCATCTAGTGGCAAGTTTTACATCAGAATCCAACACTTATTTAGTGCACATGTGGCCTGCCCATTATTTTATGTTCCATTCCTGATCATGCCTCTTTCTCACAGCGTATTTTTCTCAGTCACCTTAGCTAACTTTAGCCAAAATAAGTATAAAAAGATGACAATGGAGAACCTTTTTGAAAAGAGGAAAGACCCAAGATAAGAGACAGTATAAGGCTCTAAGACTTCCAACAAAAATAATACTACATTTAAAAGAAAATACCAAGAGTCCTAGTCAAAGATGGGTTCACTGTAAGAGGTGATTCACATTCTCCAAGCCCACTATGTATATGTGGCAACTGGCTACCCAAGAAAGCCATTAAAAGCTTTAAAACTGCTTTGCTGCATGGACACCAAGCATGCTACATTAAAAACGAGGTTTTTTTTCAAAAGAAAAAAATAATTGAGCACAGCGTTTTTGAGTTATGAGGGACACTCAAGAGATTTCTTTGAAAAAACAGTCACCACTGGCAGCACATTTCAGCAAGAAACAAAATGGGTCAAAAATTGCTTATCTCTATAAACCTAAGAAATAAGACATTTATAAAAATGACTGCTAGAAGAAAATTGTGAAGCCTCTTACAAAAGCATATCACATATAGCTCAAGAAGAAACAGTTTCATAGTCAGGAAATATTTATTAATTGCTTATTAAAATCTATGTAAAGTACCAATTATGGGCATAAAATAATGAGTGAAATATCTAATGTCCTGCCATTTTTTTCACTAGATTCTATAATCCACCCAGTGAAGATCATTTTACATGACATTGTCCTATGGGCTAAGTGCTACGAGTAAAGAACAAACACAGATTTCAAAGTGTGAGGGGCAGAAAAGGAATACCTCTGATGAAAAGCAGACCATCTGGATTAAAAGCTTTATTGTTGAACATGGTGATTGGTTTTTAGGGAAGTGCAATAAACCCTTCTCATTCTATCCCTCAATTCAAAGTAATTTGAATGTTGAGCAAGCAGCTAAAAAATGATAATATTGGCTTTATTATGAATAAAATTTGGCATAGGAGAACATTGATTATATCTGCTACTTAATAAACTTGCTAACAATGAATAACACCAGAAATCCAACCAAAATAATCTGTCCTAGATTTTGCCTTGGACTGAAGGTCCTCCTGCAACGAAGGATGCTGAATGTTACAACCAGCATTTGATTGTGCTGACCTGAACTTTCAGTTATGTGATACTAGATGCCTCCTAGATGACAACTACAGAGCCAAGATTCACAAATATCCTGTTCATTAGGTAATTTCCCCTTGAAGAAGAATTTCAACTCCACACAGTCCTCTGAGACAAAAAGAGGTTAGTCTCTGATCAATGTTCAAATCATTGCAAGTCTTATTCACTAAGCTACATTTAAAAAAGAAGAAATGAGAACATATTTCACATATAAATTATTCTCTATGAGTAATTACTTAGGTGTAAAATGGAAATATCTACCCAAGTTTTGAGAATTTAAAATCAGATTTTATATATATATATATATATAAAAGCAATAAGTTCAATCCTCAAAAAGATAAATGATTAATAAATAATTGGCATTTTAATAAAAGTTACAAATAATTTAAGTGAATGCTATTTATTGATATTTCTACTACAAAATATGAGAGTCAGGGCTGGGGATTTAGCTCAGTGTTCCCGCAGCCTGCCTTGAAAGCACAAGGTCCAGAGTTTGATCCCTTGTATCCCCCCAAAAAATCCAAAAAACAAAAAACAAAAAAAACCCGCAAAATATAAGAGTCAAAAAGTTTCTGAAGGCTACACTAAACTTTTACATTGACATTTTTATTGCTGGGTTCATTCATGCATTCCAAGTTATTTAGAAATATTTATTTTTTGATCCTTTTTATCTTTCTTGGCACTGATGCTAACAATGACCAAAGATAGGATTATTGCTTCCAAGGAAATATTAGTCTAATGAGTGCAGAATTAATACAAATTTTCTACATTGAACAGGCAAGAGAGGATTGCAGGAAAAGACACTAATAAGTAGAAATGTAACTTTAATGTGAGGAGGATGAGCTAGTGAAAGTAATCAACAACCTTTAATAAACCGAGTGGTATTGTAATGGAATTTTAATTTCAGAAACAGAAACAACTGAGAAGTGTAAAGTGAAGATAATGCTGTTAAAAGGTGAATGCAAAATATGCTATTATTGTAAAGTGTTAATGATCCCCTATGCAGTTCACATCTATGTGTTCATTATTATGTTTTGTTCAAGTAAAAGCTATGAGTTAGAAAATGTTGGGCTGGAAATACAACTCAGTGGTAGAACTTGATTCACATGGGAGGGCTGAGTTTGTTCAACAGATGTGTGTGTGTGTGTGTGTGTGTGTGTGTGTGTGTGTGAGAGAGAGAGAGAGAGAGAGACAGATCACTACTCACCTTGGTGGAACTGATATCTCAACTGACCCCTTTCATAATCAGATGTGTGATGATGGCCCTGCTGACTCAGTATCACTTTTCTCTTGTAAAAAGGAAATAGAAAGATCAATTTAAGATATAAAATTTGGTTTTCAAGTAAATGACATAATGGGTAATGTGACATTCTTGTACTCAATCCACAGAGAAGAAATGCACACCTCCAACCCCAAATCTGACAGATCCGTGGAGACTAATGCCATCACATATTCACAGAAGGAATGGAAAGGCTTTTTGCTCACAAAATAAGAATTTCTAGGGAGCAGGCAGGAGTCTCTCAGTCAGGCAGGAAATTGGAGGAAAGACCCACACATTTTTAAGGGACTTAAACCTTTGATGGGGCTAGAATGAAGATTCCCATGTGTGCAGGCATTGCAAGATTCGGACTTCCCACCTGAATGAATGGAGAACACAGTTGGTCTTCTGTATCAGATGTGGGGCTGCGGAAAGAGTGGAAGTGGTAGTACTAGAGAGCCCTCTAGTAGGCAAGCATCAAAAAACAGAGTCAGACTCTTTATTACAAACATGCAGGCCAGAGACTTCTCTCCACCAGTGTTAAACCTAGCTACCTTCTAGTTTGGTCTGCTCGAGGTGGTTGAAATCCATTCATGGAACCCTACTGAACTCCCAGAACTCTTTGAAAGTTGAGAATTACTTATTAACATTATGCTTTTAATTTTTTTTAAAAAAAGTGCAGCTGATTTATTCAGCTATATGTTTATGTGACCTCAACTTTTATTTATGTTTTACTATTAAAAATTTAAAATATAAAATTTATACAGAAGAGGGTTGATTTATCAAAAATTCAGCAATGTTTCAAAGTGGTCAGTGTTACAAAATATTTGCTTTAAAAGACATGTTAAATTGCTTTTCAAAAAATGTGTATTTTTAAAAATTAAAAATGTCTGAGGTTATAAAAATAATTGTCTAGATTTAAATATCATGACACTATGCTAATACTATCTTATTTATGCTAATACCCTTTCTTATTTATGCTAACACTCTGGCATCCTCAGAAGCATATTCTCCAGGAAAAGTTAAATATAAATATCAGTCCTTGCAGTGATTTTTTACCATAATTTATGAAGAGACTATTTCACAGATGCACACTGATACAGAAATACTAATGTTTTTATGGACTATTCGGACACTGGTTTAACAAAAGGTAGGTGAAATGTGGAAAATATGTTGACTTACTGTCTCTCAGAGCACTTCTAAGGAAGCATTCATAGAATTCTCTGCCTTTAAAAACAAAATGAAATTTTTCTAGAGGTCTGTAGTTTGATGGATTTTCTAGTTAACCATTTTTATAGTTTTTTTCTAGGCATGCTATGGCTGTAAGCCTAACTCACTTATGAAGAGGTTCATTGACAGGAAACTGTGAACCTTCTGATATTTATGTTACAAGAGCTAAACTCTGCTAAACCCTAGGGAAGGGCTAAAAATAGTTCCACTTAAAGATGGAGAAATGAGTCAGCTACCTACAGAGCCTGAGATCCACACAGCAGAGAGTTTATCAGAGCCACTAGGGTTAGGCTCAGGAGAGTCTGCATCATAGGTCATGTGACTTTCCTAAACATTCCCATAAACTAGAAATGATTTTGCCTAATGTGTTCAGACAGTAGACAAAATGTGCTATAGTTTTTAAATGCAAAAAAGTGTTAAGTATTTTTAATTACAAATATTTTTAAACTGCTTTTTTTAAATGACCAGTAATTGGCTTTCCTTCCTTTGGAACTTTGAAAAGAGTGGAGGACATACACTATTTTGGAAAAATTAAATCCCTTAAATGGGACTTGACTGTCTATGAAGATTGCTATTTAACAGAATTTCTCATCTTGTGTTCATAAAGTATTTAAAATAACATAATAAAAAATACATTCAAACAATGTTAATGTGGAAAACATACTGTATGGAGAAAATATACAAAAACCTAAATTAGATTTTTTACTGCGACTATCATTAAATGTAGCTCTAAATTATACCAGTTACAAAAAAGTTAACTATAAGTGCTATTTTGCTCTAATTAGTGCCTTAAAATTATGAGTCATCAAGACAGACAGATAATTCACTTGGAAATTAATTTTACATAAAGCTGTCATATCAGTTTCATAAAAGGAATACTGAACTATAAAAACATTTATGTACAATATTTGGATGCAAAGTTTGTTTCTTATTTTAACCTTTGGAAAATAATGGAACAAAAGTAGTGTAACATAAGTTTTCCTAGTTCCTAGTGCAATTCTGTGAGGATGTAGGGGAAAGATGCTGACATGTTGGCTGGGCAGTCATCTTCAGGGTTATGGGACTATAGAAAATAATATCCAAACTAGAGGTCCAGTGCCCTAGCCTAGCAGAACAGAATCTTCCTCGTGATTTAAAAATGTTTTTTCCTGAGCCCCAAATTAAACACACTAATTTAGTATCTTTAATTGAAAATCACTCAGATCAACATTTTGGGATCATTTTTGTTGAAATAAAATATACTTATAGTAATGCTGTTTTGAATGGAAAGTTCTATGAGCATTGTCTGACACATTAATGCACATGTTAAACAAGTTCTGTAGGTGATTCATTTAGCCCCTACATTTGATTACCTTTGACTACATCAGAAATTGGTAGATTTTATTGTGCCTCAAAGGCACCAGAAGGGCTTGGCAATATGCCTTGTTGTTCTGTACTTTATTGTAGTCCCAAAGTTTCTGATTTAGCTTGTCTGGGGAGGGCCTGGAGTTTGGATTTTTGACCAGTTCTCCGAAGATGCTTATGTTGCTGTTATCTCTGAGAACCACTGGACTTGATTGATCTCCCTCTCCTCTCATCTCCTCCTCCCCTCCCCTCTCCTTTTCTCTTCTTCCTCCTCCTCCTCTTCCTCCTCATCCTCCTCCTCCCTCCTCCACCCCTCCTCCTTTCCCTTCTCATTCTTCCTCTTCCTCTTCTCTTTCTCCCTCCTCCTCCTCTTCCTCCTCCCCCCTCCTCCTTCTTCTTCCTCTTCCTCCTCTTCCTCCTCCTCCTTGTCCTTCTCCTAGTCCTCCTCCTCCTCTTCTCTCCCTCCATCTCTTTTTCTCTGTAGTATGTGCAGTTGTACACAGGGTCTTCACACTTAGATACATCCCAAGCTCTTTTTATTTATTTGTTTTCATTTTGAGTCAGGATTTTGTTAAGTCTCTAAGTCCTAGGCTGGACTGAAACTTGAGATTCCCATACTGCAACCTCCCAGAGTGCTGAGATTACATACCACCACAACTAGCATAGAGTGGTGGATTTCAATACTTTTCCAGTGCATCAAACCACCTGGAAAATTTTACAAAAATAATCAAACATGACCTAACCTAGAGTACTGCCCCTCAGAGATGGTGACTTAAATGATCCATAGTGGAATCAAGACAGTTTTTCAAGAATGCTCCAGCTTATTTTCATATGGAGCCAAGGTGGAGGAACACAACCATAATAGAAAGAGTGGCTATAATATCTCCTATGTATATAATATCTCCTATATAACATCTCCAGCATATACACAGGCTGGACTTTGATAGAAAGCAAAGAGTACAGATGGTTCTACTATAAAACATTACAATAGATGTTTTCATTACATTTATTTCATTTAATTCTGAAATATCATATCTTATTACCTCCATATTTTATAAAGGAAATTATGCATAATAATATGAATTAAAATTTTAAAGTATATGAAATTAATAAGAAGTAGAAGCTGCATCAAAATCATTTCTGTCTAATTCAATAATCCCTATTTTGTATTCATACTTTGAATATTAGATGATCCTGAGACAAAAATGGACTTCCTTTTAAAAACTGAGCATTTGTCTTAATCCTCATATCCAAGTTTTAAAATGTGGTGTATCACTGTAGTTCCTGTGAGGGAAACTTTGGATATATTCAAGCACCTGATATAACAATTTTCATTCCACAGTTATTCACTATTGAGAATGAGAGAAATTATATAAGCCTGAAAAAAGTGGAAGAGTAGATGTTTCAATGTGACCATCTGGACCATCACATTGCTCCAGTGGGATATCTGATAATGAATAATGTTCCATTCACATGAGCTGGCCAAAGAATAGTGAATCCCTAATAGCTAATAGCAAAGTTAAAGTTTTACTCTCGGGTAGCTTTTGCACTGGAAGAAGATGCTCCTGGGATATATTCTTTTCTGATGTTATTGTTTTGATGACAAGTTGAAAAATATTAATATATGAAAAATCCATGGCCTATCTCCTCAAACAAAATAAATTTTATTTATTGCCCACTGACTATTCTTCTAATTCAAACAACTGTTTTAATGTTAGGTTTGTTTTTACTACTTCTGTGTTTTAATTAAACAAGAGTAAGTTTGTAAGACAAGATTGAGGTAGCCTGAAAGCATTTCTAGAATCATTTTAGAAAGAGGATGTTGGAGCTGAGTAAAGAAAACATACACACATACATACACGCAGGATAGAAAAACAAGCATGAGGAAGAAAGCAAGAATGAAATAATGAAAACAATAAAACTGATTTTGTTAGGTTATTTTCCTTAATGAGCCTGATTATTCTCTCCTACATACATTGAGACTCATTGCATTTAACTTTAACTTCACTTCTGCCTTTGGCTCTGCCATGCTAACTGTTTTCACCAATGAGATGTTAGCATATATAATAATCTTCACATGCATGAAGTTTGTTAGTTGTGACTTTGCAATATTATAAAAATACATACCAGATACTTTGAACAACTAATTTGAAGATAGTTTAAGGAGAGATAGTTCAGCGCTGGGGAAAGATTTTGGAACTACCTGTCACTGAGACAACAGGTGAGAGAAAGTGGTTTCAAGAAGATTTGATATCCATTTGAATGAAACAAAATGTAGCATTATTTAAGAGACTTTGAGTAAATTTTTAATTTCTTTCCAGTTAATGTGAGTTTTGTCATATTTGCATTTCACTGAATATAACTGCTGCTGAGCCTGGCTTACATTGAGTCTGCTCAGACCCTAATATTTATGGATTATCTTTAATACAGTTTGAAGAAAAAGGCAAATATTCTGCAAAAGAAGGCCTAAGGTGAGGCAATAGTCCAGATGTTCTTTGAAAATCAAAGACATAGACACAAATATTTTCTTCATTTTCAAAAGTTGTTACAGATTATTCCAGAAAGATAAGCAAAGTAATATGGATATAAACACTTTTGTGCTTAATGGATTTAACTAGCAGAAGTTTAATGCATCAAATTAAAATTCATAATACAATCTAGAATATGATTAAATCTGTCAGGGTCCCAAAGTCAAACAATTTTTTGGCTTTTGTTCTTCTTTTTAATTGTTGGCATGTATTTGAAATATAGAATAATTATGTTCAATTTAGGGAATTCAGAAATATACTTATATCTTCTTGATAGTTTTTATTTCCACTTTCTCCCAGCCCTCCAATCCCTACTTCACTAAATACTCTTCATCTCCACAAAAACTAGCTCCCCACTTCCTCCCAAGCATGTATCTTTTGTTTTGCTCTTTAAATTCTTTATATTTTGAGTTTCTCTTACAAGACAAAGATTGTGATTTTTATTTTTCTATGTCTGATTTGTGTGAGATTTTTGTCAAGAAATTAGTTATAACTGCTGTTTTTCTGCAGGTGTCTGGATGAACTTTCATTTGAATTGAGATTTGTACTAGGTACAAAAAAATAAAATCAAGAAAAATGCTCCCAAAGATACTGAACAATTGACAATAAGATTTTAGGGAAAATTCTCTAAGTATTTTCTTTAAAAATTAGTAAATGGAAAAGCAACAGTTGTCATTTATATTTATAAAACTGAGAGTTTTTGTGGGGGGCCTCCCCCCCCCCCCCGCTGGCACTCTTGAGTGCCTATTACGGACATGCCCGGGCTTGTTGCAGATCTACCTGGCAACAAGGAAGTAGCCCCAGTACACTCCTCTTGCTCCTCCCCTCTCGCCCTATGGTATATATGTTCTAGCAGCTTCCGCAATAAACGAGAGACTTGATCAGAAACCTGTCTTGTCTCCATCTCTCATGTCCCCTGTCCCCTCTCATCCTCGCTCCCCCTCTAGGGTCTCCGTTGACTTACCCGCGGGCCGGGACAAGTTTTTAAATAGGGTGAATTGCTCTGAAAGATGTAATGTAGACTGCATAGCCAAACACTGATGGATGGAAGAATCAACATGTTTTGTTTCTCAGAGATCATTTGATGATTATTAAATTTTAATAGATGATTATATAAAAACATTTTAACCATGCTTTTGAATCTGGTTAAGGATACAAATCATGAATTAAAGTACATTTAATAAGTAAAAAACTACTAACGAAATAGAAGTAAGAACAATGACTCAGATTGCATAAATACATATAAATTTTGTATCAACTGCTTAAATTAAATCAATTTAGCTTTCAATTCTTGTTATGGCAACACAGGCTGTAACCCTGTGCTTCAGATTGTTCTTTTCCTTCTGTATCACAGTCAAATAATAACCACCTAAAAACTTACAGGAAAAATAGAAAGGAGGATCTTCTTGAAATAAAAAATATACTGATATACTGATTAATATTAGGGGTTCTTCTGCTAAATATAGACACCGTCGGTTGTTATTTCTGACAACAATGTGGAGACAGGGTGCACAGATGGAATTTACTCACTGCACTGCCTGTTAACTATTGCAGTCCTCACCATTTCTGACATGACCATATTCTCAGTAGTAAATTTGTATAGGAATTGCTGAAACCATCTTCTTACAAGGTTTTGCCAGCTCCCTGTGCCAAGAACACTGTGTTATGAAATTATAGAGGGTACTCCTTATTCTATGTAACTGGAAACTCATGAAATTATAAAAATATTCCAACCATACACAGGATACTGTGTGTGAAAATAAAACAGTGTTTATATTTCTAAGAAAAAAACAAGTCTTTTTCGCTTTCTCAAACATGGGGAAGTTTTCCTAACCAATGAACTAAAATCTCTTTTCTCCTGTACTGGATAATATCAATCATTCTCTACTTTCATGAAATATAATCTAATCTTTTGATGGACAAAGAATTTTTAGAACAAAATCATTGCAGAGTTGAGGGTCTCTGTCTCATCAGCATCTTCTACTTGCCAATACACATACCGTTTTTTTTAAAAAAGTGCTATTAGTGTTACACACAAATGTATTACATAGCAAGAATACAAAGTCTAATCTGCTTTCCTTTCAGGGATTTGTTTTTGTTTGTTTTTTGTTCTTTTTGTTGTTTTTCATCATCAGAATTGTTTTTCTAATAGTGTAGTGCTTTAAAAACACTAAAACAAGTCAATGTTAAGTCAATTATGTGGCTCAATAATTACACATGCACATAGTTGATATCTAAATGGTGGGAAGAGGAAATGCAAATTAATATGAGGAAATCTGAATTTGTGCTTGCCCCTTCCTGATAATAACAATATAAGACAGAGTCTATGTTTCAAGCACAAGTAATTTGCTTAGTCAAAATTATAAGTAACTTGAATACTTATGGCTCCAAATTTATTGTGATTTTTAATATGTTGTCTATTTCCAAAAATACACGTGTATAGTCAATCAGTTTTTGACAGATCCATAGAATTTTAGAATCCACAAATGAGGAAATATATACGAATCTATTATTTAAGCAAGTGGGCCTGTAACAAATTGATAATTCTAGGGAGAGAAAAATTTTATTTCTAACATATACAAAAATTAATTTAAAATAATCATAGACTTAAATGTTAAAACTATTAAAAATTTTGTGATAATGGAGGGAGAGAATATTTCTTGGGAAAAAAAGGCACTAATTTTTAAAGAATAAAAGTGATGATGTGGTTTCCAAAGATGTCCATTCCTTAATCTGCAGAACTTGTGAATATGTCACCTTATATGTCAAATAATATTTTCCAGATTTAAAAAATAATACATTGCCGGGGATTTAGCTCAGTGGTTCCGCCACCTGCCTCACAAGTACAAGGTCCTGAGTTTGATCCCCAGTACAAAAAAAAAGAAATTGTATAAAAAATGCTACAGATCTCTAAAGAGGACATTATTTTGGTTGGGTCAACCTAATCATATGACTCCTTAAAAACAAAACTTTTCTTTCCGGGCTGGGGATTTAGCTCAGTGGTACCGTGCCTGCCTTAAAAGTGCAAGGTCCTGAGTTTGATCCCTAGTATCAAAAACAAACAAACAAAACTTCCTGCCTAGTTAGAGAGGGCTGAGACGGAAGAAATCAGAAGAGACTTAAAATGTGAGAAGTAATCATCACGCCATTACTGACTTTGAAGAGGGAGGAAGAGGTCAAGAATAAAAAAAACCAGGAAACCTCTAGAAGCTCAGAATCTTTGACTAACAGTCTCCAAGAAAATAGCATTTCAATCCAATAACTAAAAAGATCCAAATTCTTCCAAGACCAAAACAAAAAAGGACATATATTTTCTCCTAGAGCCTTCAGGAAGGGATAGAGCCTCATGATGCTTTGATTTTAGCCCTTTCAGACCCATGTTAGAATTATAGAGCTGTAAGATTATAAATTTGTATTGTTTAAGCTACAATTTTATGGCAGCAAACAAGACTAAATTCAGAAAAATTAGACTTCATAAACATTTTAAAATTCTGATAATCAAGTCACATTAAGAAGATGAAAATGGAAGCTGCAAACTAGAAGAAAAAATTCACAATATGTGTATGTGGCAAGGAAATTCTACCTGGACCATAGAACTCTCACAGGTCAATGAGCAAAAGAAAAACAAACTATATTTTTAAAAACTAGCAAAGAATTTGAGCTATCATTTAATAAAAAACACCCACAACTGATCAAGAAGAAAAGTTTATCTTTACAGTAACAAAAATTGAAATTAAAAATGCAATACATACTATTTCATAGCCATTAAGCTGAATGCCAGGGATTTAGCTCAGTGGTTCTGCCACCTGCCTTGCAAGTGCAAGGTTCTGAGTTCAAACCCCAGTACCAAAAATATAAATAAATAAAAGTATCAAAACTGACACTTCCAGGTGCTGTCGAATGGAAGGAGAAATTGGAACTAAAACTTTCATACATTGCGCAGGTAGGAGTAGTGGCACATGCCTTCCTGGTAAGTGCAAGGTCCTGAGTTCTGTCCCTGGCACACACACAAAAAAATTGCAATATACATTCCTATGCAGGCCCAGGACTAGATAGTTATCAAAGAAAAAGAAAAATATATTAACAAAAACTGTGCAACAATGTTCACAACATCTTTATAAGATTCCAGAATTAAAAAGAAAATATCCATCAAGAAGAGTATAGAGCCCGCCTCCATCCCAGGCTCCTAGAGCAGAGAAGCTCAGCTGGCCCCAGCACCCAGAAGGAAGTTCCCCATCTCTATCCCAGGCTCCTAGGGCAGAGAAGCTGAGCTGGTCCCAGAATCCGGAAGGAAGCTCCCCTGCTGCCATCCCAAGCTCCTAGGGCAGAGAAGGTGAGCCACATGGGCACCAGAAGCACCCCTCTCACCCCCGTGGAAATGAGAAGACATGTAAACAAGCCTCAAAAACAGACTTCCACATCACCTACAGAAACCCCAAAGGGAAATGAGATGGAACAATCTGATACTTAACCACCTGGACTCTCTGAACTGGCAACAAAAGAGGATCTGGGAAAAATGAAATCAATCAGAAATAATTACTCAGATAACAGCAAAGATTATGCTCATACTACAAGAAATGATTAATAAATCTAGAGAGGACACAGATAAAAAAATAGAGGAGCTGAAGAACATGATGGAATACCAACATAGGAAACAAATGGAATTCATAAAACAGATACAAACAGATTTCCAGGGGATTAAAAACTCCATCGAAAGTCTGTGCAGCAGAATGAACCAATGTGAGGATAGAATTTCAGATATAGAAGAAAAGATTGCAATTAGTGACCAGGAAAAGAAAGATTGCTTTAAAATTGTAAGGGAACATGAGAAATCAATCCAGCAGCTGCTAGATGATGCAAAGAAGAATAACATAAGACTGATTGGAGTCAATGAAGAAACAGGAGAGAGTGCAGATGACATAAAAAAAACTGTTCACAGAAATGATGGCAGAAAACTTCCCAAGCAGGGGAAATGAACTTGACATACAGGTAAGTGAGGCATATAGGATTCCAGCTAGCCTTAATCAAAAAAAAAAATCTACACATAGGCATATAGTAGTTAGGATTCCATAAATCCAACAGAAGAACAAAATTCTATAAGCAGTGAGAGAAAATAAATAAATCACATACAAAGGAAAGCCCATCAGAATCACAGCAGACTTCTCAATCCAAACCCTCAAGGCAAGAAGAGCTTGGAGTGATGTATTTCAAGCCCTAAAGGAAAACAGCCTCCAACCCAGATTGATGTACCCTGCAAAACTATCTTTCAAAATTGATGGAGAAATAAGATACTTTCATGATAAAGAGCACCTCAGGAACTTCATGAATACTAAACCAGCACTCCAAAAAATTTTAGACAGTACCCTAGGAAAAGACCATGAGGATCACAACCCCAGGAAACCCAGCAGAATGAATCCACTGGGAGTGACAAATTAAACACAAAGGGGGAGAATCCAACAAAAAGAAAAATGTCATGACAAGGCTTTTAAAACTTTTGACTTCATCTCCCTAATGAGTGTATAATTCAATCTTATTATTGTACTGATTAGTATTTTCCTGATTCTAGAATTGCACACCAGTCCTTGTGCTATACTGGCTATTTATCATCTTCTTACATCTACATTTTTTAATTGGGTTGTCTATTAATGAGCTCTAAGAATTCTTTATATATTCTGCTCATAAATTATATGCATTGTAAATATGGTCTGTTTAAGGACTACTTTTCATTTTAATGATGTCAGTTAAAGTCCTAAATTTGGATGGAATTCCATTTATCAATTTTCTTCTTTTATACATCATGTTTTTTGTATCCTAGGTAGTTCTTGCCTGCCCTAAATTCTTAAACATTTTCCCTTATAATTTCTTCTTAAAGTTTTATACTTTTAGGCTTTCTTATTTAGGTTCATAGATCCCTTTAAGTGATTTTTATGTATGGAAATAAAAGGTTGAGGTTAATTATTTTTATGTGGTTACCAGGTGTTCTAGAGTCAGTCATTTGCTGAAAACACTATCTCTTCCTCGGCTCTTGAATTGAGTTTATATTCTATAAGATGTTAATGTTAAATAATCTTTCAAAACTCAGTGGAACATATATGTGTGGTTCTATTTCTAGATTCTCTGTTTTATTCCAATGATCTATATGTCTTTCCTTACACCAACACTGCCTTGATTACTGTAGCTTTAGAGGCATTCTTAAAATTGGGTGCTAATCATCTTCCAACACTTTTTGTTTTTGTTTTTGGCTTTTCTGGGTCCTTTGTACTCCCACATAACTTTTAAATTTCAATATCCTTTTCTTCATTTATAGCAACTATATACAGACCTGAATTTTGATATATACCTTGTGTTTTCTAATCCTGCTAAATTGAAGTACAAGTTCTAGGGGCTCCTAGAGATTTCTTAGTATTTCCTCTGTAGATGATTATTTCATCTACATATAAAGATTTTGCTTCTACTTTGCCAATCCTATCCTAATTGTGTCATTTTATTGCCAGACTATTTTCATTTAGACCTATGTTTCAAAGTCTAATGGACAGATGAAGAGTAGGTATATATGCCCTTGTTCCCCACTTTAGGGAGAAAGCATTGTATCGTCTCTATTCATAGAAGGAGTTTTTGTTGGAAGTAGGGAGTACATGTCTTTGATCTGTTGAGAAGGTTCTGTTCTAGTTCCAGTCTCCTGTTAGCTTTTACCATGAACAGCTGTAGAATTTAATCCAATACTCTTTCTCCAACTAGTGACAGGATCATATGGCTTTCTCTTTTCCTCTGTTAAAATGATGACCTTTGGGGGTGGATCTTCCAATGCTGAACCAACACTACCATCCCTATAATAAAACCACTTTCTACATACTTCCTGATCTGAATTCTAAGAGTTTGTTTTGTTAAACAAATGTCCATCTATGTTCATACTTTGTTCTTCTATTATCTTTATCCAGTTTTAGGATTAGCACGATGTTGATTTCCTAAAATGAGGGGAGAAGTGTTCCTTCTTTTTTTTGCTTTAATTGTTTGATATAATTTATTAGTTAAAATGTGTATGAGCCTGCTGTTGTCATATAGGTAGGTTTTCAAGCTAGGAATATACTTTCTTTAATAGGTGCTATTCAAATTTTTATTTCCTCCTGAATTAGTTTCATTCATTTGTCTTCCAAGGTACTTCTTAGAAGTTGTCAAATTTATTTCAAAAAAGATTTTTGTAATATGGTTTCTATATCCTTTTAAATTCTGTAAAATCTGTGGTAATGTCTCCTAGATCTTAATACTGTAATTTAAAAAATGTATAACTGATATTGTGTAACAGCAAGGAAAGGTCTAAAAGAGCAGGGGAAGTGGGAGGGGTAGGGGAAGGGAAAAAAAGGGAAAGGAAAAAATATGAGAAGAGGAAAAAAATGGAAACAAGGTCTTTGCAAATAGGGAAGGGTGGAGGGGGTGAAGGGAGGGCAAGGGAGGGGGAAAAAAATAACAACCAAGAGACTCCTGTAATGGTACAAGATCCCAATGATGAATGTAACTGTATTTTATACCTAAAATGTTCCAATAAAGTTGATGGGGAAAAAGAAAACAAAAAACAAAACAAAAAAAACCATATTTCTCTAGATGTAGACATATCACTTTGGTTCTTTTTCCCCACTCTATGAATTAATGGGACATATATTCAAACAAACTTATTAAAAAACAATTTTTAAAAAAAGAACTCCTGCAACCAACTATGACACAGATTGAATTATGGCTCATCTCCATTCTAAGTGTAATATATTTTAATAATGACACATGTTTTCTTCCCCTTTCATATTCTTTTTCCAAATATATAGGTTTTCCTTGTCTTTTAAAATTCCATCACAAGCAGTTTTCACATATTTACAATCAGTAACATAAACTTAAAGATCTTTGAAAGACACTCTGATTGAAGCATATTAGAATGCCCCTCAAGTTTTCTTTGGTTCAACATAAACAATAAGGCCAAGCTGTGTATAACTGAACCATGTCTAAGTAAGTCTGGCTCTTTCTCTGATTGTTCCTGCTTGGCAAGCCAAAGGCCCTAAAGTCAAATCAAGGCCAAGTCTTTCCAAAGTATGATGGAGCCTAAGTCTAGGCTTCTCTTAATCTCCTTCCAGACTATTAATTTTTTTCAATGTAGCCAGATGGACTTTTATATATTCTACACAGGACAGTTGGATTCAATTTTTCAAAATAAATCCAAGTTTCACCTCTCAGTGTAACAGAATATTTCCAAAGAAACGTTTTTCTAATCACTCTTGTGCATTTAAAATGTCTAAATAATTGCATTTTATTTACAAAAGGATTTCTTCATTCAGACTTTCCGTTATCATATCTATGTCTTGTGGACATTAATATATCACAACAGAGGCAGAATTATGCATGGACTATATCTCATATGTAATTAAAATTAAAGCAAAAGTCAATTAGATGAATATATTTTTCTTAAGAAACACAGGGGCAGCTGCCGAATACAAGATAAAAAATTGTAACACTGTCTCCTAAGCAAAGAGTAAATGGATGTCTTTCTTTATCTGCATTGAATTTGGCAGATGGGGGACTTGTGTGACATGCTCCATCACTTTGTTCACTGGGTTGGTCTCATAAGTTTGGTAAGCGACAAGTTGCATGCAGTTTCATATGATAACTGCAAGTTATTTCTGTTTTGTTCCTCTACTTGCAGGCCTGAAGGTTGGAATTGAGACTGGGTCTGTAAGTGAGGAACATGGAAAGCTTATGTGACTGCGTAAGGTATTTAGGGAAGGGTAGGATGACAGCAGATCTGAAATGGAGAATTTCCATCTCCTATCCAACTCTTTTTCCAGAAGACTTCATCAACATGAATTGGATGAAAATTTTTTGAACTGTGTCTAATTAAGTTGTACGGGAGATAAAAACTTCCTTCTTTGCTAAAGAGGCTAGTTTGAGCAAATCCTTAGTTACAGTTGAGAAAAACATTGTGCTTATTTAGCATCCTTACTGTATCTGTTACATTCTGAGTGAATCCCAAAGTATAAATAAATTATATAACAAAATAAAAAATACATAATTGAAAACAGGGAGAAAGATCTTTTGCAAATGGGAAGGTGACCAAGAGATGGTGAAAGGGGTCATGAAAAGAATTAAGATGTGTTATGTACAGGTACCAGCACCCCCATAATAAGTGTAATCCTATGGAATGCAAATGTGTAGTAATAAAACTAACAACTAAAGAAACACTAAACTAACAAACAAACAAAGTAATAGAAGTTGTAGGACTCACCAAAGTTGATTGTTTTAGTTGTCTGTAGTGTTGATTAAGCAAACTTAGATATGTTAACTGTTTCAAGGAAATTTGGATTTCAGAATCTATTTTTAATGGTAAAATGAAAGACAATGTTCCTTAATAAAATAATTTAGGAACAGAAACCAGGTAGTAGAAATATCCAGAGGGCAGAGGCCTTCTTGCCAAAACACTAAGCTACTAGGCGATATCCTCTTCAAAATGACAGAACCCCTTCATTTTTGGATTGGCACACATTCATTAAAAATAAATTACTGTTCCCATCTAGTCTGACTCATTTGATGGTAACAAGAAGTTCCTCTGGAATTACAAATAGACAGGGAGGAAGGGAGTTGAAAATGAAGGGAGGCATGGGATTGGCTCTGTGCAACTTTTCCAGAGCTCAGAACCACAAATAAAATTTTTATATATATTTAAAGTATTCTGAGTAGGAAATCATCAGGTACACCTATGCTTCACAATATTTATGGCCCTGGATTACTGCATAGATCAATACAATTTGCAGTTGTTAACAGCTGTTCCTCAATCAATCTTTTGAAACTGGCTTCAAGTGCTAAATTATTAAAGAAATAAAGGTTTGCTGTGTCCATTTTGACTGATTTCTGCCAAAATTGTGGTGGAATTCATAAAAACTTAATTAAAATGTAAATTCTTTTAGTAGTTTTTTAAAAATAAGTTTCCTCCAGTATCCTTGAAGTTTTTCCATTCTCTAAGCCCAGTATAGTTTGCATACTACAATCTATAATCAGAGAGAGGAGAAGAGGATGTAATGGAGAAAGTGTGTGTGTATATATATATATATATATATATATATATATATTCTTTCTGATATATCTATATATGATATATCTCGTATATCTATATAGAGATAACAGAGAGAGAAAGAGAGAGAGAGAGTTCTTATTTATGGTAGCAGACTCAAAATACCATAAATCAAGTTTTATTTGCTATTCTTTTGTCAAGAAGATTATCTCCATTTTTGTAAGTTGGAAAATAACATTTCTCATTCACTTCAAGAGTTCTTAAATCACTTTCTTTTCCCATGTCAATCTCTTTGGCTTTTATAGATGGACAAAATATATCTGTCTTGGGAGAATTTATATAAATTATTTTCTCAAAGTGCTTAATTCAGAAAGTAATTTTTCTAAAACAGATCTAAATATAACAATTTAAATGAACACATAAGTGTAGTACCTCAAAAGTAAATGTATAGTATTGTAACTTTATAGGTACAACTACCTTAATTGTTCTTATGGGAAATTTTAAACTAGATTTAAAGCAAGATTTCCCCTGAGTAGTTGTATTTTATTCTCTCTGTCATATTTTAAGGGAAAAATTTTATGAATGATAAGCCAATAGAGGTTTACCAATTTTGACGGTATATTTTTTCTTCATAGATGAATTAGGAAAAGAATTATTTACTTGGATTATTTATTTTTTTGCAACATGATATATTTTTCTCCAAGAGAGACCATACAGGAAAAACTACAAAAATATGCTTGAATGGAAATTCATTTGTGTTATCTGTGGAAAAAAGTGGAACACATGTACAAACTATCTTCTAAATGCAATTGTATCCAAATATTTTTTGTGCCCTGTTCTGAGTTTGACAAATATTTCAGTTTGATAGAATTACCATTAAATCTTGTGGCATGTGATAGTAAATACAAGCTGTCCAGGGAAGCTGAGAAGAAATCAGAGCCAAGTTTTAATTTATAAAAGAAATATCCTTATTTAACTTTGGATCCAGCCTAATTTTACTATAGTAAGCCAAAATTTCCTCCCAAGGAATTTCTAGGATACAACATACCTGATAATTTGTAATGTGATTGCATGTCTATATGTACAGATGCCATTTCACAAAGCGTTGCTGTTACTCCCTTGTTAGGGATTTTGAATGGACTCAAGGAAGTGTGTTCTTTCAGATATGTTTCTGGCTGCTTAGAGTTTTCTAGTGATAATATTTTAAGTGAATATCACTAAGCCAAGGCCCAGCCCTCTACTCAAGAAACTAAATATGGAGAATTTAAAAATTCTAAAAAATTTTTAATTTTTTTAAAAGTTAAAAATATTTAGAATTTACAAATTTAGAAACTATTACCTCTTGAAATAATAAGTATTTTAGGCCCTGGTTTATGTGAACCCAACTCATAAGGCACTCCAGACTTCTTCTGATAAACATAGTCATACCTTACAGTGTTTATGCTAAAGCTTCCTATACCTGTAATGCTTTGTCTTCACATTTTGCTTCTTTCAGTTTTGCCTAGAAGGCCAGCATCAGAGAAGCCTTCACTGGCCCTCTATCCAGAATTGCTTCTCCCTGGCGCTTTCTGCACTTTTGACTTTTTTCCATCACCTTAAAGTAGTTAATGATACCTGAAAGACTACTATTCATTTAATTCCACATCCAGTTGTCTTCTTTCTGCCACAACTATGTAAATCAAGAGTACAGCCTTTTGCATTGTTCCTCTCAGGAGTGAGACTAGCAATAGTCTGGTGCTCAGTATATTTACAGGCAAAAAAAAAAAAAAAAAATAGGAGGCAACAATGCAGAATCTTTTAATTCCCCTGATTTAATCCATAAAAAGAGAGTAGCAATTAAGATAACAAAATACAAACCTCCACACATCTGTAATACAAGTAAGATAAAATGAGATCTGCTGGAAGCATCAAATTTTCAGCAGTCATGCATAATAGCAGCAGTTCTAGGAAACAGAAAGAAAGAAGGCAAAGGGACTTTTATCATCCCCCAAAATCAGAAAACCCAGACATTGCCATCAGACACTTGCTCCTATACAGAAGACTACTCAATATGAAAAGTGTAATAAGCCAATATGAAAATATTAAAATTGGGAGGAGGTGCTGAAATCTCCAGTGTATGTAAGGGTACAAAGATCACAGTAGCTGAACCCAATCAGGAAGATCAGAGTAGCTGAACCCAATCCACACTGGTAAATAATCAAAGCTCCATTTGGTACAAAGTCCTACTGAGGAGAAAATCATTCCAAACTGCTAGAAGAGACATTAGAAACAATTAAAGATGAGGTCCACATGAAAGTAGAAGAGGGAATCAATATAGGTTACATTCAAAAAGGTTGATCTAATAACAGAAAAAAACAACTGTTGAATTATGCATCAGAGTGGCTATACTACCCCGTTGCTTTCCTAAGAACAAAGAGAAAATAATTGTTAGGTAAGGACAATATGGGGTTGCAATTTGTATCACATATGAAGTTATTACCATAAAGAAACAGTATTACATAAAAGACAATATGTACAAACAGTCAAAATTTGTCAGAAAGACATTTGTAGAAAATAAAAGAAAACTATAGTTTTAAGTTTCAAAGGATGTGGAGCAATTAAGACAATTATGATATGAAATAAGAAAATAAATAAGAAGCAGAAAAAATTTAATAATGGCATGATTAGAGTAAAATCAGATTTGAAAGAGTATATCACAGAAGTAAGGAGAAAAGAAAAAAATTCTTTTCAGCAGAAGGAACATAAATATGAGTCCATGTCATGAGTAATCCTATAGGAGAAGAAAAGGATTAGGAGGACAATTCTAAAATAAAAAATGGGGAGGAGATAAATTTTTAAAAATACTTTCTCAAAATTGTAATCCCCAAAGATGATGTTATCAACACTAATCTAGGCTCCCTAGAGGGAGGGCAATATGACTCTTCACATACACACAACCTCTGAGAAAAGCAATAGACTGACAGTGCTGATGAAACAGTTAATTCTGTACAACGTAAGCATCTTCAGAGCATTGGCTAAGTGGAAACTATGATCCTAAAAAAGACTCAGCAGGTCACATCAGCTGGGACCTGTGAGCTCTGGGGATAAAGAACAGCCACATGCACATGTGCAGAGCCTGATGGGTCTCTCTCCTCCCTGACCCTGGTCTTCACTAGACAGGCAGGGTGAACAATAACATAGCTGAGAGCAAAACATACAAACAAGCACAAACAAACCAGAAATGAAGAGAGAAGCGTTGGACAGAGAAAGCTATGGAGTCCTTGGAAGAAGCATGGCCCAAGAGCCTAAGGCTGAGACCTTCTGAAAAGAGTCACAGAAGCACTCCACCATCCATAGTTCTGAGAAAACTAGAAGTTCTTGCACATACAGACTAAAGACAGCAGGATTTCCAAGCCAACCTGGAATATTTTTCGTCACTAACAGAATAGGATAATTGCCCTCTTTTTTTTCTTCTATATATATATAATTGAATTAGATTTTTGATGTTTCTTCTATGAGGATCAATGTTATATTTTCAGTTATTGTTACATCAATGGTTGCTTCTTAGAGATATCTAACTTTGATTGCTAGTTCAACACTTGAATGCACTCCTGTTTATATTCCTTTCCTTCTCTGCTTGCTTTACTTCCCCTCACACACCGTCTTCTATTTCTTCCATTAATCTGCATGTGATTACTATATAAATTTTCAGGCCTTTTTATTTTACTGTTCTCCTTGTCTTTTTCTGGGTTAGCAAAATAATAAAATCTTTTTAAACAAATTCTTAATTGTGTGATAATATATGGTTAACTTCTTTTGTTTTTTCTCCCTTTCATCTTTCCTTCTTTTTAGCTAAGCCCTTGAGACCAGGGAATCTCTGATCTATTTTTTTTCCCCCATTAAGTTTCTTGGTACATTTTAGGTATAAAATACATTTACATACATCATTGGTATCTTGTAAAATTACATAAGTATCTTGGTTGTTATTTTTTTCCCCTTCACCTGCCCTCCCTTCACCCCCTCCACCCTTCCCTATTTGCAAAGACTTTGCATTTATTTCCTTTTCTCATATTTTTTCTCTTCTTCCCTTTCCCCTACCTCTCCCACTTCCCCTGCTCAATTAGACCTTTACTTTCTATTACACAATATCAATTATACATTTTGAAAATTACAATATCAAGACCTAGGAGACATTACCACAGATTTTACAGAATTTAAAAGGATATAGAAGGCATATTACAAAAATCTGTTTTGAAATAAATTTGACAACTTCTAAGTAGCTTGGAAGACAATGAAACTAACTCTGGAGGAAATATAAAATTTGAATAGCACCTGTTAAAGAAAGTATATTCCTAGCTTGAAAACCTACCTATATGACAACAACAAGCTTGTATACATTTTAACTGATAAATTATATCAAACATTTAAAGCAGAAGAACAAAGGAACACTTCTCCCCTCAGTTTAGGAAATCAACATTATGCTAATCCTAAAAGTGGATAAAGATAATAGAAGAAAAAAGTATGAACATAGATAGAAATTCATTTAACAAAACAAACTATTAGAAGTCAGATCTGGCAATGTGTAGAAAGTGGGCTTATTATAGGGATGGCAAAGTTGGTTCACCATTGGAAGATCCACCCCCAAAAGTCATCATTTTAACAGAGGAAAGGAAAAAGCCATATAATCCTGTCACTAGTTGGAGAAAATGTATAGAACTTAATTCTACAGCTGTTCATGGTAAAAGCTATCAGGAGACTAGAAGTAGAACAGAACCTTCTCAACAGATTTTAAGACATGTACTCCATACTTACAGCAAAAATGCCTTATATGAATGGAGAAGATATAATGCTTTCTCCCTAAGGTGGGGAACAAGGGCAGATATGCCTACTTTTCATCTGTCTATTAAACTTTGAAACATAGGCCTAAACGAAAATAGTCTGGCAATAAAATGACACAATTAGGATAGGATTGGCAAGGTAGAAGCAAAATCTTTATATGTAGATGAAATGATCATCTACAAAGAAAATTCTAAGAAATCTCTAGAAGCCCCTAGAGCTTATATTTTAATTTAGCAGGATTGGAAAACACAAGATATATATAAAAATTCTGTTATATGTATATTTGCTATAAATGAAGAATTGGATATTGAAATTTAAGTTATGTAGGAGTACAAAGGACCTAGAAAGGTAAAAAGAAAAAGAAAAAAAAAACAGTGTTGGAAGACGTTTAGTACCTAATTTTAAGACTTCTTCTAAAGCTACAGTAATCAAGGCAGTGTTGGTGTAAGAAAAGACATATAGATCATTGGAATAAAACAGAGAATCTAGAAATAGAACCACACATATATGGTCCACTGAGTTTTAAAAGATTATTTAACATTAGCATTTTATAGAATATAAACTCAATTCAAGAGCCGAGGAAAAGATAGTGTTTTCAGCAAATGACTCTAGAACACCTGGTATCTGTATATATAAAAAAAACTCAACCCTTTATTTCCATACATTAAAATCACTTGAAAGGATCTATGAACCTAAATATGAAAGACCAAAAGTATAAAACTTTAAGAAGAAATTATAAGGGAAAATGTTTAAGAATTTAGGGTAGGCAAGAACTACCTAGGATAAAAAAAACATGATGTATAAAAGAAAAAAAATTTGATAAATGAGATTCCATCCAAATTTAGGACTTTAAATGACATCATTAAAATGAAAAGTAGTCCTTAAAGAGACCATATTTACAATTCATATAACCTATGACCAGAATATATAAAGAAATCTTACAGCTCATTAATAGACAACCCAATTAAAAAGTAGACATAAGAAGATGATAAATAGCCAGTACAGCACAAGGAAAGGTGTGCAACTCTAGAATTAGAAAAATACTAATCAGTACAATAACAAGATTGAATTATACACTCATTAGGGAGATGAAGTTAAAAGATTTAAAAGCCTTGTCATGACTTTTTCTTTTTGTTGGATTCTCCCCCTTTGCGTTTAATTTGTCACTCCCAATGGATTCATTCTGCTGGGTTTCCTGGGGTTGTGATTTTCATTGTATTTTCCTAGGATTTTGTCTAAAGTTTTTTGGAGTGCGAGTTTGGTATTCATGAAGTTCCTGAGGTGCTCTTTGTCATGAAAGTATCTTATTTCTCCATCAATTTTGAAAGATAGTTTTGCAGTGTACATCAATCTGGGTTGGAGGCTGTTTTCCTTTAGGGCTTGAAATACATCACTCCAAGCTCTTCTTGCCTTGAGGGTTTGGATTGGGAAGTCTGCTGTGATTCTGATGGGCTTTCCTTTATATGTGATTTATTTCTTTTCTCTCACTGCTTATAGAATTTTGTTCTTCTGTTGGATTTATGGAATCCTAACTACTATATGCCTATGTGTTGATTTTTTTTTGATTAAGGCTAGCTAGAATCCTATATGCCTCACTTACCTGTATGTCAAGTTCTTTTCTCCTGCTTGGGAAGTTTTCTGCCATCATTTCTGTGAACAGTTTTTTTATGTCATCTGTACTCTCTCCTGTTTCTTCATTGACTCCAATCAGTCTTATGTTATTCTTCTTTGCATCATCTAGCAGCTGCTGGATTGATTTCTCATGTTCCCTTACAATTTTAAAGCAATCTTTCTTTTCCTGGTCACTAATTGCAATCTTTTCTTCTATATCTGAAATTCTATCCTCACATTGGTTCATTCTGCTGCACAGACTTTCGATGGAGTTTTTAATCCCCTGGAAATCTGTTTGTATCTGTTTTATGAATTCCATTTGTTTCCTATGTTGGTATTCCATCATGTTCTTCAGCTCCTCTATTTTTTTTATCTGTGTCCTCTCTAGATTTATTAATCATTTCTTGTAGTATGAGCATAATCTTTGCTGTTATCTGAGTAATTATTTCTGATTGATTTCATTTTTCCCAGATCCTCTTTTGTTGCCAGTTCAGAGAGTCCAGGTGGTTGAGTAACAGACTGTTAGATCTTGTTTCCCTTTGGGGTTTCTGTAGGTGATGTGGAAGTCTGTTTTTGAGGCTTGTTTACATGTCTTCTCATTTCCACGGGGGTGGGGGGGTGCTTCTGGAGCCCTTGAAGCACACTTTCTCTGCCCTAGGAGCATGGAATGGTGGTGGGGGAGCTTCCTTCTGGGTGCTGGGACTGGCTCACCTTTGTCCTAGGAGCGTGGAATGGCAGCGGGGGAGCCTCCTTCAGGGTGCTGGGACCAGCTCACCTTCTTCATACTAGGAGTGTGGAATGGTGGTGGGGGAGCTTCCTTCTAGGTGCTCTGGTTAACTTCTTTATAGTGATGTTACTTATATTTGCACTTTCTTCTTCAAGCAGCATGAGAACTCCTCCGTAACACGTAACAGTCAAAATTTCAAAATTCAGAAGAAAAAAGAATATTAATAGCTATTAGAGAGAAGCACTAAACCACTTATAAGGGCAAAAACTACCAAAATATCATCAGATTTCTAAATCTTAAAGACCAGAAGAGATGAGTATGTTTTTTAAGCACTGAAAGAAAATAATTGCCAATCTAGATTGCTATATTCTACAAGGCTCACTTTCAAAATTCAAGGAGAAATTTTAAAAAACCTGAATGATAATTATGAACTAAAAGAATTAATGACATTCTCACATTGCAGAATATCCTTACGTCAGTCCTAAACATTGATGAAGAAGACAATAACCACAAGACACAAGAAAAGAATGAACCTCATTAGAAGGTAGAAAAATGAAAGAGAAACAAATATAAAAAAAAATGGAATGTCAGAAATTATACATATCTTTCTATAATAATACCCAATCTAAATTCTTAATTCCCCCTTAATAATTCCTTCAATAATTCTTAACTTAATTCTCCCATCAAAAAACACAAGTTGACAGATTGGATAAAACAAACACCACTCATGTATGTGCTGTCTGCCAGAATCGCACCTCACCTGCAACGACATAAACAGAGTGAAAATGAAAGGATGGGAAATAATACTAGAAGTAGCTGGAGTCCAATAGCAAGCAGGAATGGATATTTGATTTCTGAAGAAGTTGATTTCCTACAAAAATGAGTTAGAAAAAAAATGGGTTAGAAGAGACAAGGTCACTACATTTCAGATGTCAGTACATTTCAGTACTCTAAGATGAGGTAACAATTATAAATATATATACACAAAATATTGGCAAAATCAATGTATAAAACAAACACTACTTAAAAAAAATGGATAGGTCCCAATACAGTCATATGGAGGACTTCAATACCCTGCTGTCACAAATAGAAGGGTTAATCTGGCCAAAATTTAATAAAGAAACATCAGAATTAAAGTATATAATAGATCAAATGGATTTAACAGATATCTACAAAGTGTTTGACCTTACAATAGAATACACATTCTTTTCAACAGACTACAGAATAGTCCCTAAACATACTATAACTTAAGCCATAAGCAAGTTTCAATAAGTACAAAAGAACTGAAAAAATTTTATATCAGATTCTAATGGAATGAAACTAGTAATCAATAGAAAAAGAAACCACATAAATTATGCAAACATGGAGAGTGGAAAATATATTCTTGATCAACAAGCTATTGAAAAAATGAAGGGAAAATGTTTTTAAATTCTTAGAATCAAATGAAAATGGAAATAAAACAAATCAGAATATGTCAGACACAAAGCAATTTTAAGAAAGAAATTCATCACTGTGAGTGGATAAATTACAAAACATAGTGGTCTGAAATAAATAAGCTAATGATACATTTCAAGTTCCTAAGAAAACCAAGAGGATAATAACATTAAAACAAAAAATATACAAATTTCAGTGAATTAAATTGCTGGTTCCTTAAAAAGGTAAGATTGATAAATGCTTAGCCAAAACTTAGCAAAAAAGGGACATGGCCCAATTTAATAAAATTAGAGGAGAAAAATAAAAAATTTCAAAAAATACCACTGAACTCTGAGAACTACATATATTTTCAAAACTTATTTTCCTATAAATCAGAGAATCCAGAAAACTAGGTAAATTTCTAGAGATATATTGGCTATCAAATTGAACAAAAAGTTTAAAACACCTTGATACATTGATAACAAATGATGAAGTTGATGCAGTTACAAAAACTCTTATCAACTAAGATTTATTGCTAAATATTAACAGACTTTTATAAAAGAATGAGGACCAGAGCTTCTAAAATTTTTCATGATATAAAAGGAAAGAAAAACATCCAAAGTCATCTATGAAGCCAGCATTATTCTGATACCAAAACTGGATAAAGACAACAAAAATAGGCGAAGTATAGACTGACAACCTTGATGAACACAGGTACAAAGGTCCTTGATAAAATTCTTGAAAACAGAATTCAATAACACATTTAAATAATCATAAACCATGATCAAATTGATTTCATACTACTGGAGCAAGGAAGCTTCAATGTGTGCAAATCAATAATTGTAATACACCACATAAATTGAATCAAGGATAAAATGCACATCATCATCTATTCAGATGAAATAAAGCATTTGACAAAATCTGACATCCTTTCATCATTAAAATAAACCTTGTCAAAAGTTAGTATTGAGGAATCCGACCTTAAACTGAGAAAAATCATATATCACAAATCCACAGTAAATATCATACTAAATGGAAAAAGAATTGAAACCACATGGAATAATAAAATAATCTTAAAAGAAGAAGAACAAAGATAAAGAGTTAATAGTAATCAAGAAAGTATGTATTGGCATAACTATGGACAAATAGCTTTTCAAGGTAGAAAGTGCAGAAATATGCACTGATATATATTGCCATTTGACTTATGAACAATGGGGCAACTGCAAATCAGTGGAGAAAAGATACTATTTACAACAACTAGAACTGTTAAAATTGGATGTGCACAAAAAAACTCATGAACTTTAATATACATTTTGCATCCCCCCAAATCAACTCATCTAAATGTAAACCTAAAAATCTAAAATACAAGACTTCCACAAGACATAGACAATCTTTCTGATTAGATGTTAGGCAGAATTACTTAAATATGATACTAAACTTAACCTAGAAAAGAAAAACATTGATTAGTTTGACTCTATAAATATTAAACATTTATCTTATTTTAAGTGTACTATTGCAGTAATGAAAAGACAAGCCATCTGATGTAAGAATTTTTGTGGAATGTATATCTGATAAAGCACATGTGTCCAGAATATTATGTAAAAATCCCTCAAACAGTATAATAAAACAAAGACCCCAATTAGATATGGGTAAAATATATGAATGCACACTTTAGTAAAGAATGTGTAAAGATATCAAGTAAGCAAATGAGAAAATATTCGGCACAATTACTCATTAAGGAAATGTAAGTCAAATCATATTTAGATATTATTATACAGCTATCAAAGCATTTAACATTAAATGGATAGACCACACAAAATGTCAGAAAGATTGTGAAGAACTGGAACTCTCACACATAGATGATTAGAATGAAAAATGATATACAACTTTAGAACCAGTTTGGCTAGTTAAAAATATTCCTACTGTATGATCCAGAAATGCTACTCCTTCATATATACTTAAGGAAAGAAGTGTATAAGTATAAAAAGGCTATTATGTATATGTCCACACAATTTTCTAAGTAATGACCCCAAACTAGTAAAACCAAAATACCTAGTAAGTAGATAAACATACTGGGGCATAGCTAAACAATGGACAAATAAACAGAGGTAAATAACAATTAATTACTGGTACATGCAATAACATGGCTAGATCTCACAATAATTAAACTGAATAAAAATAATATAATAATTATCTCAAAAAATGCCTAGAAATGGGAATGTATAGGAGTTAGAAGATATAACAAAGATGCACAAGAAAACTTTTGGGAATGATGGCCAGGTTCATTACTGACTACATCCCTGCTAACAATCCTTTTCTGTTGTTATATATTTGGAAGAGGTAAAACACTCAGCTTCTACATTACTTAGGAGTAGATGTATTCAATAACAAGCACATAAAAATTCCTAAAAATTTAACAGTGTGCTCTTGCAACCAGCTTCACCAAACTATTGCAACTGATCCAATAAGAAGTACTAGGCCCAGATTGTTTCAGAGAAGAATTCTAATGAATTTCAAAGATCTCAAATTTCAAAATTTCTCAATGTTAATGAAATTTTCCAAAGAATTGAAAATGAAGGAAAACTCAAATTCTTTAAATTATTTTTATAAAACTAATTTAATGCTGATAAATAATTCAGATAGGGATAGTTCAAGAATTAATTTCAAAACTAGTATCATTTTTGAGTATTGATACTCAATAGTGATGAGTGAGGCGGCCACATCTATAATTTGCCTATTGTGAATTGTGCTGCTATAAACATAGGTATGGAGCTGGGATTTAGCTCAGTGGTGCCACTGCCTGCCTCTCCAGCACAAGGTCAGGAGTTCTATCACTATTACCGGTACCAAAACAAACAAACAAACAAACAAGCAAAATAGGTATGTATGTATCACTGTTCTACTGGTATGACTTTAACCCTCTTGCAAAAATACTTAAAAGAGGTATAGCTGGATCAAATAGAATTACTATTTTTTTGGGGGGGGGACTGTTTATACTGATTTCCATAATTACTAAACTAGTTTACATCCACATCAATAATATGGAATGGTTTCATTTAACCCCCACAACCTCTCCAGTCTTTATTCTTTGAGTCATTGATGATAGCCATTCTTACTGGACTAGGATGAAATTTCAGTGTTGTTTTGATTTACACTTCTGTAAAGAACAAATGCTGAACATTTTTTTAGGTACTCAGTGGCCATTTATATGTCTTCTTCTTCTTTTGAAAAATTTCTATCACCCTTTTCCATTGGGTTTTTGTTTTGAGGGGTCAGTTTCTCTAGTTCTTCATACATTTAAAATATTAATTCACTGTTGGAGGATCAGTTGTTAAAAAAAATTTCCATTCTGTGTGTTGTCTTTACATTCTACTGATTGTTTCCTTTCCTGCGCAAAAGTTTTGCAATTAAATATAACCCAATTTGTTGATTCTACATATTATTACTTGTCTGAATGGAGTTCTGTTCAGAAAGGCTATGATTGTGCCTATATCTTCAAGAGTTTTACCCTTTTTATCTACCAGTAGATTCAGTATTTGTTTTAATATTTATGCATTTATTGTATGTATGTATGTATGTATTTGACATACTTTGATCTGGTTTCACTACAGAATAACAGAAGTCCAGATGTATTTTCTGCATGTGGATACCCAATTTTCCTAGCACTGTTTGTTGAAGAGGCTATTTTTTCTCTAGTGTTTGATTTGAGTCCCTTTGTTGAAGATCAGATACTTAAGGTTTCATGGGGCTGTTTCTGTGTATTCTATTTCACTGATTTATATTTCTAGTTTTGTGCCACTACAATCCTATTTTTATTACTTTAGCTTTGTAGTATAATTTGAAATCTGGGAGTGTGATGCTTCCTCTTTCTTTGCTCTTTTTGCTCAGAGTTTGACTATTCTGTGTCTCTTCTGGTTCCATGTAAATTTTTGGAGGGCTTTCTTTTTTTGTTAGTTCTGTGATAAATGTTGGTAATTTCCTTGGCATTATATTAAATATTTGTATCTTTTTTTGTAATATGACCATATGGACGACATTAATTCTTCCTATCAAAACACAAAAGGAGAGGCCACGGGTGGAAGTGTAGACATAGGTTTCCATTCCATGCAGTCTGTTGAAGCCAGTGATGGTGAGGAGGCAGGTGGTGGTGGAGAGGTGTGCTCCAAGATCTTACTGCTATTGATGGCTGCCACTGCAGCCCACAGATATAGCTAGCATTTTTATGTCAGCTTTGTTTGAGCATAGGGTAGTAGCCCATGGCTTCAGTGACTACTAGCAATTGCAGAATTTAGTGACATTTGGAAACTTCCCATGTATGATTACCTATAGTCACTCACATATCTATACACATATCTATTCACTCACATATCTACACAACTTTCTAAAGTTGAACTCTACAAATTCTCATAAATGACAGGGATCACAAACTCAGAGTGTAAGCAGTGCCATCATTTGAAGAAACAGCAGCAAATACAAGTGCAGTACTCGAAGCTCCAATAAAGCATGAACATGTCTAATAGTCAAAGCAGTTCTTAAGAATTCTTAAGGGAATCCTTAAGGGAATGTGGTTCAAAATACACTCAGAATAATTTCATCACTGGAGTCAGAACAATAAGTGAATTCTGCCTTAAATTCATTGATCTAGAACAGCTTTGAAAAACCAGACAATGAAGTCCCCATGAAGAGACAGAGTCATTTACTGTCTACCTGAAATAAAATTTGGAGGCAAAATTTGGAAGTTTGGGAAAGTTCTGAAGCTCTTGCCCAAGAGAAAAAATGCAAACAAATAAAATGAAAAAATTGGCTGTTTAGAAAGCAAAAATAATATTAAAAGAATATAGATTTCTTTCTTTTTTTAAATTAAATTTATTGGTACATTTTAGGTATAAAATATGATGACATTCATTCTTGAGAAACACCAAGCCATGCTCCAGCATGGTATCAGTGTTCTTTAAGGGACCAGGAAAATCGATGATGGTTGCCATTTCCATCAATGGTTTAAACTGCTTCTTTAAATTTCTTTTATGGATTCCAAAGCCATACATTCATTATCTGAAACATGTAATCAGGGTATGCTAACATTGGACATCAGTAAATCTGCTCAAATACCAGATCCTACTCATTCATATGGATTTTCAAATATCACTATATTTGTTTACAATTAGTGGTGTTTCTTTTTTTTTTTTTTTCTAATGAATGCAGGACTCTTGGTACCATGGAGTCATGGGATTTCTTCATCCTGAACCAATAAAATCTCTTCTATGGGCATACTGTATTTAGCAGGATCACACACTTCTGAAGGATCAATATTTCTTTCTTTCTTTCTTTCTTTTTTTTTTGCTTAAATTCTTTCATTGGTACATTTTAGATATACTTGCATTTGCATTTATCATTGGGTCCTTGTACCTGTACATGATGTATCTTGGTTCTTATTTTTTCCCCATTCCCTGTGTAAAGTCATTACATAGACTTTGTTTCCATTTTTTTTCTTTCTCATAATTTTTCCTTTCCCTTCTTTCCTTTCCCCCTCCCCTCCCACTTCCCCTATCCCTTTGGACCTTTTCTTCCTATTTCAAATTATCAATTATTCATTTTAATCCTTATTTACGCTTTCAGTTTCTAACACTAGAGAAACTATTCGGAATTTAAACACGTGTGTCCTATTTATTTCACTTAAGAGTATGCCCTCAATATGCATCCATCTAGCTATAAATGTCTCACAGGATCAATATTTCTTTTTACCATAAATGAACTTTGTCCGAGTACTCATGCCAAAGGGATGTCATTTTAAAAGTATGTAATGGAAAATCATGATCCTAGTACCAATATTATATTTTTCCAGGGTACTGAAGCAGTCTTGGGAGTGGCAATAGTGGCCACTTGCATGGGCCTTACATAACAGGAAATCCACTGTATGAGAGCCTTGGCTCTTTGGGTGTGAGCATATTATTAGGCATGTCTCAGCATTCCTTCTCTACACTAACACAGAAGTACTCTCAGGACAATCCATCCAATTAGCAAAAGTACAATGGCTTCCTGAACAGGAGAGCAAGTAAGAGCAATTCACGATGTTAAAGCCATAGATCTGGGATAGGTAGTTTTAAGGCAGAAGTAGATTTCAAGGGATGAGTCATTACAAGATCATATTTGGGGAAACAAAATTTTGACTAAATGCTACAAGAAATTCAAGAAGTGAAAACTGAAGAACTAGAGATCTTTATGCTTAAACATGGAGAAAATATTATTGACACTTCAGGAGCTGAAGTAGATAGGCTTGAGAAGGAATTTAGAAGACAAAATCCTGAGGTTTGGTATGTAGGTTTGCAGACGTTAATCTTGATGGATTGAATACTCTCAGTGGGGTTTTGGGAAAATGTTTGTTGAGCTTCTCTACAAAGCAATCTCCTCCTTTGCTAACTGAAGGAGGTAGAGCCATTCAGAAGCCATTTTTTTCAAGATGGAAGAAGTGTTTTATGTAAAGAGCACTTGAACAGGTTACAGAATTAAATCTACTTTCTTCTTATCATGTTTTGTACCATAATAAGGAAAATGTTGGTTACTTATATTATTCATAATTTCTCATTTCATCCTGTTAGTGTGTATTGTCACATTTCTTTTTTTCACATTGGTAAATGACATCCATGAGATTCTTACTTTATTTTATTTTGTTTCACTCCATAAGTATCCATCAATCTTCGATATTCTCTATAAATGTTGATGTGTGGTTTTTAAACAGTCATTCAGTTTGAAATTATAATTTGGACATTATTTCTACATAACTTGTGATTTTGACCTGAGCATTGACAGTCACACTCTTCTAACCTTGTTGTGCACAGATGTTTATTCCAGAAGTGACTTAGTAACTGAATCAAATGAAGACTTTTTAGTACTGTCTTAGTACCCACAGGCAAAAGCTGACTTGGTTATGATGTAAAATCTTTTAAATTATTTGTGGTGTTCTGTTTGCAATATCTTGTTGAAGACCTTTGCATCTATGTTCATTAGGGAAGTCAGTCAGCAGTTTTCTTATTTTATAAGAGTAATTTATAAGAGTACTGAACAGTCTTCATAATAAATAGATACAAAGGGAAAGGAGGAAGTCTAACCACTTTTATTGCCAGATGACATGAGATAACCTGAAAAAACTCCATCAGAAGACTCTTGGAACTAATAAAACTTTCATGAAACTGGCAGGATAAAAAATCGGCACCCAAAAGTCAATAGTATCCAGTATATCCGCAACAGACTAAGAATTCAGGAAAACAATTTCATTTATGATAGCGTCAAAAGAATTGATATGTAGACATTAATAAAAAAAATTAATGAACTCTATAATATATTCTGAAAAAAGAAATTGAAGAGGACACTATAAAATAAAAAGACAGCCCCTGTTTTACATTTTTTTTATTCATAGATGTTTGTAATACATAATACATAATGTAATATATTCAGGTGCTATGTTACACATACATATTGATCATTTTTACTTCATCTTTTGCTCACCTCCCTCTTTTGTATATATATAAAAAAACACAGTTCAAATTTACATAAGTAGTGCCTCTTTTTAAATAAATTTAAAATAAGATGCTGTCCTTTCAATAAGATTATAATATTTCTAGTTCATGTTACAGAATATTAAAATGCTTATAAATGTATTATCTCCCAGTAAAGAGACATTATGGCATTATAGTCAGTTTAACAAAAGGTCATAAAACTGGCTCATGGAAATGTCTAGTATCTAATTTTTTAATATTAGAAAAATTAAAACAAATAAGGAAAAATATGAAAGAACAATAAATTTTACAAAACACCAAAAACTATGATCAGTTATTTTGTTGAGTTCTTTTCCAGTTTTTAGTATCTTGGTAATGCTGGCTTTAAAAATAAGTCTTGTAGCATTTTTTTCTTTTCAATTATGTGTAAGAGTTTGATGAGTACTGGGTTCAGTTGAGGTCTGAAGTTCTGGCAAATTTTAGCAGTGAATCCATTAGGTTCTGGGCTTTTCTTTGTTGGTAGTATTGTATTTCTATCTCAGTTACATTATCTGTTATTGATCTATTCAGGTTTTTACATCTTCTTAGTTTAATTTTAATAATCCATATCTGTCTTGTAATTTATTCTTTTCTTCTAGAATCTCCAATTTATTGAAATATATGGCTTGAAAAATTTCTTATACTCCTCAGATTTCAGCAGTGTACATTGTGATTTTATCATTTTCATTTCTAACTTAATTAATATGTCTTTACTTTGCTTATTTTGGTAAGTTTGACTATGAGTTTACAATTTTATTTGTCCTTTGCAAAGAAGGGCTTTGTCATTTATGTATTGCATTGTTTTTTCAGTTTTAATTGCATTGCTTTTGTTCTGATCTGTATAGTTTAATTTTTTCTACAAATTTTTAATTCATAATGTATAAGTTTTCAATGAGCTCAAAGGGGATCTAAATAAACATATAAAGTATTTAATTAATAAGATGATAATGATCTTAAAGAAGATGCAAGCAGTAAATTGAATTAAGAAGCAATGCGAATATATATGAACATTTTAGTAAAGAAACAGAATAGAAAGAAAAAGTGTAAACAAAGCTTTTGCTAATAAAGAGGGGAAGAAGGGTTGAATGGGGGGGGGAATGAGAGAAAAAAATAATCAATATGTATGTACAGGTACAAATTCCCTATGATGGATGTGATCATTATGTATATCCAAAAATTACCAATAAAATTGATTTTAAAAAAAGAAATAGAAATTGTGAATAGGAATCAAGTAGAAATCCTGGATATGAAAAATTCAATTGAAAGTATTGCAAGAGGCCTGTCCAATCTAAGGGGAGATTGTCAGACCATGAAGACAAGGTTGATATAGTAGATAATGTAATGATACCCTAAAAAACAGACACCATGAAAGCCAAACCAACATCTGCTAGACAACTTTGAAAATCTCCTAATAATTATAAGTTAAGTAAAGATTAGAAGATGACACCAAAAGTATAAAAACTTCATTACAGAAATCAAAGCAAAAACAAATTTCAAATCTAAGGAAGAAAATGGATATTCAAGTAAATGAGGCATTTAGAATCACTAATAGGCTGAGGAGCTGTGCCTCTTGGGCTGCCATACCACCATGCCGAGTGCCAAGGAGCAGAGAACCCCCTCCCCCAGCACTGGGGAACTGAGCCACGTGGGTGCCAGCAGCACACCCCCTCGCCCCCTCATTGAAATGAGAAGATACTTAAACAAGTCTCAAAACCAAACTTCCAGATCACCTAAACCAACCCCAAAGGAAAACGAGCTGGAACAATCTGATACTCAACCACCTGGACTCCCTGAACTGGCAACAAAAGAGGATCTGGAAAAAAATGAAATCAGAAACAATTTCTCAGATAACAGCAGAGATTGTGCTCATAGTGCAAGACGTGATTAATAAATCTAGACAGGAGCTGAGGAACATGATGGAATCCCAACATAGGAAACAAATGGAATCCACAAAACAGATGCAAACAGATTTCCAGGAGATTAAAAACTCCATCAAAAGTTTACACAGCAGAATTAGCCAATGTGAGGACAGAATTTCAGATATAGAAGATAAGATTGCAATTAGTGACCAGGAAAAGAAAAATTTCTTTAAAATAGTAAGAGATCATGAGAAATCAATCCAGCAGCTGCAAAGAATAACAGAAGAATAACATAAGACTGATCAGAGTCAATGAAAAACACAGGAGAGAATGCAGATGACAGAATCCCTAATAGGCACTACCAGGAAAGAAACCTCTCCATGACACATCAGATCCAAAATCTCAGAAATTCATCACAAAAAGAAAATACTAAAATCTGTAGAGAAAAACATCAAGTAACTGATAAGGCAATCTTATCCGAATAACAGAAAATTTCTAAACACCAACTTTGAAGATCAAGTTTTTGGAGTAGTTTTGGAAGCCCTAAATGAAAAACAATTGCTAATCCAAATTATTATATCCTGTAAAATTATCCTTCAAATTTGATAATATAAAAACTTTCCACAATGAAGAAAACTAAAAATTCCTGACCACCAAAACAACATTTCAGAGTCCTCAAAGGATGCCTAGCCAGAAGATGAGGCAAATATTGTCAGAGTCCTGTGTGAAGAATATTTCCAATTGGGAAAATAGTAAAACAAGAAGAAAAAAGATGAAGAAATCAATAGTGTAAAAATAATATAATAAAAGGTTTCAGTTCCATAGTAAACTTCAATGTAAATAGTCTTAACCCCTCAACAAAAGACATGAATTGTTAGATTGGTTAAAAAAAAATCTCCCTCATGCTGGGGATTTAGCTCAGTGTTTCCACCATCTGCCTCACAAGTGCAAGGTCCGCAGATTGATCCCCAGTACAAAAAAAAAAATCTGCTTGAAAAAAAATCCCCTCAAAATCAAAAACAAAAGCCCAACTGTATGATACCTACAAGAGAGACACACCTCATCAATAAAGAAACACAGTCTGAAAATGAAAGGATAAAATATGATACTCCATGCAACCAAAGTCTGAAAGCAAGCATGAATAGCTATATTAATTCAGACAAAATTCACAACAAGATTAATTAGAAGAGATCAAGAGAGCTACCATGTACTGAGAAACATTCAACAACTATTCAACATTCAACAAACATTCAACAACTGTGTGTGTGTGTGTGTGTGTATATATATATGTATACATTGCACTAAATGTTGGCACACCCAATTTCATAGAAGGACATAAAAGGACAGAAGGACATCGGTACACTCATAGAGGGATTCAATACCTTATTCTTACAAAGAGACAGATTAAACCAGACCAAAAAATATTAGCAAAGGAACATCTGCATTGAATCATATCATTGAACAAATACACTTAACAGATATCTTTGAAGTCTCTCATCCAACAACAGGAGAATACACATTTTTCTCAGTGGCAAACAAAACTTTCTCCAAAATAGAACATATTTAGGCCATAAAATATACTTCAGTAAATTCAAAATAATTTCTTGTATCCTATAAGATCATAGCAGAATATAACAGAAACAGAAAAATTAACCACAAAAGCTATGCCAACAAATAGATATGAAAGAACATACTTTTGTATAATCAATGAGACACAGAAAAAATTACGGAATAAATCAGTTCCTAGAATCAAATGACAATGGCAACACAAGGTGGTGAAACCTATGGGAAAATGAAAGTAGTTCTAAATCAATAGCTATGAATGCCTACATTAGAAAAATAGAATGATCATAAGTAAATCACTTAATAATGTATCTCAAGGTCCTAGAAAAACAAAACCAACCCAAATGTATTTCCTGCTTCTAGATTTGAGAATTTTAACATTACAGTACTCCCTACAACATACTAATGATCCTTCATGAGATTTTGGCTTCAAGACTTAAAGGAGGAAATGTACAAGAAAAACATTGCTATATCTTTTGTCTAGATGTCACTCTAAAGCTTCATGCAATCATAGGTGGTGCTTTTTCAGAGGTGACTGGATCTAGAATATGTGATGCTAGGATGAAGTATGTGTGATTACTAAATTAGTCCATGGATTGGTTTGGTATCCACCCTAAGTCTGATAGCCTACACAGAATACAAATGGGGCAAAAAGAAGCTGCTATTGTCACGTGTTTGTTTTTGCTGTCTTCTGCGTGCCATGAACTGTTTCTCCTCTGTGATGCTCCTCTGCCATGCCACCCTGCCTTGGAGCTGGCTGACTACAGGCTGAAACCTCTATGAATTGTGAGCCAACTATACTTTCCCTTCTTTAAATTTGGGTTTTAAATTTGTCTCAGCAATGAGAAAAGTGACTAAGACAAACATAAAATATTTCGACACATTCAATGGTGAAGACAAAGAAACCACCTTGAAAGGAACCAATTGTCCAAAGTTGAGAAAATTAGAATAATAAGATTAATGGCAACACTGTTATTAGCAAGTGAAAAATTATAAAATTATTGTTTAAATAGAGCCAACTCTTATTTGAAAAGTTAATTAAGGAAAACATTGGACAGAATTGTGCATTTATTGTATATTTCCTATATCATCTCTATCTCAGAGTAACAAGATAATTGAGGGAGTATGCAACTTTTCTAATTTCTCATTAAATGAGGAATAAGAACCTTAATGAATTAACAAAATGAACAATGATTAATGATCACTAATATCACAGAGAAATGTAAATATCATGAATTTACTGATGCATATAAAATATTCCGTGAAGCTGCCTTGCAAAAGTCAAACAGAAAAAAAAATTGAGTTTGAATCTTATTAAATCTCTTACGTCAGTCTGGGATTAATTAGGAGACAGTATTTTGACATGAGCTTAAAGGAAAGATTATTAATATATCACAAGTTTCGTGTAATAAGGGATTGGGTTGTGTGAAATAAAGACAGTTCTAAAGAATGCAAGAATGTTAGGAAAAAGAAACACTCACTGCTTGTAGGACTGAGACAGAACAGCTAAGGAACCAATAAATCAAGAAGAGCTGCCCTAAGTAGGGATGAGTTCAAGCTATCATCAGAAGGAAAATGGCCAAGATACATTTGATGGCAAATTCTCAGAAACACTGTACTGTACACATTCTGAAACTCTACCTTCTAGGGTATGGGGAGAAGTTTCCAAGAGGAGACTCCACAGTCAAGGAACTCACTGAGAAATAGCTCTCTGGGGAAGCTCAAAAGATACTGTGCTAGAAATTACTAAACAATTGTCCCAAGGGTCATCAGGGAACCATACTCTTAAATGAAATAAATAGGACACGCATGAGTAAATACCAAATAGTTTTTCTGGTGTGAGAAACTGAAAGGGTAAATAGGATCAAAATGTATAATAGATAATGTGAAATGGGAAGAAAAGGTGCAAAGGGGAAGGGGAAGTGGGAGGGGTAGGGGAAAGGAAAGAAGGGAAAGGAATAAATGTGAGAAAAAGGAAAAAACAGAAACAAAGTCTTCATATTTGAGAACTCTTACAGAGGAGTTTGTATTTTGCATCCCTTTAGACTCACATTGTTTAATAAGGACACATCTGTCTCTCTTCTCCAAAACTGGTCAGTCCCGCCTCTTCTCTGGTGGTGTGAATCCCATGGCACTCTGTGTCATTTATAGCAAAAAAAAGAGGATTTCTAATGCCTTTCTCTGACTGACAGATTGGCTTATGAAGGAAGAAAATATTATACACTTTTCTAAAACTAGAGTGATAATATATTCCCCATTCCTTCCAAGTTTAAAATTCATTTCCAGAATTATTTATAGTATCCCCTTTCACTTTTAAAAATATTTTACATGGAAGATGAATTATACCTCTCCATTACCTGAAACATGTGAGAAGTATCCATTTCATCCTTAAAACAGATAGAACACAAGAGGAAAATAACCAAAGCCCAGCTCCCTGCAAAATCAGTAGTTGGGTACCAGCTCTCAAAACACTACATTTTGCTTTTAATCAACCTATTAACAGTTAATGAAAAAATAAACTGTCAAATAAAGTTATATGACATAAATTATTGACATTAAATATAACAACCTGCTATGTATTAAGAATAATTTTTCTTATTTACACTTTCAGCTTCTCATACGAGAGAAACTACTTGGTATTTACACATGTGTGTCCTATTTATTTCACTTGAGAGTATGGCCTCCATGTGCATTCATTTAGCTATAAATAAATGTCTCTAGTTTCTCATTCTTTATGGCTGAATAGTACTCCATTTTATTTTTTAAAAATCACATTTTCTTTACCCAGTTTCCAGCTTAGGGGAAAGGAAAGAAGGGAAAGGAATAAATATGAGAAAAGGAAAAAGTAGAAACCAAGTTTTTGTTAATAGGGAGGGGTAGAGGATTTGAAGGGAAGGCAAGAGAATGGGGAAAAATATAAGAAGCAATATGCATCATGTAAAGGTACAAATTCCCAATGATGAATGTCATCATATTGTATGCCTAAAACATACCAATAAAATTAATGAATAAAAACAGAATAACTTTTCTTATTTAATAATAGATGAAACTAGGATAATTAGAATTTACATAATGTTTTCAAAATTTGATCACAAATGAAATGTTAAGTGGTTTTATAAGTAGAAATAATACTAGAATATTAGAATTGGATGCAATAAATATGCTTTTTAATTTTATTATTCTTATGAAAAGCAAGAAAAAAATCACAGATAAAATGGAATATAGCCTAGTATGTAGATAAAACTATACGCATTAGTATTGGAGAACAGCTTTTAGTCAGAGAAAGGAGGTATTTTCTCATTTCTCTGAACCACTACTTCAAATGCTAACAAGTTAAAGTAGTAATATCTTTTTATTGCTATTACTATTAAAGTTTTTACACCTTAATTTATTAGCTGAGATTCACATTGCTCTTTCTCGTCTTTGGGATTTTCAATTACCTCAGTCTATCTGAAAATACATTCCTTTGGCAAAGTTTATATATACCTGTTTCCAATTAATTTTTCACATCAGTGCCTTCATGAGTAATACAGAATAGTTTGTTCTTTACCCGCAAATGCGCCACTTTGAAGGATACTTTACATATCCTGCCATCTGGTATCCAATAATTATTTGCACAAAATTGTTAAAAATGGCAAAATGGAAATTTCTCTACATGACAAATCATGCTTTGCTTTTGAATGTGAAAAAAATGCTGTAAATAAGTGAAGAGTGAGGTCTTTCAAATCAGTAGGCTTGACTCTGTGGCTCCTTTGTGCCATGTCAGAATGATAAGAGCTTGGTAAGTCAGCTACAGGGAGAGTAAGGGACAAATGTGACAATACATTTGAAAGTACTGCTAAAGCACACAATCTTACACTGAGTGACTGAGGAGCTCATCCTTACCCCCAGACACTTCAAAAATAAACAATAAAACGTGTGTAATAATATGAGGAGGTGCCTAAATATATAGTCTATATGTGACATTAGAAACAGATTAAAACAGAAAAGAGCTGAAATTCTTTCAGAAAATCCCGAAGTTCTTTTTGAAATTGCAAGGCAGAGTGATGCATATTGATTCCAATTAACAATGTAGTTATGGAAACTTTTAATTCACTCCTTGTAAATAAGACTATGTACCACAGTAATGGCAGAAATAACTCTACGCCTTAAAAGTTTTTGAATTGGTTTAAAAATAAGTTGCTAAAGTATTTGCTGTCTCCTCATTCTAACGTGGAACACTCCTGGAGATTCCACCGTAGTTGAAGAATGTGATAATTAAAAATTGAGACCTCCTAAAAAAGAAAAACACAAAGAGAATTAAAATTACACCGTATGAATTCAATTAAAAGGGAGAAACTAGAATGCCATGTTACCTTGCCATGAAAATAAAGCCCTTGTTTGCCTTAGATGTGACAGCTTACATCATACAATCTTCAACGGCAACACTGTAAGGTTGCCTGCTTTGTGAGTTTGAAGCGGAAAAGAGAATCCAATGTGGTAATTAGATAAGGTGTAAATCCCTAAGATTTTTTTTTTAAGGAGAAAATATTTTCAAATGCTAATAAAGTTACTTTTAATGCAATTTACAGAGATTCAAAGTGACTCATTTCCAAACTGGCCTGCAAAAATTGATGCAAAGTGTAAAATGCTGTAGTTGTTCTCTGTTGATAAAACACCTCAAAATTCAGTGAAAAGAATAGCTCAGTAGGAGCACTACATGAATTTCTGGGAAATGTCAAGCTCTCCATTATTTTAATTATCACTTTGTACCTAAGGAGATATTAGTCCTATGAAAATAGCAGAATAAGCCTTCTCCAAAGTCCACTGCACAACATCAGCTCTTTATAGAAGGGATTTCACCTAAACAAGTGAAATTGATCCTTGTTCTGGAGCTCAGAGTTTGGGGGCCTTAAAAGCCTGCTTGTTTCCTGAATCATGCTTTGTAACACAGATGAGTTTAGTATTTCAAGAGCAGACACTAGGGGAAGTGGCAAGCCTGCCAATTCAGTAACAGACACCTGTATGTCATCATGTCTTACAAAGACCACCTTTGTGGGCCACAGTCTTTTCCCATCAGGCCCACTGCCCTGACCTGTGGTTTTTTCAGTTTATGCTGATCTTCTCTAAATGATCTACTGAAAACTCAGTGTTGAAGCACACATGAAAAGTGAATGGTGCCATTTAGCATACCATGTAATTATTTGACAGCCTACTGTAGGTTCCAGAGGCACGTTTCAGATTTTAAGATATGAAAGCCAGATCATGCTGTATCATAACTTTTTTTGTATTTTCTGAAAACTGCTTAAAATTCCCCTTTTCCTGAACTGGTGCCTCCAAAGGAGGAAGGGAATATGGGGAATAGTTTTTTAAAGACTGTATAATGAAACCGGAATTAAAAGTGAACAAATATTGAATTTAGTATCTTCAGTAGCCAGACCTTTTCAAAAGAAACTAGCTTAACCTCAGGAAGTATAATAAGCAATCACAGTGATTAAATTCATATTTTACTAAAATTTAACTCAGTGAAGTACACCATTAAAGTCAACATCATGAATACCATACAGTGTGGATACTTATTTTTAAAACCACATAGATTTAATTATATACATATTCTACATAGTATGTACTAAGTGGAAGAAAGGGCAAGTTTATGTGACTTCCAATTCTCACTAAGATTCTGTCAATAAATAAATTTTTATGGCGGTGTATTAGATACCATAGTCTGAGAAACACTCAAGTACTATGAAATAACATCTCTGGTCTTAATTACTGAGATTAACTCATAATTAGAAAAAAAGAGAAAAGATAAGGAAACATCACATCTTTTACCAGAAAAATTCTAAATGTTTTCAATGAAAGCAAATTTCCTGTATTCTACAGGCAGCAATTGAGAGTTATAAGTGAAGATCTTCCCTTTGTATTTCACCACACACCACTATGGTACAATAAATTTTGGAAGAAAGTAATTTGCTTCTTTGGACAGATAATAGACAGCAGAGAGAAAATACCCAGCTATTTTTTTACTTTCAGGAGATTAAAAAATTGGATTTCTTAAGAAAAACATGAAAAAAAAAGATGTGCCATGACTGACTATTTGCCTACCTATCTGTACAACAGATTTGTGAGAACAGAAACACTTTATTTTCTGATGAAAGCATAGCATCCAGAAACTTCTGAATGAATGGTATTTGAATGAATCAAGGCTTTAATGAATTTCTTACTAAGCAAAGAGTTTTAACAGTGTAGTTAAAGCTGACAATATGGTAGAAAGGGGAGAGTGCTTTCAGTACTTATGCTATGATCTCGACTCATACTTCTACCCTAGCCAAGCTACAGCCCTTTTACACCATTGTTTGTATTTTACAACTAGTGTTAAAAGGTTGTCAAGAAATTTTCACTGGAAAGCTGATGAACAACAATATCCCCAAAATATGCTTATTCTATAAATACTTACTAAGGGTCCACTACATGCTTTTATCTGGGAATATTAATAAAGACTCAAAAACAATATTTTATGTTCTTTGGAAAATTATCCCATGTGTTAAGCATTAATTCTCACAATACCCTTTTGAATCAAGTATTATCATTTTTGACTTTTGAGAAACCCTGGATGAGAGATGAGAAAACCTGGGACAGGAGAGTTAAGTGACTTGGCAAATTTACATAGCCAAGTCTACTAGGCCACCATTTTGATCCAGGTAACTGGCTCTGGAAAAGAGCTTATGCAAGTCAGATTTCCGTCACTGGAATGACATAAGCAAGATAAGTAATTTATAGAGAAAAAAATTTATTCTGGCTAAAGTTTGGAGATCCCAGTCAAGAATAGGTAGACTCAGGGCATTCAGCCTTTGGTAAGACAGCCCATCATGCCCAATAGCACTGACTTGAGCACCAAGGTTTTTTGAGAGATACTCATCCAGACCATACCAGAACCCTTAACTAATAAGTTGATAGTAAAGTTGAGGGGTGATAAGAAAGCCTTGTCATATTAGATCATTTCTATGATGATCATATTTTTAGACTGAATAATAGCTTATTCTGTGGCCCAGCTAAGATTTCTATTCAAAACAATCACACATTTTCTATAGTACCCAAAAGAAATATATGCTCCTGATAAAGGACTTTCCTTTGAATTAGCAATTGGACATTATTCATTTACAATTGTACCATTTATGCAAAGACAGTAATTAATTTATTTTTGTCAACCTATAATTAAAAATGAGAAAATTGATATTTTGGTTCTGAGAATTTCACTCTATGTAAAATCAAGTTTAGCATCTTTCTTACTAATTTTAGAGAGCATTTGGTAATTCACAAAAATTCTAAAATTCTGATATTCTCTGCCTAAAAGTTTGTTCTACTATTTGAGTTTCCTGTTATGTGCTGTATGAATAGATTATGCCTGTATCAAAATGCTTTATTTTTTAATGTATTTTGGTTTTCTTTTTATATTTATAATGATATCTTTCTTGCTCCACTGAAAATATTTTTGATTTTTCATCCTTTGGTTTATTACATATATTTGAATATAGTCCACTATGCTCTAGTACTATTTATGAATTGAAAATACCAAACCAAATTACATTTTGCATGATTTTTAAGTTGTTTACATAGCATAAAATACGAATTTATGCAAAAGGAAGTATGTTTTTATATATATATATATATATATATCAGCAAAATTAAAAAACCTCTGCTCTAACGCAAGAAATAAAGCATCATGGAAACCAGCAAATTTGCGTGCTCATCCCTTGTCCCATTTCCCCTGCCTCTCTTCAAGAGGTAACTACTACTTGCATTTGTACTTTTAATTCCCCTTTCCCTGATCATTATTATTATCCTTCCTTTTCTTCTTCAGTAGTTTTAGTATAAATATGTATATATTTTTCTAAAATATTAAAGAAAAATCTTATTTATCTCTTGTTGTGAGAACACTAGGCAATCCTCAGATTTTGCTATTATGAAAAATTTGTAGTGGACAAATTCTTGTATGCATTCCTTAATGAATCATCCATAACATCTTCTACCACACTGTACCAAAATTACTAAAGATAATGATATGCTTCTTGTTTTCAAGATGATGTCAATTTTTCTTCCAATTTGATACCAAAACATACTGTCACCTGTATTGTATGAGTTCCCATTGATCTAATGTTTGTAATTAACTGAATAATTTAAATTTTGCCCAACAATTTAAATTTTGCCCACATCCTACTCTGATTTCTAATGAAATATAACTTTCATATATGTATAGTGCATTCCTATGTATTCTTTTATGAAATGTTGATTCATTGCATTTACTCTCTTCCTTTTTATTTTCTATTTCAATATAAATATTTACACTATTCATGTACAAAGATGTAATTCTGATACATAGTTGCTTTAATAGATTATACAGTTGACCTGATATAAGTTTTTTACTGATGTGCTCACTTTCAAGTGCTCTTCAAAGCCACCTTTCTTATTTGTCAAATGTGGGTCTGTTTTCAATATATCTACAGTATTCCATTACAGTGGTACTTGTGGATTCCTGAGGCACTAGAATATGGTCTCAAACAGCTTTTCAACTGTTAGTTTACTTTCTTAAGAGTTTTGTATTATAATATTCCTCAAACAATCCCATTGGAATTATATTAAATTTATTGATTATCCTTGAATTATATTTTCAATTATATATCTTATCTATGACATATTTAAAGGTGAAATTTCTGAATAAAATTTAGGCCATTAGACTTGGTTCTCAACAGACATATAACTATTGGAATATATAATTTCTTTCAAAAGTGTTTATCAATAACCTTAAGCTAAAAATCATTATTTGTATCAAAATTTAAGCTTTCATCTATTTAATAAACATTCATTAAGTACCTATATGTGGTCATTGTCCTGGACAAAGGAGAAAATATTAAGAAAAAATTGACAATGTAGTAAGGAAGACACAAAAAATAACAAGTTGAAGCAGCCAATAAAGCAATTTCAATAAAATATTATGTGCAATATGAGTAGAAAATGCACTGTGCAAAGGCTCCTACCTTTAAGCTGGAAGAAAGATTTAAGGGAGAGTCATGAGAACCCTTCTGGAGAATTGACATCCAGAGTGAGACACATATGCCATTGAAGCTAGGACAGGGAATGGGAAGAAGGGGAGGACAGGTGAAAAATACTCTGCACATATGTGTGCATGGCCTGTTGGAAGACATGGCAGTGAGAGAGAGACTGGCACAGCTGAAAAGCTGAAATTAATTCCTTATGGTTGCAACTTGACAGAAGCGGGGAAATAACCCAGAGACCAGTATGGAAAAAAAAAAAAACCCACTAGTAAGGTGCTGAAAGTATCATAAATTTTGTGAGTAAACTTGCCATCTTGGCAGTGTCAGGGATTTGAAACTGAAAATCAAAAATGACTATTCTGGCAATATACAGTCAGTAACTTAGAGTAAGCCAAAACAGTAGGTAGGAGATTTGGCAAAGAGAAAATTTCAATGATGGCCTACGTAATATAATCAACAGGATTCAGGTGTAGAAGGAAAAGTCAAAAATAACTCCCAGGTTTCTGGTGTTAGAAATAGATAAAATATGTTACTATTTACTGGTGTGAATAATATAGAGAAGAAATAGGGGAGATTTAGTTTTGTACATTCAGGTGTGTGTACATTTTGTACATTCAGGTGTGTGTATCTGGAAGACATACACAGGAAGATCTCCACAGGAAGTTGTAGCCTAGAACATGAGAGAGGGAATTGAGCAGAAAATAGGACTGATGAGTCATGCATCTATCTCTGATAACTGAAGAGGCCTGGAGCGTTGAGATATCTCACAGAGTAAGATGAGAAACAGGATCACATCACGGCAGTCCTGAGAGTTTCACAAAGTAATTACAAAGTATTGCAAAATGTACTACTCAGAACTCCAGTTCACGTCAAACAGTAAAATCCTAGGAAATAGTGGACTTCATTCAAATAATTTATCAGTATAAAAGAAAATAATGAATGAGCATGGTACTTACATATTTCAATTTTCAAAAATTTTGTGTCTTATTAAAAAGTCTTCAAAGTGTTACATAAAAATCTCAAGAGTAGACTTTTGCTTTGAGAATTGGGAAAAAATTGAAAACAAAATGTTCCTAGTGTGTAACACTATTTTCAAGCAAAAGCAATTTTCCTAGTAGAGTAGTTCCTTTAAGATTTATGTTAAATGCATTTACTCTGATTATACCGATTTAAGCTTGCCACATAAAGCAGTGTTGTTAAATAACTAAAGACCATATTAAAATAGGAGGTTAGTTTTCTTATGTTTAAATTATTTATCCTTTTATAATTGTTCATTTATTAAAAAAACTCTTTAATTATAATCAGTTGATAAAATCCTAGTTTATATATGCAAAAAAATATGACAAAGTCTAGCTTTAAGCAAGTAATAATTCAGGCATATAGTTTTGGGATAGGACTCTGTCTGAAACTGACCCTGTGAAATATACTTTAACACACATCCATATGTCTGAAAAGGATGTACTAGCCTATAATACACATTCCTAGTAATAATACAATCTAAAACTCACTGGGAAAATAGTCAAGTTAGATTGTAACCAAGAAAAGTCTGTAAATCTGTGTAATTTGATATGATCTGAAATCAGATGGAAATGAAGATGAGCATATTTATGGGAAGAAGAATTGAAGAAATGGACACCTGCAATGGCAAATCAGGGCAAGCCTAAGAATTAAAATAATTATTTAAATTATTATTAACTATCTTAAATAAACAGTGTATTGTTGTGTACAATTTTCATTGCTTCTTATGTTCTTCTCTATCGATTATTTTCTACTTTACCTTCGGGGAATTGGTATAGAATGACATAATTAATTTTCTAGAACTTTCCTAAGGACATTTTTTCACAAATTTAAATGCTTAACACTTTGTTGACAAGTCATAATAATTTCTCAACAAATGTTAATTTACTTGTTCTTGTTTATCTGCTTAACTATGCAAATAAATTAAAAAGACCTAACAGGCTAAACAAGGCTCAAAGTTTATGTCATAGGGGTTTAAGCCCCTGTTTTAATAAACACAGGGGGTGTGTTGCTAAAAGATAAAGTGAATAAAAGAAAGAATATAGGTTTCTGAGAAGTCACTGTGAGCCTTGGCGTGAACCTGAGGGCTAAATGTAGCCCACACTTTCTAATCCTAGAGAGCTACATTCCATGTGACAGCAAGACGCTAAGAGGAAGCCATATTCGTAGTCCTAATTATTGCTTTTCTTGTTTGTTCCATTGCTGACTGTAGAATGAACCTTTGGAGACTGCTCAGCTCTTTCGCAAAATATGGCCTATGAGAGAGATCACTTTGGGCATTTTGTGATGGTAACACAAAGGTTAACTTTCTGGAATCAAATCCCCAGCTGAATCAAAAGCATAAAGATAGTCTCCACCCTGACCTTATCTCTCCATGGTTTTTTTACCATTCCTTTCTTAGGGAGGATGATTTCCCACAGAATCTGCCCTGATAGCCTAAATGAGGAGTAGATATAAGAAACTCAATCACCCAATAGGGCTCCTGTCTCATGAACAAGGAAATGCATCTCTGCTATATGGATTTGTAAAATTTGCCATAGTGTATACTACATTCTGCCTACTCAAAAAGAAGTGATAAAAAGTGAATATGAAGCACTATCAATCTGAAGTTCAAATTATATTCTCTGCTGTAGCATGGTTTAGTGTATTCTTTGTCGTGTCAAGCCATGTTTTAATATTAAATTTAACATCATTATGCAAATACACAGTTAAAATAGTTCCCTTATAGTAGGAAACATCTTTGAAATATATCAGTGCTTGAAAACAAGTGCCTTATTGCTACAATTTGGGCACAGTAAGTAACATTTTAGGAACACGACAACATGCTTTTGCCCTATACTATAGCACACACTACCATAACTTCAAATTTAAACCCTGACTGATTTTTTATTCCTATGGTTGGAAAGGTCAGGGATTATTTTCTGCTATATTATTAAAATTTTGATAATTCCATATATAATAAACTAAGAAATGAAGAAAAGTTAAAATTAATGCTTAGATGCAGATCTAAGATTGTATCAAGAAATTTTGCTTCTTCTCTAGCTATTGTGTTCATCTTATAGTTCTGCAGTAAGCCCAATACTATGTTCAAAGTCTGGAGTTCAGAAATAGATTACAAACTCTTACCAAAATCTCAAAGAAAATATACTATTGAACCAAGCATTTCAACTATGTGATGTTTCTTCAACATTATTTACAAGTGTGCAGTCCACAACAAAGAAGGAAATAAATCTTTGTAAATAGGGAGGAATGGAGGGGCTGAAGGGAGGGCTGGGCAAGGGTGAAAAACAAGAAACAAGAGATACTATGTAAAGGTGCAAATTTCCAATGATGAATGTCATTATATTGTATACCTAAAATGTACCAATGATTAGAATGAATAATCAATAATGCAAAATAGGAAGAAAAGGTCCAAAGGGGTAGGCGTAGTGGGAGGCTCAGGGGAAAGGAAAGAAGGGAAAGGAAAAATGCTGATAAATGGAAAAAATAGAAATAAAGTCTTTGTAAATAGGGAAGGGTGGAGGGGGTGAAGGGAGGACTAGGAATGGGGAAAAATAAAAATAAAAATAAAACAAAATAAAAAAAGGATAGAGACCATCTGTCCAAAACTATGAGATCTACACTTCACTTCTTTGATTTTTTTTGCTTTTTAAAGAAGAAACAGGTTCATTGAGAAATGGAAGTTAATTTATTTGCCTAAGACTTGATATTTACCTAGATCCGATGGCTCAGAGAAGTAAATTTAAAAATGTAGATTCATAAAGTATTTTAATAGTAGCATTGTATAAATAGAAAAAGATATACTTATGCATTTGTAATTATTTTATAAATTTTATTAAGCAAAATAAACTACTACCTACCATGTGTAAAATTCAAAGACACAAACCAAAACATACAAAAATGTTGGATAAGGAAAAGTTAGACCCATATCTACTTCTTTGCTTCCTGTCTTTAAACTTAATTTTTTAAAAATTCCCACATTTTCCTAATTTTATGTTTAGAATAGTCAAATTATGTTACTTATTGAAGCCTAGTAGTTGTTCTGAATTACTGTAGTTGTTAGAGATGTTTTTTCAATAATGCATTAATGAACCTTAGTCCTTAATATATTGTAAAACTTTTAAACTAATAATTATAATTTAAAAACACTTTATTAACTTCAGCTTATTTACATGACCAGCTTTACCTGTGTTTTGGATGATTTGTTTTATTAACTTTAAAATCCCTTACTATGGGTTTTAAACACTAGTTTGAACTTCTTCAATCTGTTTACAGAAATTAAAAAGTATATTATTTTAAGATAAAAAATTGAAGATGTGATTCTGGCCTTGTTATTTAGCAGCTAAATGCCATAAGAAAGTGCTCATGCCTTGTAAGCCTCAGTTTCCTCATCTACATAGGGGTTGGGTACAGAGAATAAAAGTGCTGTCCTACACATGGAGGCTGTCTTCCCAGAATGAATTTTGCTATTTCCTGAGTGTGATCAGCCATTTTCTTGGAAGGAGATATTGATTTAGCCATCAGTGTGAGGGATAGGAATTCTATTTCTGTCAGAGTTACCACTTCTGATAACCTCATCCTAAGCTGATCTACACATGACTCTCCCCTGAACACAGAAATTACTTCCAATGATTCAATTCACACCAAATATAAAAGAGGAGGAATTTTCTTGACTTTATGGGAAAAAACAATGTAGAAATCAGCTCTCTTCCTTCATTTTTCTTGCTTCCTTTACACTGCTGTGGTAGAGCCTGGAAGTTCAGCCATTTTGTCACCATGAAGTAGCAGTCTTACTTAACTTTGATAGGTGGAAGGCAGTACATAGAGACAAACAGGATCAAACCAACCACAAAGACTGCCCTTTACTTTGGATTTTCTCATTACACATGTGTTTTAGTTTTCTGATTGTTGGGACACATTACAGACACCCACAATTTAAATAAGGAGAGGTTTAATCTGGCTCAAAGTTTCAGGGGATTCAGTCTATGATTGGCTGGCTCTGATGCAGAAGCATCATGCTGGAAGAGAGTGGTGGAACAAAGCTACTGTATTCATGGCAGCTGGAAGCAGAGAAGAACTGTTCCAGAGAGGAAGGAGCTAGGGATCATACATGGAGCCCAAGATTATGCCTCCATGATATACTTGGATACATTCAGAAGTGTGATCCACCAATCCCCCTGATGGATCCCGAAGCCAATCAAGTCGACACTCCACCCTAATTCCCACAATAGTCCAGTTAATCCCCTGTATTTTAAAATTGTGCTTCAGATTTTTTTCTGTTACTATTTGTGTCATTGCTTTTCTACTTTCAACAGGAAGAGTAAAAAGGGATAGTCTATACCCATTATGAATTTTATTTCTTTTCAAAATTTATATAAGCAACATGTTTCATTTTATATTCTGAAAAAATTAAAGTCTGTTTTTAGAAAACACTCCATTAAATGTGCCCTTACAGATCCTCTCTCTATTTTCTTCCTCTTATTCTCTGTCCTGGAAGAATTACTTTTCTGCATCATATGAAAAAGCCTCCTATGCTCCTTGGCTTCTTTTGGGTTGAGAAAAGTCAGCCAGAGATCAAAGTAAGGTAGAAGACAGAAGTATAGGTATATTTGCCTTTGTCATCCTGGCTAAGCGCTTGCATTGGGCAGAATGTGTCCCTGTGCTGAGGACCACTGCATCTCTGAAGGCTTCTCATTTTACTTGACTATCTTCTTATCTCAGAGACTTTTACTCTTTGTTTAGGAGTGGTCAGAACCTAGCTATTATTCCAATGGGTTATGTATTCCTTGTATTTTATAAACTTCACAGATTAGTAAATAAGATTTTTGTGAGTGTTTTGAAAATTATTTTAATTTGGGAGTACCATCTGTTTCTGTTTAGAACTGTAGCTCATAGAAGATATGATTCAAATCAGCTAACATAGTATTAACCAAAACATTTTGAGCCATGTCCTAACTAAGGACTTAATTTTATGGAGACTAGAGGTTTTCATCTATTACAAAGTTAATAAAGCATTTAGAGTACATGCACTAGGATGAAAAAGTATTTGGTAGTTTTAGACAGAGTTTGAAATAATTGTTATTACTAAAAGAGATTTTTCAATAAATTTTGTAAATTCTTATTATGATAATTTCCTTTTTGTAATTAATAATATTCTCTTTCATTAAAGGCAAAACCTGTTATCATGTGCAATGAACTAGCACAGATTAGGTTTATGTCTTTTGATTAAGTTTAATACTATTTATTTGTCCTCATATCTAATATATACCAAAGTTGGCCACTTTAGTTACCTGAGAAGTGTTCAATCACATTGAAATGTATTTTCTGGGCTATGTATTATATGGATAAATATGTCATTGTTGGAAAATCCTTGAACATAAGCTGCTTTATATCATGGCTTTCAAAGATTCAAAATAAGTTATCCCTATGGAGGTGTTGGCCAGAAGTATGTATGAAATGGATATGTTTCAAGGCAGTCCTCTGGGCTTTCTCAGAGTTTGAATTGGACATTGATTCTGAGTGATCTTTCATCCTTTGCACTGTGTCACAGTCATGAACTGTGACATATCTCATACTATGACGATTTCAATAATGGCTTTAAACTATAACAGGTAGAAACCTAATATATTAGGAATTAAAGACCTGAACTGAATTCCACTTCCTAAGTAGAGTAATTATTGTCATCCCCTTAAGCTCTTGGTTCATGAGTTTTAGTATCTAATTTTGAATATACATGACAGTGTGACAGACAGATATTATAAAAATAAATACATAATTCCAGTATGCTTTATTGGGTATGGGTATTCAGAGAATACTTCTGAATTCTTGCTGCTTTAGGTTTAAAATGACCACTAGCCACTGAACTGTCTGATATGATCAGACAATTATCCCTTGAATATAGGTTATTTTTCTTTACACAATAAATCTCCTCAGTGAAGTATTTTGCTTTTCTCTCTTAGGTATAGTCATAGGGTACTGTTATCTGCTTCACTTTTTGTTTTTACAGATGGCATGTGATTACATAAATATATCTCACATTGTTAGAACTATGGTTGCCATGTGTCCAAATTTTTCTAACACTAGATGATTAATAAGACATTTCAGATGTGGTTTTTATTTTACTTATATTTTAATATCTATTAAAAGTTCTAATAGTGATTCTGAAGTTTTTCTTCTTTTATCAAATTTTAAATAATGCAAAATAATAAAAAGAATAACAGTATGTATTGATAAAAATATGATGAAGGGGAATAAAGAAGAAAGGAAATTGGTAAAAAATCCTTCATTTCTTCTAATCTGAATTATTAGATGAAATTTGTAGAGGGAAAATTATAAGAAAAATGAGTCTATTTTTCATAACTATATGAAAGACCTTCAGTCTTTTCCTTGTAATAATTTTTCTTTTTTTTCCCCCTTGTTCCTCTACTTCCTTAGATTTGCCCAGTAATTTAAAACTATGCCTGGAAAAAATAATAATGAAAATTTCTGAGGAGGTCAAAAACACTGCTGAGCGACTGACCTCTTCTTATGTGTTTACAATTACAGATGTAGTTTTTTTTTAGTATAATTGAATTTTTCATGAATATTATTAACTGACTCATGTATTATTCACTAAAGGGTTTAAAATGACAGAAAAGTTTAGTAAATGTTAGTGTCACTAATTTGCAAAAAATGTGTCAAGTCATTAAGTTTATCTTATTTTTATAGAACAAATGGGGGACTAGTTATTATTTATCTAAAATTTAACATATGATATATTTCAATCCATTTTTTTAAAAATTAAATTTTAGGATCTATTAATAATGTAGTCTTTTAATTAACAATATAATGCATATAGATCACATCTAGAAATAAATTAGCATCTTTACATTCTACATCAAAAAGTATTCACTTAATAGCATTGAATAGTTTATATATACTGCAAAAGGGGCTTTTAATAAATAAATTTTAATATTTGAATGCATGATGTAATAATTTAGATATACTTACAAATAATGTCATTTTCATATGATGGTAGCAAATTACTATATGCACTTTTCTCTATTTTCTCTAAAATGGCACTTATACTCAGAAAATATCAGTGATATTACTCATAGTTTAAAGTAAAATAACCTATATTAAATACCAAAAGATTAAAATCAGATATTTGTCAAATTCAATTTTATAAACCTCTTTAAATCTGTCTACAAATCTGGAGATCAAATACTTAGACATTACATATAACCACATTTTATTGAATAATATTTCTTCCTAAAAACAGAGCAAAGATTATAAGAACTTCACTGTAATAGTAAAAATATATATATGTATAATTGTAAAAATGAACCAATAATCACAAATAAAAATGTTAAAGTATTAATTCTTAATATAAATCACCTGGATTTGTTATTCTAATGACTCATATACAATTTTTAAAAATAATACTTTTTAAATTACCCCAATTTGTCATTTGACCCATTGAATTTCCTAAGCCTGGAATATCACTACTTCATTTATTATTGTGAGGAGAGCAGAAAAAATATTTTGATCCTCCTCATCTCTCCTGATATCTAACCCCCACCCGCAGTGCAATTTGGCATGAACTGTTATATCCTAGCACTCATGTTCCAACCCTCCTTTCCACATTTGAGGTGGTCACAACCTGATAAGCTACTGTGCTAAAAGTGTACATACTTATTTAATTTAAAATGAAAACAATAGCACTATATCTTTGCAGGCTACATATTAGAATAAACCACTGCTGCACTCAGCAGAAAAATATGGCATGGAAGAGAAGCCAGGTCACAATTCTGAGAAAGTGGAAGCATGATAAGCTGTTCGTACTCTATGAACCTCTAGGCCTCATTTGTAGGGGGATTGCTTAGACCCATTTGAGAGATGTATGTGTGGATCACTAACTGTAGTAGAGTCAGCCTTCCATAACTACATCAGACCACAGATTAAAATATTCAAGAAAAGAATTATGTCTACACTGAACATGTACACTTTTCTCATCATTCCCTGAACAAATAATACAACAATGCATGTAAAAAGATGCCACTTATATTGTATTAGGTATTATATATAATCTAGAAAAGCTTTAAAGTACTTGAGAGTACATCCATGAGCTATGTGCAAATACTATGCCAGTTCATATGAAACACTTGAACATTCTTGAATTTTTATATATTCCTTGAATTCTAGAAGCAATCCTCCATGGATACTGAGGGAACTCGACATGTATTTTCAATCAATATTTGCATAAACAAGAACTCAGTATGAAATAGCTTTTATGTTTATATATTTCATATCAATTATAGAGATTAGAAATATTTCTATTTTTTTAAAGTATCTTATGTATGTTTTAACTTACACTCAAGAATACAGTAGTTTAAATTTCATTTTCATTTTCAATAACACATTTGGTCTTCTTAATTATTGGGTAGGTAGGATACTTTCCTTCATTTAACCAACAAGGGAAGTTTTGTTAGTGAACAATAAATGCAAAAATATGGATTTTAAGTCTTAGGACAGCAATTCAATTGCCTTCTAAGACAGCCTAGTAATTTCTGAAATTTACTCCTCTCATGTGCTTGACTTATTTGAAATGAACCAATATTGCCATTTTTTTAGAGCACAGATTTACCATGATATTTCCCCTCACAGTGTCTTCTCAGTTGATCAGCTATTCAGAGGTCACAGGACTAGTATTTGGCCCTGTGGTTTAATCCTGTATCTTCTAGAGATCAACAACATCTTTATTATTCTTTATAAATATTTTAAGGTTTTTATGGAATAAGACATGTATTTCAATACAAAACTGTACAAAAGTAAATTTTATTTTTATTTAAAGAAATGTGTCATTTACTGAATTTCACTGGTCAAAGATGTCTGATATATTTTTTTTTTGTTCTATCTCTGCCAAAAGTGAAAATTTCTTATATAGGAAAAGAAAAAAAAGAGAGCTTATTTGGAAATGTCTCCCTATATCACTGGCCTGAAAAAAAAAATATATATATGGCCATTGGAACTATGCAATTAGGTTCTACTGTTGATAGTCACAAAAGATACACTTACATTAAATATTGGGATTAATCAATCATCCATCTATATGAAGCAAACCAAAAGTATTTTGTATCAATGATATAGCCTTTTTATTTTATCACATGTCCAGAACTTCCTTATATAATTAGTATTTTAAAGGTGAAGAATGAATAAAAATAAACCATATTCTCTCTTTGGGGGATAATGCCCTTGATACAAGTTTATTCAGTACTCCAAACAATAACATAAACCAAGTAAAAGTAAAATGTAAGCTTTCTCCTTTGAGCTTTCAGACCAGTTGAAGCCAATTTAATCTTCTAGAGTGCCCTATTTGTTCAGAGCAGCTTCCTCACTCTATTTGAAGATCTTCAATCACTCCACACTTCTCACAAAATATATCTGAAATTTCTTAGTCTCACAAACAAGACTTTAATTACCAGTACAAGGATTGCTTTCATTTTTTAAAAAAACTTTCCAATAGTAACACCTTTGGGGAATACTGAATTGAGCTGTATTTTCTAAAAGTATTTTTCATTTTCTGATATCTGAGCTTCTGTTTGAGTCATTTCTTTAAGAGAGCATGCCTCCCTTTTTCTCTTCCACTTACTTTCCTTCCTTGACCTTGCTTGGAATGCTACCATGGATCTTGAAGCATGTGGTGATATTTGGAATTTTGAGAAGTACATCACTTGGAGAAACTCTGACTTATTGAGTTCTTGTATTACTGGTTGGCAACAAATTGCATTTTCCAACTTGTTAGCAAGATAGTGCATTCCAACTTTTTTCTTTTTTAAAAAAAGAATAATTTCCACCTAAACGAAGGGCTCAATAAAAGTAAAATTGAACGGAAAAAGATTACTTTCTTCTAAGAATGATTTGTCAGGATCATATCATCCATCTTCCATCATCCATCATCTATCCAGGAATGTCTTCCTGGGTTGGTTAGTTGGTGAAATCTTTCAAAATATTTGTTGAAATATTCCACTTTTGGGAAATACAACACTGTGTAATTCCTTCAAGTTACTTATAATTCTCATTCAGAACTGGGAATGGTCCTTGCTTAGTCTTCCCTCTCAGCATCATCAGTTTTATACTTATCAGTAGAATTTCTATCAAGGATATCATCTCATTTTAGTTTAACTCAGTATATTGAGCTCTAACGATAAAAAACACTGCACTAAGCCATCTGATGAAGAGCAAATACAAGACCAGATACCTGGAGGCCCTTAAGCAACCAATGTGTTGGAACCTAGAAGTGTTTTGTTGCATGCATATTTACTACATGTTACTCTAACATTCATTGAGTACTGGAAACAAGAAATTTTTCTGTTTCTACTTAATGCTTGTAAGACAGTGGTTAATAAAAAATAAGATAAAAGATGAAAATGTAAGTTGTGACAAATAATAGCACAATATCCCAAAATTTATCAATTGAATTAGTTTTTCTTTAATCTTTAACATCTGCAAATATTCATCAGTACAATTAGCATCTTGCATATTTTAAATACCACATTAATGCCAGTGGTATTATCACATGCAATATTGTAGATTTACAAAAAGAAGTCAAATCAGAGAACTCTCATTTATTCATGGCTAGTTTAGAACTTGATTTAGCAACACTAATTTTGTAAAATTTTTCTTGACCTCATGAATATTTTATCAACCATCTGTTGTGTAGAAAAATCAGTCATATACTTGAGGCTGTAAAGTGAAAAATAAATTATAAATGATGTCCAGGCTGAACTAGCTTTGTAATAAAACAAAACTGTGTCTGGGCACATAAATGTTCTATTTATGCAGTACATTAGCAAGTGTAATTTCTTAGGGTCAAAGAATGTTTTACAAGCTTTCACAAACCACCAACCCTGTATGTTGATGTGAAAAAGATTATATATGTTTTGGCATTGTATATACTAATGGGATTTCTATTTAACAATATCATAAAAATAATGCAAGCAGGCTCAACTTCCTCTTTCAATTTTGCTTAAAATATTTCTCATGTGTCAAAGGCTACATCTTTACTAACACACATTTGTTTCCACAAAGCCTAACACTCTGATATAATTTGATCATAAAACTAAGTCATATCAGAATTTTGTCTTTGTTTTCTGTTGTTAATTGTAACTATTTCAGCATATATTAATTATGCAGAGAAACTGGTTTCATTGTGACATTTCACAGTCATAAGTGAAAAAGTGCCCATAACACACTTTGACCATATGTTCCTCCCATTGTCCTCATTTCTGCCTGAAAGAAGGGCTTGTTATGGTTTATATCTAGATGTCCTTCAAGAGCCTAATGTGCTTGCTCATAGGCATGGCTTTTGGAAGATGATTAGATTATAGGGGCCTATAGCTCGATTGCAACTAGGAGGTCGCATTTGGGTTGAAGAGGTGGGTCACCAGGTGTGTGGCCTGGATTTATCTCCCTTTCCAGTGGATCATTTTACTCTCTGTTTCCACACCCTCTCCAACACCCCTCTGCTGTGCTGTCCTATTATGGAGCAAAACGGGAGCCAAAATAAACCACTCTTCTTTAACTTGAGGAAGTCAGGTGTTTTGTTTTGAGGAAAAAAGTAAGACAAATCTCAATGGAAGTGAAATTGAGTGGAAAGCACTGCTTTACTCTAAGTATGATTTGTCATCATCATTGCATCATCGAGCTGTGATATCTTGATATATTGGTTAATAAGTAAAATCTGTCAAAATTTACTGAAACTTTGACTTTTGCTGTTTCCCTGAATCCTTTCCTCTTCTCTAATAGTCTCCTTTCTACTTTCATGGTCTTTTTTTCTTGTATTCCACACGTGACAGAGCACATGAGATACTTGTTTTTCTGGGTCATAGGCTCAAAACACAGAGATTTCAAACTTATTACTAATTTTAAATTCCATACTCAGTAGAGATTAGGGGTCTTTACTTTTTTCTTACTTTTTAGATATTAACTTTTAAATTCTATCTGACAATAAGAAGTGGTCCAATAGTCAAAGATATGCTAAGCAACTATAAAGATCATTCATCTGTCTCAATGAAATCTTCATTTTTAATCTGTGATCATTTCTCTTGAGTTGACTTGAAATTTAATTTTGTATTACCATGGAAGATGTAATTATTTAGATATTTTAATGACATTATTATGACTGTAGGAGACAATTCAGAGGAAACAGTATTCGAAATCATCTATTATACAGCTTATGTGAGAATACTACAAATTAAAAATGAGTTTTATTTGGGTCATTTACTTGCATCTGCCCATTCAAGTAGGTTTGGAAAGTGTCACTGAGCACTGCTAGCACTTAAAAGTAGTGGCTCCCAAACCCAGCTTTTCAAATAAGTAGGAAAATTTGGGGAACTTTTGGAAAATCATGGTATATAGTAAACCTTACCTCATAACAATTCATTCAGAATTTCTTGAAGCATAAAAGTAATAGCATATACTTAAAATGGCATTTATTCAAACTATTACCCAATTAAAATATTAATGCAGTAGTCCTCAAACTTTACATTACACTGGAATCACATGGGGAAAATCTGGATCAATCTCATGCACTCTGATATATTCGTGGGTTTTCTTGTTATTTTTCTTTTTTGGTTTTTTGAGACAGGGTCTTACTCTGTAATTTAGAGTAGCATTGAATTCACTATGTAATCCAGGCTGGCCTTGAACACATAGCAACCCTTCTACCTCAGCCTCCTGAGTGCTGGGATTACAGGTGTGCACCACCATGACCAGCACTTTCCTAGGTAATTCTAATGTGAACAAAACTTGAAACCACTGTATTAGCAAATGTATCAATATACCCTGCTAAAAATAAAAATTGAGTGTTAAAAACATGAAGATCTAAAAAGTAGCTATTTATATATCTCCAAAAAAATATAGAAAATCTTCAGAATAAAGCATTCTGGCTTTACTGAACTCAAATGGTGTTCTAGCTATGTTGCATAAAATACTATTCTTTTTGAAGTTTATTTTGTCCATATATGTACTTGGAGCTTTTTTAAAAAAAATTCCTTTTTAGCATATTTGTGATATAAGTTATTTAGAAAATTGGAAATATTGGGAGCTGTCAATGTTAAAAACAGACATACTGCCTATTTATTGCCAGTTCATCTGGATTATTATTTTCACTTGGCTGACTTGAAATTTCAAGGATACTTTCAGGTTTGCTAATGCCAGTGGGTGTTTCTTTTCAAAAAATATTTTAGCTTTTTTTTTTTTAACCCTGTAAGAATTTCATTGCTTTTCAGTAATGGAAAAAAAAAAGACAGATTTATTTTCAAATTTTTCTCCTTTGTTGATTTCAACATGTAGATAGCATAAAGCCTTGCTGTGTATTTTTGGAATTGTTTTCCAAGAAGAGTCTGACTTTCTAAAGTTTTCTTTTATTTTGTCTTGATTTTTTTTTAGTAAAATTATATTGAGTGAGCAAAAGAGTGGAATGATCTTGACATTAAAGCTGATGCTCCACTGATTAAACAAGGTTGATGAAATTGATAAAGCTGTAATCATTAGACAATCATCAGTATGTATAATTGTTTGGGCAAATGTGGACTTCAGTACCAGTTGTCAACAGGGCACAGGTGAGATAGAGAGCAAGAAAATGCAGGGATATCATCAGCATCCTGCTACTTCTTAGAAAACACTAGGTCTTTAATACCATTAATACTTTTCAAATAATGAATGTCTTATTATTTGGTAATGCTTTACATTATACTCTCCATAATGTCATAGGATATTTTCATGACTCATTTTCAATATAGTCTTAGATTGGACTGAGTTAAAAGCTCATGAGATGATGATAGGTTGGACAAGATCCCAGCTCACTTGTCACTCTGTTTCTCGTACAATTATGGCTGCATGTTGGAGCCTAAGGAGAGTTTACGTACACCTGAGGGCTTTTAAGTAAAAGTGCCTTTGATCAAGGCCTTGAAAGATAGACCCTATATAAAGAAAAAAACAAAAACTAATATTTGAGAAAAAATGGTTAACTCTATGGAAATCTAAAGCAAAGCATAGATGTTGATGTTGGATAACAGTAAATCAGTGAGTTCATCTGTGTGAAGATTTGTTTGGCATACGAATGGGGCATTACCCTTGTGTATTTATGCATACCAGCTCTTAGCAGCATTAGAAGCACTACAAGGAAATTATAGTATGTGACTGAGAACACCTTGTACATCTTACCAAGAGGGTAAAGTAGCTTTGCAAAGCTAATCACCCTTGAGCCTCTGGAAATGTTCTCTCATCCCAATAGTTCTCATTTCTCAATGTAACTATAGCTAAGAGATATAAACAGCAAGACATCCATATTGAAGCTCAATGTACACTAGATTTCTCTGAGTTGGCAGAAAACTTCATATCTCAGTTTTACGCCTATCAAGTATTTTGTTGCATGAAATGTAATCGTATACTATACAGAGTAACGAACTTATGATATTTGACTGAAGAACTCTTAACTTTACAATGATGTGAAAGTAATATTCATTCAACAGAAACCATAATTTTAAAATTGATTTTTGCCCAGGCTAGTAATTTGTAGCAGGATACTATCTCATGATGCTGGAAAGTGGTAGGAATTCACAGCTCCCAGCCAGTAGCTACTTATTACAAGGATATTGATTATATTATTATATTCTCTATTCTCTCTCTCTCTCTCTCTCTCTCTCTCTCTCTCTCTCTCTCTGTCTCTGTCTCTCTCTCTATTCCTTTCCTCTGGAAGAATGCTTCAAGGGAAATGGATAGAAATAGAACAATTACAATATATTATGCATATCTCCATGTATGCCATGTGTTATGGCTTGCATGTAGACGTCCCTTCAAAGCCTCATGCTCTCATAGGTGAGCTTTTTGGAGGTGGCTGGATCTAGAGTGTGTAATGCTGGAATTAAAATGTTATGCTGGGACTGATTCACAGAAAGATGCTAGGATTAAGGGAGCCCCACCCTGTATGTTTCGGTAGTCTGGATCGAATATAAAGGACAGATTGCCTCTGCTGCTGCTGCTGCTGCTGCTTCATACCAGGCTGCTTTGCTGTCTTCATGACTTCTGCTGCCATGAACTTTCTCCTCTGCCATCCCCCTCTCTGCCATCCCACCCTGCCTTGGAGCCAGCCTACTATAAACTGAAACTTGTACAAACTGTGAGCCAAAGCAAAACTTTCTTCCTTTAACTTTGGGTGTCAGATATTTTGTTTCAGCCATGAGAAAAACAACTAAGAAACCATAAATGCTAGATATTTTAAATTGCTTTTTAAAATGGTTGCACTAATTTGAAATTCAATCAGCAGCTTATAAGAAATTATATTGAAATTATATTGTTTCATGTGGTTTCCAACATTTTATTTGCAGAGTTTTTGATGTTTACTCTTCTGTGGTGGTGCTTTTAGTTTTTCATTTCCATGATTACTAAAGAAATTAAGCTTTCTTTTATTTGTGCATCACGAGTTCAATTGTCTTTTATGTTCCTTTGTTTATTCTCCCAAAAGGTTTGATTTTTCCAACATTATCATCATATATTTTATCTAAAACTAAAGAAATACGGTATTTATACACAATGGAGTACTACTCTGCTGTAAAGAAGGGTAAACTGGCATCATTTGTAGGAAAATAGATGTACCTTGAGATCACAATGTTTAGTGTAGTACATAAGCTTAAATATCACATGATTTATCATATATGAAAGAGAAAATTATATAGGCTTCCTGTAATTGTGAATTCTGATTACCTTCTAAATTATATTTTTCTGACTTCTTTAGTGTAGTGCATTGTCACATACATATATTACTGTATTTCCCACTGCATTTGGGACTATAACAGAAGAAATTTCAAAATAAAATGCTGTTAAATAATAAAAAGGTCAGAACTACTGATAGATAAAAAACATTGATGAATCTCAAAAACAATATGTGAGAAAAAAATAAGAATGTGAGAAAATAAAAAAATGAATACATATAATAGGTATTCCCCCGTATGTATTTATATGACCCCATTTACACGAAATTCTAGAATAGGTAACACTAATCTATAATAATATAAATCAAATCACTATTTCCTCAGAAGTTAGAAGTAAAGGAACTGACAAAGATGAGGAAAGAAAAAATATAATAATGAAAATATTATAAATTGTGGTTGTGATTACATATATATATGACTGAAATTTATTGACCTGAAATAATATGTACATTTTATTATATAGAACTAACTTTTTTGAACGGAAAATGTATCCCTTTCTTTTCCTTGTCCCACTGCTGTTTGTAATGAAAATGTGATTAGTGGAACTCTAGCAGATATACTGGACCACGAAGAAAAATCTATTTCCTAAGAAACACAGTAATATGGATTGCTCAAAGCAATACAGGACTCTTCAACTCTGAATGAGTATATGGAAGAAAAATGAACTCCTACCTTGTTTGAACTATTATTTCTCATTATTGCACTCCTTGAAATTGAACCTAATTGTAAATAACGCATAGCGCTTCCAGATAATAAGAATATCTTATTTAAAATAATTAAACCTGTGTTTTAACTTACTCTCTGCAAGACTAAAATCTAAAAGAATGAAGAAAAATGGTACAAACCAAGTAGACTACACCCAAAATAGTACTAAGTAAGGCTAAAGAAATATATTTTTACACATAAAAGTGTTCATCATAATATAAGGAAATTCTTAGGGTAAATCAAAATGAATTTTCAAGACAATGGAAAAAGATTATCAAAAATAGTGATGAGCAAGAAATGTAATAATAATAAATTAATATACATAAATATATCAATGATAACACAACTAAAGATTGATAAAATGTGTTAAAGAAAGATTATACACGCAGGTAAGATAAAGAACAATAGCTTAAAATTTATATAATTTTAAAATTATATTTCATTTGCAGAATAAAAATGATATAAAAGGATTTTATTTTAATAGTGAAAAAATGAAATGTAGCTGATCAAAATGTAAAACAGAATAACTTGTTTAAATTTAGTATGACAGGTGGGAAATATAAGCCTAATATTTCTTCAAAGATAGAATGGTAATAGTAGATAAATGCAGGAACTTGAAGAAACTTCTAAATTACTATGGATGTGAGTAGTGAAAAACAACTTGCTTAACTGAATAAACAAAAATAAGGATAACATAAATAATTTGAAATATATGGTAAAATTATTATGTTAGATGGGATAATTATAATGAATATGAGTGAGTAATAGCAATAACAATTGCAAGAATTTTTTTTTGACCAACATGGATTAAATTGATTGGAACCACCTACATGCAGATTTTTTTTTAGAGATTTGTGATCATTTGAAAATACCCCCAAATTCCTGTAGCCTTGAAATATTGAAAACTTTAGAAGAAGTGTGTCATGAATTCATTAAATATATGTAACAGTAATCTATCTTAGCACATACTCCATAAAATATACACAAACCTACGGTAAAAAGTTGAAATTAATCAAAATTTAGGCACACACTTTCAGACCATACATGCTGTCAACTATAGTCAAGAGAAATGCAAACAAATGTAAAATATGGTATGAATCATGACTGCAGAAAACGAGCTGTAGCACTACTGTACTACTGTAATTATTTCAGTTACTCCTTGTTGCTATGGTGCTAAGCTCTAGTTGAAATTAACTGCTGAAACTTCATATGACTAGTTGTCTCCATGTGAGCAGCTTGTCTCTCAAATAAACTGCAGATTTAGCAAAAAGTGATCTCTCTTGGTTCTCATGTATTATTCACCATATGTAACATACAACATATGTGTAAATCTACTGTGTATGTGTAGTAAGTCCCCAGCAAAAGCAAGCTATTAATAATTAAGTTCTTGGGAAGTCAAAAGTTACACACAGATTTTCTATTGCACAGTGGCCAACTCAGTTTTACTTTAAATTAGTCTCAAGCTGTAAGAGAAAAGTGGCAAAGTTCTAACCTTTAGTCATGAGGCATATATATCTAGAAAGGGACTTCACTAAATAATCCATTGATTAGGCCACTTTATGAATTTCTCAGTTAAACACTATAAGTAAAATTATCCTCACTTTTCATTTTGAAATTTAATATATTTAGGAATATTGAATTTTTAATGGTTTATTTTCCTCCTATCTCTCATAATCCTAACAGCATTTTTGTCTGTTATAATATATCTCTACTGTGGATGAGACATGTCTGTCTTTAGCGTGTAACCTCTTGAAAGAGAGTATTGCACAATATAATGGCCCAACAAATGTTCTATTGTACAGAGAGCTTATTCTTTTCTTAAGTATTTCCTTTGTGTGATTGCTTCTGTTATATTTCTATCACTCATGGGACCTAATATAATACTTTGTCAAAAAAGAATTTGACCTTAAAGATTGTTGAATATAATTCAATGGTATATCTGTGTATCATTTCAACTTTAAAAATACTGTTAAGAAAAAAAAGTAGAAAATCGGCCATCAGAGTGTCAAGAAAAATGACACACATGTTGTGGTCTAATTTTTATGTATTTTGTTCATAGGCAACTCTTCTGTTTTTAATCAACATATATTGTCTTTTATTTAGCCAATATTCTGGTGAAAATAACTGTCTCTTTTTCCAGTTCATTGAAGATTTGAAGAAGCTTATAAAATAAAAGGTGCTAGTGTGAAAAGATTGCTAATTCCATAAATGTGAAAACAGGGAAGCAATTACATAAAAATTTAAAAATTGTGATGAGAAACTCTCTTAGAAGCTTAATATCATGAGATATTGCATTATTGCAGCACAAATAATAAAAATCACGTTTTTAATGATGATATTGATACTTAAAAATGTGCAAAGTGTTCTGCAATGCATTGATTGTAGACAGAATGCAATGCAGTTTTAAAGTGTTTCTAGAAAAATAGGGAAAAGAAGACAGTTAATTTATTATCACATTCATTTACATCAGCACTTCATTTTATGCCAATGTCCACATGATGTGCATCTTAAATTATTGTATGTTTTTCTTAACATAGCACTATTCTGTACATTTCTTTTAATACTTTGAACATCATTAAAATAGCTAAATTACAGGAATGATTTCTATTATAGGTGAAACTATTTTAATTTACAAACAACACAAAATTTTATACAGTATCCAATTTGAATAATTTTGACAAAATAAAAAACTAACAGCTTGATCCTCATCTATCATTTTAGTGAATATGTCTGCAAATATTAAATTGTTTTTAACCCCTGATTTCTATACTAAATATGACCAAGTTGAAGCTCAAGTGATGGATTTATGAATACTGTGTAGAGCAGAGTTTGTTTAAATATTTTTTTATTTGACATGAACATTGCCAAAAGACAATACCTGCCACTGAAACTAGTCTCCTTAGATTAAAAATTAATAAAACCAGTAAAGAAGTCTTCCTTTTAAAACATTCCTTTTGTTTCTACTGCTTGCATCTTGGAATGTTGTAAAATACAAACTAGTGCTCAGAAAGCTGTTTATGTAGATAGATTAATTTGATTACATAGTAATTTCCTGATGTGATGGCCTACTCTTGTCATTATAACATAAGTACTATTTGAGAGTGATAAAAGGGGAATTAATGGGATCTTTTTTTTTATTGCTCAAGTTCATATAAAACATTAGGCTTTCTGCTTTCAACTTGTAAGACATACAGAATATTTTTTCTGCAAGCGTCACAAATGAATAAAGTAGAGATAAAATCTCCTTTCTAAATATAAAACACAGGCTGCTATATCAGAAGCTCCAGGGTTCAGGACCAGATAATCTTTGCAAAATTTTGTGAAGTGATTCAGATGCACAACCAGGATTGAGAATTGCCTGACAGAGGACATAGAATATTCAGTATTAGAGCTGAGAGGAACCTGAAAAATGAAAGTCGAATGTGTATTTGATTCATTTCATTGTTTTTCTCCAACTTATTCTAGATTTACATTATCTGAGATGACTGAGTTATACTACTATCAAATGGAGTAAAGATAGTCTCCCACAAAGACATGGTGTTTGATTCCTTTTCATATGTATGTCCAACACTAGGTATTTAGTTCTAAACACCAATCGTCATTGGTCAATCTAACAAGGAATGCAAGAATTCTTCTAAATAAAATATATTAAAATACCCCCTAACAAATGTTATCTGATGTTGCACACTTTGGATGCTGTACTTACATTATGATGGTAGTAGTACAAATAACACTAAAACAATGATAAAAAAGTAGTTTCAATCTAATAAAATTTTACTACAACATGTAGGTTTACTACATAAAGTTAGTCTTCTTTTTGTTTTTAATGAAATTGTTAATGTTCATAGTAAGTATTGCTGTTACTTACAGTGCAAAGTTTTGGGATGAATGATGACTTATATATTAATTTTTATACATTTACAATAGTGCATTTTAACAGCATGTGATACACCAGGATAACATAGAGATGACACAGGAAAGAATTTCTTCAACCTTATTTATTTATTTTTTAAATTCTTTTATTGGTACATTTTAGGTATACAATACATTAGATTTATCTTTGGGTGCTTGTACCTGTACATGATGTATCTTGGTTCTTATTTTTTCCCCATTACCTGTGCATCCTTCACCCCCAAACCCTTCCCTAGTTACATACTTTTTTCATTTTTTTTTCTTTTCTCATAATTTTTCCTTTCCATTCTTTCCTTTCCCCTTCCCCCTTTTAGTCCTTATTCACACTCTCAGTTTCTCACACTAGAGAAACTATTCTGTATTTACACGTGTGTCTTATTTATTTCACTTAAGAGTAAGGCCTCAATATGCATCCATTTAGCTATAAATGACTCTAGTTTCTCATTCTTTATGACTGAGTAGTACTCCATTTTATAAAAAGAACCACATCTTCTTTATCCAGTTTCCAGTTGATGGGCACTTGGGATGCTTTCAAGCTTTAGCTATTAAAAACTGTGCCGCAATAAACATGGGAACACATACATTTCTGTGGTATGATTCTTTTAATTCTTTTGGGAAAATACCCAGCAGGGAAATAGCTGGGTCAAATGGGACCTCCAGCCCTAGTTTTTGAGGTATCTCCACACTGATTTCCATAGTGGTTGCACCAGTCTGCACTCCCACCAACAATGGAGAGGGGTTCCTTTCTCTCCACACCCCAGCCAGCATTTGTTATTGGTTGATTTCTTGATAGCAGCCATTCTTTCTGGGATGAGGTGGAATCTCAGTGTTGTTTTCATCTGCATCTCTCGAATGACCAGTGATGTTGAACATTTTTTCATATGTTTATTTGCTGCTTTTACTTCCTTGCCTGAGAAATGTCTGTTCATTTCAGATGTCCATTTTTGAATTGGGTCTTTGAATTTGGGGTGTCTGATTTTTTTCAGTTCTTTATAGATTCCAGATATATATGTCTGAGTTACAGCTGCTAAAATTTTTTCCCCACATTGTAGGTTGTCTGTTAGCTCTGTTGGTGGTTTCTTTTGCAGTCCAGAAGCTTTTCAATAAGATGAAATCCCAGTTGTTGATTCTTTCTGCTACTTCCCGTGCTACTGAAGTTTTGTTCATAAAGTCTTTTCCTATGCCAATATCTTCAAGAGTTCTACCTAACTTATCTTCCAGTAAGTTTAGTGTTTCTATCTTAATATTTAGATCTTTAATCCACTTCAATCAATCAATGCACTTAGTTTAGTGCATGGTGATAGAAATGGGTCTAGTTTTAATCTTTGGCAGGTTGAAATCCAGTTTTGCCAACACCATTTATTAAAGAGGCTATCTTTCCTCCAATGCGGGTGGTTGGCTCCTTTGTCAAAGATCAGGTGGCTGAGTATGTCTGAAGTTGTTTTTGCATCTTCTAATCTATTTCACTGATCCTTGGGTCTGTTTCTTTGCCAGTATCATGCTGTTTTTATCACAGTAGCTTTGCAGTATAGCTTCAAGGTGGGTGTTGTGATACCCCCAGCCATGTCTCTATTGTCCAGAATTGCTTTTGCTATTCTAGGTCTCTTCTGGTTCCAAATGAATTTTTGGATTGTTTTGTCTAGCTCTGTGAAGTATATTGTTGGAATTTCAATCAACATTGCATTAAATCTGTATAGCAGTTTTGGAAGTATGGCCATTTTCACTATATTGATTCTTCCTACCCAGGAACAAGGAATGTCTCTCCATTTTCTTATATCCTCCTCAATCTCCTTTTTCAGGGTGCTGTAGTTTTCAGTGTAGAGGTCTTTTGCTTCCTTTGTTACATTGATTCCTAGATATTTCATTATTTGGATGCTATTGTAAAAGGAATTGTTTCCCTAATTTCTCTGTCAATGAGTCTGCTATTTGTGTATAAGAAGGCTATTTTGTTTTAGTGTTAGCCTTATATCCAGCTACTCTACTGAATCTGTAAATTAAGTGCAGAAGTCTTTTGGTTAGAGATTTTTGGGTCTTCTATGTAAAGTATTGTATCATATCATCAGCAAATAATGACAGTTTCACTTCTTCCTTTCCTATCTTTATTCCTTTTATTTCTTTCTCTTTTCTAATTGCTGTTGCTAATGTTTCCAGAACTATATTGAACAAAAGTGGTGATAGTGGACATCCTTGTCTTGTTCCCAATTTTAGCGTGAAAGTTTTCAAGTTTTGACCATTTAGTATGATGTTGGCTGTTGTTTTTTCATAGATAGCCTAAATCAGGTTGAGATAAAGACCTTCTATTCCAATTTTCTGTAGGGTTTTTGTCAGGAATGGATGTTGGATTTTGTCAAATGCCTTTTCTGCATCTATTGAGATGATCATATGGCTTTTGGCCTTGACTCTGTTAATATAGTGTATTACATTTATTGATTTATGGATGTTGAACCATCCTTGCATCCCTGGGATAAATCCAACTTGGTCAGGGTGTATGAACTTCTTGATGACCCTCTGTATTTTGTTTGCCAGTATCTTGTTGAGGATTTTTGCATCTATGTTCATTAGGGAGATTGGCCTATAGTTCCCTTTTTGGGTTGGGTCTTTCCCTGGTTTTGGAATCAAAGTCACACTTGCTTCCAAGAATGAGTTTGGAAGCCTTGCTTCCCTTTCAATTTCCTTGATGAGTTTAAAGAGTAATGGCATTAGTTCTTCTTTAAATGTCTTGTAGAATTCAGCAGTGAAGCCATCAGGACCTGGGCTTTTCTTTGTTGGTAAATTTTTTATTACAATTTCAATTTCACTCATTGTAATTGGGATGTTTAGAATTTCTATATCTTCTTCATTTAACTTTGGCAATTCATATGTATCTAGGAATCTGTCCATTTTTTCTGTGTTTTCCATTTTATTAGAGTACAGGTTCTCGAAGTAGGTATTGATGGTCCTCTGGATTTCTGCTGGTTCTCTTGTGACTTCCCCTTTTTCATTCTTAATTGCATGGATTTGAGTCTTTTCTTTCTTTTTTTTGATAAGGTTGGCTAAAGGTTTATCGATTTTATTTATTCTTTCAAAAAAAAACCTCTTTGATTCATTAACTATTTGTATCATTCTCTTACTTTCCATTGCATTGATTTCTGCTCTGATCTTTATAATTTCCTCTCTTGTGTGAGCTTTGCGTTTGTTATTCTCTTCTTTTTCTAGGAGTTTGAGGTTTGGCATTAGATTATTTATCTGAGTTCTCTCTGTTTTCCTAATATGGGCATTCATTGCTATGAATTTCCTGCATAGAACAGCTTTCATTGTGTCCCATAGATTCCTTAATGTTGTACTGGCAACATCATTTACTTGTAGAAATTGTCTAATTTCTTCTTTAATTTCCTCTGTCACCCATTGGTTGTTCAGGGGGGTGTTATTCAATTTACAGGTGTTTGTGGGAGTTTTGCAGTTTCTCATGTTATTGATGTCCAATTTTATTGCACTGTGGTCTAATAATATACAGGGGATAATTTCAATTTTTTTACATTGTCTTAGACAAGTCCTGTGAGCTAGCATGTGGTCTATTTTGGAGAATGGCCCATGTGCAGCTGAAAAGAATGTGTATTCTGATTTTGTGGGGTGGAACACTCTGTAAATATCTATTAAGTCCATTTGTTCAATAGCTTGGTTCAGTTCTAGAATTTCATTGTTAATTTTTTGTCTAGATGATCTGTCCATTGGTGATAGTGAGGTATTGAGGTCCCCCACTGCAACTGTATTAGTGCTTTTTTGGTTTTTCATGTCCATTAATATTTGTTTTGTATAGTTGGGGGCATTCATATTTGGTGCATATATATTTAGGATTGTCATCTCTTCCTCTTGGATTGTTCCCTTCACAAGGATGTAATGACCATCTTTGTCTCTCTTAATTGGTTTTGGTTTGGAATCTACTTTGTCTGCAAATAAGATTGCTACCCCTGCTCTTTTCTGGGTGTCTGTCACATGGAGAGCCATTTTCCATCCTTTTACTTTCAGTCTATGAATTTCTTTTTGAGTTAGATGTGTTTCTTGTATACAACATATTGCTATGTTTTGCTTCTTAATCCATTCCGTCAGTCTACTTCTTTTGATTGGTGAATTGAAGCTATTAACATTGATAGTTATAATTGATAGATATTGACTCATTCTTGTCATGATGTTTTACTGTTGTTGGCACTTATTTCTTTTTCCCCCTTTCCCTTTAGTTTCTTACCTTGCCTGGTGGCTTCCCTCTGTTGAGCCTCATGGAGTTGTGACATTCGTTGCCTTTTTCTAGGATATTGCTTAGAATTGTTTGGAGTGCTGGTTTGGTATTCATGAAATTTCTCAGGTGCTCTTTGTCATGGAAGTATCTAATTTCCCCATCAATTTTGAAAGATAATTTTGCAGGGTACAACAGTCTAGGTTGGAAGTTGTCTTGAAATACTTCAGTCCAGGCTCTCCTTGATTTGAGGGTTTGTGCTGAGACGTCTGCCATGATTCTGATGAGCTTTCCTTTATAGGTGATTTGTTTCTTTTCTCTAACTGCCTGTAGGATTTTGTTCTTCTGTTGGGTTTCTCGGATCTTGACTATTATATGTCTAGGTGTTCTCCTCCTCTGTCTGGCAAGTTTTCTAATATCACTTCTGTGAACAGTTTTTTTATGTCAATTGTACTTTCTCCTGTTTTTTCATGGACTCCTATAAGTCTTATGTTATTCTTCTTTGCATCATCTAGGAGATGTTGAATAGATTTCTCATAGTCCCTTACTATTTTTAAGAAATCTCTGTTTTCATGGTCCTTCACTGCAATCCTGTCTTCTATATCTGATATTCTAGCTTCAGATTCTCTTAATCTGCTCTGCATGCTTTCAATGGAGTTTTTAATCTCCTGAATATCTGTTTGAATCTGTTTCATGGATTTCATTTCTTTCTTATGTTGGGAGATCATGATTTCCATTTCTTTCTTATGCTGGGTATTCCTGGCTTCCAGCATGTTTCTGAGCTCATCTATTTTGTTTTTTTTAATCAGTTTCGGTTCTAGAGCCTCTAATCATGACTTTCACTCTCCTCACCATCTCTGTAGTTATCTGGGAGATTATTTCTGCTTTGAATTTTTCTAGATTCTCATTCATCTGTTTTGTTACTTCCTGTGCTATCAGTTCAGGGTGTCCAGGTGGTTGATTATCAGAGTTTTGCACCTCATTCCCCTAGAAATTGACTTTTGTGGGGTGGAAGTCTGGGTTTGTGACTTGCTTAAATGCCTTCTCATTTTTGTTTTTGGTACTGTCCCTGGTTTAGTTCCTGGGTTGATATTACGAAGTTGTTTATTGTAAGTATCTTTGTTGATCTATTTAAAACCCTTATGGAATGGTTGCTTCTCAGAGGTGTCTACCAGATATAGCTGGTCTTTAGGTTTTGATTCTTTAATGACTCTGAGGCTATCTCATTTTCATTATACCAGGAAGGAAAACTGTTTAGATCAATCACAACACCTTAGCCCAAGTCATACAATCAACAACACCATAGCATCAAATACCTCTTAAAGAATGACAATTTGTGGTAGTTATTAATCTATCACCTTTAAAAAATAAAGGGCCTCCTTCAAGGTGTGTCTCTGCTGTCACAATAGACAACATGGGCAGCAGTGTGTAGTTATAAGTCAATGAGTCTCAGTAAGCTAGTCCCAGACCCATGAGATTCAGGAAGATTTCTGTTTGCAAGTCCCAAGTTGAGCTCCCTGTCCTCCTGCAGGGTTGCACTCTGCAAGTTTCTACTGCAGGTTTCAGCTGCTTTTCCCCTGAAGAAAGTCCAGTTTCCGATAGGAGCGATAATCCCTCCAACTTACCAATCATGGTGGTCTGGTGTGCCTTTATTGCAAAGAGAGATTCCCTTCACTTTTCCAGTGGGCTTGTTTTCATCAGGGAGCCTGAGACAGGCACTCTCTCTGTTGTTCACTTCTGGAGCTCAGGACAATGACTGTTGTCCCCCGTGCCTCTGCAGTGTATAACCAAGTAGCTGCACCCCCAAAAGGCCAGAGGCCGGGGGTCGGGGGGTGAGTATTGTTGGAGGCCCCCGCGTGGCCAAGCCATCACCTGGTGGGCCTGCCTGGGGTGGGGGGCATCCTCCTCACCCTGTCCTGGTGGCTGGTTTAAAGCCTGTCCTGGTGGCTCTCTTCAACCTTATTTAAAGTGTGAAATTTGACAGCTATCTCACATTAATACTTCTAATCATGCTGAATTCATCATATTAGAGAATCATATTTGAAATGCAAGAAGAATAGCAAAAATTTTGTTCTGATTTTCTTTTTTTTATTATTAACTTATTTTATGGGTACATTCTAGGTATACAACACAATTACATTTCTCATCAGGAACTGTACCTTTAATAATGTATCTTGGTTCTTATTTTTTCCCCATTCCTAGGCCTCCCTTCACCCCCTCCACCCTTCACTATTTACAAAGACTTTATTTACATTTTTTCCATTTCTCATCATTTTTCCTTTCCCTTCTTTCCTTTCCCCTGCCCCTCCCACTACCCCTACCCCTTTAGACTTTTTCTTCCTATTTTACATTATCGATTATTCATTCTCATCATTGGCACATTTTAGGTATACAATATAATGACATTCATCATTGGAAATTTGCACCTTTACATAGTCTCTCTTGGTTCGTATTTTGCACCCTTGCCCAGCCCTCCCTTCAACCCCTCCATTCCTCCCTATTTACAAAGATTTTGTTCCTATTTTTCCATTTTCTCATATTAATCTCATTCCCTTCTATCCTTTCCCCTAGCCCTCCCACTTCCTTCCTCGTTGCCCCTTTTCTTCCTATTTCACATTACCTATTATACATTTAGTCCTTATTTACACTTTCAATTTCTCACACCAGAGAAACTATTCAGTATTTATACATGTGTGTCCTATTTATTTCACTTAAGAGTATCGCCTCAATGTGCAACCCCTTAGCTCTAAATGTCTCTAATTTCACATTTTTTATGGCTGAGTAGTACTCCATTTTATTAAAAAACCACATTTTCTTGAACCAGTCTCCAGTTGATGGGCATTTGGGCTGTTTCCAAGTTTTAGCTATTAAAAACTGTGCTGCTATAAACATGGGTGCACATATATCACTGTGGTATGATTCTTTTAATTCTTTGGGGAAGATCCTCAGCAGTGGAATAGCTGTGTCAAATGGGACTTCTAGTTCTAGTTCTTTGAGGTATTTCCACACTGATTTCCACAGTGCTTGCACCAGTCTACACTCCCATCAGTAGTGGAGCAGGGTTCCTCTTTCACCACAGCCCCGCCAGCATTTGCTATTGGTTGATTTCATGATAGCAGCCATTCTTGCTGGAGTGAAGTGGAATCTCAGCATTGTTTTCATTTGCATCTCTCGAATGACCAGTGATGTTGAACATTTTTTCATGTATTTATTTGCTATTTCTAATTCTTTGTCTGAGAAATGTCTGCTCATTTCAGATGCCTATTTTTGGATTGGGTCTTTAAATTTGGGAGGTCTGATCTTTTTAAGTTCTTTATTGATTCTAGATAGTAGACCTTTGTCTGAGGAAGAGCAGGTGAAGATTTTTTCCCACATTGTAGGTTGTCTCTTCACACTGCTGGTGGTTTCTCTTGCTGTGCAGAAGCCTTTTAATGAGAAGAGATCCCACTTGTTGATTGTTTGTGCTAGTTCACGGGCAACTGAGGTTTTGTTCATAAAATCTTTTCCTACACTAATGTCTTCAAGACTTCTACTTAACTTCTCTTCCAACTGGTTCAGAGTTTCTATTTTAATATTTAGATCTTTAATCCATTTTGATTTTAGTTTAGTGCACGGTGAGAGATATAGGTCTAGTTTTAATCTTTGGCAAGTTGAAGCCCAATTTTTCCAGCACCATTTATTAAAGAGGCTATCTTTCCTCCAGTGAGGGTGTTTGGCTCCTTTATCAAAGATGAGATGACTGTGTTTGGTGTTGTTTCTGCATCTTCTAATCTGTTCCACTGGTCCTTAAGTCTGTTTCTTTGCCAGTACCATGCTGTTTTTATCACAGTAGCTTTGTAGTAGAGTTGCAGGTTGGGGATTGTAATACCCCCTGCCATGTCTCTGTTACCTAGAACTGCTTTTGCTATTCTGGGTCTCTTTTTGTTCCCAATGAATTTTTGGATTGTTTTCCCATGAAGTATGCTGCTGGGATCTCAACAGGAATTCCATTAAATCTATATAGCTGTTTTGGAAGTATGGCTATTTTCACTAGATTAATCCTTCCTACCCAGGAGCAGGGGATGTCTGTCCATTTTCTGATATCATCTTCAATCTCTCTTTTCAGAGTGCTATAGTTTCCAGAGAAGAGGTCTTTGATTTCTTTCATTAGGTAGATTCCTAGGTATTTCAGTTTTTTGGATGCTCTTGTGAAAGGAATTATTTGCCCTATTTCTCTCTCAGTGAGTCTGTCATTGGTGTAGAGGAAAGCTATTGATTTTTGTGTGTTGACCTTGTAAGCAGCTACTTGACTGAATTTGGTTATTAAGTCTAGAAGACTTTTGGTGGAGTTCTTGGGGTCTTCTATAGACAGTATCATGTTATCTGCAAATAATGACAATTTGACTTCTTCATTACCTATCTTTATTCCTTTTATTTCTTTCTCTTGGCTAATGTTTCCAGAACTACATTGAACAAGAGTGGTGATAGTGGACATCCTTGTCTTCTTCCTGATTTGAGTGTGAAGGATTTCAGTTTTTGATCATTTAGTATGATATTGGCTGTTGGTTTTTCATAGATGGCTTCTATCAGTTTGAGGTAGAGACCATCTATTCCAATTTTTTGTAGTTTTATCATAAATGCACATTGGATTTTGTCAAATGCTTTTTCTGCGTCTATGGAGATAATCATATGTTTTTTGTCCTTGGCTCTATTGATATAGTGTATTACATTGATTGATTTGCATATATTGAACCATCCCTGCATTCCTGGGATGAATCCCACTTGATCAGGGTGTATGATCTTCTTGATGATCTTCTGCATTCTGTTTGCCATTATCTTATTAAGGATTTTTGCATCTATGTTCATTAGTGAGATTGGCCTATAGTTCTCTTTTTCAGTTGGGTCTTTCTCTGTTTTGGGGACCAAGGTGATGCTTGCTTCCAGAAATGAATTTGGGAGTATTGCTTCCCTTTCAATTTCACTGAAGAGTTTAAACAGTAGTGGCAGCAGTTCCTCTCTAAATGTCTTGTAGAATTCAGCAGTGAAGCAATCAGGGCCTGGGTTTTTCTTAGTTGATAAGCTTTTAATTACATTTTCAATTTCATTGGTTGATATTGGGTTGTTCAGAATTTTTAGGTCTTCTTCATTCAACTTTGGTAATTCATATGTATCCAGGAATCTGTCCATTTCTTCTGTGTTGTCCATCTTATTGGCGTATAGGTTCTGGAAGTAGGTATTCATGATCCTCTGGATTTCTGCTGGGTCTGTTGTAATTTCACCCTGTTCATTCCTAAGTGCATAGATTTGGGCCTTTTCCTTCCTTTTTCTGACAAGGTTGGCTAAAGGTTTGTCAATTTTGTTGATTCTTTCGAAGAACCAACTCTTGGCTTCATTAATTTTTTGTATCATTCTCTTAGTCTCCATTGCATTGATTTCTCCTCTGATCTTTATAATTTCCTCCCTTGTATGAGCTTTGGTGTTGTCCTGCTCTTCTTTTTCTAGAAGCTTGAGGTTCAGCATCAGGTTGTTTAATTGCGCTCATTCTGTTTTCCTAATATGCATATTCAGTGCTATGAATTTCCCTCATAAGACTGTTTTCATTGTGTCCCATAGATTCCAATATGTTGTATTGTCATTGTCATTTAATTGAAGGAACTGTCTGATTTCTTGTTTAATTTCCTCTGTGACCCATTGGTTATTCAGAAGTGTGTTGTTAAATTTCCACGTGTTTATGAAATGTTTTGAGTTTCTTTTACTATGGCTCTCCAATTTCATTGCATTAATGGTCTGATAATATACAGGGGATAACTTCAATTACTTTGCCCTTACTTAAACTTGTTCTATGTGTGAGTATGTGGTCTATTTTGGAGAATAATGCATGTGCAACTGAGAAGAATGTGTATTCTAATTTTGTGGGGTGGAAGACTTTGTAAACATCTGTTAAGTTCATTTGTTCAAGAGTTCGATTGAGTTCTAGTATTTCATTACTAATGTTTAGTCTAATTGATCTATCTATTTGTGACAATGGGGTGTTGAGGTCCCCCACTACAATTGTATTAGTGCATATATGACTTTTCATGTCTGTTAGTATTTGTTTTATATAGTTGGGTGCCCTAGTGTTTGGTGCATAGATATTTATGATTGTCATCTCTTCCTCTTGGATTCTTCCCTTTACAAGGATGTAGTGTCCTTCTTCATCTCTCTTCATTGGTGTTGATTTGAAATCTACTTGATCTGCAAAGAAGATAGCTACTCCTGCTTTTTTTCGGGTTCCTGTCACATGGAGTATTGTTTTCCACCCTTTAACTTTCAGTCTATGAGTTTCCTTTCGAACTAAGTGTGTTTCTTGTATGCAGCATATTGTTGGATTTTGCTTCTTGACTCATTCTGCTAGTCTATTTCTTTTGATTGGTGAATTGAAACCATTAACATTGATGGTTATAACTGAAACATATTGACTTGTCATTGCCATGACTTTTTCTTTTTGTTGGATTCTCCCCCTTTACATTTAATTTCTTGTCATGCCAGATGGGTTCATTCTGCTTTGCTTCCTGGGGTTGTGATCCTCAATGTCTCTTCCTAGGATATTGTGTAAAATTCTTTGGAGTACTGGTTTGGTATTCACAAAGTTCCTGAGGTGCTCTTTGTCATGAAAGTTTCTTATTTCTCCATCAATTTTGAAAGATAGTTTTGCTTTTAACTAACTGTGAAACTAAACAATACCCTGAACCATGCAGTTCTATGGATTGTTTTCCTAAGATTCCTAAATTAGAAGACAAGTCAGATTTGTGCTTTAAGGCTGTATTATTTTACCAGTTTTCTTTTCACTTCTGGATTAGGAAACACTGTATACACTTAGTTTACTTCAAAAAAGATTAACATAATTTAAAGTCCCACTTTATTAGTACTGAAATTATGCATTAATAGTATATCTTGTCTATAAAAACCTCACAATAAAATAAATGTATATAATGTACATGAGCAGTATTCTGTGATAATTTTCAAAATCTGATGAAATAAAAATTCATTCATATTAAATTTCTTTTATATAAGAATTATTAAAAATTACTGCAGAGAGATAGGATGATTTGATGTGTGTATGTACAATTAAATATATAAAATTAAGTAATATCACAATAAAATTATTTACCCCTTACCCTTTACATGAATGATTTAAAACAATACAATTTATACAAAACTGCATATTCAAAATACTGGGAAACACTAGTAATAAAATGTGAAATTTCAGCTAACAATAATTAATAATAAAATATCAACAATGCTTCATTAGATATGAGAAATATGTTGACAATAGAAGAAACTGAGTGTGGGGTATATAGAAATCTATGATAGGTCCATGATTATCTTGCAAATCTAAAGTTACAGAACAACAATAATTTATAATATTAGTATTTATTGGTTATTACAATCTTTTAAGTAAAATATATGATGCCAAATGTATTGGAGCATTTTTATCAGAAAATGGCATTCCCTCAGCCAGCAGTATACTTATCATTATACCACTCCGTAGTATAAATATCATCATGCATGTACTTCTATCCTGTTTTGTTAGATTCAAATCTCAGTTTCTGCACTTGTTTTCTATGTGAAATTGGAAATTTTTCATAATTTTCATGCACCATTTTGAGAATGTAGCTTAAAGATATAACAGTATTACCCCATAAAGTTATTGTCAGGATCAAACATAAAAAATCAGTAGAATAAACTCAGCAAATAATAATTTTTATAAACTTATGTTTATAAATTTTTCCCGCACTTTTCCATCAGGAAAATTTATATTACATTTTTCCTAACATTGTTATTCAATAACTCACAAGGAGTTTTAAATAATTTATGTATTATCTTTCTTAGAGCTTGGAGATTAAGAGATAAAATAAAAATGCCTTACTCCATATTATTTTGAAAAGATAACTCATAGATGAACCAATAGTGCTGCTAATCTAAACGACCCGAACCATGTCTAGGATGCACATACAGATTTCTTTTAGATACAAGCTTTCTCTGCACAGGGTTAGAATTAATCTGTCAGATCCCCACAGATAATAATTCAATTAATTTCCAGATATAAAAGGGTTATTTGGCTCTATCTATTGTATATCTATTCAATGACAGGAACATTATTGAAAATCAATTGTGCAACCATCAGAAAGAGATTATCAAAACTTGACCAAGTAAAAGAAGAGCAGTGTTGAGATAGTTATACAGATGAGGTAGTCCAAAATTCTAGACTTCATCTTTTGCATTTATCAGTACTTTATGTCTCACATCTAGAGTTGACTCATGTCTCACTTGGTCTGGGTATTTCCCAATGTGTACTTATTACCCTGTCATCCTTGGGTAAGTATCTCTGTTGATTCTAAACTTCGTTCCAGTTTAAATAATGAATTATACCTAACCAGTTACCACAATCTGGCAATAGAAAATCAATTTGTAAACTAATATTTTCTCCAGCATTTATAATTAAAAGTACAAAAATAGTTTAATAATACTTTGCAATGTAAAACTTTAAAGTAGCACAATAATCACAACGCAGTGACATTTACATATATTCTTGCCATAAGCAGTTATGAGTTATGCATGTCTTTAAATGAAAACTAACAAAAAAGAAAGTGAACATGTTTACAATATTAAATGTATCAAACATATTGTCTTTATACCTAAATATTTCTGTACCTCTTTTCTCATATAAAACTAATACTAAGATCAGGGTTGAGTAAGATCTTCCAGTGATTGTCTCCCCACAGACACACCAATTTAAACAGCTATTCATGGACCAGAGTATCTTTATGAGAGCTAAGGAGGCAAGAAATCATAGGGTCAGCTTTTAGTATAATAGAAAGAAAAGACCCATGAATAAAGTGGGAAGGAAAGGGTTGCCAATGCTAACCTTCCCCCAACTCCATGTAGCCTGGAGAGAAATGCTTCCCACTTGAAGAAGAGAGATGGAGTTAAGTCCTGTTTTTGAACTTGAAATCCAGGCCCACTATGGAGAGAAACCATATGCCAACCAAAGCCCAAACATGTCTGCCTCCAGGTCAGGACTCAAAACTGAGTTGTTGGAACTGAATTACCCAGGTGCTGGACTGCCTCTACCATCCCTCCCCTAACTGTGTTGTAGATTGAGGAGTAGGACTTCAACTGGCTGCTGAGGAAGTCATGAAAGCTTCAAGGACTTGGTCTTGGATCTCAGAGCTGGTACTACTATGATGTTACCAGTCACTAGGTAAAAATAAAAGGCCTATACCCAGTCCAGAGGTAGTAGACCTTCCCCAAGTTCAGGAAGAAACATACACACCAGTCAGACTGACTTAAGTTTTTGCTTCCATCTTTATCAGTATCAGAATTGCCCTGACACATACCCCCCTTAAGACTTCACAGATGCCTGAAAATGGGAAGTCACTCGAGTGTGAACCAGTTTAGCAGCAGCCTTGGCAATTAAAGCTCCGTCTCCACCACTATTACCCCAACCTTGGACAGTAGAACTACTGCCAGGTGAGTGTTTGTAGATGTACCCTCTAGACTAGCCCTGCAACCAAGCGGGTAAATGTTTCTTGGTGTAAAAGACTCATGTTATAGTATGTACATCTTCTAGCTCTGCCATAGGTCTGGGTACACTCCTGAGGCTGTTTAAATATTTGTAGCTATGAGACAGAGGCATGACCCAGCTCAGCATCAGCCTTGGTCCTCAATGGATTGCCTTTATCACCATTATTCTAAATTTAGGTAACATAGCACAGGCAAGATTCCATTTGTTAAGGGTAGGACAGGGTAGTTACCACAAGATTTTGCCTTGTAACTCAGTGCCAGGCCAGTAAATCCTAACACTGGACTGATCCGAATATCCCCCATTCCCAGGCCATTGTCTGTGGATGAATCACTTGAGACAGGCCTAGGGCTGTGTATATACATGTGGTCCCAGACTATCAGAATTTTTTCAAGTCAACATCACATGTGGCTGGTTACAGTGACCTTGGTTCATGAGTCAATCTCAGAAGTAAGCAGGGAGCAGTGTTGTGGGCCATGATGCTATCCTAGTGCTATCCTGGTCCGAGCAGGGTATTCAGAGCAGGGCAGGAACCCACAAATCTAATCAAATGCCTTTGACTGTTTGTAAGGCATCTGGGTGTATATAGGCCTGGGGAGAGGCTTGGAGGGATGGATTATACTTTTTAGGTATTCCTCTGGTTAATGCTTTACCGCACACCAGATTTAGGACAAACCTGGCATGGGTTCATCCTCTATTGCTAAAACAGTGACAACACAGTTAAAGTGTCCTTATGACAAACTTGGACTTAGTATCATCTACTTCTAAAATAGCAGAAGTGACTATAGGCTTACAGCAAATAGACTGCTTAGAATTTCTGGAAAAGTGGGCACAAAGAATGTATGGTCATGAAGAGTACAATGAATATCTTATATCCTTCAATACCCAGAAGCCATTGCACACCAAGCATTAAGAGCACTCAGAAAAACAGAACCTCACCTAATAACCAAAATAAGGTGCAAGAAACCAATCACATTGTAATCAGTATAAGAAAACTTTTGGATAGGGAATTTTAAGTAACTGTTTTAAGAAGACTTACCAAGTTTTAAGAAAACACAAATAAAATTCAATACTCTAAGAGAGATGAAAGCAATTAAAAAAAATCCAAGTTCTGGTGCTAAAAATACTTTACTTGAAGAGGAGAATTAAAACATGACAGAAAGTAGCATGAGAAGAATATATAAAATAGGAGAAACAATTACTGAGCACACACAGCATGCTTGCAAGTACAAATGTGGAGAAAGAAAATGACTAAGGAAAATAAAGAGTTTAAAATCATTTTTGGACAGTACTGAAAGAGCAAATATTTCCGTTGTTGGGGTTGAAAGTTGACTTGAGAATGTCAAAGGGGTGGAAAGTTTATTTAAAGAGACCACAACAGAAAACTTCTAAAATCTACACATTCCAAAATCTGTAATCTATTTGTATAAGGATACAAATATCCAGGTATAGAAAGAGCAAGGTCTTTAGTTATATTTAAATCAATCAAATTTACACACATATATAATTCAGTTAATTATAATGACGTTTTCAAAACAAAAGAAAAAGTAGAAAAATTTCAAGGTAACTAAAGAAAAGAAACAAATACATAAAGGTATCTAAATTCACCTCACAGAAGACTTAAAAGATCCCTTCCTGGGCAGGAGAGAGTGACATGAGATTTCCACACTACTGAAGGAAACAAAACAAAACAAAACAATAATAATGTACTCAATAAACTACAAACTATCATTTAAATTGAGGAAGAGATAAAGACATTATCAGTCCAAAAAAAAAAAAAAAAAACAAAACAAGAAAAACTGAGAGAATATACTTCAGCCAGACATGTTCTCCAAGAAATGCTAAAGGTACTTCAATTTTATAAGAGAAAGATATTCATAGATAAGAAAGCATCAGAAGACATAAAACTCATGAGGAAAAAGTCAATTATGCAAATTCAGAATGCTCTAATATTGTAAATATGGTGTGGAAACCATTCATGTCTTTAGTAGAAAGAATAAAAATTAAAAATAATGACTGCATTAATATGTTAATATACAGGCAACATACCAAGATGTAAAATGTGATGTCAAAAAGTAAAATGTACAGAGCAAAGTAATGAATGTACAGAGCTTTCATTGTTTTTTTTATGGAGGGGGTTAATCTTTATGATGGTATTAAATTGCTATCACTTTAAATAGTTTTTAATGAAAATTTGCTTTTGTATGTTTTCTATCAATCACAAAGGAAATCTGTAATAGCAAAACCAAAAATAATAAGCAAGGAAGCAAAACACACTAATAGAACAAATCACTTAATCACAAAAGAACACTGTAAAAAAAAGTGAGTAAAAATAAAGAAATTACAATAAAACTAAAAAACACATTGTAAAATGGCTGTAGTATGACCTTAGCTATCAAGTTTAGTTTAAATGTAAATGGATTAAATTCTGTAAGTTCAGGTATAAAGTAAATATATTTAAAAAAACCAGTTACACCCAGTTATATGTTACCTATAAGAAATTTACTTCACCTCTAAAAATAGCCATAGACTGAAAATGAAGGGATGGAATAAAGTCACTAAAACAAAATATGTGAGATATGCTTCAGGACTTTGGGACTGACAAATATATTTTTAGAGAATGCCTGAAATACAAGAAGCAACAGCAAAACTAGACAACCAAGATTATATAAAATTAAAAAGCTTTGGCACAAAAAGGAAACAAACAACAGATTGAACATAAAACTCACAAAATTGGAAAAATACTTGTAAATTTTACATCAAACAAGGGACTAATATCTAGAATATATAAGGAAATCCAAAAATTCAATAGTAAAAAGTTACATAACCTGACAGAAAGACAGGAAATAGAATTTAATAGACATTTCTCAAAAGAAGACCCATCCAAGACTAACAGTTATATTTGAAAATGCTCAAAGTCACTAAGCATAAATGAAATGGAACTAAAAAATATAATGAAAAATATAATGCCACCTCACCCCAATGTGAAAGGCTATTGTCAAAAGCTAAAGCTAACTAAGTAAGGATATAGAGAGAAGGAAACACACAATGTTGGTGGGGTTGTAAATTATTATAATCATTAACCAAAACAGTATGGAGTTCCTTAAAAAATTAAAAATAGAACTGCCATATCTCCAGCATTCTACCCTAGGGTTTTGTTTTGTTTGTCTTAGTATTTGATATTCAGGGAACTATATTTTAAATTTCAGAACTGGATAAAAAGATTCTACATAATGTCTTTCCTTCTTAACATGACAGATAAATATTCAACTTGTGTTGCTCAGTTTTACTTAAAACCCATTCAAATACATAAATCAGATGTTTCTGTGGCAAGTCCTTAGAGATGTGTATGCAGGGTAGAAACAAATATTTAAAAATAATGAGTAAGAGAGAAAAAGGAAATTTTAAAATGTTATTACAATTTTAAAATTAGCAATAATCCTCAGGAAATAGAGTCTGCATATCACTGAAATTGCACACCTGAGAGCATAGGAGGGTGAATGGTCAAAATATGTCACTTCTGGATGTGGGTGAAGATAAGCTGTAAGGATGTCGCATGGCAGATGACAGATGTCCTCCAGCCTTTTTTAGATTAAAGCCTGACAAACATGAAATTTCTACATTAAGCTGTCAACTGATCTGTGGCACTATTGTATTGCTACAGATTTCAGGAGAGAGCCAAAAAACAAAGCTAAAACACATGCACAAATATTAAAACCAGTTTTAATATTGTGTCTGACAGCAGGAGAGGACAAGGATCTTCAAATAAAATTTAAATATGCTGAAGGGGAGGATCAAACATTTATATTAGACATGACAATTTGTTAGCTCCAAATGAGAAAACAAAATTCATTTCTACTTACTGTCCCCTTTTTCATATAAATTATAAAACTGTTAAGAGCTGAGAGGGATGTGAGGTAACTCAGGAGAAGTTAGAGCAGGGTTGGAAGCTTTCACTCTGAGTTAGATACTTCTGGACTTGTATCCTTGGTAAATTTACCTATTCTTATTCTCTAAAATTGGGATGATACTACATACATAAGTTTTGATAAAGTTTAAATATATAACATAGTTAATGAATTTAAGCACAATCCCAAGTACACTGTAAGAGAAGTGTTTATTACTCGATTTAAAGATATAATCATTAGGCTCCACAAAGGTCAATGATTTCAAAGATAAGAAAGAAAAATGTCTTGTTAATTTCAATTACATTTTTATTTTCTTTGTCTTCACCTTATGTGTGTGATGCAAAGGGCAAAAACTGTTCTATTTTAATATTTACTATTGATAAGTTGACTTTATTAATTTTATTTGACAAACTTAAATATTTCTAATTTTAATTACATTATACTAACTCTAGATACATGGTTAATAGGAAATTGCATCATATAACATAGAGAGATAATTGGCCAGTTGGTAGTGGTTTTATTTATTTATTTATTTATTTATTTATTTATTTATTTATTTTGCAGAACCAGGGATTGAACTCAGGACCTTGTGCCTGCCAGGCAGGCGCTGGTGCCACTGAGCTAAACCTCCGGCCCAGTAGTGGTTTTATTGTTATTAATATTTTCTATCTTCCTTTTTCCTTCTTTTATAAAATCTGAGGAATTGACACCAGAAAGAGGAAACTGTTTCATACCTATTAAGAGCTTAATAAAATGGTTTAATTGGATTACATTTAAACCTAGATGCAAGTTCTTGTTGCTTTGTCAAAATTCTCACTTGTGGCAGCGGGTTTTCCTCATTTTATGGTTTCTGTACAGTATTTAAGGTGTCTTTACTATATTCAATCAGTTTAAATTACTGGAAATGCACCCTGCATCCTGATAAAGAACTTTACACAGTTTAGCATGACAATCCTCACTGTTATTATGTCAGTGATCTGAGAGTGGATGGTAAAATTTGCTTTACAGCAACAGGTGATGAGTTCTCATTGTTAGCATTTAACTGTCACTGTCCCCCTCTTCACTCACCACCAACTTGAAAGTGAGTGAAGGGTCTCTGACTCCATGGACGGCTATTTCCCTCTCCAAGTTTTAATATAACAATGAATAATTTTCCTGTAATAAATAGAAATATTAAAACTATACTGTGTTGAGAAATTTGTTTTTAATAATGACACTTTAATTCACTGCAGTAAATTTTAATAATACTGTACAGTTGTATTGCTTTTAAGTATGAAAAATGATTTTTAGTTTAAAATAATTCTTAGTTTTAAAAAATTAAAATGTATAAGACCTCTTTTTTTTTCTGAAACAATTGTAAGGAACAAGATCTCTATGAGCTGTGTTATTGCAAAGAGCAGGAAAATTGATGTAACCAAATCAGCATATGAAGGTATACTTACTGTTGACTTTACAAAATATAAAGTAAAGGGCTTTTGATGGTCACTGCAAATGGAGAGATGCACTATTTGGTAAGAGTCATATTGATTTCTTTTAGAAAGGATAGTACATCTGGGCCTGTGTTTGATTGGTGAGTCACAGTCAATTCAAAGCTAGAGACTAAAAATACCTAAAGATCTAAGTATTTTCTTTTCCTCAATCTATAGTCACTCCAGTAAATAATAGCGGGTCCTGTTAGAGAAATGTTGGATTACTTACTGTATGTAATGGCAGCAATTGTATAGTGTCCTTCCTTAAAGGCACTCACTCTCCCCTTCAATAAAGGGTGACTGGATCTAAAAAAGTATGTGATTTGGCTTCTCAGATGTGGTAACTCAAGTCAGGATCTGAGTTACCTGACACAGAGTTTTGACTTTTAGACCTAGAAAACAACTTGACCCTTGGGCATTTTCAGAGGTTTTTGTGTAAATTTTTCTACCATGCCTGACTTCACAATATCAGTGTTTTTTCACTGAAAACTAAATTGGGACCAGATGCATGGTAGTTTCTTATCCTACACCTACATACAGTATTCTTTCTATATCTATTAAATATAATTATCATCAAGAGCTTTTCCAATTTTGATAGAAATTTCCAGGGAATAAAGAAAAAAAGACTAAAGAAACAATACATCGCGGAGAATTTAGCTCAGTGGTTCCACTGCCTGTCCCACAAGCACAAGGACCTGAGTTTGATCCCCAGTACAAAAATAAAATACAAAAAAAAAACACCCCAAAACAAAAATACATCATTCAACACAACATGAAAAATGGATTAAAATGCACAATGCATAGATTCTAGTAAATCTGATTATGTATTCAAAAATTAAAATTTTGTTACAATAAATTTTAAAACAATTTACATGTGAGGATTTATGTCATTTTACATATTTATGCAGTGGAAGAATAATGAACCAATTTGAAGATTTCTGTGAAGCCTACCTATATTGAAGAAGCAAGCAGATGAACAATTTGAGTAGTTTTCTAAATAAAATAAATATAAATTGTTTATATAATACTTCTTCAAGGTAAAGTAAAGTCAGGCTCCATTCATCTGGGTGAAACTTAAAAATCACAGTGCTTACCGTGATTTTGGTTTTGACTACTAGGCCTGACTTTCTGATTGTTCTAATAGTTTGCAATGAATAAATGTTAGATTCAGTATAGAACTACTATATATTAGAATATTTTCTGCCTAATAGGGTCTTCTCAGTTAACTATTCTTAGTATCTACTTTGAAATAACGCCCATTGATTAAGACATTATTCTTTATTTACCTTTGTGATTCTAAGTGATGCCTTTAAACATTGTTCAAATTTTAATTGGCTATAATTTTGTTTCATAATGAACTACTCATTTCCCTTTCTGCTAAAACTGTTAAATTAAGTAAACAGTAGTTTTCACTTGGGATCTTGGCATGAAGTATCTATTTTAACTTCAAGTATCTTAGTCACTTTACTCCTCACTAAGACATAATACCCCATACTCACAACCTTAAAGGAGAGGTTTATTTTGCTTTACAGTTTCAGTAGTTTTAGTCCATGGTCAGCCAGCTCCAAGGCAGAAATAGGATGGTGGAAGGGCCTGTGCAGAGGATAGCTGATTATCCCAAGGAACTCAGGAAGTAGAGAACTAATGAAGCATCCAAGGAGGGAGATATACCTTTCCAGGTAATCCTCTCTGTGACTCACCTCTTCTGACCAGGCCCAAACTCTGAGCAGCATATTTAGCTCTGAATTTAGGGTTCCCATGTCATCCAATCATTCTTCAAAAGCCCCACTTCCAAACACATGAACTATCTGGGGGACATTCTAGACCCAAACCATTACATTCCAAACTTAGCCCCCAAAAGACTCATGTTCATTTCATCATGTAAAATATATTTAGTTCAGCTTTAAGAGTCACCAAAGTCTTACCAATTTCAGCATTGAAAAGTCGATCTTCAAAGTGTCCTCTGAGACTCAAGACAAACTCCTAGCTGTGAGGCTCTGTAAAAATCATTAAGAGAGAAGACAAAGAAATTTTATACCAGATCTAAGATTTAGAAAACAGAAATTCCTAACAATCTTTTTTTTTTTACAAAGAGGGTTCCTTAATCTGAGTGGAAGAATCAGTTGGCAAATTGAGGAGAAGTATTGAAGCTCCAATTGGCAGGCAAGTACAAAGGGAGCTGTGGGACAATTAAAGCATGCTGGATGTCATGGGTCTGCAAATTCTCTGAAATGCTTAGTGAGAGGAAGAGCATTCTAAAGAGATACTCCTGGAAATAGAATGCACAGTTTCTTAATCAACAATTCCGGGATCTAAAAATCTAAGAAAATGTTTCTCTCTTGCTCTTTCTAGAAAATCTAGGAAATGAACCTTAGATTATCAAAATATTTATTGACTAGGTCCAACCTAAGGATTGTTGGTATTACATTCTTTCAATAGTGGAATTGAGATTAAATAAATGGAATGAAAGTTACCTAATTGCATGTAAGGTCAGACTGAGGATAAAGATAAAGTCAGATTGAGGAGAATGTAAGTGAGCATAAAATCAGAGTACAGAATGAATTGTTAAAGATGGAGAAAGGGGCTTCCAGGTAAGAAGCAAAACAATTAGAAGGTGAAATCTGTAAGAAAATACTCTCCCTTCAAGGTTTCAGAAGGTTCTAGTCCTACAGACACATCTAGATCCACATGGCAATTTATAAGAAATATGGACAAAGGAATATATTAAATGACATTATAAACCAACTAAAAGTTCTGCAGAACAAATGCATTCCCTTAATAAATACAAGGTATAAAAATTAAGAACTATTATGGATTGTGATATGAATTTGATATGTCAATCAAATACACTATCTGTAATTTAAATATGAAGTAAATACCATTTTGAGTTTCATAAATAATTAGAAAAAAGTTAAACTAAAGCAATAAGAAATTTCCAAATTACTGTTGCATATTCTTGGTATTGTAAGTGTAATGTAGCTAAAAATATTGTCATGAATTTTGCTCTGTGAAGACGGAATCAACATGCTTTCTTTCATTTCTCTTGCCAATTATAATAAAGACCCTGGAGATTTACATGATGCAAATATAAAGAAACTGAAAATTGAAGGAAACAAGGCAAACATTGTAATGGAATAACAAGGAGGTAAGTACCCTGAATTTTTTTTTCTTTTTTTGCTGCATATACTCTAGTTTTGGAACTGAACAATCAGGTAATCTAAAAACAAGCTGAATGAAACCTTTACCAGAATTTGTTGTTTTCACTAAGGGAAAAGGGAAGGTGTATCCAGGTAAGAGAGAAACATTTTAAACAACGCCTCCTCTACTACAATCAAATACCACAGAAAAGGCTGTAGCCCATGTTCCATCCATTCCAGCAAAGAATGAAATAACCATAGACTCAGCCAAGCTATAATTTGATAATTAGGCAGCTTGTTTTTTACTAGAATAGTGGTATAGAAAGCAAAATAGAAAGCCCATACTATCAACCTTGTAGGGAAATAATGAGCCTGATTTCATCTGTTTCAAAAAGGACCACATGAGAAATTTGAGCTTTTGCCTAACTGGGAATAATGAATGAATTATTCTCACCTTTCTACCCTCTAGGGTGTTGCTAAATAAAGTCTCATGGACAGCCAGTACTTATACCACTGTCAAATATAAAACTGTTCACTCCTCTGGTGGTGTCATCAGTTGAGGTAACGTCATCAGTGGAGGTAGCATGGGGAATAGTATTAAAACATATTACCTCTCCTAGTCTGTGTAGGTCCAGTGGGAGACAAGAAAATGCACCTTGGGCAGCATTACCAAGGAGTTCCTACTTCTACAGTGTCAGCGGGGATAGGACTGGAAACTGGACTTGGAAGATACAAGGTGGTTCCAGAATTAAGTGATACTTTCTTTAGGTATTGCAAGAAAAGTATTTTCAATACAGAGTTCTTTACTAAGGAGAAAAATGTTCAGAAAATAAAGGAAAATCAAACCATTCTTAGATGAACAATAACTAGGAGAGATTTTGTAAGCATACCTGCCCAAAAGAATAGCTAAAAGGAAGTCTCTAAACAGAATGTAAATGTTAAAGGAATGAAATTTGGCACATCAGGAGAGAAGAAAAATAATCAAAATACAGTATCGACATATAAAATTGACTTTTTATTTCTTCCCATGAATTTTATAATTATATTTGATGGCTGAAGTAAAAATTATAACAATGTCTGATGTGTTTCTAAATGCATGTAGAGGAAATATTTAAAACAATTAAATGGGAGAGAATAAAGGTACTCACAGCTATTTAAGGTTTTTACATTTTGCTTGAACTGGTGAAATGACCAGTTAAAGGGCAGGCTATAACATTAATATATATGTTTGAGCTAGAACAACCACTAAAAATTATACAAAAAAATACACATAAATCTATATGTGTCAATTCAAACAGGATACTAAAAGATATTCAAATAACACAGGGGAAAGCAGAAAAATAAAACAAAATCTAATTCAGAGAAAAAACAAAAAATAAGAATATACAATGGCAAACTTTAATATATTAATTACATTAAATGTAAATGTAGTATATACATCAATGAACAGACATAATTGCTAAGTAATATGATCTGTGTGCTAACTACAAAAAATGTACTTCAAATATGATATTAATAGTTTGTACATTCAACAAATGGTGATTTTTTTTTAAATGCTTCAATCTATTTATAATAATCTAAATCAATGTAAAAATATGAGGCCATGAAATTAAGCACAGTATTTGAACCTCAAATTACCTTCCTTCTAAGCAAAATTCTATATAATAGATTACTATTTTAATATTATCTTTATTATTATTATTATATTTTGTTATTTAATTGTTTTTATTATATTTTAGATTGTTATCTTTCCAGATTAGAATGGAGTATTCACCTAATGTATTTTGTACTGTATATTGATATACATTTAAATAGTTAATAGTTTCAAATTGGGAATGGCTAATGAATTCAATTAAATAATTAAGCATAATAAGCTAGTATTGTAAAATTGAAAATTCTATGAAATATTCTAAAGTAATACAAAACTGAATAACTATCTTTCCAAGTGGTATGTAGCAATTAAGTACAAATGTTTGTGAATAAGGCTACAAAGTCATGTCCAGAACACTATCCTGACAAGCTTTCAATGCTTTATCATTTTCTGGTTCTTTTCAAAGCAGCACAGTGAAGGGGCTTCATCAATTAACATAAAAGAAATGGAGCTACTTCTCTAGCAATTATCATTTAAATCTAATTGCTACTGTGGTCTGCACATATGGAACCTTGTCAGATGTTATTTGTTTGAATATCAATCTCCTGAAGTCATGCATTTATGAATTCTAAGTTCCTATATAGTCATGTAGGAGAAAATGTCCCACAATTTTTCACCACTTTGATAAATCTAAGAAAACCTATATAATTTCTACAACTCTACAGTTCCCATCCACAGATAGATCATAAATGCCCCAAATAAGACAAACAAACAAGCACACTGATTGTTCCTCAGTACTACTACTGCATGATTCAGTAAAATAGTAACTCTGGAACTACAGGAGTGATATCTATAAAAATAGACCTTAGGAAAGAAATAACACATTCACTTTTGTTCCCTGAAAAAAGTCTGCCTTTTGAAATAAGCTGTATTTGGACACAATCTTGGCCCTACTAATAATGGGTTGTGAAATTTGTGGTAAAGCACACAAACTTTGGGAACTTCTGCTTTCCTTGTATGGAAAGGTAGTACAATGAAGTATACTTTATGGAGCTGTGTGAAGATTAAAGGATCTAATATGTGTAAAGTAACTGATACCCAATGGACATAAAGCATGCATCTCTCTTCCTTCTCACAACTTATAAATAGTATAGGATCAGGAAGTCAGATATGATCATACCAAACACCAGAAAACAAACAAGAACAAGCACTACACGATGAAAATGACAAAAATAAAGAAAAACCAAGGACAATAGAGGAAGAGGTAGTCTGTCTAGCCAAACCTGAAAAATGTTTAACATTACCTAGTGAAAAATGTTTGCATTACAAGTCAGAATGAATGGTACATGTGTAACAAATTTGGTTTGATATTGTTTGAATTGTAGGGGATCAAAGAGTTACCAAAATAAGATAAATACATTATTGGCTTACAGGATTGGATCTCAAAAGACATCTTTATAATGTAAATGAAACTGAATCTCTCTTATGTTCACAAAATTCAATTGCAGGAAAATTAAAGAACTAAACATGAAAAGTAAAATTTCAAACATGCAATATTATTTAATAATAACTAACTTTATAAACTCAGAGTAAGGATAAATTTCTGAAACAAATCCAAAAAGAAAAAATTTTTCCTACATTGAAATTTAAAAGATTCCTGTATCAAAAGATAAACTGAAAAAGCATATTTGAAAATTATTTAATTTAAGGAATTGACACACATAATATTTAACAAATTTATTTTACTCAATCAGAAATATAAGAAAGAATAAAAAATTCACAACAGAGAAAACAAAGATAATAAATATAACTACTCAACCTCACAAGTAATGAGGAAGATGCAAACAGAAACTACAGGAGATGCAAATTTAGAACTATGGCAGGAGTAAAAAAAATTAAATCTCACAGTGGATTATAAACCAGGTAATAGAACAATGACAATTCTTTCACATTGTTGTGGTCTTGTAAACTCACCATCTAGGAGATTAATATTAACTACATAAATTGAATGTAACCTTTCACTGTGGGCTACATATTCTAGAGACAATTGTATGTGTATGTGTGTGTGTGTGTGTGTTTCTTCCTGCACATATAAATAATAACGTTCATAGTATCACTGACTGGAATGGCAAAATACTCTGAATTATGTAAATTTGCAAGTAGGAGGAAAATGAATTATGATACATTCACACTACACAGCAATTTAAAAGAATGAATTAAAGAGACAAGTTCCCACAAACCTGAGACTAAATGCATTATATTAAGATAAAAATAATTTAAAATATATAGTTATAAATATAACTGTTATATGATAAATGTATAGTACAATAAATGTTATATTATAAATGTACAGTATAAAATGTCAAACAATATTATATGTATATTTAGGAAAAGTATAAGAAGTACATTGAAACCATGCAACTATGTATGTATAGTAGTTCTTTTAAGGAGTGTACTATTATTGAGTGAGGGAAAAGAGAAAAAGTATTTTATTTATTCATATAATTATGCTAAATGGACATTTATTATATTAACCTTGATATTTTTGAAGATGTAACCTAACCAATAAAATAATTTAAAAACCAAAATAAAGACTTCTGTAACAAAAACTAGAGTACTCTGAAAAAAGACATTGCGGAGGACATTAGAAAATGGAAAAGCATCTTCTGTTTCTGGATGGGCAGAATCAATATTGTCAAAATGTGTGTAATACCACAAATATATAGATATAACACAATTCCAGTCAAAATGCCAATAATTTTTTTAACAGAAATAGGAAAATATCATAAAAATTACATAGAACCAGAAGAGATTAAGAATAGCTAAAACAATCTGAAGAAAAGAGCAAAGCAAGAAGGATAAATTCTTAGATTTGAAATTAATCTATGAAGTCACAGTAGTAAATATAGCACAGTACTGGCACAAACTAGACATGTCACCCAAGAGAATAGAACTGAAGATGCAGAAACAAGCCTATGCACTTTTATCGATGTGATTTTCGACAAGAGTCCAAAAACATACACGTGACAAAAAGATTGCATCTTTAACAAATGATACCAAGTAAATTGATTGTTCATGTATAGAAAAATAAATTAGACCCCATGAAGGCAAGGCATAGCCTCCCCAGGAGGCACCTGGAGAGGGGTCTGTTTAGTCCACTCACTTCGTAAGTGAGTTAATTAATTTGCCAGTAAAGAAAAAGACACAGAGAGTCAGTCAATATCAGGGCAGCATCAGAGTATGAGAGTTGGAGCTGAAGCTTTGGAGCTCAAGAGCTGTCTCTTTATTCCTTTGGCAAAACAGTAGCTACCGCTACATAGAAGACACACATTCTAAAAGGTTACAGTGTTCTTTAGTTCATAACAGCTGTAGTCTTATCAGCTTGCTGAGACACCGTAAGACTAAAAACCTGCTACATGACCTTGTCCATGCTGTGTATGCATGGTTGAGTATGTTAAGTCATTCTTGGAAACCTGTGGCCCATTATATGTATGTCCCTGAGCATGGAGTTGTGCTTTAAGTGTCCTCAGATGCCCACAGATGCCTGGGCTTTGAGTATAGGCAGAAGTGGTGCCCCACAGACCCATATGTATCACCTTTTACTAAAGTCAAATAAAAATTAATCAAAGACCTATATGTAAAAAAACAGAAACACTGAGTTTACTGAAAGACAGAAGGTGTAGATGTCAGAGGTGTAAGCAAGAATTTCTGAACAGAACCTTACTTACACATGAACTAATAACAAGAATCTACAAGTGAAATTATATCAAATTAAAAACTTCTTTACAGCAAAGGAAACAACCAAGTGAAGACAACCTAGAGAATGGGAAAATATTTTTTTTGCCAGCTACTCCTTGGAGAGAGAAATAGTATTTAGAAAATATAAAGAACTCAAAGTTAGATCTTCCAAAACAAGAGATCCAATAAAACAATGAGCAAGTAAAGTGAACAGACAATTCTCAGAACAAAAAATACAAATGACCAACAGAACCTGAAAAAATGTTCAGTGTCTTTCACCATTAGACAAATGCAAATCAAATCAGTGCTGAAATTTCAACTTACTCCATTAAGGGTGACTGTATTCAAGAACTCTAAAAACAACAAATACTGATGAGTTTCTGAGGAAAAACAGAACACAACATCGTTGGTGTGAATATAAAATAGTAAAATCATTATGGAAATAAGTATTGAGATTTCTCAAAAAATCAAAAGTATAAATTCAATTTGACATAGCTATATCTCTCCTGGATATATTTCTGATAGTGCCAAAGTCATATAACAGTGAATCTTGCAAATCCATGTTTGTAGAAGCATAATTCACAATAGCTAAATTATGGAAGTGGTCTAGATGCCCATGAACAGATGAATGGATTAAAAAAAATGTGGTACAAATACACAGTGGAGTACTACTCAGTCATAAAGGATAAATTTGAGTCACTTTTAGAAAAATAAATGAAACTTGAGACCATAATGACAAGTGAAATCAATTAGTCACAGAAGATTGAATATCACATAATTTCCCTTATGTGATAAATGAAGTACAAATAGTTTAAAAACCAAAATAAAGGAGAGATGATAAGAAACAGGAGGTAGATTTTTTGGTTTTTGGAGGTGGACAAGGTTTGACAAACTGGGAAGAGGGAAGGGCTAGGGGTAAGAGGAAATAAAAGTGATCAAGATGTCAAGATGTAACATATATATGTATATATATGATGCGATATATATATATTCTTCAAGATGAATGTAATTATTATATAACAGATACATATACAAATAAAATGTAAAAAATAAAGAGGAAGCACATAAGAGGTTTAAGACATATACCTTTTAAAAAGTTACAAATAGTTTTTCCAGACAAATGTAGTAAAAATTCCTTTGATTATTGAAATTAACATAAAATGGCCTCAACATCTATATTATTATGGAAAAACACTATTTTTTCCTTTTTTTTAAACAAAGAATGCAAATTATTAAGAACTAAATGGACAAAAAGGACAGAAGCCTAGATTCAGAGATAAGAGGAAGGGGCTTATATGCTACACTAGACAAGTGTATGTATGTGGGCTCTCTCAAAGACTATTAACACATCAGAGGTCAGTTAAGAAACAGTCCAGGCATTAGTGCCTGGCAGCAGATGCTCAGCTGTTTTCAGGACTTTACAGAGTAAGGTTTGGAATGAATGCAAGCCAGAATCATCTGGTGGGCAAGATGGTGGTTATCACCAAGATGCAAAGCTAAAAGATTCTAGGTTTTCTTCCCTTAATTACATTGATACAATTATTTGCAGAGTTCACTTTTACATTGATGGTGAAAATTAAACTAGAACTTATGGATAAAATATTATGTATTTTTCTCCCTTAATTTTTATTTTTATTTTTTTTGGTACTAGGGATCAAACTCAGGACCTTGTGATTGCGAGGCAGGCTGTAGAATCACTGAGCTAAATCCCTGGCCCTTTTTCTCCCTTAAATTTATTTGCTAAATATCTTCAATGTTCTAGTGCCTTCTGGTTCTGATTTTCTTGGTATCCTTGATGTCCTTATTCTTCTTTGGATTTTCTGCACATCTCTTGGCACCTTGAGTTATTCTTTGCTCAGAGTCACTCTCCAAAGTGTTTCCTTTTGGCTGAATTCTAGTCCTTCTGGATCTCAAACTTACAGCATCTGAATTATTGGTTACTTCATGTCCTTTCTCATTCTTCATAAGGATTGCCATGCTTTCCTCCTTTACATCCTCCTCTGCTGTATGAGGCTGGGAGTTCTTATTTTGTCTTCCAGATCCCAAGCATATCCTGTTTCTATCAACTTTGCCCTTAGATGTAGGTTTCCCAGCTCCATCATCTGGGTTCTGTTGCTCTGACTTTTCAGATGTCTTCATGGACTTCTTTTAATGTCTCTTTATTTTGGTCTTTTCTGATATAGAAATTTCATGTCTTTGCTGGTTTATATCAGTTTTATTTTGAACACTAAATTTTTAAATAAATATCTAAAACACAAACAGAAGTTTACATACCTAACTGTAGAGCTATACTTTCACTGCTAGGTCTTAAAAGACTGAGAATTTAATTGAAGTCCCTGATTTGCTTTTACTCAATTGTCTTCTTCTCAAAGGTTCAGAAACCAAGAGATACTAAATTGGATAGGAAAGAATATTAATTACCAAGTAAGAAGAGTTGAAGTGGATTCATTGAAGTGACTGAAGTTTAGCTCCATCTATATAAGCATAATAAATTAATGTTGGAGACGGTACTTTTGGGAATAGAGCTGTGTCAACCAGAGTTTAAAAAAAAATGTGATATAAAAATGAGTACATAAAGATGTATTGTCAATAGGAACAGCACTTTATTTGAATATGAAAAATATGAGATATACAGTCATTGAAATATTTTTATGAAAGACTAAGAGGTAGGTATTTCATTAGGCTGATTACAGGAATTAAGGTGTTTGAATTAAAAAGTATGCTTCAAATGCTTCCCACAAGGAAGGGAAGCAGAGGTGTAAAATCTGGGTGGGAAAGTGAAGTGAAAGATCACTGCTGAGTCCCAAGTGAGCTTAATATTGACCTTTACTAGAGCCACAGCACTGTGAAAGGGAAAAAGTAAAGGGTAGGAATCATTAAGAAGGATGTGTTGACTTATTAGAAAAAAATGGTAATACTATTTTAGCTGTCTATTAAATAATTATTTTACTTTTATTTATTCATTTTTAATCAAGACACATGAGTCAAAATTACTTTATAAAATATGATATGTCAACATTGTATAAATAAAATTTAATAGTGAAAAAGTGATCTGGAATCCCTGTGAACTTTTACCATGTACATTTTGGAGAACATCACATGGGTTAAGGAAAACAACAAAATTTCATTTTTCAGATAATCATTTGAATGTTTACATACATTTTTGGTTTGTTACTTATTCATAACTAATTTAATTTACATTTCCTCATATTAATATGTTTCTGTTTAGTATGTAATCAAATTCTGGCAATGAGAAAAATCCTCATAGTACCTTCATTGAATTGTTGATTCTAAGAAAACACTAAACATGAACATGTACAAAAAAGGCATCAGAATAAAACACCATTTGCATTTTTATATTTGTACAGATTGATCTTTACATTTATGTCTGGAGAAAATATGAACCCAGTTTACCATGCTAAGATAACGGTTTAGATGACTGCCTTAAAAGTAGAACATATGAAACAATGAAAACAAATCATATCTTTAGGTTCCATAATTACTGAGAGGATTTCTCCTGCCCTAAGAGTTTTATTATATTTGTTAAAAATATAGGACCAGCAGCTTATCACAAGTCTCCGCTAGTGCACTAATGATGGAACCAAAACCAGACAACAGACTCATATGGATTAGAGGACTGCAAAAGAACTAGAGTCACAGTTTTATGCTTCTTCTTGCTCTGGATAATTTAGAATCTTGTGGTGTGCCTGACGTAAATATTGCTGCTGTTTGAAATAAACCTTAAATGCTGCTTTTATGGCAACAAAAGCAATTCCACCCAAGATTGTCCTTTGTAAATTAAAGTTAACACTACTGAACATCAGTTTTCCCACTATTGTTGTGATAGTAGGAAAAACAAGGGCTCCACACAAAATTCGAGTAGCAGAGACATGATCTGCTAAAGGGTTAGCTTCAGCAGGAACTTGAGGAATAGGACACCCAATCCCTGGAAATATACTGTTCAAAATTTGTAGTTCATTTGAATATTTGCACCATAGTCTAAGCACGTAGTCCTCCCAGCGAATCATCTTGCTTAATATCAGCCTGACAGGAATAGTAGGAAGTCCAATTAAAGGGAATAAAGGATCAGCTCTCTCCATCACATCCAGTCCTTCTTTGTGGCCTACAACCTGCATCACTATCACTGCTCTGTAAGTCACAGCTGTCCAATAGATAGAGCCAACCATTACTCCCGCTGCTGCAAATAGACAAGTTTTTGAGATCAGTCTGTCTGCAAGATCCAAAACGTAAACAACTGGACCCAACTTTGGAAAAGCTATTAAGTATTCGGCATTGCACTGAGGACATGCCACTCTGGCTGTACTGTTTCCTCTTTGTTTTTCATCCACCCAGCGCTGTAGATAAGCCTGATGAACTCATTTGGTAGATCCTCTGCACCTGCCTGGTCTCACCCATTCAGCTGTTCTATCATCTTCATCAGTGGCAAAATACACCCAGCAACTTCTGTCCAGCATCTGCTGTAGGGCTCGGTCCGGCTTCTGCAGAGCCGGCACACTTAGTCCTGCCCAGTGGACCTGGCTGCGTTCAGGCCCACTCAGGGACAATAGCACTGAGAGGCGGCGGAGTAGGCCTCAGTCCCGTGGCAGCCATGAACCTGCCTCCCAGCCTCCCTGGGAGGGCCGGCTAGGCTGTGGTGCACGGACAGCAGGCGTCCGGAGGAGGCGGTGGGGAGCAGGGAGGAGGAGCCTGATGCAGGGAGGAGGGGATCTCGGCCAACGTTCCTGCCCCACGCCCGAGGTTCCAGTCTATGTACTGTGGGCCTAAATAATAATTTTAGATGCACATGTTCATTTATTTTTATTTTAAAATATTCTCTGATGTAAGTATTACTACATATTTTAATTATATAGTTGGTCACTACACACCTGTATTGTCAATGCTTACTAGATGTAGAAGAGTACAAGATGCCTGTCTGCACTTTAGATTTTCGGATCCCATGCAAATGTCCCCCATGCATCAGCTGGAGCCTAGAGCCCATGGCAATGTCTCACACAAGTCTATATAAAGGATCTGCAATAGGAAGGCCCAAAGACCAGTGGTGGAAGCTAGAAACTGCACTGGTGGGGTGAAGGATCTGTGCCAGAAGGCTGAGGGATCTCCACTGGAGCCAGGAAGTGAAGCTCAACTCAAAGCTAAAGACCACAGGTCCCCAAAGAGAACAGCAGCCATGCCTGGTGACAGTGAGGAGAGCGGCTTCTCTGAGGACAAGAACAATCGAGTTCGTATCAGGAAAACCAGAGGCAACAAAGTGTCTCCTGCAAAATCAGCAGCATACAATCTCCCGCTACTGTTCTCTTCTATCCCTTTTCAGCAACAATCCTAAGGTGGATATTCCACCCCTAGAATCATGCTGACTCAGTTCAGCTGGGTGTTCCCACTCAATTTAACCATTAATTAATCCACCACAACACCTTAAGAGATAAAGAAAATAATACTTAATTATTTAATAATCTAGTCAAATTTTAAGAAAATAAATGCAAAAGAGCTACATTAGTTCCTACCATACAGCACAAGAAATAAAAATTAATAATATCTCAAAATTCAAACCTACAAAGTCTCTCTCTTTTTTTTTTTTTCTGGTACTGGAGATTGAACTCAGGACCTTGGGCTTCGACAAAGTCTCTTTTAAAAGAAGTAGTATATTGAAGCATAAACACTTGATCATTGTTATGCAAATTTACATTTTCATTATTCTTTATGGCTGAATAACACTTCATTGTGTACATACACTATATGTTCTTTATTCACTCAACTGTTGATAGCTACCTACACTGATTCCATACCTTAACTCTTGTAAAGAGTGCTGCATTATAAATGCACATCCACTTATCTTTTTTGTTCTCCATAATAGCTGTACTAATTTATATTCTCATCAGCAGTGTATATGACTTTCTTTTTCTCCAAATTGACAAAAGCATGTGTTATTATTTCTTTTTTTTTTGGTACCAGGGATCGAACTCTGGTCCTTGCGCTTGTGCAGCAGGCAGCGAAACCACCGAGCTAAATCCCCAGCCCCAATTATTTCTTATATAATTGTCATTCCATCCAGGATAACACACTATCTAAGTATGGTTTTGATATATGTTTTCTTGATGGCTAATTACATTGAACATTTTTAATATATTTGTTGACCATTTGTATTTTTTCTTTTGATAAGTATGTATTGAGATCATTGGCCCAATTTAAATTGAATTACATGTGTTTTTGGTAAAACATATATTCTGGATATTATTTTCTGTCAGATGAATAGTTGGAAAATATTTTTTCCCATTCCCTAAATTGTCATTCTACTCTATTGTTTCCTTAGCTGTGCAGAAGCTTTTCAGTTTGATATAAAACATAGTCTTTACTGTTCACATTTCTATCAGCATTCCAGTCTTCTGAACTCCCACCAGAATCATCCATAAATCTCTACTTATGGCTTTCAGAGGTTTCTCTAGTCTACATTCTCAGACATTTCCAAACTCCTCACACAAACCAGTTTCAAAGACTTCTGAACCACATATTCTGGTATAATCACAGCAATAACTCTAATAGCTTTTGTCACCACAACTTAATAAAGAAAAATTTATTTTGGCTCACAGTTTTGAAGGCTAGCACAAAGACAGAAGTGTTATGGCAGAAAGGCAAGGTAGAAGGAAGCTGCTTAACCTATAGCATTTTTGAATCAGAGAGCGGGAGAAGTACCCAGAGAGGAAGAGTTCAAGGGCTGGATATCAAACCCAAGGTCATACTTCCTTGACCCATGCACTCACATGCAGAAGTGCGCTTCACTAATCTAGATATCAATCAAGTCAATCAAGTTGACAACTAAGATTAACCATCACATTCTCAGGTAAGAGCATTCTCAAGTAAGAAAGCCACAAATTCATAGTTATTCAAAACAGCAGTTGCTCGAGAAAAAAACAAACCCTTGCAAGTTTATAACCCTTTCATTTTCAAATGCTTACAAATGATTGTTGTTAAATATTTTGTTCTAGTTTTTTAATGGTAAATTATTATCTAGGTTTGGCATAATTTCTTAATATAGTATTATCAGATGATCTTTACCTACTTTTAAGTAGAAATATTTTTATTTAGTTAAACTTCCAAATATTCATAAAATGTTATTAGAAAAAACATTCTGTCTGGTAAGTTCTAACCCAATACCAAATGAATCATCCATGTTTAAATTCTCCCTTAAGAAAATAAAAAAATTATATAATAAAGATATCAATAAGGCTGAATCTCTGAATCCACTGCTTATATCATCAAACTTTCTCCCCTTTTTAAAGGTAGGAACCAAAAAGATGCGACTCTAAAAAGGAAGTTTATTTTCCCAAGAGTCACGTCATGGTTCACAGGATAAAATACCTCTCTGTTCCATGATTTCACCATAATTCTTGGAGACATTCATTTCATGAGTAGTAAAAATTCATTTTAAAATAGGTAAGGAATATTAGGGAAAAGAAATTCAAAATGCCCAACCTTGCCTAAATTTTAAGATTTATCAGTGTGATTTTATCTAAATTTAATTGTTCTATTCCAATTTGATGCTTGCAATAACATTTTCTCTTCAGAAAAAAATGGAGTACTAATGAAAATGAAGCAAGGAGTTAGTTTTTCAAAAGAATAAACAAAATTGAGACACACTTAGCCAGCTTATCAAAAAAAGAAAATGTCACAATTTTTAAAACATAACTTCTTTTTCTATTTTATGAAGTGGATTAGAACTTTAGAATTTATTATTCCAATATCTTATATTCTGTAACACAGTTGCTTTAACAAAAGTATAGAATGTAATCAGTTAATTCATTGGGCTGCCCAAATACCATCAGTAAGTGGGAGCAGGACACAGCCAGAAGCTATCCAGGACAACAATGGCCCAAGCACACAGGCCCCAGCCAGAGGCCCACCCAGATACCATCGGAATTGACACAGTGGTGAGCAGTAGTGAGAAGGCCTCTCTGAGCCTTGTTGAGAACTGAAGCCCACTGGAAGAGCACTCACCTCAATCAATGTGCAGTAGACTGCATCAGTTTAAATGAAAAGACAACTAAACAAAATTCAAAACCAGACTTCCAGATCACCAAAGGCAATCCCAAGAGGCAATGAGATGGAACAATCAGAAACTCAACCACCTGGCCTCCCTGAATTGGCAATGAAAAAGGATCTGGAAAAATAAAAACAGACATAATGTCTCAGATAACAACAGAGATGGCCTCCATAGTGAAAGACATGATTAATAATTCTAGAGCAGACACAGATAAAAAAATAGAGGACCTCAGGAACATGATGGAATCCCCACATAAGAAACAAATGGAATCCATAAAAGAGATGCAAACATATCCAGGAGATTAAAAATTCCATTGAAAGTTTATGCACCAGAATCAGCCACTATCAGACAGGATTGTGATTAGTGACTAGGAAAAGGAAGATTTCTTAAAAATAGCAAGGGACCATGAGAAAATCCAGCAGCAGCTAGATTATGCAAAGAAGAATAACATAAGACTGATTGGAGTCAACAAAGAAACAGGAGAGAGTTCAGATAACATAAAAAAAACTGTTCACTAAAGTAATGGCAGAAAATATCCCTAGCAGGGGAAAAGAACTTGACAAACAGATGTGTGGCATATAGGATTCCAATTAGCTGTGATCAAAAAAGAAAAAAAAATCTACACATAGGCATATAATAGTCAAGATTCCAGAAACCCAATAAAAGAGCAAAATACTACAAACAGAGAAAAGAAACAAATCATATACAAAGAAAAGCCCGTCAGAATCACTGTAGACTTCTCAACACAAACCCTCAAGTCAAGAAGAGCCTGGGGTGAAGTATTTCAAGCCCTAAAAGAAAACAACTTCAAATTAGAATTGACGTAACCCTATAAAACTATCTTTCAAAATTGATGGAGAAATAAGATATTTTCATGACAAAGAACACTTGAGGAACTTCATGAATACCAAACCAGCACTGCAAAATTTTTAAACAATATCCTAGGAAAAGACAATGAGACAACCCCACAAACCCCAGCAGAATGAATCCATCAGGCAAGACAAGAAATTTAAAGCAAAAGGGGAGAATTCAACAACAGGAAAAGGTCATGACAAGGATAAGTCAATAAGTATCAGTTATAACCACCAATGTTAGTGGTCTCAATTCACCAATCAAGAGAAATAGACTGGCAGAATGGGTCAAGAGCCAAGATCCAACAATATGCTGCATACAAGAAGCACACTTAATTAAAAAGGAGACTCATAGACTGAAAGTGAAAGGGTAGAAAATAATACTCCAAGCAACAGGAATCCCCCCAAAGATGCAGGAGTAGCTATCCTCTTCGCAGATCAAATGGATTTCAAACCAAGACTAATTAAGAGAGACAAAGAACATCACTACATCCTTGTAAAGGGAACAATCCAAGAGGGAGAGATAACAATCATAAATATATAGGCACCAAATACTAGTGCACCCAAGTATATAACACAATTTTTTTTTTTTTGGTACCAGGGGTCAAACTTGGGTCCTTGTGCTTGCACAGCAGGTGGCAAAACCACTGAGCTAAATCCCAGCCCAATAACACAAATATTAATAGACATGAAAAATCAAGTAAACACTAACACAATACAATACCCCAGTCACAGATAGATCAACTAGATGAAAAATAAAGAACAAAATACTAGAACTCAACCAAACTCTTGAACAAATGGACTCAACAGATGTTTACAGTGTGTTCCACCCCATAAATGCAGAATACACATTCTTTTCAGTTTCACATGGATTGTTTTCCAAAATAGACCACATACTTACTCATAGAATATGTTTAAATAAGTGCAAAGAAATTGAAGTTATCCCCTGTATATTATCAGATTGTAGTGTGATGAAATTAGAGATCAATAGCAAAAGAAACCACGAGAACTTCATAAACACATGGAAATTGAACAGTGCACTCCTGAACAACCAATGGGTTACAGAGGAAATAGAAGAAGAAATTAGACAGTATCTATAATTAAATGAAAATGGCATTACAACATATTGGAATTAATGGGACGCAATGAAAGTAGTGTTGAGAGGGAAATACATAGCAGTGAATACTCATAATAGGAAAAGAGTGAGCTCAAATAAACAACTTAATGCTGAACCTCAAGGTTCTAGAAAAAGAAGAGCAAAGACAAACCCAAAGCTCCTACAAGGGAGGAAATTATAAAGATCAGCACAGAAACCAATGGAATGCAAACTAAGACAATGATACAAAAAAAATCAATGAAGCAAGGAGTTTCTTCTTCAAAAGAATAAACAAAATTGACTGTTAGCCAACCTTATTAAAAAAATGACAAAATTTTTAAATATAATTTTTTTTCTATTTTGTGAAGTGGATTAGAACTTTAGAATTTATTATTACAGTATCTTATATTCTGTGACATATTTGTTTTATCAAAATGTATAGAATGTAATCAGTTAATTCATTTTCTTATATTCCTTTGTTAAAGTTTAATAAGGATGGTAAAAAGTAAGGGGGAGGGGAAAGAAAGAGAAGGGTGAATCTTTGTATTTGTGAAAGGCATGCCATTTCAAGTCACTTTTAATGTACTCTCATTGTTGATAACAATGTGTACACATGATAAGCAGTCATAATTTCTATGGAATTACTGAATAATGTATCGATTTCATTTTCTAAATCTATATCTGCACTGATAATAATTTTGAAGTGAAACAATTTTTTAGACTCAATGGAATAGTATTGGAGGTAATAGTTCAGTGAAGAGACTGAAGTAGCAAAAGCAATGCAGTCTGTAAAGCATTACCAGAATGCAGAGAATATTTTATTATTAGCTTTTTATATATAATCAGATTTCTACTAACTTCAGCAAAACAATCCTCAACAAGAAGCAGTGAATTGGATAAAGGCTTGTTCTGGTATGGATGACTTTCAGCATTCTTATGCTTTATAAAAATTACAAATAAATTTTAGATTATGTAGTACAGGATTAGATGATATACAAAGAGGGTCAGTACCAAAGTTGTTTGTGTCTCTATTAGCACTGTCTATAACACTCTATACTGGAGAAGGCTTTATAACAGTCTCAAAAGTAATGAATAAAATCCAAGTATATTTCAGGATTTAATAGAAAATTTTATGGAAAAAAGCTAGATGGTTCACTGTATATTAAGTGATACTTTAATATTTTGCTTCATATTTTTATATATTCTGACATATTACAGTTTAATACAAAGGTATATAAACAGTATTATGGGCAGCTCCCAGCACAGAGGAGGCTTCCAGGTAGGCATGTCACAGCTCCCAATGCAGAGGAGGATTCCAGGTCAAGGAGCCACAGCTCCCAGCAAAGAGGAAGCTTCTGGATAGGCATGTCACAGCTTCCAGCACAGAGGAGGCTTCTGGGTCAATGAGCCAAAGCTCTAGCACAGAGGAGGCTTCTAGGTCAAGAAGCCACAGCTCCCAGAACAGAAGAGGCTTCTGGGTAGGCATGCCACAGCTCCCAGTGCATAGGAGGCTTCCAGGTCAATGAGCCACAGCTATCAGTGAAGAGGAGGTGAGCTGTGGGGGTGCCACCATCACCATCCCCCCCCTCATCGAAATGAGAAGACACATAAACAAGCCTCAGAATCAGACTTCCAGATCACCTACAGCAACCCCAAAGGGAAATGAGATGGAACACTCTAATATTCAAATACCTGGACTCCCTGAACTGGCAACAAAAGAGGATCTAGAAAAAATGAAATCAGAAATAATTTCTCACATAACAGCAGAGATTGTACCCATAGTGAGAAACATGATTAATAAATCTAGAGAGGACACAGATAAAAAAATAGAGGAGCTGAGGAACATGATGGAATCCCAACACAGGAAACACATGGAATCCATAAAACAGATGCAAACAGATTCCCAGGAGACTAAAAACTCCATTGAAAGTCTATGCAGAAGAATGAGCCAATGTGAAGATAGAATTTCAGGTATAGAAGACAAGATTGCAATTAGTGACCAGGAAAAGAAAAATTTCTTTAAAATTGTAAGGGACCATGAGAAATCAATCCAGTAGCTGCTAGACAATGGAAAGAAGAATAACATAAGACTGACTGGAGTCAATGAAGAACAGGAAAGAGTGCAGATGACATAAAAAAAATGTTCACCGAAGTGATAGCAGAAAACTTCCCCAGCACGGGAAAAGAAATTGACATACAGATTAGTGAGGCATATAGGACTCCAACTAGCCTTGATCAAAAAAAAATCTAAACAAAGGCATATAATTGTTAAGATTCCAGAAACCAAACAGAAGAACAAATTTCTACAAGTAGAGAAAAGAAACAAATCACATAAAAGGAAAACCCATCAAAATCACAACAGACTTTTCAACATAAACCTTCAAGGAAAGAAGAGCTTGGAGTGATGTATTTCAAGCCCTAAAGGAAAACAACCTCCAAACCAGATTGATGTACCCTGCAAAGCTATCTTTCAAAATTAATGGTGAAAAAAGATACTTTCATGACAAAGAGCACCTTAGGAACTTCATGAATAACAAACCAGTACTCCAAAAAATTTTAGATAAAATACTAGGAAAAGACAATGAATATCACATCCCCAGGAAGCCAAGCAGAAGGAATCCACTGGGCATGATAAGAAATTAAAAGCTAAGGGGAAGAATCCAACAAAAAGAAAAAGTCATGACAATGATAATATGTATCAGTTATAACCATCAATGCTAATGGTTTCAACTCATCAATCAAAAGAAACAGACTGGCAGAATGGATCAAGGAGCAAGATCCAACAATATGCTGCATACAGGAAACACACTTAATTCAAAAAGAAACTCACAGACTGAAAGTTAAAGGGTGGAGAACAATACTCCATGCAACAGAACCTGAAAAAAAGGAGTAGCTATCCTCTTTGCAGACCAAGTGGACTTGAAGCCAAAACTGATTAAGAGAGACAAAGAAGGGTACTATATCCTTGTAAAGGGAACAATCCAAGGGGAAGAGATGACAGTCATAAATATCTATGCACCAAACATTAGTGCACCCAACTATATAAAACAAATACTAACAGACATGAAAAATCATATAAGCAATAATACAATAGTAGTGGGAAAACTCAATACCCCAATGTCACAAATAGATAGATCAACTAGACAAAAAATAAACAATGAAATACTAGAACTCAATCAAACTCTTGAACAAGTGAACTTAACAGATGTTTACAGAGAGTTCCACCCACAAAATCAGAATACACATTCTTTTCATCTAGACACGGGTCATTTTCCAAAATAGACCGCATACTTGCTCATAGAACATATTTAGATAAGTGCAAAGGAACTGAAATTATCCCCTGTATATTATCAGAACATAGTGCAATACAATTGGAGGTCAATGGCAATAGAAACCACAAAAATTTCATAAACACATGGAAATTGAACAACATACTTCTGAATAACCAATGGATCACAGAGGAATTTAAAGAAGAAATCAGACAGTTCCTTCAATTAAATGACAATGACAATAAAACATATCGGAATCTATAGGACACAATGAAAGCATTCTTACAAGGGAAATTCATAGCAGTGAATACTCATAGTAGGAAAACAGAGCAAGCCCAATTAAACAACCTGATGCAGAACCTCAAGCTTCTAGAAAAAGAAGAGCAGGACAAACCCAAAGCCCATAGAAAGGAGGAAATCATAATGATCAGAGTAGAAATCAATGCAATGGAGACTAAGAAAACAATACAAAAAATAAATGAAGCCAAGAGTTGGTTCTTTGAAAGAATAAACAGAATTGACAAAACCCTTAGCCAACCTTATAAGAAAAAGGAAAGAAAACACCCAAATCCATGGAATTAGGAATGAAAAGGATGAAATTATAATGGACCCATCAGAAATCCAGAGGATCATCAATACCTACTTAGAGAACCTACATGCCAATAAGATGGAAAACACAGAAGAAATGGACAGATTACTAGGCATGTATGAATTATCAAATTTGAACAAAGAAGACCTAAAAATCCTAAACAACCCAATATGAATCAATGAAATTGAAAACATAATTAAAAATTTACCAACTAAGAAAAGCCCAGATCCTGATGGCTTCACCACTGAATTCTACAAGACATTTAGAGAGGAACTACTGCCACTACTGTTTAAACTCTTCAACAAAATTGAAAGGGAAGCAATACTTCTGAATTCATTCCTGGAAGCAAGCATCACCTTGATCCCCCAAACAAAGAAAGACCCAACCAAAAAAGAGAACTATAGGCCAATCCCCTAATGAACATAGAGGCAAAAATCCTTAATAAGATACTGGCAAATAGAATGCAGACCATCAAGAAGATCATAGACCCTGATCAAGTGGGATTCATCCCAGGGATGCAGGGATAGTTCAATATATGCAAGTCAATGTAATACACTATATCAATAGAGCCAAGGACAAAAACCATATGATCATCTCCATAGGTGCAGAAAAAGCATTTGACAAAATCCAACACACATTTTTGATAAAAACCCTGCCAAAAAATTGGAATAGACACTCTCTACCTCAATTTGATAAAAGCCATCTATGAAAAACCAACAGCCAATATCATATTAAATAGTCAAAAGCTGAATTCCTTCACAATAAAATCAGGAACAGACAAGGATGTCCACTATCACCACTCCTGTTCAATATAGTTTTGGAGACATTAGCAATGGCAATTAGACAAGAGGAGGAAATAAAAGGAATAAAAATAGGAAATGAATAAGTCAAATTGTCATTCTTTGCAAATGACATGATCCTGTATATAGAAGACCCCAAGAACTCCACCAAAAGTCATCTAGGCTTAATAACCAAATTCAGTAAACTAGCTGGATACAAGGACAACACACAAAAATCAATAGCTTTCCTCTACACGAACAACAGACTCACTGAGAGAGAAATAGTGCAAACAATTCCTTTCACAATAGAATCCAAAAAACTGAAATACCTAGAAATCAACCTAACAAAAGAAATCAAAGAGCTGTTCTCTGAAAACTATAGCACTTTGAGAAAAGAGATTGAAGATGATATCAGAAAATGGAAAGACATCCCTTGCTCCTGGGTAGGAAGGATCAACATAGTGAAAATGACCATACTTCTAAAACTGCTATATAGATTCAATGCAACCCCAATTGAAATCCCAGAAGCATACTTCATGGATCTGGAGAAAACAATCCAAAAATTCAGTTGGAACAAGAAGAGACTTAGAATAGCAAAAGCAATTCTAGGTAACAGAGACATGGCAGGGGGTATTACAACCCCCAACTTGAAACTATACTACAAAGCTACTGTGATAAAAAAAAAAACAGCATGGTACTGGCAAAGAAACAGACCTGAGGACCAGTGGAACAGATTAGAAGATGCAGAAACAGCTCCAGACACAGTCAGCTACCTCATCTTCGACAAAGGAGCCAAACACTCTCCCTGGAGGAAAGATTTCCACTTTAATAAATGGTGCTGGAGAAATTGGGTTTCAACTTGCCGAAGACTAAAACTAGACCTATATCTCTCACCATGCACTCAACTAAAATAAAAATGGATTGAAGATCTAAATATTAAAACAGAAACGCTGAATCGGCTGGAACAGAGGTTAAGTAGAACTCTTGAAGACACTGGTGTAGGAAAAGAATTTATGAACAAAAGCTCACTTGCCTGTGAACTAGCACAATCAACAAGTGGGATCTCTTCTTACTAAAAAGCTTCTGCATAGCAAGAGAAACCACCAACAGTGTGAAGAGACAACCCACAATGTGGGAAATAATTTTCACCAGCAGTCCCTCAGAAAAGGTCTACTATCTTGAATCTATAAAGAGCTTAAAAAAAATCAGACCTCCCAAATTTAAAGACCCAGTCCAAAAATGGGCATGTGAAATGAGCAGACATTTCTCAGACAAAGAAGTACAAATAGCAAATAAACATATGAAAAAATGTTCAACATCACTGGTCTTTCGAGAGATGCAAATGAAAACAAGGCCAAGATTTCACCTCACCCCAGAAAGAATGGCTCCTATGAAGAAATGAACAAATAACAAATGCTGGCGGGACTGTAGAGAAAGAGGAACACTGCTCCACTGATGGTGGGAGTGTACACTGGTACAACCACTATGGAAACCAGTATGGAGATACCTCAAAGAACTAGCATTGGAAGTCCCATTTGACCTATTTCCCTGCTGAGTATCTTCCCCAAAGAATTAAAAGAATCATACGACAGTGATTTATTTGCACCCATGTTCATAGAAGCACAGTTTTTAATAGCTAAAACTTGAAAACAGCCCAAATGCCCATCAACTGGAGACTGGATCAAGAAAATGTGGTTTGTTTGTTTTTTTAATAAAACGGAGTATTACTCAGCCATACAAAATGAGAAATTAGAGACATTTATTGCTAAATGGATGCAAATTGAGGTGATACTCTTAAGTGAAATAAATAGGACACACGTATAAATATCGAATAGTTTCTCTAGTGTGAGAAACTGAAAGTGTAAATAAGGACTAAAAGGTATAATAGATAATGTGAAATAGGAAGAAAAGGGGCAAAGGGGAAGGGGAAGTGGGAGGAGTAGTGGAAAGGAAAGAAGGGAATGGGATTAATATGAGAAAATGAAAAAAAGCAAACAAAGTCTCTGTAAATAGGAAGGGATTGAAGGGTTGAAGGGAGGGCAGGGGAAGGAGGAAAAATAAGAACCAAAAGATTATGTAAAGGTGCAAATTTCCAATGATGAATGTCATTATATTGTATAACTAAAATGTACCAATAAAAGGATAAAAATAAATAAATAAATAAATAAACAGTATGATGAAGGAAGATGTTTTAGATAAAAGAATGGGTAGCTATCATCAGCATTTCTTTATATGACACAATTTTATAAATTGGTGGGGTACAATGTTGTGTTTCAATACACTTATTTTTGTGGTAAAATATTCAATTTCTCTATTTTGAAGTATACAATTAATTATTGTTAACTACTGTTATAGTTTTGTATCCTAGTACACCAGGATTTATTACTTCTGTTTAATTGGTACTTAATACTGTTATACTTACATCTGCCCTTCCATATCCCAAAACCCAAGCCTGGAGTAACTAACTCCAGGAGATCAATATTTTCATATCCACGTATGTAACAAATCATGCAACACTTTGTCTCTGACTTATTTCATTTAACATAACCTGCTCTAGGTCCATTAGTTACATGGAATAGAGCAGAATATCATTTTTCATGACTCACTAATATCCCATTATTTATTTTTTGGCCATTAATACAACAATACTGAATGTTTTGCAATGCATATGTGTGCTTACTTTTTAAAGTTAATCAGCAATTGATTTGTTGTATGATAGTATTTTAAATCAGAACACATTAGATTTCTTCCAATTTCTCACTCATATTATTGAGGAGTTAGAGCACTACTACTGGTGTTACCCAGGATGTATTTTTTGAATGAAAGATAATGTGAGTGTGAGATGAGATATCCACATCTAGATACCAATACATTTGTATCTGAAATGTTTCAATCAGTTGGTATGCTGGGAACTTCAAATCAGATACTAGAAATATGAAAATTTATCCCAACATCATTGAACCATGCTGGATACCAAATAAAGCTATAAATTGCATATTACAATGTGTCTGGCTGTTGTAAAAATAATAGGATTCCACCAGCACTTTGGCTAACAAAGAGGAATACATAACTTCAAACTATTTGCAAAACATTTGGTCATACTTTCTTAAGTCAAAAATTTATAAACATTGTAAACTAAATGTAGTAGCTATGAAATCTTTTCCAAATAGAACATATTTGGGAGACTCAAAAGTGTAACACTTCTAAATTATTGTCTTACAAAAACCAAGTTTTGCATCCACATTTTTTCTTCTTTAGGCATTTTCTACAAATGCTATACAAAACTTGTTTGTATGACATTTGACTGAAAAGAAAACAACATTTAAGAAAATATTTTGTGGCTGAATGGAAGATATGATATAGTCCATATGACATACAAATCTAGTTTTTAAAGAGAAATTACAATGAAATAAAAATGCAAGAATGTAATATAAATAGAAAATAGGTGAGAAAAAGTCAAATAATATAGTAACTTCCAAACTATCTTTGAGGTTTTAATTATAATAATTATAATGAGCAATGCAAAGTAAAATTATGCTTTTTATATAAAATATGCCCAAAAATAATAATGTAGGAGGCAATGATTTTGAGGATATGGGATGGAGAGCTAAGATTTCTTTTAAAAATAGAATATTCCCTTATTTTTGTTTTCATTTTTCTATAGCATCAGTTGTGATATTTCCTCTTTAATTTATGATTGCATTTAAATATTTTCTCTTATTCAGTCTAGCTAAGCATTTATTAATTTTATCTTTTCCAAAACAAATTCTTAGTTATCTTAGTTTTTCTATTTTTGAATTCTCTATTTCATTCAATTTCTTCTGTAATCTTTATTATTTTCTTCTACTAACATTGGGCTTAATTTGATTTGCTTATTTTAGTTTTTTGAGGTATAAAGTTAGGTTATTTGAGATCATTCTTTTTCAGTGTAGGTATTTTTGCTATGAATTTCTTTGTTTAGCATTGTTTTTGCTGTATCTCATAAGTTTTGGTATGTTCTGTTTTTATTTTCTTGACTGAAGATAGTTTTCACTTTCTTTTCTGAGTTCTTTAGTTTTATAAATGTTGGAGAGTGTTACTTAATTTTCATCTATTTTGAAATTTTCTCAATCTCCTTTTGTTAATTTCTAATTTAATTCCATTGTTGTCTGAAAAGATACTGGAATGATTTCAATTTTCAGTCTTCTTAAGACTTGTTTAGTGACCAAAGATGTCATCTATCCTGAGGAAAGTACACTCGGGAAGAATGTATATTCTGCTACTTTTAGATGGAATATTGTTGGTACTGTATGTCTGTTAGGCCCACTTTGTCTATAGTATTCAAGGCTGATGTTTTCTTATTAATTTTCTGTCTGAAAAATCTATTCATTACTGAAAGTATCTATTAAGTTTGTTTTGCTGAATATTTGTGCAATGAGATTCAAATATGCACTTTTGAGTATAAATCTAGAAGAATTGAAAGCAGAATCTTTAAGACATATATGCAGTCTCATATGTTTTGCATCAGTCCATAATATGCAAGACCTGGAAGCAACTTAAATGTCCATTGGTGGAAGAATGGTTAAAGAAAACTTTTAGATGGATAGGTAGATATATTATGGACATAGGTATAGAAATAGTGGAATAATATTCAGGCCTAAAACTCCTGCCATTTGTGACAGTATACAATAAATCACATGTTAACCTGAAGGACATTATGGAAAATAAAATCAGTCAAACACAAAAGGTAAAACACTATATGACTCCACTTATATGATAAATATAAAAAAATCAAACTCATAGAAACAGAGGGTAGAGTAGTAGCTTCCAAGGACTAGGAGGAGGGAAAACTGGGGGAGGTACTGCTCAAAGAGTGTAAAGTTTTACTTTATACTACATTAATTAATCCTAGAGATTTGTTATAGCATGGTACTTATAGTTAAAAATACAATGTCACATGTTTAAAATTTTTCTCAGAAGGTAGAAATTTTGTTATGTGATCTTATCACCTGTGCAAAAAGAATAGGGAAATAAAAAGAGTGGGAGAATTTTTATAGATGATCGATATGATTATAACATAAATTGCTGTTGTAGTTTTAGGATTATATACTTTTCCCAAAACACATCAAGTTATACAAATTACACATACAGAGATTTTATATTTAAACCATACTTTAATAAGACACTTTTAAGAATAGAGCAACTTCAATACTTGCAATAATCAAATATGTAAATGAAGTAATTTATGATCTGAAAAACCTAATAACACTCTTATTCACACAAAACATTGTACATAATGGTATAATGTTGAAAACTTTCTCATTGCAATAAAGAAATCACAAGAGTGACTACTGTTAGTACTTCTATTTAACATTTTATAGGAGGTCCTACTGATTATTGTAAATCATGACAAATAAATCCTGTATGTATTAGAAAATAAATATTAACAACAGATTTTTACACATAAATAATGAAAGAAAGCATAGAAATACATTAGAGTTGATAATTTGGATTTTTAGGGTATAGTTTAATACAAAACAATTATAACTAATATTTTTTTCTTTTTGTCCAATATCTGTGTGTTTCTGCCTTGCCTAGTGTAGTATGTTTCTTTACCTTTCTTTTCCAAATTGTTTTAGTCTATGCAGCTATGGTCAAAGACTGCAAGAGAAACCAAAGTACAGGTTTTCTCTACTCATTCACTTTGAACAGCACCCCCAGAAGCAGCTATATCCATCCTTCCTATCATACATTTGTGTATCAGCTGCTGAATGATCTTGTGCTCCCTAGACCCAACTCCTAAGAGGTCTATCATTCCATAGAATCAAGCTTCTGTGTGGTAGATCTACCTCTGGGTTCTGGTAAAATCATCTCTACCATCTCTTCACTCTGGTAACATCATCTCATGTATATGTGTGTGTGTGTGTGTGTGTGTGTGTGTGTGTGTTAATACTGTAGATCCAGTAGTGCTAGGGAACTCTCACAGTTGTTTCTGAGTTGCCTCATTATCCTTTGTTTAAATTCTCTGTTCTTCCCTGTGTAATCAATTTCTCGTTAAGTTACTTCTGTTTTGAATACAGTGGTCATTTCCATATCTGACTAGATTCTGGGCTTTATTGTTCTTGTTACTAAGACTCTCAATATAAGATTATGAGATTGTGCTATTATGAGAGTTCAGATGTTTTAATGATATCTTTTCTGCTGAAAATTGACTTGTAATAATATGTGACTTTATGAAATTATGAACTATTAATCTTCGGATGAGTTTCTCAACTGTAAGAAAAACTACTTGGCAATATAGATGTAATACTGACTGCACAACATGAGGGAAAGAGTTAATCTGTCCTTGAGTTTACAGAAAAGCCAGAGGAGTTTTAATTTATAAATTAAACCACAATCAGAATTAAATGTATGTAGGGTCATAATCACTTCCATCCATTTTTTATAAACTTTTTCTATAAACAGTCACATAGCAAATATTTTAGGAACTGTTTTGGCCACATACAGTCTAGGTTATGTACGCTCACTTTTTTTAACTACTGAAGACATTTCTAAATCATTTTGAGCATAGTATATCTGACAATATTTGGTTCAGAATTACATTTAAAAATCTAAACATGCATATTTCACAATCAAAATTGAGTTTGACTATATGGGCTCACAAGTCATTTTGTTGTATTTATAACATTATTTAGAATGAATGAAACAATTGAGATTGGATATGTTAGGGAGATCCTGATGGAACTTGAACTTCTAAGTACTCTAATTTCCTTTCTCCAGCATAAGTAATAAGTAACCTCTTTGTAGTTTGATAGATTAGCTATTATCCACCCCTCCTTTTTGGGTATTACTGGGGATTGAACTCAGGGGCACTCTTCCACTGAGGTACATCCCCATCCCCTTTTACTTTCTATTTTGAGACAGAGTCTCACTAAGTTGCCCAAGTTGGGCTTTGCCTTGTAATCTTCTTGCCTCAGCCCCCTGTGTAGCTGGGATCATGGACATGCCCAATTTTGCTGGGCCAACTACTCCATTCCTAAAGTCCTGTTTACGATGACTTCACTTGATCCAGTTGCTCCACACGATGCATCTTGTTCTTCTCATAACCCACCCAACCCCTTTTCATTGTTCTGTAGCCCATAAGTAGTCAGGTACCAATATATGCTGGGAGAAGAATTACAGAATCTTTTCTAGAAAAAAATATAACTTACAAATTGAAGGACTGTATACTTTGCTACTATATATCAATTGGAATCTAAGAACTGTATATGATAGTTACCTTAAAATATTGCACCAGAAACAGCAAGTAAATTCAAGGATATAGGTATTTTTAATCAAGACTCTTGATTTAATATGTTCATGTTAGCAGTTAGAAGTGACTAATATGTTAATAGTTTGGTTGACTGAATCTTATTTTCAGTGTTGCCCTTCATTCAGTAAAACTGAAATTACATGACATTGGTGCTATAAGTTGTAGGGAAAAAGTGAAGATTTAGGGCAATAGGAATGATGGATTGAATTTACTTTGTGATGAAGTTCTGGAATTAAAGGGTCAGGTGATAGTGAATAACCTCAAAATACAAGGCAAGCATCAGTATTGCAACAGACATTTTAGAATGGAAACTGAAGAATTTTTGACATAAATGAATCTGTAAAAATAGGATTTTTAAGTGTGCCAGGAAATTAAATAATCAGTTTACTAAAATGTTGTATTATCTATATAACCCAAATCCCTCAGCATGGTGACTGGACAACTTATTAGAACTTTCAACATCAAAGTTATGGCTTCTCATCTGTTTATCAGTACTCTATAGAGGAGAAGTCTTTTGAAGAAATGCTATGCAATAAGCCCATAGCAGTGTGGTGGACAAAATAATGATTCCCCAAAGATGTCCATGTCCCAATCCACAGAACCTATGGCTATATTAGGTTACATAGCAAAGTGAAATTAAGATATAATTAAGGTTAATAATCAGCTGAACTTAAAACAGAAATGTTTCTACATCTATTTTCATTTATTCATTCTGTTCATCTATTTATGTTCAGGATGAATCCAATATAATGCAAGAGGCCCTAAGAGTGGAAAAGGAAGAAAGAATGAAGTTAGAGAGAGAGGTCAGAGGACGAGGTGATTGGAGTGAATATTCATAGAGTCTCAAGGTTGCTGGCTTCAAAGATGGCAAAAGAGAGCAGCTGCCAAAAAAGGAGGGCTGCCTTTACAACTGGAAAAGTCAAGGCACAGTATTCTCAATAAAGTGAGGGACAGAACTTTACTGATATGTTGGTTTCAGCCTCATAATGACTGCATCAAACTTCTAACCTAGAAAAATGTAAAATACTAAACATGTTGCTGTTTTAATCCAATAAATTCCTGGAGATTTGTTGCATAAAAATGAAAAAAAAACTAATATGAATATACACTGCTAGAATTGTTGCAAAATATTTCCATGATGACTGATTTATGAAATAGCAAATATCAAACTTTGAAGTCACTACCTCTGAATTTTTGCTAATTTTGGAGATTAAAATAGTGATACCATCTATATGGAAGTTAAGTTAATAATAAAATGAAGGTTTGGCCCGAGAATGTCTTATAATGGGCCCAGCTCATCAGTGGACATATCGTGCCATGTCCTCACATGTTAATTCTTATATTTCTAGTTGAAATAGCTGGACTCAGTAAATGGAAAAAAAATGTACAAATTGGTTTTCTGACTCATAGATTCAGGGATAATATGATGGAAAGACCAAATAAAAATCCCTAAATTCACTGTTCCCTGACAAAGTACTAAGCTAAATGCAGTACCACATCTCTCTGAGTGAATTACAGGGGAGACTTTAACCATCAATGACTTGAAAGAGGCAGAGGTGATGATTCATAGCCCACCCTTGTTTACATTGAATGCTTGGCCAATGCAAAAAGATGGAGAATCTATGACTGTGGGTTATTGAAAATGTAATCAAAGAGTGACTTCAATTGCAGCTTTATTCCAGATGTGTATGTGTGTGTGTGTGTGTGTGTGTGTGTGTGTGCGCCTGAGTATGCATATTTCTTCCAGAGCAAGTCAGCACAGTCAGTTGCATGTGGTATACAGCTATTGATCTTGAAAATAAATATTCCTCCATTACTAATTCATATGTGAAGTAATTTGACTTTTAACATCAATATATTTTATTGCCTTATCTCAGAGCTAAGTTACTTCTCCAGCTGTATGTCATAATAGAGTCCATAGGAACTTTAACTATTTAATGACCCCAAAATATAGTGGTGATCCACTGATAACATTTATCATTGTCAATAGGGAACATCAGATACTTGATGTCCTTTATATAAAAAGGTAAAAGACAAACTCAGAAAATTAAGCCATGTATATATTATTAAAATTTATACAGATTAAATGGTCTGTAATGTCACTCTAAAAGAAAAATGAAGTTTCTATAATATCTACCACATGTAGAAAAGCACAACGTATGATGGACCACTTTACAAGCAACAAAACTACATTTGGATATAGTGTGTTTACATTTTACCTAACACATAAGACAGATAGTTTTAAGTGGTACCCATTGAAAGAGATGACTTTGAGGCAGATTGAAGAAGCTACAAGGTGCTGTAATTAGTTTTTTCTCATAAACCTTGCAACTTAGTAGAACCAAGAGTAATCAAAGTACCTGTGGAAAGTAAATATGATCAAATAAAGATTTTAGTTGGTCTCAATAGTACATATCAGTGAAAATCCCAAAGGTTTTGGAGAACATCTACTTTTCTTTGGAAAAGTAGTTCTTTGCTACTAAACTCTGGTAGAGACTGGAAGCATAATCAAAACAAACAAAGTGACTACATAAATAGACCTTAACAGAAGTGAATACAGAATTCACTTATTAAGTGAAAGTGACATATACAATAACCTATTTTATTAGGTCAGAAGATGTAAGTATGTTGTCTGAGCAGGTAGTTATATTCATATGATGTCTACTCCTGTTGTATTACGGATCTTCCTTCAACCACAATTAAAGCTTCATGTGAAGTTTTTATGACTAGCTGACAAGAAAAGACTTATGTTCAGATGAGTCTGGACATAATTTGATATAGCTGGATTACAAAGCTCCTCAAAGGTGACTCTGAAAACTACTAGTGAAAGGCAATTTCTCCAGTAGGAAAAATTTAAATCAGGACATACATGTCGTTACCCATTCTTAGCAGAAAAAGGACATGATTTAGAGTTATACAGCAATTAATAGCCAGTGCTACTGGATGATTAGATTGGTATGGTATATGGAAAGGGCTAGAAAGGAAGGCTCATGTGATTTGGTTGTATGAGGAGAGCTATGCATTTGGACCTTTCAGAGTAGGTATAAAATTTGAAAATACTATATCTGATATGAAAGCCCATTAAGATATATAAAATATTTGAACAATATAACTTGTCCTGTGGTGATCAGTCATTTCATTTTTCTTTAACTACTGACACTTTTTCAATGTGTCCATATACAATTCAGCCATAATATTTGGAATAGTAATGACAAAAATTCAAAATATGAATGTCTTCTCACCAAGGCTGTCTAAATATTGTCAGATAAGGAAGAGTGAGTCTGAAGTGAAAAGGCTTCAATCACTGGAGGAACAAGTTAACAGCCTAGAGGCATATTGATTCCATTGCCCACCTCTTCAGCTATGGAGAGGTTAGTGTCTTATCTTTATCAGTATTCGCTGTTAAACTGAATATGCATTTGTCTTCCCCATGGACTGGCTTCCAGTAAATTCATTATCCTATAGACTAATGAAATGTCATTTGTTTAATCACTCTAACCCAAATATCATTGAATTGACCAAACAGTTCCTCATTTCACAGCAATAGAAATCTAGCGATGGGAATAACTGGAGACAATAATGTCATATGAAGATAACAAACTAGTGAAACTGATGAAGCTGAGATTTTATTTTAGGGAAGGCAGAACACATTCTTTAAAATAATTGCTTTTCAAAAATTGGAAACATGAACTGGTTGTCTTGGCAGTGGTGCCTTGGTTCACAAATTTGATCCTTTCCATGATTCTGCTCACAATTCAATGGTTAGTTTCAGTGTTGACCTTATGAGGAAATTGATTTTGTGTTCATCCAGTTTTTGAGGGTTTTTTCTGTTCTGTTTTATTTTGTTTTTTGTTTGTTTGTTTGTTGCAGTACTGGGGATTGAACTCAGGACCTTGCGCTTCTGAGGCAGGCATGTGGACACCACTGAGCTAAATCCTTGGCCCTTAGTTTGGTTTGAGACCAAAATCATGGAAAGAATTGAATTCATGAGCTGAGGTAACACTGCAAGTATTCATAGAAGTATAAGAAGAGATGTTGAGAAAAAATTCAAAACTACAAAATATTACTAAAATTTAAGCAGAAAAAAAGACACTTTAATGGAGAGATGGAAAATGATTTAAATAGATGCTTTGGAGAGGAGAAAATCCAATTGAAAAAGTTTATTTTCCTACTCCTTAACTTGGCCATGTGATTTACTTTGGCAACAGAATGAAGTTAGAGTGCTTGCATATTTTTTCCTGCCTATTGTAATTTTGTCGCTGACATGAGAAAAATAAATACATAGGTGAATCCAGTGCTCTAGGCAGGTTAACAGACACAGAAAATGGACCATTTCTCTTATCCAGCCACAAATTTGTAAAAAGAAACAGTTTCTTTCCCATTACTGTTTGAAACAAAACCACCTGCTTGACCCCAGTATAGATCATAGTATAAACCTCAGTAAGTAATGTAGCTGAAAAATAAATGTTTATTGTTGTGTGATGCTATGTTTTGTTTCTTATACAAAAATAATTTTCAAAAATGAATTATTTTTATTGACTTTTTAGTCAACAGAAAATATGACACCGAAAGTTTTGGGACTAGAGCTGTAATGGAAAATGAACATATTTTACAAAAATGATATACAAAAGAAGACAAACCAAAATAAATTGAAAACAGACTAAATACACTACAGTCATGTTATTTAAAATAAGGATATATTATGAGAAATATGTATTTATGCAGTTTGATCATTGTTTGAACATCACAGTGCACATATACAAATGTCTATGCTGTAGCCTACTACACATCTAAGCAACATGGTGTAGCCTATTGCTTCTAGGCAGCAAACCTTTATAACAAGTTACTGTACTAAATATTGTAGACAACTGCAACACAATAATAAGCACTGTGCATTTAAACATATCTAAACATAAAAATATACAGTTACAATATGGTGTAAAGTATTTTTTAAAAATACACCTGTTTAGGGCAGTTACCTTGAGTAGACATTGTTCTTGGTGAGTCATTGCATGATGAATGAGTGCATGTGAGAGCCAAGGGCATCACTGTAGATTCTAGAGACTACACTAAGTTAATAAAACTGTGTTTTTTCTGCAATAATAAATTAACCTTAGGTTACTATACCTTTTTATCTTTTATGTCATCGTTTTTTTTTTCCTTTGCAATGTTCCATAATAACACTTAGTTTAAACACACAAACCTAATGTACACCTGTTTGAAAATATTTTCTTTACATTTTTATTATATGAACTTTTTCTACTCTAAATATATATATATATATATATCTATATATATATATATCTTTGTCAAAAACTAAGACAAAAACACACATTAGCCTAGCATCAGAATCATTGATAGCACAGTCTTTCACCTGTACATTTTGTCCCACTGGAAGGTCTTCAGGGACAGTAACACATATGGAGCCACTGGCTCCTATGATGACAGGGCCTTCTTCTGGAATCCCTCCTGAAGAACAAACACAAAAGTACAACAGCTAAAAGGAATGTTTCCATAAGTGACTCCATGATTTTGGGAGCGGGCTAAGAACAAGAAATAGATACAGCTGCACTCTGGAGATTTTATTATAGGTGAGCATGAAGCAATAGCTGCTTTATAGACTCAGTGACATATGAAGTCCTCCTTTCTCATTATAGGCATTATTGGGAATGACAGCAAGATTTCAAAATTGATTTAGAGGCAGCAATCTCCAATCACTGAGATCCAAAGAGAACAGGCTAGATGTTCCAGATAGCTACACTTTAGAGGGAGCAGCTCTTAGCAAATTCCAGCAATAACTTGAAAATAAAGTAAAAGTGTTAGTATATTACTGGAAGGTATGATGACATAGGAATATATTTTAATATTCAGTTTCAGCTTGCTTATAAGAATTAAGAGTGAGATTATGTTCTTCAGTTATTCTATAAGTAATGTGAAAAAATGAATATTATATAGGTAATACTTTCAGTTTCCTTTTGTTTACAACATTCTTCTCCCATTTCATGGGAAAATGTGCAAAATATTATCCTATTTTTTGAATTTGAAGAAAAATATTTCCTCCAATGATAAGAACATGTAAATGCTCATAGATATTTTTCAATTATGATAGAACTGTAATATACAGATTTAGTTTCCAAGTTCAGTCACCACAAAATTTAATTTTTTTCCTGGTATATGTTTTATTGTTCTCATGAAAAATTTAATTGCCAAAAAGTGAAATAAATTTCTCTAGGAAAAAAATGAATCACCCTTTGTGGAAATATAGTGTTGTGCTCAGACACCATAATACTCCCTTTGTCTTAGCCTACATGTATTGTAACTTTTTTCTACCACAGGATGATTTTTAAATACATTGTAAATAAAGGCACACAATCACAAATTTTTAAAACACCACTTCTTTAAACATATGTTTATTTTATACATCTCCTGAAACTCTCAACTGAAATAGTGTAATGTATTACTGACTTTCAAAGCAACATCGAAATAGACCACATTGTAATGGATAAGCTTGGGTAATATAAGCTACATGAGCTGAAAAATCATATCTGTGTTCTTCATCATAAGTAAACAAAGAGGGGCAACTTAACATATAGGGTACATGGTTGGAAATGGAGGAGCTATCTGAAAAAAAGAGAAATGATTATCAAGCTGTGAAATAAAATAAATCATGATAAAGTGATAACTTCAACAAAAATAGAGATCTCAGCTTCTCCCAATTAATAAGAATCTTAAAACCTTAAGAAAGATAAAAAAAGGTTTTCTCTTAAAATATATAATTGAAACTAGCAATTATTTCCTATGTTGTGCAAAGACTTTTAGGATTGTGGGTAAAATGTACATAAAAGTGAGATGTAATAAAGAATACAAGAGAAGAACAATTTTTTTGCAATCTGAGGCAGAACATGTTAATATCCAAGATTCTCCCTTATCCATAGGGAATACATTCCACCATCCCTAGTGGATATCCAAAACTGTGGATAATAACCTGTATGTATTATATTTTTCCTATGTATATGTACCTCTAATAAAATTTAATTTATAAATTAGGCATGGTAAGACATTAACAACACTAATAACAGAACAATTATAACAATACACACAACCAAATGTAAAAAAGTTATGGAAATGTAGTTTCTTGGTCACTTAATGTTCTTTTATCATTTCACAAAATGAAGAAGTTATGCCTTCTCTTTAGCATATCTGAATTGCCATCATCACTATTTTTACTCTGGCCCATTATTAAGTAAATTCAGGGTTATTTGAACACAACCACCTTGATACTGTGGCAGTAGATTTGATAATTGATGGCTTCTAAGTGACTGACAGGCAGATAGGGCACACACCATGGATACACTGGACAAAGAGATGATTCATGTTCTGGGTAAGATAGAGTAGGACAGTCGAAGATTTTATAATGCTATTCAGAATGGCATGTAATTTAAAATTCATAAAATTTTTATTTACAGAATTTTCTATTTAATATTTTTTGGACTGTGGTTAATTTGGGCAACTAAAAGCACAAAGTGTGAAACCATGGATAAGGGACAACTACTATACTTTAGAAAGATGAAGGATACCAAGAAAGACTGAAAATATATGGAGCTTGGTGTGAGGAGAGGCTTTTTACCAAAAGTAAAAATTGGAAAACATTACTAAACTTGAAAGAATAAAAATTTAAATTCAGTTATCAGCAAAATACATAAACAACAATTAAGGGCAATGATTTTAAATTTTCCTAAGCTATACATTGTTTGGATGGAAATATTAAATACTTTTTTAGAGTTATTTGAAATTTTAAATTAGTTGAAAATTTTTCCACAAAATAAAGAAAAACAGTGGGAATTTAAAAATGTTTTTGCAAATTTTATTTCCAAGGACCCTAGCTTATCATTTCTGACTTTTATTTCCTAGTTCTATTCCTTCTCATATAGAATCACAATGTGGTATAAGTTAATTAATTGACTGTGACTATTTATCTATGGATTAAATATTCATTAAATAATTACTATTAAGACAATACATAATTATGAAGAAAATCATATCCAGATTCATCAACTATGTATGTATGTAAAACTAAATGCCAAACAAGAGGTGGTGATATGAATATGACCAGCATACCATGGCATATTAGGTGAAGAAAGTATTTTCAGGTTGAAATATAAGATGAAAGACTGTGGATATTGTGATATTTGACCAGAACTTTGAAGGATGGGTACAGACATTTGGAGAGATAGAGTTGAAAAGATATTTCTGGAAAACTCAGAAAGAACAGAAATATTAATCATATCGAAACACATAAAGTATGCAACTACATGGAAGAAATTTTCTGGGATGTAAACTATTTGAACCATGATATGAATTATTTTTGTAAAATAAGATTCAATCCAGATTATAATGGTAAATTATTTAATTCAAAATTTTACTTAACTCTATTTTTTTGTAGATTTTATTCATAGTATTTATATTTGGCTTGATTTTGTTACAGGGATGTGAACAGGTTTCGCCTTTTTTACTTTTTTTTTTTTTTTTTGAGACCTAATGTGAAAGAAAGCTGTAATATATATGAGGCTTGTGAGAGATTGAAATGTACAGACTAATAGAATATTTATTGCCAGAGTCAAGTGAGTGATTTAGAAAGCCTGCTTTGACCAGACTGGTGGTGAGGAAGAGTTAGGACAGTTCTGGGCAGCAGACTGGATGGGAAGTTCAGGACAAGGGGAGAAAAGGCCAGCGATGGCAAAGACTGCAAGGGAGGAACAGAGCAGTGAGAAACAGCCTTTACCTGCTTCTTGTTTAGAGCCCAGTTTCAGAAACCCTTGTTGGATAGCTTGTCCCCCAAACTCTGTTTCACTACTAAATGAATTTCAAAAACTTCTCTTAAGTCTTTGGACTTTGATGAGAAATTGTTGGTATTTTATCAACCATTTCTTGTTGATGTCAGTAGAGTTATTGAATGTGAGAGATGAAAGGAACTTCATCTGTCAATTATGTAAGTTTCCCATTTTTAGACAAAAACACCAAGGTTTGAAGAAATTAAGTGAATCATTCAAGATCACACAACTAAGTTTGTGATCTGTAGTGAAAATCCAGGTGTCAACTTCGTTAATCAAATGTTCTTATTAATCCATGCATGTTTTGCTTATAACTTGACTCATTCTTTAATTTGTGTATGGATTTTTCAAATGATCTGTGAAGAGGGAAACAGAAGCAATGATTGGAAAGGTGGTGCCAGTGGAAGAGATACTTATAAATACAATACTCCTCCTGCAGCTAACAAGATGTTAATTTTAGCTGATTAGTTTCTATTTACCTGATGGTATTGATAAAAACATTGATAAGTCATTCCCATTTGTAAGCACATATTTTAGGAAAAAGCATTATGGGGGCAAATACATTATATTTATCAGGCAGCTGTACTTTAAAAAATGCCCTTGAAACATCTTCCGGTGTCATTCTTTAACCAAGCAAGGAGGGTAACAGTCCTCCATATCAATCCTACAGTAATTAGTAACACTCAGATCTTGTGTCTTTGGAAAAACTCCACAAAGTCAGAAGCAGCCTATATGTCTATGAAAAGATGTATGTAGAAAGAAAATGTTCCATTTACACACAATGGAGTACTGCTGTGCCATTAAGAAAGATAAACTTGAGTCATTTGTAGGAAAATGGATGCACCTTGAGAACATAATGTAAAGTGAAATAAATCAGACACACAAGCTTAAATATAATATCATTTTTCTTATATGAGAAGCCTAAAGTATAAATAAAAAGCAAAATTAAATATAAATAATAGGAAGTAGTAAGAAAAAGCATTCTCCAATGGGAAGGGGATTAAGACATGGAGAGAGGGCGAGAGAGGGAAGGGATAGGATATGATATAAAGGAATTAGGATGTGTTATGTACATGCACCAACTCCACACAAGGAATGTAAACATTATGTACTGCAAACATGTACTAATAAAAATAAAAAACATCCACAGTCATACAGCTGTACTCACATAAGTTATAGGTAAGAAGAGAACAATGTAGCATACAAACTCACATTAAATCCAACAAAGACAAGTATACTTACAAGGATTCAAATAACAGATCTAATGCAAACAGTAGTCGCTTCCAGGATCATTTGACCTTTTTTTATCTACCCAGATTCAAATTAAACATTGTGTAATACATGGGTAATATCCTCTCTACTTTGAATAGGCTCAGCCAGGGTGCCAGGGGACCACACGTAGCAGACCTAATTGAAGGGGACAAATGATTTAGTCATCTGTGCCCAGAGACTTTCTGTACTTTATGGAGAGCAAACCTACTACATCACTTCGTGGCCGAGTCCATGAGCTCTGTCCTCAATTGTAGCTACAGAGGCTCCTTCATGCACAATTCACAAAGGTGAAGTGTTTGTGGGAAGATGACTGGGTGTATAAACTCAAAACTAGCTTTCAGCAGCCAGTTTATGGTTTCTTTCCATGGACCCACACATTCAGTTTCCATACTGAGCCTGTCTTCTTCAAAATTATAAGAGAACCAGGACAAAGTTTTAGAGTCTGACTGCTGTGAATTGAAATGTTGGGCTCTTGCTATTACTAGGCATATTTTCCTTCTGCAACGCGGGCAACATTTTTACGAAGCTTAATTTCTTCCTTTAATAACAAAGGCTACAAATAAGTATTTTACACATTTGATTAAAAGACTACATATAAAATATCTAACAAAAATCATAACATACAATGGAAATTTAGGAAATATAGTAAAGTGTATTTGCTGTTACTCTGAAGATTCTATAATATCATGGACACTAGGCTCTCAAACATTATTTAATATTCTTTTCATAAAGTCTTCATATAATCAAATAGAATGAATTGTGAATCTGGGATAAAAAAATAAAATGTCATTTTATTTAATTGCCTTCTCTCTGGTAAGTAAACGTTGCTGAATTACTGGAATTAGATCTAAGTTTGCAGGTATCACAATCGGTTTGTTTAAAATTTGAGAGAAGATGAATGAGTTCAGATATTGAGAAAGTAAACTAATAGAACTGTGACACTAAATTATTCACAGTATTCACAGTGATTCATTTAATCCACTTTCCTTAAATTAGGAGATGTGGAATTAAATCATTAATAGACCATAGTTGTTGCCTTTGGAAAAGTCACATCTTACCTGGAAAACAGGCAAAATAATATACACCTGTGTGTGTGTGTGTGTGTGTGTGTGTGTGAGAGAGAGAGAGAGAGAGAGAGAAAGAGAGAGAGAGAGAGAGAATAATACAATGGCTATTAGAGTTCTTTAATTAACAGAGAAGCAAATCATAGTATTATAATATTTCCAGGTTCTGTTGTTTTATTTTCTGAGCAATATCAAATTTCTTTAAAATATTAATAATGTTATCATGAATGAAAATAAACAAGTGTTTATTCTGCTGAATCACTTTTGCACCCTTTCTCAAAGTGGCATTAGAGATCCAACCTATAAAAGCAAACCCAGGAAGGTTGCAAAGTTTAAAATGGTTCTGAACTATTTTCCATTTAATATTCTTTGATATTATATCAGTAAAGGTTTATTCTACAGTATTCATACATTTCATTCATGTAATGAACAGCAATAAATTATTTGATTATAGCAGGTAAATTGATATAATGAAGAGAGTTTAAGAATTCATTGACCAATTGATTTTTAAGAAAAGCTTCATCAAATACTTTTAATTCTATTATGTTTTTAAATGAACATCTGAAGGGCAAGAAAGAAAATGTCTTGATAGTCCCATATGACTGATCTAGATTTTCACTGTGGTAAGAAGAAAGAGTGAAGTATATCCTTTTTTTTTCATTAAAAAAATATCTACCCTTTTCATACCGAGCTTCTGTTTTCCCTTCTTGTTTTTATCTGAACCAGTTCAATTGATATATACAGGCTGGAAAGCAACATTTCTGCTGTGTACCCTGGGGAATTTGCACCTATGATACTTTTGGAATTTTAGTTTTTATCACCACAGAAGTGGGGAATGATTATTCTCTAGCTCTGAGTTTGCCTCTGGCCATGCAACCTCTCTAATGTAATATCAAGACATAACTACGTCCAGTAGTTACTCAGTAAAGTAAAACTTTTTCATTAAAATCTATCATTGTCTTATTGAAAAAATGAAGTGAGGCTGATTCTTTTATGCTTACCTTAAAACATAGCTGTTTCAATTTACATATTAACTAAAATGTAATTGTCTGAAATGCACCCATATTTTCCCAGTATATATCTGTGAAATCTGAGTAGTGCTTACATAGTTTAAGAGACAAAAAGCATGAGTGTGTTCCAAATGTCAAAACACTGTCCCAAAAGTTATTATATGTAAAAATTACTGTTTTTGTAATTCACCTATTGGTAAAATTTGTAGTATCAATAATAGAATTTTCTGGTTAGCTGCACAATCATACAAATGTTGCTATGTAATATAAGCAAACAACTTGAATGAAATGAGTTTGCTTCAAAGTCAAAGTAGTGTGCCAGTTAACAAGTTATTAGATAGGAAGAACTAAGAATGAAAAAGTTGGAAAAAGTAGAAGAAGAACTCATGCCTATCCTCACTTATTCAAATATAAAATAAAGCTAGAGTTTTCAGATGTGGAAATTTTTGAACATGGAAATAGGGAAAAGTATATGAAAGTGTATTTAAAACATTATTTCCAGGGTTTTTTGGGGTTTTTTTATCCCCTCACTTCAACATCAGAATAATCACACAAGTGTTAGGAAGAGTAATTATTCCTATTTTATGCCTGAAGATGCTAAAGAATGAAGATGGTTAATTTGCTTAAGGACAATTAGCTGGTCAATATCCACCACAAGATTTGATTCAGATATTGTGTTCTCAAATCCTCACTATAAAATTTATAAAATTCAATAATGTCCTAATATAGGAAGAGGTGGAGATTCAAATTTTTCCTTTGAAGTCAAATGCATAATAGGTTTCTTATTTTCTTAAGACAAATTGAAACAAAAAAAATAAGTGATTTCCACATCTTACACCATAAATGTTACCATATAACCACTTAGTTTACAAATACTTGGTACCATCCTCTAGGCCATGATTTAGCAAATCAAACTGTACTTGGAAGTCACGTGGTTATCACCCAGAATAAGTTGCACTATCAAGTGACCTTTGGGACTCAAGGCAGATACAGCAGAGTGGGAGTCATCTTTCAGTGAAATAACAACATTTTTTAAATAGCTGGGTGGGAAGCTTATGAAGGGAACCCTGAAAGCCTAGAAACTTCTGCTCAGTATAATTCAGTTGGCTGGCCTCTCCACTGTCCCTGTAACAGGTATGGATATTATTATTCTTAAGCTTTCCATATTATTGTTGATTAATTCATTTCCAGATCATGGCAGTCTTTATTTTATAATAAAATAAATTTTTAATATCTCAATAAATTCTCATCTATAAAAACTAATAAAAATACCATGGGAATGTAGGTTATAGAATTCTAAGCTGAACTAAGCCATGTCAAATGAAATACTGTTCAATAAAAAAAAATTTCTTATGGAATAAATATAAATTAGCATGAGGTATACGTCTTAAAAGTTAATAATTCTTGTATCACACCCTGCTTGCTCAACTATGCTGGAAACACTCATTACACCTCATTCTCACCCAAGATTTACAAATAAGTTTTAAAAAATATTATGGTGGCACCTACATGATTCCTAACAGTTTTTTAAAACATATTTTTTCCTAAAAGTCTGAACTATAAACAGAATTCCTTTATCATAAAAATACTTTCACTCCAATGAAAAGTAATCAAATTTCTGGGGAAAAAAAGGTGAGAAAGGAATATATAAAAAGGCAAAAAAAAAAAAACCCCTTAAAATGGAAATTAAATGCCTACTCTCCATCTCCTGCAAAACATTTTGCAGGTCTTTTTGTATGACTATATGTTTATAGGTTATCCAAGTCCTCTGTAGAGAATAATTTTCTGACAGCTTGTCCATATACTCCGTGTCTTACAGTAAAGCATCACGTCTGAAGCACAGAAGTTTGTTGCTAAATATTTCTTAATCAAGCAAATGACAATATATTTTTCTCTCAGACACAGGGTTTTGGTTGTATTCAGGAGCAAAAATATGTAAATTTGTCCAACTAGAAAATGACATCATAGGATCATAAAACTTTAGAACTGAAAAGGAGCTCATGAGGTTTCTTTCTTGGTGTTTAAGATAATTTTAGGTTGTAAGAGGAAAGTACACATGGAAAGAATCTGAATGTAGTTCTCAAGTTGTCAGGGTTTATTTTCAGTCGTGTGCATTTTTCCAAAACTTTAAAATTCAGTTTCTTTCTCTTGATATTGGGATATCACCATTCTGACTACTTACTTGATGCCTCACAGACTGGGCTGTAACATAACTAAATGTGGACTACTTATTATATAGAGCCCCTTTCTGTTCCTCCATTTTATACTTAAAATGAAAATTTAGTGTGTTCATTTGCAGGAAAATTATGGCTCCTTAGCAAAAAAAGTCTGCAAATTTCAGTCAAAAATATTCAAATCAAAGGCAGCAACTAATTTTCTAAAGCTTATGAAATCGAAGACCTTAGAATACATCAAAAAAGTAACTTAAAGCCAGGGATTTAGCTCAATGGCACCGCGCCTGCCTCGCAAGCGCAAGGTCTTGTGGTCGATCCCCAGTAACACCTCCCCCCGCCCCGAAAAAGGTAACTTAAAGATATACTGTTCTTTTTTTAATACATTGGTATAATTGAAGGGATGTTAGTGTGGCAGCCAAGGGCCTACAACAAATATATCAACATTTCTGCCTGCTATTTCACCAATGGATCCATTCCTACTGAATTTTATAGCTTTAAAATGCAAACACACTTGAGACAGATCCTAGCGCAAATACATTGTCATTTAACCCCAAACTTGTCCAAGATTGCTAAATATCACCTCACACCAAGCCTGACACTTAGCATTAAACATAAAACTCTTACTTAGGAGGTGAGAAATAGGATATCATTGGAGGGAGTTAAAGTGAAAAAAAAAATAAAATCTAAAACTACAAGACTTAAGTCTTCCTCTTCATACTTCATAACTCTTTTGTATAAATTTATGGGACTTCTTTGTATTGCATTTCAAGGAGTGCTTACCATTCCCCTTTATGCTGCATCTTCTGAGAGGGTGGGAATTATGTAAAATTTTTTCCTGCTCCTATTCATTGTTTTTTTGTGGAACAAATGATCATTTTATGTTTGTGTATTAATTTTACTTTGAGCTTTTACTGTATTTGGTAAGTACCCTCTTTGGGCACATTTGGAAAAAAAAAGAAGTAAGCAATAGTCCATATACTTCTGCTAATTAATTGCAGAGGTACTAATATTCTAAATAACCTAGTTATAATGTGTAGTAGCATCTATTTCAATAGTTTTGATGTTCAGATGTTATTTTTAAAAGGCAATTAAATCTGGTATTTTTTTGTGCTAAAATACTGACCTATGATGCTCCATACTTCATGAGCAATTGCCTTCAAACCACTGCTTTCTGGTTTTATTTAATATGTCCCAATCAGATTTAACAGAGCTCAGACTCATTCCGGCACATCAGGCAGAAAAGATTCTTTGATCTTTTTGCCACTTTTAAGAAACATCTGCATCTTTGTAGAAGACCTAGCAGGATGAGCCAAAACTTTCAGAATGGACATGGTCACCTGGAGGGAGATAGAATTATTTAGGGAATCACTCTACTTGTTAAAGTCTAGAAACCAGAAAGCAGGGTGGCAGCATTTAAGGTTTATACACACATAGTAATATCCTGGAGTTGGAATTAAGAGGTGACCCATTTCTTCATCCCATTAAATAGACAGAAAGGTGAATTAATTTTAAAGTTATCTAAATATTCACTATGCAAATAAGTTCAGAATTCAAAAAGTTCATACTTAATACTGTTCCTGTTTCTATTTTTAATGTAAAGTTTAGACCTTTCTTTCCCAAAACCTTTCTGTTATATTTTATTCAATCTGAGGGGAGAAAGAATACCCTGTACAAAATGCAAATATGCAACATATATCTTCAGCCATGCAAGGAAAATGGTTAAGTATTAAATTTGACTCCCATTTAAGACTCCAAGTTCTCTAAATGCTTAGTAATCCTCTGCACCTTCCTCAACTCCTGCTGTATAGCTGAACTGAATTGAACTTCTTTGTTAAGCTGAATTAATGCTGAAGTGTGCCAAGTAAAATAATATTCAAACACTTTTCTTTTTGAGCAATGTTGCAAACAATATGATGACAACTCTGTCACTAGCTCTGATATGCTGGGCAAGAGGGAGGTGGTAAGGACCCAGTTTATTACTTGGGAAGGGTTAATCCTCACCTTCCATCTGTTTTGCTGGTTGAAGGTTTATTTTCCCAAGCAGGTGGAAGTGGACCACCAAATGAAAGAAAAATCCAAGTGGCAGATAACAGGCCCCAACATTTTTCAATCTTAGCCTCAGCCAGGTTTCTAGCACATGTTGTAGATTGAGTGTTCTGTGAAGCCCAAAAAGCATGAACTGAACTGAAGGTTGAGCCAAAACTCCCAGTGGCTTATTGAAAACATTTTCAAGCCCTGGAAATATTTCATAATAGCAATTCCTATCATTTTTTGAAAATCCAGGCAAACCAATGTGTTCTGAGAGTTCAATGTCTTTCCCTTGCCTCTTCTAGCTGGAAAGACTAAATTGCCTGTTTAGTCACCCCATGTTTAAAATAAGTCACTTCTAGAATTTAAACAATATGAAAAGAAAAAGCCTTATTGGATATTCCATTGTATTTTAAATACTCTATTATGCATATCTAGATATATATGTGCATACACATATAACAACACATATATATATTTATGTATTAAGTGCAACACAAATCAAGAAGCAAAAGATTTAGATTCTAACTCATGCTCCACTCTTCATTACATTCTGAAAACATATATAACTAACTTAATCTTTTTCACCTAAATCTTCCCTTCAGTTTTTTTACAATGCAAGGAAGACCACCAAATAATTTCTGAGGCTCCTCCAAATTCTAAATTATGTTATTCCATTTTATTTTTATCCAATTTATTGAAGAATATTTAATGTACAACAAACTATATCCATTTAAAATGTACAATTAAATAAGTGTTGACATATGTACACATTCATAAATCCACTAACACAATTCAAAAGCAGAACATTTCTTTAAGCCCTCCAAGACTCCTAGTGTCCCTTTATGGTCACTTCCTCTACATCCAACCCAGACAATCCTTGATCAGTTTTTATTTGATATAGAGGAATTTGTATTCATGTAAATGATTACATGGTGTACATGCTTTAACGTCTGGCAATATTCACTTACCATAATTGATTTTTTAGATTTATCCATGTAGTTGAATAGGCCAGCAGTTTCTCTATTTTCAGTGACAATGATTATTTTTTAATCCATACTTCTCTTGATGGTCCTTACTGTCATTTCTAGTTTGGATCTATTGTGAATAAATATGTTATGCACATACTTGCACAAATCATTTTATGGATGTATATTTTCATTTCTCCTGAGTAAAAATTTAAGAATCACTGCCTGATTATGTTTGTATATATATATGTATATATATATTTTTTTTAAGAAGTTGCACAATTATTTTCCAAGGCCACAGTTTCATCTGTGATGTACAAGAATTCTTCCTCATTTTCACCAATACTTGATATCATTAATCTTTTAAATTTTCACCATTCTCATGTGTATATGTCTTTATCTCATTTCCATCTGCATTTTCCTGATAACTATTAAACATCTGAAGTGCTCATAGCCATTTCTTTATCTTCTTTTGTAAAGAAAACAGTGAAAATCATTTTATTTTTTCTATAAAGTTATCTTATTGTTGAGTTGTAGATTACTTGTGTATTTCTGAATACAAATTCTTTGGCTGATATAAACATTGAAAATATTTTTTCTCAGTTTTTAACATGTTCTGTCTTAACCTTAAAGACAAAAATTTAATAATAAGGTCAAATTTAATACAGATTTTATTTGTGTGATGTGTATTTTTTCATTTAGTTTAAGAAATCCATGCTTACTCCAAATTTGCAAATATTCTGTCATTTGCTTTTTTCTTAAAGGTATTTTGTTATTTAACATTCATTTTGAGATAACTTTAAACATACAAAAAAGTTGCCAAAATAGTAGTGAAAGTTATTAAAGATTCTTCATAAAACTTCCCTAAATGCTACCATCTTTGTAATTATATTACAATTATCAAAAGTAGGATAGTGATACTGATTAAGATATTATTAACTAAACTAGAGACTATCTGGATTTTACCAGCTTTTATATCCACTATATTTATTGGTCCCAAAACCCTATGTTATGCTCCTTTGGCAGATCTCCTTTGTGGAAATACATGGAAATCACCTCAATGCAGACAATCAAAGGACACGGAGCTTGCTGTAGAAAATGAGTTTATCACCATCAGTAGCATTTGGCAGAGAATCACAGCCAGGTGGAAGAATGAGGAAGTTTTAATTGTGTGCTCAGATTGGTATTAGGAAGCTTTAAGTGGATTAATTAGAAATGGGGCATCCTATGTTATTAGTCAAGGGTGCATGTTTGTCTTTCTCCAAGAGGAACTGTATTGAAAATGAGGGAAAAAATTAGAGAAGTTGTCAGTGGTTAATCAAACCCTGGTCTTTTGGGGTCAATTGCTAAAGGAGTTATTCTTTGGCTTTGCAAACTGATTGTGGCAAATAGTAGGCTGACTTTCTGGACTGATTCCTGAAGGTAGAGGGCTGACTTCCTGGAATGATGGCTGGAGAAGGTTGATCAGAATTCTGTTTTAAACGTGATCTGGGTGTTTTGTCTGTCACCTTCAGTAAATGACAACATAATACTTCCTTATGCTTTGTAATCTTTACAATTTTGAAGAAAACTCAATTATTCTGTAGAATGACTTTCATTGTGTCTACCTGATGTTATTTCATAATTAAATTTAAGTTACTATATATTTTGGCCAGAGTAATATAAATGATATTCCCTTTTCAGTGTAATATATGTGGTATTAACTACGTTAATTTGGTTAAAGTTTTATCTGTTGAATTTCCACTGAAAGCTGTTATTTTTCTTTACATAAGTATTGGCTATCTTAGAAAATACTTTGAGACCATGTCAATATATAACTTTACCACAAACTTTTACTAACTTTAGTATCTATCAATGGCTATTTTCTGGAAAAAGAGCCACTATTGTTCTATATGAACTTTCTATTTCCTTAATTCCTTATATTTGTTAATTGGAATTCTTCAAGAATTTTTCTTTCTATGTATTAATTTATATTTGTTTGTATCTATGAGTTATTTTATTCTATGAATTATAAAATAATACATGATTAGCTCTATCATTTTTTATTGTTCTAGATTTGGGGATTGGGAACTCTTCAAGTGTATTTCCTGATTCCTTTTAGCACATTCCCATTCTCTTTTAGCATTTCATTATTTTCTGTCATCAACACCTTGCTTATGATAATCTTGTATGTTTTCCTATTTTATCCATGGAATAAATTGCATGTCTTTGATTCTTTTATTGAAAGCAATAATGTTTAGTACCTCAGTGAGTGCTAAATACACCACTTATGGTCTTTCTATAAGAATATTTGTCTTAGGGCCAGGGATTTAGCCCAGTGGTTTTGCTGCCTGCTGCACAAGCTCGAGGACCCGAGTTCCATCCCCGGTACCAAGAAAAAAAAAAGAATATATGTGTTATAGCACATAAATTTATACTTTATTGCATGTAGCTATCTGTATGTAGTTTTAAAAACAATCAGTCCACACTGATAATTCTGATTACAATGTAAAACTACATGGTCATTTCAAGCCTTCTCTTTTCTTTATTTATAGCTTCTCTGAGAATAATGCATCAGATTTTCATTGCATACATTTATTTATTTGTACAATTCTAGTTTATACATGATTTAATCTATATGCTTATGAGAAATAAATTTTACTGCATTAATTACACTATTTGTGTACAAATTTTCCCTTTAGTCTTAAAACATAGAATCCAAATACCTGTTTCCAAGTTTTGACTCAGGTTAATCTTTTCTTCCCTGTTCCCTTCACTATGGTTATGCTCTTCATTTGTGGTACAATTATGTTCAGTTTTTAGTGTTTGTATTTGGTTTCAAGTCTTCTCTACTCATGATTAATATCATGAAATTTATATACAATAAATTCACTATTTATGGAATACATTTCATAGACTTTATAGGTGGATAATGTCTTTTCACCTCACTACTGTGATGTTTACAAACAGATCACTTATTAAAAAGAAAAAGAAAATCCTTCATGTCACCCTTTGTAGTTATTGTTCTCTTCTCTTGTTTCTTTATCAATCTGGCTGGGTATTTATTAATTTTGATAATTTAAAATAGATATTATATTTATTATGTATATCACATTCTGTTTTTCCTATTTTTGTCTATTTCTATCTTTTAAAAAATTGTTTGCATTCTATCTCCTTGACTTTTTTTTTTGACTTTTTTGTACTACAACACTACAGTTCATATTTTTAGTAGTAGCTCTGTCTATTAGAGTGTATTTTTTATTTATATGGCCCACGTGTTAATATTTATGGCTTCATAAAAATTACAGAGGTTTACAATAGTATAATCTTGTTTGCCCACCCTCTGTCCTTATTTTATAGCTGTCATAGACACTACTTTAGGACTGTGTGGAACTTTTTCTTTGGACCATTATTGTTTAAATAAATTAAAATCAAAGTGTTCTTAATATATACCTACACATTGTCTAAACTTTTACATCTTTCTTATCTGCCTAAACACCTCTAGTAGTTTTGCTTTATTTCTTAAGATCTGTGTCCCTCTTGAGAACACTTTCTTTTAGCTTTAAGAACATCCTCTAAGTGCAGATCAATTGTTAATTTGTTGTTATTCTTTACTTTTTTAAAAATGCAAAATGCCTTTGTTTCACTTTAATTCTTGAAACATATTTTTGGTATACTAGAATTTTATCTTGACAGTTTTCATTTTTCTGTACATCGTAAGACCTAGTCCATTGTCTTCTGCCCTTCTTTATGTCTGTTCTGAAAACTAAAATCTTTCAAATAATTTTCATGACTTTATAAAAGAGTCTCTCTTTTATTTCCTTTTTTTATCTTTTTTTTTTTTTTTTTTTTGGTACCAGGGACCGAACTCAGGACCTTGAGGTTGCAAGGCAGGTGGCAGAACCACTGAGCAAAATCCCCAGCCCCTAAGATTCTCTCTTTGGGTTTTCTGTGCCTAAGCATTTTATTTGTTTTTACTCCATTTTCACCAACCTTCTTAAAGTTGTAGAGTTAAATGCTCAACCATTGTTACTGATATATTTATTGCAGCAGGCAGTTAAATTGGCTGAAGCAAAATTTCTGTTTCATCTTCAATAGGTCATATCTTAGATTTTATTTGAATTCTTTTCCCTTAACTTACTCTGAACTTTTTCCATGTATATATATGATTCTGCAGTCTATCACAGATGCAGGAAGAATCTACACAAACTTTAAGACTCCCCTTCTCTGGCTTTCTCATTTTCAGTACTTCTTTCTCATTTTGCAGAGAACATAGCTACCTTGTGTTTTGTCTTCCGGCTCACATGAATGAAAGGATAGTTATATATCCACCAGAATTGTAGCTTCCCTTAATCACTTTGTACCTATGCCTACAACTATCAAAGGCTGAGGTCATAAAAACAGAGCATGTAACACGTTAGTCTGTTTCTCCAAACTTCAACTCTCTTCCAATATATGTCTGCTTTTATGTATTATACTGTATAGAGATATCAAATAGAATCTGCAGGCTTTTTCTCCACATTTTGTGAAATATTGAAAAAAATTTGTGAAACGTTCAATCCATTATGTGCTACTTCAACCATACTACAGGAAATAATAGAGCAAATTCTATAATTTCATATACCAATCAATTTATATATGAGTAGCTAAATTATTGTATATGCTACTAATTTTGCTTATATCATCTTTATTTAAGGAAATTATAAACCCAATGATGAGTAGAATAGCTTAAGATCACATTTGGTATAATCATGTTTGTGTTTAGAGAACTGTCAATTTTCAGGGCAGGAACAAAATTAATGAAACTAAGGGTAACAGAATCAACATTTTTATATCTTGGAGTTAGTTCGTTTAGGTGACTTTCAAAGATTGCATAACTTGAGAGTAACTGATTAACCACTGAACTGATTAACTCCAGCATCTCTCAGGCAGCACCTTTGTTTACCTATTATCCCAATCATCACTGAGGCAGTGTCATTTCAACCAATCAATTCTTGATAAATTGAATAAATTCAATAAAATTGTCGTTTTTATATTTCCTGTTATATTATCTTATAAAAATTAATGAAACTATGTAATTTTGGGTCAACCTGTATTTAAATAATTGGACTTATAAGTGGTTAAGAATGTCTTAATCTGTTCTTAATCTGTTTTCACAGACAAAGAAGTTAAAATGTGCATAAATGGGTCAAAAAATAAGGTAGAGGTCAATTCTATATAAAGAATGACTCTAATACAAACTGTACCACTAAAAAATGAGTGCACATATATTGCTGTGGTATGACTTTTTTCTTTTGGGATGATACCTAGCAGTGGAATAGCTGGGTCAAATGGCTAAAACTTGGAAACAGCCCAATTGCCCATCAACTGGAGACTGGATAAAGAAAATGTGTTTTTTTGTGTGTATCTTTTTTTCAAAATGGAGTATTATTCAGTCATAGAGAATGAGAAGCTAGAGACATTTATAGCTAAATGGATGCACATTGAGACCATAATCTTAAGTGAAATAAATAAGACACACACGTGTAAATATGAATAGTTTCTCTGGTGTGAGAAACTGAAAGTGTAAATAAAGATCAAAATGTATAATAGATAATGTGAAATAGAAAGAAAAGGTCCAAAGGGGAAGGGGAGGGTAGGCAAAAGGAAAGAAGGGAAAGGAATAAATATGAGAAAAGGAAAAAATGGAAACGAAGTCTTTGTAAATAAGGAGGGGTGGAGGGGTTGTAGGGAGGGCAGGGGAATGGGGAAAACAATAATGACCAAGATATATCATGTAAAGTTACAAAATTTCCAATGATGAATGTCATCATATTGTATACCTAAAATGCACCAGTAAACTTAATGAATAAAAAAAAGAATGACTCTTGCAATAGTGCCACATATATAGCACTATATGTTCTCCATTATTTTAGAAGCAATTAAACAGACACTGAACTTAGAGAAGCTATGGAAATATGTAAGCGTTTGATAAATAATTCAAGTAGATGACTATTAAGGATCTTTCCAAACCAGGGTGACCATGATTTGGAGATTTAGTGATCATTACATTATATCTAAAATGCCTTGATTTTATCTCCACTCTTGCTGTCTTCTGAATCTTGGTTCTCATCACAATTTTTTGCTTGCTTTAAAGACTGGTTTGAAATCATGTTATGGTTTTTGGCAATAATTCTTCTTTTTATCTTGCTTTATCCTGCTCTGTTTCCTGCAACTGGACTCACATCTGCCTTATTTCACATACATACTTTGATCCACAGTTTGGAAAACTACTGCCATCCCAGTATACATATACTAATGTACACTTGAGAGTAAACAACCATAGAAACATTGAGTAACATCACCTGCTACAAGCACCAACTTTGAACAAGAGCCCCATGCACAGGACTGATTTGGATGATAGCCATTCTGTCAAAGAGGGCGGATGATTTTGTCTTGCATGCTGGTAACATAACACAGCATGCTAAATAAATGGAAGTGCACTAGCTAATGTAATTTCCTATTTCTTTATGCACTATCATCATTACTATGCACATATATACTTATTTGCTGCATTTTTGCTTTATGAACACAGCAAGAATTTTATTAAATCAAATGCTCTAGAATATTAAATATAGCTATATTTTCCAAATACAATATCATTCTGAGTCTAAGTCATCAAATGTGTTTTTATTTTAAAAAAGGAAATTCCGATGTTTAGAGCAGAGAAGTACTTTTTTCCTAATGGTCCACTGTATGTCAGTGATAAAGCTGGTAATAAAACTCTAGTTGTCTGAATCTCCAATTCAGTGCTCAATTGAAATTGCATTCTTCACTCAATGAAAGCTAAATGAGGAAATGAAAGTCACACACTGATTCCACAGGGAATGCTGAACCTGATTAGTGTCACCCATTTTACTCCTGCAACCCAGGATACTTCAAGTACTATTTGGCAAATGACCTATGAAGGTTATTTCATGCAATAGTGCAATGTTTGAAAGATTTAGTCACTCATACTATGAAATATTATTGAGATACATTTCACAAGCTTCCATCCCCTTGAACATCAAATGAACACACCACTTCCATAGCTTGGTCTCCTAAAAAGATTTTGAGGTCTTATTCAAACTAAGAGTGACAGGGATAAATACTGTATTATGTAATGATATAATTTTTGAATCATTGCCTGCCATTTGATAGGAAGTAACCAAGATAATCAAATAAATACTATTTCAGTGAATTCATAAAAAAATTAAGATTGATATTTCTACTATTATCCTATTTATTCATAGAGATAAAGTTTTAAAATTTATTTAATTCAATAGCAGAACGAAGTTTCAAATTGACTTCTGCAGACCAACATCTCCTACTTTGAGAATAAGGCATTATCCAGAAACTCCCAAATTTCAAATTAAATAAGTATGAAACTAAATTTAAGAAAAAATGGAATTATATCATTATCTTATGTGTGATCAGAATACTCTTACTTAAGACACATTAGATACCTGTAGTTTTTAGTCTACATTCTAAACAGATATCCTATTTTTCATCACAATAAAAAGATATATTATTATTTAGGAGAATATTAATCATTTTTAAATAATTTATTAAAATTATTTCTTTCACATTTATTATATTTGAATCACATAAGATTTATACACAAAATTATTTTATGTGAATCATACTATAAAACACATCCTAAATTATTAAATGAATTACCTTACTTTATTAATTTTCTTTGGTTAAAAATTTATGGAAATGATTCTTATCTATGGAAACTATCATAGGAATGAATAGAATAATAAGAGCAATTGCCCAACAAATGTGAGGCTCTGAGTTCTAGTCACACTATAGTGAATAAATAAATGAAAAAAAAGGAACTCAAAAGGCACTCATTCACAAGTCAGAAAACTTAAGAAAAAGGAAGAAATTCACAAAGTAAAACTCTTAAGTTAGCTACTACAAAGGATAACAGATAGAAAGTAGAGCATTAATAATGTATATAATAGTTCGTGTAACAAAGCAACCAGGAAGAATGATTATTCATGCATTAAGGTTGAAGTATTTCATGCTAGGTATATGCAGTGGTTGTCAGCTCTAAATACATATGAATAATCAGCTGCAGAACTTTTATAAAACCATCCATTGCCAGATATCTACCTTTTATATTATGATTCAATATGGCAAAAATAATCAGTTAAACAAAGTAAAACTACTGAAAATATTCCAGTGGGGATCCAGTTGAGAACTACAAATACATAAAACAAAATAATCAAAATATCAATGGCAGGTGATATTTATTTTATTTTATACTATTTTATATTTTGTGGAATGATGTTTGTTGATGATATCTACTTAGTTGAAAGTAAATAGATAAATAGAAGAAGAATCAAGAGAAAAATGTCAAGGACTTACATATCTAATCAGGAAAGCCACACAATAAATAATAAATAGATTAAAAATATAACGGTGGTATTTCATTTTATTTATTTGTTTGTTTGTTTATTGTGGTACTAAGGATTGAACCTGGGGCCTTCACACTGAGCTATGTCCTTCATTCCCACCTCCTAGTTAGAGATAGAGTCTCACTAACTGGCTAATATTGCCCAGGCTGGGCTTAAACTTGTTATCTTCCAGCCTCAACTTCGTAGCCTGCTGGGATTACAAGCATGCACTACCAGACATGACTTCATTCATTTTGTAACCTAAATATTTTAATATTATGTTTGCTCTTTAAAGTAGGTGTTATATAAGTATTTGATTAATTAATCAAGTATAGTAGCTTGCATTTGACTGATAATAAAAGAAATGTCTCATAAATTTGGGACAGGGAACAGTATAATTGCTATTCTATGCATTACTAACATGGAAAATGTTTTAGCTCAGTGCAACAAAAGGAAACATACTGAGAAGCCCACTATGTTTCTTTTTATCCTACATAATATTGAATACAAAGTTGTCATATCAAACATAAAACATAGATTTTAAAAACACACATGTAAATTTATATTTCTATCTTAATATTTGAAATTTCAGATATAAAATAAATATGATATAAATCTTTCCTATTGCTTTCTTTTAATTTACTCGTTTTCTCAATAGAAGAGAAAAATCAATGATTTAAAATCATTCAGACTTGTCCCCTGAGCCATGATTTCTAATTTCTACTGCCCCCTTTGTTGATGAGAGTGTGTGTAATCAACCAGGCAATGGGAGAATCATCAAAGGGTCTGCTGGTTACAGGATGAAAATAAAAAGGAGAAAATAGTACTACTGAGGAAATAATCAACTCTAGCTGCCCTTCAGTGTTGCCATATTCCTAACATGGGGCACTCACAAATATAATAATATGCTGTAATAGCTCATACAGTAATGAGTACAAGATACGAGGGGCAAGGCCAGTTATTAATTATAGGTTTTCAGCTGTATAAGAAGAGAAGCCAGCCATTCTGAACTTATAGAACCTACCAAGTGTTTTCTTTTTTTCTTTATTCCTAACCTCTTAATACTTTCTGTAATGGTGATTAGACCCAGATAAGACAGTCAAGAGAGAGCATTGAGTAAATTAAAATAACATCAAAGCCTTAAGTGTGAGAAGTAAGGATTAATGTTCAACATATAAATAAAATTTAAAGATTATTTCTAGCTTTTAGGTTGATTAAAGTCTTTATTGACTGATAGTATAATCATTTTGGAGCAGAGAACTATTTCTAAGGAGTAATAGGTGATTGCAACGAACAAAGGAGTGATACAATTTGCACTTACGGATATATGGATGCAATCAATTACTTAGATAAAATTTATTCTTAAAAGTGGGGAGTAGAGGAAAGGAAAGAAGGGAAAGAAAAGTATGAGAAAAGAAGGAAAAAACAGAAACAAATCTTTTATAAATAGGGAGGGGTGGCGGGGTGCAAGGGAGGGAAGGGGAATAGGAAAAAACAAGAACTAAGATATATCATGCACAGGTACAAATTCCCAATGATGAATGTGATCATAATGTTTACCTAGAATATGCCAATAAAGTTAATTTTTTAAAAAAGTAAATCAATGAAGAAGAAATCCAGGTGATTAGTTACCCTAGATATTTCTATGGCTCACAAAAATTTAAAGTTAATATAAAAGATGGTGGTAGCAACTTTTAACTTTCAGAGTTTTGAAAGTCACCAAGTATAGGACAAATCCAACCATCTGGCAATGTTAGTGATTTAATTTTTGCATTATCAATGCACAACAATGATTTATTTCTAGAATATAAAAATACTAAAAATTTCAGAAAGTATGATTGTTCAGTAGACATTAACAAAGAGAGGAAAGATAATCATCATTTAAACAATCACATTTAAAAATTTATAGCTTATTTTATCATATATTAGAAATTATAGAATTATTGAAAAATACAGTAAATTTCACTTTATAGATTTCAAGTATTTTCTATGCCAAATAAAACTTGATATTAACATAAAATTAAAAAATCTTGATACTTGGTACAGTAAATCTTCGTACTTGGTACTTGGTACCATGAACTTCTAAGATGTTCTAAACCCAATTCCATTTTCCTGAGGCGTTTTTTTTTTGTTTTTTTTGTTTTTGTTTTTGTTATTTTTTGCAGTACCGGGTATTTAACTCAGGGCCTTGTGCTTACAAGGCAGGCACGGTGCCACTGAGCTAAATCCGGGGTGCTTCCTGAGTTTTTTAAATGCAGAGCAGTTGTAAATTATTTAATATTCCTTTAAACAGAAAAATCTAAATAGTATATAGAGTGGCTTAATTTATTTTTACTTTTTTCTCTTCTGAGTTATATAAGTTCATAAGATTTATTTTTAAAATTTATATGTTTGTATCGACAAAATTGTATACATTTATGGTGTAAAATGTGATGGTTTTATATTTGCATATATTTTGGAATTGTTAAGTGAAGGTGTGTGTGTGTGTGGTATATGCATATATCCTCGTACTTAGTATTTTTTGTAGTAAGAACATTTAAGATCTATGCTCAGAGCAGTTTTCATGTATCCAACACATGGTTACCAACCATAGTCACAATGTTGCACAATAGATCTTTCTGAATTCATTCCTCTTTTCTAAAGGAAATTCTTTATCTTTAACATGTTATTCAAAGTAAGAATTACAGAAACAGTAATTCTGTTCATTTCCTCCTGGCTCATCAAAATTTTTAACCATAACTTCGATGATCATCACAGAGTAATAAACCTCTAGTACAGACTCACAGAAATGATGGAGCAATGACAGGAAATTAGGCTAACGAGATTGAGAACTCATGAAAAGTCTCAAATTCAAAGTCTTTAAAATGTAGATAAAAATATTACCTATCCCACAGAGTTCTTTTGACAATGAAATAAATTATTACCAGTTTCAATATTTGCTGACACATGGCAGGTGCTGTATGTGTGTTTACTATTGCTATTTTTATTTTACTCCTTAATTAATTTAAATGATGACAACACAGTAGCTTTGTAGCACAGTTTCAAGTTGGGGGTTGTGCTACCCTCTGCCATGTCTCTGTTGCCTAGGATTGCTTTTGCTATTCTAGGTCACTTCTTGTTCCAAATGAATGTTGGATTGTTTTCTCAGGATAATTGAAGTATGCTTCTGGAATTACATTGGATTTATGCAGCAGTTTTGGAAGTATGGCCATTAACACTGTGTTGATTCTTACTACCCAGGAGCAAGGGATGGATGCCTTTCCATTTTCTGATATTGTCTTCAATCTCTTTTCAGAGTGCTATAGTTTTCAGAAAAGAGGTCTTTGATTTCTTTTGTTAGGTTAATTCCTAGGTATTTCAGTTTTTTTGGATGCTATTATAAAAGGAATTGTTTGCCCTATTTCTCTCTCAGTGAGTCTGATAGTAATGCTGGCAGGGCTGTGGGGAAAGAGGAGCACTACTCCACTGCTGGTGGGAGTGTAGACTGGTACAACCACTGTAGAACTCAGTATGGAGATACCTCAAAGAACTAGGACTAGAAGTTCCATTTGACCCAGCTATTCCCCTGCTTGGTATCTTCCCCAAAGAATTAAAAGAATCATACCATAGTGATATATGTGCACCTATGTTCATAGAAGTACAGTTTGTAATAGCTAAAACTTGGAAGCAGCCCAATTGTCCATCAACAGGAGACTGGATAAAGAAAATGTGTGTGTGGTTTTTTTGTTTGTTTTAATTATTTTATTGGTACATTTTAGGTATACAATATGTTTACACTTATCATTGGGTGCTTGTACCTGTACATGATGTATCTTGGTTCTTATTTTTTCCCCATTATCTGTGCGGCCTTCACCCCTCCACCCTTCCCTATTTACATACTTCGTTTCCATTTTTTTTTCTTTTCTCATAATTTTTCCTTTCCATTCTTTCCTTTCTCCATCTCCTCCCATCCCCTTTGGAACTTTTCCTATTTCAAAGTATCAATTATTCGTTATTAATCCTTTTAATCCTTATTTACACTTTCAGTTTCTCACACTAGAGAAACTATTTGGTATTTACACGTGTCCTATTTATTTCACTTAAGAGTATGGCCTCAATATGCATCCATCTAGCTATGAATGACTCTAGTTTCTCATTCTTTATGGCTGAGTAGTACTCCATTTTATAAAAACACCAAATCTTGTTTATCCAGTTTCCACTTGATGGGCACTTGGGCTATTTCCAAGCTTTAGCTATTACGAACTGTGCTGCTATAAACATGGGTGCACATATATCTCTGTGGTATGATTCTTTTAATTCTTTTGGGAAGATACCCACCAGGGGAATACCTGGGTCAAATGGGACCTCCAGCCCTAGTTTTTGAGGTAACTCCACAGATTTCCATAGTGGTCTCACCAGTCTGCACTCCCACCAACAATGGAGAGGGGTTCCTTTCTCTCCACACCCCTGCCAGCATTTGTTATTGGTTGATTTCTTGATAGCAGCCACTCTTTCTGGGGTGAGGTGGAATCTCATTGTTCTTTTCATCTGCGTCTCTCGAATGACCAGTGATGTTGAACATTTTTTCATATGTTTATTTGCTGCTCTTACTTATTAGTCTGAGAAATGTCTCTTCATTTCAGATGCCCATTTTTTAATTTGGGTCTTTGAATTTGGGGTGGTCTGATTTTTTTCAGTTCTTTATACATTCTAGATAGTAGTCCTTTGTCTGAGGTAAAGCTTCTAAAAATTTTTTCCCACATTGTAGGTTGTCTCTTAGCTCTCTCGGTGGTTTCTCTTGCAGTGCAGAAGCTTTTTAATAAAATGAAATCCCAGTTGTTGATTCTTTCTGCTAGTTCCCGTGCTACTGAAGTTTCATTCATGAAGTCTTTTCCTATGCCAATATCTTCAAGAGTTCTACCTAACTTATCTTCCAGCAAGTTTAGTGTTTCTGTCTTAATATTTAGATCTTTAACTCACTTCGATCTTAGTTTAGTGCATGGTGACAGGTATGGGTCTAGTTTTAATCTCTGGCAGGTTGAATCCAGTTTTGCCAACATCATTCATTAAATAGGCTATCTTTCCTCCAATGAGGGTAGTTGGCTCCTTTGTCAAAGATGAGGTGGTTGAGTATGTCAGAAGTTCTTTCTGCATCTTCTAATCTATTCCACTGATCATCGGATCTGTTTCTTTGCCATTATCTTGCTGTTTTTATCACAGTAGCTTTGTAGTATAGCTTCAAAGTGGGTATTGTGATACCCCCAGCCATGTCTCTGTTGCCCAGAATTGGTTTTGCTATTCTAGGTCTCTTCTGGTTCCACATGAATTTTTGAATTGTTTTCTCTATTTCTGTGAAGTATATTGCCGAAATTTCAATCTTCATTGAGTTGAATCTATATAGTAGTTTTGGAAGTATGGCCATTTTCACTATATGGGTTTTTCCTCCCCAGGAACAAAGGATGTCTTTCCATTTTCTCAAATCCTCCTCAATCTCCTTTTTCGGGGTTATATAGTTTTCAGTGTAGAGGTCTTTTGCTTCCTTTGTGACATGGATTCCTAGATATTTCATTTTTTTGGATGCTATTGTAAAAGGAATTATTTCCCTAATTTCTCTCTCAGTGAGTCTGCTATTTGTGTATAAGAAGGCTATTGTTTTTGAGTGTTGACCTTATATCCAGCTACTCTACTAAATCTGTCAATTAAGTCTAGAAGTCTTTTAGTAAAGTTTTTTGGGTCTTCTATGTAAAGTATCATGTCATCATCAAATAATGACAGTTTAATTTCTTCCTTTCCTATGTTTATTCCTTTTATTTCTTTCTCTTTTCTAATTGCTTTGTCTAATGTTTCCAGAACTATATTGAACAGGAGTAGTGATAGTGGGAATCCTTGCCTTGTTCCTGATTTTAGCTTGAAAGTTTTCAAGTTTTGACCATTTAGTATGATGTTGGCTGTTGGTTGTTCATAGATAGCCTTAATCAAGTTGAAATAAGACCTTCTATTCCAATATTCTGTAGGGTTTTTACCATGAATGGGTTTTGGATTTTGTCAAATGCCTTTTCTGCATCTATTGAGATGATCATATGATTTTTGTCCTTGATTCTGTTAATATATGTATTATATTTATTGATTTATGAATATTGGTAAATTTTTTATTGCATTTTCAATTTCACTCATTGTAATTGGGGTGTTTAGAATTTCTATATCTTCTTCATCTAACTTTGGCAATTCATATGTATCTAGGAATCTGTCCATTTCTTCTGTGTTTTCCATTTTATTAGAGTACAGGTTCTCGAAGTAGGTATTGATGATTCTCTGGATTTCTGCTGGTTCTCTTGTGACTTCCCCTTTTTCATTCTTAATTGCATGGATTTGAGTCTTTTCTTTCTTTTTTTTGATAAGATTGGCTAAAGGTTTATCGATTTTATTTATTCTTTCAGAAAACAAACTCTTTGATTCATTAACTTTTTGTATCATTCTCTTAGTTTCCATTGCATTGATTTCTGCTCTGATCTTTATAATTTCCTCTCTTGTGTGGGCTTTGGGTTTGTTATTCTCTTCTTTTTCTAGGAGTTTGGGGTTTGGCATTAGATTATTTATCTGAGTTCTCTCTGTTTTCCTAATATGGGCATTCACTGCTATGAATTTCCTGCATAGAACTGCTTTCATTGTGTCCCATAGACTCCTTAATGTTGTACTGGCAACATCATTTACTTGTAGAAACTGTCTAATTTCTTCTTTAATTTCCTCTGTCACCCATTGGTTGTTCAGGAGGGTGTTGTTCAATTTACAGGTGTTTGTGGGAGTTTTGCAGTTTCTCATGTTATTGATCTCCAATTTTATTGCACTGTGGTCTGATAATATACAGGGAGTAATTTCAATTATTTTACATTGACTTAGACATGTCCTGTGAGCTAGCATGTGGTCTATTTTGGAGAATGGCCCATGTGCAGCTGAAAAGAATGTGTATTCTGATTTTGTGGGGTGGAACACTCTGTAAATATCTATTAAGTCCATTTGTTCAATAACTTGGTTCAGTTCTAGAATTTCATTGTTAATTTTTTGTCTAGATGATCTGTCCATTTGTGATAGTGAGGTATTGAGGCCCCCCAATACAATTTTATTAGTGTTATTTGATGTTTCATGTCCATTAATATTTGTTTTGTATAGTTGGGGGCATTTGTATTTGGTGCATATATATTTAGGATTATCATCTCTTCCTCTTGGATTGTTCCCTTCACAAGGATGTAATGACCATCTTTGTCTCCCTTAATTAGTTTTGGTTTAAAATCTACTTTGTCTGCAAATAAGATTGCCACCCCTGCTTTTTCCTGGGTTCCTGTGGCATGGAGAGCTGTTTTCCATCCTTTTACTTTCAGTCTATGAATTTCTTTTTGAGTTAGATGTGTTTCTTGTACACAGCATATTGCTATATTTTTCTTACTCCATTCTGTCAGTCTATTTCTTTTGATTGGTGAATTGAGGCCATTAACATTGATAGTTATAATTGAGAGATATTGACTTCCTTTTCATGATGTTTTACTTTTGTTGGCTCTTTTATTTCTTATTTCTTTTTCCCCCTTTCCCTTTAGTTTCTTACCTTGCCTGGTGGCTTCCCTCTGTTGAGCCTCATGGAATTGTGACCTTCACTGCCTTTTTCTAGGATATTGCTTAGAATTGTTTGGAGTGCTGGTTTGGTGTTCATGAAATTTCTCAGGTGTTCTTTGTCATGGAAGTATCTAATTTCCCCATTGGTTTTGAAAGAGAATTTTTCAGGATACAACAGTCTAGATTGGAAGTTATTTTCTTTTAGAGCTTGAAATACTTCACTCCAGGTTCTCCTTGATTTGAGAGTTTGTGTTGAGAAGTCTGCCATGATTTGATGGGCTTCCCTTTATAGGTGATTTGTTTGTTTTCTCTAACTGCCTGTAGGATTTTGTTCTTCTGTTGGGTTTCTGGGATCTTGATTATTATGTGTCTAGGTGTAGATTTTTTTAGATTGTGGCTAGGTGGAGTTCTATATGCCTCACTTATCTGTATATCCAATTCTCCACTTCTGTCTGGGAAGTTTTCTACTATTACTTCTGTGAACACTTTTTTATGTCAATTGTACTTTCTCCTGTTTTTTCGTGGACTTCTATCAGTCTTATGTTATTCTTCTTTGCATCATCTAGCAGCTGCTGATTTGATTTCTCTTGGTCCCTTAACTGTATTTAAGACATCTCTGTTTTCATGGTCCTTCACCATAATCCTGTCTTCTGTATCTGATATTCTATTTTCAGATTCCCTTAATCTGCTCTGCATGCTTTAATGGAGTTTTTAATCCCCTGAATATCTGTTTGAAATTGTTTCATGGATTTCATTTCTTTCTTATGTTGTGGGATCATAGTTTCCATTTCTTATGCTGGGCATTCCTGGCTTCCAGCATGTTTCTGAGCTCATCTATTTTTTTAATCAGTTTCTGTTCTAGAGCCTCTAATCATATCTTTCACTCTGCTCATCACCTCTGTAGTTATCTGCAAGATTATTTCTGCTTTGAATTTTTCTAGAGCCTCATTCATCTGTTTTGTTACTTCCTGTGGTATCAGTTCAGGGTATCCAGGTGGTTGATTATCAGGCTTTTCCACCTCATTTCCCCCAGAATTTGCCTTTTGTGGGGTGGAAGTCTTAGTTTGTGCCTTCCTTAAATGTCTTCTCATTTTTGTTTTTGGTACTGTCCTTGGTTTAATTCCTGGGTTGATATTTTGAAGTTGCTTATTGTATCTTTGTTGATGTATTTAGAACCCTTATGGAATGATTGCTTCTCAGAGATGTCTTCCAGATATAGTTGGTCTTTAGGTTTTGAGTCTCTAATGACTCTGAAGGTATCTCATTTTCATTATACCAGGAAGGACAATTGATTAGATCAATCACAACACCTTAGCCCCGTTGATACAATCAGCAGCATCATAGCATCGAATACATCTTAGAGAATGACAATTTGTAGTTGTTATTAACCTATCACTTTTAACTGAGTGAATTAAATCAAAATCAAGGATCAATCCAACATATGCTTATATTGGATAAACTCTTCAATATATGAACTTTACCCTTCAGGATGGGAAATTAGAAGGAGTTGGGAAGGGAGGAATAGGTAGATAGAAGGATAGGGGAAGGTTAGCAGAGAGGCCGGAGAGCATAGGCAAGAGAAGAAAAGAGTAGAAAAGACAAATAAAGAAGAAATACAAATTATTGCCAGAAAAGGAACACAAAGGGGAGTTGAAGAACAATGTTTGAAAGTAAGGGAGCAAGGCAGAGAGAGAGAGAAAGAAAATAGAAGAGAAAGAAAAAAGAGAAAGAAAAAAATGTTAAAAGAGTAGAAATGAAGAAAAAAACAATACTAAAAATAGCAAAAAAATGTGGTAATTTTGAAAATAACAAATAAAAGATACAAATGAAGGGTCTCCTTCAGGGTATGTCTCTGCTGTCACAATAGACAACATGGGTAGCAGTGTGCAGTTATAAGTCAATGAGTCTCAGTAAGCTAGTCCCAGACCTGTGAGATTCAGGCAGATTTCTGGCTCCATGTTCCAAGTTGAGCTCTGTGTCCTTCTGCAGGGTTGCACTCTGCAAGGTTCTATTACAGGTTTCAGCTGCCTTTCCCCAGAAGAAAGTCCAGGTTCTGGAGGGAGCTCCAATTTACCAAGTACAGTGGTCTGGTGTGCCTTTATTGCAGAGATTCTCTTCACTTTTCCAGGGACCTTGTTTTCATCAGGGAGCCTGAGAGAGGCCCTCTCTCTGTTGTTCACTTCTGCAGCTCAGTACAATGGCTTTTATGTCCTCCTGTGCCTCTGTAGTGTGGAACTAAGTAGCTGCACAGACAAAAGGCCAGAGGCGGCGGCGGGGGTGGGGGTGGGGGGCGGGGCCTGTTGTTGGAGGCACCCAAGTGGTGAAGCTGGTGGCTGGTGGGCGTGCCTTGGGGGGATCTTCCTCACCCTGTCTTGATTGCAAGCCTGTCTTCGTCGCAAGCTGGTGGAGATGAAAATGTGCTTTTTTAATAAAATGTAATACTATTCAGCCATAAAAAATGAGAAATTAGAGACATTTATAGCTAAATGGATGCACAATGAGGTGATACTCTTAAGTGAAATAAATAGGACACACATGTATAAATAGTTTCTCTAGTGTGAGAAACTGAAAGTGTAAGTAAGGACTAAAAGGTATAATAGATAATGTGAAATAGGAAGAAAAGGGGCAAAGGGGAAGGGGAAGTGGGAGGGGAAGGGGAAAGGAAAGAAGGGAATGGAATGAATATGAGAAAAGGAAAAAATGGAAACAAAGTCTTTGTAAACAGGGAGGGATGGAGGGGTTAAGGGAGGGCGGGGGAATGGGGATAAAATAAGAACCAAGAGAGATTATGTAAAGGTGCAAATTTCCAATGATGAATGTCATTGTGTTGTATACCTAAAATGTACCTATAAAATCAATAAAAAATATAAGAAAGTTGGGAAGAAGAGACAAGAGGAATTTATAAATCACAACCTAACTTCTCTATGAACATCTTCTTAATAAAAACATACGATCAATATTGTAGCAGAAGATAATGCTAAATTGAAAATAATGTTGCCATTTTCTTTTATAATTTTGAGTAATAATTCAGCTCAATATACTAAAAAGGAAACATTTTTTCCAAGCCTCAATAAAAGTACTTTCCCCTTTCTTCCAAAAAGAAAAGATTAGACAGTTATCTTTAAGAAATATATCTACAAGAATAGTAAAAGCAGTCTGTTGTTGTTGTTGTTGTTGCTCATGATACAGAGACCAGTTTTTTTTTTGTTGTTGTTGTTGTTGTTGTTTTGTTTTGGTACAGGGGATTGAGCTCAGGACCTTGAGATTGTGAGGCAGGCAGTTGCAACATTGAGTTAAATCCCCAGCCCCAGAGTCCAGTTTTAATGGGCCACAGATAGACCATTAAATGAGGTTGTGTGAGTATATCAAAGAAGACAATTTTGATATGCCTAAGTGGTAGGATCTGAGACTGTAGAGACTTGAATGGAAAAGAGAAATAGCAGGATGAAAATAAGGAGTGTGTTAAACCTAAGAGAATAGCCTTCCAGTACTTTCTGGAAAGAAATAAGTGAATAAAAAAGAGAAGAAACATCACAAGGATTTTATTTTGACATCTGAGAGGCACAATGGAAAAGTCTACTTCATGGCTAACCAATCTTTACATAAATTCTGGATTTTTAATGGTTACTTCCAAACATTACTGGGTGAAGCATGCATTTCTTTCTTCTTCTGTCAAAAGTAGCCTGACTTTCCTTGGAAAGAGATTTTACATATCTGCACAATATAGTATCTATAGTGTTTGAGTGGGTATGAATAGACTTTTCCAGCCAGCTCAATTCACTGGATGGCCTTGTATTTTCATTGAAAACTGAAACATATCCTAGTTCAGTTCCCAGACAACTAAAAAAGTAACTTTTTCTTCCTCAGGATGAATTTGTGACATGAGATTAGGTACAGAATTGCAATCATCATAAAAGAAGATCCAAAGCCATCATATACAGCTGAAAAAGACCACTAGTCCCATGAAAGGCAAAACAAAAAATTAGAAACCTCCTGGTTTTCATTTACAGTGATAAATTGTACCCTTTATCTCTCTGGACTGCTGAGTTCTAGAAGTCAATAAATTGTTTATTCGTTATACTGATTTGTGTTGATGTTTGCAATGAAAATATTCCTAATCAAAAACAAATAGAATTTTGTTATCCATATATTGTGCTTGTATCACTTGACCATTAAGTCCTCAGATCTGAAGAAATTTTGCTTATTGGGAACCACGTGTCCTGCTGAAGTATGAAGTATGTCACAAATTTCCAATATAACTGGGCTGAGGATTTAGCTCAGTGGTTTCGCCACCTGCTGTGCAAGCGCAAGGACCCGAGTTTGATACCCGGCACCAAAAAAAAAAAAAAAAAAAAAATTATGTCCAACGTATGCCAAATAGTTTCCTATAGTAACTAATCCAAAAACCTCAGTACTTATATGTTCTTTCTTCTTGATGATTTTGTATGTTGACAAAAATATGTTGGACCTCCTCATGCCATTCAGCACAGTGTTTGCAAAAACCACAGTAGAAAATACACATTGAGTCTTCTAAAAGGTTTTAGGGCTTTTAAAAGTCATAAAGAGTAAAAATTGAAAATCTTAGTTAGCATATACTTTATACACTCTGAAAACTTTTTTTTTTTGTACCGGGGATCGAACTTGGGACCTTATTCTTGTGAGGCTGAAAACACTAACTTTTATCCCTGTGTCTTCCCAAGTTGTAAATTGTAAGTGAGGGTGAAAATGTATGTGTTGTTCTTGGCGCTATTGTTTTGGATTCACAGCTATTTCTTCTATTAGTCTATTAGCTACTAAAAAGAAAGTATAAATCTGTTAATCTGACAATGGAAGCCTAATATTAATTTTAATGCATAATTAATAAGTTAATGAATAAATAAATGAATGAGTAAAACAACAAGGTTCATCACGTATTCTGCATTGATCTAACAATGATAACAAAAGCTGCTAGTGCATCAAGGTGCTTTCAACCCTATTTAATGGTCTCCATTCACTTATAAAACAAATATTTATTGAGCATTACTCTCTCCAGCAGAAAGAATAATGTTCAAACCATAACATATTGTTGCATGATATAGCAACTCCTGCTCTTATGAGATCAGCAGGCTCCAAAACTATCGATATATGATGTAGATGATAAACCTAACAAAATTTTTAAGAAAATAAGCTGTATTGTCTCAGTATGTCTGGAACTGAGAGGATTCTCAGTGTTATTTCTAGTAAAGTCTTGTTAAAGAAGAAAATGTATTATATAGGGTTAAATAAACGAGGAAGACTTTATTTCAAACTAATGCAATAGAGAAAAATCAAACTCAACTGCCAAAACAAATGTCAGCTAGATTTTTGGATTTTCAGGTGAGGTCATAGAACTGTAATGGAGAGTGTTAAAGGGTACACCGGCCAATCAATTAAGTCCTCTTTGTTTATAATTAGGCTCCTACTCCCACAGAAGCTGAAGTTAAAGATGCTATCTTTCTTGATAGTTACATATAAAAGTTATGGCTTTAGGAACTTTAAAAGGTACTATATTACTAGGTTAGAAAAATTATTAAAAGGCTAGTAGAAGAGTTATATTCAAAAAGAGAAGATAAAAAAATTTACAATAGAAAATATTTTAAAGTAAATATACCCCTCAAAAAAGAAAGTAAGAGTGTATAGTAAGGAAAAAAATCATAAAAAATACATTTATAGTTTAGTAAAGCTGAGGAGAATGTTAAATCCATTATGGTTAGTCTGAAGCAATTCAAGAAGAGTTAGTTGTCTACTGTATGTTAAATGTTGCATAGAACTTCAGTAAAATTTTTTCTAGGGATAAAATTTGGAATGTGCACATTTAGTAAATTCTCACATGAATCCATGACTTCATTAGTCTTTTCAGGTCTATCAAAATTGAAAAGACATATATCTCTAAATTCAAGAATTATTTTATTTTTGTTTCTATGAAACAGTATTATAAAAGCACATATTTATGTACATTTTTAAATTTGTCCTAACATGAAAATCTCTTCTTTAGAAAAAGGGTTTAAATATTACAAAAGAATTGTTCAAGGGTTTAAATATTATGAAAGAATTGTTCTGTTCCATAATGCTTCTGCTGGGTGATAATAATTTTTATCTCATAAAAGACTTTAGTGTAGGGCCAGAGATTTAGCTCAGTGACACCACACTTGCCTTGCAGGGAAAAAAATGAATTTAATGTATAGCTACATATCCTACTTTCTCTTCCTAAACCTTATTTTAGACACTGAATAAAATCACAAAGCTGAGATTTGCTTCTTTAGAAACTTTGAATTACAAGAATATGGTCATATAGTTAACTTTGATCATTTCAATTCTGTTGATAAGGACATGGTCATTTGAATGTGACTTAGAAGATTTGTTGAAAGGAGTGCTTTCACTGAATGAAATGCATATAATAAATTGCCGAGTTATAGCGAATCATTACTTAATTAATGATTACTATATTTTTAATTTCCTTTATCTTTGGTCCATAGGAAGGCTCTGGAGCAAGAGAGCTATGGACTTAGACTCTAGAAATGCACTAAAACAAACCCATTACTAGAGATAAAAAGAAAAACCCTTTCCAGTGTCTATGGTCAGTTCATTGTCTGCTTGACAATAAATGAATATGGAAAAGAGACTGAATTTTTTTTTCATGGAAACCAAATAACAAATTGTTGTAGTAATAATGAGGTCAACACTGCTCAATGTTTATCATATTAAAAGAAAGACTATAACATCAGCAGCATCTTAAGATTACATTAATGCTCTTCAGAGAGTGAAGGGATGAGTTGATAATTCCAGAAGGACTTTTGTCCTACTAATTCTAGGAATTGTACTTCTTCATAAGTTTTGTGTACAGTGTGTGTGTGTGTGTTCGTGTGTGTGTGACAGTTTTAAGAGGAGAACTTCCATAATCCAGAGAAAAAAACATCTTTTAAATCATAACTGAGATAATATTGGGTATTGAGAGAAAAATCATGGTGACAGCTTACATAAATAGGTCTTTTGATGTATATTATATCTAAATACAAAAATCTGCTTTAACCAGTAAAATTTTGAGAAAGGAAATATATTGAAAATAGAATTCAGATAATTTATTTTTAAAATTATGCATTTGGGCAGGGGTTATTGCTTATTAGAAGTGTTCTTGCTTTCCATATGTAAAATCCTGAGTTTAGTCCCCAATATCAAGTAAATCAAAATTCATTAGTTAACTCACTCACAAAATTTACTGATCATCTTTTATATGTGTAGGCATTGAGATAAGTGTTACATGGATAGAAATTCCCTCTGAGAAAGTAATATTTAACAAATAGACTATACATGTTTGTTCACTCTAAGACAATAGTAACCTGGTTCAAGCTCTTATAAGGATCACATGAGTTTGTCAAAAGAAAAGTCCTTATTCATGTTTTCTTTCATAATTAAACTGAAAAAAGGCTCTGCTACCTGTAATATATGGCTTCTAAGATCATTTGGGAAGGTCATTCCAGTCTAGATAACTATAATGAAAATAAGGGAGGTATCACAAAAAAATTTAATGGGCTAGTTTTGGAAGTGGCTCAAATATCTTCTTTTCACATAGCATTAGATGGAACTGGTCAGAGAAGCAGAGCTGGATGAAAGAGGGTATGGGAAATTTTGCTTTTACCACAAAGGGGCAGTGGATCAGAAAAGACATTAATCCGAGCTCCAGAAGATACAGCAGAAGTGAACAAGAGAAAGAGGGCCTCTCTGAGGTTCCTAGATGAAAATTGAAGCCCACTGGAAAAGTGACAACAATCTCTGCAATAAAGGCACACCGGACCACCGTTCTTGGTAAGTTGGAGGGATCATCACCTCCCATCGGAACCTGGACTATCTTCAGGGGAAGGGTAGCTGGACCCTGCAGTAGAATCTGCAGAGTTCAACCTAGCAGGAAGTCAGATATCTCAACTTGGGCCTTGTAGGCAGAAATCACCCTGAACCTCAGGGAAAAGTTGCAGGCTTGCTGAGTCTAAATGACTATCTCTGCTCACAGTGTCTATTTTGACAGCAGAGACATACCCTGAAGGAGGCCCTTTATTTTTACTTTTTATTTTCTAAGTAATTTTTCCTCTTATTTTTAGTAATTTTTCTAAATTTTATCTATTTTTTTCTTTTCTTTTTTCAAATTTTTTGCCTTTTTTCTCTTCATTTTTTTTCTTTTTCTCTCACTCTCTCCTTCCCACTTTGTTCTTCATTTATATCCCTTTTTATTCCTTTTCCTGTTCTAATTTGAATTTCTTTTTTTCTTACTGTTTCTTTTCTTCTCTTTTTCCTACTCTCGATTGACATTAGTTTTAAAGGAAAGTGAATATAGTTTCTAGCCTCCCTATTACTGTTAGGTTGTTCTGTTTTTGTGTTTGTTCTTTCATTCTGTCCTCCTCTTCTCTTCAACAGCTTCCTGGACTTTGCGTGATCTTCCTGTGCCCTCTGGCCTCACTTCTAACCTTTCCCTATCCTACCTATCCCTCCCTCCCTCCCTAACTCCTTCTAAGTCCCCATCCTGAAGGGTAAAATTGCTATATTGAAGAGTTTATTCACTACATACATATTTTGGCCTGATCCTCAATTATTATTTAACTCACATGTTTAAAAGTGATAGATTAATAACCACCAAAAATTGTCACTTCCTAAACTGTGCTTGATGCTATTGTTGTTGCTGATTGTATTACTTGGGCTAAGGTGTTGTGATTGATCTAATCAGTTGTACTTCCTGGTACACTGAAAATGAGATTGCCTAAGGGTCATTAGAGACTCAAAACCTAAAGGCCAGATACAGCTGGAAGACACTTCTGAGAAACAATCATTCCATAAAGGTTCTAAATACAAGCAACAAGTATTCTTTCAATAAGGAATATTGAACTATCAACCCAGGAATTGAACCAAAACAGTACCAACAACAAAAATAGAAATGAAAAGACACTTAAGCAAGGCACAAAATCAGGCTACCAGGTCATCAAAGGTAAATTCTGGGGAAATGAGATGGAAAAGTCTGATATTCAGTCACCTGGACTCTCTGCACTGATGGCACAGGAAATAACAAAACAGATAAATGAAGATCTAGAATAATTCAAAACAGAAATAATTTCCCAGATAACTACAGAGATGGTGAGCAGAATGAGACATGATTAAAGACTCTAGAACAGAAACAGATTAAAAAAAAAAAAAAAAAGAGCTCAGGACCATGATGGAAACTATGAATGCCCAGCATAGGAAAGAAATGGAAACCGTGAATGCCCAACATAGGAAAAAAAAAAAAAAAAAGGAATCCATGAAGCAGATTCAAACAGATATCCAGGAGATTAAAAACTCTATTGAAAGTTTTCATAGCAGAATGAGTGATTGTGAAGACAGAATATCAGATATAGAAGACAGGATTGCTCTCAGTGATCATGAAAAGAGAGATCTCTTAAAAATAGTAAGGGACCATGAAAAATCAATCCACTAGCTCCTAGATGATGCAAAGAATAATATAAGACTGATAGGAATCTATGAAAAATCAGGAAAAAGTACAAATTACATTAAAAATCTGTTCACAGAATTAATGACAGAAAACTTCTGAAACAGAGCGAAAAAATTTGACATAGTGATGTGTGAGGCATATAGGACTCCAACTAGCCATGATCAAAAAATGTACACCTACAGGTATAATAATCATGATCTCATAAACCCCGGAGAAGAACAAAATACTACAAGCAATTGGAGAAAAGAAACAAATCACATACAAAGGGAAGCCCAGCAGAATCACAGCAGACTTTTTAAAACAAACCTCAAGTGCAAGAGAGCCTGGAGTGAAGTATTTCAAATGTTAAAAGGGAACAACCTCCAACCTAGACTGATGTATCCTGCAAAAATATCTTTGAAAATTGATGGGGAAATAAGATACTTCTATAACAAAGAACACCTGAGAAATTTCATGAATACCAAACCAGCACTCTAAACAATTCTAAACACTATCCTAGAAAAAGACAATCAAGGTCACAACTCCATAAGCCACAACAGAGCAAATCCACCAGACAAGGCAAGAAATTGAAGGGAGAGGGAGGAAAATAAAAAGTAAAAGAGCCAACAATGAGAAATTAACATGACAACAATAAGCCAATACATATCAGTTATAACTATCAATGTTACTGGCCTCAACTCACCAATCGAAAGAAATAGACAGGAAGAATGAATTAAGAAGCAAAGGGAGTCGATAAAACAGATGCAAACAGATTTCCAGGAGATTAAAAACTCCATTGAAAGGTAATGCACCGGAATGAGCCAATGTGAGGACAGAATTTCAGATACATAAGATAAGATTATAATTAGTGACCAGGAAAAGAAAAATTTCTTTAAAATAGTAAGGGACCACGAGAAATCAATCCAGCAGCTGCTACATGATGCAAAGAAGAATAACACGAGAGCGATCAGAGTCAATGAAGAAACAGGAGAGACTGCAGATGGCATAAAAAAATTTTCCACAGAAGTGATGATGAAAAACTTCCCAAGCAGGTGGAAAAGAACTTGAAATACAGGTAAATATAGGACTCCAACTAGCCTTGATCAAAAAAAAAAAAAATCTACACATAGGCATGAAACAGTCAGGATTCCTGAAACCTAACAGAAATTTCTAGAGTAGATAGAAAAGAAACAAATCAAATACAAAGGAAAGCCCATCAGAATCACAGCAGACTTCCCAATCCAAACCCTCAAGGCAAGAAGAGCTTGGAGTGATGTATTTCAAGCCCTAAAGGAAAACAGCCTCCAACCCAGATTGATGTACCCTGCAAAACTATTTTTCAAAATTGATGCAGAAATAAGATATTTTTATGACAGAGAGCAGCTTAGGAACATCTTGAATACCAAACCAGCACTCCAAAATATTTTAGACAATATCATAGGAAAAGACTACAAGTATCACAAACCCAGGAAGCCCAGCAGAATGAACCCATCCAGCATAACAAAAAAATTAAATGCAAAGCAGGAGAATCCAACAAAAAAAAGTCATGACAATTATAAGTCAATACATAACATTTATAACCATTAATGTTAATGATTGCAATTCACCAATCAAAAGAAATAGACTGGCAGAATGGGTCAAGAAGCAAGATCCAACAATGTGCTGCATAAAAGAAACATACTTAATTCAAAAAGAAACTCATAGACTGAAAGTTAAAGGGTGAAAAACAATACTCCATGCAAAAGGAACCTGAAAAAAAGCAGGAGTAGTTATCCTCTTTGCCGATCAAGTGGATTTCAAGCCAACACTGATTAACAGAGACAAAAAAGGACACTACATCCTTGTAAAGGGAACAATCCAAGAGGAAGAGATGACAATCATAAATATATAAGCACCAAACACTAGTGCATCCAACTATATAAAACAAATACTAATGGACATGAAAAATCAAAAAAGCACTAATACAGTAATAGTGGGGAACCTCAATACTCCACTGTCCCAAATGGATACATCAAATAGACAAAAAATACTAGAACTCAATCAAACTCTTGAGGAAAGGAATTTAACAGATGTTTACAGAGTGTTCCACCCCACAAAATCAGAATCACATTCTTTTCAGCTACATGTGGGTTGTACTCCAAAATAGACCACATACTTGCTCATAGAACATGTTTAATTAAGAGCAAACGAATTGAAGCTATCCCCTGAATATTGTCAGACCATAGTGCATTGAAATTGGAGATTAATAGAAATAAGAACTACAGAATTTCATAAACACATGGAAATTGAACAACAAACTTCTGAATAATCAATATGTCACAGAGGAAATTAAAGAAGAAATCACTCAGTTTCTACAATTAAATGACAATGACAATACAACATATTGGGAATCTATGGGCCATAACTAACACAGTCTTATGAGGGAAATTCATAGCAGTGAATACTCATATTAGGAAAACTGAGTGAGCTCAATGAAACAACCTGATGCTGAACCTCAAGCTTCTACAAAAACAAGAGCAAGAAAAACCCAAAGCTCACAGAAGGGATGAAATTATAAAGATCAGAGCAGAAATCAATGCAATGGAGACTAAGAGAATGATACAAAAAAATCAATGAAGCAAAGAGTTGGTTCTTTGAAAGAATAAACAAAATTGACAAACCCTTAGCCAAACTTACAAGAAACAGGAAAGAAAAAAACCCAAATTCATGCAATTAGGAATGAAAAGGATGAAATTACAGTGGAACCAGCAAAAATCCATAGGATCATCAATACCTGCTTTGCAAACCTATATGCCACTGAGATGGAAAACAGAGAACAAATGGACAGATTCCTCAATACGTATGAATTACCAAAGTTGAATGAAAATGACCTAAAAATTCTAAACAAGCAAATATCAATCAATGAAATTGGAAACATGATTAAAAACTTACCAACTAAGAAAATCCCAGGTCTTGATGGCTTCACTGCTGAATTCTATGAGACATTTAGAGAGGAATTACTTCCACTACTGTTTAAATGCTTCAGTGAAATTAAAAAAGAAGCAATACTCCTGAATTCGTACCTGGAAGCAAGCATCACCTTGTTCAACAAGGCAGAGAAAGATCCAACTAAAAAAGAGTACTATAGGCCAATCTCACTAATGAACATAGATGCAAAAATCATACACAAGATACTAGCAAATAGAATGCAGAAGATCATCAAGAAGATCATACACCCTGACCAAGTGAGATTCATCCTAGGGATACAGGGATGGTTCAACATACACAAATCAATAAATGTAATACACTATATTAATAGAGCCAAGGACAAAAACCATATGATCATCTCAATAGATGGAGAAAAAGCATTGGACAAAATCCAACATGTATTTATGATAAAAATTCACCAATAAATTGGAATAGATGGTCTCTACCTCATGTGATAAAAGCCTTCTATAAAAACCCAACAGCCAATATCATACTAAAAGGTTGAAAACTGACATCCTTCACACTAAAATCAGGAATGAAGACAAGGATATCCATTATCACCACTCCTGTTCAATACAGTTTTGGAAATATTAGCCATGGCAATTAGACAAGAGAAAGAAATAAAAGGAATAAAGATAGGAAATTAAGAACTCAAATGGTCATTATCTGCAGATGACATGATACTCTATATAGATGACCCCAAAAACTCCACCAAAATTATTTTAGACGTAGTAACCAAATTCAGTAAAGTAACTGGACACAAGGTCAGCACACAAAAATCAATAGCTTTCCTCTACAAGAACAGACTTACAGACAGAAATAGGCCAAACAATTCATTTTACAATAGCATCCAAAAACTGAAATACCTGGGAATCAACCTAACAAAAGAAATCAAAGACATCTTCTTGGAAAACTGTAGCATTCTGAAAAAAGAGATTGAAGAGGATATCAGAAAATGGAAAGATAAATCTTGCTCCTGGTTAGGAAAAATCAGCATAATGAAAATGGCCATACTTCCAAAACTGCTATATAGATTTAATGCAATCCCAATTGGAATTCCAGCAGCATACTTCATGGACCTTGAGAAAACAATCCAAAAATTCATTTGGAACAAGAAGAGACCTAGAATAGCAAAAGTAATTCTAGGCAACAGAGATATGGCAAAGGGTATCACAACCCCCAAATTGAAACTATACTACAAAGCTACTGTAATAAAAATAGCATGGTATTGGCAAAGAAACAGACCTGAGGAGCAGTGGAACAGATTAAAAGATGCAGCAACAACTCCAGGCACACTCAGCCATCTCACCTTCTACAAAAGAGTCAAACACCCTCACTGGAGGAAAGGTAGCCTCTTTCATAAATAGTGCTGGAAAAATGGGGTTTCAACTTCTCAAAGATTAAAACTAGACCTATGTGTCTCACCATGCACTAAACTAAAATCAAAATAGAATAAGATCTAAATATTGAAACAGAAATGCTGAACCAGCTGGAACAGAGTTTTGGTAAAATGCTTGAAGACATTGGTGTAGGAAAAGATTTTATGAACAAAACCTCATTTGGCCATGAACAGCACAAACAATCAACAAGTGGGATCTCTTCCTATTAAAAAGCTTCTGCACAGCAAGAGAAACCACCAACAGTATGAAGAGACAAGCCACAATGTGGGAAAAAATCTTCATCTGCTGTTCCTCAGAGAAAGGTCTACTACCTAGAATCTATAAAGAACTTAAAAAAATCAGACCTCCCAAATTTAAAATCCCAATCCAAAAATGGGCATCTGAAATGAACAGGCATTTCTCAGACAAAGAAGTAGAAATAGCAAATAAACATATGAAAAAATGTTCAACTTCCCTAGTCATTTGAAAGATGCAAATGAAAAAAATCTTGAGATTCCACCTCACCCCAGAAAGAATAGCTGCTATCATGAAATCAACCAATAACAAATGCTGATGGGGTTGTTTGGAAAGAGGAACACTGTTCCACTGCTGGTGGGAGTGTATACTGGTGCAACCACTGTGGAAATCAGTATGGAGATACTTTAAAGAACTAGGAGTGGAAGTCTTGTTTGACCCAGGTATTCCTTTGCTGTGTATCTTCCCCAAAGAGTAAAAAGAATCATACCACAGTGATATGTATGCATCCATGTTCATAGCACCACAATTTGTAATAGCAAAGACTTGGAAGCAGCACAATCACCCATCAACTGGAAACTGGATAAAGAAAATGTGGGGTTTTTTATAAGATGGAGTACTACTCAGCCATAAAGAATGAGAAATTAGAGACATTTATATCTAAATGGATACACATTGAGGCGATACTCTTAAGTGAAATAAATAGGACACACATGTGTAAATATGGAATAGGTTCTCTAGTATGAGAAACTGGTAGGATAAGCAAGGACAAAAACAAACAATAGATAATGTGAACTAGGAAGAAAAGGGGCAAAGGGGAAGTGTGAGGGGTAGGGGAGAGGAATTAAGAGAAAATGAAAAAAATGGAAACAAAGTTTGTAAATAGGGAGGGATAGCAAGGTGAAAGAGAGGGCATGGGAATGGGGAAAAAATAAGAACCAAGAGAGATTATGTAAAGGTGAAAATTTCCAATGATGAATGTCATTATAGTGTATATGTAATATGTACCAATAAAATTAATTTTTAAAAAATCAACATTGAACAATATGTTGTATAGAAGAAACTCACTTTGTTCACAAAGAAATTCAGACTGAAAGTTAAAGGATGGAAAGTAGTTCGCCTCTGTGACAGGGGTCTGGAGAAATCAGGTTAGCTATTTTATCTGCAGATATAGTATATTTCAAACCAAAACTAATTATGAGAGACAAAGATGGCCACTAGATCCTTGTGAAGGGAACAATCCAACAGGAAGAGATGACAAACAAAAATACATGGATCAAATACTAAGGCCTCCAACTATACAAAACAAATGTTAATGGACATGAAAAATCAAATAAGCACTAATACAATTGTAGTGGGGGACCTCAATACTGCACTATCACAAATAGACAGATCATCTAGACAAAAAAATCAACAACAAAATACCAGAACTGAGCCAAGCTTTTGAAGAAATGGACTTAATATATATCTACAGAGTGTTCTACCCCACAAAATCAGAATATACATTATTTTTGGCTGCACACTGGTCATTCTCCAAAATAGACCACATGATAGCTCATAGTGCATGTTTAAGAAAATGCAAAGGAATTGAATTTATCCCCTGTATATTATCAGACCTTAGTGTGATTAAACTGGAGATCAAAAGCATAAGAAACTGCCAGAACTCCACAAACACATGGAAACTAAATAACACCCTCCTGAACAACCAATGAGTCACAGAGGAAATTAAAGAAGAAATTAGATAATTTCTACATTAAATGATAATGCCAGTACAACATACAGGAATCTATGGGACACAATGAAAGCAGTTTTTTGAGTGAAATTCATACCAGTAGATTCCCATATTAGGAAAACAGAAAGAGCTCAAATAAACAACCTAGTGCTGAACCTCAATCTCCTTGAAAAAGAAGAGCATGACAAACCCAAAGCTTGTACACGAAGAAAATTATAAAGATCAGAGGAGAAATCAATGCAATGGAGACTAAGAGAATGATACAAAAAAAACAATGAATCAAAGAGTTGGTTTTTTGAAAGAACAAATAAAATCAATAAACCCTTAGCCAACCTTTTCAAAGGAAGGAAAGAAAGGGCTCAAATTCATACAATTAGGAATGAAAAAGTTGAATTCACAAAAGATCCAGCAGAAATTCAGAGAATCATCAATACCTAATTTGAGAACCTGGCCAGGGATTTAGCTCAGTGGCTCCACCGCCTGCTTTGAAAGTGTAAAGAACTGAGTTTGATCCCCAGTACCAAAACAAAACAAAACAAAACAAAAAACAAAAAAGCTAATTTCAGAACCTGTACTCTGGAAAACACAAAAGAAATGGACAGATTCCTAGATACATGTGAATTATCAATATTGAACAAAGAAGATATAAAAATTCTAAACACCCTAATTACCATCAGTGAAATTGAAAATTTAATTAAAACTTTACAAACAAAAAAGCCCAGGTCCTGATGGCTTCACTGCTGAAATGTACAAGACAGTTAGAGAAGATCTTGCCACTACACTTTAAACTCTTCAGTGAAATTGAAAGAGAAGCAATACTTCCAAATTCATTCCTGGAAGCAAGTATTACTTTGATTCCAAAACCAGGGAAAGGGCCAACCAAAAAAGAGAACTACAAGCCAATCTCCCTAATGAACATAGATGTAAAAATTTGCAACAAGATACTGGCAAACAGAATAGAGAGGGTCATCAAGATCATACACTCTTACCAAGTCGGATTTATTTTACGGATGCAAAAATGTTTCAACATATGTAAATCAAAAAAGTAATACACTATATTAACAGAGTAAAGGACAAAAATGATATGATCATCTCAATAGATGCAGAAAAAGCATCTGACAAAATCCAACAGCCATTCATGATAAAAATCCTATAAAAAATTGGAATAGATGGTTTTTATCTCAACCTAATAAAGAATATCTATGGAAAACCAACAGGTAACATCATACTAAATGGTCAAAAACTGAAAACCTTCATGCTAAAATTAGGAACAAGACAAGGATTTCCACTATTACCACTCCTGTTAAATATTATTCTGGAAACATTGGCCAAAGCTGTTAGGCAAGAGAAAGAAATAAAAGGAATAAAGATAGGAAAGGAAGAAGTTAAACTGTCATTATTTGCTGATGACATCATGCTCTACATAGAAGACCCAAAAAATTCTGCCAAAGGACTTCTACACTTAAATGACAGATTCAGTAGAGTAGCTGAATACAAGGTCAACACGCAAACAATAGCCTTCTTGTACACAAATAACAGACTCACTGAGAGAGAAATCTGGGAAATAATTTCTTTTACAATAGCATCCAAAAAAATGAAATATCTAGGAATCAATCTAATGAAGGAGATGAAAGACCTCTATACTGAAAATGACAGCACTCTGAGAAAAGAGATAGAAGAGGACATAAGAAAATAGAAGGAAATCCCTTGCTCCTGGGTAGGAAGAACCAATTTAGTGAAAATGGCCATACTTCCAAAACTGCTATACAGGGTGAATGGAATTCCGACTGAAATTCCAACAGTATATTTCACAGAATTAGAAAAAACAATCCAAAAATTCATTTGGAACCAGAGGAGACCTAGAACAGCAAAAGCAATTCTAGGCAACAGAGACATGGCAGAGGGTATCACAATCCCCAATTTGAAACTATACTACAAAGCCACTGTGATAAAAAAAAAAAGCATGGTGCTGGTAAAGAAACAGATCTGAGGACCACTGGAATATATTAGAAGATAAAAAAAACAACTCCAGACATACTCCGCTACCTCATCTTTGACAAAGGAGCCAACCATCCCCAATGGAGGAAAGATAGCTTATTCAGTAAATGGTGTTGGAAAGACAATTTCAACCTGCTAAAGATTAAAAGTAGATCCCTATCTTTCACCAAGCACTAAACTAAAATCAAAGTGGATTAAAGATCCAAATATTAAAACAGAAACACTAAACTTGCTGGAAGATAAGTTAGGTAGAACTCTCGAAGACATTGGCATAGGAAAATACTTCATGAACAAATCCTCAGTAGCAGGGGAACTTGCACAAAGAATGAACAACTGAGATCTCATCTTATTAAAAAGCTTCTGCATTTCAAGAGAAACCATCAACAGTATGAAGAGACAGCATACAATGTGGGAAAAGAATTTTACCAGCTGTTCCTCAAAGGTCTACTATCTAGAATCTATAAAGAACTCAAAAAATCAGACCTCCCAAAATATAACCACCTGATTCAAAAATGGACTTCTGAAATGATCAGACATTTCTCAGATGAACAAAGAAAAGAAGCAAATAAATATGTGAAAATGTGTTCAACATTACTGGTCGTTCAAGAGATACAGATGAAAACAACACTGAAATTCCACCTCAACCCAGAAAGAATGGCTGCAATCAAAAAATCAACCAACAACCAATAACAAATGTTGGCGGGGTTGTGGGGAGAAAGGAACCTATCTCCATTGTTGGTGGGAGTGCAGACTGGTGCAACCTCTGTGGAAATCAATATGAAGATACCTCAAAAACTAGGATTAGAGGTCCCATTTGACCCAGCTATCCCTCTGCTGGGTATCTTCCCAAAAGAATTAAAAGAATCATACTCCAGCGATATATGTGCACCCATGTTTATAGGGGCACAGTTTGTAATAGCTAAAACTTGGAAACAGCCCAAATGCCCATCAACTGGAGACCGGAGGAAGAGGATTTGTTTTTTCTATAAAGTGGAGTAGTACTCAGCCATAAATAATGAGAAACTAGAGACATTTATAGCTAAATGGATGCACATTGAGGCCGTACTCTTAAGTGAAAGAAATAGGACACACGTGTAAATACCGAATAGTTTCTCTGGTGTGAAAACCAAAAGTGTAAATAATGTTCAAATGATAAAATTGATAATATGACATACGAAGAAAAGGTCTAAAGGAGTAGGGGAAGTGGGGAGGGTAGGGGAAAGGAAAGAAGGGAAATGAGAAAATATGAGAAAAGTAAAAAATGGAAACAAAGTCTCTGTAAATAGGGAAGGGTGGAGTGGGTGAAGGGAGGGCAGGGTATGGGGAAAAAATAAGAACGAAGATGCATCATGTAAGGGTACAAGATCCCAATGATGAATATAACTATATTGTATACTTAAAATGTACCAATAAACTTAATTAAAAAAAAACAAAAAAAGCTATATATATTAAAAAAATTAAACAATAGGACCCATATGAGAACTGAGCCGGTCAGCCTAGAATACAGAAGATTGGCCAGAGGATCTTATCTACATAAAGTAGCATTATGTTGATATTAAAAGAGAATGAATATAGATAAGAAAGCAAAATTCAAATAGCTCATTAATAGATTGTATTAATTTATGGGGAAAATTACACAGTAGAGTCATCATAGTAACACATTCAAACACATTTTAATTATAATCTTGCATGAATGTTATTTTATGCAATTGATAATGTTGCCTTATGGTTAGCAATTTTTGCTCCAAATAAAAGTGCTAGAACAGGTAAGTAGATGCTAGTAACACAGAGGCATTTGCAATAATAAAACAAAAATATTTCAAATTGAAAATAATTTTTTTAGAAAATAGTGCTGACTTCCTGGAAAAGGTAAGATTGGCAAATAATCCGACTCTAAAATGGGTTTCTGTTAAGAAACCTCCAAGACTTTTTCCAGATATAAATCATTATTTATTAAATAATGCAATCCTATGCAGAAAAAAGCTTCAAGAACATAGAAATTTCCAAATACTATAAAAATATCTTGTAAACTTTGCAAAAGATAATGTTAGAATAGAATCTGGAAATCATGTCTCTGGGAAGATCTTCAAGAATGCAAGAATCAAGGGATACTAAATGAATTTTGCAAGGAAGTCTTTGGAGCTTGAAAAATACAAACTATTTGAAAATAAAATAAAATTCTAACTTTAGTACTTTTAAAACCTAAGTGCAGATTTACAGGTTAAAATTCCCAAATAACCAGTATGTTCAATACGTTCACTTTTTTAATATCTGCATGAATTTCACAAATATATACAAATAGAATAGATTATGAATATGTCTATGCCCAGGTTTATAAGCCCATTTGGAAAACAGTAGGATTCCTTCAGATGTAGAGACTTTAGAAGTTTAAAATTCAAGATCATTCACAATCATTTCAGCAATTAAATCTAATGAGCTAGATAGAATTTTCTCATTTTTGTTAAGCCAAAATCCACAGTTATTTACTATTAGCCTATTTTTCATGACATGATATTGTTTCTTTTCTTTTTTCTTTTTTTTTTTTTCATGTTTCATATCATTTTTTTTCCTAACAGATTTCCACTCGGGCAAGTTGGACTATCTCTCCTGTTTCTACTTTAAAAGTTCAGTGAGTTTCATTCATTTATTCACTCATTTACTACCTAGTAGTTGCCTAGAATAATTGTGTAAGGATTTAAGTAATTGAAATAAAATGGTAATTTACCTCTATAGAAATTGATTAAATACTGAGAAAGGATGTTGAATGCTATGATAAGTAAAGTATAGATGTTGTAGATACACAAAACAGTGCCCTCATAGACCAAGAGTTAGAACAGGCAACAGTTAATGAAAAAAATGTAGTCTTATATCTGAAGTTTCAAGAATAATTATCCAGAATTAGAAAGAACAGGTATTCCACACAAAGGAATAAAAACAATAGGAGAGTCAGGAGTTAAGTAGGAAAGAAGACCTGGGGCTGGGGATTTAGCTCAGTGGTTCCACCACCTGCCTCGCAAGTGCAAGGTCCCGAGTTCGATCTCTGATACTGAAAGAAAGGAAGGAAGGAAGGAAGGAAGGAAGGAAGGAAAGAAAGAAAGAAAGAAAGAAAGAAGAAAGAAAGAAAGACAGACCTGAAAAAAATAAATAAAACTGTGTTGGAGCATAGAGCAAGTAAAACAAAATATGAATGGAGGAAAAAATGCAGGACTGACATAGTTGAACAAAAACCAGATTTTTTGAGGCACATCAAGAAATTCTGTCTTCTGTCTGAAAGCAAAATACATTGAAGATTTTTGTCTTAATTTAGAAAGTCACTCTTACTATACTGTGAAGAAATTTGAGGGACTAAGACTGAATCCATGGAATTTATTTAGAAATCTAAAACAATCCATAATATGGTTTATGATGGCCTTCATGAGTTTGATGGCCTTAGGGATGAAAATAATTACAAAAATTCAAAACATATATTTTAAAGATTTGTTACTGGTTGGTTCTGAGGACTGGGTGAGAAAATAAAGATAGTCACCAAGCTAGTTTATTACATAACTGAGTAGATAGTAATTGTGTTGAAATGGGAAATACCAAACAAATGAACACGAAGAAGTAACAAGTTTGGTTTTGAACATTTTCAGCTTAAAGCAGCTGAAAAATACTGAAGTAGGGATCTCCAATAAGAAATGAGACACGTAAGTCTAAGGCTCAAAGAAAATCTGACTGGTGCTGATGCTCAAGAGAGTGAAAGATCACTGGAACTGCACCAAGACCCAGGGAAAATCTCTGCCAAACTCCTTTAAGAAATATTGCCTGAACAAGCGGTCAAGACTGAGCAACAAAGTTTGTCAGAGACTATTAGGATAGCATGTTTCGGAGAGAAGCCATGATCTATATAATTTAGATGATATTTTATTTATTTATTTATTATTTTTGGTACCGGGAGTCGAACTTGGGTCCTTGTGCTTGCACAGCAGGCAGCGAAACCACTGAGCTAAATCCCCGGCCTAGATGATATTTTTAAAGGCCCTATATTTATTTGTTAAGGATAATTCTTCAAAATATCACAGACTGGATGGACTGAACAACAGAATTGTATTTTCTCACAGTTTTGGAGGCTGGAAATGCAACATCAAATCCCGGCATGTTTGGTTCCTGCAGATCCTTCTCTCGTTGGCTTGCAGATGGCCAGCTTCTTGCCTCATTTTTCACATGGATTTCCTCAGCACACACACATTTGTGGTGTCTCTTCTCTTATAAGGACACCAGTCATATTGAATTACAGGCCCACATTTTTAACCTCTTTGAAACTTAATCAAGTCTTTAAAGGTTCTGTCTCAAAATACAGTCACATTCAGAGTTAGTGCTGGAAGTATACCAAGACCTGGGGAAACATTTCAGCAAATAACGTGTCTCTAATGGAAAATAGTGATGTTAGGATTATCTCTGACTTCCTTTGTCACCCAATCCAGTATTCCTATGATTACAACACACTACTTCTCTGTATTTTGATTCTGTAATGTTTTACTATCAACTAAAAAACTATCAACTCTATGTATACCACATTCTTATTTATAGAATCTATATCCAACCATTCCAGTGCAAGCTAAACTATCAATTAGTTATGAAAGGTTTTTACTAGTCATCTTCACTGCCATGTAATACCCTTTAAACTATAAATGAATATGAACTAGTAGTATCTTAAGAGAAGTCAAGTACTGAAAATGAAGCTAGTAATGAATGAGTGGGAGAAAAAGGGAACATATGTGCATATCTCTGCTTCAGCCATTCTCCCCTCCTCTATGTCCGAATCGCCTTATTTTGTAGCCAAGCAATGTTGAATTTTATGTGTGGAGAATGGTAGGCTGAATGCTAAAGGAACAATAGCATGAAAGATAATGGCTCTATTTGAGAGATGCTACCTTTTGCAAATTAAACATTAACAATTGGCAAATTGATGTGACATACATTGATATTAAAAGCCCAAGGGGAATTAAATTGTGTGACATCTTTTCATTTCCCTGGAGAATCTTACATTTGTGATTAGCTCTTTCATTCCTGTACCCCTATATCCTTTTTATTTTGTTACTATATATTGACAAGTAGTAAATTATTAGTAGGACACAGAATGATATGCTCTTTCATGCAATGTGGAATAACAAAATTGAGCCAATCAAACCATCCATCACTTCAAAATGACATATTCTGTAATGAGAACAATTGAGATCCACCCTCTCAGTGACATCAAAATATATAATAATCAACTGCTAGCTATAAGAATCACAATATGCAACAGATTTTTTAAAAATAATGTATACAAGTATGACTGCTATCTAACTAGAACTTTTCCCCCTTTGATATCATCTCCCTATTCTTCCCACTCCCTTATACTTGGATAACCACAATATTATCCTCTGACTCTATGAGTTCAATTGTTTTCTTTTCCCCTTTTAAGGGAAAACAAATACTAATATTTCTCTTTTAGTATTTTTCTTTGTCCTTTTAATATGATGAGCAAGATATATTTATTTGCAAATATTAATTCATCCTTGTATCAGGAACAAATCAGATATGGTGGTCTATATTTTCTTGATATATCCTTGTTTGACTTTGATATTTGAGTAATTAAGGCTTTATAAAATAAGTTTAGAAGTATTCCTCATCTATGATCTTTTGAAAAAATCATGGAAAATTTATATTTCTTTAAACATTTGATGGAATTCAGCAGGGAATTTGTCAGATCCTAAGCTTTTTTTTTTTTTTTACTTTGATGGGAAAGTATTACTGATTAGTCTTCTTCCTAGTTATTGATCTGTTCAGATATTTTCTTTGTTTATAATTCTGCCTAAGTAAATTGTTTGTGTCTAAAAACTTATTCATTTCTTCTAGGTTGTCCAACTTTTGGTCTATCATTCTCCGCAATAGTCTCTTATGATTATATGTCTACAATGTCAGGGGTAATGTCCCCATTTTTATTTTTGATTTTATTTACTTGAGTCTTTTCCATTCCCTTTTAACAATAACTTTAATCACAAATGGGAAGAAGAGCTAAGTTTACTGGTGAAGTTAAATGAAGATTTCTAATATGAATGACGATGGAGGTCAGATGTATAAGGATATGCAGGCAGTATATCAAATAATAATAGAAAGCCACATGTGAAACACAGAAAAGGAAATTACTTTATGTCTTATAGTGTTCAAACCATCATTTTCTTATTAAGAAACATGCTCTTTACCAGCCACAGGAAAAAAAATCCTTGCTACTTTGCCTGCTAGAATGTAGGATAACCGTTTCATTGCTCTCTGTTCCTGAAATCTGTGGTATGAAACTTGGAGAGCAATAAGGTAATTAGATTTAGCTAGTCTAAAATAATACTTCATGAACCTATTTCAATTGTCAAGAAAAAGATTGGCCTGGGATCTAAAAACCTGTAATTCGTGGAAATAGGCTAATTGGGATCTTTACAAATGTTACATTGATTTCCAACATTTAGGAAAACATATAGCCTCCATGAAAACAAGACTGTCTTAAAAGTATTTTAACCCTTGCATCAGATTTGTTAAGATAGTTTATATTTTGTATAATTTGATAAATATTATACACTTTTTAGTAATTATCCCTCACTCCTCACCTCAATCCATAATCCAGTCATGAGATTTCTGAGCCACTGAGCAAAATTTTCAGAAGAGGAATTGGAGAACACTTAAAAATTACTAATTCAAATGTGGAAAGGTCCCTACATGCTTCCCTATTTCCTGGATATATATTCCTGGATAGATTTGGGTAGATCTCCTCTACTTGTCAACTGGTGAAAGCAGGAATTTTTCATAATTCTAAATTAAGAGACTTGCTGTGTCTAATGAAAATTGTATTTTATCTATGGATCATTAATAGTATTCAGGACAGATATTTTTCTCATATAACATCTCTTATACTTTTGAACTAATGTGATATGTGCCTCTGAGGTATATGGTGAGGAAAGACACTGGAAAACCATGGATGGCCATCGCAAGGAGTTCCAGATTCATTTAAATCAGATTGCCAAAATATAGGGTTCTTCTCCAACTTACAGATACCCAGCTGCTTTTAGGTCTTCCGTGGTCCCCAGATTCATTATGAAATGGTTATTCTCTTTCTTCAATAAAAAGTATTGCTAACAATTTGTTCAATAAATAAATATTGAAGTCCTGATGGAGTATATATTAATTCTGAGCATATGTATATAATTGTTTTTGTGAGGTTGTTTTTCTAACATTTGTTCTTTTCTCCTTTGGGGAAGATCTAAGGACATTTGTTCTCAATCCTGGCTGGCAGGTAGGGTTATTTGGGAGCCTCTAGAAATTCTAATGTCCGAGAACCACACTCAAAAATTCTCACCATATGATCAGCTCATGTGGATGAATGAGTGAATATTGAATAATAGTTTATCAAAGAATATCTATGTCCACCTTAATTCAATTCCACAAACATTTACCTGAGTCCTAGTAAGTGTCAGTTCTGTATTGTGAAATGGAAACACATTGAATCAAAGGAGTCTGGAGCCAGTAGCCTGCATGATGGCGAAGTTCAGGGAGACATATAAGCTCCACAAGTATTTCTTTTTTTTTTTTCCACAAGTATTTCTAATGTTTACTTGAGCTTAAGAGCCACTTGGCACTGTGCAAAGCCAGATCTCTTTGTTCTCCCAAACCTCCTACTTGTTAAATTTTGACCTTAGTCTTAGAAATATCTGAAACTAAGTTAACGCTTAGCTCCGATTCATTGGGGTGGGTAGGGCTTATTGTTTCTAAGACTCAAATTACTACTTTATATAAAGTATGGGAAATGATACCTATTACAAGAAATACTAGGAATATTAAATGGGATTCTGCAACTTAAAATTGTTAATGAAAGGATGTTACAATATAGAGTAAGACTCAAATCTAGAAGTTGTCACCCCCGCAACTGCTGCTATTCAACTTTTCCAACTATTAACTGTGATTCAGATGTTTCCAATAGAGAAATAAACATGTTTCATTGCTGCTTTTGTTCTCCTTTGCAGAGAAGTACTGGGACTAGTACTAGGACTTTCATAGCTTCCAATGTGACCTCACTTCTTTCTTATCAGTACTTTTCAATAAGGGCTCCTTTCCACAAATATTTTTCAATTGTACTCTTAGACTAATGTTGCTTATTAAAATGTAAGCTAGGTAAAAAGGTAGCAATAGGTTTCTACTTTGCACTATGTATTTTTCTGTATTTCTCCATATTAAACTAAAATCTTAAACTCAGGGTAAAATTCTAATTCTCAATGTTTGTATAATATCTAAACTTACATAGGCTAAGCACTCAAGACAAATGAGTGAATAAAATATTAATTATGTATATTGAAACCCATGAAGATCACATCTTGCTTTTCTGACATTTAGTATCAAAAAAAAAAAACTAGAACAAAAAGTTTTTAAAATTCCCATCACACTCTTCTGTGATATTCTTTGTTTTTTGTCAATTGAAACTTTAGTGATGGCATGATCTGAGTTACTTCTTTTCCCTTGGGAAAACTTCTGATAGAGCAGATTCTTGGTAAACACCTGGAACAAGACAGTGCGAATTTATAAATAAATGCTTGGGAGACAAGATTTTCCAACTCAGCCAAAGTTTTCCTGAGCTTTACAATCATGTGAATAATTTTCCACTCTCCAGACAATTCCATCCTGCATCTCACAAGTCAGTTATCTATACGTCATGATTCATGGTGAGAGAGAGAGAGAGAGAGAGAGAGAGAGAGAGAGAGAGAGAGAGAGAAAGTCTGTGCATATAAACTTTCTCTCCTAAACTAGGTTATAATTTTCTCAAGGGACAGAATCAAAGGTTTCCCCTCTTTATGTCACTCATGCTGCTTAGCCAAGGTCAGGACATGTGCTGAGTAATGATTAATAAATGTTTGTTGATTGCTTTATTACCAATCATGAGGGCAGGGGAATGGGGAAAAAATGAGAACCAAGATACATCATGTAAAGGTATAAGATTGCAAAGATGAATGTAACTGTATTGTATACCTAAAACACACCAATAAACTTAATGAAAAAAAAGAAATAAATGAAACATATTGTTGTTATTATCTTTTACATTTTCCTTTTCAGTTTTGTCCTATGGGAAAGCCTATTTCTTAGGGAAACTTTAAAATGCTGACTTATGTGGGCCGTGTAGGTTTGAAGGTTGCATGGTGGAAAGTGAATGCACAGCCTAACTTCAAGCTGTATCTCAGAAACCTCAGCAAGGGAGTAAACAAGGTCTTAATGCATTCTGCAGATGATATTAAAAATGGGAAATGTTGGAAAAATAGGTTCTAGTAAGGAAAATAAAATAAGTTTCAATTTGGAAAAAATAACTAACACATCTACAGGAAAAATAATTCAAAACACAGATTCAGCAGGAGGGTTAGACTTGGATAGCAGCACATGAAGCAGGCCGTCTTCACATAGGCCAAGGTTTAGGTTGACATTTGAGGGCCCTCATTCCCCTGTCTTGCCCTCATCACTGAAAGGGTAACATTTTTTCTATGATTCTGATATGATTTGAAGCTGAAATTTGTATATTTTAAGTATAAGAATTACAGGTTCATTTTGCCCTACCTAAAGTTATAAATAAAAATGTATATAAAGGAAAGGGATCAAGAGACCAAGAGACAGATAATGTGCGGAGGCAGAGAAAGGAAAGGGGATGAAAATGGAATTAAGATGTGTTATGTACATGTACCAAATTACCGTAAGGAGTGTAAACATTATGTATTGTAAATTTGTACTAAGAAAAAGATCTGAAAAAATGTAAAAAATGATAACAACAAAGGAAAATGTTAAGTATTTATTCATAATTACAGTTTCTCAGAGATGAACAAAAACATGTGGAATAGATAGAAGCCATGTGGCAAATGCACTTTGCAAGATAAAAGATGAATATTTATAGCCTCCACACAATCAACCCTATTTTTTTTATGGCCATAGCATATGTTTGCCTTAGAAAAAGAACAATTTAAGATGTTCTTCAGTGATTGCAAATATGTTGCCAACTTGATTATAACATCCTTATTGGACCATTCATGGTATTCTGCTCCCAAATGACAGGTGGCCACAGTACTTTCCCTTCCACCAGGACAGTGTGAGGAAATCCACATTTCTTTTGACTCTGCAGTATATTAGTCTTACTGGAATTAAAACATTCTTCAATGTAAATGAGCTTTAAGCTAATTTTATAAATGATTTTCAAAAATCAATTATATCTTCCAGCAGTCTATTTAAACTACATATTTTTATCATTTCAACTCATTTTTACTAGGTACACCTCCCTTATTTCCCATCCATATCAGGAATTAAAAGAAGTAAGAATATCTTCACTCCAAGTAGATGTGGAATCTTATGCAAGTTCAGATTAGCATGAAAACCAGACAAAAAGGAAAAACAGACTAAATATATTATGATTTTCATCATTAAACTGTTGTCCAATTCTCATTTGCTCCAACCTGATTTCTTTCAGGCCAAGAATATGAAACTGCAATATTTTTCAAGGTTTCTAAGAAATATTCATTTGCCATCATTTCTTTAGTAAGCAAGATCCCTTCTATTTTCCAGGTGTGAATAAATTTCACACTAAGTGACAACAATGTACATTTTATTATATTTAATTAATATTCAGTGTTGGAAGGCTACTTATACTTCCATTTAAGTATGAGACCAGATTTGAACTATTATCTGTATTAGCCAAAAATGAACAAAATATATGCAAAAGGATTTCAGGTGATGAAGTATAGTGATATCTGAGAGTTAGAAATCAAGTGAGGCAAAAATTTTAAGATGAGAAGGCAAGACTGAACCTCTATGGAAAACGAGACAACTAGATTTCACAGGAAATAGTTCCAGGGAGGAAAGACAGTTACATAGAGAGAACTTTGGTGTTTGGGAAAGGGTCCATCTGGAGGATTCAGTGAGAACTAATAAGCAAATCTATGTAACTAGCCACACTAGCAAAAACTATCTAAAGAGATAAAAATCAACATAGCTCAACACTCCTACTGGATAGCTGGATTACAAAACCTCAATCTTCATGGATCATTGAATAGAGTACATACAACAGTCTTGATAATGAAGAATAATTAGCCATAGACTGATACTTTCTCTAGATCTTCCTAGCAAATAATAACAAAAATGTTAAATCATTTTCTTGTTACTCAATTTCATTGTACAACGAAGCTCAAAAACTTATAACAGAAGAACAAATGCAGTGTAGCATTAGTACTAAGATTCACAAATGGATGAAACAGAATAGAGTTAAAAAATAAGTTCCTACTCTTATGGAAAAAGAGTTTTTGACAAAGATTTAAAAATCATTGAACAAAGGTTAGTATCATCAACAAATAATATTGTAATAATTAAATACTTGCATGCAAATGAATTTTAAATTTAGTAGTATTATTAACACTGAATTGACTACAGTAATAAAAATAAATTCCAAACACTGAAAAATAGCTCAGAGAAACCTTTATGACCTTGAATTAGGCACAAATTTCTTATTTATGACATCAAAAACATGATCCATAACAGAACAAATTTACTGATCTTAATTCTAGCAAAATTAAAATTTTTTCTTCACGCGGTCTTATTCAGACTAATAATAAATTACTCCATTATTTATGGTTTTTAAAGTATTTATAGCTAATCAGTTCTGATCACTATTCTGTTGAAATTGGAGTTTAAAGAGAGATGAATACATATCAATAATCAAAAGGACACTTGTAAAATTGATCAATATTAAGTAATACAAATATTAATTTGATTAATTCTATGAAAAAAGAAATAAGATTATTTTACATACTGAAAGAGGTATATTATCTAGTATAGAATCTGAGTAGACCTTGTACATATTATTGTTGCTATTGTTAGTATCCCACTGCTATTCATATTCTGGATACACTGAAACTCTTCAGAGTTATGGGTATTGTCAATGTCATTACTGCTCATAAAGATACTATGAACTGCTAAAGGGGAACCTGGACATGAAGTTTGCTGTTTCTTCCATTTTTGATGATACAGTTACATCTACTGGAAGACAGCAGATGCTGGGTGCGGGCATTGTACAAAAGGGCAGAGGCTTTAAGGATGGACATAAGTCTTTGTGGAATTGATCCTTTTGAGCACCAACAGACTATATGAATTAAGTCATCAGACCAGTCTTGCTCTTTTCCACTCCAGAAATCTAAAAGAGTAGAACATGAAAGTAAGTCACATTGGTTTCATAAAATAGGTATACTTATTTGTATAGCTCACCTGATTATTTTTTCTCCAGCTAAGGAAAAAAGGCTAACAAAAAGATTTTGATTTTTTACTACTGTCACAACTCTTTCTATTACAGATTATTGCTTAAGTATGTTTTATGTATCATATGATTCTAAGGACCTAATATTTGTCATTTCATGCAATCTTACAAAAAAAACCAAAATTGTTAATATATTTGTTATTTATAGATGAGAAAACTGAGGCTTAGAAAAATTAAGTAATTTTCCTAGGCATACACAGCTAGTAAATACAGTGTGTAGGCTCTGAATTCAATTGTCTGATGCAAGTGTCCATAGGATCTTCTGTATAATGCATTCAAAAATTAAATGTCTTCAGATGATGGTGTTTACCCATTTAATTCTGAATTGAGGCAATGGTGTAGATAGTGATGGTCAGCATATATTCACATTATTAGAGTACTTCCATCTTTTCCTTTCTTCTTCAGAAAAGCACAATTGTCAACAACTTGTAGTTTGAGAAAATTTACCTCTGTGGTTAGAATCAAGTCTCGATATTAGTATTATTTATGTAATGTAAGATAAATTACTACAACTCAGTTTTCTCAATTGTCTCATTCATCTCAGTGTTTTGTCACAGGGGAAAAAATGAAATTCAAGTCTGTAAATTATATTAAGATTTTATATGTCACATATGAGACTGATTCCTTGTGATCATGATTGTAATTTGATAACTCATATTAATTAGTAAGGAATTTCATGTACCACCTAAACTCAAAAATAAATATCTTTTGAATTAATGTTAGAACCTGGGCTGGGGAGTTAGCTCAGTGGCGCCCCGCCTGCCTGGCAAGTGCAAGGTCCTGAGTTTAATCCCTGGTACTAAGAGAAAAAAAAGACATATAAAAGTTAGAGCCTAAGGATAATTACCAGTTTTTAATACTACAATTATTATCCGAAAGAGACATCATTGTTGTCACAAAGATCCTTAAATACATGGAACAACCTTTTAAAAATTCGATGTATAAGAAAATAAGTTTAGCTCTGTCACAGAAAAATGTAATATACCAGCCTGTTTCCTTTTACCATGTACACTAGTCTCTACAGGAGTTGGAATTTTCACAGCCCCAGATATCAATGAATACAGAGAGACATTTCTTACTGTGATAAGTAGATAAATAATATGCACATATTTTAACCTTCTAGAATTGAGAATCTGCTCAGGTTATGGGATATTTGGGTGTTTTTTCAAGGTAGTATCTCACTTTACAGCCTAGGCTAGCTTTGCTGCCTAGACCAGGTTGGACTGGAACTCGTGCTCCTTCTGCATCAGACTCCCAAGACCTAGGATTACAAAGATGCAGCATCACACCCAGCCAGGTTGGGAGATTTGAGTCAGAGTTAGACATAGTACAAATTAAGAAGATATGACATTCAAAGGGAGCCCAAGGACAGATTACAAGAGCCTTTACAGTAAGTCTCAGTAGTTGTATTTTGTGGTGAGACATTGAGCAAACATTAAATATAAGTGATTGAAGAGTTTACATGTTAAAGTTCTTGGGCTAGAAATACTAGCAATAAATCAGAAGAGGTCAATTGAAAAAGAAACAAAAGGTCAGAACAATCAAGTGGCTACTTTAAATCTTGGGCACTAAAATATTGGTGACAATGAGAATGAGAAAGAAAGGAGAAATATCTTCCTATTTCTCCTTTATCTTTCATTTTGCTCTCCATTTATATTTTAGGTTTCTCATGTAACGGAAACCATATGACATTTAAGCTTATATGTCTGATTTATTTCACTTAATATTATGGTCTCAAGGTGCATCCATTTACCTATGAATGCCACAAGTTTATCATTCTTTATGGCACAGTGGTACTCCATTGTGTATAAGTAACACATTTTCTTAGCTATTATAAATTGTATTGCTGTAACACAGAAATGCATGTATCACTATAAAGGATGATTTTAATTCTTTCAGGAAAAATCTTAGGGCAATACCTGAGTCAAATGGAATTTTTACTTTTAGTTTTTTGATGAATCTCCATCTTGTTTCCCATAGTTGTTTTATTAGTTTACATTCCCACCAACAAGGGAAACAAGAAATGGAAGAAGAGTGAAGGAGGGGAGGGAACAGGGATGGGGGGGAACCATTGGAAGGGATAAAATGGAATTAGAGCTTTTGCAAACTGAAAGGGACAAAGAGTGGGAGGTGCAGTGAGAGATTGGAGGGGTAGGGAATAAAAAAGTTAATTATCATGTGCTATGTTCATGTCCAAAGTCCCCAAGATAAAGCAATCATGATGTACTGCAAACAGGTACTAATAAAAATAAATGAAGAAAAATACAAAACAACATAAAAAAGATAAGAATATTGAAAATGCATAGTCAACTGTCAATGGTAGGGATTAAGTCTATAGAGAAAATTTTGAATTTGGTAGCCTAAAAGAATAGGTATATCAAAAGTAGTACAATAGTCACAGTAATACCAATTGTGAAGGAAACTTTTAAGCATGGAGAGTTGAAGTGATTATAAGGTAACAAGAAGATATAGTCAAGAAGAAATTAAAATTCAGAACTCAACCCTGAAGAAAAATTAGAGGAAAGTTAAATAGGGAATTATTAACAAAAAAGAATGTACATATATAAACACATATGCACACACATATATACAGTATATAAGTATAAAGGATAAAAAGTGAAAGCTTAATAGACTAGAGCTGAAAATATAATTCATGATTTCTATATAAGGTGGATAGGATATAGTAAGAATAAGCATATGATACAGAGAGAAAGATGTATACACAAACACACATGAACACACACTCATTGTAAGGTCCAGGAAGATAGACTATCAAAATGGAAATGGAGAGATACATCAGAATTTTATTCATCTTCACAAAACTAAGGAATCAGAACTTCAGAACTATGAATTAAAGAGACAATTCTGAAAATGCACATTGGAAAGTTCTAAAATATTTAAAGAAACAATAATGAGGAAACAGAAAGAGTAATAATGTTTATTGACAGCCTATTATGTGTTGATCTGTGTGCTGAACCTTCTACTACCAACCAAGGTAACTAATGAACATTTCTTCCAAGAATAATTGAATCCTGTAAGACACTCAATGGAGGTATTAATGGGAAATTGGCTCAAATTAGACGGAACAGTATTTTCATTACAGTTGAAAACTTTCCAAAATGTAATTACTATAGCCAATATATACTTCTTCCCAGTTATTAGGTGTATTCAAAGCAGGGAATTTAATCTCAGGGTAATCAAACTTCACCAGTAGAATTCTCAGACAGAGTGATGCTTTGCTGATGTTATAAGTGGAAGCTACAGAAAAGCCGAGTTCCACCACTTACAAATTCGACTACCATGAACAATTTTCTGAGTTTCAGTTTATTATAAAACATAATGAATTATGGTAGGAAGTATCTATAATAGCTATTTTATAAGTATGATATTGAATTTATAAAATGGAACATAGAAATCAGTCTTTTCTTAAAGCTTAAAAAGAATAAATGAAAAGCAATCAAGGTGATATACATTAGAAGGACAGCTACTCCAAACTTTAGACACAGTCTTCATTATAAGGGTTTCAAATAAGGTTTTGAACAAAAAGAGACAAAACCTGAGGACATTAAATAAAATCACTGAAGATGGTGTCAAGAAGCATTATAGTATAAATTCTATACTAGGACATCAAATATTAACTGAAACAAAATATATTAAATTAAACAAGCCAAAGCTTATATATACAAAACCAAAATGGATGCATAAGTGTTTTTATGGCAGTACAGAAGATATTAAGCTAACAACAGCAGATGAAAGAGGTTAACAAACTCTGGTTGCCAAGAACAATAATTAAGCTCCTACTTACTTACTATCATTAAGCTCCTATTTCATAACTGTGTGCTGTATAAATTGAATAAATTTTATATTCATAGAATTCCACCTGCGATTACAAAATTGGGAAAATTAATGTCCAGCCTCAAAAAGAAAAGATTCAAACTGACAACTGCAAAGCCACTGATGAAAGGTGCACTCTCAAGTTTGATCTCTGCTTTGTGTAATCTGGCATCAGGGACTTTTCAGTAGCATCTCCTGAGTATAATAAAGGACTTGATTTAGAGTCCACACATTCTCCTGCCTGTTAGATACACATTCAATTCCTCCTAGGAGGATATTATATGACAGCAAGTGTTTGCTGCTCCACTATAAATGGGAGAAAAGTGAAAGAGAGGAGGAAGAAACAAATTAAAAAGAAGTACTTTGTATTCAAAGTTAAAGTTTAGAAACTTAGTGTCTTATTTTGTTGTTCAAATACATCTTTGATGGTATAGAGATATGGCTGAAGGACTTAATGCATTAATTGCACAGTACTTCAACACCCTGCTCCAAAATTTGCTTAGATACACCAGAAATCACTGGAATGAAGACATGAGTAAGAGTATTTCTATTAAATACAGATACTAAATTCTTACATGTTAAGATATTATATATCCAAGAAGAAACATTTATTTACCATACTAGCATTCTTACCCCTTCTCTTATTTAAAGGCCATATGCCATGTATATTTAAAGACCATATATTTACATATAAATGTAAATTATATTATGTAATAATATAATATATATTAACATACATAGGTTTAGATTTTTATTTACCAAAGGCAATTGCCTGAAAAATCCATTGTCTTTATGAAATTCTAATTACTGATAAAATCTTCAACTAGTTTGTAGACTAGCAATTAACGTATGCTAACCATTGATACAACAAGAAGCACAAAGGTGGGTACATCTTCAGCTCCAAGCTTCAGGAACAGAACTACTCAGACTAGTTTTCAAACAGTGTCTTAGAAAGTTGGAGATAAGAAACTCCTCTTATAAAAATCTGTACTTTTACTAATATAAATAATTTAATTTGATTATGAGTTGTGTATTTTAATATTTCTTTTGGGGCAACTTCTGTAACTAGAAAGGGAATCTCAAGTGATCCTTGATAGTGCAAGATAAAAAATGCTTGGAATGTAATAAATATTAGTAATTTCATAAAAGGCTTAAAATGTAATATTGAAATATGCTGCAACATGTTAATTGGCTAGGGCAGCTGTAACAAAGGGCCACAAAACAGATGGTTTACACAACAGAAATTCACTGACACACCATTCTGGAGGCTAGAATTGCAATTTCAAAGTGCTGATAGAGTCGGTTCCTTCTGAAAGCAAAAGTCTGAGTGTATTTTTTTTAGCTTTACCTAACTCTCCTCCATTATCTTCTTATCATCTTTTCCCTCTACAGTATATGTCTTTGTGCTTAAATGTCCTATTTTTATGATGACTTTAGTCATATGAAGTTCATTGGAACTGATGTCCACTGTATTCCATTTTGACTTCATCTTAATTAATTATATTTTAAATAACTTTAGTTCCACAGAAGAGTATATTATAAGGCACTGAGAGATAAAGCTTCAATATTAATTTGAAACAGAGTAGGAGGGAGAAGTAATTCAGTCTACCAAGAAGTTAAAATGTTGATAGTGACAGTTTTATAACAAGTCTTGTTACCCAATTATTCTTAGGCTTACAACAATCGTATTTCATTGATGTGTTTTATTATGTATAATGTTTGTAAATTGCAAACAAATAAACATAAATTATAAATCTTAGCTTTGTATTTATGTGGAAAATAAAAAAATCCATGGAAATAATTTTGATATTAACATCACAGAAGAGGGGGAGGAGAATTATCAAAGACATTAAAAACATTCATGGAATAATATCTGTTAGCATAAGTTTTCATTTAATGGGTCCCAAAGGGATATTAACATTTACTTATGGAAAGCCTTTAGTATGTAGGAAATATTTATATAACTAATGATGTATGCACCTGGATTTGGCTCAAAAACAACATAGATGTCATCATCACTTTTCAGAGGTCCACCCGGCACTGAACTCTGCATAAAAGCCAGGAAATATTTTAATTTCTTTACATGGATTTCCTCTCTTAATATGACAACTCTGCCATGTCACTTCCCCCTCAACTTAAGAAAATGGGTCTGAGGTAGCTTAAAGAATTCATGCAGGACCTCACAGCTTGTTCAGTGGTCCATAAATTTTAAATACTTCAAATGTTAGACATTACAATATTTTTTAAAATCCTAGGAATGCTTTCCTGTTTTTCTCTAAAAACTCCCCCTAGCTTTCTCTAAAATTTTATTCTAGTTATTTCTTTATTGAGAAAATGATGTAATATTAATTTTTTCAAATTACAGTATTACATTAATAAATTTTGCAAATATAACAGCCAAAACCAAATTAATTCCCTCAAAAGTTGCAATTCTTATTTCTGTCTCAAGCAAATTACAAAACAATCCAAATCTACATTACTCATCTGGGTGGTAAATCAGATTATGTAACCTGTGATTTTAAAAAGGATAAGATATTGGACAGATAAACTTTTTCAACAAAGAATAGCTGGCAGCTATGCAGAGTTTACTAGTGTTCACCCCATCCAGTTGTCCCCTGTCAGTTTCTACTTTCCTGCTTTTGTATATTAGGTAGGGCTTTGTGACTAGACAAAAAATACACTTTCATATATGAAGCCACTAAGTATCTAAGGTATATTTATCACCAGAGCATAGCCTAACATACCCTGCCTAATACCAAAACACCATATTCCAAATTTTATCTATCTGTAAATTTTGAGCTTCTTTAAGATTCCTCAGAGAGTTTAACCATCCCATCTGGCAGTCACAGAAGCACAAAGTACAGGAGACTTCTCAGAGAAATTGCATTGGAAACAGACAAAAGGAAAGGCTTACTTGCATAGTATGAAATACATTCTTCATCATGGTTCTAAATACATGGGACAAATGGAGAAACAAGTTGCCATTAAAAAGTTGCCAGCTTTGATATCCCTGGGACCAAAAAAAAAAAAAAATGCTTCCAAAAGGGCATAAATCCACAAACCTTCAAAATCTGGAGGACTAATTCACTTCATTACCCTCATGAAATTGTGAGGAATAGTACAATGTTCACTAGCATAAAACTAATGGAGAAAACAGAATATTCTGGTGCTTTGTGTAAATTAGGCATTTTATTTTAACATTAGAATGTCACATAAAACTATCAAAAAATTATTGTGAATTTAAGACATTGTTAATCAATCCATTTGATCAAATATGTATCCCTCAGTTATGTAACTGTTTAAAAATTATAAAATTTCAACATTATATTTAGGAGCAATATATATATATTACAAACTGGATATTTGCAGAGGCATTTGAACTGAACTAACACTGTAGGATCTGCAGTCTTGACTACTTTTGATTCCCAGACTTTCTGCTTAATAGAAATGTGACTTTGGGCAAGTATATGTATTTTTTCTTTCCATAAAGTGGGATTACTTCTGTGTTATACTTTACTTTGGTTTAAAGAAGCTTTATATAATAATCTGGTTACCACAAAACTTGACACATAAAATGCACAAAAAGTTTCTAATTGGTTATAAAGAATATACCTGGACAGACTTAAATTAAAATGCACATCATTAGTAACATATAAAGTTTAATTTGTCCTGGAAAATGAATAAGGCTGGTGAAGAGCTTGAGCTCCTAGGCTTGATTAGTGGATTCAAATCTCTGTTCCACAACTTTTCATCATATATCCTGGGATAAATTATTTAATTGCCCAATTATTGTATTCTTCTGTAAAAAGTACAAAGATATTTATTTGATTACAATGTTGTGGTTATACTCAAAGATAATTACATCCTAACTTGTATTCATAGGATCCAGCCCTCAAAAAGATATTCTTTGTAAATTTTACAGAAAATTACTATATGCTTCCAAAAAAGCAAAAGATTAAATACAGAAAAAAGTTAGTACTTTGCTTCCAATAAAAGCAATATTTACTATAGCTAATAATTCAATGTTGTAGAATTTATCCACAATAAAAGCTTTGTTGTGTACCCAATAAAGGAATATTTAAAACAAAAATCAGTATGTCTGTGCATTGTTTAGTATTTTATGTAATTACAGAATGATGTTCAGACTGCCCATAGTTATAATAAACTATATTTCATTCTGGGAAAGGGCTTACCAAAACAATAGAATAATGGTGGGAATACAGAGAAGAATCAAATGCAACGTACACTTCATTGAGTTTTCCTTTGCTCAGGACAGGGCATTGGTAAAATAGAAGAAAATAAATCCAGGAATTCAAATTTTGCGTTAATCATTTTACTGGAGAATTCTATTTCAATCTCCAGAAAAGTATGTACATTCCACCTATGCATCTGAATCTTCCATTTTAAAAAAAGCTCATGATCATGGATTTATCTTCTTCCATGAACTCAGTTCTGAATCTCTATAAAAGCTCAATTCCAGCACAGAAAGAAAGATATAATAACACAGTACAGCTGTGTCCTATCTGTTCTCTTATCCATTAGGTCTTCCAAAGGGTTTCCCTTCCATGCATGCCAAACACAATAGTGGTCTGTTGTTGAGACTATAAATACTAGGAGAATTAATGGACTTCTATTCCCTTCAGCTTTCTGTACTCATTTTCAAGAGCCCATGTATTCTGAGTAGCAACTGATTTCCCAGAAATCTGTAATTGCACCTTCTGGGATTGAGTATAATGCCAGGAGTGAGTATACAGCCAGTAAACTTACTCCCCTGTCCTAGTGAAGGCCACACATGAAGTAGAGGACTCCTGTCTGGATTTCCTACTTCCATCATAGGCAGACAGGACCAGACCCTCCCTACAATGGGACTAACTAAACCCATCTCCTCACCACCAACAAGTTACAAAGGGATCACACCCATTTCTCCCTTCTCGGTCTAACCCCTAACTCCACACTAATCACAGTCTGCCCAGTACTGGCACTAATCTCTTCAAACTTTTAACATGTTTTCCAAGAAGCAGATCCAGAGGGAAAATGGAATTCCCTTAGTGTGCCCCCTCTCTTTTAAATTGCTTGTATGTGCCCTGCTGAAAGTCCATCATTGAGGAAACCTTTATTGATTCTCCAATTCTTTCCAGAATGTTCTCTTCACATTCTGCTTCCCCCATAAATGTAGTTCTTTCTGAGGTCACTAGTTCTAACATTCTCACCAGCAGTGTCTAATTTTCTTACCATAACAATTGTCTCACTGGGGCTGGAAATCAAGTAGTCAACAGTGCCTCATTGTGTCTAGAACATTCTCTCTTGCTTTTTCCTTAAGCATTAGCCTGTTTTAAATCTCACATCATCAGCTATATGTTAGCAGAGTTAATCAGATAAATTTATTCTTATCTCAATACAACAAAAAAGGTACCAAATCTTTTTTAAAAATATATAGCAAATAATTAAAAAGAATCAGCTTACCTGATAAAAGATTACTATATAAATACATATTAAAATAATTCCTTTATATAAAAAACAAATTGACAGCTGCTACCACCATGAATATTCAACATTATAATATTTTTAGTGATTGTAATATGGCAAAATAAATAAATAAAAGTACAAGTGAGAAAAAATAAAAAGAAATCAAGTTGGCATTATTTGCTACTATGACATCACAGGAAAACAGTCAAAAGAGCCTAAAAAGCAGTTGTAAAAATTAATACAAAGTAAACAAGGAAACTGGGTACAGAATAAACATGTCTTTCCTCAGTAATAAATAGCACTAAACAAGAGGACTTATTTTTTAGATAACTGGAAAACTGTCTCTAAGATCAGAAAGAAGAAAATGATGCCTACTCATGCCATTTCTATTTAGTATCATATTGGAGGACTTTGCTAGAGATATTAGGCAAGGAAATAAATTAATATTCAGAACTGCAAAGGAAAATAAAATTATCTTTGTTTTCATGTAACAATCATATATAAGAATCCCTTATGACACCAACCAAAATATTGACAGAAATGATAAATTAATTCAATAAAATTGCAGAATGAAAAATTAATATTAACAAATTAGTAATATTTCTAAACTATCTGAAAAAGAAACCAAGAAAAAATTCAATTATAGCAACTGTAAAAATTAAAATACTGGGGAATAAATTTAATAAAGGAGATAAAAGGTCTGCATGCTTAAAATTAAAAAGCATTGATGAAAGAAATAATTAAAGAAAAATAAAAGGAAAAAAATTTTATGTTCATGAATTGGAAGAATTAATATTCATAAAATGTTCCTAGCACCCAAAATGACTAATAGATTTTATGTAGTTTTTATGTGACTTCCAATGAACTTTTTTGAAAATTAAAAAATTCTAAAATTTATATAGAAGTACAAAATATCCTGAATATCCAAAGCAACCTTGACCAAAAATAAATAAGTAAATGGATCATAGTATCTGTTTTCAAAGTATACTGCAAGAACATAGTAATCAAAACAGCATGGTACTAACATAAAAATAGACTCATAAACCAACAAAACAGAATGAAAAGGCTAGCAATAAGCCCACATATTACTAGTCAATTGTATTTTTGATAAGTAAGAAAAGTAGATAAAATAAATAATAGTTTGTTCAATAAACACTATGGGGAAAACTGGATATCACCATGAAGAAGAATGAAATTGGACCTTATTTCATACTGTATACTCTAAACAACTCAAAATTAATTAATAACTTAAATAATAACTTAATAAATAATTAAATAATAACTTAATAACACCTGGAATTATAAACTACTAGAAGAAAATATAATGAGAAATCTCCATGAATTTGAGCAATGCTGTTTTTGAGTTTGACAACAAAACATATTCAACAAAAGTAAAAGCAGACAGACAGAATTACATCAAATTAACATTAACAAATGAATAGATTAAAAAATGTCATATTTGTATATACAGTGAAATATAATTTGGACTTTAAATAGGAAGTAATCCTGTCATTTGCAACAACATGAATGAACCCAAAGGGCATTATGTGAAGTGGAATAGGCCAAGCACATACAAAAAAAGTACATTTTATGAGCTCACTCATGTGAAATCTAAAAAAGTTAACTCCAGAAGCAGATATTAGAATGGTGGTTGCTTTGTGTGAGAATGAGGATTGACAAGTGCTGGTCAAAAGATAAAAAGATTTTGTTGGACAAAAACGTGAACAGTATTGATAAAATCCACTAGCAGATGAATAAAACTAATATATGAAAACTACAAATATTTAAAATATGTAATAGATAAGAGGAAATAAGAGAATTGTTAGAAGAAATAAAAAGTTAAATGAACTTTAATGTAATTGTCTTATGTGTTTCATATGCTTTTTGGTCTATTTATCTGGTTGTTATCTGCATGTATGATAACTTTAAGGACTTATGAGATAAATAAATGAATCTGATACTGGAATAAAGGGGAGAAGGGAAGGGGATAAAAGGAATTGAGATGTGTTTTGAACGTGTATCAATTCCCCAGGATGAATGGAATCATGTGCTGTAAACACACAATGATAAAAATTTTTAAAAGAAAACTATATTTTCTCTTGTGAAAGAAGAAAATATGGGAAAGGAGTATAAATGAACAAAATATATAAAAATATTTTGTGCTGCATTGGTATCTACCATAAGTTGATTCCCAGCTTAACTGACACTAATTGAAGTGCACTTTAAATCTATTACAAAATACCTTTTGCCCAGTAGTTTTGGCAAGTTTTAAAAACCACCATACTGTGTGGATGCAAGTACTATGGAAACTCTGGTCATAAAATATGAACCATTACTTCAGAAACAATGTGACAGTGTTTGGAATCTGAAACCGGCCAGAAATCCACTCCTTCAGTCCTCAAGTGACTTATATACAACATCCAAATTATATTGTTTTAATAAGGGAAAAAACTAGAAACACTGTAAATGGGAAATAGCAAATATTAAATCACATTTTCTACTACAATAAGAAAGTTCACAGAAGAAGACACTATGATTCCTCCTATGCATAATGAATAATGGATAAAAGTAAATGAAAAAGAAGAATAAAGTGCAATAGATCTCAAACTGTCAATGTGGATGCTTCAGTGAAAAAGAAAGGGTATGGGATCTGAAAACATAAACAAAATTTAAAAATATTCAAGATTTTAGTATTTTAGACCATCCTATGAACTCATTTATGATTATTTATATACATGTATTATATATTATTTTGAGTATCATAACTTTAATTATTTAATATTAATAAATATATAACAATGTATAATGAAGAAAATCTTTGCTCTAGACACATAATAAGCCCTCTTTGCTATAAACACATAGTAAAGTGAGTTAAAATGTAAAGAGCAAAAATTTAAGGGCTGTACAAGTGCTCCAAATCAACAAGCAAAGACACATAAAGCACAAAAATCTGAGCTAGGATCCATCAATACACCGGTTGTATTTGCTATGTTAGAAAGCTTTGTATCCAAAGAGAGCAGGAGGATATGACACTGACTACTGACCAACAGCTGAGCAAATATTGAAGGTTAACTAGAACTGCAATAGCCTCATTATCATTGTAGGATAGGAACCCTGGATGAGTTCTACAAAGACTAGCAGTGTGTGGCCCTAGTGAATAGTATAAAGAAAGAAAGATTAAAATTCATAATTCCTTCACTTAAATGAAACTACTATTCAAAACTATGAAACAATTGAAGAATTCAAGTATTAAGAAAACCTAAATGGAAAAATCACTAAGATAATTATAATATATTCAGAGATAAAAATTTTTAAAGGTATTTACAAAAAATGAATAAGAGTCTTTGAAATTAAGGGGCAAAAATGAAACAAGAGCAGGTGGAAATATTCATTGAATGTTGCTTTAAAAATAGCATTCAACTGAGAGACAAATTCATAATCTGAGTGAAATAGATTTAATTAATGGAAGCAAATTTTCTCAGAATGTAGCATAATGGAACAAAGATATTTTTAAATATTAAGGAATATTTCTCAATTAATGAGCTTCAGAAGAAGAAATGAAGGAATATTAAAAAAATCTTAGCTTAAAATTTTCCAGAATTAAAAAAGTCCTGAGTCAAGAGATTAAGAGTATAAGTAGGCTCATTTAAAATTAACCCATTCCTATACTAAACCCATTGTAATATACCTTTTCATTTTTGAAGTCTCCAGTACATCAAAAATAAAAGGAGTCTAAATTCAAGTGAATGCAAACAAGTAGTTTGCCAGTAGACATGCAGTAAATGTCAAAAACAATGGAAAAATATCTTCTAACTCCTTGAATTCAAGTGAGTCCAAACCATTTTTGGAAATGCATAAACTCAAAATATTTCACAGCAAGAGATAATCCTCCCTTTAAAAACTCTGAAAGTAAATAGATGGTAAATCTCTACATAGAATTTAATAGTATTAACAATAATCATATATTTATAATATTAGTATTTTGCCAGTACAGAATATTGAAAATATTTATGAAACCCTAGTTAAAATAGGACATCAGGGCACTGTCATGGACCTTAATGTTCATGAAGTCAGGCACTGTGCTCTCAGCACCAAGAGCAGTGTCTTATGTTTAATATGCAATCGATGCTTTTTTTTAATTGATGAGTTTGGGCATTAATAGATTTAATGATACAGATTCAACAGATGTGGATTCTTTTATGAAGAATGCTCTGTACTTGGTGGGAAATGTACCATTTCAGCATTTGTTTTGTAATCTGCACATTACACCATAATCAAACTTTCAGTCCATTTTTGCTCACCTTCTCATTTATCTGTTCACCTCACGGACATTGTTGATAAAAGAATAATATTTATTTATTGAGTTTATACTATTTGAAAAATATTCCTCCTTAAGCTAACTTCATTCTAATTTGTATATAATAACATAAAAATAGAGGGGGATAAAATGGAAAAAAGCAGGTACATAATAGTGAGGAAACATGGTTTTTGAAGACATGTATGTGTCACATCATGCTTAATTAATAATACTGTAAGCATATATATCTCTTCAAGTATTTACAAATTCTTCATGGTAAAATTATCCTATGTCCCTTTTCAAAGATTTTAAAAATATAAAGTGTATTGTTATTATCTGTAATTACATTACTGCACAATAGCACATCAAACTTTGGCTGTTAACTATAATTTAGTGTGTATTAATCAAGCTTCCTCCTCCTCCAGCCCCAATTTTACAATCTCGCCATTTAACTCTCAACTTCTATGAAATTAACATTTTCAGATTTCATATATAATTGAGATCTTTCAGAATTTTTCTTTCTGTATCTTTTTTATTTCACTTAATGTAATGGAATCCAATCTATCCATGTTGTTGCTAGTAATAACATTTGATTCTCTTTCATATCTGAATAGTATTCCATTATGTGTATGCAACAAATTTTATTTATCCATTCATCAATGGATGGATACTTAGATTGTTCATATTTCTTGGCTATTGTGAATAATGTGGTAGATGTCTTTCCAGCATATAAATTTCATTTCTTTTCAGTATGCACCCTGAGATGACATAGCTGGATTATATGGCAGATCTATTTTTAATTTGTAAATGACACTTCATATTTTTTATAATGGCTACACTTATTTAAACTTCTACCTTTTAGTATGCATGTGTTCTATTTCCTTCAAATATTCACCTCTTTAAATGTAGGTTTTTGGGGTTTTTTGTTGTTTTTTTTTTTAGTAATAGCCAGTAGCACTGTGGTGAAGTGATATCTCATTGCAGTTTTGATTGAATTTCTGTGATGACTAGTTTGACATTTTTATATTCACGTGCCTCTTAGCCATTTATATTTCTTCTCCTGAGAAATATCTATTTGAGTAAAATGCCCATTTGATAAATTGGGTATTGTGTATTTTTTCAGTTGAGTTTTAGGAGTTCCTTATATATTCTGGATATCAACCCTTTGTCAGATATTTGTATATTCTTTTACATACATTCTTATTATTACTCAAGATAATAAATGTTAGTTAATTTAGTTATATTCTATTTTTATTAACTAATAATTATTATAATGTATTCCTTGTGATATTATTTTCATACTTAGAACTTGATTTCCAGTGATGGATCTATTTTTGAAACTGTGTCAAAAATAAATGTCATAGGCACCCTGCTGGAACCCGGTCCTGTGGACACCAGCAGCTCGCGCCCTGCCTGACCTCGCCGCACATACGTACAGGATCATGCCGCACGGATGCCGCGAGGCATCTGAATCCACACAGCAGAGGCGCCAGGGGGAACATAAAAGCCATGAAGAAGTGAATGACAGAGAGGGCCTTTCTGACGCTCCTCAAGGAAAATTGAAGCCCACTGGGAAAGTGAAGAAAACTCTTCAATAAAGCACACCAGACCATCGTGGTTGGTAAGTTGGTGGGATCAGCACCTCCCATAGAAAGGCAGACTTGCATAGGGGGGAGGACAGCTGGAACCTGCAGTAGAACCTTGCAGAGTTTAATCCTGCAGGTCAGGGACCTCAACTTGGACCTTGCAGCCAGAAATCAGCCTGAATCTCAGTAGACAACAGCTGGCTTGCTGAGACTAATCAATTTAGACCCAAACACTGCTGCCCACATTGCCTATCAGGTCAGCAGAGACATATCCTGAGGGAGGCCTTTTTTGTTTGTTTATTTTGAGATATATAGATCTCAAAATATATATATATATATATATATATATATATATATATATATATATATATCCCTTCTGGCTATATTTCTCTCCCTCTTTGTTCATCTTTCTGTCCCAATCTGAATTTTTTCTCTCTCTCTGACCTCTCAACTGTCACTTTTATAGGAAGATGAATACAATTTCTATCTGTAATTTGTTTGTTTGTTTGGGACTGGGGATCTAACTCGGGACCTTGCGCCTTCCCAGCAGTTGCCGGAACCTCTAAGCTAAATCCCTGGCCCATGAATATGATTTCTAGCTTCCCTATTGTTAGTTTGTTCTGTACTTGTCTCTGTTCTTTCGCTACGTCTTTTCCTCCTGTCTTCAACAGATCCACACAAGTTGCATGATCTTCCTGTGTCCTCTAGCCTCACCTCTATCCTTTCACTCTCCCTCTATCTCTCTACTCCCCCACCCAACTCCTGCAAAATCCTTATCCTGAAGGGTAAATTTGCCATACTGAAGGGTTTACTTACTACAAACTTATTTTGGGCTGGCCCTAGATTTTGATCTACCTAGCACAGTTAAAGGTGACAGATTAACTGCTACCACAGATTGTCATTTTCTAAGCTGTGTTTGATGCTGATTGTGTCAATTGAGCTGAGGTGTTGTGATTGAACTAATAAGTTGTCCTCCCTGGTATACTGAAAACAAGATTGCCTAAGAGTCATTAGAGACTCAAAGCCTAAAAAGTGCAGCTATACCTGGAAGGTATTTTTGAGAAGAAATCATCCCATAGGGGCTTTAAACATCGGTAATAAAGACACTCAAAATAAGAAAAATTGAAGTATCAGACCAGGAATTAAAGCAAAAAGCAGCACGAACAACAGAATTAAAAATGAGAAGACACCTTGGCAGGACACAAACACAGACTTCCAGCTCACCAAAAGCAAATTCTGGGGGAAACAAGGTGGAAAAATATAATCAACCACCTCGACACACTGAACTGATAACACAGAAAGTAACAAAACAGATGAATGAGGCTCTAGAAAAACTCAAAACAGAAATAATTTCCCAGATAACTACAGAGATGGTGAGCAGAGTGAAAGACATGATTAGAGGCTTTAGAACAGAAACAGATAAAGAAATAGATGAGCTCAGAACCATGCTGGAAGCCATGAATGCCCAGCATAAGAAAGAAATGGAAACCATGATCACCCAACATAGGAAAGAAATGTAATCCATGAAACAGATTCAAACAGATATCCAGGAGATTAAAAATTCCATTGAAAGTATTCACAGCAGATTGAGTGAATCCGAAGATAAAATATCAGATATAGAAGACAGAATTGCAGTTATTGACCATGAAAAGAGAGATTTCTTATAAATAGTAAGGGACCACGAGAAATCAATCCAGCAGCTCCTAGATGATGCAAGAAGAATAACATAAAACTGATAGGAGTCCACACAAAAGCAGGAGAAAGTACAAATGACATTAAAAAAACTGTTCACAGAAGTAATAATAGAAAGCTTCCCAGACAGAGGTAGAGAATTGGACATACAGATAAGTGAGGCATATAGAACTTCAACTAGCCATGATCAAAAAAAAATCGAAACCTAGATATATAATAGTCAAGATCCCAGAAACCCAACAGAAGAACAAAATACTACAAACAGTTAGAGAAAAGAAACAAATCACATGCAAAGGAAAGCCCATCAGAATCACAGCAGACTTCTCAAAACACATCCTCAAGTTAAGGAGAGCCTTCAGTGAAGTATTTCAAGCCCTAAAAGAAAATAACTTCCAACCTAGACTGTTGTATCCTGAAAAATTATCTTTCAAAATTGATGGGGAAATTAGATACTTGCACAAAAAAAGAACACCTGATAAATTTCAGAAACACCAAACCAGCACTCCAAATAATTCTAAACAATATCCTAGCAAAAGACAATGAAGCTCACAACTCCTTGAGGCCCAACAGAGTGAAGCCACCAGGCAAGGCAGGAAACTAAAGGGAAAGGGGGAAGAATAAAAAATAAAAGAGCCCAAAACAGTAAAACATCATGACAAGGGTGAGTCAATATTTATCAATTATAACCATCAATGTTAATGGTCTCAATTCACCAATCAAAAGAAATAGACTGACAGAATGGATTAAGAAACAAAATCCAACAATATACTGTATACAAGAAACACACATAATTCAAAAGGACATTCATAGACTGAAACATTTCTCCGTATGACAAGAACCTGGAAAAAAGCAAGGGCAGCAATCTTATTTGCAGACAAAGTAGATTTCAAATGAAAACTAATTAAGAGAGATGAAGAAGGCCACTGCATCCTTGTGAAGGGAACAATCCAAGAGGAAGAGATGACAATCATAAATATATATGCACCAAATACAAATGCCCCCAACTATATACAAAACAAATATTAATGGACATGAAAAACCAAATAAGCACTAATACAATTGTAGTGGGGGACCTCAATACCCTACTATCATGAATAGACAGATCATCTAGATAAAAAATTAATAATGAAATTCTAGAACTGAACCAATCTTTTGAACAAACAGACTTAATAGATGTCTGTAGAGTGCTTCATACCACAAAATCAGAATATACATTCTTATTGGCTGCACACTGGTCATTCTCCAAAATAGACCACAAGCTAGCTCATAGGTCATGTTTAAGTAAATGCAAAAGAACTGAACTTACCCCCTGTATATTTTCAGACCATAATGCAATAAAATTGGAGATAAATAGCATAAGAAACTGCAAAACCCCCACAAATACATGGAAATTGAATAACACTCTCCTATACAACCAATGGGTCACAGAGGAAATTAAAGATGAAATTAGACAGTTTCTACAAGTAAATGATAATGCCAGTATAACATACAGGAATCTACAGGACCCAATGAAAGCAGTTATCATAGTAGTGAAGGCCCATATTAGGAAAACAGAGAGAGTTCAAATAACCTCAAGCTGCTAGAAAAAGAAGAGCATGACAAACCCAAAGCTTGTACAAGCGAGGAAATTATAAACATCAGGGCAGAAATCAATGCAATGGAGACAAAGAGAACAATACCAAAAAATCAATGAGTTGAACAGTTGGTTTTTTTAAAGAATAAATAAAATCAATAAATCCTTAGCCAACCTTATCAAAAAAAAGGAAAGAAAGGCTCAAATCCATGCAATTAAGAATGAAAAAAGTGAAGTCACAACAGATCCAGCAGAAATTCAGAGGATCATCAACACCTACTTCAAGAAACTGTACTCTAATAAAATGGAAAACACAGATGAAATGGACAGATTCCTAGAGACATACAAATTGCCAAAGTTAAATGAAGAAGATAAAAATTCTAAACACTTCAATTACAATCAGTGAAATTGAAAATGTAATTAAAAATTTACCAATAAAGAAAAGCTCATGGGGCTGGGGATTTAGCTCAGTGGTTCCAAGATCTGCCTCACAAGCACATGGTCCCCAGTTTGATCCCCAGTACCAAAAAGAAAAAAATTTCAGGGCTGGGGATTTAGCTCAGTGGTTTCGCCACCTGCCTTGCAAGCACAAGGACCTGAGTTTGATCCCCGGTACCAAAAAAAAAAAAAAAAGTTTCACTGGGGATTTAGCTCAGTGGTTCCACTGCCTACCACCTGCCTCACAGGCACAAAGACCCAAGTTTGATCCCAGGTACCAAAAAAAAAAAGAGAGAGAGAGAGAGAAGCCCAAGTCCTGATGCCTTCACTGCTGAATTCTACAAGACATTTAGAGAAGAACTATCACCATTACTCTTTAAATTCTTCAGTGAAATTGAAAGGAAAGCAATACTTCCAAATTCATTCTTGGAATCAAGTGTTACTTTGATTCCAAAACCAGGGAGAGACCCAACCCCAAAAGAGAACTGCAGACCAATCTCCCTAATGAACATAGATGCAAAAATCCTCATCAAGATACTGGGAAACAGTATACAGAGAGTCATCAAGAAGATCATACACCCTGAACAAATGGGAATTATCCCAGGGATGCAAAGATGGTTCAACATACATAAATCAATTAATGTAATGCACTATATTAACAGAGCCAAGGACAAAAACCATATGATCATCTCAATAGATGCAGAAAAAGGAAGCAACAAAATCCAACACCCATTCATAATAGAAGGTCTTTATCTCAACCTGATTAAGGCTATCTATGAAAAACCAATAGCCAACATCATACTAAATGGTCAAAAACTGAAAACTTTCTCGCTAAAATCAGGAACAAGACAATGATGTCCACTATCACCATTCCTATTCAATATAGTCCTGGAAACATTAACCCAGCAATTAGACATGAGAAAGAAATAAAAAGAAGTAAAGGTAGGAAAGGAAAATGTCAAACTGTCATTATTTGGTGATGATATGATACTCTTACAGAGAAGACCCAAAAAATTCTGCCAAAAGACCTCTAGACTTAATCAACAGATTCAGCAGAGTAGCTGGATAGAAGGTCAACACTCAAAAAACAATAGCCTTCTTGTACACAAATAAGACTCATGGAGACAGATATTAGGAAAACAATTCCTTTCACAATAGCATGGAAAAAATGAAATATCTAGGAATCAGGAGGCAAAAGACCTCTACACTGAAAACTAAAACACTCTGAAAAAAGAGAACAAAGAGGATGTAAGAAAATGGAAAGACATCCTTTGCTCCTGGGTAGGAAGAACGAATATAGTGAGAATGACCATACTTTCAAAACTCCTATATAGATTTAATGCAATGCCAATTGAAATTCCAACAATATATTTCACAGAACTAGAGAAAACAATCCAAAAATTCATTTGGAACCAGAATAGACCTAGAATAGCAAAAGCACTTCTAGGCAACAGAGACATGGCAGGGGGTATCACTCCCCAACTTGAAACTATACTAAAAAGCTACTGTGATAAAAACAGCATGGTACTGGCAAAGAAACACACCTGAGGAATCAGTGAAATAGATTAGAAGATGCAGAAACAACTCCAGACATACTCAGCTACCTCATCTTTGACAAAGGAGCCAATCATCCTCACTGGAGGGGAGATAGCCTCTTTAATAAATGGTGTTGGCAAAACTGGATTTCAACCTGCTAAAGATTAAAACTACACCCATATCTATCACTGAGTACTAAGCTAAGAACGAAGTGGATTAAAGATCTAAGCATTAAAACAGAAACACTAAACTTGCTGGAATATAAGTTAGGTAGAACTCTTGAAGACATTGGCATAGGAAGACTTTATGAACTAAACCTCAGTAGAATAGGAACTAGCACAAAGAATCAACAACTTGGATCTCATCTTATTTAAAAAGTTCTGCACCACAAGAGAAATCACCAACAGAGCTAAGAGACAACCTACAATGTGGGAAAAAATTTTAAGCAGCTGTACCTCAGACAAAGGACTACTATCTAGAAACTATAAAGAAGTTAAAAAATCAGAGGCCTCAAATTTAAAGATCCGATTCAAAAATAAACATCTGAAATGAACAGACATTTCTCAGATGAAGAAGTAGAAATAGCAAATAAACATATGAAAAAATGTTCAACATCACTGGTCATTCGAGAGACACAAATGAAAACAACACTGAGATTCCACCTCACCCCACAAAGAATGGGTGCTATCATGAATTCAACCAATAGCAAATGTTGACGGGTTGTAGGGAGAAAGGAACCCTTCTTGAATTGTTGGTGGGAGTGCAGACTGGTGCAACCATTGTGGAAATCAGTATGGAGATACCTCAGAGAACTAGGACTAGAGGTCCCATTTGACCCAGCTATTCCTATGCTGGGTATCTTCCCAAAAGAATTACAAGAATCATACCACAGCAATATATGTGCACCCATGTTTATAGTAGCACAGTTTGTAATAGCGAAAGCTTGGAAACAGCCCAAGTGCCCGTCACCTGGAAACTGAATTAAGAAGATGTGTTTTTTTTTTTTTTTATAAAATGGAGTACTGCTCAGCCAAAAAGAATGAGAAACTAGAGACATTTATAGCTAAATGGATGCATATTGAGGCCATACTCTTAAGTGTAATAAATAGGACACACGTGTGTATATACACAATAGTTTCTCTTGTGTGAGAAACTGAAAGTGTAAATAAGGATTAAAATGAATAATTGATAATGTGAAATAGGAAGAAAAAGTCTGAAAGGGTAGGGGAAGTGGGAGGGGAAGAGGAAAGGAAAGAAGGGAAAGGAAAAATTGAGAAAAGGAAAAAATGGAAACAAAACCTTTGTAAATAGGGAAAGGTGGAGGGGGTGAAGAGAAGATGGGGGATGGGGGAAAAATAAGAACCAAGATACATCATGTACAGGTACAAGCACCCAGTGATAAATATTAACATATTGTATACCTAAAATATACGTATAAAAGAATTTAAGGGAAAAAAGTCATAATATATTAAGACACGATTAGCAGGATAAGTGAAATTGACTGTTTTATTATGTTATGCTGATAAAATAAGTAAAATAAAAATATGAGTGTTCTCCTCCAGATTATGTGTGTGTCTGTGTGCATGTCAATAAACATGATCTTTTTCCTCTAAAGTATTCAGTAAAATTTCATTGTTGTATCAGGTCAGTAGTTAAGATCTAGGTGAAAACAGTAGAGAGAAAAGAATGGTATACTGGTAATTGTGTTGATAAAAACCCTGCTTTATAGCTTTGCCTGATCTTTGCAGTGTAATTATTCCCACTGTGACCAATTTCAAGCTACCCACACAGCATCAAGCTTAAGTTGAGGAGAAGTACACACACATTATACAGTATTTATGAGATATAGATACAATACACGTCAGTGACCTCAAGATCACAGATAACTGTAAATTAGGAACCAATAAATTTTTATTAGTTTTATTTTACCATAATTTATTTAACTGCATGATCATATACTATATCATATAATAATGACTATAACTAACAACCAGCATAAAATTTTGATACTTGATTCTTGAAAGCCTGTATAAAACAACACTAGCATTATAGTGGGAAAAAAATCTACCTTTACCCTCTAAATATCAGAAAAATGATATTAAAATGATCAAAAAAAGAAAAGGACTGCAAACTCACAATGAAAAATCTGGCTGCCATCAATGGACTAGGAACTTAAAAGGAAAGGATAAAAGATCATGAAGTTGTATCGGAAATATACCATTTCAATAAAACATGAGGCCAGAATGTGCATGAAATAATCAGTACAAATAAGTCAACATGTCCCTGAAACTCACAGGGAATAAAGGCAACTCTGCCCAAGAGAAAATATGCAAATATTTTAGGCCCAGAATAAAGCTTTCCTACCTCCTGCTCACCTGTGTGAGCTGCATGAAGTCCTGAATGATGTGTGTTTACTGACAATAAGTATCCTCTTAAGATGTAAAGCCTATGTCATCAGGAGCTATTAAATCTTTAAATATACATGTTTGTGTCTTTTGAACTGTTAAGAAGTCATGAGTATTATATTTATAGCCAGAATTAAATATCCTTTTTTAAAAAGAAAAGTTTAAAATGATTACTGGAAACTAAATAAAATTTAAAATTTGTAATCATAAGAACATGAGAAGATAAAATGATTTTTGATAATAAGGGAATAGTAAAAACACATAGCTAAAAATTACCTTACCTAATTTTCAGAATGTGTCCTTCAACCATAATTCCCGTTGTTTTTTGCCCCCCTTTACACCCCATCTTTCACATACATGAACACATTCACACACATAAATATACCTTTATGGTTAACTAGGCAAAGGTGGCTGAGAAGACTTTGACGTGGGTTACATTTCTGGAAGTAGTATAAAGCATTTCACCCACTTTGAAAATGGCCTCATACTTCCTCAAAAGATGAAACACAGAAATACCACATTATCTAACAATTCCACTTCAAATTGCAATTGGTACACAAACAGGAAAACTGACAACATATGCCCACACAAAAAACCTTGAACATTAATAGTAGCAACATTCACAATACCCAAAAGTGGAAGTAAATCAAATTCCCATCAAAAGATGAATGAAAATACAAAATGTGTTATATCCATACAGAAGAATATTGTTCAGCTAGTGAATGAAATGAAGGATTAATATATACTAGGGTAAAGTCCAAGGATGAACTTTATAAACATTTTGTTCTATGAAATATGCTAGACGCAAAAGGTCACATATTGTGTGATTTTATTTATATGAAATATTTGGGACAGAAAAGTCCATAGAAATATAGAATGGGTTAGTGTCTATTGGGGTCTGAGAAATGGAGGAGTGAATTATTCGAGTGAATAATAGTTTTTGTATGTGCTTCCTTTTTGGATAATAAAAATGTTCTGGAATCAGGCAATAGTGATAACTATGCAACTTTGTTAATATGCTAAGCATCACTCAATTCTGTACCTTAAAAGTATGAATTTTATCCTACCTCAATGATAGGTCAGTAAATAAATTGCATTATTATTAATACATACAATTACAAAGAATACTAATTCAGTGTTGTATGCTCTGACATTGTTACATTTTAAAATACTTTAGTATGAAGGACTTCATTGTTGGATGGAATGGAATTTGTTTCACATGAAAAGTCCAGAAACCTTCTCTCCTAC